>NC_142473.1:32632500-35132500 GCF_049115385.1 Moschus berezovskii | reverse complement strand
CTGAGCTGCCGCTCCTCACTCCACCTGCTTCTCCAGGTGTGGTACTTCTTGATGCTTTTCCTCCATGCAAAGCGCCAGATGCTAAACATGAAACACCAAGACACCACATACATCGCTACTCCCCCAACCTTCACAAACCACTTGGGCGTGGGTGAGACCATTTCACAGAAGAGGAGGCAAGCTCCTACGCCAATCCTCACTCCAGTGAACAGGGCCACAAAAAGGAAATCCACCACGTCTCCAGTGAAGCTATGGTAATGGCCTGTTTCACGAAGAAACCAGCGCATCTGTAGCAGGGGGTTGGTAATCTCGCTTCCAAAGAGGACCGCATTGACCTCTGTACCTGACTCCCCAAGCACCAGGGCCACGATGATGCCCAGTATACTCAGTGTGTGGTGAGCCAGCATCAGAGGCCCCTCAGACTGGAAGTAGATGCACCAGCCCAAGTCGAAGATGAAGTAGCCCAAGGTGAGACACAGAACGTGCACTTGGAGAGGTGTATTGGGTGAGCCTGAAATAAACCAAGACAGAAGCAAATTGAGTGGCTAGGAATTGTGCTGGCTTACACAAGGATCCTGTGTTGCTCTTTCTCAAACCTTTTGGGATCCCTGAAAACAAAAGCAGTGTCAGGCACAGGCTTTTTAGAGACAAAAAGAAAGACTAAAATCTAAAACTCTGGTCTCTATCAAACCAATGTTATGAGCCCCAGGACATGCTGTTCTGATGCATCAGATCTCAGTGGGTGATTTGAACACCAGCAATGATCTAGCGTCCTCTGTGTAGCAGCATAAAATCGAGTTATTTTGTTCTTTCAATTAAAATCCTACAGTCTTTTTCTTTCTTTTTTTTTTAACCAGCTAAAAGTCTGCTTCCAGACTCAGTTATTCTATCCCACTAGCAAATGCAAATTATCATATGTGGAATGGACAAAAAACAAGACCCTACTATATAGCAAAGGGACACTATTCAATATCTGATAATAAACCATAATGGAAACGTTGCTGCTGCTGCTGAGTCATTTCAGTCGTGTCCGACTCTGTGTGACCCCATAGACGGAAGCCCACCAGGCTCCCCCGTCCCTGGGATTCTCCAGGCAAGAACACTGGAGCGGGTTGCCATTTCCTTCTCCAATGTGTGAAAGTGAAAAGTGAAAATGAAGTCACTCAGTCGTGTCCGACCCTTAGCGACCCCACGGACTGCAGCCTCTGTCCCAAATGTCAGATTAATTTCTTAGCTTAATGGGTTAGATTATTGGACACTGGTGGCCCTAACTTATTTTGAAAGTGGACTCTGGAGAGAACCCCCAAAGTTAGTATGTTACCATATGCAAGAACACAGGGTGCAAGGACTTGACATGTTTGAATCCATTAACAACCTTCATGTAAAACATAAAGCTTAAGCATTGCTTCCTATCAGTTTGATAGTTTGGGGAGGAAATTCAGAAACTCAATATGGGAATATAAAGAAATTAGAAAAAGAATCTAAGGAATTTTAAAAAAATCATATTCTAGAGAACTTAGATTGAACTACGTCCCCACAAAATTCATATGTTGAAGGGCTGAACCCCAGTACCTCAAAATATGACTATATTTGGAGATAGGACCTTTGAAGAGGTAATGATATTAAAATAGAGTCATTAGGGTGGTGTTCTTGTGAAATGAGGACACTCGGCACAAAAGACCATGTGAAAACAGCAAGAAGGCAGCTATCTGCACTCAAAGGAGGGGAAGCCTTAGAAGAAATCAAACGCACCAACTTGATCTTGGACGTCTAGCCTCCAGAATTGCAAGAAAATCAATCTTTGTCATTTAAGCTACCCAGTCTGTAATAAACCCCAGCAAACTAATTTAAGGGGATACAGGTTTTGTATTCTAAGGAACACTTAGGAACACATCTGGCAGCTTAAAAATTAATATAGCTACCCCAAATAATGAGGCATTGGTTAAATAAAGGATAGTAAATGCATACAACACAATATTATATAACAATTGAAAAGGACAAGGAAGATCTATATACACAGACATGGAAAGATGATGTCCTTTGAATATACAATCAAGTAAAAGTTGCAGGTTACCAAAAAGTATGTATTACACAGTCCATTATTGTCTGTCTGTCTGGGGGTGGTGGTAGAAAATGTTGATATTGCTTTTATAATTTATACATTTTGATCAATTAAATTGTAAAAAGCTATTAAAATTGTTTTTAAAATAGAGTTACGAAAAACAGAACAAAAGGTGATGCATACAATATCAGAATTAACAAGAAGATGAATGAAGGCTCCCAAAGCACATTATAACAGTAATTATTCTTCAATATTCCTCAGTATTATACAAATTCTGTGGAAAACTCCCATCCTTCTAAGACTACCTCCAAATCATAAATTCCTAAGGGAAAATTCTCTAATGTCTCCCACATACCTGGGTGGGTAAAAGGCCAAGGGCCGTCAATGAAGCCAATATAAGCTGAGAGACCTATTGAGAGGATTCCGTGGGTGAACGTAACCAGCCGGCAGTTCCACTCATAGCTTCGGTGCTTATTCAGGCGACAGAAAGAAACGTAGAGCGAGAGCCAGCCCCCCAGGCTGCACAGTGCCTGCAGACACAGAGCTAAGGCCATCCTATGACAGAGAGACCAAAACCAGAAAAACAAAGAATGCACCCTAAGAAAACAGCATCGGGTCATACTGAGTATATGTCTTCATTTCTACTGTAAGACAGTACAAAAACATTACCTTCACAGAAATACTTTTTCCTTATCTACATTACCAAGAATCTTCCACTGAAGTGTGGCTGTAATTCTGATTGCGTGTTCCTTAGAGATAACTGGTCAAAACCGTAAACCGAAAAGCAGGAACTGCATTCTGAGTTAGCAGACAGTCTAATATAATGTGTTATAATGATGAGTAAATGTCAGTAACCTCCCAGTGATGACTGACCTTGGACTACAAGGCACAAGTAATATAATACATGTATTAGATGTGTTCCTATTTCAAAAATCCCAATAAGAAGCTCTCATGAAAAAACACCTCCACCACTTGTGGTCTCTGCTAGAGGTCATATGACACATGGGAGTTTAGTGTGGTTTTAAACTGATACTAAACTGAAGTTTGGGTTTGAATTATGGGTTTACCAGTCAAAATCAAAATGAGGTAAACCTGAAGATAGAACTAAACAAAGACCTAGATATTTTGGAAGGGAAAAAAAAGACTATTCAGTTTTATAATTCAACTCAAAAACTGGCCAAGAGGGAAGCAGGATTTTGAGGTACAAGTGGGGAGTTTTTGTTAATATATAAAAATATCTTTAAGGAAATTATTTAGCTAAAAATGAAACAAAGAAAGCTACACTTTGACATTCTTATTAGTGATAAATATACTAGGACAAGAATGAAAATAATGGAGTCAACAGAGTCAGACAGGACGAAAATCTGAAAATAACCAAGATGTCCTTATTAATATTCATTAGCCCTCTACTGAAAGTACAAATAAAAAAGTTAAAAAAAAAAAAACATTTCAGATATCTGTCTCATCTCAGCAGGAATTTTCTGCATGGCTACACTCACTGCTTAACCCTATTCTGACAAGTGAAATAGTATCTGTGAACCAACACACATCAGTACACAAGCCACTCCCAAGAATGCTATCCCAAGAGGGCTTTATGAAGGTCAAGTGAAGTACAGCTTTCATCTGAAACCAGATTTCTACCCAAGAAAACAGCAGGTGTCAATCACTGACCTGAGTTCCAGTTCTATTTCTGCCCCTAAATAGCTATGAGTGTGTGGACCAATCACTTTCACCTCTCGAACTTCAGATAAAAGGAGAGAGAAAGCAGAGGGAAAAATGACCGATAAAACTCTATAAACCAGCCCAGTTCTGACAAGGAGTTCTGAGAGAATTTTGTAAAACTTCCAGGCCAGTTTTCCGAGCAAGAGCCAGAAGTACGAAGGACTCAGAGTGAAAAGAACCGTCCTCTCTCACTTCCTTTTAAAGGCCAGGGTCACCAGCCAGAGTAATACGGATCAGCTCTTTTGGTTATGCCGATTAGTATTTTTAGAGTCTTCTTCCTTGAATCCTAATTCCCTGGCAGAACAGAGGGAACAGTAGCCTATTTACAAACAAATAAAAGAATAGACATTCGTAAATGGCAGCTACAACGCTGTGACCTTGAGAATGTCACTCCATCTCCGCGTTTGGGCTTTTCACTCTTGGGGGAGAGGATGGCAGGGTATTTAGATGGCCGATGGCCGTTTCAGCTCAGAATTCCAAGGCTCCAGCCCTCGCTCCTCCCTGTCCAGGGCCAGATTTGGGAGGAGGAGCGCTGGGCGGGCCCACCTGGCTCTGGGCCTCGGAGCAGGCGTGGCTGGAGCCAGCGGCAACCTCGGCGCCTGGCAGGCACGGCGAGCGCATCTCCCCTGGACGTGCCTGCCTCCGCTGCGGCCACGCCCGGCTGCGGCGCACCTGAGCCGGACCGCTATGCCGGTGTCCCGCCGGCGCCCAGAGGCAGAAGGAGGCCCGCTCCCCGCAGAGGCCAGGCCAGGCCATCTGCCGGCTTCCTTCTCCCACCCTCGCCACCCTCGGCGGGCCGGGCAGGCCAGGCCACCCACGTCCGGAGCCCAAGCCGGCCGCCGGGGCCGGGCGGTTGGCGCCGCGCAGTTACCTGGTCCAGCGCCCCGGAAAGCCTCGGGCGCCTCGGCCCCAGAGCTCAGGACCGGGATCCCCGGGAGCAGGAAGCAGCGGAAAGAGGGAGGGAGGACTGGGCTCTGTCGGCGGCAGAGGAGGAGCCGGGGGTCTGGGGGCACCTGCTGGCTGGGAGGACGGAGCGCACAGCCGGAGCTGGACCCGGGACTGTTCAGAAAGCGGGCGGGAGGAGCCCCTCTCCATCACGCAGGCCTGGGGAGGCGAGGGGCGGGGGTGTGAGGGCTGGTAGTGACCTGATAGTGACGTGAGACCTGCAGACTGTTGTCCTTGCTTACTTGTTGTCTTTGTTGGAACGCTTATCCTTCCCCTGCCCCCACGATGTGACGGCCCATCCCATAACCAGTTGGGGAGCACCTACTAAGTGCTTACACCCCTACTAGGCTCTGTGGGGGATTTCACTTCTGCATTTTTGTTTTGTTTTTTTAAATCATATTTAATCACTGAAAATAGCTGTCATGCAAACAAGCAATAAAACAGGCACACAAATAACTAATTTCCAAGAAAGTGCTCAGGCCTGGAAATCAGAAGTTGTCTATTTCTTCTCAGGTCAGCCCTCTCACTACCTTGGCAGTAGAGAATAAGGCTTTAAGAGTAAATCCGGCTTGGTTACTAACTGTGTATCTTTGAACAAGTTACTTAACTTTTCTGTGCCTCTGTTTTCTCATCCACAGAATGGGAGTAGTAATAATAGCTGTCTTATTGGGTTATTACAAGAATTTTACACACTTGACATGTGTAAAAGTGCTTACAGAATGCCTGGCACATGGAAGTTGTTATATAAATGTTAATATTGTTGTTGTTACCTCACTTTGGGTTAATCCTCTCTCCTCTCTGAATCTGTTTTGATACCAATGAAACTGAGTTTGAAGAGATAGCTAAATGAAAGTGTGGAGATGCAAATAGGGTAAAGAGGGCATCTAAGGGGCTTCCCTATTGGTCCAGTCGTTAATACTCCATGCTCTTAATGCAGGGGGCCTTGGTTCAATCCTTGGTCAGGGAACTAGACCCCACATGCCACAACTAAAGATCCCGGATGTTACAACTAAGACCCAGTGCAGCCAAATTCATTCATTAATTTTTAGAAAGAGGGCATCTGAGTTGGTTGATCGAGACAGGCAAGGATAGGATGCTGAGGGGTCCAGATATTCTTTAGAAGAGAAGACCTTGAGCAGAAGTGTGAGCCTTCAGGCCACGTTTGGGGAATAGTAAATAGTTTGGGTCATTCGTTTTGCCAGCCCCTTAAGAATCAGGATCATACTCTTTTCATCTTTGTTTCCCTGATACCTCTACCTGGTACAAAGGTAGGTGCAATAAATGTTTGCTGCTTGAATGAATGGGCATTGAGCCTGCAAATATATATTGGAAGCATACTGTCGCTCCTAAATCTGAACGCCCCTCTAGATCACTTGGGAAGTGTTTTCAAAACACCCTTTGTTCAGGCTGCACCTTGAAGGTTGTGCTTTAATAGGCTTAGAGTGAGGGTCAGGAATCTATATCTATTAAAACCTGCTCATAGATCATTCAGATGATTAGTCATATTTGGGAGGCACTGAAGTTAGAAAACCTTTCATTACTAATGCTAGCCTAGGATGCCAGGCTGAGGCATTATATTACGCAGATAACAGGAAACCTACGATGATTTTGGGCAAGGGAATAATTTTATCATGTTCTCAAGTCCTTGCTACTCCAATCTGCATTACCTGAGAGTTTGTTAAAAACACAAATTCTCAGACCCTAACCCTGGATCTACTGAATCAAATCTGCATTTTTAACAAAGTCCCCAGTGATCTGTATGAACATTCAGGCAGCGGATCTCAACCATGACAGTACAACAGACTCACTTGAGGAGTTTTTGAAAGTCCCATTTCCCTGGGCCACATCCCAGGCAAAGTAAATCAGAATCTGTATGTGTCAATTTTTTTTAAGTTTCCCAGATAATTCCATTATGTAAGCAAAGTTCAGAATCACTGCTATATAGATACTCAATGAAATCTATGTAAAATGAATTGGAGAAGACAACCTGTCACATGTGGATTGGAATGGACCAGATAAGTAATAATAATGGCTTGAAGAAAGAAAACAAGGAGCAATCCATTTCACTAAATGAATAGATGGTATGCATATCTCAACTTTTCCCCATTTGTTTTTGTTGCAGTTCTTCTAGTATCTGAATCTGAAATTATCTTCTTGCTGCCACCATTTCCCAGGAAAAAACAGAATATGAATTAAAGGCTTCAGGAGTTTAATGGCTGGGGGCATAAGGGAAAGTGCTAGTTCTTTCAGTTGAGCCTATTTTGGACCTTTATCCTGCGGTGGCTGGGATTCCAGGCTCAAACTCCATTACCTGGGATTATATTTTATTAATTCATGTATCTTTGGCCACAATCCTTGTTCCACCACGTCACAGGCTTGTCAACCATGGCATTCCCCAGGAAAGTTCTGGCCTGTTCAGGGAACAGGAAGCTCTCCACCAATTTATTTTACTAACAATAATCATAATAATCACAATAATAACATATAACATTTATTAATCAAGCATTGTTCCAGGCACTTTACATGTATATACATATTAAGTCATTAATTCTCACAGCAACTCTTGGAGATGGATATTGTTGTTGTCCCCATTTTACAGGTGAGAAACTGAGTCACAGAGCACTAAAAGAAATTGCCCAAAGTGACATGATTAGCAGGAGGCAGATTTGGGTAATGAACCCAGGCAATATGGCATTGGAGGTCATACTCTTAACCACAAAGGTAGGCTGCCTCCACTCCCCTAGAGTCTCCTACAAGATGGTACTATGTGTTCTTCATTCACAGCTCCTATTAAAAGTTGTTTAGAGGTTAAAAGAAAGAATTCAAGTTTTGAAAACCCTAATTGCCTATTGTGTCCTTGTCACAGTACTAGTCATGAGGATACAGAGAAAAAGACATACAGCTACAAGGAGCTCCCCACAGTCTATCAGGAAAACAGAAGAGTCAGCAAACACAGCCCATGAACGTAGCCAGGGGAAGCAGAGTACACAGTGGGGAGGGGCACTGTGCCAGCAATCTGGGGACCCAGGACAGGATTCTTTTTTATCAGCTTATCTATTATTATTAAATTATCAAAGATTATAATTGTACAATATTGAGAGGTATAGAACCAAATACAATTATTGGAAGACAGCTGCTCTTCAATATTGTGTTAGCCTCTGCCACACATCAACACGACTCAGCTACATACATCCCCTCCCTCCTGAGCCCCCTCCCATCTCCCTCCACTTCCCACCACTCTAGGCTGTCACAGAACACTGGGTTGAGCTCCAGGACAGGATTCTTAATTTGAGTCTCCAGCTAAACTCATCCTCTCAGCTGGACCAAAAGCTCTTAGTATTAGGAGCCCACAGCTGAGCCCATCAGTCTTGAGTCTACTAAAGATCAAAGTCTGAAAGTTCAAAAAGCAGCAGTAACAATTCTTTTTCCCTTTCTTTCCTCCTAGACAATGACTGGCTGTTGCCCTTTGATTCTCTTGTGCCTAATTAGATGCTGGAGAAGCTAACCAGGCTTCAGTTAAACTTGACTGGAATGATGAGTTTTACAGGATCTTGCAGACATTAAAAGTGAATTGGTACCCCCTTTTAGGTTGGAGTATGTTTAGCAATATTTCAAGGCAACAGTTAATGGAAGCTACTGGAGGCTGAGCAGGTAGGCTACAATTCTGTTTATTTCTTTTATAAAAACCATGGTCAAATAGCCCAGAAATAGACCCCCATAAATATAGTCAACTGATTTTTGACAAAGGAGCAATGGCAATACAACAGGATAATGATAGTGTCTTCAACAGATGGAGCTGGGACAACTGGACATCCACATGTGAAAAAATGAACCTAGACTCAGACCTTATACCATCACAAAAGTTAACTCAACATGACCACAGGCCTACATGTAGAACACAAAGCTATAAAACTCCTGGAACAGAGGTCCCCAACCTCCAGGATCTAATGCCTGATGATCTGAGGTGAAGCTGATGCAATAATAATAATAGAAATAAACTGCGCAATAAATATAATGTGCTTGAAGCATCCTGATATACCATGATGGTAGTCATACCATTTGCTCCCCCCTGGTCTGTGGAAAAATTGTCTTCCATGAAACTGGTTCCTGGTGCCGAAAAGGTTGGGAACCACTTTTAGAAGATAACATAGGAGGAACCCTAAATGATTCTGGGTATGGTGTTGCCTTTTTAGATACAACACCAGAGACAGACCATGAAAGAAATAATTAACAAGTTGGACTTCACTAAAATGAAAGATTTCTGTTCTGCAAAAGATAATGTCAAGAGAATGAGAAGAGAAATCACAGACTGGGAGAAAATATTTGCAAAAGACACATCTGATGAAGGACTGTTATCCAAAATATACAAAGAACTGTTAAAACTCAACAGTAAAAAAACAGATAACTTGATTTAAAACTGGGCCAAAGATCTTAATAGACATCTCACCAGAGAAGATACACAGATTATAAATAAGTATGTGAAAAGTTGTTCCACATCATATCATCAGGGATATGCAAATTAAAACAACAATGAGATACCACTGTATTCCTATTAAAATGACCAAAATCCCAAACACTGAAAACAAAGGCTAGCAAGGATCCAGAGCAACAGAAACTCTAATAACATTGCTGGTGAGAATGCAAAGTGGTACAGCCACCTGGGAGGACAGTTTGGTGGTTTCTTACAAAACTAAATGTACTCACAATCTGGCAATCACACTCCTTGGTATTTGCCTAAATGAACTGAAAATTTATGACTACACAAAAACCTGTTCACAGATATGTATAACAGCTTTATTCATAATTGCCAAAATTTGGAAGCAACCAAGATGTCCTTCGGTAGGTAAACAAATAAATAAACTGTGGTACATCCAGACATTAGAATATTATTCAGCATTAAAAAGAAATGAGCTAGCAAGCTCATGAAAAGACATGAAGGAAACTTAAATGCATATTACTAATTGAAATAAGCCTATCTGGAAAGACTATATACTGTGATTCCAACCATGTGACATTCTGGAAAAGGCAAAACTATTGCGACAGTAAAAAGGCTGGAAGGGTGTGGCAGGGAGAGATGAATAGGTGGGCACAGAGGGTTGTTAGGGCAGTGAAAAATACTCTGCATGATATTATAATGATGGATACACGTCACTGTACTTTTCTCCAAACCTAGAGAAGGTACGGCATCTAGAGAGAACTCCAAGGTAAGCTAACAAATGTTTAATGCTGGGCTTTGGGTGATTGTGATGTGTTAGTGTGGATTCATTCTTGGTATAAAAAAAAAAAATTACTTTCTTGTGAATGACATTGATAATGGGGAAAGCTATGGATATACGGGGGCAAGAGGTGTACAAGAAATCTCTGTAGCTTCCTCTTAATTTTGCTCTAAACCTAAAACTGCTCTGAAAAAATAAAATATTTGTTAAAGGGTCAAATGAGTGAACACCAGACTCATGGACAGTGCAAGACATCAACCTTCAGCACTCACCTGAACAAGGTATCAAAGTAGCCAATACTGCTGCAGGAAAGTGTCTACTCTGGCACCCACAAGTGTACAAAGAACAGTGCACACACATGTGTGTGCACAGATGGGCCTATGGGTGGCAGAGTATTATACAATTAAATTATTGCTGCAGGCTCCTCTTGTCTCTTTGGTGCATACCTAGCTCCTTTCAACTAGATCTTTTCTTGACAAAGTTCAGTTCAGTTCTTCAGTCGCTCAAAGTAACCACTACCAATAGGCTTTCTCCCACTTCACCACACAAAATATTACTTTTACTAGAAGCCCCATCCAAAAAAAAAACCCAGTTAATTTGTGGCTATTTGGATATAGATTTCCCCTTTGGATATTGCTATTTGCAACAAATGTTTAATGCTAATTTTAGTTTCTTCCCTTCAGTCATTACATTTTTGAAGGGTCTCCTTTTCCTGCAGGTCAATGTTTGCCTCAAAAATGGTAACTATTTAAATTTTTATTAACCCAAGAAAGACCACAAGGATAGCTTTCTTGCCTCTCAACTGCCTCTTCAAAAGTCACAGTGCATTCAAAAGCCAAATGTACTTGACTTTTGAATCATCCCTTGTCTCAAATATCCATCACTTTCATGACCTTTAGGATTTCTGAGATATGAGCTATAAACCCCAGACTTCACCTCATAAGTCTCCAAACAACTTGACCTTACATGTTTACCATTCTCCCACTTATAAAATGAGGAAGCTAATCTCTTACCTACACTTTCCTATAGGTTGTTCAGTCAAAAAGAGTAGAATCTCTGAACTCTCCAGAGCCCTGTATTTAATGTATGTCATCTTCAGCATCAGTTGGGGGAGTAATAAACTTAATCCACCAATTTGAAACACTTTATCCATCCTGTTTCATTATATGCATGCACATTCCCCCACAACAATATAAACCTCTTCTTACCAGTTGGAAAGGAAATGGCAACACACTCCAGTATTCTTACCTAGAGAATCCCGTGGACAGAGGAGCCTGGTGGACTGCTGTCCATAGGGTCGCAAAGAGTCGGACACAACTGAAGCGACTTAGTAGTAGTAGCTTCTTACCAATAGTGGAATACTGTATATATCACTATACAAATTTATTTAGGAACAGAGAAATTCCTTTGAATCTCAACATTTTCTTGGATACTCAGTCTTAAAAAAAAAAAAGTGACCATTTCTACAGTGGCTTCATTTTACAGGTCTATACACTGGCCCACAAAGAAAGAGACTGGAGAAAGAATGTTCCTGCAAAAATCAACAAGGATTCCCAGCCCACATGGGAACTCCTGTGGAAGCTAGCACAGTAGTTCACACTTTGGTATTTTTTTTCTTTCTTTTTTGTTAAAGAAGATAATATATTACAGAGACATCTTCAAAATTCACACCTGAGTTAAACATTTTGCTGGAAAATTCCACATTAAGGAGAGAAGAACATAATGCAAAAAAAGGAAAGGGCTATATACAGGTATGTTGCCAACATAACTGTTGTGTGTTTGCTTTCGTGTTCCTCCTTGTGCAACAGGAGACAGGGGAGAGGAGGAGAGAAGGAGAGAAGCAACGAGTGTTCCTGAACTCTGGGGCAGACAAAGCAGACAGAAGAGCACCTGTGGGCAGAGAAATGCCCAGGGGACTGAGTAAAGAGGAGGGAATTTGGAGAACACGATTAGGAATGGATTCGGTTCTAGAAAAGGGGACGGCGCTAAAGAGAAAGTGGGGGGAAATGAAAACTTTGCTGAACAGAAAAAACATCAAAGCTTTGGTGGAGACATCAGATTCAAATCTTTTCACAGGTTCTAGAATCAGTTCTCGGACTGTGGCTAACTTCAGAGTCAAAACCCGTTCTCTTCCCTCTGGTAGTTTGGCATCAGGTGAATGGCTGTGCCCAGAATGAACTGGAGACAAGCTGGAGAATAATAAAAAGTCCTTTTTCAAAGGCCACTGCAGCAGGGAAACTGTCTGAAATATTCAGAGAAGGGTGCAGGCGAGGGAGGACCAACTCCTAGGAGGGATGTGCGTTTCAAGAGCTCTAGGAGTCAGCACGCGGTTCAGTCACAGTTTGGATCTCTGGAGGCCCTTGCTCCAAAGAAGACAAGAGTTTGGGTTCGTCCTCTTCCGCTCTCTCTCCTGAAAGTAATCTGTCCATACAGAGAAGGCATGATTCCCTTCCTTCTGGTGGGGAATACAGGGCCAGGTGGCAGAGGAGAAACTTTCTGGTCTCAGTGGAGGTAGGTGGGATGACTCCATCGATACCAAGATCTAGAAGGAAGGAACGAGTCAGTCGTACAGCTTCTAACCGTGAGGTAAGACGGGAATGAGCGGTGAGCGCTAGCAGGTACATAGAGGGTTTTTTCCTAGGGGTGCTGAAAGTGTTCTAGAATCAGATATGGCGAGAATTGCACCATCCTGTGACTATACTAAAAAGCACTGACTTGTACACTTTAAATCAGTAAATTTTATGGAATGTGAATTATATCTCAGAACAATTTTTTTTTAATGTCCATTATATGTTTTCCTCTCTTCTTTTTGGTGGGGATGGTTGAGGAGCTCCTAGCTTTGTGGGTATGCAACAGTTGGCCCTTAAGGGCTGGCTGCCTTGCCAAACAGTTTGGGTTTGGACAAACGGGTTCATTTCTTCAAACAAGCTCAGGTCTTTAATTGCCTGACTTGCAAATCTCTTGTTTTGTTCTGACCTGGGGAAGAAACCTCTTGAGGCATCCACTCTGGGAATACTTTTTAGAGGAAAATCTTTGAATCAAGGCTCTGGAGGCTGCTTCTGTCATTGCATCGCGGGTGGAAGCACAAGGTTAGGATGGAGCACCTCTCCCCTCTCCCAGGGCGTCAGCTGCACGGGAAGCTCAGGCTAGGGGCAGAAGGCCCCCATTGCCACTGGAACTGGCGTGAAGGGGAGTTCTCCGAAGCCCAGTGAAGGACCTGGCCCTTTCTGACAGGAGCGTTTGGAAATTTCCACCCTCCCAGTGAGGATGGAAATTTTGGCTTTGTTGACATCAGCTCCTTGCCAGGAGTGGCTGAGGCTTCTCTTTTAAATCCCACTCCCAAGGGATAGAGTCCAGTCTGGCTCGCCACCCCACCCTCTCCCTGCCTCTCCCGTGACAAGCCTTCTTCCCCAAGGTGTTAACCCCCAGACGCAGCTTCTCACGTGTCCCTTGGCCCTGGCGGAGGTGTCTTGGTGCTGTTCCCTCCACCTTACCCTGAAGAGTTAAAACTGGAGGAGGAGTTCATGGCCACTTTGGAGTTATTTTGAGATGCAGTGGGGCTGCTGGCCTGGAGTCCTGAGCCGGGAGAAGATGGCCTGCTGTTGTTCCCAGGGGAACAGGATGACGTTACTGAGCACAAGGAGAGGCAGAAACAAGGGGGAATTAATGAGGCTGGGTCCAGGGACCTCGTGACCTTCAGGCACGCATCCCCCAAGGGGTCTCACCCTCTCCCTACTCCACCCCCCCCACCCATCTGCCCTATCATGGTAGCATCAACACCTGGCCCCAGAGGGGCCCTCATCATACACACTTCTTCTCAGCCCAGGCCCTGAGAGTGGCATAGCTGGTTCCACAAGTCCAAGACTTGCCAAACACAGGAAGGATGGATGCCAAAACCATCCCATTCCAAGGGCACACCCTGGGCTGGGTATATCCAGCCTGGGACCCAGGGGCAGGATGAGAAAGAGAACCAGAAGCTTCGGGAAGGAAGCAAGGAGGAGAGAAGGAAGAATGCTCAGGGAGAAAAAGAGAAGCTGAGAGCACAGGTCACGATGGCCAGCCTCTCTGGGATTCCCATCTCCACATGGTACATGGTCTTCCAGAAAGAGCATGGGAGGAGTCCCAGCCATCCACTAAAGAGCTCTGTGACCTGTGGCAACTTGCTTCACTTCCCTGAAACCTCTTTGTGACCTCTGTAATATGGCAAATCTGGATAAAACTGAACTCCTGTATTTGGGTTTCCCAAACAGCTTTCCGTGGATAAGGTGACATAGATTTCATCCTCCAAGCTAAGATGCTTTGTGGGTCGAAGGCAATAGTATTGGTAATGACATCAGCACAGGGGACCATCAGATACTGGGGCTGTCCTGGGCAAATCCGGACATATGGTCACCCTATCTAATTCTTTGAAATACTTTTTGAAAAACAGAGTTCTGTAGAAAATTGGTTTAGAAACTCCTGCCTTCTGTTCAGCTCATTTTTATGTATAAGGCATTTGCACATAAAGTGGGCCGAGAAGTGCGGCAATTAAAACAAAAACACTTGTTCAAACTTTACCTACTCAGCATTCCCCAAACTTACTTGATTACAGAAGACTTTTCCTCCTAGAAAAAATTGTTAACATCTTCTGAAACACATTTTGAGAATGCTGAGGATGAGATGGTTGGATGGCATCACCGACTCGATGGACATGAGCTTGAGCAAGCTCCGGGAGTTGGTGATGGACAGGGAAGCCTGGCGTGCTGCAGTCCATGGGGTTGCAAAGAGTCGGACATGACTGAGCAACTGAACTGAACTGACTTAGGTCGGTATCTTGCAGTTCTGTTATCCCATTATCTAAAAGAATGCTAGTAGACCTTATTTTTAGAGCTCACCTGTTCCAGGCATGGTGCTGTGGACTGGAGGGACAGGGAGGGGGCCCAGAGATCCAGAGGGAGACACCTGAAAGGTGAGAGAAGCTTGTAAACATTCTCTTCCGCTTCCGGCTCCATCTTCTGGAGCTTTTCCTAGGGTGCTGGGCCGTAGACGCCACAGAGACTAGGGCTCCACTTCCTGGATGGTTTCCTAAGCCCAAACTGATGCCCTGTGCTCTGTCACAGGAAAGGCTCTGGACCATGTACACCACCCAGCTCCAGCTCTGCCCTGCTCCTGCCACTCCCTGCAGACCCCAGGCCAGGGTCTCCCTGCAGTGTGACCCCTGGCAAGGCTGCTTGGGCACCGCCAGACCAAGAGGCCTTGCTCAGACGCTCTGGTGAGGAAAGGAGCATGCCTCCAGGATGCTGCTGTGGCTTACACTGCAGGATGGCTGCTTTGTTTCCAGTCCCTTCTTCCTTCTTCAAAGACCCCTGTGGGGACTTCCCTGGGAGTCCAGTGGTTAAGAATCCACCTTCCAATGCAGGGGATACAGGTTTGGTCCCTGGTTGGGGAATGAGATCCCATATGCCACGGGGCAGCTAAGCCCACGTGCTGCACCTGCTGAGCGCTCACACTGCCTCAAAGATCCCACATGATCAATGAAGATCCTGCATGCTGTAACTAAGATCTAATGCAGCCCAATAAATAAGCATTAAAAAAAGAATAATGGAAATGCTTGGTTTTTATTTTTAAGACCCCTGCACTTGCTTGGGCAGAAGAGCTCAGCCCTAACCATCCTGTCACAGGCTTCGCATCTTGATGCATGAGTGGACTCTCCGGAGGTCCCTGGAGGAGATGAACTGTGTGAGGTCTCTGAAGCATTGCATCTAGCCCTGGAGACCTCACAGCATCATCAACTCTGGGCTGGGAAGGGACCTAAGATACTGTAGCTTAACCTTCCCACACAGTCCAGGAATCCCTACCCTCAGTATTACTATCCTAAATAGACATGGGGACCTGACAGATCTGGGAGTGAGGCCTGGCTCCACCACTATCTGTGTAGCTGGGGCACGTTACTTAACCCTGCTGAGATTTGGTTTTCTCATCCGTAAAACAGCAGTAACACCTCCCTCATATTTTCTTTTAATTAAGGTTTAATGAGATAATTTCCTTTAAGCTTCTAACTCAATGCCTGGCAAAGAGTACCCGGCTTGTTAAATGGTAGTTCCCTGCCTTCCTGCAGAAGCTGTCAACTCTTGTGTGTCTTGAACTGCTGTTTACCTCTTCACTGGAGCTGATCTCGGCATACTTTTCCTCCCCTTTCACCTTCTCATGCTGTCCTGGGACACTTGGATCAGCCTCCACCCAGGACCTGGCAGGGAGGTTCTGCTCAGGGAGCTGTGACTGGCCACCCCTGCCCTCCCCTATTTTGGAACATCCCGTGCCAACAGGATGCAGCATGTACTCATTTCCTAATCAATCAGCAATGATTCTGCTGCTTTCATTGACCTGCCCTTTCACAAGGAGCCTCTTTTGTAGGCTGGGAGCCCACGAAGGGTGGAGACAGGTGTGGGGCAGCATGGTGAGAGATGCTATCAATAATCTCCCTCCTTCTGTTCCTCTGCCCACTCCTTGCTGCCACACCCCAAGACATTTGCTGTTGTTTTTAAATAAATAATTATTTAGTCACCACAACCAGCTTCTTCTCTTCTATCTGGGGACAGGCTGTACATGTGCAAGCAGAGCTATGGCTCTCCCTTTAAGTTTTTTATATAAATAGTAGCATTCTGCCCACACTGCTCTAAATAATTTTGCCTTTTTTGCTTTCTTTCTTTTTATTTTGCTTAACAGTATATTTTGGAGATTATTTCACACCAGAAATAGAAGAAACTATGTCCCAGTCCCAAAGACAATGTTCCAGTGAGACCCGAGGAGAAGACCGGATTAGAGCATTTTCTCTACCCTCTTCCTTCAGGACGCCACATGTATTGCTGTTGTTCAGTTGCTCAGTTGAGTCCGACTCTTTGCGACCCCATGGACTGCAGCGCGCCAGGCTCCTCTGTCCTTCACTATCTCCTAGAGTCTGCTCAAATTCATGTCCATTGAGTCAGTGATGCCATCCAACCATCTCATCCTCAGCTACCCGCTTCTCCTCCTGCCTTCAACCTTTCCCAGCATCAGGGTCTCTTCCAATGAGTCTGCCCTTTGCATCAGGTGGTCAAATTATTGGAGCTTCAGCATCAGTTCTTCCAATGAATATTCAGGATTGTTTTCCTTTAGCATTGACTGCAAGTATTAATGGGACTATTTATTTAACATCTTTCTCCCTGACTAGGCTGGAGACTTCATGAGGAGAGTGTGATGCTTGTGTGGTCCCCTGCTGGCTCCTCAGTGTCTGCTGCAGCACCCGGAACTGGGCAGGGGCTCAGTATCCAATGCACAATGAGAACGCATGATGCTCCTTTATGGCTCTTCCATGCTTCCATTTCTTTCTCCACATTGGTGTCCCCAGCTCGGATTGAACCAAGGTGAGAGCTGCCTCCCAACTGTTCTAGACAAAGCCCCATCTTTAAAGATTCCAAATCCCTCATGGCATGGCTCTGTGTCCTTCACGTGGCCTACGATGCCCTTCAGGGTCTAACCCACCTACTGCTCCAGCCTCCTCATTCACACCCTGTCTCCCTCCCTGCGTTCCATTCCAACCTTTTAGGCTTCCTCTCCCTGCCCACCCCAGCCTCAGGGCCTTTGCACACACTGTTTCCTCTGCAGAGAATGTTCTTCCCAACACTCCCTCTGTCCAGCCATCCTGCTCCCCTTCCCCACCTCCAACTCAGACCTTTACCCCATTCAAGTCTACTCTTTCTTCTGCCATCAACTTGACCATCATTCCAAAGAGAAGTCCCTGATACCTGGACTAGGTTTGGTCCCTCAAATACCCACACGCCTTCTCTGGAGGCTTCATCACAAATTGGGTTTTGTTTACTGTCTGTTTTCCTTGCTAGACTTTAAGCAGAGATGACCAATAATGATCCTGTTCACTGCCACATCTCAGTGCTAAATAGATGGTGTGTGCTCAATAAATATTTAAGAAATGAATGGTCAATGAACATCATATTGTCCCCAACTTCAAACTGTCAATGGCTCCTCATAGCTTCGAGGGTAATTTAGCATCCATGGCCCACCATGATCCAACTGTCATCAACCTCTCTGTCTTAGGCCTAAACCCTTAGCTCAAGCCAGAACAAAAAGCTTGTGGTTCCCCAGATGCATCATGTTGTTTTAGAATTTGATGCCTCTCACAGACTATTCCTTCTGCTGGCTATGCAGTTCTTTCTATGAACTCCCAACCTGTTCTCCAAACAAATTAGGGAGTCCCCTCCTGCATCCCATCCTGATTCGGGGGTCTTTCATCAGTTTTCCCATGGCAATCCTTCAGGGCTCCTTACAGCTGCTTCACCCACTTCATTGCAATTTCTTGCCTTTTCTGGCTCCACCTTCTCATTTTCTCCTCTTGGTCCTCTTCCTTTGCCCAAGCCATCAAATGCTGCTGTTTCCCAGGGCTGGGATTTCGACTTTCTTCTTTGCTTCTTCTGTACAAATTACACAGGTAAGACCCTCCTGACCCAGGATTCCAACCACCACCTGTGTGCTTATGACTCCCCAGCTCACTTCTCTATCCTGGTTTTTCCTTCTGAACTCCAGACCCATTATTCCAAGTGCCCAGGGACTTTCCTACTTGGGTGACCCATAGGCCTTACTGTATATCATAATGGTGTAAAGAACTAAAATCAGGACTTCTCTGGAGATCCAGTGGCTAAGACTCTGCTCCCAATGCAAGGGGCCCAGGATTTGAGCTCTGGTTAGGGAACTAGATTCCACATGCTGCAACTAAGACTCAGCACAGCCAGATGAAAAAAACAAAAGGAACTGAAATCAGTTTTTCCTACTCCTAAGCCAGCTCCTCCCCTGTGTATAATTGCTCCATCATCGGCACCAACTTCTACCCAGTCAGCCCGGCCTGGATGCAGAGAGGCATCCCAGAGTACTCTCTTTCCTTTATGGCTCTCCTGCCCCCACCCAGGTTTCAAGTTATTAACCAAGACCTAATAATTCTACCTTCTAATTATCTCCTGAATCTCTCCCATCCCCCTCATTCTTACCAAATGGCTGTGGTTCAGCCCTAATCATATCTTTACTGGATAACTGCAGTGACATCTAACGCATCTCTGAAACCAAACCTGGTGCCTCTCAAGCCACCCTCTATGACTGCAGTCGGAGTGATGGTTCTAAAAAGCAAATTTGATTATGCCAGTCCCCTGCTTGAAATCCGTCAGCAATTCCCCAAGCCTTCGCCTCCCTTAGCCCTGCCCACAGTCCCTTCCATCTGGCCCCTGCTGATCTCTGCAGTCTCATCTGTCAACCGTCCTCCACGTGGAACCGCCTGCTGTTCTGTGCAGGCGCCCTCCTCACCCTGCTTCACACTACTGCACCATGGCTCTCCCACTCTCTCCTCTGGGAACCCCACCCCCTACACACTTATTTGCCTCTTCATTCCTTCTTGTCTTTCTAGACTCAGCTCGGGTATTAATTATCTCCTTGTGGAAGCCTTCCCTAACCACCACCTCCCAAGGCTTTGTTAGCTGTTACTCCTAAATTCTCTGAAACCATTGTGTTGCTTGTCATTTGTTTATTTGTTTGTCTCCTCTGCTAGGCACTGAGGTCCTCTGGGACAGGGGACAAATATTATTTAATTGTGTATCCCCAGCACTTGGTACAAAGAACAATATATAGTAGATGGTTGATCAATGTTTGCTGAAAGAATAAATAATAGTATGCCTTTATGAAATATGCCAGGACGAAGCTGGATTTCAGCCACCCTTGAGTGCTAAAAACTTGGGGACAACACCATTATCCCCACCTCCCTTAATCTTCAACTTTCATCAGTCCCAGGGATGGAGAAGATATTTTCTACCCTCCAGGCCTCCCAGTCTGCCTGAACTTCAAATTACTCCCAGCCCTGACTTCTCCCCTTGCATTCTAGATTCCTAGATATAACCATCTATTTGACACTTTCTCTTGGATGCCTAGGATGTTAAGTCTACCTTAATATAACCAGCTCTAAATTCTCTGCTCCCCACCCCCCAACACCCACCCTTCAAACCTGTTCCTCTACAGTCTTTGTGATCTCAAAAAAATGGCAACACCTTCCAATCTGGTGCTCAGGTCAGAACTGTTGAGGCCATCTTGGCCTCATTTTTCATACTCCCTGTCTGAGCTAACAGCACATATTGTTGGCTTCATGGTGGAAATCCATTTAGAGTCCAACCACATCTCCCCCACCATCCCCTCCACCCTAGCCCAAGCTTCCACCCCTCGAAACCTCATTGTTGTAACTCTCTCAGGTGGTATCCTGCTTCCAAGATTAACCTCCAAATGGCAGCCGTGGCAGCTCTCTAGTGGTATCTTATTTCACTTAAGATGAAGGCCAGGGTTCTCTTGGTGGCCTCCGAGACCTTTCCTTGGTGAATGGCTTCTGTTACTTCCCAGTTACTTCTCTGACTTCATCTCCCACCCCTCACCTCCTTCCTTGCTCTGCCCTGGTGACATTGGCTTCCTGGCTGTTCCTCAAACATGCCAGGTCTTCTCATTTTCTGGTCCCGCTACCTGGAACAACTCTTTCCTCCAGATATTTATATTTCATTCCCTTTCAATACTTAGATCCCTGATAAAATCTCACTTTATCAGAGAGGCCTTCTCTCACCCCTCTACTGAAACATCAGCTCCTTACAATCACATTCTATCTCCTTATTCTTCTTTACTCTACTTTATATTATATATATTTGATATATAGTATCTCTTTGCTTATTTATTTACTCCATACTCCCCCACCCCCATCTTCCTTAGGATGGGGAAGATTCTTGGCCCTCCAGGCTTCATCTCCCCCAGTGCTTGGCAGGCAGTTTGGCTCCTGGCCACTCACCAGCCGGGAACTGTACATGGGTGATTTGATGGGTGTGGCCACAGGGCAGTTGATTCGCTTCTCCTTTTGTCGTCGGTTGCAGAACCAGACCCTCACCACCTCCTTCTCCATGGACAATTGCTCTGCAATCATGGAGATCTCCTCAGAGCTGGGTTTGGGGTTCTACAGAAACCAAAGGGAGAGAGTCATCAGGAGGAGAAGGGAACAGGACCAAGAATCGAGGGTCGGGGAGAGATGCTCCAGGAAGTAGGATAGAACAATAGATGGAGCCAAAGCTTTAGAATCAGACCTAAGATGGCATAGTGGTTTTAGCCCTTACTCTGTGGCCTCAGGAAACTTTCCGAACCTCTCTGAGCCTCAGTCTTACCATCTGTGAAGGGACAGGAATAATGACTACTGTTTAGAATTATTGTGGAGACGGAAGGAGAAAATGTGTGTCAACTGCCAAGTGCAGGGCCTGACACAGGGTGGAGGCTCTTCTCTCACTTCTCCAGGAGAAGTTCTGAATAAAGAAGCTGATGAGCTTGGTGGGGAAGGCTGAATCCCCAGAACCCATGTTCCCCTCTGTCCTCATAATCTGAGGAAAACTTCTCTCAGCTGGTTTCTTCCTGCCTACCTCAGAATAGGTAATTATAGCATTAAAACATGTGAACCCATCAAGACTATAGAGGAGATAAGCATGTGTGTGTGTGTGTGTGTGTGTGTGTTAGTCACTAAGTCGTGTCTGACTCTTTGTGGCTCCAAGGACTGTAACTTGCCAGGCTCTTCTGTCCATGGAATTTCCCAGGCAAGAGTACTGCAGTGGGTTACCATTTCCTTCTCCATGGGATATTCCCAGCCCAGGGACTGAACCTGCATCTCTATGTCTCCTGCATTGGCTGGTGGAGTCTTTCCCACTGAGCCATTAGGGAAGCCCATATATTTGTATATACACTCAAATATATATATATACATATATATATGTATGTATGTATGTATGTATGTATATCTCCATCACTCCTTTGTTTTGACCGCTTCCACCCCCAACTCAATCTTTGATCTTAGCCCCCTTTCTCTCCTTTCTACAGCCTCCCTTACTCTTGCTGCTCTGAGAAACTTCAGCAAAAGGAAAAGCCAACTTTCATCATCCTGCCATCAGGATGCAGCCATCAAGTCCTCAGTCACATGCATGGGGGAATCTGCTGGGGAGGCAGCAGTCCTGGAGGCCTGAGGCCTACAAGGCAGAACTAGGCCACGGGCACATCCTTGAGGGACCTGAGTGGTGTGGACGGAAACTCTGGAGGCTGGACCCTAAGGGAGCCTGATTAAAGACTCTTTAGGCCACACATGTTTATCCCTCTTCTCTTCCCCGGCTCCCATGGGGAACATAACTGGTATTATTAGCTTCCACATATTGACTCCAGAATACACTTTTGCTGCAAGTTCAAAACAATGTGTGTATGCAATATGATCATAAATATTTAAGTGTATGTGAAGTGAAAGTGTTAGTCGCTCAGTCATGTCTGATTCTTTACAACTCCCTGGACTGTAGCCTGTCAGGCTCCTCTGTCCATGGAATTCTCCAGGCAACAATACTGGAGTGGGCTGTCATCTCCTTCTCCAGGGGATCTTCCTGACCCAGGGATCGAACCCAGGTCTCCTGCATTGCATGCAAATTCTTTACCGTCTGAGCCACCAGGGAAGCAAATGTATGCAGAAGAAAGAAATAGAAGGACATACATAGATGACACTTGGTGGTGAATTTTTTTCCTACTTCCCTGCATTTTCCAAATTCTTTACAATCTGTATTTATTTTATGTATATAATTTGAAAAATACAAAGCAATGTAAGGAAGGTAAAGAATATATGCACAATGTCCTGGCGGCGCTTCCTTTATCTCAACTGGATACAGATACAATCCTCTCCACTAGGATTCTAGATCCCAGTCTAAATCTCCTGGCTCAAAGGATCATGGGTACCAAATAGAGGTCAGAGCCAGCAGGGTCTGTGGGGGAGGAAGTTTCTGGAACCCAGCCTGTCACTCAGACGCCTGGAGAAGGAGCAGGTATTTGTTTTCTGACCCTTTCCCAGCACAGGTGTTGGGGGGTTCAGGGGTGGTGCCGAAGGATCTGTGTGTGTATGCCCATCCTCCTGTGCAAGTCAGCCCACTTGCCCCCACCCCAAGGATCTGCTCACATCTTGAAATCTCTTCTCCAGAGTCAGACGGATGTTGGTCTCGATGCTGGTCCTCTTCTTCCTCTTCCTCCCAAACACCTCGCTGAGGGCGGGGTAAGAGTTGGGGGTGCTCATGGAGGGGTCTGACGGGGAGGATTCTGTGTGGAGCGGGAGAGGAGGCTCAGAGAGGGGAAGGCAGCAGGTGCAGGCTCTGCCTCCCTGGACTTGAGGTCCCTTGACCCTCTCCCAGCAGGCCCGCGGCCCCTCCCGCCGCCAGGGAGCAGGAACTGCCCGCTAGCCCTGCTTCTCCCCGCTGCTCCGGCGAAGGTCCTCCACGCCTGCCGCCTCGGTGCCTCCAGTGTGTGCCGTCGTGGTTCAGGGACACCCAGACATCAGCAGCATGTGCGGGTGTGAGTGGGTGAGGGCAGGGCTCCAAGCGGCACTCACGCGTCTGTCTTTTACAAGGAGGCCTGGATGTGAATCCGGAGGGAAAGGGGAACTGAGGTTTTGAGCTAAAAGCGATGGCCCTTGACGGCCAGAGGCTGGTGTGAGGCCACTTCCTTTGCAGCGTGAGTGCTGCAGCTGAGGTGGTGTGAGGGGTCAACTGGGAGGGCTCTCTGGAAGCATTCGGGCACAGATGGGGAGTCTCGCCAGAAGAGACCTGCAAGGTCCTTTCCCAGAGATCCTGAGACTCTCTGGTCTCTCTCAGTTCAGCGCTCAAGTAAAACCTGCCAAAGGGACAGCCTGGTGGGGACGCTTCCTTACCCCCTCCCTTGTTTCCATGTGGACGGACTTCTGAGAGGGTCCCACCCTTGGCTGCTCATCTCCCACTCTCCTCTTTCTCCATAGTAACCACTGGGAAGTGAAGTGTTAGTCACTCAGTCATGTCTGACTCTTTGTGACCCCATGGACTGTAGCCTACCAGGCTCCTCTGTCCATGGGATTCTCCAGGCAAGAACACTGGAGTGGGTTGCCATTCCCTTCCCCAGGGGATCTGCATGACCCAGGGGTCAAACCCGGATCTCCTGCATTGCAGGCAGAATCTTTACCATCTGAGCCACCAGGGAAGCCCCATAGTAACCATTAACCCACACTGTCTACAGACTAGAGCCCAGCCCCACCACTGGCTCTGCTCCTCCCTCTCCACCGAGACCAGTGGTTCTCACCCTGGGATGATTTTGTGCTGCCCCCACCCTTCTCCCGGGGACGTCTGGCACTATCTTGTGACATTTTGGATGTTACAACAGGCAGAGGGCATCTAGTGTGTAGAGACCAAGGATGCTGCTAAATAGCCTATAATTCATGGGACAGCTTCCATGAAAAAGTATTATCTGTCCCAAGATACTGCTAATGCTGTGGTTAAGAACCCTGTCCCACACTGTTCCCTGACACCAAACTCTTCCGTTCATTATTCCAAATGTTTTGCCCTTGGCTTATACCCTGGGCCTCCTGGAATTGCCTCCATGACCACCATGCCTGACTGAATCCTCCTGCAAATCCCACTCCTGCAGGAACGCTTTCCCAACCAGTCTAGCTTTCAGTAACTTGCTGCCCTCTGAAAACCTACTCAAGAATTAGCCAGATAAAGATCTTTTGTTGTGCCTGTTGCCTCCTCCTCCCAGCCATGAGACCCTGGAGAACCCCCTTCCCTATCCCCCTGCTCTGGACCCAGTCCAGACAGTAGTCTGGGTGTGCTGGCTCTGCAGATCCCACCTTTGTCTCTGGTGAGCGGTCCTATGGTGAGGCCAGGCAGGTCTTGAGTAAGGAATAAAATGGGGCAAGTCTTTGTGGCCACAGACCTAAAGCCATGTCCTCCATGGTTTTTTCCATAATGAAGCTGACATCTTCATCTCTATTAGCCTGTCCCCGGTATCTTATTTTTCTGTTGGTTCCAGACTCAGGAGGAGAGGAAAGAGCCCTGTGTGTTGACCACTGAAAGCCCCAGCATAGACCAGTCACCAGCCCCTTCCTGCAGACCTTCAAAGGCAGGGGTCCCCCACCTCTGGGATCTAATGCCTGATGATCTGAGGTGGAGCTGATGTAATCATAACAGACATAAAGTGCACAATAAATGCAATGCACTTGAATCATCCCAAAACCACTCCCCAACCCTGGGTCTGTGAAAAAACTGTCTTCTGTGAAAACCAGTCCCTGGAGCCTAAAAGGTTGGGGACCACGGCTCTAAGGCACTATACATCATCACGTCCCCAGGGCCTACCTGCATCGTTCAGCCACTTCTCCAGCAGCGGCTTGAGCTTGCACATGTTCTTGAAGCTCAGATTGAGGGCCTCAAATCGTGAGATAGTCGTCTGGCTGAAGTCGTTACCATACAGCTTTCCCATGGCCAGACCCACATCTCCCTGCACGTGGGGGTGGAGAGGGAGGGACTTGATTGACAGGTCCCTTCTCCCCTCTGTCCACATCCCCCACCATCCTGGCTCCTCGCCACACCTTTCGAGCTCCCACCCATCACCCTGGCTCCCTTTCAGGTTTCTTCCTCTAAGATGGAAACCTGGTTTCTTCTCTCCTTAGACTCTGAGTGGTCTGTGCCTTGCCCCTGGCCTGGCTCTCATTCCTCGCCCCCTCCACCAGCAGGGTCCCCGGCTTCCCTACCAATGGCAACTGTGCCCCATTGTTAGGGGACACAGGGGCACAATGGGCTTGCCCCAAACACCGTGAGCTTGAGGAGCTCTTAAACCTACACTTAGGAAGTCCAGTCTCTACTCAGCCCAAATTCTTCCACCTCCTCAATCCCAAACCAAACCTGTGTGAAGCCCAGCTTAATGCGCCTCTGCTTGAAGGTCTTGGCAAACTTCTCCAGCTCCTCCAGGTCACTGGGCTCGTCAGCTCCTCCAGTGCTGGGGAGATGCTTGGGCACCGGGAGATGCTGAGATGCTTCCAGATGGGGTTCTAAAGAGGATCCTGGTAGCCCAGGGCGCCCAACTGCCTAAGAGGAGACACACACCAAGCTCACCCACAAATAGTCAACAGATGAAATGGCATTCTCTGAGCTTTTTGCACTAAAGTCTCGCTTAGAGGCTGACAGGTTGGATTCCTATTATTGCAGTGTTGTGGAAGTGGAAATTGGAGTTTCTGTGAAGGGACTGGGCTTCCCTGGTGGCTCAGTGGTAAAGAATCCCTGCCAATGCAGGAGATGTGGGTTTGATCCCTGGGTCGGGAAGATCCCCTAGAGAAGGAAATGGCAACCCACTCCAGTATACTTGCCTGGGAAATCCCACCGACAGAGGAGCCTGGGGGGCTACAGTCCATGAGGTCGCTCAGACATGACTTAGTGACTAAACAACAACATGAAGGGACCAGCAGGAGTAGCTGGGGCAGAAATAGCAGGAGTGTAGAACAGGGCGGTGGCCTTTCTGGGTTTTAGTCTATGACTCACAGTTTGAGCAGGTAACTTCCTCCTTTCAGTTTTCCACCGTAAAAGGAGCTAGCCAGGGTTGTCTACAAAGATCCCCAAAACAAATCCCAAAATGGGATAAGGAAAAGGTTGCTTGTCTTGTCTGTTCTTTTCCACAAAGCAAAGTGACTGAGGTGTTCAACAAGCATTAACTGAAGATAACAGAAGGCATCTGAGACTCATTATGTTAATGGAATTTCCATAAAATTCCAAACTCTCGTGACCACCATTTTACTTTCGAAACCATCATTTTCTTTCATGAGAATATTTTGCTTTCTGCTTTTCTTTTTTTTTAATCTAAGGTATTCCACTGCTATCCAAGTGCCCCTTCATGGCATTCATGGTTGCCAGGAGATGTTCTTTCTTTAGTTTATTTTCATAGAACAGACACTTATACCTGGAATCCAATTTATGCCTATTGGGGTCAGGAGTAAATCCAGCTCGTCCATGAAAAAGGAATGGAACCCAGGCTTGGGGTCCTAAGGGGCTTGTGTCCAGGGCAGCGACTGCTACCCATGTGGATGAAGTGGCCTGAGTCCACTCTTTTCTTCCTTCCCAGTTTACTCTTTTCTGAGACTGGGGTTAACTTTAGTCTTTTCTTCAGGCCTCCCATTCAGACAGGCAACCTTGTGATAACCAGAGAAAAGTTAAGGACTCTTTTCCTCAAGGGAGGTTCTTTTAGAACAGAATGATTTGAAAGCATTAGGCTTTGGACCTTTTCAGTGGGGGACTGGGTGGCGCAGACCAGACCCTTCCCGTCCAATCAGCTGCAGAATTGCTTTGAGCCAGCTTCCCCCACATCCTGTCAGCCCCTCCTCTCTGCCCTTACTTGTTGCTGCTGTTCAGTTACTGACTCACGTCTGACTCCTCGACCCCATGGACTGCAGCACACCAGGCTTCCCTGTCCTTCACCGTCTCTTGGGGTTTGCTCAAACTCATGTCCATTGAGTCAGTGATGCTGTCTAACCATCTCACCCTCTACCCTTACTGCTACCACTCTTAGCAGGTCTCTTTACTGCTGCCTCAGGATGATCTTAATAATCTTCCAAACAGTCTTTCGGCTTCTGGTCTCACCCCGCTCGTGTTATAAGTCACATGAGTTGATCTTCAGAACCCTCTAAGATTTATTACAGATCTAAGTCTGTGGTGATGAGATTCCACTAGCAGGAAGGAAGAGGTCTGAGAGCTTAGGACACTGGTGTCCTAGTTTCTAGTGGCCACTAGGTGGCACCCTCGGCTCTTCCAAAAGCCAGGGGCAATCCACAGGGATTTTAGCACAGAGAAGGGATTAGGATCGCTGCAGTCATTCCCAGCTTTTCCACACGTTGGATTCTGCAGAGCCATCTCATGCAGTGGTGCAGGGGTTAACTGCACGGGGGCAGCTAAATGAGGGGAGGGGTGGCAGCTCTGATGTAACTCCAGCTGCTCTGGCCAAGCCACATTTCCTGGTGTGAGGCTGCCTCTGGCCAGAGGAAGTGGTGCCTTTTTTTCTCACTGGCAAACAGGTGCTGTGCAGCGCCAGGGCAGCTCTGCAAAGGGCCCTCTTGCAGACCTCAGTCCTCCCAACCCAGGCCTGTCCACTACAGAAGCCAATCTAGAAAAGCAGTTATATATATAAATTTCTTTTTTTTTTTTGGCCCTGCCATGTGGCAGTTTCCTGACCAGCGATTGAACCTGCGCTCCCTGCAGTGGAAGCGCAGAGTTCCCTGGTGGTGGTTCCCTGGACCACCAGGGAAGTCCCTCAAAGAGTGGTTCTTCAGAGAGGCCCAGAGATGACAGACCCTGTTTTGGTGTTCCTCTGACATCAAGCCTGTGGATCTCTGGTCTCCCCTTGGGACTTGAGAGCACCAGGAGGGCTGGCAGTAACTTTAGTGTCCCTGGAAAGTTAGCTGAGCCCTGCAGAGGACTGATGCAGGGGCCTGATCAGGGATGGAGTGGAATGCTCGCGTCCAGAGAAGGCTGGCCCAGGAGCTGGAATCTCTGGCTTCTAATTCTGGCTCCACGAGTGACACTGGGTCACTCATTTCCTCTGACTATGGCTTGAATTTCCCCCTCTGTGTCAATGGGGACAATCCCTGGCTATTCGCTCTCCCCAGAGGGAGAAACCAGGGAGCTTAACTCCATCAAGAGCTGAGAGGTTCCTAGAGGGGACAGGAGGAGCAGGCGTGTTTACCTGGGATGCCAGGCCAGGCCCCGTCTGCGGGAGGAGGAGAGAGCTCTGTTGCTGCGGAAAGGGGAGAAGATTTGGCTGCAGACCTGGGTGAAAGGGGAAGAACAAAGCAACAAACGCATAAAATCCAGGCCAGCTGAGAGACATGCTACACCTGATTACTGTCCCCACCCCCTGCTACCTAATCCCCCCAACGCCCCCCACCACCGGAGCCCTGAGGAGAGGCCCCCACGGGCACTGTCAGGATTGCCACACACAGGTGGAGGCGTATCAGACATGGGGATAAGCAGATGTAAACAGCAGTCCCCAAACCAGTCCTTCTGCTTGCCTGCCTGCCTGCCTGGAGTGGTACAAAGGCTGAGGAGGGTCAAGGAAACCAGCTCTGGGATCTGACAACCAGGCCTGAAGAAACCCAAGGTGGGAAGGAAATGAGGGGGGTGACTGCTCAGAATTCAAGCTGGGGCTGAAGGTTTTCGTTTTGCCTGCAGAAATAGAGAGGCCTAGCCACATCTGCAAAGATGCCAGGTCAAAGAATGGAGCGGTACAGCTCTAAAGGGCAGCAGACAAGTGCCAGAGGCTCTTGGCAGGACCCAGACATTGTACGCTTGGGAGGAAGGGCTAAGAGACAGAGAGAAGGGAAGAGCCCAGGCCAAGCTTCCGGCACCTCTCTCTGGTGGTATGGACTCTACCTGCTTGTTCACACTGCCTGAGGTCTGCTTCCTCCTTCTTGCTCCAGGAAAACTGTCCATGAAGCACTCTGCCTGGTCATGACAATGGCCTCCCTCTAAGAAGAGCCACAGCCAGGAACTGTCCCTCTCTTTTGGAGCCGTCCGACTACCAAAGCACAGGACGGGGCAGGTCACCCCATGCACTCAGCACAGAGCAGAACGTTGGGGTCTCTGTTGTCCCTAAGCTGTTCTGGGTCACTGATGTGTAGCATCTACTGAGGCTGACCACTGAACTCTTCAGAATGAAGAGATGCTACACATCAGTGACCCAGAACAGATCAGGGACAACAGAGACCCCTAAGGCTTAATTTTTCCTTATTAAAATACACAGGCAAGAAAAATAAAATACAAAGGCAAATTTGCGGCAACATGGATGGACTTAGAGACGGTCATATTGAGTGAAGTAAATCAGATAGAGAAGAAATATCCTATGACATTCTTTATATATGGAATATGAAGGGAAATGATTTACCCGAGACAAATGAACTTATTTACAAAACAGAAAGAGACTCACTGAACAAACTTATGGTTGCCGAAGGAATAATGGGGGGGCGGGGAGGGACAGCTAGGGAGTTTGGGATGAACATGGACACACCACTGTATTTCAAGTGGATACCTAACAAGGACCTACTGTAGAGCACAGGGAACTCTGCTCAGTGTTTTGTGGCAGCCTGGATGGGAGGGGAGTTCAGGGGAGAATGGATACATGTGTATGTATGTCTGAGTCCCTTCACTGTTCACTGGAAACTATCATAACATTGTTAATTGGCTATATCCCAACACAAAATAAAATGTTTCTTAAAAATAATAATAATAAAGTTAAAAAATACATAAGCAAGAAAGCTCCTATAAAGAACCCTGTCCTGAGAGTCAGAGGCATGATTACTAACAGTGACCTGACATTTACGTTGCATTTTGAAATGTACAAAGCCCTCTCACATGCATTATTTCAAATAACTCTCAGTGACCTTGTGAGGCAGAGTTTTACTATGATTTCACTTTTAGGGGGGAGAAAAAGGAACCTTAGAGAGGTCAGGTAAGGTTCTCAAGGAGACCCAGCTAATAAGTGACTTTTTTTAACCAATGAGTTTTTCTGATTCCAAATGCTAAACTGCATTCCCCCTCTGTGTCACACACTAGCCTCATTGGTTATATGCCTGAGCCAGTTTCACAATACCATTTTTCAAAAAGAAATAGAATTAACTGTTATCTTCTCTTTCCTATGCCAGGAATAGGATGTATACTGTTTAGTGAATGCAGATACTCACAAACGTCCTATTCATCACCATCATAACACTCTGAGATGACTTGGAAACCAAAGATACCTATTACTGGGGCAGGTGCTAAGGACAGAAGGCAAGATTGCATTTTCACCACGTTCTGGATCTCCAAAGCCTCTCTTTGGGATTTGAACAATGGAGGAACGCTGAGACTTCATCACTTTCAGCTCTAATTGGTGGAGGTAGGGAAGGGCGAGGCAGTACCATGCAATGCCAAAAAAAAAGGGTTTCTGACAGACTGTTACGGAACTTTCTAGTAGGTCACTGGTGACCTCATAGGACCAGCTACCATTCGAGGTTATTTTTAAAGATGTCAGAAAAATCCCTCCACAGAACTCCCGGCATATCAAGTTCAAGAAATGTTAGTTATTACTGTGAATATTCTAATCTGCTTGCTCTTGGCCAAGGAGAAGTTCTCTGCGAGGAACTTCCCTGTGGGAGGAAACCCAAGAATGCTCTACATAGCCTGTGAGTGGCGCTGCCACCCCACACAAGTGGAATTCCAGCTCCCGGAGGGCGGGCGTCTGTTCCCACATCCTGAGTCCTGGGGAGGTTTCCAAGGAACTGGAACTGGGACTGCGTTTCCCAAAGAGCTCCTCCTTCCTCGCTCTGCCCCGGCTGTGACACCCTTCACCTTCGGTCTCAACTGGTCATGAAATTAAGGAAGATGGAAGAGGGAAGAGAAGGATTCTCAACCTGAAGGGCAATACCAGGTCCCTTCCTCGCCCTGAGCTGGATAAGCCACTCTTAATACCAGAGGGTGAGCCGGTCACCCACCAACCCTAATGTGGCACTAGTGGTAAAGAACACGCTTGCCAGTGCAGGAGACACAAGAGACTCGGGTTCAACCCCTGGGTGGGGAAGATTCCCCTGGAGAAGGAAACTGCATCCCACTCCAGTATTCTTGCCTGGAGAATCCCATGGATTCTCCATAGGGTTGCCAAGAGTTGGACACGACTGAAGTGACTTAGTACACACACACGCACATGAGTTGGTCACCCACACCCCACACTTGGGTCCCAGGAGGCAGGAGCAGCCCTTTACCACCCTTGTCTATATAGAAAACCCCCAGGGTTCTCACCTTGCTGCCCAGGCTGGGTCTGAGATAGCAGGAACTGGGAAACAGATTGTAGGTGTCCGGGAACCAGCACAAGCTGCTGGAGTGGGTGGAGGGAGGCCATGTCCTATGCGGGGAGACACAGACATCATAGAATTTACAAGCTGGGAGTGTGGGCTCCATCCACCCGCTGCCTGTCTGTCCCAAGGGTATCCACCGGGAGCTTGCCCCATGCCTCTGTGGGTCCCTGTATTTGGCACATAGCAGCTACCCCGTTAATGCTGCTGTTGTTACACCGCCTGCCCTCAGTCAAGCCGTGCCTTGCAGCCTGTTGTTACTTAACCTTGCCTTGTCATTTAACTTTCGTGTGTGTCGGAACTGTCTCCCAGCTAGACTGATAATGCCCCGAGGACACAGACTGTGGGGCATCTCTCAGAGGTTTACCCTAGAAATGACACGCAACCCGCATTTTTTTTTAAACTCTCATGCCATCTGATTATACTAAAAGCCATTTTTATCTTGGCCGTTTTCAGGGTCTAAACCATTCTTGGAGGAAGAAGCCCATTACTTGCTCTTAATAAAAATGCTTTGATGAAACAGAAAGTCCATTTCCCCTTGGGGTTCCTCCCATTAGCCCCTGCAAAGAGAAATACCAGTCCCAATATCCAGGGACCTGGGAGTCCTCTGTAATCTGGACCCACGGGAGTCTGTGATCCCCACAGGACTGAGCTTAGGTCTGTGCACAAAGAAAAAATTTGGTAAATCCTTGCTGAAAAGAGTGAAAGAATAAATGCATATTCTATCCTTAAATAGTTCCAGACGAGGGGCGGCTCTTTCTTCCCTGGGGGAATCCATATCAAACCAGGGACTCACCCTGTGGACACGTGTCAGACATTTGTCATTACTATTTCAGGAGCCTCTTTATTCCTTCTAGCTTGACAAACTCTTGAGGAAGGAGAAAGGGCTTAGTGGGGACAGAAGTGCTCTGTAACCATAGCTGTCATCGTGGGGCTCCACTGAATATGGCTGGCAGACCCTAACCTCATAGCTGTGAGCTCCATCATTTTGGCAAGACAGGCTGCTTTTTCTCCCAGAAGGGTGGAGACCTCCCTCTTTGCATAAGTAGCCAGTTCTGAGGCTTGTCTGGTAACCCTAGCCCCACCTCAGACATACAAGTTTCCCTGCAGGGGATTCTTTGGCCCAATCTGGATGCATTGAGAGCCAGGTCCAGAGGTGAAGTGTTTTGCAGGAGGCTCGCCTGAAACTCACTGGCCCACTGAGACTATTAGGGCTCCCCGACTTGAGCTGGCATTTACCCCAGACATTTGATTTCCGGGCATCATGGCAGGTCCTTGACTCAGGTGGCATGGTCGATGAGACAGAGTCTGCTGCAGGGAGTCGCTGAGGTCCTCAGTTTTAATCTGTAAGTGGAGGCAGGGAGGAGAAGTATCAGTTCAGGACCCCTCAGGCAGATGGAAGGGGAAACTCGGAGAAGACGGAGGCAGGAGATGTTCGACAAGCCCTGAGAGTCAAAGAACTCGCGCAGCTCCTATTGGGCTGCAACTTGATTTTCCCGCCTGTGTGAGTCCTTAGGTCAGGGCAGCTGGTAAGGGACAGAGGTTGAGAGGCTCTCAGGGGTAAATGTCCTCGAGACGGGGGATCCACCTGGAATGATTGCTCCTGAACACCATGGCCTGTGCTGGCATGTACAGTAATATACGTTCTTCCACACTAAAGCTCAAAAAATGAGGAATTTTTGTAGTGACTTCAAACATTTCTTTCAGATTGTTAGATGCTATTCTTTTTTCTTGGGGGTGGCATATTAGAATTTCTTTTTGGAAATGATAGTGCTCAATGGTATTTTAATTCCATTTTATTTATTTATTTATTTACGGCTGAGCTGGGTCCCCACTGCTGCGCAGGTTTTTCTCTAGTTATGGTGAGCAGGGGCTGCTCTCCAGACGCAGTGCACGGGCCTCTCTTGTTGTGGAAGCCTAGGCTTCAGAGTGCACAGGCTTCAGTAGTTGCAGTCTGAGGGCTCAGTAGTTGCGGCGGTCTTAGTTACCTCACAGAATGTGGGATCTTCCCAGATCAGGGATCAAACCCATGTCTCCTGCACTGGCAGGTGGATTCTTTACCACTGAGCCACCAGGGAAGCCCCCTAAATGGTATTTTTTAAAACTCCCCACTTTATAAAGTTAAAAAAGAAAGGAAAAGGCAAATCTTCACCAATCTCCCTTATATTCTGTTTTTTATTTTCCTGGTCCATGAAATCCCAAGGTCTGGGAACCAGCTTCCCTCCATTCCCCCATGTTTTCTACACTCACCTGCCCTCTGCGAGCTGAGTTGCTTTGGCAGTCAGCTTCTTTAGCCATGAAGCTTGGGTGACAGACCTTGCCTGTCTCCCTGCAGGTGGGGACATGCTCCCTCACAGTCACTGCTGAAGTTGCAGCCTGAGGGGCTGTGGTGGTTTCCACACTCTCTCCAGCCTCTACCACCCTTCAGTGGCAGCACCAACCACCCACCTGTGGGTTTTCCAGGTGTCCAAGGGCAGGGCAGGAAGTTCTACCTGTGCCCACCCCTCCTCCCACCCTGAGAACAACTACATTCTTGCAGCCTTTCAAAAAGTCCATTGTGGGGGTGGAGGGTAGGTAGGGAGTATGCAAGGGACTCTGAATTCATATATTACAGCAGGGAGCTTGGGATCTAGACAGAACGTTATAAAAGACATGGTCAGGGTGGGGTGGGGTATGGCTCTACTGGAAGCTCTTGTCCATAGGAATCTTGGCTTAAACCATTTTCTTGGTCTATGCTGGAAATATCACTGACATCCTGGAATCTTTCATATCTGCATTAGTTTAACACAAGTCAAAGGTTCAGACTAACAGCTCTGCTTGTGCTTAACTGTGGGAAAATGGTGCTTCGGATCACTAAAGAAAGAACTCTCTTTGTTTGGAGAGTTAGGAAGATCTTGTTGAGTGACACCGACCAAAGGGGGAGCCCATGTCCTAAGTATGGTACTTCATACTTGGTGGGAACCCAATGCGTGTTAACTGAATCAAAGACACAGAGTCTCTCTCCCCATCCTCCATCGGGATACAGTGAGGAAAACATCGAACAGGGAGCGAGAACCTGATTCTAGTCCTAACTCTGACCCTAGTTTACAACATAACCTTGAGCAATCATTTCGTCTCTGTGAGACTTGGTTTCCCCATTCTACATGATTTTTCTTTCACTCCTCCAGGTTGCTGCAGCGCTCTTAGATAAAGTAGATCTAACAGCACCAGGAAGCCCTGCTTGTACCAAAAGTGATAAGAAGATGCTCCTTTTAGGGATGGTCTTTATACATCTTTCCTCTCTTTCCTCACCTAAGGAGACTATTCTGGAAACTTGGAAGCAAAGAGGAGGAAGTCAGAGTGTCAGAAAATGGCCTAGTGGGGGCAGAGAGTTAGACCTCCAGAAAACTCCAAAGGCACTGCCCCCCAGGAGTGATCTCCAGAACATCCTCCATCCCCACCCCCAATGCCCTTCAGCTTTCCCCACCCACCATACTTGGCATCTCCATCTAAGAACCTCCAGTGTCCTAGATCTTCCCCCAGAAATTAGAGTTTTCACATCCTAGATTCCGGGGAAACATTCGTTAGCAGATTTTTGAAAGCTCAAAATAGATGATAAACTACTTATTTCAGATCACCACCAAGCTCAAGCTTTGCTCAGAGGGGAGATTTTACTTAAGCAAAGCCTCCCTTCCCCACATGCCTCTTTTGTAGCCCCCTCATGCTCCCGGGCATCCGTGATCCCCAGTGGGGATAGGTGAGACAGGATGGAGGAAGGGAAACGGAGGGAGAACATGGAAATTGAGCTCACAGCACGCTGGTGGAACCGCCGCAGGCAGCTCGGCAGGGCTCCAGCTCGGAGGCAAGTGGCAGGGTTCCTTTATAGACTCATTATGCGCAATGGGGAGATAAGAAGGTGCAGCTATGACAGAGCTTGAAAACATGCGCTCTGCCTCCAACCTGAGTGCTATCTGTTAGAATCAGTGCCAGGTCTTCCTGCAACACTTAATTTCAGAAACCTGCGCCATCATAAAAGAAAATGCACCCTTTCATCTGCTTCCTGGATCAATTGCCCTCCATGCTCTTTCAGGGGCCCTGCCGACCTCCCACTTCTGAAAATGAGGTTCTTGATAACAAAACATCCCAGCCTGGGGGTGTTCTGACAACTCCGTGTGTTACTCTACTGAGTTTTTGCTTTATTGACACCTTATTCTTTCATTTCCATCATTTACTACCCCTTGGGTACGAGTTGCTGATGGTGAACCCCAAATAAGGAGGGAGAAGGAAATGGCAACCCACTCCAGTGTTCTTGCCTGGAGAATCCCAGGGATGGGGGAGCCTGGTGGGCTGCCGTCTATGGGGTCGCACAGAGTCGGACACGACTGAAGCGACTTAGCAGCAAACAAACCAATTTTAAAGACAGCAAAGCAGAAGAATTTTCCTGTGACAAGTTCTAAAATCTCCGCTTTGGTCACTGAGTCTCAGAAAGAGCTGAACTGGATGAGGAGGAGGAGAAGACATGGCAGCAACTCTGTCTGCCTCCCATGCCCCTCCCGCACCCCGCCCCCCAACCGGCACACTTCTCTGATTACTCTCTGAGAGTTCAGAGGCTAAGAAACTAAGAAATCAAGTCCCTTCCAAATCCAAAAATCCTTCTCATGGCTGTCAAATGGAAAAGACTGGAGCCTTTCCAGGCAACTGGGTGTTGGCTGTGGATCGGGACGATGAGATAGAGAGACTTCTGTTGGATCCCATTGACTTGTAATGTGAGAACCAGAGGCAAATTGGACGAAAACCCAATTTCCCACGTACTTGTGAAAACCCCACCAAACCCACAGCCTCCCTGAAACCATGCAAATCATCTGCAGGGTCGCTTTGGAGCGTCTTTTCACATCCGTAGATTAACTCTCCAGGCCCTGTTGTGATGGACCAATCCCTGGGGACATGAGCCACCACACAGGGCTCTGCCCGGTCAAGGCCACCAATCACTCCGTCCATCTATTAGACATGGTTAGTTAGTTTAGGATCTTCTCCACCCATTGTGCTGTGCAAAGGTGTTACACTGAGTCTTGGGTAGTGACCAGAGAGGTAAAGAGGTATCATGGGTGATTATCTTTTCTAATCCCAGCGAACTCCCTGACATCACCTGCTATAGAAAGCAATAAATAGTCTCGTTCTGGGAAGAGAGAGCCCTTTATGATGAACTGGAAACCCTTCAAACATTCCTTACTTAGCTTCACCTCCCAGTCAGGAAGTTTGAAGACAAGTATTTATCTTTCTATCTCACGGAGACCAGGAGTGCTTCAGAAATGGGTGTAAAGTTACACAACAGGACACTGGCTAAACCCTGACAAGGGGATGGTCCTCTGACCCTCCCCTGGCACTCTTTCTACGAAACAGTACTATACACTTTCCGGGGATGAGAGAGAACAGACTATAGGTGATGGAAAAGGTGATGCTGTGGTCCACACATACACTTGAACCTCCTTATTAACCATCTGATGGGGCACGGGGGGCTGGAGTACTTAGCCTTAGCCCCCTCCCCGTGACATTTCACATGGCCCTCTCCTGGGGGGAAAACAGCCCGACACTAATGAATATATCACTGGCGATGAAAATGATCAAAGCTGTAGTGCCAGTTGCATAACTCGTTTGTGGAAAGTGTTTCATAAACATTTCACAAGAAGGAGAATTTCAAAGCGTGAACATCTCCCAACCTGCCTTCAATTACAGGCAAGATTTTTTGTTGTTGTTGTTATTTCTCCCTCCCCCCCCTCCCCTTCTATACTTCTCCAGAGCAGTGAGGAAGAGTTTCTGTTTTGTAACTGATCTATAAAAGGGTTGACAAACATTTTGCTAATGAACAATCCTAAAAATACATTCCAAGTGGCAGAATGGGGCAGGCAGGTAACTCAGATGAACAAGGCTGAGAGTCCCTTAAGAGATGCTGGCTGTATTTTTGCCCAAGGGACTCTCCTTTCTCCATGGCTCTGGACTGCTTCCCATGAGTCCAAGGCTCCCGCCCCTTTGGGTCCCCGTGGGAAGTGCCTGGGGAGAAGAGATGGACTGGATGAGGTCTAGTCAGGTCTATGCACCGTCTAGCCTAGATGCATCGTCTTTAAAGAACAGTTTTGTGGGTGTTTTCTTTTCAGTTAGGTGTGCTGGGTCTTCATTGCAGTGCGAGGGTTTTCTCTGCTCTGGTGAGTGGGGGCTACTCACTGTTGCAGTGGTAGCCTCCTTGTGGTAGCTTCTCTTGTAGAGTGGGCTTCCCAAGTACCTTAGTGGTAAAGAATGTGCCTCCAGAGCAGGAGATGCAGGTTCGATCCCAGGGTCGTGAAGATCCCTGGGAGAAGGAAATAGCAACCCACTCCAGTATTCTTGCTTGGGAAATCCCACAGACAGATGAGCCTGGTAGGCTACAGGCCGTGGTGTCGCAAAAGAGTTGGACACGACTTAGCGACTGAACAGTGAGAAATCTTGTTGTCGAGCACAGGCTCTAGGCGTTCAGGCTTCAAGAGCTGCAGCACATGGGCTTGATCGTTGTGACCGACTAGCTTGGTTGCTCCGAGGCATGTGGAGTCTTCCCAGATCAAGGATGGAACCCCTGTCCCCTGCATTGGCAGGTGGGTTCTTATCCACAGTACCACCAGAGAAGTTCGTAGATACACCTTTGCCTATACACTTTGGAATCTTCTCTTGGACAGCACTCTTCTAGACAAAGAGTGATGAAGTGAGGCGACATGGAGTCCTTTAATAAACATACAATTTCTTAGGAGGGTGGGGCCACTTGGAGTTGTTCCTTCCTGAAAAGAAACTTTCCATAGAGGCCTCCTTGTTTTTCCTGCTTGTACCTCCTCTGGAAATGCAACATGCTTATCAGTGCTGTTATTTAATGCTTTGGCTTCAGTTCTTAGCACATAGCACTGCTAGTGCTGACACATGTCTGAAAACACCCCATCATTTTAAGCCCATAAAAGTTTTCTTCTCCCTCTGGCAAACAGGTCCGTGCATTCAAGTTTGAAAACTCTAGGAAGGGGCTGTGCTCCCTGGGAGGTCACATCCTCATGGATTATTTTCAGTGCCCAGGACTTGAACCACTTTAACCACTGTACTGTTTTCTAGCCCTCTGGAGACACCAGCAGCATCTGTTTCCTGTGAAGAGCTGGATTCATGCTAGCTCTCTTTTTAGACCCTGATTCTTTTTTTTTTTTTGGCCTCTCCACTTGACTTGCAGGATCTTAGTTCCCTAACCAAGGACTAAACTTGGGCGGCAGCAGTGAAAGTGCTGAGTCCTAATCACTGGGCAGCCAGGGAATTCCTAACCCTGATCTCTTTTGAATCAGTCTTCTAGTTATTCTGACCACCTACCTGGTCAACAAGAGGCGTGGAGTGCCTCTCTGATTCTTTGGGAAGGAGTGCCACAGAGAACTATTGATTCACCCCCATAGATGACTGCTCTGCCCCCCATATAAGTGAAATGGCTGGAAGTAGGGGTGGGGAGGGCTGGGGCTAGAAAGGCTGAGTATGGAATCAAACTCTGAAAACCTTTTGCCAGTGGCTATTCTTGGGAACTATCTGATGTGTGAATGCTGGTTGTCATCACACTGGGTTCTTCTGCATACACTGGGCTGCCTATCATGGAAGGACCTAATGATTCATTTCAGAGCAAGGGTTGAGGAAAAAAAAAAACACATCCAGGAAACAAGCACAAGGCTCAGAATTAACCAGGAGACCTGACTTTGGGCTCCATGTCTGCCTCTAAAGACCTGCAATATCTTATATTTAGTCATTTCACTCATCTCTCTAGGCCTAGATTACGCATCCACAAAAGGAAGAAAATACACCAGATGGAATCTACTTAAGAAATCTGTCATGTATAAAAGAGAGTTGGAGTTGATTTGTGAGCACACAGGTACATTTATTGAGTCACTAGACCCATTTTACAGATGAAAAGACTGAGGCTTAGAAAAGTTAAGAAACTTGCTAAAAGTTACTGCTGATAAATCTGGGATTTCAATCCACATCTATCTGATTGCATAGGTCTACATAAAACTGACTACCATATGTGATAAAACCATAGACTCTTCAAGGTAACTTTGCGCAGATTATTGTCAAGTGCATGGCAGACATTCAACAAGTGTTGATTCCTTCCCTTTCCCATCAGAACTCAAAGGAAGTGTAGATACAACCTGATTCAAATGGTTCATTTTACAGCTCTGACTCTGATTTCTCCAGAGGAGAAATCGCCTATCAGGGCAACCCAGCGAGAGATGCAGTCAAGCCAAGTCTGGAGACCAAATCAGGGCCCCTAAGAACAGGTCTCCTAACTTTCCACCCAGTGTTCAGTCCACTCCCCTACACAGTGGCATGACTCTGTCTTTTGTTTCTATCACTCTGGGGTTGTTGCCCATTCTGGCTCCTGAAGTAACTCAGTAGTAACCCTAATCCCACTGCTCTAATAAGATTTAATCTCAATACTGATTCAGAGTTCTCCATTACTACACAGGGTAAGATTGAGATGCAGATAAAGCACACATCTACCTGATGTGTAACCTGATACACTTGGTTTGGGAACCAGCATTTTTGTATTCCCTTGACTTTCACACGGACAAATTCACTCCAGAGGGGTTGACATTTGCTCTTTTCCTCCCTCATCATGAGTAGGAGAGGTGGGGCAGGGAAAGAGAAGGCTCAGCCACACCACGATATTCTCACACTAGTGTATATTGTACTCTGGGGTCCAAAGGAGACTAACAGAAGGACGGACAGGTGTCCAGCTCATCCTGGACACACAGGCACGTATGCACACACAGCACCAACTTGCAGGCACGAAGTGCTACATAGATTAGTTCCAAGAGCATCAGTTCAAGAAAGGGAAAAAGTAATATTTTAAAAATACTTTAGGGCTTCCCTGGTGGCTCAGTGGAAAGACCCACCTGCCTGTGCATGAGACACGGGTTCGAACCTTGGACCAGGAAGATCCCGCGAGTCACGGAGCAAATAAGTTTGTGTGCCATGACTACTGAGTCTGTGTTCCAGAGCCTGGGAACCACAACTATGCGTCACAACCAGTGAGGCACATGTGCCTAGAGCAGGTGTTCCACAATAAGAGAAGCCACCGCAATAAAAAAAACCCACACACCGCAACTAGAGACTAGCTCCTGCTCACCACAGCCTGGGAAAAGTCCATGCAGCAACAAAGACCCAGCACAGCCAAAAATAAATAAATAAAATTATAATAAAAATGAAAGTACTTTCGAATGGATCATCATTTATTCTTTGTGATAACTCAATGAGGAAAATAATCTTACCAAACCGTTTTTACAGATGTAGGAACCAAGACACGAGAAATGAATAGGCCCATCACACAGCCAGCAAGAGCAGAGCCTGACTTTCTATTTGGATATTTGGCCCCCAAACCCTGCCTTGTTTAGCCCATACCACTCTGTAAGGCATCTCATTCTGTCTCCACCCAGAATTTCCCACCTAAAAATGAACTTGTTGACCTCTGCCTCCTGAGTGGGCCACGCTGTTTTCACATGTGGTACACAGTTGGTGTACAGGTTTCCACAAGTGGAACCTGGGATTTTTACATGGATGTGGGGCTGACATAGTGATCAAAAGTAAACTTTCAACAAGTCTGAATGGGATTCTCTTTGGCATCCCCTGGGGAACTGCCTGTGACCTGGAAGCCCTGTCTCTGAAAGGCTGAGCGTTGGCTATAAATACAAGTAAAAGGCTTTCCCTGGTAACGTTCATATTTGAGAACAGTCTTCTAAGTAAGGCTGAGGTCCTTGTATCTTGTATTCTTCTGGTGCCCTGGATAAAGTGATGTGTCTCTGTGGCCCTCTGATGCCGCATCTGCTCCAGTAGCAGCGGAGCATATCGTCTTCCAAGTGGCTTTAAACATAGCTTTTCTGCCCCATAAAGTTCCCCTTCCCAGTTTAGTTCAATAAACATTTAGTATGCACCTACTGTATACCAAGAGTAACTGTGACACAAAGGTGAACAGGGACCTCCCAGATCAATTAGGAGATGGCAAGTAAAAATGCAGTCACCTACACAGCCTGACTAGGAGGGGAATCTGGGGGAGAAGGGATACATGTATGTGAACGGCTGAGTCCCTTTGCTGTCCACCCGAAGCTATCACAGCACTGTTGATCAGTGCCACTCCAATATAAAATAAAAAGCTTAAAAAAAGAGATAAGTAATGAATTGAAACAAACAAAAACATCACCCACAGTGCCATACTGAAGGCACTGGGAAGACGGTGCTGCAGTGATCGCATGGGAAGGGTGTGAATTGCTTTGTCAGGGCAGAGGACAGATAGCCAGAAAAAGAGGGGTGAGATAGGAGGGCTCCAGAGAAGAGAAGTGGGAGCCTCTGAGGAGCCTTGAAGAATGAAGAGGGGTTCAGCAGCAGGGAAAGCAGGGCCTGCCAGGAAGAGGGAGCAGCTTGTCCACGGTCACAGGTGACGAAACGACTTCATGTTCAAGAGCAACGAGCAATTCAGTGCTGCCACAGCGTGGAGTGGGAGAGGCCGGGGCGAGCAGCCAGGGCCTGATGACAGAGGCCCTGTGGATCACGCAAAGAAGCTGAGGCTGGACTCGGGGGCAAAGTGTAACTCAAGCAAAGGGCAGGGACGTACAAGACTTTCCTGTAGTTCGATTATGCTAACAGCTGTACGGGATATGGATTTGAAGAGACAATACCTGTGAGCAGGGGAATTAATTAAAGAGCTGTTTATCATGACAGTCTAGGTAAAGTGCTGCTGAGGACATGCCCTAAGGCCAAAACAGTAAGAATGGAGAGGCAGATATGGAATGGCAAGTTTTTAGGATCGAAAATATATTTCCGCCCCTAAAGGTTTATCCTCTATAACAAAGGACTATTTTAGGAATTCTCTGTTGAATGCCTGCAGGACACAAAGAACTAACACAGAAAAAATTCTGAAAGACCAGAGCCAATACAGTTGCTAAGAACAGATGCACAGAGGTTATTTGGGGTTCCAGAAGATACTCACTGAGTCAAATATTTCTGCAATGTCCAAATTTTCAAAGGTAGTTACTCACTTTAAATTAGAAAAAAAATATTAATAAGATTAAAAAGAGAAAGAACTCCAAATTTCAGTGCTTGAGTTTGGAAGAGTTCAGTTCCTAAGGTATTCAAGTTAGTGATAGTTTCCTCTTTTACCCGGTGAAAGAAATGTCTTGAGACATTTACGGGCACATTTTCTAAATAAACACACACATATATACAGATAGATATGTTTGTTGTGTGTGTGTGTTTTAAATCAATAACTGGGAATCCATTTCCTTCTCCTGCGACAACTCGAGTCATCGTTTACCAAGAGGCCATACCTGGATGTGACCTACAGCCCCCACTTATAGCTTTCCATGAAGTTCTACAGTTTACAAAGCACTTTCAAACATATCAGTTTGGTTGATTTTCAGAATATTCCCATGACATTGAAAAGGCAAGTGATGCTATTCCTGTTTTACTGTTGAAGAAAACAGGTTCATGAAAGGTAAATGATGTATCCAAGGTACATGGCTGGCTAGCAGGAGAGCTCTGATTTGAACTCAGGGTATCTGATTTAAAAGTCAGCACATCTTTCAAATTTCTAGGATTTTCTGAGGAAATTTCCCAGATAAGTGGATTTTCAGTCCCTGAAATCTATCTCTTACAGACCCAAAGACTTTATTTCAGTTTTGGATAGCTATTTATTGGTTTCAGTTTTTTTCACCTTCCAGTATTTTAATAGGGATTGCATTATCTACAGATTAATTTGAGGGAAATAGACACCTTTATTATAGTAGATCTTCTAAATTATAAATTTAGCCTATTATTTGAATATTCTAATTTCTCTCAGCAATGTTTTATAGTTTTCAGAATAGAAGTATTGCACCTCTAGGATTTGATTTTTCTGATACTGTTGTAAATGTGTTTACAGTTTCATTTTTAACTTGTTTGCTATGGAATATAGACATATACTTGCTTTCACATACTGATCAGATAATCATTAACTTTATTACATGCACTTATTAATTCTAATAACTTCTTTGTAAGATCTTTTGAATTTTCTATTTACACAATTTGGTCAATAGTTTTCTGTGAATAAAGATAGTTTTACTTTTTTTCCAAACTTTATGCTTTCTATTTTTATTTTCTACCTTTACCTTATTGCTCTGGCTTAGACTTCCAAGATAACTGGATAAAAGTAATGGTAGTGGATATTTTTGTCTTCTTCTCAATGTCACATTTCATCATTTAGTATGTTAGAGGTTGGTATTTTTAAAAAGATATCCTTTATCAGATTAAAAATTTTTTTTTCCATTTCTAGTTACTGCGCTTTTAAAATTTTAAAACCATGAATGGGTGTTTAATTTTATAAAATGCTTTTTTTCTTCATGTTTTTTTTGGAGATAATCACATAATTTTTGACTTCTGTTTGTGATTAATTACACAACTGACATTTTATTATAAAATCAACTTTGCCTTCCTGAAATAAATCCTACTGTATGATTTTCTTCTCTTCCTCTTTCCTATTGGTTTCATTTTTGAACAGAGACCTTGTATCATATATATCCCTACTTTCCCTTAAAGAGTACTTGACAAAGATCTTACAAATAAGAAAATTATAAGCCAGTACTACTGATGAACATTGATACAAAAATCTTCAACAAAACATTAACAAACTGAATCCAACAATACATTAAAAGAATCATACACTGTGATCGAATGGGATTTATCCCAGGGCTGCAAAGATGGTTCAATATTCACAAATCAAAAAATGTGATATATCACATTTAATTTATTAAAGAATAAAAAATCATATGATCATCTCAATACATGCAGAAAAAGCTTTTGATGAAAGTCAGCATCTATGATAAAAACCCTCCACAAAGTGGGTAGAGAGGGAACATACCTCAACATAATAAAGACCGTATATAACATACCCATAGCTAACATCATACTCGGTGGTGAAAAACTGAAGGCATTTCCTCTAAGATTAGGAAAAAGACGAGGATGACCACTTTTATTCAACACAGTCTTGGAAGTCCTAGCCACAGCAACTAGAAAATGAAGAAATAAAAGATACCCAAACCAGAAAGGAAGAAGTGAAACTGTCACTGTTTGCAGATGACATGATACTAATACATAGAAAATCCTAAACGCACCACCAAAAAACTTCTAGAGTTTATCAATAAATTTGGTAAAGTTGCAGGCTACAAAATTAATATACAGAAATCTGTTGCATTTCTAAACACTAACAATGAACTATCAGCAAGAGATATTAAAACAATCCCATTTAAAATCACATCAAAAAGAATAAAATACCTAGGAGTAAATCCAATTAAGGAGGTAAAAGACAGGTACTCAAACCTGATGAAAGAAATTGAAGATGACATAAACAGATGGAAGGGTACATACACCATGTTATGGATTAAAATAATTAATATTGTTAAAATGATCAAGGCAATCTATAGGTTCAATGCAATCCCTATCAATGCATTATTCACAGAACTAAAAGAGGTAATTTTAAAATTTGCACGGAAGCACAAAAGGTCTTGAAGAGCCAAAGTACGGTTGAGAAAGTAAAGAGCTAAAGGTAGCATGATCCCCCTGACTTCAGACTATACTACAAAAATACAGTAACCAAAAAAAAAAAGCATGGTAATGGCACAGAAACAGACACATAGATCAATGGAACAGAATAGAGAACTCAGAAATAAACTCATGGACTTACTGTCAATCTACAACACTGGAGGCAAAAATATACAATGAGGAAAACGTGGTCTCTTCGATAAGAACTTCCCTGGTGACTCAGATGACAAAAAATCTGTCTGCAATGTGGGGGACCCAGGTTTGATCCCTGGGTTGGACAGATCCCCTGGAGAAGGAAATGGCTACCCACTCTAGTTTTCTTGCCTGGAGAATTCCATGGATAGAGGAGCCTGGCAGGCTACAATCCATGGGATCACAAACAGTCAGACACAGCTGAGTGACTAATACTTTCAATAAGTGGTACTGGAAAAGCTGGGCAGCTACATGTAAAAGAATGAAATCAGAATATTTTTTTCACACCATATACAAAAATAAACTCAAAATGGATCAAAGATCTAAATGTAAGACCAAAACCCATTAAACTCCTAGAAAAAAACATAGGACAAACACTTTTTAACATAAATTGCAGCAAGATTTTTTTTTTTATCTGTCTCCTAAGGCAAAATAAAGTTTTAAAAATTAAATAAACAAATGAGACCTATTTAAGCTTAAAAAACTTTTGTGAAGGAAACCACTGACAAACATAAAGACAACCTACTGAATGGGAGAAAATATTTGCAAATGATATGACCAATAAGGGGGCAGTATCCCAAATATATAAACAACTTATACAACTTAACGTAAAAAAATCAAACAACTCGATTAAAATCTGGGAAGAAGAACTGAATAGACATTTTTCCAAAGAAAACACACAGATGGCCAACAGACACATTAAAAGTATGCTCAACATTGCTAATTATTAGAGAAATGCAAATCAAAACCGCAGTGAGATATCACTTCATGCCTGTCAGAATGGCTATCATCAAAAAAATCATAAATAACAAATGTCGGTGAGGATGTAGAGAAGAGAGAACCCTTGTGTGCTGTTGGTGTAAAGGTAAATTGCTGCAGCCATTGTGGAAAACAGTATGGAGATTCTTAAGAAAACTGAAAATAGTACTACTGTATGATTCTGCAATTCCAGCACTAGGTATATATCCAAAGAAGATGAAAATACTAATTCAAAAAGATACATGCTCTCCAATGTTCACAGCAGCAATTACTTACAACTGGCAATATATGGAAGCAACCCAACCTAACTGTCCATCAACAGATGGATGGACAAAGAAGTGGTGTCTGTATATGAGCGCACTATTACTCAGCCATAAAAAGAATGAAATTTTGCCATTTGCAACAACATGGATGGACCTGGAGGGTATTATACTTACTGAAATAAGTCAGAAAGAGAAAGAAAAATACTGCATGCTACCACTTTATGTTTAGAATCTAAAAAATATTGAGTTGGCCAAAAAGTTCATTCCAGTTTTACCATAACTTTTTCCGGAAAAACCCAAACGAGCTTTTTGGCCAACCCAATTAAACAAATGAATGAATATAACAAAACATAAACAGACTCACAGATAAAGATAACAAACTAGTAGTTACCGGTGGGGAGAGAGAAGTGGGGAGGAACAAGACAGGGGTAGCGGATTAAGAAGTACAAACTACTATGTATAAAATAAACAAGCTACAAGGATCTATTGTACAGCACCAGCATTATATAATAAATAATAAATGAAGTATAATAGATAAACATTTTGAACCATTATGTTGTCTACCTGAAACTGATATAATATTATAAATAAACTATGCCTCAATTAAAAAAAAACAGCCAACACATCTTTCAAAATTCCTAAGATTTCCTGAGACAGCCTCCCCAAATAAGTGTATTTTCAATCACTAAAATCTATCCTTTGTAGCTCCAAGTCTTTCTTTCAGTTTTGAATAGATATTGATTGATTTCATTTTTGAATAGAGATCTTGCTAAAAAGTATTATACACATCCCTTCTTTCCCTTAAAGGGTACCTGAAAGGAAAGGAAATTTAGTCAATGATGCAATCACAAATGTGAACATTTTTAAAAGCAATCATGCCCTCAGGGACAATGAAGTGTTTGGCCTCTGATGGCTGTAGCACTAAATGGCTCTGAGTTGCCTTTTTTCTTTTTTTTGCAGCTTTGCTTTTTTCCGTTTTTGCCTCCTTTCTCACAAACAGGTTTTTATCCTACAGTTGGTATCCTTGCTTCTAGCAGCGCCGCCCCCCCCCATGCCAGTTTAACTTCGCAACTTTTATTTGCTAAGGGCTAGAAAAACCAGATAGTTAAGTTTGTTACAACTGCTTCTAAAATAAGAGTTTAAGACTCTTGAGAAACCATCTGGCTCCAAGTCTCATTGGCTTCCTTCTTACTCTCAATTGGATTCTAAGTAGGTGAGGCTGAGGGCTCTCTGGATAACTGAGGTACTGCAATGGCTCTGAGTAGCTGTTTGACACGGGGTTTGCCTTTTGGTTCAAATTTTACTGAGTACGTATCTATCCTGTTACCCTTATTAGCCTGTGACAGGACTCCAGGCAAAATGGTTGGCTGAACCCACACAATTGACAGTGTAAGCTAAATTCTCTAAGGCTGAGGAGCAGTTACCAAATTTATTGCCAAAAGGCAGTGAACTTAAGCCAAGGGACTTTCTGACAGTGTATCTGTTTCCCTGCTTATAAAATGAAACTCATCTTTGATTCCTGCCCAGGTCTCAAGGATTTAGGGATAAATGTCTATAAAACCTGGGCTTCCCAGATGGCACAGTGGTAGAGAATCCGCCTGCCAACGCAGGAGATGCAGGAGACTCAGGTTCGATTCCTGGGTCATGAAGATCCCCTCGAGAAGGAAATGGCAACCCACTCCAGTATTCTTGCCTGGAGAATCTTGTGGACAGAGGAAACTGGTGGGCTACAGTCCATAGGGTTGCAAAGAGTAGGCACAACTGCATGCCTGAGCATGCACACACATCTATAAAACCTACTCTAGGAAGGACTTTCCCTGCTTTTGTCACCAAATCAATATGAAGATGATGATTCTGCACATGTATTACCTAGGATACTTTTCTTGCTTGCCTGTCACTAAGTGCTTATTGAATAGATAGAGGACTGACGCATAAGTACTTTCAATAATCCTAGAATTTAGGAAACTAGGTCTCAGAGAAGTCAAAGGATTTCCCAAAAGCCATACAGCTAGAAAGTGGCAGAGCTGGAATTTGAATCTAAGTCTAAGCAGATTTGGGCTTCTCAGGTGACTCAGTGGTAAAGAATCCGCCTGCCAATGCAGGCAGTGCAGGAGATGCAAATTCAATCCCTGGGTGGGGGAGATCCCCTGGAGGAAGAATGGTAACTCACTTCAGTATTCTCGCCTGGATAATCCCACGGGGAGAGGAGCCTGGCAGGCTACAGTCCATGGAGTCCCAACGAGTCGGACACGACTGAGAGACTGAGCATGCATGCTCACACTGACCAGACCCAGAATCAACTCCCATTCTGTAGTATCATGCTGACTTAAAAAGTCATGCCAAACTAGGCTCATTTTCTTTTATACAAGGTTTTTAGAAATGAAGATCAGATGAATGCTATAATTATTGTATGTATACATATATACCTGTCCCTGGAGATCAAGATGGGGGTCATAAGGGCCGAGAGAGTGTTAATTAACAAATCAGTGTCATCCAAGGGGGATGTCTCCAATGGCATGCCATGGGACTCTGCTCATGGTCCAGTCTTGCTAAGAATGTCATCACTACATTAGACTATGAAGAGATATGTACCCTGCATACTTAATACATCTCTGTACGAGGAACAGGGTTGGCTACTCCTATTGTGCACAAAGACATCATGGTTACAAAAATAATCTTGAAAAGGTACAAGGGAGGGAACAAAGTAATAAGATAAAACAAGAGGAAATGTAAAATCCCTTTACTTAGAACATGAAAACTAACGGCACAAGTTGAGGCAGCAGTTGAAATAATTTTTTCAAGAACACTTGAGAGCTGTTACCTGATACTTAAGACCATGTAAGTTGAAAGTATGATATAATCATCCTTTAAACAATCTATTGACTCCTGTATAGCACAGGGAACTCTATCTACTCAATATGCCATGACAACCTATATGAGAAAAGAATCTGAAAAAGAATGAGTATATGTGTATGTGTAACTGAATCACTTTGCTGTACACCTAAAACTAACACAACATTGTAAACCAACTACAGTCCACTAAAACTTAAAGAAAAAATAAAAACTAAAAAATTTGTAGGATAGGCTGTACTATTCTAATGCAGTAGAGTGTGAAGTGAGGATCCCCTACTTAACCACGCAAGTTCCACCTGGACAGGCCTGCTACTGCCTCATCTGGGCTTGAAACAGCTGGAATCAAGGCACAACAAAGATACATCACTGCTCAATCAAATTTTGTTGAATTGGATAAATGAATAAATCATCTAAGTTGCCTAGCAAGATGTCGTCTGAGTATTAAGTGTTGTACACTTGTGGATACTATACCTAAAGAGGGTGACTGGCAGACCAAAACTTATGCATCTAAAGGCACGAAGGCAGAAACAAATTCAAAGAGTTTGTCACAGCATTGAACAAAAATAGCTGAAGCAACCTAATGTCCATTGATAGGGTAATAGAACATTATATTGCATTGAAACAATAGAATGGCATGCAATCATTAATAATAATCATAATCGACCCTATGTGTAACACCAAGGGGCAATCTACAAATCTTATTTTTAAATTTCAAAACAAATTCACAAGGAATACATGCTATATAATTTATACCTACCTACATATGTACATATACAAGCATTTTAAAAACTCCACAAATATTTATAATTTCCATTTGTTCCCATATCCATGTATGTGTGGAGAGAAGGTTCTTCTAGACACATAAACACCACATTGATAAGAGAAATTCTCTCTGGAAAGAGGGCCTAACCTGAACAAGGAACAAAGTCTTCCTGTTTATCTGTATCATTAAATATTTCTACAACAAAGCATTCATGCACTTTGTGTGTGACTGCTTTAAGTAAGGCAATTAGAAACCTATATATGACTCTGCTGAAGGAATTCTGGATGTTTACATGGAAAGGGGAAGATTGAGGGGCTAGTTGTTGTGTTGTGTGAGTTGCTCAGTCGTGTCTCACTCTTTGCGACTCCTTGGACTGTAGCCCACCAGGTTCCTCTGTCCATGGAATTCTCCAGGCAACAATACTGGAGTGGGTTGCCATTCCCTTCTCCAGGCGATCTTCCTGACCCAGGTATCAAACCCAGGTCTCCCACATTGCAGGCAGATTCTTTACTATCTAAGCCACCAGGGAGGCCCTGGTGGCAGCCACAAGGTGGCAGGATGAGGGGTGAGAGCTCTTAAATACTGAAGGGCTGCCAACTGAAGTGGACGGACTCAGGACCTGAAGCAGGTGGAGTGACGATGTCACAGAGAGTGGGTGGGGTCTCAGGGGAAAGAATGTCCTAGCATCACAACCTGTTGAACCCTTCAGTGAACTGCATTCTGGGAAGTGAGTCCCGAATTCCTGGGAGAGCTTTGGCCACAGGTATGGGGCCAGGGGCTTTCTGTCAGGGATGTCGGCAGAAGAACGTTGCTCCAGGAGGTAGCTTAAGCTGGTTTTGAGGCTTATGCTGGTTTTGAGGCTCCTGACAAGTAAATATTTATTTTTGGCAGAGTTCAGAGAGTGTTCTTTTATTTTGTCAAATAAGAACATTAAAGTAACCAGTATCACCTACTCAGGTCATCACTTCACAAATGCAATTGATGTTTTAATACCTCAAAATGCAAAATCTCAGACTGTTAAAATTGAATATATTTAACTGTATAAAAATTTGCTATGTTTTCTTCTTTTAAAATGTCACTGCAGGAACTTCCCTGGTGGTCCAGTGGCTAAGACTCCTCACTTCTAACGTGGAGGGCCTGGTTTCAACCCGTGGTCAGGGAACTAAATCCCACATGCTGCAACTAAGACCTGGAACAGCCAAATAAATAAGTAAATATTAAAAAAAAAAAATGCTACTGCAGATGGTGAAAACTTAGTCGTAAAATGTTGTATTTTGAATAAATAAGTGTATCCATAGACAGGGCAGGGGAAAGGAAGGAGAAAGCCTTAGTGCCAGACAGCAGAGATCTGTGGAACCCTTCTGGGAACAGGGTAAAAGTGACCTAAGGGACCCTTTTACCCTAAAGGTCTATGTGTCTCTGACTCACTCCAGAGTTAGAAACGCAACCCACATTTGTCTCTACAGCTGATGAAAAATATAGTCACAGTGTGTCAGGGGCGACTGGTTACCCTCAACCACATTTTCTATTGAAATGGCCAGGAGAGGGCAGTCCTAGGAGAAGTTCAGTCCTGTCCTCCGTTAAGGGGCATTTGTAAGGGACCTCCTCTGGCTTGGGATACGTAGCTTGGGACTGAACTCTCAACCTCAAAGAGTTTAGAAAGCCAGGTTGGCCAGAGTCCTATATGCAGACCCCGGATGCCTAGAGGGTAGGCCCTGGCACCCAGCACCCACTGAGCAAACAGTTGAGATGCCTCAGCCAACAACTCCTGGGATCCAGCCAGTAAAGCAGTGGAGCTGGGAGATATTTACCAGAGTGGACTGGAGGGAGCCCACCGTACATGCTATATGCAGACACCCAACAAGCTTACCTCCCTGGGAAGAGGGGTGTGTTTCTGAGAATTGGTGGCTGAGAGAAAGACGACGGGGAGCAGAGCAGCATGAGGAGCAGAAGGCCCTGAAAAGCAGAGAGGTGGGAGTCCTTGGCACCAGGATGGAAGGACGGGTGGATAGGTTCATCACAGCTATCCATCAGCCCATTTATTTAAGAAACACGTACTGAATGTCTGCTCTGTGCTGCTGCTGCTGCTGCTAAGTCACTTCAGTCGTGTCTGACTCTGTGTGACCCCATAGACAGAAGCCCACCAGGCTCCCCCGTCCCTGGGATTCTCCAGGCAAGAACACTGGAGTGGGTTGCCATTTCCTTCTCCAATGTGTGAAAGTGGAAAGTGAAAAGTGAAAGTGAAGTCGCTCAGTCGTGTCCGACCCTTAGCGACCCCACGGACTGCAGCCTACCAGGCTCCTCCATCCATGGGATTTTCTAGGCAATAGTACTGGAGTGGCTTGCCATTGCCTTCTCCGCTGCTCTGTGCTAGGCACTGCTTTACTGTAATCAATACAATATAGACTCTTTCCTCAAATATTTCCCATCTTCGGGAGGGCTACCTGGAGAAAAAGACATCTGAGCTGAGTTTGGAAAGATAAATGGCAGGAAATGATGGAATGATGGATGATAAACGATGGAAAATGACCATGAGGCGGTGAGGGGGTTGGGGGCGTGTGGGCAGGGCTCACTCAGAACAGTTGAGGACCTCCCTGGTGGTCCAGTGGTTACGAGTTGGCCTGCCAATGCAGGGGGACACGGGTCTGACCCCTGCTGGGAAGATCCCACGAGCCGCGAAGCCAGTGCACTGTAACTATTGAGTCTTGCCTGTGCTCTAGAGCCTGGGATCCACGAGTACTGAGCCCACATGCCACAAATGCCGAAGTCCACGTGCCCTAGAGCCTGCGCTCTGCAACAAGAGAAGCCACCGCCTCGAGAAGCCCGAGCACTGCAAGGAAGAGGAGCCCCTGCACGCTGCAACTCGAGACAGCCCATGTGCAGAAACACAGACTCAGTGTAGCCCAAAGTAAAAGAAATTTAAAAAAATTAAAAAGCAACAGAGCCTAGATGCCGCCTCTTCCTCTGTCGCTCCCTATCTTGAGGACACTTCCTTATTTTAAAGAGGATCGTTTCCGGGTAGGACTGAGAAGCCCTTAGGACCCGCGAAGAAGAGGCCCTGGAGGTCTCCTGTGAGGTTAGACGAACCCTGGCTGAGTGGCGAGGTTCTCAGCCAAGTCCCCAAACCTCAGATCCTGCAACTCCCCATCCTGCTTTACGCAGGAAGAGTGTCTGTCTCTCAGAGGCCATGGGCCCAGCCAGACTGGGGAGAGCCCCGAAGCCAGGAAGCTGTACTCCTCTGTGCTGCCCGGCCAGCATAAGGGGAAGCACCAAACTCTCAGAAAGGAAGTTGGTTCTGGTTCACTTCAGAGAGAAAGGGACACCATGCCTTTGGGCAGCCAGAGTGGTGTTAAATCTTTCTGTCTGGCCTGGGGACTCGTACACCAGCAGCCACACCTGCGAGAGTCCCAGCCCCAGTCAGGGGGCACAGAAGCCTTCCACCATTGGCCCCAGCAGGAATCAGCGTTTACCCCCAGGGACTGGGTGTTCTAATCTTTCTGGGTTTCAGTTTACCAGCTCCCCAACTGGCCCGCAAAACCCACTTCCAAGCTCTCAGATGAGTCCCGTCCACTGTGATGGGGTCAAGTTTAAACATTTCCTGGTTAGGATCACACACTTTATTTGAGAAGATGTCATCGGGGGAAAGCAAATTAATGCAGAACTTACTTTAAGCAAATCCTATGGATGATATTTGCTCTAATTCATCATAAAAGGGCATTCGTTATAGACTCTGAAAAGATTGAGCATAATGTTGCTTTAAATAGCAGGCTCTTGGTGGGAAAAAATTAAATTTAGTTGATAAAACTTTAACTTATGTACGACATTTTAGGAACCACCCTCTCAGGTACGGAGAGGCATGCCAGTGTTTACCTGGCACCAACTGAGTCTGGCATATTTTTCTTATTATTCCTCTAGGAATGGGCTGAGTCAGGCACAAGGGCACAGGTTAGGGACCCAGAAGAAGGCCTGCAGTTGGGGGAATCTGAGTGGAACTATCATCTGGAAAGTGGTGAACCTTGGGCCTTCAGTGCCTCCCAAGAGCAGAGTTGGAGCAGACTGATGTGAAACAGAGCAGCCAGAATCAACTGTGGCAACAGCAAAACAGCCAGTTTATTGAGCACTTACCATATCCCAGATAGCTTACACTCAAGATCTCTTTCAATCCTCATCCTAACAATACTATGAGGTTGATGCTATTATTTCCCCGCATTTTAAAGAGGGAGAAACTGAGGCTTGGGAAGGGTGAGTGACCCCAGCTCCTGGTGGTAGAGCCAAGATTCAAATCCAGGTCTGTGTGATCCCAGGGCTGGATCTCTGACCACTACACTGTCACTTGCAAGCCTAGAACCAGACACCCTGCAGTAGTCCACGCCAGCAAAGTCTGGGGAGAAAATGTTACAAGATGCCAGTGCAGGGGAGGGGCTGCCAAGACAGAGAAACAAAACAGGATGTGAATCCTTGGGAATTGGAAGCCAAGGGGATTTTAGTGGCCTCGCAGGGAGGAGGGAAGGGAGTCTTGACATTGGATCTGGAAAACAAGCAGCAGAGGCCAGAGGGGTAATGGGGGCGATGGGGGCAGCCAATTAGTAGAATAAGCTGGAATTGGAGACAGGAGGCCAGCAATGGATACAGCGCATATGATCAAGTAAACACTGAATAAAGGTAAATCGAATAAGTCCTGGCTCTGCCATTTAATTGAAGTCACTTTACCATTTTGAGCCTAAGTTCCCTTGTTCATTGAGAATAATGACGCTTGTTTAATAGCTGTTGTGAGAGTCAAAGTGTTGCCTTAATGGGATAGGGAACTGAACAAGGCCACAGCCCGGCCTCTGAGGCCACTCTCGGGCTAGACTAGGAGAGGGAAGTTTATTTTCTGCCACAGCAGTGATTCTAGGAGAAGGAGAACCTTCTGGATACTAGAGTTGCCTTGACAGCCCTCCGACTGGGGGCAGAGAAGCCAGGTCCCACCCCCTGCCCTGTGGGCACACACACAGGCAAACAGTCCTCTCCTCCCTGCGCCCTTCTCACGCACAGGCCGGGGAGGCACTCCTCCTCTCAGGGCAGGGGAACCCTCTGGGTGGGAACCCTGCATCACCCCACCCCTCCCCTGGCAGCCTTCCCCGAGCCTGCAGATAGCATCTCTGTCATGCAGGCTGGCAAGCCCTGGCCGCGAGAGGTCTGCGGTATGAGCACGAGGGCTGGGGACCTGTGGAAAAGTACCATGCAGACTGCAGGTGGGGGGCTCTGGGCAACGTTAGGGCTCGTTGATTCGCAGGATCTCTCTATCTCAAAAACAGCCTGCCACAGGGTAGGGTCAGACAGGCCTGCTGCACATCTGAGCTCCACCTTGGGTAAATTACTTTACTGCTCTGAGTTATCATTACCCCAGCTGTATAATGGGAATAATCATGCTTACCTCACCTGGCTGTCTTAAAGATTAAGTAATATCAAAAACGATAGAACTTTAGGTAAAGTGCCTGGCACATTCCATTATTCACAGTTTGAATCCTGGTCCAGGAAAGTCTCTTGGCTTTTCTGAGACTCTGTTTTCTCATCTGTAAATTGGGAATCTAAAAGCTATCGCTCTGGGTTGCTGTGAGGTACCAAAGAGATACTGCTTATGGAAGGCACGGCCTACTGCCTTTCAGCTCAGGATGATATTAATTTCTTATGCCATTCGAGCCAAATCCAGCTTCTTTTTCAAGACTCCTGTTCCAAAAAGACTCCTACACGAGAGGGGGACGAACTGGCCCTTCCTTACCAGAATCTAGACCCATCAAAGGCAACTCATTCAAATCTCCAAAGAAAGCCTTCTTTTGGATCCCTGCAGAATCGGGGAGAAGGTCTGACACTTTCCTTCTCCTCTTGTGTCCTCTCTGCTCTCCACCCCACACATGAGCGGAGAGGAACGTTCGGTCTCCCACTCCCCATCTAGAGGCACCAGTGGGCTTGTGCCATTGCTGCAGCCGGAACGAGCTAGCCCCACATCCAGTGCTCCAGAGGGGCTTCATGGTAGTATTGGTGGCTCTAAGGTCAACCAGGGTGTTCCAGGACCAGGGCTCCTGAGAACCCTGGCTGCTCCTGTTTCTACCTGCTCCTCATAGTCCTGCTCTAAATAAGGCTCAATCTGTCTAAATACTGAGGCTGCTGCCCAGGCCACGAACAGGAGACCATTGACATCTGAGCCTCAGGCCAAACAGCAGAGCATGATTGGCAAAGGAGGACAAATTCCCACCTCTCCAAAAGTGAAGACACTCATCAGTTGCTTCCCATCCAAGTTTAGGGTGGGTAAGGGGAAGCTTAGATGGAGAGATCGTGAATCTCAGGAAAAAATTTCCTTCTGGTAGCACTGGCTGGAGAATTCCAGGGATGGGGGAGCCTGGTGGACTGCTGTCTATGGGGTCGCACAGAGTTGGACACAACTGAAGCAACTTAGCTTAGCAGCAGTGGCACTGGCAGCCCATCTAAACTGGTGCAGGCTCGGCAGAGCAGCCACCCAGGGAGAGAAGGGGAAGAGAAAATTATGGGTTCTCATTCATCAGAAATAATACCTGCTAATGTTTATTGGTCAATGACTGTATGTCAGAGCCCATTCTGTGTCTTAACTGTAATTAACCCTTACAACATGCCTGGAAAGGAGGCCTGATGACTGTTCTCATCTTCAGGTGAGGACAGTGAAACACGGGGAGGTTGACCAATATGGACAATTGGCTCAACCACTACATGGGACCACCTCCTCCCAGACAAGAGGGGCCACGGAGCAGAAGAAGCATGGAGTCTGGAGTTTGGATGGTCGAGCTTTAAATTCTCTCCTTCTGGATGAAGTGATGTTGGGAAAATTCCTTAACCTTTCAGCGCCTCAGTTTTCTAATCTATGGAATTGGAATGATCCCAAAGACCTCACAGGAGTGCTCTAAGTAATAAAAGGAACAATGAAAACAAAGCACACTGCACTCAGCACCTGTGCACAGGCAGGGTTTATTATCATTTAATGATAATAAATACTTACTACTAATGAATATTCCTATTGTTATATTATCTTGACTATGATGGGGGAGTCACTTTAGAGAAAGGAGTCATTTTGTCTCACCAACCATCTCCTGCCTCAGAATTCTGTCCTCCATCTACCCTGTGACTCAACAAGCCCAGCTTAGCCCCTGTTCAGGCTGCACTGGTTTACATACCCCTTGTTTTGACATTTTAAGGCACTTTTCAGACCTGTCTCCCTGTGGAATAGCAAGCGAGTTCTCTGAGGGCAGGTCTGTGTGTGGTTATTTGGGGGTAACTTTTCCCAGTGCTGGGGAGCCTCCATATTTCACTCCCTTGTCTTTCTGTGTGGAAGGATCATAGCCACAGAAACACCTTGCCCTCCACCTCCTGTAGAAGTGCTCTGTGTCCCGGGTGAGTCTAGGTCAGCTGTCCTCATGAGGGGGTGCGGGGGAGCAAACCTGAAAGTCATTGTCTGAAATCTGTGTGGCGGTTTTTCTGTCTTAATAACTAGGAGGTTCTATTTGCATTTACCAGGCAGAGGACAGACATTCTAGACATCCTGTGATGCAGAAGACGGTAATAGCCAAGAAACATTTGTTTGTTTTCTGTACAACTTGTATCTGGCTTTCAAATACCCACCAGACACTTGTGTCAGTAAATAGCCTGCCTATAATCACACGAGCCTAGAACCCAATTCCAGATTTTTTATTTTTTCCATTTGACTGCTCCATGCAGCAGGTGGCATCTTAGTTTCCCAATCAGGGATCGAACCCAACCAGGGATTGAACCCACGTCCCCTGCATTGGAAGACTGGAGGTGTGAGTCTTAACCACTGGACTGCTAGGGAAGACCCCAATTCCAGTTTTCAGGTGGGCACACTGTACTTTTTGCACACTTTTAATATGCATTGCCTTTTTCTGGGATGCCGTTTTCTGCATAAATTGAAGAAAGATTATATTTTACTTTGTTTGGAAGTTTATCAAGAGTTTTTTTAACATTTTGGAAAATCATGGCTTTTGAGCTGCCAGCACAGCATACCAATATCAGTCTGTACTTGTGTCTGTCCCATTCATATAAACATCATATTATCTCATCAAACCTTCTGGGGGAGCTGTCATGAAGATTTACTTGCTGAAATATATATTATCTAATTTTTTTTCATTCTCCTTTGAATCCTTATTCAAATTATTCTACTGATTTTTAGGTATGTTTTCTTTTTTTTTTATAGTTCTATTTTTATTTATTTATTTTTTGTCTTTATTTTTTTATTTTTTATTTTTAGGTATGTTTTCTATAGGTCTCATTCTAGGATATTAAGGGGGTTTTATAGCAGCACCCTGTTACAAGGGGTATTGGATCTGATAAGGCTGAGAAGCACAGGTTTAGAACGAAATGGATATATGTGACTTGGTCCCTTCTGGGACCTGCCTGTTGGCTAGGAGGGTACTATAAAGTCTGTTCTCCACCAACTCTATGTGTGCTGGGTGGATGTATTTAATTCTGGAGCAATATCTTTGAAAGTCCATTATGGCAACACATCAAAACCACGTCCCCCAACCAGTTAATTGAAAGTAAGTTCTGGCCTATTGTTCAAGTGCAATCTTTTTTTTAAATAAATTGTACCTTTATAAAGGATATCACCTAAAAGTAATACTGTATTGTTGTCCTTCTTCTCTTGTTTGACAAAGAAATAAGAGATAGGTTTTGATATTCACTATATATATTTTGTCCATCTAAGCTCTCTGATAGAATTAACCACTATCTTTGTCATTACTCTGTCTTTATAATTTTGTTGTTAAATGATTTTTTTTAAATTATTTATTTGCTCCATGCAACATGTGGGATCTTAGTTTCCTGACCAGGGATCGATCCTGCGCCCCTGGCATTGGAAGCACAGAGTCTTAATCACTGGACCACCAGGGAAGTCCCTGTTAAATGATCTTTATAGCAATGCTTCCTAGGGTAAAAGTTTGACTTTCTTTTCGGCAATAAAAGCACACAGAGTTAAAAACAATCTAGTCTCCCTTGCAGCTCTATCTGTCTGACTCCTGCATCTGTGTTTTTCAATTGCTTTGGTATCTGGGTGGGGGAAAAAGAGGGATGTCATAGGTCAACATACTAAAACCCAACCTTACTGCTTGCTGCTGCTGCTGAGTCACTTCAGTCGTGTCCGACTCTGTGCGACCCCATAGACGGAAGCCCACCAGGATCCCCCGTCCCTGGGATTCTCCAGGCAAGAACACTGGAGTGGGTTGCCGTTTCCTTCTCCAATGTGTGAAAGTGAAAAGTGAAAGTGAAGTCGCTCAGTCGTGTCCTACCCTTAGCGACCCCATGGACTGCAGCCTACCAGGCTCCTCCATCCATGGGATTTTCTAGGCAATAGTACTGGAGTGGCTTGCCATTGCCTTCTCCGAACCTTACTGCTTAGGGTTGAGCAAAATATAGTTGTCTAGCTCCTCAATCTCTTCCCTTAGCCTGCCCATCCACCATCAACAATCCTGCCTCCACCTGGAAGTACAGGACCAGAAGCTGGATTCTGCCGCAGGTGGAAACAAGCCTCAGAGGATCAAGAGTTTCACGATCCTTAATTCCCATCCTCCGAGGTCTTTTACAAGGAGATCTCAGAGTCTCCCTCCAGCTTATTGGGCCCACTATCCCTAGCTCTATCCCTATGCTCTATCCCTTTCTGAGACTCTCTGAATCAGCCCCACTGACATCAGTATAACGCAGGGGCCCCCTTCTCTCCCTTCTCTTGCCCTGCCTCCCTCCAACCCCCTGCATCTTCCACTACGTTTTCTTCCCACCAACTGGGAGCTCTTGTGGGCAGGGACCTCGTTCTACCCTTCTCTGACTCCTCCTCACTACCCAGCTAGGCACAGGCTTGTGGGACTAAATGGTCAAACATGGTCAATTAATTCCCCCCCTCACCCTCTGGTACTCAGCTATAGTGGGGCTGGCCTTCCTTGGGGCTGCTCCCTGGGTGCCTGGGGGAAGACTCACTATGTCTTCACTGCAGACCTTCATGCCCCAGCTTGAGACTCTGATCCTGCCTCCATCATGGAAAGTGAAAGTGAAGTCACTCAGTTGTGTCCGACTCTTTGTGACCCCATGGACCATGACCTACCAGGCTCCTCTGTCCATGGGATTTTCCAGGCAAGAGTACTGGAGTGGGTTGCCATTCCTTCTCCAGGGGATCTTCCCAACCCAGCGATCGAACCCAGGTCTCCCACATTGCAGGCAGACGCTTTACCGTCTGAACCACCAGGGAAGCCCAATTACTACTCAAGTGGCTTAGTGAAAGTGAAAGACACTCAGTTGTGTCCGACTCTTTGCAACCCCATGGACTATACAGTCCATAGAATTATCTAGGCCAGAATACTGGAGTGGGTAGCCTTTTTGAACCCAGGTCTCCCATATTGCAGGTGAATTCTTTACCAGCTGAGCCACAAGGGATGCTCCTCCTGCTGTAGGAGCAGATGAGTTGAGAATACTGCCAGGCCTGGGGCTGAGACAGAACCCCAGGTTGCTGGCTCTCAGCTCTGGGGGCAGGATGCTCAGAGACAAAGATACCTGGTCAACCTGCTTCAGACTCTCTTCTGGCTTCAGAGAGCTTTGGTGAAGGCTTCCAGCCAGACAGCATTCCCCAGCACAGGTGGAGACACCGTGCTGACGGTTCTGACGGACACCCATGGCCCTGGATTGATAAGGGGCCAGAAGCCATCAGCACAGAGCGGCGCCAGGCTGCCCAGGTGTGCCTGTGTCACTGCGGGCCCTCCAAGACCTGTGAGTCAAGAATACTTCCCAATGTTCTTCTGGAATTAGCTGTTGGTCCAAAGAGCAGGAAGTGGAAGGGGAGAAACTCCGTGAGTGGAAGGCTGTCCCTCGGGCTCCTGAACTCACTGACAGCGTGCTTAGCCCTCCCTCCCCCATCTTCTAGGCTAAATCCTCCATCTATGTTCTCGCCTTCTGTCTCCTCTACCGCATCTCCTATCTCTCCCCAGGCCCACAGCCCACCAAAGCCTCCCTCATCCCCCCAAACCTTCTCTTCACACTGTCTCCATCTTTGGCCAACATCTCCACCTTTTCATCATCCCACTCCTTGGAAGGGAATTTTGTAGTCCTCATCTCCATCATCTCCTAACCCCTCTTCCCCTCCCCCCGCACCCCATAGCAACCTGGCATCTGTCCTCATCACGATGCCACGATGAGACCAGCACTGTTCACCTCACTGCCAGACCATGGCCGCTTCCCAGTTGGGGCTGTCCAACATCTCCATGCACTCTGACGCTATCCGTTGTCCCCGCCTTCGTGAAAATCTCTCATTTGTGGGTGTGGCTCTCCGTCCGTCCCTTTCACCACTCCGTCTTAGTCTCATCTAGGGGGACCTGTTCATCAGCCTGTCCCTGACATGTTCCTTCTCTCCGGGTCTTCTCTGGAGTCTCATCCCAGTCTGCACCACCTCCCAAGGTGACCTCGCTCCTTCCCATCACTAGGATTAACACCATTCAATGGTGACTCCTCGGTATGCATCCTGACCTGTCTGCTGGCTCTGGGTCTGAGCTTCTCATCATGTATTGAGTACCTATAGACCATTATCTGCCCTTCTTCCTCCTCTATCATCTGGACAAACTGGCCGGACCTCCCATCCTCTTGATCTCTGATCACAGCCCCACTAATGTTCAGCATCCAAGCCAGAAACACAAGAATTGTGCCAGACCTTTCTCCTTCCTTTGTTGCCCATCTCCAATTTGTTGCCAAAATCCTCCTGATTGTATACCAGAAATATCTCCCCAATTGGACTCTCTTCATGCTTACTGACATAGGAATAACAACTGCAAATACCTATACAGTATATATATATTCTAGACATTGTCAAAGAGGTACACTCCCATACACACACTCACAACACTCCTGTGAAATAGGTACCAGTATTCTCTCCAGAGAAATACAGAAGTTGAAGAACTTGTACAAGGTCACAATGCCAGGCAGTGTAAAGCCCAGGACTCAAATGCAGGCCATCTGGTTCTATGTCTGTGTGCTTAATCCCCCTCCTTGGCATTGCCCGCTTCCTCCTACCTCAACAGCATCCCATTGGCCTCTCTCATATCAGCCCATTCATCTTTCCTCCCTCCTCACTCATACCCCCTTCTAATACTCTTCCATTAAGTGAAACTAGTTTTGTTTGAAAAATCCTAGTGACTCCCTACTGTCCACAGGATAGACCCAAACTTCCTTGCTGGGCATTCACAGTTCTGCACAATCTGTCCAGCCTCATCTTCCACCATCACATCCCATGCTGACCTTCTCACAGTTTCCTTTTATGTAGTGAGACTTCACTCTCACAGCAACAAGAATATTCTTGTTGCTCCTCTCTGCCAGTCAAATCCCTTACTCTTCCCTTGTCACCCACTTTGGACACCATCTCTATGGTGACATCCTTGTGCAGTGTCTCAGAGCTCAGTGCTCTTCTGTCTTAACAGAATTCACTACAGACTCCGTTGGCAATTTATCATCTTACAAATGACACCCTCTATCTAGCCATTAGGAATGATTAAGTATTCAAAGAATGAATGGTTAGCCCCAGATCCAGCCTGCTGGGTCCTTCTGTCTCTGCCCCTTAAATTTCAAAAAGATTCTTTTCTCTGGATCACACGAGATCATAAAGGCTGGAAAGATTTCATGTGACATTTTCTCCTCACTCTCTACAGCTCGGGGTAAAGAAATGGACACTCTCTTCCCTGTTTCTCTTCAAAGAAAAACATGAAAGGAATGTGGAAGCATAACCAAACAGAATATGGCATCAGAAAACTGATGGGACCATAACATACAGACTGCAGGGGCTTTGGCGACCATGTCATGCAAACATCTTTCTTTTATTCATGAGGACACTGAGGCCCAGAAAGGAGAAGAGGATTGTGTACGGTGCCAACAGCACCGGCCCTCAGGACCTCGGCTCCCTGTCCAGGGACCTGGCCTTGTCCTGTTGCCTCCGGGCTCTGAATTAATCTTTCTGAGGGACTTAGGGGTGGCCCTGCTTCTGGGTCAGCTCACTATTATCTCCCAAACAGGCTCAGGCTGCTTTCCTGGGATCAGGAAGTTAACAGGCTCAGCACAAAACTTCCTGATGAGCAAGCATCCCTTGTTCATGCAATCTCAAGATGGCAGACAGTGTACCCAGAGACTGGCTGCAATTCCCCATGGCACCAACAGGGTTGGGGTCTTCCAACCAGAGCTTCACTAAACGCGGCGGCTTAGCCTTTGCTTTCCCGCGTCCGCCAACCCTTCTTGGTATCAGACACAAAGACAACTCCTACACAACACTCTTTCTTCCCCTCCCTGCTCCCTCCACCTCCCACTTCCTCCAGGTTAGTCACAGTGAGGTCACGCTCAGCCGCTGGCTCCCAGGCCTCTCCCTAAGGACGGTGTGCATTTTCAGGGAGAGGGGAATTGAGGGACTGAGGAAGAGGGTGCTGCAAGGAATCATGGGAAAAATGAGCTTGGGGGTCAAAGAGATGTGGGTTCAAGCCCTGGCTCTGCCAGTTAACCAATGTGGGTGACCTTTGGCAAATTACTTAACCTCTCAAACCCTTCCCCAAATCAGGTGGGGCTGCCTGGGAAGTGATTTCCTTACCTATGTAAGGTGAGAATAGTGAGGATCAAATGAGATAAAGTGTCAGAAACACCTTGCCCACTGCCTGAGGATCTGCAAATGTTGGTTTACTTCCCTTGTCATGAAGCTCGAGGTATCACTGTCAATCTAGGGACCTGAGAAATTCTAGCGCCCACCTGCAGGTCTGCAGGTGAGCTGGTGTGAACGTGAGGGTGTGGGTGCTTCTGAAAGGCAGAATGAGAAACAGCCAGGTGGATTCTTAGGGAGGGCGTGGATGTCTGTGTTTGTGCACAGAGGTGAGCGCCAGTCTAAGTGTGTAAAGGAGTGTGACCAGCAGAGCCTTTCTTACTCCAAAATTCCCACCCATTTAAAGAAAAGGTCTCTTGTGGGACTTCTCTGGCGGTCCAGCGATTAGGAATCCATGTTGCAATGCAGGAGATGTGGGTTCGATCCCTGGTCGGGGAACTAAGATCCCACATGCCATGGAGCAACTAACCCTCATGCTACAACTACTGAGCCCACACACTCTGGAGCCTGGGTAACACAAACAGAGAAGCCTGTGCACTGAAAGAGACAAAAAAAAAAAAAGGAAAAAATTGCTCGTGTGTGTTCTTGTCAGTATGAGAAATGCAAAAACCCTTCCCAGGGGAGAGTGGGATTGCCCTCCTCTCCGCCCTGATGAGGCTCATCCAAGAGAAGCAAACTCCAGTGAGGTCCTCCCCAGACAGAAACCAGGAAACTTTCTCCCAACTGGTGAGGAAACCTTATCCCTAAACAAGTTCAAAGGATCAGGGGTCTCTCGGTAGGCTGCTGGGCCCAGAGGGGCTGCCCCTAGCCTTGTCCGAAGTGCAAGGTTTTCCCCAGCTTCAAAAAGATCACACAGGCAGCCAAACCCACCAGTCCTGTGGAGCGGGCCACCTCCAGGCTGGGCTAGTGTCGCCATGTCTTGGCGTGGACGGGCTACTCCCTGCACATCTCATCCAAGGGACCGTGAGAGGTGTACCCTGGGCTGGAATGCTCAGAAAGAATAGGCAACGGGCCACACCCCAACCATGGAGGGCTCCTTCATGGTCACAGAATCCTCAGGTGTATCCTCCATCCTCTTGCCCTGGAAACACACCTGGCCAAACTATCCCTTAGATGAGAATCTGTCTCACCTTTTTTTTTTTTTAAATAAATACTTATTTATCTGGCTGAGCTGGGGCTTAGCTGGGGCACACAGGATCCTAGTTGAAGATCTTTAGTTGCAGCACGTGGGATCTAGTTCCCTGACCAGGGATGGAACCTGGGACTCCTGCATTGGGTACTCAGAGTCCTAGGTACTAGATCTTAGGCACCAGGGAAGTCCTTGTCTTATTTTTAAGGACGTTGAGAAAGAAGCTTATTCTACAGCCTCCTTCCCTTGGTAGCTCTTCCAGTGTTTGATAAAGCTCATTGGCTGCAAGTCCTTCCTCGTAGTTTACCTAGATGTGTCTTTAACTGAAGCCTACCCTTTTGTCTGCTTCCCAGGTGGCTTAGTGGTAAAGAATTTGCCTGCCAATTCAGGAGATGGGGGTTGCAAAAGCTCTTGAAATACCCCTACCAATCCTGAGAGTGATGAGTCTATGAATAAACACCTTTGAATTTCCCTTAATCTTCTTTGTGTCCCCACACTTGACATAGTATGAATGACCCCTAAAATTTATAGAATAAATTTTTCTTCTGAATGTCCTTACCTGCCTGTTGAAATCTAAGCCATTTCGATCATTTCCTGAAAAAGATAAAAAAAAAAAATTAATAGCTAGCAAGATTGGAAGAGACTGAAAGTTAAGTTAAAGGGAAATAGGATGTCAGGATGAGCTTCTCTTTATTTTTTTTTTTAATTTTTTTATTTTTTATTTTTTGAAACCAAGAATTTTTATCTTTTATTTATCCATTTCTTTACCACAACTATTACAAGGCTGAGTTTTTCACATTTCCAAAGTAATGCCTCATCCATTGCCATGTTATCTTATTACAAATTACTAAGTAAGGTGGAACTTTTCCAGTTATACAAAATAATAAAACTCCTACTCTTAGATCTCACCCATAGTATCAGTGTTTGAGCAATATCACACAGAAAACTGGATTACGAAGCTACTTAAATCTTCTATTAAAAGGAACAATATTTTTAAAATTTTCCAAGATACTACATAGAACACAAAAACACAAATATGTTATGCACAGTATTGTCTGCAGCCCTGCCCCAACCTTCTACTACTCAGAACATGAACTTCTTTTTAACAACAATGTAAGGAATCTGCCTCAGACTCTACTGGAGCGGGAGGAACTGCTGACTATGGCACTGGAGCGGGCCCTGGCCAGGGCAGCAATGCGAGCCTTGGCTGAAGCTCTAGCTTGGGCACTCTCTTCCTCATCTCTCAAAGCCTCCTCGTACAAGGATGGGAAGGCAGTGGGGTCCATATTATGGATCTTAGCCGTAAACTCTAGCACTTTCATCTTGGTGGTTTCAGCGTGGGCTCTTGAGCCCCACAGGAACTCATAGCATGGAGGATAACTATTGGCCACCTGGCGGTACTCTAAGTAATTCTGCTGCACTAAATCATTGGTAATGACCTTCTGAGGCTCCCCAAAAATGAAGTGATTCCTCCCCTTATATAACCCCATCACATTCAGGGTTTCCCAGACTCGCTCCTCACTAGCACAATTGCCCTGCATGAAGATCACACCCAGAATAGCCATCAGCAGGCCTGTCTTGGGAATCTCGACCCGATTTCTCAGCCTTGCATCGCAGCTTGCTTCCATTTTGTTGACAAGGATGTAGATGTGCTGGTAGGGATCCACTTCCTTCAGGTCAAGGCCAAAGATCATCTCCAGGTGCTCAGCAGCTCTCTGGAGGATCTCAATGTAGTGATTCCTATACATCTGGATTACTTCTCTCAGTATTTCTGTCTTTCTAATAAGCTCTTTCATGTTATACTTATACAGCGGGTAATACACCATTATAACCACCTTCTCATCTATATGGCGTCTTTGGATGGACTCAGTGTATGAAGTATTTGTGGCTCTCTGAAGACCCAGATTCTGGGGCTCAACTTGGGCCTGGTGGCGTCTCTCACGGGTAGCGAAGCTTACTCTTCTGACCCTGAGGCATGATGACTTTCAACAAAGGCAGCAGGCAAGCGGGCAGGTGACTCAGTGACCGTAATCCCCAACAGAGCCTGGAGCTTCTCCCTGGGCTAACGACTCTTGAGCTTCTCTTTATTTTGAAATAGTACACTTGCCTGCCCTGTGGCCAGACTCTTCCTGTTTATTCTGTTTCCAGTCTTTGAAAATTTTTCTCCAAGAAGGGAGTAACCAGTCAAGGAAAGGGGAGACTGACTTGTCCAAGGTCATCTAGAATCTAACTGGGATGAGAACTTGCCATACCAGAATGCTTCTGCCAGATGTCCTCAGACAGAAGTTCTGACACAGGCTTTCTGGAAAAGCAAGGGATGACCAGTCATAGATCCTCAAGGAACTTCCCGAAGGCAAGAAGTCCCTCCACTATCCCAGGCCTCCAGGGTTGATGGGATCTAAGTCATGTCAGGTTGATGACTGTCACCCCTGTTTCTACCACCTGTCCCTCAACTTTCATTCTTTGTTTTATTCATCTTTTCCCTTTATAGTAAATGTTCGGTTGAAAAATTAAATGTGTGCTTAATAAAAAAAACTTTTTGATATAGAAAACTTAGCAAAAAAAATCAATTTGCAAAGAGCTATAATGAATAGTTTTGTATATTTCATGACCTTTTTTATGCTTGCTTTTCCTAATTGATATATACCACTCTGTACAGATTTTTACTCTGCTTTTTCTAGTGAGTATCATAAATCTTTCTCCTACACCATTAAGGAACATCATAAATCTTTCTCCTATGCTTGCAAAGATCATATTTAATGGCTACATAATATTCCATTTATGGACATACCAAAATTTGCTTAAACATACACCTGTTATTAGAGAAATGCTTCCATTCTTTGCTAAAATTAAGTTTCCTATTCATATACCTCCTCAGGGCAGGAGCTGCCAAACAAACTTCCTTTGTGCCCCATGGATAACTGGCTCTATAATGTCAAGAAAATGATATTAAATGCCACATACCCAGAGCCTAGCACTGGGCTTAGTACCTAACAGGAGTTCAAATTATATTCGTTGGGACTTCCCTGATCATCCAGTGGTTAAGAACTGCCTTACCAAGCAGGTGATGTGGGTTCAATCCCTGGTCAGGGATCCCACATGCATGGGATAACTAAGCCTGAGCCACAATAAAGATCCTACATACAGCCAATAATAAATAAATAAAACTTAAAAAAAAATTTAAAATATTGTATCAGTTGAATGAATGAATAAATGAACATGTGAATGAATTCAGACCTTTCAATCAGAAAATTCTTCTGCTTTCTCTCTACATAAAGTGAATTGAGTACAATTGTGAACTCTGTCCTCAACAACAGATTTGCCACAAATGCAGAGGGTTCATATCTGGCTTTGGCTTGGTCAGCCCTTAATAAAATGGCAGACTCCAACTTAAACAATAAAAGAAATTCTCCAGAAAGTAAGAATGATAATCATTTGGCATTGGGATGACAAAACTTACTAGAGGAAAAAAGAAAACCTAAACACAATGACATTATGTAATAATGTATATTCAGGTTTATCACATTCTGGTAATCCTCGACGTAGTTGAAACTTTTTCATTATTATTATATTTGCCATGGTGATCTGTGATCAACAATCTTTGATGTTACTATTACACTATGACTCGCTGAAGGCTCAGACGATCATTATCACTTTGTACCAACAAAGTTATTTTTAATACAGAAAAACAATTCTGCTTTCCATTGGTTCCTCAATAGCTTTGGAATGAAGTCCAAATTTCTTAGTATAACAAATAATTCCTCGTATGATCTGGTTTCTGCCTACCTTCCCTGCTCTGTCTTCTGCGTCTCACGATCTCACCTTCCTCCCTCCCAGGTACCCTGTGCTCCAGTCACATGGAAAGATCCACATATCCAAACACGCCACCCCTCTCCCATCTCCATGCCTCCACGCACTGTTCCCTTTTACAAAGCTGGTCCCCCTCCCCTCTCTACCAGCTCTATGGTACATGTCATAGAACTCCTTTTCTTGTCTGCATGCCTCTCTCTCCCTCTGGTCTACGAATTCCTTGAAAACCATAATGATGACACCACTTTTGTCCTCAAAGAGCACTGTAGTTCCTAACATTGGTCAGAGGCTCAAGAAGCACCTGATAGATGAATGAATCTGGAGCTTTAACTGAAGCCCCCTTCCCTCTGCTCTGCTCTAAATGATAGATAAACTTGGCCCTTGCCTGTATGATTGGTTGTGAAGTGTCCCCGAGAGCAGCTGGGCTGGCAAGACGACAGCAGAGGTTAAGGGCTATGGGATTCCGAGAAAGAGGAAATAGGTGAGACAGGAAGTCATCTCTGAATAGCAGTCTGATTTTGAGATTAAATAAGCTAATCTGAGAGGGAAGCTAAGATGGGAAGGGCCCAAAGACTGAAAATAGTGTGTGTGCAGAGGCTAGCCTTAAAGATAAAACTGCTTTTGTATTAAAAAAAAAAATTCTTTCATGACATTGTAAATGTAGCCTTGTAAGTGGGTAATTTTAAAATATGACCAAAGAACAAATTCATTCATTCCACAAAATACACTGTATATACCAAGCACTGTTCTAGGCACTTGAAATATGCTGGAAAAAAAGATGAAGTCCCTGGCCACACAGAGCTTCTTTTCTAGTTGAAGAGACATAAAAGGAATAAAAAAACAAATACACAACTTCATTTAGAGAGAGTTACTATGGAAAGCAATAGTAATGGTCAGGAGAAGAGTGTCGGAGGCTGTTCATAATCAGGGTGGTCTGGGAAGATCATTCTAGACAGAGGGATTGAGGCCTGTATGAGGCAAGAACAGGCTTGCCTGCTGAGGAACAGTGATGAGACCAGCAGGGCTGGAGAGAAGGGGATGGGTGTGGCCCAGGGCAAGATGACGTGGCTCTGGAAGGCAGGTCATGCCGAAGACTTTGGCTTTCATGCCAAGGACGCTGGGAAGTGATCAGAGGGTTTTGAGCAGAGGAGTGACATGAATTGACTTCAATGCTTAAACCTGCCATGATCAGTGACTTCCCTGGTGGTCCAGTAATTAAGACTCCATGCTCCAAATGCAGTGCACACGGGTTCGATCCCTGGTTGGGGAAGATCCTGTATGTCATGTGGCATGGCCAAAAATAAATAAACCTGTGGTAATCAGCTGTACGGATAAGCAAGGGGGAAAGGAGGCCATGCAATGGGTCAGGTAAGAGAGGGCAGTGCCCAGGACAGAAGGGCAGCCATGGAGGTGGTTATAAGGACTTGGATTTTGAATTGATACCTGACACAACTAGGTATTTTAAAAATATGTTTAGTTTTGGCTGCACTGGGTTGTTGCTGTGCACAGGCTCTCTCTAGCTGTGGTGAGCTGAGGCTATTCTAGTGGCGATAGACTTTTCACTATGGTGGCTTCTCTTGGGCTTTTCACTATGGTGGGCTATTCACTATGGTGGCTTGTCTTGTCGTGGAGCACAGGCTCTAGTTGTGGCACGTGGGCTCAACAGTTGTGGCCCTTGGGCTTAGTTGCTCTGGGGCAGATTCTAAACCATTGGATCACCAGGAAAGTCCTACCACATATTTTAGAGTCAGTGTTTTGTGTGTCTGTTTTCCTCATGAAATTGTGAGCTCCTAGAGGCCAGGGTTATTTCTTCTTACTCATTTTTGTACTCTGAGAGCCTTTAACAGCATTTAACACACAGTAGGAGCTGAATGAATGCATGTTTAACTGATCCAGATAACTAAGAAACTGCAACTGAAATGGATCTTCTATTCAGATCTGAGAAATCACGGGTCCCTCCATCTGCAGAAATCTGAACACATTCTATTATACAAGCTCTGGCTTTGGAAGATGGCAGCACTTGTAGGAAAAAACAAAGCAGGACAGATACCCAGAAGGACCAGTGCATTATTTTTAGAGTTGGAAGGATACTGAAGTCCAGCCTCAGAGGGAAGCACCTTGTGGTGGTCACACAGCTTCAAGGACTCTGATTTTTGGACTAAAACTTGGATCTCTCAAGTCCTATAGTCATACAGTTTTCCCAATAAACTCACTGTGCCCAGAGTCCAACATACAGGGAACCAAGTATTAGGCTATAATCAATAGTTTAGGCAAATAAGCAGGATAGATGCTGATCAAAGTTGGAGGTGATTTAAAACAGGAAGCAAAATTAATTCAGAAAGCTGGATGATGTAATCAGGATTAGAAAATATTTTGGTTGATTCTAATAGGAGGCAAAAACCAACAAGATAATATGTAACAGGAATAATAAATCTAAGCCTTATATTTAGGTTTAAAAAAAGTCAACTGTACACATAAAAGATAGAGGAGGCTGAATTAAGAAATGATTAAGGTGGTAAGTGTTATGTTTAAATTTAACATTATATGTTTTTGTGCCTTTAAGCCTATCTACATATGATCCAGTAATCTAAGTCTGGGTATATATCTACAGAAAATGAAAACAGGATATCAAAGAGATAGTTCACTCCCCTGTTCACTGCAGGATTATTCACTATAGCCAAGTTAAGGAAAAGTTTCAGTTATAGCCCATCAGTGGATGAATGGGTAAAGAAAATGCTGTATATATATATATATATGTAGTATGGTGGAATATTATTCAGCCCCAAGAAAGAAGGAAATGCTGCTATTTGCAGCTACATGGATTGACCTTGAGAGCATTATGCTAAGTGAAATCAGTCAGACGGAGAAAGTCAAGTAAATACTGCAAGGATCACTTATATATGGAATCAAAAGAAAATAAAATCAAACTCAAAAAAAAAAGTCAGAGAGTCAAAAGCGGGTTACCAGACATTGGCGGGGTGGGGGAAATTGGGAAAAGTTGCAAAAAGGGTAAAAACTTTCAGCTATTGGAGGAATCAAGTCTGAGGATCTAATGTATAACATGGTGGTGTTGTTCTTATTTAGTTGCTCAGTCGTGTCTGACTCTTTGTGACCCCGTGGACTGTAGCCCACCAGGCTCCTCTGTCCATGAGATTTCCCATGCAAGAAAACTGGGGAAGGTTGCTGTTTCCTCCTCCAGGGGATCTTCCTGACCCAGGGATCAAACCCATGTCTCTTGCATTTGCAGGCAGGTTCTTTACTACTGAGCCACCAGGGAAGTCTATAACATGGTAGCTATAGTTGATAACACTGTACTGAACAATTAAAATTTGCTAAGAGAGTAGAATTTAAATGTTCTGTCTCATACATAAAAAGGTAAATATAGAGGTGATGGACGTGTTAATTAACTAGACTGTGGGAATCCTTTCACCATGTATATATGTACTAAATCACATGATATACACTGTAAACATCTTACAATTTTATTTACCAGTAACACTTCAATAAAGCTTAAACAAAAGACTCTGGGTTACGATGTGAAACCTCAAAGAGTTTTTTCAACAAAACCAATAACCAATCTCAAACTACAACTATAGAGATAATCACAGCAAATAACTACAGAGATTAAAAATTCATGGGTGCATAATTAAAGATAACTGACCATCAAAATATCTATACTCCATATTTCACATTTTCAAAGAGGCTCAATCTCCTAAAGAAATATAACACTGGGTTGGCCAAAAGATTTGTTACAGGGAAAAACCCAAATGAACTTTTTTGGCCAACCCAAAAGGAGTCGCACACGACTGAGCAACTTTCACTTCACTTCAATATATCTCTCCCATCCCAACAAAAACAAAATAAATGATTCCCATTTCTGTTGACTGGCAGACATGTTTGGAAATAAACAAACTGCAGTTCCTTGTGGGGAAGGGAAGAGAGAGGAGGCTGGTGTTTTTTCTGTGAAAAAGAAATTGGAAAAAAGGAGCATTTCAGTTGACTAAAGCCAATGCAGGAGATGTGGGTTCGATCCCTGGGTGGGGAAGATCCCCTGGAGGAGGAAAAGGCAACCCACTCCAGTATTCTCGCCTGGAAAATTCCATGGACAGAGAAGCCTGGTGTGCTATGGTGCATGGGGTCACAAAGAGTCAGACATGACTGAGCACATGTGCATGCACGCAGGAAGCCCATATTGGCCGGAGTGTGCTACATGTGTGTGGTAACCTGTGTATTAGCAGGCATGCAGATTTACAGATCTCTGTTGAGAGCATCAAGCCCAGTTCAGGGTACCATTTTCTAAAAGGGACCCTCATGAACTGGCTGGAGAGCATGAGGACCAAGAGTGGGGCCTAGAAGTCACACCAAATAAGGAAAGGACCTCTAGCCTAGAGAAGAGAACACTTGCCCTTAGATCAAACCTTCTTCCTAGGATGGCCACAAGAATTACATGAGAGATTCATTTTGTTAAGCATGATAACAGTACTGTGGTCAAGAAGGAAAATGTCTTTTATGGCTTAGAGACACATACTGCCATATTTAGGACTGAAATGTTTATAATATCTGCAAGAAAATACTTCAGTGACAAGAACGGCAGAAACTTGATGGGGGCTCATCACTTTAGTGTCTACCTTCAGGTATGTTTGAAATAAAAAGTTAAAAATAAAGTATTTCCCTCCCTAAATGGATGAAACAAATATGGCAAGATGCTAAGTTATTAAATCCAGGTGGTAGGTATATGGGTGTTCGTTAACCTGTTTCTTATCTTTTCTATATATTTGAAGTTTTTCAAAATAAAACTTTTTAAAGTAATTTAATGAGGGAACATTTGAAAGCTCTACCTGGCACAATGCCTGGTACATAGTATGTGCTTAGGTAAATGTCAGAGTACTTTTCTCTCTTCCCCAAATATTGGTTTGGAGGTGAAGCAGGCTTAACCTGCAGCTCCTAAAACCCAGCTCAACAAGGGTCAGTGGTGGAGGCTGCCAGGAAGCAGGCTCACCTCAGGATAAGGAAGAATTGCGTCAAATGTGGAATTGTCCAGCAACGAAACCCATGGTTTCATGTCAACAGAGCTCAAGCAGAGGCTGCTTATTTCAGAGATGTTATAGAAGTGGTTTTTGAATTGCGGGGCTTAGATGGTAAAGAACCTGCTGCAGTGTGGGAGAACCAGATTCGATCCCTGGGCCGGGAAGATCCCCTAGAGAAGGGAATGGCTACCCACTCCAGTATTCTTGCCTGGAGAATTCCATGGACAGAGGAGCCTGGTGGGCTACAATCCATGGGGTCACAGAGTTGGACACAACTGAGTACACACACATAGTCAGTGACTAAAAGAGGGTAAAAGGCATTTTGAATTGGTGGGGAACACCAGGGTTCTGGATAGAATCTCCTTAGACCAGGATGGAGTAATACTCAATAGAGTCCCGATGAGTAAGGTCAAGGATCTGTCTATAGGAGGAACACAGGGGTCAAGGCAACTTCCATCTCTGTCTCTCCTCCCTGGCATCTGGTGAGCACCAGGTCAGCAGTCCCAGCCACCTGCAAAGACCCCTGTCGGACTAGAGACAGGAGGAGCTGGCCAGCCCTCCGCTTTCCCACCTCTGAGCCACAGTCTTGCAGGCCCACTGATTTGCATGCTTTGGCAGCACTGGGGTGTGAGTTTGCCTGGGGAGCAATTCTCTGGGTGAGGGAGGTGGAAGCACAGGAAAGGAGAACTGTTCCAGCAGGATTTTTCACTCTTGCCTGGTAAACACACAGGGAGCGTTCTGCAACGAGGCTGAAACGCTCCCATTTCTGGGCTGCTTCTCTTCTCACCAGCTCCACTCCCAGGTTAACCCAGTAAGACTTCCACTGTCACTTCATGACTACTTGGCAATGTATTGGCGCTTCCTGGGATAGCAATGATTAAAATAACCAGCACCTTTGGAGGCCCTCCTGGGCAGGCAGCCACCAGAGCAAACCAAGAGACTTCCCAGTGAGGTCATTCCAACCAGTCAAAACAGTTTTTCCCAGGACCCCACAGATACCATGCCTACCTTTTTTGTTACTTGAGATTCCTCCAAGGAACTGGGCTCTGTGGCCTGATGGCCAGAGTTCTGTACAGAGAACACGTGGTAAACTGAACTTGAGGGTTACTTCAAAGGCTCTTTTCTGCTGGACTTTGGGCAAGTTGCTCGATCTCTGTAGCCTTCAATTTCCCTTACATACTAAAACCAAAAATTCTGTCTGTATTCATGCCACCTTCCTTGTGGGAGCAAAGAAACGCCTTGGCATTTCTCAGTTTCAAAGGAAACTGAGGCTGGCCCTCGAAGGCACCTGAAGAACAGGACACAGGAGGACCTTGATGGGCTGGGGGAAGAATGCTGGCTTACGGGATGGGAGATCAGAGCTGCAGTTCTCCACCGGCTGAATGTTCTCAGCTGGTGGAGAACAGGTGCAAAGATGCAGCGAGGGAGACATGCCCTGGGCAGACATCACTGATGAACCTCTGTACTCACTGCCCTCTCCTAAATCAGTGCAGAGCGACCACCAGCGATGATCAGTAGTGGCTCTCCTGAAGAAACCCACTTGCTACCCCAGGACAGGAAGATCTTCCAGGGTCCCTCCAGCTCTGACTACCTGTGGATTTTCATGATTTAAAGCTTCTTCTCTAGAATGGCAAAGTAAACACAACTGATGTCGCAAGGGCTTCCTTGCAACATGGCCTGTGAGTGTCCCAGTGACTTTCTCCACCTGTGCCATTGTACAAAGCCTTGCTCTTCAGGCCCTTCTCACTGATGTCAGGGGCATGGGGCTGGGTGACCATGGACAGAGGGTGCTCACTCATCCACCTTTGCTAAAACGGAGGCCCAGCCTCCTCCGGCTTCCCTTTATAATTTGTTGTCATACTTTGATACATGAATGGCTCCTCCCCAAGGTCTTCTAAATTTTTAGGAAATAGAATCCTCATTTCCTCTCAGTCTGAGCTATAGAGGGGACTCCTGGGGCCTCCCTCACTGCGCCTGCACTTTCTGCTGGCTACACACTGAGGCCCAAAGTGGGCAGCATGATCAGAGGAGCTGAAGGAGCATGCGGGCAGATGTATCAGGTTCCAGTAAAAAGAGACTAGGGACACGGGCCCTGGCCTGGAACGGGGTCAAAGGGCCAGAATCCCCAGCCCAGTCTCCACTCATCCCTTGATCCTGGAAACAATAAAAATCCAACTTGAAAGGACAATCTCTGTTAAGGAAATCCAGGGTTCTGGGGACAGATCAGAGAACCTTGGCTGCTGTTTTTCTATTAGCACTTTCCTGTGCTGAACGGGATCACACAGACTCCCGGTGCTGCACTCACCACTGACAGGTGAGGGAACTGAGTCCCAGACAGGATGAGTGATGAGCTGAAGGCCACACAGGCACTGCACGGCAAAGCAGGGACAAAATCCCAGCGCTGATGCTCGAACTTGCCTTCTGACCACAGTCGAGGGGTTCCCTAACGGTCTCCTCCAGACCAGCCCCCAGCCCACTCTTCCCCCAGTCCTGAGAGGGGAAGAGGTTCAAGGTTGGTAAGAGACACTGCGTCGACACAGTGGGGCTCTGGGCTTCACTTAGGCACACAGATGTCCTTTGTGTGGCTCAGAAGGGCACGTGTGCGGTGGGAAAGCTTAGACGGAAGATGCTATCTCACATGTGTAGAACAACTCACACTTCCTTCAGCTGCCACAGATATAGTCCCGCCTCACAACTCGTTTTACAGATAAGGAAACTGAGGCTGGGTCACAGAGCCCAACCTGGAGGGATGGAAATCTGATCTCTCAGCTCTGGAGGCAGGGCCCGTGGGCTGGCCAGCGAGCATGGGTCTTGGGGACTTGCTCTGGGTTTGTTCCTTTCTGGGCAGTACACTTTAGTTTCCCATCCTCAAGAGAGCCTCACCTGACTGTGAGGTCTACAGGGCCAGGGATTCCAGAACTCCTACTTCATCAGTGAGGAAACTTGAGGCTCGGAGACAGCGAGGCCTGTTAATGTCCTCTGCAACCAGACACCATGCCCTTGCTCTTACCCTGTGTCATGCCTCTTCCTCCCCTTCTGGGGCCCCTTTTCCAAGCGTTGGAGTGGCCACTTCTGAGGGACAGGTGATGGGGAGAGATGAGGCTTTGTCCAAAGAAACAATAAAAAAACGAAGGACAAAGAACTACACCTAGGGTAGGGAAGGCTTCTAAAGAAACAGGGATCTCAATCCCCTGCTGTGACCTTGGGAAAGTCATTCCCCTTTTTCTGACCCCAGTCTCTTTCCCCATAAAATAGGAGAATAGGACTAGACCAGAGAATTTTCAAACATTTTGGCAAGAGAACACTGTTTTCAAATAACAGGGATTAATTAATAGTTGGCATTTATTGAGCATTTACTACGCACCAAGCTTTGTATTAAACATTTTATACACAGGACAGCATTTAATCCTCATCATCACCCTATGAGTAGGTGCTCTTATTATCCCATTTCACAGATGAGGAAAACTGAGGCTCAGAGAGGCTAATCAACCTGGCCCAAGGTTACTGGTTAGTAATTTGTCAAGTAGAAACTCAAGCCCATATCTGTCCACCAGCCAAGACTGACTACACCACAGTTTTTATACTATCTATCTCCAAATGAAAACATATAATGAAATTGTTGTAGAAACCTGAGAGGGAAAAAGACCTTTAGATTTCCAGAACTATAAACATCTTCTGGTCTCCTTGAATCTGTCACATCTCTTAAGCACTGGGTGTGGGAAGGAGGGGTCTTGGCACTAGCTCTTTCCCCTCCTTCCAGCCATTTCTGGATTGCCTTATGTCAGTTTGTTTGAGGGCCCTTTGTTGACGCATGCTTCCCATTCCCAAGCACAGGTGGTTGTGACAGTGTGTGGGCCACGAGTGAATGAATTCACAGAAATTCACAGGTAGGTCCATTCAGGAGACAGCCCATATTCCTAACAGAGGGTCCCTCCATTGGCCATTGGGTCACTGCTCCATCGTGTGGACAATCTGCCTTTCTGATACTAACACTGGCAAATAGCATTCCTGTGTTGCATTACTGTATGGCAGGCTCCATTCTAGGGACTTCCCTGTTAGCTCAGTTGGTGAAGAATCCATCTGCAATGCAGGAGACCCTGGTTAAATTCCTGGGTCAGGAAGATCTGCTGGAGAAGGGATAGGCTACCCACTCCAGTATTCTTGGGTTTCCCTTGTGGATCAGCTGGTAAAGAACTGTTTGCAAATGGAAGACCTGGGTTCGATCCCTGGGTTGGGAAGATCCCCTGCAGAAGGGAAAAGCTACCCACTCCAGTATTCTGGCCTAGAGAATTCCATGGACTGTATAGTCCATGGGGTTGCAAAGAGTCAGACACAACTGAGCAACTTTCACTCACTCAGGCTCTACTCTAAGTACTTTACAGATGTTGGCTTATTCAATCCTCATTGTAACCCTATGAGACCCATCTCTGTTACCCCCATTTTACAGTCTAGGAAACTGAGCTGAGACATTAAGTAACCAGCCCAAGGTCCTATAATTAGTAAGTAGAGAAGCTGGGATTCAAATACAGACTCTGGCTCCAAAGTCACTGCATTGAAGGCCTGCACCTTGGTAACTGGGGAGACAGGGCTGCCCTTCCTAACACAGAGGAACTAGGGGTGCAGCAACCCATATCTTACAAATACCAACCAGTGAGCACAGAGGACCAGCATGTGCTCACGGACCTCAGCATCCTAGAGCCGGAAGTGATCTCAGAGACCCTCAAACTCAGATCCTTCGTCCAACGTACAAACTCAGGGCCTGGAGCCGGAGGTGATTTTTTGGCACAGGTTCATGGCAGAGACGATTGCAAAATGCCTGTCTCATCACATCTCCTCAGCCAGACAAGGAGGTGCAGACTGCTTCTCCAGTTTCACTGATGCAAAAACTGAGATGACCAGTCTGTTGTCAGCAGAGGGTGGTAGGCCTGAGCCCAGAACTAGAACTCATTAACTCACTCAATGGTCTTTAAGAATCCAAGCATCTTTTAGGACCTTGGGAGGTAAACTGAGTCTGGGACAGGAGGGGGAAAGACCTAGCCGTTTCTCTTGGGAGGCCGAGGCCACTAATACCCTGCCCAGCCAACCACCCTCAGCCTCCAGGGGCCTGTGGTGAGGGGGTGAGGGGATGGAGTCAGGGGCGGGAGAGGCCAACCCAGAGCAGCCGCCTCCCTTTGATATCTTGGAGCCCTGAGCAGACGTTTCCCAGCTGGCTTAACCCCTTTTGTCCACACTTCCCTCCTCAAGAAAACCTTAATCACCCTCATTTGAATTTCAAATAACCTCTCCCCTCTCCCTGTCCTGGCCCCAACAGGCTTTGAGGCAGGGATATGGAAATCCACCCTGCAGTATGGAAATCATTGCCCTATGCAAATCAGGCACCAGGCCCCATCGTCATGGCAACCATTGGGTTTCCTCTCCTTTGGGTGACACCTCTCTGGGCTCCCCAGCTTAGATTTTTTTTGTTCCTCTCCCTAGTCCAAGTAGGTGGGGTGGGCAAGCCCCCTGCCTACCAAGTAGGTGGGGTGGGCCTCACTGCAGCCACCACAGGCAAATGGGCGCCCCTCACCGAGGTGCCCAAAGGGTCCCAGACCTACCAGGCCACCTGCCTGCTTCTCTAGTGCAAATCTGGACCCTGCACACCCAAGCGAGGCCCACTGCTGTTTTTTCCCCAGGTTGACCTAATTTAAGGATGTGCTGGGTGGTGAAAGTTCTGGAGTCTGGAGGACACAGCAATGCTCCTAGAGGGGGTGACAGGAGAGGGCAGACCTGGGGGCTTCGGCCATGCATCTCCAGTGCCAGGAGATGGAAAGCAGGGCATATGTAAAATGCCATGCAAATTAACACCTATTATTTTTTGAGTCAACAGCACTACTGCTTTTTTGGGAGATGCCGGCAGCTCTGTTTCCCACGTTCCCAGCTTGGCACAAAGGCCTGCCCTCCCTGAGTCTCCCAGGGCCCTGCTGTTACCCCAGTCGTGCATGCTAAGTCGCTTCAGTCATGTCTGACTCTGTGTGACCCCATGGACTGTAGCCCACCAGGCTCCTCTGCCCAGGGGATTCTCCAGGCAAGAATACTGGAGTGGGTTGCCATGCCCTCCTCCAGGGGATCTTCCCGAAGCAGGGCTGGAACCTGGGTCTCCTGCATTGGCAGGCAGATTCTTCACTGTCTGAGCCACTAGGGAAGCCCTCAAGCCCTAAGACTTAACTCTAATTTGGCTGCTCATTTCTCTGCAAATTCCTTTTCCACTTGCTGAGCACTTTTGCACACCAGGTGTTCACTGCCCTAATTGTTTCTTGAGGAGCAAAGTAGCCCCAAGAGACCAAAAGCATCTACTCACAACTTGAGAAGTAAGGCTGCAGTTTAGGTGCTTTAATGCAGGGATCCAACCCAGAAACTACAGTGTCGAGTTGAGCCTCTGGACACTGCTCAGGAGCGTGTGTGTGTCTGTGTGTGTCTGTGGTGTCATTCCATCCCTGACAGCAAAGGACTGCCTGGACCTACCTTTCCTGCTGGATCTCTCTATCACTGCCCCCACGACACCCACAGCGGGGACAGGAGGGATACTCATAAGCTCATAAAATATATCCATTACCCATGGGAGGCCAAAGGAAACGGGCATTCTTGGACACGTCCTTATCCTCTAAGCCTGGGCACCTCCAAATGTGGTCCCACACCAGGCTGGTCTGACTTGTTCATTGAGGTCTGAGACCAGATGCATCCAAACACAGAAAGTCAGAATTTAGAAATGCTCGCAGCACCCCAAGCACATGATTAGTGAGCACTCTCTGTGGATGTGGTGTAGACCACCTTGGGTCCTATTGAATGTGTACGGTGGGTATAAGCTGCATTACCAGTCCTGGATGGTGGGACTGTGGACTGGTCTGTGACTGACCGGAAATAAAATGACTGGTCCTGCAACCCACATTATTTAAGAAGCCGTGCTCTAAGGAATGATCACTGCTGAAACCAGTATGATAAAAGACAACATACTGACGGCCCCCCACACGGCCATCTCACTTTACTCCCTCTTAGGTTGAAGAGAAAAGGAGGTCCAAGTGCTTCAGGGTTGCTGGGCAGGGAGGGCAGTTGGGCAGGGAGAGTGGTACATCCTTCAAGGGACCCCAGAATGGAAGAGGGACAGGTGCCAGGCAGGACTGGCCCAGCCACCCAACATCTGAGCAGCATGGTCCTGCCCTTTTGGGTTGGATTTGGGACTAGACAGTGAGAAAGTATCTGTCAGCTATGCAGCACAGGTGTGAGCTGCTGGAGTAGCTGTTTTATTTGCTGAGGTTCTTAGTGTGCTGGAGGCAGATACCTCCCAACACCACAGGTTGCTCTCCTGAGGTCTCCAGCACACACAGCCACAGTAGGAAGCCTAGACGGTGAATAATTACCTCCTAATCTCCTGGCCACAGAAACTGGCAACACGGTGAGATGGAAGGCCAGAACAAAAGGCAAGGGGCTTGTACTGCAGCAAGAGGGTCGTAGGCAAGAGATAAGGACTTTCAGACACTAGAATTGCATCCTGTAAGGATAGGTGGCCAAGAGAAATGGTGGGGTTAGCTTTTCTTAAAGATGGATGATAAATGGGGAAACAGCTCTGAGAACAACAGATTCTTTCATTTTCCAGGGACAGATTTGAAATGTCTGCAAAGGAAGAGTGAGGCATGAATGAGATTTTCCCTCTCAGAACCCTGGCCTCCCCAGGAATTTGTCAGTTCCCCCTGGACATCTACAGGGACCGTGACTTCCTTTTTCTCCTCCAGAGAGGTAAGGGACAGAGTAGGTTCAGACTAAGGCACGGGACCAGAGTCCCTGGGCTTGAGTCCTAGAGCCCACCTGGCCCATTCCCTTCACTTTATTCCTGCAGCTAGCCCTCTCCTCCCCATATTGTGACAAGGAAACTCAGGTCTAGAGGACCAGCAGACTGGTCCCACACTGCTAAGTGAGAGAACTTTATCTTGTCTCCTGAATGTTTCCGATAATTATCAACCTAATGATGGATTATACTTGTATGGTGACAGACACTTTGCAAAGTGCTTTCACACCTACTCTGTCACTGAATCATAAAAGGTGTGCATGTGAGTGTGTGTGTATTTACCCCCACGCCTCATTAGGAAGATCTATCAAGAGGAGATTCTTGCGCACCTTCCCCCAAGTCTCACCTCACCCCAGGTACTTCCTAGACCTCGGCTGTCCTCTGTGTCATTGAAAGAATAGTTTTATTGCATAAACATTTGGGTTAAAAACATACACATCTCCAGAGTCTTCTGCCTGTTTCTGCCTGGAAATCCATCTCTTGGTTGCAATGAGCTGTAGTTTCTTTATCCTCAGACTTTTTCTTGGGGACGCAGTAGGGTGAAGACAGTGAGGTGCCAGGAATAAACAAATTGAAATGGGGTTTCTCGTCCTGAATCAGTTCCTTATTCTTTCTTTGGGCCTTTATGAGAATCACTAACCTCTGCAGACTCCCCTATATAATTGTGTCCATTGCTTCTTAAAACCATGCAGAAAGCTGCCAGATTTAACATAACTAATGAGAACCAGCAGTGGCCAAAGGACTGGAAAAGGTCAGTTTTCATTCCAATCCCAAAGAAAGGCAATGCCAAAGAATGTTCAAACTACCTCACAATTGCACACATCTCACACGCTAGCAAAGTAATGCTCAAAATTCTCCAAGCCAGGCTTCAAACAGTACATGAACCAGAAAATTCCAGATGTTCAAGCTGGATTTAGAAAAGGCAGAGGAACCAGAGATCAAATTGCCAACATCTGTTGGATCATCGAAAAAACAAGAGAGTTCCAGAAAAACATCTGCTTTATTGACTATGCCAAAACCTTTGACTATGTGGATCACAACAAACTGTGGAAAATTCTTCAAGCGATGTGAATACCAGACCACCTGACCTGCCTCCTGAGAAACCTGTATGCAGGTCAAGAAGCAACAGTTAGAACTGGACATGGAACAACAGACTGGTTCCAAATAGGAAAAGGAGTATGTCAAAGCTGTATATTGTCACCCTGCTTATTTAACTTATATGCATAGTATATAATGTGAAATGCCGGGGTGGATGAAGCACAAGCTGGAATTAAGATTGCCGGGAGAAATATCAATAACCTCAGATATGCAGATGACACCACCCTTATGGCAGAAAGCAAAGAAGAACTAAAAAGCCTCTTGATGAAAGTAAAAGAGGAGAGTGAAAAAGTTGGCTTAAAACTCAACATTCAGAAAACTAAGATCATGGCATCTAGTTCCATCACTTCATGGCAAATAGATGGGGAAACAGTGGAAACAGTGAAAGACTGTTTAAATTAAAATTTTGGGGGCTCCAAAATCACTGTAGATGGTGACTACAGCCATGAAATTAAAAGACGCTTGCTCTTTCGAAGGAAAGCTATGATCAACCTAGACAGCATATAAAAAGCAGAGACATTACTTTGCCAACAAAGGTCCGTCTAGTCAAAGCTATGTTTTTCCAGTAATTACATATGGATGTGAGAGCTGGAATATAAAGAAAGCCGAGCGCAAAAGAATTGATACTTTTGAACTGCAGTGTTCGAGAAGACTCTTGAGAGTCTCTTGGACAGCAAGGAGATCCAAACAGTCTATCCGAAAGGAAATCAATCCTGAATATTCATTGGAAGGACTGATGCTGAAGCTGAAATGCCAATAATTTGGCCACCTGATGCAAAGAACTGACTCACCAGAAAGACCCTGATGCTGGGAAAGATGGAAGGCAGGAGGAGAAGGAATCGACAGAGGATGAGATGGCTGGATGGCATCACCGACTCGATGGACATGAGTTTGAGTAAGCTCCAGGAGTTCGTGCTGGACAGGGAAGCCTGGTGTGCTGCAGTCCATGGGGTCGCAAAGAGTCGGACTTGACTGAGTGACTGAACTGAGCTGAACTGAATGAGAACCTAGTGTCCAGCACAGGGAACTCTACTCAGTGCTCTGTGGTGACCTAAACGGGAGGGAAATCCAAAAAAGAGGGGATATATGTACGTGTATGGCTGACTCACTTTGAGGAACAGCAGAAACTAACACAACATTCTAAAGCAACTATGCTCCAATACAAATTAATTATTAAAAATCCTCCCAGATTTAAGTGAGGAGAGACTTTCTGCAAAGGGACCCCACGCAGCTAACTTGCCTGGCTGGTCCTTCTGGAGAAGGTGACACAGTGAGCTGTTTCACCTCACAGATAAGTGACTGAAGCAGAGAAGGGCAACAGGAAGGCATGACTGATGAAGTCCAGTCCCTGCCCCCTTCACTTCCCGACCCCTTCTCCTCCCCGTGGGCTCCCCTCACGGAGTCCTTCCTTTCCTGATCTCTGAGCAGGACAGCGTGCCGAGGCATCTGCTCCACTGTCATCTGGGTCTGCAGACCCCTCACCCCACTGCTGACAGCTGAGCCTGCAGGCTGCGAGGAGCCGGGGCCGGGTCCTCACCCTCCACACTTCACCAAAGGGAGTGAGTGGACCCCAGCTCTTTCTCTCTCTTTCCCAGCAAGCGCCTTTTGGCAGCAGACAAGGCTTCTGCCTCTTGGAAGAGACTGCCCCCCTCCCCACCCCAGCAGGGGCTTGGCTCCCCTCTGGCCCCTTTGGCTGGAGCCATCCACCATCATTTTAGCATCTCTCTGACGCTGCCACTCTCTTGTGCCATCTGTCCCTTGTTCCCCGTGAAGGTCTGCAGTCTTCCCACCACCTTCTTTAGGTGAAAAGTCACTAGAAAGAGAGTTGCAACTACTGAGCCCACGAGCCGCTACAACTGAAGTCCGCATGCCCTAGAGCCTGCGCTCTGCAACAGGAGAAGCCACCACGATGAGAAGCCCACACATCACAACTAGAGAGTAGTTCCCGCTCTCCACAGCCAGGGAAAAGCCTGTGCAGCAACGAAGACTGAGCACAGCCAAGAATAAATAAGTAAATAAAATTATTCTTTTAAAAAAGGTCACTAGAAAGACCTAGGTTTGATTATGTCACTTGCTAGATTCAGAATCTTGGGGAAATTGGCTAATCAGCCTCAGTTTCCCCATTGGCAAAGTGGGATGGTGCCATCTAGCTGCATAGAATTGCTGTAAAGGCCAAATGCTTTGTTCAAAAGCGGTCTTGGCAGACACAAATTGGCCCTGTTATCCACTCCACCATGAAGTCCTGGAGAAAAGCTCCTTGAAGACAGGGACTGTTTCTTCATCTTTCTGAACCCAGGTTCTGACACAAGGGTTCTGACCTGCCAGTGAGGTCAGAGGAGAGATCGGAGCCTGAACTCAGCAAGGCAGCTGGAGGAGTCGGAGGAGACTGGGCCGGGAGGGGATGTCGGGGCTGAGGCAGGCGATGGGGTGAACAGGCAGCTCAGGCCTGAGGAGGCCCACACGCAAACGCACCACGTGGGTGTGCGAACCGAAGAATGAGATTTTTGAAAAGCAGAGCTGCGTACACATCTTTAAAAATCCAGCCGTTAAAGACTATTCAGCCCCAAACCCTCCTCTGTTGTTGTTATTTAGCTGCTCAGTCATGTCTGACTCTTTGCAACCTCGTGGACTGTACCCTGTTAGGCTCCGCTGTCCATGGGATTTCCTAGGCAAGAATACTGCAGTGGGTTGTCTTTTCCTACTCCAGGGGATCTTCCCATTCCAGGGATCAACAACCCTCCTCAACTGTCTCCTGATTCTTTACACTGAGAAGCGCCCAAATCCTCCTTAATGGGGAGGAAAATCAACATCCAGGTAGGGAACACTTGCCCAGTAATCTGCAGCGAGTTAATAGCCTGAGTCAGGCAGGCCCGAGTTTGATTCCTGGTTAGAAACTGTGCGATTCTGGGCTAGTTAGTTTCTCATTCTGAGCCACAATTTCCTCACTGATAAAAACGTGGATTGTAAGAATGAAATGAGGTGATGTAGTTACAGCGGGCTCCATGGGCCTGGGTATGGGAAGGAGGCTCCGTGGATGTGACTGGCCTTTATCTTCCTCTTCCCAAGACCACCCCATCTGTCCTCCCCTGTGTTGGAGGCTACATCATGACCGTTGTGGTCAAAAGTCATAGGGTCAGCTGCGTGGGTGCTTGAGGCTGGTCAGTTACAGAGCTAGGGGCTTTTGAAGTGTGGGTAAGCTTATTTTCTTATCAACCACTCAAGTGAGAACAGAGAAAAAAAAAGGTATATGATGTCAGCTTAAAAATGAAGGAAAAGTAAAAACAGGGATTCAGAGGAGGGATTCACAAAAGTTTAGAAGTCAGAAACAGCTTTGGAGAAGGCAACAGCAAGCCACTCCAGTATTTCTTGCCTGGGAAAATCCCATGGACAGAGGAGACTAGTGGGCTATAGTCCATAGGGTCACAAAGAGTCAGACACGACTGAGCGACAAAACAGCAACAATAGAAACAGCGCTGTGGAAACAGCTCTGGACAGGGGTTTGGGAGCTTCTCTGGTCCTTCGTGCTTCACAAAGACACTCTGAATTTACCTCTGTCTGCCCAGACGGGGCAGGAAAGGGAAAGATGAGCGGCCTTGCCAGGTCTCTACCAGCCGGGGAGGTCTGTGTCTGGACCCGAGAACGCTCTCCTTTGCCGGTCTGGCCAGTGTGAATGGGAAATTCACTTCTCTTTCTCAGCTCCCACCGTGTGCCCCTTGGGGATTTCACACAACACCGAGGGTGTTCCCTGGGAGCTGGGGCTTTCTAGGTCACCCTTGTTTATAGTTCCTTTAAAACCCAGAGACAAACTACCCCTTAATTCATGCACTGCCTGGAAGGGGAATCCGCCTTTCAAAAATCCAAAGGAAGCCATTAAACCAGGTTGGTAACCACTGTGACTCACCATGAGCTTTCCTTCATAAAAAATGAGTCAGAACGACTTTCCAGGAAGTTTGGTTACTTTAATTAGCTACCTCTTTTTTTCTTGCCCTTAAAAACATGCAGTAATTTGACAATCACCCAAGTATGGATGTTACTAGCTACCAAGCTGAGCCCCTGAAAGTGAAGGATCTAGGGGTAGAGGTGTTCCAGACAACATGGACTAAAGGGTCTCCTTGGAGTGTAGGACCCATACAGAATTCTTCCCTGAGTGGTGGAAGAAAAGAGCAAAATCAATATCTAGGGTTGACCCTCTAGGCCTGAGTGAAGGGGTGAAGGGCACTCTAGCTGCCTGCAGCCCCAAAACACTTAGCAGAAAGGTTAGTTATATACATTGCATCTTTTTTTTTGGCCAGGCTCATGGCATGTGGGATCTTAGTTCCCCTACCAAAGACTGAACTCAGAGTCCCAACCACTGGACTACCAAAGAACACCCCAGAATCACAAAACCTTGATGATGCCATTTGAGGAAATGATGGCCACAGCTGTCATAACTGTGGTAATGGCTTTAAACATCCCAGCTCTCAACCTACTCTCTAAGGATGGACATTAATTGTTCCCTTTAAAAGAGATGAACTGGAACTTTCCTGGTGGTCCAGTGGCTAAAACTCCATGTTCCCAATGCAGGGGGCCTGGGTTCAATCCCTGGTTAGGGAACCAGATCCCACGTGCTGCAACTAATCAATAATCAACCAATCAACTGCTGCTGCTAAGTTGCTGCTAAGTCACTTCAGTCGTGTCCGACTCTGTGCGACCCCACAGACGGCAGCCCACCAAGCTCCCCCGTCCCTGGGATTCTCCAGGCAAGAACACTGGAGTGGGTTGCCATTTCCTTCTCCAATGTGTGAAAGTGAAAAGTGAAAGTGAAGTCACTCAGTCATGTCTGACTTGTAGTGACCCCATGGACTGCAGCCTACCAGGCTCATCTGTCCATGGGATTTTCTAGGCAAGAGTACTGGAGTGGCTTGCCATTGCCTTCTCTGCAACTAATCAACTAAGTGCAGCCAAATCAATAGACAAAAATAAATTTTAAAAAAAGAGAAAAAGATGAAATTAAATTATCAGATCACACAACCAGTAAGCAGCAAAGCTGTTTTCTTTACCCTACATCTGTTTGATTCTAAATCCATACTCTTCAAAGGTCATCTGTTCCTGCCTCTTGGGGAAGCAAAGTGGTCTAAGGTCACATTTTGAACAGACAGTCACTGGGATGACAGTTGTATTTGAAAGATCCAGTTTATGTTCAGATTCTTGAACCTACAACCTAGTCTGTGTGAGCTCCTACACTCCCAGACAGGAGGCCAGAACTGTGGAGATGGCCTGTAACAAAAAAAAAAATCTTCTTTACCCAACTCAGTCGTGTCTGACTCTTTGGGACACTATGGGCTGTAGCCCGCCAGGCTCTTCTGCCCATGGAATTATCCTGGCAATAATACTGGAGTGGGTTTCCATTCCCTTCTCCAGGGGATCTTCCTGACCAGGAATCGAACCTGTGTCTCCTGTAGTGCCTGTATTGGCAGGTGGATTCTTTACTTCCCTGGTGGCTCAGCAGTAAAGAACCTGCCTTCCATGCAGGAGACTTGGGTTTGATCTCTGGATTGGGAAGATCCCTTGGAAAATGAAATGGCAACCCACTCCAGTATTCTTGCCTGGGAAATCCTGTGGACAGAGAAGCCTGGAGGGCTATAGTCCATGGGGTCGCAAAGAGTCGGACACGACTGAGCAACTAAACAACCAATCCCTACTCAGGATCTGAACTCCCTCCATCTCCTGGCTCACTTTTCAGGGTTTTATTATAAGTCCTCCTCACTGCCGACACAGGCACCTTGACTTGGCCCCATAACTAATAACAGAGCACCAGAGCTGGCCTGCTAGGTGCACTCCTCCACCCATACAGACTCTCTCTTAACTGTGTCCTCACATACCTGGGACAGTATACCCAGCCCAGATGAACAGAGGTGGCTCCAGCCAGCCTGCTCCAGGGGAGGGTGACCCAGCTTCTCCTGAAACAAGGCTTCTGGACTCTCCTTTTTCTAGGGAAGAGTTCAGAACAGAGACAGGCCTGATACTCTTCTGGAGAACTGATTTGAAAGCCTTGCTTGAGTTCTGGAGATTAAAGGCAATTGTCTTCACAACTGGGAAGAACAGATGCCCCACTCCATAGACCCTTTAGCAACACATACTCAGCTAATAAAGCAATTGACAAATGGTTGTAATTGGCCCACCCTGTCCTAACTTAACTGTCCCCAGACACAAAGCAAAATATAAAACCTGTGCCACCACCTGTGCAGACAGACAGTATCAATACTAAACTGGGGAGGGGGGGGCAGGAAAGTTTATGGTAAATATATCCCTACAGATGCCTCCACAAGACCCCCAGTTTTCTTGTCCCTGATCTGGAGCCTTTTAGCTTCAAGAATGGAACGAGACTGGGACTTTCCTGGTCATCTAGTAGTTAGGAATCTGCCTTCCAATGCAGGGGACATGGGTTCCATCTCTGGTCTGGGAACTAAGATCCCACATGCCACAAGGCAACTAAGCCAGACTGCCTACCCTACAGAACCCATGGGATCCCATGTACCACAGCTAAGATCTGGTGTAGCCAAATAAATAAATACTAAAGAAAAAAAAAAAAAAAGAATGGAATGAGACTGCACCTGAAGACTTGGGAAAAGATTTTAGCTCTGGGGGACATTGATTTTCTTCCACTTCTAATTTTTATGCCTCTAATGATCTAGATGAAAGACTAATTGAGGTCTTGTTGGGATGCTATTAAAGTTATTTGGAGGTGTTACAATTTATACTCATCTTTCTTTAAGTTCTTTTTAATTATATGGAGCTTTCAAAGTAAGGACGACAGAGTTAAAAGCAGGGAGCTATGAAACTTTCTTCTCAATTCTTTTCTGTTCTCTTTCTCTTATTCACAAAGCAAAATCATCTCCTGGCACTAAGCCTTCCTTTCTGGGTCTATTTACCACCCACATGCACGCAATTTGGAAGACGAACACTTGTACATGGGCCTCTTTGGTTAGATCCTTGAGTAGGATTATTGAAAAATCTGGGGTTAAAAGGCCTTAGTTCCCATTTACCAAAGACAGGTTCTGCCTTCCGTCAGCCAGTAGCAGCTGGGAACACAGCCTGCTGTTTCTAAGGGTCTTGGAATGGCAGATGAAGAAGTGAATCTCGGAACTTTCCTGGGGGTCCAGTGGTTCAAATGCCAAGCTTCCACAGTAGAGAGTATGGGTTTGATCCCTGGTATGGGGACTAAGACTCCCACATGCTGCGTGGTGTAACCACAGAAAAAAGCGGGGGGCGACAAGGAGAAGTGAATCTCCTCCCTAACTGGTTTGTTTCTAAGGATCTAAGGCCCTTTCCTAGCCTAGTTCCAGAGGCTTTGCTCTACTGTAGACCAGTGTCTACTGTGGAGAAGGCAATGGCACCGCACTCCAGCACTCTTGCCTGGAAAATCCCATGGACGGAGGAGCCTGGTAGGCTGCAATCCATGGGGTCACTAAGAGTCGGACAGGACTGAGCAATTTCACTTTCACTTTTCACTCTCATGCATTGGAGAAGGAAATGGCAACCCACTCCAGTGTTCTTGCCTGGAGAATCCAGGGACGGGGAATCCTGGTGGGCTGCTGTCCATGGGGTCGCACAGAGTCGGACACGACTGAAGTGACTTAGGAGGAGGAGGAGGAGAAGTGTCTACTGTTCAGAGGCTCCAGGGTCATACCCCCATCTCTAGGGAACCTCTTCATTTCCTGACTCAGCCCTTGGGTCTGATTAGCTGAAAGACCAAGCCAGAAAGGATACATGAAATGAATAAGAGATTCATTATTCGATGAATTCCAATAACCCTCTCCTGCTCTTGCTTTTCTGTTTCCGCCCCCAGAAGAGAAGACCCTTACCTGTCTCCACCTGGCTGAGAGCACTTCGAGAATCTGTAGAATCTGCTACGTCCCCACTCATCTTGATATCTGTAGGGAAAACACAACCGATTTTAATAACAGGTCACAATTTTTCTTGCTTTGACATATGTGGCTGTAACTAAACAGTGAAGATGAATATGTAGTTAGATGACCATCAGACTTTCGAATTCCTGATTCCTGAACATACAACTATTGGAATATGCATGAGCTTGGGGGCACATATACTCTTCTCTCAGGCTAGCCTCCTTCCCCCCTTTTCCGGGCTGCTGTAGGGTCTCTCCCACTTTGTACCATTCGCTGCCACTACCTTCCATCGCCAGGCTCAGCTGGCAAAAATTTAGACAAGGGGAAGGGTGCAGCAGAGGGAGGCTGGAGCATGGGGAAGAGAGCCTCCCATTCTGCATCCTCATGTCACTTGGGGTCTGGAGAATGTAAGTAATTTTTAAAGTGGCGTAAGAAATCCATCTCCCATCCTGCCATCCACCCCCACAGTAATAACTCTAACCTGGGAGGTAAGAGCACCCTTGAGCCAAAGCCTGCCCTTCTCGCCTTTCTCTCCCAGTCCTGCCTCTGTTCTCTGTCTGATTCTCAGAGGTCAGCCCACTGTCTAGGGATCAAACCCTAGTATCTGTGTGGCCCTCTTTGGGAATCCTTACCTTCTCTCCTACTCCTTCAACATTTTCAGTTCTTAGTAAGAGAGGGGTGGTGAGTGGGTCAGTGCCCCGCAGTGAAAGAAGACCTACGCAAGGCTCCCTGCCTCAGTCTCCAAGTGCTGCTGGTCTGGCCTGTCTGCCCTGCTTCATTTCAATAAATTAAACATTTACCCACAACAGACAGCTGCCACTAAGAGGCCCCTAAGTCTCCTCCAGGGTGCACACAGAGAAGGAAAGATGTAACTTTGAACTAACTCTCTTTCTCTAGACTCCTCTCCTTATTCCACTCAAATACTGAAGCCATTAAAGACAGAAGAATATTTTATTCAAATTGGATTGACTCCCCACCCACCCACCCACCCGCCTAACCCCCACCCACCCACCCACCCTCTTCTCTGGGGCAGCATTTTAACTCTTTCAAATCTGATAAAGTCAGGGTGAGCCAATTTGCATACCCAGCTCCCCAACCAGTGTCAGGTAAGCAGGCCATCTTCATTTGCATCAGGTAATCAGTTGGCAGTCTGGATGTCTGAGGTCTGGAGAGGATCAGGATGAGGGAGAAGGGTGGACCTCCCCCAGGGGAAAAGTGGGAAGAAACTCATTTATTTAGTTAGTTTAGGGCAATGACGTGTGGCTCTGGCAGAGATTTAAATTGTGGTCTCAGGGGTAACAGTGACTGCATGCAGAAGGGGTGCAAGACAGAGATGAGGAGTCCCAGGGCTCTCCAGACCTTGGAACACCCCAGCAGCAGGGGAGGGAGTAAGCAACCTTAGGAGCCGCTGTAGTTTGAGGAGTATTTTTGAGATCAGCCTAAGTGACCACTCCCAGGTAAATACATGGAGCTCCGTATAGCCCGCCTCAGACATCCATGCTGTCCTGTGTGGTTAGAGACCTCTAGGGGAAACCCTGCAACCACATCCACCACCCCTCTCAGCGCGTGACACTTGAGAAAGCATTTCGCGAGCCTAACCAAAGTCCTTCCTGCTGCAGTTTGAAACTTTCTGTACAGTCTGTCATGCATAAATCTGCAGCATAACTAGGGTGGGCCACCTGGACACACCTGCAAAGGACTTCTGCTAGTCCTCACTTTCTGCTCCAGTGGGGGGACGGGCTACCCCATAGGGATTCTCAACAGTGCTGAGAAAAAGCCAGAGACTGCCGAGGAAGTGGGTGGGAGGGGGTGAGTTCTCACCCTCACTGGGCTTTTAAACCTGCTTCAGCAGTCCTGGGAATTCAGAGCACAGATTTTGCCAGCAGACAGACAGACCTGGATTTAATCCCAGTGCCATCCTAACTAGCAGGGGGAACCCTGGCCACACATGTGAACCTGTTTTCTCAGCTAAAAAAGAAAAGAATGACACTTCCCAGAATTATTGTGATGAGCAAGTAAGACACTGAATGAAAACAGCCTGGCACAGCACTTGGCACAAAGAAAGCATGTGCTAAATGAATGAACTAACCAGATACTTAGGCTTCGATGGGGGGCCCCTTCTCCCATTACAATAAACAGCTTTGGTTTTCTGTCTCAGCACTATCGTAATTTGTCCTTTACCTGCATTCTTCAAATTCTGACTTCATTAGAAAAATGCTCATGGGGACAGGAAAAGTTTAAGTAGTAGTAAGGCTGGGATGATAACCAAGTATTCGGAATCAACTTATCTCAAATTTTTGACATTTAAGAAGGGTAACTTTTTAGCTCAACTATAATTTTATGCCTATAACCCAGACTCTCCTCCAAAACCCATTCCCTGCACCATCTTTAAATCTAGCTAAAAGCCATCTCTCTGACCTTTTATATTAGCATAAAAGGTAGTCCTAAACACAGCGAAAGATAACTTTTGAAGGAGTCAAAGGCTCCTCACTCTACCAGGACATCTACTCGTTTGATGTACCCATCATGGGAGCAACACTGTGGTACTTTGGGATGGGACAGAGATGTGGGTCTGCATGGAGGGGCAGGCTGAGATGATCTGTAAAAGCTCTTAAGTGCCAAAGGATGCTAAGATACTGAGAACCTGTTCCTGTCGGGTAGGAGGTTGAGGCTGATGGGCGGAATGAGCTCTTGGGTCTCAGCCTAAAAATGGGCCAACACCGAAACTCCCCGAGACGCCGTAACCCTTTGCCTGTCGGACAACACTTGCCAGAGGTGAGTGGGGGAGGTGTGGGGTGGGGCCCGGGCTTCTCTGCTGTTCTTATCTCAGTTGGCACTGAGTAGGCTCCTTGCCATCACTCCCTTCCCTGGGGAGGCTCAGCTGCTCTGTGTAAGAACCCAGATACCAGACAGCCCCTCATCTGCCTCACTGGCGCCGTCATTCTCTGAAGCTGGGGCGAGGTGTTGGCTGCCGGCCTTGCCCTCCTGATCCCTTGGCATGACCCAGCAGCAGCCCCTCCTGACACATCGGCAAACCAGGATGTGTGTGTGTGAACCTGTAGGAGCAGAGTCCAAGGGGCAGCACTTCCCCAGGCTACAGGCTGAGTGCCCACAGTGTCCTGGACCTCCTGGGCCCAGGCGACGCTGGGAAAGCAAAAGGTCCACTCCCCTCTCTCCTACGATCCATCTTTAACTCTTTGGAAGGGACTGGAGGTCTGCCTGACTCCTCCCTCCCACACCTACTGCTGGGGGCACTTCTCCCAGAGGCAATTCAAGGGGCCCACCAGTCCTACTTCTAAGCTAGCCATGTTTCCAACTCTTCTGTGGAGGAGACAACTCTCACCCCTACTTCAAGAGAAATGCACATCCTCTCATGAGACCTTCCAACCCTGGGGTCCCGAGCCATAACTGGTATCAGTCTGTGAGACTTGAATCTTCTTTCCTAACCCTGATGGGGAACAGCTCACAGTGAGGAAAGGGGCAAAACAAGAGGTGCCCTGGGACTAACTGAGTGTCCCCCTTAGGCTGAATTCCACTGTCTCCTTCGTCTCTTCTGCCTGAGGTCTGGACTCTTTTTATTTTTTTCTGGCTACACTGGTCTCTGCTGCTGCACATCAAATTTCTCTAGTTTCGGAAGGTGGGTACTGCTCTCTTGTTGCCGGGTGTGCAGGCTTCTTATTGTGGTGGCTTCTCTTGCTGAGGAACACAGGCTCTACGGCGAGTGGGCTTCAGTGGGGCGCACGAGCTTAGTTGCCCTGAGGCATGTGGGATCTTCGTGGACCAGGTATCAAATCCCTGTCCCCTGCACTGGCAGGCAGGTTCTTAACTGCACCCCCAGGGAAGCCCTCTGTCTGACTTTTGTCTACCCCTCCACCTGTTTGGGGCCTGGGAGGGAGGAGTCCCTCTTTGGCTGGGGTGCCCCTGTGTCTGGTGACCTCATGCATGCTCGGGTGTTTCTGTCGAAGGAGAAGTGCTCTACAAAATACAAAGTGCTGAGGCCCCAGGCAGACCTGGATCATGGCTGGCACCCAGGTTATCAGAGCGAGAAGATGGGCTGGCACAGGAGCTGACATGCTCGCGGAGTTGCTGAGTGGGGGACTTCAGGGTAGCCCACACCCTACTTTGTGTGCTCCCACTCCCCCTCCATACCCCAAACTGTTGTAGCAAATCAATGGAGGAGGTATCCCCAAGGGCTCATACTGGGAATTCAAAGGGCAAGTGCTGTTTATAAAGTATCCACAGGACACAGGATCACTGGGAGGGGAAAAATAGGGTTCAAAAGAGACCACATTTCAGGATTTTCCTGGTGGTCCAGTGGGTAAGAATCCGTCTTGCCAGCCTGGATGGGAGGGGAGGAATGGATACATGTGTATGTATGGCTGAACCTCTGCTGTCCACCTGAAATTATCACAATATTTTTAAATTGTTTAATTTTATATATATATATAAAAGAATCCACCTTGCAATGCAGGGGGCACAGGTTCGATCCCCAGTCAGGGACCCACATGCCGTGGAGTAACTAAGCCTCCACATCCCAACTAGAGAGTCCACGTTCTGCAATGAAAGACCCTGAGTGCCACAAGTAAGACCCGACGCAGCCAAATAAATACATAAATAATTTTTAAAAAGAGAGAGAGAGAGACCAAATTTCCGCAAAGAGGATCCTGAACTGAGAGACCCTAGAGAGGGGCCTACAAGGAGACATTCCCATAGACGGACCCTCCCTCAGAGGCCCCACAGCAGGGCCCTCAATGAAAGACCCTAAAAAGATGACCTTGGAGTAAGAAGCCCACTGAAAATACCCAGCAAAGGGAACCCTCAAATGGAGACCCACTCAGAGAGGCTTCACAGAAAGTCCCAAACTGAGCGATCCCTTTGAGGTGCTGTCGAAGGGGAACCGGAAACCAAAGAGGGGCCAAGAAACCTCACAGGGAGGCTGGACAGCCCCAGGGGGATACAGGCTGAAGAAGTGGGCTGGGGAGTGGCAGCGAGCAGTTGTAGAGAGATGACTCAGGTTGCCCACACTGGGTAGATGCAGACCCCACCTGAGGAGGCAGCACCTCTCAGGTTTAGCTTAATCACCCCCTGGGTGTCTGCCTGCAGGGGACAGGGCTGGGGGAGGTGCCGGACTTCTGATAAACATCAGCCTGGAGATTTCTCCCAGGCCAGGCAAGGAGGGCTCGGCCTCCTCACCTCAGCCTCGGCCACTAGGGCTCTCGGCAAGATCCTCTTTACCCTCAGGCGGCCTCCCTGCTGGGTTGCAGGGTCCCCCCTCCTCCCACTTCCCCCAGAGCAGGATCCTCCAGAAGACAACGAGGTGGAAAACCCCCAGGAAGTCTCTGATCGTCCTGAGGTCTTGCTCCCCATGTGTGCCAAGGCCTTCTTGGTGGGAAGTGGAGGAACGAGAGCCCAGGATAGGCTCCTGGCCACGTCCAGCTCTGTACTGGTGCTTCAGGATCTGGAAATGGACTTTCCCCAAACATTGGATGATACCCAGATGGATGGCTCCTTCCGCCTCACTGAGCCCTTCCTGGCACGTCCTGGCGCCCAGGGATCCACTCAGAGTTAACACCTCACTGTCAGCTGGCTTTCTCTCAGCCGTACCAGGACTACGTCTGGGGAAACTGGGGTCCCGGGGTTTCCCCCGTGCACCCACTGCTCCTTGATTTCAGGACTGGCTACTCTAGGAAGGGCCAAACTCTCCAGCCTGTCCCGCTCTTTGGGTTGGATCTTGAGAATTGCTTCCTCCATTCTTCCTCCAGAAAGGAGAGCAGGTAACAAAATTCTACCAACAGCCATGAAGTTCTTAATAAAGGCCACGCATTGGGTACTGCCCCCTTTGAGAGTCAAGTCGCTGGTTTGAAATGGCCAAACCAGGCTCAGCTTTCTTCATCTGGAGTCCTTCTCTGCTCAGGCCCTCAGACCTCCAGAAGGCTCACTCCAACACCAAGTCCAGCCTCTGGTATTAGGAGCCCCTGTCCTCCCCCAGATGGGGAAGGACGGATCAGCGGGGTGAATGGAGAGGGCCTTGGTTCACTCCACGCCCACAGACCTTTCATGCTGGTGAAACTGACTCCCAGAAGAGTATTCCTATGGCTTAGGTTCCCTCCCCTGGGGAGAGGAGAGCTTGGAATCTAAATCTACGGGACATGGAATAAAGAACACAGAAACTGGGGACCCCTGGGTATCCGCCACCATGCACCCACTGCTGATGTAGCTCTCACGTCTCCTCTCAGACAGAGAGATGGAAGGACTTCCCACAGGCCCCTGGGCAGGCTACTTCTCCGGTGGGGTCCCACAGAGCTCTGGCCCAGCTCCTGCACATGGACTCCCCAACCCCGCGGCGCACCAGCCTGTAACACCACCTGGATCCACAGAGCCGGGGAGCAGGTACACCTTCATCCACGGCGTCTGCTCCACCTCCTCTCCCAACCTACCTGAGGACAGGTAGACTCCCCTCTGATATTCACCAGACGTGCTTCCCTAAGCCCTAACCAATATATGTGCAGCGTAGCAGCTGCTCTGGTTGTGCCTCTGTAAATGGCCAGCTCTGTTCGCTTCTCCTAGGCACCCCTAGACGGCACAAATGTCCATGTGGCCTCCACTTCATATAAATGCCGGGGACACCAAACACCAACATGTGGATACAAGTACTTCCCTCACTTCTGCACTCCCAGGCCCACACCCGTGGTTGAGCCAGTGAGCCACCCTTCTGCAATAAGGGAACAGGGCAACTTCTCCGAGCCTAGGACAGCCCAGCACGCTCAGGTCCCACGTAGCTGTGGCTCTTGGGGTGCTTGGAGCCTTCAGAAGCCCTGCCGCCCCCATGTTGTAGCCCCCACCTGCATTCTTCCCTCAAGTCCCCCAGACGTTCCAGGCGTCCCCCGCGCCGGGTGACCCGCTGTCCACACCGCCCTCAGCTGGCCGCAGGGGAACAAGACCCCCGAGAGCGGCGCCCCTGCCCCTCGTCCCTTCCCGCGCGCAGGGACACCTGTCAGAGCTCGCGCCCTCCGCCCCTCACCTGGGTGCATGGGTTCCAGATTCACCATCCTGCCCCAGGCGGGGCCAAAGCCAGCTCCCCCCCAGGCCCCTCGCGTCTGCCCCAGCCGGGCCCCGGGGGAAGCCAGGGTCTCCTGCCTCCCGCCCCCGGCCGCCACCGCCGCGGGAGCCGCCGCCGCCGCCGCCGCCGCCGCGCGCTCCGCTGCTCGCTCGCGGCCGCCCGGGCAGCACTCGGCGCGGCGGGATTGCCACACTCCCCAGGTGAGCACGCCGCGCGGCGGGCGGGGGCCGCGGGCCACGCCCCCTGGCAGGGCCCCCGCGCCTGGCCCCGGGCCCAGGCAAAGCAGCGATTTGCATCGGGGAGCCGGGGCCGGCGGAGGGGGCAGTCCGTGCTGCCGGGGCGAGTCCCGACCCTGCGGAACACCTGTCCGCCCCAGACCGGCCGGCGGCCTCTCCCCACCGCGCCCGGCCCGCGGCGACCCAGGCCCCGGTCCGGCTCGCCTTGCTGAGTAACCCCGGGAGGATTAACCAGCGGGGGCCTGAGCTTTCCTCTGGACAGATGCCCCAGCTCTTCGAGGAGTTCTGGAGTGTCTGGAGAAGCCACGAGAGTGTACTGGAAAGAGTCTAGAGTTGGAATTCTATCTCTCAGCCGCTTGCAGGCTGTGTAACACGAGAGGAGGCTCATCACCTCCATGAGCTCAGTTTACTCATCCATAAAATGGGACAGGTCCTAATCTTAACTGCATCTAACGATAGGAACTTAGCGGGTGGCCAAGCTCACCTAAGTCCCCATGCATCCTCATCTCCTCCTGGGACCTGGATGGGGCCCAGCTGATTATCACGTTTTCTAGGTGAAGATTCTGTCTCTTGCCTGCTCTATCAGGTTCCAGGTTGCTGTGAGGCTCTTTGAGAGAATGATGTGAAAGTTATTTATTGAGTGACAAGGGCTGTGGGAGCAGCCACCTCCCTCATGTACAGAGTTGGGAAGTGACTTGTCCAAAGGCAACACAATACTCTAGTGATGGAGGGAGCCTGGCTGGGGGTAGGATCCTGGCCAGGGGTAGGTCTCTGGACTCCCACTCCATGCTCTCTCCAGCACACATCATAGACTCATCCTCTGAGCTCCCCTACTCTTCTGCTCCACTCTTCAGGTCCCAGTATGAGGTGCCAAGGTCAAGAGACGACCTGCCTATGAGCCTAGGAAGCTGGATGTCCCCAGAAGAAGCAACCCTTGCCTTACTTTCCAGGCAGGTCTCCCTATCAAGCTGCTTACAGAACAGATCTTGGACTTTTCTGCCTCTATGCATTGTTTGCAGTATTTTTTCCAGTTGGTATATCCACCTACCATCCACTCCCATAATCCCCGTCATAACATACAGCATTTATTGAGCTTTCAGTGTGTGTCAGGCAATGTGCTAACCAGCACTTCAAAGGCACTTGATCTTGTTTAGTCCTCATAACAACTACATATTGGACTGTTATATTTCCATTTTACAGATGGGGAAAATGAGGCTTAGAGGGTTTAGCTTGCCCAAAGTTACCCAGCCAGTAAGTAACAGGGCTCCTATTTGAAAGCTCTACACTCTATTCCCTCTGTACATAATTCAGATGCCACCTCCTTTCTGAAGTTAGAAGTTACCTGATATGTTATCAAATTACCATAACGTTTCAGTGTTCCTAATAGCCCTTGTGGCTGGTTCTGTGGGACTTTTCTTATTCTTCCTCCTGCTTGTTAACTGATTGTCTTCCCCACGGCACCAAAGACCATGTAGGGTACATGACAGGTGTCAGAAAGGGCTCAGTGGGTGCCATAGTGGCCCTGCAGGGATAGAAAGTGTTTAATAAGCACTTCTTCGGGTCCATACAACCACTCACCCCCAGTTGTACCTCTCCACTCCTCTCCCCACTCTTGGCAAGAAGGCGGGAGATTTTCTTCCTGTTTCTTCTGGCAGAGGAAAGAGACCAGTAGCTTTTTGGAGGCCTAGGGATGTCCCCTCCCCCATCTGCCTCAGGACACTGCCAGGCTGTCCTTTCCTTCCCTTCCCTTTCCTCTCCTTTTCCTTCCCTCCTCCACTTAAGGTTTGGCCCCAAACCTGAGGCCATTGCTTATCTACAACTGCACTTCACCTACCGTCATCCTAGAAAAATGCCTACACATAGTTTATGTACCCCTGTGTGCTTGCAATTTCCGTATCTCTATTTGCATACCATTTGCATAGCCATGTGCACCAGGGGTCTGATTCTCTGACCACCATTATCTGGAACCTCTGTCTCTTTTCTATGTGCAAAGTTACATTTCTTTCCGGGGCTTTACTTTTCCAGAAGCCAGAGGAGCATGTACCTAATGACTTCTAAGGGACTTCCAGCTCTAGCAGCCTAGGATTCTCGGGTCCTGGGGTTGGGAGGGGTGGAACTCCTGGGAATGGGGCCACTGGGGAAGAGATGGGGCCATATAGGGCCTTATAGGTTCATAATTGGAAGGACGGCTGTGGGTTCCAGACCATGGAACCGGAGATTGTGTGCGGGAAGGGGGATTGGACGCAGGATGGGAGGGTGGGGGAGAGGTGGCAGACAGGACTTCACCTTCATTCATTAACTCATTCAATAAATACTGACTGAGCACTTCCCAGATACCAAGGAAGCTCTCCATGCTGGGCATATGCCTTCTTACTTCGTCAGCACACCTTTAGGAGAAGCATACAATTTTTAGGTTCCTTCTGTAGATGAGGAAACTGAAGTTCCAGGGTTTAATACAGCTAGTAGATGGGAGAGGTGAAATTTAGACTAGGTCTGCTTGACTCCAAAGCTGGTACTTTTAATCCTGCTGTCCAATGTCTGAGCCTGTCTCCTTTTTTCTTCTTTTCCTTTCTACGATCGTATCACTCGAGGTAGAAGGAACCTAGAAATAATCATATGAGGGAACTTCAGGGACCACCCCAAGGTCCACAAGCGGGGAAGGCTTGCCCAGGCTTTCCAGGTGGCTCAGTGATAAAGAATCCACCTGCCAATGCAGGAGACAAAGGAGACTCAAATTCAGTCCCTGGGTTGGGAAGGTCCCTTGGAGAAGGAAATGGCTACCCTCTATTCTCTTGCCTGGGAAATCCCATGGACAGAGGAGCCTGGCAGGCTGCATTCCATAGGGTCGCAAAGAGGTGGACTTAGCTGTGCGACTGGGCACGCACGCACACAGGACTTGCCCAAGGTCACACGGCAAGTATAGGGGGAGCAGAGACCCTCTATTCTCTCTGTTCCTTCTTCATATATTCTTCCTGGGCCTTTGAAAGTTGTGTGGGGTGAGGGGCAGTGTTGGACAATTTTTGTTCCTTCCCTTTCTGACTTGCTTGATGATCATTTCCACTAGATGAACTGGAACAGAAGTGCAGAAGACCCCTTTGCCCCTCCCTCCTTCGTGGAGACTGTGAGTGCTTCTGTGGAACACTCCAGAGTCTCCATGAAATCAGCTCTCTGAGTTCTGGGCAGATGGCAGGTGGTGGGCCCCAGCCCCCGGGGCCTAATACTCACTCCCTTCCTCTGTTTAGTGTGGAAGAGAAAAAGCTGTGGGGAGAGCAGAGAGATAGGGAATTGCCTGGAGGTTGGAAAGGAACAGAGGAAAGAAAAGGGAAAAGAAGCAAGGACAGGAAATTTCAGTGCCTTTGGACATCAAAAGCACCACATGCAAATCACATGTAAATTTTATGCAAATGACCTCCCCTTCCTCCTCTACCCCATCCTCTCAACAGCTGGAGGGCTTTTTCAGAAAGCAGCCAAATCTTTGTTCCAACATTCTGTTGTCCCCAAACTGTGATCAACTTGGATCCCTCCTGGGGTCCTTCTGGTCCTCCTGGGGTGACATCTGATCCCTTCGGCTGCACCTCTAGGAAGTCGCTAGCCCCCCAGCCCCATTTCTACTTGAGCAAGCTGTCAGCTTCTTTTGCTTCAAGGCCAGAACGCTCTGGGAGTTAAGTCTACCCTTCCAGACACATTTCTGGAAACAAGCTTTACCCCTGGAGAAGGTGCTCGGGGAGGGAGGTGGGGCCACAGCCCTGTTCCCCACCTCAGCAAAGTGGACTCCTTGGCTGCAGGCCCTCCTGCTCACTCTCATTTCCTGTCATGTCAGCTGGATTGAGCTGTCAGGACTGGGAGAAGGGTGGAGAAGCCAGGCAGCCTGGAAGGCCACCAAATAACAAGTCTCATCTCGTTCTTTCTGTCTGCCAGATGGGCTGTAGGGCCCAGAGTGTAGGGGTGTGGAGTGGGGTGTCTGCCCCTGCCTTGGGGTGACCACAGGGAACGAGATTCAGCTCAGGCTTCTCACATCAGCAGATGGAAGGAAGACAGAGGCCAGGAAGAAATCCCGGGCCTCTTTTCAGATCAGACCTGGAGCCCATCTGATGGCGCCATTGCCAGGAGGCGCATTGGCAGAATGGGGCTGGAGGGGGTCAGTGTCGGGGTGACAGAGTGAGAGGCGCTCTGGGAACCAGAGTAAAGCAGCTTTCCTGGGAACTGGACAGGAGAGGCTATGGTGGTCAGGACACAGCTGCTCCCCGCCCCTGGTATCCCCAGTGCTGAGCCCCACCCCCTCACCCCCCACCTTCACCCCCATCTAGGGGGAGTACACACAAACTTGTTGCCCACTTTGCTCTTGAAGTTCTCAAATAATAGAGCATAACATATGTATTTAATTTTAAAATAGCCTAACAACTCTGATTTCCAATGAACTCTTTTGACTGTGGGGCCAGCATTGGTCCAGGGTCTGGCCACTCTAATCACATCTTCTGCAGAGCCATGCCTCAGTGAGCCCTTGCCTGACTCTCTCTGCCTCTCTCAGACCAGTATGCCTCCCAGTCCCCCTGCAGGCTCAGGGCAAGTCTAAGCCCAGGGCGCCCTCTTGTGGTGATGGGAGTGTGATCCTGACTCGAGCCCCCGCCCCACCTGCTCTTCCAAGATTCTGGAGAGGTCTCCCCACTGTCTCCTGCGGTGCCTGTCCATTTCTGGGGGAACCACAGACAAGGGTCCCAGTTCCACACCAGTTGGAGATATTGAGTGTTAGTTTCAGGCTGCTGTAGGGTCTTCTAGTCCATGCTTCCCATCAAAGGCCAGGCTTTACCATGGAAAGCCCAGTTGGAATCATCCAGTCACTGCCTTGGGCTGTCAGTGCTTTTGCTGGACAGCTCTGCTGGTTAAAATGTCCCACCTCCCACACTGCCTTCCGGAGCTTCTGAGCTCCATGCCAGTCCTACACCCACGCACATAGGAGGTCAGCGCCCTTTGTCTACGCATCCATCTAGAGCTAAGAGTTGAGTACCCCCTGGAGCTATGCATTAGACTAGGGGCTGGGAATGAAACAGAGAGCAGGCAGTGTCCCTGACCTCAGAAAGTTCATGGCCTGGTGATGCTTGTGGACCATCCTGGGCAAGTCCCTCATCCTGTACATGTGTCTCAGGGAAATAGAGGGGATTATAGGACCCACAGGGCTTCCCAGGTGGTCTAGTGGTAAAGACCCACCCTCAACCAATACAGGAGATGTAAGAGACATGGGTTAGATGCCTGGGTCAGGAAGATCCCCTGAAGGTGGGCGTGGAAACCCACTCCAGTGTTTTTGCCTGGAGAATCCCATGGACAGAGGAGCCTGGCAGGCTATGGTTCATAGGGTTGCAAAGAGTTGGACAAGACTGAAGCTTCTTAGCATGCACATGGGGCCCACGGAGGGGCACACCATACCTGAATCTGCGGGTAGGCATCAGGAAAGTCTTCTCTGAGGCAGGGACATCTAAGCAGAAACCCCCAGCAAAGAGGAAGGAGGAGGAATGGAGTGTAAGCAGTACAAGCAAAAGGAACAGCATATGCCAGGAGGGTGCGTGCCACCCTGGGGGAGCCCACACAGTACAAGCCGGCTGGATCACAGAGTACAAGAGGTAGAAAACCACAAGCAAGGGAAGGTGATGATATTTGCACAGGGAGAACCTTGAATCGGGCCTAACTTAGGTGGAAATAATCCACTGGTTTCAGGAGCAGGTGACTTCTGCTGATTGCAACACAGCCTAGGCTTGAATGCCACGGCACGGGGCGGGAGCGGAGGAGGAGTCTGGCAAGAAGATTGACTGTGAGGGCACAAGGAGAAATAGGGCAGAGGTGGAGCAGGACTGGGGTTTGGGGTGGTTTTGATTTCTTTTTTAAATGGGAAAGAGTTAAAAACCTTCTCAGGACAGATGGGCAGGAGGTGGGAAAGAGGGAGATGCAAGGGGAAGAGAGGGGAGTTCTCCAGAGAAGAAGGGGGAGCCTGGGATTCCAAGCCATGGAGTCGGGGGAGAAGGGACACATCCCCACCATCAGGACAGGCGGGAATCCTGAAGGGCCGGTGTAGAGGCAGCGGGTAGACAGGCTTCTGCTCCTGGAGTGCAGCAGAAGAGGGGGCTGTGAGTGCAGGGTCCCTTCACCCCACCCCCTATCCCTGGGAGTCCACACATTCTCCCAGCAGGAGACACAAGGCAGGAGCCGGGACCCAGACGGTGAGACCACCATCTCCAGGCCTTCAGACGCCACCCCAGGAAAGTTCCAGCCTAAAGTAGCTGGTGATCTGCCTTCTCTCCCTAGCTTCACAGGAAGCCCCCTGAGGTCTGGACTTTCTCCCAAGGATCAGACAGGCCTGTGCCATCCACGTTACTTTGGCACTCTTCCCATTCACTGTCCATTTTTTCTGGGTCTCCATATGGGACAGCTACAGGATCTGTCCATCAGGATCTCTACAGGAAAACAGTCAGCCTGACTCAGAGGTCCTTTGACGAAGGAGTGCTTATTTACAGAGGTGCTAGTGGCCTATGGTCTTTCCAGTAGTCATGTGTGGATGTGAGAGTTGGACCATAAAGAAGGCTGAGTGCCGAAGAATTGCTGCTTTCAAACTGTGGTGCTGGAGAAGACTCTTGAGAGTCCTTTGGACAACAAGGAGATCAGACCAGTCAGTCCTAAAGGAAATCAATCCTGAATATTCATTGGAAGGACTGATGCTGAAGCTGAAGCTCCAAAACTTTGGCTACCTGATGAGAACAGCTGACTCGTTGGAAAAAAACCCTAATGCTGGGAAAGATTGAGGGCAGAAGGAGAAGAGGGTGACAGAGGCTAGATGGTTGGATGGCATCATCAATTCAATGGACATGAACTTGGGCAAACCCTGGGAGATAGTGAGGGACAGGGAGGCCTGGCGTGCTGCAGTCTATGAGATTGCAAAGAGTTGGACATGATTTGGTGACTGAATAACATCGGGGTTAAGGGACCCCGAGAAGCTAAGGCTGAAGAGGACCAAGGAGGAATGGTGGTCCAGGAGCCCAAGGAGGTCTGGAGCCTTGGGGGTAGAAAGCCAGGGGCCAGAGCTATGGTACCGAGGAAGCCAGGGGCAGGGAATCCAGGTCTCAAATCTCTCATCCTGCCCTATGACCTCTGGCGCTTCTCCTGGCTGAGCCACAGGTGAGGGAACCTAGGTTAGGCTGAGCCAGAGGTTGGAGTCCTGGGACACAAAGCAGGGCAGAGGGAGGTGGAGAATGCAGGGGCCCAGGAACAAACAGGGAACCAGCACAGCCAGTCTCCTCTCTATGGACACTTGTTCATATAGGAGAATAAACTTGTAGAATACTCTGATGCTTCTCATAGTCAAAATACCAACACTTGGTGATGATATAAAGTGATAGCAGATGTGGTGGTGAATTTTCTGTGTCAGTTTGGCTAGACTACGTTGCTTGGTGTAATAGTAGAGTAGGTGTTGCTGTGAAGGTATTTTGTAGAAATGATTAATGTCTATTGTATAGTCAGTTGCCTTTCAGTAAAGTAGGCGATCCTTGATAATGTGGGTGGGCCTCATCCAATCAGTTGAAAGCCTTAAGAGCAAAGACAGGTTTCCTGGAGAAGGAATTCTGCCTCAAGACTCAACATGGAAATTGAGTGAGTTTCCAGCTGCAGACCTGCCCTACAGATTTCAGACTCAAGGCTGCCACCTCAACTTTTGCCTAATCTGCCAGCTGCCAGGATTTGACTGGCTAGATCCCCAATCTCATGAGCTAAAACCAATTAGTGTGTGTGTTTGACCCTTGAACAAGATGGGTTTGAAGAGCCTGAGTACAGTTGTCTAGGGATTTTTTCAATGGTAAATTCTGTAGTGCCACACGATCCACAGCTGAATGTGAAGATGCAGAGCTGCGGATACGAAGGATCCATGGGTGTGGAGGGCCAGCTATAAATCATACTCAGATTTAAAAAAAATATTTATCTATCTATTTATTTGACTGCATCAGGTATTAGTTTCAGCATGAGGGATCTTTGGTGGTGGCATGTGGGCTTAGATGCCCTGTGGCGTGTGGAATCTTACTCCCCGACCAAGGATTGAACCTGTGTTCCCTGCATTGCAAGGTGGATTCCTAACTACTAGACCACCAGGGAAGTCCCCCATACTTAGATTTCTGATTCTGTAAAGGGTCACTCTCCTAGCCCTTGCCTTGTTCAAGGATTAACTGTATATTTGTTGTTATTCAGGCGCTCAGTCATATCCGACTCTTTGCAACCCCATGGACTACAGCACGCCAGGCTTCCCTGTCCATCACCATCTTCAGGAGTTTGCTCAAACTTGTGTCCATTGAGTCGGTGAAGCCAACCAATCATCTCTTCCTCTGTCGTCCCCTTCTCCTCCTGCCTTCAATCTTTCCCAGCAACAGGGTCTTTTCCAATGAGTCAGTTCTTCACATCAGGTGGCCAAAGTACTGGAGCTTCAGCATCAGTCCTTCCAATGAATATTCAGGACTGATTTCCTTTAGGATTGACTGGTTTGATTTTCTTGCTGTCCAAGGCACTCTCAAGAGTCCTCTCCAAAACCACAGTTCAAAGAAATAAATTCTTTCGTGCTCAGCCTCTTTTTAATGTCCAGCTGTCACATCCATACACGACTACTGGAAAAACCATAGCTTTGACTAGACGGACCTTTGTTGGCAAAGTGATGTCTCTGCTTTTTAATAGGCTGTCTAGGTGTGTCATAGCTTTTCTTCCAAGGAATAAGTGTCTTTTAATTTCATGGGTGCAGTCACCATCCACAGTGATTTTGGAGCCCAATAAAATAAAATAAAGTCTGTCCCTGTTTCCATTATTTCCCCACATATTTGCCATGAAATGATGGGGCCAGATGCCATGATCTTAGTTTTTTGAATGTTGAATTTTAAGCCAACTTTTTCACTCTCCTCTTTCACTTTCATCAAGAGGCTTTTTAGTTCCTCTTCACTTTTTGCCATTAGGATGTTGTCATCTGCATATCTGAGGTTATTGATATTTCTCCTGGCAATCTTGATTCCAGCTTGTGCTTCATCCAGCCCAGGATTTCACATGATGTACTCTGAATATAAGTTAAATAAGCGGGGTGACAAATACAGCTTTGACATACTCATTTCCCAATTTGGAACCAGTCCATTGTTCCTTATCTATAACTGTTGCTGCTTGACCTGCATACAGGTTTCTCAGGAGGCAGGTAAGATGGTCTGATATTCCCATCTCTAAGATTTTTCCACAGTTTGTTGTGATCCACACAGTTAAAGGCTTTAGTGTAGTCAATGAAACAGAAATAGATGTTTTTCTGGAATTCTCTTGCTTTTTCTATGATCCAGTGGATGTTGGCAATTCTATCTCTGGTTCCTCTGCCTTTTCTCAATACAGCTTGTACATCTGGAAGTTCTCGGTTCACATACTACTGAAGCTTGGCTTGAAGGATTTTAAGCATTACCTTCCTAGCATGTGAAATGAGTTCAGTTGTGTGTGTGTGTATATATCAACTGTATATATATGTGTGTGTGTGTTTATATATTTACCTATATATGTATATGTTTCTGCATGTATACATACATATAATCTGTTCTCTTTCTCTGAAGAACCCTGACTGATCCAGCAGCAATGTGGGGAAATGGGGCCTTTCACACACTGCTAGTGGAAATGTAGAATAAACTGGAACAGCGCCATCTGGAGGTAATTGCGCAGTATCTACCGAATACTGGCCATAGGAACCAGTCACAGGAAGCAATTCAATTGCCCAGCTTCTCTGGTGGCTCAGAGGGAAAAAGAATCTCCTTGCAATGCAGGAGACCCGGGTTCGATCCCTGGGTCGAGAAAGTCCCCTGGAGAAGGGCATAGAGACCCACTGCAGTATCCTTGCATGGAGAATTCCGTGGACAGGAGAGCCTGGCAGGCTACAGTCCATGGGGTTTCAGAACAGTCAGACACAACTTAGCAACTCAGTAACAAGTCAAACGGCCAACAATTTACATTAGGATGCCCGGCAGCCACTACATGGTGAATGCCAGTGTTTGGGAAGATGCCCTAGAGAGGCCCTCTGTGTTAGTGAGCAGTGGAACTGGGGTCTTGGAAGGTGGTGAAATCATCCAGAGATGGGACTGGGCCAGTACCCACATTCCTCATATGCATTGTTAGCCTCAAGCTTTGCTTCTGGGGAGCAGTCCCGGCCCCACTTTTGGCCAGATTCCTCTGTGGCTCCACCCACCCTATCCAGGTGCCTTGAAGACCCTGGGCAGAGGAAAAGGCTTGGGGAAGAACACCTCCCCTGCTTGTCCCCCGGCAGGACTGAATCTGGTCCTTGAAAACAGGTACAAAAAGAGGCATGTCCACTTGAAAAGGATATCTCCCCACCCCTCAACCCCTAACTTGACCATGGCCAAGCAAACCTGGCCCCCTGCACAACTCTCTGACCAGCACAGTTTAAGGGGCAGCAGCAGACTGTTCTGGGGGTGCTGGGGAGCAGAATAATGGGGCAGCCCAGAGGCCCCTTACCCTCTGCAAGGTCTGTGGGGAAGGCTCCTCCCTCTAAGGAGTTGTGACCCCTGGAACTTGCCCAACCCTGAAACACTCCAGTCTCTTTCCTGTGCTCACATGGTCCCCTCTACGTTGCCAAATCCTGACCAGCCTGCGGTCTCAACCTCTTCCCATCCCATCCCAGGAAACCTTCCCCAATCAACTCTGCCATGCACATCCCTCCTCCTTGGAAGTCCTCAGTATCTGGCCCAGAACTTCACATGAAAGCCTCTTTATACTTGGAGATACTCGAAGTGAAGAGGCCTTCAAGATCCTTGGCTGGGACTTGCCTGGTGGCCCAGTGGCTATGACTTCACGCTCCCAATGCAAGGGACCCCAGTTTGATCCCTCATCAGGGAACTAGATCCCACGTGCTGCAACTAAGAATTCACATGCTGCAACTAAAAAAAAAAAAAATCCTGCATACCACAAGTAAGACCCAGCACAGCCAAAATATGTAATAAATATTTTTTTTAAAAGTAAATGACTTTTAAAAAGATGCCTGGCTTAGTTGTCTTGGGTTTATAAATGAGGAAATAGCTGCTCTTCTCATGAACAGTAAAAATATTAATGGCAGCTAGCACAGTGAGCATTCTCTCTGTGAAGGGCACTTAACACATATAGATTCACTGGAGTCTCACAATTAAGCCCATTTTGTAGCTGAGAGAGCTGAGGTACAGAGAGGGAAAGTAACAAATCAAGACTGCACAGCAAATAAGAATCATGGCCAGCAGTAGGCCCATGAAAAGATGTTCAACCTCGCTAACAGTGAGAGAACTGCAAATCAAAACTACCATGAGGTATCACCTCACTCCAGTCAGAATCAGTTCAGTTCAGTTCAGTTGCTCAGTCGTGTCTGACTCTTTGCGACCCCATGGACTGCAGCACACCAGGCTTCCTGTCCACTGTCAACTCCCGTTGTTTACTCAAACCCATGTCCATTGAGTCGGTGATGCCATCCAGCCATCTCTTCCTCTGTCGTCCCCTTCTCCTGCCTTCAATCTTTCCTAGCATCAGGGTCTTTTCCAGTGAGTCAGTTCTTCGCATCAGGTGGCCAAAGTAAGGGAATTTCAGCTTCAGCATCAGTCCTTCCAATGAATGTTCAGGACTGATTTCCTTTAGGATAGGCTGGTTGGATCTCCTTGCAGTCCAAGGGACTCTCAAGAGTCTTCTCCAACACCACAGTTCAAAAGCATCAATTCTTTGAGCTCAGCTTTATAGTCCAACTCTCACATCCATATATGATCACGGGAAAAAACCATAGATCTGACTAGATGGACCTTTGTTTGCAAAATAATGTCTCTGGTTTTTAATATGCTGTCTAGGTTGGTCATAACTTTTCTTCCAAGGAGCAAGCATCTTTTAATTTCATGGCTGCAGTCACCATCTGCAGTGATTTTGGAGCTCAAAAACATAAAGTCTATCATTGTTTCCACTGTTTCCCCATCTATCTGCCATGAAGTGATGGGACCAGATGCCAGGATCTTAGTTTTCTGAATGTTGAGCTTTAAGCCAACTTTTTCACTCTCCTCTTTCACTTTCATCAAGTGAATGGGAAAGTCCAGAGATCTCTTCAAGAAAATCAGAGATACCAGTCAGAATAGCCATCATTTAAAAGTCTACAAATAACATGCTGGAGAGGGTGTGGATAAAAGGGAATCCTCCTACACTGCTGGTGGGAATGTAAATTGGTACAGCCATTATGGAAAACAATATGGAGTTTCCTCAAAAATCTAAAAATATAATTGCCGTATGATCCAGCAATCCCATTCCTGGCCGTATATCCAGACAAAACTCTAATTTAAAAAGATACACGTACCCCTATGTTCATAGAAGCACTATTTACAATAGCCAAGATATGGAAGCAAACTAAATGTCCACTGATAGGTGAATGGATAAAAAAAAGTGGTGCATGTGTCAGTGGAATACTACTCAGCCATAACAAAGAATTAAATGCCATTTGCAGCAACATGAGTGAACCTAGAGATGATCATACTAAGTAAATCAGAAAGACAAACACCATATAATATCACTTACATGTAGAATCTAAAATATAACACAAATGAACTTATCTACAAAACAGAAACAGGCTCACAGACACAGAGAACAGACTTGTGGTTGCCACAGGAGCAGGGATGTGGGGAAGAATAGATTCTGAGTCTGGCATTAACCAATGCAAACTAATATATGTGTGTGTGTGTGTGTGTGTGTGTGTGTGTGTGCAACTGAATCACTTTGCTGTACAAGAGAAACTAACTCAACATTGTAAATCAACTACAGTTCAATGAGTGTGTGCTTCATTCATGTCCGACTCTTTGTGACAGCAGAGACTGTAGCCTGCCAGGTTCCTCTGTCCATGGGATTCTCCAGGCAAGAATACTGGAGTGGGTTGCCATGCCCTCCTCCAGGGGATCTTCCCAACCCAGGGATCAAGCCTGTGTCTCTTATGTCTCCTGCATTATTCTTTACCATTACCACCACCTGGGAAGCCCTAAAATAAGAAAAAAAACAAAACACCTATTTCCAGGATTTGATCCCTGGAGAAGTCTGGCTCAGAATTTTCATCGATCTCACAGTGTGTTTTACTGCTTACCCACCTGTGTCTGTCTCATCTTCTTAAGTGCAGAAGTTTTGTCATATCTTTTCCTAGTAATACCCACCCCCAGCTACATCCCCTCCCCCAAGACTGAGCACACAGTAGGTGCTTCAGGAGTTGTCCCTAGAAGGGTTGTCCCCAAGACCAGTTGCCTAGACAGGGACACGTCTCCTGACACCAGGTGGCAGCATTGGCCAAAAATTCTCTCAGAACTCTGCATCTAGAGCTGTCAGTCAAGTAAAAATTTAAACTTTTATTTCTGGTACAAATGATAAATATTTTGCATTAAAAATCTGGAATTCAAGTTTTCCTCATACTTCATGCTCCCTCCCTGTCCCAGAACCTTACAAAAACATTTCTGTTTGGAGGGAGCAAGCCGGCACCTGCTCCCTCGGCAAAGTCCAGGTTTGCAGAAAGGCACATACGGTCTGTGTCCGGGTGGGGGATGGTGGCCTCAGAGGCCAGCAGTGAAAGGCATGCATTGAGATCCATGGTTGGGGCTGCTCCCCACCTGGTGCAGTGAGTCTTCCCCTCCTCGCTGGGCGCAGGGACCAGGTCCTTCCCGACGATGGGGCAGGGGCTGTGTGTGGGGAGGTGGGCATGACAGGTACAGACGCCTTTCAGGGTCTAAACCTTTGAAGAGTTAAACAGGAAAGTCACGGGCCGTCACATTGGGGTGCTTGAAAGTGAGCGCTTCGGGGAGATGAAGGAGGGAGGCAAGCTTGGAGAACCCCCCTTCTCCCTGGGGCCCCAAGGAAGGCACAGGGCAGGAGTGGGGGCTGTCTTCATGAGTTAACCCTTGCCACACCACACCCCTTTCACAGTCACGGGTGAGGGGGCCAGAGGCTCAGGGATTAGGTGATGGGAAGGAAGAGCGATAAGGCCTCAGTTGTCGGGGGTGGGTAGGCACCCCCTCTGGTGGCTGGGGGAGGGGCAGTGGGTCCCAGGCAGCTGCCTCGGGGACCACCCCTCGTCCCAGCCTGGCTAGGGGTCCTCATCCCAGAGGCACAGCTGCTTCTGGGGCACGTAGAAGTCGAAGCTGTAGTTCTTCTGGCAGCTGCGGATGCCACACTTGTACGGTGCTGGGCGGTCGCGGCCGTGGCAGTACTTGAGCATGCAGGGGTACCAGGCCAGGCTCAGACCATAGCGGCAGACGCAGGGCTTCCCGCGGTCCCCCACCTGCCCGCAGCGAGGCAGCAACACCTGCTCCGAGGCCTTGGGGAGAGCCTCGAACACGGAGCCATCCACACCTGGGAGAGAAGGCAGGGGTCAGGGTGGGGCAGGGGCCTCCCCACATGGCCCCTTCAGGCACCCCAGCGCCCCCCTGAGCTAAGTGTTATCATCCTTGTTTTACAGATGAGAAAACTGGCCCAGAGAGGCTATTGGCCTGGCTGATGTCACACAGTAAGTAGGGATTCAGGCCTGTCTGACTTCAAGGCCTCCACTTGTCCCTGCCAGTGCCGTGCCACCCTACGCTTAAAACCATTACTGTGCTGGACATGATGGCACAGAGGTGTGGGGAGAGGAGCAGGAAAGCAAAAGAAGCTTCTAAAGGAGGTGGTATCTGAGGAGGGCCAGGGAGGGAAGGGCCAGCACGAACATGCTGGGGAAGTCAGGGTAGCCAGCACACAGGACACACACGGGTGGGGTGCTGGGGGCACAGAGCAGTGACCTAGCCCAGGCTCGGCTCAATGACCACGGGAAGGGCCAGCCCCTGGTCCCTGGGGGACAGCGTGTGGCTTGCACCTTGGTCTGGGGTGCAGCTCATAGGGGAGGGGTGGGTGTTGTGGGGGGCACGGACACAGCTCTATTGGGCATTTCTAAATCCAGCAGTGCCCTGGGAGCAGCAGGCATTTCTCTTATGCTCAGCCAGCCAGGCTGCCATTGGAATGGTGACATCTCTCTGCCCTCCCTACAGAGAGGAGCTGAGGAAAGGGCTGGGAAAGACGACCGGGAGATGGGCCAGGAGGTCACACAGACCCGGAAGGCAGGGACCACGCCAGGATGGGAGGCGTTCTCAAGAGCCCTGGGGGAGAAACACTGAGCCCCCAGAAGGTGTGAAGGGAAGGAGTAGAGCTCAACTCTGAGAGGCAGCAGCAGAGGTAGCCAGGTGGGAACAGGTATCTTTGGGCCCCATCCAGACCCTGGTTCCTGCACATGTCCACGACAGGTTTCACCTATGTTCTCACTCAGGGCACAGATGGGGCGGGGGGTGGAGTTGCCTGGGAATTCCTTCCCAGGGCCTAGCAGAGTCACCGTTCTGTGTATCCCTACCTGGAGTCGATCCCTTTCATTGACTCCCCTCAATAAAGAGCCACGCAGGCGTCACTTCCTCCAGGAAGCCCTCCCTGACCAGTCCCAGCTGGGTGGAGAACTCCCATATCTCATCATTGCTCCCCATCATATTTGAGATGATACAGCAGTGGGCCGCACCCAGCTGACCTTGCTCCAGCCAGAACCGGACGTCTTCCTGGCGGGTGTAGATGGCATCCACGGCCTCGGCACATACGTTGCGGAGATGGGGGCTCAGCAGCGCCCCCTGGCTGAAGTTGACAGCGATGTCCATGTGCATTTGCTCTGGGCCCCGCACCTCCTCAGCCTGCCGCACTGCCCGTGGGTTTTTCTGGGTTGAAGAGAAGAGTTGTTCCCAACTGGCCTCAGACAGCCCCCTGCCCACTCTTTCCCTGGTCACTGATTGTCAAACAAGCCCAGGCTGGCTGCCTTCAGATCCTTGGGGCCACCTGCAGGGTGACAGTCAGGGGTAACCAGCCCCCCTACAACTGGTGGGAAAACGGATACCCAGGCCATGGTCGAGCCTTTTCAGCCCACCACTGGGCTGACCTCTGAGACCTAAGGGAGAATTCTGACATGTTGCTGGGGGGTGGGGATGGGGTGGGGGTGGTGTTGGAGGTGGACAAGCCAGGCCAGTTGTCCCAGGGTCAATGACCGCTGGGGTCCTGTACTTTCCAACATCCAGGTAACTGAGTCTCTCTGGGAAAAGCAGACAGAAGGGTGGGACCAAGGACAGGTCCTGCTGAAGAGTTTCGGGAGCTTACCATGAGGCTGGGGAGAGACCCGGGGTAGGGGAAGGGACTGGGAGCAGGCAACAGGCTGAGGGGTTCCAAAGCTGCACTGAACACTTTACATGCTCCATCCCACTTAATTCCCACTGTAACCCATCTCTCAGTAAGAAAACAGGGGCTTTGAGGGACTTTCCTGGAGGGCCAATGGTTAAGACCGAGCTTCAAATGTAGGGGGTGTGGGTTCCATCCCGGGTTGGGAAACTAAAATTCCACATGCCCCGTGGCATGGCCAAAAAACAAGAAAAATAGGGACTTGGAAGGGAGGTGACGTGTCTAGACTCACCCAGATGATAAGTGGCGGTGCCACAGCTGAAGGCAGATCTGACTTGCCTCCATCATAAACCGGGAGGGGCTGAGGTTGGGGGCAGGAAGAATTTGAGATGGGGGTTCAGTGCAGATTAGGGATCTGGGGTTATGGAATCAGGTGTGGCCTGGGCATAATCAGGGGGTTCAGGATTAGAGGCTAAGAGTGTGGGGCCAGGGATTAGGTGGGTTGGGGTAGGGTGGGAGACTGAGGTTGGGGTGGGTGGAGTCCAGGCCAGGGCTCAGCTGCAGGGGTGCGTGCGGGCTCTGGGGAGGCCTGGGGTGGGCACTCACCTGCCGGAGCTTGGCCATGGCCTCGCTGGGAATGATTTCATTGTGGTGCAGCCGGGTGACGAAGCAGAGAGCCTGGAACTGACTCTGCCCCTTCTCCAGCTCCCCCAGAATCAAGGCCCGGAAGAGCTTCACATCCTGATGGGGAAGGCAGAAGGATGGGGGCTGGTTGGAGGGGGTGAGGTCTCCTCACCAGTCCCCCCACACACACACACAGTGCTCAGCTCAGACCCCCACAGAGGACACAGGCCTGGACAGTGTCCTGCAACAGAACAGACGCCTCCCTCCTGCTGTCCTGGGAAATTTTTTCTTTCCCATTTAAACCCATGACTTAAAAGAACACACCCCAGATGTTCCAAAGCCTTCTGGAAAATTCACATAGTGAACCGTTAGAAAGCTTTCCAAAAACAAGGCTGTTTAAAAGTACAGAACTTCACCTTAAAGGAAACCACCCCTTTTGGCACCTGGTTCACTCAAAGCTGATGCTTCCCTTCTGTGGCACCCCTGTGTTCCCTGATCAGGGTGAGTCAAGGCCCCTGCGACCACCTGACCAGGGAGTCACAAGGCAGAGGCTGCACTTTTTACAAGCACAGATTTCAGAGTTCCTCTCGCTGACTTTCCCATTCAGTAGGTTTGGGGAGAATGCCCCCAGTGCTTCTGGTCATCCAGGCTCCTAGACACCCACATCTCAGATGAAGGTGGCGGGGTCAGGATGGGGTCAAGGGCAGACACAGCAGCAGCTGTTGCCAAGGGTGCTGCGATGGCTCACCTTTCCCCTTCCCTCCCCACTTCCCCTTTCCCCATGGGGTTACTAATGGTCACCAGCAGGCCAAGGGCGCCTTCCTGTCACTGACTCACTGTGTGACTCAGGGAGGCCAGAGAGGGGCAGAGGAAGAAGGGAGAGGAGCTGTGGGATGGGGTTCCCTTTCCAAACTGGCTGAAACCCTGGGCACCCTAGGTGTCCCTTGCTCTCACCCAGATCTGTGCCTTGGCTAATGGCTCCTGATGAGACATCAGCAGGTCCCAGTCAGCAGTGGTCTAAGTGTGTGAAGATCCCCCCTGCCTGGGAGGGACCCTGGTCACACTGATGGTTCCTCCAGGAACCCTAGTGGTCCTGCATCAACACAGAGGGTATAGAGCCTATACAGATATGAATCCTTCAATGACCGTGCCCTGGGCTCACTCACCAAACATCCCTGTTCACTGAGTGCTTCCTGCCAAGTGAAATGCTCTGAGAACAGGGTCTGAGGGGCCCCCCTGGATTCCGGTGTAGGCAGTGAGGGGCCCAGGGTTTCCCTCCAAGTCTGCAGTGTATTAGTGGCGTCCAGGCTCATCTCCTAGTTTCTCTAAGCCTCGTTTGTAGAGTGGGGATGATGCCACTTTTACCCGGAGGGTTGTGGTGAGGACAAAAGAGGCTGGTGTGAAGGGAAAGCACAGAGAATGCCCGCCCAGAGTCAAGTGCTCAGTGGCGCTGGCTGGGGCCGCTGTCCCACAGCAGGTGACCAGCCAATGTTACAGGTGATCTCACACTGGCCAGTGCTATCGTCCCACAAATCCCTGTGCCCTTTTTGTTCTTTTTGCTGTTTGTTTGTTTTGGAGTCTTTTGATGTGGACCATTTAAAAAATCTTTATTGAATTTGTTACAATATTGCTTCTTATGTTTTGGTTTTTGGGTCCCAAGGCATGTGGGATCTGATCTTAGTTCCCTGACCACTGATCAAACTGGTACCCTCTGTGCTGGCAAGCAAAGTCTTAACCACTGGACCACCAGGGAAGTATCTCCCCCCTCCGCCCCATGCCCTTTGGAATTCCTCTGACTCTACCAGGACTTTCCCTACTTCCCTTCACTGTAAATGGTTTCTGGAACATTGAGGGGTGGGAGTGTCCAGGGAGATTTTCCACCAAGATTGTAGAAAGGGAGACTGAGGCCCAGCTGGTGAGAAAAGTTATGTTAGGTTCCTACTGGTCCCAGACTTGGAGGGAAGGTGAATCACAGCTTGGGTAACCTCAGCTTCCTCTCAGCAGGAAATCCGCTCTCGGGCCATGAGGCTAGGTTCTCCTTGCCCTGCCAAGCCTCGGTCATCCAATCTTCCACACCCCCAGGTCGGCTGGGGGGAGACTGGAGTTGGTACATGTGTGCCAACTCATGTACCAACTTCCGCTCAGTTTTTGCCAGGTGAGACTTGATACCAGATTTCCCCTCCTGGGGCTGAGTTAGGAGGGTGTCCCTGGCAGGACCCCCAGGCAGGATCCAAAGTCTGGGTATTTTCAGCCATGACCCTTGAAGAGAATGCCATCTGGGATATTCACAGCATCTTCTCCAATACCACAGGCACGCGCCATAGCCTGTGGTCTGCGGGTTGCCCTGAGCTGGCCTTCTGGCCTGGACACCGCCCATCTGCTACTAGCCAGAGAAAGTATTTAAACTTCTAGACCAGACCAGGGGGTGAATGAAATCTCTCAGAATATCTTCCCTGCTTCTAGATTAAATAACAATGTCAATGACAACAGCAAAATGCTACCAAAACAGGAATTTGACTGTGGGTGAAGTGAGGGGATGAGAATTTTTTGTTGAGATAGATTTCCTCTATGTCTCTCATTTATTTTTGCAGGACAAAGATTTATTGAAGTTTATAACTGGAAGGGACAAGTCACTGTTACTATGAGTCAAAAAGGATATACTGTCCCATTCAAATCTTCACAGCAACAGGAGATAGGAACTATGATGATTACTGTGTTTGGAATGGTAACTTGCTCAAGGTCATGAGACCAAGAGGAAATGCAGCCAAAATTTTTAACCCAGGCAGCCTGCCTCCAAAATCCAAACTCTCGCAACCATAATGCACAACTGCTTCTAGGTCAACTAATCCAATGTCTTTGATGCTCAGTTACAGACCAGATGGTAAGGAGTCTGCCTGCAATGCAGGAGATTCAGGTTCGATCCCTGGGTCAAGAAGATTCCCTGGAGAAGGAGACAGTAACCCACTTCAGTATTCTTGGCTGGAGAGTTTCATGGACAGAGGAGCCTGGTGGGCTACAGTCCCTGGGGCTGCAAACAGTTGGACATGACTTAGCAACTACCACTTTGACTTTCTAAAGAGACTAAAGCTCAGGCCCAGAGAGAGAGTGTGGTCTGCCCACAGCCACACAACCAGTGAGTGACAGAAGAGAATGCAGGGTCCTCTTCCCGCCGTGTGGTCTGTGTGTCCTCTGCAGACCTGCCCCGGGACTATGGTGGCTCTCATTCAAGGCTGTGTGTGACTAACAGTCAACAGTATCTGACGCAAACATTAGGGTAAGATGACGCAGGATCACCTTTCTAATCCCTCTGCCTGCTCTGCCCAGGGCCTCTGTAAACCCTGAATTTTCCAACCTTCTTAATCTGTATCTCCAGGAAACCAAGTTTCCTGTGCTGAGTCTGGGAGGGAGACAGCAGTTCAAGCTGCTGGATCTCTGTGGCTCCATCATCATGACCAGTGTCTCTCCTACCTTCTACTCCTCACACCTCAGACCAGGGCCCCCTTTCCCTCTAGCACAGAGGACAGGGCCGGGGGAGAGGGCCCCCTGCTTCAGGGAACATCTGACCAGATGCTAAGCTCCCAGCTTTCCTCCTTGCCCAAGAATCCCCTGGGATGATCCACCCAGATGTGGCCTAATGCCCAAGGCAGACGACACAGCTGGGAAGAGCATATGGCAGGCTTTTCAGGCCCAGGTCTCAGGCTAGGATGTCCAAGATGGGCAGTTTCTATAAGGCTCCTTCTCCCATGGGCTCCTAGGAACCTCCAGCCCCCCCAGGAGCAGGCCACCAGGAAGAAGAGGGGACGGTACCAGGGCTGAAACTGGGCCACATGGAGGGGATGGTTACAGAGATACAGCAAGTCCCCTATATGAACTTGCAAGTGGCAAACGTTCAAAGATGCCAACGTGCATCTGGTTCCAGCAAGGAACCAGAACCTGTGCCGTCAGCGTCAGGCAAGTGAGCTTGCAGCTCGCCCTCCGTCTCCCGTTGCTGACGATCCTTCAGCTCCACCATCTCCCACCTCCTCTCCCGCCTCCAGTCGTTAACTCTTCTTGCCTGTTCACTCGGTGCCAGCCCCTGTATGCCAGCTGTTATACCATAATACTATACTTTTCAAAGTACTGTATTGTAAGATTAAAAATGGTTTTTTGTTTTTTTTAATGTATTATTTGTGTGAAAAGTATAAACCCATGATAGTACAGTACTATATAGCAAACTGTGTTAGTTGGGTACCTGGGCTAACCTTGATGGACTTAACAAACAAACTGGACTTATGAACGCACTCCCAGAAGGGAACTCATTGGTATGCAGGGAACTTACTGTAGTGAGCATTTGCTGAAGTCCTTTGTGGGTGGTTTAGAGGTTCTCAGAGAGCAGGATAGTTAAGGGCAAGGGCGCTGGAGCCAGTGCTGCCCTCATTCAAACCCTGGCTTTGCTGATACACGCCATGCCATCTCGGGGGATTCACTTGACCTATGTCTTAGTTTCCACATGTGTAAAATGAGTACAAGCAACAATATCTACACCTCAAGGAATTCCTGTGCGGAAAGATGAGTGAAAGGTCTCAGAACAGCATGGGCTGGACTCCTTCAGTTTTTCTCTAGAATTGTTGCAATCCCTGGCCTAGCTCCAACTGTGATCAACTCCAGACCTGCAGAGGCAAGAAAAAAGAGCTTTCTTCCAGAGACACACCAGAACCCCAGAGAAGTCAGGTGACTCTGCTGGAGCTTGCAGGCAATCAGCAAATCGGTGGGAGAGCGCTGACTAGCATCCCCTGGGGCAGGGACTTCGCAGGGCAGGGCAGTGGGTAAGACCAGATCAAGGCCCCAGTCTTCAAGGGACTCATAGGGGAAGCTGACCTACAACTGAAGTCAGCGCCCATGATGAGGCCTAGGGTTGAGGCTTATGCAAAGTACCAGAGGGTAAAGGTGAAAGTGAAAGTCGCTCAGTTGTGTCCGACTCTGCGACCCCATGGACTGCACAGTCCATGGAATTCTGCTATAGGGTAAAGGATGATTGAGGAAGTGCTCCTGTCCCTTTAGGCATGGGGCTGGGAGGGCTGCAGGGAGGGAAGACTTACCAGAGCATGGGTCCTCAACCTTTTTGGCACCAGAGACAGGTCTTGTGGAAGACAATTTCCCCATGAAGCAGGTTGAGGGTGGGAGACAGGCATGGATGGATGGTTTGGGGATGATTCAAGCGCGTTACATTTATTGTGTGCTTTATTTCTACTGTTATATCAGCTTTGCCTCAGATCATCAGGCACTGGATCCTGGAGGCTGGGACCCCTGTACGAGACTGAAGGATATTTCACTGGTTCTGGACAATGAGAGGATTGGGGCTTTCTAGCCAAGAGAGAGGCAATTACAGAAAATGTGTGCGTGTGCTGTGTGCTCAGTTGTGTCCAACTCTTTGCAACCCTGTGGACTGTAGCCCACCAGGCTCCTCTGTCCATGGAATTTCCCAGGCAAGAATACTGCAGTGGGTTTCCATTTCCTACTCCAGGGGCTCGTCTCGACCCAGGGATAGAACCCGTGTCTCTTGCACCTCCTGCATTGGCAAGTAGGTTCTGTACCATGAGCGCCACCTGGGAAACCCCATTACAGAAGATGGGGAGGTACAAAGGCATCTTAATGCCCCCACCCATCCATCTCTTCACGCTACTGTCTTATGATCTGCCTAATGCCCTTCCAAGGCTTCTTTTGTCCTCACCATAAAGTGTACCCCCCAGAGGCTGGCATCCACATCTTTGCTGACAGTTCTGAACATTGAACCAAAGAGATGGCGGTTTCCAGAATAAGCAAGGCCAGGTGCCTTTCTATGAGTTGACGCCGGTCGGGGATGCCCTGTCCCATCCTGCCCAGCATCCTTCAGGACTCAGTTCACATGCATCCATCACCCCCACCAACCCTCCAGCAGAGCTGGCCAGGTCCAATCCCTACCTTCCTCCCACTGTGTCTGGAATGGGAGTACCAGGGAGGGGAGGGCAGTGAGAGTGGACGGAAGAGCCTGGTGGGAGGGCAGGGACAGGCTCTGAGAGCCCAGAGTCTGAGCTTCATCTAGCAGACCACTGGAAGTCATCACTGGATTTTCAGCCTGGAGGTGACATGCTGGAGGAGCCTGAATCTCTGGCTTAGAGCTGAATCAGAAACTTGAGCTGTGCTAGGCCAGTGTGCATCTTATCTGAACACCTCGGAAGGGCCCCAGTCTCGTGTAGTGTCTTCTGCCTGGGCAACAGGTCCCTCAGGCCCTCCATGCTGTGCCCCTGGCTCAGGACAGCGGCAGTGTCCTCAGTCTGACACAAAGCTGAGTGAAGGCAACCATGCTCTGGGGCCTCCATCGAAACTTTTTGCCCCCAACAAGAAGACGGCTCTTCTTGGGCTTCCTTGTACCTGGGCTCCTGCAGACTGGCAGTCCTACAGCTGTACTTTTGGCTTCTAGAGGTTCAGGGGAGCTCTTTCAAGCTCCAGTGAGGTTCCAGCAAGGGACGTGACCTTCAAGGTCACCCAGCTGCAGGGCCAGCCCCAGGGGCCCAGATTTTCTAACTCAACCCTGTGATCTTTCTGCTCTTCCCAGCTCCCTGCTGAGCCCTCTCCCAGATATTGTATTCTCTGCGTCCACTCCCTGCCTGAGACCCTCTGTATCTCATAGAGAGAAGGTTGTTCTGGGAAAAGCAGGGGGCAGCCCTCTGCACTTACAAGAGCAGACAGCCTGTGCCAGGCCCCTGCTGCTGCCTTCCGGGGGAGAGGCTCCAGGGAAAGCTCGGTGTTGGGGACAGGAGGTGACCCGAAGACAGAGCCCCTGGGAGCTCCGATGACCCTGGCGCTGTCACACGAGCCCGACTGCCAGCTTCCAGAATGAAAGGGGGAAACAAATCTCTCTTGTTTTGACTGCTGTGGGGTTTTATGTTACAGCCAAGTCGAATTGTAACTGTACACACAGACAGACACCTGCTTGCCCCCATTCAGGGGCCACGTGGCCCCTTCACCCAGAGGTGCCGATTCGCGAACGATCTCCCACCCTTCACCCAGCAGCACCCAGGCCCCCCATGCCCCTCCTCTGGGGCCCACACTTCCGCTTGGCCGTGGGCCACTCCCCTCTCGCACCACTGCCCCTAGGAGCACGTTTCCTCCCTCATGGCCTCTCCCAGGAGTCTCCACGTCACCCCCTTTCTCTCGATCACCCGCAGCGTCCCTCGCATGCAGTCACACACGCCCATCTTCTCCCAACAGACTCTCCACACCCTTCTCCTGCCCTCCCTTCTTCCCCCAAAGTCTCACTAACACACACACAGCATCTTCCACGCCTTCTCACACACCAGCCTCTGCACCCACCGCACACAGGCTGTTACACTCACCTACCTCCAGGCACTCACACCCGCCTCTCCGACAAGCATCCTCTCCCAGTTCACCTCCCCAGCCTAGCCTGGCCAACTCCCCCCACTCCCCACCGCCCTCCTTCCCACCACCAGCTCCCAGCTCCCCTCGACTCCAAGCGCCCTTTCTCAGCCCCCTTTTCCAGAAAGCCCACTGTGGGGAGGTGCGGGGAAGCTCGCTCTCCCATCTCAGACCTCGCTGCCCACCCAGCCCTGGACCATGGGGGAACTGAAAGCAAAGAGGGCCAGATGGTGGAGCTGCTGTGCTGTGATGGGTTACTCAGTCATGTCCAGCTCTTTGCTACCTACCCCATGGACTGTAGCCCTCCAGGCTCCTCTGTCCATGGGGATTTTCCAGGCAAGAATACTGGAGTGGGTTGCCATGCCCTCCTCCAGGGGAATCTTCCCAATCCAGGGATCGAACCCAGGTCTCCTGCATTGCAGGCGGATTCTTTATCATCTGAGCCACCAAGGAAGTCCAAGTATACTGGAGTGGGTAGCCTATCCCTTCTCCAGGGAAACTTCTCCATCCAGGAATTAAACCGGGGACTCCTGCATTGCAGGTAGATTCTTTACCAGCCAAGCTACCAGGAAAGCCCATGGTGGAACTGACATTCCCTCACAAGCCCTCTCCCAGCCCACCTCTGGGCCACCACGGTTACACAGCCCAGGCTGGAGGCCATGCTCCAGGTCCCTGCGGAACACCTGCTCCTCTCTCCCCCGGCCCGCGGACGGCGCGCACTGTCTCCCGGGAGCTTCCTCTGCCATCTCGGTCTCCTTCCCGTCACACCGGAGTATGAGATTTTGAGGCCCATCCTGAGCCAACCCAAATATTTACTGCTCAGCTCCTGGATGGAGCTGCTTTATAGCTAGGGAGGGGCTGGCTTCCCTGTGCTGGGGAGGTGAGAGGTCAGCCTGGAGGGGCAGCCAGGGAGCAGGGCCCTCCTCACCCCACGCGGCTGCCCCAGAGCAGGCACAGGAGCACCAGGGCTGCTCTGGCCAGGCCCCTGGAGAGGCACAGAGGCAAATGGAATCAACCCAAAGCCAAGCCAAGCACACTCCCCGGCTGGCGCCTGGGGAGGCAGGCTGCCCCGTTACGAGATGCCTGCAGACCCCGGGGGCTACGCCTAGACAGAGACTTCTTGTTGCAGGTCATCAGTGCAACCACTTGCTAGGGCAGTGCCCCCTGCCCTTCCCCAGGCCCCCAGTGCTCCGTCAGCCAAATCTCAAAGGTCACCACTGTCCCAACTGCTCCAGGAACAATGTGAGGCTTTATATGGATCGGCTGCACCCCAATGTCCCGCTGACTCAGGGCTTCTGAGATGGGGCTCCACGCTTCCCGCTCACTCACATTCCCAGCCCCAGCGCCTCCCTCCCTCGCCCCCAGCCCTTCATCAGATCTCCCCACCCTCCCCCCTTGGGGGCCAGCCACTTCAACACTTGCCAACTGAAAGGATGGGAGTCCTAATGATGCCTGGGTCCCCAGAACAGGAACAATCTGCTTGGCTGTGTCAGGAAGGAGGGGCCCTGGCTGGAACTGCTAGTTCTCTTCTCCCCTGCCTCCGCTGTCCTCTGCTTTGCTGAGAGGCCTCTGACTTACTTCTCACCACACGCCTCCAAGCCATCATACCGTATTAGTGTTGTGTCTGAGCCTGGGGCTCAGAGAGGTTAAGTGACTTGTCAAGCCACATGGCTGGTCAAGGGCAGAAAAATGCACAGTGAGTGCTCAGAAGTATCTATGAGCTATTTAAAAAATGGTGCCCTCACTCCCATGGTCTCTCCAGGAGCCACAGGGAGAGGGGAAAGAGGAATATCCCAGGCTCAGTGAAGAGGTCAAAACTCAAAATTCACGGTGGGGCATGTGGTGAGCTTGGCGGGAGGGGTCCAGCCCAAGTCTGTAAGCAGGAAAGTTTCTCCGTAGATGTGTCCCTCTGCACCAAGGTTTTTTTCAGCCACCTTCTTCCTCTCCCCTCCCCTGTTCAGGTTTCTTCAGCCTCTGGGAAGAAGCCCATTTATACGTCACAGCAAGCACAGGCAGTCAGAACACAGTGGAAGAATCCCTGGGTCCCCATCCTGGATCGTTAGCCACTGATCTTGTCCAAGTCACTACACAGGCATGAGCCTCAGTTTGCACATCTGCGAAACGGATGCAATACCCGCCATATGATACAGTGGTGAGGATCAAATGAGGCCAGGTGTGTGAATGCCACTGTCAGTGTGTGATCTGAGTGACCACTCAGTGTGTGAGACCCAGACAGCTGTGATTCTTACCTCAAAGCTGGCCTCTGTCTCACTGGCACCACCTCTGTGACCCTTGGGAAGCCTCACAGGAAGACCCTCACTTCTGTTTCTCCCCCATCGTAACAGAAGGTCACTGACTTGTCCCAGGTGGCAGTCCTCACTGCACAACCCGGCATCCTTTGCCAGGACTCCACCTGGACATAGGTGTTCAGGGAGTGGGAGGTACAGGCCAGGCTGCACTTTGGGGCACAGCTTCTGATCCCTAACACAGAGAGGGCTTCCTCAGATACAGCAGAGGGACTGCTGTTAGAACCCGGGGCCCCACAGGCACAAGTTGGGTGGTTCTCTCTGATGACTTCTCATGAACTCCCTTGGGGAAATGCCCTGGACGCCACAAACCTCTGGGCCTCTGCTGAAAGTACCTCTACCGTAATCTGTTCCCCGAAAGACACCCTCTCCATCATGTGCCTCCACTACAGGTCACCAAACTGCAGGGATCCAACATAAGCTAGGTAGGTGGACACTGCACCCTCAGAGCCTGTCCTGTCTGACATCCCTGTGATGTGATATCCTGTTAGAACAAACAGCCGCAGGCATCAGTCTGGCCATTTGCACATTCCCTATCTTTGCTGACTCTCTCACAGCCTGCAGCCACTCCCCTTACCCAGACGGGGAGCCCCCAAGGCACGGATGACTGTGCTTTCTGGACTGCTCCTTCCTCTGACCCCCACCCCCCAGGGCATGGGTGCCCAGGGCATGGGTCCCTTGGAGTGACCTCGAATTGACCTGCCCTCTTATATGGACCCCTTTAGCTTGGCTCTGGGCTTCCTTGGTGGCTCAAAGAGGAAAGAATCTGTCTGCAATTCGGGAGACCCAGGTGCAGTCCCTGGGTCAGGAAGATCCCCTGGAGAAGGGCATGGCAACCCACTCCAGTTTTCTTGCCTGGGGAATTCCAGGGACAGAGGAGCCTGGTGGGCTACAGTCCACAGGGTCGCAAAGAGTAGGACATGACTGAGCAACTAACACACACACATACATCTTGGCTCCAGCCCATGGCCCCTCTTGGCCCCCACCTTCCACACGTTTGGAGTCTTCGGCTCCTTCTTCCCTGCTCCCAATGCAGTCACGATTCACCCCTCCCCCCACACCTGCCCTTTGTAGCTGCATATAACTTTCTCTTATCTTTCAGTCCCACCCTCCCTGCCCCGTCAGCACCAAACCACATGGCTTGAACATGACTCATCCCCCTCCCCCAGATTCTGGACACTCAGACCGGGGTAAGAGATACTCAGAGGGGAAAGAGAACTTGGATGGGGACAGCAACCTGGGGGAAGGGGACCCAGACGACTGTCAGATCAAAAGCCGGGCTGGAGAGTCAGGATGGTGACATGCCCAGTGAGTCTGTTCATCTGGGTATGATTACATGCATAGGCTTTGGATTATAAAGAAGGGCATTGCCTACTGAGACCGTCTGATGAATCAGCGTTCTTGTGCTGAGGGCACAGAGAATGAGGCCTTGGGTCTACATGCTGTTTAAACACATTAGGGTTATTGTGGATAGAATGACAGGTTTCAACTAAATGACTGAGTTGGGGCTTGACCTTCATTTCACAGTCAAACCCTGTGCCTTCTCCAAGTCCCTCAGTCCCTGGAGCAACTCTGCCAGGGCTTCCCAAATGTTGCTGCTCATTGGTATCACCAGGGGCTCTTTAAAAACCCTGCTGTCTGGTTCCCACCCTCAGACATTTGGACTTAATTGGTCTGGAGTGCAGCCAAGGCATTGGGTTTTCGAAAGCTCGCCAGGAGATTCAAATGTGTAGCCAAGTTTGGGAGCCACTGAGCTGCAGCATGGTTTTTTGGAAAGCTGCGTCCTGAACTGATGGTCAGCAGCCTGTGGGCAGGGTTTACAGTCACGCACAATGGCGATTCTTTGAGGGCCTTGTGGAGTGTGTGATCCTTGCCTGGGCTCCGTGTCCTACAGTGGGTTGATCACTGTGACAGCTTTACTGGCTTCAGAGCCAGCATGGCAGTGTGGGGAGGGCCAGGCGGTGCTGGAGCCCTGTCTCCTGGCAGAGGCAGAGGGTTGGAGGGGTGTGGAGAGGGGACTGGGACAGGGGTGCGACCGGCTGGAGGAGGGCTATATTGCATCCAGCACAAGGGGCCTCGCTGCTGCCCAGGTCGCAGGACACAACAGGGATGACTGCTCCCTGGGGAGGGGCTGGCCAGCAATTCTGGAGTGTGACGGTTAACTTCCCGTGTACATTTCACTGGGCTGAGAGATGCCCACAGAGCAGATAAAACATCTTTTCTGGGTGTGTCCGTGAGGGTGTCTCGGGAAGATACTGAGTGGAAGGTGGCCCTCGCCAGAGAGGGTGGGCATCATCCAGTCTCTTGAGGGCCTGACAAGAACAAAAAGGGTGGAGAGGGGAAATCTGCTCTCTCTTCGAGAGCCGGACATCCATCTTCTCCCACCATAGACGACAGTACTCCTGGTTCTCAGGCCTCTGCACTCCCACTGGAACGACACAGGCCTTCCCGGACCTCCAGCTGACAGACCACAGACTTTTCCACCTCCATAATCATGTGAGCCAACAACCCCTCAATAAAATCTCTTCTACACCTCTGTGGTGGTGGTTTAGTCACTAAGTCGAGTCTGACTCTTGCAACCCCAGTGGACTGTAGCCCACCAGGCTCCTCTGTCCAAGGGATTTCCCAGGCAAGAATAAACTGGAGTGGGTTGCCATCTCCTTCTCCCAGGGAGATCTTCCCCACCGAGGGATCCAACCCGTGTCTCGGATTCTTTACCACTAAGCCACCTGGCTGTATTTCCCTCCTATTATATCTGTTCTGCAGGCCTGGGTGTATTTCTCTTCTATTATTTCTGTTCTGCGGGGGAACTCTAATACATGGAGCTTCAGAGAGAAGGTTCTGGTGAGGGACTAAGGCTCTTCCAGGCTCAGTGCTGTCTTTCCGTGTGACTTTGGGTCTGTTGTTCAATATCGTTGCACCCGAGCTTAGCACAGAGGGTCCCTGCTGAGATGTGACATGAGCCAGTGATAATTATGAAAGTCAGTGGCTTCCATTTCTGGAGCATTGAGTACTGCAGATGATACACAGTGAGTATTTCATATACATGGCTCTGTTTAGTTCTCACAATGGCCATGGGAACAGTACCATTATCATCCCCATTTTACAGATGAAAAAATGAAGGCTTGGAGAGATCAAGTAGCTTGCCCAGGGTTAAACTACGTCTGTCTCCTTTCAGTTTGGACTGTTTCCCAAAGGTGGCAAAATGGCCAATGCTACTATCCCTAAATGGACTAGGGACTGTTCCCAAACCACCCCCAAATGGATTTGGTACAAGGAATAAAAGAAACACCAGGTCCAGGACTTTCTCCTACAAGAAAAGTCATTACTTCTAGATAGAAGCTTCTCTTGGAAATCTGCCAGAGACCTTGAGGACTGGGCGAGCAACAAGAGAGGTGACCCACCCCAGAAAGATCCCTTATAAAAGCTGCTCTGGCCAACGCAGACCATGGACTAGGGTGGGGATAAAGGCTATTCCACTCCACTCCCAGCCTTCCCCAACTCCACCCCCCTCCAGGCCAGCTGAGAAACCCAGAGTAGGAAGGGACCTTGGAAAGCTGGCTCCCTTCGGTGATTTCCACTCCCAATTCCCTCCCTTGCTGATGAAACTGGAGATGCCAGAGGGCGGGTGTGAAATGCCAGCTTCTGGGTCAGAGGTTACCCTGAAAAGCACTCTTTGGAAACCTGGGTGGAGGATGGAACTGCTGTGGGGATTAAAATGAGGCTCTTACAATCAGCTCCAAATGGAGTCTCTAACTGGGCAGTTGGCCCCTCACTCTACCCTCAGCCCCAATCCCCAGGCCTGCACCCCACTGCCACTGGCCTCTCCCCTACCCTTGCCCTCAGGATAGAGCAATAAAACCTTCCAAGCTGCAGCTAGAGGCTATAAAAGCTGAGCCCTATTCATTGACTCTCTGACTGGTGTCCTACCCACAGCACGGTCTTGGCTGCTGGAGTGGTCCCAGGGATGGGGAAGTCTCTGGAGGGTTCCAGCACGGCCACAAAACAATGGGTAGTGGGGTAGGAAGGTGGGAGACTCCTGGGCTGGCCTGAGGTTCACTCTCAAGGACAAAGGGCTTCAGTGGAAGGTTTGAGGGGACACTTAGACTCCTGCTTCCCCTATTTGGGTTTTCCAGGAAAAGAACAGACTTGACAAAATTCCCCTGGAGTTTAAGTGGGGAGGCAGGAGGTGTTCCGGCCCTGTCAGCTTCCCTTTCTCCACACACACACTCACCTGCCCCTGCCTGAATTGAGAAACTCGCTTAGGCCTGCTGAGTAGGGAAGGGATCACACAGTCCTCCCAATCGCAACACTCAAGCACCCTACCCCCATCCCACCACCCTCAACTGGTCTCCCTGCATCCCTGGTCAGTGACAGCCCAACAGTCCAGGGACAGATCAGCTGTCAAGCCCCATCTCCACTGTCCGTGGGATCACTGGCCCCCAACCTGGTATACCATCTATGGCAATGTGGCTGGGTCCCTAGGTGACTCTGCAAACTCTGCCCTGACTCCTCTCAAGCTCTGGTCTCCAAGAGGAAGGAGAGAGAGGTGGCTCAGATAGCTGCCCCAGAGCTTTCTCCACTGCTGGCTGTCTCATCAGCCTCCCCCTCCCCTTCCCCAGAGCCTCCCAGGGCCTCTTTCTATGGGAGAGGGAGGTGGGGAGCACACTTCACTTGAGACTCCCTTAAGTACCACACCTCACCCACCTTCTTTCCCGCCAGGGTTCCCGCCCCTGGGTTACCGTTACTCGCTGCCCTTCCAGGCCCGCTTCCTGATAACCCCGAGCACCTCCATTCTCTACCCCACCTCGCAATAACACACACACACACACACACACACACACACGCGCGCGCGCACGGCTGGTCTTTACCCCCTTCCCCAGAATCTGAGCCAAAACTGAGGGTTGGTCAGCCCTCCTGCCAAGCAGGGTAAGAGGTGGCACCTCTCCTAGAGCCTGGGGACCTCACCTGGGGCCTCTCCCCAGGTCCCCCACTGCAAGCTCCCCAGACTTTCATTCCAAAGAGAAGAGGTGGCTTCTCCTGGGCCTGGGGGGCACATGGAACCCGTAGCTGCGCCCAGGAACCCCCTTCCGAAGCCCAGGGAAGTGAAACAAGAGGTGGTACATAGACTCCAAGATGTCAGGGCTGGGAGACCTGGAATCAGCCTCTTGTTCCTATACAGAGGCGTGAAAGGAGGCCTAGAGCAGGAAAGGGGCTTGCCCTAGGTCACACTGAGAACCCAGGACCTCTGATGCCTGGTCCAGGGCTCTTTCCTGATAGAGCCTGAGGGAATTACTCCAGAAAGGGAGAGGGGGTTATTAACATTGACTCTAGTAGGGTCAGCACCCGGAGGGCGCAGGGAGGAGACCTGAAAGAGGAAGAGAGGAGCTAGCTGGTCAGGGGGCCTGGGCGCCCAGAGTAAAAAGGTGAAAGGCTGCAAGGGAGGGTCTGAAGGGCAGCAGAGCAGCTCGTGGGGGAGAAAGACGGGCGCTGGGGAGCAGGCCAAAGAGGTGTGGAGAAGAGCCCGCGCGACCTTGGCTAAGTCGCGTCCCTGTCCCTCTCCTGGCCCAGTCCTCCGGCCAGCAGACGGGACCCCCTCAGGCACTTAGATTCCCCGCCCCGCCGCGGGGCAAGCGACGGTGCCTCACCTTCCTAAAGTCGGCGGTGAAGGAAATGAGAGTGCCGTCGGGCTTGCGCAGCTCCAGGCTGATGCTGTCGGCGTCGCTGTCCGCCTGCAGGCTCTCCTCGGTCACCTGGCCGTCAGGCAGCCGCACCCGCACCCGCAGCTCCGACGGCGCGCCCGCCCCGGTCCCCGCGCCCACGCCGCGCGGCGCCCCCAGCAGCGGCACGAGCAGCGGCAGGAGCAGCAGCGCGGGGGACGCCCGGGGGACCCCGCCGCGGCCGGGCGGGCGCATCCCCGGGAGCCGCCGCCGCCCTCGCGGTCCCGGCGCGCCGCGAGCGGGCGGGGAGCTGCGGGGCCAAACTTCGCCGGAACTTGGAGGCTAGTTCACGGCGCCGGGGCGCGGGGGCGCGGGGGCGCGGGGGCGCGGCTCCCCCCGGGGCCGGGGGCTCAGCCGCGGGGCGCCAGCGACGTGGCGCCGAGGCGCGTGGGCTGCGCTCCGCCGCGCGCCCCCCGGCGACTCTGAGGCGCACGCCACGCGCCCGGGGCCCGTCCGCCTCCCAGTCCCAGCGCCGCGCCTCCCGCGGCCCCCGACTCCGGAGCTCCGAGACTCTGTTTTGCACTTTTCATTCAATCCCACCCCCCGTCACTTCCTTCAGAAAACAGAAACCACCAGGACCTGCCTTAAAGAGACCGCGCACCTCTCGGCCCTTAAAGGGCCCGCGGCGGCTCTCCCCGCGCTCGGCGGCGGCCGGGGCCGGGGCCAGGGCCGGGGCGGGCGGGGCGGAGCGGCGCGCGGCGGCCGGGTGGGAACTGGGTTTCTCAACCGCGCTCCCTCCCCGTCGCGCCCCGGCAGCGACCGGGCTGGCCCGGGAGTTGACTCTCCTGGCAGATCCCTTCCTCCCAGCAGGGGCGGGACGGGCGACTCTTCCCCCGCCCCGTCCTTCTTTTTTGGCTCGTTCTTGTGCCACGTGGATGAAAGAATCGGGCTTGGTGTTTTAGGGGTTTTGTTTGGTCTTCTCAGTTTCTCTGAGGCGGCGAATTTCTATACTGCTTCTGCAAAATCGGACCTCACCTCGCGTTCAGCCTTTTGACTGCCATAGATCAGGAGAGGGGCTGAGGTTCTGCTGGCATTGACCTCCGTCAGGTGTGAAATCTTGATCAGTCAGGCCGCCTCTTTGGACATGGCCCTTGAAGTGCCCGCATTCTCTGAGCCCCTGCGCAGGTTCTTTTCGGTCTGATCGCCCTTACTTTCCCCATTCACGACTTCTCCCCAGTCCTGCCCACCTTCCCAGACCCCTGTTCTCTCTCCCACCGATAGGCTGAGCAAATTCAGCAAAACAGTAGATTGCAGACCATCCTGGAGGATGTCCAGGGACTCAAGATGCGCTCGACCATCAGAGGCTCTTCCACAAGCCCACAGAAATGGGGTGCCTTGCCATGCACTCCAACAGTAAACTGGGTGAAGGCAGGAGGGATATGGATTCCTGCTTCCTCTGATTAGCTGTGTGCTTTGGAAACATTTAAAAAGTTCTTTGGGCCTACGTGTCCCCCGGGTATGGTGGGTGTTGCTGAGACCTACAAAGTCCTGCCAGTTCCAGAAGAGAAAATGCCAGGGGGATGTTCAGAACCTATTGTTCCTTGATGTTCATTTCACTTCTCTTTATTCTGTGTTCCCCTAATCTTTCCCAGATCTTGATCACAGATGTTGAATACCCTTCTCTTCAGCCTTCTTCCCATCTAGGTTTTCCACAGCACTGGTTGGTAATGATGACAACAGGTACCCAAGCACCCAGGGACCATGAAGGTGCCAGCAGAGTTAGATGCCTTGAACTGCAGGTGGTGCCCAGAACCACTTCCTTACTACTAGCCCAGAGCTCTTCTTACTACTGAAGTCATGAAATTAAAAGACGCTTGCCCCTTGGAAGAAAAGTAATAATCAACCTAGACAGCATATTAGAAAGTAGAGGCATTACTTTGCTGACAAAGGTCCATCTAGTCAAAGTTATGTTTTTTCCAGTACTCATGTATGAATGTGAGTTGGACCATAAAGAAAGCTGAGTGCCGAAGAATTGATGCTTTTGAACTGTGATGCTGGAGAAGACTCTTGACAGTCCCTTGGACTGCAAGGAGATCCAACCAGTCCATCTTAAAGGAAATCAGTCCTGAATATTCATTGGAAGGACTGATGCTGAAGCTGAAACTCCAGTTTACTTTGGCCACCTGATGCGAAGAACTGACTCATTGAAAAAGACCCTGATGCTGGGAAAGATTGAAGGAAGGAGGAGAAGGGGACGACAGAGGTTGAGTTGGTTGGATGGCATCACTGACTCGATGGACATGAGTTTGAGCAAGATCTGGGAGTTGGTGATGGACAAGGAAACCTGGCATGCTGCAGTTCATGGGGTTGCAAAGAGTCGGACACGACGGAACTCTGAACTGGACTTCTTACTACACTCTGCTGCCTAAATTTAAGACTGAAGGGGATTCAGAAGATTATCTAATTCAATGTTTTCCAAATTTCTTTTATCAGAAGAATCACCTAGGTGCCTATTAAAAACACAGATACCTGGATCCCTAAATCATGTCAACCTGACTTCTTAAGCAAAAGAACTGAAAATCTGCATTTTTAACAAACGCCCAGTGATGCTTGATCTCAGGGGTTGATAGCTGATAACCTGACAGAGGGTTAAGCTAAGGGGATCTAAAACAAACAGTATCTTTCCTGGGGAAACATCCTGGTCCCTAAGGAGTTTATCTTCCCATTAGGGAGATAAGGCCGGCTGTCAAGAGAACAGTGGATTAGCACAGAATGCCCCCCGAGGGCCTCCCACCCTGAGCTGGCAGAGCTGGAAGGATGCCCAGGGTCTCAAAACTGGCCTCCTGCCTGACAGGACACTCATCTCAATCCAGCCTTAGAATTAGGTCTTCTCACGTGAGTCATTAGGGCCTCACCCACATTTCCTAACTTCCTGTTTCAGGTCCTGTCCCCCATCCATCATCAGGCTCTGCCCCCAGCCATATTCCCAGGCCCCTTCCTCTTCACCCCAGTGAGATCCCAGAAGAAGTAAGCAAAGAAGCCCTGTGTGTCTGGTTTCTTTTCTAGGTTTTTAAGACTGTCTTTTGCTGTTTTTGTTCAGTCACTAAGTTGTGTCCAACTCTTTGCGACCCCATGAACTGCAGCACGCCAGGCTCCTCTGTCCTTCACTGTCTCCCAGAGTTTGCTCAAACTCCTGTCCATTGAGTCGGTGATGCTACCTAACCATTTCATCCTCTGCCGCCCCTTCTCCTTTTGCCCTTAATCATTCCCAGCATCAGGGTCTTTTCCAATGAATTGGCTCTTTGAATCAGGTGGCCAAATTATCGGAGCTTCAGATTTAGTGTTAGTCCTTCCAATGAATATTTAGGGTTGATTTCCTTTAGGATTGACTGGTTTGATCTCCTTGCTGTCCAAGGGGCTCTCAAGAGTCTTTTCCAGCACCACAATTTGAAAGAATCTATTGTCACTATTCGAATTATGGGTTTGGAAGCAGTGATAGAAACCTCATCTCTTTCTGCCACCTCTTCTGCATAATCAGTGTCCTCCTTGAGTTCAACCACAGATCACACTACATTTTTCTTTTAAGATAGAGAATTTGAAGTCTCACCCCACTTTGCAAGCCCTACTTCTATCCCTCGCCTTTCTTTTGATTTTACCTGACCAGCTCTTCAAGACTAGGACAAAAAGCTCAAGTTTGCCAGGAAGAGTTTCCCATGCTACTGACCCATAGCTCTGCTCTATTCTCTCCCTACTCTGAACTCCAACAATAACAATTATTATAGCAGCTACCATTCATTGTGTTCTTATTGTGTCCAAGTTCTGTGCCAAGCACTTTACATGTATCATCTTATTTAATTTTCATGGCAACACTCCAAAGTGTGTTCTATTCTTAGCCTCTTTTTAGTGACTAGGAAACCGAGGCGTCCAGAGGTTAAGTAACATGCCCAGGGTCACACAAGTAGAGGAACCAGAGGGACTCAGACATGAGGCCGCCTGACCACAAAGTCCTTGCTTTTAACCACAATAGCATCTGCCTGCCTATAGCCCTTGCTTTCTTCCAGCTGCATTCGGGCACACATCCTGTGCTATCTTCTCCTCTCATCTAACGGTTCTGTGTGTGGCAATCTTGTACCCCAGTGAGGCTGTCAGTTCAAACAGGCCAGTCCCATGCTGGGAACAGAGACTGCTTCCCTTAAACCACCCAGGCATAGAAGCCTCCATTCATCTAAATGTAAAGGCCCTTGGAGGAAGAGCTCTAATGAGCCCAATTACTCTGACTATAACCAACAGCCCTCATTGTCAGAATGTTCTTTATGTCTAATCTTGAGTCCTCTGTCACACTATAAACCAGTTTCCTTCATGATCTCTAGCCCTAGGAAAGCAGTTATAAGTTGTAGTTCAAAGCAAGACATCAACATATCAGCCCTAGAGCTTAACCACTCAGGAGCATCGTGACTCAGTAAACCTGTTTCTTCATTTATAAAATGGGTGCCTAAGTGCTTCCATCACTAGGTCGTTTTGAAAATTAAATGGAACATTATGTACAAAACACTTCACATCATGTTTGACAGGTAGTAGAGGCCCACGATGGCTTCCCTGGTGGCTCAGATGGTAAAGAATCCACCTGCAACGCAGGAGACCTGGGTTCAATTCCAGGGTTGGGAAGAGTCCCTGGAGAAGAGAATGGCTATCCACTCCAGTGTTCTTGTCTGGAGAATTCCAAGACAGAGGAGCCTGGAGGGCTACAGTCCATGGGGTGGCAAAGAGTCCGATGCGACTGAGTGACCAACACTCACTTTCAGAGGCTGTTATCATTAGGTTGGCCATTAGGTTTTCCATAAGATTTTACAGAAAACCCAACCAACTTTTCAGCCAACCCGATATTTTAAACTGTTTATTCACTCCTCTTATATCAACTATTAAGTCTCTGATTGACCTGCACAGGCTTCCCCCACCCCGGCCCACCCTCTACACACACTTACACACAACTCCTTCCGGAATACCTTTGCTGTTTATTCTCTTTAGGTCTGCCAGTTTCAGCTATGAAGACCACTGAAACTGGGAGGTGGGCAGCCCAACCCAGGCAAGCACCTCCCCTTCGCTGCGTGGTCTTAGTGTGCCCGATTTGGCAGGAGGAGACGTGCCACGCTGTCTCCCAGTCTGTGAGCAAGGAAGCAGGTGCTGACAGAGCCCTGTAGAAGGCTGAAAGTCTGAACCAGTGATCTCCGCCTGGAGATGGGGAGATTGAGATAGGGAGTTTGACTTTGCAATAATGGAAGGATTTTTCTTTTAATTTCTTTCTGTGACTGGCTTGGTGCTGGGCCTGTGCACATGGAGTTGGCCACTGGTGCTTTGAGCCTGAGAAGGGTGTGGAGATGGGGCAGGGGAGATCTCTTCTGCCCCTCAAGGCCACCGCAAAGCTCTCGTCACTTCCCTGCCCAAGCACAAGTGCAAATTAGATTTACAGCATCACACAATTACTCAGTTACATAAATCCAAGGGCGTGGTGGGAAAGTGAATTGGAGAAGCAGCGGGCCAGGGTAGAGAGCAGAAAGGAAAGAAAGACTGGGACCGCGGGGTGAGAAGCCATTCTTCCCAGGCAGAAAACTGGGCTGTGGAGAAGTTTAGATGGAAGTGGACTGAACTGATGACTTTTAGGAAGGAAAAGGAAGCCTCCACGATCAGAACTGCAAGAGAAGTTACATCTCAGCTCACTGATATCAGACTCAGACTCAGACTCTTGAAGTTCCCAAACATAACCATCTTCTTCTCCATGATAGTTCTTTCAGGAGGCTGTTCCTGCTCTCCTAACTGAATGTTCATGCATCCATACATCCAACACACGTCTGTCCATCCGTCCACCCATTCATCATCCATCTATCCATTCATCCACCAGTTAGTCATCTAGTCAGACATTCTGCTAGGTGCTGTGGTCACAGCAGTGATGTAGATGAAGTGTTTCCTTATCCTGGAATGGAAACTACAGCTGCAAGAGAAGTGAGCATTAAAAAAAAGAAGTGCAGAAGCAAATATATATATATACATACATACATACACACACATAGGCTGCACTGTGTGCAGCTTGTAGGATCTTAGTTCCCCAATCAGGGATTGAACTGGGGCCTTCATCAGTAAGAGTTCAGTTCAGTTCAGTCGCTCAGTCGTGTCCGACTCTCCGCGACCCCATGAATCACAGCATGCCAGGCCTCCCTGTCCATCACCAACTCCCGGAGTTCACTCAAAATCATGTCCACAGAGTCGGTGATGCCATCCAGCCATCTCATTCTCCGTCGTCCCCTTCTCCTCCCGCCCCCAACCTTTCCCAGCATCAGAGTCTTTTCCAGTGAGTCAACTCGTCAGTAAGAGTACCAAGTCCTAATCACTGGACAGCCAGGGAATTCCAAGAAACAAATACTTAAATGATAATTGTAGTGCTTCCCTGATGGCTCAGTGGTAAAGAACCCATCTGCCAATGCAGGAGACTTGGGTTCGATCCCTGATCCAGGAGGATCCCACATGCCACAAAGCAGCTAAGCTCATGTGCCACAACTATTGAGTTTGTGCTCTGGAGACCAGGAGCCACAACCACCGAAGCCCATGCACCCTAGAGCCCATGCTCTGCAACCAGAGGCGCCACCACAATGAGGAGCCCCCGCACTGCAACTGGAGAGTAGCCTACCGCTTGCCGCACCTGGAGAAAAGCCCACACAGCAAAGAAGACCCAGCATAGCCAAAAATAAATAAATAGAAATTATAAAAGATTATAATTGTAACTGGTAGTGTGGAGAATTGGAGGAAACTCTAGCCTAGACCCACAATGTCGAGGTTGATTTAAGGAGATGAATCAGGCTTGATACGAAAAGATAATGTTCTAGGCAAAGGAAATAACATATGAACCAGCCTGAGCCTGGTGGACTTCCCAGAAATTTTGCCAAATGCCTGAGGTGAGATGAGGGGAGGAGGGCTGCTGGAAATAATGCGGGGCCTTGCAGGCAGTGTTAGGATGTTCGTATTGTTTTGTTTTCTCTTCCTAAGTACAATGGGGCAGCGCTGAAAGCTATCTTATAAGGGAATGACACGATCAGATTTCTATTTTGAAGAGATCACTGTGGAAGAGGTCCAGAGGAGAGGTCACGATGGCTTGGACCATGGTGGCAGCAACAGGTGAGAGAGGTGTTGGACTTCAGCTGCATGTTGGAAGTAGAATTTGGAAATAGGATTTGACGTTTCTTTGGGCTTAGGGGTGAGGGAGAGGGAGGGGTCAAGGACATTTGGCTTGGGCCATTGGGCAGCACCATGGGTTCAGATTGGGAAGCCTGGGGAAGAGGCCCTTAGGTTACTTTTTGGTAGCTCGACAGGTACCTTTCACCTTCTGCCTTTTGTTTCAATGATTCCACAGCATTTGTGCTTGAACCAGAAGGTATGAAAGAATGGAAGTGAAGTCCAGTGGTTAAGGCTCCATGCTGCTACTACAGGGGACATGGGTTCAGTTCCTAGTCAGGGAACTAGATCATATATGCTGTGAGGCAAGGCTTCCTCTGCCCCCCAAAACTAAATAAATGAGGGCTAATGCATGAGTGTTCAGTTGTGTCTGACTCTTTTCGACCCCATGGTCTATAGCATGCCAGGCTCCTCTGTCCATGGCATTTTCCAGGCAAGAATACTAAAGTCGATTGCCATTTCCTACTCCAGGGGAATCTTCCTCACCCATGGATCAAACCCAAGTCCCTTGTGTCTCCTGAATTGGCAAGCAGATTCTTTACCAGTGAGCCACCTGGGGAGCCGGTCCCACTCTTAGTGTCTTTACTCAGATTAGAAGCCATCTTTAGCCTCCTCTGTGACACCACATAGGGTTTTCCTTTCATGGCTGGGGGCAGGGGGCTCATCTTTGTATTCACCTTGAGCCCAGCATAGCACCTGGTACACAGAGGGTTTCAATAATGAGGTTTTTTGTAGCCCTGTGTACCTGGCACTGTGCTTTGTGGGTGAGCATCTTAGGTATAGTCTTTGCCCTTAAGAATATCACTGGCCATTTGGTCCACAGAGAACAGGGTCTCCAGGGGAAACAGGCTGGGCCACCTCATCAAAACGGAAGCTCACAGGTCATTTGCAGAGGCTAGTGTGTTTCCCTATGGCTGGAAAACCACAAAAGATGAATATAGCACAGACGGAGAAAGAAATAGATGTGTGTCCTGGAGAGCATCTGGTCCCCTCAAGCCCCAGGAATTCCATCGCCGTGGGGCAGGCTTGGAGACCTTGGAGAAGAGGGGTCTTGTCCCTGCCCTGCGGAGCCACATGCTCAGTTCCAGCAGAGATCTTAGGCAAAAAGCCTGCAGGAAAGTAAGGGGCCCCAGCAACGTGCTGTGCTTTGTGTTTACTACATTTTTTATGGGTAAATATCCTTTTCTTTATGCAAAGCCCTGAGGAAATTTATTACTAAAAAAACCAAACCAGATATTTTAGCCAGGCTTTTTACTGCTCTCACAAAATGAACGTACCTGTTATGGCTTCGGATGAGAAGACCTACTTCTTTCTCTTCAGGGAGCTGAGTGAATATGAGCATGTTGGGCGTGGACAGGGGCCATAACTGAACAGAGCCGTCAGCTTTCCCATCACAGGTACTGCTCAGGGCCTTTAGCATCTGTTTTTCAAATGGAAAAATAGCCTCTGGCTTCTATTAGATCAGAGAAAGGGAAAGTCAGGTCCTAGTTGGGGGCAGAATGTGGGGGGAGGGAGTTACATCTCTTCCTTATCTAATAGAAAAAGAACCTCCTTCTCCCCCAGACTGGGGATCTCAGAAGCACCATCACGGTCATGATTTTTTTTTAAACTTTTAATTTTGTATTTGGGTATAGCCAATTAATAGTGTTGTGATAGCTTTCAGGTAAAGAATGAATAGACTCAGCCATATATGTACATGTATTCATTCTCTCCTCAATTCCCCTCCTGTCTAGGCTGCCACATAACATTGAACAGAGTTCCCTGTGCTAGACAGTATGTCCTTGTTGGTTATCCGTTTTAAATTTAGCAGTATGCACATGGCCATCCCAAACTCCCTTATTATCCCCTTCCCCTTGGCAACTGTAAGTTCCCTAAGATTGTTCATTTGTATCATTTCTCTTTAGATCTCACATATAAGGGATGTCATCTTTCTCCTTCTCTGGCTTACTGCATTCAGTATGACAATCTCTAGGTCCATCCATGTTGCTGCAAATGGCATTATTTCATTCTTTCAAGGGCACAAAAATAGAAATATAGACCAATGGAACAGGATAGAAAACTCAGAAATAAACCCATTCACCTGTGGTCCATTAATCTGTGATGAGGGAGGCAAGACTACACAAGGTTGGAAAGACAGTTTCTTCAACAAATGGTGTTGGGAAAACTGGACAGGTACATATGAAAAAAAATGAAATTAGACCATTCTTTAACAACATACACAAAAATAAACTTGAAATGGATTAAAAGACCTAAATGTGAGACTGGACACTATAAAGCTCCTGGAGGAAACACAGGCAAAAACACATGAATCGCAGCTATACCTTTTTTGAGTCATTTCCCAGAGTAATGGACATAAATCCCAAAATTAACAAATGGGACCTACTTAAACTCAAGAGTTTTTGCACAACAAAGGAAACTATAGGCAAAGCAAAAAGACAATCCACAGATTGGGAGAAAATATTTGCAAATTGTTGCTGTTGCTGTTCCGTCGGTGAGTCGTTTCCGACTCTTTGCAACCCCGTGGACTGCAGCACGCCAGGCTCCCTTGTCCTTCACTATCTCCCAAAGTTTGCTCAAACTCACGTCCATTGAATCAGTGATGCCATCCAACCATCTCATCCTCTGTCACCCGCTTCTTCTCCTGCCCTCAATCTTTCCCAGCATCAGGGTCTTTTCTAATAAGTCGCTCTTCCTATCAGGTGGCCAACGTATTGAGCTTCAGCTTCAGCATCAGCCCTTCCTCTGAGTATTCAGGACTGATTTCCTTTACAAGTGACTGGTTTGATCTCTTTGCTATCCAAGGGACTCTCAAGAGTCTTCTCCAGCATCACAGTTCAAAAGCATCAATTCTTCAGTTCTCTGTCTTCTTCATGGTTCAACTCTCACACCTGTGCATGACTACTGGAGAAACCATAGCTTTGACTGTACGGAACTGATGGACTTTTGTAGGCAAAGGGATGTCTCTGCCTTTTCATACACTAAGTTTGTCTTAGCTTTTCTTCCAAAGAGCAAGTGCCTTTTAATTTCGTGGCAGCAGTCACTGTCCACAGGGATTTTGGAGCCCAAGAAAATAAAATATGCTGCTATTTCCACTTTTTCCCCATCTAAGGGGACCTGTGCTGTGCTGTGCTTGGTCACTCAGTCTTGTCTGACTCTTTGCGACCCCATGGACTGTAGCCCACTAGGCTCCTCTGTCCATGGGGATTCTCCAGGCAAGAATACTGGAGTGGGTTGCCATGCCCTCCTCCAGGGGATCTTCCCAACCCAGGGACTGGACCCCGGTCTCCCGCATTGCAGGAGGATTCTTTACCAGCTGAGCCACCAGGGAAGCCCCTAATGGGACCTACTTAAACTCAAAAGTTTTTGCATAGCAAAGGCAACAATAAATAAAGCAAAAGACAACCCACAGGTTGGGAGAAAATATTTGCAAATGATGTGACCTAAACGGGATTAGTCTCCAAAATTTACAAGCAGCTCATGATGCTTAACAGCATTGAAACAAACTGTATTCTTGCCTGGAAAATTCCATGGACAGAGGAGCATGACACACTACAGTCCATGGGGCTTCAAACAGTGGACTGAGTGAATGAGCGCGCATACACACACACACACATACACAGTCGTTTTAGGCCATTTGAGAGAAAGTAAAATTTGATCAACATTTATTTCAAGTTATCTTCTGAGCTTTAGGTCTTCAATCAAGTTCTCAGAGCAAGCTCTGTGTTTCCTGTTCTGCTTTTCTCAGCATTATTTCATACATGTATTTCCATATATTAATGCAGTTCATGTCATTCTTAGTAGTGATGGAACATACTGTGTCTAAACAGTTGATAGCTCACTATCATTATTCGTTATCATTTTCTCCTATATGATCTTGTAGAAAAGATTTACAAGGAGAAATGAGTGTGATTCTAAGATGCATCAATATAATATGTATAATAACAGAGCTTTTTGCAAAGATTGACTCCCTGGACATAAACTTTAACTCACACCTCCAGCCAGGGCCATGTCTAGCAGCCTCTGAAAGTGTTCCATCTCTCTGTAAATGTCTGTGAGGGGAGAGGATCCCATAATGTCCTGAGGGGATTTGTTTGCTGCTGTGTAAATACAGGAGCTTAGCCAGCTTTCAACTAGAAACTTCTTTCGAATGTATAACAGAAATCTCCTTGACTTGAATTTAAGTGGTCTACTTTTTCCTCAGTGTGGACAACTTCTCTGACCTACGTATAGCACCCCTGTGCAAATCAGGAGAGTCTGATCAGTAATGGAATCATTGATACATGCTAATATTCTGCCGGAGAATGTCAAAGACTTTTCATGAATTTTCATCAAATCCTGAACAAACCTTTGAGGTAGGTACTATTATGATTTCCATTTTACAGATGAGAAAAGGAGATGATTTAATTATCTCCTAGCTTTTACAAATTATTTCTCATTTTAAATGCCTCCTCTTTGGAATTTCAAATTACTTCTCCCAAATACCCCACTTATTAAAAAATGAAGTGAAAAGTCCTGTGACTATCCATGGAGTGCTTACTGTGAGCCTGGGAACTTTGGGTTCATTTTCTTACTTAATTCTTAGGGTATTTCTGGGAGGCAGGTATTATTACTAATTTAATAGGTGAGGAAATGGATGCTCAGAGAAGTTGAAGTTCTCGCCCAAGGTCACACCAGAAAGGAGTGGGGCTCCACCTGGAAGCCAAGTCCAGCTCCAAGGCCTTGGGCTTCAAGCTCTACCTAAATGCACCAGCATCTGTCTCATCTGCACAGGGACTAGCTCTCCATTTTGTTTGTAACTTTTTGCTTCCTCCTGGAAATCAGAGATCTGAAAGTCCTCCCCCCCCCCCGCCCCGTGTGTGTGTGTGTGTGTGTGTGTGTGTGTGTGTGGTTGCCCTGATGCCCTTGAACAGATCAGACCAAGCCAGCTTTCAAATGCTAGACCTTGCCTGGGTGGGGGTGGGGGACCCGGTCAGGGCCCTCGGGGTGAAGGGGTGAAGTCGGAGGGAAAGGCATCGGTGGGGGCAATGCTGAGAAAGGGCTGTCGGTGGTGCCCGAGGAGCACAGAGTAAAAACTGTCCCTTGAGTTTTCAGTTTGAGTCCGTTTCAGTCTCACAGTTTAGGGAGGATCCTGGTTTTGAAGTCTTGGCTCTGCCTTTTACTGGCTGTGAGAAGCTGAGTGGGTGACGCCCCTCCCCCGCCCAGTGAGGCTCTGTGCCCTCACGTGTGCAAAGGGGATGTGAATTCCTGCTAGTGGGTTATCCCGAGGACTAAATGTGATGAGAAGCACAGTTAGCCTGGTGCCTGCACCAGATGGAGTTTAGGAAAGCTTCTTGGGACTTCCCAGGCTCCAATGCAGGAGGCACAGGTTCAATCCCTGGTTGGGGAAAGAGGATCTTGCATGCCTTACACTATGGTCAAAAAAGAAAATGGTATAGTCAGTTTGTACATAGACTGATCGCATCAGCTCCAAACACATGGTGGTGACAGAAAAGAGAAAAGAAAAAATTGGGAAGGGAAAAAGGTTTGAAAAAAAAGAAAGAAAAACTTCTTTTCTTCTTCTTCCTTCACTGCCTTCCCAGTGGCACTCCTGGCTCACGTCAGCGCTTCCTGCCCCATGTTTGTCAGACCCCCAGCCCTGCCCTCTGTTGCCCCTCAGCTCTCCTAGAGAGACGGAGAAGGGAGCAAAGAAATCCAGGCCGAACCTTGGCTTCCAGGCCCCTCTTCTCCCAGGCTGGGGGGTGCCCATGGAGCCCTGGCTACCTCCCCCTCTGCCCAGACACTCCTCTGGGTCCTCCCTTTGCCTTTGCCCAGCTCCCCGCAGTTAAGATGACTCACAGATCAAAGGACACCTCATCAGGGATCCTTAATCATGGATAGCTTCAGGGCCCAGAACTCTGGAAACGAGAGGCAAACCTTTGTGTGTACTTGCAGTTTTTCTGGAAATAGAAACTTCAGGGATCCCTGACCTCTCTGGTTAGATATGAAGTGGGGAAAGAGACTCTGTGGGGTTTCTTCTGCGTGGCCTAGAACTTTCCTTAGCACTTAGACAGGCACTTGCAATTTCAGAAGAAGAAATCTGCTCCCAACCACAAAAGAGAGCCAGGGAGGAAGGGCTTAAGGTTCCCCAAGGAAGGGAATTCCTAGAGGAAGGCGGGTCTTTGATTTAGACGCTACAGATATCCAGTCTCTATTCCGCCCACTCGCTCACGCATTCATCTTTTTCATCAATCAGCATTTATTATTGTTGGGTACTGTGCGCCTGACTTTGCACTAAGTAATATTGGACACACGAACTTCAGACTAGTCTTCCCTAAAATGAGGTCCTGCAGACCAGCCTTATTAGAATCCCCTGGATGCTTGTTGAAAATATAGGTCCCCAGGACTTCCCTGGTGGTCCAGGGGTTAAAACTCTGTGCTTCCACAGCAAGGGGCACAGGTTCCATCCCTGGTCTGGGAAGTTCTGGCCTCAAGGTGCGGCCAATAAAAAAAAACAAGAAAGAAAATTAAAAATACAGGTCCCGGGACCTCAACCATAGAGGGCATTGCCTGGGACTCTGGAATTCAAACAAGCTCCCTGGGTTCATTAAATTAGCTGGGAGCCATTGGCAGAGGCTGGCATCTCACAGTGCAGACATCATGGTTGCACTTGGAGTGTTGGCTGGTCTGAGACCACGGTCCCCACCCTTTCGTAGGAGATGGTATGGTAGACAGTAGTTCTATCCCTGCCTCACCCCTACCCTTCTCACATGCTGAGCCCTGTGAAGGGGAGAGGGGAGGAGCTGCCTACCCAGCCACCCACCACAGCCACTGAGGGCGGTGCATCCTTGGACAGATTGTGAACCCCAAGGGCAGAGACACCTTCGCAGCCTGCACTGCTCCATCCTGACGGGGCAAAGATCTGATAGCACCAGTTAATGTCAGTAAGGCTCCCTCATTGCCTGGGCCTGTCCTGAGGCTTTGTTAATTAGTACCTTGATAGTCCCTTGGGTCCCTGGGATGAGAGGTTTGGGGAGAGTGGGGAAACTAAATGGTTTCATCCAGAAGGATCGTCCTACCTATAATAAGTATAAGGAGACTGAGACGGGAGTCAGCAGTGCTATGAGAAATGGAATCTAGAAATGTACCAGTGAACATTTCGGGAGTACTCATTATAAATGCTAGAAATACACAGGGAGCTCCCTGGTGGCCTCCTGGTTAGGATTATGGGCTTTCACTGTTGTGGTCTGGGTTCAATCCCTGGTCGGGGAACTGAGATCCTGCAAACCATACCATGTGGCCAAAAAATAAATAAATAAACAAAGTGAAATGAAAGGCAGCTTCCCACTTAGCTCAGTTAGTAAAGAATCTGCCTGCAATGCAGGAGACCCTGGTTCAGTTCCTGGGTTGGGAAGATCCCCTGGAGAAGGGAAAGGCTACCCACTCCAGCATTCTGGCCTGGAGAATTCCATGGACTGTATAGTCCATGGTGTCACAAAGAGTTGGACAGGACTGAGTGACTTTCACTTTAGTCACTTCCCACTTAATACCCACTTGCACCCTAGGAGATAGGAGCTATGATGCCCCCCACTTTACAGGAGGGCACAATGAGACCCAGTGTTCTGTCCAAGGTCATGCAGCCAGTGCAGCAGAACCAGGGCCACACCCAGGCCATCTGACTCCAAAGTCTGGACTCCCATGCCTGTTCTCCAGGGCTTTCTGTGCCGCACAGTCCTGGTTACCACCCGAGCCACAGCCTCTCACTCAGGGGTCAGATGTTACCTCTGTGCTTGGTCCCACATGGGGCGGGCAGGGGTGATGTCCTCGCGCTAATGCTGATTTTGGCTCTCACTCCCAGCTGAGCCTTTGGACCTGATCATGGATTTCCTGTTCCTGGGGAGGATGAGGCCACTGGGAGGTGTGGTGAGGCGGGGACAGGCCCTTCCCCTCTCCAGGGTCAGTGGCCTCTAGGGGACTCTACACCCTGGGCCTTTTCAGGCACCGTAGGCTCCCTCTCTAAGGCTGCTGGAGAGCAGACTCCTCCTCCCAGGAGGGCACAGAGGAGGGCATAGCTGGCTGCATTATTATAAAGGCATGGCCAAGGTCTTGCCCCCGGGAGCCTACCTCCAGCATGGCTTTAGGACAACTTTGAACCAACTTCAGATTTCTAGAATCAGGTGGGTCTTGGGCAAATGCAGTGGCTCCAAAATGGGTGGTAGAAGATGAGCAGTGGAATCAGACAGCCCCAAGTCTGAACTGAAGTCTAAGCACTTTCTAGCGGCAACTACAGAGTAGCCCCCACTCACCTCAACTAGAGAAGGCCTGCACACAGCAACGAAAGACCCAGCGCAGCCAAAAATAAGCTAATAATAAAAAAGGAAGTGATAATTCCCATCTCATCAGTTGTGATAATTAAACGAAGCACTGTGTTCAATGCCTAGGCATTCACCTCCACCCTTGGGCCTGGAGCAGAGAGATGCTGGGCAGAGGGCAAGTCCACATGTTCCCCACACCTGGCAGCAGGTTTTCAATAGGTGCTCGAGCCCACTGGCGGTGTTGCCTCTTCTTTATTACCTGGAGACAATGGAGACCAATTTGGGGCAACACTCTTTAAACTCTCATCAGAGGGCGCTGAGATCCGCAAATGACTCCAGGACATCTCTGGCACTCCTGCCAGGCAGTCTGCATTTCCAGCTTCCCTTCTCCCTCCTCCCTCCAGGGCTGCTCCAGGGCCCCGCCCTCTCTCCCCCTCCCTCCATCCACATCTGGATTCAACTAGAGAACAGCAGGCTTTCTGTGACTGCCTCTACCTTCCTCTGCCCTGGGTCCTCCAGTTCAGAACTGTGCTTCTCACAGACATGGCAGGGGGAGAGAGGCCAGAAAAGCTGAGGGATCCTGTTTCCCTACAGTGCACATGACTCCTCTCCCATCTCCCCCCCAATTCTTAGTGCTCCCTGCTGCCCCAGTTCTAGCCTGGGGCCCTAGTTCTGAGCTGGGCTGGCTGTCTCCAGGCACAAGCAGGAGACTGCAGTCCTCCACTCTCCACCCCCAGTCCAGGCCACCTCCCCTCCCTGCCAGGGAGAAGTCCTGCTGGGCTCCTGGAGGCCTGGCCATAAATTGGAATGCAGCAGTCACAGTTGAAGGCAGCTGAAACTCTCATTAAAGTGACATCAACCCCACCACAGGAGGATGCTGTAAATCCAGGGAAAGGGGGCATTCATCCAGGGAGAACCGCAGGAGCAAAGAAAAAAAACCGTAAATAGAGGAGACGTCGTGTCTGGAACTAATGGTGGGGCCCTCCCTGCCCAAGGCCATGCAGAACTGGGGATGGGGAGAGACTCTGGGGCCCAAGGAAGGGGTGGGGGTCGTGAGGTGGGTGCTCGGCCTTTCGAAATGTGATGTGTATGTGCTAAGTTGCTCAGTTGTGTCCAACTCTTTGTGACCTGTGGACTGTAGCCCGTCAGGCTCCCCTGTCCATGTGATTCTCCAGGCAAGAATACTGAAATATGCAACTATTCCCTTCTCCAGGGGATCTTCCCAACCGAGGGATTGAACCCAAGTCTCTGGTGTTGCAGGCAGATTCTTTACCTTCTGAGATACCAGGCTGGTGCTGGGAGCAGAGTTGGTGTGTGTCCCTGGCAGAACTGCTGGGGACCTATCACTGTTTATAGGCTTTCTCAGGGACAAGAGGAGCTGCTGGTATTGGCCATTAGGGTTTTTTTTCAAGGGAGAAATCAGTCCTGGGTAAAGCTCTGGGCTTGTAGCTGGCCATCTGAGTTCTAGTTTGACTCTGCTCCTTGCTTCCAAGCTGTGGACCTTGGGAGAGTGGCTTTGCCCTTGGAAGCCTCAATTTCCCGCCATCAGAAAAACAAAAGTGGTCACCCCTACCACACAGGCTTGGATGTAGATAAGCTTGCACCATGTCAGGCAGTGTGTGCTGTTTATCAAATGACTCAATGAACCAGCAAATCCCTGTAGCCTCAGATGCTGGGTTTGGCTTTCAGGTCAGTTTCCTTCTTGCCTGAGTATGGGTTCAGTCACTAGTTTTCTGAAAGACTTCGAGCAAATGATCTAACTTTCTAAGGTTTGAGGTTTTTTTCCTGGGAAGTAAAAGGGATTTAGGAGACTGACTCTTTGGTGGATGGTGCTGCCTTGGGGATCTGTGGAATGGCCCAGGTCTCCAGGTCCTTATGCATGTTGGACTGCTTTCCAGAACCTTCCCCTAGACTCCCACCTCACCACCTGCATCAGGAACCTCAGGCACTCTCCTAGGAAGCCACATCCACCTTTGCTCTCCAGTGCTGGTGGCAGCGGCGCTAGTGGCAGGCCTATTCTCAGGAAGGATCAAGGCCAACCAGGCTCTCCTGAGGCTGATGCCATCAGAGTCACCTGGAGGGCCGCCACATCAGTGACAAGTGGCAGGGTCCCCCTGCCCAGGTTTTGTTTCAGCAGGTTTCGGGTGGGGCCTGAGAATTTTAAGAAGTTCTCAGGTGAGCTGCTGCTGCTGCTAATTAGAGTGGTTGTGCCAGAATTCAGGCTACCTTTCCTCTCTCTCTGTCTTTTTAAAAGCTTTTTTATTTGTTTAAGGCTGTGCTGGGTCTCTGACGCTGTGCATGGACTTTCTCCAGTCGCAGTGAGCAGGGGCTCCTCTTCATTGCAGCATGCCGGCTTCTTGTTGCGGTGGCTTCTCTTTTTGCCGAGCATGAGCTCTAGGTGTGTGGTCTTCAGGAGTCGTGATGCCCAGGTTTAGTTGCCCCAGGGCATGTGGGATCATCCTAGACCAGGGATCGAACCCATGCGCTCTGCATGGGCAGACTGATTCCCAACCACTTGTGTGTGTGCATGCTAAATCGCTTCAGTCATGTCCGACTCTGTGACCCTGTGGACTGTAGCCCACCAGGCTTCTCGGTCCACGGGATTCTCCAGGTAAGAATACTGGAGTGGGTTGCCATTTCCTTCTCCAGGGGATCTTCCAGACCCAGAGATTGAACCCACGTCTGTTATGTCTCCTGCATTGGCAGGCAGGTTCTTTCCTGCAGTGCCACCTGGGAAGCCCTCTCAGCCACTGGACCGCCAAGGAAGTTCCCCTTTCCTCTCTTCTTGCACACCTGCAGCTGAAGCAAACTGGCAACTTAGGCAGACTCTGGATGCCAGTGTGCAGGCCTTCGGAGTCACCTGGGCCCCTCTGATGCCAGTCTTCACAGATGCAAAGAGCAGGTGTGGAGTGCTTAGTGGAACACCCATTCTGTACCTTTAACAAGCCCCGCAGCCACAGAGGGCACTGGCATTGGAAATTCAGTGTCCTGGCAGGGTCCTCATCACTTCTTCCCACCAAAAAGAGTTAAAGAAAATGGGGATGAAGAGAGAAAATATGTAGGAACTAAATTCAGTAAAATGGTTTAGATGGAGGAGTCCAGTACTAGTACAAGCACTGGAAAGGGAAAGCATTACAACCGGTCTTCTTTTTTTCTTTTTAAACTTTTTATTTTATATTGGAGTAGAATTGAGTAACAATGTTGTGATAGTTTCAAATATACAGCAAAGTGATTCAAAATATCTATTCTTTTTTCAAACTCTGTCCCCATTTAGGTCATTACATAGTATTGAGCAGAGGTCTGTGTGTTATGGGCTTTCCAGGTGGTGCTAGTGGTAAAGAACCTTCCTGCCAATGCAACAGATGTAACAGATGTGGGTTCGATCCCTGTGTGGGGAAGATCCCCTGGAGGAGGGCATGGCAACCCACTCCAGTATTCTTGCCTGGAGAATCCCATGGCCAGAGGATTCTGGTGGGCTACAGTCCACAGGGTCTCAAAGAGTCGGACATAACTGAAGTAACTTAGCAGCAGCAGCAGCTATGTGTTACACAGCAAGTCCTCGTCCATTACCCATTTTAAATGTCGGGGGAAGTAAGGGAGGGAGAACAGTGACGGTATGTGGGAGTCTCTGATGGCCAAGGGGGCAGCAGGCACCCTGGTGGAGGAAGACCTCAGGCTGACCATTGGTCCCAGAGCCAAGCCACAGACTTCAGCAAGCCCCTGCCAGTGGCAAACCTCAAATCCTCTCCCACAGGCTGGGTGTGGTAGGGACCACAGGCTCTGGATCTGTCCTGGGGTTACAGAAAGGGGTCACTGATGCCCAAACTGGATGGCAAGACCCAGGCCTGACCCTGTCCCAGTGGAAGGCGGGGGTGTCCTGGGCTTCTCTGACTGTTCATTGCTCTCCATGGCCCACACATGGCTGAGAGCTCACTCTCGCCTGGACTCTGGGGCCAATCTGGTTGTAGGAAGGGGCAGAAGAGGGAGTTGAAGCAACAACCCTGTCTTACAAATTTTCCTTCGAGCCCTAGTCCCCAGGCATCTTGGAGACACAGTGAGAAGAAGACCCTCCCTGAACTTGTGTTTCTTGAGGCCTGGACTTGACTCTACTTGTTTATTATTAGTAGTAGTAGTATTTTATTTATTGATTTATTTATTTGGCTGTGCTGGGTCATAGTTGCGGCATGTGGGATCTAGCTTCCCAGCTAGGAACTGAACCTGGTCGCCTGCACGGGGAGCACGCAGTCTTAGCCACTGGACCACCAGGGAAGTTCCTGGATTCCAGAGGGAGGCCTAAAGCTACAGCAGTCCTCCTGAGGGGCTACGGCTCTGGAATCGCACTTGGGGGAGAGAACAGGCACCTTGGTTCTGGGGATTTTCTTGGCACTTATTGGCAGCCCTCGTCAGCTTTGGCATCAAACCAGAGAGAGGGTCATTTGGGCCCATCCTTTTGCCTGGGGATTCTGAACTTTTTTTAAATAGTTCATGTGAGTAGAAATAAAAATAGTTTATTCCCTCCGATTAACCAAGTCTTTCCCCCGTGAACATGAGCTGCAGACAAGGCAGTCCTTTGTTGGAAGGTGGGGCTCCAGGTGAATGGAAGCTACACCTGCCGAACTTCCCCTCTGTCTGTGCTGCACTCACTCACGTCCGACTCTTTGTGGCCCCACGGACTGTAGCCTTCCAGACTCCTCTGTCCATGGGATTCCCCAGGCAAGAACACTGGAGTGGGTTGCCATTTCCTCCTCCAGGGCATCTTCCCGACCCAGGGATCGAACCCACGTCTCCTGTGTCTCCTGCATTGGCAGAGTGGATTCTTTACCACTGAGCCGCCTGGGAAACCCTGAATGCTCCCTCAGGAGTTCCTTAAGATGCTTGACTAGTGTGGGCAGACACTGCCCTTGCCCCGGCAATGGAAGCGAGTGCCTTGAAATGATCCGGAGCTGTGGGGTGGGGTGTGTGTGCTGGTCAGGCTTCTCCCAGGAAGGAGCGGCAGCCGGGCCCTGCCCTGCCCAGCGCTGGCTCTTGGTTTACTCACCTGGTAGGGAGTGTTCTTTCAGCCACCAGAGGAGGTGTGTCTGTGACTACTGTCTGTTTCCTTTCCCTTTTATTTTTTAAGCCTTTGTGAGAAAGACCCCATGGTTCCGCTTGTTTTCTTTGAGTCGTCTTGTTGGCTGAGGTGTTTGCATGCCGAGAAACACACACTAATATTTTTCTTCTCAGCAAAACACTAATTATCCCACCCAGTAACCTTTCTGGCATTTTTTTTTTTTTTAACCACTCCTAAGCTCTTCGGTGCCGAGGAATTTCTGTTTTCCCATCATTGCAGCAAGCTGACTGTGTCTGAGAGAGCTGTCCCTCATGGATGGGGGCCCTCCCCATGCTCTCAGCTGGCTGGGAACCATCTTTTTACATCAAGTGTGGTCTTCCACCAGGCTGTGAACAAACTCCCTTCTGTTTTCCCACACCCAGGACGGTGCCTGGCACGTTGTATAAATGTTTGCTGCAGAAGTAGGTGAATGAACAAACGTGGAAGACTGAAAAAAGAAAGGATGGGGACTTCCCTGGTAGTCCAGTGGCTAGGAATCCACCTGCCAACGCAGGGGGCATGGATTCGACCCCTGGGCCGGGGGGATTCCACATGCCGCGGGGCAACTATGCCTGTGCCACAGCTACTGAGCCCACATGCCTAGAGCCCGTGCTCTGTAGTGAGAGAAGCCACCGCAATGAGAAGAGTAGCCCTTGAGCGCCACAATGAAGAGCCGCCCCCGCTTGCCACAACTAGAGAAAGCCCTCATGCAGCCATGAAGGTCAGCACAGCCAATAAGTAAATAAATACATAGAATAAAAAGAAAGGATGCTCAGCCAAGGGGCCAGGGTAACAAATGGGGCTCCCCTTTGGCCCCTTGCTCAGCCCCCATCCCCTGTCCCACCTGCAGCCATTCTCAGCTGCCAGCCGGCTGGCACCTTCCCTGGAGCCTGGGATGGAGGGACCAGAGGATAAAGGCAGAGCTGAGCAGTCATCATCCGGCAGCAGCACCCCCTCTTCCAGGTCAAAGATAATGTCCGGAGAGCTGAGCTGTCTGGTCCAAGTTTCCCTAGCCAGCGAGTAGTGGCACTGGGACTCGGTCTCCAGGCAGGTGTTGAGAAACAAGAGCCTCTTAATTAATTCTGGGTGTTGTTGTTCAGTCATGTCTGACTCTTTGGGACCCCATTGACTGCAGCACACCAGGCCTCCCTGTCCTTCACCATCTCCTGGAATTTGCTCAAGCTCATGTCCATTGAGTCAGTGATGATATCTAACCGTCTCATCCTCTGTGGCTCTTCTGCTTTTGCCCTTTCTGGGTACGGGGCCTTCTAGTCTGTCCTGCTACCACCTCTGGTGCTGAAGGGAGCAGGGATTGCCTCATCCGCCCCCTGTGTGGAACACAAACACCTTTCTTCTCCTGTCCCCTTTGACCTGCAACCATCTTTCTTCAGCCAACAGGGTGGTGATGGTTGTCTCCACGTTACAGATGAGGAAACCGTGGTGCAGAAAGTGGAACTGACCTGACCAAGGGAGCAGAGCAGATCAGTGTGCAGAGGCAGGGTTGGGGCTCCGTTTCTCTGACAACAAGCCTGTGCCCCCCACCCACTTTGTCTCTCCTGGTCAGGTCTGTCCTCTGCTCTGTCCCTTCCCTCCAGGACCCTGGCTTCTCTGACTTGACCTGGCTCCAGCGGAGGTGCGAGATGCCCCACTTCGGAGGGTTGTCCTGGGAGTCAAGACCAGAACCCAGGATCCCTCTTCCCAGCCCCGGCTCTGCACACAGTCCTGGAGCTCTCAGCTGTAGGATGTGGAGCTGGAGGCCTGGGGAGCTTCAGTACACAGGACAGCAGGCTGATGCGTTAAAGATGCCACAGGGTGCCCCTCCTGCACCTCCAGGCCCTCCTGGCTGATGTTTGCTGAGATAAAACCTCCCTCCAAAGGGAGAATGTTTAGGGTGAAACCTCCCTAGAGCATTTGTCCTGCCCTGCTTGGGAAAGTGGGCAGGTTGCTCACAAAAGGGTTTGCTTTCAGCTCCCACTGATCTTTTTGGTTCTAAAATCGAGTATAGGGACTTCCCTGATGGTCCAGTGGCTAAGACTCCATGCTTCTAATGCAGGGGGCCTGGGTTTGATCCCTGGTCAGGGAACTGGATCCCACATGCTGCAATGAAGAGTTTACACGTCACAACTAAAGATCCTGAGTGCTGTAACTAAGACCCAGCAGAGCCAAATAAATAATATTTTTTTAAAAATAATAAAATAACCGAGTGAACTGTTTCCCAGGGAGAGTGAGACCCTGAGTACTAACTTGGTCCACACTCTAAGGGTGGAAGGGGGCCGCTAAGACAGGATGAGTATCGAAGCTACTCTCCTCTCAGGTTTGGTGTGCCCAAATTCCTTCAGTGTTCTAGATGAAGGCAGTGATGGTGTTGCTCCATATCAGTGTTTTCTCAGAGACAGAACTTTTGCATCATAACCCATCCCCACCTAGGACTGATTCCTATTGGCTGGTCTGAGGGAGAGACTAAGTAGAGAAGATTTATCTGACTTTATCTTGTTAGTTTGAAGCTCTATTTTTGTCTGTCCCACTCCTATAATGTAAGTCCAATACTATAATAGGTTTATATAGAACCCTATAAAGCAAAAGGCCATCCACTGGAATCCTGCTACCACATGGAGTTTATCTATCAGTCTGCTGCCTCTGAGACCCTGATGCCCTCCAATCAAAATCATTTTGCACTCTCAAATCGGTGGCCCAGGTGGAGCAGAGCAGGACCCTACGCTCCTTCCCCGCAGCCCCCCACCCCCGCCATGTCCTCAGCCTGCCTTTTGTCTGCGGAAAAACTTTAGCTGAAGAACCAGCTTAATCAGAGAAGTGAGAAGATGCAGAAACAAAGGAAACAGTGCAATGAGACCAAATACTAACAGTTTAGTCATTAAGTAAAGTCAAGGACCTTTGATTCCTCGTCCGGGGCTATAGACAATGTTCTGAGCCATACCCTGTGAGCTGTCTTGTAAATACTGAAACCCCCACCAGGTGGAAGAAGTTAACTACATGATGACCAGACCGCAGACTGGTGTCCCGGTGCCAGGGGGCACTTATTAGCATGCCACAGTTCTAATAAGCTGCCACAATTCTGATAACTGGCCTCAAAGAAATAGGAAAAACCCGGCCCTGGAACTGAGGACTAACTGTGCTTCAGACAATCGAGATGACGCTGGTCAAGTCATCCTATAATGAATTTCAAGATGACCATCAGAGCTGACTGTGCTGCTTCTGCATGTAGCTCCCTCTCTCCACCCATAAAAGCTCTTGCCCACTGACTCCCAGTAGCGGAGAGTTCGTCTTTGGATAAGAGTCTGCCCTCCCCCTCAGGTTGCCTGCCTCTGAAATAAAGCAAACTTTCCTTTCCTCCAAACTTGCCTTTTGATTGGCTTTTGAGCGGCAAGCAGCCGGATTCCATTTTCTGTAATTCAGAGGCTCACTGGTCTGTTCTTACCAGTGCCCTGCTCCAAACCTAACAGCTTCCTCAGCTTGGCCTTCAAGGCCCAGCACCATCTCCTCCTGCATCACTGTGTGCTCCATGTCCCCTGGCACTGGGACACCAGGCTCTCTCACTCCCTTTCTGTCTCTCTTCCTTCACTTGGCTTCCCTGGTGGCTCAGATAGTAAAGCGTCTGCCTGCAATTCGGCAGACCAGGGTTCGATCCCTGGGTCAGGAAGATCCCCTGAAGAAGGAAATGGCAACCCACTCCAGTACTCTTGCCTGGAAAATTCCATGGACTGAGGAGCCTGGTAGGCTACAGTCCATGGGGTCACAAAGAGTTGGACAGGACTGAGCAACTTCACTTTCACTTTCCTTCACTTAAAGAGCACCGGACCCCTTCCTGGGCTTACTAGGTAGCGCTAGTGGTAAAGAATCCATCTGTAATGCAGGAGCTATAAGAGACATAGGTTCAGTCCCTGGGTTGGGAAGATCCCCTGGAGAAGGAAATGGCAACCCACTCCAGGATTCTTGCCTGGAGAATCCCATGGACAGAGGAGTCTGGCAGGTTATAGTCGATGAGGTCACAAAGAGTCAGACACGACTGAAGAGACTTAGCACGCACACACACAGACCCTGTCCTAAGTGCAATGGATTTGCTTTCTCTTAGCTTATACTATAGGATGCTGCTGCTGCTGCTGCTAAGTCACTTCAGTCGTGTCCGACTCTGTGTGACCCCATAGACGGAAGCCCACCAGGCTCCGCCGTCCCTGGGATTCTCCAGGCAAGAACACTGGAGTGGGTTGCCATTTCCTTCTCCAATGTGTGAAAGTGAAAAGTGAAAGTGAAGTCGCTCAGTCGTGTCCGACCCTTAGCGACCCCGCGGACTGCAGCCTACCAGGCTCCTCTATCCATGGGATTTTCTAGGCAAGAGTACTGGAGTGGCTTGCCATTGCCTTCTCCGATACTATAGGATAGACGCAGATAAAAACAGATATTCAGATACACAGAGTAAATTTAGATAAGTGCTATGCGTTCAGTAAAAGAGGATGATGTGCTAGAGATGTGGGTTGTGATTGAGGCCACATTCCTTGACCTACTCCTACAGGGGTAGAGGTAAATGCAGCCCAGAGGTGGAGGCCTGCCCACAAGCCACTCCCCCAGGAAGCCTGCCTGCTTTGGGGGGCTGGCAGCCTTCTCTCCTACCTCTGGACTTTATCTCCCTTCCTGGCAGGGTGTCTGGTGGCTTCAGTCCAGTCCACGCCCCATCTGCTGTTGAGCGGTGAGCTCCCCAAGGGTAGAGAAAGCTTCTCTTCCAGCCCTGTGCCTCCCACTTGCCCTGCCCATGCCAGGCACAGAGTAAGTGCTCCAAGAAGGTTTGCTGGGGGAAGATGCGCAAGGATACCTCCCACCTCTGAGGGCAGAGGGCAGACAGGGTCCAGCCCAGGGTCGTTGCCCAGAAGAGAGCCACTTCTGTGCCCTGGAGAGGGACGGATTGAATGGGAGAATTAATCCCTGGTGGTGGTGGGGGGGGGCATTTAAACCAGTCCAGGCAATTGTGGGACGGAACCAGTCAAATTCTTTTAAAGCTTTAAATAGTTTGCTCTGATGAGGAGCCTAAGAACAGTATCAGGACTGTTCCTTGGCTTGGAAAGGTCTGGAACTGTTTATGGGGGCATACTTTGATGAAGAGAGGAGGTGGGGTGGGTATGCAGGCTCATTGTTTGTGGGAGAGGGTGTGTATGATTTGGAGTCTGTGTGCAGTGGGGGTGTTTGTATGGTGGCTTTGCGGTTTTGAAATACTGGCATAGGATATGAGGTAGGATGTGTGTGTGTGTGTGTGAATGTGGTGACGACGTGTGTGTGTATGTGTGTGTGTGGTCGGGTGTGTAGGTGGCAGTGCCATGGTGGCTGGGGTGCCTGTGTATGCATGGTGCCTCCCAGCGCACGGTGTGGAGGGGATGGAGGTGCTGGTGTGAGTTCGCCCAGAGGGCAATGGAGGACTTGCCCAGGGCCCCGTGAGGCAAGGGCCAGGGGAGGAGGGGCCGCGGTGGGCTGGGCGCCAGCACCCTGGTCACTGGAGACAACCAGACATCACTCTCCCAAGTGGTACCCGGGGCCCTACAGCCGAAAACCATCAGATACCCCTGCCCCTGGATCCCCATCTGTCCTTTGGGGGATGCTCTTGCTTCTTCAGTTTCCCGGTGACCTGTGGCCCCTCCTTTTTGGAGCCCTATAGTCAAGTCCCATCCCCATTCTCTATCCTACTGCTCAGAGCAGACACCAAAATATTTCTGCGTTTCCTCTGGAAAAATCCCGGGAGGTCTGCTTAGAACTGCAGCAAAGGGCCCACATCTGTGCACAGTTCAGCTGGGGCAGCTGGAAACTCAGGCACTGGAGTAGGCTGGAGCTCGGAGCACAACAGTGCTTCCCCTTCTCTGTCCGAAGCACACGGCTGAGTAGCTAGCCCTCCGCTGGTGTGTGCACACACGCAGGCACGCTCTCGCACACACCTAATTTCTGTAAGACCTGCAGAGGCCAGGCAAGGACACGTATGAGCACACTGGTGAGCCAGTGCCCCTGAAGACACAGACGCCCAATGCTCTGAGGCCCGTCCCTCGTGTGCGATGCCGACCACCCCACACCTGCAGGACAATGCACGCTGATTCACCGAGGCCTCAGGAGGATGTGTGACGCACACGGGTTGTGATTCAGTTCCAGCCACCTGTAAAGCCCCCACAAACAACTTCAGGCAACACCTGCCCTTCTTAGGTAACAGGCCAGGCCTGCCCTCCCTGGAGAGAGCCAGGCCGTGTCTCTGCCCTTGCCCATCCACTGCCCTTTCCCTGACTGAGGCTGCCTGCATCTCGTCTTGGGCCCTGGGCACCCCAATCGCTTCCTCACCAGGTGATCAGGAGCTGCCCTCAGCACTTGTATGACCCTGGGCCTCAGTTTCCTCCTTCTAAAGGAGGTGCTGGATGGGAGGGCTGCTAAGGTGTGTCCATTCCAACTCTGGACACCACGCCTATTTCTCAAAGGCCGACCGGGCTAGGAAGAGGCCAAGGGCTCAGTCATCTGCAGAGATGGGACTGCCAGGCTCTCTGGGAGGAGGGGAGGCAGGGGACTGCCTGTGTGGACGAAACCAGGGACAAGGAAAGTGTCAGCCTCAAGGAGCTGGCGGGCAGGCAGAGGAAAGCTGCCCTGAGCTGGGATTCTGAGAGCTCATGCTGGATGCAAGGGAGGGGATGAGACAGGAGGGAGCTGCCCAGCTGTGCAAGGGTTAACCTGGCCGGCAGGAGGGAGGCAGCCAGCCAGCCCTGCTGCTGGGACTTCCAGTGTTCTCAGACCCATGCCTGGGGAGCGTGAGGGCCCCGAGCAAGCGCCCCAAGTCCGCGAGGCCGCCGTGCCGGGGAGGCCAGGGCTGCCTGTTTGCCTCTGACTTTTGGGTCTCCCCCTGGCTGGGCCCCTCTTCTGGGCTTTTGCTTCCCATGACAGCCTGAACCAGTCCACCTGGGGGTGCTGAGCTGGGACTGCGGGCTGGTGTAGGTGGGAGTGCAACCCCCGCAGCTGCCCCTCCACCACCATGGCCCCCTCTGTAGGGCACGGAGCCTGAGAACCCCCTGTCCTGCACCCCAAAATATCTCTGGAAGCCTCATAGGCTCTGAGGCCACTGTCCCACTGGCTTCCATCCCTCCCCGGCCAGGAACTCATCTCTCCCCTTGGCCAGCCCCTCCTCTGCCTCCCAGTTTCTTCAGGCCTGCCCCTGAATCTGCCTCTTCTCCCTCAGCCAAAAACCAGGCCTCCCAGATTCCAGCAGAGCTTCCCGGTCAGGATAGGAATTTGCTCTTTAGGGCAGATGGGGGGAGTGGGATGGGGGAGCGGGCCAAGGAAGGGGGAAGGGGGAGAGGACGGATGGGAAAAATAAAGTGGAAGGAGGCAAAAAGAGCTGACGTTTGCTTGGGCCTTGGAAGGAAGGAAGAGCAAGTTTATTTTTTATTTCTAAGTTTCACTTATTTGTTAATTTATTTATCTGTTTGTTTTTGGCTGTGCTGCGTCTTTGTTGCGGCTCACAGGCTTTCTCGAGTTGCAGTATGTGCAGACTTCTCATTGTGGGGGCTTCTGTTGTTGCAGAGCACCGGCTCTAGGGCATGGAAGTTTAGTTGCCTCGTAGCACGTGGAATCTTCCCTGAGCAGGAATCAAACCCATGTCCTCTGCATTGGCAGTCGGACTCTTTACCACAGGACCACCAGGGTAGTCCAGGAGGGATGAGTTTAGTGCAGCTGCAGGATGCCCGGCAAGTGGGTGGCCAGGCAGTACGTGTGGAGGGGAGCCAGAGAACTTGAGCTCTCTAAGTTCCCTTGCTTTGCTGGGCATCAATTTCAGGCCCTGACTGCTCCAGATGGGGGTGAATTATGTCCTTGGCTTCTCCAGCAATGTATCCCAAAGTCCTGATCTTCTCAGGTGAGACCAGAATTCTCCAGGACCCTTGGAGGGGTGTCCTGGGTTTGGGGTGGTCTTTAACTCTCTTCATTCATACACAGCGCCATCTTGATGGCCTCCATGTCTAAAAGAATATCAAACCTCGTGGGCCTTCCTGGTTCTCCTGGGGCCCCTCCCTCTGCATATGAGCCCAGGCTGTGCATAAATTCACTCATCTCTCTGAGCTGGAACATCACACCTAGTTTCAAAGCTTTTTCTCCAGAAGCTATGGATAATTCTAGAATATTCTAACCCAATCATGAGTTAACCAACCCCCCTCCCCACAAAAAATAACTCCATTGGAAGCTTCAAAGCATTCGCCACTCTTCATTTCATATTTTCGAGGTCTGGGGCAAGTTTCCTCAAGGCTTTGCACCTCAGTTTCTTAAAAGCAAAACAGGGGAGGTGGTGCTAGTGGTAAAGATCCCGCCTGCCTATGTGAGAGACATAAGAGACGCGGGTTTGATCTCTGGGTGGGGAAGATCCCCTGGAGAAGGGTAGAGCAACCCACTCCAATATTCTTGCCTAGAGAACCCCATGGACAAAGCAGACTGGTGGGGCACAGTCCATCGGGTCTCAAAGAGTCAGATGACTGAAGTAACTTAGCATACACACATGCATCCCCAGTAGGACAGTTGGGAGGTCAGTTTTCTCTTGAGCACCCAGTCCAGTGCCTGATAGTCGCAGGAGGCCCTTGATTAACTTTAATTCAATTCACCCACCGTTTAGTCTCCTACACCTATTTAAGTCCGAGAGGAGCAAGCTGACCCTGTCGCCCTGTGACAAAGAGATGATGGCCTCCATTCAAGGGCAAAGTCCAGGAGTTTTTGATTAACTCGGGAATACCACTGGCTTCCAGCAGCCCAGCCGCTAAGGGGTGGGTGGGGAAGGGAGGGGAGGGTGTTGAGTACAAGTGCCGGGAGGTGATTGGGAAATTCAGAGATCCCGGAGGACGTGAGGGCTGGAGGGCAGGAAAGGCTGCAGCCAAGGCCTCTGCCACATCTACTGGGCAGCCTTGGGAAGGCCACAGTCCAGGGGCAGCCCAGAGCCCCTGTGAGAAGGGGGGTTCCTGTGGGGTTGAGAGGGCTCCTACGTTGTCCTATGCTCCTATCCTCTGCCCCAGGTTCCCTGCCCCAAACCTGAGTGCATCAGAGGTGTTTCTTTCTGGACTTGACTGGGGTGAGGTCACAGTGGCTTTGGAGGGGAGGAGCTATGCACCCTGCAGGTCAGTGCCCTGTGGATCAGGGACTTGGCCAGAGGGCACTGAGTGGGAAGTTAGGGCTGTGGGTGGGGTCCGGAAGAACCCCAGTGTGCTCACATTAGAGGGTGTCTCAGGGGTTGGGTGCCTCTCCCCTGCGTCCAGGCCCAAAGGGCACCCCACCCACCCCTGCTCTGCTCTCCAGCTCTGCTCTCCAGATGGAACATTCCACGTGGTGGACATCCTGGTCTGCACAGTCTCCCCGATTGCCAACCTACATCTGTCCTGCCAATCTGATAAAATTCTTTAGGTTTCGAGATATCAAGTAAGCAGTTTGTTTTTCTCCCTGAGGATAAACCAAACTTCGGGATGATTTGAAACAGTTCGTCCTCAGACTCCTGCATCCAACTCCTGCCCTCCCAGCCTCCTCCCCGCCCAACCACATGGGAAATTCCCCGGTTAGCCCTCCCAGTCATGCGAATGAGGCCACAACGAGTCAAAGGCAGTGGGAAAGAGGGAGGCCACCGGAGAAGCCTGAAGAACTAGCCCTTTGTGCTGGACTGGGGTCCTTGGGGGATGAGTGCATTTTTGGCGTTTTTAGAAAGATTTCTTTTTTTTTTTAATGAGCAGCAGAGAGGGAAGGGGCGGGAGGGAGGGAGAGGCAGAGAGACCAAAGGCAGGACTTGGGAAAAGAAGAGAGAGGAGGAGGCGGGAGGGCTGGAGAGGGAGGTTTTCAAGATCGTGGAAAATGTAAAAGGAGGTAGAGAAACAGACAGGGCCCAGCAGGGCAGTTCTTAGGACAGAGGGGAGTCGCCATGTCCATGCCTGAATGGACAGCTTCTACAGAGAAAGGGTGCTCATGTCTGGAGGTGGAGGAGTGGGTGAAATGAAGGTGCTGAGAAAGAATTTGACCTCCAGCTTACACGTGGGAAAAACAGGCTTCAAAAGGGATGCAGGATGGACTTTTCTGGCGGTCCAGTGGCTAAGATCCTAATGCAGGGGGCCCTGGATTGATCCCTGGTCGGAGAACTAGATCCCACATGCTGCAACTAAAGATCCTGCATGCTGCAACTAAGACCCAACACAGCCAAATAAGTAAATCTTTTTTTTTTTTTTTAAGTTGGGGGAACGTAGCAGCTGGTGGAGACTTCTCCCCCCACCGGGTACCAGGTATTGTGCTGAAAGGCTTTGCAAGCAGCACCTCATTTAATCCTCACGACAACCACACAAGGCCCGGGATGTGTCATCATCCCCACTCGGCACCACTTTGCAGGCGAGGAACTTTGAGAAGTCCGGCAGCTTGCTAACACCTAACGTGACAGCAGCCAGCTGAGCAGCAGCGGTGGCGTGGCGCTCAGCTCGGAGCTCATGGGCGCCTCCTGCTGCCGGGTGGGGCTTGGTGCAGCCAGCGGAGACAGCTGGAGCCGTGAGTCCGCCTGGAGGCGCCTCCTGGCCAGAGAGAGGACACATTTTCTAGCTGTAGACACCACACCTGGCCCTTCCTCAGGGTCCGTTCAGAAGACCCACAAGCCCGACCCCGCCATCTGACTCCCTTTGTGGAAAGACTGTTCTGCAAATGCTCCGTGCCTTGGCGGACCTAGGCAACACCTTCCTCCTCAGCTCTTTGTGGAGCGGATGTCATGAGGCCTCCATCCTCTTATGCCCCTGTTTTCCGCTCGACACACCTCATTGCAAGTCCTCTTTTCATACGTTGCTTTCCTCAGGGACTACCTTCACCAAAAGTCAGACACCTGGCCCTGCGCCGGACACAGCTGAATGACGGCGCCAGCATTCCACGAATACTCAGGTTCCTATATTCACGTCCAGTTCCAGAGGATCCACTCCGTGCTTGGAACGTGCAAGGAGCTGGCGAATGAGACAGTCCTGGTTCTAGGGACACCAGATAGGGGAGAGAGATGAGTGAGTGACTATGAATGGCCAAATAGCCTGGTAATGGGGATGCAGAAGCCCCAGTGGGTGCGAATCTGGGGTGGGGTTAGGGGGAGGGGGGAGGGGCAAGTCCTCGAGGGCTTCCTGGAGGAGGTGTGGACAAGAGTCTTGAAGAAAGAGAGATTCTCAACTCCATCAAATTCTGGAGGATTCAGGTTTGCTATTTCCCTTTCCCCACTCTTGGGCTTCCCTGGTGCCTCACCTGGTAAAGAATCCACCTTCAATGTGGGAGACCTGGGTTTGATCCCTGGGTTAGGAAGATCCCCTGGAGAAGGGAATGGCTACCCACTCCAGTATTCTGGCCTGGAGAATTCCATGGACTATACAGTCCATGGGGTCTCAAAGTGCTGGACACAACCGAGCAACTTTCATACACACACTTTCCCCACTCTTACCACCATTAAAAAAAATAGCAATAATTCATTTGTTTGTTAATATATTTGAAAAATACTTACTGGCTGCCCTGTATGTGTCAGGCCCTGAGTTAGTGTTGAGAACTCAGCAATGACTGAGGGCTAGTCGCCACCCTGTCAAAAGCTCCCAGACAAGTGTGGGCCGAGGAGCAGGCAAGCGATGACTCCCACTGAGACTGCTGCAGGGTCTGCACCAAGGCAGCCCTTTCACTTGACCCTCCCTCCCTCCCTCTGCCATTTTACATGGACTGGTGGCTCACCCATATGTCATGGGGCAGATAAGTAGCAGATCTGCGACCCCTCCTCAGTTCTCAGGCTCTAGATCCCCGTTCTCAGCTCTCACCAACCTGGTCTGTGCAGGAGGCAGTGGCTAGAGGTGGGCTGGCTGCCTGGGGGTGACTGCTCCAGGGGCTGCGCTGTGGGTCCCCTGAGTGGAACAGTGACCCTTCCTCCTGGGCTACCTGTGGAAGGTCTGGTGCTCGATGTGGGAAGGGCTGGGTGGGAACTCTTACAGGGGCAGGGTGGGTACTCTGTGGCCCGGGGCGGGGCTGAGCTGGTAGGTCGGGACACCCCCCACGCACCTCCTCACCCTCTTCCTCTTCCTGCATCTCCTCCCACCCCCTCCTCTCCCCTTCCCTTCCTGCCTGTGTTCTCCCTTCACCGCCACCTCTTTCTCCTCCTCCTCCTCCTGCTTTTTTCCTCCGAACTAATTGCTTAAGGGGTGAAGACCAGGTCGACTTGTGAAAACTCTGATCCATCGCCATGGTGATGCTAATTCAAGCTGAGTTCAAAGGAAATTGTTCCAGTTAAAACTAACAAGCTGGAGCTGGGGCCCCAGGAAGGACCAGTGCCAGGAGGCGCGAGCCCGGCTCCCAGTGAAATAGGAAAAACAAACCCTTCATTGGCTCCTTGCACCCCAGCTCTGTTCTGCTCTGTGCCCTCCCTGGGCCTTCAGATCTGCCCCAGCTGAGAAGAAACCTGAGAAGTCATTGCAGGGAGTCCCCCGCCTCCGGCCAGACTCCACCCAAACCGCCTCAAACAACCCAGCACATTGAAGTCTTCCCTTGAAGGCCTTACCGGTCACCCTCACCCTGCAGGCCTGAGGTTTAACCATCTTTACTACTTCTGGGGAATTTCCTCTACCCTTCACAAGATGCTTTCCATCACCTTCTAATGAGCGTGGATTTGAGAGCACCAGCAGTAAAGCAGCCAGGACCCCTGAAGTGCCTGCTCTGGGCTGGGCTGTTCTAAGACTTGGTGTCTGTGACCTGACAACCGGCTGGCTGCTTGTGTTAGTGTCCCCTCTACGTTTGGGGTTTCCTGCCATGAGAAAGCTCCCAGGGGAAGCACCTGCTTGATTTTAGCTCAGCCCGGTCTAGATGAGATAATTGTATGGCATCACGGACTCAATGGACAGGAGTTTGAACAAACTCCAGGAGATAGTGAAGGACAGGGAAGCTTGGTGTGTTGCGGTCCATGAGGTCACAAAGAGCCAGATACGACTTAGTGACTGGATGACAACAATAAGGTCTGGCTAGTTCGAAGGATGGCCCCTGAACTGGGGGGAGATGCCTTACCAATGGACAGGGATAAGACTTGCTTCCTAAATACAGGTGAGCAGCCTCTGTATTTTGAGTTGACCAGACCTCCGCTTCCTCCCGGCTGGCCCCCACAGCGCACTGCCTGGACCTCCCTCGATCTCAGCACACATCCCTTTCAGTCCGTGTGCGTGCTCCATCGCTTAGTCGTGTCCGACTCTTTGCGACCCCATGGACTGTAGTCCACCAGGCTCCTCTGTCCATGGGATTCCTCCAGGCAAGAATATTGGTGTGGGTTGCCATTTCCTTCTCCAGGGGGTCTTCCTGACCCAGGAATTGAATTCCACGTCACCTGCATTGGTAGGCAGATTCTTTACCACTAGGGTCCCCTGGGAAGGTTTAATGTGTCTCCCCTTTCAGTCTAGGTTGCCACAATTGTTTCTTCTTGACTCTGAGGGCAGGAACCGTATCTTGTTTGTCTGGGGCCCATAAGTGGCCAGGATAACCATTGTCTACCCACTGGAACACTGAATGGGGACCCTAGTCCCTTGGGAGGGGGATGCTCCGAGGTTCACCAGATGAAGGAGGTTTACCAGATGAAGGAGGTTTGGGGAGCTCCATATCCTGGAGGCCAGTTGAAGACCAGCAGGAGAAGCCTTTCTGGGAGGACTTGGTGGTTCCAGTCCACTGGCAGAGGCCAACATGGGAGCCCTTCCCTTGGCAGCCCTCACCTCTCCCCTCCAATCTTCCAGAAGACCTCTCTCTCTTGCTCAATCTCTGGTTCTTTTTCTTCACCCTGAAATATCTAGTGATCTTTGCAGGCATTGAAGAGGTACTAGTTGAGCAGGAGAAGAAATTCCTTCAGGTCATGCCTATGCGGTGCTTCTGTCTCAGCCCGAACAATCCAAAGCACAGGGCTGGGAAGCTCCCAGGAGAGCCTCATACTTAAAGAAATGAGTAACTGGGCGCTGGCTGCCCTCTGGGAGAAGGACGCCAGGAGTCAAAAGGCTTCAGATTTGCTCTCTCTTCAGATATACCCCGAGACCTTGGGAAACCTCTTCAGCTCTTTGTTCTTCAGTTTCTTCAAGCATAACAAAAAGATGCTCGTCCATGAACCATGTGGAGAGGGAGTCAGGGGCTGTAATTGCATGGCAGCATCACCATCAGCATCAAGGCCAGTGAACCCTCCTCTCTCCTCCCAGGGAGTTGAGGTTCAGGCCTGGCCTGTGTCCTGCACACACTCTCTGGGAACACCTCCTCCAGCCCCCACCCCAAGCTGAAAGGGGAGTTTGGTGTCTCTGGATTACAGAGGCAAAATCAGCCAGGATGGAGGAAGTGACTCAGCACGGGGGCTGGGGAAGGCCCAGGGCCAGGCCTCCCACTCCCAGGACAATCCGCACTGTGCTTTGTACTCAGCCCAGTGCCTTTCATCCCAGCATCTCAAAGCCCCTTTCAAGCTGCAGCAGTCCTGGGAGTTGGGTCATGATCTCAATTAACAGGAGAAAGCTGGGGCCCAAGCCCAGAGGAGGCAACTTTCCCCTGAATGAGGCCTTGACTATGGTACCCAGGGAGCCCATTATCTCCTAACCACAGGCTTCTGCCCCAAGCTCTAGATGCAGGGCCCCGTTGCAGGGCTGAGCTCGTTTGTCCTGGCCTGACCTCCGTGATGAGGGGATCAAGGTTCTGCTCAAGTCCTTGGAGGCTTGTGTTTGCAGGGCTGGAATTTCCCAGAGGGCCATGTGGTAGGTGCCCACTCCCGTCAGTGTTGCTAAGGGGCAACCTGCACAACTTTGCTTTTTCAAGTGGTGGTGGGGGGCTGAGGGGGCAGAGAAAGGAGATAGTGCACAGCAGAGGCTTTGGGTGAAGGCTCAGCTGGCTTTGGGGATCTTCTGTCCTGTTGCTGTTGTTCAACTGCTAGGTCACGTCCAGCTCGTGCAGCTCCATGGACTGCAGCACGCCAGTCTTCCTTGTCCTTCACTGTCTCCCAAAGTTTGCTCAAACTCATGTCTGTTGAGTCAGCGATGTCATCCAAACGTCTCATCCTCTGTCGTCCCCTTCTCCTCCTCCCCTCAATCTTTCCTAGCTTCAGGGTCTTTTCCAATGAGTCAGCTCTTCGCATCAGGTGGCCAAAGTATTGAAGCTTCAGTTTCAGGATCAGTCCTTCCAATGAATATTCAGGGTTTATTTCCTTTAGGATGGACTGGTTTGATCTCCTTGCTGTCCAAGGGACTCTCAAGAGTCTTCTCTAGCACCACAATTTGAAAGCATCAATTCTTTGGTGCTCAGCCTTCTTTATGGCCCAGCTCTCACATCTGTACACGACCTTACATCCTATCTTGGGGGAAACAGTATTATGGCCCCAAGCCTTGGGCATCCCAAGTGGTTTTAGCAACTGGTAACACTGAGTTTCTCTAGTCCTCTACCATCAAAGTATTCACAGTAATAGATCGACCAACAATTGTTGAGGCTCTTTGTACTCACCTCAAGACAAACAGGTGGAAGTTCTAAATCCAGCGGTGTAATCTTGGGTAATCAATTTAACTGCTCTGAACTTCAGTGACTTCCTTGGCAAATGGCTCCTTGGCTCAGTGTCTGGATCCCAGCCCTACTAATACTGCAAAGGAGAGAAGAACTGCAGAGCACGGCGGGGGGCTGGCCAGAACCTTCTTCCCTTCTGTCCAGGAATGAAGCGCAGAGAGGCGATGTGGAGTGCTCTAGGTCACACAGCCAATAGAACCCAGGCCGTGAAGAATCCTTCAAAGGGCATCCATTCCTGCCTTTCTAGGCTTGGATGATGCCGCTTGCCTGCTTGCTGACTCAGGGTGAAGAAAGGTGGAGCCGTTGACCTCAGCAGGTGGGAACAGAGAGGGAGTGGGAGGGTGGGGTGTCGTGGGGAAGACGGGGGCAGAGGCAAATCCGGATGTTGCACACGGAGAAGGGTGGGGTGGGGGAGGTTCCATTTTAATGGGGCATCAGCAGAAGAGAGGAGCTGACTCCCTGGACAGAAGGCTGCCCGCCCCCGTGATGATGCTCCATGCTCCGGATCAAAGCTGCCCTGGGCATCATTCCCTGGGAACTGTGTAACAGTGCTGGGCCCACTACCCTTGAGCTTCCCACGGGGCCTGCTTGTTGCAGCTATACCCAGCCCACCGCCCCCACTGGTTTCTGAAGAAGCCTATTCCAGCCCAGATGCCCTTTCTGTGCCTCCAGCTTGGGTTGCTGACTCAGGCAACTGGTTTGATGTCCATGGATGCCTGTGGCTGCAGACCGTCTGTCTCATCAATGCCAAGTTGCCCTCTCTGGTCCTTGTTGCCTCCCCAGCCTCAGCCAACACCTCCACCTCTAAGCGTCTTCGAACATGGCTCCGGATGTAGCCAGGTGTATTTGCTCAATAATCTTGGTATCTGACTCAGCCCTGCCCTTGTCCTTGGTTCAGCTCAGTTCAGTTCAGTCCAGTCACTCAGTCATATCTGACTCTTTGTAACCCCATGGACTGCAGCACGCCAGGCCTCCCTGCCCATCACCAACTCCCGGAGTTCACTCAAACTCATGTCCATTGAGTCAGTGATGCCATCCAGCCATCTCATCCTCTGTCGTCCCCTTCTCCTCCCGCTTTCAATCTTTCCTAGCATCAGGGTCTTTTCCAATGAGTCAGCTCTTGGCATCAGGTCGCCAAAGTATTGGAGCTTCAGCTTCAGCATCCAGTCCTTCCAATGAACATTCAGAACTGGTTTTCTTTAGGATTGACTGGTTTGATCTCCTTGCAGTTCAAAGGACTCTCAAGAGTCTTCTCCAACACCACAGTTCAAAAGCATCAATTCTTTGGCACTCAGCTTTCTTTATAGTCCAACTCTCACATCCATACATGACTACTGGAAAAACCATAGCTTTGACTAGATGGACCTTTGTTGGCAAAGTAATGTCTCTGCTTTTTAATATGCTGTCTAGGTTGGTCATAGCTTTCCTTCCAAGGAGCAAGCGTCTTTAAATTTCATGGCTGCAGTCACCATCTGCAGTGATTTTGGAGCCCCCAAAATAAAGCCTTTCATTGTTTCCACTGTTTCCCCATCTATTTGCCATGAAGTGATGGGACCAGATGCCATGATCTTAGTTTTCTGAATGTTGAGTTTTAGGCCAACTTTTTCACTCTCCTCTTTCACTTTCATCAAGAGGCTCTTTAGTTCTTTGCTTTCTGCCATAAGGGTGGTGTTATCTTCATATTTGAGGTTATTGATATTTCTCCTGGCAATCTTGATTCCAGCTTGTGCTTCATCCAGCCTGGGATTTTGCATGATGTACTCTGTATATAAGTTAAATAAACGGGGTAACAGTATCCAGCTTTGACATACTCCTTTCCCAATTTGAAACCAGTCTGTCGTTCCATGTCCAGTTCTAACTGTTGTTTCTTGATCTGCATACAGATTTCTCAGGAGGCAGGTGAGTTGGTCTGGTATTCCCATCTCTTGAAGAATTTTCCATAGTTTGTTGTGATCCACACAGTCAAAGGCTTTGGTGTAGTCAATAAAGCAGAAGTAGATGTTTTTTTGGAACTCTCTCGTTTTTTCAATGATCCAACAGATGTTGGCAATTTGATCTCTGGTTCCTCTGTCTTTTCTAAATCCAGTTCAAACATCTGGAAGTTCACAATTCACGTACTGTTGAAGCCTAGCTTGGAGGATTTTGAGCATTACTTTGCTAGTGTGTGAGATGAGTGCAATTGTGCAATTGAACATTCTTTGGGATTGGAATGAAAACTGACCTTTTCCAGTGCTGTGGCCACTGCTGAGTTTTCCAAATTTGCTGGCGTATTGAGTGTAGTATTTCCACAGTGTCATCTTTCAGGATTTGAAATAGCTCAATTGGAATTCTGTCACCTCCACTAGCTTTGTTCCTAGTGATGCTTCCAAAGGGCCACTTGACTTTGCATTCCAGGATGTCTGGCTCTAGGTAAGTGATCATACCATTGTGGTTATCTGGGTCATGAAGATCTTTTCTGTATATTTCTTATGTGTATTCCTGCCACTTCTTCTAATATCTTCTGCTTCTATCAGGTCTATACCATTTCTGTCCTTTATTGTCCCCATCTTTATTATTTATTTATTATTATTATTGCCCTTCATATAGGCAGGCAAGTGAGTGCAGCAAATCTGGCCCTTTCCCCACATGGACCTTTTTCAAAACTTCGTTCTGGGTTGACCCCTCTGAGTCCTGCCATTAGCTTCCCTATCTGTGAGCCTTCTCCCTCTCGGGTGCTGGGGCAGTGGGCCATAGAGAGGCCAGCTGGGGCCAGGAGGCCCAGCTCTGCCTTGGGTCTGCACATCCTAGGGGTGGGTACAGGAGCGGGAGTGAGGGAGGGGGAAGCATGGCCAAAGACAGGCAGCTGGGAGCGTCTCAGCCTGGTCTGGAAGACTCATTAGGGTGGGATGGATGGAAAGGGTTCTGAGGAAGGAGGGGAGCTGGGCTTGGGATCAAAATCGTAAGGGGAAAAGAATTTGAACTTTCTTCTGGGGTTTGTGAATTCTAGAGAATGGTTTCTTCATTATGACCTCTTTGATTCTTATCTGAAGTTCTTAAATGCCTTCCCATTTCAGCCTCCCTGACTTCCTCTGCTCTGAGGCCCCATCGTCTTCTCTTCTAGTCTTGGGCTCAACATTTTTCTGCAGTTTTTTTTTTTTTTTCAGTCTTTCAGTTCAGTTCAGTTCAGTCACTCAGTCGTGTCCGACTCTTTGCGACCTCATGAATCACAGCACGCCAGGCCTCCCTGTCCATCACCAACTCCCGGAGTTCACTCAAACTCATGTCCATCGAGTCTTTGGATGGGTATAAATCTTGCATTTTGCAGATGAAAAAATAGAGATCTAGATTTGGTGATTTATTTAACAGACACACAGCCAGCAATGTTAGAGCTGGGAAACTGACCAAGTCCACGTGGCTCCAAAGTCATGCTGTCTCCATTTCACCCTCATGCACATGTGCAGTGTGTGTTGCGTGTGCATGTTTGTATGATTTCCCCGAAGTCCTTGGAGGATTGTTTACTGGCCTCTCTCCCTTCCCCCTGTCCCTCCCTCCCTCCTTTCTTCCCCCTCCCCTTCCTCTTGTCTCTCTCCTTTCTGGATGATGTAATGAGCTGTCTTTGTGTGTGAGGGACAGAACTGCTGGCACTGGTCTTTCCAAAGTTTCAGGACACCCAATATCTAGCCCTGTCCTGGGAAGACGGAGGTGGTTTTGTAACTCTTCCCTGGCATTGCAGCAGTCTTGGCACCAGTGTTGGCCTCTAGGTGGAAATAAACAATTTTTTGGAAAAGTAAAGTGGAGAAAGCAGGAAGGTCAGGGTACTTGTGTGCCTGGTTTTCCTCAGCCTTTTACAGATTGTGTGACCTTGGGCGACCCTCTGAACTTCAGTTTCCTTAACTGTATAATGGGGACAACAATACCATCAGCCTCCCAGGAGTTGGGTTAGATGACATACGGTGCGTTAACACGCTTGGTAAACTGCAAAAAGTCAAGTCCCAAAATGTCAACCCGGGAAATAAGGGATGTTTGGGTTTTGCTCCCCTCAAGTTATTCTGACAGTGACATCAGAGGAACATCATCCTTTCCACACTCCAAACAGAAACAGGATCTAGTTGGATGGATCTTTCTTGATGATAATTCTTATTATGGTGGAATGAACTACCCAGTGACCTCTCCTCTCTTCATCAAGAGGATATTAGGAATTAGGAGAAATCCAATTAGAGTCATTCCAGTTGCTGAGAACACTTAACAACTGAAGCGGTGACAGTTCTACTGCCAGCCAAGCTTGGGAACAAGTGATGCTTTCTTAGATGAATTAATGCTGGGTTCTTGCTTTATAGGGGCAGGGTTAAAATCAGGTGAAGAGGAGAAATAGCCCTTCCAGAATGAGACCAGGCTGTGTTGGCTCTGGGGTAAAAATGAGAGGTCCCCGTGAATGGAGGCACACTTACTTCCTGGTCAGTAAGGACACTGGCCATAGTTCTCTGGTGGGAGGCTGAGCAGAGTCAGGGAGCCCACTGTTGCTCTCCTAAACCAACCTCTGCTGCCAAGAGGGCTTACCTAATGGCTCAAATTGTAAAGAATCTGGCTGCTAGTGCAGAAGATCAGGGTTCAATTGCTGGGTCGGGAAGATCCCCTGGAGAAGGGAATGGCAACCCACTCCAGTATTCTTGCCTGGAGAATCCCATGGACAGAGGAACCTGGCGGGCTACAGTCCATAGGGTCACAAAGAGTCAGACATGATTGGGTGACTAAGCATGCACTCATGCATTTAGAAAAAGACATAAGTCTTTTCCCATTTTCTAGCAGGGAATTCTGCTGAGATGGGACCCAACGAGTACAGACTCCTGATGGGCTACCAAGTGAGGTCACCATGATTACTGGGGGCAGAAGAGGGGTCCAGGGGCTAGCAGTGGTGGAAATGACCACCCCACTCTGTCTGGAGAGTGGAGAGACTGAATTCCCTAATTAGCTGTTCACAGGTTCAGTTTAGCTCAGTTCAGTCGCTCAGTCATGTCCAACTCTTTGAAACCCCATGGACTGAAGCATGCCAGGCTTCGCTGTCCATCACCAACTCCCAGAGTTTGCTCAAATTCATGTCCATCAAGTCGGTGATGCCATCCAAGCATCTCATCCTCTGTCGTCCCCTTATCTTCCCGCCTTCAATCTTTCCCAGCATCAGGGTCTTTCAGTAAGTTCACAGGTTAGCAAGGAATGACTTTTGAGAAACTTGAGTAACATCATATGCTCAAGGTCTAGATGAAATATTTTTGAACGCTCACTCTGGCTGTCGATAGTTGGCGTTGGAAACAGACCCAAGTAGATCATCATTCCTCCTTACTGCCTTAGGCAGTCCTGACCAACTGTTGATATATGGTTGCCTTAATATGCCCTTATATTTCTGAAAGTAAAAGTCATTCAGTGGTGTCCAACTCTTTGCAACCCCATGGACTATACAGTCCATGGAATTCTCCAGACCAGAATACTGGAGTGGGTAGCCTTTCCCTTCTTTCAGGGGATCTTCCCAGCCCTGGGATCGAACCCAGGTCTTCCACATTGCAGGTAGATTCTTTACCAGCTGAGCCACCAGGGAAGCCCAAGAATCCTGGAGTGGGTAGCCTATCCCTTCTCCAGGGGATCTTCCTGACCCAGGAATTGAACTGGGGTCTCCTGCATTGCAGGCAGATTCTTAACCAACTGAGCTATGAGGAAGCCCTCATATATTTTTGAGGGAAGCCCTCATATTTCTAGGGATGATGATACTACATATCCTTCCATTCACTAACTCATTTATCTGTCCATCCATCCACTGTTCGTTGAAAGATAAGTAAGACAGTGAGGCTTTCCTTTAGTATCTCAGGGTATTGTCTTTTCAGGGATTCCAATGCCTAAGCAAGAGAAGTGATTTCTAACATCTAACCTAAATGTCTAATATCATCTAATTTCTAAGTGTTGTAAATAAAGATAAAACAGGATCATTCACTCGCTCATCCACTCATGCATATATGAATGCATACATTTATTCCACAAATATTTTTGGGTGTGTCCTCTGTTCTAGACATATTGGAAGCTGTCCCTGTATTTTGGACATGTTCCTTAACTTTTCAAGCTCATTAGATACCTTTGAAGGCATAACAAAGGTGGTCAAATAAGGCTAACTGGTGGGGGCTTCCCAGGTGGCTCAGTGGTAAAATATTCGCCTGCCACTGTAGGATACTCAGAAGACCTGGGTTCAATCCCTGGGTTGGAAAATCCCCTGGAGGAGGAAATGGCAACCCACTCCAGTATTCCTGCCTGGAAAATCCCATAGACAGAGGAGCCTGGCAGGCTACAGTTCCTGGGGTCACAAAGAGTCAGACACAATTGGGTGAGTGAGCATACATGCAAGGCTCATTTGTAACTACATATTTGGACAAAACAGCTCTCACAATTCCGTTTGTTTTAGAAGCTCAAAATATCTAAGAGCATGGTCACTTCCCAGAGGAGCAATTGTTTGCTGAAGGTTCATCCCAACTGGCAAAGGTCAGGCCCCAAAATTCCTAATCATCAGCCATGACACCTTGTCCAAAGGAGCAGGTGAACAAGCCAGGCCCACTTTGCCTCTGTCTGAACTTGCTCCCTGCCCTGCCCCTGGGTTCCCAGTCCCCACCCCTTGCCTCCTCTCAGCTTCCACACCTTATTACAGAGGTGATGGGGAGGAAGTGGGCTGAGCCTTGGGACAGGAATACCCCTTAAAGGCTGAGCCTCTCTTGAGTCATCAAAGAGGGGCTATCTGGTTGTCAGAAGGGGTGGGGGAAGAGAAGAGAGGGAACGACCCAGAACTCTCATTAATGTCTGACACCTCCAATAAAAGCTGCATATTCCCCAAAAGCAAGTTTTGAAAGTGCTAGACTCTTTGAAGCTTGGTGTTTAACTGCCACTCCTTCCACGCACTTAATAGGAAACCAAGCCCCTTGGCTTGCTCACAGGGCTCCCACCTGGGGCAATTTCCCTCCTCCAAGCATTTGAGGCCCTTGTGTGCTTCTTGCAGCTGAGCATGAAAGGGAGGCCTTGGTCCACACACAAAGAAGAGTGGCCACCCCAGGGGCAGTGGCTGTGGTACAAACAGGCTTGAAGGCTGGAGTGGATGAGAGCTGGGTGGGAAGGAAGCAGGGTAAGGCTTTGGAAGTTGGAAGGCGAATGGAGTTGAGAAATGGGACTGAGACCAAGAGTTCTTTTTCTCCTCTTCATTTATCTGAAAAAATTAGCATCTATATACATGCTAAAATAGGAATATACTGAAAAGCAAGTCCCCTTTTATGAAGACTACCTGCCTCTTAAACTACTAATAACAGCTTTTTGTGTACCATTCAGACAGAACTTTTCTACTCTTAAATGTATTTACTTTTTTCATCTTTTGCTTCCCAGGTAGTGCAGTTGTAAAGAAACCACCTACCAATGCAGGAGACACAAGAGATGCTGGTTGGATCCCTGGGTCGAGAAGATCCCCTGGAGTAGGAAATGGCAACGCACTCCCGTATTCTTGCCTGGAAAATCCCATAGACAGAGGAGCCTGGCAGACTATAGTTCCTGGGGTCACAAAGAGTCAGACACAATTGAGCACACACACACACAAAGTTATTTATTTCTTGTATTTTTTTTTGCCATCAATAAGAACAGAGAATACTCACTCTTCCATTATGACTTGTTCTTTTATATTTTTATTTAAAAATTTATTTTTAATATTTTATATATATTTATATTGCCATATATTACTTGTTCTTGGTATATCTTAGAGTTCTTCATTATATGCGTGAAGTAGATTATATGAAGAACTTCAAGATATAATAAGAACAAGTCATATATGGCAATTCAAATATGGAGGAGAGCATGGCAATCCATTCCAGTATTCTTCCCTGGAGAATCCCAAGGACAGAGGAGTCTGGTGGGCTACCATCCATAGGGTCGCACAGAGTTGGACACGACTGAAGCAACTTAGCATGCACACATGGGGTCACATTATTCCTAAACGGGGTAGGGAAGGGATGGAAGGTTGACAAACAATTTTCCCCCCACTTTGGTTGCAATCTTGGCCAAAAAACAACCTGAGCAATGTCTGTTAGCTTAAAGGACACACCTCTGACAAGGGAATTCCAGGGGATCTTCCCAACCAGGGTGGGATAATTTCTTAGCGGGTAACTGATGAATCATCTCTGGCTTTGGGATGCAGAAAGAAAGATGTTCTTGTTTGTTTTTTGGCTTCTTTCTTCTACCTCCCAACCCCCGCACCCTGCAGAATAGTCTGTCCTCTTTTTTTTTTTTTGAGTTTTATATTAGAGTATAGTTGATTTATAATAATCTATCCTCTTAGTGATATTTTCTTGGGCTGAGCACTTCTTGCTTCTCTTGAACAGACCTACACAGAGGAGGGACTGCCAGGTTCAGGAGGTTCCAGCTGGTCTAGCTAGCCCTCCCCCACAAGCTTCCCAGCTCTAGTCACCAAACTGCAATGGTGTTGTGATCATTGTAGGATTTAACTTTTCAAAGACTTTTGTAGTGGAAGTTCCATTGCATTTCAGCTGTGAGGGAAGTCAAACAAATACTGTTAGGTTAGGTGAGAAAACAGACCCAGAGAGGCTTCGTGATGGAGTGTGGCAGTGAAAAGGTACTGCTTCACCAGGTGAGAGTCTTGGGTTGAAGTCCTGTTCCGGCACCCAGGTGTTAGCAGGGTGGCCTGGGGCCTCTGGGGAAGTTTTTGGACAGGATGGTCTTGCAGCCTCTCCCCATCAAGGATGTGGTTTGATGACTATCCAAGGGCCTGCAGTTAGCTTGGGGGCAAGCTGGCTGTTCTTGGTTTGCTGGGCCACAAGGTGGAACCCAGCCTACAACGAACGGCTCCAGGTGGCTACCACATCCTGATGTGGCTTCCGTAGAGGAAGCAGAGGGTCTGTCTCCTTTGGGTGATTGCAGAGGGGTTTGAGGAGTGTGTGGAGAGGGGGCCAGGAAGCACTGCAGGGCTGGAACTGATGTCATTGGGCCAGGCTGCTTGGGAAGATGCCGCATCCCAACCCCTCAGCAAGGTACTGTGGGGAGAGCCCTGCCGGCCCACTGAAGCCCCTGTAATTCATGCTGTCTACCACCCGCACCCCCGCCACCGCCCCCCACCATAAAACCCGCCAGTCCCCTCCAGAATCTGGTTCCCCAGATGGCCTTGGAACCTAATCAAAGCCAGACCCCTCCCTGGCCCCTTCCTCTTCCACTGGTGCGGTTATAGCCTTTGGCCATCTTGGCTCCCGGCCCCCTTAACCCCTTCTTCCCCGGCTTCCTTCCTCCTCCCAGGATCTCTGTTCTGCTGTGCCTTCACCACCCCACTCCCCCAAACGAGGGTCACACAGAGGCGCCCATTCAAAGCCAAGTGTGATGTCTGGAGAGACTCTATTAATAGGTTGGGATGGGAGGCCAGAGCTCCTCCCCTAGGAGGACTTGCCATGTGGCTTCTAGAAAGTCATTTAACCTCATGGAGCCTCAGTTTCCCTATCTCTGGCAACCAACGTTTACATTTTAATAAAAAGCTTTCAAAAGTGTTTTTCACCCACAGAGCCTCATTTAATCTTTCAAAAGATAATTATGCTCTTTTAATTACCCTCACAGGGAGAAGTTCATGAGAGTGTGGGTTGTGGAGACTAGGAAGCAATACGGAGGTGACCAGTTACTCTGCCAGGCTGGGGAGGGGTCCCCACAGTAGGTGTCACGAGCCTCTCTGCAGGACGGTCAAGGCCCTCTGGGGGAGTGGGCATGTGCTAAGTGGCTCAGTTGTGTCCGACTCTTTGTGACTCCGTGGACTGCAGCACACCAGGCCTCCCTCTCCATGGAGTTTTCCAGGCAAAAATATTGGAGTGGGTTGTCATGGGAGGGGGCAGAATTTCCTAAGAACTGTTCACCCTTGAGGTCACACACCATCCAGGGGTCCACGGTATGTGTCCATACAGGAAGTGACCTCCAGGCCACTCAGCTTGCCCCAGCGGAGTGAGGCATGGGTAGGGACAGGCCTTGTGCTTGCCAGCGGTCACGGCCCATCTCCCCTGAAGACAAAACAGGAGGAAGGACACTATATAGTAGCAGCAAGGATTGAGGCCAGGCTCGGGAAAGTGAAAGCATTAGTCGTGTTTGACTTTGTGATGGATGGTGCAGACCACCAGGCTCCTCTGTCCATGGAATTCTCCAGGCAAGAATATGGAGTAGGTTGCCATTCTTTTCTCCAGGGGATCTTCCTGAACCCAAGGATCAAATCTGGGTCTCTCGCATTTCAGGCAGATTCTTTACCCCTGAGCCACCAGGGAAGCCCCTCAGACTCACCAAGGGCTGTGTCAGAGGCAGCCTGGGACGGCTGGTTGAGCAGGGCTGTGGCGACACCCTGTGGTGGGAATGAGGAACCGCAGTCTGGTTCCCTGGGGTTGCTGATGGGGTAAAGCAGGGAGGCAGCTTCTTTGAGTTCACACCTGTGCTGGGCAGGTACTTTCCCCAGCTAACCCTTGAATCTCTGAACTGCCCACTCCTCCGTGTTCACTCTGATGTTCAATTACACCTCCTCTCTCCTCAGCTTTAAGACAGCCTTCCCTGGGCCAAGTGCAGGGAGGAGAGGGAGGATCCAGTCTTCACCACCCCGCAGGCCAGAGCTAATGACCACCAGGAGGGACTGTAGTTAAGTACCAAAGGGACTTACTGGGTGGAAGATGTGTCCATGGTGGCAGAGAAATCCTTCTTCCTAGGCCAAGTTCAGTGACAGAGGTAAAGGAAGGGGACAGACTGTTTCCTAGGGTGCTGAGTTGACTACTTCAGGCTGGTCCCATTGCCAGTGACCTGACACTGCTGTTCTGATGGACAAGATGGACACAGCAGGCCATGTAGGCATTGCCTACCTAGTCCTCAGCCCTTAAATATCAAGGCCAAGCTCTTCTCAGCATCTCGGTGTGGCTGATAAGCCTCCTCCAGAGTCCCTGCACCATGGGCTTGCTGAGGATGCTGACTCAGGCTGGGAGCTGAGTGGGAGGGGTGAGCTGGGTATCTTACATTGGGTGAGGGTGAGGCTGCTGAGCTGTGTGGGTTGTGGGTCATAGTAACAAGACTAACATTCACCATGCACTCTCCTGTGCCAGCAGCCGAGTGCCCACAATCCCTCACGGTGACCCTATGCGGTCGATCTGTTATTTCCTCCCCTTTACAGATGAGAAAGTGAGGCTCAGAGAAATTAAGGAGCTGGTACCAAGCCACACAGCTGGAAGACGGTGGAGCCAGGATCTGACTCCCCAGCCCACATGCGTCACCATTACACCCGTCCACCGGATAGGATGGTTGGGCTGGACTAGAAGGGGGGCTGTGAGGTCAGCAGAGGCAGAGCTGGAGCAGGAAAGGGGGCTCCAGGTCTCGGTGGCAGTGGGGTCTTGGGGAGATGGGAGTGGGCTGTGAGGAAGGGAAAGGCAGCCACGGCATTGGTCCTCTGGTGAGAGGCTGAGCACTCTCGCTCAGAAGGGCTCGAGGTGGTACAGTCTCACCGGCCCAAGAGCAGAGTTCCCAGTGTGGGGAGGGCACAGCCATGTGCCAAGAGTGAGTTACAGGTGTTTTAAGACAGACCTCTCCCCCATCCCATCCTCCAGATGGTCACAGGTTCCTGGGGGACCCGCTGCCCTGCCCCCAGCGTAGCCTCTGGCTGGAAGCAGCCTCTCACTTAACTTCAGTGGGCTGCGCCATGCCCCACGCCACCACTTTCACATGTGCTGGGCTGTGATGAAGTTCGGGAAGCTCTGGCTTAGCCAGGAGCCCACATGGTCTCTGAATCCTTCCAGGAGCTCAGAGCAGTAGATGCTGTGTCAACAGCTGCCACTACGGCTTCTCAGTGCCAGGCACAGTCATCCCTACGCTGGAGTGCCTGGGGACCCTGTGAGGTGGGTGGGGTTGAGGAGGACTAGCTGCCAGGGTGGCTCTCTGCCCTGGAGTTGAACTAGTTGAAATCCACGAAGCTCAGGGAATCTCCTGTGGGAAGCTTGTTTCCTCCATCCAACAGCTTCTAGCTGCGTGATCCTGGGCCTCCCTGGCCCAGATTCCTCATCAGGAAAATGAAGATAAGAACCCCCAGCCACCTCTGGAGAGTACTTGTGAGCATTAAATGAAGTTTCCAGTCTTGCTCTGGGCCAGCCGATGGTTGCTGTCAGGGATGGGAAGTGAGTGAGTACACAGCGGGGCCTGTGGGCAGAGACAGGAGGGGACCCAGAGGCCAGGAAACGGACCCAGAGACAGAAACCGAGGTATTTAATGAATGGGGCAGGGCACAGAGCCCGTGCAAAAAGCACCACCGGGTAAACAACCAGCAGGCCCTCCCTTTAGAAGAGGAACGATCCACATGCTCCCGGGGACCTGCTGGACGCTGGAGTTTAGAAGCGCCCTCTGCCTCCCTGTTCGGTTTGGTCAGTCCCCTCACCCATCCCAAACCCTTTTGGGGGGCCAGACGAAACGTTCTGAAGTCTGGGCCCCTGCCACCCTGAGACGCTCACGCAGCAGCAAACTCAGGTCCCCGATTCGCCCGTCACAGGAGAATCCGAGGGCAGACATAAGCCTCATTCCAGCGCTGGGGGATGAAACAGGCTCCCGTGAGGGGCGGGCGCAGCCATCAAAGCCGAGCGAGCCGGGGCAGGCCTGGGAGCCCTGACAGCCTGGGCGCCGTCGGCTTCCCACCGCGGCCACCGCTCCCACGCGCGCCGTCCCGGCCTCGCCGCACGGGGGCGCGCGACCTTCCGTGCGTGCCCTCCATTCTGCCTCCACTGCTCCATCCTCCCGCTTTTAACTTCAGAGAGGAGGACACCCCTACTGGGGTGGCGGGCTTCCCCGGTGGCTCAGCTGGTAAAGAATACGCCTGCAATGCGGGCGGATTCGATCGCTGGGTTGGGAAGATCCCCTGGAGAAGGGAACGGGCTACCCACTCCAGTATTCTGGCCTGGAGAATTCTGTGGACTGTATACCTCGTGGAGTCGCAAAGAGTCGGACAGCACTGAGTGACTTGCACTGCTTGGGTAGCACTTTGACAGCTTTGGGGAGCACTTTTTGCTCCACCTGACTCATTTGCTCTGCATCATAAACTGAGGACATATGAAGATGCCACTCAGAGATGTCAAGTGGCCCCTTTGTTCAGTAAGCATCCGCTGTGTGCTAAGCTCTGAGGACACACAGACCTGGCTGCACTTTGCAGGGCGTGGGGCTGTCTTAAGGACTGGGGTCTTATTCCTGAGAGCAGTAAGGAGTGCTAGAAGAATTTAGGTAGGCCAAGCATGTGAAGAAGGGAAGCAATGGCAAGTTCAAATGTATGTTTCAGAAAGATCCCCTGGCTGCTGCATGGAGAATGCATTGAAGTGAGCCAGAGGCATTGTGGGGAGGGCAGCAGGAGGCTCCTGAGAAGTCTACTGCCTTCTCGCCTTAGAAGTCCAGGGTCACACAAATGCAAAATCCATGGAACATTTCAGAATCCTGTGGGACAACATCAAGCAATCTAGCATGAATGTATCTGGAGCCCAGGAAGGAAAGGAGCGAGAGAGAGAATGGATATGAAAAATATTTAAATAAATAATGGCTCAAAACTGTACAAATTTAGTGAAAGACCTCAATTTAGAGACCTAAGAAGCTCAGTGAACCCTAAGCAAAGTAAGCGTATGGAAAACCACATGTAGAAACAGATGATCAAGCTGCTAAACCCCAAAGTAGAGAAAATATACAAAAAGCTTTGTGAGAGGAACACAAATGATACAGTGATGGCCACCTTCTCATAAACGATGGAAGCCAGGACACAACTGAGCAGCATCTTCAAAATGCTGGAAGAGAAAAGAAAAAAAAAAACCCTGCCAACTCAGAATTCAGCAAAATTACCGTCAGTAATGAAGACCAACTAAATGAATTTTAAGAAACACAAAGTGAATTCATTAACCCTCACATGTAACACTACAAAAAATGTTAAAGGAAGTTTTTCAGATGGAAAGGAAAGGATAACAGATGGTAATGCAGATTTATAGGAAAAATTAAGATCATTAGACATGATAAATATGTGGGTATAATACAAAAGACTATATATATTATTTTCTTTTTGTAAATTCTTTAAAAGGCATATGACTATTTAAAGCAAAAATTATAATACCGTGCTGAGGGGTCTGTTACATATGTAGATTAATATATGTGGCAAATGCAACACAAACTATGAGGGTAAGTATAAATGGAAGTGTCTTGATACAAGATTCTTATATATTCTTTATGTGAAGCAGTACAATATTAAGAAGTAAAGAATCTGCCTGCCAATGCAGGATGTGCAAGAGATCTGGGTTTGATCCCTGGGTTGGGAAGATCCCCTGGAGAAGGAAATGGCAACCCACTCCAGTATTCTTGCCTGGGAAATTCCATGGACAGAGGAGCCTGGCGGGCTACAATCCATGGGATCACAAAGAGTTGAATATATCTGAACACGTACACACACACACAGATTGTGGTAAATTAAGGATACATATTATAATACCTGGAACAACCCTTAAAAATGCAAAGACATATAGTTTAAAAGCTGATAGAGGAACCACAATAAAACATTTTAAAATATCTTATTAATTCTAAAAAAATCAGGAAAGAAAGAACAAATGAACAAGAAAACAGATGAAATAAATACAAAACATACAGGAAGTGGCAGACCTAAACCCAAATTTATCAATAAGTAAATCAAATGTAGTTTGATGAATTATTAATAAAATTGGTGAGTTAAACATTTTAATTAAAAAGTATAGATTGTCTGACTGCAGAAAAAAGCAGAACCCAGGTATATATTGACTGTAAGAGGTGCCCTTTGAATACAAAGAGACAAAGTGAGAGTAAAAGGTTGGAAAAAGATACACCATTTGCGATAATTAGTTTTATGTGTCAATTTGATTAGTGACTAATTATTTAATGAAATCTAATCCAGGTGTTGCTGTGAAGGTATTTTGTAGATGTGATTAACATCTATAGTCAGTTGACTTTGAGTAAGGGAGATTACCCTCTATAATCTGGGTGGGCTTCATCCAATTAGCTGAAAGGCCTTAAAAGCAAAATTAAGGTTTCCTGAAGAAAGAAAAAATTTTGCCTGTGAACCACAGCTTCAGCATCTACCTGAAAGTTTCCAGGCTTCCAACCTGCTCTATGCTACAGGTTTCAGACTTCCCAACCCCTACAATCACATCAGCTAACCGCTTGAAATAAATCTTTTATCAATCTCTCTTTTTCTATAAGACAATATGTATAAAGAAAAATTGTTATAGATATAGATCTCCAGAAGGTTCTATTTCTGTTAGATCTTTAGTTTAGCATTTAAACAGAACTCATAGGAAAGCTGGAGTGACTATGTTAATCTCAGACAAAATAAACTTCAAGCCAAAGGTTATTACTGGAAATATAATGAATATTTCATAATGATAAAAGGGCCAATACATAAAGAAAGCATAATAATTACAAATCTGTACTGAATTATAATAATAAAATAATTATTTATAATCTGTACTAAATTTAGTAACAGAACTTCAAAATACATCAAGCAAACACTGACAGAAGAAAAGAGAGAAATACACAAACTCATCAATCATAGTTGCAAATCTCATCATTCTTCTCTCAGAAAAACTGGACAGAAATTCAGTTAGAATATAGAAGATCTGAAGGGCACAATACACTCCCTCATTTGAATTGACTTTTATAGAATATCATCCATAACATTTTTCATCCAAGTGCCCATAGAGCATTCACTGAGGTGGATCATATGCTAGGCAAAATAGGATCTCAATAAATTCCATAAGACTGAAAAAAGATTGAGGATGTTTTCTGACAAAAATGGAATTAATTTGAAAATCAACGAGATACTTAGAAAAATTCCGAATATTTTAAAGTAGAATAATACAGCTTTAAATAACTTGTGAGTCAAAGGAAAAGGACTTTGCAGGTGGCATGGTGAAAAGAATCTTCTTGCCAATGAGGGACTCAGGAGATGTTGGTTCAATCCCTAGATTGGGAAGATCCTCTGAAGTAGGAAATGGCAACCCATTCCAGTATTCTTGTCTCGGAAATCCCATGGACAGAGAAGCCTGGTAGGCTACAGTCCATGGGGTCATAAAGAGTCAGACATGTTTGAGTGACTGAGCACACAGACAGGAAAAACTAAAAGGGAAAATAAAGTATTTTGAACTAAAAAATAATGAAAATATATCAAAATTCATAGGCTGCAATATTTAGAAAAAACTTTAGTTTTAAATGCTTCTATTAGCAAATAATAATGACTTAAAATCAATCATCTACATTTTTATCTTCAAAAACTGGAAAGAAAGGAGAAAATTGAACTGAAAATAAGTAGAAGAAAGGAAATAACAAAGGGCAGGATCAATAAAATAGAAAACAAAAGACAGAGAAAAATAATGAAACCAAAAATTTTGGGCAAAATTAGCAACATTAATAAACTTTTCTGTCAACTGACCAAGAAACGGGGAGACAATATCAAGTAGCAGCATCTAAAATAATAGAGGAATATTCCCACAGATCCTACAGGACATCAAAAGGATAATGAGGGACTATTATGAATAACTTTATGCCAGTAAATTTGACCACCTAGATGATTCATATTCTTTGAAAATACCCAACATACCAAAACAGACATAAAAGAAATAGAAAATCAAAATAGTTCTATACCTATCCAGGACCTTGAATTTGTTCACGGTATAAAACTCTGCAAAGGAAATTTCAAGCCCCAGTAGTTTCACTGGTGAATTCATCAAATATTTAAGGAAGAAATTGTACCAGTAGTTTTTCAGAAACTGTAGTACAAAGGAAAACTTCTCAGGTCTTTTCATGGCTCCAACATAACTCTAGCCCAAATTTGACAAAGAAAAGAAATTATGGACCAATTTCTCTCATAAACATACATACAAGAACCCTTAACAAAGTATTTACAAATTGAACTGAACAATATATAAAAAGGATCATACATCTGACTATATGATTTATCCATTTCACAGTTGTAAATCAATTATAATCCATCTATTTATAGGATGAAAGAGAATATCCATATGATTATCTCAATAAATGCACAAAAACATTTGACAAAATTCCACCTATTCATGATAAAGACTGTCAGAAAACTAGGAAACCAAGAGAGTTTCCCTGTGTGATAAAGGGCACTATATGAAACCTACAGCTAAAGCCAACTTTATTGGTGAAAGATTGAACACTTTTCTCATAAGATCAGGATGTCTACTTTTATTACTTCTGTTTAACATTGTACGGAAGATTATAGACATCATTTTACAGATGATATGATAGTTTATGTAAATAAAAACCTTACTAGAACTAGTGAAGAATCTAGCAAGTTTACTTCAACAGTATTATATATAACAACAGTATTATACATAAGAAAATACTTAGGTAAATTTTTAACAAAAGATATTCAAGAACTGTGTACTGAAAATTACAAAATATTGCCGAGTAAAATTTTAAAAGACCCAAATAAATGGAGAGTTACATAACATTTATGAATTGAAAGACTCAATCTTGATGTCATTTTTGCCAAATTAATCTGTAGGTTTAATATATTAAATATTAATCTTAGAAGGGTTTACATTCATAATCCTAGAAGGGTTTTTTTTTAAATAGTATTTTATAGGCTATAGAGTTTAGTCTAAAGAAGGTCAAAAGACCAAAATAATCCTAAAAAGGCAGAACAAAACTGAAGAGTTTATACTAGATTACTTTAAGTCTTACTATAAAGCTGCAGGAATTAGGACAGTGCTGTATTGATGTAAGGATAGACAAATTGATCAATGAAACACAATAGAGATTCTAGAAAGACTTGTACTCACACAGTTAATTGATTTTTAACAGAGGTGTCAAAGTAATTTTAGGAAGAAAAAAATATTTCAATAAATAGTCCTGAAACAACTGGATGTTATTATCCAGAAAAAAATAAGCTTTGACATCTGAACTTTATATTTTATATAAAAAAATTTGAGTTGGGTCATAGACCTAAATGTAGCAGCTAACACTATAATTATTTTTGTTTAAATTCAGCATGGGAGAGAATATTTTTGAGACCCAAAAGTAAGCAAAGAGTTCCTGTGTGTGTGTGTGCGCTTAGTCGCTCAGTCGTGTCCAACTCTTTGTGACCCCATAGACAGTGGCCCAGCAGGTTCCTCTGTCCATGGGATTTCCCAGGCAAGAATACTGGAGTGGTTTGCCATTTTCTCCTCCAGGGGATCTTCCCTGAACCAAGGATTGAACCTGCTTCTCCCGCATCTCCTGTATTGGCAAGTGGCTTCTCTACAGCTTGAGTTACATGGGAAATGCAAGAGTTCTTGAACAAGACCCGAAAGTCAATAACCAAAAAAGAAAAAGAAAATGATAATTAGGTTTAACTAAAAAAAGAAAAAACTTTACTCATCAATAAACACTTCTGCTTTCATCACAATGGAGTGACAGGGACCAGATCTACCCTGTCACCTTCAGTTCAGTTCAGTTCAGTTCAGTTCAGTCGCTCAGTCATGTCCAACTCTTTGCGACCCCACGAATCACAGCACGCCAGGCCTCCCTGTCCATCACCAACTCCCGGAGTTCACTCAAACTCATGTCCACAGAGTCGGTGATGCCATCCAGCCATCTCATTCTCGGTCATCCCCTTCTCCTCCTGCCCCCAACCTTTCCCAGCATCAGAGTCTTTTCCAGTGAGTCAACTCGTCGCATGAGGTGGCCAAAGTATTGCAGTTTCAGCTTCAGCATCAGTCCCTCCAATGAACACCCAGGGCTAGTAAGCGTCTTTTAATTTCATGGCTGCAATCAGCATCTGCAGTGATTTTGGAGCCCAAAAAAATAAAGTCTGACACTGTTTCCACTGTTTTTCCATCTATTTCCCATGAAGTGATGGGACCAGATGCCATGATTTTTGTTTTCTGAATGTTGAGCTTCAAGCCAACCTTTTCACTCACCTCTTTCACTTCTGGAAAAAATATATGAAACAATGTTTTTCAGATACTAGAAAAAATAACACAGGAAAGTCACTGCAGATGGTGATTGCAGCCATGAAATTAAAAGACGCTTACTCCTTGGAAGGAAGGTTATGACCAACCTAGATAGCATGTTAAAAAGCAGAGACATTACTTTGCCAACCAAGGTCCGTCTAGTCAAGGCTATGGTTTTTCCAGTGGTCATGTATGGATGTGAGAGTTGGACTGTGAAGAAGGCTGATCGCCGAAGAACTGATGCTTTTGAACTGTGGTGCTGGAGAAGACTCTTGAGAGTCCCTTGGACTGCAAGGAGATCCAACCAGTCCCTCCTAAAGGAGATCAGTCCTGGGTGTTCATTGGAAGGACTGATGTTGAAGCTGAAACTCCAATACTTTGGCCACTTGATGCGAAGAGCTGACTCCTTGGGCAAGACCCTGATGCTGGGAAAGATTGAGGGCAGGAGGAGAAGAGGACGAGATGGTTGATGAGATGGTTGGGTGGCGTCACTGACTCGATGGACATGAGTTTGGGTGAGCTCTGGGAGTTGGCGATGGACAGGGAGGCCTGGCGTGCTGCGATTCATGGGGTCTCAAAGAGTCGGACACGACTGAGCGACTGAACTGAACTGAGCGATCCTTAGCCAAGGGAAACAACTGAAATGAGTACTACAAATACCTTGCTTTCTTGCCTGGAGGCAGTTTGCAGGTCACAGAACAGGAGGAGAGAAGCCAAGTAGGGCCTGGTGGTCTCCTTGAGTGGAGGAGACAGTGAGTAGAGTTGAGGAAAGGCAAGGAGCATAACTTGCAGGACAGGGTACCAAAGCGGAAGAATCTACGCAGACAGAGACAGAGTTCTGGAGAGCTACAGAGGTGTCCCTTGCTTCACTCCTTGATCTACAACGTGTGAGAGGAAGTGACCCGAAGCTAGGGAAAGGATCACCAGAAAGGAGTGGGCAAAACAATTTCTAGAGCCCGCATGAAAATTAGAACTTGTGTTCCCACCAGCCGAGTTAAGAAACCTTACAATATCTGGGGCATTGGGTAGAATGATCAAAAAGGGTATTGTCTTAAGAGTGTAGCTAAATCAATTCTAGTCTAAAGGCTGCTGTGAACCCACTTTAAAGAAGCTTAGATGCAAGTCTTGAAATTTTTTAATTTTTAATAATGGCTGTGTTTAACAACAGGTTCATAAAATTCCTAAAAATTTAGCAGTAAAGTCTCTTGAGTCAGTACAAGCCAGTTCTGGCATACCAATGATTCTACTAAACATTTAAGGTAAAAATAGTACCAATTCTATAAGAACTTTTATAAAAAATAAAACAGGAAGGAACATTTTCAAGCTTATTTTAGGAAACCAGCATTATCTGGATACCAAAACCAGACAAAGACATTGTAAGGGAAAAGAAACACTAAGGCTACAAACCACTGCCACTCAGTAACATAGGTACAGAGGGCCTTTTCTGGTGGCCCAGTGGTTAAGAATCTGTCTTCTAATGTATGGAATGCGGGTTCAACCCCTGGTCCAGGAACTAAGATCCTGCATCCTGTGAGGTAACTAAGCCGCATCTAAAGAAAGCCTGCACACTGCAACAAAGACCCAGTGCATCAAAAAAATATATATGGGAATACTTAATAAAGTTTCAGCAAAGAAATTTCAACAATATGTAAAAAGGATAACAAATCATGTCCAAATGGCCTTTAATCCAGATTTCAAAGTTGCTTTATTTTTATTTTTTAAAGTTTTTTTTTTAATGTGGACCATTTTTTCCCCCTTTTGGCTCAGTTGGTAAAGAATCCACCTGCAATGAAGGAGACCTGGGTTCAGTCCCTGGGTTGGGAAGATCCCCTGGAAAAGGGAATGGCTACCCACTCCAGTATTCTGGCCTGGAGAATTCCATGGACTGTATAGTCCATGGGGTTGCAAAGAGTCGGACACAACTGAGCGACTTTCACTTTCTTTCACTTTTTAAAGTTCTTATTGAATTTGTTCTGTTTTATGCTTTGGTTTTTTGGCTCTGAAGCATGTGAGATCTTAGGTTCCTGTCCTGTGATTAGTTGCTCATTTGTGTCCGACTTTTTATGACCCCATGGACTGTAGCCCGCCAGGCTCCTCTGTCCATGAAATTCTCCAGGCAAGAATACTGGAGTGGGTAGCCATTCCCTTCTCCAGGAGATCTTCCCGACCCAGGGATGGCACCAAGGTTTCCTACACTGTAGGCAGATTTTTACTGCCCCGCTCCAGGGGATCTTCCCAACCCAGAGATCAAACCCAGGTCTCCCACGTTGCAGGTAGATTCTTTTACTGTCTGAGCCACCGGGGAAGCCCCAGAATACTGGAGTGGATAACCTATCCCTTCTCCAGGGGATTTTCCCAACCAGAATCTCCTGCATTGCAGGCGGATTCTTTACCAGTTGAGCTACCAGGGAAGCCCTTAACTCCCCGATCAGGGATCAAACCCACACTGCCTGCATTGAAAGGTGATGTCTTAACACTGGACCGGCAGGGAAGTCTAGGAGAGAATTCTGTTCCATCTCAAAATCCTTAATCACGTTTACAGAAGTTCAAAAGTCAATGTCTTGATTTTAGCCCAGTAAGACCCATTTTGAACTTCAAACCTCCAGACTGGTAAAATAATAAATCTGTATTGTTTTTAAGCCACCAAGGTTGTTACAACAACAGTAAGAAACTAAGTAGAACATGAACACATCATTTAAACAGTCTTAAAAGAAGTAACATATGATCATGTCAATTGATGCAAAGGAAGTTTTTGACAAAATTTAGCATAGATCTATGATAAAATCTTAGCAAACTGGGAATAGATGGAAACTTACACAACCTGAAAAAAGAATGTCTACAAAATATCTTAAGAGTTAACATCATAGTTAAGTGGTGAAAGACTGAATGTTTTCCCTCTCAGATCAGAAACAAGACAAAGGAATCTGTTAAAAGTATTCTCTCCCTCCAGTTTTATTGAGATATAATTGGCACATAAGATTGTGTTAGCTTAAGGTGTATGAGATAATGATTATATGTATATATAAACTGCAAAATTGTCCCCACAATAAATTTAGTTAATACATAGTTATATATTTTTTCTTGTGATGGGGATTTTAAGATCTATTCTCTAAGCAATTTTCAAATATACATTATTACCTGTAGTCACTATAGTTGTACATTACATCACCAGAACTTATTAATTCCATAAATTGGACATCTTGACCACTTCACTCATTTCCACCATGCCCGAAAGGTCCTCGGCAACATGATAATTCAAGTAAAAGAATTAAAAGGCATGTTGTTTTGAAGGGAAGATGAGAAATTTTCTTTATATACAGTCAACATGATTGTCTATCTAGAAAAATCTTAAGGAATCTATAGAAAAGCTAGGGCACTAGAACTAATAAGTAAGTTTAGCAAGGTTTCAAGATACAAACTCAATATACAAAAATGAACTGAAACTGGAACAGTTTCTATGTACTAGAAACTGGAAATTTAAATTAAAGGTAACATTTATAATAGCATGAAATGAGACATTTAGGGACAAATTAGCAAAATTTATAAAGTATGCTGAAAACTATAAAATATTGCTGGGAGGAATTAAGATTTAAGTAAACAGAGAGACCATGTTCACGAATCAGAATACTTGATATTGTTAAGATCTCAATTTTCCTAAAATTAATATGTGGATCTAACATATTTCCAATCAAAATCTTAGCAGATGTTTTGAAAATTTGACAAACTGATTCTAAAATTTATGTGGAAATGGAAAGGACTATAATAGCTAAAACAAATTTTATGAAAAACAAGGAACAAGGTTGGGGGAATTATTACCTGATTTCAAGACTTACAATAAAGTTACAGTGATGGAGACAGTACATATTGTTGTAGAATAGAAATTTGGATCAGTGGAACAGACTAGAGTGTCCAGAAATACTTACACATCTAAAGTTAATTGACTTTTCACAAGGGTGCTAAAGTAAATCAGTGAGGAAAATAGCAGTCGTTTTCAACAAACAGTGCTGGAATATTTGGATGTCTATGTATAAGAAAACCAGTGACTTTTGTCTCATAAAATAAACAACAACTTGAAATGGTGGGTCAAAGACCTGAAATTTTTGTGATCTTGAGTTAGCCAAGACTTCTTAGGATACAGAAAGGACAACTTCTAATATGAAAAAAGTGAATATATTGGACTTCATCAAATTTGCTTTTTTAAAAAAAACATTGTCAAAAAAGTAAAAAGGCAAGCCACAATGGGATAGAAAATATTGCAACTTATATGTCTAGTAAAGGACTTGGATCCAGAGTATGCATGAGAAACTTCCCACTCAGTAGCGAGATAAATTAATAAGTGATCAAAAGATTAAAAATTGAGCAAAAGATCTGGCAAGACATCTCACCAATAAAGGTAAGCAAACAGCAAATAAGATGTGAAGAGAAGCTAGACGTCTCTAATTGCTGCGAGCTTTGTAGCTCAGTCGTGTCCCACTCTTTGTGAGCCCGTGGGCTGTAGCGCTCTGACTGCACTCTCTCCTTGTAGACCCCATAGACCAGCCTCCTCTGTCCATGGGGGCTCTCCAGGCAAGAATTCTGGAGTGGGCTGGCGTTTCCCTCACCAGCCCAGGAACTGACCTGGGGTCTCCTGCATCGCCTGTGCGCATGTGCTAAGTCGCTTAGTTGTGTCGGACTCTGTGCAACCCCATGGACTGTAGCCCGCCGGATCCTCTGTCCATGGGATTCTTCAGGCAAGAATACTGGAGTGGCTTTCCATGCCCTCCTTCAGGGGATCTTCCCAACTTGGGATCAAACCCTGGTCCCTTACATCTCCTGCACTGGCAGGTGGGTTCTTGACTGCTAGCACCATTTGGGAATCTCTCTTTAGTCACTGGATATGCACAAATTAAAATTACACTGAGTTACTAATACATAACCAGTGGGATGGCTAAGACTTCAGGAGACTAACTTTACCACATGTTCCAGGGGTGAAGATGCTTTGAAAAGGCATGGATGCTTTGTGAAATAGTTTGATAGTTACTTATAAAGTTTAACATCTTATTACATGACCAAACAAACTCACGCCAAAGAATTTCCCAGGGGAAATAAAAAAATAAACACATACAAGGATTTAAGTAAATACATCGATTTTATCTGTAAGACTGCAAATTGAAACACCCATTAAGTGGTAAGTGGATAAATTGTAGAACAGTTGTACAATGGAATACTATTCATCAATGTAAAGGCATTATCAATATAGGCAAGAACGTTAATAAATCTCAAAAACACTATGCTAAGCAAAAGAAGGCAGACACAGAAGATTACATACTGCAAGACTCAATTTACAGAAATTCTGAAACAGGTGGAAAATGCATATTAATAATTCCCAGAACCTAGGAAATTCACTACAAAGGAGCACAGGAGAACATTTCAGAATGATGGAAATATTCTAGATCATGCTTCTAATGTTGGTTATATGACTGCACACATTTGTCCAAACTCTTTGAACTGTGCACTTAAAATGGGCAAATTTTATCTAAATTGCTACTGCTGCTAAGTCGCTTCAGTCGTGTCTGACTCTGTGAGACCCCATAGACGGCAGGCTCCTCCATCCCTGGGATTCTCCAGGCAAGAACACTGGAGAGGGTTGCCATTTCCTTCTCCAATGCATCAAAGTGAAAAGTGAAAGTGAAGCCGCTCAGTCATGTCCGACTCTTCTCGACCCCATGAACTGCAGCCCACCCGGCCCCTCTGTCCATGGTATTTTCCAGGCAAGAGTACTGGAGTGGGGTGCCATTGCCTTCTCTGCTTATCTAAATTATGCCTTGATAAATCTGATAAAGGATACCATTAAGAAAATTAATAGGCCACAGATTTGGAGAAAATATTCAGAAAACATGTATCCAACAAAGGACAGACTACCAGAATAAACAAAGAACTCCTATGATTCAATAATAAAAAGACAAGCAAGTCCATTAAAAATGGGCAAGAGGTTTGAATAGGTACTTCACAAAAGATGTATGAATGCCAATGGCACTTTAAACATTGCTTGACATCATTAATGTAATGCAAATTGCAAGCATTACATACCAACCTTAATGGCTAAATTTAAAAGTCTGATAACCACCGAATGTTGACGAGACTGTGGAGCAGCTGGAACACACACACGTTGCTGGTGGTAATGCAAACCAGCACAACCACTCTGGAAAAAGGTTTGATAGTTCCCCATAAAGTTAAACATACACCTATACACCTACTCTTTGACTTGGTAATTCTGCTCCTAGGTATTTACCCAAGAGAAATGAAAACATATGCCCACAAAAACAACTGTTCATAAAAGTTTTATTCGCACTAGTCACATACTGGAAACAGGCCAAATGCTCATCAACTGGAGACTCACTAGATAAATTTTGATACATTCCTACCCTGGAGTACCAGTCAGCAATGGAAAAGAAATTAACTACTGATGTATGTGGGTTTCCCAGGTGGCTCAATGGTAAAGAACCCACCTGCTAATGCAGGAGATGTAAGAGACATGGGTTCAATCCCTGGATCGGGAAGATCCCCTAGAGAAGGAAATGGCAACCCACTCCAGTATTCTTGCCTGGAAAATCCCATGGACAGAGGAGCCTGGCATGCTATAGACCATGGGGTTGCAAAGAGTTGGACATGACTTAGTGACTAAACAACTACAACTGGTGTATGCGTCAAGATATGTGAGTCTCAAAAATAATATGCCGAGAGAAAGGAGAAAGGCGCTCAAGAGTACATATTGTGATTCCACTTATGTGTAGTTCCAGATTAGGCAAAACTATCGTTAGCTACAGATTAGGTCAGTGTAGGGTGGAGGTGGGTGGTGGGCTTGACTTGAAATAAACATGGAGAATTTCCCTGTGAGATGATAATATACCATATTGCAACAGGGTTGGGGGTTGCTTGGATATAAACATTTATCAACGTGATACACCTATATTTGTACATTTTAATGCATGTAAATTTCCCTAAAAAACAGACATGTCAAAAAACAATAAGAATTCAGTGGGTGAGAACATAATGAAAGAAGAATGGCACAGTGAGATAATTGTTGCAGCGGGGCGATGGGTGTACAGGGATTTAAATTATACCACTATGTTTACTCTGTGTATTTTTGAAGTTTTCCGTAATAAAAAGTGAAATAAAATAAAAGGAAAGAAAAGCATAATGAGGCCTCCTGGAGCCGTTGTACGTTCGTATGAGACATCGTTGGGAAAAGGATTCTGGAGGCTGGGGAGCATGTTTTGACATGGGCTTTCTCCACTGGATCTGCCTCCCTTTCCGTCTCATTTACTCACTCTAGTTCTTGCTGTCTGCTGCACTCTTGTCCTTCCTGCAACTCTGCTTTCTTTTCTCTTTCCCGCCTGCCTACTCCCTTCCTTTTCCTGCTAGCCCATCGCCTTTTGTCCATTGATGGTTCCAGATCTGCCGCATGGGGCTCTGGTGGCACTGGTCTGGGTGAGGGTGGTGTCTTTTTTTTTCTTAAATTTATTTATGTATTTTATTTTGGGCTTCCCTGGTGGCTCAGAGGTTAAAGCGCCTGCCTGCAATGCGGGAGACCTGGGTTCGATCCCTGGGTTGGGAAGATCCCCTGGAGAAGGAAATGGCAACCTACTCCAGTATTCTTGCCTGGAGAATCCCATGGACGGAGGAGCCTGGCATGCTATAGACCATGGGGTCACAAGAGTCGGACTTGACTTAGTGACTAAACAACAACAACTGACCTACAGTCAGTTGAGGTCGCAGACTACAGTCTGTGCAGTCGCAGACTCAGACACGACAGAGCACCTAACATGCACATATATTTATTTATATGGTCTTAGTCGTAGCATGTGGGATCTTCACTGCATGAGGGATCTCTTTTTTCCTTTTTTGAAGTTGTGGCATGTGAATCTTTAATTGTATCACATGGGATCTAGTTCTCTAGTTCCCTGACCAGGGATTGAACCTGGACTGCCTGCATTGGGAGTGTGAAGTCTTAGCCACTGGACCACAGGGAAGTCCTGAGGATGGTGTCTTGCAGGTGTGGCCATACAGCGAGCAGTCTGCTCTGGGGAGGTCAGGGAGGGTGCTGCTTCTCGCTTTCTACTCTCGCTCCCAGGGCTCGGCCACCCTGTGCCTCCCGGGGAGGAGGCTGGCTGCTCTTGCTGCCTTGCTGCCCGAGAGCCAGCACTGCAACCGGACGGACGGGCTACCTTTGCCCGGACATGTCTCCTCTACCTGGCTTCTCTGAAAACTCTCAGATTTGAGGGAAATTTGAGCCAGGTTCCCAAGCCCTAAACCCCAGCTCATCTCCTTTCTGGAGCCGCCCTGCCCTACCCCGGCTTCCACTGGGTCACTGCCTCATCAGCATCTCAGCCCTGGTACCCCGAGTTGTTCTTGCCAAGACCAGCTGAGTGCCCGGCGCTGCTCGGGAAACTGTGGGCTTTGAGGGGCGTGGCCCACAAGATGCCTAGAGTCTGCTCTTTCGCTTTTTCTGTTCTGTTTTAATCATTCAGGAACTCAACAGATATTTATCAGGCCACCCACTGTGAGCTGGGCACCCAGTGAGACATTGATGACCATAGAGATAGCCTGGTGGCCGAGGGAACAGAAGGTTACAGGGTGGTGTGATGGGGTGGCCGCTGGGGAACTAGGATATCAGGGAGAGGGGAGAGGGAGGGATGGGAGGAGGGGGAGGAGAGGAAGGGAGGGGTCACACGGCCTGGCTTAGGGTGAGGGGGTGTCAGGAAGCGATTCTTGGAGGAAATGCCAACTAAGCTAAGCCCCACAGTGGGTGGAGTGGCAAAGAAGAGGCTTGTGAAACAGCCGCAGGCTGAGTGCGCCTTGGCAGGGCCTTCTGGGAGCTGCAGAAAGTTCAGTCTGGCTAGACTTCGGGTATGAGAGGTGGGTTGGGCCAGGAGATGTGGCCTGGAGAGCCCGCGGCTCCCCGGCCAGAGCTACCGGACCTGTGTGCACCTCCCAAGGCAGTGCTGCTTCTGCCTGAACCAGGGGGGCTCCAGGGTGGCTGGAGCCAGCCTCTCCTGAGCAGCACAGGGCTTGAGTGGGATGGAGCTGAGTGGGGGCACCCGGGTGCTCCCTGCTCCTCCTCAGCAGTCCTCCCGGCCTGGAGCCCTCAGGCTGGGCAATGATTCAGGCAGAGCTGGGCTTGCCTCCTTTCATGTGACTCATGCCTTCTGCCTCTGTGGGGTCAGGCAGACTTCTCTGCCCCCTTTGCCTTTCAGGAAATGCTCTGGCTTCTGTTCCGGTTCCGGTCCCAGTTCCAATTCTGATTCAGGTTCCGACTCTGGTTTTGAGCTCAGCTGGACCCACAGGTGAGGCCAAACACAGGAGCCAGGTCTTGCCAAGGCCAGGAGAGCAGATTCTGACCTCAGTGCCTCCTCCTGGGGAAGGGCCTACCCCATCCCTGAGCCACGATGGTGAGACAGGCTGTGGGTGGACTTCTCAGGAGTGGAGGCTGGAAAGAAGAAACACAGAAGACATGGAAGGAGTTTTTTAAGACACCACAAAGGTAGCTGTTAAGACTCTAAAATCAGTTAGCCTGCTTGGCTCAGCAGAAGCAAATTTAACAGTCCAGTTTAAGGGATTAGAAGGAGGGCTCTGGAGTCAGATGTGTACAGTTCAAAACCCAGTTCTGCTACTTATTAACCTTGTAGCCTTGGGCAAGTTACTTGATCTCTGTGTCTCAGTCGCCTCCTCAGTAAGATGGGGAGAATGAAAGCACCCACCTCGTAAGGTTATGGGAGGGCTGAGTCGGATAATCCACGTTAAGCGCTGAGCATGGTTCCAGCTACATGGTCAAGTGTGAGTCGCTCAGTCGTGTCCGACTCTTCGCAACTCCATGGACTGTAGCCCTGCCAGGCTCCTCTGTCCATAGAGTTCCCCAGGCAAGAATACTGGAGTGGGTAAGCCATTCACTTCTCCAGGGGATCTTCCCAGCCCAGGGATCGAACCCTGGGTCTCCTGCATTGCAGGCAGATTCCTTACCATCTGAGCCTCCAGGGAAGGCTTAATAAATAATTAAAATGCTATTTATTGGTATTATTTCCTGCAATCCCTCTGATGGACAGGTGAGTGACCCTTGCCTGCCACCTAATGGGGGCCTCACAGGGGTTTATATTCCCCCGCACCAACCCCCTCCCCCATGGAATGAGAGAGCTGCAGAATGGGGGTGCTCTCTAGCATCTTCATTCAGCGCAGGAACTGTTCAGGTTTGGCAGCTGGAATGTATGGCTTTGTTGATTAATGGGCTCAACTTCTTGGTCTTAACTGCCTCATCAGTGAGATGGGGATAATGCGATCTCAATGGTGAGTTTATACCGCATGGATGGATGGCCCAGGGCTGCATTCCAGTTCTGCTGTGTGACCTTGGGCAAGTTGCTTCACCTCTCTGGGCCTCTGTTTCCTGGTACTATGTACCAGAGAGAGTTGTGAGATTGGGGGAAACCTGTGTAATGTGCAAGGCAGAGAGTACACCTTCAACAAAATAGTCACTAGTATTGTTATCCCGATGGTGAAGATGGGGAAGAAGTTCAGGGGTCTGGGAGGGAACTGGTTGGTTCTGCGTGGTCCTTGGGAGAGAAAGCTACTTATCACAGAAGTGCTTTCTTGTTTTCCTTCATGCCTTCCTGAGATGTCAGCATTGCCTAAACCTGGGGAGGTTCATGTTCAAGCTGCGTAGAAGGAATGGGGAAGGAAGGGGCCCTTGGAGGTCTCAGGAGCAAACCCAGGCAGAGCCTTCTCTCTGTGACTGACCCCTCTTGCTCCACAGGGCTCCTGCTGAGTGACCCCCTCAGGGCAGTGAAGCGCTGCTGAATCAGCCTCACCACACCCGTTCCATCTGCTCTTGGGTTGTTTTTTTCCTTTCCTCCTATCTTTCACAATTCTGGGGAAATTAGTTTCTAGAAATCAAACAGCAAGGAGGAAAGCCGGAGGTCATCCAACTGGTTTCCTACCACAGGTAGGTCTGTGACAATCCCACCCTGCATTCCCCGCCCCCTGGCCCAGCACCCCCCAAGTTCTCTAAAGGAGAGGATATCTCAGGCAAGGCAGACACCCTGCGGTCTGACTTCAGTCCCTCTAGATGGGCTGTTAGCCTGGGCCCTCTTGTTTGGGCCTCTAGAGAGGTGGAGAGAAGCTGGCCAACTTCATCCAAATAACCCTCCTGAGGTTAGGAAGGGTGTCATTAAGCCATTCCTTCTCCAGGCTAAATAATCCCAGGGGCCTTTAACCCTTTCCTCTCAGGTTCTGTTTTCCAAGTCTTTAATTATTTTCACTGCCCTCTCTGTATTTTAGGATGCCACCCTATAATCATGGAATTTCAGAGCTGGAAGGTACCTAGGAGAGGCATGGAGAAGCCAGAGGCAGAGGGTCAGGCCCTGCCCGGTCCAGTCACCAGCATGGGAGAGAAGTCCAGTCAACCCCCTTCATGACCCCCTTCCCCATCCTTCCTCCAGCCAGGGAGAGCTCTGCTCATTTCCCTTTAGAGCAAAAATTGATTGAGCTGTTCTGGAGAGCTATGTGCTGTCAAGGCATTTTCAAAATTGTGACCTCCTTAATCCCTCCACAGTCCTGCTAGGCAGCCTCATTTTTCAGGCAAGGAAACTGGCTCTGAGAGATTAAGTAATTTGCCCAAATTTACACTCGAAGAAAGTTCCAGAGCTCTTCTGCCCAGAGTCCCCGCTCCTGCTACTCCCACCCCAATTCCCGCGGTGCCCACAGAGAGCCAGTTCCCACGGGCCTTTCTGGAAGCATCTCCCTCGTGGAAAGTCTGTCAAACTCCAGGGAGGCCAGCGCCAGGCTGCAACAGGAATTGGTCAGGATTCCACAGAGAAACAGAACCAACAGGAGATACGTTTGTCTCTATGTCTCTATATATTTATATAAAGAGATTCACTTATACATCTTTATCTTTATATCACCCCTTCATGGATCACAGCCTTGTCATGGTGTGAAGGGGCTTGTGTAACTCAGTGAAGCTATGAGCCCTGCCGTCAGGGCCACCCAAGATGGATAGGCTATAGTGAAGAATTCTGACAAAATGGGGGCCAGTGGAGAAGGAAATGGCAGCCCACTCCAATATTCTTGCCTGAAGAACCCCATGGACAGTAGGAGAAGGCAAAAAGATATGACACTGGAAGATGAGACCTCCAGCCCGGAAGGTGTCTGATAGGCTACTGGGGAAGAGCAGAGGTCAGTTACTAATAGCTCCAGAAGTAATGAAGCAGCGGGGCCAAAGCAGGAATGATGCTCAGTTGTGGATGTGTCTGGTGGTGAAAGTCATACTGTAAAGAACAATATTGCATAGGAACGTGGATGGTTAGATCGCATCACTGACTACATGGACATGAATTTGAGCAAACTCCAGGAGACAGTGGGGGACAAAGGAGCCTGGTGTGCTGCAGCCCATGGGGTCGCAGAGAGTCAAACACAACTTAGTGACTGAGCAACAACAGCAATTTTTATATCAAGGGATTTATTTCAAGGAATTGGCTCACGTGATTGTGGAGGTTGGTAAGCGGCAGGTTGGCAGGGTGGCAGGTTGGCAACTCAGGCAGAAGTTGATGGCAGGTTTTGAGGCAGAATTTCTTCTTCTCCAAGAAGCCTCAGTTTTCACGGTGAAGGCCTTTCCAATGATTCGATGAGACTTGACCACGTTAAAGCAGATAATCTCCTTCACTTAAAGTCCACTGACTGTAATGTAACCACATCGACAAACTCTCTTCGCAGCAACACCTGGATTAGCGTCTGACTCAGTAACTGGGTATTATAGCTTAGGCAAGTTGACACGGAAAGCTGCACATCCCGCCCTCCTTTACGAGTGTCAGTGGAGAGAAGTTGGCTTGATCCAGTGGGTATTTTCCCCAGAGTTCGAGGCAAGTGCTGGGAAGGTGCCAAGGATGGCAGAACCCTCCTGGGCCTCCCCATTATGAAGGTGCTAGGCCCCAGGTCAGGGTTATCCCAACCAGATCCGTACCAGACTTCTTCCCCCTGGGGAGGCCCTGATCTCTATTTGATAGCTTCATTTAAGACTTGGTCACTTTTAAGGAGGCAAAAGACTAGGAAAGAGTAAAGGGCAGTCCTTGGATAGGATCAAGAGGATTGTCACCTGAATCTGAGGGACTGGCTAGGCCAAGAGTCCTTGAGGCGGGGAACCATGTCTCATTGCTCGGTATCCCAGGGCTGGGACCAGGGGCCCATGGGGGATGTGCTACACATGTCTGTTTCTTTCCCTTCATCACCCTCCCCAGCAGGTGCCTTAAATATTCTAGGCAGGTAGAAATCAGACCTGTTTTTAAAGTTCTTCCTAGAAGAAAATTTGATAGCAGAAACGGTAGTTCCCAATCTAGAGAGTTGTTTGTCTTTTTCCTCTGTCTCCTTCTCCCTCTTCTTCTCTTTCTTCTTATTCACCAAAAGGTTCAACCTTTAGTTTTAAACAAGTCCCAGGAATATGAGGTGAAGCATGGTGACAATAGGTAATAACACTGTCATGTATATTTGAAAGTTTTTAAGAGAGTAGATCTTAAGAGTTCTTATCACAAGAGAAAGAAATTAGAGCGTTCTTAGTATATAACTGAAACCCCTCCAATTTCATGACAAACTCCGTAGGACTAGAATAGCAGAAATGAGTAAATAAGACCTCAGAAATTCTATTGTTGCTATAAAGTTTTGAGCTCAGATCGTAAAGAATCTTTCTGCAATGCAGGAGACTTGGGTTTGATCCCTGGGTTGGGAAGTTCCCCTGGAGAAGGAAATGGCAAACCACTTCAGTATTCTTGCCTGGAAAATTCCATGGACAGAGGAGCCTGGAGGGCTACAGTTCATGGGGTCACAAAGAGTTGAACACAACTGAATGACTGACACACAAAGTTTTGAACCACCACAGCCTTCTGGCTGCTGTCAATAACCAGAGGCACAGAAAAACAGAGATACAGGCAAGCCGAAAGACCCATGCCAGCACTAACACTGGACCAGAGCCCACCTCTCTTGGACACAACTGCCCCTTAGCTTATCTTTCTCAGGGCATGAGGCTCAGATAGATTCAAAGAAGATGTTCCTGCAACTGCTGCTGCTGCTAAGTCGCTTCAGTCGTGTCCGACTCTGTGCGACCCCACAGACGGAAGCCCACCAGGCTCCCCTGTCCCTGGGATTCTCCAGGCAAGAACACTGGAGTGGGTTGCCATTTCCTTCTCAGCAAATAGTCCCAAAGCTTGAAACTGAATGGCTGAGAGAGGTCGTGACATCTTTTTCTTTGCAGGTCTTTTAGAGGATGTTTTTAGATACAGTTTTGCTCAGAGGCAAGGAATGGACCCGCTGGCCGCTCCCTCTCCACTTTAGGATCCCAAGGGAGCGGGAGGAGCTTTCTCCTTTTAAAGGGGTTTCCTCTTTCATCCGAAGGTAACTGGGGAGGGAATCAGGTGCTGCCAGACCACAGAGGTGGGTGGGTGAAGCTGCTCCACCCGCTGAATCAAGGGAGGCTTCCAGGAGGGGAATGGCTTGGAGATGCCTCATGAAAGCAGGCTGGGAGGAGGCTTGGGGTTGGCTGACCGGTGTGCGTGGGAAGAAGGGACTCTGTGGGGGCTGGCTGGCTGGACATACTTAGTCTGAAGAAGAAGGATTCTCCCCGGCTTCACAGGATTCCTTCGGAAGCCACACCTACCAGCACTTCTCACCTCCTAACCCTTGCAAGGGATGGGGTTGGGGCTGGCAGCCACTCACATTCCACCATCACTTGGTGTAGGGAGAAATGTTGCAGCAAGAAGGCTTTAAGCCAGACCAGAGGGAGAACTGGATAAGGTGGGAGATGAGTGATGGAGGGGTTTCCATGGACTCCTTTCTTTCAAGGCCTTTAAAAACTAAGTTTCTTCTGCTCCCAGGAGACCCTTCACCTCCAAGCCACAGTGATGTATGTGACAGACTTTGGGGGCTTTTGGCCAGCTTGCATGTAACACACAGGTTCTGCTAGCATCAGGAAATGCCCTTTTGTGGAGCCTGTGCAGTAGATTTGGGATCGAAGAGCAGCCAGATCCCAGCAGATGGTGCTACATGTAGTTTTGTGGGACAAAGTGGCAGAACTGGAGTGAGGGTTTGGGGGAGCCCTGGGAGCAATCACTTTGCCATGGATGGTCCTCAGTGCCCACCCCAGACCTCAGTACTCAAGGGGTTAGGGTAGGGGTTTAGGTAGGTTAGGGTTAGGGTAGAAATCCCTCCTCTTTAGTTCAGCCCTGGGGTTGTTGTGCATGGAGTCACGCTGTCCCTGGAGACACAGTTGTTTCTTTGGCTTCTCCTTTTCAACTTTTGGATTCTGGAGATTCCTAGGACACTCCACCTAGAGTCCACCAGGCATCTGAAGTAAGGATGGGCTGGGGGCCCCGTCTGGGTGGACCAAAACTCTGATCAACCAACACGGACTGAGAATTCAACTGAATAAATATCTGCTGAGTCAAATCAAATGCTGCCTCTGTCTGGTCAGAGAGGACAGCTCTGTGCATGGGAAGTGAGCCGTGCTCAGCCTGGTTGGAGGGACCGCCTCTCACAGCACGGCCTGGCCTCTTCCCTCCCCTGGGCAGCTCAGGCCTCTCACATGGATTTCTCTCACTCATGGTCATGCCAGGTTCAAATGATTGACTCACTGGTTTGTTTTCCCACTGGACTGGAAGCTCCCCAATCACGAGATCTGGGATTCATTCATGCGGTATGGTCAGTCCCTTGTTTAGAGCCTGGCACGTGGTAGGATGCTGGAAGAAATGTCAATGTGAATGAGTGGGTAATTAACACCATTGGGTGGTCTGAGACAAATACCCTTGAGGGACAGACAGTGATGTTTCAGGGGTTCAGAGGAGGGAGCAATCTGTGGGCCTGGGTCGGGGGGAAAGCCTGTGGAAGAGATAAGGTAGCCTTATCTTCCACTACCTTGAAATCACTTGAACCCATTTTCCTCTCTCAGGACAGCTGAGAGTTGAATTCTCCATGATCCTTTTTTTTTTCTGTCCCCCCTCCTACATTAATCCATCTACCCAGTTATCCACCAATCCCCTGTGATGCTTTGGACTGGCTCACAATGGCCTGACCCTGTCGGGAGCTGACCGTGTTCATGTCTTCCCAGCACATCTCATGCTGGTGGCTTGAAATTGGCCAAGGTAGAAGAAACTGGCAAACACTGTAAACCAGTGCTTGTTTTGCTCTGGAAGAGATAGTTGCTAAGTGTTTATCAGCACAATTGCCTATCTACTATCTGTCCATGTGTTACCATCCATTTCCTTCCTTCTTTTCTCTTCCATCTCTCCTTTCCACAAATCTTCCTTCCTCCTCTTCCCTTCCTTTTTTAAAATTACTTTATCCAGTTCCCCACTTACCTACTCATCCATCCATCCACCATCCTTCTGCCATCCATGACCCACTCACCCATCATCCATACATCTGTTAATATTATCCATCCATCCACCCATTCATTTCCAACTCAGATCCATCTAACTTTTGTTTCTTCTATATATTCACCCACATATCCATGCATCCATTCATCCATCCATCTATCCATCCAACCTTCCACAAATGCTTTCTGAGCATCTTCGCTGTGTCAGCCTTTTTCAGGTTCAGAATCTTTCCTAGACTTCTGAAAGATGGAGCATGACCTCTAAGGATTAGCAGAGGCCTCCTCATTAGGGAGGGGCAGCCATCACCGATGGTGGGTTCATAAGCAGAACACTTTGCTCTTCCTCTTCTGCTGCTGCTTGTCCTCTCTGCCCTTTGCTCCTCACAGCCTGTTCTTACAGCGCCCAGGAGTCACCAGCAGGGGAAGGAGTTGGCTCCATCTCAGTCTCTCTTCCTTTCCCTCCACACCTCACGCAAGAGCCCAGTGGAAGTCGGCCTGACTTAAAAAAATTTTTTTTTTAAAATTTATTTTGGCTGTGCCAGGTCTTAGCTGCAGCATGTGAGATTTTTGTCGTGGCATGCCAACTTTAAGTTGTGGCATTTGGGATCTTTAGTTTTGTTGCCTGTGGGATCTAGTTCCCTGACCAGGGATGAAACCTGGGCCCCTTGCCTTGGGAGTGTGGAGTCTCAGCCACTAGTCCACCAAAGAGGTCTTGAGCAAGACTTTCTGAGAAAGTGTTTCCTGCCACCCAGAAGCCCCCACGAGCTCTTAGACCACTCACCAGTGAGTTCAAACGAGACGGGGCTCCTGCGGAGCCTGAGAACAGAGACACAGGTGAGAGGGAATCCCGATGATGAAGCAGCACTCTCCACCCCCACACCTCCTCTCAAAGCTCTGGCTGCCTGGGGAGCTAAGCTTGTCTCTGCTCTCGTTCCCAGAAGCTGTTGTTGTTGCAGAGGATTAGCTGTTCGGCCTGGTGAGCCAAAGGGGCGGGGGCTCCCAGAGTTTGACCTGGATTCGAGGGGAAGGAAACCCACTCCCCTACACACAGCCCAGAACCTGCCACCCCAGCCACTCCCACTGCTGCTCTGTCCGGTCCAGCCCAGCCTGGGAGAGGCACAGCCCTTCCCTTGGTGGGGGCCCTGAGGACGCTGCCACCTGGCCTGGCACTGCTTGTGTTCCTGTCCCTTGCTACTGTCTCCCTGTCCTTTGGATCCAAGCAGGTTCTAACTTGCTCTGGTAGAAATAACATAAAGCCGTAAGCATCTTGTCAGGGCTGCTGGGTGGGATGTGACTTCCTGAAGCCGTCTTCCATTGAGATAGTCAGGTGGCTGTTGGTTCTCAAACGCCTTGAGTTCAAATTTTAGGTCCACCACTTGATGCAGGCCAGCAAGTTGCCTTCTTAGAGCTTCAATTTTCTCATCTATTAAGTGGAGATATTTGAATACGTTGTTGAAAGCTTGCACGTGTGTATGTGTGTATGTGTGTGTGCGCACTAAGTCGCTTCAGTCTTGTCCGACTCTTTGGAACACTATGGGCTGTAGCCACCAGGCTCCTCCGTCCATGGGATTCTCCAGGCAAGAACACTGGAGTGGGTTGCCATGCCCTTCTCCAGGGGATCGTCCTGACCCTGTGGCTCCTGCATTGCAGGCAGATTCTTTAACATTGAGCCACCAGGGAAGCCCCTTGAACGGTTTATATAAACGTTCAAGGTTATATAAGTGAGCTCATATACGTAACATACCTGACACAGTGCCTGGAAGTTGGCACATAGGGCTCCAGAATCAGTAACTACCTCACTCCAAATCCTGAAATCCAAATCAAATGGAACCCATCATTCCTTTTAAGGGAGGAAACCAAACACAATATTGTAAAACAATTATCTTTTAATTTTAAAAAGTACTCAACTTTTTGAAGGAAATTAAAAAAAAAAAAAAAGAAAAGATAAGATAAGAAGCAACTCCAGTGCCTCAGGGCGGCAGGGGGATATTCCTCTGAAACTCAGGCCATCAAGTTACAATATTATTTGGCTTGTGTGACCCAGTTAAATAGCCCTGTGTCCTGTGGGCCTCTGTGGACACCTCACCTTCTGTCCCACGGCTGGCTTGGCTCAGCGAAGCCTGCCCACCTGCGAGGACAGAGGCTCCCGCTTTCCTGATGAGAAGAAAGTGCATCAGAAGGAAGCAGCCCAACTGGTTGCTGAGCCGTGGAAAATAATTAAACTGGGGAAGAATAAAAACACTTCTTTAAAAAACCAGGTTAGGTATGAATGTGCAGGGCGTGGCCCCTCTGTATAATTAGCCGCTCTGCTGGCTCTGGGCGCCGCCTGCCTCTCCGCCCGCCCGTTGTGTCAGGCCCTCCTCTCCGCTCCCGGTAGGTGTGTCTCGGGCTCCGTGGCTGCCTGTCTCACTCCTGCAGAGACGCCGCCGCCCGAGAGGTCACCCACCCGAACCCCCAGCGCGCCCGACACAGACCAGCCAGGTGAGCCGCGATGGAAGCTGCAGACGCCTCCAGGAGCAACGGGGCCAGCCCGGAAGCCAGGGATGCCCGCAGCCCCCTGAGCCCCAGCGGCGGCCTGGAGAATGGGGTCAAAGCCGAAGGCAAAGAGGCCAAGACTGCCAACGGGCACGGCGGGGAGGTGGCCGAGGGCAAGGGCGCAGGCGGCTCCCTGAAGCCCGGCGAAGGCAAGGGCTCCCTGTTCTCCGGCAGCGAGTGGCGGCGGCCCATCATCCAGTTTGTCGAGTCGGTGGATGACAAGGGCTCCAGCTACTTCAGCATGGACTCTGGGGAAGGCAGGAGGTCGCCCTACGCCGGGCTCCAGCTGGGGGCTGCCAAGAAGCCGCCTGTCACCTTTGCCGAGAAGGGGGAGCCGCGCAGGTCCATGTTCTCGGAGCCGCGGAAGCCCTCGGTGTCCATCGTGGAGCCCGGGGACGTCCGGCGGAACAGCTACCCCCGCGGCGACTCCAGCAGCCTCCTGCGCTCCAAGTCGGGCTCCGAGGAGGTCCTGTGCGACTCGTGCATCGGCAACAAGCAGAAGGCCGTCAAGTCCTGCCTGGTATGCCAGGCCTCCTTCTGCGAGCTGCACCTCAAGCCCCACCTGGAGGGCGCCGCCTTCCGCGACCACCAGCTGCTCGAGCCCATCCGGGACTTCGAGGCCCGCAAGTGCCCCCTGCACGGCAAGACCATGGAGCTCTTCTGCCAGACGGACCAGACCTGCATCTGCTACCTCTGCATGTTCCAGGAGCACAAGAACCACAGCACCGTGACGGTGGAAGAGGCCAAGGCCGAGAAGGAGGTAAGAGCTGGCCCCTCCAGGCATCTCCTCCCTCGCAGCACCCTCCCACCTCATCTTCTCCACTGGGCGCTCCCAGGGGCTGGGGCTTACCTCTCTGCTGTCCCTGGTTCTTTCAGAAAACAGTTCTTTCTCCTCCTACCCCCAGGCTGGGAGTCAGAGATGGTTCCCCAACCCTCTAAGGCCTCAGGAGTCAAGTCATCTCCTAAATGAGCAAAGAGGGGCTCAGCAAAGATGGGGGGCTTGGCCAAGGTCATAGGATAAATTCAAGTCAGGCCAGCAAATCAGCATTCAGTCCTGGGTTCTCTGCCTATCTGGGTGCTTCTTCCTTCCTTTCTACTTAGGTGCTAAGTCACTCAGTTGTGTCCAACTCTTTGTGACTCCATGGACTGTAGCCCACCAGGCTCCTCTATCCAAGGAATTCTCCAGGAAAGAATACTGGAGTGGGTTGCCATTTCCTTCTCCAGGGGATCTTCCCCACCCCAGGGGTCAAACCCGGGTCTTCTTCCTCTGCAGGCAGATCCTTTACTATCTGAGCCACTGGGAAAGCCACCTCTTTCTACTTAAGGGAGAGAGAATTCTTCCTAGATGAGTAGGACTGGCTCGTGGGGATAAGTCATGGGTGAGGAGGAGGGAATTTGGGGACCACGTCAAGGTCCTTTTTTCCCTGACTTCGGAGTTGGTGTGTGTAGGACAGTGGCTCCTTCTTGTTGTCTGATCCCCCAGCCAGTCTTGACACTCCCAGCGGCCTCCTGTATCCTTCCCTCAGCTGGACCCTCAGTGCTTTGTGTGTGTGGCTGTTGCCTACAAGTGGACACTCATAGTGAGGGTTGGAGTTGGGGGAAGGGTGTTCAAATATGTGTGCGTGTGTGTGTGTGTGTTTTATATGCACGTGGGTGTTTATGTCTGTATACGGATGCTTGCATATGACTGTATATGTGGCATGTAAGTATGTTTGCATGTGTTCTGTGTACATGATTCTGCCTGTGCTTCTGCGGGGAGGAGCGGAGGCGTGTGGAGGCTTGTGAATGTGGTCCGTCTTACTCCTGGAGAGGGTGTGCTGGGACAAGGGCTCGTCTGTGGCTCCACAGATGCTGGGACTCCTCCCCCCACAACAACACAGCCCCCTGACATGGGGCGGCCTCCAGCCGGCGTCAGCCATGCTCACTGTCAAGGCAGGGGACTCTGCTTTCTGCACCCCACAGAATGGGGCAGCACAGGCCCCCTCTGTGCCCAGCCTTCCTGACCTGAAGTCTGTGGGTTACTCTTCCCTAGCCATACTCCTGGGCAGGAGGGATGAGTCAGAGATGACAAAAGACTCAATGAGCCTTTTCAGGAGCCTCATTTGGCCCAGGGAAAAAAGGCGCTCCTAGTCTCCCTCATTCCCTGACCCCAGCCTGGCTTCAGGCTTCAGACAGGGAGATGGAGATGGGGCAGGGGCCATGGATCTCCTCCGGGATCTCACTTCGGGAATCAAAACAGAATGAGGGTTAATTATCCTCAACCACCACAACCAGGAAATTGCAGAGCCCCAGGCTGGGTTTTAGACCTCAGCTCCAGCCCTAGATTTTCCTCGAACCAGCTGTAAGACAGTGGACAAGTCCCTTATGTTCTCTCAGGCTTGGTTTCCCTTCATATGAAGCTAAGGGATTGGACTAGATTGGAAGTTTTCAAATGACCCCCTGGAGCCTGAAGATTCTTAGGAATGTCTTTGAGACGTCAGGGATGACAAGGGGGGCAAACTGTTGCCAAGGAGGCAAGGGCCGCAGGTTCCTATCGCTACTGCAAGCAGCTGTGCCACGCTCGTGCTCAGTCATGTCCGAATCTTTGCAACCCTTTGGAAGTAGCCCACCAGGCTCCTCTGTCCATGGGATTTTCCAGCACCTGCTCTTATCTATCTGTTATATGTGTAGGGCTTGGTCCCAAATTTTATTTGAAACCAGGGTATCTCCACTTAAGAAAAGCCTGAGTGCCCTAGAGGACAGGACAGTCTTGGGAAGTTTTCTCTGGCAGCACCTGGGACTTGGAGTTCATGCTCGGGCTCGTGATGTAGGTCAAGAGGCAGAGCTCAGATGCATAAACCAGTCTGGGGTGCATCCGCCTAGTTACACAGCAGTGGCTGTAAGTAAACATCAACTTGCAGAGGACAGAATGCTAGGCTGGATGGAGAATGAGCAATCTTGCCATCTTCTCTCCACCTTGCATTGGGACACAGACCCAGAGGAAGGAAGGGACCCATCCAGGCTCAGTGCTTAAGGAAAAAGCCCCCTGAGTCCTCTTCCAGTGTTTGAGAGCAACTGGGGGAAGGGAGATGGGATTCAGGAAGTGTGTGCCTTATGGGGGCTCAGGGGGAAATGTCTGATACACTGGAATGTCTTTAATGGTGGGAGCTTCAGACTCTGTGTGTGTGTGTGTGCATGTGTGTGTGTGTGCGTGTGTGTGTGTGTGCTGCAGCATAGGTAGGCAGGGAAGGGTGGTGCTGAGCAGCTGACTGGAGACAGAGATGGAGCAGAGCTCTTTGTCCAGGCCTAGTCCTGCTGGAATGTCAGACACAGGGGGCGTTGGCACAGAGCAGCCTTAGGTAGGTTGACAGATCAAAGTGAATGAGCCTGTCAGCCCTAACATCCTTCAGAGGCAGCCCCTGCAGACCCAAACATCAGCCTACACACAACTTTTTTTCAAGAAGTCCTGTCCAGAACCTGTTCTGCCGGCTGGTTGGTGAGGCCCCGGTGAGGCCATCCCTGATCTATCATGGTTTCTTGCATGAGACTGTAGACAACACCCTGGGCTGCAGTGTTTTTGGGCCTCCGCTCTACAGAGCCTGAGCAGAGGCAGTGTTGGAGAAAGGCCACTCGGTGTGCCGCCAACATGACAATCCTTCCTCTGCCGACCCAAGATCAGAAGGTTTCCAGTTCCACTCTGAATGTCACAAGGAGGGTCCACAGATGTCCTGAGCTGCACCCCTCTGCCTCTGGCTTAGACTGATGAGATTTCTGTTGTTGTTTAGTTAAGTTTTGTCTGACTCTTTTGTGACCCCATGGACTATAGCCCCCCCCCCACCCCCCGCCAGGCTCCACTGTCCATGGGATTTCCCAGGCAAAAATACAGGAGTGGGTTGCCATGCCCTGCTCCGGGGGATCTTCCCGACCCAGGGATCAAACCCACGTCTCTCACGTCTATTGCATTGGCAGGCGGGTTCTTTACCACTAACACCAACTGGGAGGCGCTTGCAATGTACAAACCCATCCTTTTCTGTGTAGCAGGGCCTGTCTCCTGTCTCTCCTGAGTGCCTTCTGCTGCATCAGGTCAGAGTGGAGGATTCCTGGCCATGACTCTTGCCGTGGGGTAGTCCGCCTTTTTGTGGGTTCTCTGGGCTCTAGGTCGGCAGTCTGGCCAGGCATGGGAGGAGCACTCAGGACCAGCATTGCTCTGGAGGGCGAGGTCCTCACTCAGTAGTGCAGCTCAGATTCAATGTCTCGGCCACTCTCCTGACGCCATCCTTTGGCTCAGTTCCTTTCTGCCACAGTGGTCTGTGGCTTTGCCTCTGGTCTCATTGCCCAGTTTTTTCGTGAAGTCTGAGCTGCCAGGCTGCTGGCCGTGGGCACTTGCTGGTCTTTGAGCTCTGGGAGATGTGCTGGTCTGGGCTGTTGGGGCTCTGTCGGTGGACCACCATGACCAAGTTCAAGAAGAGGGGCCAGGTGGCTGAAGGCCTGGAGTGGGGTCGGGGTGGTGTCTGGGGCCACTCCTCTCGGAGATACTGGGGGGGCACTGCCCTGGGACAGGGTGAGTGAGAAAGGAGGTGGGGTGACCTCTGTGGGTGCTGAGGAGGAAAGGACCAAATGAAAGAAGTATCGAGACAGGAAGCAGAGAGAGTGCCAGGCAGGCGGGCAGGAGATGCCTCCTCTCCTTGGAGTGCATCGATGTGCCAGGCGCTGGCCTGGGCATTTACACTGTTACTCCTGACAACAATCCCACAGATGGGAGTATCTGCACCTATTTTATAGGTGAAGAAATGGGATCTGAGATGCCAAGAGACTTAACCAGTGTTACAGCGCTGAGGGAGGCTGAGCTAGAGGTGGCCGAGCTGGGGTTCAAACTCATTGTGGCCATAGCCCAACCTGTTCTCTCTCACCATTTTGCATGGTTGAGGCCATGTAACCAGGTAACATTTTAAATGTTGTTTTCATAGGATTGGCAGAGGCTTCTAGGGGTTCCCTGGGAGGTTCTGGTTCAGGGTACGAGATCTTTATTTTTAAGTCACCCTCAGCGATTCTAATGTGTAGCCAGGTTGGAAATCAGGAACCTAGCCCAATTTTACCAGGAAAAAATGGAGGCTGGGAGATGGGGTAACTTCTCAAGGGCCCACTGCTGGTCTGGAGTCCGCTTGGATGATGCTCTTCCCCGCTCCCCCATCTCGCCCCTTCTGCATCCTGACATCCAAGGAAGCAGGAGGAATGGTGAGTCCCAGTGAAGCAGACGAATACCGGGCTGGTTGACATCTGGGTGGGAATGAGGAAATCTATCCAGCATTTCAGATTCTTATCCAGATAATTACCATTTGTCTGAAAGTACAAATCTGGCAATTAACAGGCTCATTTGGCAAATGTCATAGCCAATGGCCCGTGTGGTTAATTCAGACCAGAGGAGGATCCTGGGCCCCATTTCCCCTTCCCTGGGGCGGCACAGGCACACCTGTCCAGATGAGCGCTCAGGTGTGTCTGCACCTGAAGGCCCTGTGTGTCCCGGCCGAGGCACCACTAGCTGCTGGCCACCTCTCTGCTCCCCCAAGGCCGGAAGGGTTTCAAGGCTGGGTGGCCTACGCAGGGCCCGTCCCAGCCACAAAGCACCAGGCAACAGGAGGAGTGAGGGAGAAGGGAACAAAGAAGGCATTCAGGGGCAGGCCTGAGCAGGGTGGAGGGGGTGGGTAGGGAGCAGAAAGAAGTCAGAGGGAGGTGTAGATGGGGTGGAGCTGACAGGATCTGAGGCCCCATCAGACATCAGGGGATTTAATCAGATTCTTAGGGAGGAGGGAAGGGCTTCCTCGGTGATGCTAGTGGTAAAGAACTCACCTGCCAATGCAGAAGGCTTGAGAGACACAGGTTCGATCCCTGGTTCGGGAAGATCCCCTGGAGGAGGACATGGCAACCCACTCCAATATTCTTGCCTGGAGAATCCTGTGGGCAGAGGAGCTTGATGGGCTACAGTCCATGGGGTTGCAAAGAGTTGGACACAACTGAAACGACTTAGCAAGCCCAGGGAGGAGAAGGAGAAAGCTGGGCCTTAGTGGGCGATGGGGAGGTGTGGGGAGGACAGGGAGAGAGGCAGAATGCATGAACTGCCCTGTCTATGCGGCGGGGGTGGGGAGGCCTGGCACTGCGATGTCCTGGATGATACAGAGAACAGCCCAGGGGTTGTGGCCGTGTAACCGAGCTGAGTGCTGTCTCTGTGTCGTGGCCCTTCCACTTCCTCCCTGGGAGAACTCAGGCAAGCTCCTCAGTCTGCCTCGGCCTTGGTTTCTGTATCTGTAAAATGGGGCCAACACGGCTTACCTCCCCAGGGGGCTTTTGAGGTGAAAGGAGAAATGCAGGCACAGAATGGATGCTCTACAAAGCAGTCAGGGTCCCTCCTTCTAAGGTTACAGGAGAACCCAGTATTTCAGATCCTTCCTATGTTACGTTGTTTTCTGTCTGCTGCCTCGTCTGGCTTTTGTGCAGCCTGGCCAGCAGGAAAAAATTGCCAAGGGCTAAACAGATGCTGTTCGCATCCCCAGAGGTCTCAGCCCAAACCTTCCTCTCCTAACAGGGTAGCACTCACCCCAGATGAGAGAGCAGGCCCTTCTATTAGCACAGAATTCACAGCCCAAGGTCCCTTCCGAGATCCCACTGTGCCCGGCAAGTCAGGGCTTGCGAGGCCCCCATTCCGCCCATGTTGACTTCCCGGATGCCCCAAAGAAACTAGGAGACCAGTCTCCCCCACCCTGACTGATGCTTCCACCCACAGCTGCAGACAGCAAGGCTCCGCTTTTGACCCTGCCCTTGCATGTTTCCAGATCGCTGGCAGCCTCTCCCTCCACCCCTCCCAGGTCACTGGCCGGCATCTCTGGCTCTCCTTGGCACAGCCCGTGCCACTAGCCTCCCTCTTCCCGGCCTCCCTTACACAGGCTGGACCCCAGGGGCTGGCTCCTGCTGCCCTTGGCTGAGGCTCTTCACTGTTCTAAAGCCCCTGGACTCCCCTTGCTCGGGATTCAGTGCCATCTTCCTCCCTCTTGGCCAGTGAGTCTGTGCTCTTGTGGGTAAGACATTCCCAAGCACCTCTGTGCATTCCACTGGCTTCTCACCTTCCCCTTCTCTAGGAAAACCTTCTGCCACTCACAGGGGGTAGCCTGCCTGCACCCCGTTCATCTTCCTTCTGTTCTGTTTGCCCCAACATCCTCTAACCTTCAGTTATCCACCATCTCGTCTCTACATCCTCAGGGCTTCCCTGGTGGCTCAGATGGTAAAGAATCCACCTGCAATGCAGGAGACCTGGGTTCAGTCCCTGGGTCGAGATGATCCCCTGGAGAAGGTCATGGCTGTCCACTCCAGTATTCTTGCCTGGAGAATCCTGTGGACAGAGGAGCCTGGTGGGCTACAGTTCATGGGGCCACAGAGTCGGACACGACTGAGCAACTTTCACTTCACTTTACATTCTCAGCCTGATGTCTTGACCTCCCTCCTTTCTGTACACTTCACTCTGTATCCTGCCTGTACACACCACGCCTGGACCCCAGCACACACTATCCCGACCGCTGAACCCCACCCAGACCCACCCGCTCACCTCTGCCTGCTCCCCCCGCTTACCTGTACCCTTCGGGCCTGCCTGCCTCCCTGTCCTCTCCCCTTCAAGCTCCGGTCCATGGAAGGTGCCTGACACAGCAGTGGTGATGGGGCCAGTGGTCAGTGCTTTTCTCTAGAGTTTCACCTGCCTGGTCCCAGTTCATCCCACACCTGCCTGGGAGGTGGTCCTCTTACTACCTACATGAAAGATGGAGTGACTGGAGCATGGAGGAGTGTAGTAACTTGTGAAGGCCACCTGCCTGGAGGTGGTGGTAACTTTATTCAAACCTTTGGACTCCAGTCCTGGGCTCTGGGTAGGCTCCTTCCTGGATTCCCCCAGGCTTGTTTCATGGAAGAGTTGCCCTGTCACTGCTTCCCCAGGCCTGGGAGAGTGAATGCATGTTTGCTCTCGGCTTTTCTTGTTCTGGGTGCGAGGTGGGGGTGAGGAACCCCAGTGCCAGCTGCTCATCTCTGGGCTGGTGGCAACATCTCAGCTGCAGGGGGAGGTGGCTTCCAGTGTCTGCTCCCCCTCAGGCCTCTCTTGCTGCAAGTGAGGGGTGAGGGGGTTATCCAGGAATGGGAAAGTTGCCCAGCACTGAAGCCTTTAGGCTTCTTCCTCACAGCTTGGACCCATTACCAGTCCCAGGCTTCTTAGGAATCTTCCAGGCCACCAGCTCTGCCCACCTCTGTGTTTTGGGCTCTTGGTTCGGCCCGCCTCCCGCAGAGTCTCCGCTGCCCACGTGGGGTCTTTCTGTCTTTGCTCTCCACTCTCCCTCCACCCTTTCTGTGGACAGCTGGCTTCTCCCAGCCTTTGTCCAGAGATTGGGCCAAACCCCCGTCCTCATCTGCTTTTATTCCTTTTCACAAACATTTCCCATCTTGGCTGGTGGCATTTTCCATGTTGTGGGATTTCTTGTGTGTAGCTGGTGGGGCGCTGGCTTCCTGAGAAGAACTGAGAGTCTGCGGCCCGGAGAGCCCCAGGGTGTGGGCAGAGGGGCGGGGTGGGAATCCGGGGCTTCAGGTCTGGGAGCTTTTCGGCTCCCGCCCCGGTCCTTCCCACCTTCCCCACCAGCTTCTCCATGCTCTTTTCCACGAAAGCCAGGATGCTCTCTCCTCCATCAGTCCACTTCCCTGGGTCTCTGCACCAGGGACCCACCAGCTGCTCAGGACTCCTTGCCAGCAGAGCTCACATTCCTGGTGGTTTGTGGCATCCACTTCTTGATTCTTCTTGTGTTTCTTCAAGGAGACGGCTGGAAAGGGTTGGGACTCTGTTCGAAAGCCAGGGTAACGGGGAGACCCTGAGCACTCTGGGTGCTCTTGGATGCCCGGTCTTCCTGCTTTCAGGTGGAGATCACACACCTGCCTTTCAAACTGGAAGGTGTTTTGGGAGCACCAGTGGGGAGCCCACAGAAAAAAAGAGGTGCCTCTGGGCTGGACTGGATTGGCCTTAGCTTCATGTGGGCTTCCCCAATGGCTCAACGGGTAAAGAATCTGCCTGCAAAGCAGAAGATGTGGGTTCAGTTCCTGGGTTAGGAAGATTTCCCTGGAGAAGGAAATGGCAATCCCCTTGAGTATTCTTGCCTGGGAGATCCCATGGACAGAGGAGCCTGAAAGGCTGCAGTCCATGGGGTCACAGAGTCAGACACAACGGAGTCACTAAGCATACACATAGTTCATGCTCCCCCTTTTGTTTGAGGTGTAGCTGCTTTTCAGAAAAGGGCGTTTCTCCAGTGGAAGGAGGCTATTATCCACACTTTCCATAGCAGAGCTCATGTCCCAGTTCACTCCTGATAGATCCTCTTCCCATCCCACCGCAGACCCTGACAGCCCATATTCTCTTCCTGAGCAGGGAACCTAGACCCTCTCTTTCCCTTCTCCCATCTGCCCTCACTGCCTCTCTCGCTGGCCTCTCTCCTCCCCCAGGGACTTGAATAAAGTCCCAATCTTGCCCAGACTGCAAACTGCGCTCCATTTCCCATAAACAGGTTTAGAGTTGTGCCTGCCCAGACGGACTCCCCGCTGGCGGCAACCCAGACTCCTGCTTGCAACACAAGCCTCACGTCATGTCATAGAAACGCTGTACTCTCTTACTGCCATGGGACGCTCCCTGGGCTGGGCTGGGCTGGGCTGAGCTGGGCTGGGTCCCCTTTCTCCTGTAAGCTGCTCCCCAATGGCTCCAGGTCCACTGAAAGGAGTGGGAACCCCCTAATGAACTTCCTTCCTGCTCACGTTGGGTGGAGGGCCTCTTAGAGGGTCTGCCTTACAAAGACATGGCTGGGTTGCCCAGCCTCAGAGCCCAGAGTTTACAATGAGATGGCACTTGACTTGTTGCTGAATCCTTAGTGACTGGCACAGTGCCTGGCATATTCAAGGGCCCATTGAGTGTTGGTTGAATGAAGGGCAGAGTGATAATTTGTGGGCCCTCCTCCCTGACTCTCTGGTTCTTTTCCACTTCCTCCCCCTGACTTCTCCTCCAACCCCGGCTCCTTCCCTACAGACAGAGCTGTCACTGCAAAAGGAGCAGCTGCAGCTCAAGATCATTGAGATAGAAGATGAAGCTGAGAAGTGGCAGAAGGAGAAGGACCGCATCAAGGTGAGCAGCACCCAGGGCTCTCCCCCAAACCTGTGCGGCCTGGAGGAGGCAGGCCTGAGCCTGGGCTCTTGCTCAAGGTCTCTGGCCCACATTTACATCCTACACTTGTTTCTTCTGGGTTCTTTTACCCTTTTTGGCATTTCCACAAGTTCGCCTTCTAAGTCTGGGCCAGACATCCACGTGGGATGTTGCCCATCACCTAATGCTCATCTTCCATCATCTCAAGACCCTGGACCAGCTTATCCTGTGTGTTTCCCAATGTCTATTCTGCCCTTTGACTACCCAGCCATCAAATGCATGCCATTTTCCCTTTATTTGTGCCAGTGTGGCAAGATGAATGTCTGCCCTGGTTTGAATACTTGTAAACTACGACCTGAGATAATTGACTCTTGAACCTGGCTGCATAAACAGCTCATCAGTTAACTTTCTGAATGACGCTTGGTTCTGGTTGGGGTTTTGGTGGACACGCCCTGACTCCTCTGGAACTTTTGGACGCATAGAGTTGCCCAGCATAGAATGATGGTTCATGTCAACCCATTGAGAGGGAGGAGCTGCTGATGGATAAAGAAGGGTGGTCTGTAAAAACACCCTGGCTATCTCTATCAAGAGATAGGATCCCTCAGTGATGCCTTTGAATGAGATTCTTGGCTGAACAGGCTTGCAGGGTGGGGGCAGTAGAAATGCCCTGACTCTATGCAGGGAACATAAAGATGCCCCCCCTCCCCTCTCCCCTCACTCTGGACTCAGAGCTTCACCACCAATGAGAAGGCCATCCTGGAGCAGAGCTTCCGGGACCTGGTGCGGGACCTGGAGAAGCAGAAGGAGGAAGTGAGGGCTGCGCTGGAGCAGCGGGAGCAGGATGCAGTGGACCAGGTGAAGGTGATCGTGGATGCTCTGGAAGAGAGGGCCAAGGTGCTGCAGGACGACAAGCAGACCAGGGAGCAGCTGCACAGCATCAGCGACTCAGTGCTGTTCCTGCAGGTAACAAGCAACTCCACTGCCATTCAACCCCTCACTCCTTCCATCCACTTACCCAAACCCTCATCCAGTGTCCGTCTGTCCATCCATCCACGTATCCACCATTCATCATCCATCCATCCCTCTAAGCTCCATTCCATCTGTCTATTTAATTTTGGAAAATTAAGTAGACACACAAAGATCACCTTGTACCAACTTCAATTGATATGTATTAACAGTACTTCAGTCTGAGTACTTCAGGAAATAGCTCTGTGATAGATTAGTGATGCCTGCTTTGGGTATGGGAGGGTGGCAAGTAAGCATGTGTATTTGCTATCTTTGATCTGGTCTGTCCATCTGTTCCTCCATCCTTCCATCTGCTAGAGTATTTTGGGCACTATACACCCAGTACTGTTTTAGGTGCTGAGGAGAATAGAAAGGTAGAAGACATGATTTTTGCCCTCAAGGAACTGCAATCCAGCTGGGAAGATAAGACACGTACAATTAGAGAATATGTAATTAAGTGATAAAGCCTGTGGTTCAGGAGATAAGTGCCTGTGGAAGCTCTGGGAAGGGCAGACAGGCTGGAGACAGTTTTATGGAGGCAGTAGAACTTGAACCGGGTCTTGAAAGCCCGTTAGGATTTGAAAAGAAGAAGAGAGTCTCCAGTAAGGGAGAAAGGAGGTCAGACGTGCCAGAGAATAGCCGCAGGACTGAGTGGGCACATGCAGGGGGAGAGACCACTGTGACTGACCCACAATGCTGGTAATTCCTTGCCTTTCTTTGGTGGTTTCACTCCCAAAGACTTTGCAGCTTGTGTTGCTTCCATAAACCCAAATAAACCCCTATAGGTAGGCACCGTGCATCCAGTTTAAGAGATGGAAGCCACGGAGTCACATATCTGACTGCTAGTGCCATCAGGGATATTAGCATCTAGTGGATTTTATTTAGTTATTTTTTAAAAGTTTATTTTATTTTTTGGCTTGTGGGGATCTTAGTTCCCCAACCAGAGATTAAGCCCGTGCCCTCAGTGGTGAAAGTACGGAGTCTTAACCACTGGACCGCCAGGGACGTCCCCATCTAGTGTATTTTAGTCAAACCCTCTCATTTTACAGAAGAATAAGAAATGAGTGCCCAGTGGGGAAAAGTGAGGCTAGTTAATAGCCGAGCTCCTGGATGTAGACCCCACCTCCTCTGGCTCCCAGTTGAATCTTCCAGCTAGACTGTGGGTCCCCATGGCTCCTAAAGACCCAGGACATTAATGGCTTCTTTCCTTTCCTGGTAGGAATTTGGTGCTTTGATGAGCAATTACTCCCTCCCCCCACCCCTGCCCACCTATCACGTTCTGCTGGAGGGGGAGGGCCTGGGGCAGTCGCTGGGCAACTGCAAGGACGACCTGCTTAACGTGTGCATGCGCCACGTCGAGAAGATGTGCAAGGCGGACCTGAGCCGCAACTTCATTGAGAGGAACCACATGGAGAATGGTAAGTCCCCTCCCGTGGGTGGGCCCCACGGCCATGGAGGTCTTCTCCTAGGTCAGTTCCTGCTGCCTGGCTCAGGCTGGCATCCCACCAGCTGGCCCCTCACTGCTTCCAGCCTCCCATCTCACCTAAGGGTGTTTGGACAAGGACTCAGAAATGGTACCCTCCTCTCTCGAAGTTGCTGCCCAAGTTATGCAGCTATTACAAGGGGCCTCCAGGGGAGCGTCCCAGGCACTGGCTAGGGAGATGCACCACCAGGGACAAGTGTCTTCTCCCTGGATTGTCCATCAAACTCAGGGATTGGTTTTACAGCTCTGTGTCTGACTAGGGGACCTAAGTCAGGAGCCGTGTGGATGCTGCAAATTGTAAGGGCCAGACTCCAATCTGGTGGCTTTGTAGGCTCCAGGGGACATGACCTAGAGCTGCATGCGTGCTTGGAAGGAGAACTTGCCTGTCATCATGGCCGTGCTGAGCCGTGTTGAGCCCAGAGGTGGACTTGGCCTGGTGGACTGGCTGGGCGTGGTTGAGCACAGCGTGTCTTGGTGACTCACCAGCTCCCCTGGAGTCAGCTTCTCTATTGAATCGCACTGTCCTCTGCAGAGGCAACTGAATCGTCTTCATAGAAAGCCTCCAAACACGAGAAGCTGCCCCGCTAAGTGCTTTACCACCAGTCCCAGCCCATCCCTTTAGGGCCCGAAGCTGGACACTTTCCCCAAGCTCCACCCAGTGGCCCAGACCTTGACGATGCAGCCGCGTTAATGACTTCTAGCTGCAACACCCAGAGGAAGTGACCCTGTCTTTGTTCTCCAAAGGGAGTATGTGATTCTTTAGGGCATGAGAAGCGGGTATGTGTGCTGAGGGGCTGGGACTCAGTGGCTGGTATCTGAATATCTTGGGAATGTTGACATCACATAGTGTCCCTGGCAGATGTGAGGGACATTGCCACCCCTGAGGACAGATAAGCCACTGCCGCAAGACAGTCATTTGGCTTCAAGGGGAATTTGGGTCCTGAAATCCCCCTACTGACAATGGTGACGACCCTGATGGAGACAGCCCTCTGTGATCCAGTGCTCCCTGGATGCTGGCTTTGTGTAAGTGCCTCCCTTGCATTATCTCAGTCTCCCTGCAGGATGTGTTGCATCTCACAGAAGAAGATTTTCAAAGGGCGCACAGCTAAGCAGGGGGCGAGCTGGGTTTCATGCTCTGTTATTCAAACCCTCTGCCCATGTCTTCCCATTGGAGAAGCTGCTGTTCATGGTGGCCTGCAGAGGAGTAGGGGGTGTGAGAGTCAGGCTCCCTGGGGCACAGAACTGGTAGGGGAGCTCCTCAGCTGAGGTCGGGCCAGACCCACGAGGATGGCCTTCACTGCGTTGGGATGGCCTGTGAGCCTCGTGGGCGCAAGGACCCCCCACTTCCCACCGCCACTAGCCCACTGTGCCATTTCTAGGTCATGACTGTGTTGGCCGTGGCCTCTGTGCAGGTGTGGCCCTGTGCCCTGTACAGAGTGTGCGGGGAGACAGCTGCCAGGAGCAGGACGGGTCGTGCTGACGTCAGCGGCTCTACACCTGTGCCTGAGGCCCTGGGCCTCCGAGTTGGCGTTTTGTCACTGCTGTGCTGCTGGGAGTGTGTCTGGCTGTAGGAGGTGGGAGGTGGGTGGTCGGTGAGTCAGACCTTGGAGTGATCATCCTCTCTTCCTCTGTCCACCCGGCCAGGGGCTCAGTTCTCACCATTAAAGGTGCGGGGGCTGAGAGACACCAGGGCATCTCCCTCCTGGGCTTGGTGGGGAGGGAGCTGGACCAACATCAAAGAGGATGTTTGTTTGTCATGACGTGCCTACTGTGTGCCAGGCCCCTGCTTGGCCCACGTGATGGAGATGAAGGGTGAGGGTCTAGGTCCCCTACTCCTCCTCTTGCCCAGGAGAGAGGGAGAGGAAAGGGCAGAGGGAGAGAAGGAGATGGAGAAGTAGCAAGACAGAGGAATGGGGTGGAGGGCAAGCGTGGCGCCACAGGTCTGTTTGGGCTCAGGGGTCTGCTGGAGGGTGCCAGGTGGGGGCAGTCGGTGCCCTTCCTGAGTAGCTCACTCCTCTCTTCACGGTTCCACTCAGCCACTTGGATCCCTGGCCCTGAAGGCCAGTGCTGGGACCTCATTCCATTCCCTGGGCTGTCAGCAGTGGCTGGGACAAGGCCAGGAAATGGGCATGGGGTCTCGAATCCCAAATCTGCCCTTATAGGCCACGTGACACTGGGCAGTGGCTTCACGTGCCTCCTGAGCCTCAATCTCCTTATCTGCCACCCAGATATCTCACGCCAGACAAGGGTTGATGGACATGTCAGGCAAGAAATGGCACTCAATAGCAGCTCATTAATTGCAAAGTGCTGTGCTCACCGTCTCTGCATAGGAACCAGTCCCAGCGAGGCTGGGTGGCCCACCTTCCCTCACCCACCAGGAACTCAGGGCCAGAGGGTTTCAGGGCAGGGGGCCATCTTCTCTGAGGCTGGGGACCTCGCCTCTGCCTGGGACAGAGGGGCTACCGGCTGACTCAGTGATGCCCCCAGCGGGCCAGCTCGCCCTCCCCACCTGCCCCGCTGCTGACCCGAGCTCTCTGCTTCCCAGGTGGTGACCATCGCTACGTGAACAACTATAGTAACAGCTACACCAGCGAGTGGAGTGCTCCAGACGCCATGAAGAGATACTCCATGTACCTGACGCCCAAGGGTACGAGAAGGGAGCAGGTCCAGGAGAGACGTAGCCAGGTTCCCCCGGGGGCGACCCTCGTGGACTTGGCTGGGAAGGTCCTGGCGTGTACCTGCCTGTTGTTTAATGCCAAGTCACGTCCGACTCTTTTGCGACCCCAAGCACTGTAGCCAGCCAGGCTTCTCTGTCCATGGGACTTCCCAGGCAAGAATACTGGAGTGGGTTGCCGTTTCCTTCTCCAGGGCATCTTCCCAACCCAGGGATCTAACCCACGTCTCCTGTGTCTCTACCACTGAGCCACCTGGGAGGCCCTTGTGCCTGCTTACCGGTGCAGTGACCAGCACCTCCTTCTGCTCTCCATTCGGCACCTGCTCCACTGGTTTCCCTGCCCTGTGCCACCCTCCCACCCCCCACCTCCACCTCCAGCCCACATCTCCTCTTTCCTTCCAGAGGGACTCCTGACGGTCTCACCCACTTCCATCCACCAGGCTGAGCTGTGTTTTGATTCTGCCTAGATTTCTGTAGTCCTGGGGGAGGGTTGGCTCCTCCAGAACCATCCTGCTCCTCAAGGCAGTGGGGGCAGAGATCAAAGGCTGCTCTTGTAAATTCCTCAGTCCCCCCGCCTCCCCCAGGCAGCCAGCCCTCCCTCCCAGGCCCGGGTGAGGCCCAGCCTGATGGGCGCTGCCCAGCTGGGTGAGGGACGAGACCAGCGCCGGCCTGTCCTTGCCCTGCGGTAGCCCGTCACATTCTTTGGCATCAGCAACAAACAAACCACAGTGATGCCCGTTACATAAGGGTGGGTGTGCCCGGTAGACAGAGGGGTGCATGCACGTGTGTGTGTTGTGGGGGTCGGGGGTCAGGAGAGGAGAGGGTGTGTAGGGAAGGGGGAGACAAGAGACTTGGGGAAGACACCAGGGGCTGGGAGGGGGAGACTTGAGGCCCTGGGCAATGACTCACACCCTCAGATACACTTGCACAGCGGGAGGGGCCCCAGGGGGTATTTGGAGAGGTGAGCTCAGCAGAGAGGAACCTCGGCCACCCCACCCAACGTCAAAACAACACCTGGGCTTCCGGCGAGGCAGCTGGATGCAGGTACCCTGCCCTACATTCCTAGTGGGGCCAGCCAGGTCCGGGCTGGCCAGTTCTGCTTCCTTCCTTCCCCTGGGGCTCTGTCCTTCGAACCTAGTTCTCTGGGAAGATGAACTGTGTTAATCAGCTGTCCCAGCATCCCCGGCCGTGGTCCAGACCTTCGGTTCACCAGCTTCTGAGGACCAGACCCAGGGTGGTATCAGACCCCGACTGGCCCTGCGGGGCTGGCCTGCTCTGTTGCAGATGGAGGGGAGCCAAGTAATAATGGGGGTGTTGAGGAAGGAGCATGGACCCAGCCAGATGTCACCAGAGACGCCAGGGCCTGGGGGCCTTGGGCTGGTCACTGCCCCTTCAGTATTCCTACCTGAGAAGGAGGGGGTTGGACTCAGCTGCCAGGTGAGCCTCCAGCTCTGTGACCATGAGTCAGGTTGTGACATTTGTAGGCAGAAGAAACAGGTTCATCCTGTCTCTGCCCCTGCACCCAGGACAGGAGGGAGGAGGAAATCTGCCCTCTGGGGGCTCCCAGGCTCAAGACAGAGACAAGGGAGGGGCCATGGAGAGTCAGCACAGAGAAAAGGAAGTGGGGCCAGCAGCCCTAGTCCGGAAGCTTTGAGGCAGTGGGGCCAGGCAGTGAGACTTCTGGAGGCGAGGTTAGTTTCCAAGCTCCCTGAAAGAGGGGCTGAGGGCTTGGTAGAGAGGGCACGGCTGTGATGGACAGAGTGCTGGACAGAAAGTGTGAAGGTTTAGCACGCTTGCTCTCCTCCGGAACGGGAGTGGGCCTGGTTAGACAGGAGGGCAGGAGCTGATGCGTACTCTGACGCATGCATGCGACGTCTTCATCTGTGAAGTGAGGGTGTGGAGCCCCTTCTTTCTGCCTTTCTCCCCAGACGGTTGTGGAGACCAAATGGGGGAGGGAGGGAAACCCATGCCATTCAGGGCCAATCCCTGGGGAAAGTTTACCCAGGTGGGGAGGTATTCATGGTACCAGCTCATCAGCCCCTCCAGCTGGCAGCCCTCACTGCACCTCTGCCCCCATGGTGGCCCTGGCCCAGCTTCCTCACGGACACCCCACCTCTCACCCAGCCTCTGGGGTCTCAGCACGCAGGGCCTGGCTCAGGGGGCTCTGGTGACCCTCAAAGCCTCTAATTAGGATGCCCATACATCTTAGTCCATTCAGGACTCTCCAAGTTTGCACTGGTACCCTCAGCCTGACTACTAGCATCATCCCTCTCACTCTCAAAACTGTTCCGATCTGAATGGTAAATTACGTGGTCGCCTTATCATAGACCCAAGGATGCTGTCTTGGTGGTGGAACCCAGGTCCTGACCCAGGCAGGCGGAGCTGTTTTGGGGGGCAAGGAGTCCTGCTTGACACCCCTCAAGTCAGAGCCCCAGGCCCCCAGCTGAGCCAGGCCCCCCTTTCTGGGATGACAGCCCCCTCCTCATCCCCTTCACAGGTGGGGCCAGGACCTCGTACCAGCCGGCCTCCCCCAGCCGCCTCTCCAAGGAGAAGAACTTCAACAACCTCTACGGCACCAAAGGTAGGAGGTGGCTCAGTGGGAAGGTGGCAGGGCCTCTGTGTGGGGCCGTGCAGGAAGCAGGTGGGGGCTAGGCGATGGGTGGGGGGCCTGGACTCCCCATACGAGGTGAACTTGGGGAGCTGGAGTGGGGTTGGCCTGGAGATGGGTGAGGAGGGACCCTGCCACGCTTAGGGGGTTTTCATGTATACGGGTCTCCGTGTGGTTTGCACGTGTGCATGTGTGTACGCATGTGTGTGACATCGTTCGGCTGAGGAAAGGCAGCCAGGCACCTCCGCATCACTGGAATCCCTGAGTCCGTAAGGTCTTCTCCTTGAAGGATGAGTTGGGGAAAGCGGAGCCCAGGGTGAGGTGTGTGAGGACTTCCCTCAGCAGGTGGCAGGCCAGGGGTCCACAGGGGAGCTTTCCTGATTTGTGCACTCCTGTGTCAGAAAGTCGGACACTGGTTAAAACAGACTAGGGTAGCAGGCAAGGAAAAGTCAGGTATGCCATGGGATGGGCCACCCCTGGAGACCCAGGAGGTATGGTTGCCAGGGAGGTAAGTGGGTGACTTGTCCTTAAGACCCGGAAGGGGTGAGATGGGGGTGGAGATGTGCTTTCCCAGGGAGAGCTGCCAAGTGCAGGGTCCCCTCCTCTGCCCAAAGTGCAGAGGGCACTGCTCTGCCGAGAGCAGGGCCCAGCCTTTGAGGGACCCAGATTCGGGGGTCTCCTGGGTGTGTGCCACATGCAGATGGGGAGGGGACTCGGGCCAGCTCCACCAGAGTCCCTGGGGACACAGCACCAGGGGTCTGGAGAAGCAAGGAAGTGGGGGTGTTGGTAGATCCGGAGATCTGGGGGTTGGGACACCGTGGACAAGTCTCCATGTCCAGGACTGGGCTTGTCCCAAGCACCGGATGCTGTGAGCTCCGTGAAGGCAGATGCCGGTCTGTCCTGTCCCCGCTGCCACTTCAAGGTCCAGAAGGATGGGCTCAGCAAGCATTTGTTTAACGGGAGGGAGAGGGGGTGATGAATGGATGGATAAGAGGGTGAAGAAAATGGCCCCTTGGAGCCTTGGGTGGACACGCTTAGTGAGAGCCTTAATGCAGACTCTGTCAGAGATCCCTATGGGCGGGGGTTCACGAAGGGCAGGCGGCCAGCCCCCCACCCACATCTGACCTCTCACCCCTCCCCCCCCAGGCAGCAGCAGGAGATCTCCAGGGCTGGGGGGCTCCTCTGTGGCGTGAGCTTAACTGACCATGTGCCATGCTCGGAGCTGCTGAGAGGGAGGGTTTGGAGTGGGCAGGCCTCCATGGGGTGGGGGGCGGCTCTCGAATGCCCTTGTGGTGTCCCTGCTGTCCCTGCCGCACTGTCCCCAGGTATCTTTACATCCATCTGCAGATGGACCATCACAGCCTGTTTCATCCTGACGCTCAGAATTTCAGGGCTCATAGCAGCTGCCTCCCGGAGAAGGCAATGGCAAGCCACTCCAGTACTCTTGCCTAGAAAATCCCATGGATGGAGGAGCCTGGTGGGCTGCAGTCCATGGGGTCGCTAAGGGTCGGACACGACTGAGCAACTTCACTTTCACTTTTCACTTTCACACATTGGAGAAGGAAATGGCAACCCACTCCAGTGTTCTTGCCTGGAGAATCCCAGGCATGGGGGAGCCTGGTGGGCTTCCATCTATGGGGTCACACAGAGTCGGACACGACTGACGTGACTTAGCAGCAGCAGCAGTAGCAGCAGCTGCCTCCGTCTCCAACTTTTAGCTTGTGTTTGTTTATTTGTTCCTTCACTCATTTTTTCATCCATCACCCGGACAGTGAGTGCCTTCCAGGAGCCAGGCTAGGTGCCAGGCACGGGGTGGGAGGCTGGGTCAGATGGGCACACCACCTGCCCCCACGGAGCCAGTGGGTGACATGGACCATTCAACGTGTAATTACAATGTGATACGGGGCATGGGGCTGAGACTCACGCAGACTTGGGGGAGATGACGCGGAAGCTGATGCCTGAAGACCCAATGCATAAATTTACTAAGTCTCGGGGAGCAGGTGGACTCTCCTAGGCAGAGGACCTGGTCTCTGCCAAAAGCCTGGGGTAAGAGAGAGCCTGGTGTGCATCAGGAGCTCAGGGCGAAGCCTGGTTGGGGTGTTGAGTGACGGACGGGAGGGGGAAGGAGGGAAGCCAGGAAGTGGAGGCAGTGGAGAGGGGTGGGAGCATCAGCTCATGAAAACGCTGAGGGTCGTGTTAAAGACTTTGTAAACTTAATCTGAGAGCAAGGACAGAACGACGCTTTAGAAGGACAGCTTGACGGCAGGAAGGATTGGTCAGAGGTGTGATGAGGACTCGGCTGCCTCCTGGCTGGAGAGATTTGCAGAAATGGCCTCTGCTCACTGCCCCACCCCCCACCCCACGTGCCAGGCCGCCCAGGGCTGACTCCCTTTCCTCTCCTCACCAGGGAACTACACCTCCCGGGTCTGGGAATACTCCTCCACCATTCAGAGCTCTGACGACATGCCTGCGGTGCAAGGCAGCTCCTCCTTCTCCCTGAAAGGTGAGCTCACCCCCATCGGGCCCTTGTCTTCGGGGCGCTCCCTAAGCCCTGCCTTGGTCTCTGCTCACCTGCCAAGCCTCCATCAGGTCTCTGCTGTCAGGAGGGCTGGGCCACCGCACGTGGGTCCCTCGGGATGCACTGTGATGCAGGCCTCAGTGTCGGGGGTGAGGGAGACACACCACACCCTCTGTACCCTGTGTCCCGACATCCCCAGGGGGCTTCCATCAGGCTTAATTTCCGAGTCTTCCTACTGCAGAAAGTTTATTTAACTTTGTCACACACTGACTCCCAGCCTCAGGTGACTCTAGAACCCTGTGGCCCAAGCACTTGTCAGCTTCCCACGGAGCCAGAGTCCTGCCAAGTCCCCTCTGGGCTGGGCAGACTACGTCATCTCGAAGGCCTCCCTCCTGAGTCTGGTTCTGCCCCAGAGCTCTTTGACAAGACTGAGTGGCCGATGCCTCCTGTCCTCTGGGGCTGAGGTCATTCTGAGGGGCTGGCCTGAGCAAGACTCCAGCTCCCAGAGGGCCCACGGCCCTCACGTCTCTTCTGAAAGGTCTACGGGGCGGCTTTGGGGGTGGTGGGAGCAGGTCTGTCTGCCTTCTGGCTGGCAGACATCTGGCCCAGGAGCCTGGATAAGCAGGTTGCGTGGGATCTGGTGGGAAAAGCACAGGTGGACCCCCACGCAGCGGCCTCAGACAGTTGCTTATCCAGCTGCCCCTTCTGGGCTGGGTCTCGGCCTCTACCCAGGGCTGGGATTCTGGGATCTGCCAGCAAAGGGATATGACTAGAGGGTCCCAGCCTGTAGGATCCCCAGGTCAGGGTTGCGCTGGGACTTGCTCTGGCCTGTCTGGCTTCCAGCAGGTTCCTCCCTGCTCTCTGGTCAAGCTTGGATCAAAGGCCACCAGGCAGGAAAGGCGGCCCCCCTTAGGTGTGATTCAGAGCTTTCCTGCTCCCCAGCATCTCCTGGCGGTCCACAGTCTCTCCAGGTGGGGGGCCTCGCTCTGGGAGAGCCCCTTCTCAAATACACCAGGACCCCCGGGACACCTGTTGTCACCTTCATGCAGAATCCACTCAGAACTGGCCTAGATGGACATCCTGGGCATGGGCTGCCCCGTGGCGCCCACCTGCATCTACTCTGGGGGCACTGGGGAGGGCTGAGCGAGCGCTTTGAGAGCAGCAGCACCTGCAGGACCCGTGACCCCCTCTGGCCCCTCCTAGGGCCGGTGCTAATGGCTCTCTCTCTCCTGGCAGGCACTGGGAAAGTCCCCTATCAGTTCACCACCTTGGGACAGGCCACCACAGAGTTTTCCAAACCACTGGACGGCAGTGGGCTGTTTAAACATAATCCTGGTACCCTCCTGTTTTGCATCACCCCTCTTTTCCCTCCCACAGCAGGGCAACTGGGACATCCTGTGGGGCTTTCTGCCACTTCTAGGGTGTCCTGGTCCCTCCCATCTCCCCAGAGTCCCTGGCAGAGGATGCATGCCACCCCCCCTCGCCATCCTAGCCTACCTGCCCCCGATAATCCCTGCTGTACAGGCTGGTCTCCTGGACCACACCCCCCCCCCACCGCCACCCCCTTCCCCGCCTCTCTCATGGCTGGCCTGGGGTTTCCTTTCTGGGAACTGAGAAGTGACCCGAATTCCCCCCTTGTCTTAACCTCCCGCTCAGGACCTGGGGGACCCTTCACTTCCTCCTCTCCTTCCAAGACCCCCAGATACAGGGGGACAACCAGCTTCTCTGCTCTGGCTCTGCCCCCTTGCCAAACGTCAGCCCTGGAAAGGGCCAGCCTTGCTGGCAGCCTGGCAGTGCTACAGATGGTTCTGGGCCTGACCAGCTCGTTGCCCTTCAAGCAGTCCAGTGCAGGGCTCCAGCCTGCCCCTGCCAAGACAGACCTTGTTAATTCCTTGAGCTCCTCTACGTCCAGGTCACAATCTATTCCTTCCCAGGCAGCCTTGTCAGTCTTTGCAGGCTAAGGACTGACACTCAGTGCTTTTCACAGTTTTGTGGACAGAGCCCCTTACAAACCTGCTGGGCTGAGGCAGAGGGATGGGGAGGTGGGCTCAGACAGCGCTGCCCCGGACTAGCATCTCCAGGACCCCAGACCCAGACAGCGCCCAGTGGACTTGCTGTTTGAACCCTGGACCACAGCCACATTACTGCCACTCTCTGGGCCCCAGCCTCCTGCCTGGGAGGCAGGAAAGAGGGAACAGAACTGGGGAGGTGGGACAAGAGGGTAGGTTTTGAGTCCAGCACACTTGGGCTCCAGTTCTGACCGCTGATTATTAGCTGTGCGGTCCAGGACAGCAGAAACAGGGAAGACCTAGGTGGAGTCCAGGGCAGTGCCTGGCCAGAGGCAGGCCGGGAAATGGGGAGCCTCGTCCATGCAGAGGAGGGGTTGGGGGGTTGGAATGAGCGCCTCCTGGTGGAGACTGGGCAGACTGTGCTTACAAAGGGGATTTCCTGGGCTTTGGGGAGGGGAAGAGAGGGGCTTCTGGGGTGAGTCTGTAGGATGAGGGGGTGGCGATCCCTGCAAGTGGTGTGATCTTGGCCTGGGTTGGGGGTGATGCTCCCCTGCTGCCTGGCCCAGTCCACCTGGCCTGCTCCTCCTCCTTCTGTCTGCCTTGGTGCCTCTTCCCTCTGGCCCACCTCCTCAGGATTTTCCATGGCAACCCCCCCTGGCTGCACTTGGTAATGGGCTGGATGGAGCTTGGTGGTCACTTTAGAGAGGGCATCTGTGCTGCTTCAGCCCTGAGGCCCTGACCACCAGCCTGTGCTCCCTCTGACTGGAGCCCCTTGTCTCCCCAGGCTACCCTTCCCTCATCAGGAGCCAGAGTCCCAAGGCCCAGCCCCAGACCTGGAAATCCGGCAAGCAGACTTTACTGGTGAGTGAGGAGTGCCCGCCTGGGCACTAGCATGTCCAGACTGGGCCTTGAACGGGGCTCCCAGGGGCATCTGGTCATCACTTGTCCAGGGTCTGTGGGAGCATGGTGATATTTCCTGGCCACGGGATGGAGAGAGGAGGCAGTGGCCTGAACGCCAGCTTCCAGCAAAAGGTAGTAAAGAAAGACCAAGGGCTGATAGGCAGGGGGCCTGGGTAAACACAGATTTTTGGGGCCTTGATTTTCTAATCTGTAAAGTGGGTGGTTTTTAAAATTTGCAAATGGTTGTTGGCTGCCTCTGCTTGTTGAATGGTAGCCAAAATGCTGAATATGGGGGACTGGCATCCTAGACACGAGTCCCACTTCCCTGGGGGTGGGTCTTTAGTTCTGACAGCATAGAGGCCACTGGAATGATAGTGTGGGTGAAACAGAGGCTGCAAAGTTGGGAATAGAGATATTTAAGATTTGATAGCTAATGTCGCTGAGTAGGGGCATCAAAGAGCAGGACAAAAAGGAGCATGGTCTTGGAGTCCAACCAACAGGTAGCTGTGGGACCCTGGATGAGTCAGAGCCCGCTTTGGGACTCCACAATGCAGTGCTGAGATGGGATTGAGCTCTAATGTCTCTGGACCTGACATATTGAGCCCCGCCCAAGACCTTAGTGATCAGGGGCTGTCCCTCACAGTGGAGGCTGGCCCTCCTCTTGGGAATGCTCTCTCCCAAGGCCTGGGCCAGGCCCTGCTGAAGGGGTCAGTCAGCTGCCTTGGATGGAGGTGGCCTCTATATGCACAGGGCCTGGAGCCCCTGGTTCCCTGCTGTCTTTGTATTTGGAGGTCAGAACGTAGAGGTGATTTGCTCCTAGCTATGAAGAGTGACTGGGGCTGGTTTAATTGGAAAAGAATCTTTAATTTGCTGGCGATGGAACTAAGTGATGGTATGTGTAATTTGAACCAGGCCCAGGGCACTGCAACAGCAGGGCTGCAAAAGCAGATATGGGAAGAAAAAGGAAGGTTTCTGTTCCTGGCTTCGTCCTTCCCCACCCGCCCCCTACGTTCCCACCATCCTAGAGTCCCAGTCCCAGCACAGAAGGCTCATCATAATCTTGAGATGCATGGCAGGGCAGGGTTCTGCGGTCCCCAGCTGGCACCCAGCACAGGGGGGAGGATGGGGGCAGGTACTAGTGTGGGCAGAGGCTAGCCTGGAAGTCAGGATGCCTGGGCTCTTGCCCCAGTCCTCTCACCAACTTGAGTCATTCTTCCCCTGTGCCTTGGTTTTCCCATCTATAACATGGGCAGATGGCCTGGATGATTTCCTAAGTCTTCCAACTTTCACGTGCTGTGACCCTGAGCCTGGGAGGGAACAGGGGCGGGGGATGGGTGTGTATGTGCTGGGAACATCCTGCCCAGATGCTGTGGGGCTCTGTGCCCACCCGCCGATCGGCTATCAATAAGATAGCACCGTTCACTGACCTGCCATCCATTTGCTTGTCCCTGCCTTCCTTTAAGAAAGGCTTCCGTCATTTCTGGGTCTATCCACTTCACCTTACTGACTCTTCGGGGTCCAGGCTGGCACCTGGGGATCAGGCGACCAGACCCAGGCCCTGCTCTCCTGCTAAGTAGTGGAGGAACCTTGACCATGTCTCTGCCTGCCCTGAATCTCTGTCTCTTCCATTGTTTAATGAGTGGTTTAACCAAGGCCAGATCTAAGTTCCCTTAGCCTTTGCATTCCACAGGCCCCCAGTTCCATGGTGGACCAGATGTAGGCAAGGAGCTACTGTAGACACAGGTGTCCAGGCAGGCAGGGCTGGGGTCACCCTTGGGGTCTCCTGGGATCAGTGGGGTGAGATGGGCCCAGAACCACTTCCGGAGACCCTCTAGGTGCCGGGGCACTCCCAAGGGCAAGCTGCAGCTAAAATGTGCTCTTCTGTTGCAGCCTGGAGGGTGGTTGCTCCGGGCCCTGATGAAGTGATTGGGAGGAGAGGGGAGTGCTGATTTCATGAAATTGCTGCGGGATGTAATACACAGGGCTGGCAGGAAAGTTGTCACCCTCTCTGTCCCTAGAGATGCTTCCTGAATCCTGATGAGGGGACCAGGATGAGAGAGGTGGAGGGGCTGGCAGGGGGCGGGGAAGGCCCCCAGTCTGTGTTGGGCTGGGGGGCGGTTTGCCCTCTCTGCACCCCCTTCTGTCAGGGACACTGATGCACAGAGAGCAGAGGCCAACCCCTGAGACTCAGAAGTGGCACGTTGCTATGGGTGGAGGGAGGGGGCTGAGTTCTGGAACCAGGTTGCTGGGGTTCGAACCCAGTGCTTCTGCTTACTAGCTAAGGGACCGTGGGCGAGTTGCGTGGTCTCTCTGTGCCTCGGTTTGTTCATGTATAAAATGGGTCTTTGCTGATAGTGACCCACTTAATTGGGTGGTTGTGGAAATTCAGTGAAAACCCCACACCAGGTCTGTAGAGTAGAGAACGCTGGATGAATGGGAGCCACGATGGTGCTGGGAGGGGCTTCCTGGGCATGGAGAGAGCGTTTGACCAGGCTCAGGTTCAAGCTCACCCATCAGCTGGTGGAAAGAATTCTAATCAGGATGTGAACCTGGGGACTCTGATGCCCCTGGCGCCCACCCCAGTCCCAGGGTAGATGGAGCTCACAGGTTAGGCCACAGGGCCCTAGGGTTATTGAGGTTCAGACCACTGCTGCTTCCTGGTGGAGGCGAGGGTGTGGGGTCTGGCTGGTGGGCATGCGTGCCAGCGGACCTCCTAACCACTCTTCTTTTCCCACACAGTCGCACTACCGGCCCTTCTACGTCAACAAAGGCAACGGGGTCGGGTCCAATGAGGCCCCATGAGTTCCAGATGGGCTGGAGCGAGGCCCTGCCACCCCCGCCCTCCCCGCCGGCTGCTGCTCTTGCTGTGCTTCTCATCTGGGGGGAGGGCCCCGGCCCGGCCTGCCCTCCCCCTGCCCTCAGCCCGCTCTCTCAGGACCGCCCGGCCGCCCCCTTCCTCCTCGTCAGCCATGCTCCATGCAGGCCTCTCCTGCTCTGTAACTAAGGGTCACCATCCTTCCTGTGCTCGGATGGAGGTGGGAGACAGCTTTTCTCCCCTAACCCACCACCCTCCTGCTCTTGGGCAGCATCCTTGGAACACGTGGTGGGGTGCCCACGCAGTACTCGCCTGCCTTCCTTGCCTGGCCCTGCTCTCTTCAGGCCTGTCAGCCACTTCTCTCCAAGGACCCCAACGCCACGATGCAGTCAGTAGGCACCTGGCCACAACACCTGCCCACCTCCCATCCACGTGGGTCACTTCTTCCTGGCAGCTTGCCCCCTACCCCAGCAGAAGACAGGCCCCGTGTGCCCTGCTTGGGTCCTGCTGACCAGTGCCCAGCCCGGCAGGGCCGCAGCCCTTGGCCACCACAGAGGGAAAGCTCCCAGTGCCCTGGGATCACCCTGCCCAGCCTTGGGTCTCCCCACATCCACCGTGAGTCTGTGGTCCCTGAGAATGGGCTCCCCACACAGCCAGGATGACCTTCGCCAGGATAGCCCTTTCTTCTGAGATAAGCCATTCCCTTGGCATGGCATACCCCACCAGGAAGACAGCTACTGGCCCAGCCGCTCTGAGGGAAATGTACTTTACCTGCAGAATTTCATTAGTTTCACAATTGTGTTTCTCCCTGGCAATGGGAAGTGAGCAGGCAGGTGAGGGTGTGGCGGGGCTGGTAGCCAGAGGTGCTTATATTCGAGGGTGCCTTACACTCTGCCCACACCCTCATCCACTGCCCCCACCAGAGTCTTCCTCCCTCCTCTGACTGCTCTCCACATTGCATGTTGTCAGGGGGCCTCCTGGAGAGGAGCCCAATCCAGGAGCACCAACGCAGGGTCATCTCTCCTCTCACTGACCCCCCCAAAGGCCATGGGGGCCACAGGGAGTGGGGCCAGCTGTCAGGGGTGGGAGGGGGATGGGAGGAAGGGAGGACTGGGGGAGGACGGCACAGGGGACATTCAGCTTGGGCTTTCCCCTCCTGAATAAACCATTGATCATTCACTTCTTTGTACTGAACCACCGTTTCCCTCAGGGTCACCAGAGGGGCTGGCTGCAGTTCTTCTGAATCCACTTTTCCCACCTCTGATAAGCATGTGGTCGTCTCCTTTCTTTCCCCCAGAAAACGTGGTTCCTCTTGGCCTCCCTCCCACCCCTCCCGACCCCCACCTGAGTCCCTGGTGTGCAGTGCTCCCACCCTTCCCCACTCCCACCTGAGTCCCTGGTGGTCAGTGCTCCCACCCTTCCCCACTCCCACCTGAGTCCCTGGTGGGCAGTGCTCCCACCCCTCCCCACTCCCACCTGAATCCCTAGTGGGCAGTGCTCCCACCCCTCCCCACTCCCACCTGAGTCCCTGGTGGGCAGTGCTCCCACCCCTCCCCACTCCCACCTGAGTCCCTAGTGGGCAGTGCTCTCAGCCCTCCCCACCCCACCTGAGTCCCTGGTGGCAGTGCTCCCACCCTTCCCCACTCCCACCCGAGTCTCTAGTGGGCAGTGCTCTCAGCCCTCCCCACTCCCACCTGAGTCCCTAGTGGGTAGTGCCCCCACCCGTCCCCACTCCCACCTGAGTCCCTAGTGGGCAGCGCAGGAGACTGGACCTTCCTGAAGTGGTCTGGTTAATGTGGCCTGAGCAGAAGGGAGGACAATGGGGTGGGGTCCAGGGGATCACCGGCACACCCTGAGGGCTGTGAGAGCTCAGAGCCCCCAGCAAGCTTACCCCTGAGGACCCAGGGAAAGCAGGGCCCACAGGCGGGCATGGGGGCCAGGCAGAGGCTTCAGACCTGAGAGTCTTCTTAGCAGAAGGAGGGCTTCCTGGGCTGAGGAGCCCAGAGCTGAGACTTGGCAGGGAAGCCTGGCTCCTAAGGGTAGTGTCATCCTGAGCTTGGGCCATGGGGAAAGGAGAGAGGCCTTCCAGTACCTGGGGACATGGAGAGGCCAGGAGAGGCAGTCAGGGAAGGCTCCCTGGAAGAAGCAAGCAAGACAGAAGGAAGCACGAGTTGGCAGGGAGGGGAAAGAGTGCAAGAAAATTACATCCATTTCTTCTCTGATATGGCTGGGAGCCCCCAGGTCCCTCCATTTTCATGTCCCTCTTTGCTCCCCACCAGGGGCCAAATGACACTGAGGGAGCGGACCCACCCACCTCAGGAAAAGAGCCTCAGTGAGCTCCCTACTTGTCCATCGTGGAGGGGCAACCCCTGCTCCCCTCCCTGCTGGACCAGGCAGCTTTGGGAGGCCAGCCAGCAGCCAGACTTCCAAGAATGGGGCTCCCTGAAATCAGGGCAGATGGATAAGAGGGGGACAGAGAGGAAAGAGGGGAAGGAAGGAAGGGAGAACATTCTGGCATCATCAGGAAGGAGAGACGACCGCCAGAGAGACGCCATGCCATCTGGAGCCCCTCCTTGAGGTCTGGAGGCCCAGTGTCCCCAGGCTCAGCTGCTGCTCCCTGCAGTCCAGGGGCTGATTCCATGAGCAGTGCCCCCAATGAGTGTCCCCTGCCCATCTCAGCAGGTCCATCTCAGTGGGCAGCACCCAGTGCCCCTTAGCCTCTTCCCACTTTCTTTAAGACCTGCCCTCCCTGTGGATGTGATGGTAAGGAGAGCCACTGCCCTGGGCCCTGCTGCTGCTGCTGCTAAGTCGCTTCAGTCGTGTCCGACTCTGTGCGACCCCATAGACGGCAGCCCACCAGGCTCCTCCGTCCCTGGGATTCTCCAGGCAAGAACACTGGAGGGGGTTACCATTTCCTTCTCCAATGCATGAAAGTGAAAGTGAAGTCACTCAGTTGTGTCTGACCCTCAGCGACCCCATGGACTGCAGCCTTCCAGGCTCCTCCATCCATGGGGCCCTAGGGACACCCAAATTCTCTGAGAAAGGGCCTGACTGCCCAGTTTGGGCCCTTTCCCAAGCCTGCTAGCTGAGGAGGGGTCCTGGCCCCGGTCCTGCTGAGAGCCATGGGGCAGCTGGGCTCCTGCGTGTCCGAGGCCTGGATCTCCCTGGGAGCAGCCACTTGCAGCCTGGAGGCCGGAAAGGTTGGAAGAGAGAGTGCACCGGGGTCCAGAGGCCCTGGCCCTCTGCTGGGCCCGGATGGAGCACCATGTTCCCCCACCATCCCCACCAGATCCATTACTGCCAGAGCTGTGATTATAAAGCAATCAAGGGAATCCTTTCTTCCCACTTCTTAGAAAGCCTCCCTCCTCAGCGTGAGTGAAAACATGGGACTAACTCAGGCCCCAAGTGTCTCCCTGAACAGAGGAGGCGTCTCTCCGCAGAAAGGGAGAGAAAGGAGAGAAGCAAGACTCTGTTTCTATTCTAATTCCTCTGAGGCCCGTGCTCCCCCATGTCCTGGCCTCCCCGTTCTGGGCCTCAGGTGGTTCCGGGGGTGCTGTGAGTAGCCTGCGCGCAGTGGTGAGGGGGTCTGGACTGAATAAAGAGGGAGCGATAGGCTGGGCAGCGGAAATTTCCTGATTTATCACTTTGGACTATGTGATCTGCTTGCCCTCTCTGGTCCTGACTTCCCCATCTATGAAAGCAAAAGTCCGACTCTTTGTGACCCCATGGACTATAGTGTCCATGGAATTCTCTAGGCCAGAATACTGGAGTGGGTAGCCTTTCCCTTCTCCAGGGGACCATCCCACCTCAGGGATCGAACCCAGGTTTCCTGCACTGCAGGCAGATTCTTTACCATCTGAGCCACAAGGGAAGCCCATCTATAGAAGGAGATGCGTTTACCGGATCACTCCTGAGGTCCTCTCCCAGCTCTGATAGTCTGTTCAGCAAAGATCACAGTGAAGAGTGGTTGGAAGAGACTGGAAAACACAGCTTGGTCCCATGATGGAGCTCTGTGATCGGGACTGGACTCCCAACTCCCCGAGGCGCCCCTAACCCAGCCGGCTGCCCCACTTCACCTTTAGATCCAACTATGGGGAGCTTGGGGCATCCCCAAAGAGACTCCTCCCCACCTGTTCAGAAGGTGGGGGGACTGGGACCTTAGAAGCTTTGAGCTCTTCTCTGGGCCTGGATCGTTAGGACCCACCAGAATATGGACTCCGTGGAGTTTTGTTCGCCTGGAGGAATGGGATCCTGTGGATGGGACTTGGGGGCTGAGAAGCAGCTGTCTGGGGGAGAGGGCATGGCAGTGGGGGTAAAAGAAACAAAAGAGGAGTTGGGGAGAGGTCCAGGGAAGGGGGGGTCTGGGATGCGCCCTTGTGTGGGGAGCAAAGACTGGGGATCCTGAGTTTGGAGGGCAGAGTTTGGAGCCGGCCTGTACAGCTCACCAGCTGTGTGACCTTGGCGAGCTCCCTGGCCTGCAGGAGGGTAAATCCCATAAGGGTGTCTTACAGGATTCCCTGGTGGCTCAGATGGTAAAGAATCTGCCTGTAATGCAGGAGACCAAGGGGAAAGGAAATGGCTCCAATATTCTTGCCTGGAGACTCCTATGGACAGAGGAAGCTAGCAGGCTGTAGTTGGTGGGGGGTCACAGAGTTGGACATGACTGAGCAACTCACACACACACACACACACACACAGGATTGTTGGGAATGTGTGCAAAGCACCTGGAACAGCAAGTGCTCAGTAAGTAATAATACGACTATTGTTGTCCAGTCAGCATCCAGACCTGAGACCAAGCTTGGTTTTCTGGTCCTTTTGACCTTCCGCCATTGGACGGGAGAGACCAGTGAGCCACTGGGCGTTTTCCCGGACTCCTTTCCAGTCCCAGAAGCGGTCCCAGGGCTCCCTGCAGTTCAATGTATGGCCGGTAGGTGGCAGCATTTCACCACTGTTAATGGGCCCCAAGCCTCCCTCCCCTAGCCCTGCAGTCAGGACTGGCCCCGCAAGGGGAGCCAGTCTCTTTCGGCATTAGTTAAGTAGACCCTGTAGTCTTAGGCTGGAACGTGATGACAGGTGAGCAGGAAGGAGGGGTTTGCTTCATCCCATCAAACCCTGTCCAGCCTGGCTTGAGGTTGTAGTGTGGTGCACGGGTTCCGTCCTTTCCATGTGGGCACTGCTGCCCTTGGGCTGGCTCTGTGGGCCTCAGGAAGGGGGCCGAGTGGGTGCCTCAGTGTCACTTCTTCAGCCCGCGAAGGCGGGACTCTGTACAGGGCAGACCCCAATTGAAGTGCAGGATGGAAAGTCAGAGCCCTTGAAATCCAAGGTCCAAAATGTAGAGTCTGCAAACTGCTGCTGCTGCTGCTAAGTCACTTCAGTCGTGTCCGACTCTGTGTGACCCCATAGACAGAAGCCCACCAGGCTCCCCCGTACCAGGGATTCTCCAGGCAAGAACACTGGAGTGGGTTGCCATTTCCTTCTCCAATGTGTGAAAGTGAAAAGGGAAAGTGAAGTCGCTCAGTCATGTCTGACTCGTAGCGACCCCATGGACTGCAGCCTACCAGGCTCCCCCGTTCATGGGATTTTCTAGGCAAGAGTACTGGAGTAGCTTGCCATTGCCTTCTCCGGTGCAAACTGCAGAGCCCCTCAATATCTGTCATCCTCGGATTTCCCGCACATGGAATGGGGGGGACTTGACCCTTCCTCCTGGTCGACTAGGCGGGGAGGGCAGAGGCCTCCAGGAGTAACTCTGGGGAGGAGTGAGCGCTTGGAAGTGCAGACGTGGGGTGAGTTCCTGCCCTGTCCTCGTCTTCCCACCAAACCCTCAAATCGCCTCCCAGGAGTGACCCAGCCAGGTTTTTCTTTCTGTGTAGTGACTATTGAGTTTGAAAATGAACAGTTGTTCAGCCACATAAACAAGAGAGATAAACGCTAATTGCTGGGTGGATGTGCCAACTTCTGGTTCCTAATTCATCACCTCGCAGCGCTGAGGCTAAGAAGGGGCAAAGAAAGGAGGAAGGAGCCGGGGCCAGGACTCTGGGGACAATGAGACACTCTTGCAGGAGGATGTGGCAGAGGGTGGCAGGAGCCAGGACCCCCTCCCCCAAGGATGAGAACAATGCTCTGGGTCCCTGAGGCTCTCCAGGAAGGACAAGGAGCTGGGCGAGGGAGGGTGGGGAGGTCTTTGGCTAGCTTGTGGTTATTAGGAAATTAATCCTGAGTGGACTGATCATTTATTTCCCCACTGGCCTTGCAGTTGGCCTTGGGGAGCAAACTGTATTTCTCTGAGATTTGCTCCATCCTCCTGTCAAGATTCTCAGTGGACTGAAAAGCCCACTGCTGATTGGCAACTTGCAGAAGGCGGATCTGGCAGTGGGAGGCATGGGACTCCCGATTATTCCTTGAGAGGTGAGGCTGTGAGTCTTTGGTAGCTTAGGTGGGGACCTGTCTGGGGGGCGGGGAGATCTGCGCTAGATGACTTGAGCCCAGAATTGGGTCCTCATGAAGGCCCGTGTGAGAGCAGAGGGGTGGGAGTGGGAATTGATGTGGCAGCAGCAGTGATGGGGGCTTCCTTGCTCATTCCCAATATTCATGGCATCTCAACATCCTGGCCCTCTATGTTCTCATCTGTAAAATGGAGCTAGTAATTACAACCTCTTGTGTGTTTTGTGAGGATTAAATGAAAGGAAGCAAGCAAAGTGTTGCCTCAGTTCCTGACACCTTATCCCTTGATAAATAAATGCTCCAGGAGTGGGCGTCGGGCCTTTGCTGTCCTTTGCTGACGCTGATTTCACTGCTGGTGGTGGCAGAATTCAACCTCACCATTCCACAGGAGGGCGTGCCCATCCCTCAAGACCACCCACTGAGGTTCCTGGGCACGGGATGGGCCTGGACCCCTCCCACTTCGAGTGGGTGTGCAGCCACAGGTCCTAGCAGAGAAGGCAACCTGAGAGAAGGATGAAGGCTGATGCGTCTGCTCCCAGCGCGAAGGGCCGGCCACTATATGCACGGGTGGCTGGGGTAATTAATTTACACATTTCATCCTGCTTAAACTAATAAGCTTCTATATCTTCCTTCTCCACTGAGCCTGAGCCTTCGCAATGGGCCTGCCAGAGACGTCACTCTGGCCTCAGGGAAGCTGTGGTGGTCCCCTCTTCCATCCTATGGGCTGGGCCCAAGGCTTGGAGGCCTTGTGTCTACACTTCTGAGCACAATGGTCCAGGTAAGCCTCAGAGGCTGTCTCAGAGCTCCTAGGCAACCTCGTGCCCATCTGGGAGTAAAGGGGGAACAGGGAGTCCATCCCCCAGCCTCACAGGATCCCCGGGCTGAAGATGAAGGATCTGGTACAAAGATGACTAGGCACAGGAAGACATCTTCTGAGCAGGGATAAGAAAGAGCTTCCAAGAAAGATGGTGAAGGTAGTGTAAAGAGATTGTTCTCCTGTTTTGTTAAAAAAAGGCAAAGACACCCAAGTGTGTTTGCTGGCAGGATAAAGCCTGGACGAATTCACAGGAGACTGGCCGCCCCCCAGGGAGGAGCTGGGCTGAAAGGCAGATGGAGGAAGACTTTTGCCTTCATCTTTCTGTACCTCCTGAGTCTTGAGCACTGTGAATGCATCACATATTTGGAAATTTTCAGTCATTCAACAACAAACAGCATAAAAACCCCAGTTCATATCCAGCATATTTGTTCATTACCCTTGTGTGCCTGGAAGTGTGGGAGGGTAAATCACAGTGGTCCCTTCAAAGATGGGGTAGAAAGCAAGGAAAGTCCTGAGTAATAGTGACTGTGGTGAACGGAACGCCCATGGGCTCACAGAGGAACCACAGTGGGTAGTTTGAGAGTATCCTGGACAGCTTCCTGGAGGAGGGGAGCTTGAATCATTTTGAAGGTAGTTTAGGAGTTTTTCTTTTTTTCGAGATATTTTTATGTAGATCATTTAAAAGTCTTTATTGAATATTCCTCAATATTGCTTCTGTTTTGTGTTTTTTAGGCTACAAGCCATGTGGGAATCTCAGCTCCCTGATCAGGGATCAAACCTGCACGCCTTGAACTGGAAGGCGAAGTCTTAACCACTGAACCACCAGGGAAGTCCCAAGGTTGTGCCAGAGTCGATCAGATGGAGAGGGGAGGGAAGGGCTGGACGGGGTTGAGGCGTGAGTTCCCATTATGATGGCAAAACTTGGTGTGCATTCGGGCCCTAGCATTCCCACCTATAGCACGGGAAGAATCTGCAGAGGGAGGCAGTAAAGACAGCAATGCCAGCCCCTAAAATGTCAGTGATCGCTGACCCCTCACCATCCCAGAGCGGGAGTTGGGGGATCAGGTCTGTGCCGGCTGCTGCTTCACAGAGAGGTTGTCTCATTAGCTGAGGATGTCGGGCCAGCTCCTTCCGGCGGCTTCCCCCTACTTACAGATTCCACTTGTACGCTCCGATTCCAAATCCTGCAGGATTTAATATCCACTCTGTAATCTACTGGCACCAATAGGCATTATCTAACTAAACCTTAAATTGAAAATGCTAGGCTTCCATTTTCCCCATGCCGTAGGAAGAAGTCAGGGCTCTCTTCTGGTGTAATTGACTCCGGCACTAATTAAAGTGCTGTCTGTGCAGGCAAACAGCCTGCCCTCTCCCTGACACACCCCAAACACAGCCTGGGGTGACCTGGCCAGACGGGGTCCTGGGCTGACAGCCTAGGGGCTACAAGTTCAGCCCTGTGCCTACCCCAGGTATCACTTGCTTCAAGCCTGTTTCATTTCCAGCTCAGTGGCTGTGCGGGTCATTCACACACTTACTCGTTCGCTCGTTCCCGCGTCGTCAGGCACTTACGGCAGACACAGAAGTGAAAGATGCTGACACACAGTCAGCCTCTTCTCACGGCTGCCCCTCTCTTGATGCGACAACCTCATATAATGCCAATTTCCAGGCCACACCGGTTCATAGCGGAACCCGCGGGAAGGGGGAAGAAGAACAGCTCACGTCATAGATGCGATTCTTCACCAGACACGGGATAACTCTCTTTTTTAAAAATTTAGCTTTTAATTTTGAGACACTTGTAGTTTCATGTGCAGTTGTGAGAAATAATACAGAGAGAGCCCTGTGCCTTGTATCCAGTTCCCCTGGTGGTAGCATACTGCAAAAGCGCTTCACACCAAGGATGCTGACAGGGACTCTGTCAGTCCAGAGAGCACCTCCATCAGCAAAAGGATCTTCTCTGTTTCCCCTCATAGGCACCCTCATCTCCTCCCTCCTCCCTCTTCTCTGACCCCTGCCAACCCCTGATCCATTCTCGTTTCTATCATTTTGGCATCAGGAGTCGGATGAATGGAATCCTAGAGTGTGTCATCTTGTGGGCTTGTCTCTGAGGATTCGTTAAACCCTCAAGAGCACTTTGGCGACATGAGCATCCCCATCCCATTCCACGGAAATACAAGTTGAGGTCAGGCCAGTGAGTAACTTGGGGGTTGTCGTGCCCCCCAAGCCTGCCTCTCAACTAATACTGACCTGCAGGAATTATTTGGAAACGATGGCCCTCCAATCTGCCCATGTCAGGGGAGCTCCCTCCACATTCAGGACATGCCAGAGGTCCAGGCCTTGGATCCTTGGGTGTCATGGTCCCATCCTGTCAGCACAGCCTGAATTCTCAAGGGCAGCCCACCCTGGGACCTCTGAAGGGACAGAGGTGGGGCTCCCCCCTTGTCTTGTCTGGAGGGGCTGGCAGAGGGGCTCAGGTGCACTGTTTGCCTGACTGCACGACAGGCTGATTGCGATGCCCGAAGGAGTGTGTGTGTGTAGGGGAGAGGCTTATGCACTCAAGTCGCCCCCGCCCCCACCCTGGCCCCAAGGCTGTCTAGGGCTCACAGCCCGAGATTGGGTCTCATGGCCCTCTGGTTGGGTCAGCCTTGGGGCCACAAAGGGTCAGCTCCCAATCAATGTCACTCGCAGAGCTAACCAAGCGTGGGATTGCTCAGCTTGCTAGAGTGTGAGCGGCTCCCTGCCCCATGCGCACCCCCTCCCACCAGCCAGCCACAGGCCCCTCTGGCTCTCAGCTGGATCTTGTGTCTGCTTTAACCTGACCTGGCCTCAAAGCCTCTGCTCCCACATCCCTGTCGACAAAGGCCTCATCTCCTTGTGGAGGCCTCAGCTGTTGGTTCATGGGGAGGGGAATCTGGCTTTCTCTGCATCCATTGTGAGGGCTGGACAGGTCAGTGGGAGTGGTCACTCCCCAGAGTCAACCCTGGGGCCAGGTGGGCTGGGCTGGGGCTCACCTGTGAGTAGCTGAGTGCCAGAGGGAGAGGCTTGGAGTCAACCGTGGTCCACGTATCAGGAGTCTGCTGAAGAGCAAAACCAGGGCTAGTGCAAGAGGTTATGATGAGGAACAGGCAATTGTTATTCAAAGAAAGAATTTGCAGTAACTAGGAATCTCCAACAGTAGAGCAGACAGCTTTGTCAGTAGTGAGGTCCCCGTCAGTGGGGGCATGAATTCATTCACTTAACCCACGTTGATGGTCTACCTTGGAAAAGCAGTACATCACTGTGGCTGTCCGCTCTAGAGTCCTGCACTTCTGGGCTCTCCCCAGCCTGACACTAATGACATCATAGTCTTGAGCAAGTTGTGCCTCTGTGGCTTCCCCTGCAAAATATGAATGACAGCTGTTCTTTACCTACCTCAGTGGGAAAGCTGTACAGAGCCTCAGCTCCAGTACCATTCGAGCACCAGCTAAACACGACTGTGCTATTTTCCAGGTGCCATTACTTCTATTCTAGAGATGAGTTACATAAACTCTCTGCTACTCAGTGCCTGAGTGGAGACTTGAGCCCAAGTTGATCTCATTTCAGAGCTCACGGTCCCCTCCCTGGACCTTAAAGCTAGGCCTGGTTATCTGCTCAAATCTGAGCTGGAAGGACTGATATCTAGAATATATAAAGAAACTTAACTCCAAAATTAAAAAAACAGAAAACAGTCAGGGACTTCCCTGGTGGTCTAGTGGTTAAGAATCTGCCTCGCAATGCAGGGGACACCAGTTTGATCACTGGTCAAGGAACTAAGATCCCATATGCCGTGGAGCAACTAAGCCTGCACAGTACAACTAGGGAGTCCGTGCACACAACGAAAGGTCCTGCATAAGGCCCAGAGATCCTGCAGGGGTCCAGAGAGCCACAGCTAGGACTAGGTGCAGCCAAATAAATAGATAAATTTTAGAAGCCCCAGTTAGAAAGTGGGCAAAGTATCTGAATACATATTTCTCCAGGGAAATACACACGGCCGGTAAGCATGTGAAGAGATATTCAACACTGTTAGTCATCAGGGAAACACAAATCAAACCCACAATGAGATACTGCTTCACACCCAGGACGGTGATAATTGAAAAGACAGATGATAGTAGCCAGTGTCGTCAAGGAGGTGGAGTATTAGAACCTCGTACACTGCTGGTGGGCTTCCCAGGTAGTACTGGTTGTAAAGAACCCACCAGCCAATGTAGGAGACATAAGAGATATGAGTTCAATCCCTGGGCCAGGAAGGTCCCCTGGAGAAGGAAATGGCAACCCATTCCTGTATGCTTGCCTGGGAAATCTCATGGACAGGGTAGCCGGGCGGACTACACTCCATGGGGTTGCAAAGAGTCAGACATAACTGAAGAGATTTAGCATGCACACTGCTGGTAAGAGTGTGAAATGGTGCAGTCACTTTGGAAGACAATTTGGCAGTTCTTCAAATGGTTAAATAGAGAATTACCATGGTTTAATGGTAAAGAACCTATCAATGCAGGAGACTTGGGTTCGATCCCTATATTGAGAAGATCCCCTGGAGAAGGAAATGGCAACCCACTCTAGTATTCCTGCCTGGGAAATCCCATGGACAGAGGAGCCTGGGGGGCTACAGTCCATGGGGTCACAAAGAGTTGGACACAACTTAGTGATTAAAGGGCAACAATGCCATATAACCCAGCAAGTCCACTCTTAGGTGTATACTCAGGAGAATAGAAGACATACATCCACACAAAATCTTCTATGCTAACATTTATAGCAGCTTTATTCATTACACTTAAAGTGTAGAAACAAGCCAGTTATTACTGTGTGTGTCCCAGCAACGTCATCCAGCCGTGAAAGGAATGGGGTCCTGACACGTGCTACCACATGACGAAAATCAGAAACATTAGGTTACGTGAAAGAAGTCAGTCACCAGAGTCCACCTAGTATGCAATTCTGTTCCCACAAAAGTCCAGAATAAGCAAATCTGTGGGGACAGAAAGTAGGTTAATGGTTGCTTAGGGACGTGAGTGGGGCTGAAGGGATGTGGGGTGATGGCTAAAAGGTACGAGTTTTCTTTTTGAGATGATGAAAGTGTTCTAAAGTGAACTGCGGTGATGTTTGCCCACGTTCGTGAATAAACTAAATAAGCCACTGAACTGTAGACTTTAAATGGGTGAATTATAGGGTATTTGGGTTGTGTCTCAACAAAACTGTCCAAAAAAAAAAGAGAAATAAATCCATAGGAAAAAACTCTGAGGCTGAGGGGTGAAGTATGGGTGGAGATAGAGGCTGGGGAGTTGCTAATGGAGATGGTGGCGGTGGGGCTGTGACCTTGCTCAGAAAGGATTTCCCAAGGGGCGGATGATGGACCCTGGGGGAATGCCTTCACGGGGGAGGGCTGGTGCACCATTGGGAGGTGTCAGGGCAGGGGGAGGACTCAGCCGGTGGCCTCTGGCAGCCCTCAAACCCTCTAGCAGGAGAGGACTGGTCAGCCTTGGGTGAGGGGAGCTGGGGTTCTGATGCGGTGCCCGCAGTCCTGAGGAGCAGCGACTCTGCCCATCCATTTATTTCCATGTGGAGATCACCACTAAAGACGTGACCTTGTGTACATGGACAGAACTTGAACCAAGCAGTGTCTCACCAGCGGAGCACAACGCTGGGAGCACGAGTTCAGAGGCAGTGGACCTCTCTGACTCCAGGCTCCTTATCCAGGAGTCTGGGGTGGTCATTTCTCCTTCCTAGGGTTGCCCTGCGTGAACTCAGATACTGTGTTGAAAGCATCTGGTAAGAGTTCCAGTGTTGGGTGAAAACTGATCTCAGCTGGTCTTGGCATCAACCCTGTGGGTAGATGGGGCAGGTATCCCATGAGGTATCTCAGAGGCCGTGTGTCGTGGTGGCTGCTCTAAGGACAGATCGCCAAGAGGGAGCGCAGAATGGGACCCTGCATCCAGAATGCCTTGCACCTGACAGTGCATCAGCGCTGACCCTGTGCATGGATACTGTGGAATGAATGTTCTCATTTCACCTGCGGGACAGGTTTCTGCGTAAGTAGGGTGGGTATCACCAGCCCCACCTTTTAAAAAAAATTATTTGTGGCTGTGCTGGGTCTTGGTTGCTGCAGAGGCTTTCCTCTCCTTGTGGTGAGCAGGGGCTACTCTCTAGTTGTGGTGTGAAGGCTTCTCGCTGCAGTGGCTTCTCTGGTGCAGAGCACTGGCTTTAGCACATGGGCTCAGTAGCTGTGGCTCCCCGGCTCTAGGGCGCAGGCTCAATAGTTGTGCATGGGCTTAGCTGCACCGCAGCATGTGGGATCTTCCTGGATCAAGGATTGAACCTGTGTCTCCTACACTGGCAGGCAGATTCTTTTACCTCTGAGCCGCCAGGGAAGCCCGAGCTCCATCTGATGGCTGAGAAAACTGAGAGTCAGGGACTAGTCTCCAAACATCATTCAGAGCACCAGACCCCTGCTGACTTTAGGCCAGTCACACCCATGATCCTGGAGTGTTTCACACTCCAAGATGCAGCAGATCAAAGGCCTTGCGATGAAAATGGAGCCCGGGGGAGGTGATGAAGGTGGAGGAGGCTGAGAGAAGGGTGTGTGCTGGGCTGAGTGTGGGTGGCTCCACAGCCCCCCTGCGTGGACCCCTGCTCCTCTCCCTGCTCAGGTGGGAGGGAGGGGACAGAAGGCTTCACCAAGAGGGAAGGTGGCTGCATATTAAATGCAAATCGCACAAGCACTCTTGATAAACAGCAGGTAGCCCTGCTCCCGCCAGCTAACAGGATTAATCTAAATGCACACAGACACAGCTGGGCAAAATCAAAACACAGAACCCAGACTAAATTACACCGCTTAATGGTGGGGCCCTCAGAACCTCCAAACGTGTCACCAGACTTACTCGCATGCTGCAGGGGTAAGGGTGGTGGGAGGAGACTGCTTGTGATGCTGGCACATGGCATAGGGCTCAAAGGGACTGTAAAGGAGGGACCAGGGGTCAGGGCACTCAGGTAGCCATGGAGGGAGACAGGGCTGTCTCCACGGATCCAAAGCCTCAGGTGGGTGGCATATCCTGGAAGGATGAGGCAGCCACCACTCCTGAAGAAGACGGACAGACCCTGATGCTCCTGTGACCAGCATCCCACTTATCAGTCCTGCCTGATGAGAGACCTGCCTCCAGGGAACCTGACTCCAGGGCATCCACACAGAGAGGGCTGGGGACCTCTGCCCAGCAGTCTGGCATCTTGGGCCTTCATCTAGCCTCTACAGTGAGGGGCGGGAGAGGAAGGGGAACTCAACCCAGGTAACCACATTCAGTCCCCAGTATGGCTACTATAATCTCACTTTCCAGATAAGGAAATTGAGGCAGAGTTAGGTTTCAGATCTTTTGGCATCCAGAGTCTATGCCCTTGCATGGCTCCAAGCTTCCTCCTCAATCTCTGATGAATTTGATGAGGTGCTGATCTGTCCCGGATCTGCCCTGGGTGCAGGTGGGCTCCAAGAAGCTGCTTAAGTCCCCAGGCTCTAGAGTCCACTTCCTCTGCCTCAGCTCAGGACACCCATCACCTTAGTGATGTTCTCTGGCTGTCCAGAGGCCTCCGAGGCCTCCAAAACCTCCATGGGGAGGGGACTCTTAGGGAAATGAGAAAAGCTGTGAAAATGACTTTCTGGGTCCCTCACCCTGGAGAGAACCGGGAGGGTCATCATGTCCATCTCTTGGCCAATGAGTGGCTGGCAACCCCCCCAACCCACCCCCTGCCATTTCTTAACTCTTAGGAAGAGTAAATCCACTTCTCCTGTTAACTGAGCACTGACTCGCTTCTGGGAGCTTTGCCAAGCCCTTTGAATCCATCCTGGCTCCAAATGTGCCCAACGACCCTAGGGGGTGGGTATTGTCTTCATTATAACAAGGAAGTGGCACAGAACCCTGTGAGTGACACAAACCCCTGCATCCTGTGGTCTTTCTCCTTCCCAGGATTCAGTCACATTCACTGGGTTCTCCTGTGTGACCCATAGAAAGGGCGAGAGTTGGGGTGTAGTTTCTGCTCTGCCCAGCTTCCCGGTTTCATTGCCCTGGGGCAGCCTGGGGCTGCTTTGAACTAGAAGTTCCCGGTTTGTAAAACAAGAAGAAAGTCCTCCACCTTACCTGCATTGCTCCTGTATTGTGGGAATCACGGGAGAGGAATGCACCGTGCTTTTCATGCTGTGAGGCGCTATATAAATGTTAGTTATTGTTCCATACCCCAGAGCAGGCTTGTTTCAGAGCTCTGCACGAAGTATTTTTATTAATACTGCTAGGGATGAGAATCGCTAGTAATATTCCTATGGCTGGTCTACATACCTGTGCGTGGAGACCTCAGTGTCCCCAGGACACAGCCTCTGCCCAGGGCCTCAGAGGAAGGGATCCCGCTTCACATTTTGCAGTGGGGTAAATGAAGCTCCCCCCAGCAAGAACAAAGGGTGGCCGGAGGTCCCCCAGGCCTCCCAGGGAAAGGACTTTCCTTGGGCTTACGATCTGGGGTTTCCTGCTTCTCCTTGGAGCTGTGAGGGTTCCCAGGCCTCTCCCGAGTGATTTATGGCAGTATTGTGCAAATCCTGAGCTCTGCCCTCCCTCTCTGTCTCCGGCTCCTATTTGCACTCTTACCTATTTCTCCCACTGCAGTCTCCCCTCTCACTGGTCCCCGCTCCCTGAGTTGCCAAAGGCTGAGCTAGGCCTAATTTTAGCTCCTTTCAGGGCCTGACCTGTCACTGGTAGCTGGGAGAGATCCGAGACGTGCTCTACCCCCCGCAACTCCCACTGTTCCAGGAGAGCTGCCCTGAGGCCCCTTGTGGAAAAGGAGGAAAGGGCCAAGGGATCTTCTATTCCTGTCACCAGTCCCAGGGCAGGACCAGCTCCAAGCCTGTCTCTGCAGCCCACATGGTTCTCACCCCAGGACTGATGAAGCCTGGACACGGGAAGGGCCAGAGCTGCAGACCCCGGCACGGAGGTCCTGGGGCTCTGCCTCCAGCGGTAAGGCACTGGCTGCAGCAATGCAGATTCTAGGTCCTACTGGGAAGGGAAATCCAGGAGGAGTGAGCTTCTAGACTGAGTCAAGGATGGAGGCTAGAAAAGACATTGAACCCTTCTTCCCAAGCTTCCATCAAGGCCAATGAGGTAGGAGACCAAGGGCTCTGGGAAGGCAAACTGAGACCACGATGGGGCACTGCCCAGGCAAGCATCCCGATCGTTAAATGGCTAAAGACAAAACTAAACGCCAAATAGTAAATCTATGAAAGCCGAGAATTTATTGTATGGTTAACCTGCTTTCTAACATGGAGAAAATGGAAACTCAGAGAGGCTCTTTGAACTTGCCTGAGGTCACATAGCTCTGGGTTGGTGGGCTCTCCCTCCTGGGCACAGAAGCTGGGGTGTGGGCCACGCTCTGGCCAGTCCCTCACTCTCCCTGCTGCCCTCGCCCCTTACAGGGTCCCCAGCTTCAGGAGGCCTGCTCTGCCCCTCGGCTTCTGAGCTGGGCCAAATCAGAGTGGCCACACCCAAGGGCATACTCAGCGTCCGTGGGGTTTAGGGCTACACACCGCTGCTCCTTCCACGTCCAGGACCTAGGTGGGCCTGGGGAGGCTGGGGTGGGTCTGGCCTTGCTATCATCACTCTCATTTCTGGGGCCCAGAGGGTCAAGCAAGTATTTTGGAGGCACTGGTTGGTAGAGAAGGAACTTGGGGAATAAAACAGGATGCTGAGGACTTAAGGGGGGAAGGGGACTGTCCTCCCAGCTCCAGCTGGGATCATTGGGGGCTAGCTCTCAACCTCTCTTTTGGCCCCTCTCTCATTTCCGGGACAATGAAACACTAGTGCATTGGGCCAGAGGGCCAGACCCTCCACCTGATTCCCTTTGCCTGATCCCCACATGCTGGCTTCACCACGAGCCCAGCCAAGGAGGCTGGCCCTGGCACATCTCCCATCCTGTGGATGAACATGCTGTTTATATTGATGGGCATGTGATTAACAGCCAGTCTGTTAATCAACCACAGCCGATGCACCGTGGGTGTGGCTGCCTCTCCGTAAAGATCCACTATGCCTGGCCTGGCAGAGGGAGGAGCAGGTGGTGGCTATGGGGGTGTGGGCTTGAGGGTCCCTCACATCCACAGCTTCCATTGACCCTCCCTGCCCTTGTATAAAGCTTCCTCTGGCTCCCTGGCTTTCCACCACCAGCCCCTCATGCCAAGACACCCAAGGCTACCAGTTACCTGGCGCCTTGGGCAAATCGCTCACCCCTCTGAGCCTCACTTTCTCTATTTTTGGTCTCCCTGTTGGAAAGATGGGTGATTTCTGTGACTGCACTATACAGTCAGTGGGGTGCCTGACCTGCTGGTATCAACTCACAAGAGCCTATTGTTAAACTTTCAATGATTTTGCGAGCTAGTTGATAAACACCGTCATTATTAAAAATTAAATTACATAAACTTACAATTAAACAAGTTGCATTAAACACAAAGGTAATAAATACTCAAAACTCATTACTTTCTAATTATTTTACTATTATCTCTGCTCTTGAGGTTATTTCCATCGATTGTATCTGTATGCTGGGAATCCTGGTGTAATGACTCACTGCTAAGCATCTTCTCAACTCCACACCAGTGACATCATCTTGGTAGCCTGAAATTGGCCGGGGTGAGAGTATTTGCAACATGGAAACTGGCAAATGCCATAAAGTCAAGACTTCATTTATTGTTTTGTTATTTGTTTAGACTTAAAAACAGTGATGGAGAAAATTTTAATGATGCAGATTAAACCTCAAAGTAATATGTGGTGTGTGTAGCTATTACATTGTAAATAGCACCAAAAATTGAGAAAATATTCTTGCAGTAATTGAAAACTATTATCTGATGCAGCAAAGAAATCACATCATTGCCGAAGGAATTTCCTGAAATGTCTTTGTCATTTCACTTTCTTTTTACCCATTAATGTAAATGCAAATATCAACCAACATTTATGTGGGAACTACACTTGTTTGTCATTATAACCATAGGTTGGCTATGGGTATAAGAGTTCTGCAATAATCAACAGAAACCTTCTATGAGGACTAATCAGCTATATGGAATTTAAAATACAATTTTATTATTATTTGTAATAATGTATTATTATTTGTAAAATATTTGCAATGCACCCTTTATATCAGTAAAATCACAAACACACACACAGTTGTTAAACCTTTTCCAGCATGCCACTGACTGGACTCATGAGAGACACCCTCATCCCCTTCCTCCCCACTCTAGCTTGTAAGGTGTCATCAGCCTTTACTGGCTGTGCCAGATGTGAAGGAAGGAGCTAGAGCTTGGCTTTCTCATCCTCCTCTACAGCCTCCTCTAAAGGAGATCAACTCCTAGTTTTTGCCCCAGGAGAGAAGATGTCCTTGGGCAGAGAGCAGAAGGACCCAAGAACCTGGAACTTGCCTGCTCACCTTTGGGGGGGCTCACCTGTTGACTGACTCCATCTGAAATCAGACCTCTGACACCATCTTGGGCAGGGCCACCATCATCTCTGTCTGGATTTTGATAGAAGCTTCCTAACTGGTCTCTCCATTTCTGTCTTTGCTTCCTTTACACTCTGTTCTCAACAGAGAGCCAGAGGGACCCTCACGATCAGATCATGTCCCCACTCTGTTCTCAACAGAGAGCCAGAGGGACCCTCACAATCAGATCATGTCCCCACTCTGTTCTCAACAGAGAGCCAGAGGGACCCTCATGATCAGATCATGTTCCCACTCTGTTCTCAACAGAGAGCCAGAGGGACCCTCACGATCAGATCATGTCCCCTGTCCTGCCCCCCACCATGGCTTTCCTTCACATCTTTTTTTTAAAAACTGGGGTATAGTTGCTTTACAATGTTGTGTTACTTTTTGCTGTATAACAACAGTTATGTATATATTCATATATTCCCTCCTTCTCGAGCCTCCCTCCCGCTGCCCACTCCCCACCCCACCCCTCAAAGCGCCAGGCTGAGCTCCCTGTGCTACACAGTAGCTTCCCGCAGCCATCCGTTTTACACATGGCAGTGCACATATGTCAATCCCAATTCCCAGGTTCATCCCACCCCACCTCACCCATTTCCTCACATGGGTTCCCTGCATCTACATTCTATCCCTGCCCTGCGAATGGGTTCATCTATGCCATTTTTCAGATTTCCACACACACATGTTGATATATGATATTTGTTTCTCTCTTTTTGACATATTCACTCTGAATAACAGATTCTGGGTCCATCTGCTTCTGTACAAATGACCCAATTCCATTCCTTTTTATGGCCGAGCAATATTCCACCGTGTGTATGTCCTACATCTTCACAGTGCCCAGCCTGACCCAGTTTCCTGCAGCATCTCCCCATCTCCTGCCTCTCTGCCTTTCTTCACTGTCTCCACACCAGCAGAGCTAACTGGTGTGGTTCCTTGTGCTCATCAGGCGCCTTTCCTCTTAGTGACTTGGCACTGGCTGTTCCCCGTCTGGAATGCTCTTTTCCACACGTGTGCTTGCCTAGCTCCTTCTCCTCCTTCAAGTCCACTCCAACCTCACCTCCATATCAAGGCTTTCCTGGATTCAACATGCTCACTTGCTCCCACCCCAATATACCTGACCCCTCTTCCCTTGATCCATTTAAAATTTTTTATACACTAATTTCCTTATTACATCTGCAATGGAAATTGAGTGTCATGAGGGCAGAGAGTTTTGTCTGCTTCATTCACTGATACACATACTCCCCAAACAGTGCCTGCCATAAAGTAGGGGTCAGTAAATATTTCTGAAAAAATTCTTTGTGGGAGGAAGGGCAGCTTCTCAAAGGAGTCAATGCAAGAGCAGACAACCTTTCCTTTCTCGACTGATGTGGGGATGGGAGGCCAGCCTGACAGCACAGCCCGGCTTCCCAGCTCATCTCCTAAATCAAAGCCTGTCTGGGGCCCTGAATCAGTCAGGATTCTCCAGAGAAATGGAACCAATAGATACTTACCTAGCTAAAGGTGTAGATGACTCAAGGGACATGAATGTGAGAAAACTCCAGGAGATGAAAGGCAGGGAAGCCTGATGCGCTACAGTCCATGAAGTCGCAAGGAGTCAGACACAACCAAGCAACTGAACAGCAACAACTCATCTCACAGCTTTAAGGCTCCAATGAGAAAATACTTTGTCAAATATAAAACATTTTGCAAGCCCAAGGTATTCATCTTGCAAACTCACTCCTACTCATTTCTGACAGCTTCCTATCCCTGCCAAGGGAAGGGTTAAACCCACCTTCTTATTTAGTCACTTTCTCGTGTCCTAAGAGAGAGAGTGTGGGACAAGGCATACATTGGGCCGGGGGCTTTGAAGACAGAAACAGTAACACTTATATTTGAGAGACCCGGTTGAGAACTGGTGCTTTCTCCACCTGAGCTGAGAGAGAACCCTCAGATTGTTGGTTTTCTCTACTCTTTGCCATTGCCCATCAGGAGGGGCTGCAGGTCTGAATGTGGTGGATCCAATGTGTTATCAGAGGAGCTTCGTGTCTGGGAGCCGTGGAAGAACAGGTCTGTCCCGGGTGCGTTTTGTGCAGGTGAGCCTGGCAACTGGGCATGAGTGGGAGTTCAGAGCTCCCATCTGCCCAAGGACCATCTCTTCTTATTGGTGCTTCCCCACCACCATCAGCACATCCTTTTCTCTTGGCCTTTTATGGCAAAAGAAGCAGAAAAGTGAAGGCATTTTCCTTCACCAAGTCTCTATTCTGGCTCCTCCATCCAGTCACTGGTAGAGTGAAAGATCAGGTAGAAACTTGTCTGGCTCTCTGGCCAACATTGCCAAGGACATCCACTGCCTGGCTCTGACAGTGGTTTGGCATGATGGAGCATGGATGCCAGTGGCACAATTAATGGGCGCTGAGTGGCCCAGGGCATTCCCAGCACAAGGGCCTATTGAGGAGATATGCAACTGATGGGAAACTTGCATTGCAGTGGGATAAAGTAAACACCCAGGAGACAGGAAGGCAGGCAGTCTGCCCTCCTTTCCCTGCTGACTGCAGTGAACATGGGCACATTCACCCTTGCCCTCTGGGAGTGCCTTACCCCAGTGTCCATCCTTGGGCATTCTCAGTGCTGGGGGCTTCAGGTTGGAGGTGGACGTGGTTTGGTTTCATGACACAGTTGTGGTGGAGCAGATGCATTCAGCCATTCACTCATTCAATAAGTGTTTATCGAGAGCCTCTTCTGTGCCTGCTCGCTGGCACTGTTAGATGTGGGAACCCAGGTCCCTCGCATCATGGGGCTTACACTCTGGTTGGGGAGGCAAGTGTGTGCATGTGAGCTAGTTGCAAAGAGGGTACCCGGGTGGATCTGAGTCTGAGCCTTGGATGTGTCACTTTGAAGCTGTGTGACCTTGGGCAAGTTACTTAACTGCGCTGAACCTCAACTTTTTCATCTTTCTATTTTTCATTTTTACAATGTCCTGTTGGTTTGTGCCATTCAGCAATGCAAATCCATCATACTTGTACACACCTCCCCTCCCTCCCTTCCTCGCCACCCTCCGCTGCCCCATCCCATCCCTCCAGATCATCGCAGGGCGCCAGACTGGGCTCCCTTGGCCACACAGCGACTTCTCACCAGACATCCGTCTTACACGTGACAGTGTATATATGCTGGTGCTCCTCTCTCCATTTGCCCCACCTCTCCCTCCCCTACTGTGTCCACGAGCCCATTCTCTATATCTGAGTCTCCACTCCTCCCCTGCAAATAGGTTCATCAATACTGTTTATCTAGATTCCATGCTGCTGCTAAGTCACTTTAGTCGTGTCCGACTCTGTGTGACCCCACAGACAGAAGCCCACCAGGCTCCCCCGTCCCTGGGATTCTCCAGGCAAGAACACTGGAGTGGGTTGCCATTTCCTTCTCCAATGTGTGAAAGTGAAAAGTGAAAGTGAAGTCGCTCAGTCATGTCTGACTCGCAGCGACCCCACGGACTGCAGCCTACCAGGCTCCTCCATCCATGGGATTTTCTAGGCAAGAGTACTGGAGTGGCTTGCCATTGCCTTCTCCGATCTAGATTCCATATGTATGCATTAATATACTATATACATTTTTTTTGGTCTTTCTGACTTACTGCAGTCTGTATAACAGGCTCTAGGTTCATCTACCTCATCTCTAGAGTCAGAATAATGATAATACTGATTTCATAGGACTGTGAAGATGACTTGAAAGAAAGTATATGAAGTACACAATGAAATACTGACTCATGGCGAATGCACCCATGTATGCATTTTTCTTACTGTTATTGTGAACATTGCACATTTAGAAATAGAAGTCAGAGACCTTTCTTTCAGTAAAGTGAAACCCTGGAAGAGGCGATTCCAAAGCTGTATCTGCACAACATCACAGCCTTTAGATGGTAAAATATCAATGCAGCCAACTCCTTGAGTGTCTGGTCCACAAAGGCGCTAACTGACACATTCTTTTCATTGGTGGGATCAGGTTGTTGTTTGAACTGGAGGAACTAATTGGTTGCTCTAATCAGATGAATCAATTCATTGTTCTGGCATTCTGGTGACCCCAACTAAGAATGGTCATGATTTTATCCAAGACCTTCTCTTCCACAGTGAGTCCTGTGGCCTGATTTCGCCTTCAGTTTAAAACTGTTCAAGATATGTGATTGAGCGTGAAGACACACACGCACATACACAGAAGCCAAGCAAGCTGATGATCACCCTGCTGAGCTGGGACCAAGAGAACCCAAACTTTATGTTTTGCCAACAGCTTTTACCTCTTCTCAGCCAGCTCTTTTCCATAGCAGACGCCAGAAGAGTCAAATGGCATAGTCTGAGCTCGGTCACTTTCCTGCCAGCCATCGGGCAAGGCTCTGGCTGTTGGCACTCTACTCTGCTGCCTATCATGAGGTTGCATTGGCTCTGCCTAGCACAGGAAGGGGAGAGCTGGCATTGCCCAGCCAGTAGGTGCTTGAGGGAGAAGGCCGAGGAGGCTGGTTCCTGGCAGGCAAACCTGTTGCCACTAAAACTTGGCGCGTCTGGGAGGCTTTAACAGTTCAGACAGAGAATTAACACAGAGGAAGTGCCTGCACGGCAATGCTCATCTGGTTCCTTGGTGCTGCCTGTAGAAAGATCTCTTCCTTGGCAGAGAGCTTGGTGCAACTCAGCGGCAATTTTATGTGAAGTGGGATAAAGAGAATTCCAGCATGACTATGATCCCCAGCATCTAAAGAGGTTCCTTCTGGGGCACTTGACCAAGCACGTGGGGGACCTACATTTTCTGAGCTTTCCAGCAGGGGTGCTGCATGCTGTGCTCAGTTGCTCTGTCGTGTCTGACTCTTTGCGACCCCATGGACTGTAGCCCTCCAGGCTCCTCTGTTCATGGGATTCTCCAGGCAAGAAAGAGTACTGGAGTGGTTTGCCATGCCCTCCTCCAGGGGATCTTCCTGACCCAGGGATAGAACCCAGGTCTCCTGCATTGCAGGCAGATTCTTTACAGTCTGAGCCACCAGGGAAGCCAGCAGGGGTAATAAATGCCATTTCTGAGCTTTTGGAAATTGGTAAGCTGGTGATTTCTTTAAAAAGGATTTGAATTAACTTATTCGTCTGCTCCAGGTGCCAGTTGTGGATGCAAGGTTTTCGATCTTTCTTGTGGCGTGCAACCTTTTAGTTGTGGTTTGTGAAGTCTTAGTAGTGACATGTGGGATCTAGTTCCCTGACCAGGGATCAAACCTGAGTCCCCTGCATTGGGAATGCAGTCTTAGCCATGGGACCATCAGAGAAGTCCCAAGCTGGTGATGTCTTGAGGATGTTCTCTGCCTGCTCTGGGAGCCCTGTCTCCCCTCATCATCCCCAAGCCCCTGTGGGAGTCCTTGGCTGGGACACAGACTGCTCTGCCAGGCACCTTTCTTTCCATCTGCTGGCAGAGAGAAGGCACTGCAAGTGTAGCCAGGAGATGGGCATTGCAGGACCGCTCTGTCTTGCACAAGCCCTGTGGAGTGTGGACAAGCTGCTTCACTTCCCCGGGTCTCAGCTTCCATGGGCCTTATCTATTATTGTGAGGACTGAATGCGGGGATGCAGGTGAAGGCAAGCTGTCCAAACCGAGAAACCTCAGACACAGGCAGACACAGATGATGCTCTCCGTTTGCAGCCCTTCCACCAGACTAGCTCCCGGCAATCATTTTTTCTCATTCAATTGTCTTAGAAAGCTGATTACTTGGATAAAACCCTCAGGAGAAGCAAGAAGTCCATCCCTGGGGAGCCCTACTCCTGTCTGGCCTGTCTGTCTGGATCCATAGACTTCTCCGCACTCTGAAGTTCTCTGCTGCCTCCAAAGCCAATCCCTGGGCAGCCAGGGACTTGACAAGGGGAAGGGAGAGTGGGAACAGCCACAGAAATGAAAGATTAGGGATTCTCTTTCTATTCCTTTCTAGATTTCTTGTCTGAGATGGGCGAAGCAGCCTAATTTATTTTTGACAAACGTCTCTGCATTATGAATTATATTGGGGATGGAATTGTTCCATTAAATCAAAGTTAATTTTCGACTTCTGTTCAGGGCGCCATAAATAATCAACTCCAGGGTAAGGTTATGGACTGAAGTCGCCCAAATTATGCTAATGAGGGTGATTAAACTTTTGAATTCTAAGTTTCCGTAAGAATAACAATCAGTTAGCATTTACATTTCTGCCATGCTCTAGGATTTGCAGCTTTTTCTGAAGCTGCTATTAAATATAAATAACAATACCAGTTTTTAAAGCCAAGTTGAGCCCTATGGAACATATTCTATTCTCTTTCCTGGGGTTCAGCTTCTGTAGCTGTGGAGGGGGGCTTAGGCTCCATGTCTGAGGCTAGCAGAGATGGAGGGGAGGGTGGGACAGAGTGCCACAGGAACTAGGTAATTTGCATTTGACTTGGAACTGCAAAGGCATGTTCAAATTTTAAGAGACAATAATCCAATTTTGTGCTGGTCCATTTGGTGAGGGATGTCAAAGAATCCCCAATGGGCTTTAAAAATTCTACCCATGGTAAAGAATCTGCCTGCCAAGCAGGAGATTTGGGTTTGATCTCTGGGTCGGGAAAATCCTCTGGAGGAGGAAAAGGCAAACCATTCTAGTATTCTTGCCTGGGAAGTCCCATGGATAGGGGAGCCTGGTGGGCTACAGTTCATGGGGTGGTGAAAAGTCATACATAACTGAGTGATTGCACAGGTGCGCGCGCACACACACACACACATACATGGAGCCCTGAATGACCTGTCTGACCTACAGTGAGCTGATTTCAGAGAGTTCTGAACTTGGGATGGGGGACCAGTGCTTCACCTTTCCTGCCGGGGTGCAGTGGGCAACTAGGGCCACTCCAATAGCTTTCTGTGCTTTTCTGTCCCTCCACAGGCTCTGGGGACCTTTCCTAGGATGCCGCTTGATCCCCTAGTTTAGCTCAAGAAAGGGCAAAAAGATCCAGTTGATTTCCAACCTCCTGTTTAGCCACCTGTTATGAAAGCTGCTCAGAGATGCTCATCTCTTGATGTCTATATGAGGCCCAGGCGGCTGCCATCGTAATGACAGGTCAGTTCTGAGGTTAGGCTGCTGGTTGAGTGGCTATTGTTTATCCCAGTTTCAATTTCATCGTCATGACAACCCACGCAAGTCATTGTCCGAGCCCAGCCGATGCCTGTGTGCGAAGGTATGTGAGAAAGGAACCTTGCCAGCCTCGTCTGCCTGTGGACCAGAACACATCTCTGCTCTGGTGGGCAGAGGGAGGGGGCGGGCTGCCACTTCCTTCCCTCCATGTGTTCAGGGTGATCTTATTTTCTCCACCACTTACCCAGAAATTGTTTTTGAAAACTGTGTCATTTCAGCTGAATTTGGTCTGGAATGATTGGGAACAGTGTTCGGCAGAGTTTGTTGCCCACACCTCCCCCCACCCCCACGTGTGCATTCACATAGGCATCCTTATTCCCTCCAGTTTCCAGAACTGCTGTGACCACTGGTGAAAGGGGATATGCTCGTGGTGGATGGGAAGTCTGGGAGCCTGACACTCATGGTATCCAAAAAAGGCCTCTTGAAATATCTTCTCCCACAACCTGGTGTGATGTATCTCAGATGTGAAACCTGCCTTAAGGTGTCTCCCCAGCGAAGGGGTGCCCCTCCTTGATAATTTCAAGAGCCAGATGGCACGTGCTTCTGCCATGCTCTCTGACACTGAGAAATCCCTGCATCTGAGTGCGGCTGTTTAGACAGCAGCTCTGGATGCTGGGCTTCCCTGGTGGCTCCGATGGTAAAGAATCTGCCTGCAATGCAGAAGACCCAAGTTTGATCCCTGGGTCAGGAAGATCCTCTGGAGAAGGGTATGGCTACCTACTCCAGTATTCTTGTCTGGAGAATCCCATGGGATTTTGGTGGGCTACAGTCTATGGGGTCGCAAAGAGTCAGACACATTTGAGAAGAGTCAGACAGGATTGAACGACAAACACTTTCATTGGATGTTAATGTTGGCAAGTCTTGAAAGAACTGCCTTGGCAGAAAGGGACGGGTGTCTGTCGAATTTCTCTTCTGGGTCCATGTGTACTTTATGATTCTGAAAGTGTACGTTTCTCTAAGATTCCTCTTCAAACTGGCTAAGCGATGAGCCTGTGGGGAGGAGGCCTTGGACAGGGCTGCGAATGGCGAGGGTTAGGAGGCAGGTTCGGCAATGAGAGGGGATCCTGCCTTGCCAACTAGCCCTCTGTTGCATGTACTTCAAGATCACCTGTTCTGGCCAAATAAAATAGTCAGAGGTTTTCTTTCTCTTTCTCTTCCTTCCTTTTTCTCTTTTCAATTTTATTAAAAAAAATTTTTTTTTTTGGCTGCAGTGCATGGCATGTGGGACCTTAATTCCCTAACCAGGGATTGAACCTATACCTCCTGTATTGCAAGGGTGAAGTCTTAACCACTGGACCACCAGGGAAGGCCTCTCTTTCTTTTAGATATTGGGATTTCTCTGCCTGGAGGAGAGAGGTGATGAGGGACTGGAGAGTCAGTTACACATCTCCAGATCAAGGAAGCCTGTCATAGACACAAGTGAGTCCACAACTCTGGGAAATGCTGGGGTTACTTCCCCACGTCTTGGCCCCTCTGTTGTCATGGGCCCAGGTCAAATTTGAGCCGGGGCATGGGAGAGGGCAGAAGTCATGAGTCAAGGCTGAACCAGGGAAGCCTGGGGCAGGAGCCCTGTTAGAAGGTGGTGGGATTCAGGGTCCAGAAGTCTCCACCTTCTTCCCTTTCATTCATTCCACAAACCTGTTTGGAGTATTTATTATACTATGTGTGTGGTGCTATTCTAGGTCCTCATGAGTGAGTGGTGAGTGAAACAGACAAAAATGCCCACCCTGATAGAACTTCACTGTTTGTTAGAGGCCCCAGATAGTAAGCAGATCATTGGAACACGTGATGTGTCAGCTGGTAACAAGGGCTACATCAGGAGGAGGGCAGGGGAAGGGTGGGGGTGCCATGATCTAAGACAAGGTCATCAGGGCAGGCCTTTCTGAGATGATGCGTCAGTAAAGAAGTAAAGGGATGAGGAACCAGAGCCGTGGGGATGCTTGGGAGAGGAGGACCCAGGCAGAGGCAATAGCAAGCACAGAGCCTATGGGCCTGATGTGCTGGAGGAACAGGGGTGGGGGCCTGGGTCGCAGGAACGGGGTGACAAAGGGGAAAACTACAGAGGGTAAGGTCCAGAAAGTAATGGAACCTGATCGCCCTGGGCTTTGCAGCCACTGTGGGGGTTTTCTGGGTGCAATGGAAAGCCACGTGGAGGTTTGACAGGGGAGGGACATATTCTATAGGCTCTTACAGGATCCGTCTGGCTGCTGTGTTGAGAATATATTAAATTTTAGACCTTGTCTCCTTAGATTAGGTGCTCATTCTGTCCTTGTCCCTGGACTTGAGAAGGTCTATATCATTATTAGATTAAACTCTGCTAGGATTGGAATATTTCTAGGAAAACAGTGAATTGACTATGTCACAAATTTGTAACAATGAGAAAGTTAAAGAGAGGCTGATTTGGCTCTCAATGCTGGGAGAGGGGTGGGTATCCAGGTACCAGGATCCACCCCCCTCCAGCATTAAAATTCATATGCATAATGTCACTCACTGGCCACCAGGGAATGGGAGCTTACTCTCCTGCCCTACAGGGATGGGTCCAGAGATGTACTTAGGGATGCTCCTAACTGCATTTCCTCCACACCACTGATGACAAGATTTTGTGAGTTACTGACTAAGGAGAGATCTGAGCTGGCAGAATCAAAGGCAGTGGGTTTAGGAAAGGATCCAAATTACATTGAGGAAGATCCCACTGCTGTTTCAAGGAGTCTAATGCTGCCTTTTGATTGAATAGGCTTGTTATTAAAAATGCGTTAAAAAAAATGAAATCGAAAGCAAATCCCTTCAAATAAGATTTCAGCCTTGTCTCAAATCCAGGGGTTTGTTTGGAGGTTCTATCTGCTCACATTCTGCACAGAGCTGTGCCGGAGAGATCATAGCCCCCGGTCCCCTGAGGGTGGTGAATCGCGAAGGTAGACATCAGTTAGGTTTCCTAAGATGGGTGTGCAATGTCCGTTTCTTGCGTATTTTCTGGTCTACTTATGTGGGGGAAGTAATCACCCGAACTGTGTTAAATGTCACTCCACTCAAATTCTCATTTCCCTAGCGGGCTGAACCATGAGTTGATTTGGAACCTGTGATTCAGGAGAAATTTCCTGCTAAGCCGCCTACCCCCACCCCCAGGCTTCTGCTCCTCTGTCCACTGCCTCCCCCAAACTTAGTCCACACCGTTGCTTTCTACATGTCGGCCAGATTGGGGACCTTCACTCTAAACTACATTCACAGGATGCTCTTTATTGTATTAGGAAAAACACCACACTGCCTCCCTGTGACCTGTGACCTCTCTTAATCCGCTACCCTGTGAAAGAAAGGGATGGGGCCAGCGAGGTATGCCAGCCAGGACAGCGTTAAGGTTAATCCTACTTAATTCCATTTCCACGATGAAAGTCTCACTTTGAGACTTGATTGAGGTGAGTTTAGGTCAAATAAGAGGAGGTTTCATTCAGTCCAACAGTCATTTATTCATCAAACATTCAGAGCCAGGCTCAGAGCTTGGGGCTGGCAGTCAGAGGAAGCATGCTTGGTCCTTGCCCTTTATGGAGACAGACAGAAACAAAGAGGAAATAACACTATGTGTCCTCAGTTCTAGAGTAAATGCGTGTACTGATGCTGCAGAGAACAGATGACGGCCCGCTGGGACTCTGGGGGCAGGGGATCAGTGACAAAACTGACTCTTAAGTTGGGTTTCAAAGGCTGAGTAATAAACTCATGGAGATAGAATTATGGAATTAATTACCTCCTGGAGAGATTACTAGCAGGAATTGTAAATGGATTCTGGTAGATGCGAAAGTGTATGTGGTTGTCATAGGAGGAAGCTTAGACTTTTCATTTGGAGTTGAGGGTCCAGGATGTGATGCCTGGTAAGTCACTCAGCATCTTCGTTCCTCAACTTCTGATTTGTAAAATGGGAAATGTAAATAACAATGCCTGTCCTGCCTGCCTCAGCGGGGTTGCTGGGAAGATCAAAAGTACCAATGCACGTGAACACACCAAGTAAAGTATGAAGCATTAGTTGCTCAGTCATGTCAGACTCTTTAAGACCCTATAGACTGTGGCCCACCAAGCTCCTCTGTCCATGGGATTCTCCAGGCAAAAATACTGGAGTGGATAGCCATGCCCTTCTCCAGGGGATCTTCCCAACCCAGGGCTTGAACTCAGGTCTTTTATGTCTCATGCATTGGCAGACAGATTCTTTACCACTAGCACCACCTGGGAAGCCCTATAAACATACCAGAAAATGGTTAAATGCAAGGCAAATGGAAAGGCATTTTTCAGCATTTTATTTGTAAAGAATTGCAAAGTCACAAAAAAGTTGCAAAATTAAATATTGCACAAAGAACATTCATATGCACTTTACCCAGATTTACCTATTGTTTACAGTTTACCCCATCTATTATGTATTTTTTCTCTCATACACATAATTATAAATGTTTATACATAATTTTTTTTGAATGCTGTGATAAGCTACATACATCATAGTTCTTTATTCTTAGATACTCCAGTGTATATTTCCTAAGAACAGGGATATTCTCTTGGATTATTTCTTTCTCTCCCTGCACCTTCTGTGTGGTCATAATCCTTACTTGAAATAGGTAGCTTCATTTGTTTCAGTTTGCCTTCCATCTCTTTTCTCTGCCTCTTCTTATCTATTTAATTTGCTTTTGGAATTTATAGACTATTGACTTGTTTACAAAAGTCAAAATTATTTTAAAAAGATACTCTCAGAAAAGACCACTTCCTCACATATCCATTCCACCCCATTCTTCCTATCTTTTAAGGCTGCTATAATGAAATGGTATAGACTGGAGACTTATAAATAGCAAAAGTTTATTTCTCACAATTCTGGAGGCTGGAAGTCCAAGATCAAGGCCCTGGCAGATCCAGTGTCTGGTGAGGGCCTGCTTCCGGGTTCACAGACAGCCTTACTTTGGCTGTAACCTTTCACAGAAGAAGGAGAAAAGTGAGCTCTGTGGGGCTTGATATAAGGGCAGTAACCCCGTTCATGAGAGCTCCACCCTCATGACCCCTCCTCAAAGCTCCCTATCTTCAAATTCTATCCCACTGAAGATTAGATTTCAACATATGAACTTGGTGGGACACAAATATTAAGTATATATCAGTATATCCTGACCCCCCCCCACCAAACATGTACCTCTCACATGCAAAATACATTCATTCGATCCCAACAGCCCCCAAAGTCTTAACTCCCTCCAGTATCAAGTGTGAAGTCTGAGTCAAAGGTCTCCCCCAAGTATTATCTAAGTCAGGTATAAGTGAGACTCGAGGTTTGATTTCTCCTGAGGCAAACTGCTCTCTAGTTGTGAACCCATGGACCTAAACAGGTTCAGTTCAGTTCAGTTGCTCAGTCGTGTCCGAATCTTTGCAACCCCATGAATCACAGCACGCCAGGCCTCCCTGTCCATCACCAACTCCCGGAGTTCACTCAGCCTCATGTGCATCCAGTCAGTGATGCCATCCAGCCATCTCATCCTCTGTCGTCCCCATCTCCTCCTGCCCTCAATCCCTCCCAGCATCAGGGTCTTTTCCAGTGAGTCAACTCTTCGCATGAGGTGGCCAAAGCATTGGAGTTTCAGCTTTAGCATCAGTCCTCCCAGTGAACACCCAGGATTGATCTCCTTTAGATGGACTGGTTGGACCTCCTTGCGGTCCAAGGGACTCTCAAGAGTCTTTTCCAACACCACAGTTCAAAAGCATCAATTCTTCGGCGATCAGCTTTCTTCACAGTCCAACTCTCACATCCATACGTGACCACTGGAAAAACCATAGCCTTGACTAGACGGACCTTGGTTGGCAAAGTAATGTCTCAGCTTTTTAATATGCTATCTAGGTTGGTCATAACTTTCCTTCCAAGGAGTAAGCATCTTTTAATTTCATGGCTGCAATCAGCATCTGCAGTGATTTTGAAGCCTCCCAAAATAAAGTCTGACACTGTTTCCACTGTTTCTCCATCTATTTCCCACGAAGTGATGGGACCAGATGCCATGATCTTTGTTTTCTGAATGTTGAGCTTTAAGCCAACCTTTTCACTCTCCTCTTTCACTTTCATCAAGAGGTTCCTTAGTTCCTCTTCACTTTCTGCCATAAGGGTGGTGTCATCTGCATATCTGAGGTTATTGATATTTCTCCCGGTAATCTTGATTCCAGCTTGTACTTCTTCCAGCCCAGCGTTTCTCATGATGTACTCTGCATATAAGTTAAACAAGCAGGGTGACAATATACAACCTTGACGTACTCCTTTTCCTATTTGGAACCAGTCTGTTGTTACGTGTCCAGTTCTGTTGCTTCCTGACCTGCATACAGGTTTCTCCAGAGGCAGGTGAGGTGGTCTGGTATTCCCATCTCTTTCAGAATGTTCCACAGTTTATTGTGATCCACACAGTAAAGGCTTTGGCATAATCAATAAAGCAGAAATAGATGTTTTTCTTGATCTCTCTTGTTTTTTCCATGATCCAGCAGATGTTGGCAATTTGATCTCTGGTTCCTCTGCCTTTTCTAAAACCAGTTTGAACATCTGGAAGTTCACGGTTCACATATTGCTGAAGTCTGGCTTGGAGAATTTTGAGCATGACTTTACTAGCGTGTGAGATGAGTGCAATTGTGCGGTAGTTTGAGCATTCTTTGCCAGTGCCTTTCTTTGGGATTGGAATGAAAACTGACCTTTTCCAGTCTGTGGCCACTGCTGAGTTTTCCTAATTTGATAGCATATTGAGTGTAGCACTTTCACAGGACTATCTTTCAGGATTTGAAATAGCTCAACTGGAATTCCATCACCTCCACTAGCTTTGTTCCTAGTGATGCTTTCTAAGGCCTACTTGGCTTCACATTCCAGGATATCTGGCTCTAGGTGAGTGATCACACCATCGTGATTATCTGGGTTGTTAAGATCTTTTTTGTACAGTTCTTCTGTGTATTCTTGCCACCTCTTCTTAATATCTTCTGCTTCTGTTAGGTCCATACCATTTCTGTCCTTTATCGACCCCATCTTGCATGAAATGTTCCCTTGGAATCTATAATTTTCTTGAAGAGATTTCTTGTCTTTCCTTTTCTGTTGTTTTCCTCTATTTCTTTGCATTGATCGCTGAGGAAGGCTTTCTTATCTCTCCTTGATATTCTTTGGAACTCTGCATTCAGATGCTTATATCTTTCCTTTTCTCCTTTGCTTTTCTCTTCTCTTCTTTTCACAGCTATTTGTAAGGCCTCCTCAGACCTCCAAAAAGCCATTTTGCTCTTTTGCATTTAGTTTCCATGAGGTTATGTGTCTCTGAAACACAATGGTGGGACATACAGATATTCCCATTCCAAAAGGGGGAGATAGGAGAGAAGGAAGGAGCCAATGGTCTTGAGCAAGTCCAAACCCAACAAGGCAAGCCACATGAGAATTCAAGACATGAGGACAATCCACCGACTGCACATACTAGGACAGGGGTTCTGCCTCTGCAGCTCTATGGGACAAGGGTCCAGCACCCGATGTTCTGGGAGGCCCTGCCCCACCGCTCCTCTGGGCATTGGGGGTCTCTGCAGTGACCCTGACCCTGCATTGGTTCTCTGCCTGGACCGCTCCTGCTGACTGGGGTCTGGAGCAGTGACTCTCTTCAGGGGTGGGGTTCTGAACCTGTGGCTCTGCCCTGTGTTCTTACAAATCTAGGTGAGGGAAGCCATGCCCCCATGGTTCCTGTACTCAGTGTGTAGGCCCAGACAGTACTGCAGGGAAGCTGTCAAAGTCTGCATCTAGTGCCCCCAAGAGGTGTGCCCACCAAGGCTCAGCTGCACCACGGCCTAAATCACCTTAGCGATGAGGGGCTTCGTTCTTTCACTTTCCTGAGCTGACTGATCTGAGCAAATGGTTATTTGACCACCCTCATAGTGTTCTCACCTTAACAGGCTTTCTCATACTTTTCAACATGACTAGGCTGAGAATACGGTTGCCGTTTAGTCGCTTCGTCATGTCCGACTCTTTTCCTCTGTCCAAGGATTTCCCCAGGCTAGAACATTGGAGTGGGTTGCTATTTCCTTCTCCAGGGGATCTTCCCACCCAGGCATCTAACCCATGTTTCCTGCATTGCAGGCAGATTCTTTACCACTGAGCCACCCGGGAAGCCCCAGGTTGAGAATATTCAGTTCAGTTCAGTTCAGTCGCTCAGTCGTGTCTGACTCTCCGCGACCCCATGAATCATAGCACGCCAGGCCTCTCTGTCCCTCACCAACTCCCGGAGTTCACTCAAACTCATGTCCACAGAGTCGGTGATGCCATCCAGCCATCTCATTCTCTGTCCTCCCGCCCCCAACCTTTCCCAGCATCAGAGTCTTTTCCAGTGAGTCAACTCGCCGCATGAGGTGGACAAAGTATTGCAGTTTCAGCTTCAGCATCAGTCCCTCCAAAGAACATCCAGGATTGATCTCCTTTAGAATGGACTGGTTGGATCTCCTTGCAGTATAAGGGACTCTCAAGAGTCTTCTCCAACACCACAGTTCAAAAGCATCGTTGAGAATATTACACATCTTTAAATTCTGATTACACATTTAAAAACATTTATTTTGGCTGTTCTGGGTCTCTGTTGCTCTGTTCGCAGGCTTCCTCTAGTTGTGGTGAGCAGGGCCTATTCTCTAGTTGTGGGGCACGGGTTCCAGGTTCACAGGCTTCAGAAGTTGTGGTTCATAGGCTTAGTTGCCTGGCAGCCTGTGGGATCTTCCCGGACCTGGGATCAAACCCATGTGCCCTGCATTGGCAGGTAGATTCTTAACCACTGGACCACAAGGGAGGCTCTCCACTTACATTTTGATGAACAAACTTATCTGGTAACCACCAATCTGTTCTTGAAATCTATGGGTTTGGGTTTTGTTTTGTTTTTTAAGATTCCATATGTAAGTGAGATCACACAGTATTTGTCTCTCTCTGTCTGACTTGTTTCTTAATATGATGCCCTTAAGCGGAGCTTCCCAGGTGGCATTAGTGGTAAAGAATCTGCCTGCCAATGCAGGAGATGACAGAGATGCAGTTTCAATCCCTGGGTCAGGGAGACCCCCTGGAATAGGAAATGGCAACCCATTCCAGTATTCTTGTCAGAAAAATTCCATGAACAGAGGAGCCTGGTGGGCTACAGTCCATGGGGTTGCAAAGAGTCAGACATGATGAGCACGAGTCCATCACACGCACTCAATGCCCTCAAGGTCCACCCATGTTGTTGCAAATGACAGGATTTCCTTCTCCTTTTGTCTGAATAATTTCCCACTTGTGTGTGTATGTGTATGAATATTGTGTGGAATAATTTATTTTTTCTTGTATTTCACTGAAAACAGTAAAGAAGAACCAGACTGCTCCTTCAGCACTGCTTAGATAGTGCTTCGGCCAAACACCCAGCTTTCATTGCTCATAAGTTCTGTGTAGCACAGAACATAATTCAGCCAAGTTCTCTGCCACTTTATAACAAGGATCTCCCTTTCTCCATTGTTCAAGAACACATTCCTCATTTCATTCTGGGACCTCATGATGATGGCCTTTACCATCTGTGTTTCTACCAACATTCTGCTCGGGGTTACCTAGGTATTCTTTAAGAAAATTGAGGCTTTCTCTACTGCTCTTCTCTTTTCTTTCTGCGCTCCCTCCAGAATGAGTCTTTAATGGTCCATTTATGGTGATGCAGGCTTTTTCTAGCAAGCACTTCAAATTCTTACAGCCTCTACCATTTATCCAGTTGCAAAGCCACTTCCACATTTAAAAAGGTATTTGTTACAACAGCACCCCCACCTCTTGATACCAATTTCCGTCTCAGTCCCTTTGGGTTCCTATAACAAATACCATAGACCGAGTGGCTTATTTTATTGTCATTCAGTCGTGTCTGACTCTGTGACTCCATGAACTGCGGCACACCAGTCTTCCCTGTCCTTCACTGTCTCTTGGAGTCTGCTCAAACTCCTGTCCATTGAGTTGGTGTTGCCATCCAACCACCTCATCCTCTTTCGTCCCCTTCTCCTCCTGCCTTCGATCTTCCCCAGCATCAGGGTCTTTTCCAGTGAGTCAGCTCTTTGCATCAGGTGGCCAAAGCACTGGGGCTTCAACCTCAGCATCAGTCATTCCAATTAATATTCAGGGGGTGACTTCCTTTAGGATTGACTGGTTTGATCTCCTAAACAAGATAAATTTATCTCTCACAGTTCTGGAGGCTGGGAAGTTCAAGATCAAAGTCCTGGCAGATTTTGGTGTCTGGAGAGAACTCACTTCCTGGTTCATAGACTGCAGACTTTTTAATTGTGTCCTCACATGACAGAAGGGGCAAGGGAGATCTCTGGGGCTTCTTTTATAAGATTACTAATCCTGGTCACAAGGGCTCCACCCTCATAACCTAATTACCCATAGGTCTTGTCCCTCAGTACAATTATATGGGTTTCAACATACAAATTAAAAAAAAAAATACATTCTTCCCCCAAGAATTCCACAAATATTGCAGTCTAAAGCACCATTTCTTCTTATTTCTTGTGGATAACCAATGTCATTATTTTCTGCTTGATCTTTCCTGTGTTTCTATCTGTAATCACAAACTGATACAGGTACATTTTCATATTTTCTCTTATTTCTCACACAAAAGATAGCATGCCATCTATGCCTTTTCTACTTTGCCTTGTTCAGTTAATAACATCTGGAAATCATTCCATATCCGTTCGTAGTGACTTCCTCATTTTTTCTTACCGCTGCAAAGTACTGTGTGTATGTACCAGAGTATATTGAACCAATTGCATCTAAAGATATTTTATTTTCCAAGATCTTGACATGCACTGCAAAACCTCCATCTTTGCAAGTTAAATGCACATTATGTGCCACAGGACATTCTGAGCATCTTGATATAAGCTGGAACTCAGTCCCACCACCCCTCATATTAGGGTTGGGTGTTTCTAACAATCGAAGTTGTCAGGCATTACCTTCCAGTGTGTACTGATTTGCATGATGACCAGGGAGCTTCCTGGGATTAAAAGAAAAACCTTTTCTACTTCAGGGGCATAGACACAAACACGACTGATGGAATGGGGGCTGGTGCAAGCAGGGGGAGGGATGAGAGCCAAAGGAAAGCAGGTAACAGGAGAATGACAGGGACACGCAAAACACACGCCCCGAGGGAGGAAGGTGCCTGGAACAGGAAGTCTGGCCCAGTCACTGGCCCCACCCTTCCCAGGGAGGCATGTTGATAAATGCCATCTGCCTGCCCCAGCCCCTTGGTGACATGTGTGTGGTTTGAGATAAAGGGGCTTTGCATGCCTGTTTACCTGAAGAATCTGGAACATGTGGCTGCTCAAAACTCCTTTTCAGGTGACAACCGTGTCTGTGTGAGACGAAGCATGTTCCTTATTTGCAAAGTCAGATTTGCTCTCAGGTACAGAAGCAGGGGGTGACTCAGTGGAGCCGCTTGCGGAGCAGTGCCTTCCTGGACTGTGAGAGTTCTGGCAACAGCCCTTGGGGGTGGGGCCATGGTGGAGGCCTTCTCGCAGCCTGTCCCGGGGAGGAGATGAGATGCTTGACCAGCTGGATAGCATCCCAGATACTAGCCTTTGTTTCCCTCTCTGTGCCCAGAGCATTTCCCTTTCACATTGCAAGAGCGACAATACCAGTGGTGGCAAAATCGTAGGCAGCCTTGTCAGTCACCGACTTTGGGCTTCACTATTCAGCCACGGACTTGGCAGTGGCAAGATACTGGCAATAGAAGGAGCCCTTAGAAGTGACACATCAGGGATGCTGTTGGGCCTGGGACTTGGCTTATAGCTGTAAACAACGGGGCAGGGAGGCTTCCTGTCACATGGAACCTTCCTGAAGCATCTCAGGATGGATCAGAGAAGTGACTCCTTAAAAGGCTGGACTTCCTGCCACCATATAGCTGGGTGCTTGGAGCACCAAGGTTTAGGCATTAAGGTTAGTGGGCACAGCTTTTCACCCTCCAGCTGGGGAAGCCCGTGACATTCAGGATGCACTTGTGATAGAATCACCATAGAGACCACTGCTGCTCCGCCGCCCCCGGCAGCCTGCCCGACAGATGGTCAGTGCGCTTCCTGGTAATTGTCATTTGTCCCCCTGCTTCTGTGTGCACGCCTCGTGCGGTTTCTGGTGTGCTCACCCTGTTCCCCTGAAGGCAGTGGCTGTCTCTTCACTTTTCCTGTGTCCCCACAGTGTGCCTCTGAACTAAGAGACAGACCTTTTCACTCATCACTTCAAGTGATGGGTGCTCAGGCCTAGCCTGACACGTGAGCTGGGGAGGCAGTAAAGGGGCTACTTGGCTCCTACTTCCCTCCTTACAGAGACCTGCCCTGACCCCTCATCCAAACAGCACCCCCGGAGCCATCCGCCTTTTAGCTGACTTCGATTTCTCCATAGCACTCTTCACTCCCTTATTTTTATTTATGGTCTCTCTCCCCCATCAGCACTGAACTCTACAAAGGCAGGAGTTTCTGCGTTGTTCACTGTGAGCTGTCCACGCCCAGAACAGGGCTGAGCACATCACAGACACTCAGCAGATAATTGTTGGATAAATAAAATACTGGATCCCTCTGATAAGAATGCCAATGGTGAAAGATTCCTGAATCGTTTCAGGCCCTTGCTGCTAGAAACAAAGAAATACAGGCATTTGACCTTCTCAGTCTTCAAAAATTCAATCCTGAACTGTTCTGTAATTTGACATTCACCGGGAAGAGGTCCCTCTTCCTGTTCTCACCCAAGTCTGGCTCTTGGGAGGAAGGGGCTTAAGAGCCCCCCTTTAAGAGCCCCGCCTCTCGCCATGTGGTTGTCAAATCTGAGGTCTCACCTGCAACTCTTTGGTTCAGTACTCTCAAAAGTGTTCTTGAAAGGAGAGATGCAATATGACCTGGAGCGGCCTGGCCCCCAGCTTCAGTAACCCTCCAAGTCCTGCTACAAACCCCTCTTAGAGGAATCCTGACCCCAGCTGGAAGGAATTAATAGTTCTATCAATACCTTGGTGCCCAGGGACTCTGCTTCAAGTGGGCCTGGCTGCCAATGAGGGCTTGTGCATGTGTGCCAAGTCACTTCAGTTGTGTCTGACTCTTTGTGATCCTAAGGATTGTAGCTCGCCAGGTTCCTCTGTCCATGGGATTCTCCAGGCAAGGATACTGGAGTGGATTGCCATGCCCTCCTCCGGGGGATCTTCCCAACCCAGGGATTGAATCTGCACCTCTTATGTCTCCTGCATTGACAGGTAGGTTCTTTACCACTAGCGCCACCTGGGAAGCCCCACTGAGGCCTTAGCCTGCCCTCAATTGTGAGAACCAGCAGTTCTGGCACATGCTGAGATCTCATGCTTGGTGTGGCACACCGAAAAATCTCACTCTTTCCATGACCCTGTCCAAGTGTGCAGCCCCTGGAGGCTACCTCTGAGTCCCAGTGCCCAGGCTGGGCTACACACAGGACAGGGTAGGAGCCAGTGTTGGAAGTCTTGTGGTGAAGTGGCAAGGCCATGGGTTCAATCCCACCTCTCTAGCTGAGAGACCTTAAACTAATATTAATTAACTTCCTGAGTTCATTTTGAAGAGTTGTTGGGAAGAAAAGAAATGGGAAACATTAAAAAAGAAAAAAGGCTAAGCAGTAGTCCCTGTTAGGGACAATGACTGTTTTCCTTGACACTGGCCTGCTTGCTTGTTTCCATTTGTCTCCTGGGCACTGTGTTCCATCAACCTGCCTTCAGTTTTCACCCCTTCCACAGGCCTTGACCACTCCCCACCCATCACCATGGACTCCTCAGTCCAAATCAAGGCTTTTGCCCTCCTGAGGCTCTTTTGATTTCCAGCAAAACTCACTCAAGCTTCTGCTAGAGTGTGTGCTGTCATTTCTAAAGCACCTTGCTGTGGTTATTCACCTCGGCTAATAAAAAAGGGCAGCTAACTATCAGCCCATTCATATAATGAAAAATTACCATTTAAAAGAAAGTACAAGTATAATGTGTTTTGGTTGGCAAGATCTGAAAGTTACAGTGTTTTGGGTCTTCATGTGCCCAAACTTGGTCTTCCAGAGGAAGATAAAGCAGCTGAGCCAAAAATAATTAGGCCCTCACATCTAATGAGGGGATTTAAGGATAAAATACTGTGGTGAGGTAGGGCTGGGCAGTGGTAGTGGTCAGCTCAGATGCCAGTAATAGGATGCATGATGTCTGCAGAGAATTTATAAACATCAACAGTGACTAAAAATCAGTCAGTTTTCTAGTACCACCATGCACTGGAAATTCTATACACTGATGATAAAACACTCCATGGAAAGTCTCCTGTTGGCCTAAGTTCTAAATAATTTTGACAATTACTGTTGAGAGTTAATAATATATATGTAAGCCACAGAGTAGCCAAAGCAATCTTGAGAAAGAAGAACAAAGCTAAAGGCATCACACTTTCTAATTTCAAACTATATTATAAATCTATAGTAACCAAAATAATGTGGTCTTGGCATAAAAACAGACCCATAGATCAATGAAACATCATAAAGAGCCCAGAAATAAATCCACATGTATATAGTCAATTAATTTATGACAAAAGAACCAAGAATAAATAATGGGGAAAGGATAGTTTCTTCAATAAACGTGCTGGGAAAACTGGACAGTCACATGTAAAAGAATGAAACTGGGCATACACAAAATTTAACTCAAAATGGGTTAAAAACTTGAACACAAGATCTGAAACCATAAAACTCTTAGGAGAAAAACCTACGAAGTAAGCTCTTTGACATAGGTGTTGGCAGTGATTTGGGGGGTTGACACCAAAAACAAAGGCAACAAAAGCAAAAATAAACAAGTGAGACTACACCAAACTAAAGAGCTTCTGCACAGCAAAGGGGATGATCAACACAGTGGAAAGGCAACCATGAAACAGGAGAAAATATTTGTACACTATGAATATGAAAAGCAGTTACTACACAAAATATATAAAGCATTCTTTAAACAGCAAAACACCAAAAAATCTGATTAAACAGTGGGCAAAGGGTCTGAATAGACATTTTTCAAAAGAAGACCTTCAAGTGGCCAACAGGCACATGAAAAGGTGCTCAATATCACTAATCATCAGTGAAATGTAAATCAAAACCACAGTGAGATACCACCACGCACCTGTTAGAATGGTCATTATTAAAAAGACGAGAAATAACAAGTGTCGGTGAGGATGTGGAGTAAACAGAGCCCTTGTACTCTGTGGGTGGGAACGTGAAACCATTTCAAGAAACTGAAAACAGAACTACCGCATGATACTGCAATTCCACACTTGAGTATTTATCTAGTGGGAGTGAAATCACTATCTCAAAAAGATATCTGCATTCCTGTGTTCTTTGCAGCATTATTTTCCAAGACGTGGAAACAGCACACATGTTTACTGATGGATGATTGACTAAAGAAAATACATGCATATATTATTCACATATATATATTGTTCAGCCATAAAAAAGGAAGGAAATCTTGCCAATTGCTACAACGTGGATGGATCTTGAGGGCATTATATTAAGTGAAATAGACAGAAAAAGACAAATCCTGTATCATCTTACTTATAAATGGAATATGAAAAAAATGAACCCATAAAAATAGGGAACAGACTGGTGGTTACTGGAGCCTTGGGATTGGGGGTGGGAGGTTGGGCAAAATGGGTAAAAATGGTCAAAAAGTACAAACTTCCAGATATAAGATAAATCTGGGGATATAATGTATGACATGCTGTCTATAATTAGCAATGTTGTACTGTATATTCAAAGGCTGCTAAGAGGGTAGGTCTTAGAAATTCCCATAACAAGAAAAAATGTACAACTCTGTATAGTGATGGATGCTAATTAAACTCATTCTGATAATAATTTTGCAATATATACACATATACACATCAAATCATTATGCTGTATACCTAAAACTAATACTCTGTTATATGTCAATTATATCTAAGTAAATAAACGTAAGCTTCAAATTAGCAGTTTTATTACTTATTCTTTAATAAGCACTGCACGCACATGGAAGTTAATTGAGAGCATTTCTAGCATTCAGTTGCCTCTTGACACACATGGACTCAGTTTTACGAGTCAGTTCATGATCGTTTGGGATAGGATTTGTTTCAGGTGGGGGCTTCCCTGGTGGCTTGGATGGTAAAGAATCCGCCTGTAATGCGGGAGACCTGAGTTTGATCCCTGCATCTGGAACATCCCCTGGAGAAGGGAATGGCTACCCACTCCAGTCCTCTTGCCTGGAAAATTCCATGGACAGAAGAGACTGTCAGGCTACAGTCCATGAGGTCACAAAGAGTCAGATACAACCGAGTGACTAATACGGTTGCTTCAGATAGAGTTTGTCTCCAGCTCCTGGAGTATGACATATATCTGCATTTGAACAGTAGACTCTCAATCAACAGAGATAGCACAGAGATTTTAAAGAAGCAGCCTAGATCTTGAGCTCCTCCAATTCTGTCATTCTATGTGATCACTTGAAATTTTTATTTGTGTTTAAAATTTAAAACAATGAAATAAGCCATGAAATGTAATGCTATTATTTGGTTAAGTGCAAATTTTAGTTCATATGTGAAATATTTTGCATAATTTAAATAATATCTTTAATATAAAAATTTATTATTATTTTTAAAGTATTAATTGTTTTAGTGCTAAAGAATAATCCCAAAGGTTAAATATAATATCACTGGTATAATTTAATAGTGCCTAAATTATGCCATTTGAAAATGCTTGGGCTTTATTAAAATTCATTTATTAATTACTAATTTACCTAAAATATTATTTTTTACTTTTTTTATTGGAATGTGTTTACATAAGAAGTTTAATAAAATAACATTTTCACTGTGTTTCTTTTCTGGCCATTATTATTGTTTATTTCATAACCATTACTGAAAGTAACTTTGCTAAATAGAGGAAAGGACTTTTAAAAGAATTCTCTCTGGACTTCCCTGGTGGCCCAGTGGTTAAGAATCTGCCTGCCAGTGCAGGGGACATGGGTTTGATCCCTGGTCTGGGAAGATCTCACATGCCACAGGGCAGCTAAGCCTGCGCACTGCAACTGCTGAGCCTAGCGCCCCAGAGCCTGTGCCCCATAACAAGAGAAGCCACCACAATGAGAAGCCCGTGCCCGCAACTGGAGAGCAGCCCCTGCTCACTGCAACGTTAGAAAGTCCGTGTGCAGCAACAAAGACCCAGCACAGCCAAAAATGAATAGATAAATAAAAAAATAAATAATTCACTGTGTGTGTGGAGTATGCTAGGATGCCATCGCATATGCTAGTGGAAGTCGACAGCTGCCTCTGATATCCTGTCCCTCAGAACAAGGACCTGTGAAGTGCAGGACCAGTTGCCATGGACAAGAGGGACGTGTGGGAATCTTCTAGGGAGTGGGGGGTTAAGCCTTGCCATAAAGTGAGATAAACTCCACTGAAAACATAACCCTGGTTAAAAACTGCACTAAAACCCTATAGTTAAGATATAGATACAGCTGCAGTAATGCTATAACAAAACCCAAAATAATAGTGGCTTATACAATATAGTCTATATTTCTCTCCTGCAACAGGGCTGGCATAGTAATTCCACGGTATAGAAATCAAGGCCCCTCTTCCTTGTTGCTCTGTCATCCCTTAAGTTGCACGTTGTGAAAGTTCATTTTATGTGTCAACTTGACTGCACCCATGGGGTGCCCATATATTTGGTCAACATAATTCTGGGTATTTCTGTGGCATTGATTTTGGATGAGTTTAGCATTTAAATCTGGAGAAGGCAATGGCAACCCACTCCAGTACTCTTGCCTGGAAAGTCCCAGGGACGGGGGAGCCTGGTGGGCTGCCGTCTATGGGGTTGCACAGAGTCGGACACGACTGAGTGGCTTCGCTTTTGCTTTTCACTTTCACGCATTGGAGAAGGAAATGGCAACCCACTCCAGTATTCTTGCCTGGAGACTCCCAGGGATGGGGGAGCCTGGTGGGCTGCCATCTATGGGGTCGCACAGAGTCGGACACAACTGAAGTGACTTAGCAGCAGCATTTAAATCGGTAGACATAGTAAAGTAGATTGCCCTCCCAAATGTGGGTGGGCTTCACCCAACCATTTGAAAGCTTGACTAGAGCAAAAGGGCTGATCCCCACCCCCTGCCAAATAAGAGGGAACTCCTCCTGCCTGAGCGCCTTCAATCTGGAACACTGGTCTCTTCCTACCTTTGGACTTGAACTGAAACACTGGTTCTTCCTAGGTCTTGAACTTGCTGGTCTTTGAACTAGAATGACATCATCAGCTCTCCTTGGTCTCCACCTTGCCAACTGCAAAACTTGGGACTTGTCAACATCCATAAAAGTGTGAGTCAATTTCTTATAATAAATCTCTTTATATGTGTGTATGTGTAAACATAAAATAAACATATAATACATGCATATCACTCACACACATGTGCATCCTATTGGTTCTGTTTCCATTGGAAAAACCTCATTCACGTGGTCCAAGGTGCCTCACCACCCATTCTGCATCCCAACCAGTAGACAGGAAAAAGGAGGCAGGAAGGGCACACATCTTTCCCATAAATCCTGATCAATAAGTTGTGTGCATTACTTTTGCTCACATCCCATTGGCCACACTTAGTCACATGGCCACCTCCAGCCTGGTGACTCAGATGGTAAAGAATCTACCTGCAATGTAGGAGACCCAGGTACCATCTGTGGCTCGGGGAGATCCCTTGGAGAAGGGAACGGCTATCCACTTCAGTATTCTTGCCTGGAGAATCCCATGGACAGAAGAGCCTGGTGGGCTGCAGTCCATCAGATCAGGCTACAGTCCATGGGATAGCAAAGAGGTGGATAAAAAAGAGCAACTAATACATAAACACATAGCCTCAAGGAAGCTGGAAAATACATTCTTTATTTTGAGCTGCTGTGTGTCCAGCTAAAAATTCTCTTACCACAGAAGAGAAAAATGAGTCTTTGGGAACAAACAGAGTTAAGGCAGAGCCATGACTTACTGCTGAAGATGGTAGCCCAGCAGCAGTGAATTCAAGGCCCTGGAAGTGTCACTTGTTATCATAGCCATCCAGAGGAAATCTGCTCCAATTGCTAGAATATCTTATCTTGGGGCTGTGGGCAAATGGAGGGGACAAGAAATTTGTGCAACTTCCTTTTTTTTGCCTGGCTGTACCCCTAAATGGGCATCTCACCTCTTTTTTTTTTTTAAGCAATTCAACTGACTTACAGGGATTAAGGAGGATGGGAGTAAACTAGCGTTTTCCTAATGTGCCATAAATCCACCCAGCGTGTATGGTAAAAAGTCCATATCCTGGCCCATCTCAGAGATTCAGATCCAGTGGTCAGGAAAGGAACCCAGGGGTCTGTAGGTTCAACAAACTGCCTGTGTGATGTTAATTTATTTATTTTTGGTTGTGCTGGGTCTTCACTGCTATATTTGGGCTTTCTCTGTTTGTGGTGAGTGCATGCTACTCAAGTTGCTGTGTGCAGGCTTCTCATTGCACTGGCTTCTCTTATTGCAGAGCACAGGCTCTAGAGCACACAGTCTTCAGTAGTTGTGGTGTGTGGGGTCAATTGCCCCACAGCATGTGGAATCTTCCCAGACCAGGAATCGAACCTGTGTCCCCTGCATTGGCAGGCAGATTCTTAGCCTCTGGACCTCAAGGGAACTCATGTGATTTTTAATCAGGTAAATTTAAGACACCCTGTGCTCAGTTCAGTTCAGTTCAGTTCAGTCGCTCAGTCGTGTCCGACTCTCCGCGACCCCATGAATCACAGCACGCCAGGCCTCCCTGTCCATCACCAACTCCCGGAGTGATAAGAAAGACTTCCTCAGTGATCAATGCAAAGAAATAGAGGAAAACAACAGAATAGGAAAAACAAGAGACCTCTTCAAGAAAATTAGAGATTCCAAGGGAACATTTCATGCAAAGATGGGCTCGATAAAGGACAGAAATGGTATGGACCTAACAGAAGCAGAAGATATTAAGAAGAGGTGGCAAGAATACACAGAAGAACTGTACAAAAAAGATCTTCACAACCAAGATAGTCACGATAATGTGATCACTGACCTAGAGCCAGACATCTTGGAATGTGAAGTCAAGTGGGCCTTAGAAAGCATCACTACAAACAAAGCTAGTGGAGGTGATGGAATTCCAGTTGAGCTATTTCAAGACTTGAAAGACGATGCTGTGAAAGTGCTGCACTCAATATGCCAGCAGATTTGGAAAACTCAGCAGTGGCCACAGGACTGGAAGAGGTCAGTCTTCATTCCAATCCCAAAGAAAGGCAATGCCAAAGAATGCTCAAACTACCGCACAATTGCACTCATCTCACACGCTAGTAAAGTCATGCTCAAAATTCTCCAAGCCAGGCTTCAGCAGTACGTAAACTGTGAACTCCCAGATGTTCAAGCAGGTTTTAGAAGGGGCAGAGGCACCAGAGATCAAATTGCCAACATCCGCTGGATCATGGAGAAAGCAAGAGAGTTTCAGAAAAACATCTATTTCTGCTTCATTGACTATGCCAAAGCCTTTGACTGTGTCGATCACCCTGTGCTACTTCCCCGCTTATTGGGAGCCTGTCTAGCATATGGAAATTTATTACAAGGATATTCATGATAACATCTCAGGACAGAAGCTGTGGTGTGGGGCTTAGACAGGAAGGTGGGGTGAGTTGGGGGTCCGAGATACCTCTTAGGATGTGTTCTCCAAGGACCCACAAGCCAGCATTTGTGGCTCTTCCCTCTAGACTGTCACCAACAGGACTCATCTGCCTTCTCTTCTGTGGCTTCTTATGTCTCCTGTCCCTGCTGATGTCTTAATCCTTTCATTTTTCAAAATGAGAGAGGGCCTGACTGGTTGAACTGATGGCTTTCTGCACCAGACTGTGTCACAGGCCTCTAGTCAGCCTATGAATTGGCTGCCCTTGTCCAGTGCCCACCCCCATGTTCAACCAGGTCATGTGAATCTGAACAGTGGACAGCCTGGGGCAGAGCCCCAGCCCATTCTGTCCTGACTCCAGTCCCCCAGCCTACCATCCTGCCTTGATTAATGAGTCTGTGTCTAGTCCCGCTCTGGGAGATGGCACTATGAAATCTCCAAGTCGGGACAGTGCAAACAAGGTACAGCCATGGAGGTTGTGTCTCAGGCCTATGATATCAACCCTGCCAAGTCACTTCTCTCTCTGCATCTTAGAGCCTCACCATGCAGCCTCCTCTTCCTCACAAGTGTGTGGGTGATTTATGAGATCCAACAGCAGAAATGGAAGAGCTAATAAAATATAAGGGTTTCTTATTCACAGACCCTTTTCGTGCACTTAGGAAGCTTCCATAATTGAATCTCCCTGGCTGTGGAGGAGAAACTCTGAGGCTCTTTGGGGAGGGAGGTGAACAGGAGAAATTTTCCTCCCAGCCCCGTCAGCATCTCAGCTGCCCATCACATAGCTCTGGGAGGGGGGCATGGGTGTGAGTTGCTCCCTTCTTTCCAAAGTCAGGCAGCTGGAAAGCCAGCCCACAAATCAACCCTCCCAACACGCATGCCAATGCTGAGACTGGCAACAAGTAGACCCGTCCTCTGGGCGGGCAGGTAGGGTGATCCGTCCTTCCCAGGCCATTAACTCAGTGCATGCAGAGCGAGGTTAATGGAACTGAAATGGAGCTGCCAGGAGAGGGACAGCCCATGGGGATCACGCAGCCCACCTCCTGTCGCTCAAACTACTCTCTCCTCTTTCTCAGCTCTGGGCACTGCTGGGGAATGTGTCCATCTGGGCATCTCTGCTTCACAGAGACAGAGGGGAAATGGGCACAGAGGCCAGGGATCAACCCTCTTAAGCCCTCTTACCCACGGGGCCCCGAGGAAGGTCTGCCATCAGCTCAGTTAAGGGAGTCATTAGGAGAGAAAATTCGTTTTGATGCTCACAGGCAGGGTTGCATGATTGAACTGGGGGTGCGGACAGAGGCAGGCTGCAAAGAAACTCAGCATTCTGGAGCTTCTCTGTGTGCTAGGTGGGGTCCTGAAGGGCGAGCTAGAAGGAGCACACCCCCCTGCCTCTGCCCTGGGGTGAGTGCTGTTCCCATCAGCCTGGCTCGCTGGAACCATCATTTACTCGTAAATGGAAGGAAATGGCTCCAAGAGATGCAGGTGGGGCTGAGGTCTGCCCACGTATCAGATGTACATTAAACTGGAGGGGGGAGGTCAGAGTGTTCCCCATCTTCAGGGAGGATATGAGATCAGTGGGTGCACATTTCACAGATGAAAGTGACATATTTTATAACCCAAGTTCTGGGTGGATTTTCACATCGGTTGATTTGAAAAACAGTCCAAGCTGCTCAGATGACTTGCCTTCTGATGAGGAAACTGGAGAGACGCTTCTGGCAGCCTGACTCCACTCTGTGACTCTGGGGGCAATGGAAGTGCTGAGGTGTTTGGAGCTCCGCGTGGCCCAGGACTCCAAGAGCAGAATCTTCCAGAACCCTGCCTTCCTCCATTTCACCAAGCTCATGTTCCCGTAGTGGGCAGTGTGTGGAAGGTGTGTGCACAAAACAGTAAGAACAACTGTATCTTCACAGGAAAACACAGTCAGGGCCACTTACGACATAAAACGTAAGCTGTTTCAGAAGCAGAGCAGGTGGATGCTAAGAAGGACTTCCCAAACAGGTGTGAGACAAGGGCAGCTGTTTCTGGGGGGAGCAGCAGGATTCTCTGCCTTGAAGACATTTGCAAATAAGACTATTACTGACACCATCCAAGAGAGGTTCAGCTATATCTCACTTTGCATAGGAAAGTGACAGTTGTCAGTTGCTCTGTCGTGTCTGACTGCAGCCCGCTAGGCTCCCCTGTCCATGAAATTTCTCAGGCAAGAATGCTGGAGTAGGTTGCCATTTCCTTCACCAGGGGATCTTCCCGACCCAGGGATCAAACCCAGGTCTCCCACATGGCAGGCAGGTTCTTTGCCATTTGCGGCCAGGTTAAAAACATTTTCAATCCATCCTCATTTGTTCCAGTAAGGTATCAGATTTCATTATATTCATTGCACAGGCAAGAGGGTAAAGCGCATTGGTTAAGTGACTTGACAACAGTCACACAGCCAGTAAGTGGAGAGCTGGAGCCGCAGCTGAGCTCTCTGGACTCCATTTCTCCTCCATCTATTAATACCACATGCTGTGTCTGGCATTGCCCATGAAATGCTGCTATAGATGCCTCTGGAAGGTTCTGCACAGCAGAGAGGATGGGAAACCTGTCTCAGGGTTCCCCCACCAACTTTGGGTCCATATTCTTAGCCCAGGGCCCTCCTACCTAAACCAAAATTAAACCCAGACTCAAGAGGTAGGTTCAGAGCCACGATTGTCCTTCTAAAAGAAGGTGCTACAGCGGCACTGACTTAGCGCAGGAAGGGCACTTTGCCTCTTTCCTCCCGATTCTGGCGAGATTTTCTTTCTAGACTCCTTTCTTGGTCCATTTCCCAGCAGATGCTACATGGAGAATATGGGGAAATGTCCTCTAACTCTTGATTCATGGGGATATTTCAGTCTTCAGGTCTTGGAGAGCTACTGAAACCAGTGGGGCGTGTGCATATGTGCGTGTACGTATGTGTATGATTTGGGAACAAGCAACTTCTGCTTCGTAATGAAAAAATAAAAGCTTGAAAGGGATTTGTTAAATCAACTGAAATGGGCCTCTGGGATCTCTGTCTCTCTTATGCACAAACCCTCTCCCATTGTGGAAATGAATCGGGACCACACGGATCCAATCTCACTCAGAAACTGTGCTGGCCTATAAACTCCAGGGGAAATCACCAAGGGCCAGGTGTGCTTTCACCTCTCTGTCCACAAGATCCTAGTGGCTTGTTCTGGCCTTTCCACCTCCTGGGGAGTCGGGATGTTTGCCCGTCTAGGGGTGGGAGCAGGGGGAGGAGGAGGGACAGTAGCTCTCATCATGCATTTCTTGAGCTCAGACCAGGTGAGCTCCTGAAAAAACTCCTGATTTCTAGACAGAGATCCAGCCTGGAAAATGGAGGGGACAGATGCTTGCATCCTCAATGAAGGGTCTCAGTGAGGATGGCATAGTGTCTTTCTCCTCCTTACTGTCTATCCTGGTCTTTCTTTTAGGGCCTGATCACCAACGGAGAGTGCAGGATGGGGCTGGCCTAGAAAACAGCCCATTGGAAGAAAGCCTGGGGTCTGACAGACAGGTACTGGGGGCGGGGAGTCTTTGAAAAACCCAAGCTCAGCCCACACTTGGTCCTCTAAGGACGGCAAGGTGATGATACTGCAAGTTGCCTGTGATATCATAAAAGTATATATCTGGTCTTTGTCCCAGGTTCCTAGCAAAGCAATCCTAAAACCCATGGAATCTCCCAAGTGACGAGTGTCTTTTGCCTGCTCACTGGATGACTCTAGTTGGGTTGGCAGCGGGGTAGGGAGGGGGACTAGATAGCTTCAGGATTAGAGTAGGTGGCTAAAAAGACCCGGACAGGATCACCAAGTTAGAACTGAAAATTCTATCCTGATGACCTCCAGGGAGAAGAGAGAGGCTGGTAATTAAACTCAATCATCAATAGCCAATGATTTCATCAATAGTTCCTAGGTAACGAAGCTTCCATCAAAATCCATAATCGACAGGGTTTGGAGAGCATCTAGGTTGGTGAACAAAGTGATGTGCTCAGAAGGTGGCATACCTGGGGAAGTATGGAATTCCTGCCACCCACCCCTCCCCCCAAAACTTTCCTGATGTATCTCTTTCATTTGACTGTTCCTGAGTTGCATCCTTTATAATAAACAGGTAAGCACAAATAAAGGCTTTAGAATCTGCCTGCAATGCAGGAGACTTGAGTTCAATCCCTTGCTCAGAAAGATCCTCTGGAGGAGGGTATGGCAACTCACTCCAGTATTCTTGCCCGGAGAATCCCATGGACAGAGGAGCCTGGTGGGCTACCGTCCATAGGGGTTGCAAAGAATTGGACATGACTGAAGTGACTGAGCACACACACAAACACAAATAAAGTGTTTTTCTGAGTTCTGTGGATCGCTCTACAGAATTATTGCACCTGAGAGGAGGTTGTGAGGACCTCTGATTTATAGCCAGGCAGTCAGAAGTATGGGTGGCCCCCAGGATTTGTGATTGGCATCTGAAGTGGGGGCAGTCTTGTGTGACTAAATCCTTAGAACTGCGGGGTCTGATGTTATCTCTAGGCAGTCAGTGTCAGAACAAGATGAACTGGAGAACACGCAGTTGGTGGCAGAATTAGTGGCAGGGTGGGAAAACACACATTTTGTGTCTGAAAAAAGGCACTGCATTGCAAACTAATATGTGTATTTGTTTCAATAAATCATTTAAGAAATATTTATTGAGCTTACCAAGTCAGCATTGGAGATGGAGTCAAGATCAGGCAGATGGATCCCTGTCTCAGGGAATTTAGTGGTTGGTTGTCATATTTTCCAAGTTAGACTCCTTGAAAGGCAGGGTCAATATCTTATCTTCTTACTTATTTCCTGTTGTACCTAGTTCAAGGCTGGGAACATACGGGTGTTTGATTCACTCTTACGTATTGCTTAAATTGTGAGCTCCCTGAAAACAGAAATAGTGTTTTACAGCTACATGATCCTGAGCAAGCTACTTCTCATCTTGTGCCTCAGTTTCCTCCTCTGAAAAATAGGAATAATAATATTGATAATACCTACATTTTAGGGTTTTTGTGAGAATTAAGCACGTTAATGAATAAATGCAAAATGCTTAGGGCAGTGCCTGGTCCACAAGAAACTCAGAATGAATGCTGTCTTTTGTTATTCCCTCCTTTTTCTTACCCCAGGGTGCTGGAAACAAGCCACAGCGAACCAAGGACTCTGGCGTTGTTTTCACTGACTTACAGGGGGAGGTTGGGAGCTAGTGCAATGGGCAGGGGTCTGCCTGGGCCTTTTCTTGGTCCACAGGGACTGTAGGGGGTGGCTAACTCATGCCACACAGTGAAGGGTCTCTGCCACCAAGAGAGAGAAAAAGCATGCTCTCAGTTCAGTCTCCCAAGTGTTGAGACACCTTCCCCTGAGCAAAGCTTCTGACTTGGGGGAGAGAAACCTTGATGATCATCTTCCCCTGTAACCTGCATCCTCGTTTCTCAAGCCCTATTCCAGGGGCTTCCAAACTGAAGGCCAGACAGATCATGCAGCTTGCCCCAAATCACACAGTATACAGTGACAATTTCTGGGCACAGATGCAGGTCTCCTATTTCCTGGAAAAGTGCTGAAACCAAAGGCCAGACTTCTTCTCCCCTCTCTAGGAGAACACAGGGTGTTCTGGCAGCTTCACTGTCTCTCTTTTTCCCAGCTGCTTCTGTGCCTGGGTCCTCTGAATGGTTTAAGGATCTCTGACAGAGTTTGACACCTGAAGAAAAGAATTAATTGGCTTCATGATGGCAAAAGAAAACAGTAAAATCAAAATTAATAAATTTTTGATTACATGTTTATAAAACATGTCAACTAGCCAATCAGTCACTCAGTTCAGTCGCTCAGTCGTGTCCAACTCTTTGAAACCCCATGGACTGCAGCACACCAGGCTTCCCTGTCCAACACCAACTCCCAGAGCTTACTCAAACTCATGTCCATTGAGTTGGTGATGCCATCCAACTAGCCAAGTGGCCCTTAACTCCTGTGTGTGTGCTAAGTCACTTCAGTCATGTCTGACTCTTTGTGACCCTATGGACTGTAGCCCACCAAGCTCCTCTGTCCGTGGGATTCTCCAGGCAAAAATATTGGAGTTGGTTGCCACTCCCTCCTCCAGGGGATTTTCCCAACCCAGGGATCGAACCTGTCTCTTACATCTCCTGCATTGGCAGGTGGGTTCTTTACCACCAGCACCATCTGGGAAACCTACTTAACTCCTAGTTATAACTAAACTATAATTAATGTAAAATGTGTATGCAGTTTAAGATGACTGATATTTTGCGTGGCCCCCAATATCAGACTGAGTATGGCAGTCATAGAGTGGCCAAGAGGGACTTGAAACAGGGAGCTCCCAGGAGCTCTGCTCCTGACTCAGCGGCTCCTGAACCAAGCAGGAGAAATCTAGTTCATGGCCCACCCTCTCCATTAGACTTGAAATAACTCTCCATTTTCTGTTTTCCTGGACAACAGAGCTATGGATAACTCAAAACAAAGGCCAAGCCAGGTATCATTTGGGGTTGGCTTAGGGCAGTATCACAACCAATACCACTGGGTTAGACACCCAACTTCCTTGGGCTCAGTTCACCTGTCAACAATCTGGGGTATCCGTAGGGTCCCAGGGGGCTACCCAGGTGGCTCAGCGGTAAAGCATCCGCTTCCCAATGCAGGAGCTGCAGGAGACCTGGGTTCTATCCCTGGGTCAGAAAGATCCCCTGGAGGAAGGCATGGCAATCCACTCCGGTATTCTTGCCTGGAGAATCCCATGGGCTGAGGAACCTGGTGGGCTATAGTCCATAGGGTCACACAGAGTCAGACACGAATGAAGTGACTGAGCATGCACAGCACACCCCTGGGGTAGTGAATAGTCCACATTTATTCAATAAATCCTCATGCCAGCTATTACGTTCAACTCAGGGCATGGAGAAGTGAGCAAAACAGACCCCCTTCTCTCATGGAGCTTAGTGTCTAATGGAAAACAGTTGCCAATTTTGTGACATAACCTTTTCTCATTTGATTCTTGAGAAAGCAGTCAGGACAGATGTTAGGTTAGTTTCATCACCACTATAAGTTGAGAAAACTGGCATTCAGAGAAGCCCGTCAAGGTATTTAAGGTGCACTGACAGAGTCTAGACTGAATCTTCAGGGGCTGTTTCCAGAAGCTGTTTTTCCCTTAGTGCCAGCAGGCCAGTGATGGTCACAGGGCAGTCCACACAGCCAAGAAGCAGCTGCAGGCTTTGGGACTGCCTTTGCAGCTGAGCCCGGTGACACCCTGCACCCGGCAGAAGGCTTGTCTTGCTGGCCCACCGCGCATCTCGGCGCGCTCTCTCTGGGCTTCTGATGCTATCTGGAACCAATTAGCTATTTATTTCAGCCAATTAATTATGTTCCCTTTGAACCAAGCTTCCTTTTCCTGGAGTAAGGCTGCCTTGGAATTTGTTTGAATGTTTCGGGCAAGATAGGCTAGCGGGCTCGCATTCCCGAGCCAGCTCCTTGCGCCTCCGCGCTGCCGCGGCGCCCTCGGCGGGGATGGATGCGTTCAGGCCGCGGTTCCTTCCGCGTGCCCGTCCCCGAAGCAGCGGTCCTGCCACTCCCGTCTTCCGAGGTGCTAAATCACCCCTCCGCCCCCGCCCCCGGGGCGGCCGGCTATCTCCTGCATCAAAGTGTCCCCCGTGCTCCATCAGGCTCTCGGCTCTGCAGCAAATCCTTCAGACTCTGGCTTCAATCCCTCCCGAGCCGCCCTTCAATCATCCCCCAGCGCCGGCTCAGCGCCGCTCTAACCCTCCCCGAGGTCTGTCACCCCCGCCCCTCCCCGCACACCCAGCTCTGACCCTGTCGTCTCTTCCACCGCCCCGCTCCCCGCCGCAGCCACTCCAGATGAACATCGCCTTCCTGCTGTCACTCCCGGTCTCTCACAGCAGATCTTGCCACCCGGGGTGCTTGACTGGCCCATCCTGGCCACTTTCAGACTTTGAGTGAGGCCAGGAGGTCAGGGTAGCGGTAAGGCGGGAGGGGTGGGTGGGGGTCCCGTCTCCTTTCAGCTCCAGATTCTCCTCCGGTGCTGGCCTAAGTGGAGTGAGTGCACCAAAGGAAGCTGCGAAAATCCCCAGGAACCTGGGGCCACTGTGGCCCATCGCTCCTCCCAGCCTCAAAGAGTCCAAACCCCAGTGTGGTTTCACTCGAGGACGCTCCCTCCTGACCCACGCAGTAGTCTCAGCTTGGGGCTGCACCATCTGGCCTTGGGAGAAACAGAGCAATCTTAACTTACCCGGCCAGCACCACCACAAGATGGCAGCCGGGGACCCCAACCTACCTCCGGTTGCTATGGCAACAGAAAGGCAGCCCCCACCAACGCAGAGGGCAGGGGGTTGGAGAGTGAAGCGTGGGAGGTGGCGCTTGACCACTCTGACTCTCTGTGTCCTGGCCTCCTCCCCCATCTCAGGAGAAGTGGTCCTCCAGCAGCACAAGTGGGAAGGTGTCCTCCAGGGGAGTGGAGCGGGTGCTGAAGGATGCTGCTTACTGGCAGGACTGGCAAGGGAGCCGTAGAGGGGTACCACTGCAAACTCAGCCTGTCATCCCCGGGGGATTTGGGGGGCCCTGTGGGATGTGGAGCACAGAAACAGAAGAATTATCCTCTAAGTCCAAACCCGTGATGCATCTGTCTGGCCAGAGCTTGCCTGTGACGGTTTCTCCCGGACCACTTCACGGGAAAGCCTTTACCCTGGAAGCTCTCAGCCTCGGAGTCATGCTCCAACGCCTGCCTGCCGCTTCCCTACCAGCCCATTGAGAGCTAGCATTCATGAGTGTTCTAAACCCTCTCCTAACCGACTTACATTTTCAGACTGTGACATCTCTTAGGGAAATAAGTTCCCTGAATGTATTCCCAGCTGCTCCGAGGGGCGTTCCCCTCTGGTCTGCCCTGTAACCATCTGACATAGGTGTTGAAAGAATCTCCCAGGTTCAGTATTTGGGGATTTGGTGAACTATTCTTCAACCCTTCCAAGCCTCATGACATTATATACTTTAATTTCAAAGGTGAATATTTTGAAGTGCCCGCCGTGTTCCAGGTGACTTTAAAATATTACCTCACTTATTCCTCAAGACCTTACGAGGTAGCAATTATAATCCTCATTTCAAAGATGAGAAAACCAACTAAAGACAAGAGTCGACTTGCCCACCAGTTAGCACAAGGCATAAATGGATTGGAACAGGTCTGACAACACAGTCAGCATTTTCCCATGAGGACCCAGCTACTTTTGAGCCAATTGGTCCTGGAAGGGTGAATATAAATTAAACAAAGCGGTTTAATGCTCTTAAGGGAAATAGGGAGGAGACATCCTTCCCCCTCCCTTTTATTTCAGAATTTCTTTTCTGTCCTTTTCAAATGTAGATAAATCTTTATAATGGTTAAACAAGTTTCTAACCAGTTTCACAATGCAGGTATTTCCTCAGAGACAGAAGACCATCTTTTTTTTTTTTAACTTTTTATTTTGTATTGTTGTCTAGCCGATTAACAGTATTGTGATAGTTTTAGGTAAACAGCATGTATTCATTCTCCCCCAAACTCCCCTCCCATCCAGGCTGCCACATAACACCGAGCAGAGTTCCCTGTGCTATACAGTAGGTCCTTATTGGTTATCTATTTTAAAATAGCAGTGTGAACTTGTCCATCCCCAAATCCCTAACTGTCCCTTCCCCGCATCCTTCCCCCCAGCAGCCGTAAGTTGTTTTCTAGGTCTGTGAGTCTCTGTTTCGTGAGTAAGTTCATTTGTATCATTTCTTCTTAGATTCCACATATAAAGGATGTCATACGATATTTCTCCTTTTCTGTCTGACTCACTTCACTCAGTATGACACTGTCTCGGTTCATCCATGTTGCTGAAAATGGCATTATTTCATTTTTTAATATCTGAGTTGTATATATGTACTACATCTTCTTTATCCATTCCTCTGTCAATGAACATTTAGATTGCTTCCATGTCTTGGCTACTGTAAATAGTGCTGCAGTGAACATTGGGGTGCACGTATTCTTTCGGACCATGTTTTTCTTAGGGTGTATGCCAAGGCGTGGGATTGCAGGGTCATATGGTAGTTCCATTTTTAGTTTTTTAAGGAATACCTCCATACTATTCTCCATAGTGGATGAATCAATTTACATTCTCACCAACAGTGTAGAAGGGTTCCCTTCTGTCCACATCCTCTCTAGCATTTCTTGTTGTGGATTTTTTGATGACAGGCATTCTGGGTGTGAGGTGATATCTCATTGTACTTTTGATGTGTATTTCTCTAATAATTACTTCCCTGCTGGCTTAGACAGTAAAGCGTCTGCCTACAGTGCAGGAGACCCGGGTTGGATCCCTGGGTCTGGAAGATCCTCTGGAGAAGGAAATGACAACCCACTCCGGTATTCTGGCCTGGAGAATCCCCCGGATGGAGGAGACTGGTTGGCTACAGTCCATGGGGTCTCAAAGAGTTGGACACGACTGAGGGACTTCACTTTCACTTTCTTTTCTCTAATAATTAGCGATGCTTAACATCCCTTTTTCCCGTGGTCATGTATGGATGTGAGAGTTGGACTGTGAAGAAAGCTGATCGCCGAAGAATTGATGCTTTTGAACTGTGGTGTTGGAGAAGACTCTTGAGAGTCCCTTGGACTGCAAGGAGATCCAACCAGTCCATTCTGAAGTAGATCAATCCTGGGTGTTCATTGGAAGGACTGATGCTAAAGCTGAAACTGCAATACTTTGGCCACCTCATGCGATGAGTTGACTCACTGGAAAAGACTCTGATGCTGGGAAAGGTTGGGGGTGGGAGGAGAAGGGGACGACAGAGAATGAGATGGCTGGATGGCATCACCGACTCTGTGGACATGAGTTTGAGTGAACTCCGGGAGTTGGTGATGGACCGGGAGGCCTGGCGTGCTGTGATTCATGGGGTCGCGGAGAGTTGGACACGACTGAGCGACTGAACTGAACTGAACTGAACTGAACATCTCTTCATATGCCACTTGGCCATCTGTATGAAGACCATCTTTTTGAAAGTGAAAGTGAAGTTGCTCAGTCATGTCCTACTCTTTGTGACCCCATGCACTGTAGCCTATCAGGCTCCTTTGTCCATGGGATTTTCCAGGCAAGAGTACTGGAGTGGTTTGCCATTTCCTTCTCCAGGGGATCTTCCTGACCCAGATCTCCTACATTGTAGGCAGACACTTTACCGTCTGAGCCACCAGGGAAACTGCTTTTTGAAATGCAAACAATCAGGGAGATAGTGCCCTCCCAGCTCCCCTGAGAAGGTAGGAGCCAAACTCTGGTGGGAGCCTTCCTCCCATTGGCAAAACTTCCTCCTATCAAAGGTTATCAGAAGTTTGTTTTTCCTCTGGATAAAGCCAGCAAGCTAACACAGATGTCACCCCAGTTGCCAGGTACAAGTAGGATGAGCTATGTGTGACAAATGCTGCTGACAAGAACTCTCAGGTAAGGACTAGTTCTTGCTTATCTTGATTTACAAACAATGGCTGTGTCTGTAATGGATTAGATCTGCTTGGCTATTGAAGAGGGGCCCGAATATGCCATCCCAAAATATGTCTTCTTGGCATAGGGATCATTTTTGAGCTGAAAGCCTTCAAGGAAAAACAGATGCAGGAAAAGCTCTAAAAGCAGAGCACAGGTTTCCCTTTTGTCAAGGAAATTTCCATTTGTAAAAATGTCTCCTTCACTCTGATAGCAGGAAGAGGAGACTCTTGACAGCTCTTATCAAAGGAGGAGGCTTAAATCTGCATAACAGATCTTACTAAACTTGTCACCTTCCCATAACTTTCACCTCCACTCCCCCAACCCCAAACTCCTTTTCTTCATCTAGCCTCAGATAGTATTCCTGCCTGCCTGCTAAGTTGCTTCAGTCGTGTCCAACTCTTTGCGCCCCTATGGACCGTAGTCCACCAGGCTTCTCTGTTCATGGAATCCTCCAGGCAAGAATACTGGAGTGGGTTGCCATGCCCTCCTCCAGGGGATCTTCCTGACCCAGGGATCAAACCCTCATCTCTTATGTCTCCTGCATTGGCAGGTGGGTTTTTTACCCCTAGTGCCATCTGGGAAGCCCCTCAGATAATATATAAGCCCCTTATTTGGGCTTCCCTGGTGGCTCAGTTGTAAAGAATCCACCTGCCAAGCAGGAGACACGGGTTCGATCTAAACAACAAATTCTGGTTGCCTCTTTGAGCCACACTGTCTTGGTGAGTTTCTGTGCGTGTATACATAATTAAATTTTTTTTCCCCTTGTTAATCTGTCTTTTATCAGTTTGATTCTCAGGCCCCAGGCCCTGAAGCTAGGAGGGTGGAGGGAAGGAGGGTTTTCTTCTCTCCTCTGTGTAAGGGGGTGAGATTTTATTCTGTCTTCGCTGTCTCCTATGACACACATTGCATTCTGGTTTAATGCTCATTCTGAAAGAAAGCTGTTTTCTGTCTGTCTCTGCTACCTGTGTGCTAAGATTTTCTGGGCCGGGAGAAGATCTCTTTTTCTAATTCTATTTTCCCGACACCCACCTTACCTTGTCTTGCCTTTCCAATCACAGATTTCTGTTGTTTAACTCGATCCTTCTTACTCCTGACTCCTCTAAGTCTGGGTGTGGCTTTTGATCAGAATTAAGCCTTGCTGCTGTATTAGCAGGGGGCACTATGGTAGAGAACGCGCCTGCCAGTACAGGAGATAAAAGAGACTCAGGTTCCATCCCTGGGTTGGAAAGGTCCCTAGAGGAGGGCGTGGCAACCCACTCCAGTTTTCTTGCCTGGAGACTCCATAGAGAGAGAAGCCTGGTGGGCTACAGTCTACAGGGTCGCAAAGAGTCAGACACGATTGAAGCAACTTAGCCCGCATGCATGTTGTGTTAATGGATGTCAGACCACAGCTAAGGGTGATCCTTCTGGGTCTTCTTAGGGAAACGTTAGGACATCCCACAGTTTAATGGCAGTTTCAGCAGTTGTAGTTTTAGCCCCAGAACTGTCCCTACTGATATTGCTTAAAAACCTTTGAGGTGGTAAAGTCACAGTTTAGTCATGTGGGGACCCCATAGGCTGTGTCAGGCCCACCTTTCCTGCCATACCTTCTGCTGCTCTTTCAGTTTTATCTCTCCCCCATAGTTCACTTAAGGATGCATTCACCAAACAGGACCTCATTCCCTCTGGCTTGGAAGGTTTCCTCTCTTCTCTCCACCCAGGTGAGGTTTATCTGTTCTTCAAAGACCAGTCACCTCTCCCCCCTCCCACCTCTTCGAGTCTTCTCATTTGAAGGATTCACTCTGGGCATCTCTGTCCACACCACTTTTTCTGGTCCTCTGCTCCGCATTCTGTATGGTCAGGGCTTCCCACTTCATCTGTGGTGTGTCCTCTGCAATGTACAGTTCTTTGGGAACATGGCTCATTTCTGTTTATTGCATCTCCTTCACTACACGGGTCCCCAACCTCCAGGATCTAATGCCTGATAATCTAAAGTGGAGCTGATGAAATCATAATAAAGTGTGCAATAAATGTAATGCGCTTGGATCATCCCGAAACCACTACCCATCCCGGTCTATAGAAAAATTGTTTTCCAGGAAACTGGTCCCTGGTTCCAGAACACTTGGGGACCACTGCCCTATTGCACGCAGCCCAGGGCCATGCCCGGCAAATTTCCGGGCAGGACCAGCCGTGGTGTGTCCTACAATCTCAGGTCTTGGGCCACATAGTTGGTCCAGGGTTCCCATTGAGGAGTTGCTGAGGCGGGGTTAATTTGTCCCTCTGCAGTCTGAGGGTCACTGACTCTTTCTCAGCTAATCAGCAGGTGGAAATGTAGCCGTCCCGCCTGGGCCACCCAGCACACAGGCCTTCTTGCTCCCTTTCTCTCTCCAGCGTAAATAAACAGAGTCGTTACCAGGTGCCTCTTGCAGCCTCCTGTGCTGGCAGGTTATTTATATGCAAATGTGCCTGTCTGTGGTTGTGGAGGCTCATAAACAGGATAACAGAAGCCTCTATAGGGGCTGCGATGTGATGGAGGGTGGGGAGAGGCCCTCTAGCTTCTGCAGGGAGAGTTAATATGGGATTAGCCACAACCAATTAGATGGTATCAAGCCCAAAGGGATCCAGCCGTTTAGCTAAAGTGAAGATCCTCTGAGGGAGGGGGGCTGTGGCTGTTAGGAGGGCCTCCAGCGCCGGCAGAGCCATCCCCCAGGAAGCCTTTGGGGCAGAACCCAGGTGCCTAGGCCTCTTGGGAAAGGAATAGGGGAGGAAGGGCATCACCTTGACCTTACACTGGTCCTGGCATTCATGGGTGTGGGGCTTAGGTGGGAGGAGCATTCCTGCTCAGGGGGTACCAGGGCATTTATTCAGCCCACCTAGGCTATGGGCTGCAGGTGGTCATGCCCAGGTACCTTCACACACACTGACTCCTGGTCTGCCTGGTAGACTGCAGCTCATCCTCTGGGACCTCCTGGGATGTCACTTCTCCTGGAAAGCCTTGCTTAGCCTGTCCTTGCTCCGAGATCCCATGAGACTTTGTACATGCCTGGAGTACTGTTCATCACCCTGTTTAGTTTATGTGTCTGTCTCCTGTCCAGCCTGCGGGTGCTTGAAGGGCACACACAGCTTCATTGTCTTTGGCTTCCCAGAGAAGGAGCAGTGTTTGGTACAAAGTAGATGGTCAATAGGGCTTCCTTGGCAGCTCAGCTGGTAAAGAATCCTGCTGCAATGCAGGAGACCCCAGTTCCATTCCTGGGTTGGGAAGATCCCTGGGGAAGGGATAGGCTACCCACTCCAGTATTCATGGGCTTCCTTGGTAGCTCAGATGGTGAAGAATCCACCTGCAATGTAGGAGGCCTGGGTTTGATCCCTGGGTTGGGAGGATGCCCTGGAGGAGGGCATGGCAGCCTACTTCAGCATTCTTGCCTGGAGAATCCCCATGGGTGGAAGAGCCTGGCGGGCTACAGTCCATGGTGTTGCAAAGAATCAGACATGACTGAGCGACTAAGCACAGTACAGCACAGATGGTCAATAAACAGATTTTGAGGGACTAGAAGGGAAATACAAAGAAAGTCAAGGATATCTGGGCTTAAATTCTGATTTGTCCTTGGAATCAGGACATCTATTGTACCACCTTATAATATGCCTCTGTGGCATATGGATTATTTAAGAGTTAAGATCCATTGAGAATCAGCAGGCACAGGAAAATCTCTACAAACAGAGAACAAGTTTTTCGTTTTGCAAAGGAAATTTCCATTTGTAAAAGCATCTTCCTCACCTGTAGTAAGAGCTCTTATCCATGGAGAAGGCATTGAGTTAAATCTGCATCACTAACCTCACTAAGCAACTCTGCTTACCATATTTTGCTGATCACATTTCCATAACCTCCCTTCCTCACCCCTCAGAAGACCCCTTTTCCTTTGTCTAGCTTAAGATGGTTTGTAAGGCCAAGTTCTAATCATCCCGAGGGTTACTCATCATTGGGTGCTCCCCTGTGTATATGCATGTTGTACACATTAATACACTTTGATTTTCTCTTGTCACTCTGTTTTTGGTCAGTGTAATCATAGGGACCCAGCCATTAGAGAACTAATTAGTAGAGGAAAATGTTTTTCCTACATATTGCTTTTGTGATCTTGGGCACGTTATTTCACTCTTCGAGAGTCTCCTCACCTGTAAAATGGGGACAATGATCCCTCATGTGACTATCCTATGTATGGTGATTGTAAAACCTGGCCCTTGAGAGTTTGCTCAATAAAGTTAGTTACATTTTTCTTGCCATTAGCTGCTTCCCTTCTCATCCCGCCAGGGCATCAGACCGCAGGTCAGATAGTTTCTTTTTTCTCAGGGGAGTTTGGTCCCTGAGGAATGTAATCAGGGAAGAAGAATCTAGCAATCAGGAAATAAAAGACTTGTGGATAATAGAGCAGGGAAGGAGAGGAGAATGGTCTGGGAAAGGAGGTGGGAAATGAGCCACAACCTCTGAAAGTCCTTTTTATTGTAAGGGCATCCCTGAGAAGTGGTGGCAGGAAGCACAAAGAAGCAGTGCTATGAGCATGGAGTCAGGGGCGGTAACACTGGTCTGCTCTCTGCGCCAGTCAGCAAGCAGGAACTAGTGCCTGCTCCATGCCAGGCAGCCCCCCTACACCCAGTGGAGGAGATGAAGGAGGCAGTGAAGAGAATGCAGGCTGCCCTCAATTTACTGACGTCCCAGGGACCCACTGCCAGGCTCCTGATTAGCAACTCTTTGAATTGCTTCTTTGGGACTCAGGGAGATTTAGGAAGCTGAAGACTTTATCCTGCAGATAAGAACCAGGGGACACAGAAAGATTTTGTGTCCAGAGGACTCCATAGGATCCTGCTCAGTTACGTGCTCATAGCTGTTTGCTGCCCAGATCTCTGGGAAGACCTTCTCGTCCACTCAGTGAGTATGTTGCAGGATGGAGAACCTCTTCCAGGGCCTTAGAGGGGGCTGTTGTCTAACACTCAGAAATGGATTGTCAAGGCAGACACATGAGCTGACCAACAGGAGGCTTTATTGGGAAGGGGCGTCTGGGTAGAGAGCAGGAGTAGGGTAAAGAAACCCAGGACTGCTCTGCTGCGTGACTTGCAATCTTGTTGGTTTTATGGCAGTGGGATTAGTTTCTGGGTTTTTTCCTGGCCAATCATTCTGACTCAGGGTCCTTCCAGGTGACGCATACCCTGCTCAGTCAAGGTGGATTCCAGTGGGGAAGATTCTAAGAGGACATGTGGACTAGCATCTCTTGTCTCCTTTTGACCTTTCCGAAATTCTTCTGGTTGGTGGTGGCTTGTTAGTTCCGTGTTCCTTACCAGTGTCTCCTGTCGTAAAATAACTCATGTGAATGGTTCCTGATCAGGGTGGGCGGTTTCAGTCAGTGTTTCCCCTAACAACTAGACCCACCATCCATCTTCCTACTAGTCTTGCTGAAATCCTGGGAGACAGTTGCGGCTCTGTTCTCTCCTTGCCCCCATAATCAAGGGTTAGAGACCTCGGCTTCTCTGGAAGCCCCCGCCCCAAATCCCATAACCTGAGTCTATTCCTTTCCATCTTTACCTCTTAGCACAACCTCAACACTTCCTGGCTGGACCAAAGCCTTCTAAAACAAAGAGGCAGACCAGCCTCTCTCTCTCTCTTTTTTTTTTTTTTTTGCCATAAAACACACAAATATCGTCAGTTCCTGCTGTGGGTGTGAAAAGCCCAGGCCTCCAAGGTACAATGGCTTGGCTCTCCTGCTGGGGTGGGAGTGAGGAGGAAGAGAAGTGGAAATACCTGTCATTCTTTACCAAGGAGCCACAGTGGAGAAAGCAAGACCCAGCTAGTCTCTCAATAGGCTCTTCTGCCACGTTACATTCTTCACAAACCACCATGGTACATTTCTAAAAACAAATCTGCTCATGTCTCCTCTCTGCTTAAAATCTCTCAGTGGCTCCCCATCGCCCTCTGGATAAAATCCGACTCCCCCAGTATGTAAGAACATCACGATCAGCTAGAACTTACTTCTCCAGTTGGGACTATCTCTCTCCTCGCCCCGCCTCAGCTGTGGCCAGATCTGGATTTTGCCCTAGAATTTGACTGTGTGTTCGAAATTGTCGGTCATTTAGGGTGTTTCTCTCACGTGGCTCCTTGGACCTGCTGTCCCTTCAGCCTGGAACGCCTTCCCCATCTTCCTTTGTTCCTCCTCATCTTCCAGGATTCAGAGAGTGGGCCTGGTGCAGTGTGAATGCTCACTGATGGCTAAGTGAATCTCAGCCTCTGAGATGTCCCCCAAATTCAGGATTGGCCCTACAAATTTATCCAAGGTATCATATGGCTATTTTATCCTTGACATTTTTTTTTAGTATATTTAGCCCAAATATCAGGACCTGCTCAACTCTTTTTTTTTTTTTTTAATTACAAGAGTCATGGTTTTGTATTTAATCCTTAGAGTGACTTGATGGTGAATGTGTCAATTTAGAGGCAGCAGGGTCCGTAGCCTTTGTTCCTGGTGAAGTGGTGGTTGGATGCCCCCATTACTGTCTCCAGTGAGAACCACCATCCAAGCCCAGGGCATCTTAACCCCAGAGGGAGGCCTCCCCAGCATCCACAATCACACTGAAGTCCTCAGCTCTGGAGGGCACTGGGTCTAGCCTGATGCCAGGCCCAGGACAGCTACTTGAGTGGGTGTTCTTGCCTCCTGAGGCCCAGATTCATCCAGGTCCAAGGGAACAAATTCCCAAATTCCTTTCACCATCCTTGTCTTGCAATCCAATCCCCATTCAGCCCATGAGGGGCCTGAGAGAGAAGCAGCCACGGAGCATCCCCAGGGAGGGCTCTGAGGGGCCATCCTGCTTCACTTAAGCCAAGTGGACCAGAATCCCGCAGGGAGACCCTTGAGGGTCGAGCCTAGTGGAGGGTCATTCCTTAGTGACAGACACTTACTGTTGAGATCAGCCTCCTCCTTCCTCAAGAGCTTATGGGAATCTATTACATCCCTTTCCTTTGATTAACTTCTTGATGCTGGGAGGTGGGCCACAGATGAAGGCCATGTCCATGGCTGAAGATGGTTCTAGCAAATGCTGACTGTCAGCTGTGTGTGTGGTTGCCTTGGAGATGAGCTGCACTGTGGCCCTGCTGTGTCCTGCTTCAATGGCAGGTGACAGGGCCTTTGCTGCTGGCCACATCATGGAGCCTGACCCTGAATGGGAAGGAGCAGTTCACTTTGCTCTCAGTGACAACCTCACAGCCCCTGGGTACCACATTAAAGACAGCTTGGCTGGTCGGAGAGTCTCTGGGACACCATCCGTTCAGTCATAAACACATCCTTGGCACTGCAGGGAATAGGAGTGAGGCGCTCTGGACTTGAGAGTTTGTATGCTTAGCTGTGTGGAGGAGCCTAGGATAGAAGACCAGGCACTTTGAGATTGCCATTCTCACAGCACCTTCTCCAGGAAGCATTCCTGGACAACCCCACCAGACACAATTTACCCATCAGAATCTCTGCAACCAAGCAATGGTCTCAATGGCGGTTCTCTTCTCCCAGCTTACATGGCTTACAATCTCAGTCAAATTTTTCTTCTTTTCCTTGTCTCCATATTGAATTGGTCGCTGGGTCATTTCCATTTCTCCTAAACAATGTGTTTAAGGCCGTTCTTACTCTGGTCAACCTGGTCTGGGTTTCCATCCTAGCGAGTCTTCAGACTTTAGGCTCTAGCGCCTCTAATCCACCCTACATACAAATGTCCAAACCAATCTTCTCTGCATTCGGCTGTTATCCTACGACTCCCCTACTCATTAATCTTCCATGGCTCCCTCTGTTCCAGTACATAGACACCAGTAAGTTATCTAATTTTCTTCTCTCTTCAACAGATTACCCATGACCTTACCATATGCAAATCAATGATCCCATTTTAGTCCTCACTTTTTCTGAAACTCTCTTCCCCCTTAGGATCACTCCTGCTGCTGCTGCTAAGTCACTTCAGTCGTGTCCGACTCTGTGTGACCCCAGAGATGGCAGCCCACCAGGCTCCCCTGTCCCTGGGATTCTCCAGGCAAGAACACTGGAGTGGGTTGCCATTTCCTTCTCCAATGTGTGAAAGGGAAAAGTGAAAGTGAAGTCGCTCAGTCATGTCTGACTCGCAGCGACCCCATGGACTGCAGCCTACCAGGCTCCTCCATCCATGGGATTTTCTAGGCAAGAGTACTGGAGTGGCTTGCCATTGCCTTCTCTGAGGATCACTCCTGCTGCTGCTAAGTCACTTCAGTCGTGTCCGACTCTGTGTGACCCCATAGACAGAAGCCCACCAGGCTCCCCCCTCCCTGGGATTCTCCAGGCAAGAACACTGGAGTGGGTTGCCATTTCCTTCTTCTATGTGTGAAAGTGAAAAGTGAAAGTGAAGTCGCTCAGTCGTGTCCGACCCCTAGCGACCCCACGGATTGCAGCCTACTAGGCTCCTCCATCCATGGGATTTTCTAGGCAAGAGTACTGGAGTGGCTTGCCATTGCCTTCTCCAGGATCACTCCTACCTCCTTACAATTCCTGCCCAGGTTCTTAAATCATTCCTGCTTCTCTTTCTGCCCAACTCTTAAATGTTGATGTTTCCCAGTCTTCTATCCTTGGCTCTTTCCTCTCCCTCCACATTCATAGGCTCCTCCTTGGGTGATTTTATTCAACTTCATAGCTTCAGCCACTACCTATTTATTGTCGATTTGTAAATCTACCTCTTTAGTCTAGACTGGTGGCCTCCCAGAAGCTATGTGCTACATGATCTCTTGAGGTATAAGAAGAAAACATTGTTTTGATTTTTATCTTAAAAGTAAGAAAGAAAATAAGATTTATAAATATGTAATAAACACACTGACATACATATTAATTATTCATGTAAATACATATTTTTTTCAAGTGTTAGTAGCTCAGTCATGTCCGACTCTTTGCGATCGCATAGACCGCAGCCTGCCAGGCTCCTCTGTCCATGGAATTCTCCAGGCAAGAATATTGGAGTGGGTAGCCATTCCCTTCTCCAGGGGATCCTCCTGACCATTATACACAAGTGCACATATATTGAGGGAGTACCTACTCAAAAATGTACTGACTGGATGTAGCGCAGAGATTCCTAGCCATTCGAGAATATCCACTCTCCATTATTCCATAGTAACAGAAATGAACTGCGCATGGGATATTGATGTCACTCAGCCTTCCTTTCAGCCTGATGGAGGCTTGTTACCAGCTTCTGGGATGTGAGCAGAAGTCATATGTGCGTCTCTCAGGGTTCTGACCCTAGAGGAAGGGACTTGTCCCCCCCTCGCCCAGTGCCCATCTCTGCTGGCTGGAATGCAGATGGGAGTGAGTCATCTTGGACTTACAGGTCGCACATGCGACAAAACAGGGGGATCCGGGCCCTGACACCTTCGAGCACCACGTCAGCCCTGGATTGCTTAGCCTTATGAAAGACAGAGACCTCATCATATTTAAGCCACTCTTATTTTGGGTTGTATAACAGTAGTTGAATCTGTATCCTATCAAATGTGAGATATATGGAGTGCCCAGGTCTAGGTTTCTCTTTTGAACTTCAAACCATACATGTGTCTGGTATCTACAGCACAGAGCACTTTAGATGTCTGACCTAGAACCTGGTAGATTCCTTCCCATAACCATCTGCTCCGCCCCATCCCTGTCTGGGTCCATCACACCGCTGTCTCCTGGAGCAGGGCTCCTGGCTGGCCACTGCTGGGTGAGATACAGAGTTCAGCTGCTGGCTGCTTGGTGGGCTGGGACCCCCGGGGGTATTAATTCTCAGGAAGTGGTACCCCCAGTGTTTTTTATTTTTATGCTAATAGAGGAGGAGAGAAGTTCTTTTTTTTAATGAGTCATCAGGGAGGTTGAGGGAACAAGTGGAAGGAAGTGACTGGGGACAGTTGTGGGGGGATGTGACAGTGGGAGTGGCGGCTTGGATGGGGAGAGGGTTGAGGTCTGAGGCTGAGGGAGCCCATTCTTTGGCACAAGGTGAGAATTTGGGTTCAAGCTGAGCTGCTGCAGGCCTGGGTGGCAAAGTGCAGAACAGAGGTGCTGAGAGGCCCTCCTCCCTGCTCTTTGAAGGAGCCAGTCCTGCTCGGGTACCTCAAAGATGGATGGTGGGGAGTGTCAGGTAGATCTTTGTGTGAATGTCAGTACTCTCCTGACGGGGAACATTGGTAGGCTCAGTTAGGAAGGGGCCTACAGCAGAAGTAATGTTATAGAGGTACCTGGTAGGACTGCCTGTCCCAGCTTCCAGGCAGGTGGTGCCATATTTATCAGAATGTGAAGAGAAGTGGTGTACTCCACTTCTAGCCTCACCTCCCTCTCATTCCATTCCATTTCTACACTCTTTCCTCTGCTGACTGGATGATGCTGGGGTGACCGTGAGGCCACAGGATGGTGGCAGCATAGGCCCCCAGCACCACTAAGCGGAGAATCTCCCAGGAGAGCTGCCCAGTTGGGAACATCCCAAATGCATGTGGTAAGCACAAAGTAATTTTCATTATGTGAAGACACTGGGATTTGGAGGTTGTTTGTTCTAGCAGCAACCATTAATCATTCTAACTAACAGAGTTCTCCAGTGGCTTTGTGAGTGAAGGACACTGACAAAGGGGAAGTGAAGCCCAAGAGCGGGAACAGGGACCTTGTGTATGACTGGAGGTGGCAGACGGATGTTCAGATGTGCGTGTGATGTCCTTTCTAGAGACACCTGGGAGGTGAAATCTTATTAACCCCTCAAGTCTAGACAATCTTTCCCGTAATCCTCTTCTACTTTCCTTTGAAAAGAGCCTTGAACAAATGCTTACAAAAGCCAATGCATACTTCTCTCTCTGTGTATGCATGTGTGTGTGTATAATTATACATATTATATATATATCACACATATATATACATACATACATACATACATATAATTCACACTTTTTAAAAAGCTCATGTAATTTTTGGAGCTTGCACTAGGAAATTATAAACAGCATGGGATTTTAAAAAATTAGCTTTTTTTATTTTGAGAATCATACATTCATACACAGTAGTAAGAAATAACAGAGAGATTCTGGGCATCCTTGTCCTCTTTACCTGGGTTCCCCTGATGGTAACATTTTATGAAAATGTGGTACAGTGTCACACTGGATGCTGACATTGATTCCATCCCCGCATATGTTGTCACTCAGCATAATTATCCAGGTTGTCATATGAACCCAATTTGTTCTGCTTTAGTATTGAGTAGTAGTCCATGGTATGAATATGCCACCACTTTTTAAACTTTCACTTGTTAAATGACATTTGTGGTGTTCAGTTTTGGACTATTATGAATAAAGTTGTTATAACATTTATGTACAAGTTTTTGTGAGGACTTAAATCTTTATTTCTCTGAGATAAATGCCCAGGAGTGCAACTGCTGGGTCAGGTAGTAATCACATGCTCACCCACCTTTTTTTTTTTTTTTTTAACAAAGCCGCCAAATTGTTTTCCAGAATGGCAATATTTTTTTCAATCCCACCAGCAATGCATAAGTGATCCAGTGTCTGTGTATTCTTGTAAACATCTGGTACTGTCACTATGTTTTATTTTAGCCGTTCTAAAATAGGTGTAGTCAGTTGTCTCTTATTGTTACTAGTTCTAATTTGCCTTTTCCTAAGGCCTAATGATGTTGGTCATCTTTTCATGTGTTTACCTGCTGTCTGAAGATCTTCTTTGGTGAAATAGCTCTTAATATTTTTGTTGTTGTTTAGTCACTCAGGCGTGTCTGACTCTTTTGAGACCCCATGTACTGTAGCCCACCAGGCTTCATGGAAATTTCCAGGCAAGAATACTGAACTGGGCTGCCATTTTCTTCTCCAGGAGATCTTCCTGACCTAGGGATCGAACCCACATCTCCTGCACTGGCAAGGCATATTCTTTGCCACTGAACCATTGCCAGTGGAATTTGTTACAGAAATACAAGGTAGATAGAATCAATGTATTTTGTCTAATAAACAGGTTTTTAAAAAAGGGGAAATCTTACTGTTTCTTGAAAGATGAAGAAGAAAAATACTAATCTTTTATTGCTGAGTAATATTCCATTGTATGCTGCTGCTGCTAAGTCACTTCAGTTGTGTCCGACTCTGTGCAACCCCATAGACGGCAGCCCACCAGGCTCCCCCGTCCCTGGGATTCTCCAGGCAAGAGTACTGGAGTGGGGTGTCATTGCCTTCTCTGTCCATTGTATGAATATACCATAATTTATTGATCTGTTCATTGGTTGCTAGACCTTTGGGTTGTTTATACCTTTTGGTTGTTCTGATAATGCCACTAAACGTTTCTGTGTTTGGTTCGTTTGTTTTGGACATATGCTTTCACATTTTTTGCATGTTTACCAGTGAGTGGAATTGCTGGGTCGTAAGTAACCGTGTTTAATCATTGAATGGTCAGGCTGCTCTCCAAAGCGGATCACCATTTTATATTCCTGCCAGAAATGCATGATGGTTGCAATTTCTCCACATTCTTACTAATACTTCTTACCATCTGTTTTGTTGCTGTTGTTTTTTATTATTGTAGCCATCCTAGTGCATGTGAACTTATATCATATAGTGGTTCTGAGTTGTGTTTCCCTGATTACTGATCATGCTGAATATCTTTCATGTGTTTATTGGCCATTTGTATAGCTTTTTTGGGGAACTATCTATTCACATTCTTTGCCAATTTTTCATTTGGATAGTCTTTTTTTTTATTGCGTTATAATAGCTCTTTAGATATTCTAGATACGAGATATATCTTATATAAATATGTAAGAAGCAAAGATTTTCTTCTATTCTCTGGGCATCTATGTACATTTTTGATGGTGCCCTTTGAAGCACAAAAGTTTTAAATTTAGCTAATGTCCAATTATTAGGCAAAGGGGAAAATGGAAGATATACCCATCTGAATGCAGGGTTCCAGAGAATAGCAAGGAGAGATAAGAAAGCATTCCTAAGTGATCAGTGCAAAGAAATAGAGGAAAACAATAGAATGGGAAAGACTAGAGACACCTTCAAGAAAATTAGAGATACTAACGGAATATTTCATGCAAAGATGGGCACAATAAAGGACAGAAATGGTATGGACCTAACAGAAGCAGAAGATATTAAGAAGAGGTGGCAAGAATGCACAGAAGAACTATACAAAAAAGGTCTTAATGACCCAGATAACCATGATGGTGTGATCACTCACCTAGAGCCAGATATCCTGGAATGTGAAGTCAAATGGGCCTTAGGAAACATCACTACAAACAAAGCTAGTGGAAGTGATGGAATTCCAGTTGAGCTATTTCAAATCCTAAAAGATGATGCTGTGAAAGTGTTGCACTCAATATGCCAGCAAATTAGGAAAACTCAGCAGTGGCCACAGGACTGGAAAAGGTCAGTTTTCATTCCAATCCCAAAGAAAGGCAATACCAAAGAATGTTCAAACCACCGCACAATTGCACTCATCTCACACACTAGCAAAGTAATGCTCAAAATTTGCCAAGCAAGGCTTCAACAGTACATGAGCTGAGAGCTTCCAGATGTTCAAGTTGGATTTAGAAAAAGGAGAGGAATCAGAGATCAAATTGCCAACATCTGTTGAATCATAGAAAAAGCAAGAGACTTCCAGAAAAACGTCTTCTTCTGCTTCATTTACTACTAATGCCTTTGACTGTGTGGATCACAACAAACTGTGGAAAATTCTTAAAGAGATGGGAATGCTAGACCACCTTACCTGCCTCCTGGGAAATCCGTATGCAGGTCAGGAAGCAACACTTAGAACTGGACATGGAACAATAGACTGGTTCCAAATCGGGAAAGGAATATGTCAAGGCTGTATATTGTCACCCTGCTTATTTAACTTATATGCAGAGTACATCATGCAAAATGCCGGGCTGGATGAAGCACAAGCTGGAATCAAGATTGCTGGGAGAAATATCAATAACCTCAGATATGCAGATAACACCACCCTTATGTCAGAAAGCGAAGAGGAACTGAAGAGCTTCTTGATGAAAATGAAAGAGGAGAGTGAAAAAGCTGGCTTAAAATTAACATTCAAAAAACTAAGATCATGGCATCCAGTCCCATCACTTCATGGCAAATAGATGAGGAAACAATAGAAAGAGTGACAGACTTTCTTTCCTTGGGCTCCAAAATCACTGCAGATGGTGACTGCAGCCATGAAATTTAAAGACACTTGCTCCTTGAAAGGAAAGCTATGACCAACCTAGACAGCATATTAAAAACCAGGAACATTACTTTGTTGACAAAGGTCCGTCTAGTCAAGGCTATGGTTTTTCCAGTAGTCATGTATGGATGTGAGAGTTGGAAAAGCTGAGCACCAAAGAATCAATGCTTTTGAACTGTGGTGTTGGAGAAGACTGTTGAGAGTCCCTTGGACTGCAAGGAGGTCCACCTAGTCCATCTAAAGGAGATCAATCCTGGGTGTTCATTGGGAGGACTGATGCTGAAGCTGAAGTTCCAATACTTTGAGAACATGATGCAAATAACTGACTCATTAGAAAAGACCCTGATGCTGGGAAAGATTGAAGGCAGGAGGAGAAGGGGATGACAGAGGATGAGATGGTTGGATGGCATCACCAACTAGACGGACATAAGTTTGAGCAAACTCTGGGAGTTGGTAATGGACAAGGAAGACTAGTGTGCTGCAGTCCATGAGGTCACAAAGAGTTGGACACGACTGAGCAACTGAACTAACTGAATGTCCAATTTATCTATTTTTTTCTTCCTGTACTATCTAAGAAGCCATTTTGTAAGCCAGGGTCTTGAAGATTTATGCCTATATTTTCTTCTAAGAGTTTTTTAGTATTAGCTCTTTCATTTAGGTCTTTGACTCATTTTGAGTTAATCTCCATAGATAGTATGAGGTAGTAACCTGACTTCATCCATTGTAGATATCCAGTTATTTCTGTACCATTTATTGAAACGGCTGTTCTTTCTCATCGAACTGTCTTGTCACCCTTGTTGAAAATCAGTTGACTATAAATGTGAGGGTCTGTCTCCAGACTGTCAATTTTATTCTATTGATCTGTATGTTTCCTATTATATTTTGAGCTCTTTTAAAAGATGCCTTATTCATCTTCATATTCTTGGCATATGTTAGGGTCTGTTGGTAAATCTAAGTGCCGTCTGTTGAGCTGAATAGAAAGCAGGACTGCTTGCCTGGCATCTGGTGACAGATGAGAGGAGGGAAATGAGGCTGTCCCAGCTGAGCATCAGCTGCTCAAAATGCAATGGTACTGCTCCTGACAAACATGGACCAATCTGAGAAATTAGCCGGACTTCCTCAGGTCAAGTGAGAGCCTGGAAAGGGACAAGAGGACAATGTGGTCTCTTTTCTTCCTGTGGAAGTGATGTTTGTGAGAGGCAGAAATAGACATAAGAAGTTTCACCTGTGAGATGATGGAAAGTTGGGTGTTGGCCGTGTTTGAATGGAGAGTGTGTGCATGGAATATTGCTCCCTATCACGAGAGAGAGCCAGGAGGAGTGATATCTGTTTTTCCAACAGTGATTTCTGCCTATTGTTGCTATACAGTTGCTGTGGACAATCATGGGACAGGTATAACAGCTAAACCTTGGCTGGGAATGCACACATCACTCCCCTCGCCTACACAGGTGTGGGCCCCTTTGCTGGCAGGCACTTGTAGTATAAGTATTGTGGTTGTTTAGCTGCCAGGTCAAGTCTGACTGTTTGTGATCTCACAGATTGTAGCCCGCCAGTCTCCTGTGACCATGGAATTTCCCAGGCAAGAATACTGGAGTGGGTTGCCATTTCCTTCTCCAGGGGATCTTCCTAACTCAGGGATTGAACCCATGTCTCCTGCATTGTCAGGCAGATTCTTTACCTCTGAGCCACCAGGGCAGCCCTAGTATAAGGGTACTTGGCATTATTCTCTGTCCTGGGTTTCTTTTAGGTGTTCAAACATTGTCCATTCTATGCTCTGCTGTGGGCATGGAGCAGTGGGGCGTTTGAGAAAGCCCCTCTCTGAGGTACAGCTTCATTGTCTTTATAATAGTGATATAATTACTTCCCCTCAACTGTTTAAGCTAAGGGCTTTTAGAAAACCAGTGTCAGTGGAACAGCAAAATGGATAGAGGAGGGGTGTTGCTGGGGAGGAGGGCTGAGACCCAGCAGAAGGAGAAAAATGGGAGAGATCATGTTTAGGAGCCTCCAGTGCCTCCCAAACTGGAACCAAGGTCTTGTTATTATTTCCGGTGGAGGCCCAGACAGTATTCTCGCAATACAATAATATCAAAAGGCTCAGAAGTAAGCAGTTGTAATGGTTTTCATTGATCAGGCTTATAAGCTCGCTCACTGCCTTTCAGGAAGTTCAAGTCAGGGGTGGGAATAGATTCAGGCAGCAGGGAAGGCTGGGAAGTGAGCTCAAAACTCAGCACATTCTGAGTGGACAGAGGGCATGACCTGAGCACTGGGGGTTGCATGGACATCAAGCCAGTCTTTCTTCTGCACATTCAGATGTGCTGGTTAATTTCATGCCCTCTGGGTAGAGACTGGCTGCCGGCCAGGAATCTCAGAGTCCCAGAGGCTTGAATGTACCAGAGGAACCTGAATTTACCATCTCCTGACTCCTTGGGGGAAGGCTGGGAGCCTTTTCAGCTCAATTTCTTCCTCCCTCCCAGGCTGCAACTGAGGCTTGTAGTGGGTTGGCCGAAAAGTTAGTTTGGGTTTTTCCATCATGGAAAACCCTGAATGAACTTTTTGGCCAACCCCATATAACTTTCTCCCAGTTAACACCCCTCAGCTGTGAAGATATTTCAAACCTAGTTCCTTCTCCCATTCCCTGTTTTCCTGGGGGTCAGTGGTTTCTGGGGCACAGGACCTAGTGATACAGTCTTAACATGTCTCCAGGACTCTCTGCTTTCCACTGCCTCTGCCTAGGCCTGGTGACAAACTTGAGCGTCCAGGTGCAGAGAGGGAGGTCACTGGTGTTTATGAAACAGAACAAACTGGTAAGGCCAGTAGGACCAGGTTTCAGGGGTCTGGATGACTCAGTCTCCACTTTTCCTCTCATTTCCCCGCCTATTTCATCTCACTGTTCTTTTCCTTCACTGCCCTCCCTCCTCATCCATGGTGTCTGGCAAGGATTTCTAAGGGTGGTGGGTAGACTGATGAAAAGAGCCCCCTCTGTAAACATTTCCTTAGGGACCTGGAATTCAGCTAGGAAGGGTTTTAGCTGGCAAATTCTGGGCCAATCTGAGCATTGAAAAGAATAATGAGTACAACTGATTGTAAAACACTGAACAAGTAGATCTCCATCAGACCGTGGTAGATAGATAGATAAGCAAATGAATAACAAAATAACTGTCAGAGTTGAGAAATAGAGAGAAACGCATTTACCACCATTGAAGGTGACTATTGAACCAATTCTTTATTCAGGAAATTCATAATTAAAAAGAAAGAATTAAGCATTTACCTGCTTTTTCAGGAGGAATCGTTCTTAATTCCTGTTGATAAGGGGAAAAAAATGCTTCTTTGGGAAGAACATGAGCTGGTGAATATGAAAAGAATGATAGACTTATAAAAAAAATCATCATTCTGCAATATCTAAAGAAATAATTAATTCAGGGAAGGATCATCAATAAAGGTTAAATGAAGAACAAGATATTCCAGGGGGTCAAGGTAATGTCCCACAGATAACTTGCTGATTGTAGAAAGGGAAAATAAGCCTTTTCAATGGTTAGATCTGGCAGGGGCCACCTTAACCAAGTGATGAAAATTAGTGGGACAGCTTGGCAGTACATGCCTTCTGATATGATGAAATATGATGTTGATAACATCCTCTATGCAGTTGTATTAAGTATCTATTGATTTATGTGTTAGTCTGCTCAGACTGCCATAACAAAATACCACAGACTGCATGGCTTAAGCAATAGATATTTATTTCTCAGTTTTGGAGGTTGAAGTCCAAGATCAAGGTAATTGTTGATGCAGTTTCTGGTGAGGGCTCTCTTCCCAGCCTGGAGACAGCTGCCTTCTTGCTGTGTCCTCACATGGTTGGAATAGGAAGAGAGAGATCTCTCCTATTCTTCTTCTTATAAGGACACAGTCCTATCAGATTAGAGTCCTACTTATGACCTCATTTAATTTTAAATTCTCCCTAAAGATCCTGTCTCTAGATACAGTCACATTAGGGTTTGGGGCTTCAACACATGAATTTGGAACAAGGGGACACCATCTAGTCCATGGCAGTGTATAACAAAATACCGCCAAACTAAATAGCCTTAAACAGCAAATATTTATTATCTCATGGTTTCTGTGGGACAGGAATGCAGGCACAGCTTAGCTGGGTGACTCTGGTTCGAGGTTTCTCATGAGGTTGTAATCAAGCTGCCACCTGGGACTGTGGTCTCATCTGAAGGCTTACTGGGGTGGGGTGAAGAGATCTACTTGCAAGCTCACTCATGCAGTGGTTGGCAGGCCTCACACCCTTGCCACATGGACCCCTCCAAAGAGTGCCCCATGGCATGGTGACTGGCTTCCCCCAGCAAGGGTGATCCAAGAGAGGGTGAGAGACAACAGCCATGACAGAAGTGACAGTTGTTTTTTTTTTTTAATAATCTAATCTCAGAAGTGATATCTCATTGTTTCTGCCATATTCAACTTATTAGAATCGAGTTACAAAGCCAAGCTGATGCTCAAGCAGAGGGGACCGCACAGGGTGTGAGTGCCAAGAGGCAGGGATCAATGGGGGCCATCTCAGAAGTTTCCACCATGGATATTCTCTTACACGAAATCTTAAACTTGAATCTAATCTATTGACAGAAAATACAGGGAAATAAAGTGACAAGTTGAATAGCACCATAAGGAAATAACCAGACAAGCTCAGAAAGTGGGACATTTTGTAAAACTATCAGCTCAATCACTTCAAAATGTTGATGTCATGATAGAAAAAAAAAAGGCTAGTGCAGTGGGGAAGTGGGGTGGGCTATTTTAGATAGAAGAAAACTGAATCGACATGATAACCAAATTCAATATCTGACCTTTAGAGTCTGCTGTTAAAATACAGCTAATAAATGACATTTCTGGGACAACTGTGAAAATTTGAGTATGGCCTGGATATTGAATAACATTAAGAAATTGTTAATTTTTCTCAGGTGTGATAATGACATCTTGGTTTTGTAGGAGAAGGTCCTTTTTAAGAGATATAGGCCGAGCATTTAGGGGTGTACTATCTTGATGTCGGCAACTTGAACAGTCCAGAGAAACACACAGATAAAGCAAAGCTGACAAAATTTTAAGATTTGTTGTATGTATGAAATCTTTTCATAGTAAAAAGTTGAGAGGACAAACATTCAGTCTTCTGACTGAAACTATTCAACCCACAGAGACGAGCCCTGCTACATCCCTCAGGCCTCATGAGAAATGCCTCAGTTTTTTCTCATTGAGACACTTGGAATTTGCCTGGCTCATGCCCCTTCTTGCTCTGGATGAGAATCATAGTGACTTCTCGCCCTGCCTCCAGCCCTTGCCTGGCTTCCTGGAGAAGGAAGTCTAAGATGCTGGTCCAGAGCTGCTTGTGTCCGGGTCTCCGGCACATGGAGGCAGGTGGCTGGGCAGTCTTGGAACAGATTCCTGGGCAAGTTTCTTTTTTTAAAAAAGTTGACTTGAATTGGAGTATAGTTACTTATAGTATAAATAGATAGCTAATACTGTTCAGCACAGGGAACTCTACTACATGCCCTGTGGTGACCTAAATGGGAAGGAAATCCAAAAAAGAGGGGATATGTGTGTATGTGTACCTGATTCACTTTGCTGTATGGCAAAAACTAACAACACCAAAAAGCAACCGTGTGTGTGTGTGTGTGTGTGTGTGTGTGTGTGTTAGTCCCTCAGTCATGTCCAACTCTTTGTGACCCCATGGACTGTAGCCCACCAGGCTCCTCTGTCCATGGAATGCTCCAGGCAAGTATACTGGAGTGGGTAGCTGTTCCCTTCTCCAGAGGATCTTCCCGACCTGGGGATCGAACCTGGGTCTCCTGCATTGCAGGCAGATTCTTTACCATCTACTCATGTAAGCCTCGTTGAGAAGGAAAAGTTGAAGGAGATGGAGGAGAGTGGTGTCGTCAGGTACTGGCATCCCGGATGCTCTCAACGGGACGTCAGGTGGGGCAGGGAGGCGCTGAAGCCCCTGGGGAGGGGACCAGAGAGCCTGTCTCAGGTATACTGCGAGTGTGGGATGATCGGTGTTTGACAAGCAGGAGCTCTGGGCCCTGCGCCATTATGTGTGTGTGACCCACGAGGCAGACCCTGGGCTAGGAAATGGCTCTTCTTTCCCCGTGCTCACCAGCACCTTTACTTGGGATCATCTTGGGAAATCTGGAAAGCATTGCCACTGCCTTTTCCACTCGGGGTAGCTGGGGATCACCACAAATCTCTCCCATTCATCGCTCATCTGACCCTCTCTCTCACAAGTCCAGCTCCTGCTGGGACGGGGCTTGGCTGGGTTACCAACATCAGCTGCCTGCCCACCCGTGTCTCTGGAACAAAGCCTCTCTCTTATCACAGGAGGCTCGATGGCCTGCGAGATTATCTGTGGAAAGAAAGAGCGGATGACATGCACCAGTACACGCATCAGTTCAAAACCCCAGAAGTGAACTTGCTTCCCTCCACCCTGGAAGTCTCTTGGAAACCCCAGCCAGGGGTGTCCACTGGCCTAGCAAAGACCCCAGAAAGGCTGCTGAAAGAGGCTGTCAGGTTCCCTAGTTTTACCCGTAATCTAGAAATCCATAAGCTGCAGTCACACACGAGTGGAGCCTGGGCTTGTGGGCAGCTGACCGGTGGGGGATGAGGCACTGAGGGAGGCGAGTGGATCCTCTGTCGAGGGGAAGCGCTGGAACCACATGGAAGCAGTGGGGAGGCTCGTGAGCCCTCAGAGAGGGTGAGAGGTCTCGGGGTCCGTCCTGACGATGTGGTCAGGAGGGGAGGACCAGGTGCCCCTCCTGGAGCAGGTGGAGCCCTGAGCACTTGGGAAGAGTCAGAGTGTCCCCTTTTACGTCATATGCTTTTGGGTTAAATCTTGCCCTTGAAAGTGGAGAATAGTCTTAAAAGAGTAAGGAATGGGGACTTTCCTGGTGGTCCAGTGCTTAAGACTTTGCCTTCCAATGCAGCGGGTGAGGGTTCGAACCCTGGCAGGGAGTTAAGATCCCACATGCCTCGGGGCCAAAAAATTAAAACATAAAACAGAAGCAATCTTGTAACAGATTCAATAAAGACTTTAAAAATGGTCCACATCCAAAACATCAAAAAAAAAGTAAGGAATGAAGTCACTGACCCTGCCCCTCAATAGACTATATCAACAGGCGGCCAGCCCTCAGCATCCATGGGTTTCCCATCAGGCTGCAGCTAGGAGCCAGCATTTAGTCTGTCCTGTGGCCACCTGAGGCTGATGCCCTACGGGGAGAAGGTGCCCAGTGGGGAGGGGGAAGGGGGCAGGCAGGGGTGCCCAGGGACCACCTGTGTCATGGGACCTCTGCGCTGGGGGCCAACAGGACCAAGCTGGTGTGGAGAAGACGAGCTTCAGTGTGGAGGGCTAAGGAAGCGCTGGCAAGAAGTCAGAGGGCTGGTCTCTAGGCCAGCGTCCTCACCAGGGGGCCCAGGGCCGTCACTTCTCCTCTGATTCTTGGGGCCTCATCTGTGCCTTGGTGGTTTTCCAGGACCCACCATAACAGAGATGCCTGGCCAACCCTAGACTCACCCAACCCCATCAATAGGGGCAGGAACTGAGCCTCTTATTACCCAAATGTCTCCACAGGTGACTCTGCCTCCAGCCATGGTAGCTGAGGCCCAGGAAGGCAGCAGAGGATGGGCAGGGAGGAGGGAGTGCCAGGGGAGACAGAAGGTTTCTTCAAACCTCTGAAATCTAAGGACTTTCTTTGTGACAACCTCCAAGGTCAGAGGGGTGACCTTGGGCATTGAGGGCATTCAGACCTCCTACTGACAGGTTAGATGATGGGCTAGATGCTGCTGCTAGGCCTGCAGCGTTACTCTGAGCTCAGTCAATGCATGTATTCTCTGCTCTTACTTCAGTGTGTCCCTGCTTGCATGGCTGGGACAGAAGAGTTCATCTGAGAACTGAGAAATATGGCAAAATATGGTGAAATATCTTCCAAGAAGGAAGTGGGAGGTTGTGGAGTGGTTCACAAAATCCCCATGAAGTTCTAGGCTTCTCTTCTTTGAGGCCAGTGATGAGAATTGCTTTGCCTGATCTGGAGTAAAGAGACCTTCAATGCTGTAAACTCCCTCACCCCCTCCTGGCATCAAAGAAGACTCCAGAATGACCCTGGGGGGTCTCAGGAGGAGCAGGGGCCAGGACAGGACTTCCAACCTCCCCCGAACTTGGAAAGACAAGGTAAGGAGGCAGTTTCCCAGTGGGATTCCTGGCCAGGGCCATCCCATTGCTGTCTAGAGAAGGACAGCCTATCAACCCGTGAGCTTTCTCCAGCAAGTAGAGCTCAGGCTGCCTTGAAAAACCGCCCAGAATCAGTTCTGACCTGGACCAACGTGATCAACTCCCCTTCAGGAACCCTCAGGCAGGGATCAAGACAGCAACCTCAGGAAAGATATGGGGTGGGGGAGGCAGGAGCCAAGTGGCAGATGGAAGAGCAGCAGACGGAGGAAGGGGGGTGCAGGTCAGGGAGCGGAAGGTGGGGTGTTAGGGGCACACGACTCTCCTCTGTCCTCCCTGGACCCTGGCCCTCTCATTGGGTCGGGGTCTCACTGTTCACGAACCCCCTTGTCCCTGCTCACACCCCTCATTCCCATCCCCCGTCTTTGCCCGTATGTCCCCTTTGAGCATCTTCCCTTTCCCAGTTTAACGTGCTCAAGTCTTTCCCCTCTTCAAGCTCCATATCTTCAGTGAAGCTCTCCCAGACAACTTCAGCCTTTATTTAGTCAATCATTCATTTTACAAAGTTTTTTTTTTTTTCCCCCAAGCCACAAGGGGCCAGAATATAGAGATGAATGAGCCAAGATCTTTGCTTCAAGGAACTATGTTAGACTGATATGTAAATAAGCCAACTAAACTAAGACACAAAGGTGGGCCCCCAAGGGGCCCAGTGGATTGAGTGGTTGTTAGGGGGGCCAGAAAAAGCTTCTTCCCAGAGCAAAGTGACTCTCAAGGCATCCTGGGATGTGAGGGATGCTCAGAAGGTAGTCCTGGCAGAACACCTGGCAGAAGGTCATCTGCTGGAGGGATGATGAAGGGCACTGAACAAGGATCTGAGGTCCACGCAGGGACCTGGACTCGGGGAAGTGTGAGCTGCTGCGTGTGGGACGGAGGAGGCCACCATGGGCCCCATCTTGACTCAGGCAGCTCCTGGGATGTCCACCACACAGTGTGTGTGTCTGACCTGATCTGCCTCCTCATCGGAGGACAGGGACCAGGTTTTACCCCCTTCCTCCTTTCCCTGCTTCCCTGGCAGCTCAGACGGTAAAATCATCTGATTGCAATGCTGGAGACACAGGGTCAATCCCTGGGTCAGGGAAGACCCCCTGGAGAAGGAAATGGCAACCCACTCCAGTACTCTTACCTGGAAAATTCCATGGATGGAAGAACCTTGTAGGCTACAGTCCACGGGGTCACAAAGAATCGGACACAACTGAGCGACTTCACTTTATTTTTTTTCCTTTCCCTGCACTGCCCCACCTACTGGTCACACAGCATTGTCCTGCGTATGTAGATGGGATTTGACAGATTATTATTGATAAATTATCCCTCATCTCCTTTCTAGACCTTTGTTTATCAACTCTATAGCCTTGAGACAGAGCAAGTGAATCTCCCTGTTTGTGTAAGATGTACCAATCATGGGACCTGCCTGGCTCCCCCCATCCACCTCCATAGCCCCTGCTCAAAGGGCAGCTGTAGGTGGCCAGGTTGTATATCACATGACTCCTCCCTCCCTGGCCACAGCTGTTTAGTGGCTTATAGAGGGCAGAATTAGAAAGACTCTGCCCAAACTGGAAGGGCTGGGCCAATCAGATTCTTGATCTCAAGAAGCTGAACTGGGAAATTCTGGAATCCTCACAGCCTGGAAGCAGAAGCTGAAGCCTGTACAGAGAGCAAGAGGCCCTGATGTGTGTTCCGGGCAGCAGAGGTCAGAGCCCCACTACCGATGAGGGGAGGCTGGCATGCAGGGAAAAGGCCAGGCGGGGGCGAGGGTGTGAGCGAGTGACGGGGGCGGGGGCGGAAGTCAGACAGCGGTGCAAGCGTTCTGAGGGCCACAAAGCCACAGAGATGCGGGGAATCCTCACAACTAGGTGCTGCTCTCCCATCTGACAGATGAAGAAACTGAGGTGCAGAGAGGTTTAATGGCTTTCCCTAGCTCACACAGTCAGTTAGTGGTAGAGCCAAGATTTGAATCCCGACCACAAAGCTCTGCTTGTCTGGGCATCTGTTTGGATCACTGAACAGTCTTAGCTTCTGAATAGCCCCTTGGTTCTCTTACCTGGGGGGCTTGGCCCCACTGTTAGGATTTCCTGGGATTCTGGGTTCTTTATTTACTATTCTGTATGTCTCCTCACATATACTCCCCTCCCACACACATGCATTCTTCAGCTAAAGGAGTCTGTCCCTTGTGTACCTGTTTTGTTGAGGCTCAATTCCGTTCAACACAAACATGAAATATTTACTTAAAAATTTTTCTTAAGTCAATGTTTTCAACCATACTCTGTTGAATCTCCCTTTTCTGTCCCTTGACAATGTCTTAGGTAGATTCTATAACTTCTTTCTGATTATAAAATATATCAAATTTAAGACCCCCAAATCTCATGTTTGATTGACACATTTCCTCCCTGCCTGTGACCCTGGGGTCTGGGGTAGGGTGAGAGTTGTCTGCTCTTTGCTCTCCCTCCCCAGGAGTGACGACCATGGTCTGTTCCAGCTAACTTTTCCAAACCACTTTAAGCCCTTGGCCCCTCTTAGCAGGGGTCCCTTTGCCTGGCAGATTGCCTGCCCTCTTTGGGGGGTTACCAGCAAGGTAGCTTAAGCTGTATTACCTTCCATTACCTTCTGCAGTGTTCCTTGACCCATTGAAGACTCATGCATCCTTGCCACTTCACACGTGGAAATGCAGACTCCACTCTGCTGTCTCCAATCTCCTTTTCCCTGCCCAGCAGCTGATGGGGCTGTGAGATGGCTACCTGAACGGACCACCTCTTGCCAGAGTGAGGAGCCAGAGTCCCAGTCTCACAGGCTTTCCCAGCCTCTGATTGCTTTAGATGCGGGGTCTGGATGCCTCTTTTTTTTTTTCCCCAACTTTGAGTCCTAGTTTTCCCTCTGGGGTCTCAGCCAGAGTCTCACTCCATGTTCTTTAAACTTGCAGCCCAGATATCGGAGACCACAGGAACGGCCTGGCTTACTCCCTGCCTGGACTCAGCTCTCTCTCTGCCCCTAGTGAACAACAAAGGGGTCCCTGATTTCCCACCCGCCTTGGATGAGCAGCAGGCCTGGGGAGATCAGGGGTTTCTGGAAAGCCAGATGCTGCCAGCGTAGCCAGTGTGTCTGTCACCCCTTCTGCCCTGGCCTGGGCTTCTCTCTCCTCTTCTGGATCCTTTCGTGACTTTTCTACCACCCTCTGTTCTTGGCCTCCAAGACCTCCCTTCCACTTTTTAATCACATACCTGTTATGTTCCAGAACTCCTTGCTGCCACTCCTTCCCTCAGCTGCCCCTCCTTCCCCACAAGACCTGAGTTCCCATCCCCCGGTGAACCCAGGCGTGGTCAATCCACTTCCAAGGGACCAAGGTGGGGGTGGGGAGAGGCTGCTTTGTGGGGCTGTGGCTCCTTCCCGTGGAGCACACACTCAGCCCATCCGGGAGATGTCCCCTGATCTGATGGACCAGAGCAGCTTGCTCAGCCTGGCTGCATGCTGCACCAAGCTCAACAGGCTGTTCTGTCTCTCTCTGTCACACACGCACACACATACATACACAGAGAAGACAGAACACGGGTTTGGTGTAGACAGGGGAAAATTACAAGGTCCATTTAGAAAGCAGTAAAGAGGGATATTCAATTTCCTTTGAAAGTCACAGCACAATTCTCCCATGGTGGCTTTTGCAGAAGCAGTGGGATTCTTCTCTAGGAGCCAGAGACCCAGGACAAGCCGAGTCAGGGGAGGTGCTCAGGAGGTTCATGTGGAGCTTTGGGCATTAGTGGGGCTGCTTCATGGAGGGGGTGGGAGGGGTTGGAGGGATGACTGGAAGGCTCCATGTGGGAGGGGCCAGGAGAGGGGCAGCAGTGTGGGGCAGTAGGGGGAGGACTTGAGGGATGTCAAGATGATGGAGCCATCTCACTTGTCGTCCCATGGGCCTGGACAACATGAGGCCAGTGAGGCGTCTCAGTCAGAATGTAAGAGGCATCACTCTCAGGTCTGTGCAAGTGGATCCTGATTTGCACAGGGTGCTGGCTGTGTTCTGTACAAAGGGGGCGCTGTGGACCGAGGGCCTGCTTGCAGAGTTTCAACAGACAAGAGACAGAGGGATGATGTGCAGAGAACAGGCAGCAGAGCAGAACAAGCGTGTTTAGTAACAAGTGCTACGCCGTGCTTAGCCACTTCAGTCATGTCCGACTCTTTGCAACCCCATGGACTGTATCCCACCAGGCTCCTCTGTCCATGGGATTCTCCAGGCAAGAGTACTGGAATGGGTTGCCATGTCTTCCTCCAGGGGATAGCAGTGTCCTATCTGGGAAGGTAAGGTTCAGGAGGAGATGACTCTATTTCTCTGGGAGGACTTCCTGGAGGAGGAGATAGGGATGGTTGAACAGTTATTTGAGTTTTGGCAGAAGAGGAGAGTGTGGCCTGTGTGTGTGTGTGTGTGTAAGAGAGAGAACTCTTCCTGTGGACCACAGCATGCATCTGCTGCCAGACCCCATGGATGCACAAGACTGCAAGGTCAAGCTCAGTTGATGGGGGTCAGGACTCCTGGGAGCTGGTTCTCAGGGAACTTGGGGGCGTTATCCCTACTCTTTTTTGCTTCAGGCTCCTACATCCACAAACACCTCTGTGCTGGCTGGTGAAATGGAATGGTAAGTGTAGAGAACACTGAAGGGTTAATTAAGCCTGCAGGTGGGGCCTGGCTCTCCTGCCAGCTAGACGTGTGGCCCTGAGAAATTTTCACCTTTTGGGCTTCTTTCTCTTGTGACAGTAGCTTACATTTTCATAGCTCTTTATGTGACACGTAGTCTTGTATTTACTTCTCACAAACTCCTGAGAGGAAGCCATCGATAAACCCATTTTACAGACAGAGACACTGAGGTTAGAGGAATTGTCACTATTACAATTCACTCCTATATAAAATGAGAACGTGGGGCTGGGTAAGCGCCAGCGCCAAGGATTCCTTTTAAGACCCAGATTTTATGATCCTGGGGAAATCTACCACCAGAGGACAATCCTAAATGTTGGGGCAACGTCCTTGTTTTATCTCATACGTTTGTTTCCTCTCGATGCCGTAGTGAATGACCACAAGCTGAGTGACTTAAAATGACAGATTTATTCTCTTACGGCTTTCTTAGGTCAGAAGGTCAAAACCAGTTTCCCTGGGCTCACGTCAAGGTGTCAGCAAAGTCGGTTACTTCCTTTTTTTTGGTGGTCTAGGTTGCTTTACGATGTTGTGTTTGTTTCTGCTGTATGAAGTGTATCAGCTATATGTATATACGTGTTAATATATCCCGTCCCTCTTGGACCTCCCTGATACTCCCCGTTATCCCACTGGGTCCCCAAGAGTGCTGAGCTAAGCTCCCTGTGCTTTATGGCAGGTTCCCATTAGCTGTCTGTTTTACACACAGTGCTAGTCGCTCAGTCGGGCTGACTCTTTGTGACCCCATGGACCGGAACCCGCCAGGCTTCTCTGTCTATGGGGTTTTCCTGGCAAGAGTACTGGAGTGGGCTGCCATGCCCTTCTCCGGGGTTTTACACAGGGTAGTGTGTACACGTCAGTGCTACTCTCCTAATTCATCCCGCCCTGGCCAGCCCCACCTTGTGCCCACGTGTCCATTCTTTATGACCGTGTCTCTATATCTGCCTTGAAGCTGGGTTCACCTGTACTATTTTTCTAGATTCCACAAACATGCGTTAACATACGATATCTGTTTTTCTCCTTCTGCCTTGCTTCACTGAGCTTGTGGAGAAAAGGGAACACTTTTTGCACTGCTGGTAGGAATGTAGTAAATTGATACAACCACTATGGAGAATAGTATGGAGGTTCCTTAAAAACTAAAAATAGAACTATCATATGATCCAGAGAGGACTTCCTAGATGGCGCAGTGGTAAAGATTCTGCCTGTCAATGCCGAGACTCAGGAGAGGCGAGTTTGACCCCTGGGTCAGGAAGAGCCCCTGGAAAAGGAAATGGCAACCCTCTCCAGTATTCGTGTCTGGAGAATCCCATGGATAGAGGAGCCTGGTGGGCTATAGTCCATGGGGTCACAAAGAGTCAGACACGACGGAGTAACCGAGCACACACTCACAAACATGACCCAGAAATCCCACTAATAGGCATACACCCTAAGAAAACCATAATTTAAAGACACCTGTACCCAGTGTTCACTGCAGCATTATGTGCAGTAGCCAGGGCATGGAAACAACCTACATGAGTTGACGTGTCCACCGACAGGGGGATGGACAATGAAGATGTGGCACATATAAGCAATGGACTCCTTACTACTCAGCAGCAAAGAGCTGCACTCCTTCTATAGGCTAAGACCGGAAAATCCACCTTCTTGCTTTTTCTGACTTCAAGAGGCTGCTGTCATTCCCAGCTTGTGGCCTCTTCTTCCGTCTTCAAAGTCAGCAATGGAGCATCTTCAGATCTCTCTCTGACCTCTACATGTCTCCTCACACTCCTGCTTCCCTCTGCTAAGGGCCCTTGTTAACCCTTATAATAACCCTTATTATTATTGAGCCCACCCAAATAAGTCTAGATGATCAAGAGCCTTAATTCAACCACGTTTGCTGAGTCCCCTTTACCGTGTAAGGTGATAACTCACAGGTTCTGAGACTAGGAGGGGAGCATCTTTAAGAGGGGGCATTATTCTGTCCACCACGAAATCCTCTCCCCATCCTTCCTCCCCCACGTGTACTAACACCAATGATAAAAGTATCTGGAAACTGCTGTGGGCTGGGCAAACCTCTGTCCACTAGTGAGTGAAGCTTATCATAAAGGTGGACTCCGTGAGGGAGAGAAGCAGTGGGTTTCAGTTACAAATCAAGGGAATGAATATAGATGTCAGAAAGCACTTATTCAGAGGACTGTCTAACAGAATTACAGAGGGGGAGCCTCAGCTGAAAGGCGAAGAATGCAGCTTGATGGTTAATGTCATTGACCATTAAGCCAGGCAGACAGGAGTTTGAAACAAGCCCTGCTACTTTTCAACTCTGTGACCTTGCACTTCTGTACTGTAATGTAATGTGCATGCTCAGTCATGTCCAACTCTTTGCGACCCCATGGACTGTAGCCTGGCAGGCTCCTCTGTCCAGGGAATTCTCCAGGCAAGAATACTGGAATGGTTTGCCGTTTCCTTCTCCAGGGGATCTTCTTGACCCAGGGATCAAACCCAACCCAGGTATCAAACCTGTGTCTCCTGCATTAGCAGGAGGATTCTTTACCACTGTGCCACTTGGGAAGCCCATAGGATACCAATAAAAATATGAAATGCATGTGGACTTCCCTGGCAGTCCAGTGTTTGAGACTCTATGCTTTTACTGCAGGGGGCATGGTTCGATTCCTGGTTGGGGAATTAAGATCCCTCATGCTATGCAGTGTGGCCAAAAAAACCCAGAAATGAATTGCATAGAGTTTTTGTGGGAATTATGAGGTAGCATTAGGGAGTTCTGAGATTCTCGTGATATCAGACTGTGTGCTCCTACCCAGAGGCAAGGTTTGGAAGAGGTGACCTCGGAGGAACGTTGGGGTTCCTTGAGGGTAGGGCCCTGTCTATGCATGTTGAGGCCCTGAGAACATGTTCAACCAGCTCTGGTAAATTCAGAGCTGACTGCCCTTTGGCAGGCCCCCATGCCTCCTGACCACCAGCAGAGCAAAGCTGCAGCCTGTAGAAGGGTCCTACAGGGATGCAAATGAATCACCTGCTGGCCCTGCAGACCTAAGGAGCAGGGTGGGACCCGCTGGCCCTGGGCTCCTGGAGGGGCCGTGACTCCTGATGACTGAGAGCAGGGCAGCAGGCCCTTCTCTCTCAGCAGTGGAAAAACAGCCACCCCAGCGCGCGCTGGCCGCACTCCGTGTCAATATGCTTAATGATTTGTGACGTGATTGATACAGAAAGTGAACTCGCTATAATCCATCTGTTGAAGAGGAAGTAGGTGTTCAGGGGAAATCAGGACGACGTGCGCCCTGCTTGTTGCTGGGGCTAGGCGTGCGGGAGGGGGCCATTTCCGACAAGTCTCCTGGTCTCCAGCCCAGGGCTGCCTGGGAAGAAGGAGCCCAGGAGAGACCACATACCAGGCAGGGAAAGAGGTGGCAGAGCTGGAGGGAAGCACTTCAAAGTTATGGCCCTGGGAGCTGGAAACACTTGCTCCTCTGTGCCTGCGCCCGTGAGCTAACTGGACAGCTCTGTCCACCTGTACCTGCCTGGGTCCCCTCGTGTCCCTCTCAGGAGCCTATGTGTGTGCTTCCCTGCTCACGGCTCATGAGGACAGCCTTCAGAGGATTGCTCAGGGGCTCCTGGAGCCACCTGACTTGGCCATGCCCACTCACCCCCACCCTCCACTTCTGGGACAAGGGATACAAAAGCCCGGTACCTTTGCTTCAAGATGGAAAAAAAAAAACCCATTCAGTATCTTCGACACTCCAGAAGTTTCAATGTAATCAGACTGAGGCTGAGACTTCACTTGAAATCACACCCTTCCTTGGTTTCCTCCCGTTTCCTGTTCAAACGGGCTCACTACCTGATTCGTTTCTCCAGGGAGCACTTCCCTAATAAATAAGTAAGGACCCTGCTCAGACTTCTTTTTCTCAGGATCTATCTGCTTCTAGGGAACCCAAGCTTTGACATCCCCTAAGCAAAGCTGGAAGAAGCTCATAGGTAGCTGCAGGTGATCCACACACTCTTTCATTTCTATCAAGTGCTATATTGTGATGGCCCCGCCAGGACTGTCAGGTCCCAAGGACCCATGCCAGTGGCCAGAGGCTGCAAGTCGGATCATCCCAGAGCCTGTACGAGGCACTGGACTCACACGTGTGGGTGTGCTCATCCAAGCACTCAGGTCTGGTGCTGGAGGATTTGTCTGATCTCCCACCCCAGCCCCGCTCCCTGCCTACTCCTGCCAAAAGTGGATTTGCCTCTGTCTGCTGTGCTTGGACAGATGTTAAATTTGTCATTTAACTCACATGCCCTGAGTACATACACTGTGATGACTGCATCAACTCAGGATACCCTAATTAAATACCATGGATGGGGTGGCTTCAACAACCGACATGTATTTCTCACAGTTCCACAGGCTGGCAAGTCCAAGATCAAGGTGCTTGCAGGGTTTGCTTCATGGTGAGAATGCTGTTCTGGCTTGTGGATGGTTGCCTTCTTGTTGTATGCTCACGTAGTCTCCCCTAGGTGTGTGTGTGTGTAGACCATGAACTCCAGTCTTTCTTCTTATAAGGACACAAATCCTATGACATCAGGGCCCTAACCTTTTGATTCCATTTAACCTTAATTATATCCATAGAGGTCCTAGATCCATACACAGTTATAGTAGGAGCTGAAGCTCCATCATGTGAATTTTGGGAGGACACAATTCAGTCTATAGCAGTGCGACAAAGCCTTTTTGAATGAAGGAAACTTGAAAGTAACTTAGTTTGGTCTCCGGGTTTTGCTTGGAATCCTGCAGTGCCAGGGGCTCTAGCCTAGGTTTAAACCTGTGACCTGCATAACCCATAAAGAATCTGCCGCAAGTCAACAATTGGGAATTCACTGTTAATGTGGATAGATCCTCAGGACATACTCTTTTACTACTCGGATTTCCTTGAGTCAGGGAGAAGAAAAAAATGTGTGTTCTTTCTTTCCAGAATACTTTCCCACTCCTGTTCGGAGGGGTCAGTCCCTCGTGTGTTTATTCACAAGGTGAATACTTACTGAGCATCAGTTGTGTGGACCTCTGTTGTCTTGGTTGCCCAGGCATGCAATCAGGCCTGGCCAATCAGAGCACCGCATTACCATGGCTGTATAATTAGTTCAGAGGTGGACAGGTGATCAATCTGGCCCAGTGATAGCAAACCCCAGGGCTTCTGTTTGACTGTTGCAGAAGTAAAACTCTAACCTGCTGGACACAAACTGGTGAAGCTATAGGTCTTGAACTGTGGGCAACCATGTTGCTAACCACAGGGAACCTGAGACAAAACTAATGTGTGGATGAGAACAGATCTAAGAAACAGAGACCACATCCTAGTGATGTTGTTTAAGGTCCCAAGTCCGTCTGTGCCTGGAGCCAGACCCTGGACTTTCAGACCTATGCGCCAACACATTTCTTTTCACTGAGGATAGCTGTGCTTCTTTTGTTACTTTTAAACAAAACCGATGTTAGTTCCAAGAGTGGGGATGTGTACACTACAGGCCACACTGAGTGGTGGAGGGTGCAAGGGCAGTGGGGATGCCTGTACCCTGGGCTGAAAGGCCGGAGTCCTTGTTACACTGACGAGACTGGCAGCACACTCCTATTAGAAAGTGACAAACTTGGGTTGAAACTGACTTGCTTGAAAGCAGAAGACTAAAAGTCCTAAAAAGCCTCTCAGGCTTGACGAAGAGAGCTACGTTCTGCCCATGACCTGAACTCCAAACATCTGAGAAGCCAAAAATATTGAGGCCTGCAGGATTGAAAAGCTAAATTAACATTTCCAACTTAAGATTAATGTGAGTAAAGACAGGAAGGTGGGAAACTGCAGAAATCAAATCGGGACCTGGGAATTACACTGGTCCCCTAGGCTCTTCGCTGGTACCTCCAGCGACGAGATCCCACTCAATGAAAAGGATGCAACTGGGGCGAAATAATCCCCTCCCACCCCCAAGCGATTGTTTCACACGACCTTAAGGATGTGAGCTCCAGGATGGAGGCCAGGAGACTGCTGGCCTGGAGGGTGGGCAGAGAACTCGTCAGCAATACAGTTACAGGCTGTGCCTTAGAGGGATTTCTGGTTTCAGGTACGAATCGTGGAGCAGACCAGAAGCAAATACCCACAGCCTACTAAAGACCCAAGAGAGTGACTCTTCAGAAGAAACACCCGATCTGTCCAAAGACCTGCATAAGATGCCGTCCTCTGTGGCAGTCCTCGTGTTCCCCAGTTCCTCCCTGAGCAGAAGAGCTCCCTTTTGGAGGTTGCATCTTCCTCAGGGTCCATCTCACACGTGGCTGTGGAGGGCAGTGGGCGAGGGGGACCTCTCAGAGAGCACACTGAAGGGCAGAGACCCGCGCTGCCTGTGGGCGTGGAGAGAGCCACAGGGTGAGGCCTGGTCTGGAGCCCTCCATGCATGATGTCTCCCAGTCTCTTCCCCACTGAGCTCGTTCTGTCCCCTCCCCACCGTCATGTGCTGTGATGCCGTCGGTGGCAGCAAGGGGATGCTGCTGTGTTGTTTAGGCCAAGACCGTAAGAGGCCACATCTGGAAGGACCAGGAGAAAAGCGCGTCCTGAGGGGCAGAATTCTGTGGTGTCCAATGCCTGGGCTCTGGCGACAGGCTGCTTCCTTTGTTTCCTCACTCCTTCACTTCACGGCTACAGGATCATAGTAAGTCCCTTAACATCCTTGTGTCTCAGTTTCCTCATCCATACGGGGTGACACGTCTTGGATCATCTCTCTGTGGCTGCCATCTTGCTACCACATGGGCGTTGAGACAGAGGCCACCGTGAAGAGGGCAGCGGGACTGGGAGGTGGCATGAGATTAGATGTGGTGGTGGGTTAACCCCTGCTCCAGTCTTGTCTGAATCCAGCCTTATGCCATCCTGGTTGTTTATATGGAGAATATATTTCCTTTATACTGAGCTAAGCGGATGGATTATTGTCACTTGCAATCAAAAAAAGGCTAGCTGATAGACCTACTGTGTGTGTTAGTTAGTAGATGTACAACCCTCACCACCGTGCCCACTCTTAGGAACTTTAGATATGTAGTGCAGCGTGGAAGGCATTGGGATAGGGAGGCCTGCATGAGGCATAGCCAACCTCACACGTAGTCCAGGTATGAGGGATCAGGGGAAACTTCCTAGAGTAGGTGACTCTTGGCTAAGTCCTGAAGGAATGAATGGTCAGAGCCAGCTGCAGCGGGGAGAGGAGAGAATGCACCATCTCATAATGAAATTGTCCATCCCTCACTCACTGGAGGTTGTAAGGATGGGCTAGAAGACAGCTTACTGGAAAAAAAGGATTTGTGCCTTGATTGGGAGGTTGAAATCGAACCCTTCCAGTGAGGAATATGCCCTCAGACACAACCATGGCAGCCCCTAGAACAGTATCACCCCCGAAGGCTCTTCGGTGCTTTGGTTTGAGCTTGGGTCTTGTCTGGCCTGTACCATGTTTAAATGTTTAAAAAATGTGTTGCCAATATTTAAAATCGAGACTGTTCATAGAAAAGTTTGAATTGGGGGCTTCTCTTGAAGGCTTGACAGCTCAGGTTCTGCATTCCCACTTGTCAATTCTGGGCTGGCTCTGAAATATAGTGCTCCGTTCACGTAGGACTCATGTGTTCCTGGGCCCACTGCATTCTGCCTATTTCTTTTCCTTACAGGTAGGTCCCTATAGGTATTTGAGTTTGCATACCCTATTATAGAGTAAGGGTGTACTGAACATGGATTAGGCTGCATGAGCCAGTGGGTGATGCCCCAGGACAGTGGTCCCCACCTTTTTGGCACCAGGGACTGGTTTTGTGGAAGACAATTTTTCCACGAATGGAGAGGAGGGTTTCAGGATGATTCAAGTGCATTGCATTTATTGTGCACTTTATCTCTATTATTATCACGTCAGCTCCACCTCAGATCATCAGGCACTAGATTCCAGAGGTTGAGTGCACCCGTCCTAGGGAATGAAACAGACCTGAATGGGTGGAGGCCCCTTTCTGTGTCCTTTCTTCTGGGTGCTGACTGGGGCCGCATCCAGCTGAAGAGTAGATTTGGAGACTCTGGTTTGAGCACATGGGGTTGAGTTGGATGGAGGGACTTATTTGATTTTATACCATTCAAGGCCACCTGGGCCAGCAAATGGAACCTCCCACATGCTCCAGTTTAGCCTCCCAGGCTTCTGTAGTGGAGATTGGAGACAAAGCCATGGCTGATTAAAAATAAAATAAACAAGACCTTATTTATTTGTCTTGCTTTCCTCCTTTCCATCTCTTTAAGGGCAGCTTTCAGGTATTCCTGGGTCCCCAGGTCAGAGTCCATCATAATAACATCATTGTGCGTGCATGCCCGTGTGTGTGTACATAGGCCTATTTGTATGTACGTGGGTGCATGTGTGTTCTTTGAACGTTTATTTGACATTTGTTCTTTTTATTTTAAATTTGGGTTAGATTTCAATGCTATTAACTTAAAAGTGTCATTTAAATCCAAAGTTAAAGTTGTTCGTAATAGTCTTGTACACAGCCTTTCCCCTAATTTTATTGAGGTGTAATTTACAGTCCTATTTTGAGTGTGTAGAGCTCTGTGAGTTTTGACAAATGTTTAGCCTCATGTAACCAGCACCACAATCGCCATATAAACATTTCCAAAACCCCAGGTTCCCTGTGCTCCTTCCTAGTCAATCTCCCACCACTCCTGACCCCAGTCAATTATTGTTTTGGTTTCATGTCATTTTAGATTAAATTTCTTTTTTTTCCCCCCAGAGTTTCATATAAATAGAATTAATACTACGGCCTCTTTTGTATCTATTTCACTCAGCATGATGTTTTGAGATTCATCCATTTGGTTGTGGAATATTACTTTTCTTTTTCCTGAGTATTATTCCATTGACTGTATAGTGACACTGTCATTTACTGATCTAGTCACCTATTGATGGACTTACTGTTTCCAGTTTTTGATATTACTGATACAAGTAAATCTACTATGAACATATGTATATGGGTCTTTGTGTAAACACACATTTTAATTTCTTTTGGCCAATACCTAGGAGTGGAATGGGGTGGGGTCGTTGGTAATTGTATGTTTAAGTTCTTAAGAATCTGCCTATTTTTCCAGCGTAGTTATTGTACATTTTTATTCTCCTACCAGGAATGGATGAGTCCACTATGTGAGGCAATACATAGAACTCCACATCCTTCCAGCCTTTGGAGTTTCCTTCTTTTAGAGTTTAGCCATTCTAATGGGTGTGCAGTGGAATCTAACTGTGGTTATTAATTTGCATTTCCACGATGACTAATAATGTTGAACATCTTTTCACGTACTTATTGGTCATATGTAAATCTTTTTGCACATAATAGCATCTTAATACTGCTCAACCTCTAATAGAGGCCACAGAAGATTATACAGAAAATTAGTTCATAGTATGGCAAATCGGTTCAATGAAGAAGACAGATAAAAGGATGTAGGTGTGAGAAGGAGGAGAGGTAACATCTGATCTCTGAGCTGGAACTGTGAGGTTGAGGTTTTTATCATTTTCTCAGAACTAAGCAGCTGGGGCAAGTGACTGGCAAGGATCTCAGACCTGCTTCTGTGACGGGAATGCTTCAGTGCTTGGCTAATGACTGCCTCTCCGTTGGGCTCCCCGGGGTGGTGGGGGGGCAGGTAACTGCAGAGTGGAGCATTGAGAGACACAGTGGCAGACTCATGGCATTGCCTCCTTTTGATGAGTTTGCTTGTTCCTGGACATACATTCTGAGCCTGCCTGGACTCTCCAAGTCTACTGAAGCCACCTCTGCCCTTGGTTGGAGAGTCAACCCGAACAGGGCCTGACCCTCAGTCTCCCCCTTGTGGTGGAGGCAGGGGTGAGCTCTGTCTGCTGGTCATGCCCCCAGGCCTCTGAGTGACAGGTGATTTGGTCCATGCTCACAGGTGGCTGGACTCAGTCCTGTGAGATTTCCACTGCGAGGCGGGCAGATCTAATCCTTCCATCACTCAGAGTTTTAACTCAGCCTGCATGAACTGTTGGACCTCAACTCATCAGGCCCATCCACTGACCAGTCTGTTTAGTGTAAAAACAGCTTCGATTGATTTTTTTTTTTTTTTTCGGTGACTAGGTCTGCTGTCTGCACCAATCAAAATGAGATTTGGCTCCAGGAAGACTCAGCTTAAGGAAGGAATGTCTTGTTCTTTGTCAGTTTGGCTTATCTTCTGTTCCAAGAGCTCATGGGTTTGTCATCTGCATCAAAGTGCTCGTGTCTTCTGCCACTAATTGGCTGTGTTGTCAACATGACACAGTGAAAAAGTCAGTGGTTTTGGAATGTACTGGGACCTGGGTTTAGCCACAGCTCTGTCACTTACAAGCAGCGTGACCTCGGGCAAGTCTGTCTAAGACCCCATTTCCTCTGTAACGTGGGGATAGTAAAATTTACCTCATTGTATGGTTTCAATAATTAAATTTGCCAATGGATTTGGTGCTGAGCTATTTTGCAGTTTGTACTGGCTCTGGGCTTCAAGCTTCTGCCTCTGCCTCTGCAAAATAAGTAAGTTGGATCAGATGACCTCCCAGGGCCATCCTGTTCTGATACATGACTCTGAGAAAGACAGCAATGCTCTCATCCAGATCACCAAGTAATTTTTCCTGGCAGCATATTATGTCTCAAGAGGGGAGGACACAGTAGGACATGTAAACAGAAAATTTTGGTTTCTATAAATAGGAGGAGCTTTTAACCTTAATGACAACCAGTTTAACACCTACAAAGTATTCAGTACTACTCCTGGGCTAAACTCCTTTCTTCTTCCTGCCCACTCTCCAGGCAGCAGCACTGGCCCACAGGCCCGTACATTTGGGTAAAAATCCACCAAGACAAAACCATGTCTCAGATTCAGTGGTCCCCTCCGTCTGACTCAGAAGAGGGACCTTGTTGTACCTCAGTTTCTCTTTCATCCCAGGCAGTCTACAGGCCTTATCCCTTTCCCCCTGGTGTCAAAACTGTGACTTATCCTCCCAAATGCCCTCTGGGGTTCTCCAATAGGAGTTGGCAGGATGAGTAGCAAGAATTATTATTAATTAGTGAAAATATGTATCATCACATAATTGGAGTGTATAATTGATGCTTCACTGCTGCGGGCAGAAATAGAGGGAGAGCTAGATGAAAGCCAGGGAAGAAGGAGGCCGCCATGGACCCCGCCACTGTCTACAATGAGAAATAGGGAGGATTCGGTGCTCCTGAATCCTGCAAAATGTGGACCGACCAAAGGCCATGAGCTGGGGGGCCTAACAATCAAAAAAGCAGGGGACAAACAAGTCCTTAGTGTTAGCAGGCGATGTAAATAGAGCTTCTTCCCCAAGGAGGTCATTTTAAGCCCACATTCTAAGCCCGCTTGTGTTTGTGTGTGTGTGTGTGTGTGTGTTACAGCAGCATCAGATTTCTAATGAATGAGCTCAGTTGATTTCTGCAGTAGCCCAGGAAGAGATGATAGCATATCGCTCATGGCTGGCTTCCAGACTGTCCCCTGATCTCTTGTACTTTTGAGTCTTTGTCGCTCTGTCAGCACCCAGGCCAAGCTTCCATCCTCTCCCTGGTCCCAAGGGCTGGGTTGTTATAAATGAGTCGTGACGTCTAGGATCTATTTGTTTCAGGGCTCATTTGTTGGAAGAGGAGGAATAAGGTAGCAAAGAAGAGTGTCTTCTCAGTATATTGCACTCAAATTTTCCTCTGCTCCACTGAAGGTGTGGAAGGAGGTGTGTGCAGTGGGTGGCTGGGGGCTGGGGGACTGGGGCAGAATGGGACAGGAAGCAGGTGTGGGTCATTCTTGGAAGGGGGAAGCAATGATAATAGACGCAGGCACCACGTGTTGAATGCTTCTAGTGTGTGAGGCACTGTTGTTTTTGTTTAGTTGCTAAGTTGTGTCCAGCTCTTTTGCAACCCCATGGACTGTAGCCCTCCAGGCTTCTTTTCTATGGGATTTCCCAGGCAAGAATACCGGATTGAATTGCCATTTCCTTCTCCAGGAGTTCTTCCCAACCCAAGGATCGAACCCACATCTCCTGATTGACAGGTGGCTTCTTTACTGCTGAGCCACCTGGGAAGCCCTGTCAGGTACTGTGCTGGAGATGTTAATACCTGCACGAGTTCATGTCATTGTCATGCCCTTCTGTGACGTGGGTGCTGTAATTATCCCCAGGCATTGGAAGGGAAACAGAAGCCAAGGGAAGAGAAATCACCCGCCGAAGGACATCCAGCTGATAAGTGATGGAGCCAGGACTCCAGTCCAGGTCCTGCTCCAAGCCCACACCTGCACCCGCCAGCTCATCCTCCGGGCGCACAACATTGTCAGCTCTGCAGCCGCTGCCACCGCCACCCATGCTGCACCCTGAGTGAGCCCCGCCAGCCCCATAGGCTCGTCATCAGGCCCAAATGAGCTCTTGCTTATTAAGTACTCAGATCAACGGTAGGTCCTTATTATTATTATTTTTCTAAATGCTGTTTTTCTTTCTCTGTGCCAGACACTCTGCTGAATGCTGCAGGGCTACAGAGGTAAAACAAACATACTTCCTGCCCTCCGGGAGCTCCCATTAGAGTTGGGAGGTAGGACAGACACACGCAGATAATAAAAGACGATGTGTGATGTGCCAAACACAGCTCATGGAGTAAAGGCAACTGAAGTCCAGGGTGAGGAGGGATGCTGCTTGGGGGGAAAAAGGGAGGGCTTCATGGAGGAGGTCCTACAGCTGAAGGCAGGACTGGGTTTTTGAAGTTTAAGTTGGAGTGGGTGAGGTCAAAGCCTTCTGGTAGAAATAATGATACCAAAATGTCAGCTTCTCCCCCAAAAAATGAGTGGGGATTTTTTAAAATTTAAAAATATTTAATACAGTTTTAAAGGTTTCTTTTTATTTACAGCTAGTGGAAAATATCAGCTATATTCCCCATGCTGTACAATATACCCTTGAGTCTATCTTACACCCCATAGTTTGTGCCTCCCGTTCTTCCACCCTATGTTCCCCCGCCACCCCACTGGCAACGGCTAGTTTGTCCCTGATCTGTGAGTCTGCTTCTTTGTTGTTGTTACATTCACTAGTTTGTTGTAATTTTTAGACTCCACATATAAGCGATATCATACAATGTTTGTCTTTCTCAGACTTATTTCACTTGGTACAATAAGGCAGAGATTTTTGTCTGTTTTGTATGCTGCTGTGTCCTCAGTGCCCAGAAGAGTGCCTGGCACAGAGCAGATTCTCAAAAGATGCAGGTTAGAAGAGTGGATGAGAAAAGGGAACGTTGGGAGGAAGCTGCAAGGTCTGTTTGGGTAAGACCAGCAGACTGATTTGGCCAGAACAGAGAGTGGGTGGTGATGGTTAGAGGAGAGAGGCTGGAAGCAGCATTTAAATGGATCTTGAAGAATGAATCTGATTTTGATAGATGGAGAGAAAGGAAGTTGCTATAATAAAGCCTGGCGTGCCTTCACATGAAAGCCCAGGAGAATAAGTGAAAAGCTTCACCACGTACAAACCAGAAAATTTTTCCCCACCTGGACACCTGGAACAGAGGCAGTAAAACCGAGAACAGGGAACAGAGACTGCGGACCCCAGGCTGGGCTGCGGCACAGGACTAGCAAATGCAGCCCCCAGGCGCCTGGTCCCATTATCCTGCTCCCCTCCGTCACTCCCATCCCCGTCACCATCTGCAGCCCACAGGGTTCGTCTGCTCTAGTTTATGCTAGTGACTTCACTGCGCCAAAGGCTGGTCTCAGATGACTCCTTAAACTGCTTGGCGTCTTTAATCTAAGCCACTGCTCAGTGGACTCGGTGTTCCTACTTTCCAGCAGCCCGCCCAGGGCTGGTGCGAGAGTGGACCGAGCATTTCTCAGTAAGTGCCGGAACTGCTCACATGTCTACCAGCTCCCAGGCTAGACCTTCTGTTCTTAGAGGAGAAGGATATGTTTTCTATTTTCTTTGCTCCCAGGTGCCTGAAGTAAGCCTGAATTGACTGATGCTAAGATATTAAACATTTTAGAATAAGTTCTGGGGTCACAGTGGGTCCAAGTTAATGCTTTAAAATTGAGAATGGGTAAACTTAGAGAGTGTGGGGTGAGATTTGGAGAAGGGCAATCTGTTAGTTGATCTCAGTGACACAGGTCAAGAAGTAAATGTTGGTGTGTGTGTCTGCGTGTGAGAAGTCATGTCAGTAGTGTCTGACTCTTTGTGACCCTGTGGACCATAGCCTGCCAGGCACGTCTGTCCATGGGATTCTCTAGGCAAGAACAGTGGAGTGGGTTGCCATGCCCTCCTCCAGGGGCTCTTTCTGACCCAAGGATTGAACCTGTGTCTCTCATGTCTCCTGCATTGGCAGGTGGGTTCCTTACCACCAGCACCACCTGGGAAGCCCTAGATATTGGGACAGGGAATGATAAAAACAGAAAAAAATATATGGCATCTCTCGTTATTTTCCCATAGGACTCTGTTTTAGAAAGTTGCATGGGGGCAACAGAAAGAATGTGTTTTGAAGCGGACAGATCTGAGTTTAGTCTCAGTCATTTAGTGGTTGAGTCCCCCAACCCAGTGGTGACATTTGTTAGGAGACATTTTTGATTGTCACAGTTAGGAGAGTGGGTTTGCTGCAGGTTGTTGAGAGGGTAGAGGTCAGAGATTCTGCCAAACATCCTCCAGGTACACAGGACAGTTACCACAGCAAAGAGTCCAGTTCAGTTCAGTTGCTCAGTCGTGTCCGACTATTTGCGACCCCATGAATCACAGCACACCAGGCCTCCCTGTCCATCACCAACTCCTGGAGTTCACTCAAACTCATGTCCATCGAGTTGGTGATGCCATCCAGCCATCTCATTCTCTGTCATCCCCGTCTCCTCCTGCCCCCAATCCCTCCCAGCATCAGAGTCTTTTCCAGTGAGTCAACTCTTCGCATGAGGTGGCCAAAGTACTGGAGCTCAACAAAGAGTTATCTGGCCCCAAATGTTGATAGTGCCTAGACTGAGAAATCCTGTCAACCATATGAGCCTCTGTTTCCTCATCTGTAAAATGGGGATGAAGAACAGCTACCTCATGGGTTGCTAGGAAGATCAAATTTAGTGTGCATGTCAACTTGTGCGGGGGGTGGAGAGTTAGTCCTGGGCACACAGTAGGTCCTCAATTTGGTTCCTGTCATCTGCTCTCAAGTGCCTTCTTCATTCTGGATGCAGAGAAATTCGAGAGAATTCAGAAGCATTGCCAAGGTAATTACAGGGCAGGGAGTATAACATTTTGAAGGAACATGAAAAGAGGTGGGATTATTTAGGCTGAAGAAGAAAGGTGGCTCAAAGGTGACTTAATAATAGTCTTAAAACCTAAGAAGGGTTATTATTTAGGGAAAGATAATCCACTGCTTTCCATCTCCACTGAGGAATGAAAATAAACCACAAGTAAGGTGGAATTAGGCTAGACAGAAGGCAGAACTTCCTGTCTACAAAGGTCAGCTGAAGAAAGAGCCTTCTGCAGCATCTTAAACTCAAGGACTGCTCCGCATCAGAATTTATCAGCTAAGATTGATGAACAACTTCCCGTGTGTTGGGAGAGCTGTGTGAGCGGTTGGAGTCAGGTGGGCATAGGGGAGGAGCAGCAGTGGGGATGGAAGGGTCTCTGCCCTCCCATTTGGGGAGTGTGTGGTCATGGATACCCTGGAATGCCAGACCAAGGGGGATGTCCTCAGTCCCACAGGGGCAGAGGTATAGGCAGGGAGAGTCCCTGGCCTGAGCTGTGCTTGGGAAGGTTAATAGTCAAGGTCTGTAGTTTGGGCTAGAGGCACCCATGAGGGGCAGAGTGGTCAGTTAAGGACCCAAACATGAGGACTAAGGTTGGGTGGAAGGTAATTAGGGTGGTGGCAGCTGGGAGGAGTTGGAAAATCCTCTCTTGAGACCTGTTTCCTGGGTGAGCCTCTGATTTCTCCATCAGGGTAGACAGGTTGGCTCCAAGCTGGGCCACCTGCTGATCTCAGCACCCTGGAATCCACCCCGAGCGAATGCTGGATCCTCTCCTTTCCACTCTGGAAACTTGGAGTGTGGCCAGATGCTCTGACAACCGTGGGCTCGGCCGCTGCTGTGGCTCTGCTGGTGGGAATGCAGGAGGCCCACCGAGGCAGGCCGCAGTCCCTGCTCCCCATTAGTGGTTTCCTCTGATTCGTCCTACTTCTGGGTGGTGATACTGTGTGGAAAGGGAGTGCAGAAGGAGTGGCAGGAGCCGGAGGGGTGGGGCCGGGGATAGAGAGCCATCCAGGCCCAGGAGGAGAGCTGCTGGCGGAGACCTCCATCCTGCCTGCTGTTTGACAGCCTCTAAGTTGGTGCAGAGTCCTGGTAGCACCAGGCCACTCTCAGGGCCGCCCCTGCAGCCTGTGGCAACAGGCAAAACAGCCGCTCCCCCTGTGGTCAGCTGGAGGAGAAGTGGATGACAGAGGACAAGGTGGTTGGATGGCATCTCTGACTCAAAGGACATGAGTTTGAGCAAACCCCAGGAAACAGTGAAGAACAGGGAAGCCTGGCGTGCTGCAGTCCATGGGGTCTCAAAGAGCCAGCCACAGCTGAGCAACTGAACAGCAACCCTGGGGTCCCACCTGAGCAGCACAACTCAGAAGCCTGACAGCTCCAGGCAGGAAGGCCATGCAGAGGGTCTCCGCCAAGGCCTGGGTGCGAGGGGAGGGGTTTAGGTTACAGGGCCTGCAGGTCAGGGGACTTCCTGATCCAGAGCAGTGAGATGCTGCCAGGTGCTGAGAAGGGGACATCAGGAGGAGCGGGGGGCTTCACCCCCAGGAGGTGCCTCAGAGTCACCTGGGGAGAGTGGGGAGCAGAGAGCTCCTCAGGCTCCAGGCAGACCTAGGGAGTCAGAATTTGGCACTGGCGGAGCAGCACCTGCCCTCTTCAGAGTGGTGAGGTGGCTCTCCCCTCAGGGTGAACGGGGCCTCAGAGCTCCCCTCAGAGCTGGGACCGCGAAGAGCAAAGAGTAGAACTTCAGCATTAGGAGGATCTGTGCTGCGAGTTCTGCCTCGATAGTATTAGTTCTGGAACCTTCTGCAAGGCACAAAGCTCAGTTTCTTCCTGTTTCAAAGGAGGGTGTCAGTACCTCTTTTATAGGGGTGCTCTGAGGAATAGATCAACCAGTCCATTCTAAAGGAGATCAGTCCTGAGTGTTCATTGGAAGGAATGATGCTAAAGCTGAACCTCCAATACTTTGGCCACCTCATGCGAAGAGTTGACTCACTGGAAAAGACTCTGATGCTGGGAGGGATTGGGGGCAGGAGGAGAAGGGGATGACAGAGGATGAGATGGCTGGATGGCATCACCGACTCGATGGACATGAGTTTGAGTGAACTCTGGGAGGTGGTGATGGACAGGGAGGCCTGGCGTGCTGTGATTCATGGGGTCGCAAAGAGTCGGACACGACTGAGTGACTGAACTGAGGAATAGATGAAATAATGCACTGCCTCTATATGGTTGGTTCTCGACAATTAACATGCTTTCCTTTTCCACTGCCTCAGGGCCAGGAGCGGAGTGAGCCCAGCCAGGTGGCTTGAGGCGTGCTCTGGATGCATTCATTCTCAGGTGAATGAATGGGACCCAGAGCTGGCACCTCCTTCAATTTTGCACCCTGGGGCATCACTTGCTCAACCCTAGTCCCAGCTTGCCCTGCTTTTGAGCAATTTGTCATCTCGGGCACAGGTTTGTTCAGTTCAAGAAATTCTGGAGAGGGACCCTCAAAGTCTGCAGAATCTCACAGGTGACGTGAAGAAGTAAACATGGGATGTGCATGTGATAATCAGAGAGAGAGATAAATCCTGGGGAGATGAGGACCCAAAGGCAGCATCTGACCCAGACTGGAGGGGCAGGGGAGGGGGGCTGAGGAGTGGAGTTGGAAGGATTAACCAGCGGGAGTTAACCAGCATCACCGACTCTCCTGCAGTGGGATCCCGGCCCAGTTAATCTTGTTCTACCACCAGGAGGACAATTTGGCCCAGGCCTACTCTGAGATCCTAAGGCTGTGCCCACAGGACACCGGCCACCTGTACGGAAAGTGTAAAAAGCTCACCAGATGCTTCTAGAGCTCAGAGGGTTGGCATCGCTGAGATCTGGCCCCCATGAGTCGGCACAAGGCAGCTGCAGAGGAGTGTGGGAATATCCCCGTGGGAAGGAGGATCTCACCTGCCACTCAGCAACAAGGCCACTAGCGGCTCACTCCTTCGGAGTGAAGGCGCTGCAGTCATGAATCACGCCACTCCCCAACTATTTTGAAAGGAAGCTTCCGTGATGAAGGAGGAGAATTACAGAGAGCAGTGCCAGCGTTGGGAAAACATGCCCAGCTTCCATCGGCAGCCGTCACTTGCTTTCTTTCTGCTCGAGGTGCATATGACAGGAGCTTCCGAATAGCGCATAAGTGCAGGAAACTCTGTGAGTGTGTGTGTTTGTCTCTGAGCGACTTTCATCCTGCCAGAGGTTCAGTCTGCCTGTAAAACCCGCTTCCTTGTCTGCAGCTGGCAAGGCAGCTCAACAATGGAATGAACTCAGCTTGTCTCACCGCCCCCACCTAAACGAAGCTCACTCCCATCTCTCCCTCCAGCACAGGAGCTTACATTGGTACACCGTTATAGACACATGGCGGAGGGTGGGATCCTTGGTAAGATTTCCCCAGCTTGAGCTCCAGCCGGGAGGGCTCCTCTCCACTTCACCTGCCACCACAGAGCCATCCTCCACCTCCAGCTGCAGCCCTGTAGAAATTCCAGCAAGCTCCAGTGAAAATTCCTGTGTGGGTGATAAACTCTCTGCTGGACAGGGCCACCTAAGGACAGGGATGTTGTAGAAAAAGACCTCTGGAATTTGCTGCAGACTTTATGATGCCATGATCAGAACTGTTCCCAGAGGCCTTTGATGTCCCTTGCTGTTTGAAGCCATTGTCTTGTCTATGGTAATGGTCAGATTCTCTGGGACTGAAAAGACTTTAAAAGTCAGCTGGTTCCCTCTCCTCTCCTCCCCTTCCCTGCCTCCTTTTCCCCTCTTTCCATTCATCAGCCCACTTGTATCCTTCTAGCAATGGGGAACTCAGTATGTCTCAAGGCTCAGGGCCACCTGGATGGTTCTATGGCTCTTCTTCCATTGAGCTGAAGTTTGTCCACAATGAGTTGATTGTCACACCCAAGGAGCACAAAAATGGAATCTACTCTATCCATGACATCACCCTGCAAGCCGCATGCAAACCTGAGCCTTCTCTCCTTGGGGAGAACAGCCCTACTTCCTTAAACTGCTCCTCTTGTGCATTGTTTTATGTTCCTTTGATTGGAAATGAATATCCAAAGGCCATTCTGATTCAGATATTTTTTCTTCCAGGGAATTTAGTGAGCAACATGGCCAACTTTGAGCCTAATATGTTGGTTTATCAAAGTGGCATCATAGCTATTACTCCCAGAGTGATTGAGTCCTGCCAACATCGTGTGCCTGATGACGGCCTGACCAGGGAGATCCAGTCAGTCCTCTGGCAAAACACTCATTCTGCCCAGAACCCAGGCTTAGAGAGTAATTTTCAAATTGCTGAAGCCCCAGGGACTTCCTGGTGGCTCAGATGGTAAAGAATCCACCTGCAATGTAGGAGACTTGGTTTTGATCCCTGGGTCGGAAGATCCCCTGGAGAAAGGAATGGCAGCCCACTCCAGTATTCTTGCCTGGAAAATGCCATGGACAGAGGAGCCTGGCAGGCTACAGTCCATGGGGTGGCAAAGAGTTGAACATGATTGAGCAACTAACACTTCAGGGGATTCTCAAAGGACAGTGGACATCCTTTAGATGTGAAACTTAGCGGAGCTGATACCTGCATGCTGTCTTCTGTGTACTCGTGTACAAATCAATCTGACCTCCTGTACTTTCGTTGAAGTTAAGATAAGGAATGTTTTTGAGGGTACCCAGGAGGCCCTTCACCTTACCAGGAAATCCTTGTTTGCAAGAGAATAAACCAGTCTCTGGAGGTGATGACTAGGTCAGAATTCCAGGACAGAAGAGACTTACCCTTGACCACCCCTTTGCTGGAGCAAAAACAGTACAGGGGTCCCCCTTCTCTCCAAAGAAATGTGGTTCAGATCTGCTGGCTCTGAATCAGAAAGACTAGCACTCCGAGGAGCTGTCTCCCTGCTTGAGAGCATCCAATCCCTTCCACCACCTCAGTGCCTGATTTCCAATTTGTTGGTGTTTTCCATTTCATTTTCATCCCCCTCACCTTTCCTCCCTGCGGAATCATTTGGGGCTTTGATTTTCCCTTTGTTGGAATGAGAATTTCCTTCCTATCACAACTGCACCTCCCTCTTCCCACCCCCATGACATTGTTTAATTCAGCTGTTTCCTGCACCTGACTTTGCCTCGCACCAACCAGGGGGTGGGCAGAATCGCAGCCCACAGCCCTGGGCCTCTCCAGTTATACTCCCTTCTGCGGGTGTCAGGATGGAGTGAGCTTTAATTACTGACACTGCTGTGCCTGGAATAGGGGCTTGGCGAAGCCTCCACTCCATCCCTGGTGGTCTGCCCAGTATCCTGGCAACAGGAACCTAGGATATTCCCATAATCCTCTGGCTGGTGAAGATCCCAGTCTCTTTCCCTGGACTTCCAGACAGGACTGTCCCACAGTCACTGTGCCAAGTTTGAGGAGGGATGGTGGTATGGGAGAAGAGGAAGCCTCTTTTAAGAACTGCAGAAAATGAAACTCTATTATCTATCTCCCGTGCTCTCCCACTCATGGGGTCTTCCTGTGGCAATGGATTGCGTGCATGCACGCTAAGCCACTTCAGTCGTGTCCAACTCTTTGAAATCCCTTGGACTGTAGCCCTCCAGGCTCCTCTGTCCATGAGATTCTCCAAGTAAGGATACTGGAGAGGGTTGCCGTTTCCTTCTCCAGGGCTGGGAATGGATTGCTCTAACCTAAATCCTAACCACTGTCATTTTATTTACTGTCAGCAATTATTCTTTTAACAAATTTTATTTCTTTGGCCGTGTCAGGCCTTAGTGGTGGCACACGGGATATTTCTTTGAAGCTCATGGGCCCCCCTCTAGTTGTGACACATGGACTTAGCTGCCCTGCGGCATGTGGGACCTTAGTTCCCCGACCAGGGACTGGACCCATGGGCCCTGTGTTGAAGGCAATTCTTAACCACTGGACCACCTGGAGGAAGTCCTCCACTAGATTTTTGCCTTTATTAAAGCCAATCTGGCTTTGTTCTCTCTCACTCTCCTCATCTCCAAGGTTGGTCAGGTGGGCAAGGTGTTGGGATCAGGGTATCCTTGTCTCCTTCATGGCTTTAATTCATCTCTCTCCATCTTATTTCCATCTTTGGCTCAGGCTCCACAAATGGCTATTTTCCTATTAGCATCTCTTTTGCATCACAATTCCCAGTGGTGATGGAATTGAGATGGCTCCTCAAAGAAAGCACAGCTCTGTCGATCAACCGTTTATTGGGTGTTGAGACCATCATACCAATTTCACTATGCCAAGATTTTTATTGATGTTCTCCAACCTGTAATCCATGGTCAAAGGGATTTTGAAGTGAGGAAAGGCCCTGGTCTGCATAAGTAGCCCATCTGTCCATGCATTGAATTATTCATTTAACAAATACTTTCTGACTCTCTAGCCCCAGCCAGTCACTGGGCAAAGCATGAGGAAAATGAGCTAAGAGAACATGATTCTTCTTCCCAAGTCACTGACAGGCTTGGGGAAGCCATATGTATCCATGTACGTGTTATAGTGCCAGGTGGTGGGTACTTTACATGTACAGAGTGGGAACAGGGCAGCTGTGCCTGGGGCCTCAAGGAAGGGATCATACAAGAGATGACTTCTGAACCATGCCTTTGAAGGAAACATAGGAGCTGTATGGACAGCTGAGAAGGTGGAGGGAAGACTTGATGTTACATTGTTCAGACCAACAAGGCACTTTCAATTGCTTTCCCTGGTGTTTGCCTCAAACTTAGAAATTATGAACTATATTGCTGATCCTCTTAGTCTAGTACAGTATCAATACAGGGGCTTCCCTGCTGGTTCAGAAGGTAAAGTGTCTGCCTGCAGTGCGGAAGACCCGGGTTCAATCCCTGGGTCGGGAAGATCCCCTGGCGAAGGAAATGACAATCCACTCCAGTACTCTTGTCTGGAAGATCCCATTGATGGAGGAGCCTGGTAGGCTACAGTCCAGAGGCCACAAAGAGTCAGATACGACTGAGCGACTTCACTTTCTTTCTTGCAGCATCTTCCGTGTGCTCGGCTCTGTGCTCTGGGGCACCCTGCAAGTGGCATCAGCTGCTATTTGTAAAGATGAGGGACGCCAGGCCACACAGAGGGTGCAGGCATCAGGGCCTGAAATCAGGCCCAGCCGTCTACTCCTCACTGAGGCTAATGCAAGCATCTTCCAGGAAGTGTAGAGGGCTCTGCTTATTGTCTGAATTCTGGGTTCCTAAGCGTGCCAAGTGTGCACTAGTCACAATTTAGATGTAAGGAGAGCATAAATCTGTCCGGGGGAGTTCTGATTTTGGTGTCTGCTCTTTAATCAACAGCATTAGGCATTCCAATTGAAAGGTCTTAATCTGATGGTCTCCCAGAAGAGTCGTTGGTTCTGACATGGACATATTACATGGCTTCCTGACTGCCAGGAAGACAGGGCCAGCTTCCCAAAGGAACAGAGATGCTGCTCTCTTTGCATTGTCATTGGATCAAGGGCCAGAAATGAGCTTGGTTTTCATCACAGCTTCAAAGCGTAGCGTTGGAGCAGACCTTGGTTAGTTCAACGCTTCTGCCCCTGAAAAGACCACACGATGTCCTTGGGGGGCCACCCTAGCCAGGTGAAAATAGATCCTACTGCCAAAGAGAATCCATGATTTCCTTTCCAGAGGACTCTGAAAGAGCGCCTTTAGTTACATTTAAATAATGCAAGCTGAAGTTTAAATGTTTTTCCCTTTGTTCTGGTTTCCTCCACATTTCAGACTTGGCAGGCTCATCATCTAGGAGTGAGAGAGGGAGCTCTCAGTGGAAGGTGTTCTGGGTGGGTTGGTGGCTGTGGGCATCATTCCTGGGGAGCAAAGGAGGTCGGGAAGATCCCCCTGGAGAAGGGGATGGCTACCACTCCAGTATTCTTGCCTGGAGAATTCCATGGTCATAGGAGCCTGGCAGGCTACAGTCCATGGGGTCGAAAAGAGTTGGACACGACTGAGCAACTCACATGCAACAACAAAGGAGTTAGTGTGCTCAGGCTGCAGCTGGAAGGGGAGAGGCCCGTGGAGTTCCTTCAGCTCAGTGCCCGTGGCCTCTCCCAAGAGCGGCCTCCCCGGTCACTGCACACAAAGCGCCTCATCCTTCTGGCCTGCTTTATTTTCTTCATAGTACTGCTGGCTACATTTCCGCTTATTTATATCCATTTCCCCTTGGAATGTAAGCGCCACAAGCACAGCACTGTCTTGGTTGCTGCTGTGTCTCCTGATGTCTTGTAGGGGCTCAATTAATAGTTGATTAAAGAATATGAAAAGTTTTTGTCTAGACTCTGAAATATAAGTTAGGTACATATTTTTCTGGACTTACAATTAAAAGGCCAAGTCTGTGAAGCCCTGGAGTCACTGTGAAGACTACTGCAGACAAGGACTTCCCTGGTGGTCCAGTGGTTGAGACTCTGCACTCCCAATGCAGGGGGCGTGGGTTCGATTCCTGGTCAGCGTGCTTTTGGAGAGGCAGCAGTGAACAGTGACTTGAAGCGAGATCTTTACTCCCTGCCCAGGAATTGAACCTGGGTAACTTGGATGAGAACCAGAAATCCTAACCACCAGACCAGCAGTTGTGTGTGACTCTTTGCGATCCCATGGACTATAGCCTGCCAGGCTCCTCCGTCCACGGAATTTTCCAGGCAAGGGTACTGGAGTGGGCTGCCATTTCCTCCTCCAGGGGATCTTTCCAACCCAGGGGCTGAACCTGGGTCCCCCGAATTGCAGGCAGACGCTTTACCGGCTGAGCTACCAGGGAAGCCAACTTGGATGAGAACCAGAAATCCTAACCACCAGACCAGCAAGGGTTAGGGGCCAGAAGCTATTTTTTCCTGGATCTTTGCCCCCATTGAAAAGTGCATTTTTCATGGAGGCAGAAACTGTAAATACAGGTACAAAGTTTGTTATTAGAGATGTCGCACAACAAGTGGGGGAGCACTCAGAGAAATGGTTCGTCAGTTAAGACAGAAGCAAGGCAGAGATGCTCACCTGCAGAGGGATGAGGTGGGCGTCCCTGCTGATGGGAGGGACACAGTAAAGCAGAGGTTTAATCATTCATATAGGGCAGTTCTTCTGGGTCTTTGTCTACTTTAGCCAATTATCTGGTTTCTTTTTCCATACCTGACCTACCCTGGGACCCTCCCAAACATGTGTATGCAACTTTTCCCAAGATGGATTCCAGTCCAGAGGCCTATGGGGCAGCTTTGGCCCATCCCATAACAGGGGAACCAAAATCCTGTATGCTGCACACTGTGGCCAAAGAAATAAAAAAAATAAATTATTATATAGATATAAAATGTAGTAGATACATAATGTTTATCTCTGCATCCTCTTTTCTTTTGGGGCCCCCATGGTTCTAACTGGCCTGTCAATCACAACAGGCCATAGGGCTAAGCACATCACCCAGCTCTTCCCTTAGGACAGTGATTGGCCCAAGAATTGATCACATGATCCAAATAGAACCAATTAGAGTTCTTTCCTGAAATTTATATATTTGTGCTAAGAAGGGGGGAAAAGCTATGAATCAGGGCATTTGAAAGCCATCTTCTCTGTCACAAGGGCATAAAAGCTATTTTTCAGATGATACAGACAAACAGATGAGATGTGGATGGTGAGAGGCTGGTGTCTGACGGCACTGATTCCCGGCTCTGGCTTCTGGTTGTTGGATCCCTGGAGCTCTTCATTCTTTGAACACTCTTAGTTATTTTCCACTTTACAAGCCAACATTTTGCTTAATTAGTTTGAGATGGTTTTCATTTGTATGCAGCTGAAAAGATTTATTCCTGGTCATCCATTTATTGGTGTTTTCATTTATGAATTTAGTCATTAATATATTTAACAAAGATTTATTGACTATAAAACACCATTGTTGTATAACAAAGAATTTGATTAATCTTTGTTCTTGGTTCCCAGGATGGAGCTTCTAAACTCTTGGAAGTAGTATCTTTGTTATTCACAATGGGCCCCTGGGGACCACACCTGAGTTTGTACTAAGGACTTGATTCTGGATGGAGGTTGGTCCTTCCAGAGAAACAAACTTTGTGATTACAGAGTTGGGCTTTGAGTGAAGTGATGTTGGCCTGACCTCCTCCAGAGAAGGGAGGGGATTTATAGTTCAGTCACATGGCCAGTGATGCAATCAATCATGTCTACATAATGAAACCCTAATAAAAACTGAGCGCCAAAGCTCAGTGGAACCTCCCAGCTGGTGAACACGCTGACATCCCAGGAGAACCACACATTCTGATTCCAGGAAAAGAGGGTATGGAGGCTACCTTGACTATGAGTCTTTTCATTTGGCTGGCCCTGATTTGTATCTTTTATCATAAACACATTGAAAGTATAGTACATTCCAGAGTTCTGTGGGTTGCTATGTTTAGTCACTAAGTCATGTCCAACCCTTTGCAACCCCATGGACTATAGCTCACCAGGCACCTCTGTCCATGGGATTTCCCAGGCAAGAATACTGGAGTGGATTGCCATTTCCTTCTCCAGGGGATCTTCCTGATCTAAGGAATCTAGCCCTCATCTCCTGCACTGGCAGGCAGATTCTTTACTGCTGAGCTGCCAGGGAAGCTGTATTGAACTATAAAGCCGAAGGAAGTTATAGAAACTTCTGAACTTGCTGCCAATTTTTCCAAAGAATAGGTGGCCTGAGGATCCCCAAACTTGTGGCTGGCATCTGAAGTGAGAGCAGTCTTCTTGGGGACTACCCCCTTAATCTGTGGTGTCTGCATTAATTCAGAGGGTTTGTGCAGAATTTTACTGCAGTATTATAACCATACATATGACCCAATCATTCCGTTCTAGGTATTTATTCAAGAAAAAAGGAAATAAGTCATTTTTCACCAGATGAAAACTTTGTATACAAATGTTTTTAACAACTTTCTTTGTAATAGTCCTAAACTGGTAACAGCCCAAATGTCCATCAGTAAGTGAATAGATAAAGTGTAGAATATCTGATCAATGGGATACCACTCAGTGATAAAAAGGAACAAATTAGTGAAACAAGCAATAAAATGGAGAGTCTTAAAATAATGATGCTGAATGAAAGAAACCACACAAAAAAGAGTGTACACTTTGTGCTTTCATTTTCTTAAACCTCTAGGGAAGACCAACTAACCTATAGTGGCAAGGCGGCCTGAGAGGAGAGGTGGGGAGGGGTGACAGGGAAACGTTATGAAGGGCAGGAGGATAGGAGGATACTTCTGGGGTGGTGGGTGTGTTCAGTATTTTGACTGTGGTGATGGATTCTGAGGTGTAGATCCCTGTCAAAACTAACCAAACTGGGGGAAATAATCTAAAAAAAACCCCAAAAGCTGGCTATATATATAACTGATTCCCTTTGCTGTACATCTGAAACTAACTCAACATTGTAAATCAACTTTTTCTGTTGTTCAGTCACTAAGTCACGTTTGACTCTTTGCAACCTCATGGACTGCAGCATGCCAGGCTTCCCTGTACTTCACTATCTTTCAGAGTTTGCTCTAATTCATGTCCACTGAGTCAGTGATGCTGTCTAACCATCTCATCCTCTGCCACCCCTTCTCCTTTTGCCTTCAGCCTTTCCCAGCATCAAGGTCTTTTCCAGTGAGTTGGCTCTTCGCATCAGGTGGCCAAAGTATTGGAGCTTCAGCTTCAGCATCAGTCCTTCCAATGAATATTCAGGGTGGATTTCCTTTAAATTGACTAGTTTGATCTCCTTGCAGTCCAATTAATACTTCACTAATTTTTTTAAATTACAAAATATTAAAAAAGGAAAAAAAACTCATCCAATTGTACATTTGAAATGTAAGTAGTTTATTGTATGTCAATGAAACCTCAATAAAGCTATTACAAACATCATCATGGTAGGTCCAGTGAAAGGCTGGGAATTTCCTTATAACATATCCTATACCTCTGACTCAGTAAATCCCAGGAGGACTCCTGACTTACCTCCAATGTACTGTTGCTCCTGACAAACCCTCTCCCGGTTAAGGACACTACCCTCCACCCAGAACCCAGAAACCCAAGAGCCTTTCTGGACTTTATCCTTTTCTTTCTCCAACAGCCCACTGGAAATTAAATTCTGGTGATTCTTTTTCCACTTTAATATCTCTTAAATTCAACTCCTCCTCACCAACAGAGTTCAGATCATCATTACCTTACATGTGAAGAGTTACAACAGACTCCTAACTGGGTTTCCAGTTTCCACTCTTACTGTCATGACCACAGTCCCACCTACTCCTGCTTTTGGCAGCCTCCTATGGTATCCATCCTCTACACTGTTTCCAATAAGACCTTTCTAGAACCTATGTGTGACTCTGAAGGACCTTAATACATGTTGTTTCTTCCAGATAAAAGGTAGAAAATAAATGTCATTTTCCCTTCTTTGCCTGGATAATACTTGCCTTAAACCATGGCTTTATTATAGAGACCTTCCCATACTCCCAGTCTAGTTATGTATCTCTGTGAGCGCCCGGAACTCCTCCTTGATAGGAGTCTGTGTGCTCACAAATGCTACATTCATGGTTAATTTACTGTCTGTCATCAGACTGTACTGCTCATGAAAGAATTATGTCTGTTTCATTTATTACTATTTCCCAGTGCCTTGCTCAGTGTCTGGTCCAGACAGGAGTTCCATAAATATCGTTTGCCAACTCAAGGAGGGTTCAGTCTACTAGGATTGTAGCATCACAGGGACCCAAATATATACATTAGGCAAATTCCATATACCTTAAAGCACGACCTAAACAAAACGCTACAGTGGATCACAGAAAGGGAAGGGATCTGGTTGTGGAATAAGAAAGGGCCGGAAGAAGGAAGGGGCAAAGGGAGCCGGGTCAGTCCTTCCACGGAGAATGGACTTGACAGAGGAGAAGATGCAAGAATGTATACAATGAATGTGGAGAGTAGAATAGTCCACTTTCTCTGGATTATACATTTACAGAGTGAAAATAGTAGGGAGAAGGAAGGCTGAAAATGCCTTGAGGCCAGTGCTTGGAGAGTGTTAAATATCCAATTATTTGGTGGCCTAGGGGGACCATAGAGGGTTTCTGAACAGGTGAATGACTTAGCTAGCTGTGCTGCTGCCAGTTTTCTTCTTCTCTCCTCTCCTCCGCTTCCCTTCACTTCACCTCCCTGCCCTCACCTTTTTGGTGGGAGGAATCATGGTAACAACGGACCATAACATCGATTAGAAGGAGATAGAAACCAGAATTGGACACCTACTGCTTAGACTGTTGTCCAAATACTCAGGTGTTAGCCTTGAAAACAAAGGACTCGGCCAGATGTGAGAGGAGCGGTAGAAACAGATTTTGAAGGTCTTGGCACTTGATTACTCAAGAGGATGAAAGAAAGAGAAGGTTCAAAGATGAAGCAGTGGTTTCAACCCCTGTTACCCAGAGGATGATAGTATCTTTATTAACTATCACTGAAGAGTTGGTTTGGTGGGGGAGGGGAGTGGGAAAGAACTGGGAATGAATTTGGCCTGTACATCCAGATGAATGCAATTCCTGGCAGTCTTTGATCAAGAAATTCCACAGGCTTCTTTCCTGCTGTGCTCAGTCCTTTGGGAACCTCTGCCAGTCAAGTGGATGGGAGATCCATCTTCAGGGAGAGATTTTTTTTTCCCCTTAATAAATAACAATGCTAAATTGCAAGCGTGTGTGGGAGTATCAGGACATGGCTCCTCAATCCTGCTATTGTGTTCGAGCTCTGGGTAATTAGTGTCTGATAGTTTTAAACAGATGGGTCTCTCTGGCAGCAGGGATTACAGCTTGAAATCAATCCTGAACAAATATTATATTAATTTCCCAACTCCCTCTCTCTGTGGACAAAACCCGTTCTTTTCCTCTGAACACTGTAATGACGAGAACATTAATATTAGATCATTTAGAGATGAAACGGAAGTCGTGGAGGAGGAAGAAGGGACTGAACTTGGGAGCTGAGGAGGAGGCAGATGCTAAAAGTTTCATGTGGCAGGATGCAGACAGGAGGCAGGAAAAGGAAATTCTGAGAGCACACTGGGCGGGGTGGGGGTCTGTTCAGGGTTTCAGCGATCCCCAAATGTTCCGCATGAGCTTGACATTGGCACCTTTTCTGACAACAGCCTGGGTAGACTCAGATGTTTATGCCATCTCAGAGAGGAGATGGGTTCTACATAAATAGGTCTGCAGGGGGCCTGGCTAGACTTCTGACTTTCCAATCAGACTGGGCCATCTACAATTCAAAAACAAACCAGGCTACCTGGAGTGAGCCTGCAGCCTCTGCCCCCACCACCTGGGAAGCACAGCCTCTTCTCCTGGACTGTTAAAAAGGAAAAAGCTACCAACCGCATCCTCCCATAGTGGCAGATGATGAAGCCCATGCTCTCGTTCCCAGCCTTGGGTAAAAACTAGGCCTGGAAATGTTGAAATCTATAGCCTGTCAGCCCTCGATTATTAATGCTAATATAATTCCTGAATCATTTTTCTTTGGCTTTGTAAGCTTTGGGTTTTTTGTTTTTTTTTTGTACTTCTATCTGGCCTTACCTACCTAATCATGCTCGGCTCAGGTTGACGTTAAAGCATGAGGCTCAGCAGCAACTGTGAAGTTGGGAAGAGAGCAGGGAGTTGGGGCTGGCCCTGTCTTGCTAGTGAGGAGTCTCGAGGTCAGAGTCCCCCCCACCCACCATGCTCCCCTCCAGGAGCATGAACTCCCAGAGCTGATGTAACGTGTCCAATGTCTGTCTTGTCACTCTTTTATCCCTGGCCCAAAGTAAGTACTCAGTACTTGTTGACTAGTTAATTATTTCACTTAATTTCAGGCCATAAAGGACGCCAACTTGGGACTAGAGGGACCAGCTGAGAACCATGGCCCTTCTGCTCAGAGGCTTGACCTTGCGAGAAGGTTCCTATGAAATGTGAAGGAGCTTGCCCCACCCCTTCTACTATAACCCAGGGGCTTCTCCTGGGGACAAAGGAAAGTCCTTCAGCTCCCATTCTATAGATGCTTGGGGACACACATTCTATACTGGTCCAGGTCTGCATGGCTTCCAGAGATGAAGAGCAGTGATCCTGCCTGTTGGAGGCATCATTTCAATTCTAGGAAAAGACTAGTAGAAGGAAAGGGCCGTGTGGAAAGCACCTTTTGCTAAACTCTTAGTATGGGCTCAGGTACCTTAGACACATTAGCTCATTTATCATTTACCTGGCAGCCTCCTTTGACCATTACTAATTTCTCCATCTTTTTTATCTAATGCAAACAGTCACAGGTAGACTGCTTTTTTAAAAGATCTATTTATTTATTTAGCTCTGCTGGGTCTTCATTTCTACACAGGCTTTGTCTAGGTACGGTAAGCAGGGGTTACTCTGTTGTGGTATACAGTCTTCTCATGGCGGTGGCTTTGGGAATCACAGGCTCTAGGACATGGGCTCAGTGTTGTGCAAGGCTTCGCCACTTTGTGGCATGCCGGATCCTCCTGGACCAGGGATCAAATCCACGTCCCTTACATTGGCAGGCAGGTTCTGAACCACTGGACCACCAGGGAAGTCCCTAGTTTCCCCATCTTAAAGATGAGTGGAAGCTCAGAGAGTCTGAGAGGGTCTTCAAGGTCACAGAGGGTGTATATGGCAGGCCAAGCTTCAGGAACAGATCTGCTCACCTGGGTGCTACCACAAATTCTCCCCTCTCTGTCCTGGTGAGTGTATTCAGGAAGAGGTTGCAGAAGCCAAAAGATTTTGCTGTCTTAGACCACTACTTTCAGTGGCAGAACTGGAAGTCCCACAGAACCAGAAACCCCAAGAGAGGCATTATTGTGTAACAGCACAGGGCCCAGGACTCAGACCTAAGTGTTCAGAGACCCTAGTTAGATTACACCTCAGTCTCCTCTGTGTCTTCACATGCAACATTGGAGGTATCGACTGTGTGACCTCCTACACCCCTCCTGTATCTGACATGATCCCAGACTCCAGCAGACTGTTTCTATAACCTGCAAATCCTAACTCAGACCACTCCAAGGTCTGGCTTCCCACACCTGAGGGAAGGAAACAGCGATCCTCCTGACCTCTCCTTTGTTGCTGGCCATCCCTCCAGCTCCCCACCCCTACCCCATTTCAGGTCTAAATTGAAGGGTAGAGGTGAAGGCAGCAGTGGAAGAGTCTTGAGAAATACAAGTGCCCTTGAACCCTCAGTCTCCACATGTTTGTTGTTTCGGTCTGGCCAATTAGAACAGGGGTTTGCCTTGAAATCTCTCATTTCGTTGGTCTCGGGTGTGGTCTGGACATTGGGATTTTAAAATACTTCCTGGGTGATTCTAATGTGTAGACTGAGAACCACTGAATTAGGGTAAAATTAGTACTGCCCTTACTCCCCCCATGGCAATATTTTGAGAAAGTGATGGCCTAGACTTTTGATTGGAACAGCTACACCTGCATTGATCACCTTAAAGGGGGGCTGCAGGATGGCTGTATGCTCCTGGTCACTCTGGGTTCCATGGTATCCTTGGTGTTGGGTCAAAGTCCTCCTCAAATGTCCATTTTGGCCTTTCCATCTTCTTAGGTACCATGTTTGCTCTGCAGGGTTGCAGCCAAGGAAGACATAGTTAAGTGAGGAGGTAGCATCCAGGTAGGCAACACCTCTTCTTGGTTAACTTGCCCCATTTCCCACCTGGTCTGGGGAAACTGGGCCTTGGGCTGTGGGAGCAGCACATGCAGACCTGGCCAGCTGGCCCTAAAGAAATGCCACCAACCTTGACCTGGGTAGTCACTGGGGCAGCTGTTGGGCTGGGCCAGGGCTGGGCCTCATCCATTCCAGCGTTGGTGTGCTGAGCCCTGCACTTGGCCTAGGTGCTAGTGGTGGAGAGGCAAGGGAGCGGCTGTCTTAGCTCAGGGGCTCCACTCCGGCTCATCGTCCACTCAAACCCATGCAACAGGAACATAAAAGATTTAAAATCTCAGTCCTCAGCCTTCCAAAGAGTGTTGGTGGGTGAGGACAAACTAAATCCCTGCTTTCATTCCTTCCCCCAAATGGAGCTCACATAAAGCCTTTAAACCATCGGCTTTTATCTGTTTTTAGTGTCCAATTTAGGGCTTTGTGAGGGGCTCCCTCCAGGGCTTTCTCAATGGATTTATATCCCAGTCAGATAGCGTCTCCAAAAGCTTGTCTGAGCTGGAAAGTAGAGAAACATCCTTCTCCACTGTCAAGTGACAAGCGACAGCACCCAGGCAGCCGGCTTGAGAACTCAGAGGACCCACTCTGGATGCCGGTACCAGGCTGGGCCCTGCCTGGAGAGGGCTCTGTATTGCCTTTCCTCTTCTGAGTGCAGAGACTCTGACTCTGAAAACCTTTCAACAAAGCACTGGTTGTCCTCTCAGCCTGTCACCTGCAGGCATGAGGATGTCAGCTCCCTGGCCAACTACCAGGTGCCATTTGAAGAGCTGTGCGTGTGGGGGGTGTGAGGGGGAGTGCTCAGAAGCCTGCTCTGGCTTGCCTGGGCGGAAACAACAGCCCTCTTCTTGATGGCTAAGCCGACTCTTCCAGCTTCTACCAGGAGCTGCATTAACCCCCTGCTCTCTGCCTACATTCCTGCTCTTAGCTGGGAAGTCATTGTTCTTTCTTGTGATACACATTTCTTGTGCCTGTATGCTCAGTCGTCTCTGGCTCTTTGTGACCCCATGGACTGTAGCCCACCAGGCTCCTCTGTCCATGGGATCTTCCAGGCAAGAATACTGGACTGGGTTGCCATTTCCTCCTCCAGGGGATCTTCCCAACCCAGGGATGGAACCCATGACTCCTGCGTCTCCTGCATTGCAGGTGGATTCTTTGCCAATGAGCCATTGGGGAAGTCTTGAACATCTACTATCTTCCAGGCAGAGTTCGGCATGGGGGTTTCCGTGCCTAAGTGGCTCGTGGTGAATGTGAGGCAGAGAGGCAAGTAGGTGATGACAGCAGAGTTAATTGTGAAGAAAGAAGAAAACATGAGGGACTGAGATGTTCAGAGAAGGAGCAGTGAGCCCGCCTGGGGGTTCAGGAGATGTCCTAGAGCAGAGACCAAGAGAGTAGTGAGTATCCCCAGTAGGGGATGGTGGCAGAAGTCTTCTTATCTTAAGAGATCATGGCCCCAGTGGGTATTCATAGGATTCCTGGGCATTCCTGGTTTATACCTGTTGTCCCGGCAACACTTTCATTCTAAAAATGTCACTGTTCAGATGACAAACAGTCATAAATCAGAACTGTTTCTGAAAAACCTATGAATAGCATATTCACAGAGCATATGTAGCTCAGGATTGAAACCCTATTTTGTGACAGAGTCAGCGTGCCCGGTGTGTCCTTTATGTGTGGGTATGGCAAAGGGCCATCATGCAGAGTGTGTGTGCTGGCTCCATCATGTCACTAGAAATTTCAAAAAATGACCTGGGGTTTGGGAAAGGTGGTCGTAAGATGTAACAGAAACCATTTTAATTTACATCTGCCTTTTACAGTTCTGGAGACTGAAGTCCAGAGAGGGAAGGGGAGGAGCAGAGAGGAAAGGTGAGCAGTGCTTGGGCTTCTGCTGTGAGGTACACCCTTTGCTGCACACCCATCTGTGGGCACCCTTTCAGCAAATCAGAGGTAGATATATGCCCATTTTCCAGATGAGCATGGAACTTGGAGAGCTTCTACAACTTGTAGCTACAAGGTCGTGCAGCTTCAAGCAACAGGTTAGGTTTCCTGACTTGCGGCCCAGTGCCCACCTCCGTGACATCACCACTCATGGGACAGGGGCTTGGACAGCCTTGTTTGGGGCTGTGGTGACTCCAGCTGGCCTCTTTCCAGTCTTGCCACTGTCACCAGTCCCTAAGGGTCCTCTCACTTACTCTCTGAGAGGCATGTCTCCTGGGACGCATTGGATGGAGTCTGTCTTAGCCCCTGATTGCTCAGCCCCTGCACGTGGCAAGGACCCTGGGGAACAGGCAGGAAGAGGGGCCTCAGGCTGGAAGGAGCTGAAGACAGGCTGGGCTCCTGGTGGGATGGGCCCTGTTTCCACGGGCGGTGTGCTCCTGGGCATCTCTGTCTCTCTGGTCTATGAAGCAATGAAGGACTCTAAAGCTTTGATGTGGCTATGATTCCAGGGTTGACAGCCTCGCTTTTGCCACAGCCCCATCCTGATTCTGTGGTTAAACCCTGGGAGAATAGCATCTTCCGAAACCTTTCTGCCTTCTCATGGCCTACTAGAAAAGCACATTTGCTGGCTACGGTGATGTCTGAGGGCCCCAGAAGCCCAGAGATGAGGCCGAAGAGGGCACAAGGCCTGATGGAGGCCACTGAGGGGATGGCAGATATGAGCGTGCAGTGTGGGGCAGGTCGTTGCTTGGTCCTGGGCCCCAGGTCCCTACAAGGGGTGTGGGGCTTGGCTGGGAACCCCAAGTGAGCTCTTTCCTGGGGCTGAGCTAGGAAGGAGGCGGGGACTGCTTTTCCGGGCGGTTGAAAAAATAGCCCTGCCCAGGCTTGCCTCAGGTAAGTCCTGTTGGCATGAACCCCCTTGTCTGACATCCTTTCCTACGTCAGACCCCTGCCCTGCCCCCCTGGGAACAGCTCGCTGGCTCCAGGCCTCAGACACCTGGCCCTCCCCTCGTCCATGTGGGCGCAGTGGTTCCCGTGGATGAGCCAGGGCTCCAGGGGCGGCTGTAGAGGGGAGAGCGCAGTGAAAGATGGAGATCATTTGCACACCCAGACTTGTTCTTCCGAGCTCTTGTCAGGGTGCCCAGAACACTTAGCTCCCACCTTGCCGCTCCCAGGAGAGAGCCAGCGGCCGGTGAAGCCCAGGTGAGGCTCCGGCCTGCTGCTCCAGGTCGGCGTGCAGGGCCCCCACATATCATCAGGAAATCCGCCCCTACCATCTGAGAGCCCCACAAGGGATGGAAGGACCCTGTCCTTTGACTGCAACCTCCCCACCCCCTACCAATGTGGCCAAGGACTCTGAGCTTGCCTTCAGCGTCCCCTGGCTGGGTCACTGATCTCCTACCAAGGTCCAGGGTGTCAGTTGGGACCATGAAACTAACCACCCTCGCAGGATCTCAGGGAGCCACAGAGCTCTTTTTTCTAAGATTTTATTTTTTGGCTGTGGTGGGTCTTCATAGCTGTGGTGAGTGGAGGCCACTGCGGTGCTCAGGCTTCTCATTGTGGTGGCTTCTCTCTTGCTGGGAAGCACAGGCTCTAGGCGCATGGGCTTCAGTAGCTACAGCACATAGGCTCAGTAGCTGCAACTCGTAGGCTCTAGAGCACGGGCTCAGTCGTTGTGGCGTGCGGGCTTAATTGTTCCAAGGCATGTAGGGTCTTCCCAGACCAGGGATTGAACCGGTATCCCCTGCATTGCAAGGTGACTCATTACAGTCCATGGGGTTGCAAAGAGTTGGACTCAACTGAACGACTTTCCCTTTCTTAACCATTGGACCACGAGGGAAGCCCCGCAGAGCTCTTCGGTGCATTTCCGTATATGTCTGTGATGTGTCCTCCTGTGACTCCACACTGACTCTGCCCTGCTCTTTACCCTGACCGTGAATGCCCTCAGGGATAAAGATGCTTCTCTCAGAGTGCACAGGGTCATCCCGGCTCCTAGGAAGGAGCTCCTGTGTGGGGGAAGGGGTAGGGCCAAGTGGGTGCACATGACTTTAATAACTGCATCTATCTAGCGGTATTTTCACATCTGTTTTCTCACTTGAGGGTTCTGCTGAGCCTTATGAGGTAGCAGGGCAAGTTTTAACCCCCTGCACTTTGTATGTGGGGAGTCCCAGAACCTGTTAGGAGCTGGGACTTGTCTGAAATTAGATCCAGAGCAGCTCAGGGTGCAGGCCAGGCCTTCCTGCAGCCATCACTGGCTCACTCCCCTTGAGGGCTCTGCGTCTAACTGGGGAACCAGCTGTGCCCTGAGCCCATGGGGAACATGGGGCACTGAGCAGCCTGTGCTGTGCTGGCCTTGGCCTTCTAGGAGCCCGGAGATGTGGGAGAACCTGGAACCCCGATGGTTTGCAGTCAGACGGCCCGGTGGGAGGAGGCTGGCTCAGCAGATAGGCAGCCACCAAGTGAAAAGTGGGAACAGGGAGGCTTGATGAATGAGCACTAGGGTGGAGGGAACAGGGAGGCAGGAACATGGTGCCTGGCAAAACCAGTCGGTTGGTGCCCTTGCAACTATTGACTGAGTCCTGCCCTGGTCCTGCCTGCGAGTGAGGGACTTGGGTGTGACTGGATACATCAGCTGAGCATGGAGCAGGCGAGTGGGCACTGGCAAGGGTGAGCCAGACAGGACCATACAGTGGGTCACTCTACACTCTTCATGGCTCCCTTCTCCCAGCTCTGCTCCCCCAGATCCCAAGGTGCCCTTGCTGGGATCCACCCCTCCAGACTTCTCACTGGCGTCATTGTTCGTCAGCTTGGAGTCTGCTGAAGCCAGGCCATCTGGCCCGCGGATGTGTTCCCTCTTGGGCATCTTACCCATCCTGTCCCCTGGGCTTTTGCATGCCAGAGTCCTCCTCTAATTCTTGCTGCCCAGTGGTCCCTTCTGTCTTCCTCTCTTCTGCCCCCTTCCCTCCCCAGCACACCTTCACTGTGCTGCTCTGCCTGGGGTTCTCCCTTCTAGCATTTCTGTGCTTTCTTAGGGTGTCACCCTGATTCCGGACCTTAACCCAGTCCTGCCCTGCGAGGCCCCTGGGGTGGGCAAGCAGTCACACAGCCACCAAGTCCCTCCCAGATCTCCACATCACAGTCCAGATTTTCTCCATTAATCATATTGATTTCCTCTGCTACACTGCGGGGACCAAAGTCAGCGTCAGCAACTCGGCAGTTCATTAAGACCTGGTGGTCCCAGGGGCCTGGCCTTGTGTAAATATGTGAACGGGAGGCCAGGCCAGGGTCAAGGGGCACATGGGGCAGGGAGTGCAGGGCCAAGCAAGGCATCCGGCCGGGTGTGACCTGAACAGGAAGAATGTGAGGCCCCAGACAGGTCATGTGGTGGTTGCACTGGGAGACGGGCTTCAGGCCCCTCCCAGAACCAGCAGGGACCCTGTTCCACCAGATACAACTCCTGGCTCCCACCTACCCTCCCTGCCCATCCTCCTGACTGTCTTTCCACCAAATCCCTGGCAGTCCTTGTGCTGGGCACCTGAGATGAGAGCTTCTCAAGTTTATCTCTGCCCTCAAGGAGATGCCATTCCACTGGGAAGGCACACGTACATGCTGAGTCACTTCAGTCATGGCTGACTCTGTGCGACCCCCATGGACTGCAGCCCTCCAGGCTCCTCTGTTTATGGGATTCTCCAGGCTAGAATATTAGAGTGAGTTGCTGTGCCCTCCTCCAGGGGATCTTCCCTGCCCAGGGATCAAATCTGTGGCTCTTAGGTCTACCTACATTGGCAGACGGGTTCTTTACCACTAGTGCCCCTTGGGAAGCCCTCCACTAGGAATACAGACCTCCAAAAAGATGATTAAGACTCAGGAGACAGCCTCAGACAGGGCAGGTTGGCTGTGTTCATTTCTGAGTGACCCCCGAACCCAGGTCTCAGACAGACTTGGGGCTGGGGCTGGGCTGGGCGGGTGCCAGATGAGGGTGCTTTGAGAAGTTCCCACAATGCACCATAAGAGTCACTTCACTTGTTCCAAAGCATTGTCACTGTCTGCAGTCAGAGTCTGCACTGACTGTGACACTCACCCTCCTCTTCTTCTGGGATCACTCACTCAACCAGTTATCCTGTTGGCAGATGTTTACTGAGCACCTACTATGTACCAGGCACTGTGCTGGGCCCCCATGCCACAGTGGTGGGAATACAGACATGGCCTCTTCCCACTCATGGACTCTGAGTCTGGAAGTGAACTTTCACTTGTCAGCCTAGAACCGCACCAGAGCTCTGGGAGGGGAGCAGCTGGCCCAGAGAAGAAACTGAAGTTTGAGTCAGGACTGTGTGGGAACCTATACTAAACCTCTCCTTCTTCACTGGGCAAAGGTTGACCATGCATCCCCAACACCCTTTCCCAAGTGAGACTTCAGGGTCTCAGGATAGAGGACAAACATTTGTTCAGTTCCCGGTGTCTCAGTCTTTTCCGGCTGCTGTATCAAAAATACCCATCAACTGGGTGACTTAAAAAACAATTTCTCACAGTTCTGGAAGCTTGGATGTCTAAGATCAATATGCTGGCAGATTTGGTGTCTGGTGAGAGCCTGCTTTCTGAATCATGGACAGCTGTTTTCTTGCTGTGTCCTCACATGACAGAGGGGTGAAGGAGCTCCCCGGGGCCTCTTTTATAAGAACACGTGTCCCAGTCCTGGAGAGTCTCACCCTCATGTCCTAATCACCTCTCCAAAGGCCCCACTTCCTAATACCATCATCTTGGGTGTTGGGTGTCAGAATTCCAACATAGGAATTGGGAGGGAGTCCTAAACACTCCATCTATACCCAGTGGTTCAGATTCCTTATCTTAAGCCTCATCAAAATCCGAAGAGATACATACCATAATCCCAATTTACAGACCAGGAAGCTGAGGCTTGAGGGAGCAAATGCTCTCATCCAGAGTTCCCAGGGGAAGCAGAAAACCAAGCCTGACTCCAAAGCCCATGCTTTCCTCAGCACCATGTTGCTCCTGGGAAACAGGAAAAACCTCTACCGTCTGCTCCCGTCTGAACGCTACAGACACATGTACACCCTGACCCCTGGGAAGATTGCTCCCACTCAAGGCTTTGAAGAAAATTATAGGGAAAGTGTGAGAGTGAACTCCCATTTCCCTTCCTTAACTTCTGCCTCCCTTCTCCCAGCATCTTCCTAGGCCTGGCAACTCCAGTCTCCCCTCTCTATCCCCCTCTTGCCCCAGAAAATCCCAAGAAGCCTTCACGTGACTCTATATAAATCCCCGCTTTCAGCACTCAGAACCGGCTCCGCTTTCCTGGTGAGCTCTGGGTCTCCATCTGGTTTGGAGGCTATTTTGATTCACCGGATGTAGATTAGCTGCCGTGATCTGGGGCTGAGCCGCTGGAGAGATGCCTTTATCTACAGAAGGACAATTTAAAAACTAACTCAGAGCATAGAGAACAAATAAATAAATTCCTCTTTTTCTCCCCAGCACTCTCCATCTCGTTTTTACAGGTAATTGATGAAGGATTTTTGCTTCAAACAGACTCTCGCTTGTTTGGGGTGTGGGGTACTGCAACACGGACCAAGGACAGGCAGCCATGCGCCAGAAGTGCTAGGTGAGGGAGAGGGTGGCTCCAGCAGGGTCAGAGGAGGGCGTGTCCCTCCTCCGGGTAACGGGGCGAGTGGTATGCTCTTTGGGGGTACCCCATTTTCATCCACATGCCCTAATATAAGTGTTCCTGGGGCAGGAATCACTCCCCCTTCTCCTGTCGTTGAGAAAGGGGCCTTCAGGTCTGCCTGGGCGGAGCCCAGAGAAGGGCTAGTTAATTACATGGCCAATGTCCTAATGTTTTGGGAGTTCACGATGCCTGAAATCTGCATCTGCCTCGGCATCACCAAGGTCGTGGTGGTGAGTGTGTCCTGTCTTGGGAGGCAAAGAGTGGCCTAGAGGTGGGGGTTGGGGGGATGGGGGCTTGGGAGGCCAAGAGGCACCCAGAGGTTAGGGTGGGGTAATGGGGTGATAATCTGGTAGCCCCTGAAAAGCTGTGGATTCAAAGAAGAGGAAGGGAAGAAAAAGAAGAAAATCTGTGCCTTTGCCAGTTTCTCATCTTCTCCTCCCAGTGACCTTTGGAGAGCTTCACTATTCCTCTTTATTGTGCAGTCGCCCGGTCGTGTCCGACTCTCTGTGACCCGTGGACTGCAGCACGCCAGGCTTTCCTGTCCTTCACTGTCTCTCGGAGTTTGCTCAAACTGAATCGGTCATGCCATCCAACCATCTCATCCTGTCGTCCCCTTCTCCTCCTGCCTTCAATCTTTTCCAGCATCAGGGTCTTTTCCAGTGAGTCGGCTCTTTGCATCAGGTGGCCAAAGCATTCCCCTTTATAGATAGAGGCAACTCTGAGGAGGGGCATCCAGCTTCACGTGGCAATGGCAGAAACAAAATTCAAACAAAATTCAAATTCTTCTGCTAGAATTTCTGAGTCTCTCCTCTAACCACTGCTGCCACTTGAAGAGTTTCACGGAGCTGGTGAGGGTTCTGATGAGCAGGGAGGGATGCAGAGGGAGAGAAGGAGAAGGGAGGGCATCTTTTCCTCTCTCCTCCTCCTTTTCTCTCCTCCCCTCCGCCCTCCGCCCTCACCTCACCTGGAGCAGCTGCCCCCTCCTCTCTGGACTGGACAGGCCCCTTGTCATGGTCAGCAGCCACACTGTCCAAACTGGTGGCCAGCCTTGACCCAGAGCCGTGGAAGTCGAGGCTGTCCTTTCAGTCTCAGGATGACAGTGAAAGTGAACATCAAAAAAAGAAAAAGCATCTCAGAAAGGCCACTCTGGGTTGAGTGTAGGGTAGTGTAGATGGGGGGGTTGCTGACAGGTGAACATTTAACTTACCCTATCTAGAACTGCCCTGTGCTGGCCGGGTATACAGCCTCCCCTTACCCACAGCAGTGGTTCAAGGTGGCAGCATGCAAGACCCTGCTTTGATATCCTCTCCTGAGAGGTCACTGTCACCCATCTTTATGGATGAGAAACGAGGCTCTGAGGTCGTATGCATAACAAGGAGTAGATTACACATTCGAACCAGGTCTGTCCCATCCCCAAACTAGAATTTTCTACTAGAAAAAAACAATATGAACTACATATAATGTTGCTGGAGGGCTGACTGTCATCCTCTCTGCTGAGTGCCATGCAGACACCATGTCACATAATCCTTCGAGGGTCCCTATTTTGCAGATGAAGAAACCGAGGCTGAGAAAGGTTAATACTTTACTGTGAGTGACACAGATCTTAAGTTGGGGCCCCAAAGCCTGTGCTCTTCACCTCTAGGCCAACTGCCAGTCACAAGTGGACCCCAAATAGACAAGACTAAGGGCTCACATTTGCTCACATTTTATGCAGGGCAGGTAGAGGCACAGCCTAGAGTTGAGGGGTGAGAGGAGGGAGTTTGCAGGGGGAAAGTGCTGAGTGGCCCCCTCCCTGCCCTGGGATCACCCATCAGAGTTGGCACTGAGTACTGAGCAGTGTGCACCCTCATCACGAGTCTGCCCATGACTGGAATGGAGTTCCATGAGGGTAGGGCAGGGTCATAGTCCTTTAAGCGTCTAGCTGAGGTTTACCAAAAGCTTCCCTGGTGGTTCAGCAGTTAAAAAAAAAAAAAAAAATCTACCTGCAATGCAGGAGCTGCAGGAGATACAGTTTCGATCCCTAGGTTAGAAAGATCCCCTGGAGGAGGGCATGGCAACCCACTCCAGTATTCTTGCCTGGAGAATCCCATGGACAGAGGAGCCCAGAAGGCTATAATCCATGGGTCAAACACAACTGAAATGACTTAGCATGAGGTTTACCAAGTGTTTACAGGTGAGGAAATGGGGCCCAAGTGGTCTAGATGGGCTGGAAACCCAGAACTCTAATTACCATTGTGGCAGATCAGGTGTCTCATGCAAGTTCAGAGAGGTTGCTGCTTTGAAGTCCAAGGACTTTCTTTTTAAAGTCCCTCCAATCACCACACAACCATCCTTCTTTTCTTCCTCTCCATAAGGCAGTTCTGCCCCTGCTCCTGTGATGATAAGAGCCGGGGAGGGGGGGGGGAAGCAAGCTAGTACCACCGTGAAGCCCAAGTAATGACTAATCTCATGATCAGGCTTCCCTGGTGCCTCTAACGGTAAAGAATCTACCTGGAATGCAGGAGACCAGGATTCAATCCCTGGGTTGGGAAGATCCTCTGGAGAAAGAAATGGCAACCCACTCCAGTACTCTTGCCTGGAGAATTCCCTAGTCAGAGAAGCCTGGCTGGCTACAGTCCATGGGGTTGCAGAGTTGGACACGAATGAGCTACTAACACACACACACACATTCTGTAGGTGTCAAGACCGAGGTTCAGAAAAGGGCAATGCTGCAGATTTAGTCCACTGGAAGGACATGCTTCCTAAACAATAAGACCTGAAAAGACAGCTCCATCTTCCAAGACTTGAATACTCCCTGGGTTCTTTTCTGTAGGAGTAAGTGATGTGGTTCTGCAGTTTGACCAGCGCTGCTGTGAGATGTCAGGATCACGCTTAAGGAAGGGAAGAACTGCCTGGGAGAGAAGATTGGAGCCAGTGTGGTCTACATGCTGCTGATGATACAGGAGATGAATTTAGATGGTCAAATTATTATCGTTGCCTTCGACTTTTGGCAGTGGTTATGGCTTTCCATATATGGTAATGATATAAGCTTTAGTTTATAAAAAAACATTTAAGTTAATGAAGTGAGTTGATTTAAAGGCAAATACAAAGCAGTGTGATTTGATTTTTGAGAAACTGACTTAAGGGGTCCTGAAAAGTTTTGCTTGGCCCTGAATTCCCTCCCCGACAAGCTTGTGACAATTCATGGGCTTGGAACAAAGTGTCACCCATTCTGAGAAACCTCTGCCAGAGCTGCAGGCAGCCCGAGCAAGCAGGCATCTAAAGCACTGCGGGTCCAACGCTTCATGTCAGAGACAAGGCGATGCAAGCCAGGGCTGAGGCCACGGAAGGGGAGCCAGCACACACATTCTCAGAAAGAGCCTTGCCCTGAGTCACTTTCCCTCTGAGACTCGTGGGGTGTGGGGTGGAGCCACTGGTCCAGATCGGAGTCCCCACCAGCAAGGGGTGAGGCTTTCAGTGTGTGCTTGCGTCCATGCATCGCTCCAGTTGTGTTGGGCTCTGTGCGACCCTAGGGGCTGTAACCCGCCAGGCTTCTCTGTCCATGAGATTCTTTAGGCAAGAATATTGGAGTGGGCAGCCATGCCCTTCTCCAGGGAAATCTTCCTGACCCAGGGATTGAACAAAAGTTTCTTAGGTCTCTTGCATTGGCAGGCAGGTTCTTTACCACTGGTGCCACCTGGGAAGACTGGTTTTGAGCACAATGGCTTTAAATTTACCTAAGGAGCCTTGAAAACTTACAGATGCCTGGGCTCCATTCCCAGAGATTCTGGTTAGGTGGTTTGATTTGGGGGTAGCATTCAGGGAAACTGTTCTTTAAAAACCTCCCCAGTTTGGCTCAGTGCGCTGTGATGACCTAGAGAGGTAGGATGGAGGGGGTGGGAGTGATGTTCAAGAGGGAGGGGATATGTGTATACATATATATGAATATGGCTGATTCAACTTTTTGTACGGCAGAAACTACCACAACATTGTAAAGCAATTATGCTTCAATTAAAAAATAAAAGAAGCTCTATAAAAAAAAAGTCTCCACAGTTGTCTACCCTAAACTGGACGCCAAAGCCCCGACATGAGATGCATAGGAAGGACAGTCCTTGGGTTACCCTATCCTTCTTCTGAATTTTCTAGGCTCTGCAATACCTAATGCAGAAGGGGTGGGAGAAAAGAGAGAAGGAACGAGAGAGAGGAGGAGGAAGGAAGGGGAGAAGAGAGAGACTGTAAACGGGGCAAACAGCTGTGGGCTTTGGACACAGGCAGATCTGGCTTACAATTCTGGCTGCACCACTAATGTGGACAAGGTGTGCCGCCCAGAGCATCTTTCTCAACTTTGAGACTCAGTGGCCTCACAGGTGAGGGCTTCCTTGGCAGCGCTAGAGGTATGGGACCCACCTACCAATGAAGGAGGTGCTCAAGGGATGCGGGTTTGATCCCTGGGTTGGAAAGATCCTCTGGAGGAGGGCATGGCAATCCACTCCAGTATTCTTGCCTGGAATCCCAAGCACAGAGGAGCCTGGTGGGCTACAGCCCATAGGGCCACAAAAAGTCGGACACGACTGAAGCAACTTAGCACACTGCACGTAAAACCACATGGGTAAAATGATGGTAATAGTAATCAGTGCCTCAATAAACGACAGTGAGTTTTCAATGAGATTCACCATATAAAGGGTGAGGCACGTGTCGCTCGTGGATGCTAATTCTCATCTTTATCATTACAGCTGGAGGCCAGAATGATCCTGTTGTTAAGAGGAACCAGGGACTCCGTTGGAACATTCTTCAGGGCAGAGAAGGAGTTCATTAAGTGGCTCAGAATTAAGATGGGCAGGAGCTAAGGAAGAGCGGGACTTAATTCCCTTGCATACCCAGGGGAAGGGGTCTCTTTTGGAAGAGATTTGCATTGGCTTTAGTTGATTGCAATTACGCTGTCCTTCGCTGTGCTGAAAATAAAATGAAAACCTAACAAAGTTCCAGGTTTAATTGAAATTTCCTGGGATCTGTTATTACATCGCCGTGATTGTTCTGTGCCACTAATGAGCCTGTGCTAGCTGATTATCCAAGTGTCTCTCCAGTCACTATTCCGTTATTGCATTATTAATGATCAGATATGATTGTCACAGCCGATGGTTTGAACATCAAAGAGCAGAGACAAGTCAGAGAGCCTAACGTTGGATGGAGTGGGGCCAGTGGGCAGGGTATGCTGGCCAACAACTTGGTACCCAGAGTAGGAGAGGCAGGCATATGGATGATAGTGTGGTGAGGAGCCACACTGGGGAGTGGGGCTATGCTGGAGGAGGTGGTGAGGTCAGTGTGGTGACCAGTGAGAGGCAGACTCTAGGAGCTGATGCGAGGAAATGTTGCCTCTAACTTGGTCAATGGCTCTTAATTGTCCGCCTGTCTGGAGTAAAAGCCAATGACTTGTGATAAACATAAGCAAAAACTATTTCTAGATGAACAAAGTCTTAGGGGACTGGGAAACGGGGAAAGACCAGTGTAAAGGGCAGGGGTGAGGAGAAGGCTGCAAGAGCCAGTCTTCCTCCACAAGCCTGGGCATTCATATCGGGAGGTTGGTGAGTGCTTAGAGGAGGCTTACCTTGTGATGAGAGGATTGGTGGACCCTGGAAAGGGGCAGGGAAGACCTGGACCTGGATGCTGCTGGGGAGATCCGTCTAGAAATGGGGGCTGAGCAGGATGAACTCTACAGAACCCTCCCAGCCCAGTTTTCAACTAGTCTCTTCTCGGTACTCCCAAAGAGAGCTAGTTAGAAGGGAACCTGCGTGTTAGTGCTATGAGAGAATGTTGGAAGAGTTTCCTGGAAACTGGCAGAGCTGGCCTGTGCTAATGGTCTTCTCTAGAGATGGTGATGAGTGGGCTCCAAAGGTTTCACTGAGCCCCATGTTCCACCCTGCACCCTGAAGCCCCATGTGCAGATCCCCATTTAAACCCCACGTGCCCACAGCTTGGTTTCCTGGGCTCTGACCCTGTGCAGCCCACCGCTGCTCCCTACACCCCACCTTTCAGGAAGCAGCCTTTCCCGAAAACACCAGACAGGATGAGGTCACTTCAGGCACCCGGTTGCAGCCAAATTTCATTCTTCAAAGATCACGCTCATGCTAACATGAAATGCAAGCCAGGAACAGGAGAGAGGAGGAGGACAGACCAACAAAACGGAGGGAGAGAGAAACCCACGAGCAGGAGAGAAGGAACTGACATTTGAACACGGTTGTGTAATTGGAAAATTGATCCCCTGGCCGCCCCCTCCCCAAGTAACAGGCATGGGGGCTGCTATTTCCCCGAAGCTCCTGGTGGAGGCCACCTGTTCTGCTACCCTCGCTGCCTCTGTCTCTCCGTCTCCATGGCAAAGAGGCGAATGGCTGGGGGCTCCTGCAGCCATGGTTTCCTGGGCAACCCTCAGGCAGCAGCCCACCCTAGGCTGCGGGTAATGGTTTGTCCCCGCCACCGCTGTGTGGCCGAGTTATTTCCGAGCAATGGGGGACCCTGCCCACATAGCCACCCATAGTCCCACCAACACGCACACAGGTGCCCCTCTGTGTGCTCCTGCCCCCTGTCCACCCACAGTACCCATTCTGAACCTGTCCAGCTTGTAGTGGGCTAGGCTGACCAGCCAATCACAGAGACACTTGCTTGGGGCAGCTGGCACGAGGAAGGCAGGGACCCTCGGGGTAGGCAGAACCCAAACACCTTCTCAGTCTTCGAGGAGGACTTTTTAAAATTGAGGCAAAAAAATCTAACTAGGAGAATGCTTTCCCCTTCTGCTCCCCCCATGACCCTGGACAAGTTAGTCATAAAGATGATATTGAACATAATCGTTATAATCCTACCTTGCAGGACTTTTTCGTCCTTAAGGAAGCAGAACGGCTATTATTAGCATCTTCTACTTACAGAAGTGGAAGCTGAGCCCCAGAAAGGTGATGGGCCTGGGGCTTCCTCAGCGCCTACTGGACAGGTGATGGGAGGGGGTGAACATCCAAGGGGCAGCCTCTGGCAGGAAATGTTTCCCACCCTACAGACATACCACAGCTCAGCCCAACTCCAGAGCAGTGACTGTGCGACCAACCCAGGGGCTTCCCGGAGGCCGGACTTCCCACCCCTGCCTCCGAGATGGACCACCCAGGACCTCCCCACACCTTTCCTTAGAGTGGAGCATCTGTCTTAGTCTTCTCCCAGGAAGGAAATTTTATTCCGGCAGCTGCTTTCCACATCTCCCAAAGTTTGTTAGGAAGTTTAGATCGAACAGATTTTCCAGAGTCTGCTCTGTGCCAGGTAAAGCAATTTACACATACATTGTCTCAGGCGAGCCTCACCACTGCCCTGTAGGGTGGGGAGGGCAGGACTACCTCCATTTCACTGGGAAACGGAGGCTCAGTGCTTAGGCTAAGTCAGTTCCCCACAAGTACCAGCTCTCAAGAGTCAGAGTAGGGATTTGAACCATTGATTTCAAGCTGTGCATCCGGTTTCCCTGATATTGGCCACAGCTCTGACAGTAGTGAAGCCATTGTCCTGTATGGAGGAAGTAAACAGCTCTATAGTCCCCTAGAAAACTCTGCAGCCACCATCCCAGGCCAGGACCAGCCAGAAGTTCAACGGAGGAGGCCTGGGACCACTCCACTTGTGACCTATCAACCCACCTACAGACGCACCCCTCAGCCAGTTGCTCAGCTCAGAATAAAAGAAGAGCTGGAAAATTCCTCCATCCTTATCATCTGCCTGTCCCCACACCTTCTGCTCTGGTCTGAAAGATGTTGAGTTGATTATATTCTGTGCTCAATCACCAGAAATAATCAATCTGTAATTAAGAGCATCCTCCAGCCCTTTGAAAACCTTCCTCAGACCTCCTGTTCCTCCAGCCTCCCCCCACCCCCATCGCCGCCACCGCCACCGCCACCCCCTCACCTCCCCCTCCCACCTGCTTTTCCAGCATGGAATTGTTTTAATGAGATTTCTCTGTTACAAATGACCAGTTTGTTATAATTATGTTTGGTGCAGCAATCGTGGCTTAAAGATGATTTAAAGCAGGGAAGGCTCCAATTTATTAGGCATCAAATTTTCTGTGGTGAACTTTTTAACTGGAAGCTGCCGCCCTGACACGGAGGGGGCCATCTCTGCCACCCTGGGCTGAGCAATAGTCCTGAAATATTGATGGTTTCTGGATGGAAATGTAGCCGAGGAGACGTAACTTTGATTAAAATAAATGAATCCCTCAACAATGTCTTGGCTGTCCTGGGTGTCCCATTCCCCTCCCCAGTGCCAGAGGGAATACGGAGCAAGCAGAAGGGGGTGAGAGGGGGCCGCCACTCAAAACCAGATGAAGGATGAAGAATGTGAGCTTCTGGACACACTGCCCGAAGCGTTCCCAGGCAGGACTTCTCCACAGAGGGTCATCATCGTGTGTTGTTCAAATTCTATAAAAAGCTTTGGTGACAGCCAGAGCTGGGAAGCCTTTGAGACTTCTGGCTTCCGGTTCAAATCTGAAGCTTGCTGTTCTCTCCCTGTGTGATCGGCTTTCTGAGTCCAGCAGAGAATTCCCTGAGATAACGAGAGGAAAGCACTTTGTCTAGAATGTGGTATGCAGCAGGCACTCAGTACCTGACAGATATTACCAGTGTTGCTATTGCTGTGCATTTAGTAACTTACGAGGGCCTCACAAACCTGTGTGTCACATATAGTAGGTGTCATTGTCCCCGTGGAGAAATGAAGGCCTGGAGAGTCAAGGGCTGCCCATACTTTAGGTGGTGGAGCTGGGTCATAGCCCTAGGTTCCCCTTCTAGCCCCCGGCCCTGGTACATTTTCCTTGTTATACACCCATACCTCGAAGTTCCCAGAAGGAAGCAGGACTGCCACGGTGATTGAAAACAGCAGTTTATTCTTTCAATATATGGCTAGAAAGGCTCAGGCTTGAAATCAGGGAAACTACCTTGGTGCAAAGGAAGAAAGGAGGAAGCTGAGGGAGGCTGAACGGACCCTTCCCCTTTCAGAATGTGGAGGCGTCCCTGTGTCGTGGGCACAGCCTTTTGGGGCTTGTGCTGGTGGCTGGGTTATATACCCACCAGGACCAGCCTGGGACGGGGTTGAGTGTGTGTCCTGTCTCCCACTGGAGCCTGAGTTCCCCAGGGCAAGGGTCCTATCTCACTGCCTACCTCCAAGAAGAGCACATCGGTGTGCAGTAATCCAAACTGCATGCTTCCTGAGGTCAGGGGCAGGGCCTGTTTGGTTCATTCCTGAAGGCTGACCCGATGCCTGGCACATAGTAGGTGCTAAATGTTCAGCTGCTCAGTCATGTCTGACTTTTTGTGACCCCCTGGACTGCAACATGCCAGGCCTCCCCGTCCTTCACTATCGCCAGGAGTCTGCTCAAGTTCATGTCCATTGAGCGGGTTATGCCATCCAACCATCTCATCCTCTGTGGCCCTCTCTTCTGCTTTTGCCTTTAATCTTTCCCAGCATCAGGGTCTTTTACAATGAGTCGGCTCTTCACTTCAGGTGGCCAAAGTATTGGAGTTTCGGCTTCAGCATCAGTCCTTCCCATGAGTATTCAGGGTTGATTTCCTTTAGGACTGACAGGTTTGACCCTGTTAGTTGCATTAGATGAAATGGCCTCTCCTCTCTGACCCCGCCCTCTGGAGAGTGCAGTAATGCCCATCCTTTCTGGCAATGTCCCCGGCTACAAGGAAGAGAGCTCAGCCTCTCTGGCCTGCTGGGACTCCATCGTGGATTCCAAGACTCTGGCTCCTACACCAGTAATGTGAAGAGTTACAAAGCTCCTTATGCATCAAGTTCTGACTCAGATCATTTCTAGGCTTAGGTGAGAGGATCAGAGGCTGGGTGGGGGTGACTGGGGTGGAGTGGGGAGGAAGAGGAGGAGGGAGAAGAGGTTGAGGTGAGGGCACCCCCTTCTGTCTCACTCTGGTCTGTGCAGGGTCTCAGCCTCCTGCTCATTACCCTCCTTCTCTGACCAGCTGCCAGTGAGAGGTATCAGGGCCTCCTTTGGCTCTCTAACTTCTGTCTGGGGATGGGAAGATGGAAGGGGCATGTGTTGGTTCACCCTAGTTGCATGAAAAGGGTGCTTGCCAGCAGGCTGAAGCCCGGAAACCCAACCTGTGAGAGCCCCTCCAGGTGGCCCACACGCAGGGTCGGTGGTACCCTGCTTCTCCCACTGCTCTCTCCTCGGATCAGGTTCCAGACTGTTCTGAGGATCACCACAGACCTCCTGAAGGGTAGGGCAGCTCCAGGGAGATGTTCAGAGGCTAAAGTCCTCAAGCAACAGACTTGAAGGTGAAATGCAGTGTTGTACTGTCAAGTGAATTTTGAATTTGAATTTCTGGAGCCTTTGTCTCTGAATGATGATGGCCTCATGATAGGAAGCTGAATTCCAAGACGTGGTCTTTCCACATCCCAAGTCAGTCTCCCCCATCCTCACCTTGCGGCTCTGTCAGTGAATATTGAGCCATTTGGTGACATCAGGGAGGGTTTGGCCAGCACAAGTTAGCTCTGTGAGGATCCTCGACCAGGGAGATGAATTGATGTACTGAAAGCCTTGTTGTATTTATCAGCAAAACACTAATTCTGAGATGCAGCCAGCTTTACCTCTGGTCTAATCTCAGGGACTCAGTCTTTCCCTCTGTCATAAGAGGCAATGACTATAATTCTTGCTCTGTCAGCTTTCCTGGCTTAGGAGAGTCTGGTGAACAGGGATCAAGGCCATTCTTCGGCTTCCTGGTCCCTGACCAACTCCTGGCCCAGGTTGAGCGCTGACCGGATGAAGGATTATCGTTTTGGAGAATAGTGCAGAAGCTGACCTCTGGGGGAGTTTGTCGGTGCTCCAGTACTCTGCAGACAAGAGGGGCCTGTCCCTGCCCTGGTCTGTGGCTCTCTCAAGGTCCTTCTATTCTGGGCATCCCTGCCTTTCTCCTGTGCCTGTTCCCTCCCCCGACCCTGCTTTCTCTTCTCCGTCAAGCTGGTATTCTTCCATGTCTCCATAATGGAGTTGTAGTGCTGTCTTGTCCCATCCCATCAGTCACCCCAGGCTCTGCCCCGTGCCCATGGTAACAGAGATGGCAGGACCCTGCCCATGGTGCCTCTGCTCCCACCCATCAGCTCTCTTCTGGACTCAGAGTGGGCCTTCAGGGCGGGTCCCCTCCTAACCAGCCCCTCCCCCGCCTCTGTCTGATGACTACTGACCCTGTGACCTCCTAGCTGACAATTCTTGAGAGGAGCGGCATTATCTTTTCTTTGGTGACAGTGAATATTTACTTGGTGCCTACTGTGCCCTGGGTAGAGTCCTGATTCCTGGGCCAACGTACCCGGTCCTTGGCAATCTGGCCCTGCCCTGTGCCCCCACTCCTCCCCAGGCTCTGGGCACAAGATCTGTTCACAGGTCTCCAAGGTGCCATGAACTCTCACACCCCCATGCCTGTGCATTCCCTCTCCACCCGCCTCCTGTGATGCTCTGACTTCTCCCCGCTTGCTCCACCAGCCCTCTTGGCTTCATTAACTCATTTTCTAAGATCAGTTCTGCTATCACCTCCCCCAGGAACTCTTCCCTGGCTAGGCTCTGTGCCACCTGGTGGCACTCTTACCACCCTGTGGTCTAAGCACGTGGCCCGGCAGTTCCTCCACCCCTCTGTGAGCACACGAGGCAAGGCCACGTCTCCTGTCTCATCGTTTCTCTAATGCCCTGCACACAGAGGAGTCTCAGAACAGGGATTCTGAATACACAACCGTTTTCCTTGACTCCCTTTTATAAGCTTTCTCTTCTACTTTAACTTGTACGTTCTGCAGCAGGGATGGGCCTAATGAAGAATAATAACAGCCATAGTTTATTTATTTAAGGCATGGAATTGTACACTTATTTATTTTACTTTTATTTTTGGCTGTGATGGGTCTTTGTTGCTGCACGTGGACTTTCTCTAGTTGCTGGGAGTGGGGGCTCCTCTCTCGTTGTGAGGCATGGGCTTCTTACTGCAGTGGCTCCATTTGTTGTGGGTCATGGGCTCTAGGGCACGCAGGCTTCAGTAATTGTGGTGCACAGGCTTAGTTATTCTCTGGCATTTGGAATCTTCCTGGACCAGGGACTGAACTGGTGCCCCATGCACTGGAAGGTGGATTCTTTTTTTTTGCCATTTTATTTATTTTTTAAATTGAAAGATATAATTGCTTTACAGAATTTTGTAGTTTTCTGTCAAACATCAACAAGAATCAGGAAGGTGTATTCTTAACCACTGGATCACCAGGGAAACCCCAGACAGTTTATTAACTGCTTCAGTTCAGTTCAGTCGCTCAGTTGTGTCCGACTCTTCACGACCCCATGAATTGCAGCATGCCAGGCCTCCCTGTCCATCACCAACTCCCGGAGTTTACTCAAACTCATGTCCATCAAGTCAGGGATGCCATCCAGCCGTCTCAATCTCTTTCGTTCCCTTCTCCTCCTGCCCCCAATCCCTCCCAGCATCAGAGTCTTTTCCAGTGAGTCAACCCTTCACATGAGGTGGCCGAAGTATTAAAGTTTCAGCTTCAGCATCAGTCCTTCCAATGAACACCCAGGGCTGATCTCCTTTAGGATAGACTGGTTGGATCTCCTTGCAGTCCAAGGGACTCTCAAGAGTCTTCTCCAGCACCACAGTTCAAAAGCATCAATTCTTCGGCGTTCAGCTTTCTTCACAGTCCAACTCTCACATCCATACATGACTACTGAAAAAACCATAGCCTTGACTAGACAGACCTTTGTCGGCAAAGTAATGTCTCTGCTTTTTAATATACTATCTAGGTTGGTCATAACTTTCCTTCCAAGGAGTAAGCGTCTTTTAATTTCATGGCTGCAATCACCAACTGCAGTGATTTTGAAGCCCAAAAAAATAAAGTCTGACACTATTTCTACTGTTTCGCCATCTATTTCCCATGAAGTGATGGGACTGGATGCCATGATCTTAGTTTTCTGAGTGTTGAGCTTTAAGCCAACTTTTTCACTCTCCTCTTTCACTTTCATCAAGAGGCTTTTGAATTCCTCTTCACATTCTGCCATAAGGGTGGTGTCATCTGCATATCTGAGGTTATTGATATTAACTGTTTACTATTTGTCAATTATCTGCTGGATTCTTAGCATCCATATCTCATTAAATCCTTACTACTAGAGGTAGATACTATGAGGCATTATTATTTCCATTTAACAGACAGTGAAACTGAGGCTCAGAGAAGTTAACTGCTAATGTCTGCACTTGAACCCTTATAGTGCTTGGACACTGACCCCTGGGCTACCTGGCCAACACCCACCCCAGGATTAGCCTACCCAACCTAATCCTTGGGGAGGAGGCTCAGGTGCCCTGGCCCCCTAGTTGAGGTTTGGCCTTTGTGGAGTTCTGTGGTTTCTGCCCCTCTGTATGATATACCTCCTGCACTGAACAGTAGAGGGAAGGCTTGTCACCCCAGTCTAAGGCTGGAAGCAGCCTATTTACAGCCCTGGAGGGAGGTAGAGGGAACAGGAAAGAGAGGGTGGTCCCAGCCCCCTTCCCACTGCTTATCTGAGTGTTTGGGTAGATGGGGAGCTTTGAGGACCCATAGGAGACTCTGTATATTTTAGCTCCAAGTCCCAGGTGGAACTAAATAACAGGAAAGCTCCCACGAAGGGGGCACATGAGGCCAAGGCAGCTGCAGCTCCAACAGCCCAGCCGCGTGCCAGCACTGAGATCAAGTCACTTACTGGGACACCCTGGCGGGAACGACTTCAAAACCTGCACAAGCTGGCCATGCAGCCAATCACCACCCCACAGGGGGCCAGCAGGGATAAATGGGGAGGAAAAAACACTTCAGAGTCTGCCCAGGCCCTGGAACTCACACATCTTTCCCAGCTAGATGTTCATCTGGGGAAGTATGTTCCAGAACCAATGAGGCAGGCTTTCTTCTGCCTCACTTCCGGGAAGGAGAATGGCCCAGGCACAGGATGGGCAGTAGGGAGCTGTATGGCTTCTGATAGCCTGAGAAATTTCTATGGAGGGTAGGGTTTGATCCCAAGGGACAGGAACCAGAGTTTCTCAGAAACCTCTCCTGGAGGGAGAGTTTGCCCCAGAGGTTGTTATACTATTCACAACATTCTGTACCAGGGCTTCATTTGCTGTTGCTTTTCAGTCTCTCAGTCATATCCGACTCTTTGCGACCCCATGGACTGCAGCACACCAGGCTTCCTTGCCCCCCACTATCTCCCAGAGTTTGCTCAAACTCATGTTCATTGAGCTGGTGATGCCATCCAACCGTCTCATCCTCTATCGCCCTCTTCTCCTCCCCGTTCATTAGAAGACTTGAAAATTGTCTAGAACAAGTAGCTGGGGATCTTGATAAAATACAGACTCTGATGCACAGGTATGTGTGGTGTTCAAGATTCTGCATTTTTTACAAGCTCCCAGGTGATGCTGCAGGTCCAGGACAGTATAGCTCCATGATTTACTGGCTGGAACTCCTTATTTAACTCTCCAAGTTTCCTTTCCTCTTCTACAAAATGGGGAAGAGAACAGCTACCTACAGGGCCACAGAGGGGATTAATGAGATCTGGGCTGTCAAGTCCCCAGTAAGTGGGGGAAGATGCACAGGAAAGCACCTGGCACCTGGCAGGTGATCAACACATACATCTTCTTTTCCTTAATTCAAAGATGTTGTCGTTCAGTCACTCAATCATGTCTCTTTGTAACCCCATGGACTGCAGCACATCAGGCTTCCCTGTCTATCACCAACTCTTCAGCTTGCCCAAACTCATGTCCATAGAGTTAGTGATGCCATCCAACCATCTCATCCTCTGTCCTCCCCGTCTCCTCCTGTCTTCAATCTTTCCCACCATCAGGGTCTTTTCTAATGAGTTGGCTCTTCACATCAGGTGGCCAAAGTATTGGAGTTTCAGCTTCAGCATCAATCCTTCCAATGAATGCTCAGGACTGATTTCCTTTAGGATGGACTGGTTGGATCTCCTTTCAGTCTAAGGGACTTTCAAGAGTCTTCTCCAACATCACAGTTCAAAAGCATCAATTCTTCCGTGCTCAGACTTCTTTATGGTCTGACTCTCACATCCATACATGACTACCATTACACTTTTTCATCTGAGCCCACAAAGCAAGAGCAGCAGATACCATCCATCCCATTTCATAGATGAAAACTCACTAACGCAGCAAGTTAGTGGCTGAGGTGGACTGGAACCTGGGATTCCTGCCCCAAGTTCAGTGTTCTTCCCACCATCACACATTCCTTCGCAGTCAGATCAGAGATGTATGTGTCCACCAGATGAGGAGCATGTTGATACGGATGATGAAAATCCTAACAATACGGCAGAAATCTGTGTGGGGCTCTTGCTGGGCAGGCAGCCATGACTGGCCTTCTGGAGTCCTGGGAGAGAGCTCAGAACTTGGAAGACAATGTTCCCATTACATGGCTCCCCTCTGGGTCTGCCTGCGCATTGATCTCAACAAGCATTTCAGGAAAGAACAAATGCTTGGATCGCCTTCCCCAATGGGCAAGACAGCAGTGAGTGGATCAGAGATGAGGGGTAGCCATCCTGCCGTCTCCTTGAAGATGCAGGGGTCATCTCTCAGTAACCCTGGCAGCAGAGGCATCTATGTAGTCAGGGCTTGGAGCAGAGAGCAGATGTGGCCAAGCCCCACATCTGGATGCCGCATCTCTGTGGAGGGGGAACAGCTCAATGCATTCTTCCCTTCCTTCCCGGCCTGCCCCTCCCTGTATCAGCCCTGCCTCTTATTGCCCAGCTCCCTGCGCTGGATGAGACCCAGGAAAAACTGGCCAGGGCTCCTGAGCCTCCTTTACATCATTTCATTCACCTTCCCAGGGCAGCCCCATTGCACGGTTGTTAGTTTCCTGAGTCAGAAAAGCCAACAGAGGCCCAGGAAGTCAGCAAAGGGCACATTTGGTTCCTGGTCCATGGATGTGGTCTGGGATTGCTTGGGGGTTGAATCCTATTTAAGTCAAGGCCTCTAATCCCCATTTGAGTTCCTTGTCATGAGGGAATGCAAATGGCATTCCTGGACTTAGCATTTCCATTCCAGCCACTTCTGAGTGTCCCCAGAGGCCCTCCACATGTAGCCCTTTGTCATCTTGCTGAGGCAGAAGGGCATCCCATGTGCAGTGAGGATGCTGAGTGGCGGCCAGCTCCCGGGTCAGCAGGGAGCCAGGCTTGGGCCCTGCTTTGCTTCTCCGTCTGGGTTGGCCTTTCTGGGTGAATTTTCGCAGCTTCCCTGAGATGTTGATGCTGTCCTTGCTTTTCAGATGAGGACATAGAAGCACCCCATGGCACTGTGCAACTGGAAATATGGAGATGCAAGAAGCTCTAGGGTTCGTACTCTTCGAAAATGTCCAACTCTATAGACCTTATTGACAGGGAATTCCGAGAATTGTGGGAAAGGAACGAGGAAGACTGTATCTGTTGTCAAGTCAGTGGGATTGGTGGGATTTCTGAAAGAAATATCTAGCCTTGCTCTTTCTGGTTAAGAAGTCCAGGGAAGCTATATCACAGCATCACTGAGCCCCTTTCAGCAAGTCAAGGGCTAGTTACCATCGGACTTCTTGAATATTCCATCAGACATCTTGAATATTCCACTAGAAGGGCATTGCTTCCACTGGGTAGCAGGTACCCCTGCCACCCTAGATTACCAACATCCCAGTTGTTGGCGCCTTCCCTGGTTTGTTCCAGCACCTCCTGGAGAACACTGGTTCTCCAGGTCCCATCATCAACAGAGCAATCATCAGGCATGCACTTTATAGTTACAAAGCATAGTCTCACTGGATCCTCGTGACACCACAGCAGAGTAGGAGTCAAGAAAACCGAAAGGCAGAGGCTAGGCATTCTGCCCAAGTCACAAGAAAGTGGGGACACCAGCCAAAGTTTTCCAATTTTGCATGACAACCTGCAGCTTATCTTAACAGTCAACCTGTATATTCCATGCTCATGGACACGATCTCAATTTCAGACCAACCCTTCGAAGCAAACTAGTTAATATTGTCCCCATTTTTACAGCTAGAGAATCTGACATGCTTAATCTGTACCCAGATGGGTCTCTTGGGGGAAGCAGGGAGGGCAGATTTGAGGTCAGCAAATGCAGAAGAGACTTCAGAAGCTGTGAAGTCCAGACAGACTTAGGTACCTTATTTAGAAACATTCTTCTTATAGCAATTTTACCACTTTCACAGAATGTTGTTAATTTCATTAATTATCCTTATTAATAGACTTTGGAGGGCTTCCTGGAGCACCACGAAGATCTAGACAAGATGCGGGAGGGAGCAGTTAACTTCTGGAAAATTGCCATGCCCCCATCTCTCCTCCTGAACAATTAAGGTGCCTACTCACAGCTTGGGCATCTTCTCCTGCCTCCCTGGAAACAGCACTGGAGCCAATGAACACATTTGGCCCTTGTCTTTGACCTGAAGGGGCAGGGTCTCATGTGTAGCGTGGATTAGGCAGCCTGTGGGCTTTATGTGCCCCTGTGCATAAGAAAGACTGTGGCTATCACATTTCCTACACGTGCAGACATTTCCGTGTGTGTGCCCGATGCTGTGTGTGTGGTCACATGTGACCCTGTGACCAGTGGACCTGGCCCCCCAGCTGGGCTCCTGCTTAGAAAGCACAGATCCGTCTCCTTCAGCCTCGATCTGTCTTACCCTCGCAACCCACTGTTTGGTGAGTTGTCAAATGCAAACACAGGCTCCACAGCATCTCCTTTATAGGAAGGCCAGGACAGGCAGGTAATTTATCAAACATTCCTTAAAATAGTCCTCCAGCCTCTCGCTCCCGCTCTCTCATTGCTGCCTGAGTCTTGATTGTTTCTTCTCCTTTCTGTCTCTTGTTTTTCTGCCTGGAGATTGACAGCCCCCTGCTAACACAGCCTTGGAGATGCCAGCTGCTGGTGGAACTGACACCTCACTCTGCCTCAGCCTCCAGCCCAGGACTTACTGCTCCACGGCTGACTCAAGAGGCACCGCAGTGGCTCCTGTCTGTGCGCCAGCACGGCGGGCTGATGGATGAACCCGCGTCCCCCGCACTGCAGAATGTTCAGGAACCAGGGGCACTTACCCTGTGATCTGCTGAGTTATGGACCAGCTAATGAGACTCCTTCTGACACCAGCCAGCCCACGACTGCCCTAATTTTGCCCTGTTCCCAATTCTCTAGCCTTTTAAGCAGCCCATGTCTTGTGACCTTATGTACTAGTCTGCTGTCTCCTTAAGAGGTTTCAGGAGAATGAGATGAATTAGCATTCTCTGTCATCTCCACTTTCAAGATGAAGCAACCAAGGCCAGCCAAGGGAAAGAGCTTGGGAACTAACATTGTGTAAGTATCTGCTGTTTGCCAAGAACTATATACTAGGTATTTGAAATTTTGTTGTCTCATTGAATGCCGTGTAACAGATACTATCTCTATTTAAAGATAACTGAGAACAGGAGAAAACAGAGAAGGTAAGTAGCCTGCCCTAGGTCAGCTTTTCAGTCAGAGTTCATGACTATAAGCAACAAAACCTGACTCTAGCCAACTCAAACAAAAGAGGAAATTTTGGGTGAGCTATTGATATCTTGGCCTTCCCTGGTGACTCAGTAGTAAAGAATCCACCTGCCAATGCAGGAGGCACAAGTTCAATCCCTAGGTTGGAAAGATCCCCTGGAAAAGGAAAAGGAAACCCACTTCGGTATTTTTGCCTGGGAAATCCCATGGACAGAGGAGCCTGGTGGGCTACAGTCCATGGGGTCGCAAACAGTCGGACACGACTCAGTGACTAAACAATAGCAATTCAACAGCTCACAGAATGTATGTGAAGCTTAGAACACGTGTGGGAATCAAGATGGCAGAGTGTGGATCAGGAACACACCAGGAGGAGTCTGGAGTTAGGAGTTAGGAGACCACACTTTACACTGGGTGATGCCAGTTTGGCCACTACCACCAAAATGCATTTCCAGCTCTTCCTGTGCTTTTATATCCCTATCTTAAAACCTGAATTCCAAAGTGGTATCATCTGAGGGTTGGTAGGCCGTGTATCTACACCCTTGTTCCTGACTCCTACCGAGAGTTACTTGATGGGTTCCCCAATACAGAAAGGAGGTTCCAGTATCGGGGGCCAACAATCAGTGAACTGGCAAACCAAACCAATGTTCCCAATCATCACACACTGGTGAGAGTGTGAGCAAGTCCAAAGGCAGGTGTGTTCCCAGCTCTAGATCACGTGCTCTTTCTGCCACCACCTGGGGTGAAGTCTGAAATATTAACAACTGTCAGGCTACTGACTCTGGCCAATCAGAATTCAGTTCAGTTCAGTCACTCAGTCATGTCTGACTCTTTGTGACCCCATGGACCGTGGAACACCAGGCCTCCCCGTCCATCACCAACTCCCAGAACTTGCTCAAACTCATGTAAATCGAGTCAGTGATGCCATCCAACTATTTCATCCTTTATTGTCCCCTTCTCCTCCTGCCTTCAATCTTTTCCAGCATCAGGATCTTTTCCAATGAGTCAGTTCTTCACATCAGGTGGCCAGAGTCAACTTCAACATCAGTCCTCCCAATGAATATTCAGGACTAATTTCCTTTAGGATTGACTGGTTTGATTTCCTTGCAGTACAAGGGAATCTTTCCAACTTCACAGTTCAAAAGCATCAATTCTTCGGCGCTCAGCTTTCTTTATAGTCCAACTCTCACATCCATCCATACTGGAAAAACCATAGCTTTGACTAGATGGACCTTTGTCGGTAAAGTAACGTCTCTGCTTTTTAATATGCTGTCCAGGTTAGTCATAGTTTTTCTTCCACGGAGCAAGTGTCTTTTAATTTCATGGCTACAGTCACAATCTGCAGTGATTTTGGAGCCCAAGAAAAAGTCTGCCACTGTTTCTATTGTTTCCCCATCTATTTGCCATGAAGGACTGGCATCTGGCCAATGAGAATAGATGCCTCTATATAGCAAGAAAGCAAAATTAGAACTCAGGGTTCTTAGCTGCTTAGCCCAGAGATGCTTAGTCTAAGGACCAGGCTTCCCAAACTTTCCATAGAAAATGATAATACTTGATGGCTCACTGGGATAAACTGGGATAAATGTGAGATCGATATAGGGTTTGGAGGAGAAAAGCCCATTATACTTTGTTTACATATTATCTTAAAACACCCCTGTACTCCAGGCTTTTGTATGCAACTGCCTCCTTGATATTTCTACTTAGATGTATAATAGATACCTCAGAAATAGCATATTTATATCTGAACACCTGGTCTCCCCACCATTACCAGCAACTTCCCTTACCTACACATGTACCTGCTGAGTCGCTTCAGTCGCGTCCAACTCTTTGTGACCCTATGGACTGTAGCCCACCAGCCTCTTCTGTCCATGGGATTCTCCAGGCAAGAATACTGGAGTGGGTTGCTATGCCCTCCTCCAGGGTATCTTCCTGACCCAGGGATTAAACTGGGGTCTCTTGTGTCTCCTACATTGTCAGGCAGATTTTTTTACCACTCGCAGCTCCTGTCTCTCCCAACTCAGTGTCCTGTTTAGGCTTCTGATTCCCCAGGTCAGAATCTTTGGAGTCATCTTTAACTCTTTCATAGGTGCATCTCCCACATATTCTACATACGTGTTTTGTGATATGTATGTATGTATTTTACTTCAGAAAGCTCTCTGAGCTCTAACTTTACTTTCTAATATTTCAAAATTGTCATTGAATATGTCACAATACTGCTTCTGTTTTATGTTTTGGCCTTCTGGCACAAGACATATGGACTCTTAGTTCCCAGACCAGGGACCAAACCCACAGCCTCTGCACTGAAAGGAGAAGTGTTAACCACTGGACCTACCTTTATAATGTACTCCATAAGTCCCCTCTCCTCTGGATTCACACAGTGTGTCCTAACAAGTTCCCCTACTAGTTTTCTCAAATCAAGGGTTGGAGCAATCCTTAAAAAGCATGTCACGTAGCACCATCCTTTTGCTGGAAATCCTGTATGATATCCCCAGTTCTCTCAGAGTCAGGAGCAATGTTTTTAAAATGTCCTGCGAGCCCCTGCATAACCTGGTCTCCATCACCTCCCTGACCTCCACTACTCTCTTCCACACTTACTCCTCTCCAGCCAGAACGGCCTCTGTGCTATTCTTTGAACGTGTCAAGCTTGTTCTGTCTTGGGGTCTTTGCACTTACTCTTTCTTCTGTCTGAATACTTTTCCCCAGACGTCTTTATCACCTAGTTCCTCACCTCCTCCAAATCTTTGCACAAATGTCACCTTCTTAGTAAAATCTGTCGTTACCATCTTATTTTCCAAACTTACTTTATCCTCCTCAATTTTTCCCATAGTACTTCTTACCTCACATGTTCTAATATTATTTATTCTTCATCTCTCTCCATTAGACTGTCAGCTCCATGATGACAGAGGTGTTTGTTCAGGGGTATATTCCACAGAGCTATTAATATTACCTGGCTCTCAAATTATTGCTGGAAGAGTGAATAAAAATACAAAATATTAGAGATAATATTAAACATTTAAATTTGCATAGAATTTAGATTCTGAAGATTTGAAAACATTTCTAATTTTTAAATGATAACAATATTATTTCCATGAGCATAACTTTTAATATCTGGTTTTATGTTTGAAATGGCTCCATGTAATTCTTGTTCCAGGCTTTCAATAATGATCTCTTCAAATTCTTGATAATCCCCACTGACAAGAAACTTTATGTGCCAAAGTCACATTCAAAACTGTACAGCAGTTGAAAATATATTTAAAGAATCTCGGAGCTCTTCCTTTTCTTTCATTGACAAATGTAATGTTAAAATATCTTGTGATAATGCTAATGGATTTGAATGCTATCAGCTTTTTTATATCACATATTTTAAAATAATGCTGAGGCTCTAAATTGTAGCAAGTGTGTGCATTGTTGGAACAATCACCCTGCAGCTACCTCGGATGCTGCTCAAAGGGTACAGGAGCTGTAAATGTTTAGAAGTATTTGATACTCATGGAGATAGAGAGCTGGGCCACTGCCTAGAGCTACGTCTACCAGCAACCACCCCCCACCCCAGCCTTCCTGCCCCAACTCCCTCTACCCCCAGCACCATGCACGTGAGCACTTGGAGCCAAAAGTCCTCCAGCAGCTAAAGGGCAGTGGCCTGTTCTGAGCTGGCAAAGTAAGTAGGTATCCAGGTGCGGGAGCATCTCTGGTGCCATGTTTGGTACCTCACTATGCAACAGCATGTGATGGAGATGCTCAGGATTGCTGCAAGTGGAATCATAGGATACACCATCCTTCTCTGCTCCATTCCTGCTATTCTCCAAGGAACCTTGCGAGGGCACTCCAACAGCCTCCATCCCCCGCTTATGAGTCTGCAGAACCTTGAGATCCAATAGCAACACATCAGTTTGCCATGACCCATCATTTGGGAAACTCTACTTCGAAACCCTTGGGCCAGATTCCCACTTGTGTACTAACTTGTTGTGTGTCCTTGGGCAGGTTGCCTCACCTCTCTGGACTTAGTTTTCCTTATCTACAAATGGAGGGTTTGAATAAACCTCTCAGATGGCGCTAGTGATAAAGAACCTGCTTGCCAATGCAGGAGACAAAAGAGATGGGTTCTCTCTCTGGGCTGGGAAGATCCCCTGGAGGAGAGAGCTTGGCAACCCACTTCAGTATTCTTGCCTGAAGAACCTTATGGACAGAGGAGTCTGATGGACTATACTCAACCCCCTTCTCCATTGGGGTCACAAAGAGTCAGACATGACTGAGCGACTTAGCACACACACACAATGTTTGTCAAGAATCCCTTGGATTCTGGAGAAGTGCCTCAAAGGACACTCTGGGGTGGAGTAGGAGTAGAAAGGGTCCACATGGAAAAGGCTTTTCTCATTTCTCTCTTAAACCAGAACATCTCCACTTTTATCAGTTTTATGTCTTGATATCCCATAGAAGATTTTTATAAAAAAAGAGGTTTCCGCTGCTGACATAAAAGTTTGAAAGCCAGCATATCTGTCAGAGGTCTCACCCTTAGCCCCTCCATGTCCAGTTGGCCCTTCGTTCAAGAAGGGAATCATTCTGAATGGACTTTTAGTATTTTTATTACAGTAAAGAAATGCCATCTTTATTTAATGAAATTATGACGAAGAACCTCCAAAGTAGCTAAGAGAAGGGATTTTCTTGGTACGATGGGAGGATGGCCATGTGTCTCGTCTCTCTGTCTGCAAGTCATCTTCCTCTGGGGATCTTTCTCTAAGACTGCTGCTAACACTAGTCTGCTTTCTCTTAACACTTAGCCTCAGGGGAGGAATGGAATTCTCCTCTTTCTCCCCCATGGCAGAAGGATGACAAAGTTGGAACTTGGTTCAAATAATACTTTACAAGAAACTAAAGAATAGCAAAAAGGGAAAATATAGAGACTGTGATGCAGCTGGGCCATCTGGTTTACCAGCTGTTACTGGCCTTGAAGATGAGGCTGTACCCCATCTTCATTGGTCCCGAGAGTTCCATCTCTCTGAATTTGCCTCTGTCAGGCGAGCGTATGTTCCTCGGTTCTTTGTCTGGTCACAGCAAAGATTTGGACTGATGGACATTAAAGCCCCCTTGGTGTGTAACAGCTCTCGGGTCTTGGACAGACCGTGTTATAGCTCTCAGGTCTCGAATGGACCATGATATAGCTCTTAGACAAATCAGTGTTACAGCTGTATTTTATTTAGAAGATATCAGGAAAATCCATCTTCAAGGCATGAGGGCACGTCGAGCCAAAGACGCAAAGAGAAGAGCGCCCAGCGCGGGGGAGAGAGCAAGAGCTAGCTTTGGCTCCTCTTTTTATATGTTTTTCCCCTGGGCCTGTCCTATGTAAATTGGGCCAGCCAGGAGTGTTGTTTGTTTTACCTGAGGTCCTCACTCGGGTCCTCAGACCTTCCTTTGTTCTATTTTTGTGGGTTTTTCCCTTCCTTGTCTTTTAGCCACTGCCATTTTGGACTCCTTTTCCCTATTCTGCCTACTTAACACCTCCAAGGAGCAGACATCGTTTTAATGACCATCACCCAGTAGAGCCCAGGTAAGACATTTATGATCCTCAATATCCAGACCTGTCTTGGGCTCTGAAGTCTCCCTCAAAGTTGCAGGTTTCGTGTAGAAAGACCCTCTTTTTCTTTGATAGCAGCACTACCCACTGTCTCCTGGTAAGATTACACTTTCTTGCAGCAGCCCCTCCAAATAGTTTAACTTTATGTTGCTGCTGCTGCTGCTAAGTCACTTCAGTCTTGTCTGACACTGTGCAACCCCATAGACGGCAGCCCACCAGGCTCCGACGACAGCACAAATAGTCCCAACGAAAGATGACTCCAGTCATTGACAAAGAATTGCTTTCAGAGGGGTATGTAATTTTTTAAATACTCAACAGTTTAACTGGAGCATAGAGAGGATTCAAATGTGGGACACTGGACAGGACATCAGGGCCTTTGGTCTATACAGCTGCCTTTCCCAATGCACCTGTGAGGAAGGGAGAGAGAACAGATGGGGCCCAGAGCCTTCACCTAACCCTGGAGACAATCAGAGCAGGGAATCAGGCCTAGGTGGGCTTGAGCACCCCACCAGCATCCCTATATTTCCACCAGACTTCAGACCCTACAGAGATGGCTTTGTTTTGGACACAGGCAATCTGGCCCTCAATTGGCAATTACAGCTTCCAAAAGCTAAGGGACAAAAAATGCAGAGAATGTCAGAGCCCAAGGCGTCCCCTTCCCTAAGACTCTGTGATTTGCATGAACACTTTTGTTTGCTTATTTATCCTGTTGCTCCAAATTAGAAGTGAAAACCAGAACAAAGAAACAGGAGACTTTCCTCAGGATGGAATTACCTACGTAGCCTTGGGGTTTGATCTTGCCAAGACAATTTGGAGTGTGTTCCACTGTTGCAACACATCAAATAGCCTAAGGTTTCCTTTTCATCTGCTGGCTTCTAGGGCTCTGCAAAGTCCAATGCAGGAGGAGGAGGAACTGGCCCTTTCTGGGTTTCTGGGGTCAGTGTAAGTCTTCCCAGGCTGCCACGAGAAGATTCTCATACCAGGAAATTGTGCTGAGAGTCCTCATCCCAAGGGGGAGGAAGCCAGGAAACAGGAAAAGGAGGATGCTGGGGGAGGCTGCTGACCTGGGGCTGGAGTTTATCTCCCTTCAACCCAGCATCTTTTTATCCTCACCTAAGGCCTTTGAACTGTGGTGTTGGAGAAGACTCTTGAGAGTCCCTTGGACTGCAAGGAGATCCAACCAGTCCATTCTAGAGGAGATCAATCCTGGGTATTCATTGGAAGGACTTATGCTAAAGCTGAAACTCCAATACTTTGGCCACCTCATGCGACGAGTTGACTCACTGGAAAAGACTGATGCTGGGAGCGATTGGGGGTAGGAGGAGATGGGGACGACAGAGAATGAGGTGGCTGGATGGCATCACCGACTCGATGGACATGAGTTTGAGTGAACTCCGGGAGCTGGTGATGGACAGGGAGGCCTTTCGTGTTGTGGTTCATGGGGTCACTAAGAGTTGGACACAACTGAGAGACTGAACTGAACTGAACTGAAGGCCTTTGATCTTAAACCCTTCCTGCTCAGATGGGGCCTGGAGGGAGCAGAGAAAACTCATGGTATCCTGTCAGAAGACTGCTGATTAACGGTCCGCTCTTGGGTAGGGTGTTTCCATTCTCTGAGCCCCTGCTTTCTTCTCTGTGAAATGGGGATAATACCCCATTTAATCTCTTTCCATCGTGGTGGTGAGGATCCGATGAGATAATGTCCATTAAAAGCCTCATGAGGTGCTAAATGTTTTTCAAAAAGGTTTCCAAGGTGTGTGTGTGTCTGTGTCTGTGTCTCTGTGTGTGTACGTCTGTGTATCACATGTGATCCGCTGGGGAAGAGGGAAGCGCTGCCCCCCAAGTGTGTCATTCCACGATTCCTTTATAAATTGCTATCCCTGGGGACTGGAGACATCAGAGGAGCTCAAATACCTTCTGGTGGAGATTAATCAGGGTAAGAAGAGGATCGGGAGGAAAGGCAACCTTTGAAGTAACTATGTTCTACCAACCCTGCCGTCAGAAAGGAAAGTGAGAGACCAGAGATAGCACTCGGCTTTGACACCCAGCGACGGAGGTCGAGGGCAGGGCCTGTGTCTAGAAGGTGCACTTGGAAAGGAGCTCTTCCAGCTCATTGCCTTGCCTTGGATGAACTTCCTGTAACCTCTCATCCCTGTTCTAAGGTGCCCAAGAAGAGCAGACAGTCCCCCACCACCACCACTCTCAGCTAGGTTTCTGATAAGGAGAGAACTGAATCCAATTCCACAAGGATTTCTCCAGCCTCTCCTACAAGTGCTTCCCATTTTTATGCTGCTCTCCAGTTGACAAAACTCTTTCACGTCAACTACCTCATTTTGACTCTCACTGTAACACTGAAAGTCAAGGAGCAGAAAAATTCAGTTCAGTCGCTCAGTCATGTCCGACTCTTTGTGACCCCATGGACCACAGCACGCCAGGCCTCCCTGTCCATCGCCAACTCCCGGAGTTTACTCAAACTCATGTCCATTGAGTCGGTGATGCCAAGCAATGATCTCATCCTCTGTTGTCCCCTTCTTCTCCTGCCCTCAATCTTTCCCAGCATCAGGGTCTTGTCCAAGGAGTCAGCTCTTTGCATCAGGTGGCCAAAGTATTAGAGTTTCAGCTTCAACATCAGTCCTTCCAATGAACACTCAGGACTGATCTCCTTTAGGGTGGACTGGTTGGATCTCCTTGTCCAAGGGACTCTCAAGAGTCTTCTCCAGCACCACAGTTCAAAAGCATCAATTCTTCGGCGATCAGCTTTCTTCACAGTCCAACTCTCACATCCATACATGACCCCTGGAAAAACCATAGCCTTGACTAGATGGACCTTTGTTGGCAAAGTAATGTCTCTGCTTTTTAATAAGCTGTGTAGGTTGGTCAAAACTTCTCTTTCAAGGAGTAAGCGTCTTTTAATTTCATGGCTGCAGTCACTGTCTGCAGTGATTTTGGAGCTCAAAAATATAAAGTCTGTCACTGTTTCCCCTGTTTCCCCATCTATTTGCCATGAAGTGATGGGACCAGATGCCATGATCTTCGTTTTCTGAATGTTGAATTTTAAGCCAACTTTTAAACTCTCCTCTTTTACTTTCATCAAGAGACTCTTTAATTCTTGTTTTCTGCCATATAAATTAGTATCCTTAATTTCCCAGAAAAAGAAAATGAGGATCAAGAGTTAAATGATCATCTGAAAGGCACCCAGCTTGTAAAAGCAAGGCTAGAACCCACATGGACACTTCTGACTACTGCTGGGGTCCTCAGGACCTCCACTCCTTCCCAGGGCTTACGAAGCTCATAATGATCCATACTCATCTCTGTCTACTGCGAAGGCTTCCCTAAGGGGAAAGGGGTTATGCTCATTTCCTCTTTGACCTCCTCACATGCTCTCCTTTGATTGCTGTTATCCCTTTACTCCCTGAGGACTCTGCTCATCTTTGCATCTTCAGCATCTAGCATAGAGCCTGACACATAATCCACATCTGTACTGAAAAGAACAGGCATTTAAGTAGGGAAATGATGGAAACAGCCCAAGTGGCCCACAGTAGTGGAGAAATAGTTAAATAAAACCATGCTTCATCTTCTAGATGAAATATTATACAACTATTAAAAATTACACTGATAAAAAAATTAGTATTGACTTGAAAATAATGTTATCTGAAAACCTCAAATACAACACTGCACATACATTATGGTCATAGCTATAGAGAAGGATACAAAAAACAACTCTTAAAAATCATGCAAGGAATAGGAAGTTGAAGCAGTGGGTATTTCTCTTCCTTCCATCTTTCCATAATCTCCAGGCTTCCTGTAATAGACATGCATTATTTTTATAATGAGTAAAGCAGCAACAAAAATGGTAATCAATAGCTGTGGAGCTATTAAGGGAATTCTTAATTGCTTTCACAGTTCACAACTCCAGGTTCAAGTGACTTACTTCTCTCGTGCTGAAAATTTTCTAATAGGATGAAAGAGCCATTGTCTAAAAATCTGGAGAACTCCTGGAGGCTGGGAAGACTTCCAGGTGATAGGCAATCTATTGTGTTTCACCCAATTTTAGAAAAAAAATTGGTGGTCATTAAGAGCTTTGCCTCAGGTTCACCAAGAATGAAGCATCCCAAATTCACTTCATTTTCCCCTTGGATGGGGTTACTAGACTGGTAGATCAGGAGATTGTTGCCGACATAATGTGTATCGATTCTGCAGTATATTTGACAAAGCCTCCCCTGTCCTTATGAACAAGGTGGAGAAATCTGGGCTAGAAGACGGAACTGCAAGGTGGACTTAAAGGAAATTGAGCAACAGATGCAAACATTGATGTTTAATGGATTCGAGGCTATTCTAGAACAGGTATGGCAATTTGTGACAGCTCTACAACTGTTGCCACCCTCCACCTCCAGGCTGGCACTGATAATCAACCGCATCCCTCTTTTTCTCAGAATCCAGATGGGGCTTCATAATCCTTCTCAACAGAGGGCACTAAGCTGCCATTAGCCAAGGGCAGAGCAAACATGCCAGTGGAAATCTATTAGCCAAGCTTGATGTTTAAGGAAGTCTCAGGTACATGCTTCAGGTACATACTCAATCCTATTCAGCATGTTTATCAAAGATTTAGAAGGAAAATCTAGAAATTTTCAATTTCTCATGTGTACAATTGACAAAGACTTAAAGTTGGGAGGGAAAGAGGATAGAGTGAAAATTTTAAACTTTCCAACCAGATTATAATATGGAATAGAACCCAAGGCATGATTTTAAAATAGCACATATAATCCTATACTTGAAGTTTAAAAGTGAAATAAAAGAACAGAACATGATGGTATGACTTGATAGCAGTTCATGAGATGGGGTAATGAAGGGGACACACCTGAGATGCTAGCTGACCATAAACTCAACCTGAGCCATAGAAGCATAGTTGGGTTGTTGATAATCAATACAATCTTAGGCTTTGTTAATGGAACTACAGGGCCTAGAATACAAGAGGTAAAGAGGACCTAGATTCATCTAGAGCCAGAGTAGAAACTTGACAGACCCTAAGCACCGGTCCCATTACTTCATGGTAAATAGATGGGGAAATAGTGACTGACTTTATTTTGGGGGGGCTCCAAAATCACTGCAGATGGTGATTGCAGCCATGAAATTAAAAAATGCTTACTCCTTGGAAGGAAAGTTATGACCAACCAAAACAGCATATTAAAAAAGCAGAGACGTTACTTTGTCAACAAAGGTCCATTTAGTAAAGGCTATGGTTTTTCCAGTGGTCATGTATGGATGTGAGAGTTGGACTATAAAGAAAGCTGAGTACCGAAGAATTGATGCTTTTGAACTGTGGTGTTGGAGAAGACTCTTGAGAGTCCCTTGGACTGCAAGGAGATCCAACCAGTCCATTCTAAAGGAAATCAATCTGGGTGTTCATTGGAAGGACTGATGTTGAAGCTGAAACTCCAATACTTTGGCCACCTGATGCGAAGAGCTGACTCATTTGAAAAGACCCTGATGCTGAGAAAGATTGAGTTCAGGAGGAGAAGGGGATGACAGAGGATGAGATGGTTGGATGGTATCACTGACTCAACGGACATGAGTTTGGGTGGACTCTGGGAGTGGTGATGGACAGGGAGGCCTGGCGTGCTGTGGTTCATGGGGTTGCAAAGACTCGGACACGACTGAGTGACTGAAGCACCAAACATAATGACGTGCCCACTACCTGCACAACTCTCCCATGTAACCCACATCAATAGTAAACCATAAAATGAGAGTAGGTAAAGTTTAGAAAAATCTACTTTTCCCCATAGAAACTGTTTTGATTCTATTTGAAATGTAAAATATCATATGAGGGGGACTTTGCTGGTGGTCCCGTGGTGAAGACTTCGAGCTCCCAATGCAGAGGGCCCAGGTTTGATCCCTGGTCAGGGAAACAGAGTCCCCTTTCCACAACAAAGACCCAGGACAGCCCAATAAATAAATACCAGAAAAAAAAAGTTCATATTAGAAAAAGTTGGAACTTTTTTGCCTTGCTTTGTCATAAGGATTTGGTTGGTTTGTATGTTGGATACACTGGTGCACTCAATCAGCCCCGGGAGTCCCATTTCAAGATGGACTTTGCTGTACCAGGATCTAGATCTCATTTGTCCCTCCTGTCTTCCAAAACATCCCATGGCTCCCTTGTGCATACGGAACAGAAAGCAATCTCTTTAGTCTGGAAACACTCAAAGCCTACCAAGTCCTGAAAAAGGAGGCTGTTTCTTAAAAATCAAAATGAGACACATGATTTAAAAGCCAAAAGTACCAAAAGGTTCGTAAAGAAATACAGAAGTCTCTGGTTTTACCCCTCTCAACAACTTCAGTCCTGTTATTCAGGGCCTACCATTTTTATCTTTTTCATTGATTTATTCTGGTAATTACTTTCGTATCTCTAAATAATAAGCTTTTACTGATGTATCTGGTTTTGTGAACTTTACACATTATCTACTGATTTCTTGTGATGGTGGTTGGGTGTTTATTTTATTACAAAACCTCCACTTCCCCTTCCCTCATTCCTCTACTATTAGTATTTTGGGGGAAAAAGTCAATAAATAATGTTTATTGCTTTCTTATGGAAATTTTGTTTACTGTCTCATCAAATTAGTTGCACGTTTTTTGTATAGCTTTTCATTTTCTCTAGAGTTTCTAATTCCTTTCTTTTTGTCATGCTTTATTTGCCTTTGTAGAATTCCTCATGGTTTTTATTTTCCAATGTTTCATCACATCAAGGATTTTATAAATCTCTCTTTGTTTTTCCTGAAAACGTCTTCCCAGAAACGTCAGTCCTTCTGTTCTAGTCTGGACTAGTTGCCCTTTGGATGACCAAGACTGCGATCATTCCTGGAATTATCCCTTGCTGCCTTCTTGGGCTAAATTCAATGTCTTCCTCAACACATATCTTCCTCTCTTGATTTATTTCGTTTTTCAAGAGCACACCCTCAAGTAAATTCCCAAGAAACAGTGCATGAGAAATAAATGATCTGAGTCCTCTGTGCCTGAAAATATATTTGCTTTGCTGTTGTACTCAATTAGGTATAGGATTCTCAATTTCCAGGTTGAAAATTATTCTTCAGATCTTTGAAGGCTTTCTCCAACATCTTCTTTCTTGTATCCAGTGTCAAAGATGAAAAAGGTGAAACTAGTCTGGTTCTAGCTCTTCGTAGATGAGCTGTCCACACCCCCTCTTATCTGTATCATCCTTTCCATCACCCCATTTTTCTTCAGCTGTAGTTTTCTCAATTTTCACTCATTTTCTTGAACCTCCATAGAACCACTCAATCTGAATATTCCTTTAAAGTCTGAGAAATTTTTGGTAGTGTTTTGGACATTTTCTTCCCTCTATTTTCTCTTCTTTCTGGGATCCTCTTAACCAGATGAGGGATCACCTGGATTGATCCACTATGTCTTTATTTTTTCTTTCACATTTTGTTTCTTTACATTCTCTTTCAGGAATATTTCCTTGACCTTATCTTTGTAACTTTATATTAATTTTTTTTTAATTTAAGAAATATTTTATATATATATATAAATTTTCAAGAACAGGATGCTATGAAAAAAGGAACAATCAAAACACAAAAGATCTCTTAATTTCCCTGAGGATCTAATTAGAGTCTTTTTAGTGTTTGCTTTTTCATTATCTTCCGTGGTCTGAATTATCTTCTTCGGGGATCAGTTTTTCCGTTGTTGTTGTTGCTTTTTTAAACTCTCACGTATTGGGGATTCTTGGATATCTTTTCATATAAAAGTATGAGAGGATAAAAATCCACTTGGCAGATACGTGTTTGTGAGCCAGACTGGCTGGCTGATGGACTTCATTCTTGGGGAGATTTTGCTGTGAGCCAGCTGTTTTCCTGGGAGTTAGCTAAGTGTCAGAAGAAAGCAGGATCTTTGTTTTAGAGTTATTTGATTCCTTTTTAGAAGAAATTCTTTTCTTTTTTGGTCTAGGGTTAGAGAAATATGGCTGCCAGGAATTCTATACAATGTGGGGGTGGGCTGTTTCTGTTTGGTACATGGATTTTCAATTGGCTTCCTTAACTCAGCTCCAAATATCACCTACATTCTCTGCTGTCCCTTACATCTGAGATCAAAACCTGCTTCCCTGGGCTGGTTGCCTGCATTCTCTGTAACAGCACACCTTTTCCTAGCTTCATCAGTGACCGTTTCACCATCGGCTCTCTTTAAGACATTTAAAGACATCTCCCTTGCTGATACGCCTTCTCTCTTTCTTTTTGTTACAAGCCTTCTTTCTTTCTTCTCCCTCTTCTTTTTCTCTTTCTCCTCCTGCTCCTCCTCCTTTGTAGTCTTCTTCTAAATTATTACAAAATGTCAAAATATTCCTATTCTTTTCTCCTCAGTCCTATTAAATCATTCATTCAGAACATTTTGCTATATTGCTTCCTACTTTGTAAAAAAGTGATAGATTCAGTTGATATTTACCCTTAACTCATCCTATGTCCCTACCTCCCCAATTGTAGCCACTGTTTGACTTTGGTATTTTTCACTCTTTTGCAAGTTTTTATACTTTTGCTACCTATATGTGATATACAACATAAACTTTTGCATTGAGTGTCTTGTGTTTTTATATAAAGCTATCACTGTATGCCTATCAACTTTCCATTACTTCTTTCAATATTTCTTGAGACCTATCAGTGTTGTATATGTAGCTTTACTGCTGTATAGTGCTTAATTATTCAATCATTCTCTCATTAATGAAAGGTTAGATTGTTTCCAATTTCTCACTGTTACATACAGTGCTAATCTGAACATTCTTGCAACTTTTCCTTGAGCACAGGTGCAAAAATTCCTCTAGTCATGTATGCTGTGTCATAGTATACATGCTTCTTCAACTTTACTACGTAATGGCAGATTGTTTTCCAAAGTAGACATCAATTTATCCTCCCACATCGGCAGCATTAGAGGGTTTTCTTGTTTCATATATTTGCTAGTAGTCCATACTGTCAACAAACCAGATTTGCTAAACTCAGTTCAGTTCAGTTCAGTCGCTCAGTCATGTCCGACTCTCCGCGACCCCATGAATCACAGCACGCCAGGCCTCCCGGTCCATCACCAACTCCCAGAGTTCACTCAAACTCATGTCCATCACCAACTCCCGGAGTTCACTCAAACTCATGTCCATCACCAACTCCCGGAGTTCACTCAAACTCATGTCCATCACCAACTCCCGGAGTTCACTCAAACTCATGTCCATCGGGTCGGTGATGCCATCCAGCCATCTCATTCTCCGTCGTCCCCTTCTCCTCCCGCCCCCGACCTTTCCCAGCATCAGAGTCTCTTCCAGTGAGTCAACTCGTCGCATGAGGTGGCCAGAGTATTGCAGTTTCAGCTTTAGCATCAGTCCCTCCAATGAACACCCAGGATTGATCTCATTTAGAATGGACTGGTTGGATCTCCTTGCAGTATAAGGGACTCTCAAGAGTCTTCTCCAACACCACAGTTCAAAAGCATCGATTCTTCGGCGATCAGCTTTCTTCACAGTCCAACTCTCACATCCATACATGACCACGGTGTGAAATAGAATCTTTTAATTTGCATTTGATTGTAACAATGAAGTTAGGCATGTTTTATTGGCATTCAGGTTTCCTCTTCTGCGGATTCAATGTACATAACTTTTGCCCAATTTTCTACTGGGTTATCTTTGATTACCTTGATAATCCTGGTATTTTCTACTTTGGTTACCTTGGAGATTTATAGAAGACTTTATATCTGGCATAACGCGGGAGTTCTCAGAAATGTGGGGTTTAGAGACCCACCCTGGACCCACTGGACCAGAGGCTCCGTTTGAACAAGACTTGGGTGATCTGATTGCACATTTAAGTTGAGAAGCACTGATGCAGAACAGCTTCTCTGTCTCTTGAATGTTCAGTAGAAATTCCCTGTGAAGCCACCAAGGATGATTCTTTGTTAGAGCTACTGTTGTTGATGTAGGTAAATGTATACTTATTCAACTACTTTGGTGATTATAGGCCCCTCCTGATTTTTAATTCTCTTTAAGTTTTAGTACGGAGAAGGCAATGGCAAGCCACTCCAGTACTCTTGCCTAGAAAATCCCATGGATGGAGGGGCCTGGTAGGCTGCAGTCCGTGGGGTCGCTAAGGGTCGGACACGACTGAGCGACTTCACTTTCGCTTTTCACTTTCACACATTGGAGAAGGAAATGGCAACCCACTCCAGTGTTCTTGCCTGGAGAATCCCAGGGATGGGGGAGCCTGGTGGGCTTCCGTCTGTGGGGTCACACAGAGTCGGACACGACTGAAGTGACTTAGCAGCAGCAAGTTTTAGTAAGTTACTTTTTCCTGGAAAACTGCATTTATCTACGGTTCTTAGTGTATTTATAAAAATATGTTCGCATTAATTTCATTGTTTTAAAATTCTATATTGTAACAAGTTACACTTTTCCCCATCTCTAATACTTTTTATTTGTGTGTCCTTCCCCATCTCATTCTTACATCAATCCTGCCAGAGATTTTTCTGTTTTTCAAAGGACCAGATTATGGTTTTATCGAATTCTTCTCTTACAGCATTTTCTATTTCATTATTTTCTGTCTTTATGATCTTCTTCTTCCTACCTTTTTGGGATTACTTTGACTTCATTTTTTCAACTTGTTAAGTTGAAGTCAGCTCATTTACTTTTTAATCTTTCTTTTTCATGATTTAAACATTTAAAGCTATAAATTTCCCTCTAATTACCACTGTAGTTGTATCTTACATGTTTTGATATGTCATATTTTTATTATCTTTTAGGTCTAAATGTTTTCTAATTTCCATTGTTACTTCTTCTTTGACCCATGAGTTATTTCAAAGTGTGTTTTAAAATGTATGACTATGGAATATACTTAAAAGATTTTTTAAATGTATTTCTAACTTAATTACACTGTGGATTGAGAACATGATCTTTATAATGTTAGTTCCTTTGTGTTTGTTGTGACTTGCTTTTGGATACCATAAATGGTTTATATTTGTAGACGTGTCATCCGTATTTGAAAAGAATGTACATTCTTCAAACCTTTTGTCCTTATCCATTTTTATTTGCTTAATATGTCAATTGCTGACAGCTGTGTTACAAGTGTCATTATGATTTTAGATATGCAAATTTCTCCTTGGAATTTTGTCAATTTTGACTTTATATATTTTAAGGCAGAGGACGACATGGTTGGATGGCATCACTGACTCAATGGAAATGAACTTGGGCAAACTCTGGGAGATAATGAGGGACAGGGAGGCCTGGCATGCTACAGTCCAAGGGCTTGCAAATAGTCAGACACGACTTAATGACTGAACAACAATAGCAACAACATTTTAAGACTATTTAATTAGCTTCATGCAAATTTAGAATTTCTATACATTTCTGGCAAGTGCTTCCTTTTAATGTTGTATGGTGTCCAGCTCTATTCTTAACATTAAAAGCTATATTGATATGCAACAAAAAACGCCTCCACCAGTGTTCTTTGAGTTGGTGTGTGACTGGGGTATCTTTTTCCAATTTTTTGTGTTGAACTTTTCTGTGTCCTTTCTTTTAAGACATATTTCTTATAAGCAACACAAAGCTTTTTAAAAAATCTAATCTGTCAATCTTTGTTTGAACAAGTGAGTTTAGTCAGTTTACATGCTTATGATTATGTATACATTAGATTTAATGCTACCACTTTATTTTGTGCTTCTTTCACTTAAACTGTATCCAGCTACTATGTCTGTATTACAATTTTTCCCATAACTTAGTGATATAAAGCAGACATTTATTATGCCCACAGATTCTGCAGGTCAGAAACTGGGTGGGGCATAGCTCCTCCACATTTGGATTCTCATCTAGAAGACTTGAAGGTGGGATTCGTCTCAAAATTCGCCCACTCACATGTCTGGGTGTTGATGCCAGCTTGTCTGCTGAGACATTAGCTAGATCTATCAGTCCAAATAAACTACCCATAGTCACTTTGTATGGCTGGAAGTCTGTCATAATATGGTGGCCAAGGGCAAGAATCTTGAAAGAGAGTGCCAGGTGGAAGCCGTATTCCCTTTTATGAGCTAGTCTCAGAAATCACACAGCATTACTTCCACCACATTCTAATTGTCAAGATAATAACAAGGTCCTGCCCAGGATCAAGGGGAGAAAGATCAGACTGTCTGTTGGTGGGGAGTTTAGCGAGATTCTGGAAGAGCGTGTGGGATTAAAATTATTGCTGTTGACATTTTCAGAAAATACAATCTACCATACTTTGCTTTTTTAATTTGATTCATTTTCTTCTTCTTGCCTCCTATTGAAAACATCAAGGCTTGTAAAAAATTATTCTCTTATTCTACTGACGGTCTTGGAAGTCATACTCTATTTCAACTTTTTAGAGTATGTACCTGTAAAATCTTTTTGAATCTATATGTAACATAAAATTCTAATTTGATTGGTGTCCCTGTTTTCTTCTCAAATAAAATAAGGATCTCAAAATGCCTCATTTTAACTCCTATCACTCCTTTTCCAAAGTATAGAGTCTGTGGTTCATATTTTAATTTCACTTCTATTCATACCCTCAATTATTCATTATTATTTTGTGTTTGGTCTTTTTTTGTGTGTTTAAATAGCAGCCAAGACATGTTTCAGTTTACCGTATTTTTACTATATCTTTGTTATGCTTTTTTGCATTTATTCCATAGTAGTGCTTTCAACAAAGCTCTGTAGTTAAAAACTCTCAATCATTCTATATCTGAAAACATCTTTATTTCACTGTTAGTCTCCAAAAGCTGATTTAGCTATGAGTAAAATTCAGGGTTGACAGATATGTTCTCTCGAGACATTAGATATATTCTTCTACTATTTTCTGGAGTCAGTACAAATGTTCTTTTATATAATCTGTGTCTTTTATCTCTGTTTATTCGAAGATCTTCTTTGCCTTTGGTGCTCTGAAATTTCACAGCAATGTTTCTTGATGTGCACTTCGTTTTAGCCATGCTACTTGAGGTTCTTTACAAATATGAGGATTTCCAGTTCTGGCAAATTCTCAATCGTTATTTCTTGGAATAGCGTATTTCTCTAACCTCCTTCTGTCCTTCTTTAACTGCTGGACATGTGACGGACATTCCCATTCTGTCTCTGTTCCTCTCATTTTAAAATCAATTAATTAAGCTGTGTCAAGTCTCAGTTGTGGCACTCTGGCTCCAGAGCGTGCAAGCTCAGTAGGTGTCTCAAGCAGGCTTAGTTGCTTGTAGCATGTAGCATCTTAGTTCCCCAATCAGGGATCGAACCCATGTCTCATGCATTGGAAGACAGATTCTTAACCCCTGGACCACCAGGGAGGTTCCCATGTCTCTCTATCTCTTTTTAAATTTTATTTTATTTTTTAAAGATTTTTTTGATGTGGACCATTTTTAAGGTCTTTATTGAATTTGTTGCACTATTGTTTCTGTTTTCTATTTTGGTTTTCTGGCTATAAGGCATGTGGGAATCTTAGCTCCCCAAACAGGGATTGAACCTGTACCCCATGCATTGGAAAGTGAAGTCTTGCCCCTGGACCACCAGGGAAGTACCCCCATGTCTCAGTCTCAAATATTTTCCATCTCTTTGTATTCTGGGTTGCCTTATGAGTAATTTCTTAAGGTTTCCTTTTTGTTCATGAATTCTCCAGTTATATCTATTATTTAAACTTTCCATCGAAGTTTTAACTTACATAACTACACATTTCATTTCTAGAATTTTGGGGGGTCAAATCTACCTTTCATGTTTTTGTAGTGACTTTTTATGTTTTCAGTTCCTTCTTTTATGTCTTCAATTATTTCAGGAAATAGACTCTATCCAACCCCCAGAAGTTCTTTTTATGCTCTTCTTAGTCAAAACCACTCCCTTTCCTAAGAAAATCACTGTCCTGACTTTGGTAGTAATTGCCTTTCCTTTTCTTCCTTTTTTTTTTTTTTATAATATCTAAGTTCTTCATGTGCTTTTATTTATTTATTTTTTTTTTATTTTTTTTTATTGGAGGCAAATTACCTTACATTAATATATTGGTTGGTTTTGCCATACATTGACACGAATCCGCCCCTGGTGTACATGTGTTCCCTTTCTTGAACCCCCCTCCCACCTCCCTTTTCCCCATATCCTCCCTCCAGGTCATCCCCGTGCACCAGCCCCAAGCATCCTGTATCATGCGTTGAACCTGGACTGGTGATTCATTTCACATATGATAATATACATGCTACAATGCCATTCTCCCAAATCATCCCACCTTCACCCTCTCCCACAGAGTCCCAAAGACTGTTCTATACACCTGTGTCTCTTTTGCTGTCTCGTATACAGGGTTAAGGTTACCATCTTTCTAAATTCCATATATATACGTTAGTATACTGTATTGATGTTTTTCTTTCTGGCTTACTTCACTCTGTATAATAGGCTCCAATTTCATCCACCTCATTAGAACTGATTCAAATGTATTCTTTTTGATGGCTGAAAAATACTCCATTGTGTATATGTACCAAAGCTTTCTTATCCATTCATCTGCAGATGGACATCTAGGTTGTTTCCACGTCCTGGCTATTATAAATGCAGATGGACATCTAGGTTGCTTCCATGTCCTGGCTATTATAAGCAGTGCTGCAATGAACATTGGAGTACATGTGTTTCTTTCAATTCTGGTTTCCTCGGTGTGTATGCCCAGGAGTGCGATTGCTGGATCATATGGCAGTTCTATTTCCAGTTTTTTGAGGAATCTCCACACTGTTCTCCATAGTGGCTGTACTAGTTTGCATTCCCACCAACAGTGTAAGAGGGTTCCCTTTTCTCCACACCCTCTCCAGCATTTATTGCATGTAGACTTTTGGACAGCAGCCATTCTGACTGGTGTGAAATGGTACTTCATTGTGGTTTTGATTTGCATTTCTCTGATTATGAGGGATGTTGAGCATTTTTTCATGTGTTTGTTAGCCATCTTTATGTCTTCTTTGGAGAAATGTCTGTTTAGTTCTTTGGCCCATTTTTTTATTGGGTCGTTTATTTTTCTGGAATTGAGCTGCAGGAGCTGCTTGTATATTTTGGAGATTAATTCTTCGTCAGTTGTTTCATTTGCTATTATTTTCTCCCATTCTGAAGGCTGTCTTTTCACCTTGCTTATAGTTTCCTCGTTGGCAAGTGGATTCTTTACCACTGAGCCACCAGGGAAGCCCCTTCATGTGCTTTTAAATTAGACTTTAAACTCATCTTCAGTAGGATTTTCTCTCTAGAATTCCAGACAAACATAGATGAGAACATGTTCTTCTAAGGTCATCTTGTGTTTGCTTATGTTTTTGTTGTTGCTCAGTTGCTCAGTCGTATCTGACTCTTTGTGACCCCACGGACTTCAGCATGCCAACCTCCTCTGTGCTTGGCTACCTCCTGGAGTTTGCTCGAACTCATCTCCATTGAGTTGGTGATGCTATCTAATCATCTCATCCTCTGTCGTCCCCTTCTCCTCCTGTCTTCAATCTTTCCAAGCGTCAGGGTCTTTTCCAATGAGTCGGCTCTTCGCATCAGGCCAAAGTATTGGAGCTTCAGCTTCAGCATCAGTCCTTTCAATGAGTATTCAGAGTTGATTTCTTTTAGGATTGACTGGTTTGATCTCCTTGCTGTCCAAGGGACTCTCAAGAATCTTCTCCAGTACCACAATTCAAAAGTATCAATTCTTTGATGCTCAGCCTTCTTTATGGTTCAGTTTTCATGTCTGTACATGACTATTGGAAAAACCATAGCTTTGACTACATGGACTTCGTCAGCAAAGTGATATCTCTGTTTTTTAATATGCTGTCTAGGTTTGTCATAGCTTTCCTTCCAAAGAGCAAGTGTCTTTTAATTGCTTATGTTAGGAGTACCAAATGGAACCACTAACCCAGGATCACTTTTTAACATAAAATTACCAACTTGTTTGTTTCTGTACCATGAAGCTAAAGTTGAAGACCAATTCTTCATGGAGAATTCATGGTCCTTGGTTGTAAATTGCCAGGTGAGACTTTTAGCCTATGCTGGCTGAGACAAACAAATTTCCTTGTCATCTTCCTAGACAAACTAATGACTTTTTCTACCTCTTTCTCTGGTGGGAATGTAACATTTGAACATCAAGGCAAAGATCTCAGTTCCAACACTTCTCCTCAGAAGGCTCAGAGCCTAGGTCTTGGGCCTCATGTGAACACTAACCCCATGGGCTTGCAGTGACAAAGAGGTTCACAGACTTAGGGAATGAACCTATGGTTGCCAGGGGGAAGGATGAGGGGAAGGGATAGTTAGGGAGTTTGGGATGGGCATACACACACTGCTATATTTCAAATGGATAACCAACAAGGACTTATTGTATAGCACATGTAACTCTGCTTAGCGTTATGTGGCAACTTGGATGGGATAGGATCTTGGGGGAGAATGGATACATGTGTATGTAAACAGCAAACAGTCCCTTTGCTGTTCACCTGAAATTATCACATTGTTAATTGCCTATACCCTAATATAAAATTAAAGTTAAATTAAAAATAATGCAAATACAAACACCAGCACAGTCGTAAAATACTAAATAAACAAAACAAAAAAGCATGCAGTGGCTACAGCATCATTCCAGTGCTTCCTGCTATAGGGTCTTTGTGTCTGGCTTGAGGGTGAATGTTCTTTCTTAAAGGTCAGTTAGGCACTTAAAGAATATTTGCCTTTCTAGGTCTTTGTCCTGGGTATGGCTTCTGGCCTTCTGCTGAGCTGAGAGTCCCGCCTTTTCTTCCTCGTCTCTGAATGCCACCATGACCCACCTATTACATCCTTCTCTCCAGCACATGGGGCTTCGGATCTGTGGTTGAGTCCTTCCTGGCCCATTCCTGAGCCCAAGTGCCCTCTAGTTCCCGTGCCTGTGGGGTTTCATGGTGAACAACCAGGCTTCCTTCCAGTCCTCCTGCAGACCCCAAATGTTAGGCTTCCTCCACCAGTCACCCTTCCTGTGTCTGCCCTCTGTCTTAACAGAAATCAGACAATGTCCTTTACATGCCACTGTCTCCTTCCTTATTCTTTGGGTTCTTGTGAGTGTATGTCTTTCTTTTCTTTTTTTTTTCTTTTATTTTTTATTTTCATTTCAGCAAGGTTTTAGAAGGGAGAGAGAGAAACACATGTTCAATGCTCCACATTTAGCAGGAAGTTCAAAGAGTACCTTATCTTCATGTTTCTTTAATTACAAGTGAGGTTGTACTTTCTAATGAGTCCATTCAAATTAATTTATTATTATTATTATTAATTGCACTGCAGGGCTTGTGGGATCTTAGTTTCCCAACCAGGGATTGAAACTGGGCCCCCAGTAGTGAGAGCTTGGAGTCCTAACCACTGAACTGCCAAGGAATTCCCTAACAAGTCCATTTTTCACAACTTCATTGTTGTGTCATTACTGTTCACATCCTTTACCTATGCTGTGTTTGTTCTCCTCACCTGCCCCGATGCCATCCTGACTCTCAGAATATTCCCTTCAATTCATATATCAATTATTTATAATGAAACATTAATGCTTGGCCTGAAAGGTTGGAAGCAAATATTTTTCTTCAGTCTTCACTTTTTATAAAGGCATTTTATTGGTTTGTTATTTACATAAACTCTTAATTGTATGTAGTTTAATATGGCAGGTTTTACCTTTTTTGATTTCTTCTATTGCTCCAGCATTGATCGGGAGAGTGGAAATGTTCCCGAGAGACTTGCTGCCTACTACTGCTGTTTGGTTCTACCGGGAGAGAAGGCCCTGATGGGAAGCAGAGAGAATGAAACAGGAGAATTTCATTAGAGTTGTCATTTGACCCTGGTCATCTGTCAGTACATAGATAATTGAGAACTGATTCCAAGTGAAATTGATAAACTGACCTTCTTAAATACGTGCCAGTGTACCCTATTGTTCACCATAGGCAGGAAAGCAATTTCCAGGCTCGGTTTATGCCATGCGCTCATCCACCCTCTTCCTCGAGACTTTGCACTTTTGTGACCTGCCCTTCCAGTGAGTTCCCTTTAAGACCTACTTGCCTCCTGATGCCAAAAGTGCTGAAAGATAACAATATCCAGTCTTTATTGCTGCCCGAGTTCCTGTGCCCCCAGCTAGTGCGTAAAGAGGAAGCAGCATATTTCTCAAGCGCCTCTGATGGTAGCTGGCATGATGCTTGATAACAGAATTTCTCAGACAACAGGCCCAGGCTGGGGAATTTTAATATTGTCTTTCCCTACAAGTAATTTCCAATGTTTATGCTCTGTGGAGCCCCTTTTGAGTGTCAGAGCAGAACAAATGCCAGTTTTAATGGACTTGCTAAATCATAAAAACTGCTTGCGAAATTGCATCTGATTAAAACAGGAAAATGTTCCATTATTCAGAAAAATCTCCCTGCAGAGGCTCACGGAGGCTATTGGAGGTGCAGAAATGCAGGGAGTGCCCAGATCCTGTGGAGTTTTTCCTCCACGGAAAAGATGTGGCTCCATTTATGTTCTTTTCTCTCCCCCAAGTCCCCCATTCTTCTGCCTTCCCTGATGAAAGGGAAATTGACATGAGTCATTTCAAAATTAATTTATGCGACAACATATTATTAGCAGTGGCAGAGTGTGCATGACAAGGTACAGCAAGTTAAGAGATGGTGGGGGCGTGGTGGGGGCATACTCTGAAACCTCTGAGTTGCCTCTGAGTTGTCTGAGTGCCCTCACAGAGCAAAGACCGACCAACACAGCAAAAGCCAAAACGGTGCTCTGTTAAGTTGGACAAGGCTCTCCTGGCTAACAACAAAATATAAAATAGAATCGAGTTATCCTATAGATATAAATTGGGCTTCCCCAGTGGCTCAGTGATAAAGAATCTGCCTATAATGCAGGAGATGCAGGAGACATGGGTTTGGTCCTTGGGTGGGGAAGATCCTCTGGAAGAGGAAATGACAACTCACTCCAGTATTCTTGCCTGGAGAATCCCATGGACAGAGGAGCCTGGTGAGATACAGTCCATAGGGTTCCAAAGAGTTGGACACGACTGAGCAACTGAGTATGCACGGATATAAGTCACCCACTAGAGAGCCGTTTCCAGGGAACTGTCAGTGGAGTCTGGTTTGGGGATTTAACCTACAGCCAGTTAGACAGGCAGATAGATAGACCAATATCACCAGCAAGTATCCTTCATTTGCAGAGAATTGTCCCTGGGACTGGAGAGAAAGCGAAGGGGAGCACTGCCCAGTCCCGGCCCCAGCTAATTGTGGGGGCAGAGTGGGGGCAACTGTAGCCTCATGAATGAACCTACATGACACCGCATGGAGCAGAAGAGCTGCCCAGCAGAGCCCAGCTATCTGAGGAATTGCTGACAACAACGTCATGTTTTTCTCCCTGCCCTGGACTGAATAACTGAGCCAGTCTGTTCCAGCCTCGCCCCTGGGATCCTGACATTGGAAGGACTTTCCCAGGTTGCCTTCTTGGCTCTGATAACTGAATGACACCAATCAGGATGGCATCTACAGTGCCTTGGCTGTCACACATCATGTTCTGGTCTATCTGGAGAGATCCTTCTGTCTATCTAGGACTTTTCTTGTCTTGCTCTTTCCTCCTTTGTGTCTTGTCTGCCACCTCAAGGACTGGGCACTGTTCCCTTCACTTTCTCTTCAGCCTTAGGGACGTGCTAAGTGGGCTTCCCAGATGTTGCTAGAGGTCTACTGGGCAGCTCTTCTGCTCCATGTGGTGTCAGTTGGCTCATCCATGAGTCTGCAATTCGCTGGGATGGGAACATTCAACATGGCTTCACTACCACATCTGGGACCTGGTTTGGCTGCAGGGCTGCTCAGCTTCTCTTTGTCCATGAACTCCATGGAGCTGCGTGGTCTATTGGTAGACAGTATGTCTCTGCATGGCTACCTGATCCTAGAACTCATCAATGCATTTCATTGGCCAAAGCAAGTTACAGGGCCAGTCCAGGTCAAGAGTAGGGGAAATAAATGTCATCTCTTGATGGAGAAAGGCAGGTATACTCAGGGATGGGAGACATTTTGGTGGCCATCTTTGCAGACACCCAGCCAGGTGAGCATTTGGGGGCTGAGATTCAGCAGGACCTTGCACCAGGGCAGAGTTGCATCTGTCTAGAGGGTTCTCTTGGCCCTAATGCTTGCAGAGACTCTATGTGGGTTAGGCATAACCCATATACCTGGTTCTGGTCCTGATACAACTTGAAAGGCCAGCAGTGGAGACCTGCCAGCCATCAGCCTGCTGAGCCCTTCTCTGCTCTGGGCTTCTTAGCCACCCAAGGCTGCAAGTGATGGAGCCTCCTCTGCTTAACCCCAGGGTTAAGTATTCTGTCCTGTTTATCCATCAGTAACTGTCTCCAACCTCCTTCCTGACCCTCTCAACCCTACGCCCAGCTGCTGCCTGTCACCCTCTGTCTTCCCTGCCACAGAAATGATTTTTTTTTTATAAACTCATCCTTGACTGAAGAGCCACTTTAGAAAATTTAAAACACCAGCACTCTCTTCTAATGAGAGGGGAGAAGAAACGCAGAGGCACTAAATTCTCTAGAGCTTTCCTGTTGCGTTCTGATGTCACCATCTCTGGAAATAATTCTCTTCCCACAACACACAAAATATTGGCTGGGGAGCATCACCACCTATTTTAGAATCATCCCCTTGAGCACTTTGTCTCCTTCTAGGATTGCCAAACTCTACGCAGTGTCAATAGCACAGACTTCAAGAGCTGGGGCTGGGGATGCAAACTGAAGCTGGTGCTGGGCTCCATATGTGCCAAGTGCTCAATATATCCCTGACTCTGGCTGGGCTCCAGGGGGAGGAAGTAAAACAACTCATGACAAAGATGTTGCCGCTTGTTGGCCACCCAAGATGGAGTCACTAGTGCCCTGGTCATCAGAAATGACGTCAGCTGCCCAGGCACATTATAAGGCCAGTTTGCCTTTCCCGGTGGAGCCTCCCAGGCATCACTGAAAGGTCGGAGTTGCAACCCTGACACTCCCTATCCCAGTCTGCCCACAGTGATCTAGTTAGTCTTTGTTTTCTAGATCTAACCCTCCAACTCTCTACTATTTGGAAACCACCCTGCCTGGCAGCACTGATGTCTACCTCCCCATCAACTGTGGGGAAAGGGCTGCCCCTGCGGGACCTCCAAGTCATTGCCGCTGGGCTCCAAGCGTCACCTGCCATCCAAACACCCACCACGCCCCGAGAGCCCCTCCTGACTCTCCTGCACGCTCTCCATCCCCCAGAGCCAGCTCGACAGCCAGGTCTCTTCCCTGCCCCACCCTGCCTGTCCCAGCTCCCTTCCCCTCCCCACCAGCATTTGGGGTTGAAGTCCCAGCTAGTCCCCTCCTAAAAGTTTCTCTCATCTTTCACTTCTCAATGCACTTGGAGGCCTGAATCAGACTGCCTGTGTCTCTTGCTTAGACTGAGAAAGCAGTCCCTAACACATCCCCCAGCTTCCAGCTATGCTTGTGGAATACATCCTTTGTAATGAAGCCTGAGGAGTCTTTCTGAAGCCACAGGCTGGCATGTCCTTTCCCACCTGGACCACTTAGAAGGCTGTCTTTCCATGGACTTCATGCCACCCCTGACTGGCACATTCACCTCACTGCTGTTACCCGCTCTTGCACAAGCTGGGCCAGACTGAGTTATCCCTCCTCTGCTTCTGACTTTCACCTCTCGGGTGTTAAGTACTGGGTTCAAATCTACTAGCAGTGTGAACTCGTCATTAGGTGAGGTTAATCAGAAACCTAGCTAGCCAAATAGATGCAAACTAGTATATATAGAATGGATAAACAATAAGGTCTTACTATACAGCACAGGGATCTATATTCAATATCATGTAATAAACCATAACAGAAAAGAATATGAAAAAGAATTTATATATATATATGGATCACTTTTCTGTACAGTAGAAACAAACAGGTTATATAAATCAACTATTCTTCTGTAAAACAATTTTTTAAAAAAGGAAACCTAATTGACTAGAAGAGGTGAATTTAGACTTAGAGTTTGAAGATGTTAATAATAGTGATGATTACGATAGTAATAATGACGCCTAATGCTTAGATTGTGCAAATTAATTAAGCAAAATATTTAACCTCTCAAAGCCTCAGTTTTATCATCTGTAAAAGGTGGGTGATGGATTGATGTAAGGATTGAATGAAATAAGGTCTGAAGAACCTCTATTTCACACCTGGAAATGGCAACTATTTGATAGAAGTGAGCTATCGTCATCACTGTGCTGACTCAACAACCCAGAACTCTAGTCTGGCTCTCCCTGTTGTCTTGTCTGGACCTTCCCCTACCTTACCTGCCTGGATGCTCTCTGCTCACCATTTAAAGTCTTATTTTAGACATCACTTCCTTCAGGAAGCCTTCCAGGACCCCTTTGGTTCTGTATTGCTGCTTTGAGCCTTTTAGAGGATGCACTTCTTATATTAACTCTGATGGCAGCTTACTTGTTTGCCCTTCCCTGCTAGCCTGTGAGCCCCCTTGAGAACAGGACCTGCATCTTCCTGGCACAGCCATCTCATACCTGGTACAACACCTGTAGCAGGTAAGCAGGAATCATTTGGGGCTGGAACCAACAAAGACCTAGCAGGCTTCATGTCCACATATGCTCCTCCCCTTGGCAGGACTAGCCCTGACCTTGAGGATTTTTTCTTCCGGACGGGAAGGCAAGAATAATAAGGATCAAACACCGGTGAATGATACAAGATAGCGCTTGTGTGCGTTACACAGTGCGCAGGATGGACAATCGGCTGGCCGGGCACTCAGAGAAGGGAGTGATCACTGTTCGCATATTGAATATTGTTTGAAGTAAGTGGGCCATCGACTAGGACATGGAAATTGCTTTTGTCATACCTAAGGCCTCATCGCAATGGTACTTGCGGTAACAGGATTTGACTTATAATACGAAGCTAGAAGGACCTTTGTGATTCCCAAGCACTTACCATACAATCATGAAATGCATAGTGTGAAAGAAAAAATCCCAATTGTTTGGAGATTGGCAGCTCCAATTTTCTGCAGCAAGTCTGCAATTGCTCCCTGATCAACCTTCCAGTGAGGGCCTGGGATTTCAGCTTTACAGGCCCATCCAAAGTGGGCTTGGGCCGCTGGCCAGCAAGAAGAGTATAGGATGCAGGTGGGGCCCCTGCCTGGAGTGATGCCTCCGGTTTTTCTGAGGCCAGGAGAGGCTGGTACATCTCAGCCGACTGGTGATGCAGATGCGTGTCTACCGGCTCCTCCCCGACTTGCTCAGGGTTAAAACCACGATCCAGAGCAAGGCTGTGACGTTTCTGTCTCTTGCAAAAAATGAACCCCCGGGGCCATTTCACACACCTGTGCTGGGGCTTTGAGGGCACCAAATGCAGGCAGTTCATACTGCAGATCAGCTGCGCTTGTGTCCGCAGGCAGTCAGCACCCAACCTTACCGTTTCTGTTTGGTGTGACTTGTAGGGTACTGCGGGCCCAGCAACCAGGCTTTCTTGTTACCTGGCTTGGTCCTAATGCCTATGGTCCATATTCTGCAGCTTCCTAGATCAGTGCTGGGCACATAGGAAGGACCACCTCAGTGTGAGCTGGCATGATCATTGTTACCAGCATCACCATCTTCCAAATCCAGATCTAAATTCATCTCCTCTGAATAGGTTTCTGATTGACTTCCCCTAATGACAATGGATTATGCCTATTTGGAATTTTTCATTTACGAAATATATATTTTCACATATATTATCTTATTTCAGCCTCACAGCAAGCTTGGGAAGGTAAAGAGCTGGGACAGGGAGTGCCATTCACATTTTCCTAACGGTGACGAGAGTTTCTGAAAGTTCAAGTGCTTTTGTCCAAATCGCATGGGCCAAAGTCAGTGACTGTGCCAATCTCAAACCCAGAGCTCTGACCCCTATGACGCACACGCTTTTTAGAGCATGGTTTCCACTAAGAAATAAATTTTATATCAAGACTCAGTACAAACACGCACACACCCCAAAAAACTGAAATAAAATTTCATAAAATAATACTTTTTTATTTTTAAATATTTTATTATTATTATTTTGGCTGTTTTGGGTCTTTATTGTAGCACGTGGGATCCAGTTCCTCGACCAGGGATCGAACCTGGGCCATCTACAGTGGGAGTGCTGACTCTTAGCTGCTAGACCACCAGGGAAGTTCCAATAATTTTGCTGCTCTTACTGCATGCAAAGTACCCTCCTCCCTTCTCCTCTTCCCTGTCCCCCATCTGCTCTCCTCTCCCCGCTTCCCCTCCCTTCTTTCCCTGTCCATTCTCTCCCTACTAATAGCGCAAATCTCATCTTTTACTCTGTATCTAGGGCTCTTCCCACCCCAGGTCTGCTTCTCACCTGATTTTTTTTTCTCCTCACTCACTTCCTCAAACCTGATTCACTGCTTTGCACTTGTCTGTATGTTGCTTTGCAAGCATTTTAAAGCTTGGTGTGTGTCACTCCCAATATAGGGTATAGAGGAGGTGAGCTCAGAGACCCTGTTGCACGGTCTCCTCAGCCCTTCTCAATATCGGCTCGGGCCTGAGCCATAGTGAGGTCTCTGTGCTGTCGGCGGGCTGTGACCCTCCTCGGTCCTCAGCAAGCCGGTCCGCGGAGGACCCGCCCGGCCTGTCCAGCTCTCCTCCAGGCCTCTTTGAAGGACCTTGGCTGGACTCCTGTCAGATGTATATCTCTCTGTGATTAATATAAGCCCCTTTCAAACCTTGACACCTGCCGGCACCAAATGTTTATCGGGCAGAAGACATTGGCAACGCAGCATCTAGAGATAGCAGGACTCCAGCCCAGGGAGAAGGAGAGAAAGGACAAGGGAGGGGTTGCGAGGGGAGGAGCCAGGCTGATGGTTCACTTCAGGACGACTGTCAGGGTGAGACACAGCGGGGGACATTCACCAAGGTGATCCTCCTGGCGCTTCCGTGGCAAGCAAACTGTGGTGTGCTCAGCACTCAGCTTTGCCCCCATGGAAACACTCCTACACCCCTATCTCCTTCCCAGCCAGCCTTTGCCAGGAGGTAGGTCCCAGGACCAAGACCGTTCATCTGGGCAGAGGCCATCCCAAAGGCTCTCACGAAGGCTTGTGCACCTTGACTGCAGCCAGGTGAGGGAGGCATGAGAACCCTTTTTGTCCAGACAGGAAACTCAGGCTGTCCAGGGATACCGAAAAAGCAGTGAAGAGCAGAGATCAGGTGCTCTTTCCTCTGGCAGTTAGATCTGCTCAGAGCTCTGGGTTTCGACCTGGGGCCGTGAAAATAATTCTCCTGCATGGCTCCCACCCCTCGGCATCCTGACTTCACTCGTGTAGGTGTGGCCTGAGCATCTGCCATGTGTAGGGACCATGACTATGGTTGGGAGTGACTGATCAGATGGGATGTGTGTGTGTGTAAAAGCACCTCCCCAGGCCAATACCATCCCAGATGGAGCCAGCGGATACACTGACCTTGGGCCCTTGGGGAAGCAGGTGAGTTGAGATGGCTCTGGGGTCTTGCCCCTGGAAGGGCCGAAGCAGCACTACCATGTTCCTCTTCGTCGCTGAAATGCCATCCTGTTTCTGTGACTGCTGTTATGTCCCCAGTGAGACACAGGGTTACAACCTGTTCAGGAGAAACACCAAATCATCCTTACCATCTTAGCACCCTTCCTCCAGGAAATTCCTAAAGACACTGAGCTCAGTGAGGTCAGAGAACCTGTCCCGGTTATTGTTACCTGTGACACATAGAAGGGGCTTGCGAATCTTGGTGAAATGCTGAGTGGAGGAAACCCAGTGTCTGAGAAATCTTTTTAGCCTTGTTTTACAAACAGGGAGATGGGTCTGGAGAGGGAAGAGAAATGATGACAATGGTTTGTGGAGTCATTGATGGGCCAGTCACAGTGAGATGCTCTTTGCACATCAACTCCCCTCTACGTGGGCATCATCAACTCCCATTTTACAAATGAGGGAAACTGAGGCTCTGAAAGGTCAAAATTTTGAGAGGTTACACAGCAAGCAAGGGGACAGATACACCATTCCAGGCTGCCCCAGCTCCAGAGTGTTCCAGCTTCCTCCCCTCTCCGCTCAGGCACACTGCCCTAAGAGTGACTTTAAATCCTTGGTTTTCCCCTCTTTGCCAGCTTGTGAATGATAAATAAATTTCAAAGCAAATCACGCAGGGATCGGCTCAGACCTCTCATTTCTATAAACAATATCTTCTCTGGAAACAGCGGAGAGTGGTCTTCAGGGAGGCAGTCGCCTGGGCTGCAGGAATAAGGGGGAGTCTATTACCGAGAAGAACCCACGCTCAGCCCCCGGGGATTGGCTGCCTCTGACCTCAGCGTCCTTTTTCGTCTCTAATTTCTGTGATTCTGAGATTCCATGTAAACCTCATTCTTCATGCAGCACCCTGAGTTGCCACCGAGTTGAACTTTCGCTAAAGAATGTCAAGGTGTTCCATCACGCTGGGTAGTGATTAGGGAGAAGGCGTTAACATGCTATTTCTGAGTCCCTACTGCTCTCCTGGGTGCACGGCTGGAGACAGATGTGAGGACAAAGTCAGGTCTAGTTCAGGACCTGGGCTTGGAGAGCCACTATCCCAGCATTCTCCTGACCCCTCAGAGCCCCCGTCGACCTGGTCCAGGAGGTGCTGGCCAGCAAGTAGGTGGCCCCTGCCCTGGAATACTGCTATTTTTCACTCCCTGCTTAGTCTCTCATTGTGCACTTTCTCTTAGGCACTGACTTATTTCCTGTGGGCCGAAGGCTAATGGATTCAGATTCAGAGTGAGATTAAAATGTATTCCAGAAGCCAGACACGGTTGGATTTAGGTTGAGTTCAGGGCTGTGTTGGGGGAGTAGCGATCGCATTTTCTACCATTGGGCACCCCTGCAGGACCGCTATTCAAGCTCTGAAGGTAAGCATGAGAGGCAGTGGCCGGGCCTGTCGACCAGGCAGGAAAATTCCTGGAGTTGAGGTTGAGCTTTGAGTTCAAGGCTAGTCGTTACTTGGGTAACCTGGGGAAAATGACTTTGCATCTCTAAATCTCAGTTTAATTATCTATAGAGTGGACCTAATAATAAATACTACTTCGTCTAATTAATATGGGAACCACACAGCACTATGTATGTGACAGCATTTTGCCAAGTGAAATATACTATCCAACTGTTAGTTAGGACTTGCACTTTCAAAATGCCTCCTTGATTAAAAAAAAAAATCTTTTGTATCATTTCTTTTTAGATTCTACATATAAGGGATGTCATATGATATTTCTCCTTCTCTGTCTCACTTACTTCAACAGAAAGAGACTCACAAACTTAGAAAATGAACGTATGGTTGCTGGGAAGGGAAAGGATAGTTAGGGATTTTGGGAAGGTCATGTACACACTGCTATATTTCAAGTGGATAGCCAAAAAAAGTGGGGGGAGAAAAAGAAAAAGTCCCTTCTCCTGGAGTGGGGTGGAGACATTGCCCCATGCTGAATTTCTTCTCCCACTTTGACTAGGACACTTGTCTACTGTGAGTGTTCAGGTGGGAAAGGGGGCGCAGTAGGGACTGGGCCAGGGGGACCCTCAGATCATTCAGACCTCCCTGCAGCTTGAAATCACAGTCTTCGTCTTGGTAGAAGAGACTCATATCACATGAGAAGCCCTGGAGGTAGGAGGAATGCAAAGCAAGGGGGAGTGAGGTCCCAGTGCCTGCTTAGCCCCTGTCCCAGACCAGCAGAGGTCCTGGCCAGAGCCTCTGGAGCTTGCACATTCCCAGGAGAGAAGCTCTCGCAGCATCACGTGCCTGGCCGTGAGCCTCTCTCCTGACTAAATATCCACCATGAGCTGACACCTGCACCCTTGGACTTTGCAGGGTCCTAGTGGTGGGCTTCCGTCTATGGGGTCACACAGAGTCGGACACGACTGAAGTGACTTAGCAGCAGCAGCAGCAGCAAGTCTGAATGGATCCCTGAGGGGCAAGTGGCCAAGAGCACCTGTCTGTGCATGCTGGGGATGGTATCAGCTGATTCGAGATCCTCCTGCAGTTCATGCAAGAGTGCCAGCTCTACACAAGGCAGCAGGCAGGCTCCCAGGACAGAGGGCTGGATGGGCTGGAGGTCCCATCCTGGACTCTCTGGACTGGATTTCCACTACAAGCACCCTCCTTTGTGGCTTCTGGGGATGAAGGCAGAGACATCAGTTATGACGGGGAAATGCTGAGTTATGAATGACTCCAGAGGATGTAATTAACTGGTTCTCGGCTGTGTGTATTTTTAGATGCAAAATATTGTCACCAGACATTTCACAGCCATCCCAGAAGCTTGCTCCTCTCAGGAGCTCCCTTCTTCCTTGCAGGTGGGGACTTCCCTGCTCAGGCAGAGCTAGGAGTCCAGGGTGACCTGGGTCTTACAGTTGGTCCCCCCTCTTCTGTGCTGAAAACCAGCTGAAGAGGCAACAGAGGATTGGAAACCTGGGGACCCACCCTGCATGCACAGCCCTTCACAGACCTGCTGGGTGACCAGAGATACCTGGCACCTATGGAGCCCCTTCTAAAGCACGGGAACAGCCAGGATGGTCTTCTTCCTGCTGCAGAGTGAGACAGGGCACTTCTTGGTGGTGGCAAGACCATTTCTCAGGCAGAGTGTGATTTCATGAGCCAGAGAAGTGGAAGAGGCTCTAATGCTTTCAACTCTACCACCTCATCGAGTGGACGAGACAAATAAGGCATAGAGAGAGCACTGACCTGTCTAAAGCCACACGACTGGTGTGGACAAACCAGGAGACGAACTCAGGACCTTTGGCTGAGGGCTGGCTCTCCAGGCGCTGAGGACCATGTCCAGCTGGGGAATGTGGGGTGGCCATGTGTACACTCCAGGCCTGGGGTAGCCTTGAACTTCTCTGGGTTGAAAGAGATGTCCAGATTCACGGAGATTTATTGCCGGTGTGTATCACATCTCACCAGATAACAATTTCGTGGCTTAAAACAATTTCTTACTGTCTTTCGTAGTTGTGTGTGTTGACCAGGCTTCGCTGGATGGTGTCTGTTAGGGCCTGTCACACAGTTGCTGTCAAACAGAGGCTAGGGCCAGAGTCATCTGAAGGCTGGATGGGGCTGGCCCTCCTGGATGGTTTCTTCATTCACATGTCTAGTGCCTCAGTCAGGATGACTGGAACAGCTGGGGACTGACTGGCCTTCTCCAGGGAGTGAGCTTGGGCTTCCTCACAGCATGGCCGCCTTGGGGCGCTCAGAACATGTACATGGTGGCCAGCGTCCCCCAGAGTGAGCACTCCAAGAGGCCCAGAGAAATCGGCAAGGCTGCTCATGCTTCAGAAGTCATATGGCATTGCATCCACTACAATTCATTGATCAAAGCAAATTATGGGGCTAGCTCAGATTCATGGGAAGGGGCCACACAAGGTGATGAATGCTGGTAGGCATCATTGAAGACCAGCTGTTGCAATAAGAAGCACATAGGCTAGAATAAATCAAGAGAGAGTGGCCTTTTGTCTCACCGTGGAGATGTTTTTCTCCTTGGTTCCCTCATTGGCATTTTGCTCAGGGCCTCCCTCTTTCCACTCCTAACTTCCTTTCCCCAGCCTTCTGTCTCCTGTTGTCCCTAGTGCCACTTCATTTGGCTGAAATGAAAATGGACTTTGAAATGAGACAGCTATGCTTTTGTATCTCACTGCCATTACTTATTGGGCTTCCCTGGTGGCTCTCCACAGCTAAGAAGTAATAAGTGCCATTACTTATTAGCTGTGTGATTTTGAACGGTCTGAGTCTTGGTTTATCCATCTTGAAACGGGGGGAAAATAATCAGCCAGCATCTCATCTCCTTGGAAAATGGTTGAGATGTTGAGAGGCACAAAGGGATACCATCCCAGCACAGAGAAATCCCTCGGGGAGTAACCCCTTCCTTCACCGACTTGTCTCAGAGGACTCAGAACTCGGAGGTGGTAGATGCACGGTAGTCCCTCGTAGACATACCCCCAGCTCTTTCTTTTTTTATAATTATTTATTTATTTATTTTTGGTTGTGCTGGGTCTTTGTTGCTGCATGGACTTTTTTTTCTAGCTGCAGAGTGGAGGCTTCTCATTGCAGTGCTTCTCTTGTTGCTCAGACTCTAGGGCACTTGGGTTACATTATTTGTGGCACATGGGTTCAGTAGTTGTGGTTTCCAGGCTCCACAGCACAAGCTCGGTAGTTGCGGTACACGGGTTTCGTTGCTCCATGGTACGTGGGATCCTCCCAAATCAGGGATTGAAGCCGTGTCTCCTGCATTGGCAGGTGGATTCTTTACCACTGAGCCACCACGGAAGCCCAGCAATAAAAGTATCCTCACAGAATTGTTAAGGGGAGTGATAGTGAGATGCTCTTCTTTGATGGACGTCAAACTGAGCCGCCTCCTCCATCAGCTGCCTGCCATCCCCGCCGCCAAAAGATGCCTGAGGATAAAGGGGAAATTCAGCCTCTTCCCTGGCTGTTTGCTTCCCTCCATGTCAAATGCCTGTTTTGATCAATTTCTCCATGTCTGAAGTGACAGGCTATCTGCAAGCCATATTAGACCCAACCTGGGTAAATGTCATTTATTTTGGAACTACTGCCTGGGTTCTTTTCATCCAAGGAATCTAGACTTAGTGTCAGAAAACCCGGTTCAGTCCTAACTCTATGGTCCTGGCCAAATCTTAAAGCTCAGATCCATCATCTGAAAGATGGATGAAAGTCACTCAGTCACGTCCGACTCTTTGCGACCCCATGGACTGTAGCTTGACAGGCTCCTCTGTCCATGGAATTCTCCAGGCAAGAATACTGGAGTGGGTAGCCTTTCCCTTCTCCAGGGGATCTTCCCGAACCAAGGATCAAACCTGCATCTCCTGCATTGCAGGCAGATTCTTTACCATCTTCGCCACCAGGGAAGCCCTCTGAAAGATGGGGATGCTAATAATTACTTCTTTCAGAAAAAAAAATGAGATAGAATATTTGAGAGAGGCTTGGGGACTACAGAGTGTTATATGAACATGTGGGATTTGTACTACCAAAAATACTGTTTGGCCCCAAGTTGAGAAGAAAAAGAGGAAGAAGAGAAGAAAGTAGGGAGAAGTTATCACAATAACCCTAGAAAATAAGTAACTGAGATTATTCCCATTTCACAGATAGGAAAACTGAGCTACAAAGGCATGTAATAGTTCCCCAAGTTCACACAGTGCATGGAGAGCTCCAGAAGCAGATCCCCTGATGCTGTCCCCATGGGTCCCACCTGTGCCAGACCCCCTGCCACGCCCTGGAGATAAAGGGTGAATAAGATCCAATCCTTGTTCCTAGGCAGCTTACAGAAATTCCTTGATGGTTCAGTGGTTAGGACTCCAAGCTCTCACTGCCAAGGGCATGGATTCGATCCCTTGTCAGGTAACTAAGATCCTGCAAGCCGAGTGGCACAGCCAAAAAAAACAACAACAAAAAAGTCAGAGCCAGGCAGCTTACTGCCTGGGAGAAGAGGATTCAAGCAGGAATGCTTGTCTTGGATTTGCTATTTGAGACAATTCTGGTCTCCAGGTGCATTGTTTTGGCAATGACCCACTCAAAGGAGAAGTTATCAATAGAGAAAAATAGCCATTACAGATTTGACCAGAGCAGAACATTTTTCAATGTATCCATCCACAAAATTACATTTAGGGAAAGACAGTCTGTGTTTGCTAAACAGCTGAGAAACTGGGAAAAAAAAAAAACTACCCGTGGCACAGAAGAAAAGTATTGCAAATGTGTTCATAGTGCTCTCTGGTTAAACAATGGCTTCATCGGTTCTCACGGTGTTTCGCATGAGACGGGAGGGCGAGGGACGCTGCCTTTGCAGGACCCTCTTTGTGTCAGGAGCATAGGGGTGCTGGGTGCTTCCCCTGTACTGTTCACTGACCCCCTTCAGAGCAGGAGCCCCATCCTAGACCTCAAGGCTCACTCCCCTCCTACAGTTAGGGCTTTCCCCCCCATCACAGCTTATCACCATCGTGCCTGCAGAAAACAATAGAGAACAAATAATTTTTGCTCACAACCTTCCTGCTCAGACCGTCCACAGGGGCAGGGGGAATTGAGTCCCTCTATGTGCCAAACCCGGTGTGATGTGCTCTGTGTTCATAATTTCACTTCACTTCTCCACAATAAGTGCTATTATTATTTTCATTTTCAGATGTGGAATGGAGGCTTGTAGAGCTTCCATAATTTGCCCAAACCCACATAACCAATACATGGTAACACCAAGATTCAAACCCTAATCTGCCTGGCTCCACCACTCATGTTCTTCACCATCGTGGTACACTGTCCCTACTCAGAAGAAGGCAGACTCAAACTATTTTGTGATTTTTTTTTTAAATTGAAGCATAATCCGTTTAACAATATTACTTTAGTTTCAGATGTCAGAATAAAACTATTTTAGAAGACAGCAGTACATATGAGGGCTTCCCCGGTGGCTGCAGAATCTGCCTGCAGTGCAGAAGCCTCAGGAGACATGGGTTCGATCCCTGGGTCAGAAAGTTCCCCTGGAGAAGGGCTTGGCACTCCAGTATTCTTGCCTGGAGAATCCTATGGTCAGAGGAGCCTGGAGGGCTATGGTCCATAGGGTTGCAAAGAGTTGGACAAGACTGAAGAGATGGAGCACGCACGCACGCAGTACATTTGTTTGGCGACTGGAGTGACTTCACTCATTCACTCATTCTTCATTCATTGGTTCCTGAATCCATGTACTGACTCCTGCGACATTTATTAGCTATACATCTAGGAGTATATTTCTGCCTGGTGTCTGCAAGTGTGGGCTCTGGGATCAGAATACAAGAGTTCAAGTCCCAGCTTCACCGTTCACTAACTCTGGGACTTTGGGCAAGCTCCTTAATCATTTTGTGCCTTAGTTGACTCATTCGTAATATGTAATAATAGTAGCTTCCTCCTAGAGCTGCTGAATAGATTAAACAATACATATAAAACACTTAAAATACTGTGTGACACATAGTAATTATACAAAAATGTTAGCCTTCATTTTTATTCCCTTCAATGGGTCCTGCGCCGAGCTTTGCCAAAAAACAAAACAGCTATGACATACGAGCAAAAAGTGACTTAATTCCATGAGTCTTAGGGTAGCACTGAAAGCTTTGGAGTGATGAGGGGCTGACTGAATTTTGTTTTAGGAATTTTAATGTGGCTGTGAATAAGTTGGATCAAAGGCCAGGTAGACTGCTGAGAGGCTGCAGTAATGGTGCCAGTGAGAGGCCATTTCAGTTCAGTAGCACAGAAGACAGGACCCAGCACGGTGCTTCCCTGGACTTGGGCTGCCACACAGGGGCAGGGAGCAGTGTCCCAGAAGAGTGAGACTTCCAGCCCAGAGGAATGGGAGAACTCAGAGGCGGCCATCAGAAACAGGGAACAGAGGACGAAGGACCACTGGGAGGAAAGCTATTGATGGTCTCTACCTTTGTAGAACTAGGACAGGGAGGCTACCCTTGCCTATTTAAGACTTTGGACTGTTGTCTAGACCCTTGACCTCATAGGAACTGGTCAAAAGACAACCCTGCCCAGAGGTTGGCCCATGACCAGAGTCCCCCAGAAGTCCCCCATGATAGAGCCAGTTTGGAACTTGGCTTTCCCAGAATGAGCCCTGATTTTCATCCATGTAACCCAGCTGTCATTTTTTTTTTTTTTTTTGGCTCCTTACTGTCCCTCTCTGCCTCTCATATTTTTGGATCAGAAGTCAATAAAGAGAAAGCATCATTGAGACCTCAACCAGCCCTACTGCGGTGAGAGGCCACTTTCAGGTCCAAGGAGGTGCAAGGGCCAGACCCGGGAAGCCTACTACAGGGTGACCTGCAGCTCCACTCCCATTGGCCCTCAAAGAGAAAGGGCTCAAACTCTGACGGGAGAGGCCCAGGGAGTCGCCAATAGTGGGTAATCAGGTGTGGGGGTGGGGGTGTCGAAGTTGGAGCTACTGAATGGTTAAGGGCTAAAACCTCAGGTCCAGTATGGGGGATGGTTGACACCGAATAAGGACAATGGTAAGAAGCATCTCTAGGTTATTGGGATCCCCAGGTATGATGAGTGAGGGACCTAGCATCTTTCCCCCCACTTTCTCTATATCCCCAGTCCCTAGCACAGCACCTGGTGCTTAGTAACTGCTTGATCAAACTATTGAATGAATGAATGAAGAAATGCCAGATTCCCAAGTCTTTTTCACTTGGGGTGGGAGCAAGATTAACTGCCTACCTGGCCCTGAGAAGCAGCATCGTCTGCCTGACGGTTGATGAGCAAGAAGCAGAGCCTCAGTTCTGAGAGGTGTGTGGGGGCAGAGGACGCAGTGTCCATGGCCAGGATGGCTGGGGTGGGGGCATTGCCAGGCAGCCTGCCAAAGAAAACCAGCTGCCGGCCAACTTGCCTCCCCAGCCAGAGGTTGCAGACCCTGGGATAGATGACAGCATTGGATATGCAAATCTATGCAAATAATGTCACAGAAATGCTCTCGGGTTCCCAGAGAAAGGATATTAATGTCCACCACTGGACAGCTGGCCACTGGCAGCGAGGACTCCAGTCATTACACCTCCATCCTGTGGCAAAAAGCCCCAAACCTCCCTAAAATCCTGCTGGATGTGGGTCTCGTTTCAGGCCACTGGAGACAGAAGAAAGGAGCAGCAATTGAATCACAAGTATGCTTTATTGTTTGATCTATGCTGGTGTTGTCTGAGATGAGCCTGTGACCCCAGATCGGGGTCTGAAGAGCCAGCCATGGGCAGTGCGGGCTCTGGGCTTTCTCCTGAGGATGAATGGAAGCTTGGGACCTGGGGCGTTCCGGATCTCCTGAGGGAGGACAGGACACAACTTGCTCCAGCCAGAGGAGAAGGTCAGGGAGGCTGGGTTCCTGGGCCTGAAACAGCCATGTCACCCAAACGCCAAAAAGGAGGTGGGCTTGGGGTCAGAGCCGGGACCTGGCACTTCCAGAGACCAGAGAAGCCTGGGTGAGACAGCTGTAACTGGAGGAGTCCCAGCACAGGAGGAGCCAGAGGCTGGAGATGGCAGGGGCCAGGAGAGGCGAGTCTGCAGTGAGCGCCACCAGGCAGCTGACGGGGGGGCCTGGGACTCCCTCGTGTGCACATGCTCCCTCATCCCTTCTTTCCACAGCGGCCACCGTGCTCCCTGCTGGGGAGGCACAGCGGACATCTCATGAACCTGTGGGCTGGGGGAAGAATGGATATGAAGCAAATCACTAAGGCCACTGAGTCAAAGGGGGAGGTGGGATGCTGTGGAGAACCGGCATGTCCAACCTAGTCTGAAGCAGTGAGAAGGGCTTCCTGGAGGACCCCAGGCCCAACCTAGGACCTGGCAGATACATCAGAGTTAACTAAATGGGAGGTGAGGGGGTGGGGTTCAGGTGGGGAGGTCTTCCAGCCAGATGGATGTGTAAGTGCAAAGGACCTGGGGCAGGAAGAGTCAGGCTCCCTGGAAGCTGAAAGAGGACCCAGGTGGCTGAGTAGGTGGAGGGGTGCAGGATGAGGGTCGTGGGCGGGCAGGGGCCTGGACACACTATAGGCCACACTTTGGGATATTGGGCTTGATCCCAAGGCAGTAGGAAGCCATTCAAGGGTTTTTGTTAATCAAGTGGGTACTGTGATCGGATTGCTGACGTCAAGATAGCCTTGTAGCTGCCGGAGAATAGAGAGGAGACAGGAAAAGCTATAAGAAGCATGTCCTTGAGTGGCCTCTGCAATGCTGCTGTGGTCACTGTGAGATGAGGCACTGCTGGATGTAAGAAATGAATAAAGGACTTGGCTTTCAGGATCAAGGTCCTGAGAAAAGCCTCTTCTTTCCTCCCTGGTCCCCTGGTGGTGGCAAAAAAAATTAGCCACAGTTCCTAACCAGAGGACAAACTATGCCAAAATCTGCTGTCCTTCTCTTGTCTTCTTTGCCCCTGTTCAGTAGGAGGGAGGGGGACTTCCCTGCTTGTCTGACCTGCTGTCTGGCTCCTGCTGGTTCTCACCTGGCAGGGCATCTCCCTGGAATCACCCCTGTGACAGATACCTATGGCAGAAATCACCTCTCTAAGAACCCTCCCACCCACTGTCACACATGCTCCTGCCCAGAAAAACCCAGGAGGTGGGGGACATAGCAGAACCAGCCCAGGTTGACCTCCATCTCCTGTGCTCCTTGTTTTGTGATTTGGGTGTTTTTAATCCTTCCCCAGGGGCTTCCCCAGTGGCTCAGTGGTAAAGAATCCATCTGCAGTACAGGAGCTGTGGGTTTGATCCCTGGGTCAGGAAGATCCCCTGGAGGAGGAAATGGCAATCCACTCCAGTACACTTGCCTGAAAAATCCCCTGGACAGAGAAGCCTGGTGGGTTATAGTCCATTGAGTCACAAAGAGTCGGACACAACTGAGCGACTGGGCACATGTGCACATTCGTCCCAGGGTCAGCCTTGCTGTTCCAAGTACCTCCTACTCTCCTGCTGACAGAGACCGCAGAGGGACAATACTGGTTTTAAAAAGGTGCTCCCCCGTCAGCAACATCTCATTCTATAGTTATAGACAACACAGACAGGGGTGTCTATGGGCCATAAAAGCAATAGGCAACATGTAACATTTAATTCAAGATTAAAAGAAACCGTCAATTGGAGCTGATTGTGCTCATCCAGATGTCACCAGAAACAGCTGTATGCCATCTGCCTGAGTGGGTCCCACCAGCTGGAGCAACTCCCCCTAAGACCCTGGCTTTGCTTTTCTCCACAGCAGGAAGGCAGCACCAAGGCTGGAGGCCAACCCGGGGGATGGGGATGATGGAGGCCGTGGTGGTGTCTCCTCCCCGTCTCCACTCCCCAGGCCTTGTTTGTGCTAACAAAGGCGAGTAATGAATTACTGATAAGTGGCCTCTTTTAAAGGGAAATTATTCAAGAGAGCAGGTGAAATTCTGCCGACATTCATCTTCCCAGCTCCGCGAAGCTGGCTCCGAGATGGGGAAAGGTAAGGGAGATGATTCATGACCATGGCCCTCCATCCGTCACTCGGGGCGTCCTCAGCAATGGAGAAGCAGGATTGATGGGCCCTGGGGCCCAGGTTGGCAGTCGGCTGGGAATCCACTGGCTCCATCTCATTAGCCAGGGCAACAAGGCCACGAATCACTGGGACTTGAGTACCTGGCACCAACTTAATGCCAAGGGGCAGTCATGGGGAATGACAGGAGGGGACGGAGTCACTTTGTCAGAAAACAGCCTCACCCCTGTACAGGCTGGTCCCGGAAAGGGGATGCCCGTCGAGGGATGGTGCAGGAGGCTGTGAACGCTCACTGCTGTGGGCATCAGGAGAGGAGGCCCAGCTCAGCCCCTTTCCCTTCCTGTCCCTGTTTCATAAAATGAACGGATCAGATATCCCAGACTTCCAGGCCCCATGGGCAATATTCAGACTTGTTTTCTTGAACCTGCATGGTGTAGGACCACACATTGTGTTTTAAATCTGAATGTATTGTCAACTTTAAATGAAAACTCAGATAGCTAGCTTCCTTGAAAAAAAAAATCATATCTAGCAATTATTTGGGGCTAAGTACAGCTGCTTCCTGGTTGAGGGATGCACCCTTTGCCATCCTTTGCCTCTCATCTCTGATTTTATACCATGGTCCATTCTCTCAGCTTCATCTGTCCATAGTTTCACGTGGGTAAACCTGACAGCACATTGCTTGATGCCTGCCCTGCCTGCTGTGGGCCCCTGGCCCCATTACCTCTGAGCTTCCCCACTGACGCTGAGGTGGGGATCCCACAGAACCCTGAGCAGCACCCACAGGTGTGCAGCCTAAGAGTGCTGGGGAGTTAATGCTCAGTGAGGCGAACATTTGATCCCTGGAAAACGGGAGTTAGTAGAAGATTCTTCCCTCCTGCTCCCTCCCAGCAGTTGCTCCTGAGACATATAACTTCTTGAAATGGCCTTGCGAGATTGAGCAATCAGTCGCACTTGGCAGCAGCCAGCTCAGCGGTGTCTCCTCCCAGTGGCCCTTTCCCTCTCCACCCGGGACTGCAATCCCTAATAAGAGGGACCACGTGATCCTCTGCCTCAGGCCCTGCCTGCTGGGCAACCCAGGTGAAGATTCTGGTATTAGGAGTGACCCTGGACAGCAGTCCCTTATGGTGGGATTTTAGAGTTGGATTACTTGCTGGAGTTCTGGCATTAAGAACCCCATCAACTCTATCCCTAGGGATGGTAGTAACCCTGGCATTCCTGTGGTGAAAACTCTCACCTGTGGAAACCTGGGCAGAGGTGCAGGTGAAAGGTGAGACCTTGGGGTGCGCAGTGACCATGGTGTCTGAACAGGTGATTGTAATGATTGTAGCTCATGCATGCCTGCTCTATCATGTTCGACTCTTTGCCACCCCATGGACTGTAGCCTGCCAGGCTCCGCTGTCCATGGGATTTCCCAGGCAAAAATACTGGAGTGGGGTGCCATTTCCTTCTCTAGGGGATCTTCCCGACTCAGGGGTTGAACCCACGTTTCCTGTGTCTCCTGAATTGGCAGGCAGATTCTTTACTGCTGAGCCATCGGAGAAGCCGTGATGATTGCAGCTTTTTGTCAGCTGCATTTTGAAAGCCTTGAACATGAGAAAAGTTAGGCTCTTGCCATTGACTAGAACCTGGAAACCTGGGATGGGAATGAATGTGTGGGTGAGACTGAGAATCTACAATCTTGGGGTCCCTGGACCCTTCAGGCTGACAGATGCAGTCACCTTCCCCTTGACAGAGAGGGAAGCCTCCCTTGGCCTGGAGAACATGCAGTGACTCCCCCGAGGCAAGTGTCTCCAAGATGATTCTTTTCCTCAAACCTGCCCCACCCCCACCGTTTGTTACCTCCAGGCCATTGGCTGAGGTCAAGTCTCAGAACAGCTTGAGCAGGAAAGGACAACCCTGTTTCAGAAGGAAATAGCTTATATTGGGAAGGAATGGCAGGCCCTGCCCTGGGAGCCTCCAGGACTAGGGGAGCCCAGGATAGGTAGGAGGAAGGAGGGGAGAGCAGGCTCCAAGGAAAAACTCACTGACATGAAAACACTCACCTTGGATTAAGGAGCAAATGTTAGGATGCACAGCTGGTCCTAACAGTGTGATGGGATGGCTTCTTAGAACTTGGTCATGACAATGGGATGGGCTAAAGTGACATTTTCCCTTTCCCTGGTGGCTCAGTGGTAAAGAATCAGCCTGCTTATGCAGGAGACTTGGTTTTAATCTCTGGGTTGGGAAGATCCCCTGAGGAAGTAGCAACCTACTCCAGTATTCTTGCCTGGGAAATCCCATGGACAGAGGGGCCTGGCAGGCTACAGTCCACGGGAGCTGCAAAGAGTCAGATACAACTTAGCAACTAAACAATACGGGCAACGTGACAATGGGCTATGGACAATGAGTAGAACTTCCTCAGCATAGTATTGAAGAGGGGTTGGAAGGTTCAAGAAAGGGAGGTGTTTTTTTTTTTAATTTTATTTTTTAATTATTTTGGCTGAGCACCACAGCCTGTCAGATCTTAGTTCCCCAGCTGGGATTTGAACTATACTGCCTGCAGTGGAAGCATGGTGTCTGAACCACTGGACCTCCAGGGAAGTCCCTGGAGGGAGGCTTTTAGAATGGGTTTTCTATGCAGGCCCTGGGAACATACCAGATGACTGTTGTTTATACGCTGAACTGTGTCCCCAAAAGACATGTTGAGGCCCTAACTCCCAGCACCTGTGGGTGTGACGTAGAGACCTTGTGTGGAAATAGGGTCTTTGCAGATGTAATTAAATCAAAATGAGGTCTTTGGGTGGACCCCTAGTATAACTGATGCCCTTTTAAGAAAAGGAGAGGACACACAGAAAAGCGAAGGCGGCGATTAGAGTCGTGTGGCCACAATCCACAGACCTGGAAGAGGCCAAGAAGAATCCTCACCTGGGGCCTTTGGAGGGAGCCTGGCCCTGCCAACACCTTAATTCCAGACTTCTGGCCTCTAGGACTGAGAGGATAAATCTCTCTTGTTTCAAGCCACCCTGTCGTAGTACTTTTTTATGGCAGTCCTAAGAAATGAACACAGTTGTTTTCTCCAGGGATGCCCAGAGGAACCCGCGCTCACAAAGGCAATAATAAGGAATGCTTTGGTAAGATGAGGTCTTCCATGGTAGCTCAGACTGTAAAGCCTCTGCCTACAATGCAGGAGACCTGGATTCGATCCCTGGGTTGGGAATATCCTCTGGTGAAGGAAATGGCAACCCACTCCAGTATTCTTGCCTGGAAAAATCCCATGGACAGAGCCTGGTAGGCTACAGTCCATGGGGTTGCAAAGAGTCGGACACGACTGAGCGACTTCACTTTCACTTCGGTAAGATGAAGATGAAAGAGAAGAAGTCCACAGTGGCTGCCCTCAACAGGCTGGGGCTGACAGTGGAACTGGCCTCCCCGTTCCCAATGGGCCTGACAGGATTCTGGGCCAGCAGAGCCCAGGTGGTAGCACTTCAGCAGGAGAGGCACGTGGGCAGCCGGACGACAGTAGCAACTGGGGAACCTAGCCCTGCAGGGGTTCTTAGCCATGACCCATCAGCCATGGGAGAGAAGATGGCTAGCCAGGGAGGGTATTGCTTAATTGTTTGGTTTTTAAAACAGTAAGAAATGGTGAGAAGAAAGATGACATCAGGTCCTCACATGGTTTCCAGATGTGAGTTTGATCACAGACCCAGAATCCATTGATAGAAAGGGAAGAGGGTCCTCTTGAGAAAGGCCCATACAAGGCACCCACAATCTAGGTGACAAATATCCCCCCATTCTTTCTTGGGCTTCCCAGATGGCTCAGTGGTGAAGAATCCTTCTGCCGATTTAGGAGATGCAAGAGATGCAGGTTCGGTCCCTGGGTTGGGAAGATCCTCTGGAGAGAGATATAGCAACCCACTCCAGTATTCTTGTCTGGGAAGTCCCACGGATTGAGAAACCTGGTGGGCTGCAGTCCATGGGGTCACAGAGTCTGGCATGACTGAGCAACTGAGTATGCACACACATACACAATCCTTTCTCAAACGAGCTACAGGCACTTGCTAGAACAGCTATGTGTGAAAGGGCTTCCCAGCTGGTGCCAGTGATAAAGAACCTGCCTGACAATGCAGGAGACATGAGACATGGGTTCGATTGCTGGGTAGGGAAGATACCCTGGAGGAGGGCATGGCAACCCATTCCAGTATTCCTGCCTGGAGAATCCCAAGGACAGAGGAGCTTAGTGGGTACAGTCCATAGAGTCGCACAGAGTCGGACACGATTGAAGCAACTCAGCACTATGCATGGAAGGAGGGACAGTACCTGCATTTCTAAGGACTGTTAGATACAGGCCCTGACCTCACACTGACAGCAAAGGATCCAACCTGCCATCATGGGCTTCCAGCTAGCGAGGGGGCTTCTTGGAACCCAGGTGGCAAAGGTACATGAATCTAAGTCTGTCTTCCAGAGGATTCATGGGCCAGCCCTGGAGTTATTTCCCTGTCCCTGAATGCATAATTGGTATGGCTATACCAAGGAGCTGGCAGAAGCCTCACATTTGGTTCCACAAATGTGAATGAGAGCCATTATGGTAGGATGGGCCAAGTGGGAGGCCCTGAAACTACCCTCTAGCTCAGTGCCAGCCAAGATAGTAAATCAGAAGAATTATTGCCACATTCTGGGAGAAACTGCAGAGATTAGTGACACCATTAAAAACTTAGAGGTTGTAGAGTTGGTGCTCACCATCACAGACTCATTCGGCTCACCCTTCTGGCCCTGCTTGAGCCAAACTGATCATGGGGAATGACCGTGGACGAGCATAAACTTAACCAGGTGGCAACCCTCATTGCAGCTTCCGTGCCAGATGTGGTCATTTTACTAGAGCAGGTCAAATGGCTTCTGGCATTTGTGTGAGGCTGTTGATCTTGCAAATGCCTTCTTCCCCATCCTCGGGGAGGACAAAAAGCAGTTCATTTTCACACAGTGGGAGCAGATTTGTTGTCTTCCCCCAGGACTGTCCTCATCCTTTTGTTCTTGGTCAAGATGTAGGTGGGCCTACAGTGGCCACAAAACCCACAGGTCCTGTGTCTCCCATCAACCCCACCAGAAGCATCTAAAGAGAGTTGGTTCTCCACAGTCAGGGGGAAAGGGTGACAAAGCCCCAGGAAGTCAGCCATCCTCAGTCATCAGTCACTCTAGTGCAGATTCAGAGTGACGATGGCAGCAGGAATGAAGGCTGTGAGTGGCTGACAGCGATGGACTCCCTCTTACCAAGACTCATCTTCAGACTGCCAAACCTGAATATGCAAAGCAACAGCAGCAGAGACTGACAATGAGCCTTTAATACGGCGCGCCGTTCCTAAAGGAGACTAGTTGGCCTCTTGGCAGTAGGTTGATGGCATCAGACCCCTTCAATTCTGAAAGTGAGCTGACAGCACACTGATCTCCCTTTCCTGTCCACAGAGCCTCCACTGGTACCAGATTCAGAGGGTGCACAAATTACCTGATATCTGTATAACGTTGTCTCAAACCAAGAAACCCAAGTCATAAAAGAAGGTGTATGACTGGTTCACAGTCGTGAGGTTCCTAGTCTTGTGTACTTGTCACCCTGAAACAGCCAGTCTAAGAGAGTGGTGAAATGTCTTGTCAATCTAAGGTCCTTGTTTAGGGACAATACCCAGAGGCTTGGGGTACTATCCTCTAGGAAGCAGAGTATGTGCTGTGTGCTGTGCTAAGTTGCTGAGTCGTGTCCAGCTCTTTGCGACCCTGAGGACCATAGTCCACCAGGCTCCTCTGTCCATGGGGTTCTCCAGGAGTGAATACTGGAGTGGGTTGCCATTTCCTCCTCCAAGGGATCTTCCTGACCCAGAGATCGAACCTGCATCTCTTATGTTTACTGCATCGGCAGGTGGGCTCTACCACTAGCACCACCTGGGAAGCCCCATATATGCTGAAATAGTGACCTATATATGACGCTACATCCCCAATACCTAGAATACACAGAACTGGAAATTGAGGGGTAGAAGTCAGATTGCTCCTTGCAACACTATTCCTATTGAACCACTTGAGAAATCTGTGCTTCCTTATCCTGTTTTTCCAGGTTAGAGGCCCTGGTTCCCATGTGCAGATGCTTCTGCCAGAGGACAAAGTAAGGGCATCTTACTTGAACTTGAAGTTGTAATTACCTGGACACTCTGGGCTCTCCATGCCTATGAACCAGTAAGTAACTAGTCACTATGCTGGCGGGGTTATTAACTGTTACCATCAGGAGCTGGAGGTTCTGCTATACAGTGGGAAAGGGGAGCAACATGTCTGGAACTCAGAAGATTCCTTGGTGCATCTCTCGGTGCTTCTAAAACAATGGCAATATTCCATTGAATGTAGGTCCCACATCTTCTTTATCCATTCCTCTGTTGATGGATATTTAGATTGTTTTCAAGTCCTGGCTGTTGTAAATAGCACTGCAATGAACATTGGATTACATGTGTCTTTTGTAATTGATTTCTGGGTCATATGTTAGTTCTATTTTTAGGTTTTTAAGGAACTTCGATACTGTTTTCCGCAGCAGCTATATCAATTTACATTCCTACCAACAGTTCGAGAAGGTTTCCTTTTTCTCCACACCCTCTCCAGCACTTATTGCTTGTAGATTTTTTTTTTTATGATGGCCATTCTGACTGGTGTGAGGAGATACCTCATTATAGTTAAAATAGTTAGCTAGCAGAAAGCTGCAATATATGGCAAGGAACTCAGCTCAGTGCTCTGTGATGACCTAGAGGAGTGTGATGGGGGTTGGGGGGTTGGGGTGGGAAGGAGATCCAGGAGGGAGGAGATGAACGTATACATATAGCTCCCTGATAGCTCAGATGGTCAAGAATCCATCCACAATGCATGAGACCTGGGTTCTATTCCTGGATTGGGAGGACCCCCTGGAGAAGGGAATGGTAACCCACTCCAGTATTCTTGCCTGGAGAATTCCATGGACAGAGGAGCCTGATGGGCTACAGCCTGTGGGTTCGCGAAGATTCGGGCACGACTGAGTGATGGACACAACCACCACCACAGCTGGTTCACGTCATTGTACAGAGGAGACTGGCACAGTACTGTAGAGCAGTTACACCCCAGGAAAGGGACACCAGTGAACAAGGTTCACCAAAACAGTAACAGTGAGAACCATAACTCACACAGGCTCCCCAGGGATGAAAGGTCAGATCCCACAAGGCAAGCAGCCCAGACCAGTCAACGTGCTGGCCAAAGATAAGGGAAACCTACAGTGAGGAGTGGAGAGGGAAGACGGTGAGTGTTGATTATAGCCTCAGGGTCTGACAAGGCAGTAAGGACTGCAGCTTGTTTCACTAACATTTCCTTCAGTTCAGTTCAGTCGCTCAGTCGTGTCCGACTCTCTGCGACCCCATGAATCACAGCACGCCAGGCCTCCCTGTCCATCACCAACTCCCAGAGTTCACTCAAACTCATGTCCACAGAGTTGGTGATGCCATCCAGCCATCTCATTCTCTGTCGTCCCCTTCTCCTCCCACCCCCAATCCCTCCCAGCATCAGAGTCTTTTCCAGTGAGTCAACTCTTCACATGAGGTGGCCAAAGTATTGGAGTTTCAGCTTCAGCATCGGTCCTTCCAGTGAACACCCAGGATTGATCTCCTTTAGGATGGACTGGTTGGATCTCCTTGCAGTCCAAGGGACTCTCAAGAGTCTTCTCCAGCACCACAGTTCAAAAGCATCAATTCTTCGGTGCTCAGCTTTCTTCACAGTCCAACTCTCACATCCATACATGACCACTGGAAAAACCATAGCCTTGACTAGACGGACCTTTGTTGGCAAAGTAATGTCTCTGCTTTTTAATATACTATCTAGGTTGGTCATAACTTTCCTTCCAAGGAGTAAGCATCTTTTAATTTCATGGCTGCAATCAGCATCTGCAGTGATTTTGGAGCCCAAAAAAATAAAGTCTGACACTGTTTCCACTGTTTCCCCATCTATTTCCCAAAGCCTTTGACTGTGTGGATCACAATAAACTGTGGAAAATTCTCAAAGAGATGGGAATACCAGACCACCTGACCTGCCTCTTGAGAAACCTGTATGCAGGTCAGGAAGCAACGGTTAGAACTGGACATGGAACAACAGACTGGTTCCAAATAGGAAAAGGAGTACGTCAAGTTTGTATATTGTCACCCTGATTATTTAACTTATATGCAGAGTACATCATGAGGAATGCTGGGCTGGAAGAAGCACAAGCTGGAATCAAGATTGCCGGGAGAAATATCAACAACCTCAGATATGCAGATGACACCACCCTTATGGCAGAAAGTGAAGAGGAACTAAAAAGCCTCTTGATGAAAGTGAAAGAGGAGAGTGAAAAGGTTGGCTTGAAACTCAACATTCAGAAAACCTTTCCTTACGTCTCTTTAAAGTGATGGCTGGTTCCCTCTTGAAGGGGGCTCTGTGACTGATTGGATTTGTACCTCTCCCTCCTGAAAAAAAAGGTGAGGGTTTTCTGCTCACAAAAAAAGGAGGCCTTGTTTTGGATTTTGAGTGCTAGATGTGAACGTCAAGGCAGGTCATGCCATACCATCCAGAGGTGGATGGTAAGGACAACTCTCAGGCACCACTTGGGTTGTCCTTGGTCTGACCCAACCGTTTTCCTGCTGCAGTGTGAGCAGCTCTGCTTTGGCTCCTCTGGGTCCTGCCTGAGAGGGCCTTGTCTCCTGTCCGTGTTGCCGGCTATCTCCTCTCACCTCCTGCATCACTAACATCAGGACGTGGGATGCTGAGGGATCCACTGTGGCACTCCTGAGTTACTCCAGAAGGGAAGGGAACTTAGTGCTCAGGGGGGCCAACCTCTGACAAATGAATCTAGTGGCTAAATCTTCCCTCTTCCTCTGGACAGCTTTTGCAGGTTCTCGCAACTTCAGTTCCTCGATTGGAGAGTACGTTGCCCTTGACTGTGGCCACCTTACTGACACATCCTTGAGGGTCTCTCTGCCCTTCCCTGCTTCACTCCTGCACCTGACTCTCGTGCCCCCTGATAAAGTGACGTCACGGAAGCCTTTGCCTCAGGTTCGCTTCCTTGGGAACCCAGGCAGAGACAATCTCTGATATTACAGGTGGGCATCAGTTGTTATTTGGCATCGACACTCCACACTGCTCATTTCTATCACCTTTCCGGCCCTTGTGATACCTGAGTTTGGGCCCCTGAACCACGTGGTCTCTTAGATATGCTGCTCTGTCAGTCTGTGGCCTTCTATTTCCAAGAATGAAGGATACAGATTCTTCCACAGGTTCACTGGCCAAACGCTTCTGTCCCTGGGGATTATCTTCTGCATTAAACTCTAAAGGTTGAGAAATTTCAGTTTGTCTTGAATTGCATTTTTAAGGCCGCCCCTGTACGGATTCCTAGACGTACCGTTCTCCCAGATGGGACTCTGTACCTAGACATCAGCTGAGAGAAAAAATGGGGGGTGAAAAAGAAGAGAGGAGAGATTGGGAGAAGGGTTCTGGGAAGGATGATAGGTTAAAAGAAACTGTGCCATCAAGAACTTGGATGGGCTCTAGGAAATCTGCTTAAGAAATAAAAGCCAGACCCTAGAATGCTTCTGGAATCTCTGCATGGGGTCCTGGAATCAAGGCTCTGAAAACCACCCTCTATGTTTGGAAGGTCTTCAGAGAGAAAGGGAGCCAGGCATTCTGTCACCAGTGCCAGCAGCAATCACCAGTTTTTGCCCCAAATCAAGCATTTGATCAGCACGTGTTTTACTCCTACTATCTACAAGGTACTGACAGTATCTTGGGAACGAGGAGAAGACAGCAGAGACACAGATTTGGACGTGCTTCCTGCCAAACTTGAACTTGCAATGTATTTCTAGGCAACAAAAACAAGACAAGGCAGCACGAGCTAGTTTCAGAAAGAGCGGTGTGGAATGTGGGTGATGCGATTGAGAATGAGCTCCCTGAAGAGCTGCGCTGGGCTGCTGAGCAGTCATAATGTTCATCCAAAAAATATTTATTGATTACCTGTGATGTATAAGGCACCGTTCTAGGGTCTATATGAGGTGGGGTGATCGAGGGCATTGTTGGTGGGGACATAAATATATTGACTATTCTCTAGGGCCTTTGGGACTTCCCATGTAGCGCTAGTAGTAAAGAACCTGTCTGCCAGTGCAGGAGACATATGAGACCCGGGTTTGATCCCTGGGTTGGGAAGATCCCCTGGAGGGAGGGCATGGCAGCCCACTCCAGTATTCCTGCCTGGAGAATCCCATGGACAGAGGAACCTGGTGGGCTATAGTCCATGGTGTTGCAAAGAGTCAGACACGACTAAAATAACTTAGCATGCACCCACTAGGGACTTTCAGTAGGTGAGTTTAGAATCAACCATGAATGGCTATTAATACCGGTCATGAGGTATTAAATAGCACAGGGATGATAAACATTAGTAAATCTAGGAGCACATAAGATGGAAAGGCTCAGTGCCAAATTCCCACTGGAATGTGAAAGAGACGTATTCATTTGGAGAGATGAGAATGGATTGGGAGGGGGCAGGAAAGGAGGGCACAGGGTGAAGCCTGGACAGTGGGCTGTGGGTTCGGAGAACGGTGTGCAGTCCTTCTGACCTTCGTCAGTCACCCGCCACGTCTCCCAGCACCGGTGCTCTGCCAGTGCTAGCAATAGGCTTTGGTTAGGATGGTGTTTGGTGGATCACAGATACACATTAGAGAAGGTGAGCCCAAAAGGAGGGATGTTTTTGTTTGTTTCCACATCACTGGAATCCAGAGTTTAGACCCTGAAGCCCCACAAGGTCATCAGCTTTCTTCTGTCCCTCTGTTCCTCTGCCTTTAGCATGTGCAACTTATTACTCATGGTCATAAATGGCTGCGCCATCTCTGGCTTCATATCATGAGAAGGAAAACAGAAGTGGATGAGGTTATTTTTGGAGAGCAAAGTTCTAACGCTCAGCTTACTCCTCACTGGCCAGGACCACTGGCATGGCCACCCCTGCCCATAAGGAAGCTGAAGAGGCAGCTGGAACATTGTCCCCTCCACCAGGACTAGGGTTGTGTTACAGGAGAGAACAGAGTGGCTGGTGGGTAGGCAGTAAGCAGAGTCCTCCCTGAGATATGGCCATGATGGAACAGTATCTGCCATCGAGGAGCTCACAGTCCTGTGGATAGATGTGCGAGCTGGTCATTTCCCCGACAGGGCCAAGCACAGGGTGTCTGTGAGCTGTTAAGAGGGACCTCTGCCCTCACTTCGGGAGAGGGTGCAGAGGTCCCTAGGACTCAAGGCAGTAGGAGGAGAGGGAGGGTTGCTGGGCTCCCTGGTGGGGACGACTAAGTACAGAGGCCGGAGGGCAGGGGTGGTGCAACACGTTCAATGGATCAGAGGATGGCAAGGCAGCAGGGCAGTGACAGGCTGACAGTGAGGATGGAAAATAAAAGACAAAAGCGGAGGGCAGAATCTAAAAAAGTTTTTCTGCCCCATTCAGGGTTGGGGACTTCATCCTCCAGGCAGAGGAGAGTCACTGGAGGACTTAGGACAGGGAGCGGTATATCAAGAGTATGCTTTATGTATTAAATTTTTTTTTATTTTGTATTGGAATATAGCCAATTAACAATGCTATGATAGTTTCAGGTGAACAGCAGGAGGACACAGCCATACATATACATGTATCCATTCTCCCCCAAATTTCCCTCCCATCCCGGCTGCCATTTAACATTGTGCAGAGTTCCATGTGCTATTCAGTAGGTCCTTGCTGGTTATTCATTTTAAATATATCAGTGTGTCCATGTTGATCCCAGACTCCATAACTATCCCTTCCTCCCATCCTTTCCCCACAACCATAAGTCCTTTCTCTAAGTTTGTGAGTCTGTTTCTGTTTTGTAAATACATTTGTAACATTTCTTTTTAGATTTCACATATAAGAGATGTCATACAATGCTTCTCTGAAGAACCTGCTTTAGAATTCAGAGGAGGTATCAATTTGGATTTGCCCCCCTATAGATTCCATTTAAAGTCAGTTTAAAGCTGGGTATCTGGATGCGATTACGAAGGGGCTATGCATAGAGATAAAAAGTGAAGAGGTGCCTAGGTAGAGTCCTAGGGGACTCCAGTGTCAAGAAGTTAGTAAAATGAAGGGGAGTCAGCAAAGGAGACAGTGGAGAAGGGGGAAAACCAGCAGGGTGGGGGTCCCAGATTCTTGTAAAGAAAGTATTTCAATAGGAAGGCAGTGATCAGTATGGCCAGGGGCTGCTGATGGTCAAATAAGATGGGAGCTAAGAACTCCCCACCGACCAGTGCTCTGGAAGGCAAGGAGAACCTGGACATGAACACCTGGATGGAGCAGAATGGCAGGTGGACTTGAATGGAGGAAAGGAATCAGATGGAGTGAAGGTGGACAACTCTTTCCAGGACAGTTAATAAAAGTAACTGGAAGAGGAGGTGGGACACAAAATGATCTTTCTTTCCTTTTCTTTTCAGTTTTTTAAGATGGGAAGAATCACAGCAGGTTTGCCTGCTAAGAGTACTGGACTGGGAAAGAATGGAAAGCTAGTGATGTAGGAGGGAGCAGAGTTGCACCAGGCAACGTCCTTGAGTAGGTGAGAGGGGTGGGCAATGGCCTTGGCAGGAGTGTGGACTGTCTGCCCACAGCACAGGAGAGAGGCAGGAAATTTGAAATCGGATGCAGTGGGAGGGCAGTCGTGGGGATGGGAGTCTGGAGGTTTACTTCAATCCTTCCCACATTGTCAGTGAATACATAGCAAGGTTTTCAGTGGAGATGAGGGTGCAGGGGATGTGTTGGAGGTTTAAAGAGAGAGAGGAGGTATGAAATAACTCATCGGGGAGAGGAGGAGAATGAATGGAGCAGAGGAATGATGGATGATGCCAGCTGGCAGCCGACGCCCACTTGAGTTTAGGGATCATAAATTTAAAGTAAGACTGGCAGCGTACGGTGTGTGTTCCTCTCCAGCTATGCTCTGCTTCCAAAGACATAGGGACCGAGTAGGGGAAAGATGGAGGTTTTGCTAAGTGACCAGGAAGGGAGAGGAGTCCAGGGAGTCGAGAGCACTTACAACGGATGATTGCTTTCAATCAGGAAATTGCTCTGGTTCAGGAGGTGCGTTGGGACACCAGCAAGGGGATAAAGAGGTACCAACGAAGTACAGGTTCAAGTGGGACCAGAAGGTGAAAGCTGAGGGGGTGAACTGGGGAGACTGGCTGTGGGGCTGGAGAGTAGATGGCTTGGGATGGGGATCGTGGAGCAATGAGACCTGCTGCCGCCAGTGATCTCAGGGTTCAAGCTGAGACCTTGGGGAGTAGCTGGGCAGGGTTGGCTGGAGACCAGCTGATGGGAGGAGAGGAAGTCAAAACGCCGATGGGCCAGAACCCCTACCAACCACACTGGGGTGGACTGGAGAGAGCCACTGTAGAGCCAGACGCCAAGCTGGTCAAGGAAGGAGAGGAAGACCAGTGGTTTGCAGGTGACGCCAGCAAGGAGGCGTGGAGCGGGGCAGAGTCTCGGACTTGAGTCCAAACCTGGGTGTTTTTCAGGAGGTTGTTGGTCAGGCGCTCAGTCGTGTCCGACTCTCTGCGACCCCATGGACTGCAGCGCACCAGGCTTCCCTGTCCTTCAGCATCTCCCAGAGTCTGCTCAGACTCATGTCCAGTGAGTCAGTGATGCCATCCAACCAGCTCATCCTCTGTCACCCCCTTCTCCTCCTGCTCTCAATCTTTCCCAGCAACAGAATATTTTCCCATGAGTCAGTGCTTCGCATCAGGTGGCCAGAGGATTGGAGCTTCAGCCTCAGCATCAGTTCTTTCAATGAATATTCAGGGTTGATTTCCTTTGGGATTGACTGGTTTGATCTCCTTGCTGTCCATGGGACTCTCAAGAGTCTTCTCCAGCACCACAGTTTGAAAGCATCAGTTCTTTGGGGCTCAGCTTTCTTTATGGCCCAACGCTTACATCCATACGTGACTACCGGAAAAAACACAGTTTTGACTATGTGGACCTTTGTCGGCAACGTGATGCCTCTGTTTTTTAATACTGTGTCTAGGTTTTCAGGAGGAGGGATGGATATTGTCAGGAAGCTGAACAAGGAGGAGCTAAGAGGACCCTACTCCACCTCCAGTCCCAGGCACATGGGAGAGAAAACAGTGTAGGGAGGAGAACTGGGTTCAATTAGAGCAAGGGAGCAAAAAAGTCCATTCAGAGGAGAGGCAGGGTGGAGGCTGGTGGGGGACGGAGGCAGCAGCCCTGCCTGGCATGCAGGTGTCCCCAGGTGGGGTTCAGGCCCTTAGTTGCCTGCCTTTCTCCATTCCGTGCAAACCTCCTCAAAGCCACTCCTCAACTAAGTGCTGCCCGTGGCCCTGTGTCCAAGGGACCTCAGAGATAATCATCTTGGAGGCACTGAGGAGCTCAAATTGCAGCAGGATCAGAGTTTGTTAATATGCAGTAACACAGCCCTGGGGATGAGTCGTTCATTCACGAGGCCACCGAGGCCGCTTATCTTGCAATACATCACACTCTACAAGGGATGCCAAATACCTACACGATGGAAATTAAAGAGGATAAGGGCTGAGGTGGTGACAGAGATATTAAAAGAAAAAAAAAATCAGGACCTGGGCTTACTTTTAGGCCTACTGAAGTGGAATATGTGTGCTCAGACTGTGAAAAGGCAAGCAGGAACCCAATCCCACCCTCGGGGAAAGGCCGGGGGTCCCTGGCTGCAGAAACCTCCCATTCATTACTTTTGATTTACCGTGGAGCAGACAAGAGGCGCTCACATGATACATAGCTTGTATATTCTTCTATCGATTTCCAAGACTTCGTTTTCTAAACTCCCCATCCATCAGCAGCATCTGTGCCGGCTCTCCCCCAGAAGAGATGAAGTGGGGATGAACCACCCTGTCTCACAGAGAGTGGCAAGTTTTATGAGCCTGGAAGATTGCAAACAGAGCCTACATTCATGCTCATTTCTGCCAACAGGTGAGGAAGGTCGCCTTGCTATGAAGTTGAAAGGGCACAGTCAAGGATCAAGGATGTGGCTGCCGGGAAAGGGCGTGTGTGCTAAGTCGTTTCAATCGTGTCTGGTTCTTTGAGATCTTATGGACTGTACCCCACCAGGCTGCTCTGTCCATGGGATTTCCCAGGCAAGAACACTGGAGTGGGTTGCTATGCCCTTCTCCAGGGGATCTTTCCGATCCAGGAATTGGACCCACGTCTCTTATGTCTCCTGTATAGGCAGGCAAGTTCTTTACCACTAGCACCTCCTGGGAAGCCCCTCAGAGCACCCCTAAAGCCCAAAGAAACAAGGCTGGGGAGGAGCCAGGTAATATGGTGAGGGAGGGGGCATGTTCTTGGCGGTCGGCATCACCCAGAAAGGCCATCCTGGATGCTGCTACTATAAACACTCTCTGTGCTGAGTAACTAGCACGAACACTGCCCACATTCATCGTCAGCTTCTACCCCACAACAGAAGGATGCGGATGGTGCCGCGGCTGCCAACCTGCGGACCCTGAGTGCTGACAACCGCTCCCCGCTGACTGCTGAGAGAGGTTACCGTGCCCCCACCGGAAGACACACTGTGCTGCACGTACAAGGAAAGCTGGGTACCCACGTACCACCTTAATTCCTCTTCTCCTGCCAATATTCTCAGAATGGAAAAGGCAAGCATCTGTGATATTCTATCCACCCCAGCACTCCCCCACCCCATTTACAGAAAAGATTCCTTCGGCTTTCACAAAGCAGATCTCAATACCTGGGAGGCTGGGATGGATAGAGGGACGTGGGAAAGATTGTCGCTGCAACCACTTTGAGGCTGGAGCACAAAGAGGAGGGAGAAGCAGGGCTGAGGGCTGCCAGGGTCTTGGGGGAAGAGAGACAGAGACAGAGGGCTACACTTTGCCTTCGTGGGACGCTGGGGAATCTTCAAGGGAACTGAGACTCTCAACCAAACCCGGAGCATCTCCTGCCAGGAGGGGAGACATGGCATCAGAAGTTGAGCAAGGACCCAAGTGTCAGGAGGTGAGCGTTGGTCCTGCTCGTGGCCTTTGGCCAATCTCCCCATCTTCCTGTGCCTCAGTTTCCCTCGGAGGAATAGCCTTAGAGCTCCTCCCCCTCTCCAAGGTATTGGAAGGCATCCAAAGAGTTTCAGAAGTGACAATATTACCAATAAGGGAATTATCGATGTGATCGATGGTTTCAATTGAGCCTTGGGGTCTCTGCTATTTAGCGGATGGATCAATAGTAATAACAACAATAAATAGGGAATAACTCAGGGGAGAGTCTATAAAGGACCTCGTGGCGACAGGGCCAGATAATACAGAAGCAGAGGAGGCACTCTGTGCTGCCCATGTCGACTCAGCCACTATCCTTGTTCTGGGGAGCGGCTGTCCTCCTGATTGGCCAGCTGGCTAGGGGTTTCTACTGCTCCATATGGTATTCCAAAGGGAACCTGGCTGTGCTGGAGTTGGGATGGGGAATGAGGAAGCTGGGTGAGCTAAAGAGGTCCCCCAGAGGTAGTGTGTGGCTCCAACCAGCACAAAATGGAATCAAATGAAATACCACCCATGGGTCCCAGCCCAGGTGAGGTGTGAGCCCAGGAGAGGTGGAAGAGAAACAGGCCACAGTGTGCGATGGACCAGCCATGGCCAGAGCCCATTCCTGGCAGCTTCCAAGAGAGAGCAGATTTGCTGCAAAGGGCATGGGGTATGGAATTTGCAGACCTGGTTTGAAGTCCTGACTCTGGAACATCCTACCTGGCGATGGACTAGTCTCATGATCTCCCCAAGCCAATGATAGCTATCTAACTTGTTGCTACATGATGTTACCTGAGAGAAGATAGCGAAAGTTTTCTGCAAAATATTCAGAGTTTTTATCCCCCACGTGGGAGGATGGGCAGTATCCTAGGACGGCCTCCTTTCCCAGCATAGCTTTGTCGCGTCCAAGTGGTCGCAGATCCAGTGCTCCTGAGTTCATCCTTACTGAGGCCGAAACACATCTAGGGGCTGATCCTAGGAGAGATGGGCTGGCCCACACCCTCCGTCATCCCCACGCCAACCTCTGTGCAGGAGCTGTAGCATCTTTTACACTCACTGGGCTGTCTGCCTCTGATTTCCTGCCGAGCTGTAAGCCCTCGTGTCAGTGGCGGTGGCACCATCCTGACACGCGCTGGCACACAGAGAATGAGTGAGGGAGTGGGCCTCCTGGGCGCTTCTGTGTCTCTTTATGCACTAACAACCCAGGGCCAATTTGTCTGTCAACGGCTTGGCTTTTCCTCCAGTAGGGAGGAGCTGATGTAACAAGCTCGCCTAGACCGCCTCAGGTGGAATCAGAAAAAGCCTCTGAGAGGGGACAAAAAGTCTAGAAAGTCCAATGGGCTGAGGCAAATTCCAGGTACTTACAGAAAGTTTTTGGGAAGCCCAGCCTGGTATGGGGTCCTCACCATCGGCTGTCAAGTCCCAGCCTACAAGCCTGACCCTCATGGAAAGAAACAACAGTGGTACAAGTGAAGGTCGCTCAGTCGTGTCCAACTCTTTGCGACCCCATGGACTGGAGACCACCAGTCTCCTCTGTCCATGGACTTCTCCAGGCAAGAATACTGGAGTGGGTAGCCATTCCCTTCTCCGGGGGATCTTCCCAACCCAGGGATCGAACCCTGGTCTCCTACATTGCAGGTGGATGCTTTACTCTCTGAGCCACCAGGGAAGTCTAACAGGGCTAAAGACCTGGTTTGTAAGCTTCCCCTCCACGTACAAGCATCCCAGAAACCAACAAGGGACATCTCTGGTGAGTGGATTTGGCTGAGGAGCCGAGACGAATGTGGACCCGGGTCGTGGCAGGATCTCCTCTAATCCCGCCATCAAGTGGAGTATTCTCCCACATGCTAATTGGGTGTCTTCTGGAGTGGGGGTCAGGTCTGAGCAAATACAGGCACACACACACCCCAGTGTGTCCAAACGCACCCATATTCACAGAATCCTGCACAGATGTATGCAGACACACATGTGATGCATTTGAATAGTAATTCATACAGTGAAAAGTCTAGGTCCTTGGGCCAGCAGGGAATTTCAATCCCAGTAACAGATGACTGTCCCTGACCTGACCAGAAGTCTGGGCTCTTTTAATAACTTAACATCACAGAATTAGAGTTCAAAAGGGCCTTAGAAATCAACAATTTCAACCTCCAGCCCAGAGCATAAAAATCCCCTCTAACATTCCCAACGTGTTGACATATAGCCTCTGCTTAATACCGCAGTGATAGAGAAACCTATTACCCTGCTTGGAACCCCATCTAATTGTTGTTATTAATAATGAAGAGAACTATAATTTATTAAGTGTAGACTTGGTCTGGTGCTGGGCTAGGCACTTCCCTGGACTGGCTCAGGTGACCCAATGAGAGATCTCCATTTAATGGAGGCTTAAACTGAGTCTCAGAAAAACTGACTTGTCCACAGTGGTGCATTCAGCATGTGGCAGAGCTGGGATTTGAACATGGGGCTGACGTTAATACTCTTCGCTGTTAAGTCATGTTAACTTGTCTTAAGTTATATCATATGAGAAATTGTTCCTCTGCTTTTCTTTCTTTCTTTTTTCCTTTCTTTTGCCCTTTCCCATGGCATGTGGGATCTTAGCTCTCGGACCAGGGATCAAACCCACGTACCCTGCAGTAAAAGCAGAGTCTTAACCGCGGGACTGCCAGGAAAGTCCTCTGCTTTTCTGTAACTTCCATAGACTGCTTCCAGATCTGGGCTCTGGAGCTTTGCAGAGGCTTCCTCTTGTCCCTCAGGGCCTTCCCTTCTCCTCATGCTGCCCCTTTCCTTTGATGCTCTTTGGATACTCTTGTTCAAATATAGGCCCCAAAGAATTCCATTCTCTTTGGATACTGTATTGGCATATGCACCGTTAAAATATGTATGCATAACTGAGGCACTTTGGATACACCTTAAACCAGCACAGCCTTGTTAATCAACCTGCTTTGTTGTTCAGTTGCTCAGTCCTGTCTGACTCTTTACGACCCCGTGGACTATAGAACACCAGGCTCCTCTGTCCTTCACTATCTCTCAGAGTTTGCTCAAATTCATATCCATTGAGTTGGTGACGCTATCTAAGCATCTCATCCTCTGTTGCCCCTTTCATCCTGCCCTCAGTCTTACCCAGCATCAGGGTCCTTTCCAATGAGTCAGCTCTTTGCATCAGGTGGCCAAAGTATTGGAGCTTCAGCATCAGTCCTTCCAATGAATAGTCAGGGTTGATTCCCTTTAGGATTGACTGGTTTGCTTAATCAACTATAGGCCAATATAAAATAAAAATTTAACTAAAACAAAGATGGCATTGGCATTTTGGCCAGTGACCTCGTATCATTGACCATTTTAAAGAATCTGTGGCGTTTCATTTCATTGTATTTACTTAGCATTTTTCTTATACCGACTACTATAAGCTATTTTTTTTTTGCAGTTGAGTTTAAAGAATATGTTTTCAATTTATTATTCCAGCTACTTTTAAGATCATTTTGAAACAAGTTTGTCAACCAGGGCTTCAGGTAGCCCTGAGGCTTTGAGGCATCTGCAAATTGGGTAAACTGACTTCCTGTGCCAAGGAGTTGATCAAAGCCAGGCCATGATTCAAGGGCTGAATTCTGGTTACCATCCACTAGAGACCACCTGTCAGGTGACATTGATCTCTGAAGCATTTCTCTGGTGCCAGTGTCTGATGTCACCCATAACTTTGCATATTTGGTTCAAAACTAGAGATATGCCAGGGGTCTCTTTAGAAGAGATAAAGAACAAAGGTCAATTCCAACCCAGAAGAAAGGATGAGGTCAAGGGAGAAATGCCAGTCAGTAAATATCACACCTCTCCAGGAGATAAGGGTACCAGGTGGAAGCATCAGGTCTGGAAATATCAGTAGCTGATGGGACAAAGTTGGAGTTCGAAACATACACCAAACTTAGAAATGTGCTCGTGTTTAGTCGCTCAGTCGTGTCTGACTCTTTGTGATCTTTTGGACTGTAGCCTGCCACTCTCCTCTGTCCAAGGGATTTTTCAGGCAAGAGTGCTGGAGTGGGTTGCCATTCCCTCCTCCAAGGGATCGTTCCAACCCAGGGATCGAACTCAGCTCATGCTGAGCTATCAGCTAAGCTCCAAGCTTAGGGATATACAGACACAAATGGGATGTTTCTGGTAATGCCCCAGTGAATCCCAGAAGATTGAATCCTGTTGGCCTGGGGCTCCTTTTTGAAAAGCCCAGATATCCACCCGTTCTGGCTCCCTTACATGCACCACCTGGCTTTTTCTACCTGGCCTCTGATCAACTTTTGAGCTATATGTAGTGAATCTTCTTGATGATAATATTTAGCCCTCATTTCTCCATTTTGCTCCTAAGGATGAAAACTGTGGTCAAATAACTTTCAGAAATGGAAGAGTGTCACCTGTAAGGCATTCCCTTTATGTCAGTTGGATTATTTTTCCCCTGAAGGTTACAGAAACCCTAAATCAAACTGGTTTAAACAATGAGGACACTGACGGGCTCATGAAATAACAAGCCCAGAGACAGATACAGCTGCAGGGTCGGTTGTTTCTGCAGCTCAGTGATGTCCTCCAAGGCTTAGATTCTCTCCATCTCGTCTACCATCCACAGCGTTATTAGCTCCTTAAGTCTGGCCCCCTTCATGCTCAGAAGGTGGCTGCCAGGGTAATTGAGGCAACAAATGTCTTTATTTCCTTCCAGAGAGAGATTGGGTTCTCTTTTTCCAAAGCTCCAAGAAAGTCTGACTTCACGTCTTATTGGCTTAATTCACTTCAGCCTCCCTCAAACCAAACCCATCCTCTGGGGGTGGAATAGACGTTGGGAAATGTTCTCTACATTTCTGGTCCTCTATTCCACCCACACTCTCAATAAAGAAATAAGAGCATTTTTACTTTGCTTATGCTTGGTGAACCCACGTTAGTTCCTGGCATTCACCATTTTCTCAGGCGTCCATAAACCATCTATTTAAAAACTAGTGTTAGAGCCTGACCAAGGATCATAGTCTCTGGGATTTCACCCCCCGCCCCCATTTTTGTAGTTCGAGACCCAGGGTGAGGAAACATCAAGGGCAGAGGCCCTGAGGCTGAAGAACATTGGGCACATTTGAGAAAAAGCATGGAGGCCAGCATGGATAGAAGTGAGTGATGGGCATGAAAGAGTTAGGGGCCACGTTGCCGGGGTAGTAAACTGAAGGAGAGTAAAAGTGGAAGCAGGGAGAACTGTTAGAGGCTATTGCAGTCATCTAGATAAGAGATGATAGCTTGGACTAGTTAGAAGTACAGTAATTCCCCATAAATATGCCTGAGTTCTGTTCTGAGAATGTGTTTCTTTAGACCATTGTGTTCCTAAGTCTGACAAACTCATTCTAAGTCCCCAAATAACACAGTCAGCTATATAGTACTATACTGTAATAGGCTTCTAATACGTTTCATACAAATAATACATAAACAAACACAAAGAATAAAGAAAGACTTTTAATCTTAAAATAGAGTACCTTGAAAAGTATAGCAGTACAGTATAACAGCTGGCATACAGGGGCTGGCATCGAGTGAACTGGCAAGCAGAGCTACTGACTAGAGGTGAGAAAGGGAGTAGGAGATGGAGGAGCTGAAGGATCATTAGCAATAGGAGACGGAGGGCGAGCTGCAGTTTCACTCACACCTCTCGTTGTCCGCACAGGTTCTGGTTGCTTGTTGGAACCACATGCATGTTCATATATTTGCAAGTTTGCAACTTGAAGTTTCGTTTGTAGGGGCCTTACTGTCTTGGCTAAATAAATAACCATTCTTGGTCCTCATCTTTGGAGACTGACGATTCAAACTGAATGAGGGAAGGCTGTGGGGGAACCTGCTCTTGACAAGCGTGTCCAGGTGGATTTTGAGAACAGGTGAATCAACCACTTGGAGAAGCCTGGCAACGACGTGCCCACCATCCTGCTCGAAGCTCTTCCTGAGTGCTGGGATGAACCACGGTGCACCCTGGCCTGGAAATAAAAATCCCAAGCACGTTAGCAGTGAGCGTGCTTTCACTACTACCTCATTCTCTTGGGGTTTCAGTTCTTTCAGCTGTATTTTTCTTTCTCCAGATTCGGAGAAAGTTCAGTTTGAACAAACAAAGTGGGAATGATGCTTGGGCCTCTCTCAACGTTATAATAACATCCTCCTTAAAGAATGGAGCTCACCCTCTGTTTCTTGCTCCAAAAATCTTTAATGTACCCACTGTCCCTGTTGGTCCCACCTCGTTGTGGACAATGATGTCACTGGTACCCTTCACACGGGCCTGTGTCAGGCTTGTTTGCCTGTGATGTGAGCCCTCTCCTCCCACCTTGTGTGGGGACATGCCCCTTTACAATCTGAGCCCACAGCGGAGCTCATTTCTGATTCCTCGCCAGCTCCATTCATGGCTGTGGCATCAGAGCTCAGTGTTTGAGAGCCTCTCAGCCCTCCTGAGCCATCTTCCCTTTCAGAGCCTCTGCCCCTATGACTGTGATAGTTTTCTCTGCACCCAAACAATTCTGCCTTCTGAAATCCTACAGCCTACTTTGACTATGCTCACTTTCCCTCTTTTATCTCTTACAAATGCTAAGACGACTTTTCCCCCCAAGCTTTCTGTATTGTCTATCTACGGCTGCATAAAACACCGCCCCAAAACTTGGTGGCTGAAAATAGCAACCATCTATCTGCTCATATGCAGCAGTTTACACTGGTCTTGTCCTCACGGCTACCATTGGAGGGATGTCTGGGGGCCAGCTTCTTGCAGGTGCATTACTCACTAGCCTGGAAGCATAGTGGGATGGCCAGGGGTGAGGGGGGTCACTTGATCTCTGTCTCCCTGGGTCTCTCAGCTTCAAGGGGGCTTGCCTGGGCTTCCTTATATGGTGGCCACAGGGCAGCAAGAGCCAAAAAGAAGAAGTTGCAAGGCCTGGGCTTGGTGGTCAGGCAACAGGCTTTCTGCTGCCTTCTGTTGGTCAAAGCAAGCCGCACGGCCAGCTCAATCGGGGGAGGGGAAAGAGATCCCACCGCTTACGGGAGGGAATTGAAAAAAAGGGAGAACATTTTCCACTGACCACATTTCCTTTCATTAAATCTATTCTGAGGACCTGAACTGAGGAGACAAGGAAGATGGCTCTGATCTCTAGAAAGAACTCACAGTCTGGCGGCAGAAACAGAAAGCTAAAGAGAGCATTACAGCACAACGTGATAAACAATAATAATGGCTGCCAGCGCGTGTGCATTTGCCATATGCCAGGCACTGTGCTTAGCAGTGTATGTGTTTCTTCTCACTGAGCCTTGACTGTAACCTTTGAGGGGTGGTGCATGCATACGTGCTCAGTAGCTCAGTCGTGTCTGACTCTTTCCAACCCCATGAACTGTAGCCTGCCAGGCTCCTCTCTCCGTGGGATTCTCCAGGCAAGAATACTGGAGGGGGTTGCCATTTTCTTCTCCAGGGGATCTTCTTGACCCAGGGATTAAACCCTTGTGTGTGTCTCTTGCCTTACCTGTGTTGGCAGGCGTGTTCTTTACCACTATGCCTCCTGGAAAGCTGGGGGGCGGTGGTGTATGTTAATAATTATGACCATTTTTCAGATGGGAAAATCAAGGCACAGAGACATTAGGTATCAAGAGTGTGAGGGAGAGTGTGAACTCAGTCAATGCCCAGCACTACAGTCTTTGCTCTTAGCAGGTACTGTGACCCCCTGCGAGGTCAGCCATCAGCATGGAGAGTGTCTTGCCTATGGTCTTAGCCACGGAAGGAGCTCTATTGATAAGCGAGTAGATGGAGGAGCAGGAGAAAGACAAGAGATCACAGATTTCTTTTCACAGAACACAAGCAAGAAGACCCTCGCCCTTCACCACTCATCCCAGGGTCCTGGCAGTCTGCTGGGGCTTTCTGCTGACTCCTGACTGAGACCGCACACAAGACCAGAGCCCACAGTGGCCTGGAACTTCAGGAAAGACCTGAGAACAAAAGAGTCACCCCCTCCCCCGTGTCCCAGTGACACACGATCAGGGGAGAAACTGTTCTCAAAGCCACACAGGAAGCCACGTCTCTGAAAACTCAGCGGTGACGTCAGCCCGGCATCCAGAAGGGCCCCTGAGCCTTCCTCCCACTTGTCCCTGCGTTAACCAATTACTGAAAACAGCTCAAAATAGCACCTGCCCCTCAGCTGGGGCTGCCGCAGGAACATTGTTTGTGATCCTTTTTGAGAGAGAGAAAGTCTAGTGGAAGTCAGTGCAGTGAAAGAATCAGCACTAGCTGCTTCCTTCAGCTTCCAGCTCCGAGGCTGACCTGCCTGGAACAGGCTATAATGCAGGGTTTGCATGTTTCCTGCAAGACATTTGTGGTGCAATGGAGTCTCTTTTACCCAGCTGCAGTTTGGGCCTCAAGGTAGCCCTGGGGAACAGCAAGAGCCCCAATCTGGTGAGATTCAGGGCATCCGAGACTCTGAGGTGGGGAGCCATCCCAGGCCCCACTGGAAGCAGCTGCTGTAGGAGTCATTCAGACTGTTTCATGGCCTGGTTTCAATCCCTCCACACCGCAATCTCCCTCCAGGAGTCTCAAGGGACTCCTATATTCATCAGTCACTCCTGAACTCATTTTTAAACCTGCCAAAGTCATGAAAAAGATACTTACCATAAATAATAAGAAAACAACAAAACAAATACCCATTGGAGTTAACAATTACACTATGGAGCCACTTAGGGATGCAACAATCAAATGAATGAAGGGAATCTTTCCACACTGGCATGGAAATCACACCAAGGAAAGTTGTCAAGTAAAACACGCTGCTATATTTAAAATGGATAACTAGCAAGGACCCACTGTATCGCACAGGAAACTCTGCTCAGTTTTATGTGGCAGCCTGGATGGGGGGGTAGTTTGTGAAAGAATGAACCCATGTGTATGTATGGCTGAGTACCTTCACTGTTCACCTGAAACCATCACAACACTGTTTGTTAATTGCTTATGCTCCAATACGAAAAAATTTATCTTTTTAAAGGCAAGCCATATAAATATCTGTCTATCTATCTATCTACCTGTCTATCTGCCTTTGACTGTGTGGATCACAATAAACTGTGGAAAATTCTGAAGGAGATGGGAATACCAGACCACCTGACCTGCCTCTTGAGAAACCTGTATGCAGGTCAGGAAGCAACAGTTAGAACTGGACATGGAACAACAGACTGGTTCCAAATAGGAAAAGGAGTACGTCAAGGTTGTATATTGTCACCCTGTTTATTTGACTTATATGCAGAGTGCATCATGAGTAATGCTGGGCTGGAAGAAGCACAAGCTGGAATCAAGATTGCTGGGAGAAATATCAATAACCTCAGATATGCAGATGACAGAAAGTGAAGAGGAACTAAAAAGCCTCTTAATGAAAGTGAAAGAGAAGAGTGAAAAAGTTGGCTTAAAGCTCAACATTCAGAAAACTAAGATCATGGCATCTGGTCCCATCAACTCATGGCAAATAGATAGGGAAACAGTAGAAACAGTGTCAGACTTTATTTTTGGGGGCTCCAAAATCACTGTAGATGTTGATTGCAGCCATGAAATTGAAAGGCGCTTACTCCTTGGAAGGAAAGTTATGACCAACCTAGATAGCATATTAAAAAGCAGAGACATTACTTTGCCAACAAAGGGCCACCTAGTCAAGGCTATGGTTTTTCCCGTGGTCATGTATGGATGTGAGAGTTGAACTGTGAAGAAAGCTGAGTGGCAAAGAATTGACGCTTTTGAACTGTGGTGTTGGAGAAGACTCTTGAGAGTCCCTTGGACTGCAAGGAGATTCAACCAGTCCATCCTAAAGGAGATCAGTCCTGGGTGTTCATTGGAAGGACTGATGCTAAAGCTGAGACTCCAATACTTTGGCCACCTCATGCGAAGAGCTGACTCATTGGAAAAGATCCTGATGCTGGGAGGGATTGGTGGCAGAAGGAGACGGGGACGACAGAGAATGAGATGGCTGGATGGCATCACCGACTCAATGCACATGAGTTTGGGTAAACTCTGGGAGTTGGTGATGGACAGGGAGGCCTGGCGTGCTGCAATTCATGGGCTCACAGAGAATCGGACACGACTGAGCGGCTGAACTGAACCTGTCTATCTATCTCTCTATCATCCATCTGTCTATTATCTACCTCTCTACCTACCCACCCATCTATTTAAACACTAAACTGATGCTAAGTGATTTCCTTCCAGGCGGGGAGAGGGGTTAGAGAGGAGGGTGGAGGTAGATAATGAGGACTTTTGCTTCACTTGTATTCTTTGAATTTTTACATGAATATATTCATGTTTTACTTATAAAATTAAAAATTAAACACATTCTCCAGCAAAGCAAAGCCAGAGAGAATGATCCACTAACAGAATATAACCCAGTTCATTCCTCAATCCCTTCTTGGTTTGTCTGGGTTTTTTTCCTTCCTGGGCACTGGGCCTGCTCTGAACTGGCAGGCCTGTCTCCTTGCCCCTCCCCCAGGGTCCCCTCCTTCCTCCTTAGCTGAAGGCTCTTGATTTCACCTGCATCCCGGCCTCACCCAGGTTCTGAAAGCCAGCAGGGAGTGTGCAGGTATCTTGGTTCCCAAAGTTCTAACTTGGAACCGTAGCCCCACAGTGTCCTTGGTGTCCACCCCTCATTGCAGACCTGGAGTCCCTTTACTTGATTCTGCTTAAGTGCTTCTGATGTCCCCCTGGGCTTTGACTGTCCAGTCTGGGCCCTGCTCCTGGAGCCATATCCCCATTCGCTTCACTGGTACAGCAGCCCCGACCGGTGGCCCTGTCCCAGTGACAAGGGGAAGAATGTGAGGTCAACTGTCCAGCGGGAGAGGCTAGGCCTGCAGAACCTCTATGCCTGGCCTCCCCCCTTTGGAGCCAGCAGCCTGAAAAAACTTTTCAAGGACATGCCTGAGCTCAGGCACCTCATTGCCAGGTGGCTTGGGTGTTGGCTTCGGTCTCCTCTGAGGGCAGTCCCTGGAGCAGAGCAGCCTGGCAGGGAGGGGGAGTCAACCTGAGGCCCCTCGCTGGGCATCGCCACCCCCGACCTGTCTGCTCAGAGAGCTCCGACCATCTGGTTCTTCTGACTGAATCTGCAGCACGAGACACTTTGGGAGGATTTCAGGAGTGGGGCTCCCAGGCTCCCTGGGTTTTCACGCATGACTGCATCATCTCCTGAAAACTCTAGAAGGAGAGAGAACTCACTCTCCCCAACTAGCTAGTTTCTCTCAACTAGCTTTTCAGACTATTTTAACTGCTGATATGCCTGGAGGCAGGAGAATGGACTAAATGACCCTAACAATTAACCCATGCCAGGACGCAAACAGATGGGAACAGTGTTGAGGTTGTGACAAGCCTGCTATTTCCTAGAAACTGGCCTTCCTCACCTGGCCACGAACAGCCAGTTTCTCAGGACTTCAGACCTGAGGCATTCAGGTCTCAGGTGGACACCTCTCAGGGCTCCTGGGATGTCCGTGAACTTCGGGAGATACCTGCTTCTCTGTGGGGTTAGGTAGACCTCCCAAATGGACAGTTTGCTTTATTTATTTATTTTTAGTTAATTAGTTATTTTATTATGTATACATATATATATATGCAATTTTTAAAAACTTTATTTTGTGTTGGGGTATAGCCTATTAACAAATAAGGTTGTGATAGTTTTAGATGAACAGCAAAGGGACTCAGCCTTACACATACATGTATCCATTCTCCCCCAAACTCCCCTCCTATCCAGGCCTGACAGCTGGCTTTAATATTCATGGAGACAATCTCCCTCCAACAATATGATGGGTTACCTTCTCCACCATTATCAAAGTGGGGTGTGCCTGGAATTCAAACAGACCCTTCTGATGCTCAGCAATGCCTATCTATTTTTTGGCCTCTCTCAAGTCCTCTGGTTGTAATGATGAAATTGTGCAAGGCTCTGAATAGTCTATTAATAAATAACCATTCCTGAGATCACACAGTTCAATTAACAGAGGCCTAATATTAAGCAGTGCGGTGGTGGGTGTCAGAGATAGGGCATTCTTTTACATCGTCTTGTTCAGGAGGTGAAGGTGCAAGACCGCAGCAGCCAAGGGCCCTTCTAAGGTTACCGGGACCCTCCTTAGCATGGAAAAAGTCCCTGATACACAAAGGCCCAAAGGAAGGATAGTAACCAAGCTGCTCTGAGAGCCAAGACGTTTCTTGGGTTAGTAACAGCTGCCAGTATCTTCTGCACAAGTGCTGTTAGGTGGGTGTCTGGTCGAAGCTGATGTGTGGGTGGTGGAAGAAACAGTCAAATTGACGTGAGTTAAGAACTGAGGGTTATTTTGAATTCTTTCATTTTTAATTTGAGCTTCCTCCTTTTTCTTGGGGAAAAAAAAATTGTTTTTCCATGGGCAGGCCAGGAAAGTGGAAAGAAGAGAGCTGGTGGAGGAGGGCGAACGTGGGAATGAACCTCAGTTCCTTTCCTGGCCTGGTCATTTCCCTGAAATCCTGCCTAGAAACTGTGGCACGGCCAAGGTAACCTTCTGGAGTCCTTTCTCTGAACTGGAAGAATCCTGGCTGGAGGGTTCTAAGAGGCAAGAATGATGCCCATGAGGCTTAAGGGGAGACTTGTAGTCATGGTAACTATGCAATTCAGACTTTCCCCATGAGAGTAGGTAATCCCAGTATATGAGAATTAAAATCTGAGATTCAGGAGACACTCACATCTGGGCGTTAAGTGTCCCCAGAAAAACCAAGGGGAACTCACGTTCTTGTTGGGAGGGTAGTTTGCTTTGTCAGATATCCCATGGCCCTCCTTTGGGAAAGGAAGGACAAGCAGGGAGAAGGAGCTACTTAGAGACTCCAGCATGCCATGAGGATGAAGGGGAGGAAGGAGACACACATGCTCGGAGCGGACCTAATGGACATTTCCACAGAGATCAAAGGTGGGCAACATCATCGTGGCAGAGAAAATTAATCAACAACTGGGCCTGTGTAAGCAGGGTCTGAGTGTCTTAGAGGGCAGAACAAAGTTACAGAATATTCTCAGAATTCCTGAGAATCAGATCCCTTTATATTCAGGTCAGGTGCACGTTGCTGGTCCTTATTCCCCACTCTTCCAACCCAGGCTCCCAAGCAACCACCCCATCCACCTCCTCCTAGCTCTCCAAACTGAGAGAAGGTCCCCTGGACGTGCCAAGCTGTGGTGGACACCTGGGCCCCTGTGGCTGGGGCTCAGCTTCTCAGATGCCCAGCAGAAATGCCACCATCTCACTTGGCTCAGAGCGAAGCACTCTACTTCAGAAGGCAGATTTTAGCTCAGACCGTGTTTAAGACGCCCAGGAGCAGAGACAAGCTAATGTTTGCGTAAAGGCCCTCCCACTGAACCTCCTCCCTGTCCATCTGTCCCCTGGCTCTCACGCTGCCAGGCCCGCCTTTGTGGGTAAATAAGGGAGTCCCTGGAGAGGCCGGAAGGCCTCCTCCTCTGGGCTGGCAGCTCCCACCGCCCAGCCTGGCCTCCGCCACCCCCTCCCCACTCTCACTCCTGCTCCCCAACCCCGTTTCTCATTCCCTTTATCTCCCTTCCTCTCTCTTCCCATTTCTGGCCCTGGCTGAGCCCTCTATAATGACTTAATCTTGCCGACAGGGTGACAAGCGGATGAATCGAACTCCGAGGCTTTTTTCTCCACTCCAGATTCATTTGAAGATTTCTCCCAGATGCGGCACTAAAACCCTAGATTCAATTTCCCTTTGACATAATAACCGAATTAGTCTCATATTGTCATACATAAATTACTAGCCAGTCAGGGTGCCACCAGAGGGAGAGAGAGCTGGAGAGAAAGCCAGGCGCGAGCATCCAAAGGGGTGTGACTGTGACAAGTGGGGACCTGAATAACAATGGGGACAGGAGGGTAAGAGCTAATCATATCTGACAAACGAGGAGCATCCCCAGGCGGCAGCAAAGGTACAGATTATTTACCTTCCTCCCCATGCCCCTGGCCATTAAAATGTCACCGTGGGGAGACTCGCACCTTACAAGAGATACACGGATCTAAATATCTTCTCCATTAAGTAATGCTCTGTTTGCAAAGGCTGCTTTCAAAGGGGAAAATGTAATTGTGTGGAACACTGCTGCAGCTTCCCAGGCCTCAAGATGGAGCTGAGCCTGGCAGAGGACCTGTCTGAGGCCCAGTCTGGGGCACAGATGCCAATCCTGGGCCCAGAGAGGCTTGGCCTGGCTTATTCTGAGCACAGAGGCGGCCTCCTAGCCTTCCCCTTGTGGGCCCTGGGGCCACGAGTGAGACCAGATCGAAGCCAGCTGGAATGAGTCTTCCTCACCTGCCCACCAGCCACTGGGCCCCAGGCCAGGGCCCTGGGGATGCTCCTTAAGCCTTCCCCTCAATTTCCCCCGGCCCATCTGTTCATTCTGGTCAATTCTCCTAAAAGCTCTGGCCTCTGGCCTCACTGCTGCATCCCGTGTTCACTGGGATTATAACCACAGCCTCCTGATTAGATTGCCCACCTTCAGTCCTACTTAACAACCCATGCTCCACTCAGCCACCAGAGAGGATCTCTCCAAAGCACACATGGATGGCAGCACTTTCCTGAATGAAAGCTTTCAGGCAGGGCCCTAAAGAGCACGGTCCAGACCCCTTAGTATGGCCTGAAGAGGAGCATAATCTGACCGTTGCCCACTGCTCCAGGTGTATCCCTTGGTCCAGACCCTCATCTGTACCACTGAGCAAGCAAGCTCTACAGTTTCCTGAGCTGTTTCTTTAGCATGGAACATCCTTCTGCTCCTTCACTTTCAACTTAAGCCTCGTCTCCAAATAAAGTGTCTCCAGGTCTCCCTGCTGCTGCTAAGTCGCTTCAGTCGTGTCCGACTCTGTGCGACCCCATAGACGGCAGCCCACCAGGTTCACCTGTCCCTGGGATTCTCCAGGCAAGAATACTGGAGTGGGTTGCCATTTCCTTCTCCAATGCATGAAAGTGAAAAGTGAAAGTGAAGTCGCTCAGTCGTGTCTGACTCTTCGCGACGCCATGGACTGTAGCCTACCAGGCTCCTCCGTCCATGGGATTTCCCAGGCAAGAGCACTGGGGTGTGGTGCCGCTGCCTTCTCCACCGGGTCTCCCTGGATCCAGTCAAACCCACCACTGCTCTTCTCAGTTTCTACTGCTCCCCATCCTACTTCTTGCATGGCACCTGAAACATGTTATTGCTCTTTATTAAAAATTAATTTTTATTGGAGAATAGTTGATCTACAATGTTATAATAGTTCCTATTGTATAGCAAAGTGAATCAGTTATACCTATCCACTTTTTTGTTTCCAGATCTTCTGCCCAGGTTTTTTTTTTTCTTCTTAACTTTTTATTTTGTATTGGAGTATAGCTGATTAACAATGTTTTGATAGTTTCAGGTGGACAGCAAAGGGACTCAGTCATACGGATAACATGTTAGTGCTCTTAATGGCTAACTTATCCATCTCTCTTGCTAGATGTCGAGTTCTTTGAAGGCGAGGATTGGATCTTATTCATTGTTACATTTCCCCATACCTAGTATAGAGTAGAAATTGGAGAGACTGAACATAGACATCCAGGAAGGTGCATAGAGCCAGCCTAGAGCAAGCCGAGGGCTCACCAAGAGCCTGTCCACCCCCACATAGAGGAATCTGCTTGGTGTCCATCACATCTGTGCAGTTAAAATTCAGTTCTGGCTGCGCGTCTGCCAAGAGTCCAGTGTGGGCTTGGCGCTTTATAACACTTGCAGCACTTCTGTTCCCCCCGTGGTCAGCCCTGAACTTGGCCTGTGTAGACATTCAGTAAATGTGCAGGAGATTATCCGCTGTGGATTTTGTTCTCAGGAGTTGCCTACTTCAGAGGATACAAAGGAAACAATTATGGAGCAGATATGATCCAATATCCCACTGGACCACGAGCTTCTAGAGGGAAGTACTGGGTTCATTTCTGCATCTCTGTCCAAGGCCCGCACATCCCCTGCTTACTCAAAGTTGTGTGAGCTGTGCAGTGCTAGGTGGCAGCCTGGATGGGAGGGGAGTTTGGGGGAGCATGGATACCTGTGTATATGGCCGAGTCCCTTTGCTATCCGCCTGAAACTCTCACAACATTGTTGTGATATTAACATTGTTAATCAGCAACGCCCCAACGTGAAATAAAATATTTTTTTAAAAAACGAAGTTATGAGGTCTGTGGAGATGAATGTCTATTTGTTCTGCAGTTTGTCTTCAGATGTGACCTGAGGTACATGCAGTGACCTATCACTTTGCCTTCAACTTTTATCAACACTACCACCTGTTCTGCTTCAATCTTGTGGTGGAGAACAACCTTCCTTTTATATTTCTACTTGGTCTCTAGTCCTGCAGAATCCCAAAGATGTAAGTGGTTTTTAAGCCAATTTATTAAATGGTTTGGCTCTGTGGGAGTAAAATCAGGAAATGGTTTTCTCCCCGCTCACTGTCATTCACATCTGCTCTCTCAGACACCCCTTTTTATCCCCTATTCCCACCCCACTCCACAGGAAAAACATAGTATTGTGCATATTTAAACTTTCAGTTCAGTTCAGTTCAGTCGCTCAGTCGTGTCCGACTCTCTGCGACCCCATGAATCATAGCACGCCAGGCCTCCCTGTCCATCACTAACTCCCGGAATTCACTCAAACTCATGTCCATCAAGTCGGTGAGGCCATCCAGCCATCTCATTCTCTGTCGTCCCCTTCTCCTCCCGCCCCCAACCTTTCCCAGCATCAGACTCTTTTCCAGTGAGTCAACTTGTCGCATGAGGTGGCCAAAGTATTGGAGTTTCAGCTTTAGCATCAGTCCTTTCAGTGAACACCCAGGATTGATCTCCTCTAGAATGGACTGGTTGGATCTCCTTGCAGTCCAAGGGACTCTCAAGAGTCTTCTCCAGCACCACAGTTCAAAAGTGTCAGTTCTTCGGCAATCAGCTTTCTTCACAAGGTGGTTACTTGATAGACACATATGTTGTAGAATTATCAAGATGATTCATTCACACATTTGTCACCTCACTAACTCTGTGTGTATGTCTGTGTGTGTGTGTATGTGCTTGTGTGTCTCTCTGTGTGTATATGTGTGTGTGTGTCTGTGTGTGTGTATATATATGTGCATGTGTGTCTCTGTGTGTATGTGTGTGCTTGTGTGTCTCTGTGTATGTGTGTGCTTGTGTGTCTCTGTGTGTATATATATATGTGTGTGTGCGTGTCTGTGTGTTGGGGGGAGGAAAACACATGAGATCCACTCTCAACAACACTCAAGTATACTCTATTGTATTACTAACTGTATTCTCCAGGCTGTACTTGAGATCCTCAGAACACAATTTCCCCTTATAATTGAAAATTTGTACCCTTTGACGTACATCACCCCATCAAGCCCTCCCCTCAACCCATGGAAACTGCCATTCTATGTTGTTTCTATGAAACTGGCTTTTTGTAAAGTTTCCACATACAAGTGATACCATAGAGTATTTGCCTTTCTCTGCCTGGCTTATTTCACAAAGCGTAATGCTCTCCAATGTTGTATCAAATGGCAAAATTTACTTCTTTCTCGTGGCTAAATAATGCCTGAATAATATTACCTGTGTGTGTGACAGGTGTGTGTGTGTGTATACATACACATTTTCTATATCCATTCGTCCATTGAAAAACATTTAGGTTGTTTCCATATCTTAGCGATTATGAATAGTGCTATAATAAAGATGGGTGTGCAAATACTTCTTTGAAATACTGATTTCAATTCCTTTGGCTAGGGCTTACCTGATAGCTCAGTTGGTAAAGAAATCTGCCTGCAATGCAGGAGACCCCAGTTTGATTCCTGGGTTGGGAAGATCCCCTGTAGAAGGGATAGGCTACCTACTCCAGTATTCTTGGGCTTTCCTCATGGCTCAGCTGGTAAAGAATCCGCGTGCAATGCAGGAGACCTGGGTTTGATCCCTGGGTTGGGAAGATCCCCTGGAGAATGGAAAGGCTACCCACTCCAGTATTCTGGCCTGGAGAATTCCATGGACTGTATAGTCCAAGAGATCACAAACAGTCGGACACAACTGAGTGACTTTCACTTCACATTCCTTTGGCTGCATACCAGTTATACTAAAGAGTTTCTGCATAGCCAAGAAGATAACCAATAAATTAAAAAGGCAACCTATAGAATGAGATAAAATGTTTGCAAACCATATGTTCTATAAGAGGTTTATATACAAAATATATAAAGAACTCATAAAACTCAGCAAAAAGCAAATAATCCAATTTAAAAGTGGTTGAAAGACCTGAATAGCTGTTTTTCAAAGAAGACATACAAATGGCTTATAGATACATAAAAAGATGCTCAACACCACTAATTATCAGGGAAACGCAAATCAAAACCAAAATGAGATATCACCTCACATATGTTAGGAGGGTCATTATAAAAAGACGAGAGATAACACATGTTGGAGAGGATGTGGAGGAAGGGAACACTGCAGGTGGGAATATAAACTGGTGCACCCATTATGGGAGACAGTACAGAGGCTGCTCCAAAAATTAAAAACTGAACCACGATATGATCCTACAACTTTTCAATCACTCTTCACGATTAACAGTCTTTATTTTCATTTATTAAAAAGTTCAGTTCAACCTAAATCAAAATTTCATCCAATTGAAAGCTCCTTCTGACTCCTCCAGCCCCAACTCGTCCCAGGCTGGGGACCCCACAGCGGGAAAGGGAAACAGCCTGCTGCCTGCTCTTCCTCCTCTTCTTCTCTCCCTCCTCCTTTTTTTCTGTGGTGTTTCTGGCTCCTCTGGGGTCAGGCAGGAAGATGACCTTCACACATGGGGTAAGCTGTTGGTGGTTCTCTGGCTGTTTAGTGACCTGACAGATGTCCAAAAGCATGCTTTCTCTCTTGTGGGGGATTTTGTGGGTTCTCTGAGACATCTTCTGGGAATCCTGCACCAGGCAGTTTCCTGATGGGGCGATGGGTTCCCCACTGACCTCTTATGACTCCCTCTCATCTCCGCCTCCAGGGATACCCACACAGCCTCCTTGATCTCTCCTAACCAGTTCTCATTACTGCCCCTTTCAAGACAGCTAAGGCCGGGCCAGCCTCTAAAGATCCATCTGGCCCTCAGGACCTAACCCGGCATCTCCAAACTGCCTACTCAGACAGCTCCCATGAGCTTTTCTGAGCTCCACTCTGGTGGAATTAGAGGCTGGTCTCTGACTCTCTGTCTTAAGCATCCAGCCATGGGGGGTGTCTGTCTTTCCACTTGTAGATAACTTGCTCTTTCAACATGTAATCTTCTTGAAGCTTCCTTCTCTTATCTTGGAGGTAGACAGAGGAAGAGAAACTCAGAGTTCTCCCAGAAAAGATTCTCAGTCTCAGGGCCTCCTCCTATCTGGACTGGGGTGGCTGGAAGGTGGGGCCACAGTGACAGTTTCCTTGTCTTGTGGACAGTCTAAGGTTATGTCTGGCAATCTGTCTATTGGGCAAGGTCTTGACAGGAAACAGATGGCACACTCAGAGGGGTAATTAAAGAGAGTTGTAGAGACTATAAATGTATGAGCAGGGTTCAGGGAACCACACGGGAGGATGAAAGAATTTGAGTCTAAAGGACAAAGGGAGGGAGATGTTTCTGGAACCTTGGGAGACCCAGAGCTGTTGGACAGATACTGCAGCCTTTAGTACAGGGATTCGGACACCCTCAAAGCATGCCCAAGCAGAGAAGCAACCCAGGGTAGTAAACACCCTGGTCTTTCTCCTCCTTCCCTTGGAAGGTGCCTCCCATTGACTGAATTCAGCCCAGAGCCCAAGGGCAAGTTCCTACCACCTGTAGAGGCCAGCTCGGCAGAAGCAGGGTGGAGAAGAATAGAATTGGAGGGGCATGTTGGGGAATATCCAGTACACGCCCCTCTCTTCACAGTGTACAGGAACTTATTACCCACTGTCCTCAGCTTGGAGCCCCAGTGAAACAAGAGTGGAAGTCCACTTGTCAACAAACAACCCATCACACATTGGTCTGTCTCTGCTCCTCTCCACTACCCCTGACAGCAGATGCATCCCCGTTGAGACTGCAAAACAGGAGTGGGTTTCTGCGAGCAGAGATGGCAGCCTCTCATCTTCCATCTGCATCCTAACCCGCGTCAACACCAAGGCAGCCCGAGTCCTGATCTGAGCCGAAAACCACACAGCCACAGTGCAGAGAAGACCTGGAGTGAGACTTTGATGATCTGCCACCTCAGCTTCTCTAGGCTGTGGCAGTGCTGTTCTTCAGTTCAGTTCAGTTCAGGTCAGTCGCTCAGTTGTGTCCGACTCTCCGAGACCCTTTAGTGCACTTAATTAAGAGCTGGCTCTGGTTGGCTGTCTGAGGAGTCCTCTTAAGAGGCAGTGGCCAGGGGTGGCAAGGAAACAAGGGATGCCCAGGATGCTCAAGGTGAAGACAGCATTCCAATCTGATTTGGGGTAACAGGGAAGAGGCCCATGGTGTCCTCTCCCTTCTCCTCTGCTTCTTCAAGGATGCTTCAGGAGGCGTCCAGTCCAGGTGGCATGGGCTTGTCGACAGGGCTGTGGATTGGTGCCAGCAACCAGGCTTCTCCTTGGAAGAGCTGACTTCTCCTAAAAGTGGGGACTGACTTTGAAAGTCTCATTCATCAACGTCAAGGCTCCTGCAGGGAGGACAAGGCCCATGTTGCTCAGGCTAAGAGGAGTAAACTCACTGATATATCAACTCCTTGTCCCGCAAGCAATCATGGATCAAACAGTATCAATGTTCATCTCTTCCTCTTCTGCAGCAACGCAGGGTAGGATTGGGAATTTGTGGGGATGGAAGATATGATAGGGAGGAGGGGGCACTTGGCATCTCAGCTCCCAGGGAAGCTGGGGTCCCCAGCCTTGCCTGGGATGACTGGAAACAGTGGTGCAAGTCAAGCCCATCCTGCAGGCTGCCATGCGGGATGCCCAGGGCCACTGAGCGCCAACTCCATGCTGGTTAAGAGCACAGACTTTTTCATCAGACGTTGTTATTATTTAGTCGCTAAGTCATGTCTGACTCTTTTGGACCCCATGGATTCTAGCCCGCCAGGCTCCTCCATCCATGGAATTTCCCAGGCAAGTATACTGGAACGGTGGCACTCAGGTTGAGTATTGCCAGATAAGCGGAGCTTAGCCAGGCAGTCCCCATGAGGGAATTGTTCTAGACAGTAGCAACAGCCAGCACTGAGCAGGGTGACAAGAGAGAGCAGTAACAGTTTTGAGATGACCAAGGGTCAGTGATGGAAGCAGAGGTGGAAGATGAGCCGGAGGGGAAATCAACATGCTGGCTGGAGGCATCTGCATGGTGTCCTGGCAGGATGGGGCAGCCCGATCCAGAGGACAGCCAGAAGTTGGCATGGTCCAATAGTCCTCCTGAATTCCATCAAGTCATTGACCCAGGTGACTGAGGCCGTGGCCTTGGGCAGGGAGAACCCCGACCTGGCCCTGCACTACTCCTTGCTGCCCTGTGTCAGGTGCTGCCCGGGGGTCAGCCATGGGGGGGCCCCAGCCCACCATCTCTGTGCGACCACCACCTGCCCCATCCTCTGAGCTGCGCCTGGCTGGGCTGATTCCTGGTGCCCTGAAGAGCAAGTGCCCTCCTGCTTGTGGGAGCAGGAGGCCAAGCAGAGCTGTGCCTTGGTCCCAGCTACCAGGGACTGATGGGCCCTCCACAGGGGAGCCCCCCAGGCTACCAGACAGCCCTTCTCAGCTCAGGGTCCCCAACTTGCGCAGGCCCCTGTGACTCTGGCTAGCTTCGTGGAGGCAACAGCTGCATCCGCAATCCAATTATATGTAAAGGAAGGGGAGGCTCCTTTCCCTCTGAACTCCCAGCGGCTGCTTTTAAGTGACAGTTCAGCTGGGTGCTGTCACAGCTGCTGCCTGCCGGGACATGGGGAGCAGAGACGGGGCTCGGGGAGGGTCTGAAAACTGGATGTCCCTGAACAGCTTAGAATTTCCTGGCTGCTTCTATGAGTGACAAGGGCTGCCTGCCAGATAGGAAAACAAAATACTTTAATTGAATGGAAGAGGGGAACATGGGAGCATGGGACTAAACTCTTAATCCAAGATCTCCATGATCTCAATGAAGTCATTTAACCTTTCTTTGTAAGTCCTCAGTTTCCTCACCTGCATCATGGGCGTGCATGCACACGTGCTCAGTTGCTTTAGTCGTGTCTGACTCTTTGCGACCCTATGGGCTATACCCTGCCAGGCTCTTCTGTCCATGGGATTCTCCAGGCAAGAATACTGGAGTGGGTTGCCATGTCCTCCTCTAGGGGATCTTCCTGGCCCAGGGATCAAACACGTGTCCCTTGCGTCTCCTGCACTGGCAGGTGCGTTCTTTACCACTAGCGCCACCATGGGGATGACTGCTTTCCTGGTGAAAATTAATTGTGATGGTGAGTGTTTAGGTTTCTCAGACAAGGAACTCTGACCCTGGACCTAGATGGTGATACAGTGGGAGGTACATATTTGCCTAAAGCAGAAATTTTACCCAAAGATTTTTGAGAAAAGGAATCTGTTAAACAGATAAAGATATTCTGGAGATGCATATACCACGACAATGAATTATGAAGACAAAAGAGGAAACATCAAAGCAATTCTCTGCAATGCGATAAACTCTTTGGCTGCAGCCCCAGATCTCCGGGTCCTGCTCTCTACCTTCCTGTCACTGGGAGTACATCAGCTGAACCACCCAAGAGCACAGTGCAGGGACACTCTCTCTCCATGACAGGAGACACAGAGCAAGTGTGGCTATGAATCCACTGCCCAAAATGGATCATTCTAGGCCTTGCATTGTTGGGCAACACATTGCCCGGGAATTTAATTTCTGCTTGTAACCACAGCCATTTGACCCATCTATCTATCTTTGCTAGAACCATAGAAAAATGGTGGGTATCCAAGGACACTTTCCCCCCAGACAGTGAGTATTCCGGAAATAACTCAGAAATGAGGCTGCGGAAAGCCAGCACAGGCTAGAGGAGGTAAGAGATGACAATGGCTCAGACAGGGACAGCCCTGTAGAATCATGGGGCCGCGAGATGTGGGACCAGAGGGCATAGGAGAAAGGGCTAAAGAACAATATACTGAGAATCCCACAGAGGGGTCACAAGACCCCTGAGAAGCTGCAGGCCAGGCAGGGAGCAAGTGCCACAAGGAGCTGAATGATGGCTCATCACTGGATATGAAAGTGACCTCTCGAAGTCCCTGCCACTTCATTGCAGACCCAATTTAACAGTCAGTTCTCTGTTGTCCGTTGATCAAGTTCTGCCAGGTTTAAATAGGGGCCGGCTTGGTCCAGCCTTACGACTACCCTCCCTCCTCCAGGTCAGTACCACTCAGATGTTTGGGCACAGCAATCTGCCTGCTGGCAGCACATTAGCCCAGAGATGCCCAGTTTTTTCAGTGTGGCCTATGCCTGTAAATACAGGCTGCATGCAGTTTTAATGAATAACAGTGGTGAAGTACATTTAAAAGTATAGATTTTCAGCAGCAATACAGATGTTGAAGGGGGAAAAAAGTCAACATCCCATTTAATTAATTTTACTCCTTCTGAAGTGCACAGTTATCAGCCTGGTGCTTGTCATCGATCAGTTTTGATTAGTAGCTGAGAGTTTTGTTTTCCTAATGCCTGGAAGTCTTAAAAGAACAGTGGATTGTATTCATTTCTGCCTTCAGGTTTAAGAATATGCTTTCCTAGAACTGCCATCACCTGAAGATGGGCCTCAGGGCCACATATTAGGGTTCACAAATTCTGGGGATCCGTGGAACCATAAGCTTTGACATTCAGAATGTCCCTGCTACTGGACCCCAAAAAATGACCCCCAAACCTGCGAGAATGGCTCCTATTCATCAAAATGTGCTAATCACTTTTGAAACTCTGACTCTTTCTACTGAACAGCTCTGCGATTCTCTGAAATATGGGATCATTCTGAGCTGGGGCATATCATCGATGGGAAATGAGTCTCTGGGTGTCATCTGCTCCATCCTCACCCCCCGATTGAGTCTGAAAGTCTACATGTCCTGGAACAAATCCGAATATATCCTCCCCAAACTCCTCCCGCAAAGCTTCATGTTCTGTGTTCAGACTGATTCAGGAAAAAAAAAAAAATGTAATGAATCACAGGGATCCAATAGCTTGGCATCTCTTGGCTCTAGGAAAGTATTTCAGTGAGTCTTTCTGACAAGTGTCTTCCACCCAGGAAAGGGATAAACACAAGAATGAAGAAAAGAAACTATCTTGATGACGTACTCAAATACGTTCTGTCACAAGCCCAGGCTACAGAGTTTGCAGTGCAGACTCTCACATTGGTTAAGGCTCTTTTGACTTGAAGAACTGTTGAAACCTCCTTCCCCCACTGTCCCTGCAGGTCCACTGCCCACAAAAGGCCTTAGCTTTACACATTTCAGCACAGCTTCTCACACCCCTTACTGGAAGGGGACAAGGCCCGATGAGACTAAGCGCACAAGATCATTAAATAAAACAAAATGCTTGATTAAAAATGTCAAGTGGACAGCTGAGGGTCAGGTGGGACATATCTGGCCTGAAGGCTCTATGTATATACCTATAAAAAAAAAGATCCATAAAGAACCCAGGTGGGGAATTGAAAACATATGTAATGGAGATTACAAATTTCAGGGCGCCACTGCCTGAATTTCTTTAAGCTTGTTTGATGTCTTTCAGGCTCAAGATGCAGGCACGGGGACCCGTACTTCTTTCTAATGCCTGGTCCAGTCTCAGCTAACATTCAGGGCCTCTGGGCACCAGGCACTCTGTTCAGAACTTCCCTTTAAATTGCAAGCAGTCCTCTGAGGAAGGGATTATTAATCCCCTCCATTTTTTTCCCAGGTAGTTTTAAGCTTTAATCTTCTTTGTAGGTAACAGAAGTAATGAGTTTTGAAACAGAGGAGAATTTTTTTAAAATGTTTAATATGTTTCAGTCAATGGCAAAGTGTTTATTTGTCCTGGAAAAATCTTACTGTTCATTTTTCTCTTTATGATTTCTCTGATTGCTGCAAAGAACAAAATCACCTGCCAATTTCACATTTGCTCATTTCTACTGCAATGGGTAAGGCCATTTTGCATAGTATTTGCTCTTTGGACAGTCACTTAATCCCCTTTTATTGATAAATGGGTTGGGGGAAGGGAGGGTCTTCAAGGCCAGCATTCTTTTTTTTTCTTTTACAAACCTCAGCACTTCCTTACTGCCAGCAGATATTGTTTAAATACGTACAGTCTTGGGTAGAAATGTTCCTATAGCTTAGTTCTCAAACGTCAGTGTGCTTAAGAGTCACTTGAGAAACGGGACAAGCAGGTTTGGGGTTCCCGCCACCCAGGCGTCTGATCCAGAAGAACAGTAGATCAGGCACATTGGTGGAGTTTGGGGTCTTCACACCTGAGATCTCCCAGCAGCAGCACTTCCTCTGTCCCCAGGCAGACCTGACCTACCTCTCCCCTGTTTTGGAAGCTCCTTCCAGGATCTTCTGATCCTGGAAGTGCTGAAACCCGGAAGCAACCCCTACAACTTCCCAGGCCTGGCAAGAGAGAGAGAGAATAGAGAGCAAGCGGAACTCCTCCGCTCCTTCTATGTCCAATGCAAAAGGAGTGACCTTTGCAAGTCTTTCCTGTAACACACCCTTTCCCACCTTTTTTGTGGATGGGAGCGGGAGCAGCGGGGCTCCGCACCCTGCAGCAAGTGCGGCTGTGACCATAATCCTCTAAGAAAGAGAGTTTACAAGTCTGTCTCTGGCATTTAAAATTAATATACTTATTAAGGGAGCAGGAGAGTGCTTTCAGGGTAAATGCCTTTTTATTTTTTTTCCCTGGGGCGAAGGCTACTTAGCTCAGATTCCAAGTCAGTGGACTTCAAGGAGCCTTGGGATGTTCAGGGCTTAACTGTACAGGAAGAGCATGTTTTACACACAGCCAGGCTGCGTTTTCTCACAGTGGGTTCCGGCTCCACCCCAAGGGTCTCTGGGCAGATCGCTGCTGAGCCCTTTATGACCCAGAATCCAGCCTCTCCAAGCTGTGCTCTCCTTGCTTCTGGTCTGCCTGGGCACTCATTCACCCAGCCTCCTCTGGCCATTCCTCTATGTCCTTCCACTCTTCCTTTATCCATTCAATCATGGTATTCATGCTTTCATTCATTAGTTTATCGAGCCCTTTCAGCATACCAGGCATTGGAGAGCACATGAATAATACAGGTCCCCACTGTTAAGCACTCACACTTCAGGAAGTCTGCTTCAAAGGTAGAGAGATATATGCTAAAACTCTAGTCGAGATTTTACTCTCTTGTCGAGCAATCAAACTCCTGTGCATCAGTCAAAACCCTACTTAAATATGCCCAACCTACAAAACTCCTGCCTACTGGCCACCCAAGATCAGACATTTCCCCTGTGCTTATAGCACATGGCTGTATTTCATGGCTCTTTCAGCCCCTGTCATTGCTGTGAGTATCTGTCTCCTCCTCTGCCTGTGAGGGTTTCCTAAATGTGTGTCCTTGGCTGAGCCCAGAACCCACTGTAGAACAGGTTAGTGACTTTCCAACTTTTATGAACCTAAGAACCTCCTGGAAAAGTTGTTAAAAGTACTGACCCCCCTGCTCCACCCCTAGGAGATCAGATTCAGTAGGTCTGAGATTGAGGCTCAGGGATTTGTGTTTTTCTGTGTGATTCTGGTGCAAGTCTGATCTACAGACCACACTTTAATAAACCCTATGCCAGTGTCCCAGTCTTCCCTGGTGGCTCAGGGGTAAATCATCTGCCTGCCAAGCGGGAAATGCAGGTTCAATCCCTGGGTCAGGAAGATCCCCTGGAGAAGGAAATGGCAACCCACTTCAGCGGGTTTGGGAAATCCCATGGGTAGAGGAGCCTGGCGAGCTATAGTCCAGGAGGTCACAAGCGTCAGATATGACTTAGCAACTAAACAACAACAAATGCCAGTGTCTCAATAAAAATTTTTAATAAGTGAATGAAAACTCCCAAATTTAAAGGTCAACAAAAAAGTCCATGATTTTAATAAGGTCTGTGGATTTTACCAGTGTGATTTTCCTAGCTTTGAAATTGTATACAGGTATGTAAAGTATTAGCATTAAGGATAACTGGGTAAAGGGTATGTGGGAGCTCCTTGTACTATTTTTGTAACATCCTATAAATTCATAATTATTACAAACTAAAAAGTCTTTTTAAAAGTCACATGGTTTTCCAAAACCTCAAGGATGTGTGGTTGTAATTTGCTTCAAATCTATCTCCCAATCTTTCACCCTATTCTCTAGAGATATCAACAATCCACACATTATCTGCTGAGTACAATTAATCACATAATTATTATACAATTAGTTTTCTATTATTAATAAAATGTACTTCATTCTGTGCTTAATTTCTCAATAGCTTCCAAAATAATCTTACAATAAATATTTACTTTTTCAGTAAAGCATACTAAAACGAGTGGGGTACTGGGGGATGTTGAGGACAATTCTTTTCTTTTTTAAACTTTTTATTTATTTATTTTCTCTATGGATGCTCTGGGTCTGCGCTGCTGTGCGTGGGCTTGGTCTAGTTGTGGAGAGTGGGAGCTGCCCTCTAGTTGCAGCGCGCAGGCTTCCCAACGTGGTGGCTTTTCTTGTTGCGGAGCACGGGCTCTAGGGCATGCAGGCTTCAGCAGTTACTGCACGTGGACTCCGTAGTTGCAACTCGAGGGCTATAGAGCGCAGGCGCAGGAGTTATGGGGCACGGGCTTAATTGCCCCACAGCATATGAGATCCTCCCGGGCCAGGGATGAACCAGTGTCCCCTGCACTGCAAGGCAGATTCTTAACCTCGGGACCACAGAGAAGCCAGAGGACCACTCCTGAGATGACGGGGACCATATCACACATCCAGAACCCTTGCTGTCTTTGTATGCCTGTAGACCCCACTGTTCTCAGTGACATCACAGTCAACCAGGGGGCTTCTAAAACTCACAGTGCCTGGGCAGCATCCTATTCCCATTAAAATGAGAATTTCTGGGGTGGGGCATGGGTGATTCCAACCAACGGCGTAGGCTGTAAGTGGAGGCTGGCCCCTGAAAAGGATGTGGATGCAGCTGTGGGCCCTTCTCAGGTGGCAAGCACATCTGGAGTCCTTTCTGAACTGCTGCCTCTAAATTCAGCTCCCCAAGAGCCACAGCCCTGTTCAGGGAGGGTGGCCTCTGACCTCTTCTCTTCTTTTTCTTATTCCTCAGAGCCAAGGCCTGGAGGCAAGCAGGACTCACACCAGCTCGCCTTCCAATGGAGGCTTTTGTTTTGTCTCCCCGCTCTTCACAGGCACAGGTACCTTCTTGTCCGTGTGGCTGAAAGACTCCTTTCAAAGCCGATTGGCCTTTCACACGGTTTGGATGGCCCTCCGTGTTCCCTGGAAGCTCCCCAGGCCTGACTGTCTCATTTACAGTTTCTGCCCAGGTCAGCATCCTTTCTTGGGAGGGTCTGCCAGGACCGCACTGGTCTTCTAACAGAGTGAAGGGTCCACTCTGAGGACCCCTTGTGCTGGAAAGAAAACAGGCCAGCACCCAGCTCTGGGCCAGAACTCCAGGCTGGGGACCTGGTGGGATCCCATCTGCTCATGGCACAGATGCAGGATCCCTTTGAGGAGAACGTGCTATTCACTGCTGATCTTCAGTGTTCCACTGATGGAGCAATTTTTTCAGGTCAGGGTCCTCCTGGTCTAGAGAGAGTGGAGCAGGGACACGGTGCCTGGCAGCTCACAGACGCCTCCTTACAACCGCTCCCATCCAGCAGCTGGGGATGGGGACGCAGGAGGCATCCAGCACAGACAGTCTGCCACTGTTGCCCAGGACCAGAGTAACGTGTCTGTGTCTCTAGAAAGCCTTTCACTCTGACTGGGCTGTGCAGGCCCCCTGGAAGCCCCATCAGAGATGGCCTACTTAGCTAGCGGGGCCTGGCTGGCTGCCAGGTAAGCAAAGGCTTCTAACAAGCTGTGGTCTCCACAGACTCACCTGAGACGCTAAACATCTTCGCTCCAAGGACACCTTCCCTGTCTATACCCAGGCGTGTGCACTCACTCCAGGCCCCTCCTCCCTCCCACTCTCCTTCTCTTGCTTGGCATAGATTTACAGGCCAAACTGAGAAATAAAGGCCTCAGATGTTCAATGTGCTAAACTTTATGACTGTTTTGAACAGAAATGTGAACCTTCCTGTGGATGAATCTGGTGACCCAAACAGTGAAGCCAAGGCAGTTTTAAATCTTGAGCTTGGCCACTGTAATTGCCAAAGTTTATTTAGCCTGTATGTCAGTCCTGCATTTTGCACATTTAAGTGTCCCAATCTGCTAATAGGTACTATTATTTCTCGTGCCCATTTTATAGATGAGGAAGTTGAGGTCCTGACATGCAAACGCTGACCTGAGTTAAGAGCCTACCTGTTTCATCACTGTGTTCTTCTGTGTAACCTCCAGAGTCTACCACACTAGGACCAGTCACAATGCCTAAGGAAGTCAGCAGAGCCTGGTTCCCTGGGGGATGGACAAGGAGCAGGGCCTCTAGAGAAGGAGGCTGAGGAAGAGGTGCCTTGGCCATGGTCTTCTTGACCTGTTGGATGAAAATTACCTGGTGGACAGAGCCCTGGTTTGGATCAGAGGTAGGATATATAGACCCAGTCCTTTGAGGCCTGACACTTGAGGAATGTCCAAGATGGGGTGGCCCAATTTCTATTCAAATCTGACACAGGTTGAGGAGAGGAAGAGCATTGGAGGGGATGGCAGGTGAAGCAGAGCAGAGACAGCCCCACTCTGATCCCTCAAAAGGGAAAAGCTCATGAACTGGTTAATTGCATTAGGAGAGGCATCTTAACAGCGTCTTTCTTTTACCATTCTTCCATATTTTTTTAATCCCATTTCCACTCACTGCTGTGTGACTTTGGGCAATTTCTATTCCTCAGTTTTTTCACCTGTAAAATGGAGATAATAACAGTCCCCAGAACTCTGACAGTGTTAGATAGGAGCAGAAAGTAAACCTCTTTTGAGACCTGAATAACTAACAAGCCCTTTTTCCTCAGGAGATGCTGTGGTTAGATAAAAGAGCTTCTTGACTGTAAGACACATGAGAATATTCTATAGAGAAAAGCAGCAGCACCTTCTTCCCTAGCGTATTGTCTGAACTGCTCTGACTGAGGTGTAAAACAATAATAAATATTGTCTGAGAATCTGCTGGGCACTTTTAAGAGCATCACTTCATTCAGTCCTTACATCAGCTCTCAAGGGTGCTTCCTTTTCCAGAGGAGGATGCCAGGGCTCAGAGGTTAAGTACCTTGCCCTTGATTTCATCTGAGCCTCCATGCCATAGCCTCCACCAGCGACAGAAGATGGACTGATCATATGACCTTTGGAAAAATCTTGTAGCTCAAGGAGTCTCACTTGGACTTGCTCGAGCCATCAGCCAAACAGAGATCAGAAAATCATCGTGCAAAGAATTTCTCTTCTCTTGCAGTAATAAATTCTTCCGACATTACCAGGAGCTGGGGGCCGGGCAGCTCAGGATGCTGACTGACAGCTCTCGAGCAGAGCTGGCGGAGGACAGAGTGGGAATGGCATCCGAGTGCGCGGCCATGGGCAGGGTGATTGCTGGGCTCCCATGAGAACAGGCGGTCCGTGAGGCTTTGACTTACACTTTGTAAATTGGTTTCATGCATGGGCTATCAATAGGGGCCTGGCTAGATAATAGGATTTTCCAACACACTTCTTCCCCCTCTCCTCTGCAGCCGTCCAAATCTCCGTGCAGAGCACCTGGAGGGTATGTGATGTGCTTGGCAGGGCACACCCGGGGTCAGGCTCTGCAGCTCTGGCCCAGGTGACGCGGATCTAAGAGGCCATGGTTCAGAGCAGCCTCGGAGAGAGGCTTACGTGCTTCATAATCAGGGGTTGGAGGCAGCGTCTCGGGCAGCCCCTGCCTGGCAGGCTATGAATTTAGGCACTGTCAGCCACACCTGTCCATTATGGGGGAGGGTCCTCAAGAAGTGCCCATGGGCCACAGTGACCGCTCACGGCTTGGCTGAATGGCTCTACCAGCCTTGACTGCCCATGGCCAGTCTCTGCCACGTAAAGTCTGATTCCTGACTGATCAGAACCCAGAAACCCAAGCATCCCAAATGTAACCATTCCCTAGAGGCAGTCTAGGGGACGTGGATTATTGGGCATGCGCTCTCAGGAGAGATGGGGTGAGGGAACAAAGCCGGGATGTGGTCTGGGTTGAGGCCAGCTTCAGCCTGGTCCCCCTGGGAGCCCAGGAGCATCGTGAAGTCAGACTCACTTTGCGGCATGGGGGCTGGTCTTTTTTGTACTTATGTCAATCAGTCATTGACCGTTGGCTTAAGGCAAGGGGACTCAGGCTGGTGGCTGCCCTCTGGGGTCGTGTGAAGTCACATCGTGTCCAACTCTGCGACCCCATGGACTGCAGCCCACCAGGCTCCTCTGTCCATGGGTTGCTCCAGGCAAGAATACTCGAGTGGGTTGCCATGCCCTCCTTCAGATGGACTTCCCAACCCAGGGATTAAACCCCTGTCTCTTGCATCTCCTGCATTGTCAGTGGGTACTCACCACTAGCCCTACCAGGGAAGCCTCAGTCTGGGGTCAGGTGGCTTCTATTCAGCTGAGACAACCTCTCTGGAGAAGAGGGGTGGGAATGAGCTTTAGTGGCAAATAGTCACAGCAGCCGGGGGATGGGTGCTCCAGACCAGCCATGGCGGATCTGGGCAGAGCACCAACAGCATCACTGCACCGCCCCCATGGGGTATAGCCAGGACACAGCTCAGCCAGACCCCATCAAGAGCCAGCCTGGTGACTGATTTCTAGACGGCCAAAGGGCCGGGAGCCAGACGGCACTGCAGTGAGCGATGTCTGCGACTGCCTAGCCATCAACCCCAACACCCAGTCTCTGAAACTACAAAGGCACAGTTCATGCATTTGCCTTCTTATCTCTTGCCAGCAGGGACAGATTTCTGCAGGTTCCATCAAGGGCAGTGCTGGGGGCTTCTCCCAGGCTCCCTGAATCCAGGGCCATCCCAGTCTACACAGGACACCTACCAGAGCTGCTCTGTGACGATCTGAATCCTCCTCCCCTGGAGCCTTTAATATAAGTTTGCTGCCGAAACACAAATATCCGCCTCCGATGTGGAAGAGAGATTAAATTAGGAACAATCTTAATTCTTTCTGGCAGAGGGAAGCGAGCGAGAACTGTCAGTTCCCCAATGATGTATTGTTAAGGAAATCCAGGTTTAAAGGTATTTCATAAGTTTGCCTTTGCCTGCTAATAAAGAGAGTCAGCTAACGGAATCCGATCACCGGGTGAGGTCGTAATGAGATAATATGGTGTACTCCACAGAGACCCAGCCAGCTCCTTGAAATTCCTCCGAGAGACTTTCTGAAGTGCCACATTGTGACGAGCAGGGGAGAGTAAGAGGGAAAGAGAGAAGGGAAAATGGGCATAATTAGCCAAGCAGATTAGGCGATTCAACAAAGATCATACAGTCTCAGCAGGCAGAGGAGCTGCGGTATTTATCAACATGCCTCACCTTAGCCTTTCGGTCTCCAGGCTTTTCTGTTTTCTCAGTGAGATAAACAAGCTCAGAGTCATCTTCCTGGAATATGCAGAGACTGAAGGCCTTGTCGTGAGCAAATAAGCAGATTTTCCTGGGGTCCTTAGCAGCTGGCTGGCAGTGGGTCTCCCCCAAGCCCACAGGTCTTGGGGAAAGGGACTGTGTTCAAAAGAAGCCTTGACCCAGGACTAAGATCACTCTGGTGGGTATCCAGCTTCAGGGTCAGGAGTCCAGGCTAGTTACCAGCTGTGTGCTTGGTACTCAGGTTGGGTGGGTTGCAGTGGGACTCAGGATCCGCTTTGATGATATTTGGCCCCTGCCCTGATTGTTCCAGGGCTGTGCTGGTTATTTGGGCTACGATCTGGGGAGGCCTTGGGATTCCCAGGTGGCGCTAGTGGTAAAAAACCCACCTGCCCATGCAGGAGACATAAGAAACATCCCTGGGTAGGGAAGATCCCCTGGAGGAGGGCATGGCAACCCATTCCAGTTTTCTTGCATGGAGAATCCCATGAACAAGAGAAGCCTGGTAGGTTATAGTCCACAGGGTCACAGAGAGTCGGACACAACTGAAGTGACTGAGCACACACACACACACACACACACACACACACACACACGTGCTGGGGACGGCTCATTCTGTGCATGCATGCACCTGTATGAGAAACCTGTCTGGGTACACACAGTCAACCAGTTTGGTAAACCAGAAAAGAAGACCCCACCACCACCACTCAAAGAAATATGATTCAGGGCTTAAAGCAAAAAAAACTTCGAAACTCCTATTTACTATTTAAGCCAGCTCAGCCCCTATACCCACTCTGCCCTCAGGCCCACTCACATAGGGATAGGAAGCTTTGAGGGCTTTGGAAAACTGATGAAAGTTATGCAAACTCTTTCCAGAAAAAGTACAGACATACCCACACATGCCCAAGTTGTGCTGCAGTTTCAAGGGGTCACAGATCTCAACCATGAACCCCAGATTTCAAAACTCTGAAGAAGGGGTGGTATTGAAGGGATGGTCTGCTTTGTTAGCTGATTCTGAGTGAATCCCATGGAGACAGATGCTGCCTGGGCAAATGATCATCCAGAAATTGATCAGTCCCTGGAAACAGGAGGGCTCTGGAGCGGGCTTTAGTTTTCATTTCCTGTGCTCTCCTGGTTGTGTTTTCAGGCCTCTGGGTTTCTGAGAGAAAGGAAAGCGAGAGGCCAGCAGGTTAGGCCTTAGTGACCCCAAGAGAGGAGAGGCAGAGGAGAAGCCAGGATCCACAGGGAGCCTACACAATTGCCTCCTGCCTTGTGGGATCTTTGTCACCCCTGCTCTGTGCCCCAGGTGTCCCAGCAGATGATCTCTTGGGGATAAAAGGGATTTCGTGCTGGCTTTGGAAGGCAGCAAAGCAGGCTGGCTGGGGAGACTTGATGCCCTGCTACAGCCAGGCTAGAGAGAGAACCCCAATGGAAAGAGCAGTCGTGGCCGCCCCAGAAAGGAAAAGAAGGAACTGAGGCCCCGGGGCTGTGAGAGAGGGACAGGAGCCACGTGAGTGCTGTGAGCAGAAGATGCTGGGCCAGGAAGGATTCTGAGATCGGAAGAAAACTTTTCTGCAGGACTCCCCACTTTTTTCCAGTTGCATCTGAGCACCCCCTGACTTCCCCATGCCCTCCCCTCACTGCCCCCAGCCCCCTCAGAGTGTGTGATGGATGTTCTGTCAGGGAGGGAGGGTTCGATCTGGATTTCCAATCTCCTCTGGATGCACCACCGCCAAAATACAATACACAATTACAGGGACACGATACATCAGTGATCACTGAGGAAAGAAACCCTATCTGGACAGCAAAGCCAATGGCTGGTATTTAAATGTACGACTACAGTCAGCTCAGACCCCCTCAGGTTCTCTTGCAGGGAGCCAGCAGCCTCCCACAAGTAACAATCCAGCACGCCTTCTCAAGCCCTAGCCTCACCTTGTCTTCTGCTGACAGCACTCACGTGGCTCCTGTGTCCAGGCTCTGCAGAAAGGCGGCAGGGCATCATGGCAGGGGCCCTGGGATCAGAGGGACCCAGGCCCATTCACTCACTCATCCACTGACTGGCATTTTTGGAGCATCCCTCACCTGCGAGGTGCTGTTCTAGGCTGTGGGGTATGGCAGTGAACAGGATAGACTGCCCAGGGAGTGGACATTCTAAAGAGGACCCTGAGGTGTGGATTCCTGGGTGGATGCTGCTCTCCCCACCACATGAGCTCCCTAGCCACATCCTCTTGCAGAGCGATAGGGCAGATTCCTTCAAAATGGTCCAGAGGGGCAGCTTCAGGGTCCTCAGAATTGCCCTCCCACCTCCCACCTCCTTGAGTTAAAAAGGCAGATGTCAGGATCCATCTTTCTCTCTTCCTATCTCCTGCAGTTCCAGGCCTGGCCCTGGCACAGTTCTGTGAGTGACCTAGAGTAAAGCGCTTCCCTTCTCTGCTCCTGGTTATTCTCAACTATGCACGCGTGACTGCATGTTCAGTCACTTCAGTCATGTCCAACTCTTTGCAACCCTATGGACGATAGCCCAACAGGTTCCTCTGTCCATGGGATTCTTCAGGCAAGAATACTGGAGTGGGGTGCTATGCCCTCCTCCGGGGGATCCTCCCAACCCAGGGGCTGAACCTGCGTCTCCTACGTTTCCTGCATTGCAGGCAGATTCTTTACTGCTCAGCCACTGGGGAAGCCCATTCTCAACTATAGGATGAGGCTAATGACACCCGCTCCAGGCATGTCACAGGGATTTTGTTAGGATTGTGGAACCCACAGAGGGTCCAGATAGAGAAGAGACCTCAGGAATCACTGAGCCCAAAGCCCTCTTTTCTCAGAAGAAGAAACAGGTTCCGAGCGGTACCTAGAAAGAGAGTCTGAGAAAGCTCTTGGTGACTGGAAAGCTCTCTACAGATACAAGGAATTGTTATATTATTGGGATTATTTTCCCTTGGAGCACACTGGCTGGTCTCTCATGACCTTAGCAGGGAAAGGAGGCGTGAGTGTAGAGTCCTTCCCTGCAGGTCCCCGAGTCCTTCATCTGTCCTTAGAGACCTTAGATAGCCCCGAGCCTCATGTGGCTCCCCCTGCCATGGCTGCCCAGCCCCACTAAGAGGAAGGAAGCTGTTTATTGCTTTCTTGCGTGGTGGGGGAGGCTGGAGTTATAGGCTAATTAAACCACAGACAGATTCCTCAGCAGTTGGCTGGGACCGTGAGTGCTGTTACAGCAGCAAAAGGCCAGAGATGACAGATGGAGCTTTTTCAAGACTATGTCACCGTCGCCCCCGAACATGGCTTCTACTCCACCCTTCGGCTTCAGGGCCGTGCTCCACGGGGCGACTGCTCTGTGTCAGGCAAGTGTGTAGACAACTAGGGGAAAAGGTGAGAACAAAGAAGAACAAGGCCGGCTCAGTCTAAACACAAAAGCAAGAAATAGCAAACTGACCCACACCATGGTCCCCTTGGAAGTATATATATTGTCCAAGAAACTTCTCAACAGAAGGCTTGGAAAGTCCTTCCCAAAGTCTAACTGAGATCACCCGTTTGCCAAGATAGCAGAGGGATGGGGGAAAGGAAAACGGTGCCTGAGCCGCGGGACAGAAGCAGGGAGGTGGGGGGTGATGGACAAGAACCACGCTGCGGCAGATCGCTGACCTCTAGATGGCTGTTCCTTTTTGTGCATCAGTCAACAGAGAGGATCACACCTTTGTCCTTCCTTCCTCCCACCTCTTCCAGGAAGTTGAGTTAGATGAGATACAGCCCAAATCTGGACTTAACTTTGGTTTCCATGCTACCCATAGTCACTGAGGGGGAAGGAGGAGGAAGGCAAATTAATGATCTTATGATTTAAAATGACCTGCAGGGAAAGAGTGCATCTGGTTGTGGAGTCTGCCGAGTTGCGTTTGAGTCCTCTCCTCCCTGCCTCTTGAACAGTTCATTTAACCTTCTCTGGGCTTTTGGTTCCTCCACTGTAGTAAATACAACTAAATATTCCTGCCTTATGGGATGCTGTGAAGTTCAAGAGGGATCATGCATTTAATACCCTGTGGTGCTTGGCAGAGTGAATTGTGATCATTCAGCCACTCATCAGAAGACATGGGCTCCAAGAGGAGTTGGATCCTTCACTACCTGAAAGAAGAAATCTCCACTTTCTTTGGCAATGAATTCTCCACAGCTTGCAGACTCAGATAATTCACCCTAAAGTCTAGTTTGACTTCCACCTGCTGCAGCTATATATATAATATATGTTTGTCGCTCAGTCATGTCTAACTCTTTGTGACCCCAAGGACTGTAGCCCGCCAGGCTCCTCTGTCCATGGAATTCTCCAGTCAAGAGTCCTAGAATGGGTTGCTGTTTCCTTCTCCAGGGTATCTTCCCAACCCAGGGATCGAACTCAGGTTTCCTGCACTGCAGGAAGATTCTTTACCATCTGAGCCGCCAGGGTCCCCAAAAGTACAGATCCAGAAGAAGTCATTGTGAGCTGGAAGAACCGGTGTTCAAGGGAGGCCTGGCTCCCACCTCCCTCCAACCCAGAAGACACTAAATCCATCCAGCTTGTTTATCTCTCCTTCCTGCCGCCCATGATCCTCAAAACTCTACAAGGTCACTTGGCCCAGCTGGAGTCCCAGCTCAGGCACTGACGTGATGCAATCTGACAGCCCTGTCTCCCGCTGCCAGGCCAGGGCCTGGACAGAGGCTGCCAGGCTGCTGCTGGGATGGGGTGGGGTGGGAGGGCAGCTGCGTGTCAGCCTGGTCGCAGCCTGGGGGAAGCGGGGACCAAGGAGCTGCAAAGTGCTATCAGATAGAAAAGCTGAAGAGCAAGTTGTGGGATGCCTCCTCCCCTCTCCCTGTCCCCACCCCATGCCCTGCAGGCTCTGAGACCAGTTAGAGTCTGGGAGCTCCCATCACTCGGGTTTCTGAGTTCAGGACATGGGTGGGGAGGAAGAGGGGACCTGAGACCCTCTCACTCTGCTCTAAGTTGCAGCCGTCCCTCTTCCTCATGGCTTCATCGTCCTGCAAAGCTCAGCATCTCCCCACTGAGACCCCACCTCCCACGTATGTCCTTCAGGGCCCCGAAGAAAGAGGAACCGACATGTGAGAAGACCCTGCTTTGTCCCAAGGACTGTGTCAGGCACTTGTATGTTACCTCCTTGAAGTCTTCAAGCCGTAAAGTCAGTTGGGGACCCGCGAGGGGAAGGGAGGAGGGGAAGGGAGGGGGAAGGGAGGGGGGAAGGGAAGGGGGAAGGGGCAATGACACACCTAATCTCCAGACTATAAAAAGAGTTGGGAACTGTTTCCAGAGGTGTGGGCACAGTTTAAGGAAACTAACCGCAGTTGGCGCACTGTCCTTAGACTAGCCACGGCAGCGTCTCTGCCCCTACATCTGAAGGGACACGGGCAGAAGCGGGTAGTTACTGGCACAGAGAGAAAGTCACGTTCAGAGCAGGGCTAGGGGACCACCTGATAGGAGCTGTGGCTCTTGATGGAGGAACACGGCCAGCTGACGGGGATGCTGCGGAAAAGGAGTCAGGGGACTCAGTCCTCAGGCTCACTGCTTTCCTGAGCTCTGATATCCTGCTGGTGCTGCCCACTGGCCCAGCCCAACCCGGGGCCAGAGAGCAAGGAAGTTGTGGATGCTGTGCATGTTGGGGCGGAGCAGGCGGGGAAGGTTGGAGAGCGGACCTGGAGAGGCAAAGAGCAGGTGGTCAGCACAGATGAGATAGGAATGATCCTAGTTTACAGGGGGCAGAGTCAACAGCCAGTTATAGAGGCAGATCCCACAGCTGTGTTCTCCGTAATTTCGTCTGTCTAATGTCCTCTCTCCAAGAAGTAGGACAGGAGGTAAGGAGGGACGGGTGGCAGAGTCTTCTCATCTCACCTGATCTGAGCTTCCAGCTCCTGACAGCTCCCCAACCCCTGATGCTCTGATAGTCTCTCAGGTCTGCAGAAGGTACAGAATCTAACTCAACTCGACCCTCAGCTGGCTTCTGACCTTGAAAAATCCCTTAGGCTCTCTGGGCTTCAGTTTTCGCATCTGTGAAAAAAAAAAAGAATATAATTCTGTCCCTGTTTCTGTTACAGATATTTTGAAAGGATGAAAGTGGGATATACGTGTAAAATTCTTTGGCATTTAAGTCAAGCCACAAATGCAGAAGAAAAATTACTTTTTAATTTAATAAATGTTTATGAGACAAATTAATACCTGCAGGCATTGTTCCTCGGGCTGAGGGTGTAACAGCAAACAAACAGGCAAGTGTCTGCCTTCCTGGGGGAGGAAGACAGTGAACAAACACGTGAGTACATAGTATGTTAAACCTCTTAAGGGGGAAAGAAAGCAGCGTGGGCATGTGGGGAGGGCTGGGACAGAGGGTTGCTGTTGTGTGCAGGGTGGTTTCAGAAGACTTTGAGCAAAGATTTGAAGGAAGTAAGGAAGAAAGACTTATGGAGATGCAGGGTAAGGAAACAGCAGATGCAAAGGCCCTGAGGCTGAAGAACATTGGGCCCATCTGACAAAAAGCATGGAGGCCAGCATGGATAGAAACAAGTGATTGAGATGAAGGGGTTAGGGGCCACATTGCTGTGTTAGTAAACTGAAGGAAAGTAAGAGTGGAAGCAGAGAGAACTGGTAGAGGCTATTGCAGTCACCCCTGATGCTGGGAAAGATTGATGGCAGAAGGAGAAGGGGGCGACAGAGGATGAGATGGTTGGATGGTGTCACTGACTCAATGGACATGAGTTTGAACAAGCTCCAGGAGATGGTGAAGGATGGGGAAACCTGGTGTGCAGCAGTCCATGGGGTTGCAAATAGTTGGATACAACTTTCTGACTGAACAACAAGGTAAGAGTTGGACTAGCTGGAGGTACAGTAAGTCCCCCCTATATACGAATGAGTTCTGTTCCAAGAATGTGTTTCTTTGGTCCAGTTTGTTCATAAGTCTGACAAAGTTAGCCTAGGTACCCAACTAACACAGTCAGCTATATAGTACTGCACTGTAATACGTTTATAATATTTTTCACACAAATAATACATAAATAAGCACAAAAAATAAATCAAACAGTTTTGATCTTGTAGTACAATGCCTTGAAAAGACAGTAGTATGGCGCAACAGCTGGCATGCCGGGGCTGGCATTGAGTGAACAGGCGAGAAGAGTTACTGACGGGAGGAGGGGGAGGAGGGGGGAGACGGTGGAGCTGAGCCTTTGTCAGCAACGGGAGATGGAGGGCAAGCTGCAGTTTCATTCATGCCTGACGCTGATGGCACAGGTTCTGGTTCCTTGCTGGATTCAATTCTATCTACCTTCTTGAAAAAGCGCTGCAGTGATGTCCGGGTAGTGGCTCTTTGTTTCTCATCGTGGATGACATGGTGGTGCTGAATTGCGTTCTGAACGGCTGCTGCAACCTCCGTGTGCTGTTTGGGTCCTGGACCTCAAAAACTAATGGTGCCTCTTCGTATAAAGAAAATCCCCTTGCCATTTACCTGCATCATGGATCTCTTTGATTCCTTAGTCACTTCTTCTTTTTGTCTCTCCTCATCCATTCTCTGGGCCTCCAATTCCATCGTTATTGCTTGGTGCTTCTAAGCAGTTATGAGCTACATTATTACTGCTTTTACAGTAATAATGAATTATGTTATTATTATTTTTCGTTTCCAAAAATCCTGGGTTTGAGATAAAGATACTGTACTACTGTCTTCTATACAGTGTTGTACAGTAAAGTGCACAAAACACAACCGTTTGTAGAGGATGCACCCACCTAACAATGTACCCCAGACAAGCGGACTAACTTAAGTGGCTGGACACGCGAACACACATTCATAACTGAAATTTCCCAATTTGAAGGTTCATATGTAGGGGACTTACTGTAATGGGAGTGGTCAGATACCAGCAAAACCAGAGGATTGCTCATGGATTGGATGTGAATTATGAAAGACAAACGGAAGTTAAGATTGATCCCAGAGTTTTTGGCCTAAACAGCGAGACGACAGTGTTGCCATTTGCAGAGCTGGAAAAATTGTGGGTGGAACAGCTTTAAGTGGAAATTTTGTTCTGGACTTGTTAAGTAGATCTGAATGTTAGCTATATGGAGCTGGAATCAGGGGCAGGACTGGGCTAAAGTTATACATCCGGGAGCTGTCAACACATAGATGGTGTTAAAGCCACAGGTCTGGGAGAGACCACCCCAAAGTGAGTCTGAGGCCCAAGGCCAGAGCCCTCAGGGCAGGTCAGGGGCCAAAAAGAAGAGCTTGAGAGATAACAGTCAGTGAAGGAAAGGAAGAACCAGGCAAGGAGCACACAAACCAACGAAGACTCATCTGACGTTTGACGTTTGCTGCCCCAAAGCAAAATAAAGTATTAGCCAATAAAACTGAGCAATGATTGAAAGATTAATCCCTTGTGACCAGCCTGAGTTCATCCCAGTCATACAGGCCAATTCAACATTAGAAAATGTGTTAACATAATTCACTGTGTAATAAAGGAAGATTCTATGTGGCTATCTCGCTACAACCAAAAAAGGCATTTGATAACATCCTACGTATTTTCATCATTAAAAAAAAAGCCTCAATAAATAGGAAGAAAATTACACTTCCTTAATTCCATTACTTCTAAAGAATGCTTTAAAATGTCGCCTTTCTGTCTGGAAAGAAAATATAGATGTCTGTCCTGTTCAACATGTTTCTGGAGGTATTGGTCACTGCCTTAAGTGAAGAAAAAGATGAATGGAGGCTGAATAGAAGAAGGATGAAGGAGAAAAATATTATTTTCAAATGATCATTGACCTAGGAAATTCAAAAGAATGACATGACAGACTGTTAGTAAGATTTCAGCACATTGGTAAATTATCAGAACAACAACCAAAAAATTCACACTTCCCTCCATGCTACCAATTTTTTTAAAAAAGACATCCAAAATAGGGAAAAAACAATAAGAAGAAACGCCTCTAAGTTTCCAAGGAATGGACCCAGATAAGATGAACAAAACTGCAATGCAATAACTGTGAAACTCAACTGAGTATTACAGAAGAAGATCTAAATAAATGGAGAGACATCTAATGTTCCTGGATGGGAAGTCTCAGCATCGTGAAGATGTCCATTCTCCACAGATACAAAGCAACTCCTGTCAAAATCCCAACAGAATTTTATGGAACTTGATCAACATAATTTAAATTCACCCACAAGAGAAAATGAATAAGAATAGCCAGGCAATTGTTGAAAGAGAAGCATGTTGAAGAGGGATCTACCCTACTAGCATAAAATACATAATGATGACCTAAGCTATAGTCATTAAAACAGCAAAATGTGAGCCTAAGAATGGACAGGTAATAAACAGATCATGTAGGTGCAAGAGTAAATGACAGCATTTCTGATTCATGATCTGGGATGGACTGCTCATGCATGAGTTCACAAATTAAGGTAGCACCGGTACAGCTGCTTGCTGTATCAGTTTGAGGTACTCCCTGCTGCTCATGACAGAGAACTTGAAATAACCAAGCTTCAATAATAAGGAAATGGATTGCTGGCATAGGAAGTCCAGAGGTAGATAAGGCAGTAGCGAGGCCTCAGGGTTGGCCAAACCCAGGGGCCCTGACTGTTCTCTAGGCTTCCTTTACGGCTGTGGCCCTTTCCCCGTGGTGCCCTCATCCTCGGGCTGAATTCTCTCATGGTGCCAAAGAGCCCGGCAAGCTCCTGAATACACAGCCACAAATCATGATGTCCAAAAGAAGAAAGGGATTCTTATTTTCTCCCAGTGCAGACCTTGAGAAGAGAGCAAACTGTTTTCCCCAGATGCACTCAGTAGACTTCCCCTCATCTTAACTAGGTTTTATGCTCATCCTGAACTAATCACCATGACCAACATTATGCCATGCTCAGATGATTAGGCTAGGTGTCCACCTGATGCGAAGAGTTGACTCACTGGAAAGACCCAGAGGCTGGGAAAGATTTGAAGGCTAAAGGAGAAGGGGATGAGGTGGTTAGACAGCATCACTGACTCGACCAACATGAATTTGAGCAAACTGGGAGATAGTGGAGGACAGAGGGGCCTGGCTACTGCAGTCTGTGGGTCTGCAAAGAGTTGGACACAACTTATCAACTGAAAAATAGATTACACTTAAACCGCTGAGGCCTGGACCCAAAGCCCAGGGAATAATTGTGATGGGCTGGATGCCTACAAGAAAATCTAGGGAAAGTGGAAATAAATACTAGGTGGGCCACCAGTAATGGCCAACAAAGCTATCCATTTGGAAAAAAACTAATTTAAACCAACTTCCCACTATAACAAAATATATTTCAAGTTGACTAAAGAGCTTCAAAAGCGAGGGGACAGCTATGAAAATATCAGAAGAAAATATACTATAACCTTGGAGTAGGGACGACTTTATCAGGGAAAAACAGTAAAACCAAACTATTTTTAATAATGATAAGCTGACTTTGTCAAAACTAATTGTTTCTGTCTGATGAAAAAACTCATAAAGAAAAGTTAAAAGGTAATTGACAGACTGGGAGAGATAGGTGAAACATACATAAGAGATATGAATTAATATCCAGGATATGTAAAGAGCTTCCACAAAAATGATAAGACTGAGCAAAAAATAGGAACAAGTAATTCAAAGAAGAGGCAAGGTAAATAAGCAGTGAACATATGAAAAACGTTTACAGAAATCAGGGAAATTTGAATCAAATCAAATGAAATATTTTATTTTGGAAAAAAGGTATAATATTGATAATATCTAGCATTCAAGCAGGTACAGGGAAATGAGAACTCTGCTGTACCACTGTTGGGGAGTGTAAACTGACAAAGAATAAATTTATTCAAATGAAATACATGCACTTGCCTTCCTCCTAGGAATTTTACTTCCAGGTATCTCTCCTAGAGAATTATTCATTTATGAATACAGGAAAACATGGACAAAGATGCCCTTTATCATGTTTCTAATAGTGAAAATATGTGTCTCCAATGTCCAAGATTGGAAAACAAGGGTATATGCATACATACATATACGTTTGTATATATGCATCCTACACATACATTATATATTTTATATATACATACATATATATTATGTATACACATTTTGTATACATATATATACATGCATGTGTGAGGGCTCAGTCATGTTCGACTCTTTACGATCCCATGGACTGTAGCCCACCAGGCTCCTCTGTCTATGGAATTTTCCAGGGTAGAATACTGGAGTAGGTTGCCTTTTCCTACTCCAGGGGATCTTCCTGACCCAGGGATCTAGCTCATGTTTCCCGCATTGCCTGCGTTGTAGGCAGACTCTTTACCATGGTACCACCTGGGAAGCTGTATATACATATATGTCCATTATATATATATAAGTATATATACATAATGTGTATATATATATATATGCATCCTCAATACAATATTATTTCAATGCTAAAAATGAAGTAGTTCTGTAGGCAGTGAAATTGAAATCTCTCCAAGTCATGTTATTAAGTGTAAAGAGCAAGCTGCAAGCCATAGGACCACATTTTACCACTTATGTGATAATCAAAAGGTCCAGTAATTTCCTATTCGTGTGTATATGTAAAATGCCCAGGAGGAGGTCTATAACGACACACACCAATCCCCTGGTTACCACCAAGAAAGGACTGGGAATCAGGGTTAGGGAAGGACACTTAGGACTGATTTGTACAGCATGGGTCTCTTTTTCTTTTTAATGTTTATTTATTTCTTTGTCTGTGTTGGGTCTTTGGCTGCATGCAGATTCTTCCATGCATCATGCGGGATCTTTTGATGTGGCCCTGGACTCTCTAGCTGTGGTGTGCTGGCTCCGTGGTTGTGGCACACAGGCTTGGTTGCTGCACGCATGTGGGATCTTAGTTCTGCAACTAGGAATCGAGCCACATCCCCTGCATTGCAAGGCAGATTCTTTACCACTGGACTAGCAGGGAAGTTATGCATGGATTTTTTATTTTTTTGATTAATTAATTTATCTTAATTGGAGAATAATTTAAATGTAACTATGTATAACTTGCACAATTAAAAATAAATTGAAAAATTTAATTTGTCCTTTCATGCATTTGCTGAGAGCAGGTTATATGCACACCCTGGCTGACCCATCGTTATTCTGCTCAGATGAAGGAAGAACCAGCTTCCAGCTCCTCTCTGGAACTCGAGGGGAAGGCTGTAAACTTCCAGGGAACTCGAGGGGAAGGCTGTAAACTTCCAGAAGCCTATAATGGCCGGGCATGATTTGATTGCAAATCGCACAGACTTTGAAGCCAGAAGACCTCAAAGTCTGAGTTTGTGCCTTTCCTCCTTGCTAGTTACGCAATTGAGGCTCTGTACCTCAGTGTTTCATCTGTAAAGAGGTCTGACAAATAAAAATACCTCCTTCGTAGGACTCCTGGGAGGGCAGAATGGACAGGAAAACTAACAAGCATTAAAAAAAATTTAAGTGTGAAAATGCTAATCTAACTCCAGATTTAGGGGGTTGTTCTTCTCAAATACCTGCGGTGCTCCCCTCTGTAGTGCTTCCCTCTGTAAGCAGGAGGAGCAGAGCCAGGACTCAGTTGCCTGCCCCGGCCTCTTCTCTGCCCTTCTCACCCTCGGTGCTCACCAGAGCTGTGCTCTGGGGCAGTGACCCCCGGCAAATCCCTTTGAGTAACTCAGGTCTCTCCAAGTCCCCATTCACACACCTGTTAGCAAATAGCAAAGGCTTCCTTGTCTCTGGGCAGCAGCAGTCTCCTGGGGCTGAGTTTGTCCTTCCCCCCGCCTCTGTCTTTTGTTAGCATGGGATCAGCGGCTTCCTAGAAGCCAGCTGTGAAATGTCTTCTAAACCAAACCAAAAAGAACAGATGTTGTTTAGGGAAGGGGCTGCACTCCCCACTCCTTCTTGGGCCCAGGACTGCATTCACACCAGCTCCTTGGGGGAGCAAACTGCCCAGAAGCCCCTTCCTCCATTCCCAGGTCCTGCTTCCAGAAGGAGGCAGAGAGGGAAGGGGGAGGAAAACTGCTCCTGGCTTCTCCCCATCTATTGGCCAGCCAGGTCACTGTCCCCAGTCTCTGGAGATGCAGCTGGGGTTGGAGACTGGAGGCAGGGAAGCAATATTCTGCCCAAAAGGCCCTCTGCTGCTCTCCACTCCATTTATTAGCCTGTCGCTCTCCACTGAAAAACTCGTCAATCACCGTGAGCCTCCAGCTCTTCTCCATCTCTGCCTGAGACCAAGGAAAACGGGATACCAGAGAATACTGAACACAGGGCCCCTCCACCTTCTCCATCTCTCCGCTTCTGTCAGCTCCCCAAGACACACATAAAGCACACAGCCAGCAGTGCGTGCAAAGAAGCACGCACACATCCCCGGACTCACCTGCAGAGTCAGTTGCTCCAAAACCCTGAACGGGACTGGTCAGGAAAGCATCAGAATCCTTTGTGTTGTGAGTGTGGACTCAGTCGTTCAGTCACGTTCAACTCTTTGCGGCCCCTCGGACTGTAGCCCTCCTCTGTCCGTGGGATTCTTCTCTGTAGGCTCCTCTGGCCATGGGATTTTCCAGGCAAGAACACTGGAGTGGGCTGCCATTTCCTTCTCCAGGTGATCTTCCCAACCCAGGGATTGAATCTACGTCCCTTGCGTCTCCTGAATTGGCAGGTGGATTCTTTACCACTGAGTCACCTTCATTCTAAAGACATCCAAAAAATAGATTCTATCACCTTTGGTCATGCTCTCAGTCCTGGCTCAAGCATCGCAGCCTCTCTGAAGCCCACCAGAGCCCCCGCGTCCTTCCTCGTAGCATTTCTTCCCTCACGCCTCCGGTTGTCCCAGGAATGCATCTATTCCAGAACTTACTTCACAGTATTTCATTTTATGTCACATACCTATCTCCCTTACTACACTGAGCCATTTGTATCTGAAACTTCTACACTTACATAATATTGGTACATATTAGATGCTCATTGATGGGGGATGGATGGATGGAGGGAGGGAGGGGTGGAAGGAAAACCTCACTAATTCATCCTTCCCGGGTTCTAAGAAGTAATAATCTCACTTCCTCAATATTCATAATTCTGTTGGTCTATATATTTGTGTGTAATCGGGTATCCTCATATCTTATGAAGCTTGACATGTCAGTGCTTTTCTCCTTTTAATGAAGCCCAGTTCCATGGGGTCGTGAAGAGTCGGGCACAAATGGGAGACTTCACTTTCACTTTTCATTTTCATGCATTGGAGAAGGAAATGGCAACCCACTCCAGTGTTCAAGAGCCTGGAGACTCCCAGGGACAGGGGAGCCTGGTGGGCTGCCATCTATGGGGTCGCACAGAGTCAGACACGACTGAAGCGACTTAGCAGCAGCAGCAGCAATTCTCTTTGAGGGTAGAAAGAAAACTGAGAACTTCAGGAAAATGTGCAAAAGCATAGTTTTCTCCCTAGGACGCTTTCAGACACTCCTGAAGAACCCACCTGGAGTCACTTGGGCATCCCAGGTTCAGAATCCTGTCTTGCTGGTCTGGATAGAGAACAGGACTTTTGCCCTAGCATACAAGGCCCTGGGTTCATGACAATGGTGGTAAAAAGGGTGGGCATCTGTCTTGCGTTGACTCTCATGGACTTTGGCCATTTCTGAGGATTTTTCACTTTAGTTTTGTCCAAAACATACACAAAGCAAGTGGATATGCACCCCAAATTTTATACTGATAATAAGCAAGTCCCTGTTTGGGGCTAAGCTATTCTGTCTTGAAAACAGTGTGTTCAGTGGAACTTAGGGCTCTCTGGAGAGCGCCCCCTGTAGGAAGGCCAGGGTTGGTACCTGTCTTGTACCCCAGCAGGAGTGACAGGAACGCCAAGTCTGCCCTTTGCCTCAGCAAAAGTGCTCTCCTCAGACTTAGTGAATTCTATGCTGCAGTCCGAAGGTCTCCTTGGCTGAATCCACCGGCACAGCCTGCAGCCCGAGGCCTGATGGGGGGAGCAGGCAGGGCTCAGCCTTTCTCAGCAGCAGAAAAGCAATGAGGTTGAACTTTATATTTATTGATCACAGCTTCTCTGGACCTTTACTATCATTTAACTCTCGCTTCCAACCAAATCCCCTTTATCTCTTTTTTGCCAACTTCACTGCCCCAAATCATTTTTTTTTCCCTCACACCATAAACACATTTCCATTTGAGTGCACAACCAGCCCTTTCTGTGTTTATTTTTCTCCCCTCTCCAAAAGCAGCTTCATCGTGGAGGAGAATTAAAAGAAAGGGTGGCTTGGAAGGGGTTAAGCTAGACCAGTAAATAAATATTGCAAGTTCTCACTTTCTGGAACAAATTCAAGAGGTGAGCTATACATCTAACCTGAAACTGCTTAATTCAGGGATAATTTTTCTTGGTGTTCGAACCAGTTGCGGGTCTTCCCATATGCAAATGAAAAGGCAATCATGTGTCTAGATTGTCTGGGAATTCTGAACATTAAAAATAAAATGAAAAAAATGAACATTAAATATAAAATAAATAAAAGAAGAAAGCCACAGCTCAAAGGCTAATCTTCCAAAGAGTCTTTCCTCGATCTTCTTTGGCCATACTTCATGCTGGGAGGGGACCCCAGGCAAAGAATCCTATAAAGAAACAGCCTAAATGAATGCACTCTCTCTCCCTCTAAACCCCCTTGGTGTCTGGCTTATCTTCTAATGAGGATAAAAATGTGCTGTGTCTTGATTAGGAAGAAATCTGAAGGCCCCCTTCCCTCTCTTGCTGAACTCTGAGTTAGGCCAGATAAGGCAGACTGTTTGGTGAATGAAGGCTGGAATTTCTTCAGGAGTTGCTGCAAACTTCTTCTGCCTCGGGATGGTGTGTTTCTAGGCTTCCCCGGAGCACATGGGCAGAACACAGGATATCCCGTGTACTGGTGGAGCTGGACTTGACAGGGTGCAAGCAAAAAACAGGTTCAATCTTTTTTTTATTCTGCTACAGTGCCTTCAAGCATTTTCTTTCCCGGGCATTGGAGAACCTCTCAGAAAAACCTCTTAGTTTGGGAGGTAATACTCAGATTTTTTTAAACTCCAGATCAATCTACTATTAGAACCTCCAGTTCTCATCCCATTGATGACTTTCATCGCCCAGCTTGGACCTGCTCCAGTGGGAACCTTAAGGAGTGGGGTGCAGGGATGGTCAGCTTCATCACTACATTCTCACCCCACCTCCTTCTCTGTTCTTTGATGACTGCTTGGATTCCTACTCTTACCCAAAGTTCAGATAGGGTAGAGATGGGAGGAGAAAGGCAGGCCAGGGAGGTCTCACTTGACTTGTAGGCTGGTGGCAGATTCCAAAGGCCAAGTCTTCCTCTTGGCAACTCATATAGTAAAGAGTCTGCCTACAATGCAGGAGACCCAGGTTCTACCCCTGGGTTAGGAAGATCCTCTGGAGAAGGGAATGACTGCCCTCTCCAGGATTCTTGCCTGGAGAATTCCATGGACAGAGGAGCCTGGCAGTCTCCATGGGGTCGCAAAAATTTGGACATGACTGAGCAACTAACACACTTTCTCTTGTCGGGGGCTTATGTGGGTCCTCTCACCTGTAGGTCTCCTCATATGGATGACACCTCTTCTACTGGCTGTTTATGACCCTTACTTCCTTGAGTCCTGCAGCTGAGGGCCCAGTCCTCTGGCCCAGGCTTGACGCCTTCAGAGATGCTGGTATCCCTCTGTGAGGTCCACACCAGCCCAGAGGAGGGAGCTCCCCACCTCCATACCCAACCAGACTCTAGAAAAGCAGCAATTTGAAGCCATTCCAGTGGTCATGTATGGATGTGAGAGTTGGACTGTGAAGAAAGCTGATCACTGAAGAACTGATGCTTTTGAACTGTGGTGCTGGAGAAGACTCTTGAGAGTCCTTTGGACTGCAAGGAGATCCAACCAGTCCATCCTAAAGGAGATCAATCCTGGGTGTTCATTGGAAGGACTGATGCGAAAGCTGAAACTCCAATACTTTGGCCACCTCATGCGACGAGTTGACTCACTAGAAAAGACTCTGATGCTGGGAGGGACTGGGGGCAGGAGGAGAAGGGGATGACAGAGAATGAGATGGCTGGATGGCATCACGGACTCGATGGACATGAGTTTGAGTGAACTCTGGGAGTTGGTGATGGACAGGGAGGCCTGGCATGCTGTGATTCATGGGATCACAAAGAGTCGGACACGACTGAGCGACTGAACTGAACTGAGTTCCTCTCTGCCCAGCCTCCTCAGGCCACCAGCCACAGCCTCTCACCTTTAGACCTTCTCAGGCCTCAGTCCAGCTCTTGTGTGACTCTTGTCCAGTTCTTTTATTTGGTCAGTGGGGGAGGCAACCCCCTTCCCTTTCCCATAAAAGGAGGTGGGACACAGCCCACTGACAGCTCACTCCAGAGAAAACCTCCCAGCACGTTCAACCTCTCCGCCTTTTTATACTCTTGAAGTGGATGAGAAGGTAAGGGTTACACATCCGATTTCACACCCCTTTATCCTGGGCCATGGGTGGGCAGAGAGAGAGGCAGAGCCCTAAGCTTTGGAGCTCAACCACACCCTTCTCCACAGGGGAACCTGGCCAGCTTCACTGTTCATCCCAAGTGTCAGACAGCCAAATGTCTCCTGATCACTCATTCATTCATCCACAAACATTCTTCGAGCACTTAACTAGGACTGCCATAACAAAATACCGTAGACTGGGTGGCTGAAAGAGTAAAATTAATTTCTCACAGTGTTGGAGGCTGGGAAGTCCAAGATCAAGGTGTCAGCAAGGTAGGTTTATTTCTGAGGCCTCTGCTCTTGATTTATTGTCAGCAGCCATCTTGCTGTGTGCTCACCTGCGGGCAGAGAGGGGAGGAGGGTGCAGAATTCCATCATGAGGGTCCCACCTTCATGAGATCATCTAACCCTAATTATCTCCCAAAGACTTCATGTCCAAATAGCATCCCACTGGGGGTTAGGTCTTCAACATATGAGCTTGGGGACATAAACAGTTCATTGCAAGTACCCACTGAGCATCCTGACGCCGTGCTGGGCGTTCAGAATGAAAGCATCCACCAAGCAGGAGGCTTGTCTTCTCTTCCACCCAGTTTTGGAGCAAAGACCAATGAGAGGCACCAAGTGAGAGCCCAGGGAAGGGATTGGTGGAAGGAGGTACCAGGAAGCCTGAATCCCAGGAAGGGCTGCAAGGAGGTGGGAGACCCCAAGAACCAGACATCATGGCTGAGTGTCTGACAGGCCTGCCGAAACCACTCACCTAGCCTTCCTCCTCATAGTGGGCTGTGGGCGGGGGTGGGGGAGGCACCTTGAATGCCTGCTTCTTGGTTGCAACATGTGCCCAGGCACATGAACATTTTGATACAAAACAAGGATGACCTTTAACTGATGCTGTTTGACCACCTGCCATCTGCCTGGTTGGGCCAGGAAGGTTTTCGTTCTTTTCCAATGAAAACAGGAATGAAGAAGCTTACAGCTATTCTGTAGATAAATAAACCAAGGTTGAGATGCAGAAGTGGGTCTCTGAATCCAGGAAGCAAACACACTTCAAGCCCAAAAGAAGGCAACATGCTTTGGGACGGGAACAAAACCCCAACCTTTAGCTCCCAGCACCTGGGGGGATTGTTTCTACCCACTCCCATCTTACTTTTTCTTCGAAATGCCACAAAGGCAAGTTTTTCTAACTCCAGTTTCTTTGCATTTTGTTTAGAGACAAAGATAAAAATGTGTTCATTATCCCATCTGCGACCGCTCAAATGAGAGAAAAGTGCTTCTGTATTAGGGCGACGCAATCCTCCCAAACCTTTTTACTTCTATTAAAAAAGCATGAAGGCAATTTACCAGGATGCGCCTGTCACAGTTTGAAAAGCAGAAAGGCCTTTTTATCTTCCGATTTATTTACAGGTGCAGCCTAGTGACAGAGGCAAGTATTTTTCCTGTGCAGTGACTTGGAGGGGCCGTGGTAGACAAAGTAACCATCAGGTGCTTCCTTGTCCCTGAATACGAGCGTGGGGCTGCCACCATCAGATCGTCCTGCAGCAGGTCCCAGGCTGCCGAGGTCACCAGCAGACATCACTTCTTTGCTTGCTTTCACTAGCCCAACGCACACCCTACAGGAGCCAGCTGGGTCTCTGCCGGCTTATGTTCAACTCCAGGCACGCAGGGAAGAACATGGTGGGGGTGGGCAGTTCCTCCTAGGAAATGGGCTGAGCAGGTTGAAGGGGAGAACTCCGGCAGGATTTTCTGTTTTCGAGAATCTGCCAGGTGACTTTCCTGGTAGTCCAGCAGTTAAGAATATACCCTCTAATGCAAGGGACACTGGTTTAATTGCTGGTCCTGGAAAATTCAATATGCCGAGGGGCAACTAAGCCCATGCGCCGCAACTACTGAAGCCCACATGCTCTAGAGCCTTCAAGCCACAATAAAAGAGGCCACTGCAATGAAAAACCCATACACTGCTTTTGCAACTAGAGAGTAACTCCCTCTCACTGCAACTAGAAAAAGCCCATGTGCAGCAACAAAGACCCAGCACAGCCATAAATAAGTAAATAAAAAATATAAAACAAAAAAACCAGCAGGAACTCTACTCAATGTTATGTGGCAGCCTGGATGGGAGAGGAGTTTGGGGGAGAATGGATACATGTATATGAATGACTGAGTCCCTTTGCTGTATACCTGAAGCTATCACAACACTGTTAATCAGCTAAACTCCAATATGAAATAAAGTTAAAAAAGAATCTGTTAGGTACAAAACAGGATCACTCTGACAACCATCACGTTTTCTGGAAATTTCAACGGTAGAACATTAATATCTCTGGGGTGGTTTCTGTGTGGTTTTCACTGGAGATATCTTTTGACGTTTTCCTGGAAACTCTCTCCAAGGAGTCCTCCAGTCATCCTTTCAATTTTTTTCACTGTTGATGCTGAAAGCGCACAAAGGGAAGAATGTGCCCCAGGTGTGAGCAGTGGCACTCAGCGCCTGCTTGGACATACCAGGCCACCAGCAAATCAGGCATCAGATTTGGTCCCCACAGACATTTTCTCCCACAGTCAACACCATTTATTGACTTCTTGCGGCAGTTTTTCAGGCTCAGCATTCAGGAAGCTACAAGTGCAGGCGAGATGCGATCCTGCTCACAGTGCGGTGGAGGAAAAAGGCAAGAAAGGAAATCATCAAAACATGAGGCAGGACAAAATAAGAAGTAAGTGGAGGTGTCTGCAATGTGTTGTAGGAACACAGAGAAAGAATGAATTAACTCTAAGTTGGGACTCAGGGGAGGCAGAATTTCCATGGAAGGCAGCATTTTCACTGGTCTCAAGGAATGGAGGGTTTATCGGGGAAGCCTGGGGGTGGGGGAGAGGGGTGGGTGCAGCGGCAGCACAGAGTGTTCACCTGCCCTGTTCTGGCTCGACCAGGGCACAGTGGCACCTCCCACCAAGGGCTCCCAGCAGCCACCGGGGCTTCATTCACTCTGGTCCTTGTTGCCATGGAGCCAGCATCTGGTCCCAGTGACCTGGCCGGTTGCCCTGAGCATTGCTGCAGCAACACCTGCACTCCCGAAGGAGCTCCATGTGTGGGGAGCTACAGCTGGGTCGGGACCTTCCGACTGAAATCAACACCCAAAGAGCAGACCTGGGAGTAGGTTCTGTGCTTCGCACTTTTCCCAGAGAAGCACTGAGGGGACCATTGAGATTCGCGTCACTCACTATACTTGAGTGTTAGTTGCTCAGTCGTGTCCGACTCTTTGTGACCCTATTGGCTGGAGCCCACCAGGCTTCTCTGTCTCTTCTGTCCATGGAATTTTCCAGGCAAGAATATTGGAGTGGGTTGCCATTCCCTTCTCCAGGGAGGGCCAGTGGCAATTTTGGATTTTCCCCTAAAGGACGTAGTTGTCCATACCCCTTGGTGTGACTTCACAGGCCTTCAGAATCTGGTGCCTGCCTGACTTCCCCTCATCGTGTATGGCCCAGGCCTCTCTGAACCCCATGCTCCAACCTCAGGAACAGCTCCCCTGTGCTCTCTGCCTGTGTTCCCCACACTTCATCCCGGGAGCCTCTGAAGCTGGGCATAATCCTGCCTCTGGCTTAGCCTTTTCCTTTAGAGACCCTTTCACCCTTCTTTGACCGTCAAGGAAGTTACAATTGTTCCCTTTCCAGTTGAGGGGGTGGGGGCCCAGAGAAGCTGGATGGCTCATTCTGCTGCAGCCACGGCCAGTTCTCACAGCTCTCCATTCTGAACCCAGGGCACCATCCTCCACCATAGCCGTTCCAGCCTTTTAACTTCCCAGCACCCCTTTATTGTTTTTCCTTCCACAGGCCCCAGGGACTCCTATGAAGTCATCCCCAGCCAATCTCAGCTCCTGCGTGAGATAACCACTGTTAGCACAATCCAGCTAAAAGCAGAGAAACCTGATGTTTTAGGTAGGCTCTGCTGATAACAGTATGATTTCTGTGGGGTTATTTGAGACATTGACAGAAGCTCTCAGAGCCTTATTATGACTTTCCCTGGGAGTCCAAAGACCTTAGCTTGGGAACTACTGCACTATTTCTGCAGTGACCACAATTTGCAGAAGAAAAATCTGGACCCATGGTGTGATAACTGCGAGTACATGTATGGGGTGATAAAATGGCCTATTTGAAGTCTGTCATGTTTCAAAAAATCTGGGTTAAATGGCCATTCATTCACTCACTCCTTTGCTCATTTCTTAAGCACCTACTATGTGCTACCACTGTGCTAGGTGCTGGGAGTTCTGATTGCATGGAGCTGCTGGCTAGTTTGCACATAATGACCCTTACTATATAGAAGAGAAGAAAGCATGAACATCTAGGGGATTATGAAGGCCTGGAGAAAGAGACAACTGAATTAGTTTGAAAGATAAACAACAATGTCCTGCCATGGACAGGAATAGAAGTTATGGGACTTCCCTAGTGGTCCAGTGGTTGAGAATCTACCTCACAATGCAGGGAACACAGGTTCAATCCTTGGTAGAGGAACCAAGATCCTACATGCTGCGGGGCAACTAAGCCTGTGCATTTCAAGGAAAAGCCCGTGTGCCACGACTAAGACCTGATACAGTCAAATAAATAAATATTTTTTAAAAGAATAGAAGATTAAGAGGGAAGAGTATGAAGAAAAGCTCAGGGGTATGAAATAGCAAATGTATGGGAGCCACAGGCAGTCCACTGGGATTATAAAAATGGAGACAGAGGTAAGAAAGAGATTGGGAGAGATGAGGTTTGGGGGCAGGAAGGAGTCAGGCCCTGAATAGTCCTGAATACCCGGCCTAAGAGCCTGTAGCAGCCCAGCCCTGTGCTCGCCCACATCCTGCATCATGGCCAACCCCTCAAAACCAGTCTTAGACACACCATGTGTTCCAAGCAATCACCCTTGACCACAACCACCCTGTGCTCATCTCTTCCTGCTTCTGGGATTTTTCTGGATGCTCCTCAATTTGTTTATTCTCTCATCAGGGTAGAAAAAAGACAGAAGTCATCCCTGGCCTCATGTAACTTCCAGTCTAAGAGAAGAGGCAAACATTAATGTAATAATCAGCAACACAGATGTAAATCACAAGTATCCAATGTGCTATTGATGTAATCTTTTGACAATATTTTTTGATGTTGGACCATTTTTAATGTCTTTATTGAATTGGTTACAATAAGGTTTCTGTTCACTGTTTTTTGGTCTCTAGGCATGTGGAATCTTAGTTCCCTGACCAGGTATCCTACTCCCACCTCTTGCACTGGAAGGGGAAGCATCACCACTGGACCACCAGGGAAGTGTCTCAATGTAATTTTTAAAATTACAAGCATCAAATGTCAATTAGGATAAGTGCTTCAAAGAGGAGCTACATGCATGGTGCTGTAAAGTCATATTAACAGAGACATTAACCTACTCAGAGAGGCGAGAAAGGTTTTCCAGAATGAAAACTAGGCTGAAGACCACTGGACAGATAAGGATGAATGTCCTGGTTACTTTTGACCGCTTTCATGTTGATAACTCATTTGAACTCCCTTCTTTGGTTTGGACTTTGCTTCCTACTTAGCCCCAGGTTTTGCTTGATTTCCTGACTTTTTCAGCTACCCCAGCCTGGGCTGAGAGGGCTCCTCTGCCTGCTCCACCTGGGGTAGACTCTGGCCTCAGGGCAAAGGGGAGCCACAGGAGGATTTATGGTAGAAGTGACATCTCCAGCCCCAATTCCTCCCTGTAATCTACCTTGTGAATCCAAGTACCTACTGCCCATCCACATCTAGGTCAAGACCTCCCAAACCTAACCTGTCCCAACCACACTTGCAATGGTCCTTCCCTGCCCACTGGCCAAATCTCCTGCCATCTTCTGCATATAAGGAAGTGGCAACTCCTATCTTTCCAGTTGTCCTTTGGAAATCCCTGGAATAAGCCTTGCTTCCTCTCTTTGTTAGTACTCCCCATCCAGTCCGCACAAGTTTCTCATCATCTCTCCTCCAAGATATGTCTCCTAGATCTGACCCCTTCTCACCACTGTACGCTATGGTCAAGTCCAGGTCATCACCCTATTTTCACCTGAATTACTGTACCTGCTTCTACCTGGTCTTGCTGCTTCTGGCCTATAAGTCTATTCTTCTGAGGTGAAACCTGGATCATGTCCCTCCTCTGCCCTGCACTTTCTCATGGCTTTTCTCTCACAGAGCCAAAGTCCTCGCAATAGCCCACAAGATTCTATGTCATCGGCCTTTCCAATACTTCTCTGTCCTCAGCCTAACCCTCTTCCTTCCCAGCTACACTCACCTCTTGGTTCTCAAACACAAAAAGCACCCTGTTTCCTCTATCTGAAGGACTCTTCCTGCCACCCCTTGATAGTCATAAGGCTTACTCCCTCCTCACTTTTATATCTTTGCTCCCATGTCACCTCTTGAGAGACATCTTCCCTGAGCCCCTAAATAGCACAGAACTGCCCCATGATTTGTTTTCATCCCCCTAATCTTTCTCTATTCTTCTTTATAGAACTTGCTACCACTTGACATATAATTATTTACTTCTTTATTGTCATTTTCCCTCAGCCACCCAACTAGAAGGTAAATCCCATCAGGAAGAGTCAGCCTTTTTATGGCATCAACTTCTGTATCTCTGACACTTAGGACAGTGCCTAGAATATAATAGGCACTAAAGAAACATTTGTCAAATGAATGAATGGCTAAATTTGTGCTTTTAAGGGGTCCTGATGGGTACAAAAAGAAAGCAAGAGAGATAGTCTTGCAGACAATGAGTGATTCTGGGAGACTCATGCAGTTACCCAGGAAGGCAAATGTGGGGGTGATGGAGAAGAGAGGATGCCTTCAGGGAAAACTTTGAGATGCAGAGTTGGCAGGACTTAGGGGCTGACTGACACAGTGGAAGGAAAGAGGAGGGATCCAGGATGGTTCTCCAGATCCCGACTTGTAGGACCACATGGCTGTTAGCTCCTCTGACCAAGAAAAGAAAGCAGCAAGCAGATCAAACAGGAAGAGAAGCTGATGCGTTGGTTTCAGGACATGAGTTTGAGTGTACTCCGGGAGTTGGTGATGGACAGGGAGGCCTGGCGTGCTGTGATTCATGGGGTCGCTGAGAGTCGGACACGACTGAGCGACTGAACTGAACTGAACTGAAGGTTGAGATGACAGTGGACATGCAGCAGGAGTCGGCCAATAGGCAGCTGGATATACAGATCTTCATCTCAGCTGCGAGATCTGTGTTGGAAACGTAAATATATCTGGGTTAATAGCGCAATGGTGGCATTTAAAATAATTGGTGTGTATTAAATCACCTAGAAAGACAGTATAGAGTGAGAAGAGGAAAGGCCCAAGGTCAGAGGCCTGGTGAGCATGGACGTGTAATAAAGAAGAAGAAAATGAGAAGAAAGAAAAATTGTAAGTGTAAAGAGAACCAGGAGACAAGATGTCATGGTAATAAATGAAGGGTAGAGTTTCCAGAAAGAGGACGGCTAACAGTGTCAAATGCCAGGAAGAGTAACAGAAAACAAGGGCCGAGAAGGGTCCATTGATAAGCAATATGAAGGCCATGTGTGACCTTGGACAGACAAGGTCAGTGGGATGCCACAACAGAGGCCAAGCTATGTTTGGTTGAAGAGAGATGAGAGGTAAGAAAAATGAAGCAGCAGATATAGACGAGTCTTTCAAAAAACTCTGTTGAGAAAGGGAAAGAGAAAGGGCAGTAACCAGAAAGGAATCCTGGAGGTCAGCAGTGCTGTTTCCCACAGGGGATTCCATTATGGGCGCCAGGTGGAGAGGCAATGGTTGCAGGAATCTGGTCCTCAGGTTGGAGGGGAGATGCACAAACTAGACTGGTATGTGTGTGCAGCAGAGGGAAGGGGATCCAGAGCCCACACTGTAACCAAAGCCCAAGGACTCCCACCAAGGTTGCAAGACAGGAGGGGAACACATGAAAAACACACAGGTCGCCTACAACAGAAATACCTGGACCAGGGCCCAACCAGCAGCCGCTGAGTAGAGGGATACAGTGTTGAAGGGGATTATGGAGGGAGTAGCAAGGCCAGACCCAGTGGGTTTTCAAAGAGACCCTTTCTGGGGAAAATGAAACTTAAAAAGAAGGCTGGAGAACACAGGGTTTGGAAAAGGATCTCCTGGTCCAGGAAAAGGGCCAGTTTGGAAACTTCAAGAGAGGCAGAGGGGCGACACAGGGAGCCTTGTCTTGACAAGATAGACACAAAGCTGATGAACGGAAGGAGAGTCTAGTGGTCCGGGTAAGAACACGAGCTGTGACGGCAAGACACCGAGCTCACACCCGACTCAGTGACTAACTGGCTGCGTGACTTTGGCGAACCGTCTAATCTCCTAGTGCTTCAGTTTCCTCTTCCATAAATGGAGGTGAGAACACAAGTGAAGTGCCTGGTGTTGGGTTGGCCAAAAAGTTCCTTTGGGTTTTTCCATTACATCTTAGGAGCTTTCAGGCAGTGGTTCCACAACCCACAACTTAGTGCTAAGACAGCCTCATGACCCTGCAGTCTCTCTGTTATAATACACAGACAGACAGACAACTAGTGACAGGGGTCCCAGATGACACTGGCCACCTAACCTATTTCCTACTTTATCAGGAAACCTACTTAGCCACCGTTGCCTCTGAGGCAGGAAAGCAGTGAAACTGCATGTTTCTAAACACTCAGCCTTGACAGTTAAGGCATCCAGGTGGCTGTTCAGCCCACGGGGATGGAGAGGGCAGCAGGAAGTTGTAAATACCATGTGTCCAAACTGCCATCTTCTCTCCAGGCCATTGGCTCAGATACACAGTAATAGATGGTTCCAAGAGCCAATAGGAAAACATGGGGATTTTGACCAGCCTCTTTTCCCCTCCATCCCCCTTCCATCTCATGGCAGAGACGCTACTTTTCCTGCCAGTATTCATGTTCCACTTCTTCCAAAGCGGGCTTCCCTATTGGCTCAGATGGTAAAGGATCTGTCTACAATGCAGGAGATGTGAGTTCGATCCCTGGGTTGGGAAGATCCCCTGGAAAAGGGAATGGCTACCCACTCCAGTATTCTTGCCTGGAGAATCCCCTGGACAGAGGAGCCTGGTGGGCTACAATCCACAGAGTTGCAAAGCGTATGACACGACTGAGAGACTAACAGTCATTCTTCTTCCAAAGCAGGAGAATTTCACTGGTCACATGTCTCCTAGAGTAAAGACTTAATAACCCAGTCCCCCTTGCAGTGAAGTGTGGCTAAGTTTTGCCAGAAGTATTGTCTGGCAGCTTCCAGGAACCTTCCTTAACTTACAGCTGCCATGTATCCCCTTACCCCTTTTCTCCTTTTTATTTTATTTAATTAATTTTTAAAATATTTGGCTGCAGCAGGTCTCAGTTGCAGCATGTGGATCTCTTTCCCCAAACAAGGATTGAACCCAAGGCCCCTGCACTGGGAGTGCAAAGTCTTAACCACTGGGCCACCAGGGAAGTCTCTCCTTGGCTCTTTTCTTATTTACCCCTTTCTGCATGGAGCCACCCAGAACATGGCTGTGATGGTGGTCGTCTTGAAAACAAAGACATAGGGAGAACCGAAGAGCAAGCTGGCAGGATTGTGGAGTCCTGAGGAGCATGTGGACCAAAGTTTCCGTCTCTGACATTCCCCAACTGCTTCCAGATTTTCATGTGAGAGGAAAAATAAAGTCCTATCTTATATAAGACACTGATTTTTTTAGTTACTTGTAGCTGAATCCAACCCCAACCAAATTTCCGCCCCTCAGGCAGCTCAGCCCCTCCAGAGCCACTCTATTGCCGTCTTCACTGTTATTAATTCAAATGGGTGAACAGAAAGAGAAGATGCAGAGTCTGCCCCCCCCCCAGCCTCCATCTGGCTAGAAACTTCTTGCTAGAGTAATAGCAGCAACCTATGCGGTTCTCTATTATTTACGATGTGCTTCCTCAAACATGAGCTCATTAGAGTCTCTCAGAAACACTGACAGTTAGCCAGCACTGGTATTTCTATTTTCAAAGATAAGGAAACTCGGGCTGAGGAGTCTAAATATTTTGTACACATCCCACAGTTAATAAGGAGCAGAGTCAAGAAGTAAATCTCCCAACTCCAAGCTCAAAGGTGTTTCTAGAACGCAGAGCTGCCAGTTGGCAGCTGGTCCTGAGCAGAAAGAACTGGGGAGAGAGTGGGGCAAGTGCCCAAGATATTGGGGTACAGAGCGGGATGGGGCTGAGGGGCTGTTGCTTTTTGTAGAGTTTTTTGCTTTTGAAAAAATAGTGCTCTTAATTCCTCTAAACATTTTCTTTTCATATTGTGGGGAAAAGCATACAATATGAGATCTACCCTCTTTAAAATGTTTTAAGTATACATTAAAAATTTTTAAGCATAGCTACAAGCACAGCATCTCAATGGCTCTCTAGAACTTTTCCATCTCTCATCACTGCCGCTTTATGTACATTGAGCAGCCACTCTCTACTCCCCCTCCCCCAGCCCCTGACAACCACCATCCTGCTCTCTGCTTCAATGACTTAGGCTATGTTAGCTGCCTCATATACGTGGAATCGTGTAGTATTTGTCCTTCTGTCACTGGTTTATTTCAATTAGCATAATGTCCTCAAGTTTCACCCATGTTGTCACATATGATAGTATTTTCTTCTTTTTAAAGGCGGAATAATATTGATTCTATTGTAGCAATACTTAGCTAGGCTATTCACACAATAGCCAAAATGTGGAAGCAACTTAAATATCCACTAACAGATGAGCGGCTAATGAAAAGGCAGTGTATACATTCTCTGGGGACTGTGTAACCAAGCCCAGATGGCACATCAGACTCCTGAACGGAGCACCCTCTCAGGCTTCTAGGTTACTGCAGGGCAGAGAGAACTTCCAAGGGTACCTGAGGGGGATTTCAGCCAGCAGTTCATCCAAGTGTTTGTCATTTATGGGAAAGCATCTTGCTAGATATTGCTAGGGAAACAACACATTGAGTAGGTTATGGAGTGAGGGTGAGAACATAATTTGCAATGAGAGACAGGAAGCAACTTGTGCCATTCAAGAGGTAAAGACAACATTCAAAGCCATCCAACTGAGCCAGTATCTTTTGTCCACGGTGTGACAAGCTCTGGACTAGGCAATGAGAGCATGGGGGTGAAAAGACAACACAGCTCCTGCCCCCTGGACTTTCCATCTAAAGAGCCAATGGAGCCCAGAGGAGGGAGCTTTGAAGACTGGGAAATACTTGAACATGTGGAGAAAGGTCTAGCGTAAGAGATGCAAAGACAAGGACAGAAGTCAAAGAAGGATAAGAACTTCCGAATCAGCATGAGCCCAACAATACGAAGTTGCCTACACCAAATGCCCAAGGCTGTACCAGGGACAGTGCATGCCATCAGAGTGCTGGAAGGAGAGATTGGAGTGGTCAAGGAGGGCTTCCTGGAGGAGGTGAGACTGGGATTTACTGAATGGGTAGGATGTGAATAGGTGGAAAGGAAGAGAGAAGGTTTTTCCCATGTTTGAGCAGAGAATGAAATGTACAGGATGGTGACAGTAGAGGGAGGAAAGACTCATTTGGCCTCAGCCAAGGAATCAACTGGCAGCAACAGTCTGGGCTTGAGCACCAGGCTAAGGAGCTTGGGCCTTATTTCCTAGGTAGTGGGGACCGGTGGAAATGTGCTTTGTGCACAGGAGGGTCATGATCAAAGTGGTATCTAAGCTTCAAGAGGCCTTTGACAGGGTGCAGGGGAGGACTAGTGAGGGGACAGTGGGGTGACAATCTAGGAGGCTGGGGATGTGGCAGCAGGGCTGGGTACTTAAGACAGCAGAAAGGAGGCTCCCTCAGGCCCCAGGCATCCCCATCAGAGAGAACATTGCCCTTGGTCAGACAGCTTCCAGAAACTAGCCCAGAACACTTGGCTGTCAGCACTCAGCAGCCCCTACCTAATGGGGAGCTGGCATCACTCTAGCACACCATGGTCCTGCCACTTAGGCCCTCCCCTTGCAATTACCCCAGCAAGCAGACTCTTAGAGAGCTCCTGCAGGAGAGGCCAAGGCCTTCTAGGGTTCCTCCCCAATACTAGGGGGCTGAGCAAAGTTCACAGGCCAGGCCCATGAGAGGTCAGGAAGGAGGGGCGTCTCCTGAGAGGGGCAGGGAGAGACAGCCACATCCTCTCTCTAAGGTGCAATCATTCCATTGCCCCTGCCACCCACCTAACTCCTATCCCCACCCTGGGCTCAGCTCAGAAACGTCCGTTTCTGGTTGTAAAAAGGCAAGATGCAAACAAGCCAAGAGTTGCTGCCAAGAGAAGTGGTCCATCCGTCTCTGCCAGGAGTCCGTACAGAGAGCACTAAGGACGGGCTGCCCCCAGTGATGGATGATGTTTCCAGAGGTTATTAACTGAGCTGGACTTGGCCTTTGGGGTTGATCTATGATCCGGGGACAGTTTTAAAGTATGTGGCTTTCTGGCACTGGATTATCGAAAGGAGTTAAAATTGAAGTAGTCACTCAAAGTGCTGCCATCTGTCACAAGTTGCTGGCGGGGCTTCTCCAGGTGGGACAGGCAGGCAGGTGCTGTGCCTTAGCCCCTTAGACCCAGCTCCTTCTCTGCAGAATGGACGCTCCTGTCGCCCTTTCTCCTAGGGATGCAGGCAGCTGATAATTTGCCCTAAGCAAAAAAGGGACTTATCCACCAGCTGGGCAGGATATGCAGGGAACATGGAGTCAATCCCTAGGAGGGAAAGATCCCCTGGAGAAGGGCATGGCAACCCATTCCAGTATTCTTGGCTGGGAAATCCCATAGACAGAGGAGCCTGGTGGGCTACAGTCCGTGGGGTCGCAGAGTCAGACACGACTGAAACGACTGAGCACACACGCAAGCAGAAAAGGGTGGAAACTTGGCGGGGAAGATAGAGTGTATGTCTCAATCCCAGTGTTCAGAGGGCACAGTCATCATCTTAGCATCACAGTTTTCCTCTTACAGATAAAATAAAGTCACTGCTAGTGTTACTAGTGAACATATGCTGAGAACCTGTCACGGGTCAGTCCTGTATGAGCGCATCAAATCCTAACTGATACCACAGAGCAGATACTATTCCCATCATTTTACAGAGGAGGAAGCCGAGGCTGGGAGTGAGGGTGAAGGAACTTGGCTACAGTCTTGTCAAGGTAAGATACGGCCAGGACTCCCAGTGAGGGGTCTGGTTATGGAGCCTGGACCCTTAGACACTCTAATGACAACTCAAGTTGTTCAGATTGAGGGACTGGCGGGGTGGACGGGACCTCGAGCCATTTTAACCCCCTTCCTGGCTTGGAGCAGGACATGGTGCACCAGTTCCTGACCCAGACTGTGCCCTGGGGTGAGGATGAAGGCAGCTTTGACAGCGCCATGACCTCCACCAGTCTCCTTATCTCATCGATAATACATGTCCTCTGATGTGAGCAACTGATATTGTTCAATCTTCTGTAAAGCATGTGAATAAGAGTGTTTCTTAAAAAAAAAACAACACACTATTTTTGTAGATTGATAACAATCTCTGTAAAACAAGGGGTCCAGCCCTCCCCACGCCACCCCCAGCTCAACGAGGTGACCACCCCAAAGACCCTTCCATGGAGACCCTGGGTGGGAGCTTAGGGACCCCACTTCTGCCCTCTGGGAGGAAGGGCAGCTCAGGTGGCAGCTGCTACTTCCTCTCACTGTGCTGACGGCTACCTCTCCAAGCCTCTCGGCCCCTGCCTCACAACACGAAATACTCTCTTGAAATGGTTTATTCCCCATCTCCCCATCTTGCTGTGATCTCAGCTCTGCGTCTTGAGCACCCTTCCCTGTGCTCAGCACAGCATAGTAGTCCAGTGAATGTCCGATGGCTGCCCACCCTCCCGTCTCTTCTCTTGTTGATTCCACCCTGTCTCTGAGTTCTTTCTCTACTGCTCCAACTCCGCTCTCTTCTTCCATTCTTTCCCATCTTCTCTCTTTTTAAAATATTTGTTTGTTTCACTGTGCCACTTCTTAGTTGTAGCACGTGGGATCTTTACTCTTCGTTGCCACATGCAGAATCCCTGCTGCTGCTGCTGCTGCTGCTGCTGCTGCTGCTGCTAAGTCACTTCAGTCGTGTCCGACTCTGTGTGACCCCATAGACGGAAGACCACCAGGCTCCCCTGTCCCTGGGATTCTCCAGGCAAGAACACTGGAGTGGGTTGCCATTTCCTTCTCCAATGTGTGAAAGTGAAAAGTGAAAGTGAAGTCGCTCAGTCGTGTCCGACCCTTAGCAACCCCACGGACTGCAGCCTACCAGGCTCCTCCATCCATGGGATTTTCTAGGCAAGAGTACTGGAGTGGCTTGCCATTGCCTTCTCCGGCAGAATCCCTAGTTGCGTCATATAGGAACAAGTTTACTGTTCAGAGACTGAACTCAGGTCCCCTGCATTGGAAGCTTTCAGTCTTAGCCACTGGACCACCAGGGAATGCCCTGCCGGCCTCACTCCCTCTCTGTTTCCTCCTGTCTGTTCCTGGCCCCTCTTTTACCTCCTACTCTAAGTCTCTCCTCCCACCTTCCTGCCTGATTTGGTCCTGAGATGACTATTTGGTCAAGATGATGAATGGGTCCTAAAAAAATGAGCCGTTGATTGGAAACATTCATTTTCAACTAATTTTTAAAATAAAAATTATAATGGCTTTGTAAAAAAAAAAAAAAACCCAGAGCAGGTTGAAAACAAATTAGAAAACTTTAGAAAGAGGAAAGGGACATCGAATTGAAAAATTCCAGATCTTTTCTCTTAAGAGTTTCTTTTACTGTTTTGTTTTTAGTTGTTTATGCTTTTTATCTTATTACAAAAAAATACATATTAGACAAAATACAGACAAGTGAAAAGAGCATAAGGAACAATTATAAACCCACCCATTCAGACACAATCACTCAGAGGGCTTTGGTATATGCATTTCTGAATTCTATGTGTGTGTGTGTATTCAGGCAAATTTTAACACTTCCCAGAGAAAGTTCCAGAACTTTAGTCCCTTGTGTTATAAAACAAGAACATTAATAGCAACAACAAACCTGGTCAAAATCTGAAAAATATTACATATTGTATTTTCTTCTTGGAGCTTCTTAGCATTCATATATAATGAATATTCAGTGTGACAGTCATCATAAATGAATTGGAAGCTCTTGAGAGATACACAGTTAAGAAACCTATTTAACTTTGTTGTTTTCTAAACTCTTCGACACCAGAGTTTCCTTTAGCAGGTATTAATATGTGTTTCTGAGAAAACGTTTTGCCAAATAATGAGAGATAAATATCTATACATCATCAGATCTAGTTTACAAAGATAAGGTATTATTGTATATTCTGTTTTGTAATACTATTTTCCAACTAATCTCTGTTGTTGGGTATTTAGGTTGGTTTCAACTTTTTATTACCATTTATGTTATCCTAAATTTGTACAGAGCAGGAAGAACAGGCTGAATGCAAATTAGAAATAAAAGACACAAAAGAAAATAACTCAAATTCCGAAAAGCAGATAAAAATGTTTAAAAACATAGAAAGACTGCGAGACTATCCCCATGGTACAGCAACATTTCCAATCTAGGTATAAAAGCGTAGCCACTTGTGTAACCAATATTTACGGAGCACCCACTATGCACCAGGCTGTACAGAGGGTTCTGGGGTTGCAGTGAGTCAGCTGGACAAATGCTGTTCCTGTGGGGATCACATGTAAGTGAAGGAAACAGAAAACTGATTCAATAGTGGCAGGAGATGAGTGCATTACAGCAGGCAAGGGAGAGGGATGGCATGGTGGGGGCAGTTTTAAATGAGGGTTCCAAAAAAGGCCTGGCAGAGAGGGTGACATTCCAGCAAAGGCCTCGAGGAATGTGAGGGAGCAGGCCACACCAAGGGGGAGGAGTGGTCCAGGCAGGTCGAGGGAGTGTGCAGAGGCACTGAGTGAGTCTGGCCCTGTCACCCCAAACACTCGGTAGTCCTAGGGCTCCTGGGACCAATGATGGGGAGGGGCTTGTCTGGAGTCGCTGCTATCATGGCAGGAGGGTGGGGGCCGAGTTTGAGCCTCTTTACTGCAGGGAGAGACAGGAGCCCATCCAGGGCACCCCAAACTGCTAGGGAGTAAGAACAGCTATATTTGACCAGTTTCATTGTTTTAACCAGATTTTCATCAGTATCCACGTGTTTTCAGTTCAACAACCCACTGATCCTCCCCAGCCCCTCACTCTTCCCCTCAAAGGCCAAAGATGCCGTCTCCATGCCAAGTGCCTGAGATCAAGCCCCGCCCTGCCCTGCAAGCTGCTCTGGTGAGCCCAGGTTCCGGTTCCTCTGTCTGCTCTGGAGGGGCGGTTCCAGCCCATTACGCCACAGCTCTGAGCTGGGATCAGGGAGAGAGAAGGGGCTGGTCCTGGGAGGAGGGCAGAGCTCGCAGGAAATACCTGAGTCTAGGAGATCTGCCAAGCAAATCCTCCCAAATAGACCGGGCTTTTCTGCAAGGTGTGTGAGAACGACAGACGGGAGGAGGCAGAGGCAGATCCAGACATGTTGAACCCACAAAATTAATATATTAAGACAGAGGCAAAACATGGGAAAATAGCAAAGGAGGCGGTGACAGGGAAGGAGGTGTAGACACTGACGGACACCAGAAACAAATAAAGTGAAAGGAAAAGGAGACCAGGACGCAGGTAGACCCAGACGAGGACGGGGGAGGGGCCCACGGGGCTCCACCGCGGGAGGGACACGGGGGAGGCATGCAGACATCCTAAGAACCTAAAGAAAGCTAGAGAGCTTAGAGGCGAGGCGAAGGCGAAGTCACTCAGTCGTGTCCGACTCTTTGCGACCCCATGGACTGTAGCATACCAGGCTTTTCCATCCATGGGATTTCCAGGCAAGAGTACTGGAGTGGGTTGCCATTTCCTTCTCCAGAGGATCTTCCCGACCCAGGGATCGAACCCAGGTCCCCCACATTGTAGGCAGACGCTTTACCATCTGAGAGCTTAGGGATGGCCCTAAGACAAAGACGACATCACGAGGTCAAGGAGCCGAACGCCATATGTTCATATCTGGGTTCCACGACTTCAAGGCTGTGTAATGTCGGGCCAGTTCTATCGCTTCTCTGAAACTATTTCCTCCTGTTTAAGATGGACAGAATATTAGATGTACGTGGTTCAAATGAGATCAAGCACGTGGCCTTGAGCACACCGACTAGCACACAGTAAGCGCAACGCACATAGTGATAACCATCCGTGGGTGGTTTTATCGCTCACTGGCCCCCCTCGCCCCAAAAGAGGGACGCATGAACAGGAAACCTGTGACCAAGGGCCTGTCCTCTCGCAGTGGGAGTGCACCAGGCACTGGATGCTCCCCCAGCTCCCTCTGGCTCACACTCCAGATTGGCCCTAACAGGTACACGATTTAAATATCAGCACCAAAACCAGCCTCTAGCATCCTCCAGGCAAGCCGCATCAGGTGCCCACCTCCTGGGTGCAGCATGCCTAGGGGCACAGGGTGCCAACCAATTTCCTCCCGGGTCCCTCAGCCTCCAGCCCGCCCACATCCCTGCCCACAGCTGCCCTGCTCATAGTTCTGCATGCCTTCAGCCAGTGCTGGGATGGAGAAGATCCAGGCAGACCTGAGGATGTGGCCTTGGGTGCCTGGACCTGGCCAGGCCCTGGCCTGTATAACCCTCCCGTTCCCAATGCTGAGATTACTCACTCCACCTTCCTACCCTTCCCCATCCAGCAGTAGGTTCTGCTACAAGCCCAAGTCTGGCCTTAGGGCTGGATGATCTTGGCAATTCTGGCCTGATGGTTACACCATTAGGGTCCCCAGGGCTGGTCTGCATGGCCCGTGGGACTGATAAGGTAGGATCTGTTTTGCTCCTTAATCTGCTTTGTTCAAGGTCTTATCGTTCTGGCTTCTCTGATACCATGGCCTTTCCAGGCTTAGATCTCTGTCCTGCCAGTGTCAGGCCTCTTCCCCATGGCTAAGATCCTGCTATCAGCAGCAGACCACCCTGAGGCTGCCTGCTGCCTCCTCCATCATTCTGCCTGCCTGTCAGGATTTCTGCTACTCTGTCTTGCATGGTGACCACTCAGGCTTGAAGATTGTCCCTCTGGCTGTCACCCCATCTTCCCTGAGCTCCTGCAGCTGGCTCTAACAGTCTTCCCTCACCCACCCTTGGGGTGCCTCATCCCTGACCTTAACCCTGTCCTGCTGCCTAGTACATAATCCAGCCCCTCTGGGACCTGCCAGCATCTCTGCCTTTGCGGTTCCAGTGGCCTGAAGATTTGACATTTCCCCAGGTGGCATTAGTAGTAAAGAACTTCCTGCCAATGCAGGAGATATAAGAAACGTGGGTTTGATCCCTGGGTTGGGAAGATCCCCTGGAGGAGGGCATGGCAACCCACTCCAGTATTCTTGCCTGAAGAATCCCATGGACAGAGGAGCCTGGAGGGCAGCAGTCCATAGGGCTGCAAGGAGTTGGACATGACTGAAGTGACTTAGCACACAAGCTTCAGTTTCCCTACCCTAGTCGGGGAAGACTCTGCCCTGTCTGCTGCCAGGATGGATGGAGGGGGACCATAAGTCCCGATCAGGGACACAGGGAGTCCTGTCCTTTGCACACATTCTCATGAGCCCTGCCCTGTGAGTCAGCTTCCAGTTCTCTCTGCACAGGATAAGCTGGCTGATGTGATGTGCTCAACTTTAAGTCTCTCATCCAAGTCATGAGTTCTCTTCCAACAGGTCTCTCTGGAACAGATCTGTGTTGGCTTCCAGGCCTTCATTTTCCTCCTTCGCTTTGGACAGTCAGGTCTGTCCCAGCTCCCCATAGGATAAGAGGTTCCTGTCCTCAACACCCCAGACTCAAGAACCCAGGCACAAAATCAATCAAATTCCACCCGTGTTTGTCCCTCTGCATGTTCCGCTTTCTCCTTCCGTCTCCCTGCGTGTCTCTTTCTCTGCTTCTCCCTTGGCCTTCCTGCTCTCTCTCCTGCGTTGCTGTGTTGTTAAGTATTTCCACCGTCAGCACTTGCCGAGTTGAAAGTTCTTCCACTTGTGCAGCGAGCCGCGTGGGCAGGCTGGGTAATGTCTGTTTTACCCTCTTGGTAATGAATCCCATCTTCTTCTCTTCGCAGTGATGGTTATTGATTCTGTCTTGACACCTTGGTTTGTTTTCTGCCGGCTCCTGCCTTCCCTTCATCTTGCTGTGGCCATTTCTCCTCTCTTATCTGTAATTTCCTCTCTTGTTACAGCTGCCTCCCTCCTGGGCTGGCTCAGCACTGGAGCTGGGGGTTTGTATTAACTTGGTGGTGCAGCTCCATCAGGCCTTCCCTGAAGTGGTGGGTTTGGGTGGTGGCCGTGAATAGGTCAGTAACGATGGTGGGAGCAGGGAGAAGAAAGCTGGAGCCAGACCTTCCTCCTGTTGGTTGTTTTAAAGCAGAACACGGATCATGATGCCCACCTCTGCTTGGAAACCCCCTGTAGCTGCCCGGGGCCCACAGACAAAGGATGTGATGTTCAGCTGGGGAATAAAGTCCTTTGAACACTTTCCTCCATCTGTATTGCCAGCCTCACCTCTCAGAACCACAAACTTTACACTCCAAACACACCACACTGTCTATTTACTAGTGTCCCTTCCACACTCCTAGGTCTGTGATCACCCAGGAAAGGGAGCTCACCTGGCAGGCAAAGGAAGCAAAATTGGGGATCCATGAGCCATCTTAGGGTATTTTGACCAGACCAAGAGAAGGGGAAGACTCATGTCCTTGATCCCTAGCCCTGGGGCCCCTGTGGGTGGAGCTCTAGGACTTCCCCAGGGAGAGGCATCAGGAACCTTTGTGAACCACCTCATCCTCATCAGTGGCCCCAGAAGGGGGATGATAGATGATCAGGAAGCTTATGGGTTTTGCCTGGCATTGGGAGGGCACGACCCCGGAAGAACAGAAGGATCATCCTTTGTGAGCCTGACCACGTGGCACACACCCTCATCACACCTCGGGCAGAATGTGATGCCAGAGACTCACGCCCTTTTGGCAGACAAGGAAGCTGAGGATAAATGTTCAAGGTCATTTGCCCAAAGTCCCACAGCTGGTAGGAGACTACTGGAATTTAATCCCAGATTTTTCTGACTTCCTCATCCCCATTCCCTAGGCTTCCAATCCTTAAGCCTAATGCCATCCCTACTCCAGGTATTTTCTCATCCATGCTGTGATACTTGGCTTCCAAGATGGCCCCGTTTATCCCCTTGAAATTAGACCTTGTGTGGACCCAACCCCATTGAATCGGGGTTGGACTATGTGACAGTTAGAATACAATGAGAGTGACAGCTCACGACTTTCAATTCTAGGTCGTGACAGCCTTGCCCCTTCAATCTCTTGCATGGCTCGCTCTGGGGGAAGCAGACACCCAAGCAGCCCTTGCTGAGAGCCCAGGTGAGAGCAACCAGCTTGCCTGCCGTGTGAGAGGATCTCCTTAGAAAAAGGCCCCTGGGCCAGTTCAGCCTCCAGATGAGAGCAGTCGAATGAAGGGCCCTGAGCCAGAGCCACAACCTCGCTGCCCTCAGCACCGTACCACCATGAGAGATGATTAATGATTAGTGTCGCTTTAAGTCACTGAGTTTTGAAATGATTTGTACACAGCAATTGATAACTAATGCATCTGTCCTCAGAACACAGGGCCCCCAGGCTAAGGCCTAGATTGTTCTCAGTTTCTTCCAGGGTTTCTTCCCTGGGGTGGACATGAAGCCAGAGACTCTCTGCCCAGAAATCCCTTTGTCCAGACTCTTTCTTTCTCTTAAAGAGAGACAAGAGCTCATCCCCCTTGTGAGATCACTGAAGAGCTGCCCCCAGCCACGGCTCCGGCGTTTGGGTGAGGCAGGGTGAAGGTGCAGGCGCACCTCAGATCTCATCAGAAGATGTCTCCTTCCTTCCCTAATGAAGACAGATCCCAGCATCTCAGGAGAAGACCAAACGGATACAGATGAACAGGCCATGCCGTCAGATGGATGTGTCTTCCCGAGCCCTACAACTGACGGCACGTGCGTTCCCACCCCTGCAGACACCTAGTTGCTGTCCCTGGAGGGGCTGGCAGAACCCTGAGTGGCACCCCGCTCACTAGTTCTCTGGGACCATCTGAAAGAGGCTGTGTGCCTCTGCCTCGACTCTGCTCTTTCCAGCTGGAGCCCTAGGGAAGGTCTTGGGGTCACTGGATCCCCCAACATGACATCACACAAAAGAGGTTGGCTCTCAGCACCCCCATCCCCAGGTGTTCTAGGTTTCCTTAGACTTTGTGGGGCCAACAAGGCCCATGCCACTGCCTTTACTCCCTCTCCTGCTCTGGGCAGATGAAGAAGGCTTATTTTAGGCTGGTACATTGCATTCTTATTTGCAAGGCTGCCTTAGAAGGAAACCATCGGGCTGGTGTATAACTGCCTGGTTGGTTTATTTCCTTCTTTGTTCCTCTGCTTGTGTGAACTGAAGTGTGTGTCTGTCATGTGAGGGAGAGCTGGATTCCTCTAGGAATTCTACCTTAGCCAGCAAGGGGGCACAAGGCTGTTTCAGGTCCCCAGGCTTTTCAGAACAAGGAGCTGGAAAAAAACAAGGTTGCAACCAGCCTCAGAGCCTCCATCACTTTTCATCTCAAAACAGAGCAAAAGCATTGAAAGGCTTGTCCCACTGCCCTTTCCTACCTGTCCGGGTCTATCAAGCATCACCGTGGACACAGGCAGGCTTCCTTGCCCCAGGCCCTCCCATGCTGGGTCCCCTGGCTCCACACTCAATGTCTGTCTCCTTATTTACCCATCCCAGCTTCTCTGCTTTCCCTGCTCACCAGCAACGTGTTGTTGATCTTCACTCAGGCCTGTCCCTGAGGGCTGTCTCTGGATCACGCTTACCTCGCCAGCCCTTTGTCCGTCTCAAGAAACATGCCATGGCTGGCAGAAGTTCCTTCTAGGATAACATTTTCCATCACAGCTCCAGGGTCTCTGCAAACATGCAGATCCTCGCCAACTGTCCTAGGAGAGGCAATGGGACCTGCTCGCCCTGTTTTCCAAGGTGTCTAGGGAAGGGCCCTCATCTCCTGCCACCACTGTGGGTCATTTATGTAAAGTTCTGCCCCGTGGCAGGAGGCTGGAGAGGATGAGTGTGTGGTTCAACCTTATGGGTTGATCAGGGCAAAATCCTGGCTTGGTCGCTTCCAACTTTATGTAAGTATATCTCTATTTCAACCTCTGGAAAGCGAGTGTTATCTACTGCACAGAGGAGGGAACCAAGGCATGGAAACAGCGAAAAGCGGTTTTGTGACAAAGGAGAGCTGTGGTGATAGTGACGACGAGGTTGCTGCTGAGCTGATGGGGGCCCTGCCTTCCACCAGGGGGTCTGGGAAGCTGGGAATTTGGCACAGAAAGCAGTTCCCCTGAGTCAGACAAGAACAGTCAATAGCACCTTAGCTCTGGGTGAAGTTTTAGTCTCCTAAAGCAAACGGCATCCCAAGGCCTCTAGTTCCAATCCCTCATTTACCAGCAGCCAGAACTGAGACCCAAGGAGGGTAGTGACCTGCCTGAGGTCACCCTGTCACCAGTGGTGACACTTAGCACTTAGTCTCAGGCTGCATCAGTCTGTTCCCAGGCAGGCAAACCAAGGACCATTTCTCGAGGACTCCACCAGCAGGAGTGAGATGAGGGAGGCTACCTGAGCCAGACTGCCTCCCCAGACAGCATTCTGGGGGCCGCTCCCAGGCCAAGAGGCCATTGCTCAGAGGTGGTGCCAAGGAAAAAGGAACCATTAGCATCCCTAACTGCTCAGTGGGTAAAGAATCCGCCTGCAGTAAAGGAGACACAGGAGACTCGGGTTCTATCTCCGGGTGGGGAAGATCCCCTGGAGGAAGAAAGGGCAACGCACTCCAGTACTCTTGCCTGGAGAATCCCATGGACAGAGGAGCCTGGTGGGCTACAGTCCACAGGGTCACAAAGAGTCGGACACGACTAAGCAACTAAATGTAAGCATAAACCTAAGCACAATATCCCCCAGGGGAGTATCATTCCCACCCCTTTTGCCTCCTTCCTACCTGAGGCAGTGCTGTCTGCATTTCCTCCAGGATCCTATCCCTTATGTAAAAAGTGATGAGTGTGACGGGAGTGTGGATCAGTGGAGGAGAGGTCCAAGAGGTGGCCTGGGAGAAGAATGTGCTTCCACCAAGCTGCTCTGGGGCGGGAGAGTCGGGGGCAAAACCCAGAGCCATTCCTCAGGCCCTGGGAGGCAGTGTCCCTTCCCCTAAACCACCTCCTGCTCATCCTCCAGCTGTGCTCCAAGGGCCAGCACAGCGCCTTTGACTTGCCGGTTCCGAGGCTCCCAGGAAGCGGGTAAGAAGGAGCTCACAGCTGGATCTGGGAAATGGACAGAAAAAGGGTGGCTAGAAGGAGAGAGGGAGGGAGAAGGGAAGATGGGGGGGGAGGGGATGGCTGGGGAGAGGCCCTGCCAGCCTCTGGCTCTGGTCTGGGTCAGGGAAAGACAGGCGGCTCAGAGGCCCAAAGCTATAGCACTCGGCAGCAAGTGCAGAGTATTGACCACGGCCCTTCAGTCCCAGGAAAATTCCTGAGAAGCCTAGTGGTGGTCCAGTCCAAGGAAGGGTGCTTCCTGTGCCCTGTCACCAGCCTGCTCAGCTCTCCGGGTAAGCAGGACAATCCACACCCTATTTTGCAAACAAGGAGACTGCTGCTCAAACTGGTTAAATGGTTTGCCCAAGGTCACCAAGACACTCATGTCTTTTCCATGAATTATGACTGTTCCTCTCCTATTTCATAAACAGTTTGAGGAAGTTTGTAATAAAATGCATGCTTGCAAAAGTGCTTTGAGTGTATTCCTTCCGCAGCTATTTGGTATTCTCTACGTGCCTGACATTATTCTAGACTGAAAGGTAGACAAAGAAAGACAGAGCTTTTGTGAGCTGCTGCTCCGCCATATCGTTATCTCGTGATAAGTGCTCTGAAGGAAATGAAGGCAAGTGACAGTAAGCGGAGGGAGGGAGCATTGATTTTAGATAGGATGGTCGGGAAGATGGCATTTAAGCAGGTGCAAGGGCCTGAGGCAAACTTGAGTTTGGAGCCTTGGCATCCGTGGAGAAGGGCGGCATGGCTGGAGTAGAGAGATCAGGCCGGAGGCCTCCACAGTGAGGAGTTGAAAGCTAGTAGGATGGAAGATGCCAGGAGGTTGAGAGGCAGGGAGTGCCATGATCCCAAGGACGTTTTAGAATAGGCTTCCTGCTGCCTTGAGGAGAGTGGGCTGGCGGGAGGCAGACAGGAAGTGGCTTCTGTAGTGATGTGGACGAGAGGCACTGATGGACCAGGGATGGCCATGGAACTGAGAGAGGAAATCAGAAGTCGTGTCAGAGAGAGAGGGGTAAATAGGGCACTCACCTTGGGGTCTGAGAGTGCTGTTCTGTCGCCATGACCCTGAGCCCTGGCTGCCCAGCTTGGAGTGGTGAGACTTGAGAGAGAAATAAGATGGCCCGGTTCCTAGAGAAAGGGCTGAGAGAGGATGTGACAAGAACTCTGACAACTGCAGCCCCTAGACAGCAACTCAGGTGTGAGGACCAAGGTCAGGCACGAAATCCTGCTGGAGAGGGGTCATCAGATGGGGCCAACCAGCTGGGTGCTCCTTCAGAGAGCAGGGCATTGGATCTCCTGCTCATGAAGAGTAATAACTAAGTTTTGCATTATAGGACTGAAGAAGCAAGGTATAAAGCACAGATGATACACCAACATCACCTCCACACCCACACCCGCGACTAATCAATGGCCCCAGCCTTCCACTGAACTGGGACTCAGCTTCACCGTCTTTTCCACACAGACCTCCAACAGTACTTCCAACCAGCTTGTGAAACACAGGCTTAACCTCCTCCTCATTCTAGTGCAGAGGAGTGAGCACCAAACCTGCAGTCAGGACATCTGGGCCTTAGTTTTGCTTTTGTCTTTGGCTTGCCTGGAAAATTCCATGATCAGAGGAGCCTGGAGCCTGGTGGGCTACAGTCCATGGGGTTGCAAAGAGTTGGACGAGACTGAGGAACTGAGCATGCACGCACGCAGACAGTGTATTTAGCCTCTGAAAGCCTCACTTTTGTACCTGTTAAAGGGAATTCTTATTCCTATGTCACATATTTGCTAGGAGGGCCAAGTGAAGGAAGTAGGAAAGGACTTCGCCTAGTGTCTGGTACAGGTAGGCATCAACCAGTGATTTTTAATGAATTGTTTGCTTTCAAATGCCGATGCTGCCCTTTCTCTCTTTCTGCGTGTGCTGGGTCTTCACTGCTGCGTGGGCTTTCTCTGGTTGCAGCCAGCAGGGTTTACTCTCTATTTGTGGTGTACGGGCTTCTCATTGTGGTGGCGTCTCTTGATGCAGAACAAAGGCTTTGGGGCAAGTGGGCTTCAGTAGCTGCGGCACATGGGCTTAGTTGCCTGGAAGCAGGTGGAATCTTGCCGGACCAGGGATCAAACTTGTGTCCCCTGCATTGGCAGGCAGATTATTAACCGCTGGACCACCAAAGAGATCTGGCATCAATAAACGTTTTTTTAAAAATAGTCCCCTTTGCCTCCCTCATGCTTCTACTCCCCAATGTGCTTGCGCACGCACATACACCCCCCAGCACACACACACACTTACATACACATAAGGCATAAGAGGATAGAAAAATTTATCCTAACAGCTGACACTGGGATTGATCTTAGGGAGGGAACTCTCTTTTGTTCAGGAAATTACCTTGATAAGTCTCTAAGGATATGGATTAGCAGAAGTCAAGGAAACAAAAAGGTAGCTGAACAGCTCTGCATTAAAAGTGAGATGAAATTCAGGGGCAGCGGGAAGCAGAATAGCCCAGTGGTGTGGGCACTACACAGCATCTTGGTGGGGTGGGCAATGCACTTTTAAAGAATAAGTGTGTCTAATATTCAATGCAAAGTTGTTTTCACTTCTGAGATATAAAACCCTGTCTGTCTTAAAGAGTTCATACCACATGATTCCATTTATATAAAACTCTAGGAAATGCAAACCAATCCATAGCGACAGGAAGCAAATCAGTGGTTGGCCAAGGTGGGAGGGGGAGGAGGAGACATTGGGGGAGGGGGTGAGCTTGTTCAGTATCTTCACTGGGGTGATGTTTCAAAACTTATCAAATTGAACACTTTAAATAAGTGCAGTTTAAAAAGTCATTTATATCAATTTTATCCAAAGTGGTTGATCTCTCATGCTTCTAGATGCACCAATTTTCTCCAACTTTCAACAGGTAACGACTCCCTCCCCCAAACATTTTTTTCTGTCTCCCCACAACTCAGTCAAGTCTGACACAGCTGTGAATGCCTGGTGTGAGTGGTTTAGGGGCAGAATTCAAAGGAGGGAATTGAATCCCATGTCTAAATTGAAACTGCCAAACTAGGATGGCTTGTGTGGATCAGGAGACTATCCATAAATGAGTTAATTCAGCAGAAGCATGAGCTCAAAACCAAGGTGCTCATGAGAGTCCTCCCTCGAAATTCTTGTAAGTCTTGGGATAGAGCACGGGATTTCCATTGGATGTGTGACGGGGGCTCAGGCCAGTGTCATAAATCTTAAGGTGCAGAGAGAGATCAGTCGGCACTTGGATTCCTTGCACAGACACAGAAGCCCAGATGGGCACCCAAAGAGCGCCCCCGCTGGCCACACTTCCTCACTGCTGCTGCTGCTAAGTCACTTCAGTCGTGTCCGACTCTGTGTGACCCCATAGACGGAAGCCCACCAGGCTCCCCCATCGCGTGTCAAAGCCAGTCTCTCCCTCTCAGGAGAAGAGGAGGTGGCTCCTGGCAGAACTGGATTTCCTCTGTAAAGAAACATCCGACATGGGAATGATCAGAACAAAGAAGGGAGGTTGGCCGCTCAGCAAACCTGGAGTGCCAAGCCTCCTCTGCTGTCTTCGATCTTCTAGCCGGTCGATCCTGATCAGCCTCATAACACACACTGTAGCAACATTCCCCTGAACCAGCACACTGCCATTGCAACTGAGGTCAGTCGGCTCTTGGGGACGTGGCCCTTTAGGTCCCTCCGCTCTGCAAGGTTCTCTGCTCCAGAGAGACGAGATCTTCTCCAGTCCTTTCCTCCCCGCTCCACCCATACCCATCCTCATCCCACCCTGGAACATCACAGCAGAAACCGAATCAACCACTCCTTCTGAGGGGATAATCAAAGCGTGGTGTCTCTGGAGAGGACCCGGCTCCGTGGAGCAAGTCTTTAATTTCAAGCTGACAAGACCGCAAGTGTGCACCCTGGGCTCTCCGATAGGCAAGATGGATGGATGGCCAGGGAGTCCAGCTGGCGAGTGAGAGCGGGCGGAGGGTGGAAGGACCCAGATGGGGAGGGGTACAGAGCTTCTCAGGTGGGCAAAGGGGGCCATCTGCTCTGCAGGTCTGCTTGCTCTCTGCAAACCTGAGCTGCTGGCATCTCCCCTCATTGCCCAGAGGGAGGTCTACAGCCTCAGATAAAGCTCCTGCCCATTTTCCCACCAGATATGGGGCAGGAAGAAACCCTGAAAGACAACCCAGGGTCATGGAACATCCCAAGGGCAGAGAGTGGACCCTAAATACAGATCCTTGGCCTCCTGAACCCAGATGGCCTGAGCTGCCCCCTGGGGAAAGGGCCTCACTGAGATATCAAGAAACTGAGACTTTACAGAAACTTTCACACGCTTGGAAGCAGGCATCCCTGGGGCTCTTGTCATCATCCTGTCCTCAAGAGAAAACTTGCCCATGGAGGTAGGGAATCCTGCCCAAGGTCACAACACAAGTCAATGATGAAACCAAGATTGTCAGAGAGTAAGTCTGGCATTCACAAATGAGACGTCTCAAGACCTTGGTAAGGCCTCTATTTCTTAAAAAAAGACAAACAAAACCCACAGGACTCATTGGATAACCCCGGTGCCACTCCAGGCTGCAGCAGCTGGGAGACAGAGAGGCCCTGGCCAGCTCAGCAACTCTGTGGGTCAAATCCAGGCCTCAACAGAAGGACAGATTATTTCCTGGCTGGGCCTTCAAAGAACTGAAATCACAAACAGCCCCGAACAGACCCACCGCCCTCTCTACAACTCTCTGGGCTCCTGGCACGGCGCTCCAGCCGTCAGCCACTGCCATGCTGGGTGGAGGGTTTTTGTGGGCAGATGACTAAGACCTGGATGGGCTGGCAGCTGTCAGGAGAACAGCCCCAACCTGAGCCCAGAACCAGGCTGCCTGCTTCCTTTCCCGCGGCCCCACCTGCTGATACTGGGCCTGAGCATCTACCCTGGCTCCTTCGGGAATTATGTCAGGGCTGACACCCTCAAGGCCTCAGTTTCCCCATCTGTAAAATGGAAGGAGACAGGAACCCCCACCTCTGCCTCTTCCTCAGGGACCCTGTGAGTGGGGCTCCTGGGTGACGATGGTACTGAACCTGTCTGGAGAGTTCAGCACACTGTGGGAACGTGTCAGAAGTTGGGGTCTGGCTGACATCCACAGAGGAGCTGGAGGGGGCTCCTCACTGTAACGGGAGAGCTGGCTGGGTGGTGCCTGGTGCCACCCCCACCCACCCATAGTCCACAGAACTAAGAATGCTCTCACTGAGCACAGCTGGACTGGTCCACTTGCTCTCTTAGACAACTCTGGGGAGCCCGTCTGGTCTCCTGGCTCCACTGGAAACCTCTGCAGGCCAGATGCAGGTCTGTCTCGTGCCCCGTGCAGGCTGAGCACACAGCGACTTGATCAGCCCCTGCCCTCTGACATGACCCAGTCATGCTCCGGATGGGGAGGTGGCTGGCCTTTGATATAGGAAAGCCTTGAAGCTGGCCCCGGGAAACAGGCCCTCCTCTCAGGGGCAGTAAGAGTCCTAGAGGGTGGCCTGGGGAGTGGGTCCTCAGTGCCCTTTCCAAGGCCTGTCCCTCTCTGCTGTCATCTGTGTCATCAGGCTAGCACTGAACTCCAGGACACTCCAGCCTGGGTCCTGGCCAAATGGAAGAAGTGATTACTTCAACCCTTAATGATACAGGGTTGCTGGGGGCTGTGCAGGAAATGCCCCCATCCACCACCGCCAAAGGAACCTAGCTGCCCTTTCTCCTGTGCCCACGCCCCACAGTCCCCAGGGATTCCGGGTAGGGTGCGAGCTGGCCCAGCTCCTGCCTCCTTCCTCGGTCTTTAATATTCATGAGCACTCCTAGCAGGGGAGCTAAAAATGTTCCGCTCCTAAATCTAACTGCTTTACAGAAGCCTAATTAAATTCTTTGGTGGAAGGGGGGAAAAAGTGACCTTCAAAACTGCCAAAGCTCGTCGGAGTGGCTCGTCCCAGAAACCTCTCGCCTCCTCTCCCCTCCCGCTGCGGTGGCCTTTCCTCTGGTGAAGAAACTCTCCCCCACCCCTCCGGCTGAGGGTCCAGAGGATGTTCCAGGGGTGGGCCCCTGACGGCGTGACTGCCTCCTGTCCGAGTAACACAGTGATGGAGGCTCTTCTAGCCACCAGATGAGCTCGGTCCCTGCTGGAAACTGCAATCTCAGCCAGCAGATGGGGTTGAGGGGGGACAGATGGCAACAGAGAGGGGTCAGCTATGGTGGAGAGAGGGTGACAGGGAGCATCCCCACACTCTTCCGCAGCAAGTTACTCTGGGAATTTCAGACTTCCTCTTCCCCTGGCTGCCTCGTCTGTACATCCTGGCAAGGCCCAGATGGGCAGGGGAGAGAGGCCAGCCCTTTGCAAACCTGTGCCTGGGAACTCGCATCCATATTTGCTGCTTCTGTTTACCAGGGACAAACAGCCATGTCCCCAGAGGCCAGTGAAGGAAGCTGTTCCTTTTTGAGGTTCTCTGAATAGAAAGAAGGAGGGTCTAAATCCCCCACCTTCCTCTCTGTGACCTGAAAAGAGTTCCCTCCTCCTGATAAGGGCTTCCTAGGTGGCTCAGGGGTAAAGAATCCTCCTGCAATGCAGGAGACCCAGGCTTGATCCCTGTATTGGGAAGATCCCCTGGAGGAGGGCCTGGCAACCCACTCCAGTATTCTTGTCTGGAAAATCCCATGGACAGAAGAGCTTGATGGGCTACAGTCCATGAGGTCACAAGAAGTCGGACACAACTGAAGTGACTGAGCACACCTCCTGAGAAAGTGGAAGAGATGTCAGGAGGGAGGTGGTGAGGATGTGAATTCCGAGCCCCTCACCTGAGTGGTGTCAGAGTTTGCCCTTGATGATGGTGCAGACACGGCTGAGGTTCAGCAAAACCCTCCTGCAGGAGAAGAAAGAGTCTGGGCAGAATCCCTCAGGCAGGGGGCAGGAAGAGACCTAGAGACCTAGATCCACACGGCGAACAAGCATCGGGCCAGCTCTCAGAGGACCTGGATTAACACAAGCTGAGTGAACACGGATGCTCACGCATGCCTGCAAGGAGATGGCAGAGGTGCAAACTGAGACCAGCTGGTTTCTTTTCTACTTTGGGAGGAGGTGATTTTTAGCATGTCCAAGTTCATCTTCTGATTGGTTGCCAAGGTGACTTTAGTGGTAAAGAAACTGTCAGTCAATGCAGAAGACACGGGTTCAATCCCTGGGTTGGAAAGATCCCCTGGAGAAGGAAATGGCAACCCACGACAGTACTCTTGCCTGGAAAAGGCCATGGCCAGAGGAGCCTGGTGGGCTACAGTCCATGGGGCTGCAAAGAGGTGGACACGACTGAGCACACACACACACACACACACACACACACAAGTCATTCACAGACTATGTCACAGGGCAGCTTGATGATTGGGAACTGATAAGCCTTCATGACACCCTGGCTGGCCATGAGCCATTCATTCCTGGGATTGTGTATTCTTCAAAATCAGTTTCTTCCTGGTCATTTTGAGGCTGTCAGGATAGACTCTGCTTGGTGGGCAAACTGTCAGTGGTCACTGCATCCATCCTAGCCCATGCAGAATTGGAGTCTAGAAAACCAAGCTCCCAAGTAGTCTACAGAGGTCAGGCATAGCCAGCAGCCCTGGACCGCCAGAGAGGACAGCACAGCCTCCCTCTGTGGTCTCCCCATCAGGGCCCTCTCACTGCATCTGTCTCCTCTCTCCACTCATTCTTGACTCCCCCTCTACGCCTGTCCTCTTGGGGTGTTCCATTCCCTCCCCAGACCCAAATCCTTTCCACTGTAGTGTCCAGCTCCCCGAGGGGGCACTTCCCAAGCCAGGCCTGCACGCAGCCCAGGCAGGCTTCTCCCTGGCCCTGACCCTCAGGCTGGCCAAGCTGCTTGGAGCCCCTCACTGCCTGAGCTAGAACCAAACTCCTTCATGGACCTGACCCTTAACTCCCTTCAAGAGGTTCCTGTTCGTGCTCTGAATACCTTTGGGAGCTCCCTGTGTGCCCTCAGAGACACAAAGTCTTCAAAGAAAGTGAATGAATCTGAGGTGGAATGAAAATGAAAGAATAAACAAACATTCATTAAGCCCGGGAGGCGAGACAGTGCACTGGGTGATGAAGGGGAGCAGGGCGTGAAAACAGGCTTGTCCCCCCGCCCCCAGGAAAGCTCAGTCTGAGAAATAAGAAGAGTGAGCAAAGGAAGGGGGTCGGTGAATGAACGCAGATGAGAGAGAGCAAGCAGGCGGGTGAGTGGGTGCCTGGACAGAGCACGGACACCCAGGTTCCGGGGGCCCCCCGCGCTGCTCCCGGTCAGAGGCGTTTTCTCACCCGCCTGAACCCCACAACCCACTCTTCCTCTTGGGGCTCCCTCAGGGCCGGCCCTCCCCAAGGTGAGTGTTCAGACGCCTTCTCCATCCTTCCCTCCACTACTGAGTCTATTTTGGTGTTTCTGCTGCACGAGGCATGCCTCCCTCTGCTCACAGCTGCTGCTTTCCCACTCCGCCTTCCGAGGCCTTGAATCAAATGGGAGTGAGCAGGGCTGCCCCCATCTTGGACTGAAACCCGGCCTGCTCAGGCCTACTCCAGGGGAAGCGCTTGGGTGACAAGGAGCCCCACCAATGGCCAAATAAGGGAACCTGAGTTAATGGCCAGACATGCTGGTCTGGGGCAGCGCCCCCACCCCCTGCCCCCCCACCATGCCAGGGCCTGGGGAGGGGTCCCTGAAGCAGAAAGAGGAAGGACCTGTGCCCCCAGTCAGGGGGGTATAAAGGCACTGTCAGGCTCCTGCAGCATCCTTCAGCTCAGTTCAGTTCAGTCGCTCAGTCCTGTCCGATTCTTTGCGACCCTATGGACTGCTTCATGCCAGGCCTCCCTGTCCGTCACCAACTCCCGGAGCTTGCTCAAACTCATGTCCATCAAGTCAGTGATGCCATCCAACCATCTCATCCTCTGTCGTCCCCTTCTCCTCCTGCCCTCAATCTTTCCCAGCATCAGGGTCTTTTCCAATGAGTCAGTTCTTCACATCATGTGGCCAAAGTATTGGAGTTTCAGCTTCAGCATCAGTCTTTGCAAGGCTGTTAACAATTACACACTGTTAAAGCATGTTATGGGTTTCCCTAGTGGCTCAAATGGCAAAGAATCCACTTGCATTGTGGGAGACCTGGGTTCGACTGCTGGGTCGGGAAGATCCGCTGGAGAAGGGAATGGTTACCCACTCCAGTATTCTTGCCTAGAGAATTCCAGGGACAGACGAGCTCAGCGGGCTACAGTCCATGGAGTCACAAAGAGTCGGATACACCTGAGCAACTAACACGCACACAAAACATGTTACGCTGAACAATAAAAATAAACATTTCTGGTGTGTAAATTAATGGTAATTATTTTTCAGTAAGGGTTTCCCTGGTGGCTCAGTGGTAAAGAATCTGCCTGTCAATGCGGGAGACTAGGGTTCAATCCCTAGGTTGGGAAGATTCCCTGGAGAAGGAAATGGCAACCCACTCCAGTATTCTTGCCTGGGAAATGCCACGGACAGAGGAGCCTGGTGGGCTACAGTCCATGAGGGACTAAACAACAACAGCAAATAGTTATTTACTTTTAATGCTGGAACACAACTTCTGAGTTTCACGGGTGCGGGCTTGTCTTAATATCGCTACTACAGCCTTGTTTGGTCCCTTGAGACAGTTATCCCTAGGACTTGAGGTGTGGCCCTCTACCCTCCCCGTACCATAGTGTATATGTGTGTGTGCAGGGGGTGGGGTACAGTGCTAGGGTTCCAGATTTTATGCAGATGTTTCCAAAGATCTGTGTAGCTTTAAGCCATGTGCAGAGAAGATGTGGTTTGACCTGGGATCCCTTAGACAAGTCAGTGTCTGACGCTCTGTTACCATGAATGGGCATCAGAGTATAGCAGATGCTCTTGGCAGGGGGTGGACACCCAGACCCCATCTTCAGGAACCAGGCCTTCAGTTCTCCAACTGCCGGGGCACTGCCTGCTGATGGCTTCCCAACAATATCCTTGCAAAAGGGAGCTGCCCTCCCCAATGTTAGGGACCTTCCACAGAGGCTGCCCACAACCAAAGACTTATCCATGTGGGATGCAGAGGTTTGACCCCCTCACCTCCACTCGAGGTAACGCTGAAGAACCTTGGTCTCAGCACTTGGCTTGGCCAAGGTCTTGTAACTACGTGTGCTTACCTTGTCCCTCTGCCCCGTCCTGTTTCCCTCACTCTCTTATGGGTGTTATTCTCCTACAGCAGGGATCCCCAGCCTCTATGATCTAATGCCTGATGATCTGAGGTGGAATTGATATGATAATAATATAAATAAAGTGCGCAAGGGAGGTTCAGGAGGGAGGGGACATGTGTATACCAATGGCTGATTCATGCTGATGTATGGCAGAAACCAATGCAACATTGTAAAGCAATTATCTTCCGATTAAAAATAAATACATTAAAAAAAAATAAAGTGCACAATAAATGTAACACACTTGAATCATCCTAACACCATTCTCTGCCCCAGTTCTTGGGAAAATTGTCTTCCATGAAACTGGTCTCTGGTGCCAAAAAGGTTAGGGACCGTCCCCAGAAATCCTCTTGAGTGTGCCTCCCTGTCTCGGAGCCTGAGATCTAAGAAGGTAGCCAAGTTGTAGCCAGTTAAATGTGATAAGGAGAGCACACAGCTTAGCACGGTGCCTGACTGATGGCTGTTCTGATCCTCCGTGGAGGGCACTGTTTCCCAGCCCTGGCTGAATATCAAAATCAGCTGTGTGGCCCAGAAAAAAGAGAGCCAGATGTTTAGGGCACTTCCCCAGAGATTTTGATTCAGGAGGACTGAAACTGGTCCCAGATCTCTGAATTCTCAGAAGTTCTACAAGTGTTTCTGACGGACAGCCAGGGATGACAAGCACTGACCCAGGTCATCTGTCTCCCCCACCATCACCTCTTTAATTTACAGGCAAGAACCACAGACCCATGTAGGGCAAAGTGACCTGTTCAAGGGCAGGCAGATACTTAGCTGCCCAGATAGGGCTCAATTCATTAATCCTGACTCACTCAGGGTCAGTGCCTGGCAGGGACATGGGGGCGGGGAACCATCTGGAAAAGGCCCTTGAGTCCAACTCTCTCCCACAGAATCACAAGGTAATCACATTTATTAATCAGATCTCAGAACATCTGGCCTGGTTGGCAATATAAAGGCAGTGTAGGTTTAAGCACGCTGAGCTCCCAGAGGAGGGAGTCCTCAATGTGATGTGATCATCAGGGAGGTCTTCAAGGAGGAGTTGCGCCCTATACCAAACTTTACAGAATGGTGAGACTTTGGTTAGGGAGCAGGCAGTAAGGATGCCAACACCAGAACAAGTCATGTCAATCAGAGGTCAATCAGTTTCTAAGGAAACCAATGCTGATCTGTATTCTCATCATCCTTCTGGCAAGACTGAGGGATCTCAGGGACACTCAGACTCATGGACCAGCAGGCAACAATTGCCCAGTTTTTAGCAAAATGTATTCTATTCTAAAGATTAAAACTTAGATGAGGGTTTGTTTAGAAGCCGGTTGATCCGTGCTTCAGTAGCCCCACTTCCCTCTAAGTGTTTAAGTCCCAGAAGCAGTGGAGCTATGTGTTATAGCAGAGGCAGAGACTAAGCCTGAGTTCACACTTATAACCTGTGTGAACTTGGCCAAGTTTCTTAACCTCTCTGAGCCTCTACTTGTTCAACTTTAAAATGGGGACAATAAAACTTGCCCTCCTCCCTCTCTCTCGGTTATTAGAAGGATCAAATGGTACCATGATGGCCAGAACACTTTTTTACACAGCAAAGCACACCAAAGGTGTGAGCTGCTACTATTTTCCACATTTCTCTCTTTAAATTCAGTATGCAAAGCCCAGGGAGTTTTCCGTCAATGCCCAGCACCCTACAGTGAGCCATATGGGGAACAGAGACAAGAGCAAAGTTCCCCCAACCTGACCCTAATGCTTTTTCCAGTACCAATATAGCATCATAACTCTTCCTCAAATCTTTCTTCTCTCTCTAATTTCTTAGGCACTACGGGGAATTGTGCATTCTCACCTTGCCCTAAATTTGTAGTCTTTGATGCCTCCTAATCTTTTGATCCCCTCTGCAGCAGCCTGCCCGCCTGTGTCCTTCCTGCCTGTGTGTCATCTTAAGGGTCCCCCATCTATCCTTTCTTCACTTTGGGCATGCTAAACTCAGTCTGAGATCAGCTCCTCCAGGGCCCCAGATAATTATAATCCCCCTCTCTGTAGGATTTCCATCCTCCCATTTATAACACTGGAAGAATGTTACCTGCTGATTCATTCATAGAGAGACACTCAGCTGGGCACCAGGGATACAGAGGCTCTAAGTGATCTGGGGACTTCCCTAGTGGCCCAGTGGTTAAGACTCCATATTCCCAATGCAAGGGGCACAGGTTTGATCCCTGATTGAGGAACTAAGATCCCACATGCCTTGGACAAAATAAATAAATAAACCCTACAGAATTGTTAACTATAGTCACTGTGTTGGGCTTTGTGCTGTGGTAAGTCGTTTCAGTCGTGTCTGACTCTTTACGACCCTATGGACTGTAGCCTGCCAGGCTCCTCTGTCCATGGGATTCTCCAGACAAGAATACTGGAGTGGGTTGCCATGCCCTCCTCCTGGGGATCTTCCCAACCCAGGGATCGAACCCATGTCTTTTACATCTCCTGCATTGGAAGGAGGGTTTTTTTTTTTTTTTAACCACTAGCGCCACCTGGGAAGCCCCATGTTGTACATTACATTCCTATAAAATAAATAAGGATCTGTAAAAGAGCCTTGATGGCTCACCACCAGTCATTGCCAGGCTAGATGGAGGGGAGCCAGCCTGTCATGGAGCCTGGGCTGGAGGACTGGACTCAGGTTCTCAACTTCTGTTTGCTCCCCTCCCCTGGTATCTTCTTCTGTTCAAATCCATCCTCTGCTGCAGAAACCTCCTGCTGCTCTGTGCCAGCTTCCAGGTCTCCAATGTCAAACCCTTGGGGAGTCTCTCTGCCCCCCATCCCCTCCCCAGCCCTCTCCCCAGCCTTTTCCCCACAGAGTCCCTTCCAAGTCCAACAGCCCAGCTCTGATTCTGGATTCTAGGAGAGACAGTCACGTCCACCACCCTGGGGTGTGGTGCCAGCCAAACTAATCAATGGCAGAGCAGTAGATTAAGGGGCCAGGCCCGAAGCCATCCATCACTGTCGTTTACCCCGGCCTGTCAGCCTGCAAATGGAAAAGGAGATGATGTGAAACAACCCATCTGCAGGTTTTTAACGCTCTTTACAAATTGCTGTGGTGAATAACTTGTTGCCTGTATTTATCCCTTTTCAAATTGTCTCTTAGCTACAGTCATCCGTCTTCATTCTACACCCTGATGGCGCGTGCATTGCCAGTTGGGCAACCTCATTATTTCCCTGACTCCCCTGCCAGGAGGAGGAAGGGGATGAAGCGGGGGAGGGGAGACAGAGGAAGAAGGGGAGGGAGAAGGGGTGGGAGGGTGTTGGCAGGGGAGGGGCCAGGCTAGGGAAGCAGCTTGGGCAAGAGCCTAGTCAGCTGGGATCAGACCCCAAAGGTCCTCACCTCCCCAGCCTCTGGTAGGAGAACCTGCCCTCTTTCAGAGATTTGACCTGGGACTGCCCTTCACAGAGATCGCTTAGGACACACCAACCCCCACCCTCAGTTACCAGACCAATGGTCAGAATTTACAAGTCACGGTCATAGACGAGGGTCACTCTCTATCCCCACCCTTAAGCAGAGTCCATCTGCCAATCCAATTACAACACTTTATCATGGAAAAGTTATTTTGATATTTCTCCATCCTCATCCCCTGTACGTCAAGACCTGCCACTTCCTCCTCTGCATCGAGACGGTCCCTGTGTTTTAGTTTCCACCACCTTAAAGTCTGTCTGGCATTCCTTCTTCCCCAGCTCACAGCCATAGCCTCCTAACTGGTTAATTTCTCCTCCAGCCCACCCTCCTTCACTCTTAGCAGAAAAATGAAACTTCTTTCAGAGGCCATGTTCTTTCTTAACTCCATCAGTATTTTCCAGTGATCCATGTGCTCCCTGCATTAGAATCACTTGGCCACCCCGCCCCAGACCACTGATGCAAGGAAGCAGAAGGCTGGTTTTAAACAAGTTTTCCAGCTGGTTAGTGTGCACTGCAGGGGAGGAAGGTCATGGCCCTAGACATTCCATTTGACATCTGAGAGATGCAGTGATTTGCCCCAGGTCACACAGCTAGTTGGCAGCTGAACGGGAAGCAGTAATCCAGTGCCCTTCCTGCTACACTCCAGGAAAATCCTTGTGTGCACAATAGCTGTTGGTGTGTGCATCTCTCTGACTGGAACATAAGCTTCTTGAGGAAAAGGACAATGTCGTATGCCCCCTCTGTATCCCCCACTTTCTCCTCCAAGTTCAGCACAAGTCCTGGTATATTGATATTTTTGGTAAGCCAGAAAAGTGAAGAGCAGTGTTCAATAAGTGAAGCCCCACATTCATGTCTTGCTCCAGAGAAGGAAGATCGTGTGGGCAGCTGAGGGCAGGAAGCCCCTTTGCAGGGCTCAGAGCTCCTCCCTTCTTGTTGATGTACTGCAAACCAAACCAAAACCCACCTTGCTGTGAAGTGTGGCATTTCTGACACTGCATCCAATATTTCTGCTCTGTCTTCCACAGCAGACCTGTAAATATTTGAAAGCAGCTGTCAGGATCCACTTAGACGTTCTCTCTTCCAGGTTGAAAGTCCCCAGCTCCCTCAACCACTGCTCTCATGGTTTGATACACAGATCACCACCCCCACCCCACCCCAGGCATGGCAGTTCCCCCCGCTCCGAATGCCATCCATTTGTCAATGTCCTTGCTCAACTGCAATGAAATACAATGCTCCAGATGTAGTCTGGCCACTGCCAAACACAGAGGGACAAACCATTATCTCCCCACTTCTGGGCTCTGGGTTTCGATTAATACAGTCCAAGATTGCATTAGCTCCCTGGCAGCTTCACCCACTGCTGGCGCACACGGTACTTTGTCTGCTAATCCATCTAACTTGATTACTGTCTAATCCACAATTCTCCATCTTGTCCCCAAGGGTTACATCAAAGTCTTTACAAAACGCCTTGCTCAAATCTAGATAGGCCATGTCCACAGCTCATCATGTGTCTACCAGCCCAGAATACCTAACAACCCCCAAAAGAGACCATTTTGGCTGGACCTGGGCTTGGTGAACCCAAGATGATGCTAGTGATCCCTCCTCTTCTTTCCTGTGGGCATGTGAACCATCCACTCAATAGACTTTGCTCAGGGACCTCTACGGAGCTTTCCTCACCTAAGGTGCTTGCTCAGCGCCCGAACTGAACAACTGCGATGGGCTACCTGATGGATTACACCTTTCGTGCTGTTTATGGTGGTAAGCACAGGTTGCCTGGGGGAAACACAGAGAGGGGAGTGGGTCCAAATACCACAAACTCAAGAATGCCCCTGGAGGCTGTAAATAACCTGATAGAGGGATTCTGAGTCTCTGGGTTGGGAAATGTACTAACAATGCCTGATGTATTTCACTCTCCCTGCACGGGGTCTGAGTCAAAGAAAATATGAAAAAAAATCACTGGAATCCCAATTCTGCCAAACCATTTCCTTTCTCCTATAATTAGGTACTCCAGATTTTTAGTATCATTTTTTTGTGTGTGTTTGTTTCTTCTGATCTCCACAGGCTATTTTTAGACCAATCATGACTCACTTTTTGAAAGGCGTTAAAGAAAAAGGCTTTTTTTCCCCAGCAATCAAATGTTCCTGTCCTCTGGGTGACATGTATCTAGGTAAGTCATAGCTGGGTGACAGACAAGGGGGCCTGGGAGAGCATGTGGGAGGAAGGCCCCTGCTATGGGCTGGGGAGCGGTGAGGGGAGACATCACACACACAGGGACCTTCAGCCCCTGGCCGGCCCCACTGATGAACCCTTACTGCTTCCTCCAAGAGGGAGAAGAATGCAGTTTCTCAGAGAAACAGTGCTGAAGGCAAGAAGGCAGAGCTCTGGAAAAGGAGATGGCTGTGAGCTGTCAGCAGTGGGAGGGGCTGTCCATCAAAGTAGTGAGCTCCCTGTCTCCGGAAGTAATCAAACTGAGCATGATAACAATCTTAGCGTTCAAGGCCCTTTCTGATGCTGACTCTGTAACATCTGCCAGAGAGGCTGCTGGGAAAATTCCAGCTCCAAAAATGAAATCAAGACACAATGTCCCAGGGCTTGTCTGACCGTGGAGCTCCAGGAAGGATGAGACACTGACACTTGCAGCCGTGCCAGTGCTTGTCCCCCACACAGTGACAACACAGGGAGGGGAGGGGTGCCCCTGCATTCGGCCTTTCTAGAGTGAACCATCTGAGCGGCAAGTCCTTGAACGTTCTCTGCCCCAACCGTTGCCACAGTCACTACCTAGTTAGCATATATACTCTCACTGCCTCCCCAAAGGGCCTTGAATGTAATTTACTAGCTGGTCATGGATTCCTTGTCTGCTTCCTTTAAGTGTGCAGAAGCCTTACAGAGACTCTTGTAGACCCAGTTCCTTCTTTCTGGGAGTTTACAATCTAAGATCAACCTGCTGAAATGAACACACATGTGGAACATACTGCCACAGAGCAGTGACACAAACCTGGAGCAATTCAAAGGCCCTGGGTGTGACACTGCGAGAGTGTGTGTGCACACGCGTGGGCACACATGTGCTTGTGTATATGTGTGTGCAGGAGAGGGGAAATTATCGCATTTGCTTTGGGTCATCTCTAAACTGCATGAGTGCTTTCTTCACCCACCAAGAGTCTGCCATGTTTCCCCTATCCCACCCTCATGACATTTAAACTCAACTCCCAGGGAGGACAAAGTTACCGATGAGAGGGGCCAAAGGAAGGCTTGGAACCGTACAGTTTGCAAATCCCTTCCCCATCCATTATTCTGAGATCGTCCATCCAGTCACCAAATAGTTATCCAGCACCTACCGTGCTTCAGGCACTGTGCCTGGCACTGAAAGTACAGCAGTGACCAAAGCCAGACCTAGTGCCTGATCCCGCATGAAGCTCACAGCCTAGTGAACACAGACATTAGCAATCAGAAACAGTGTCCTTACGGTTCACTCTACTAAGTGCAAGACCAGAAAATTATATAGTGCTGTGGAGCTTGTAACACAGAGCTGACCTAATCCAGACTCAGGGAGGGAGAGGAGGGGACTTTCAGGCTAGAAGCTGAAGGATGAGGGACAGGTAACCAGAGAGAGGTAGGGAGGTGGGACGACAAGAGGGAGCCTGGCCTGCTGGATTAAAAGATGCAGCCACCTGTGAAGGGCATGCATGTTCATCCAGGGAACATGGAATGCCTACACATGTGTCACATGCTTTGGGGTGCTGGAGACGTGTGGTGTCCAAGGCAGCTGCAGCCCTGCTCTTCAGTCTAGACAGGAGGTAGGCATTGTATCTTTGATGTGATTTTTTTATTGAAATACAGTTAATTTACAGTGTTGTGTACAGCAACATGATTCAGTTACAGACACATGCGCACACACACAATCCTTTTTCAGACTCTTTTCCATGATAGGTTATTACAAGATGTTAAATATAGTTCCCTGTGCTATACAGTAGGTCCTTATTAATTATCTATTTTAAATATAGTAGTATGTGTCTTTTAATCTCAAACTCCTAATTTATACCTCCCCATCCCCTTTCTCTTAGGTAACCATGTTTGTTTTCTATGTCTGTGAGTCTATTTCTGTTTTGTAACTAAGTCCATTTGAATCATTTATTTTAGATTCCACATTTAAGTGACATTGTCTGAAATTTTTCTTTCCCTGTCTGGCTTACTTCACCTAGTATGATCACCTCTAGGTCCACTCATGTTGCTGCAAATGGCATTATTTCATTCTTTTTATGGCTGAGTAATATTCCATTGTATATATGTACCACATCTTCTTTATCCACTCATCTCTTGATGGACATTTAAGTTGCTTGAATGTCTTGACTATTGTAAACAGTGCAGCTATGAACATTGGGGTGCATGGATCTTTTTGAATTAGAAATTTTGTCTTTCCTGGATATATGCCCAGGAGTGGAATTGCTGGATCATAGGTAACTCTATTTTCAGTTTTTAAAGGAACCTCCATACTGTTCTCCATAGCATCAAAGCAGACATCCTTAAACTTCAGAAATAATTGCTTCATGACAATTATTGTCCTCCCACCTCTCCACCCATCTCTGATTACCTGTCCCTCATCCTTCAGCTCCTAGCCTGAATGTCCCCTCTCCTCCCTGCCTGAGTCTGGATTAGGTCAGCTCTGGGTTACAAGCTCCACAGCACTACATAATTTTTTGATCTTGCACTTAGTGGAGTGAATCCTCCCAAGGAAAATGTCAGAGTAGAGGGCAAATTTCCTTACCTGCAAAATGGAACAGGACCTGCCTGGCACACACTTCAGAGTTGCAATTAATTCCACCAAGTCAGTTTTGATGGCTGGTTGAGTGGCAGAGGCTGGGGAGGCAGAGAGAAGTGGAGGATTCCTACCTCCATTGCCTGGTGGATGACGATGCGAGATTTGTTAACTAAGACAGGGACGTGAGACCAGAACAGTTTTGAGCATGTTCCATGAGGATAATTTGGGGAGTATTCAGCTCATCCCAGGTCTGTATTCTCCAGGGACATGATGACGAGGAATCGAGGGAAGTCTAAGAAGAGGTACTGATTAAGCTTGTTCTTGGGCAAATAGAATGGGAGTGTGAGGGAAGCACTTCAGTTCAGTTCAGTTCAGTTCAGTCGCTCAGTCGTGTCCGACTCTTTGCGACCCCATGAATCACAGCACGCCAGGCCTCCCTGTCCATCACCAACTCCCAGAGTTCACTCAAACTCATGTCCACAGAGTCGGTGATGCCATCCAGCCATCTCATTCTCCGTCGTCCCCTTCTCCTCCCGCCCCCAACCTTTCCCAGCATCAGAGTCTTTTCCAGTGAGTCAACTCGTCGCATGAGGTGGCCAAAGTATTGGAGTTTCAGCTTTAGCATCAGTCCCTCCAATGAACATCCAGGATTGATCTCCTTTAGAATGGACTGGTTGGATCTCCTTGCAGTATAAGGGACTCTCAAGAGTCTTCTCCAACACCACAGTTCAAAAGCATCGATTCTTCGGCGATCAGCTTTCTTCACAGTCCAACTCTCACATCCATGACCATGGGAAAAACCATTGCCTTGACTAGACGGACCTTGGTTGGCAAAGTAATGTCTCTGCTTTTTAATATACTATCAAGGTTGGTCATAACTTTCCTTCCAAGGAGGAAGCGTTTTTTAATTTCATGGCTGCAATCAGCATCCGCAGTGATTTTGGAGCCCAAAAAAATAAAGTCTGACACTGTTTTCACTGTTTTTCCATCTATTTCCCATGAAGTGATGGGACCAGATGCCATGATCTTTGTTTTCTGAATGTTGAGCTTCAAGCCAACCTTTTCACTCTCCTCTTTCACTTTCATCAAGAGGCTTTTGAGTTCCTCTTCACTTTCTGCCATAAGGGTGGCGTCATCTGCATATCTGAGGTTATTGGTATTTCTCCCAGCAATCTTGATTCCAGCTTGTGCTTCTTCCAGCCCAGCGTTCCTCATGATGTACTCTGCATATAAGTTAAATAAGCAAGGTGACAATATATAACCTTGACGTACACCTTTTCCTAGGGAAGCACTTAGTAGAGAAGAATTCCAGGAAAGGGCCAAGGCTTGAAGGCTTATTTGGGGACTTGGAGCCCCTGGTGGCTCAGACAGTAAAGAGTCTGCCTGCAGTGCGGGAGACCTGGGTTTGATCCATGTTGGGAAGATCCTCTGGAAAAGGAAATAGCAACCCTCTCCAGTATTCTTGCATGGAGAATCCCATGGACATGGGATCGCAAAGAGTCGGACATGACTGAGTGACTTCACTTTCACTTTGTGTGGCTGGAGCAGGACCATGCACACACATCACAGAAGGATGGGAGCCAGGCAGAGGGTAGGATGCTGAGGAGTTTGGACTTTGTTCCAAACAGGAGTCATTGAAAAGTGTTGAGAAAGAAAATGACATGGTCAGATTTACCCTCTGGAAAAAAAAAATCGTTGCGTCTGCAGAGTTGTGGGTGGCTTGGGAGCAGCAAGAGGCAAGGGGAGATGATGGCTGGGGAATTGGCAGGGGCATCTAGGAGCTCAAAAGCACAGGATGAGGGGACTTTTAGGGTGTGGAAAGGTGAGCCATGGAGGGAGGAAGTGAAGGTGAATTCCAGATTGATTTCCTGCTCATCCCATTGAATGTTGAACTTGAAAATTTCATGAAAAATAGAAAATTAGAGATACCAAGGGAACATTTCATGCAAAGATGGGCACAATAAAGGACAGAAATATATGGACCTAACAGAAGCAGAAGATATTAAGAAGAGGTGGCAAGAATACACAGAAGAACTGTACAAAAAATCTTAATGATCCAGATAATCACGATGGTGTGATCACTCACCTAGAGCCAGACATCTTGGAATGCGAAGTCAAGTAAGACTTATGAAGCATTACTACAAACAAAGCTAGTGGAGGTGACAGAATTCCAGTTGAGGTATTTCAGATCCTAAAAGATGATGCTGTGAAAGTGCTGCACTCAACATGCCAGCAAATTTGGAAAACTCAGCAGTGGCCACAGGACTGGAAAAGATCAGTTTTCATTCCAATCCCAAAGAAAGGCAATGCCAAAGAATGTTCAAACTACCTCACAATTGCAATCATCTCACACACTAACAAAGTAATGCTCAAAATTCTCCAAGCCAGGCTTCAGCAATATGTGAACCATGAACTTCCAGATGTTCAAGCTGGATTTAGAAAAGGCAAAGGAACCAGAGATCAAATTGCCAACATCCGTTGGATCATCGAAAAAGCAAGAGAGTTCCAGAAAAACCTTTACTTCTGCTTTATTGACTACGCCAAAACCTTTGACTGTGTGGACCACAACTAACTGTGGAAAACTCTTCAAGAGATGGGAATGCCAGACCACCTGACATGCCTCCTGAGGAATCCATTTTCAGGTCAAGAAGCAACAGTTAGAACCAGAAATGGGACAACGGACTGGTTCCACATTGAGAAAGGAGTATGTCAAGGCTGTATATTGTCACCTTGCTTGCTTAACTTACATGCAGAGTACGTCATATGAAATGCCAGACTGGATGAACCACAAGCTGGAATCAAAATTGCTGGGAGAAATATCAACAACCACAGATATGCAGATGACACCACCCTTATGGCAGAAAGTGAAGAAGAACTAAAGAGCCGACTGATGAAAGTGAAAGAGGAGAGTGAAAAAGCTGGCTTAAAACTCAACATTCAAAAAACTAAGATCATGGCATCTGGTCCCATCACTTCATGGCAAATAGATGGGCAAACAATGGAAACAGTGAGAGATTTTCTTTTCTTAGGCTCCAAAATCACTGCAGATGGTGATTGCAACCATGAAATTAAGAGACGCTTGCTCCTTGGAAGAAAAGCTATGACCAACCTAGATAGCATATTAAAAAGCAGAGACGTTACTTTGCCAACAAAAGTCTGTCTAGTCAAAGTTACGGTTTTTCCGATAGTTATATATGGATGTGAGAGTTGGACCATGAAGAAAATTGCGTGCTGAAGAACTGATGCTTTTGAACTGTGGTGCTGGAGAAGACTCTTGAGAGTCCTTGGACTGCAAGGAGATCCAACCAGTCCATCCTAAAGGAGATCAGTCCTGGGTATTCATTGGAAGGACTGATGCTTAAGCTAAAACTCCAGTACTTTGGCCACCTGATGAGAAGAACTGACTCATTGGAAAAGACCCTGATGCTGGAATAGATTGAAAGCAGGAGGAGAAGGGGACAACAGAAGATGAGATGGTTGGAAAGTATCACCAACTCAATGGACACGAGTTTGAGAAAGTTCTGGGAGTTGGTGATGGACAAGGAAGCCTGGTGTGCTGCAGTCCGTTGGGTTGCAAAGAGTCAGACACAACTAAGCAACTGAACTGAACTGAGAGATGTACAGAGGTGGCCGGATAAAGGAATCGAGACCAGCAGCACAACAGGGATGAGCTTGCAGGGTGGAGGCAGATCCAGGTTTGAGGATGAAAATGGAGGCTGAGATCCTCCTGCCACTTCCACGGAAACAACCTGCTTCCCCCTCTGCCTCTTGGGCTGCATGTGACCATTTGTCCTGTTGCTTAGGGCAAACCCCAGAGGAAGTGCTAAACCTTCTTCTCTTCCACCTTCACTTTCTCCCCACATCCCAGCCATCAGTTCCACCTGCAGGCCCTCTCCCTCTCCCAGGCAGGCAGGCACAGGTGTCCTGTTCCCTCTGCCTGCTCACAGTCCCTGTCGTCTTTCTCCCGGGACCACACGACAGCCCCTACCTAAGCCCTCCTTCCCATTCTCACCCTCTTCCTGTCTCTCCAAGCCCATTCCCTCCAGCAGTGATCAGGCCAGGTCACTGCCAAGCATAACACCCTCCAGGGGCTCCTCTTCACCATCAGAACTGAACTAAATGCTGACTCCTTGTTTGGCTCTCAGCTCTGCCTGAGTTTGTCCCTGGGCCGTCCCACTCCTGTCTCTCTTGCACTATGGTTCTCTCTGCTCCTTGGGCTGCCAACCTTGTTCCCCACTGAGAGCCTTGGGGTTTGCAGAATCTACTGCCTCCTGGCTCTTCTTGTCATGTGGATACCTACAAGAGCATCACTCTGTGGAGACCTCCCTGAGGGCAGCCACCCACCACTATCCCTTGTTTTCCTTGCTTATCGATTTGCTTATTACCTGTCTCCCACATGCTAGCTGAAAGCTCACCCAGGGCTGGGTCTGTTCACCATCACACCCTGGGGCCTCACAAGTGCTTGCTCTAGCTGGTTACCTGCAGATGCCTGCTGGATAGTTGCATAAATAAACAATGGAACAGATGGGCATAAAGGTGACATCGGATGCTAGGAGAAAATAAACCCCACAGACATAGAATGTACAGTCAGGGAGAGACAGTCAAGCTGGAGAAGAAGGAAAAGAATCGAGAGATACTGTTATGAAACAAATCAAGGAAAAAGAGAATTGTTCAATGGAAGGACTGGTTCCATTTCCAAACATTGCTAGAGGGCCATTGTAAGGGCCCAAAAACTTCCTTTGTCTTTCATGAGAGGGGATTACTTAGGACCCAAGGGAACAGTGGAGGGCTGGCAGGTGGCTGCCAAGGACTGGTGTGATTGACTGGAATGGAGGGTTGGGTGGGGCATATCTGGCTGGAGCAGGTGGGCTAGGGTATCCAGGCAAAGGAGAATTTTCTCTTAAAGACTGGCTTCTGGCCTGAGCAGAAAGAATAGAAGAGAAAGATAAGCATCTGAGATTACACAGCAAGAAACGAACTGGGCTCCTCAGAGGTTTACAGAAATATATCCTGCCCCAGACAGAGTCAAACTGATGTGCATTCCACATGCACTTAAAAGCAAGGGCTACACTGGGAAGAGCTAAGGAGGGGTTTTAGATGGCATGGCTGGCCTCTCCTCTAGGTCCTAAGCAGTTTATTCTAGAATGGTATTGAAACATGTAAAATATCATATGTGAAACGAATCGCCAGTCCGGGTTTGATGCATGATACAGGGTGTTCAGGACTGGTGCACTGGGATGACCCAGAGGGATGGGATAGGGAGGGAGGTGGGGGGGGTCAGGATGGGGAACACATGTACACCCATGGCGGATTTATGTCAATGTATGGCAAAACCAATACAATATTGTAAAGTAATTAGCCTCCAATTAAAACAAATAAATTTATATTTTAAAAAAAGGAAGAAGTTTATTCTGGCCCCAACAATGAACTCCCAGCCCGCATAGCCAAGCCAGAGGCCAGCAGTGATTGGACATCCACCCAAAGAGGTGATGGAGGGACTAATCAGCTGTTGCTTCTTGAACATGCCCTTTATGAGGTCTCACCCGAGACCCCAAGTGGATCATCAGCGTGTTCCCCCAGTCACCCACTTCTACGGCCCCCACAGGAGCACAGGTCAGTACAGCTCCCTCTAGCTTGTCACATTTCCAGCAATAAAGATATTCAGCACCAACTTAGATATGACACCCAAGCATCTGTCCAGTCTTAACTTGCACTGCGAACCAGAGCCTGGCTCTGAGCGAGCTTCTCTATTGGCCTCAGCGTCTAGTGGACAGAAAGGAACTTACATCCTGCTGTGGTGGGTGGGAAGCTGGTGTAGGGAATGGAGAGCAAAGATGTGGGTTTCTCATGTCTCACAAAGTAATTAAGGGTCAGCTTTGTACCCAGTCCCACTCCCCCACACACACTTGCTCCATTCAAATTTACAGTTGCAGGAGATGTGGTGGATTAAGAGCCAAAGGAGGCAGGTTTCAATCTTCATTCTATCCCCAACTAGCTCTGTGATGCTAGATATGTCACTTACTCCCTGTGGATCAGTAAAAAAAGGAGGATGTGGGATAGGGAGCTAGAAGCACCTCTCAGTTGCCTCCATCTTTCTCAGAGACTATCCGAATATCTGAGTCTGATTAATCACTGCATCCCTCAAGCTCAGCAGTCAACTCTCAAAGACTGTATGATCACTGGGTGAAAGCCTGACGCTCCCTCGGGGATGCTAGCACAGTTTGGTCATTTGAGTTGCGCGATGGAAACAGGCTGAAAGAGGGGCGAAGGACGCATGAAAGATTCTCAGATCAAAAGACAAGAGGTTCAGCAAGGGCATTGTACACCTTCTGAGAGAGGAGCAAGAGGGGCGGGAAGGAAACAGCTGGGCTTTTCCAAGGAGAATTTGTGGTCCAGGGGAAGAGAGAGAACTTCCCCGCAGTCCGCCCCGACAGGAAACAAGGAAACATGTCAGCTATGAGATTGAAGGGCTGAGAGAGGTGGTGTGGAAGGTGCAGGCAGCTTTGGCGCCAAACAACTAACCCCAAACAGCTCCAACAAGATATCCATGTTTAGCAGGCTTTGAGGAAATTGGGGATTATGAATTGGCCCAGAGGTAGCAGAGGCTTATCCAAGTTGGGGACAGGGAAGGATATGAAGTAGCCAAAGACACATCACAAAGAGTGGATGCTGGTGGTCCCACTCCCACTGAGGGTGGTTTGCCTCCAGAATCTTTTCTTAAGGAAATTGTTGCCTTCCCCTAAAACCAGACGGGGCAAAGCCTGGAGCATGAACCATGGGGACCAGCGCCAGGGAGAGAAATGCATTTAAACGTGTCTGGGGTGACCAGGATGGGGTGTGTGATGGGGGTGTGTGATGAACTGTGTAGGTCTGTGTTCTCCCAACAGGCAGTCTTCCTTCGAGTGCCTCCTCCAGTGATCTGATGAGGAGTCTTCTACTCCTGTCTCCTGGTCCATCAGCTTCTTTTCATGCACTTTACCCCTTGCTCTGCTCACCCTGAGCCCCATTGAGAGCTCACACTTCAAACAAAAAACTAAACATAAACAGAGCCCCCACCCCCAGGCAGGACACTCGGAACCAGTCAGTTCCCCCTTTTAAATATGGCCTGGGCTGAGCACTGGAAGATCGATGTTTCCTTTTCTTCTCCAGCCCCACATGGTTTCCCAGGCCTCCAGAAAATAAGATTAAGAGGCTGGAGGGCAGCAGCCCCTGTGTCAGGAAGGGCAACACCAGCGCTCAGAAGAGACCATGATAGATGGTCAATTCTCCCCTCATCAGAGCGAAAGGTGGTCTGATTGGGAGTAATTCCCACCATCTTGGGAGGGGAGAGCTCCGAGCAGGGAGCCACGGAGTCTGAGAGACGCTCTTCTCTAGGTTCTGCCGAGCTGGGAAGGGTGCTCCATGGGCCTGGGCCCCTCCCTCTCCGCCTACAGCATCTCCTCTTCCCAAACTCGCCTTGCGCTCCATGCTCAGAACAGGCAGCTGATGAGGCTGGTTCCCCACACTGACCGCAGCCAGGGTCCTCCGTGACTTCCCACTGCGGTCCACACGCCCCCAGGATGGGTCCCAGACAGAGTCCAGGGTCAGGACAGTGTGCAAGTTCCCTCCCCAGGATGGTATGCAGATGGTATGAGGAATCAGCCCACCACCCTCTGGGAAAGAAAAAACCTTGAAGAGGCTGCCAGATTCAGCAAATAAAAATACAGACCACTGAGACTTTCCTGGTGGTCCCTTGGTTAGGAAGCCACCTGCCAATGCAGGGACATGGGTTAGATCCCTAGTCCTGGAAGATCCCACATGCGGCAGAGCAACAAAAGCCCATGTGCCACAACTACTGAGCCTGCACTCTGGAGCCCACAAGCCACAACTACTGAAGCTCATGTTCCCAGGAGCCCATGGTCCCCAGTGAGGGAAGCCACAGCAGTGAAAAGCCCACGCACCATGATGAAGAGTAGGTCCGCTAGCCACAACTAGAGAAAGCCCTTGCATTGCAATGAAGACCCAGGGCAGCCAAAATTGATAAATTAATTAACTTAAAAAAATACAGAATGCCCAGTCCAACTTGAATTTCAGATAAACAATGAATAATTATTTCATATAAGTATGTCCCAAATATTATTGGGACAGGCTTATACTAAACAATTATCTGTTACTTATCTGAAATTCACATTCAACCAGGCTACATTTTTCCTGGCAGCCCTCTCTGTGGACCTTCTGTGAAACACAGGCACCCTAAAAAGGAGGCTGATTAAAAGGAAGGTTACTCCCCAGCAGTCACTGCATGCCTTAAGAGTTCTGTTAAGGGAGTTCCTAAGCCCTCCAGGAAACCCTGGGCATAACCTCAGTTCCCACACGTTCTACACAAAGCATCACCCAGCAGTTGGCCCAATGGTCACCAGCAGAGCTGCTTGCTGGCAGGCTGAGCCAGGTCTCTGCCATCCCCCCACCCCGACCTCGACCCTGCCGCTCTGAGGTCAGCTTCCTTGTAAATGTTCCTCTGCCATTTAACTTGCTGTCACTCAGATAGGTCCAAATGCTTTCTTAGAGAGGGGATGTCCTGTCCTATCCCGTGACTGTGATTCCAGTCTAAACCATTCCCTTCAAACCGGGAGCAAGGGGAAAGCTGGAGACCCGCCCTTCTCTTTGTCCCACAGATTGCAATCTATCCCCACTTCAGGGCCCCCAGGCATGGAAGGAGAGGCCCTCCTTCCATCCACCTGGCTGCAGAGTCTATTACCTGCTGCCCTCTGCTCCTGTCTGGGCTAATTGCGGCTGGCACACAGGAGGGGCCGCTAATGGGCTCCCTCTGCACAGACTCAGCTGGCAGATGGAGGCATGCAATTGCCTCCTTTCCCAACCATTAGGCGGAGCAGCCAACTTCACACACCAGCCCTTGGCTGGACAGCACAGCATATGGACTGGCAGGGGACACAGGGCTGGAAGCCACTCTGTCTCAGCCTTCGTCAGACAGCAAAGGCACTCAAGGTGCTGGGGGCTATGGCTGGGGCCAAGGGCAAACTCCCCAGGAGAACCAGTTGTCAGGCTGCTAGCCAGAGGCTCAAACCCAGGCTCTCTGCACCTCCACCTTTTTCTAGCAAAAGGCACACAGAGCAGGCCCCCAGGCTTCTGGGGTTCGTCCCATTGCTCCTGACCCTGGCCAGGGGATGGGGCAAATCAGCTAGGGCAGCCCATTCTTGGGACTCTGAGGAATCCTCACGTGGGGTGAAGAAGAAATGGTCACCTACCCCTTAGAATGATGCCCACCCTTTGCACCCCACTAAGACCAACACATCTTCCAGAATTCTTCTTAAACATCACTTCCTCTGGGCAGCCTTCCCTGATGTTTCAAACTAGGTCAGACCTCTCAATACTCCTTCCCATAGTACCCTGAGGTTCTTTTTCATATCACTCATTGAAATAATTACTCCGGGAAGGGTTAGAATTCACACCCAACAGCTTAGTAGGTAAGACAAGTAACAATTTCCCACAACTGGCTGCCTCCTTCCGAGGTTCTCCCTTCCTGCTGATGGTTGGGGCCATGGGGTTGGTTGTGTAGGAGGCCAATTTGCCAGTAGATAGTTGTTGTCCAGTCACCTTGTCATGTCCAACTCTTTGTGACCCCATGGACTGCAGCACGCCAGGCCTCTCTGTCCCTTACCATCTCCTGAAGCTTGCCAATGTTCATGTCCATTGCATCGGTGATGCCATTCAGTCATCCTCTAATGCCCTCTTCTCCTCCTGCCCTCAATCTTTCCCAGCATCAGGGACTTTTCCAATGAATCATCTGTTCACATCAGATGATCAAAATACTGGAGCTTCAGCTTCAGCATCAGCCTCTACAATAAATATTCAGTGTTGATATTCCTTAAGATTGACTGGTTTGATCTCCTTGCTGTCCAAGGGATTTTCAGGAGTCTTCTCCAGCACCACAGTTCAAAGGCATCAATTCAGTAGATAGTAACTCAATTTAAAACATTCTTTTTTGGAGAGTCGATCAAGAATCGAAGTCCCCCGAAGGCTTCCTTAGTGGCTCGGTGGTAAAGAATCTGCCTGCCCATGCAGAAGAGACAGGTTTGATCCCTAATCTGGGAAGATCCCATATGCCAGGAGCAACTAAACCTGAGCACCACAACTACTGAGCCTGTGCTCTGGAGCCCGGGAGCCGCAACTCGAGAAAAGTCTGCACAGCAACAAAGACCCAGTATGGCCAAAAATAAATTAAAAAAATATTTTTTACATGAATCAGAGTCCCTTAGGTTGTCATTTCTTTTGCTTCAAGGAAGCTCCTTGTCCCATGCTCCTTCCTTGGATGGCGTGTGAGGGTGGGGGTGGGGGAGAAGCACACATGGACGCCCTCTGAGTTATTGTCAGCCGCGTGAGCCAGGCCACTTGTTCCTGGTTCCAGCCTGATGTCCCCTGGCCCCACCCGACCCATTCTGGCACCCCAATCAAACCCCCAGGTGAAGTCCAATCAGGTGGCAGCCTCATTCCGACCTCAGGACTCTTTCCTCCACCAGTTCTTTCAGTGTTTCTGCCAGCCCCGCTCAGGGACACACAGGAACCCGCTCTCCTTGTTGCATACAGGGCACAGCAGCCAGGAGCACTAACTCAAGCCCACCCCAGACACCTCTGTCTACCAAAGCTGCAGTTTCACCTGTGTCATACCACTGGGAGCCCCTCCTCTCCTCCAGCTACACTTGGAAAGCAGGACGTAAGCGCCAAGATTCTCAGGATCCCCACACCTCCCTGGGAGCAGCTCTCTCACCCACCCTGCCCTGAACTTGACACCAGGGAGGGTGATGTGGAGAAGCAAGGATGTTCAGAGTGCACACCCTCCCTTCCTGTGACCAGAGAGCTCCCTCCTTCCTCTGCTTCCGGTGGAGTGGGAAGGGCCCTTTCCTGTATCTCTTCCCCACACCCTCTGTTCAACTCTATGCTCAGACCTTCAAGCTTTGCCCTTACAATGCAAAGCATTGCTTTGTAAATGAATAAAATGTATTTATCCCTACAAATGAGGCTGTCAAAACCACAGTTTCACTAAGGTCTTTAAAAAGCCAAGCAGCGACCTCTTGTTCCAGAGTCATTCACTTTCTCCTATGCTTTCTTGACTATAAGAGAAAGGTGAGGGGTGACAGCTTTCAGACCCAGATTTTTAATAACCTTACGAGCACACTGCAGATGTGAACCCCATCACTCACATGCATCTTGGTGGAGAAGAGGTGGAAACTCTACAGCCACTGATCGCTCAAGGCCCTCACAATTCCTGCAGGCAGTCGAGGTTCCATGACCTAGTGAGGGAATAAGATCAATACACAAATAACTGCAGCCTAAGGCAGACCTGGCGTGCTGTGATTCATGGGGTCGCAAAGAATCAGTCACGACTGAGCAACTGAACTGAACTGAACTGAACTGAAGGCGGGACCTGGAAAATGCCACGAGTAAGGGGCAAGGGCTCTAGGAAGGTCAATCCAGCAGGAGGTCTCATCAATTAGAGTGCTTTTTCTCAACTTCTTTTTTTTCACCCATGACCCCAATAATGCTTTCTCTCACTGTCTACTGTATTCCACTAGTTAAGAACAGTTTGTTAACTTCACTCTCAGCAGTTTTATGCACAAAAGCAATAGATGTGCTGGTTATGATTTTTCGAACTACACATTGTCCCTGGCCACCCCCACCCTACTTCACGCAGATTTTTTTTTTATTTATAAATTTTGAATTTATTCAGCTTTTTTTAAAAAAAGACACATCTACTGAATAAAAACAAGGTACATTTGTAATTACCAAGAAGGATTACAAATTAAATGATGTTAAGAAATTGAAATGTGTTTTTCCAGAGTGAAAACCTGCCCAACAGGGTAAATTCTGATGCTCTTCTGTTCTTAAATATTTATTTCCTCATTTGTAACAAGAGTGGGCCATTTCTGCCTCAAATAAAAAACATCCAGTTTTAGACAAAATATTGAATTTCTGGACATGGATTTCTAGACTCATATTCCCATGTTGCTATCCAGACAATTTTAAATATTAAGAGCCTTGATAGGGTATTTCCCTTTCCACTCTTGCTATGACCTTTGCTTTTTTTAAATTTAATTATTTTATTTATTTTACTTTACAATATTGTATTGGTTTTGCCACACATTGACTTGAATCCGCCATGAGTGTACATGTGTTCCCCATCCTGAATCCCCTTTCCACCTCCCTCCCCATTCCATCCCTCTGGGTCATCCCAGTGCATCAGCCCCGAACACCCTGCATCATGCATCAAACCTGGACTGGCGATTCGTTTCACATGTGATATTTTACATGTTTCAATGCCGTTCTCCCATATCATTCCACCCTCGCCCTCTCCCACAGAGTCCAAAAGACTGTTCAATACATCTGTGTCTCTTTTGCTGTCTCACATACAGGGTTATCGTTACCATCTTTCTAAATTCCATATAAGTGCATTAGTATTGTATTAGTGGTTTTCTTTCTGGCTTACTTCACTCTGTATAATAGGCTCCAGTTTTATCCACCTGATGAGATCTGATTCAAATGTATTCTTTTTAATGGCTGAGTAATATTCCATTGTGTATATGTACCATAGCTTTCTTATCCATTCGTCTGCTGATGGATATCTAGGTTGCTTCCATGTCCTGGCTACTATAAACAGTGTTGCAATGAACATTGGGGTACACGTGTCTTTCAATTCTGGTTTCCTCAGTGTGTATGTCCAGCAGTGGGATTGCTGGGTCATATGGAAGTTCTATTTCCAGTTTTTTAAGGAATCTCCACACTGTTCTCCGTAGTGGCTGTACTAGTTTGCATTGCCACCAACAGTGTAAGAGGGTTCACTTTTCTCCACACCCTCTCCAGCATTTATTGCTTGTAGACTTTTGGATAGCAGCCATTCTGGCTGGCTTGAAAAGGTACCTCATTGTGGTTTTGATATGCATTTCTCTGATAATGAGTGATGTTGAGCATCTTTTCATGTGTTTGTTAGCCATCTGTATGTCTTCTTTGGAGAAATGTCAGTTTAGTTCTTTGGCCCACTTTTTGATTGGGTCATTTATTTTTCTGGGATTGAACTGCAAGAGTTGCTTGTATATTTTTGAGATTAATCCTTTGTCAGTTGCTTCATTTGCTATTATTTTCTCCCATTCTGAAGGTTGTCTTTCACCTTGCTTATAGTTTCCTTTACTGTGCAGAAGCTTTTAATTTTAATTAGGTCCCATTTGTTTATTTTTGTTTTAATTTCCAATATTCTGGGAGGTGGATCATAAAGGATCCTGCTGTGGTTTATGTCAGAGAGTGTTTTGTCTATGTTTTCCTATAGGAGTTTAATAGTTCCTGGTCTTACATTTAGATATTTAATCCATTTTAAATTTATTTTTGTGTATGGTGTTAGGGAGTGTTCTAGTTTCATTCTTTTACAAGTGATTAACCAGTTTTCCCAGCACCACTTGTTAAAGATTGTCTTTTCTCCATTGAATATTCTTGCCTCCTTTGTCAAAGATAAGGTGTCCATAGGTGCATGGATTTATCTCTGGGCTTTCTGTTTTGTTCCATTGATCTATATTTCTATCTTTGTGCCAGTACCATACTGTCTTGATGACTGTGGCTTTGTAATAGAGACTGAAGTCAGGCTGGTTGATTCCTCCAGTTCCATTCTTCTTTCTCAAGATTGCTTTGGCTACTCAAGGTTTTTTGTATTTCCATACAAATTGTGAAATTATTTGTTCTAGTTCTCTGAAAAATACCATTGGTAGCTTGATAGGGATTGCATTGAATCTATAGATTGCTTTGGGTAGTATACTCATTTTCACTATATTGATTCTTCCAATCCATGAACACAGTATATTTCTCCATCTGTTTGTGTCCTCTTTGAATTCTTTCACCAGTGTTTTATAGTTTTCTATATATAGGTCTTTTGTTTCTTTAGGTAGATATATTCCTAAGTATTTTATTCTTTTCGTTGCAATGGTGAATGGAATTGTTTCCTTAATTTCTCTTTCTGTTTTCTCACTGTTAGTGTATAGGAATGCAAGGGATTTCTGTGTGTTGATTTTATATCCTGCAAATTTACTATATTCATTGATTAGCTCTAGTAATTTTCTGGTGGAGTCTTTAGGGTTTCCTATGTAGAGGATCATGTCTTCTGCAAACAGTGAGAGTTTTACTTCTTTTTTTCCAATCTGGATTTCTTTTATTTCTTTTCCTGCTCTGATTGCTGTGGCCAAAACTTCCAAAACTATGTTGAATAGTAGTGGTGAGAGTGGGTATTCTTGTCTTGTTCCTGACTTTAGGGGAAATTCTTTCAATTTTTCACCATTGAGGATAATGTTTGCTGAGGGTTTGTCATATATAGCTTTTATTATGTTGAGGTATGTTCCCTCTATCCCTGCTTTCTGGAGGGTTTTTATAAAAAATGGATGCTGAATTTTGTCAAAGGCTTTCTCTGCATCTATTGAGATAATCATATGGTTTTTATTTTTCAATTTGTTAATGTGGTATATTACATTGATTGGTTTGCAGATATTGAAGAATCCTTGCATCCCTGGGATAAAGCCCACTTGGTCATGATGTATTAACTTTTTAATATGTTGTTGGATTCTGTTTGCTAGAATTTTGTTAAGGATTTTTGCATCTATGTTCCTCAGTGATATTGGCCTATAGGAAGCCCCAGCAGAAGGAGGATTTTCAAACTTGACATATGTCCAAGGAGGCTTTATGGGTGGTTAGGTTTAGGGTTCTAGGCAAAAAGAGAGGTGTGGTTGTCCTCAGAGAATGGCAAGGGGCTGAGCCTGGCAGGCAGGTGGGAGGTGAGCCTGGGACACCAGACTGGGTGATGTGTACTTAGAGGTGAAAGCTGCTCTGAAGGCTGGCTTGGAGTTGACTGGGGGAGCAGATGTGCTCACCCAGATGAGTGGGAGTGGTCTGACCTTCCAGGATATAGTCTCTGTTTTTTTACCCCTTCCTCTTTCCTCATCCTTCTACCCACATCCCTGCCCCCAAAGACTGAGCTAAGTTTGGGGAAAGAACTCTATCCAAAGCCCTGCCCAGCCTGGGCCTGTGAGTACATTCTGCCAGAGTTTTAATGAGGCCTGAAGCTTGGAGAATAGGAGAGATTAAATTCAAAGATATTTCATTAATTAGTATATTTTTAGCTATATATAACAGACAATTCAACTCAAAATCACTTAAACAATAAGGAATCTATTGGCTTGTGTAGTTCGGATGTCCAGTGGTAATGCTGGCTTCAGGATGAATTTGATCCAGAGGTTTGTGGTCCCCCATAAGACTCAGCTCTAGTTCTTTGTGATTCTTTCCACTCTGCCCTCCTAATATAGCAGTTTCATTCCCAAACTGAACTCCCTCATGGTAATGAAATTATTGCCAGCAGCTCTTGGGCACCATATTTCATCTTCCATAACCTGGAGGGGATAAAAAGCTTTTCTTCCCCCACCTTTTAACAAAATTCCCAACTTTCTCTGATTGGAAATCTTCAGTGACAACCAATTACTTCAGCCAGGAGAATCCTATGCATTGATTGGTTTGGTTCTGCTCCTCAACCAATCAATCACTGGGGTTAGGGTACTAGGAATACCATGATTGGCTTAGGCCAGTGATAGGCCAGCCCAGGAGTTCAGTCTCACTCAATAACAAGCTGCTATACCAAAAAAGGGTTTCCCAGATGACTCCGTGGTAAAGAATCTACCTGCCAATGTAGGAGACACAGGAGACGTGGGTTCGATCCCTGGGTCAGAAGGTTCCCTTGGAGGAGGAAATGGCAACCCACTTCAGTATTTTTACCTGGAAAATCCCATGGACAGAGGAGCCTGGTGGGCTACAGTCCATGGGGTTGCCTAAGAGTCAGACACAACAGGACACGACTGAGCACAACACAACAACAGCATAAGAAGGGGTGAGTGGACCCTGGGGAAGCAGACAGTGCTGTCCAACACGCATGCCTAGTTTACTTTCTTCATGAAAGGTAGAGTGAGAGCAAGAAGAGATTAGAACTGGAAACTCCAAAGTAATTTGAGAGTCATCCATTGACTTAACTCACCCGTATTCCCAAGGTCACACAAAATTGTAAGCTGGACAAAATGTATTCTCTCCGTTTCCTTTTTCTCTCCTTCCCCCTTCCATGTTTTCTCATCCTCTTGCTTGTCTAATGTCTTTACTCTTTTTCATCTCTGCATCCACAGTGCACCCTCAGTACTGCCTCTCCCCACCTCCTGGCTCTTCTCTCTCAAGCCCGTTCCTCCCTCCCTGCCCACATCTCCAGCCACCCTCTCCTGATGCCTCTGAGTTCAATTCCATCTCATCCAAACTGCTTGATTGGTTCTGCAGAAAAACAAAGCTAGCCAGAGCCATTATTGATGCATACAGTGTGCATTAGACTCAAAAAATATTTAAGGAAAATACTCCAGCAAATGGAGTCAATAAACTCCAAATCAAACATTCATTGAGAAGAGGAAGTCTGCCTTCAGCTAAGAGTGCTGGGAAACTGCTCACCATTTGGAAGCAAGAGCCTGAGGCTTGCTCACTGCCCTCCCTGACAATGCACCTCACCCGGAGCACACATTGAACCCTACACACCCCAGCTTCTCTCTTCTTCAGCCTCACCCAACCCTGCTTTCACCTCCCCACACTGCTCCAGACCCCCCACTTCTCATCCCAGCTGCTGAAGACATCACTGTTTTCCATACCTGCCCCCAGTGCAGTTCTCATGGGGGCTGATCAAGAAAGGGAATGATGACGAGCAGAGAGGGAAGAGGGGTGGGAGAACAGAGGCATCTACACTATGATATTTTTAGACTCAAAAATTACATCTTTAATAATCACAATTTTTCTTGAAAGAAAATAGGAGTTTGTCGTGTGGCATGTGTACGCTCCCTCCTCCTTGTCCCTGCAGCAGAGGAGATGGTAAGAGGAAGGGAAAGAGAGAGAGGAGAGAGACCGGAGAAAACCCAGAGGGTGATTAGCCCCACAGGACTGGAGTCAGTCTCAAGACTTTGTTCTGGTGGACTCCAGGGAAGAGGAGCCCAGGCTGAGGTCACACTGGGAGTCTGGGGGTGTCTCCTGAGCCCCAGGCTGCTCTAGAGACTGTTTAACATGAGCGGTCAGGACGGCAGAAATCAGCTTCCTCCAATGACTCTTTTATTGTCATCCCATTTTATTCAAGAGCTTTCACTCCCCCAGTGGCTTCTGGGTTGAAAAGCAGCTAGTACTTGACCTCCCAGGCCCTTCAGGAGAAAGATCCCTTCCAGCAGAAGGGGTTCTCCCTTATGGACCCTCCACCCACTGAGAATCCCCTAATCACACATCTCATGAACTTGATTCCCCTACACCATGTCATATGAGAGTTCCTCCATCATGTACAGACAGCACCATCCTGTGCTGGACAGCTCCCAAGGGAGCCAGGAGCTAAGAGGACAAGCCCCAGACCAAAGATCAAGAAACCTGGGACAGAGTCCACTATCTGCATGAATCCGGACGATTACTTCACCTATGTAGACCTCGGTTTCCCCAAATTACAACTAAGAGGTGAACAGGTCAGAAAGTTTTAGGTCAGGATCCATGAGGCCCCCGAATTTGCACAGGGAATGTGGTTTGTGGGTGTTTATTTCTGGTAACGGGCTTCTCAAGGCAGTCTGTGACCTCCCCAAAAGTTGAGAGCCATAGCAGGGGCCAGTGTCCAACAATGCCGTGCCTCAAGTGTTCCTGGCTTTACCAAACCTTCAGGTGGAATAGCTGTTTAAAGAGTCCTGACTTTGTCCTCTGAAGCGACCTTTAGTGTGGCCTCTCTAATGACCACAGCCACCACATCTGGCCTTCATAAGGCTGCTGCTCCTCCTTCCTTTGCAACCCATGTCAATACATAAACCCCTGGCTTTTCCTTCTAGTAGAGTTTAGGCAGGCTTCTTTTATTACAATAAATCTTCCTGAGAAAGGAAGAAAAATAAATAAAATACAAATAATATTAAGTCAGTCAAAGTCTCTAAACCCTATAGATTTCATTTAGAGCACCAAAGAGCTTATTTACAGTTCAAATTGACTCCTGAAATAATATATATCTTCACAGATGAACCAAAACTCTCATAGGCACCAGTTTGGATGATCTCTCGTCAAATGGCCTTTCTTCCCAACAAGGCTTTAAGCCCCAGCATCATACACTTCCAGGTGCCATCTTGCTTCTGGGCACCCAGACACCAAACTCCCTAAACATCTTGCCTCCTTTGAGGACAAACATCTTTTTTTAAAACTAAGACTTATCCCCATTTTCAGACCAACTGCCAATCACAGTGTCTCAAGCTCAACTAATCTGTGTTGAATTGATGACTAAATAAATAAGCAAGTTCATAAAGTAAGTTAATCAAAAAACTTTACTTCCATTACTTTTCCAGTTTCCACTCCTCCTAAGCTGAAGACCTCTGGCTCCATTCCCATCTAGTACAAATGATTTATGAAGTACTGGTTTCTGACCCCTCTGAGTTAGTGAGTCACTGAGAAATCCTGTGTCTGGTACATATCAACCCATCTCTGGAGGCTTCTAGAGTCTATTCCGTTCATTCTGTTGCTCAGTCGTGTCCGACTCTCTGCGACCCCGTGGACTGTAGCCTACCAGGCTTCCCCGTCCATGGGATTCTCCAGGTAAGAATACTGGAGTGGTTACCGTTTCCTTCTCCAGGGGATCTTCCCAACCCAGGGATCGAACCCGGGTCTCCCCCATTGGAGGCAGACGCTTTAACCTCTGAGCCACCAGGGAAGCCCCCTAGAGTCTATAGATTGATGTCTTTTCTCAGTAATGGAAAATTCAGATATTTCTTCTGCCCTGCTCTCTCTCTTCTTCTTCTGGGATTCCAGTGAACCATATATTAGACCTCATTTTTCCCTCTATTGTTTCGCTCTCTTTTCTATATTTTCCATCTTTTTCTCAGTGCTACACTGTAAACAGTTTCCTCTAGCTCCAATTCCAATTCAGTAAACTTTGCTTTAGCCATATCTAATCTGTTATTAAACCCATCCATGAAGTTCTTAGTTTCAGCTATTGCAATTTTAGTTCTAGAATTCCTTTTTTAAAATGTTACATATAAAAATGTATTTATAGCTTCCAATTCCCTGAAATGTTCAAGCTGGATCTTTATTGCTTTGAACATAGTAAGCACAGTCCTCTATGTCTAATAATTCCACTGTCTGATGCTTGTGGGACTCTGTTCCTATTGTCTGTTGTTTCTACTGGGTTTTGTTCACAGTGTCTTGTTTCCTTGTGTGTTGGTGATCTTTGAATGTGTGTTGAACATTAACTTTGCCCGAACTACCTTTCCTCCAGCCTTCTCAGAGAAATTTGAGGGTGAAGGACATTAATTCAAGCAGAGTTCCAACCCTGTTTCCTTCAAGGTTCCATCTCACACTGATTTTCAAAGGTTTTTTAGGAAACTACTCAGAAAGGTCTGAAAATGTGATCCATTCCTACAAATATCTGACACCCCAACATACACAACAACCCCCAAAATGTGCTGAAGTGTGCTGGGGCCAGGGAATGAGAAAGCCGTAAGGGAGTGGTCTCTTTCAGGAGATGTCGATCTTACTCTATCACAAACTCACCAAGCCCAGAGCCCAGCACCATTTTCTGTGCATCCAGAGCCAGAGGAGATTTCAGCTGAGCATGCCTGGAAAAAGGCAAGCATGAGAACAGACATCAGAGACCAGAGATCACAAATTTGCCACCTGACAGAGGTGCATTCCTTTTGTTAATGTATTTTGGTCATCTATTTGCTTATCGTTTTAAAATACTGCTCAGGACAGATTTGGACCAGGTTTTAAAAATCAAGAGATTTTAGCTTTTCCTGCTGGATTGGAGGTTCTGCTCACTGACACCAGGAGATGACCACTGGCTGGAGCCAAGGAGCAGCAGCCTCTAAGAAGCAAGTGCTCTTCAGGAGCCGAAGTTGCCACCACCCCAGCAACAAACTTCTGCCCTTAAGTCTGGCCACGTCCCTCTTCATGTAATTACTGCTTGGCTTCCCTCAGAGCTCAGTTGGTAAAGAATCCACCTGTGATGCAGGAGACCCCGGTTTGATTCCTGGGTCAGGAAGATCTGCTGGAGTAAGGGATAGGCTACCCACTCCAGTATTCTTGGGCTTCCCTTATGGCTCAGCTGGTAACGAATCCACCTGCAACGCAGGAGACCTGGGTTTGATCCCTGGGTTAGGAAGATCCCCTGGAGAAGGGAAAGGCTACCCACTCCAGTATTCTGGGCTGGAGAATCCCAATTCAGTTCAGTTCAGTCGCTCAGTCGTGTCCGACTCTTTGCAACCCCATGAACCGCAGCACGCCAGGCCTCCCTGTCCATCACCAACTCCCGGAGTCCACCCAAACCCATGTCCATCCAACTATCTCATCCTCTGTCATCCCCTTCTCCTTCTGCCCTCAATCTTTCCCAGCATCAGGGTCTTTTCCAATGAGTCAGCTTTTCGCATCAGGTGGCCAAAGTATTGGAGTTTCATGGGGTCGCAAAGAGTTGGACATGACTGAGCGACCTTCACTTTCACTTCCTGTAGGAATTCAACTTTATAGTCCTTAACCTCGAGAAAGGATGGTGTGTAATTCTGACCCTGGGATTTTCCAAAACTGGGAGAATTAGGGAGCACAGAGGCAGCAGAGAAATTAGCAAAGCAAGGGGGTCTCAGAGACCCCTTGAATGCTAGGAGATGGGGCACAGTTCCTGCTGGGCCCGCCCCACTATCCTGACCAGGCCCCCCTGCTCGGGTCACATGATTATGTTCAATACAACTTGGCCACTGCCTGCCGGGCTAACACTGGGTAATTCATTTAACATCTCTCATCCTCCATTGCCTTACCTGTAAAATAGGGATACAGACAGTTCCTGCTGACTCATGAGATTGTTGTGAAATTAGACAAGGCATGAAGAGGGACTATTATAACATCCTATCTGTGACAATGGAGTAGCCATCATGGTCAACAAAAGAGTCCGAAATGCAGTACTTGGATGCAATCTTAAAAATGACAGGATGATTTCTGTTCGTTTCCAAGGCAAACCATTCAATATTACAGTAATCCAGGCCTATGCCCCAACCAGTAATGCTGAAGAAGCCGAAATTAATCGGTTCTATGAAGACCTACAAGACCTTTTAGAACTAACACCCAAAAAAGATGTCCTTTTCATTCTAGGGGACTGGAATGCAAAAGTAGGAAGTCAAGAAACACCTGGAGTAACTGGCAAATTTGGCCTTGGAGCACGGAATGAAGCAGGGCAAAGGCTAATAGAGTTTTGTCAAGAGAATGCACTGGTCATAGCAAACACCCTCTTCCAACAACACAAGAGAAGACTCTACACATGGACATCACCAGATGGTCAACACCGAAATCAGATTGATTATATTCTTTGCAACCAAAGATGGAGAAGCTGTATACAGTTAGCGAAAACAAGACCAGGAGCTGACTGTGGCTCAGATCATGAACTCCTTATTGCGAAGTTCAGACTTAAATTGAAGAAAGTAGGGAAAACCACTAGACCATTCAGATATGACCTCAATCAAATCCCTTATGATTATGCAGTGGAAGTGAGAAATAGATTTAAGGGACTAGATCTGATTGATAGAGTGCCTGATGAACTCTGGACGGAGGTTCGTGACATTGTACAGGAGACAGGGACCAAGACCATCCCCATGGAAAAGAAATGCAAAAGTGCGAAATGGCTGTCTGAGGAGGCCTTACAAATAGCTGTAAAAAGAAGAGAGGCGAAAAGCAAAGGAGAAAAGGAAAGATATAAGCATCTGAATGCAGAGTTCCAAAGAATAGCAAGGAGAGATAAGAAAGCCTTCCTCAGTGATCAATGCAAAGAAATAGAGGAAAACAACAGAATAGGAAAAACAAGAGACCTCTTCAAGAAAATTAGAGATTCCAAGGGAACTTTTCATGCAAAGATGGGCTCGATAAAGGACAGAAATGGTATGGACCTAACAGAAGCAGAAGATATTAAGAAGAGGTGGCAGGAATACACAGAAGAACTGTACAAAAAAGATCTTCACGACCAAGATAGTCACGATAATGTGATCACTGACCTAGAGCCAGACATCTTGGAATGTGAAGTCAAGTGGGCCTTAGAAAGCATCACTACGAACAAAGCTAGTGGTGGTGATGGAATTCCAGTTGAGCTATTTCAAGTCTTGAAAGATGATGCTGTGAAAGTGCTGCACTCAATATGCCAGCAGATTTGGAAAACTCAGCAGTGGCCACAGGACTGGAAGAGGTCAGTCTTCATTCCAATCCCAAAGAAAGGCAATGCCAAAGAATGCTCAAACTACCGCACAATTGCACTCATCTCACATGCTAGTAAAGTCATGCTCAAAATTCTCCAAGCCAGGCTTCAGCAGTATGTAAACCGTGAACTCCCAGATGTTCAAGCAGGTTTTAGAAAAGGCAGAGGCACCAGAGATCAAATTGCCAACATCCGCTGGATCATGGAGAAAGCAAGAGAGTTTCAGAAAAACATCTATTTCTGCTTCATTGACTATGCCAAAGCCTTTGACTGTGTGGATCACAATAAACTGTGGAACATTCTGAAAGAGATGGGAATCCCAGACCACCTGACCTGCCTCTTGAGAAACCTGTATGCAGGTCAGGAAGCAACAGTTAGAACCGGTCATGGAACAACAGACTGGTTCCAAATAGGAAAAGGAGTGCGTCAAGGTTGTATATTGTCACCTTGCTTATTTAACTTATATGCAGAGTACATCATGAGGAACGCTGGGCTGGAAGAAGCACAAGCTGGAATCAAGATTGCTGGGAGAAATATCAATAACCTCAGATATGCAGATGACACTACCCTTATGGCAGAAAGTGAAGAGGAACTCAAAAGCCTCTTGATGAAAGTGAAAGAGGAGAGTGAAAAGGTTGGCTTGAAGCTCAACATTCAGAAAACAAAGATCATGGCATCTGGTCCCATCACTTCATGGGAAATAGATGGAAAAACAGTGGAAACAGTGTCAGACTTTGTTTTTTTGGGCTCCAAAATCACTGCAGATGCTGATTGCAGCCATGAAATTAAAAGACGCTTGCTCCTTGGAAGGAAAGTTATGACCAACCTTGATAGTATATTAAAAAGCAGAGACATTACTTTGCCGACCAAGGTCCGTCTAGTCAAGGCAATGGTTTTTCCCGTGGTCATGTATGGATGTGAGAGTTGGACTGTGAAGAAAGCTGATCGCCGAAGAATCGATGCTTTTGAACTGTGGTGTTGGAGAAGACTCTTGAGAGTCCCTTATACTGCAAGGAGATCCAACCAGTCCATTCTAAAGGAGATCAATCCTGGATGTTCATTGGAGGGACTGATGCTAAAGCTGAAACTCCAATACTTTGGCCACCTCATGAGACGAGTTGACTCACTGGAAAAGACTCTGATGCTGGGAAAGGTTGGGGGCGGGAGGAGAAGGGGACGACGGAGAATGAGATGGCTGGATGGCATCACCGACTCTGTGGACATGAGTTTGAGTGTACTCCGGGAGTTGGTGATGGACAGGGAGGCCTGGCGTGCTGTGATTCATGGGGTCGCGGAGAGTCGGACACGACTGAGCGACTGAACTGAACTGAACTGAACTGATCTGTGACAAATGTTCACAGTCTGTCAGGACGTCTGCTTGCTCTCAAGCTCCCTGTGGACACTTAGGACTGAAGACTCCCAGAGCCAGACTAGTCCTCATCACCTCTGATGTGTCAATGATAAAACAGAGGCCCAGGGGAGTTCTCTAGATGTTGGAGTCTATGCCTCTACCCATTCTGCAGTGACACAAACCTGCCTAACCCAATTTAGGTTCAAAGATGGAATTGGTCACAATAGGAGCAAGGGAGGGAAGAAAGGCTTCCTGGAGGCAGTGGGCTTGAAGCAGATTTAGAAGGAAAAGTGAAACACAGGATGGTAGAAAGAGGGGTTTTCTTATATATCCTCTCTGAATACCCACACTTCAAGATGAAACTGAAGGTTTTTTTAGTGTCTTTAAGCCCCAAACAGTAGTCCCAACTCTGTCCTCATCTGAGTATACAATTCAACATGTAGGCTCAAACACAAGGGCCAAGGCCTAACTCCTGCCCTCCCAACTGGAACTGGAAAAGCACACACTCACACAAACACATGCAGGTGCACACACACACACAGCTGTCTGTCTTCTCCTTTGCAGGGCCCTTACATTGCCAGTTCATTGCTCCTGTGGAGAATCCCCGAACAGATACAAAATCACACAGACGTCCCTTATCAGAACTACATGTCCTCCACGGCAGTGATCCAAGTGATCCGACTTACCCAGGAAATGAAGAGGGCTCCAGCAGGAATTGGCATCTAGAATCAACTCATCAGGCTCAGGCGCTTTCCTTTGTCTTTTCTAATGAATTGTGGGGGGGGCCCACACCCCCGGAGCCTTTACCAGCCATCACAGCTTCCTGAAACGCCTCCACCTGCTGGTTCCTCAGCTGAGCTATTAGGACCCTCCCTGCCAGCCAACCCCTCCACTCCCACCTCAGAGAGCCCTGCTTATCTTCTAGAGTTCTCCTTAGGCTGGTCTCCTCATACTCTCCACCATACACACATCACACACACCACACACACACACACAAATATACACACCACACACATGGACACACCATACATATACACCACACATACCACACACATTTATCATACACATGCATACACACAACATACACACACCACACACACCACACACATGGACACACCATATATACACACCACATATACTGCACACACTCATCACATACACCACACATAAGCAAATACACAACATACACACAGCACACGCACACACACCACACATACCACATACATATGCACACACACCACACATACATACACATGCATGTATACACCATACCACACACACATCACATGCATACCACATACATACATACACCATACCACACATACTCACACCACACCACATACACACCACACACCATGCACCACACCACACACACCACACATACCACACACACACGTGTACATATACATACATACACCATACCACACACACATCACATCACACATGCACCACACACCATACACCACATCACACACATCACAATCATACATACACACACACATACCATACCACACACACCACACACCGAACACCACACCACACACAGACACAAACACTGTTGCTTCACGGAATTCTCCTTCCTCTGCCCTTTTTTGCAATGTGGTTTCTTTCCCCAGCATTCCACTGGAACCACTTTGGCCAAAGCCATGGCCAGTTCTCTGTCCTTATCTTATTTGGGCTCTCAGTGGCCTTTACCCGAGACCACCTTGCTTCCTGTAGCACCTCCTTCCTTGGTCTTCGCTCAGCCACACTGACTGTGCCCTCTGTCTCCTCCTCGACTTCCCTCCCTGAGCTCAAAATGCCGGAGTGAGAGCAGGTTCTTGCTTAAGAGCCCAGTTTTACTCCATCCTCACCTAACATGGGGCTTTATTTCTATTTTTAAAGTTTTTGCTAATCTAATAGCAAAAATAATGTTTCATTATTTAAATTTCCATTTCTTTTCTGTTGGCTAATTCTCTGGGGCCTTGCAGGCTGTGATAAAGAGTTTGGATTTCATTGTAACCCCTGAGAGGAGTTGCAGAACCAAATTTTCATTTGAGGAAGCCCCTCTGGCTGGCATGAGCATGCTGAGTCAGAGGGAAGCAAGAATGGAAGCAGGGAGGCCCTGCTTTGTTCCTGAATGGAACAAACGGGCACAGTGCAGGGGGCTAGCACAGACAGGGTCTGCATTTGCCGCTACTTGGGTGCTGTGATGAGAGGAGAAGGAATCCAGGCAGACCCATGGGCTGTTGGTCTGAGCAACTGGAGGAATGACATCAGCCCTCACTCCTGTAGCAGTCATCCACCAATTTCCTCAGCTCTGCGAAGTCGGCACTGTGCTATTCCCCCGCTTACAGCTGAGGGTCTGGAGACTAAGCAGAGAAGGGCTGGAGCCCGAGTTCCCACCCAAGCAGTCTGGCTCCAGAATTCATCCTCCTAGGGAACACACTTGAGGCCTCACTGAGGGGAGAGTTGAGCCATTTAGAGAAATAGAGGAGACTAGGAGGTGGGAGGGGGTGGCTCTCAGGGAATGTCTCGGGATGGGAACCAGCAGTGGATGGAGCCCAGCATCTGCATCCACCACCAGAGGACCTGACCACAGCCAGGCTGAGCACAGTGGCCATACTAATGAGGCCTTTGAGAGACCTGCAGATGTGAGGACAGGGGAGGGGGAGGGCTGAGGTGGATTTAGGGGGTGTCTTCAAGGCCAGGAGGGTCCCAGACTAGAAATGGGAGTAGCTGACGTGTTCCTGACGGAGACGAGTTTACACTGATGCATCACATGAAGGGCTTGTCCCGCCCCTCTCACACAACTCCCTGTCACACCCACATACCCTCCCCTTGCCTCTTCTAGAGAGATGCAGCTTATAATTTCCAAGTGATTTTTGTATTTTTTAAATTACAAAAGTATATGCTTATTGTGAGACATTTTAGGAAACACTGAAATGTAGAAAAAAATAAACTCGTCCATAGGTCACCCAGAGAGTTGCCATGAACATTTTGGTGTTGATTTTAGATAAAAAGAAAGACAGAAACGACGTTTTGTAAAACTGGCATCCTAGTGTACATTCAGTTTGGTATCCTGACTTTTTTCACTTAAGAGAATATAAAGCATTTTCCTGTATCATTAAACATTCTTCTAAAACAATAATTTTCATAACTGTATGGCAGCTCTTGTCTAGATGTACCGTCACTTCACCAGCCCCCTCAGAGTGAACATTTATGTTGTTTTCATTTTTTGTGTGTGTTTCTGACTAAAGCCGTAATGAATGTATTATGCGTGCATGCATGTTCAGTCGTGTCTGACTCTTTGTGACTCCATGGAGCCTGCCAGGCTCCTCTGTCCATGGGATTTTCCAGGCAAGAATGCTGGAGTGGGATTACCGTTTCCTCCTCCAGGGGATCTTTCTGACCCAGGGATCGAACTCGCGTGTCCTTCATCATCTCCTGCATTGGCAGGAGGATTGTTAACACTGCGCCACCTGGGAAGCCCAATGAATGTATTATATTTATATGCAAATCTCTGGGGGTACCTGATTATCTCCTTGGGATAAATTCTGTAGAGGCATTCCTGGTCTAAAGGTTTAAACCTTTGTCAGGTTTTGATATAAATCTTCCAGCCACGGCCCTTGCCCAAGCACCACCATCTCCTACCCACACTGTTTCCATAGGCTCCTACCTGTCCTTTCTGCTTCCTCTGTTACCCACCCCAACCCACTGTCACAGCAGCCAGAGCCTCTTCATCAAACATCAAGCAAACTGTATCACTTCTGCTAAAGACTCAGCAGGGCTCCACTTGCGTGTCACTCACTCACCCCATCTCCAGCTGACTCCTTGCTGTGTTCCTCTCATCTGCTGTGTCCTCCCCAGCCTCTTCTCAGTTCATCAAAGATCTCTCCCACCACAAGACCTTTGCATATGCTGTTTCCTCTGCTGGGATCATTTCCCCTCTTCCTGGGGCTCACTCCTTCCTTACCATTCATGATTCAGCTCACAATCCCCTCTTTGGAAAAACCTTCATTGATCTCCCCCACCTCCTCCCTGGCTCACTGTTTGTTTTCTTCAAGGCCCTTCATAATTTGTAAATATTTGATTGTGTGTTCACTTGTGAATTTTCAGTTTCTCCCACTAAACGGTATGCTTTAGGAGGGCAGGAACTTAATTTCATTCACTACTGCATGTGCAGGTCTTAACCCAGTGCTGAACAGAAAATAAGTCTTCTATAAATGACATGAAATAGTCTTCCAAAAAGGTGATACTCACCTGCACTTCCATCAGTCATGCAGTAATGCATGAGAGTACAGTTTCACCACACCCTCACCAGCATCAGGTATTATGCTTTTTTTAAAAAAGCATATTTTTTTTTATAATCTGATGGTATAAGTAGTATTTTGTTGTTCAAACTTGACTACTAGCTGGGCTGAATATTTTTATCAGTCTTTTGTGATCAATAATAAAAGTGTTAGTCTCCCAGTCACGGCTGACTCTTTGCAACCCCGTGGACAGTAGCCCACCAGGCTTCTCTGTCCATGGACTTCTCCAGGCAAAAATACCAGAGTGGGTAGCCATTCCCTTCTCCAGGGGATTTTCTTGACCCAGGGATTGAACCCGGGTCTTCTGCATTGCAGGCAGATTCTTTACCATCTGAACCACCAGGAAAGCCCCCAATAATAAAAAGGCCCATTCAAATAAGCGGACATTCCTGAATGTCTGACCTCCATCCTTCCTGCTGTTACTAACTCTTTTACCTTCCTATTATGGGGCCCTGTGGATGGGCAAGGAAGCACGTCAGTGCCCTCTTACTCCTCTTCCCTGAGCCCCACTCCTGCCTCCTCGCCCAGCGGGAAGCAAAGCCGGCAGGTACTCCCTCCCACACCCCCGGCGCTGAATAGCAGATTAAACGATTCAATTCAAGAAGGAAGGCTGTGCTGGTGAGGTGCAATCATCTCTGACTAAAATCTCTTTTTCAGATATATAATGGTCTAATCAATATTAATAGAGAGGCTTATCTGTTTTCCTCATCTCCTATGTCCTTAAGAGTAGATAAAATGCTTGTAAAATAGAATCCTATTCAGCATATACTGATTGCTTCCAAAATGCATTTTCTTGAGACCTGTCATCAAGTGCGAGCCATTACGGAGCAGCTAGGCCCAGTGCTGCCGTTGACAAATTTGGGGAAGATTCTTTGATTATTTTGCCCAACATGTGATTTAAGGGCTGCAGCTTCTCTTACGTCAAAATTTGTTCTTACCTGTCCCTCAGGGGCACCTGGGGAGGCAGAGGAGTTTTCAACAATCGGAGGTTGAGAGGGAGGCTTTACAGTCGAGGTGTAGGCCTGGCTCCTCTGGGAAGACCACAGAGCACTGGTGGAGGGGGTGGGAGGAACCATGAGCAGACCCCCATCCGTACCTCATAATATCCCCTCTCGGAGTCTAGCTCTGGATGGAGGGGAAACATGGAGGATGACGCAGGGTGGCCTGAGAGGTCTGCTGTGTCCTGGGCTCAGCATCCCAAGACACAGGTTTCACTTCTGGTTTTGTAACTCACAGGCTGTCACCCAGACTCAGAGCTTTCTAGTTTGTCCTGAATCCAGGAAGAGTCCAGTGCCTCCAGGATTTCAGTTCTCACCTTCATCTGCTTCTCAGGGGTTCCGGAAACAGATGCTTCCTTTGGGGATGGCTCAATTTTTGTCATGGTGCTGCCCAGTAAGTGGTTCATACAGTGTGCATAAAAGTCATCTGAAGAGCAAAACTGAAAATTTAGAATCAACTTAAAAAATCCATGAGTGATAAAAACAAACTGTACTGTAAGAGTCTGTAACATAGGATATACACAACATAGAACCCAGTGCAACGGTTTTAAAAAGCTGTAGAGATCTCCATGTACCAACACAAAGGACATCCAAGACATATTGCTGAGTGAAGAAAAGCAAGTTGCAGAATGATTCCTACAAGCTTACACTATGAGGGTAGGGGGAGAAAACAGAAACTGGTATATGCATCTATGTAAATGCTTAGGGGAAAAAGTCCACAAGAATCTAATAAACTGATAACAGTGGTTGCTTCCAGGGCCCTAGGGAAATGATTAGGAGAGGCAAGGAGGGTCAAATGAGAATTTAGCATTAACTGTAATGTCTTGGAATTTTTTAAGGGGGGAAGTATTTATTCATTTCTTCTGTAAGTAAAAGTTATTAATAAAAGTATTTCACTTAATTAGATTTCCATATGGAAAAAATGTCCATCTTGACCCCTAGCTCACATCAGACACACAAAAATCAATCCCAAATGGATCAAAGATCCAAATGTCAAAGGTCTAATAATAAAGCCTTTAGAAGAAAACATAGGAGAATATCTTCAAGAGGTTGAGGTAGGCAATTTTTTAAAAAACTGGACACAAAAGGCATTCACTATAAAGGAGAAAACCAATAAGTTAGACTCCATTAAATCAAGGTACCTTCAAAGGGAGGGTTTCTGCTCACAATATAATGCTGACGGCTGGCTTGTAGAAGTGGAGGGAGAGACAGAGGTGGAAAATCACCCTTTTGTAACAATTATAGTAAAGATTTGTTCAGGTAAGAATCTTCAGTGGATGCTAAATCTAGGGGAAATTTTGATGAGAAGCAGAATAGTTGGCATAGTCTTAAAGTATATCCCCATAGGTTGCTCATTAGTTTCAAAGAAAAATATCATAACGATACAGTGGGGAAACCAGACACCACCTTGACCAAATGATCAAAATTAACGTCATTAACGAGGAGCAGAGGGAAATTATGAGGCTCCAGATGTGAGACTAAGAGAAGGACACAACATCATTCATATACTATTCTAGCCAGTGGTGCCGTATTTCCTCTAATCACAAGAAAATATTAGACAAACAAAAATGAGGGACATTCTATTTAAAAGGGAAGAGGGGGAGGAACTGTACTCTTCAAAATGTCAATGTCACAAAAGACAAAGAAAGGCTATGGAAATGTTTCTGATTAAAGGGGACTAAAGAGACGTGATGACTAAGAACAATACCTGACGTGGATGAGATTCTGTATTCAGGGTGGGGGATGCTATAAAGGGCATCAATAGATCAACTGGAAAAGAAACGGAATACAGATAATAGAGTAGATAGAAATAGTGTATCAATGTTAAACAGACTGAAGGTGAAATAGCTGTAGTGATCATGTAAGGGACTATTCTAAAGAAATATACATTTATACACTGAACCATTGGGGAGTCAAGATTGTCATATATGTAACTTGCTCTCACATGGTTCAGAAATGTATTGTGTGTGTGTATGCACGTATGTGTGTGTCTAGAGAAAGAGGGTATGTGGCAAGAAGAGCACAGATGATAAAACAAATGAGGTAAAGTGCTGCCAAAGGTGGATCCAGGTAAAAGCTATACTAGAAATTTTTGGACTAATTTTATTCTTGTAACTTTTCTGTAAATTTGAAAAAGAAATTCTTTAAATTTAAAAGTAGAAAGTGAAACAGCAAGTCACAAAATGGAAGAAGTCATTTGCAATATAGAAGTCCAAGAAAAAACTCATAACCTGAACATAAAAAAGAATCCCTCCAGACAAATCAAAAACAGGTAAATTATCCACTAGAAAAAGTGGGCAAAAGACTTGAATAAGCACTTTACAAATGATATTCAGGTGCTCAGCTTCATTAGTCATCAGAGAAATGCAAATTAAAACTATAATATAACATTGCCACATACCCACTGCTGCTGCTAAGTCATGTCAGTCGTGTCCGACTCTGTGTGACCCCATAGACGGAAGCCCACCAGGCTCCCCCGTCCCTGAGATTCTCCAGGCAAGAACACTGGAGTGGGTAGCCATTTCCTTCTCCAATGTGTGAAAGTGAAGTCGCTCAGTCATGTCCGACCCTTAGCGACCCCATGGACTGCAGCCTACCAGGCTCCTCCATCCATGGGATTTTCTAGGCAAGAGTACTGGAGTGGCTTGCCATTGCCTTCTCCGACATACCCACTAGAATGGGTAAAGAAAGACAATACCAAGTGTTGCCAAGTATGTAGAATGACTGAAACTCTTGTCGCTGCTAGTGGGAATGTAAATTAGTACAATCCTTTAGGAAAGAGCTTAGTAGTGTATTAGTTATCTACTGCTGTGTAACAAATTAACCCAAAATTTAGTGGCTCAAAACAACAAATATTTATTGTTGTTGGCTGGGCAAGAAGCCTCCCTCAGTTTACTGCTGCATGGGCCTCTTCAAGGGATAACTCTCAACATGGCAACTAGCTTTTTTCAGAGTAAGTAAGAGAACAAGAGAAGGCACCTAAGACAGAGCTGAGGGCTTTTCATGGTCTAATCTCAGACCTCCCATTCAGTTCAGTTCAGTTCAATTCAGTCACTCAGTCATGTCCGACTCTCCACGACCCCATGAATCACAGCACGCCAGGCCTCCCTGTCCATCACCAACTTCCAGAGCTCACTCAAACTCATGTCCACAGAGTCGGTGATGCCATCCAGCCATCTCATTCTCTGTCGTCCCCTTCTCCTCCCGCCCCCAACCTTTCCCAGCATTAGAGTCTTTTCCAGTGAGTCAACTCGTCGCATGAGGTGGCCAAAGTATTGCAGTTTCAGCTTTAGCATCAGTCCTTCCAATGAACACCCAGGATTGATCTCCTTTAGAATGGACTGGTTGGATCTCCTTGCAGTCCAAGGGACCCTCAAGTCTTCTCCAGCACCACAGTTCAAAAGCATCAATTCTTCGGTGATCAGCTTTCTTCACAGTCCAACTCTCACATCCATACATGACCACGGGAAAAACCATAGCCTTGACTAGACGGACCTTGGTTGGCAAAGTAATGTCTCTGCTTTTTAATATGCTGCCTACGTAGGTCATAACTTTCCTTCCAAGGAGTAAGCGTCTTTTAATTTCATGGCTGCAATCAACATCTGCAGTGATTTTGGAGCCCAAAAAAATAAAGTCTGACACTGTTCCACTGTTTTTCCATCTATTTCCCATCAAGTGATGGGACCAGATGCCATGATCTTAGTTTTCTGAATGTTGAGCTTCAAGCCAACTTTTTCAGTCTCCTCTTTCACTTTCATCAATTGGCTCTTTAGTTTTTCTTCACTTTCTGCCATAAGGGTGGTGTCATCTTCATATCAGAGGTTATTGATATTTCTCCCAGCAATCTTAATTCCAGCTTGTGCTTCATCCAGTCCAGCATTTCTCATGATGTACTCTGCATATAAGTTAAATAAGCAGGGTGACAATATACAGCCTTGACGTACTCCTTTTCCTATTTGGAACCAGTCTGTTGTTCTATGTCCAGTTCTAACTGTTGTTTCCTGACCTGCATACAGATTTCTCAAGAGGCAGGTGAGGTGGTCTGGTATTCCCTTCTCTTGAAGAATTTTCCATGGTTTGTGGTGATCCACACAAAGGCTTTGGCATAGTCAATAAAGCAGAAATAGATGTTTTTCTGGAACTCTCTTGCTTTTTCCATGATCCAGCAGATGTTGGCAATTTGATCTCTGGTTCCTCTGCCTTTTCTAAAACCAACTTGAACACTGGAAGTTCACAGTTCACATATTGTTGAAACCTGGCTTGGAGAATTTTGAGCATGACTTTACTAGTGTGTGAGATGAGTGCAATTGTGCGGTAGTTTGAGCATTCTTTGGCGTTGCCTTTCTTTAGGATTGGAATGAAAACTGACCTTTTCCAGTGCTGTGACCACTGTTGAGTTTTCCAAATTTGCTAGCATACTGAGTGCAGCACTTTCACAGCATCATCTTTTAGGATTTAAAATAGCTCAACTGGAATTCCATCACCTCCACTAGCTTTGTTCCTAGTGATGCTTCCTAAGGCCCACCTGACTTTACATTCCAAGATGTCTGGCTCTAGGTGAGTAATCATACCATCTTGGTTATCTGGGTCATGAAGATTTTTTTGTATAGTTCTGTGTATTCTTGCCACCTTTTCTTAATATCTTCTGCTTCTCTTAGGTCCATACCATTTCTGTCCTTTATTGAGCCCATCTTTGCATGAAATGTTCCCTTGGTATCTCTAATTTTTTTGAAGACATCTCTAGTCTTTCCCATTCTATTGTTTTCCTCTATTTCTTTGCATTGATCACTGAGGAAGTCTTTCTTATCTCTTCTTGCTATTCTTTGGAACTCTGCATTCAAACGGGTATATCTTTCCTTTCTAATTTGCTTTTCACTTCTCTTCTTTTCACAGCTATTTGTAAGGCCTCCTCAGACAGCCCTTTTCTTTTTTGCATTTCTTTTTCTTGGGGATGGTCTTGATCCCTGTCTCCTGCACAATGTCACGAACCTCTGTCCATAGTTCATCAGGCACTCTATCTATCAGATCTGGACCCTTAAATCTGTTTCTCACTTCCACTGTATAATTGTAAGGGATTTGATTTAGGTCATACCTGAATGATCTAGTGCTTTTCCCTACTTTCTTCAAGTCTGAATTTGGCAATAGGAGTTCATTATCTGAGCCACAGTTAGCTCCCAGTCTTGTTTTTGCTGATTATATACAGCTTCTCCATCTTTGGCGGCAAAGAATATAATCAATCTGATTTTGGTGTTGACCATCTGGTGATGTCCATGTGTAGAGTCTTCTCTTGTGTCGTTGGAAGGGGGTGTTTGCTATGACTAGTGTGTTCTGTTGGCAAAACTCTATTAGCCTTTGCCCTGCTTCATTCTGTACTCCAAGGCCAAATCTGCCTGTTACTCAGGTATTTCTTGACTTCCTACTTTTGCATTCCAGTCCCCTATAATGAAAAGGACATCTTTTGGGGGTGTTAGTTCTAGAAGGTTTTGTAGGTCTTCATAGAACCATTCAACTTTAACTTCTTCAGCATTACTGGTTGGGGCATAGACTTGGATTACCGTGATATTGAATGGTTTGCCTTGGAAACGAACAGAGATCATTCTGTCGTTTTTGAGATTGCATCCAAGTAGTGCATTTTGGACTCGCTTGTTTACTATGATGGCTATTCCATTTCTTCTAAGTGATTCTTGCCCACAGTAGTAGATATATTGGTCATCTGAGTTAAATTCACCCATTCCAGTCCATTTTAGTTTGCTGATTCCTAAAATGTCGATATTCACTCTTGCCATCTCCTGTTTGACCACTTTCAATTTGCCTTGATTCAAGGACCTAACATTCCGGGTTCCTATGCAATATTGCTCCTTACAGCATTGGACCCTGCTTCCATCACCAATCACATCCACAACTGGGTGTTGTTTCTGCTTTGGCTCCGTCTCTTCATTCTTTCTGGAGTTAATTTCTCCACCAATCTCCGGTAGCATAATGGGCACCTACCGATCTGGGGAGTTTTTCTTTCAATGTCCTATCTTTTTGCCTTTTCACACTGTTCATGGAGTTCTCAAGGCAAGAATACTGAAGTGGTTTGCCATTCCCTTCTCCAGTGGACTACATTTTGTCACTACCGTATGACATGTTGAACTACCATATGATCCAGCAATCTCACTTCTGGGTATATATCTAAATGAAATGAAAACAAGATATCTAAGAGATAGTTGCACTCTCATGCTCACTGCAGTATATGGGACTTCCTAAGTTGTGTGGTGGTAAAGAATCCACCTGCAAATTCAGGAGATGCAGGAGACTTGGGTTCAATCCCTGGGTTGGGAAGATCCCCTGGAGGAGTAAATGACAACCCCACTCCAGTAAAATCCCATGGACAGAGGGGCCTGGGAGGCTATAGTCCGTGGGCTTGAAAAGAGTCAGACATGACTAAGCAACTGAGTACACATGCACACTCACTGCAATATTATTTAGAAAGCCAAGATAAGGAAGCAACCTAAGTGTCCATCATCAGATGAATAGATAAGGAAGATGTGGTACATATATACAAAGGAATATCATTCAGCCATGATAAAGAAGGAAATCTTGACATTTGCAGCAACATAGATGAAACTTGGAAGGCATTATGCTAACTGAAATAAGCCAGACAGAGAAAGACAGAACCTGCGTATTATTGCTTACATGTGGAATCTTTGATAAAAACTAGGGGAAAAGTCACATTCATAGAAACAGAGTAGGAAAGTGGTTGCCAAAAGTTGGGGAGTGGAATAAATAGGGAGAGACTGATAAAAGCATATACACTTTCAGTGTAAGATGAATAAGTTCTGAAGATCTATTGTATAACTTGGTGACTATAGTTGATAATGGGCTTCCCTGGTGACTCAGCCATGAAGAATCCACCTGCAATGGAGATGCAGGAGATCCAGTTTCCATCCCTGGGTTAGGAAAAATCCCCTGGAGAAGGAAATAGCAAACCACTCCAGTACTCTTCAGTTCAGTTCAGTCGCTCAGTCGTGTCCTACTCTTTGCGATCCCATGAATCACAGCATGCCAGGCCTCCCGGTCCATCACCAACTCCCGGAGTTCACTCAAACTCATGTCCATCGAGTCGGTGATGCCATCCAGCCATCTCATTCTCTGTCGTCCCCTTCTCCTCCTGCCCCCAATCCCTCCCAGCATCAGAGTCATTTCCAGTGAGTCAACTCGTCACATGAGGTGGCCAAAGCATTGGAGTTTCAGCTTTAGCATCAGTCCTTCCAATGAACACCCAGGATTGATCTCCTTTAGAATGGACTGGTTGGATCTCCTTGCAGTCCAAGGGACCCTCAAGAGTCTTCTCCAACACCACAGTTCAAAAGCATCAATTCTTTGGCGATCAGCTTTCTTCACAGTCCAACTCTCACATCCATACATGACTACTGGAAAAACCATAGCCTTGACTAGACAGATCTTGGTTGGCAAAGTAATGTCTCTGCTTTTTAATATGCTGTCTAGGTTGGTCATAACTTTCCTTCCAAGGAGTAAGCATCTTAATTTTATGGCTGCAGTCACCATCTGCAGTGATTTTGGAGCCCCAAAAAATAAAGTCTGACACTGTTTCCACTGTTTCCCCATCTATTTCCCATGAAGTGGTGGGACCAGATCTTAGTTTTCTGAATGTTGAGCTTCAAGCCAACTTTTTCACTCTCCTCTTTCACTTTCATCAAGAGGCTTTTTAGTTCTTCTTCACTTTCTTCCATAAGGGTGGTGTCATCTGCATATCTGAGGTTATTGATATTTCTCCCGGAAATCTTGCTTCCAGCTTGTGCTTCTTCCAGCCCAGTGTTCCTCATGATGTACTCTGCATATAAGTTAAATAAGCAGGGTAACCTTGACGTACTCCTTTTCCTATTTGGAACCAGTCTGTTGTTCCATGTCCAGTTCTAACTGTTGCTTGATAATTCCATGGACAGAGGAGCCTGGCAGGCTACAGTCCATGGGGTTGCAAAGATTTGGACATGACTGAAAAGCTGAGCATACACACACCCACACACAGTTGATAATACTGAATTGTGTGATTGAAATTTGCTAAAAGAATAGAATCTAAATGTCTTCATACACAAAAAGAAGATAAATATGGAATGTGATGGATGTAATAATTAACTAGGAGGGGGAATGCTTTCACAATCTATGTGTATATCACATCACCAAGATGCACATTTTAAATATCTTAAAAGTTTCTTTGTCAATTATACCTCAGCAAAGCTGGAACGGGAAAAAGAAAGACCAGCAGAAGAAACTGACTTGTCCAAGGTCTGTCAGAGAATTCTAACAAAGTCTTGGCCTCAAATCTCCTGTTTCCCTAGCCACAGCGTAGTTTTCAAGCCAAAGGGAAAGCTTCAAGGACCTTTGATTTTTGGTGTGTTAATTGGCCATAGAGAAGGCTGAGCTCTATCCCCAGAGAGCTATGGAGACTCTGCATTAGTTTTTGCTGTTGTTGTTTGTTTATTTAAGCTTGTTTTTTCTTTTCTTAAATTGAAGTATACTTTGTCTACAGTGTTGTGTGAACTTCAGGTATACAGCAAAGTGATTCAATTATATGCATATAGATAGTGAATATATATATGTATTTATTTTTTCAGATTCTTTTCTATTGTAGTTTATTATAAGATACTGATTATAGGCAGTTGGCATTGGCCTTGACTTAGCTTCTTCTCCAAGACAGACTCACCAAGGGGCGGTTGGGGTGATGGCCTGTGAACTCACTGCTTCCCTTCCCCGATCCAGTTGCCTTCCTCGGTGAGTGGTGACAGAGCACCTGTGTGCCAAGTATCATGTTGGATGCCGAAAAGCAGGAATAAAAGGGCATCACCCCATCCTCTGGGAACTCTCAGTCCAGTGGGGTGTAGGGACCCCGACCAGATCCCTGCAATGGAGTGATGGAAAAGTAGGGGTGCTCAGTTCAGACTGGACACTGCTTCCGGGAGGACGTAGTACCCTGCGTGGCTTTGTCTGCCCCTTGGAGGCCCCACTTTCACTTCTGCTGTCCCCCTCCCCCACCCCTCTCCTGGACACCCCACTTCCTGGCCCAAGGGTTCCTCCACCCCAAACCCTTGCCTCTCTTCTCCTCAGAGCAACAAACACGGGCTGCCTTGTCAACTTTGCTGGAAGTTAAGGAGTACAAAGAATACTGGAAGCCTAGGTGTGTGTGTGTGTCAGTCACTCGGTTATGTCTGCAGATTCTTTACCATCTGAACCACCAGAGAAGCCCACTGAAGGCTAGATGCCACAGAACATGTTTCTGATCCTGTCATAGCCAGCAACACAATCCCAAGTGCCTCCTTGTCCCGCAGAATCCCAGGCATTGCAGCCATTCCTCCCTCTCCATGCTGACGGCCATCCCTTCCTGCTGGCATGCTCTGGGCAAATGGCTTTTAGCAGAAATAAAAGGGTCTAACCAGAAATGGACCTCTCACCCCACCCTCCCCCACAACTACTTCAGAAGCTCCAACATCTCCACCCGACTCCCAAGAACTGGTCAAGGTTCTTCTCCTACACAGGCATTTCCAGAAAACTTTCACGGAGGAGAATGGGGAGGAGGGCTTTGGAAGAGAGGAGAGGACGGCAGCGTGTGGAATCCGGAGTGGGTACTGTATTGGGAGATAAAAGGGCCCATAAGACTCTTTCCTTCCATATGCCCCATTTGCAAATCTCCCTCACCCTGATGATGCCGTTTAATCCTACAATATCTTTAAATTAAAGAGGCAGGAAGTGTCTCAAAGGAAAGAGATAACATGCCTAAAGGAGAGAAAATAAATATATGTTGAGCAGGGTCCACTGGGACTGCAGTAGACAGAATAATGCCCCCCAGGTGTCCACGTTCTAATCCCCCAAACCCGTGAAATATGTTCCCTTACATGGCAAAAGGGACTTTGCAGATGTGATTAAGTTAAGGATTTTGAGATGGGGAGATTATCCTGGATTATCCGGGTGGGCCCAATGTAATCACGAGGGTCCTTGAAAATGAAAAGGGAGACAGGAGAGCTGGAATCAGAGTGACGCAGGGTGAGGAAGACTTCACTGGCCCTTGGTGGCTTTGAAGACAGGGAGAGGGAGCCACAGAGACAGGAATGCAGTGGCCTCCAGAGCGGGAAAGGCAAGGAAACGCATTTCCTCCTGGAGTCTCCAGAAAGGAAGAGAGTCCGGCCAATAGTTTGAATTCAGCCCGGTGAGACTCCTGTTGGACCTGCGACCTCCTGAACTGTTAAGATAAAGAATGTGCTTTGCTTAAAGCCACTAAATGTGTGGCAGTCTGTGACAAGAGCGAGGACCCTCATCCAAGTACCTCACAGAGGGCAAGGCGCCCACAACACTGCCTGTGGTGGTCTCTGTGACCCCATGAGTGGACATGACCCCCCTTTCGTGCATGAGGGTGCTGAGGCTCACGCAGGCTCCACACCACCAGCTTGCCTTAGGTCTGGGCTCCTCGGAAGCAGAGCCTGGGGCAAAGGTCTGGGTTCCTGACTTGCTGAGGGAGTGCTTTTCACTCTAAGCCAGAGGAGTAAGGGAAGCAGTGGAGGGAATGAAAAGTGGAGGGTGGGTCTCAGGGCAGGGCCACCTTTGACCTGATGCGTGGATTGTTCTGGAACATAAATCAGTCAAGGAGACCACACTCCCAGCAAAGGGCTCAGCCCTTTTACCTATGTTGACCTGTCATTGGTCAGCTGATGGCTTGTCCTGAGGAGTGGCTGGGATCACTCCCCTCTCTGCAGACAGGGCAGCTGTGAGCAGTCAGCGGCCCGCACCCACACAGCTGCAGATGAACAAGTCACAATAGCGTCCACACAGGTCTGGCCATGGCCTCTCTCCTGCAGGAGGAGTAGAGAGACGTTGGCCAGATCTGTGTAGGGGGTGGGCTGGGTGGGAGGGGGGTGGGGGGTGTGTGTGGGGGGGGTGGGTACCCACAGAGCCAAGCACACCCTTCATTGCATGCGGGAGGAGCAGCGGTGCCTTGATCCGGAGACACGCGCCCGGTAAGGTGCAAGGCCCAAGGTGGGATTCCCCACGCTGCCAGGCCCCCCTCCCAGAGCACCACCCAGCCCGCTGCCTCCCAGGAACAGGAGCCACTTCCCAGGAACCTGCAGTGTCAGCAGCGCCCCTGTGCCCCCTCCCTCCCCAGATCCGATTCTCTGAGGAAATTGGATGTTAATAGTGTTCACAGTTCTCTCTTTTCCTTCTCCTTCCCCTCCCCTCCTTCTTTCTGAGCCTGTCCCTGGAGCTATTAATATCTAACTTGAACTAAACCACCTAAACTGTATTTCAACTTCCCCATTTTATTCACCACAAGCCAGGCTGTTTCTCCATGGGCAGTGATGGGAACCGGGGTCCCGCTCCATCCAGGCCCCGTGCTCTGACGGCTGGTCATATGGAACAGAATGGCCATTACCAGGTCCAGGAGGAAACCGAGTGCTTCCTTTTCTGCATGTTTTATGTGCTGGCGGCTTCTGCTCCCATCAGGGACATTGGCACACATTTCACAGGCCGGCCTAATGGAGCAGAAATGTGCTCTCCTAGCAAGGCCAGCGCCCAGCCATTGGGAACACTGGGAGGGTCTCGGTCCATCAGCCACTTGCTGTGGTCTGGGGCCCAGGACCACCTGATCCTCTTGTTCTTCCAGTCATCAGGGTGAAGGAGGGAATCATGGGTGAAAGGATGTCAGGGCAAGGTCTGGAAGTCTGCCCAGAGGACCAGTGAGGTTGCGTCTGCCACTGGGAGAGGGATCTACTGTCTCTCATGTTTCATCCACCTTTTGAGGATCCTGGGAGGAGTGGCGGGGTCCCGCCAGTTCATAGATGGGGAAACCCATGCCCAAATGAACCTCAGGCCTTGCCTGTGGGCATCAGTGCAGGTCAGGGGTGGGGCTGGGGTCTTCTCACAATCCAGGCCCCACTCCAGGCTCCAGTCCTCAACTCAGGCCAAGCTGCCTGTCCTTCACCTTGCCCTCCTTCCCAGACCAGCAGGCACTGGAGTATGTGCTTCCCCACTGGCCTCCTGGCCCAGAACTCCAGCTCCTCACCTCCACACCAGGGAGCAGGTGGAGACAAGAGTTGACTTCAAACCCTCCAGATGTCACAGGGTCCCTCTCCCACTCCAGGTTCACAGCCCTAGACATAGTCCTGGAGCCCACTTTGTCCCAGAGGCAGGCTGACATCACTCCCGAGTGAAGTTTGTCGGTGGCTGAAATGCCTGGAACAAAGAGGCCCAGGAAGACGAGACCCTCAGAGAACCGTGGGTTTGGCTGACGGCCATGAAGCACTCAGCCATGTTGACCAACACAGCAGGTGCCTGGCCGTTTAGTTACCAAAGTGGCTGCTCTGGGGCACTCCTGCTGGGTGCCAAGCACTGTGCAGGGGGGACTACCTAAGACATCTTGCAAGTGTGCACATCAGTTCTACCAATTCAAGGGAAATATCCCTGTTTTATAGGCTAGAGAACAGCCCCCACATGCAAAGGCCCATATGGTCTCATTGCATCTTCTTAGCCCCTGGAGGTCTTTCAGGAGAGAGGAGGCACCACCATTCGCTGAAGAGGATGGTGAGGTTCAGAGAGACTAGGCAATTCACCCAGGGTCCCCCAGCACTGACAAGTTCAGATCCATGCAGGACCCATCCCTGGCCTGTGTGAGCCCAGGGCCTGGGCTCTTTCTACTGCAGCTCCCCGTGAGGAGGCGGGGCAGAGGGAGGAGCTTATCTGTCCAGGACCAGCTCTGCACACCAGACACTGGCCAGGGAAGCCCGAGGCCCCTCCCTACACCCTCTGCCCACAGACAGCCCCTGCCACACAACCAACCAACAGGACACTTGGCACTGGGAAGGGACCCACCCCAGCCCTGCCCAGGACACTGCTTCCAGAGTGTGTAATGGGGATAAATGCATCCCTTCAGTGAGCATCTATTGAACACATACTCCTGCCAGATACCGTGCTAGTTTGAGAACGTGTGGCAGAGCCCACTGAAGTGCCCCAGCCCAGTCTCACTCCCTTGGGATCTGGTCATCTTTCCACCCCGCTGCAAGCTGCCTGTTTCACACACTCCGAAAAGCAAATGTGTGCTCTATGCACACATGTGCACATGCTCCTGTCTATGCACTCATTCTCACGTAACCATGTGCCTACACACACGCACGCGCGCACACACACACAGCCTTCCCTAAACTAGGTCAGGCCCTCCAGCCAAAGTGAGGATGAACAGAACAGATGGAGGGATGTGGTGGCTCAGCCGACCGAGCCCTGGAAGAAGAGGACACAGAGGAGAGACGGAGAGGGGACAGGCAGGGTGTGGGCTGCGGGCAGGAGCGGCAGCCTCGGGGCCAGCAGCACCCACCACAGAGAGCCCTGGGTGTGAATCTGACATCAGAAAGGCCAGACCCAGGCAGCCCTGCAACAGTGTAGCTACAGCTCGAGGAGGCAGATGAGGTTGAGAGTCAGCATTTCAGAATGTGAGGCCCTTTCGAAGGGTCACAGACCTGCTCTGAGCCTCCATTTCCCCATCTGTAAAATGGGGATGCTGACCGTTGATATCCAATGGGATGACTGTAGAGATGACACGAGATGGAGTGTAGGGTGTGGAAGGACCTCGGATGTGTAAGGTGTGTGTTGGGCAGTTGTAACTGCTCTGCTTCCACCCTGCCTGTGACCGTGAACACAGGCTAAGCATGCACTCCAGTATAAGAAGCTCCTAAAGGTCTCCTTGTCCAGAAACATCTCCCCTGATGCCCCCCAAGTCCTTTAAAGCAAATTAGGGCACCATCTCCAGAAGATTCCTGTTGAAATACACATCGATTCCTAGGAAGGCCCTCTCATTATCTCTTTAGTGAGACTAGTCATTAGGCTTGGTCAGTTGGAGGGTTGACTTTGATTTTAGAGAAAAGCATACAGGGGAACATAGGAGAATATGGTCTGGAGGAAGAGCCCAGAACCATCCAGGGACAGAAGAGAGCAGTCTGCAGGGGAGAGGCTGAGTGGCACAGGGTTGGGCTCAGGATGGGAGAACATGGTGGAGTCCAGGGCAGCAATTTTCACAGTTGTTTGTTTTTTGTTGTTGTTTTTTTTTTTGCAGCAGCAGCAGAATGCTGTTTTCATATATTTCACCCAGAAATAAAATACAGATCAAAGAGGAGGGAGTAGCCCTGACTCAGATGGAGCTGGGGAGGAGGAGGCAAAGACTTGATCACTCAGCCCCCCATTGCCCTCCCCATCACCCCCAGGATGTCCCTCCAAGCCTTCAGGCCCCCAGGAATCCAGTCAGCTAATCACCTGTCTTTGTGTAAAGAGCAGTGGCCAGAAGTCAGTTCAGGCCCTTGTAACTGTGAAGTCTCTAAGGTCACTCCCAGCTGTGACATTCTAGGCGATCTGGGGAGTGGAATAAGGGAAAGTGGCCAGGGACAATCTCTGCTACTGAGTGAGGGCCCTGCGGGTCATATGACCAGGTCATGTGACCAGGGTGGGATCAGCCAGGCTTTGGGATCACACTTCCTTCTCCCCAAGTCCTGGTGCTGAGTTCAAGCACAGATGCCTGGGGTTGATGCCCAAGAGCGGGTGAGAGGAAGCAGACCATGAGGTGTGGGTCCCGTCCAAGGAGGGCCCACGGTCCCCCACTTGTCACAAGCCTCCCTGCCTGTTTCTGATGGTTTCGTTCCTGTATCATGTCCACATGGAGACAGCGGATGGATATCATGTGGTCTGAGGTCAGCAACCTGAGCCACATCCACTGTGTTCATCACTTCCTGGCAGAGCCCACCGCCCACCCCACCCCACCAGGCCATCAGGAAGCATTATCACATTTTCTCTCCATAGAAACCCCGGGGGGCCAGGAGGGCAGAGATAGGCATCCTTCTTGTAAAGCTGAGAGAAGGCGGGATCAGTGAGATGAACGAACTCACCAAGGTCAAGCCTGGCAGCACCAAACCTCTGACCAGGTCTCCTCCCTGGTGTGACCCCCCTGGGGTTCAGCTGCCCAGCCTGCAAGGCCCTGCCCTGGGGGCAGGTGGAGATGTCCAGGCTTCATTCTGAAGGGCAGTGGAGGCACAAACCTGAGATTGGCAAGAGAGCACTGGGGCTTAAAGGGCAGCAGAGACCTGGACCCATCCTTGGGCACTCAGCACTGTGCTGCCACTCAGGAGAGTGATTGGGTCAGCGGTGGACAAAAGCCACTGCTGCAGTTGAGCCAGCATGACCCGGTCCCTCCCTCAAGGCAAGGCCTGGAATAGAGCTCTGGGCTCCCAGACAAGAGGCTCCGGCCTCCGGAGTGGAGGAAGAACTGAAATCTGATGCAGAAGGGAAGAACCCACCTGCCAATACAGGAGACTAAGAGACTCAGGCTTGATCCCTGGGTCAGGAAGATCCCCTTGAGGAGGACATGGCAACCCACTCCAGTATTCTTGCCTGGAGAATCCTATGGACAGAGGAGCCTAGTAGGCTACGAGCTGGACACGACTGAAGCGGCTTAGCGCGTGCCCGCGCACACACACACACATGCAGAAGGGGGCTCAGACAGACGCCCTTCGATGGATTCTCATCTCACGCTGCAGGGCTGTGTGGAAAGAAAAGTGGTTCTGGAGCCCTTGTAGGAGCCTCAGATCCAGGGTCTGGAGCAAGACTTGGAAAGAGGAGGAAGGGGTGGGGGAGGATAACATGCTGTCCTGTCAAAAGGTAGGGCTTGAGCAGGGACTCAGTCTTGGCAGAAGGACTGCAAAGTAGATGACAGTGCCATCCGCCATCTGAGCCCGCATCCTTGTCTCAAATCCCCTGCACTGGCCTGTGAAGCCCAAGTGGTCCCTGCCTCCAGACCCCCTCGCAGAGAGTCTCCTCTGCATCCTTGGCTGTGTTGTCTCCCCTGCCCGTCCCTCCTCCTCTCCCACTGATTCAATTATTTATCCAGTTGAGTTCTCAGCATTGGAGTTAATCTCTCTCTCCTCCCAGCAACTCCCAACCTCCCCTCCTTGCAACAAGTTCAGGGTGGGGGAAAAACGCTGGCGGGTTCCGTGCGGTGTTGATTAGAGTATTGATTGTGGCTGCAGCCCTCGCAGTCCTCGCCCAGGCGTTCATCAGCGCTAGGTGGCGCAGACTGGAGACTGGCCTCGGGGCTGGGTCCAGAGCCTGGGTCCAGACCAGAAGGCGCCCAGAGCAGGTCCCCAAGGTGTGAGGAGGGGCGAGGTCAAGGTCAGCCCTGGCGGTCTTCAGTGCCCTCGGCAGGGCGCTGAGGGCTTGTTGCTACTTCTAATCCTGGGAGTCTCACTCCTCTTCCTGCCTCCTGTTCCTCCCAGCTCGCTCCTCTCTGCTCTCTGGCCTGTTGATTCTCCGCTGCCTTCTCCTGGTCATGATGGCTGACGGCAGCCCCATCACTGACGGACCGCCTCCCCGATGCTAGTCCTCTGCTCAAGGTTCTCCATACTCACCGCTGCCCAGTGAGGTTCGCATCCTCTTTCCTACGTGCAGAGGCTGAGGCTCACAGAGGTCAGGCGAGATCAGGCTGCTGAGTGGAGGAGGGGCAAGGTCTGGATGTCATTTTCCACCAGGCTGCACTACCCCCCTAGCATTAATTGAGCCGCTGTGTGCCAGGGACACTCTCTCTCGCTGGCAACCTGTATTCCTCTTATGATGCAGAGGTTCGTTATCCTCATTTTACAGGTGACAACACTCAAGCAACTTGTCTCTGGGCTGCACAGCTAACAAGTGTTAGAGCAGGAATTCAGACTCTGGTCTGTGAAACCCCAGACCCAAGTCACTTATGTTTGTGTGGCAGTTCCCAGTTTAAAAGCCTGTTCACTGCCATCACCTCCTTCTCTCTTTACTCACCCTGAAAGAGAACTGGTGTTATTATCCCCATTTATAAAATGGGAAAACTGAGGCAAGGCATGGTTAAAGGGCTGGAAACGGCAGAATGAGGGCTCCAGCAGGTCTGACAACTCCTGATGCTCTCATGTCAAATCTACTCCCACCCAGCCTCCCCCTGAGCTGACGCCACCTCACTTGTGCCCACTGCTCAGCATCTTGTCCTCTATTTAGCAAGCCCCTGAAATCCATCTCCGTCCTCTTCCAGGAAGCCTTCTTGGATTTGCTGTAGGGTGGCCACTTCCCCTTACCTCTCTGCCTCTCTCTAGAGCACAAACCAAGGATGGTACTGGCACCTCCCTCTCCACAGGTTCAGTTTCTCTCCAGAGAAGAACGAAATGTGCTTGGTTCCATGTCAACCCTTTGCTCAGGCCCTTCTCTCTGCCTGGAACTCCCCTGCCTCTTTCCTGCACGAGACCCCCTCCCTTCTCTGCCTGCAAGCCCTGCTCAGGTGCGCTTCCTCCAGGAAACCCAAGCCCACTGAACCCCCATCGCTGACGTAATCACCCACCACTCAGCATCAGGAGGCGAAGGCTGCAACCCCACCGTTCAGCTCATAGGCCTTGGCGATCACTTCTGCTCTCAGTTCCTTCACCCGTGCACTTCATTAGAACAACCCAACCCAGAAGTTTTGTAAACAATTCAAATGCCAGGGACCCCTCGTAAGATTCTGATTCAGAAAATCCAGGGTGGGGTGTCTGCATTTTTCAAAGTACAGGCTTCCATTCAACAAATATTTATTTGATGTCGATTATTGAAAGTTTAGAGTGGACACTGGAGCCAGACGGCAGGGTTCAGACCCTGGCTCAGTACACCTGGGGGACCTCAGAAGGTTGATGGAGGTCTCGTTCACTGCCACTTGTCATGCGCTGTGCCTTCTGTGGCTGAATGAGGAGGAGCCTGGTGCGGAAGGACCCGGATGTGCGAGGCAGCCCCTCTGTGTGCTGCAGTGGCCAAGAACCACCAGGCTGGATGGCCTCTGGGGTCCTGCTGCACAAAGATCCTGTACCTGTCAGGTGCTCTCTATAAGAGCCTTTTGTCTGTTTCCTGGCATCCCCAAACCCCACGCTCCTCTAGGGCAGAGCCAAGGCTCCTTCAACCTCTGGACCATCACCCTGTCCCCAGGAGAGGGCCCTGCATAGGAGGTGTGGCCCAACAGACCTCAGGTTGTTTGATCAGAAAGTCCCAGGCACCCACCTGTTCCCAATCCACCTCCTCCTGCCTTCAACTCTGGGTATTGCGCAAGACAAGAAGGAAAGCAGACAGTGGCCATCCCAATACCAGCCCTTGAGTTAGCACTGATGGTGGTGCAGGGGCTGAAAAGCAGCTATGATTGCAAATTGATCTGTTGTGCACTGAGCTGGTTACTGAGAAGAGAGAAAGCAAGTTGTCAATACTGTATTACCCGCTGGGGTCCAGAGCTGCTCCCTTGGGATACCCAGAAGAGAGACAGAGGGAAAGAGAGCTGTTTTGCTTTTACTGGGGTCCTTGTGGGGTCTTAGGGAGTTGGGTGGGGGCCCAGCCTGAGTCCCACCCAGCTCAGAGCCAGCCCTGGGCTCTCTTTTTCATCTTCCCACCTCCAGAACCAGGAGCTTCCCTGGTGGCTCAGACTGTAAAGAATCTGCCTCCAATGCAGGAGATGCAGGTTCGATCCCTGGGTCAGGCAGATCCCCTGGAGAAGGGAATGACAACCCACTCCAGTATTCTGGCCTAGGGAATCCCATGGATGGAGGAGGCTGGAGGGCCACAATCCATGGTGTGGCAGAGAGTTGGACACGACTGAGCGACTAACACTTGCACTTTCTTTCACTTCCTCCAGTACCAGCCTGGAGTTCTATGTGGAACAGAGGAGCTAAAATAGATAATTTAAAAGGTTATTTCCATTTGGTTTGTAATTGTGTGGGTCTGGGATCAAAGGACAGACCACTCACCCTTATTCAGCAGCCGGGGTCAAGTGTTTGCATTTCTCCAGTGTCACCAGTGCATAGGGTTGGGAGGTGTGATGATACCCAAGGGTCTGGTAAAGGAAACCTAGCCTGGAAGCTTATGCAGGATGTAGGTCTTTGATTGGAACATTTAGAGTTGGGTCCTGCCAGGTCCACACTGAGCCCAAGTATTCTGAGCCTTCTTTCCTTTGCAGCCCTGTGCTGGGATGCCAATGGGAGGAGAAGTGGGCCATACAAACACCTAGTGTCAGCTAACCCTGTGCCAGGCTGGTTCTAGAGAAGCAGAGACCCCAGCTCTGTGCCCAAGTTCCACCTTCCCCTTGGGATCTCTAGCTGACTCCTATTCAGACTTCAGGCCAGGCCATCTACCTCTATGAGAATTAAATCGTGTGCTACTGTAGCTGCTAACTTTCAATGCCCCCTTGGAAGGAGCTCAAGGTGGAGGGCAGAAATGAAACCTGTAACCCTGGCCCCCACCTGGCTACGTGATCCTTGCCTTAGGGCTCTAGAGCTCAGTCACACGGGCCCAGTGGTGCAGAGACAATCCAAGAAAAACTCACACACCTGATCACAGGTAGCCAGGTAGTCAGACTTATGAGGCGTGGCAGCTCATGTCACACTAGCTCTTCCTCTCTGCCTACACTTCAGTTGCAGTTACAGCTTTAGAACCAGGCTGGAATTTGAAACCTGGCTCTTCCTAACTAGTTGCTCTCGGAAAACTACTTCACCTTTCTAAATCTCAGGTCCTCATCTGAACAACAGAAATAAAACTACCTATCCATAAAGATGTGCATGTGTGCTTTGTCACTTCAGTCATGTCTGACTCTTCGAGACCTTATGGACTGTAGCCCACCAGGCTCCTCTGTCCATGAGATTCTCCAGGCAAGAATACTGGAGCGGGTTGCCATGCCCTCCTCCAGGGGATCTTCCTGGCCCAGGGATGGAACCCACGTCTCCTGTGACTCCTGCATTGTAGGTGGATTCTTTGCAGAGGAGCCACCAGGGAAGCCCCACCAATGATGTGGTGAGAGCTAAATTCCAAGCACAGGCATGAGCATTCTTAGTTAATGACGACTCTTACTGCTCTCCACAAAGCAGGCACCACCTTTAACCCCTATTGTCCAGAATGCTTCCCAGACACTCAGGCTCCTGCAGATCCAGGAAAGGTGTCCCTGCTGCCTATCGGGGGGTTTCCTTGTTCCAGTTATTTGCCTGAGGGTCCTCCTATTCTCTATATACTTCCTATACTATATACCAGGATGAGAAGTGCCCTTTCCATCTACCTCTATGAGAATGGAATCATGTGCTGCTGCAGCTGCTAACTTTCAACACCCCCTTGGAAGGAGCTCAAGGTGGAGGGCAGAAAAGAAGCACTCTGGGAAAAATTGACAGTACAAGTCTCCAGGCAGATATTTTCAGGAGTTTTTTATGAGCCCAATTCTTTTATCTCCTCATATCTAGAAAAGCACTAAAATCCTTCATAATGACAACTGCTCCTTATGATTAGCAGTAACCTTCACGTGACTAGCAGAAACCATCTGCGAAAAAATATGCAGCTGATTGCATATACTCCCCCTTCAACAAAATTACATATATATAGACTTCCTCCCGCCTCTTTGGAACTGTTTCTCAGAGATACCTGAGGTGCTGTGTCCCAGGCTATAGTCCTTATTTTGCCCCAAATAAAACTTGATTCATAACTCTTGTTCTGTGGGGTTTTTTAAGTCAATACTAGCAACAGCAGTGGTGTCTTCCCCCTTTTAGGGAAAATATTACCCACCCTCCCAGGCAACATTATCCTACCTGACCACTTCCCAGTGAACCCAGCATTCAGACCAGTTCTACCTCTACTGCATCCAGGAGGGATTGACACATAGCCCAAAGAAGAGATATTTTTAAATAAAAGAAATAGTCACTGCCATCCACTTTGTGGCCATCAATCCAGCCTGCATCAAGCATAGTGTTTGGTCACAGGGGTTAGTCCTGCTCTGAGGCCTCCTGACCAAACAGGTCAAAGCTGCTGGAGGACCATTCAAGCAGCTCAGGAGCTGGACCGCTGGGCAAGAAAAGACCTCCTGCAAGAGGTGATGCCCAAACTGAATCTCTAGGAACGAGAAGGCTTTTCCCCAGCCAGATAGAGCAAAGACTCCCGTGGCCACATCCTAGGAGCCACTCTAGAATCTGTCACTGAATTCAACTAACAGTTGTTGAGTATCTACTATATACCAGGTCCTGGACTGGGACTGAGCAGCTAGAGGGTGGCAGGCACTGGAGAGATAAGTAGAGTAATTCACAGTCCCTGTGCCCCTGGAGTAGGGGAGACAGGTGTCCAGCAGGCTCTGACAGCATGTGCACAGGGGAATGGGAGATGGGAGGGCGGAGATTTGGGAAAGTTTCATGGAGAAAATGTGGCTCAACTGGGCCTTGGAAGAAAAGGGACGGTGCGGGGTCCCAGGACAGTGGGATAATACAAAAGGCACAGGATGTAGAACATTCATATCTGAATTTAAATAGTTGATGTCAGGACTTCCCTTGTGGTCCAGTGGCTTTGGCTCTGAGCTCCCAATGCAGGGAGCTTGGGTTCAATCCCTAGTCAGGGAACTAGATCTCACATGCAACAGTGTTAGGGAGATTAAAATAGAAGAAATCTTGTTCAGGTTTCAGAAGCATGAATGCAGGCCTCTGACCTTCTCTCTGACCTACTTGGACACTGCCCAGTTCCATGCATGCTTGCAAGCACAGCAAGTCAGGCAGCACTTCATATAAGAAAAGGACTGGGTCTTGGAATTCTTGAGTACCTGCAGGTCTGGCCAGCTGCCCCAGGGTTTAACAAAATCCTGTAACTCACAAGATAAAACAGCATTGCAAAAATTTTAAAGTAAAACCAGGAGTGCATTTTTGCACACAAACTGATGATGATATCAGTTTGCAGCCTGAGATTTTAAGCGGGAGCCCCCAAAACTGCAAATAGAAGTCCCACTCATGGGGGGAACACACTGCCTAGGACTTTTTCCCAGTTGGGACTTCAGATCACTGTTACTCGGGAGTTCCAGCACTAAGTCTGGATGTGATTGGCCCATGTTGGTGATGAATGTGCTGTTACTTTTCTCTGTTGTTTCTCTTACTTTTCTTTTAGTGACTGTATGTTAAAATTAAAGGCTTCCCTTGTGGCTCAGCTGGTAGAGAATCCGCCTACAATGAGGGAGACCTGGGTTTGATCCTAGGTTGGGAAGATCCCCCAGAGAAGGGAAAGGCTACCCACTCCAGTATTCTGGCAAAAAAAATATGATTCATGGAGTTGCAAAGAGTCAGACATGACTGAGCTACTTTTACTTTCTTTCTAAAATTAAGTTAAATCATCTCCTTTAAAAAAAATTGAAATTGTGTGTCATCAGTGGTTTCTTTCATTAACAAATCCTTCGAATGTGAAACGAAAGTAAAACTTTCAGCAAAACATGAAACTAAAAAAAATCCTACAAGCTACAATGAAGACTGAAGATCCTGTACGTGGCAAGACGTTGGTTCAGTCAAATAAACAAATAATTTTGAAAATAAATATTTTAAAAACCCAAATACTTGATGTGGTTGGATGAACCAATATCAGTCTCCATGGGAAACCAATGGCCACACATATTAGGGTAAATCAAGGACTTAATAAGGGACGTTTTATAAATGCATTGGCAACGCATAGGGGAAGCAGAGCTGTTACCACCTTGGGGCTCAAAGGGAGGGAGTGGTTTCTGGAACAGGTTGGGAGCTCAGACCTTTGGTCAAGGGTCAGGGCCAGCCCAAGGCCACTCTGTGGGAGAGAAAGGAGAACAGAGATGTTGAACTTCCCCCTGGTCCCTTAGATGAACTGCTGGGGATTCCATGAAGGAACTGAGGGGAGTCCAGAGGAACAGGGCCAGCCTCCCTGGGATGGAATGCAGGGACAGAGGGTGGAAAGTGACCCAAGACGGAGCAATCAGAAGTTCGCTGACACCTGTAACATTCCTGGTTATGAGAGTCTACCTCAGAAAATGAAGCATAATCGCTACAGTCCTCAACGTCCTCACAGAGTTCTTAGAAGGGTCAGTGAGCTAACAGTGGCAAGGTCTTTGATCATTGTGGCTCCCTATCTTAGCTGAGGGTTGCCCTTCAGTACCAGTCCCATCAGTATTTGTAAGAGAAACAAATTTACTGATGAGGAAACATGTTTCCTGCACTGGCCAACTCCCTACTTTGCAAAGAACAGAAACCCAAGTCAAACTGCATTCAGCAAACAAGAAAGAAAAGCAAATGGCTCACATAACTGTTCAAGAATAGATATGGCCTCAGGATTTCAGGCATGGCTATATACAGGCACCATCGATCAAGGTTATTGAGTATCTGTTTCCTCTGTCATTTTGCTCTACTCACCTGTGTTGGTTTTTGGGAAAATAAAATAACCTGTGTTTTTATAATAAAATAAACCTGTGTTTATTTTGGGGAAGAGTCCGTCTCCCCAAGCTGAGATAGACAACTTCAGACACACTTCTATCAGCTTAGCCCTGCCAAGGGAAAGAGCCCCTTTTCAGAATTTACCAACAAACATCCTAAAACTGACTCCCCCAACTTCTGGGCCAATCTCTATTGCAGGGATGATGTAAGTTCTCATTGGCTAGGTCTGGCAGATACCCTCCCTTGGAGATAGGAGATCAAGCCAACACAGTTGAGAAAAGTCTGGGAAAAGGAAAAAAAAAAACAGAGCCAACTATCCAAAATAAAGAGAAGACAGTTGGGCATAACCCTCCCCAAGTCACACATCTGGGAGCAGCCCCTCCCATGTAACTGTCCAGCTTCCAAGCTCTTTTTTGTTTGGGTTTTTTGGTTGTTGCAGGTTTTAACACTACATCCCAAGCCAGGGAGGTATGGTGAAAAGACGGAGCACATGGGCACGGGGACAGAGGAGTGACTGGAATGGAGGAGTTGACTGTGAAGGGTCTTGAGCTCCATCCAAGGATAAGCACTGAGCCCCCAGGGCTGGAGGGTTGACCCACGGGACCCAGGCCTGGAGGAGTCATCCTGAGGTGACAGTCTGTAGGCCTGAGCAGAGAGTCAGACTCACAGGGGGTTCTGGCAGGAAGGTGGAGCCCAGACAAGCTCAGGCCAGTGTACGGTCCCCACGTCCACCTCCCTCATCTGCTGGCTCCCTTTTAAGAGCCTTTGCCCTGATATGCAGGAAGCATCAGGGTCCGTGACTTCCTTTCTTTCCCCCATAAAGGCCTCCCCACCCCATAAAGGCATGGAGCATTGTGTAGAGTGTGGGTGTGTGCACGCATGTGGCAGAGGAGCTCCTTCCTCTCGAGGTGGTGACACCCATCTGGGGGCAGCTGGGGAGGTGGCACCCAAGGCTGTGGGTTCCCTGGCCTCTGGCCAGCCTGACCACTCCTCTGTCTTTATTTACCGCCCTTCGCCGGCTCCGACAATCTAAAGAGAGGATGGGGAGGGGATGGGATGGGGAAGAACATCATGCTCAGAGAAGAGATTGGAAAAGGAGGGAGACAGGAAAGAGGGTGGACAGAGGAGAGGAGGAAGAGAGTGTGGCCAGAGGAGGTGGAGGGGAGGCAGAGAAGCAGAAAGAAAGGCAGAGAGAGTGGAGGGGAAGACAGAGTAATGCGGGAGCGCATTCAGAGGCGCAAACACATGCCGCCCAGAGCCTGATCTCCCGACAGAGCTTGGCGGCGGCACCTGCGGTCAGGCAGTGGCCAGAGGGAGAAGAACACATGGATGGTCGGGTCTGGGGACCCAGGGTGAGCAGGGCCACACAGCTGTGGGCAACGAGCACGTCTCAGCCTGGACAGGGAGACAGATGTGCCCCCAGCCTTTCCGGCTTTGCCTCCCCCACCCCTACCGCACTGCCCCTTCCTGGAGGGCTGAGTTTCAGCACACGGAGCATAAGTGGACATGACAGGGCTCCTGTCCCTCTGAGCTTCCTGCCTCCTTCCCAGCTGGTGCACTCACACCCCCGCCAACCTCCATAGCACCTTCCTCCAAAGGGGTCAGCAGCCGGGCTCATTTTGTGACTCTTTCAGTTCCACCCACATCCAGGCTAGAAACCAGGTGCCAGGGTTAGAGCAAGGATGGGGTGCTGTGAGGCCCTTTCACACCCTTCATCAGGGCCCAGAGCAAGGAGCCTGGCATCCCTGTGCTCTGCCATAGCCAGGGCCCCCTCACCCCCATGAGTGTGCAAGGGGCCAATTGCATCTGTGAGTTAACCTTCTACAGAATTACAGCCTGAATTCCCAGGAGAGAAAGGAACTGGACCTGCCTGGAGGTTTGTCTGGGGTCACTGGAGACTGTCCACCACAGAAATGCTGCTCTCCAGCTACCATCTGTGGTCCTCAGATCACACTGCCCACTATTCCAGAGCTGTCTGACCTCACAGGGCATACATGAGTGCTAAGTCGCTCAGTGGGGTCCGATTCTTTGTGACCCCATGGACTGTAGCCCACTAGGCTCCTCTGTCCATGGGATTCTTCAGGCAAGAATACTGGAGTGGGTAGACATTCCCTTCTCCAGGGTGTCTTCCTGACCCAGGGATTTAATTGGGTCTCCTGTATAGCAGACAGATTCTTTACTATCCTGAGCAACCAGAGAAGCCCCTCATAGGGCAGTGGTCCCCAATCTTTTTGGCACCAGGGATCAGTAGCATAGAAGAGTTTTTCCACAGAGTGGGGTTGGAGGTGGGCTGGTTTCAGGATGATTGGAGTGCATTACCTTTATCGTGCCCTTTATTTCTATTATTATTATAGCGGGTCCACCTCAGATGATCAGGCATTAGATCCTGGAGATTGGGGGCCCCTGTCACAGGGCTCAGGGGGTTACATTCATTGGGACCCCCTGGGCCCCCAGAGCTTCCCTTCCTCCCTGCCTCTACCCTCAACCTCTGGGCTGACCCATCAGATCTGCTTCTAGGATGACAGCCAGTGTGCTGGGAGGTGGGGGTGGGGACCGTCATTATCACAAGCCAAGAAAGTCCACAGACCAGAATCCGGGAAGAAATAGTTGGTGTCCCCCGACCACGCCCCAGAGTGAAGTCAGAGAGGAAGGGATTTTCCGTTGAGTTCCGTTCTGTTCTGCGACTCACTCACCATTCAGGATCGGACGTAACCCCCACTCCTCTCCATCTCCGCACTTCTAAAACCAGATGCTCCATGAATTTAGCCTCAGGTTCACAAGCAGGCGATGTACTGCAGACACTGCAAGGCTACTTCCATGTTGTGCTGAGGGATCTGTGTGTATGTATGCACACGTGCATAGGCCCTCCCTGTGCATGCTTCTGCTCACACTGACTCCAACCCTTAACTCTCATGTGCTTACCCCTGTGTGCACACACACTCCTCTACACTCACATTCCTGTGTGCACACACACACCCATACATTCAAACTCCCATATGCACACATGCATGTGTGTACACATAGCCCTGCATTCCTAAAGTAGTCAGTCACACTCTCAGGGAGGTCATCACACTGTCACACACATCCTCACCCGGGAACTGGCACACGTGTGCACTCTGGGCACACACTCTCAGACTCTCCGGCAGCTGCCAAGGGCTCCTCTAAGAGCTTCCTCATCTCACTGAGAGCAAATCCACAGCTGAGCCGACATGGTCTCACACCCACAGTCGGCCATCCACTCCTCCAAACACACGCAGATGCCCATCCCCACGGCGTGACTCACCAGCCAACATTTGGGATGAATGCTCACTCTGCCTTTTCTCTCCATTCATTTAAAAATTCTTTTTTAAAACTATGTATATAGACTTCCAAAGCACTCTTACGCAGATTATCTTAGTTCTTCCTCAAATAGCCCCAAGAAGGGGTATTATTATTATTATTACCATTTACTAGGAGCAAATGAAAGCTCAGAGAGCCTCGGGTTCCTCGGCCATACCGTGAAGACACCAATGTTCAGAGAGGCTGGGGCCTTTCCAGGTCATGTGAGTTGTGTGCAACCCAGATGGACTTGGATTCCTGTCTGTCCCATAGCTGATATTCTGCTTATACCTCATAGACTTGTCACTAGCCCACACAGCACCTTTGGAAAGGTACTAGGAAAAGGTGCCCTCCAGGGAGACAGAGCCCTGTGCCAGGGTGCCCACTTCAATGACCAGGCGTGGGCTCCAAGTCAGACCTCACTTGCCTCCTTGGCTCAGCTCCTGAGTGCTGACGGGTGCCTGGACAAACCTGCTGGGCAGCCTTGATCCCCCTGCCCACCTCTGAGGACCCTAGCTTGTCCCCCTCTTTCCCCTATGCACTGGCAGGGCCCCTCTCCAAACCACCTCTAAGGGACAGACCCTCACTTGACTTTGACCCCAAACCACTGACCCTGGCCCAAGACCCTGGCTCAGGAAGGCCCTTCTGCCAGGGTCCTGAAGGAGGGTCCCACAGAAGCCTCCCATTCCACCAGGTTCCCCAGCCCCCTTCCCACGTGGCACCAATGTCAGTGCACACAGACCACTTCCTCCCTTCCGAGTCCCCTCAGCTTCAACTCCCACCCTCTCCCTGGGAGCTTTCTGGGGCCCTGCATGCTGTTTGGTAAATAAATCAAGAGCAGCGGGAATAATATACCTGTCAAACAGCAGCTAGCTTCCAATTTCCGCTGTCAGCCCTGCCCGCCGCGCCATGCCAAGCCTACTGACACTCTGCCACATGCAATCCATTTCCTGAGGTCCCCTCTGGTGGGAGGGGTGGGCCTGTCAGAGCCTGCAGCAGGGCAGACCTGGAGAGGAACTTCCAGTTGCAGACCTGATGAGAGAGGGGCTGAGGATGAGGTGTGGCTGCTGGGAGACCAGGGGAGCTGGGAAGGAGGGGTCATGGTTAGAGTGACCCTCAGGGTCTTCTCTGCACAGGAAGGGCCATCATACCCCATCACGCCAGGAACAACTGCTCAACTCTGGGCCTTCCTGATAAACAAGCAGGCAGCAGCATCTAGAGGTTAGATTCTAAATGTCAGGGTTAGAAAGAGTCCTGGGGTCAGCGATTCCTGTGCTCTGCTGCCGGCTGGGTGATCTTTCATCATCGCTGGTGCAGAGAGGTTAGGCAGTCTGCAAAGGCCTTCTAGAGAAAGTGTCCCCCAGTTTGGCCATGACAAGTGTTTTTGTTGGGAAGTCCTTTTTCTGTTCCAACCTGTCTTCTGTGGCTTCTGACCACCTCCTTTGCTCTGACTTTGCAGAACAGGTCAGTGATGAGCCTTCATGTTCCAGGGCCTCTGCCACCCCCGACACTCCACCCAGCCTCTCAGCCCTACCAGCCTCAGATGGAGAAGCTTTATCTCTCCTCATGGTCTTCAAACTTTGCCTGTAATCCTCCCCAGGCCCTCAGTGACCCGCAGCTGTGTGAATCTGATGAACATAGGCCTCAATGAATATTCTCAAGATACCTGGGGACTTTTACATACCACTCCCTTAGGGGTTCCAAGCAAAGTGTCTTTCATTGACAGCTCCCCCGCACCAGGTCAGTGCAAGAAAAGATGCTCTGGAAATTGGGCTGAGGGCTGGGGCCGGAGGTGGGAAGCAGAGATGCCTCCTGACCACATCCTAAAGACTGTTCCTCCCTCTGGATCTAGCACATGAGACAGAGTTAGGGCCTGAGCTTGCACAGCTGAACGGTTTGCAAAATGATATAGTCTGTAGAACAAAGGCACAGTTTCTCCTCTTGGAGCATTTTGTTGTTAATTCAAGGATGAGAGAAACTCCCCCGATTATAGGGCCTGGGCCTCAGAAAAGCAAGCCACCAGCCCATGTCCCGGACTCAAAGCATTGCTGTCCTCTCCCTATGGCCCTTCGCAGCCCACTCCACACCAATGCCAAACCATTTTCTCCATTTTCCCACAAGCACTGGGCCTGGGTCTGCTCCCCCAGGGAATTCCTCCCTCCAAGTCTCATGCCCTTGGTGTAGACCATCAGAGGTGAAGGAGCTTGAAATCCTCCAATCTGATTTTTCATCTTTACAGAGGAGGAAACGGAGGTTCAGGAAGGTACAGGGGCTACTGAGGAAGCAAAGCATACTGAGTGATCTCAGGCAAAGCAGCCTTTCTGGGCCTCAGTTTCCTCATCTATAAAATGGGGAGAGAACACCTAGAATGTAGAATGCATAGAAAGTACACTCCTTGAAGATGAGGAGTTTTCCTTTTTCATTACTGCTATGCCTCCAGTGCCAAGAATTATAGTAGGTTTTTTTTTTTTTTTAACTGAAATAGGGCTTCCTGGTGGCCCAGATGGCAAAGAATCTGCCTACGATTCAGGAGACCTGAGTTCAATCCCTGGGTTAGGAGGATCCCCTGGAGAAGGGAATAGCACACCCACTCCAGTATTCTTGCCTGGAGAATCCCATGGACAGAGGAGTCTGGCAGGCTACAGTCCATGGGGTCACAGAGTTAGACAAGACTAAGTGACTAACGCTTTACTTTTCATATCCCCAGTGCCAAGAATTAAGTAGGTTTTTTAACTGAAATATATTCAACATATAACATTTTGTAAATTTAAGATGTACATGTTGACTTGATCCATTTATATATGCTAATAAGATTGCTATTGTAGCAATAATCAATATCTCTATCATGTTGTACAATCATCATTTTATAGTAGGTTTTTTAATAGTAAGGATCTTTGAATGAAACAATATAAAAGCACTTAGTAGTTGTTCATTAAATGATATCCCCTGTTATCCAAGATCATAGCCAAGCCCAGGTTTCCTGACTCCTGGTGCCAGGCCACTTACCCCTTCTCTGCCCTACCTTCGTGGCTTCTCTCCCTCTACCCACATTTAGCCCCTGACTTCTCCTTAGGGAACTGGCAATGGGGGAAGAGAAACGGCCGTTCTCCAGGATAAAGGGGCCGCTGCTGCTGCTGCTGCTGCTGCTGCTGCTAAGTCATTTCAGTCGTGTCTGACTCTGTGCAACCCCATAGACGGCAGTCCACCAGGCTCCCCCGTCCCTGGGATTCTCCAGGCAAGAACACTGGAGTGGGTTGCCATTTCCTTCTCCAATGTGTGAAAGTGAAAAGTGAAAGTGAGGTCGCTCAGTCGTGTCCGACTGAGTGACCCCATGGACTGCAGCCTACCAGGCTCCTCCACCCATGGGATTTTTTAGACAAGAGTACTGGAGTGGCTTGCCATTGCCTTCTCCGGATAAAGGGGCATGCCTGAGCTAATCCATGCCCCCTACCACATATCATATATATATATATATATATATGGGCTTCCCTGGTAGCTCAGCTGGTAAAGAATCTGCCTGAAATGCAGGAGACCCTGGTTCAATCCCTAGGACAGGAAGATCCCCTGGAGAAAGGATAGCCCAGTGTTCTTGGGCTTCCCTAGTAGCTCAGATGGTAAAGAATCCACCTGCAATGCAGGAGACCTGGGTTTGATCCATGGATTGGGAGGGTCCCCTGGAGAAGGGTATGGCAACCCACTCCAGTACTCTTGCCTGGAGAACCCCACAAACAGAGGAGCCTGGGGGGCTCCAGTCCATGGGGTCACAAGAAGTCAGACATGATTGAAGCAAATGAGCATGCACATGCGCACGTGCACACACACACATATACACACATATACTGACTCACTGGAAAAGACTCTGATGCTGGGAAAGGTTGGGGGCGGGAGGAGAAGGGGACGACGGAGAATGAGATGGCTGGATGGCATCACCGACTCTGTGGACATGAGTTTGAGTGAACTCCGGGAGTTGGTGATGGACAGGGAGGCCTGGCATGCTGTGATTCATGGGGTCGCGAAGAGTCGGACACGACTGAGTGACTGAACTAAACTGATGTACACATATACACACACACACACACACCCCACTCCCATCACCACCGCTGCTACCCCACCCCCGTGAAGATCAGAGACAGAGCAGCAGGGGGAAGAGCACATTTGTTTCCATGTTGTGCAAAGGAACCAAAATAAACACAAACAAATTTGGCAACACAGCTCAGGGTGGGCCAGCCCCCTTCCGCCCTCCCTGCTGGGCCGCTGCTGTCTGCTCTTGGATGGGAGCATGAGTAACTCCTAGCCACCCACTGAGCTGGGAAGCCATCCCAACCCCAGTCTCCAGCGCAGACCCAGGGGGCCAGGGAGGCAGGAGCCCCACACTCTTGCTCCTAGTTCTGGGATCCCAGCGCCTGCAGTGGGGAGGCCTTCCTTGGCTGTGACAGGTAAGACCTGTCACAGGTAAGCCAGCTCCATGGATGCTACCGGCATCCTCAGTTTCCTGCACATGCCTTGGGAGGGTGACGGAACATCATTTGAGTTAAAGGAATGTCCTGTTGATGCCTGGGGCTATGGGAATTACCTTCTCAGGGCCAGGCTGGACCTGGGAGAGCAACCGAGCAAGGGGCCCCAGGGCAGAGCCCTCACCCAGTCCAAACCAGGGGAAGGGACCAAGAGAACACAGGGGAACCGCTCCCGCCTTCACAAGGCCTCTCCCTGCACCCAAGGATGCTTCTTCCTGCGTCCCCACACCAGGTACTCTCAAATGCTGTTTCTCTCTCCCTCTGACATACAGCCTGCAGGCCCACACACACACACACACACATACACACACTCACACCAGGATCTGCTTCCCCAAAACAGGAAGCTGGTCTCTGCCCAGGACTGAGGGTGGGTCCTGCAGGCGGACGAGTGTGTTCAGGCAGTGAGTGAGGCAGCCGTTGGGACTGTGTTACATCTTGAGCTCCATGCAGTCTCCCTACCCCCCTGCTGCCGGGGAGCTGGGGTGTTGCCTTGACCCCAGCCCCACATACGTGCCCCATCAGCATGGAAACCACAGGTTCCCCCACACGCGCCTGTCCTCCCACCTGTGCACACACACAAGGCCAAGGAAGAGGAGGGTCTGGATTAGAGGAACAAGGGACGAAAGCTGGAATGGTGTCAGCCAGGACCCAGAGCCAGGCTGTGCACAACATGCCTTTCTGTAACACACACAGAGATGTCACACCTCATCCTCAGTCCCAGGGCATGGTGATCCTCTTCCGCTCCTTGTGGCCCTGCTTAACCATGCCTCCTCCTGGAAGCCTCCCTGGATTCCCTCATCCAGTCCTCTCCACTGCTTGGCAGGGGGCAAAGCTGCACTACATATGCTATGGAAACTAACCAAACACTTTATTCACGCATTCAAGTGAATTATACAAGCACAATACTCATGTGCAGACACAAACGCACGCCTGTGCATTCACGCACACATAAAGAGCGCACTCCACCTCTTGCCCTGTTTCCAGCTTCAGATGCCATCATTCCGCTGTCCTGGCAGCATAGGTGTGAGGATACTTGCTTGTGGGATGATGACCAGGTGACCTTGGTTCTTCACTAACATCCCTGCCTAGGATCCTGAGACAGCACACAACCGAGGGCCCAGCCCAGGGTCTGCCTCTGCTGCTCAGTGTCCAGCTCTGCGATTTTAGGCACATCCCTCCATCTCTGTCCCAGGGCTCCTTGTCTGCCAAGGGGACACGAACAGGAGCTACTTTATAGCAAATTTTGAGGCTGAATGAGATTGCAGTTCAACCTTCAGTGCCACTTATTCCCATTATATCCCTTCGTAAAGGATGCAGGAGACAATGCCGATGAGGGCAGATCCCAGCTCAGTGAACTAGGAGTTGTTTTTAAACGTCCCACCTCTGCAGACAGTGTTAGGCTCTACTCCAGAGCAGCGCAGGAGAAGCCTGGGCAGGCTCTGTCTTGCCGGGACCTGGGACACACCTAGGAGAGTGACGGTGCCCACACCAGCTCACTGTGGCCCCCGCAGAGAGCCCCTCCCCATGCACAGGGCAGTGCACACAGCTCTGGCTGCCCCCCTGGCCACCCCTACTTCCCAAATGCACATAATGCAGCCTGTCAGTCATTTAACAGGGCACTGGGAGAGAGCATGAAGGGCCTGGAGGTGGTATAGCTGGAAAAGGGGCAGCCCTGGTGGCAAAAGTCAGAGCAACCCCCCCAGAGTGGTGTCTACTCCAGCCTGTGGTCACACAGGCACCCTCAGCAGACACAGGGCTGGGCTGGGGTCACCCCAAGATGCCTGCCCCAGCCAGAGACTTCTACAGGCCTCCCCAGGCTCCAAGTCTGCTCTGCTGCACACATACGGAACACACATGTGTGGCCAGTCCAGAAGCCACTGAGTCTAGGACTTCTAAATCTGGAGAATGTGGTGAGCCCTCCCTCCAGGGGTCCTGTGAATTCCCACAAATAATAGGCAGACATGCACACACGTTCAAGTCTACATATGCGTATACATGTGATTATGGATGGGAAAAGGGTCTGTTGTCCTTACCAGATTTTCAAAGGATCTATGCCCCCCTAAAGCTAGGAACTATTATCTTACTTCACTAGTTTATTTAGCAGCTGAGAAAAATAAAACCCCCAGAAGATCACCCCTTAGTTCGGTTCCCCTAAGGACAGCCTGAAACCCTCGGTGAGGGATGCCAAGAAGACCAGAGGACCTGCCCTGCAGACTCACACAAAGCTGAGCTGTCTCGGCCTCTCCCTCCATTTCCAGGGTGTCAGCCTTGCCCCCCAACACGTCCATCTCCTTCCACAGTGCCATTCTGCCAGGCCCTTTGAGAAGGACAGAGGAGAAGAAGGAAGCGCTGGTGACAAGACCTCCGCCCTGCCAGCCGCCAGATGAGGGGCCAAGGAACATGTGGGCACAAGCATGAGCTGCTATGCCCGCCCCCCGCCCCCGGCGCGCCTGCTCAGACAGTCTGCCAGCCTCCCTGGCCTGCCTTGGGGAGTGATGAGTTTATCTCCGAGAGACAGAGAGGTAGGACTGACGGCAGAGATGACTCGGGCTGAACTCCTCCATAAGCAGGCTCCCCGGGGAAGGGCTAGGAGAGATGCTATCGCCCCTGGTTGTCAGTCAGTCATCAGGAACCCAGGCTTTGTGAGGCCCCCTCCCTGCTCCCCAGCTCCCCAGAGCTCAGCCCGGCCATCTTGGCAGCCGAGGGAGCTGTAAATATCCCAGGGGCACCTGGCTCCAGGGCCCTGAGGACACAGGAGGTAAAGCCTGAAGATACAATACCCACTCGCAGGAAAAGGAAAAAGATGCCAGGCCAGCCTTGCGGCACTGCCTCTAGATCCTGAAGCCTGGGCAGAGCTCCAGAGTTTAAAGAGCATCAGCAGCTTGAGGGTGGAGGACACGTCCGGGCCAGAGGGGACACGTCTGGCCATTCCTGTGGGCGCCCCGGGAGACCTCGTCTCCAGGCCGCGCACCTCACCCCATGCTGCCTCTCCCTCTGGCGGGGACTGTCAGCTTCTCCCCTGGAACTCCCCTACCCTAAAACTGCCCACTTTACCCATCCATCCAGGCAGCCAGAGCTGATAGGCACGGCCTCTCAGCCAGTCCAGTGTCCAGGGCCTCTCCTCTGGATAAAGGAAAATGAGCCAGAAAGTAGGAGAGTTGGGGACTGAGGTTCGCATCTGCGGGCAGCCCAGCTGACCTCCCAGTGGTGCGTCTGGCCCTGGGCTAGCAGCTGAGGGATAGTGCCTGGAGGTGGAGATGAATGTAAGTCAGGCAGGAAAGGGGCTGAGAGGTCATCTGGGCCTCTTGAATGGGTACAACAAAGCTGGAGAGACAGGAGACCAGATTAAGAGTCGGTGCACTTCCTGTCCGGAGCACCATGCGCAGAGAGAAGCCGAGGTGGCACCAAGTGGTGGCCATTGTAGCCAGTCACAGTTCATCAAAGGTGACTTCCGTGGGGGCCCCCAGGGCTGCGGCAGTCAGCAAAGACTCCCTGGACGAGGTCCTTGAATCAGCTGCCTCTGCCCTCCCGGCTCTCCCCTCTGCCCTGTCCCCCACTCTCCACCAGGCAGGGACCCCAGCTCCCTCTTTGTCGGTGTGCCTCTCAGCTCTGCAGTGAGCAGCCCACCTCCCCAAGGTGGGCAGCACTTAGTGGGACTTGACCAGAGATCCTGGCAGCTTCCACCCAGAGCTGGAACATCCCAGCTCCCAGTCTGCCCCCTCCCGCCCTCACCCCTACCCTATTTTGCACACGTTGTTGAGCAGGAAGCTGTTTGTTGTAAGGAGCAAGTTATTCACGGTGTGTGCCCTCAGGAAAGACACCAAACATCTCTGAGCTTCATTTTCCTTATCTGTGGATGAAACAGACAGTTAATGACCACCTTGTGTTGTCATGAGCATTAAAGATAGCGCATGCAAAGAACCTGGAAGCCCAGACACTCCATAAAGGGCCATTACTAGCCTCATGGTTGTTGTAACTCTGGGGGTAGGGGTGGAAGAAGAAGCAGGCGCTCCCAACAAGGCGACCATTACAGAGAAATCCCTCAATACCCCTGGGCCAGGGCCGGCATGAAGAACAGAAACTGCAACCCGGGGACTGCAGAGATGGAAGAGTCTGAGAAAGGGCTGGCGCTGAAGACTCCTTTTCCTGGTCTGAGTCATGGAACATGGGGGGCTCAGAGGGACCTCAGGCACCACTCCATCCCAAGTCTCTCTCCCCATTTGACAGAGCAGAAAACTGAGGCCCAAGACACCCAGTGGCTGAGAACAGAGCCCCTAGCTCTTGGTCCAGTGTTGTATTTGTGACTCAGAGCCAGGTGCCATCCTAACCTCACTCAAGGGCACACAACCACCTCCTCATCCACTTCCCTGGAAACGCTGAATTTTTCTGATCTAGAAGACAGCCTGTTTGCAAGAGAGACCTCTTGGAAAAGATAGACTGAGTTGGAAAATACTACAGGAGGACACAGGCATCTTGACCCATGAGACAAAGCTGGGGGTGGGTACCTGGGCCACCTCCTGCAGCTCCGGAATCGCCCTCGCTGCCACTCAGAAACACAGCCAGGCTTCCTGACTGCCTGCGCCCAGAAACCATCAGCAGGGGGTTTCTGAGGCAGGAGCGCCTGAGCGCAGCAGATGCTGGGGAGTCTTGGGGGCTGCGGGAGAGAGGCAGGTACTGACACCAGGAGGAATGGTGAGGAACTCGAGAAGCCAAACCCTGAGATAGGAGTTCTGAAAGGACACCCGGAAACAGGAAGGGTCTGAGGTCAGGCGCACTCACCATGACTCCCATGAAGGGGCTGGCTTCCCCTCCCCGACAAGGATCACATCTGTAAACCTGCCTGGAAGGTCTGGTGAGTGAAGAAAGCAAGTCACCTCTCTCACTGGAGCCGACCTCTGGATGCAGTCACTCAGAGTAGGTGCAAGCCTTACCCGGGGACCCAGCATGGGAGGCTGCTGGGAAGAGAGGGGTCTGAACCTGAGCAGGAAGGAGGTGCAGGTCCGGGAGCAGGAGAGGAGAGGGTGGAGGCGATTGATCATGACCATGACCATTGACCATGATCGTGACCAGCAGCACTGGGACCACTCTGCAAGGACACAGGTCCAGGTACCCTGTTGTGGGCAGCTTGACCTCCTCACCCTGTGGCCAGCAGGTCCATGACCTCTGCCCCTGCCGTTGTGCTTAGCACCGTGCTGGCACAGGCAGAGCCACTTGACAGAGGCTGGGTAGGCTTTGAGCTGATCCACTCACCCGGAAGGTGCTAATTGAGCTGATTAATTGAGCCAATTACCTCAGCCTCCCAGGAGGGCCGGGAGCAGGCCTGGCTCCTGGGGACCAGGTGTGAGGCTGCAGGATGGGCTGATGCAGGGAGCCAGGCTGCAAGAGGCGGAGGCTGTGCTCTGCACCCCCAGGCCAGGCAGCCCACACGGGAGCAGAGGGAGGACCAAGGTGAGTGTGGGCTCCTGGAAAGAAGAGCAGGCGGGGCCGGAGCAGATGCAGGACCACGGGACAGGAGCGGGGTGCGCCGGGTGAATGACTGCATGGAGAAATGAATTACCCTTTCTGGCCGCACCTTCTGCTAATTCTGGGGTGTGAATGAAGGTGAGAGTGAATGTGACATGCGAGTCCTGGCCACGGAGCACTGAGGACTGACGTGCGGGAGCAGCACGAACCGGCCGCTGCCCGTCATCAAGGGCCGGTCTGCCCAGCCACGCGGGAGGCAGGCGCCACGGTTGCTGCCAGTTTCCAGATAAGGAAAATGGGGGCACAGAGGGTGTCCCTGGGCCCAGGTCACACAGTTAACCAGTAAGGGAAGCAGGATTCAATCTGGGCCTCCCCTCAAAAGCTCTGTGGTATAAATGTACAGTGTGCGGTGTGTGTGGGGCTTGAGAGTCAATGAACGTGAGCCTGCGCGTGCAGGAAGGTGGGACTGAGTGTCTGTGAGTGTGCAGATGGGATGGCTGTCAGGGAATGTCTACCTACTCCAGTATTCCTTCCTGGAGAATTCCATGGACAGAGGCTACCGTCATGGGGTCGCAAAGAGTTGGACATGACTGAGTGATTAAGAGACTGACACTTGCACACTTAAAATGGGTATATTTTGTTTTATGTAAGTCATATGTCACGTGTCATGTGTCCATAAAGCCGGGCTTACGTGTGTACAAGCGCGGGGCTGGCAGAGCATGTCTGCCCACAGACGGGCACCTCAAATAACATGAGTCCTCTCCTGGGACCACCGGCTCCACCCCAGGCCCAGGCCTGATTGAAAGCCAAGGACAGTCCATTGACCTTGGGGAGGGGGCGACACATTCCAGCCTGGGAAGGACACGGTGTCCTTCTGTCTCCTGCTTCTCTCCTCCCCACCATTACCACAGTTCCCACCAACAACCTGGCTTGTCTGAACTTGTCCAGTGCTTTCCCACTTTCACACCTGCTCCCTTCCAATTTTGTCTCCATACACGAGCCAGAGGGCTTTAAAAGACACACAAATCAAATCATAACCTGTTTGTGTTTTTTTGCGCAAACAGTGTGCACATCTATTTGGGTAACGGAAACTATAATCATTTCAGGACAACAATGTGCTGTTTTTCAAATATTAACTTTATTGACATATGACTTACATAAAATAAAATACACCCATTCTAGTCACTCAGTTGTGTCCAAACCTTTGCAACCCCATGGACTGTGGCCTCTGTCCGTGGAATTCTCCAGGCAAAAATACTGGAGTGGGTTGCCATTCCCTTCTCCAGGGAATCTTCCAGATCCAGGATCGAACCTGGGTCTCCTGCATTGCAGGCAGATTCTTAACTGTCTGAGCCACCAAGGAAGCCCACTTTAAGTGTATAGGTAATGAATTTTGACAAATATATACACCTGGGTAACCACCAGCCCACTCCATTTCCATCATCTCAGAAAGCTCACCTATATCTCTGACCAGACAACCCCCCAGCCCCCTCCCATGCCTGATCCAGTTTCTATCGTTGTTAATTTGTTTTGCCTTTTCTAGAATTTCTGCAGCGTGCACTCTTCTGTACCTGGCTTCCTTGACCCTGGGTAACAGCAGTGTTGGACTCACCTACATTGCTGCATGTGTCAGTCACTAATGCATTCTTTTCTTTGTCCTATAGTAGTCCATTGTATGGCTACACCATTTGTTTATCTATCCACCAATTAATGGGTGTCTGAGTTGTCTCAGTTTGGAGGCTATTTATGAATAAAGCTTCTGTGAGTATTGCATACAGGTCTTTTCATGTATATGTATTTTTATTTCTTTTGGGTAAATACAGAAATTGAAATAAAAAACACTAGATACGGTAAGTATGCCTTTAATGCTACAAGAAACTGCCAAACTAGTCCTTAGGACAAATTCTGAGATTCTTTAGCCTGAACAAGGCCCTACATGCCCTGACCCTCCTTTCTTTTCAGTCCCATCTTCCCTCCCTTCTTTGCTTGCTTATTGCATATCAACCACTCTCTTTCTTACTGTTCTTTGAAAATACCAGGCTTCTTTGGACCACAGGATCTTTGTGTGTGCTGGTTCTGCTCCCTGAGATGCTTCTCCTACTCTTCTGTTCTTCAGGTCTCATCTTAATATCCATTTCTCATGGGGAGAGGGGGGCCTTCCTAACCACCCTTACTTCATCTTCCTGTGGTGATCCTCATGCCTGCTCAAAGCTTCCTGTGCTTTTTTCCTTGTAACACACATCCCCGTGTTTATTACATATGATTATGTGTGTGATGTGTGCATTCCTCCCCTCCAGTCACCTCTAGGTCCTGTGGGTGCAGAAATCATGCACATTTCCTGCGGGTCTCGCACAGGACCTGACATATACGAGTGACTCAAAAGATATTTCAGGGAATTCAGTTAAGAAGCCTGAACCCCACAGGCCTAGGATGGAGTGGGAGACTGGAAGCCCACCCCTTACAGAGAGGCCCAGGCAGTCGGGCTGGGCAGTCATATCACCCCAGATCCAATGATCCAGTGACTGGGTGGGGAAGGGAGGGAGGGAGCAGGGGAGGGCAGGAGGGGGAGAGAGAATGATTCATCTACAGAGACACATGGCATCGGGAGAGGAAAGTGCAATTCAGCAGCTTCTTGACCTTCCCTTTGTGAGGGACAAATGCTCCAGCCCCAGTGAGAGGGGGTGGCAATCGGGTACTCCCAGGGCTGGGAGAACATTTGCCTTGGCCCACGAGCTGTAACAAGAGAGAGTTCTCGGGCTCTGAGAGAAGTCTCCCCACCCTCAGGTTCTGCCACTGCATCGTCGTCCCCAAGCTCCCAAAGGTGGCTGTCCCCACCTCACCCCAGAGGCTGCACGTGACTCTGAGACCGGGAAACAGAGAATGGCTTCCTCCCAGGACCACTCAAATGCAAAGAAACCTTTCTCCCAAAGGGCAAAAGGGATATGATCGGCTGACCCCAGCACAAGGCACCAGGATGAGGTTGCAGGCAGGAGCACCTTGGACGTGAGCAAGGCAGCCCTGGGGGAAATTCTCAGAAATCCTCTGCTGTATATGGAGAAGTCAGGCCCACAAAGGGGAGAGAGGGTGGACGCAGGAGCAGGTGTAGAGGCAGCACCTGTCCACAAGGCAGAAGGCCTCTTGGCTCCGGATTGTGTGGCCTGACTCACTGAAGCAATTCCCCTGTCCCTAAACAAGAAATCTAGATGGGAAGGGCAGGCCCTCAGCCCAGTGGGGAAATGGTCTGCAGGCTTTGCAGGGCCACAAGTGCTAATGGATGAGGACCTCCCTATGGGGTCATCACCCAGAGTTTAACAGCAGCAAATCAGGCTTTTAACTTCTCACCGACCAGATCTCCCCTGGCAGTTCTATAACCTTTTCTCCTTCATGTAGGGCTTGGTTTATCATTCCTGAGATGGTCGGAGTGAGTCACCCCCATCCCCCGACCCAGACCCCTTGCTCCCATTCCCTCCTAGGACACACTCAAGATAAAGCCTGTTAGCCTGGCTCATGCCGCAAAGGAAGCAGTCAGGATCTTGACCCTTGGAGCTGCTGGAGCCTTCGAAGGGTTGTTAGCAGATGAATGGGGCAGCGAGAGAAACTCAGCGAGAGCCCCCGGGGCTATTCATGGAGGTCAGAAATTCTCTGGATTCTTCAGGGTATAAGTGGGGACAGCGTGAATGTGACAGCATGGACTTCTGGGTGAACCTTGGTTCCCTATTCCCAAGATGGGGACAGAAGCACCAATCTAACTAATACTTGTCAGGATTAAAGAAAGTAAATATTCCAAAGAATGATAGTTCATATGATGAACGTACGTTAAATTCTATCACAGTCCATGTTTAATCTTGACATTTTAATCCTCATATGTACAAAGAGTTTCATTATTCATGAAACACTTTCACATTTATGAACTCATTCCATCCTTGTAACAATCCTAGAAGCACACGGGACAAACACGGTTAGACCCATTCTATAGACAAGATAACAGTGACCTAAAAGCATAAACAAATTGGGCAAATTCCACAGGAACTCGTGTGTAAAAAACCAGAATGAAAACCTCCTGACTTCCGGTCTGGATTTTCTCCCCCAGGGGACTTCCACTTTGCCATGCACATTGCTAGCAGAAATCAGAACGTGAATTAAAACCTTTCCCACAAAATGTCAAATATTTGAGGAAGACAACAGATACAGGAGTGTATTCATTAACATTCCTTAAATATTGCTATGTAACAAATAACCCCAAAAGTTAAACAAAAAAAAAATTTATCATCTCATAGTTTGTGGGGGTCAGACATTTGAGAGAAGCTTGGTGGGCTGGTTCCAGCTCAAGCTCTCTCATGAGTTTACAGTCAAGATGCTAGCTGGTACTTGAGCATCTGAAAGCTTGACTGGGGCTGAAGACTCACTTCCAAGGTAGCTGATTCAGATGGGTGTGGGCAGGTGGCCTCAGCTCGTCCCTGCATCAGCTTCCTATAGGGCTGCTTGAGTGCCATACACAGTAGCTGCTTCCCCAGAGATAGAAGAAAGCCACAGTACTTTTTATGACCTAGTCTCAGGAGTCACATACCATCACTTCTGCCTTATTCTATTTGTTAGAAGCAAATCTAAAAGTGCACCCTACACTCAGGAGAGGGGAATTGCCCCCCCCTTTAAAGGGAGCATCCAAAAATATGTGGACATATTTCAAACCACCATAAAGGATTAACCACCCTCAGACAGGCAGAGTGTGCTCGGAGCAGGTTCAGGAAACAACCTGCAGATCGGGACCAACAGGCTGGAGGCCCTCCCCGCAGCACCAGGAGGACTCCCTCACCCCAGCCATAGCCCCCGACTCCTGTCCTCATTGCCACACAACTCGAGCTACCCTGGATCAAGGGGACCAGGAGCCCCAAAGCAGTAGCTGAGATGGAGGAGGAGAGAGTTTCCAGGATGTGGTGGAGGCCGCCTTCACTCAAGCCTGAGCATGTGGAGTGGGGGAGAGATTGGAGTACTTCACACTCCTGACCCCAGGCTACCCTGCCTGAAGCTGAGATGGGCGAGGGCTCCATCTCTACTCTGCCTGGGTAACAGGAACGTTTTTGAGGACATCCTTGACAATGCTCACCGGTATGGAAAGGAATCTGCCTTCCACTGGATCCTGGCTGGCTTAGAGAAAAAATTTAGGGTCCCCAACTCCTCCTCCTAACAAACCTGCCCACTTACAATCCTGAGAAGCCTGCGTCTTATATGACCTACCCACTGCCTACTGGCCTCATACTATTGGATGAGAAGTAGACACCTGACCCAGAAAGAGACAAGTCATTGGCTGACCAGCAGCCAATCAGATACCCTCTCTTAAGATTTTTGGCATTAAGGGCCCAGAGTCTAGGAGCGAGTCTGGGGCAAGGCCTGGAGCTGGAGGTCAGGCAATCAGGGCAGGCTGTGGGGGGAAGCTGGAGCAGCTATTTTAGGAACATGTGTTGATGAGCAAGGGAAGAAAGCTGATCTGCAAAGGAAGGAAGGAAAACGGAGCACAGAGAGCATCAGGGCTGATTCACTGTGTGGCATCAGAGGGGCAAGCAGGCAGAAAGGGCAGTTCACTGGGTTCCCAGGTGCTTCTCAGCTCTCCTGAGACCTGGGTGTTCTGGCTGTGGGTTCCATGAGGCACTCTTGCATCCTTGTGCTAAATCCTTTGCTACTGAAGCAAGCTTGAGTGGTTTCTTTTTAGGCAAACAATCCTGTCTAAGACCTGAAGGAGGTGGGAGAAATAGAAGGACTATGCCCTGCTTGCAACACCACCACCTGAAGGACATTTGGGTAAGAATATAACATTCACACACACACACTCTTGAAGCCCAGGGAATCCAGAGAAACAAAACATGGCACCTCTCGGCTCTCATGCTGATGTTTTTTTCCAATACCACCACCTCCCTGTGTTTCTCCTTACTCTTCCCATGGCTGGTTCCCAGCAGCAATGAGAAATAAAATCTGACAGATGATTCCCCTCCCAGTTCCTTCTGGGCTGAGGTGAACAGAAAAGACAATATGGTCCTAAGCAGCAAGTGTTGTAAAGACAGTATGGCTCTTGTTGCAGACAAGGTGGCCCTAAGTAGATGGTGTTGGTGTTGTCCTGGGCAGTGATGCCGACAGCCAGTGGGAAGGAGAGGGGAAACAGAGGGACTAGTAGAGTGCCTTAGAAAGCTACTTCCTTCATTGTTCATGGCTCTTCTTGCCCTGAGATTGCATCATTCAGCCTTAAAGCAACGTGAATTCCTGTAACAATAACCACACCCATCTTCAAATGAGAATTAAGTGTAACAGACTTTTGAATTATTCATTGCCTTATTCAGCAAACACTTATTGAGCCCTTTCTATTTGTCAGGCCCTGAACTAGGTACCAAAATCTTGGGCTCCAAAATCACTGCAGATGGTGACTGCAACCATGAAGTTAAAAGATTCTTGCTCCTTGGAAGGAAAGCTATGACAAACCTAGACAGCATAATTTAAAAACAGAGACATTACTTTGCTGACAAAGGTCTGTCGAGTCAAAGCTATGGTTTTTCCAGTAGTCATGTATGGATGTGAGAGTTGGACTATAAAGAAAGCTGAGTGCCAAAGAATTGATGCTTTTGTACTGTGGTGTTAGAGAAGACTCTTGAGAGTCTCTTGGACTGTAAGAAGATCCAACTAGTCAATTCTAAAGGAAATCAGTCCTGAATATTCATTGGAAGGACTGATGTTGAAGCTGAAGCTCCAATACTTTGGCCACCTGATGTGAAGAGCTGACTCACTGGAAAGGATCCTGATGCTGGGAAAGATTGAAGGCAGGAGGAGAAGGGGATGACAGAGGATGAGATGGTTGGATGGCATCACCAACTCAATGGACATGAGTTTCAGCAAACTCCGGGAGCCGGTGATGGACAGGGAGGCCTGGCGTGCTGCAGTCCATGGGGTCGCAAAGAGTCGGACATGGCTGAGTGACTGAACTGAGCTGAGCTGAACGAGGTGCAAGCTGTTTCTTGTCTGTCCTGCTGGGTCTTCCTTGTGGCATGCAGGCTCGGTTGTTGCAGAGCACATGTTTCTTTAGTTGTGGCACATGGGCTTAGTTGCCCTGAGGCACGCAAGATCTTAGTTGCCCAACCAGGGATCAAACCCATGTCTCTTGCATTGGAAGTGTGGATTAATCACTAAAGCACCAGAGAAGTCTCTGAACCAGATACAAACTTGAAACCAAGCCAATCCCTGACCTCAGGGAGCTCACAGCCCAGGAGGAGTGATGAGAGGTAGAGAGAACTCATAATTGACACTCGTGACAGAGCTTTCGGCACCCGTGGGAAAGGGTCAGGCCATGAAGAATGGGCAGGATCTATCATGGGAGAGAAAGACATCATTATGAATGAGGCACTGCAGGGGCCAGCAGAAATCTGTGACAAGGATGCAGGGTGCCTGGGTTGTAGTTCTGATTCTGTCATTAACCAAGAAGAACCCCTTCCCCTCTCTGGGCCTCAGTTTCCCATCTGTCAACAAGGGAGCTTGACTTAGCGGTGCTGGCATTGGAGAGTCTATGGTGGCAGATGCTGGGGGGTGAGGGGAGGTTGGGAGGAAAGTTTCTACAGTTTGAATTTGTTCAGTGGTTTTCTAGGCAGCTTGCCTGAGCCAGATGGGCAACTGCCCCTAGTCCAGGCCAGGGGAGCCCCATCTGGTAAGACTCCGCCTCATCCTTCTTTCTGTGACCACATTGTTAATTCATCAGGGGGTGGATTCTGGGTGCTCACCCTTGGGTGAGGGTCCAGGATTGAAGTGCTCTGTAACCAAGACCCTTCGATAGCTTGGCAAGGTTCAGTTGCCCTCAGGGAGGACATCCTGTGCCCACCCCGCGTGGTGAGGTCGTTCACATGGGTTTGAGAGCAAAAAGACACCAGTAGATTTCTCGACCACATTCCCACTGGATGACCAGACTCCCAGAACATCCATAACTGCTCTGTTCCAGAGCCCACTCCTCAGCAAAGGGGACAGTACACTTTGTGATTATGTTAATCTGCAATTTCCCTGAAATGGCTGGAGAAATGGTGGTGCCCTGACCACCTTAGGGGAACACGGGCAACATGACCCTGGGACTTATACCAGGAACACAGAATAGCCCAACGTGACTGCTGCTGATGGTGCCTGGGAAGAAAATTAGACCAGAGCAATCCATCAAGGTCAGATCACGGAAGGTCTTACATGCTGGGTTGAGGAGTTGGGTTTCAGAGTGCGGGGGTGGGTGATGAGCTCAGGAAAGTGTGCTGACAACAGTGAGTGACTCAGACTCAGAGGCCCCAGTGTCAGAGCGCAGGAGGGCGCCCCAGCAGCTGGGAGAGGCTCTTCCTCAGGCAGAGGGAGAGGGGATGGAAGGGGCAGGAGTGGGCAGGTGGGAGAGATTCTATAGGAGGAGGAGCCCACAGGGCTGAGCCACTGTCTAGAAGGGGGAAGCCATGGAGAGGGAGAAAAGGGAGGCAGCCTGGGAAAGTTCCAGCTTTCCTCCCAGCGTGGATCTGGCAAATCATACCTCTCAAATCACAGAGCACCATAAGGCTGTCTACGTAGCACAAAATACGGACGACTCAAAGCAGTCAGAAAGCCCCTGGCTGCTGTCAGGTCCCCAAATATCCGGAAAACCATTCTGCTTTTCATCTAAATGCTTGCAAAGGGCAGGGGAGTAATTTGGCTTCTCTGCCTTTAGCCCCCACGGTCCCCCACAAAGCATTCTACAGGAAGGAAGCAGAGAGCCAAGGTGCCGGGCAAAGGGGGAGCCAAGCCCCTGCTCTCATCAGAAACCACGCCGGTATTTTTAGCACTGCAATCAACAACAGGGCCCGCCTCTGGATCGGCTCAGGCAGCCTGGGCCTAGCAGGGCTGTTAAAAATGGAACGGCACACGCTGCAATCAGTTGCGGCGGGCAAGGGGCACCCGGTGGGGCAGCAGCTGTGGCATCTGAAGTTATTGGCCCTCAAGCTGGTGAACAGGAATAGGGAAACAGCCTCCCAGATAAGGCTGGGGTTCTGAGGTCATGCATCCCATACCTTCATGTCCCAGCCCCACCTGTGATGCTCCTGAAGCATCCAGGAGTTAGACCTCTGCCCCAAAGCACTGCTTTCACTCTGGCTGTTTACTGTGCCAAAAACCCCACCGTTAGCATCAGTACCTACCCTCTCCCAGCAGGCTTGTCTGTCATGGCCAAGGGCAGGTGTCTGGGGAGCCGAGGGTGAAAGGGGGCGGGGATACAGACCAGGGATGCTCAGGGCCGGAGGATGGAGGAACCCCGAGGAAGCTGGACAGCACAGGACACAGGGGGACTATCATGTCCACTAAAACAGGGGGAACCAACTCTTGCCACCTCTGCTGCCACTCACTTCTCTGTTCTGATAGGAAGGGAGCTACACAGGGAGCCCCAGCCAAGACAGTGCCCCTTCCAAGGCAGGGTGTTGTACTAAGCAGCTGGGACAGTGCGTTCATCACACTGAGACCCAGGAGGCCTGGGTTTGGAGCCACCTCTATCTGTCTGTGATAGCTTTCCGGGCTCAAGCAAAAGCTTCCTCTCTCTGGCTGCCATGGCTTTATCTGTAAAATGACAAAGCGGAGTAAGACATAGACGCCCTGTATTCTGAGTTGGCAGCAGGCTGGGTGCAGAGCAATGGATGCTTCAGGGGTTCTGGTCACACCTCCTCCCCCATCTCAGAGCAGAGGACTCCTGGCCAGGGTAGAAATGGGCCCCACGAGACGGGGGAACTCTCAGTGCCTCCTCCCAGAGCCCAAGGGGCCAGTCAAACTGGGACACTTCTGGCATCATGATCTTGCTCCAGTGGAAGCTGAGAGGGCTCTGTGGGGGTGCAGAGAGAACAGGAAACAAAGCGGGAACCCAGAGTTATCAGAGCAGAAGGGACTCCAAAGGTCAGGCAGCCCCGTACCCTCGTTTGCAAACCCTGGAGCTGAGTGAGCTGACAGAGGGCACCAGGGGCTCAGGCAGACATGCACCTGGGTGAAGGCAGGCATGGACAGCCGGAGCCAAGTCAGCTCTCCATTCTTCCCCCGGACACTGGGTCCTCAAAGTGCTCCTTCCCTTGGCGTCTTTAGAACCCCCATTTGCCCCCAGCCGAGCCCTCAGCCTCACAGACGGGCTGTGGGGGCTTTGCAGTCATCTGCCAGCCAGCGTGTGGGTGGGCGGGAGGGATGGTGGTGTTTATTGAATCCGTGGAGGATTGTAAATCTGCGTCAACCTGCCTCAGAAGTGTTCAGCTGGCAGTCGTGCTGTCTCGGAAGATGCTTCACTGCCTGTCCTAGAACCCTTTAGCCCCCGCCCCCCGCGCTTCCCCCAGTGGGATGGATTCAGGCCTGACAACCAGGCACCTCACATGAAGAGGCACCTTGACAGGTCACTCCTTCCATCCCCCTGCCTCATTCCCCTGGTGGCAGCCATGCCCCATCAGCATCTGCTTCACAGAATGCCCCAGACAAACGTGCTTCAGGGCTGGTGGGTCCTGCAGATGTTCAGCAGCTGGATGAGCCCTCCTTCAGGCATGGGAAGCCCCCTGGCTGCCTTCTCTGCAGGGACCTGTGCACCCAGAGTCAGTGGCAGGAGGAAACACCCCAGTGCTCCCCACCTCTCTCTGATGGCCCTACAGGCATCACGTCCTCTCACCTGAAAGGTGGATACCCAACCCCCCCGGGCGTGCAGACTCAAGCACCCAAGGCTGGCATATGGCAGAGCCATGTACGTCACCGTGGAGTGGGTTGATGGTGCATCTCGTGTTTCCTCAACACCTCAGAAGGTGGGATGAGAATCTGCTGTCTGACAGCCTCAGGCCCCACAGCCTGCAGAAGGCTCAGTCACACACCTAGAGCTGCAGATGGCTGGGTAAAGTCGGGGGAGGGGGCGACTAGCTCTTCCCCTGCTACTGCTGCTCAGCCTGGGAGATAGATGGGTGACGCCAGCTCACCCAGCAGCAAGGGAAGAGCCGAGTGCCGCCCGCCCATCCTGGGGCTGTCCTGCTGGGCGGCGGCAGGCTTGGCCACTGCCCTCTCCGAGTCTTGGGAGGTTCTCTGCTGATGGGTCAAAGTCCCCCAGAAGCAGCTGCCTATGCGGGACCAAGAGCGGGGCTGGCTGGGATGCAGCAGAGGGTGAAAAGAAAGAAACTGCATGAAGAAGAAGAAGATTGGCATCTCTCCAAAAACAGCCAAGGGAACAGCGACTTCTCCCAAGAGGAAGGAGGAGCATCCACCCTCCAAGCCAAGTAACAGTCAGAGCTGAGAGAGAGGAGGTCTCAGGAGGGCAGAGCAACAGAAAGGGACGAGAGGGGAGAGTGGGAGATGGGGGTGGGAATGCCTCAGTGTCTTCACCTGCACGAGGTCCCTGAGGTCTCTCCTGGCTCTGGCCCTATGATTCTAGAAAGGCAGAGACATGATCAGCGACTCCATTCTCAACCTCTCCCTCCATCCCTCTCTACTCTTGGTCCATCCTTCGAGCGGCTTTCAGGGTCTGCCTGGGAGACCCTGCATGCCTCTCAGTCTTCTCCCATGTCTCCTTGTTTGGATCTGCCTCTCTCTAGCGGCATCACCCCAGCTGAGGGTCCTGTGCAGGGACACGCTTCATGGACTTGAGGAAGCGAGCACCCACAGTTCAGAAACGCTGGTTTATAACTAAGAATCAGCTCCGTAGAGAGGATAAAGCTGGTCACCAGTGCTCTGCAGAAACCACAGTGGAGAGAAATGAGAAGGGGACCCACCTGCTGCCCTCTTTAGCACACAGGAGATTCTAGAGCAGCAGGCAGAGGGCTGCCTGTCCTGTAGGCAGTGGTGGGATCAGTACCGGGTGATCCAAGACGGCATCCCGGAGCATCACAAAGTGTCACAGAGACAGAACACAGCTCTGTAGGAGAAAGCATTGGTTCTCCTCACTCACCTCCACTCTGTGCTGTGTCCAGGGCACCCTTGATCTCTAAACTGTCTGAGTCCCCTAGAGGACTTATGCCAGCTCATAAATTTTCTGGAGATTTCCTGTGTATCTGTTTTGTCTCCCCAGCTGAGTTGTATATAGTCTTTGAGGTCAGAGACTGTATTTTATGTTTCTTCAAACACCCCACTATCTATGTCCCCTCCGAGTACTTGATGGAATCATGGCACCTCAAAGTGGAAAGTGACTCCCTGAAGTTCTCCTGCTCAACTTGTCATTCATGCAGCATTCCCCTTTGCATCAGCCCAGCTGCAAGAATATATTGCCTTGGTCACCTCCAGTAATGGAGGGCTCAGTACCGCTTAAGTCACCTATTCCAGCATTGGATGGGCAATTCCATTAGAATAAGAGCTTTTCAATATTCTAGAACAGCTTGGGGGTGGGGGTGTGGGAGGAGGGAAAGGTGATGAAAAATAGAATGTAGGGTCATATAGGCTGAAATCTTTTATGCAAAAAGAAATATAGCACCTTCTATTTGTGGGAAACCTGAGAAAGCAAGATCAGAGCCTTCTGGTGCTATAGCGAGGAGGCAGAAATGATCCCCCACTTTCACAGGAGCAGGTGACAGAAGCACAGAGGATCAGTCCCCGCTAGTTACATAGTGAAGAACAGGAGAGATGGGGCATGAACCCAAGATCTGGGCTCCCATGGGCTTCCTAGACCCTTGCCACCCAGCAAAGAGGCCTGTGGGGGGGGGGGGGCGCGTGTATGCCACGTGCACTCAGATGGCCTGTTCTCAGCACGTACAGCTGTTTAAACATGCTGCCCACCCTACCTGGGATTACTGAGCACTGGAAATGTAAGCAGTGTGAAATGAGATGCTCTCAAGGTATAAAATCTGCCATAGATTTTGAAAAGAAGAGTGTAGAATATCTCATTAATATTTTTAATGTTGAAATGATGCTGTTGGGTTACATATATTATTTAAAAAAAAAAGAATTGCCTAAGTTGTGGCATGCCAAAATGGAACTAAGACACACACACATAGAATATGAACTCCTTGTCAGTGTTAAGGGGTCCAGAGAATCAGTGACCCAGGAGTTTAGGAAAGAGAAAGCTCACTGCAGTGCGAGGAAGGGGTTAGGGAAGGGTGATGAGGTGGCCGTGGGAGAAATGGAGGTGGACAGATGTTAAGAGGAAGAGGCCCACACGGTGTGGAAGTGGGGTGCACTGGCAGGCCAGCATGGTTGGGGAGAGAGGTACCTTGTGAGGGCAGTAGAAAATTCATCAGGGCAGGGATGATAGCTCCCAGCAGAAGCCCATCCAAGGTCCTGTCTTTATGTACGTCAGGATCCCAATCCAAACTTCACTCTCTGTGGCCTCTTTTCTCAAAACTGGGTCAATAAATTAATCACTTAAAAGTATTACCACCTGCCAGGCATTCTCTTGTGTGTTAGGGGCACAGCAATGAACAAGATCTTCTTCTCCATTCCTGTCTTCAAGGAGTTTACAGTTGGGACATCGAACAGGCAGAGTGTGACCTCCACAAACCCAGTTCCAGGACCTGTAGTCCTGGAAACATGTCCATGAGTCCCCCCACTGAAGGATCAGCCCAACCCCAAGACTCCATCGCGTTTGCTGACCAGTCCTAGGCAGTCAAGCTTTCTGAGAGTCCAGTCATGAAAAACCAGTTCACCCAGTATCCTCAGTCCCCAGTTCTGGATCTACTGGGAGCTCTGAGCATTGGCACCCATAAGCACTCAACCCACAGGCCTGGTGGGGGCACCAAAGGGCGTGAAGGGCGGTCCTGCCTTCGCAGCCATCTCATGAGCCCTGTCCAAGGTGCTGAATTTACTGAGCTTCTCCAAAGGGGGAAAACACTGCTTTGACTCTACTATCCTATCAGACATTCCTCGAGAAAATGGGGCCATGGACTTTAGCTTTTGTTCTCAGACCTGCCAGACTTGAATTCTCAGTCCTGTCTCTCTGTCTTTTGGCCAAGTTCACTGAAAGACAAAGTTGCAGAAGGTAGGAAGATGAGGGCCAGCCCTCTCCCCAAACCTCCCAGCCTGACCCAAAGAAGCCAATAGATGCAGGAACAAAGCATTCCTTGGCTTTCCTGAGTTGGTTTCTGTCACCCATTAACATGACTCATTGAATCTCCCCTCAACAAGAGGAACTGAATATCTCACTGTCATCCCACAGATCAGAACTTGGGCTTGCAGTTCTGCACACACACTGATACAATATGTGCACAATTAGTGTATATTCTGTGGCCCTTCCTGACTCCCCTCCCCTCCCCCCCACACACACATACATACATGGACACAAAGAAAAGAACTAAGAAAACAGTCCACTGGATGGAGGCTGCCTCAGTATAAGAGGCTCTGTCACATTGCTGGCCCTGTCAGTAGGCTTTTTGGCAGCCCATTCTAGTCATTATGACAAGGGCCATCACTCAAGGAAGGAGCTAGATGAAGCTTCTCAGAGGTGGAAATGGGGAGGAGCCATCCTCATGCCTTAAGTCTCCTTCACTCAAGTCCTTGATCCCTCTTTACCCTTTGCCCTGAAGTTCTGAACATCTAATGACTGTCCCTGCTTCCAGAGAATAAAAGTACAGCAGGAAAAATAGAAGCTAGATAGGAAAGCAGACTCTAGAACAGGAGCCAAGGAAGGCTAGCTTTGTATGACCTTGAATAAGTCATTTTTCCTCTGGGCTTCCATCTCACCCTTTCTAGGAAAGTGAATGATTGCAGAGGTCCCTGACAGCCTCGACATTGAAGGCTCCATGGTTACATGGGTTTGTCCTCTGGAGCCTGGCATGCTGACAAGATGCACATCAGAGCCAACATGAACAACATATGTGCCAAAGGATGGCAATTGTGTCTGTGGGAAATCAGCCTGGCACTGCCCTCTATGGGGACATGGAAAGAACACAGCCCTCCCCTGCATCCCAGGACAGCCCACGGGATCTCTCTATGTACATTGTTAAATGAGAACAAATGCAAGAGCCTGGCACGGTGCCTGACCCATCGCAGCTACTGCAGAAGGGCCCAATTCCCCTTCCTTCCCCTCTCATGCCTGGAATGTTTATCTATTTTCTTAGAGGATGGTGACGACAGGGGGAAATTGGAAAGAGGAGGGAGATGAACAAGGTCAGGGAGGCTGGGAGAGTGAGGGGGACAGCAGCTGCCATCATTAATCACCTTCCTTGGCAGCCTGCATCTTGTGAATCAGGATCTGTGATACCGATAAAGGCTTCTGGAGGGATGGCGGTGGCATAGTCACAGGCAGGATGTGATTGCCTGGGGGAGGAGGGGGTAGAGGTGAGTCTTGCTTTCAGGGTTTAATCTCAGTTGGATACACACACACACACACACACACACACACACACACATTGCTGTTCTGCAGGCTGCAGAGCCCCCTCCTCCTGCTGCCACCCCATCTGTGCTCAGGCTGCAGCCCCTCTGTCTACTCCCCTTGGCCAAGCAGGACAAGAAAGGCAACTGGTACTTAGTATTTTACAAGTAAGAATTCCAGGAAGCCAGTCCCATCAGAGGGGCAAGGACTGTGCAATGAGTGTAAGAGATGGCCTAGGACACACATGTCCTCACATGGAGCCTGCTGGCTGAATGAGAGGCCTTTGGTTGGTTCCCAGTAAACCTTGCCACCAACTAGCTGTGTGACCTCACACAACTCGCATCTCCTCTCTGGGCCTTGGTTCCATCATCTGTGCGATGTTTGGGTTGGATTACAAGATCCCCAAAGCCCTCGCTGGCTCCAGCAGCCTGTAATCCTCTGATTCTATAAGCTATGTGTGTGTCCCAGCAGATGGCCAAAGGCAATAGTCATTGGTTGAGCTGGTTCCCACCAATTCCCTGTAAGAAATGAGCACATAGAGCAAATGCTCGTTTTGGTTCTGATCCATGTGGCAGCCACTGTTTATAATTAAAATTTTGAATTATCAACTGTTTTCATTATAAGCAAGAAAGGGGAGAGCAGAGCAGAACAGAATCGCAGGTGGGGTCTGTGCAACTCTTTTGTTCTATGCCTACCACTCTTTCCTATCTTTAAATATCCAATTTCTTGCTCTCAGTAAAATATTGTGATAGGCGCAATTCTAAGGTAGCCCCAAGATGCCTTCCTCCTCCTGCACACACCCTGTATAATTCTCTTCCCTGCAGTGTGGGTGGGATTCATGAAGATGATGGAGTGAAGTAATTAAGGTCTCAAATCACTTCATTTTGAGTTAATTAAGTGGAAGGTTATCCTGAGTGGGCCTGACTTAACCAGTGAAAGCCCTTAAAGAGGGATTGGCCCTTCCTGAGCAAGGACAGAGTCTCCTGGTGACCTTAAAGAATTTAGCTGCCATGTGGTAAGTGAGCCTATGAGAGCACCACAGGGCAGCAAACTGAGTGCTTCTAGGAGTCAAGAGAGGCCCCTGGGTCACAGCCAGCAAGAGAATGGGACTCCAGTTTGACAGCTGAAAGGCACCGGATTCTGCCAACAACCACGTGAGCTTAGAAGAAGATCCCACTCCACAAAGAGATCCAGATGAGCCGACACCTAGATTTCATCTTTGTGAGGCCCTGAGCGGGGAACTAGTTAAGTTGGGCTTGGACTCCTGACTCACAGAATCTGGGAGATAATAAAATGCATGTTGTTTTAAGCTGGTAGTTTAGTGATGATTTGTTACCCGCAATTGAAAATGAATACAAATATCTAATAAATAAAACTCTACACACTAACACTACTTAATAGGATTTTGCCCGTGTCTGACTCTAAGGCCAAGCAAGTGTGGCTCACCTTCTCTGCTATTTGAGAATTGATTAAGACCCTCCCTCTGACCCCAGTCACTGAGACTAGGCTGCAAAGACGGCTGTGCTACCCAGGGAGATGAAGGCTATGACATCTGTCCAGTGCAGTGCCAACACAGGATGGCAGAGACCACCCCAGGGGACAAGTGCCCTTCTGTTTCTCCCAGCCAATCTGGTGGTAGCATGCAAATGACTCTATTAGCTCCCAGGGCAATTGATGGGCCCCGCCATGTGTTACGTAAACTGACTCTAGGAGGGTGTCCACTCCCACCCCCATAACACAGCACCTTGGCACCTGGTCCTGATGCCCGCCCTCTGTGCTTCCTCCCACTGTGTGCTCCCTCCTGCCCCCTCTCTGCCTGCCCCATGGGACACCAGCGCTCACTGCCTTTGCCTGGCACTTCTGCCTTACTGCAGCAGACGCCTCATCCAAAGTGACACCAGAGGGCAGAGGGACAGGGAGCCCAGCAGAGGGTTTGGAATGTGCCATACCAAGACTCAGGGGATTAGAGTGGAGCAGAGGTTCCATCCCCCTTATCCAAGCACCCTTCCCACCCTCCTCTTATCCCCACTACAGATGCCCTACTCCTTCCCTGATCTGCACAGGTTGAGGTTGAGCCAGGAGAACTTCTGGAAATGAATACATTCTGTGGTGCAGTCCCACGGCCCAGAGTCTCTTGATTTTCCCCATGCCTTTGCTTCAACATGCCAAAAGGGCAGTTGCCCCCAAGTCACTGAATAGAAGTCCCTGTTGATTAATTCTTTCCCTGAAAAGTGCCCCCCGAGCTCCTCTGTTTCCCTATCTTCCTTCCTTCATGTCCCTCCTTCCCCTTGGAGCAGGCAGGAAGTGAGAAACGGGGCCATACAGGCAGTGGAGTTTCTAAGACTCATCCCAGAAGAGCTTGAAAGACCCCTACAGTTTGTCATTTTATTAAAAGCAAAGAAATACTCCCTGTCTATGGAGACTTGAGAAACACAGGACTAGAGAGAAAAGAAACTGGCTCATTAAGAAGCCCTTGGCCCTGAAAACGGACTTGCTGTGTTTGACTTAGTCCTTGGGGCTTGTTGGTACACATGCCCGTCCTCCAAGGTTGAGTTCCTGAACACTCAAAATTCACAACCATTCACTCTAGTGCTTCTGGGTCCATATAGATCAAGCAGCCCCTCCTCTGAACAGAGCAGACCTTTTGCCTCTCCTACCTCTGTACAGGCTGGGTCAGAGCCTCTCAAAGTATGGGGTTTGTTAAAGGTGCAGATTCTTGGCCTTCAGCTGCAACCACACTGAAGTTTGAGACCCATTGTCTAGTTTCTCTGCCAGCATCCCTCATATTCTGGCATCAAGTGAATACCCAGAAAGAAAACTAGGTAGGAACAAGATTTCGTGCTTGGTTCACTTATTGGATTATGTGGTACATACTGGGCAATCTACTTAACCTCTCCAAGGCTCAGTTTATGCAGCTATAAAATGGGATCACCCATGTTGCATTATTCTTACAAAGTTTAAAATAACATTTACTTATCCCACAATTATGAATTAAGCCCATATTCTGTACCAAGCACAAAAATAAAATGAGAGTCTCTGTCTTTCTAGAATTTAGTCTTGTAGTCAGAGATGGCTTAGATATAATACCAAAATGCATGATCCATAAAAAGGGATATTGAAAAATTTGGCCTTAGCAAAATTAATAACTTCTGTTCTTTGGAAGACACTAAGAGAATGAAAAGACAAACCAGAGACTGGAAGAAAACATTTGTGAATCACATATATGATAAAGCACTTGTATCTAGAGTTTGAAAAGTACATTGCACTATTCAATAATAAACCACCAATTTGGAAACAACAACCCAATTTTGGAAAATGGATGTAAAATATTTAAACAGTTCACCACGAAAGATCTACGAATGTCAAAGAAGAACAAGAATAATTCCTTAATATTAATTCATCATTCAGTTCAGTTCAGTTCAGTCACTCAGTCGTGACCGACTCTTTGCGACCCCATGAATCACAGCATGCCAGGCCTCCTTGTCCATCACCAACTCCCAGAGTTCACTCAAACTCATTTCCATCGAGTCGGTGATGCCATCCAGCCATCTCATTCTCTGTCGTCCCCTTCTCCTCCCACCCTGAAACCTTCCCAGCATCAGAGTCTTTTCCAGTGAGTCAACTCGTTGCATGAGGTAGCCAAAGCATTGGAGCTTCAGTTTTTGCATCAGTCCTTCCAATGAACACCCAGGATTGATCTGGGAAATGCAAATTAAAACCACAATGGACAACTACTGCATAGCTGTTAGAGTAACTACAAATAAAAAGAGTGACCACACAAACTTTTGTCAAGAGTGTAGAAGAACTGAATTCTCATTCACTGCTGTTGGGAATGTGAATGGTACAACCATTTTGGAAAAGAGCTTGTATAACGTTTTTAAAAGTCAAATATGATCCAGCCCTTTTGTTCTTGGGTATTTACAAAAGAGAAACAACTAGCACATAAATGCTCATGCAGCTTGATTTATAACAGCCAATCCCTGAAAACAACTCCAAAGTCCATCAACAGGTGAACAGATAGACTAATGGTGGTTGCTCTGAACAATGGTGTGTTACTCAGCAGTACAAAGGGATAAACCATTGATTCATGCAAAATGGATAACTCTCCAAATAATCATGCTTTGTGAAAAAAGCCAGACTTTCCCCCCGAAAGAGTACATCCTAGATGATTCCGTTTATATGAGATTCTTAAAAGTGAAAACTAATCTATAGTGACAAACGGCAGATCCGTGGTTGTCACCAGGTGGGAGAGAAAAGGTTGGCAAGGATAGCAGGAAGGAATTTCAAAGATACAAGAAGACACTTTGGGGATGATGGATACATTGACATTTTTGACAGCAGTTTTGGCTTCACCACTGTTACATATGTCAAAATGTATCCACTGGACATTTCATCTCAATAAAGCTGCTTTTTAAAAATATAGTGGTAGAATATAATATCTCATGGCTGCTAGAGATTAGCAATCACGGAAGACTTCTCTGAGGAGACGATATTAAGCTGAAATAGAGTGATGAGAAGCAGCCACAGAGCAGAGGTCTGGGGAAGAGCATTGTAGGCAGATGGGCCAGAGCGTGCAGAAGACTTGGGAGGCAGGAAGCCTGGCTTGTTTGAGGAGCAGACTGGTCCACTGTTGGGGAGGGGGCAAGTGCAAAGTGGGATCAGATGGGCAGGTAGGTCCCAAGTTAGGGAGAGCTTCGTAGCTCAGGTAGAGAACTGCGGATTTGTATATGAGAAGTCAGATCATAAGCAAAGGAGTGACGTAACTCCCATTTTTAAAGCTAATCTATTTTGTACTAAGGGCATGTACTATCTAGTAAAGCTAAAATATATATTTAGAACAAAATCATTTTTACTGTTACATGGAAGCTAGGTTGCAAAAGGGGCCCCATTAAAGGGGCTGCCAAGTGAGAGGAAGCTTGGACTAGTGTAGTGGCCATGCACATGGGGAGGATGCCTCTGGTCTCTACCCTGGAGCTCTGGTCTAGAGCACATCTGTGGGGGTAGGCGGTGGGTAGATACCAACGGGAGTCAGTGTGAGCTGTTGGCCCTCGGGGCCCATTAGCTCTCTGATTGCCACAGATCTTCCCCATCATCTTTTCCCTCCGGGGCAGCCCCAAAGCATCTGGTACTAACCTTGGCATTGCTCTGGCACGTCTTATGGTGGTTGATATGTGTCTGGCCCAGGAACTCTTCTTCCAACCTCTGCACCCAGTACAGTGCCTGGCACAAGGTGAGCATGCAATGAACACTTGTGGAATCAATAAATGAAAGAGCAAACGTCTAATCAGCAAATTCGCTCCTGAGAGTGGAGCGAGGCAAACACGGCAACCTGCCTTGGCCTTGGCATCAGACCCTGTCCTCCACCCCTGCCCCACCCAGCCCAGCGTCTACCCCCACCTGCTCCAGCAGCCTCCCCACTCTCACTCCCCAGGAGCAGCAACCGCGTGGCCAGGCCGCTGGGCAGTCAGTGCTGGCCAACTCCTGCCAGCCAGCAGCAGGGCCTGACCTAGTTTGGAGCCGGCCGAGGTGGATGAGCCAGAGTGAAGCAGCTCCTCAGGGCTTAGCGTGCTGAGCTCGGAGGCTGGAGTCAGCTTTGAATGTCAGATATTTGGACAGAGCAGTGTCCAGGGGGCTACCTAAGGATGATGTGGGGGACCCATCCAGAGGGGCCTCTTTGGAGATGCTACTCTTCTCCTTAGGGCCCAGTCTTGGGTTTTCAGCCCCTTTTAGGGGGGCTGGATTGTGGGCTCCAAGACTTGCCTCCCCTTGTCCCATGAGGAGGACTGGGGGACACTGGGAAGGAACAGGGGATGGAGACGACTCTTTGAGCACTTCTTCCGTGGTTCTTGTCATTGATCAGCTGACTAATCCAAGCATGTTCTAAACAGTTTTTAAATGTCAGCAATGTAGGCCAAGCATAGAGCTACTGTCGAGGGTCCCCGGGGGATGAAGACATTGTCCCAGCCCCCAGTCACTCACTGTCAAGAGTCAGGCAGAGACAACAACCAATCCACATGCAGACGGATGCAGTTACAATGGGGATTTGCCCAGCTGGGCAGCGTTCCAGGGGGAGTGGAGGCCAGGGGAGGCCTCTCAGTGGAGGTGGGTCTTAAAAAGAGATAAAAAGGATCAGTAGAATCTAGGTGGTGAAGTCAGTCCTGGCAGGGGTCAGTCTTGGGGATGCAATGGAGGCATGAAGGTGGTAAGACTACAGGCAGAGCGTGGGGAAGACTTAAGATGGTGGGATGGAGTGGGGAGTTGGGGGAGCACATGCGTGATGGAGATGGAAGGGAAGGCCCAGGCCAGACCCTGAGGGCACAGTCAGGAAGGCCAGGGGAGGAGGGGAGGATGCGGCCAGCCCCAGGCTCTGAGGCCCAGCTTGTGCCTTCTATCCCCAACTCCTCACTCCTTAGGTGGGTACCTGCAAAGCCACGTGCCCCCCAAACACTTCCTTCCTCAGGGATGTGGACCTGTGCCCACTCTGCTCTCCCTTCACTGCCCATGACCCCCTCCCCATCCTCAACCTACTGCTGGGTACAGAGGGAATGGTCGAGAGTGGCAGACACAAAGCTGAAGATGGGCAAGGCAGAAAGGGAGCAGCGCTGGGGGCGAGGGGCTGTAGGTCTCCCTGGAAGCTCATCAGCGTACTCACTTGGGAGAGGTAAGGTCTGAAGATCTCCTGCATTACAGGTTATCCCTGCATCCAAGAGTCTGTAGGGCACCATATCTGGGCCAAGCCCACAGAGAGGGGCTGTGGGGTCCTCAAAGCCTGGATGCTGCCCATCAAACCAGGAGCTAGGAAAAGAGCCTGCCCCTGAGGAAGGTTAGACGGAACTATTGAGGGAACAAGGCTCCCCGTCCCTTGCTGAACACTCAGACCCTAAAATGTGGCATCTCCCAAAGGCTGGGCACCCATAAGCCCCTAACTGTATCCCAAGGGGTCAGGAATGCCACCAAGCATGGCAACCAGCAGGAGGAAGGGAAAGAGGGCCAGGCAGCTGATCCCTTGGCTGGCGGGAGTAGGCCCTGAGTGCCTGCCTAATGTGGTGTGACACCCAGGACCCCATGGCAGCATAAATATCCATGTCACGGTAACTGAATCTGACATCTCCTCCTTGGCGCCCCTGGTGTGTGCCTTCCCCAGCCAACTCTACCCTCAGACACACCAGGGGCAGGGCCAGGCCAGGGAGGGCCCCAAGCCCCACTGTTTTCACAACAGGCTTCCTCTGCAGGGCAAGCCTGCCCCCACACCAGCATGGAGGTGAATAGAAGGGGATGCTCCCTGGCCTGTGAGTCAACTAGGATGAAGCAACAGTTTAGGAGTGGAAGAGAGGCTGGGAGAAGACAGATGCATTGGTACAACTGAGGCAGGTAAATAAAGGCAGTTTGGTGTGACGGAAAGAGCCCTGGAAGTAAGACACCCAGGTCTCATCCTAGCTGGGACACTCGCTTGGGCAAGTCTCTTAACCTCCCTGAACCTTGGTATCTTCATCGATAAAAGGAAGAGCAATATTTCTATTACAGAGGGATCTTGCAGAAAACAAAGTGGATACATATGGAGGAGCTCATTGAAAGGAAAATGCTGAACAAAGATCAATCAAGGTTAAGGAGAGATGAAGCTAGATCCATTGGCAGTGAGTGCAGGGTGGGCCACCAGGCTAGGCAGGAAAGTCAAGTTCTCCCTCTTGGAAACAGAGGTGATCCGCTGTGTGGGTCTGGCTCCACCCACTGCCCCAAAAAATCCTCAGGGATCAAGATTCTGAGGGTTCACCCTACCCAAGTCTTAATCAACTACCCCTTCCCACAGTCTGAAGATCAGACTGGGGACCCCCAAGAACACAGATAACCCCATCTGAGCTCACTCACCCTGGGCTTTCTGATGGGCAACCTTAGAATTCACCTTGACCTTCAAAAACCAAAGCATCCTTCTTGCAGAAACCACCCCATGAGTTAAATTGTATCAAGTGGGACAAAGTAAGAATATATACCCCATAGTAACAGTAGCAGTGTGCATGTGTGTACACGCTCAGTCAGGCAGATGTGTCCCACTCTTTGCAACCCCAGGGGCTGTAGCCCATCAGGATCCTTCCTCTGTCCATGGGATTTCCCAGTCAAGAATACTGAGGTGGGTGGGTCTCCACTTCCTCCTCCAGGGGATTTTCCTGCCCCATGGATGGAACCTGTGTCTCCTGCATCTCCTGCCTTGGCAGGTGGTTTCTTTACCAATGAACCACCAGGGAAGCCCCAAGAGTAGCAATAGCTTCTAGCATTTGAACAGTATGGTAGAATTTACAAAGCAACTCCACTTTAATGACCTCCTTTTTAAAACTTACTGCCACCCTAGGAAGCAGGTGCTAAGTTATTAACCCCACTTGCAAGTGAGGAAACTGAGGCTCGGGGAGTCAAATAACTTGCCTAAACTCACACAGCTGTGTGGCGACAGAGCCAGGCTCTGAGCTGCTTCTCTCTCCTGACACCACACCACCAGCCAGGACATCACCTGAATACCCACCGCTGTGCAGGCGCTGTGGGGGTCACTGGTGATGTGAGTGCCACACGGGACCCTCAAAGCCAGAGACAAAAACCACAGAATTCCATGACTTCACACCAGGAAGCCTTGTGGTATCTGACCCAAGCTCCTCACTCCATAGACGGAGAAAGGAAGACGGAAGTTTCTAGAACAAGGGGTGGCAGACTTTTTATGTAAAACACCAGGGTAAATATTTTAGGCTTTGCAGCCACAGATGTCTCTGCAGCATATGATTCTTTGAGTTGTTTTTTTGTAAGTAACTCACCCCTTTAAAAATGTAGAAACTGTTCTTAGCTTGAGGGCTATACAAAATAGCCAAGCTATAGGCAGGATTGGACCCACAGGCTATAGTTGGCCAGTTCCTGTTCTAAGGGATCCAACAACCGGTTGCTTCCTGAGCTGAGTTTCATTCAACTAAACAATTTTTTGAGCACCTGCTAAGTTCCAAGCACCATGCCAAGAGCTGGAGGTACAGAGAATGATGTCATATAGTCTGTGCCTTCAGGTTGCCTACAGCTGGTCAGGAGGGAGACAGGTGAGGAAATAAGGTCACCTCAAGGCATGATGGGAGGCTACGCAGGATAAGATACTCAGAGCAGACTGAAAACATCCACCTCTTCCTGGAGTCACCTGGCTGCCACTCCTCATGATGGCAGACTTCACAGTGTATCTTAATCTCTATTTACTTCTCTGCCTCTCCTCCTGGTCTGTATGTTACTTGGGGACAATGACCTGTATCCATCCATGTTGTCCACCCTGCCAGCCCAGCACCCAGGACAGTGCCTGGCAGTAGTAAGCATGCACTATTTGCTGAATGAGTGAATGAGTAGTGGTAACTACAGAGCTACGGCTCTGGTGCTAGGGTGGGGTGGCTGGCGAGCCTGAGGAGCGTTCACCCTGTCCCCCTCAATTGTTGAACAAAGCAAGTTGATTGAGCCTGGAAATCCAGCCCGGGGCACCAGCAGCCTTCTGTTCTGCTCTAGCTGCGTCCCCCTGGTCCTCTCCACAACTCGGGCCCAATGCTGATTCACAGCAGCCGCTAATCACACCCCAGTCAAGCATGCTTAATTAAGCCCCAGTTACCCACAGCTTCCCACCAAGAGGAAAGGATGGGACTCCAGTCGCATGCTAGGCCAGAGGGGGCTGGGCTGGGTGTGGGAGCTGGCAGGGAGAGACATGCGGGCGACAGTCAGCCGTTCTCTGCGGTTCTGCAGTAGCGATGGTCATGATAGTAAAAACGGTGCAGCCCTCCAGACTGAGCTATGTCAGGCATGGCTCTCATACTTCCTGTGTGTTAACTGAAGCCTCCTCAGAGCAAACATGACATCAGTACTATTATTAGCTCCACTATACAGGTGAGCAGATTGAGGCTCAGAGAGGCTCTGTGACTTGTCCAAAGTCATACATTCTAGTAAGTAACAGAGTTGCAAGGACTCTCCTTTTCCTGTTTTCCACTGCCATGGAGGAGGTAGTCTTCAGGAAGAGGAAGGGCAGCTGTGTCCAGACCACTGACCTCACCGCCCAGTGGCCTGGGCTCCTCTGGATAGTAAAGCCACACTGACTCACACAAGGAGATGCAATTCCACTTTAAATGCAACCCACATATATCATATACCTACTACGTGTGGCTCCTGGAGACAGGAGCTGAAGAGACAGCGTCCCTCCCCACAAAAGCTTGCAAACCCGTGGGTTGGGCAATGACCATACTGTGGGAGCCAGGCTACATGTACAACAATAAATATACACCCTCGTGCACGGAACTGGGGAAGAAAAGCAGCACCTACTGAATACCTCCTGGTATCAGACCCCAGGGATATCGCATCCTTTACTCTTCTATCATAACCTATAATTATATATGCATTGGCTTGATCTTTTACTAAATATTATTAGTGTTATTGGTGTGATGGATTATTCCACACTATACCATGTACTCCATGGTACTAGCCAAGTGTCCCAGCATCAGACACAATGCCTAATGTAAAGCTGGCACTCAATAAGCATTTTTAAATAAGAATGAATGAAACATAGTTCCTGCCCTCAAGGAACTTGCAGTCTAGCCAGGGAAGTGGAGATGTGAACCCATGGTTGCAATGCAGTGGGATGGATGCAAGATAGGAACAAGAAGACCAAGGTGTATGGGAGCGGTAAGAACAGACACCCCTGGAGCAGGGGAGCTAGCAAGGCATCGTGCAAAGGGAAATGCTAAAGCCCTGTCTTTTTAAAAAATATTTATTCATTTTATCTTTGGCTGTGCTGGGTCTTCATCATTGCGTGCGGGCTTTCTCTAGCTGCAGTGAACAGGGGCTGCTCTCTAGTTGCAGTGTGTGGGCCTCTCATTGCGGGGGCTTCTCTGGTTGTGGAGCACAGGCTTTCTGCGCGCAGACTCAGTGGTTGTGGCACAGGGCCTCAGTTGCCCCTCGGCCTGTGGGATCTTCCCAGACCAGAGATCAAACCGGTGTCCCTTGCATTGCAAGGTGGATTCGTAACCACTGTACCACCAGGGAAGCCCCCTGAAGCCTGGTCTCAAAGAGGGAGCCAGAGCTTCCCAGGGAGCTGGAGGAGAGGGAGGCAAGGTGGGGAGGTCCTTAGAGCTGAGAGCACAGCCTGGAAAAGACAGAGGTATGACCCATCAGCTTTGTTAGAGAAACTCCCAGTGACTTCGTCAGGCTGAATTATGGGTAGGGTGTGAGTGAGAGGGAGACAAGAGACACAGCTGGGGAGGGGACTAGACCAGATCTCAGAGGGTTTTGCTGCTGTGCCAAGGAGATCGGACCTTATTCCTTAAGCATTAAGGATTCTGGCAGGATTTAAGCAGTGGAATATGTGGTTCAATTCATTTTAGAAAATGGCCCTGGCAGGGTGTGGAGGATGTTCTGGACGGCGAGCTTGGGGGCAGGCAGCCCAGTCTCAGCCCAGAGGCTGGAGAAGGACTGTGAGGGTTTAAAGTGACAGAAACAGCGAGTCTGGGTAGGGAGGCGAAAGGCAAAAAAGTGAGCCCGAATGAACAGACTAAGTGACCATTTGAGGAAAGAGGTCACTTAAGCTCTTAGAGCCTCAGCCTCCTCCTCCATCAAATGAGGATAAGATGATCTACCCACAGGGTCATTGTGAGCCTTCTCGGAGCAAAGACTAAAGGCTCGCACGGGGTCTGGCAGGCGGTAGAAGGCTTTCTCCTCTTTGTAACTTGCTGTTCCTTTGTGCCACGTTTTAGGCTTTTGCAGCAGAGTTCGAGGGAACGCACAATCCCTGGGAGGGAGGGAGGCAGCCCTGGGCTCTGGCAGCACCTGGGCACGTGCCCCAGCAGAGGGATGGGGTGGCTTGCCCAGAACAAGGCAGCCGTGTCTGTAGGCCTCCAGGTCCCAGGCCAATCAACCTAATCGGACCTGCGGCTGGTACACAGGCCTTTCTCTGCAGGGAATACTCAGCACAGTCACTCATGCACCCTGCTCACCTCACTTAGAAAGCAGAAACCACACCAGGCCTTTCAAGCAGAGGGATTTAAATTAGGGATTTAGTTGTACAGCTGGAGAATAGGTGAAAGTGAAAGTGTTAGTTGCTCAGTTGTGTCCAACTGTTTGCGACCCATGGACTGTAGCCCACTAGGCTCCTCTGTCCATGGGATTCTCCAGGCAAGAGTACTGGAATGGGTTGCCATTTCCTTCTCTAGGGGATCTTCCCAACACAGATATCAAACCTGGGTCTCCTGCATTGCAGGTGGACTCTTTACTGTCTGAGTAAGACAACCCAGATTTCAGCAAGAAGCCACCACCTTCCTAGCACTGGATAGAGGGGGCAGTGTTTCAGGAGTCCAGGAGCCAAGGCCTCCAAGCAGAAACTGGACCAGCTGCTGGCCTGCCAGAAGGAGCTGGGCAATGCAAGAAGGGGTTTTTCCACAGGAGCCAAAGAGGAGACACGGATGTCGCAGAGATCTGGCTGGAAACAGAGGAAGGGGCAAAATATCCTGGATTTCCCCCTCCTCCCATGCTCTACCTTACTCCAGCACTTCCGATTGGCTGAACCCATCCAGAAACCAGTAGGTAAAGGCACATGGGAAATGTAGCTCCCTGAGCCACAAATCAGGGCAGAGAAAGGCTGGACATGGGTCTGGGAGCAACAAGGAAATGACCAGCATGCTCATTCATTTCTTCACTCACTCCACGTCACTTCACTTCACTCACTCAGTAAACACTTACTGGGCACGTAGGTGCTGGGGATTGAGGTGCATGCATACTCAGTCGTGTTCTACTCTTTGTGACCCCAGGCACTGTAGCCAGCCAGGCTCCTCTGGCCATGGAATTTTCCAGGTAAGAATGCTAAAGTGGGTTGCCATTTCCTTCTCCAGGGGATCTTTCCCATCAAGGGATCGAACCCATGTCTCCTGCATTGGCAGGCAAATTCTTTACCACTGAGCCACCTGGGAATCCCCAGGTGCTGGGGAAATAATGATAAACAAGAATTATGTCTCCTGCAACACCTGGACTGCACCCCTTTATAGCCCACGCCCCACTGGCCATGGGTACCTACTCAACTAGGCTGCAGGATGGGGTTGATGTGGAGTTTCTGGAACCCCTGGGAAGCTTCCAGTGTGAAGAGAAAATGGATTCAGGCTCTGCTTAGGCTCTGGACCTGGAGGAGCAAGAATCTCAGCCGACTCTGCCTCCTCCCCAGCTGAAAGCTCACAGCTCAGAATGCAATGTCTCCAAAAAGGAAAGAAAACCCTTAAATCCTACTGTTTGTCTTTGGAGCCTGGGAAGCAAGGATCTAATGAACATGAAACGTGCAGGCTGCTCAGAAGTTGCCTTTGAAACCTCCCCAGGCCGGCTTTGTCAAGGAGCGGCATTGCCTTTCAAAGCTGCCTGGCTCCAAACTCCTCTCTCCTTCCTCGGTAGCAGGCAGTGGCTAATTAGCTGGAGATGTTAAATGCTCCTTAATTCACCGGAGAAGTCCCCAGGCATCCGAGGAACTCGTAGCTGGGCTGGCAAGCTGAGTACTTCCACTCCCCCTACTCACTCCCCCAGGCAGTCCCGCCCCTGCCAGCCTGGGTCCTCTGGGGTCTCCTCCATGACTGGGCTCGCCCTCGCTACTCCTTTGCATTGGTCTGTGTCAAACACAACTTCTGTTTCTTGAAGTCTTATCTTCTGGAATCTGCCTCTTCCAAGAAGCCTCCCCAGATGTACCGCACACATGATGACCAGCCACGCCCTGAGTTTTCACCCTCAGTGGGGCCCTTACCTTCACCTTTCTTCATGGGGGCAGGCCAGGCTGCCTACCACTCAGCACAGCGCCCCTGCAGGAAAGAGCTCCAACCCACCCCAGGGGGAGGAGAGGCCACAAGGGAAGCACATTCAGGGCTTCCCCACATAGATGTCCACAGACTGGTCATCTGGCCAAGAGTCAACATGACCTCATGGTATTTTCTGAGACTTTGGATAAGATAGGCTCCTCTCTGGGCCTCTGTTCGTCGTCTATAACAATGGGTTGTACTAGTCCAGTGCTTCTCAAACTGCAGTTGCCATAGAATCATTGGAGGGTTTAAGCGTAAATGACTGACTCAGCAGGATTGGGGTGGGGACTCCTGAGAACCTGCATTGCTAATAAGTCTCCAACTGTTGCTGCTGCTTCTGGTCCAAGGTCCATACTAGAGAAGCAGTGGGCTGGATGGATGGGTTTTAAGCTATATTTATCAAAGCTCCATGGGGCTTCAGGAAGGTCACTCGCTCAAGAGACAGTAGGAGTGGGAATGGGGGTGGGGGACGCTGAGTCGGCTGACCTGCAGCCCCCAGGCCAGAAGTTCGCCTCTAAACAGTGTTGTTTGTACATCCAGGTAAGGTTTAGCCGGAGCCAAGTTTTCAGGCTTTAAGTGAAATGTTTGGAACCTGCCGACTAGACTAGTGATCAATGTGGCCCCTTCCAGCTGCAATGTTCCAGGCCCCCGTGTTCATCCCACACCTCTCCTGGGCTCTCTCACCTTTTTTTCTTGTTTAGAGTCAAAGGGAGTGGGGAGCACAGTAGGAACAAGACTATAGATTCAGGTCTTTACTCTTGTAGGGGATGTTGGGATGGGTGGCGAGGCTGTGATCGCGAGGTCATTGTCATGGGGGGGACATTTCAACACAGAGATGAACCTCAAAGTGATGGGAGTATGTGTACACGTGTGCAAGTGTGTGCATGCATGTGCATACATTTATATGCACATTCACACACACACACACATGCGCCTCTACTTACAACCCCCAGCCTGAAAAGGAGCTTGGGGTCAGTTGCTGGAAAACATACTGGAGCTGCTTTCGGATGGGGTACGGGTGGTGATGCATGTATCTGCGTGTTTGCATGGATGATGCCCGTGCATGCAAATGAGCTACAGAGAGACATGGGGAATGATCAGGGTGTGGACAGATTTTAAATAAAGCAGAGGTCTCCTAGAATCTCAGCCTTCCAGAACTGCACTGGAGACCATCAGTTCCAACCCCCTTGTGTATCCGATAAGGAAAATGAGGTTCTTCTGGAGCTAGAACCAGGGTTTCCTGGCTCCTGGGTCAGTGATCTGCACCCCACCCCACCCCCACCTACATGGTCTGCAAGGATGTCAAGCCTCTCTCAGGCCCCAGGATGATGTCAGCTGAAACCAATGAAACTTCATGGCAAATGGACAAAAATGTTCACCGAAAGGATTCCAAGGCAAACAAATCCCTTCCCAGCCCTGCCTGCCCCCACCCACATCGCCAACCCCGGCCAGCTGCTCCCGGAGATGCCATTTCCAGGGGGCGACTGCCCAACCCTGCCGCCAGGCTGGGAGAGCCTTCGAGGAGAGCACAGAGGAGGAAAACACGAGAAGAAACGGCCCAGGCCTTTTAAAGATTCATGGGGTTCTCTGGAACTCAGAGTTGTGTGTGGATTGGAGAGACATTAAAGATCAGCAGACAAGCAGCCGAGAAGCAGAGGGACAGAAAGAGGGTGTGTAAGTGTGTGTGTGCACGCGTGTAAAGAAGACACACAGCAGATTATCAGACTGTGCATATGTGTTTGTGCAAACCCAAGAGAAATCAACAGACAGCAGAGCATTCTGCAGGCTGAGGAGGAACACATATGCGAGGGAGCGCATGCACACACACACACACACACACACACACACACACACACACAGACTGGATGTGGGTGGGGCTGGGAACAGGGGAGCTGCGGTGAGGCCAGGAGGTGAAGGGCTGTTGGAGCAACCCAGCATGCAGGCCATTTGTGTCTGCGATGGAGTGTGTGACACAGGATGTCAGGGCACGTCTGTACATGTGAACAGGGTGGAGCCCGCCCCAGGCACCCGGAGAGGGAGCGGGGAGGGCGGGCAGCCCACAGCACCCGACGCCCTGCACACACGTGCTCTCATACTTCTGGGGGCCAGGCAGCCCCCGCACCATGTCCCCTTCCCTGGGACCCTGCTGATGGCCCCTCTCAGCTGCTGTAACTGTCCTCTCCTGCCTTCGCCTCCCATGCTTGCACCCCACCCCTCGGCTGGGGAGTTCCCGCCTTCCGCCCCAGGAGTTAATGTCCCCAGAAAATGATAGTCTCCAGTCTGGGACAAGTCTCTGCTCTCTGCCAGCAACCATGAAATCCCTGCCCACACCCACCCCACCCCCACTCCCACCCACTTCTGTCTCCCAGCAGGACAACCAGCACAGGCCTCCAGTTACACAACCTCGACTTCAGATCTTATCTCTGCCTCTTATACTGTGTGACCTTGAGCAATACTTAAGCCTTTCTAAGTTCTAGTTTCTTCTGTTTAGAAGAGGGAAAAAAAAGAATAGTGCTTTTGTGAGGATTACATGAGATAACGTGTGTGAAGCCCCTTGCCTTGTGCCAACCACAAAGTACCTTCCCTCTCTAGCTTCTTAATGTATGCTCCCAGGGGTAAGGGTTTTGTTTCAAAGCCACAGGAACTTCCCTAGCAGCCCCAACACCTTGAAACCCTAAAGCTGGAAGTGACCTTAGAAGTCATGTGGTCTAAGCACCTCATCCCTTGTTGTAAGTGAAAACACGAGGCTTGAAGACATGTAACTTACATTAATAATGGAACCAAGATCAGAACACAGATCCTCTGCTTGACAACCACCAACTTTCAGCTTTCTCCCTTTAGCCAGAGCCAGAGGATATTCACAGTGACGTTCTTGGAAGGTTTCCACCCCCTTGGTTTGGAGGTGAGACTGAGCCCTGAGGCGTGAGCTGGGACAGAGAATGGAGAGGGAGGGCTCTGCAGGACAGAGCCATGTCCCCCTCGAGTCCTGAGCAGTTCAGCTCCGGCCCCAAACTTGCAATCCCCAGAAGCAAAGCCAAAGCTCTGGAAAGAATTGGATCCCCTCACCACTTCCCTCACTGCCACTTAGAAGAAGCTTTCGTGATCTGTCTCATGTGGTCCCTTGGGGGGTTAACAGCCCCCCATCCACTGTAAGTTACCAAAGGGTTTCTTCCACCTACACCTCCTTGAAAGGTCATGGCAGGCTTCTCCACTTCTTAATATTTCTGTAGCACAGACCCACAATGCCAGGCAGCTGCCTGGCTCTCCAGACCCCTGTTAGGTAAATTAAAGCGGAGGAAGTCTTGTCAGAGAGCAGGCCTCTGACCTGATTCTGACCTGCCTGTACACTCTCTGGATTCCATGCCTACCTGCAAGTGCAACAAGTTAGGCAACACTTTAGATAAGAAAGGAAATGTATGTGTGCTAAGTCGCTTCAGTAGTATCTCTGTTCAACCACATGGACTGTAGCCCGCCAGGCTCCTCTGTCCATGGGATTCTCCAAGCAAGAATACTGGAGTGGGTTGCCATGCCTTTCTCCAGGGGATCTTCCCAGCCCAGGGATCAAACCTGTGTCTCTTAGGTCTACTGCATTGGCAGGTGGGAGTGGATCTTAGAACTCTTGAGCCACTGAGGGTCTGGCCAAGCCCCTGGGGTCTAATGAAATCCTATGATTCATAAGGTGAAACAGACAGCATCATTGTACGAAGGTTAAAGTAAAACCAGAGCTACATTTTTGTACACAAACTGATGATGCTGTCACTTTGCAGTCTGAGATTATAAGCAGGGAGCCCCCAAAACTGCAATTTGAAGTCTCACCCGTGGGGTAGACACACTGCCTGGGACCCCTTCCCAATTGGGACTCCAGATTGCTGTTAATGAGGGACTTCCCAGGACCCTGTTTAAGTCTGGACGTTGGTTGGCCCAATTTGGTATGTGCTGTTACTTTTCACTATTGTTTCTATATTTTTCTTCTTTTAATGACTGTATATTGAAGTTAAGTCAATTAATCCTCTATTAAATATTGAAACTGTTTATTGTGTGTGACGAGTGGTTTCTTTTGTTAATGAATCCTTTGAACCTGAAACGAAAGTAAAACTTTCCACAAAACAGCCCCACATCTGTCTCTTTATCTGACTCTGTGTTCTTATCATGCTTCAGTCATGATAAGGACCCCCCAGAGCTGAGGAAGACAGGATTATGCTGAAACACGGCCCCTCCCTGGAGGACAGGAGTCCCAGGGGAGGAGCTGAAGGCCGGTTCCCAAGAGGATAGCAGCAGTCATGCTCCTTCCCTTTGCTCTTCACCCAGGAGGGGAAGGTTCCTGGGAGAGGCTAGTGCATGGGCAGGAGGTGAGTGTAGCAAGGTGAAGTCTGTCCACAAGGAAAGCAAGGCATGCTGGAAACTAAGCAAGGGGGAGGAGAAATGCTGAAGGAGGTGCAGCGGGGGATGGATGTGGCAGAAACCAGGGAAAGGAGTACAGCTGGGGAACCCATGTGGTAGGAACTTGGAACCAAAAAGTAGAAGCATTGCCAGATTCACCTTCCCCACCCCCTCCTGCAGTGACAAAGCAGTCCCCCACCCCCTCCCCAACAGCAGGAGGACACCGGATCCCTGGGAGGAGGTGGAGGTCAGGACAGGAAATTCAGGTTCCTGAGCCCAGGTCTGTTCTTGCACTTCCTTAATCCTAGAGAGAGGCAGCCAGCAACCAGGGCAAGTTAGAGACTCCTGAGTGCACCCCCTACCCTTCGGCAGCTGGCTGGGGAGAGGCTGAGCAATGGAAAGGAGATGTCCTCCAAGGAGTCTCTACAGGCCATTTGTGTCCTACTCATCAGGACCATGCCGCCTAATCTTCAGGGTCACACCATTCACTCCCTTCTTCAAAACTCATTTGTCCAAGTGTAGTACACGTGACAAACATCTAACGTGTTTCATTCATTCATTCCTTTAGAGAAGGAAGTAGTGGTCCTTGAAAGCAAGGACTCTGGAGCCAAACTGCCTGGCTTGATCAGCTGATGGCTGTGTGATCTTGGGCAAGTGACTCAACCCTTCGTTTCCTCACCTGCAAAGCTGGGATAATATCAATAACTACCCCAGAGGAACACTGTGAGGTCAATGAGCTTACATAGTGTCAAGAGCTTAGGATAATGGCCAACACATAATAAAAGCTAAATAAGTACTAACTGTACTTATTTAGTACAAAGTATTATTTATTTGAGCATCAAAAAGTCATTGAGCACTGACTGTATACTAGATGCTGGTCCGAACTCTGGAATCCCATGATGAGCCATCCAGACGTGGTCCCTACCCTCAGGAGATTACATTTTAGTGGGAAAGACAAACATTCAATAATCACTAATAAAATTTACATATTTACAAATTGCGATAAGAGCTGTTAAAGACAAAGATAGAGAGCTATAACAGGGAACCTAACAAATTTGCTATTTGGGGTCTGATGTTCCTCTCATTCTTCTCTGCTCATTCTGACCATCCTGAGGGGCGTGCCATCGCCATCGGCAGGCACCCATTAAGGACAAAACTCATCTGTGCCCTTCACAGTTCTGGCTACAACCATGCCCACCACTCATTCTCTTCATGAGAAACCCAGGTAGGCTGAGTCCCCATCACCTTGCCTGCCACCACCACTACCCCATCTCTGGACCCGCTTCTGAGCAGAGCCAAAGTCCTGCTCTGGGTGCTCACAGTGTCCAATCAAGAGCAATTGCCCAGAAGGTCATGACTATCAGTCAAGGGTCCTACCCACTGGAGAAGACTCTTGAGAGTCCCTTGGACAGCAAGGAGATCAAACCAGTCAATTCTAAAGGAAATAAACCCTGAATATTTATTGGAAGGACTGATGCTGAAGCTGAAGCTGAAGCTCCAGTATTTTGGTCACCTGATGTGAAGAGCCAACTCATTGGAAAAGACCCTGATGCTGGGAAAGATTGAAGACAAAAGGAGAAGAGGGCAGCAGAAGATGAGATGGACATGAACTTGGGCAAACTCCGGGAGATAGTGAGGGACAGGAAGGCCTGGCATGCTGCAGTCCATGGGGGTCGCAAAGAGTCAAATATGACTTAGCCACTGAACAACAACACCTGGTCCCTTATAAACTGTCCTAAATCTAATATCTAGCCAGGAAGATGAAGCAAAGTGTTGTGCTAGGAACATTACAATTCATTTAGCAAATGTATTTTAGTTGTCTCTTTTAATCATCACAACAGCTTCATGAAGTTGGTATTATTATTATTAGATCTATTTTACAGAAAAGGAAACTGAGGCTCTGAAAGGTTAAATCACTTTCTCAAGGTCACACAGCTTATTCATTGGAATAGCAAGGACCCTGACCTATGTCTGCTTGACTCCAGATCTGAAGTCTTAAAAAAGCATAGTATGATTTTTTCAATAGCATGAGTAATAATACAATAGCGAACACTTATATAGCACTTCTATGTGATAGGTACCGTTTTATACACTTAATGTCATTGAATCACTTAACCCTCACAATAACCCTATGAGGAAGATGTTATGGTTATTCTCACTTCACAGGCGAGGAAACCAAGACACAGAGAGCTTAAGCTGTGTGCCCAGGTCCATTTAGATGAGTCGTAAGGTCAAGTCAATCATGATGAGGGTCGCAGAACGGTGGAGTGTAACATGCTTAGCAGCCTTATGTGGAGCCTGAGGGAGGAAGGGATGAGCTTCCTGCTGTGGTGGAGCCGCTGGTACCAGGGCAGAGCCTGTATCTCTGCCCCCTGCAGCCTCTCTCACCCACCTGCCTCCAAGGATGCATGTCTAGGCTTCCCCTGGGACCTGGCTGTCTCCTCCCCTCTCCTTGGTTCACGCATATGAGCCAGGGCGTGGACACCACCCCACCCAACTCTATCTCCCTTCTGTGCACGGGGCACACCACCTGGCCCTGGGCCCCCATCCCAGGGCTCTATCAGCAACTGAGTCCAGTGAGGCTGAGAGTCTGGGGCTGCGCTGCCCACAGTAATGGAAGAAGCAAACAGAGAAGGTCAGCTGATGGCCGGCTCAGAGACCTCAGGGCAGGATGGCCCCTCCACACCACTCTGGTCTCTTCCTCCATAAGGTGACCTCAACCCAGTGGGCCTATCCTAAAAAAATCAAACCCCAAGCAGAGCAGGGGCAAAGGGTGCCCCGTGCCATGTCACAGCTCCCAGCCTGAGGAATTTCAGACAACCAGCTTTCCTGTTCCTGGTACCCCTCCCTCCCATTCCAGCTAAGCCTCTGTCCTTCTCAGGCCCTTCAGGGCCAGCCCCCCTACCCCCCTCCCCAGGAGAACAGGCTCACCTCCATCCTCACCATAGGAAAGCATGGGGTGATGAACCAGGGCAAGGATAGGGCATGGACTAAAGGTGCCAAGGACCTGGGGAGCTGGAGAATACATTTTACTTTTGTCCTTGCATCTGTGGCACCATCCTGCCAATACCACCAGGGCCGCAGGGCCCTCCTACTTAGCTCTGCATGGCTTCTGAGAGCTCAGCCTCCTGAAGATGGAAGGGTTTGATCAGGGGTTGCCCCAGTGGAAAAATGGGAGCCCTGTAAGCAGGAGGGCCGGGTGATGTGGGAGCACAGAGGGAGAGGAGCAGGGGCAGTGCGGCGAGCTGCCCACAGCCCCGCAAGGTGACTTGCTGTTGTTTCTCCCTCCTCCGGCCCCCGGGCTTGAGTCTCCAGAGGTCTTGTGTGGAGGACAGAGCAGAGATGAAGAGGAAGGAGCCGCTGCGTGAGGCAGAGAGGACCCCATGGACTAGCTACTGACTTGAGTGGTCCCCATGGACAAGAAAGCAGGGCCTGTGTGGGTTAGGGAAGGAGCTGCAGATCCTATTGAGGACATGCCCTCCCTCCACGTGGCTTAGAAACATCTAGATGAAGCCTTGTGCTGATCTGGCATGTTTCTACCTCCCAGCTGGACCACAAAATAGGAGGAAACATCCATAAAGTACCCGAGCCGCCTCTGAGGCCCCAAGCCCTGCCAAGGGGCTGCTGGCTCCCCTCTAATTGATCTTAATTTCCATGATTTGCAGGTCCCAGGCTCACCAAGGGCCCATTCCCCACCGTGATGGATGGCAGAAATAGTCGGCCTGGTGAGCTGGCTCCCAGGGGCTCTGGGCCAGTACAGCAGAGTCCTTCAGGGTGCAGGACAACCCAGTCCTCCACCTGAGCCCACTCTTGCCAAGTCACTGCTGATCGGTGTGATGCCTCTGCGCAAATGAGAAAGAAGGTGCCTCTTTCTCCAAATGGACACAGACCCCACCCCAGTGGATGGCCCGTGAGAAGGGCCCAGGCTGGATTTCAGCCCCTGTCCACCTCTTGACTGAGTATCCTTGCACAGTGTACAACCTGCCCACCCGCACAGAGCTACTAGACTTCAGGGAGTACACCCACTTAAGGAGCCTAATAGACAAGTCTTAACCTCTCATTTCACAAGTGAGGATGTACAGACCCAGGAAGGAAGGGTCATTCAGCCAAGGTCACACACTAGGCTGGAGGCAGACCCAAGACCAAAGATCCAGGCATCCCAACTCCCAATCTAGGGCTTCTCACTCCCCCTGCTCTATCCCGCTCTCACTCTTGGGGACAGATGGCAGAGCCGAAACAGCAGGAGAGCTCCTGAAAGCAGCGCCTGGGGAAGCCTTCTTGCACTAATTAGAGGAGAAGTGATAACCTCATCCCAAACTCTGTCTAGACATAAAATTGAACATAAAACTCTCTGAACCGTGTACCACCTAACCCTTGGCTGGTGTGCAATGTGAATATAGTTCTTCCCCAGTTATTCCCTGTCTACAACCTCATCTATCCTAGGCTACTTCACTGTCCGGATGTCCCCGAATGTCTGTTTAGGCTAGTACATCTGTCTTGGCATGGGAACTCCCAAATGAATTTCTTGCTTCTGGAGAACTCCTGTACACATACAAGGGCTTAGAAGATGACTTTTAATTTAGACCAAGGTGAAGGCAGTGGTGACGGAGGAGGAAAGTGTTGGGAGAAAAGAAAGAAAAAGATGAAGAGCAGCTCCTAGCGCATTAGTTCCTTGTCCTGGGATCCCAGTTGCCTGTAACACGACTGAGCTGTGCTTCAGGGAAGTGGTGGTGAAGATACACACCTGTGCGTGTGCACAGCGCGCGCTTGCCGTCTCTCACTCTCTGGGTGCTGCAGAGAATTGTGCCTGCAGTACACTGTGGTGATTAACCTCGGGTGGAGCCAGACTTCCTGGTTCTGAATCCTGGCTTTGCCACTGCCTGGCTGTGAAATATCAGGCAGAGGTCTTAACTTTTCTGTGTCTCAGTTTCTTCCTCGGTAAAATGGGCTAACGAAAAACGTGACCTCAAATATTTTCTGAAGTTTATAAGGTGACTTTATGGGCAACACTTAATGCAGTGCCCGATTGATAGCAGGTTTGCAGTAAACATTGGCTCTAACATACATATTGGGGTGCTGTTTCTTGACACCTTGTCTTGGCCCTGTTTTCCTACAGTGTTAGGTGGGTAGGGGTAGGAGGAGATTGTCCAGGCTGCCTGGAATAATTCCCAACTCAGTATTCCAATTGGCTAAGCAGAGATGGACTTCCTTAAGAAGTAGTGAGCTCCCTGTCACCAGGAACAATCAAGTGGAATCCAAATGAACACTTGGCATGAATGTGGCAGAAGTGGGGGTTGGGGTGGAGGGGTCTCTTCCAAAGTCCCTTCGAAGCCCAAAAGAATATGAATATATGAATAAATGTGCATCTCCTGGCACCCACATGAGCACAGCCCTGCATACAAATGAGGGCATACATTCAAGGGTGCACTCTCCACACTGACTTTGGGGACCAGAAAGAAGTATTTTACACCAGGCAAGCCAGCGTCCCCAGCCAGCCCCTCCCCTAGCACCTGACATATTCCTGTGTACACACAGCAGCCAGGTGGCAGGTAGGACCTTTCAGGGAGGCGCTGAGTGGGATTTCAACAAACCTGTTTCCTACCACTCCCAGTTGTCTTTTTACAGGCACCCACTGACAACCTCCCCGCCCCCACAGCAGGCCAGCTCCAAGACAGCGTGTGGGAGCAGGTGACCAGGCATGGGACAAGGTAACTGGGTGTTGGTTTTACCTCTGATGTAGGTGGACTGATTGGGAACCTAGGGCAGTCCTGGGAACTCTGGCCTCTAAAGCACCAGAGTGTACAGAATTCAGATGCTACAAGAGGTAGTTCAGTTCAGTTCAGTCGCTCTATCGTGTCCAACTCTTTGTGACCCCATGGACTGCAGCACGCCAGGCCTCCCTGTTCATCACCAACTTCCGGAGTTCACTCAAACTCATTTCCATCAAGTCAGTGATGCCATCCAGCCATCTCATTCTCTGTCGTCCCCTTCTCCTCCTGCCCCCAATCCCTCCCAGCATCAGAGTCTTTTCCAATGAGTCAGTTCTTTGCATCAGGTGGCCAAAGAATTGGAGTTTCAGCTTCAACATCAGTCCTTCCAATGAATATTCAGGACTGATTTCCTTTAGGGTGGACTGCTGGATCTCCTTGCAGTCCAAGGGACTCTCAAGAGTCTTCTCCAACACCACAAAATTTGGATGCTACAAGACATAAGGACTTCCCTATTGCAGAAGGAATGAAGAAAGAATTTGTAGGAGGGTCAGAATTGGAAAAGACCCTGATGCTAGGAAAGATTGAGGACAGGAGGAGAAGGGGGCAACAGAGGATGAGATGGTTGGATGGCATCAGTGGACATGAGTTTGAGCAAACTCCAGGAGACAGTAAAGGAGAGGGCAGCCTAGTGTGCTGCAGTCCACGGGTCGCAAAGAGTCAGACACGACTGAGTGACTAAACAACAACAGATTAGCAACCCCCCTTCCAGCCAAACCTATTCCTACCCCTGCCTTGTTCTGACTAGCACCCCACCTCACACAGTCCCCCAACACTTCCCCTGGGTGCTGTGTGCCATCCATTAGCCATTCTGTGCAGAGGGCCAAGTGCAGATAAATCAGAGCAGCAGCACATTCAAACCTTCCTATCAGCCCAGGATGCACTGCTGTTTATTATTTGTCTGCAGCAGCTGCAACAGCAGTTCTTCCTTCCTAACAATACTGGCTTCGCCTGGTATTAAAAAGGGCCCCTAAGTGCCAGGAACACTTTGCCAGGAGAGGAGACCACACACTGGGGGGAATGAGGAACTGGGTCAGCCTGGGATGAACCTTTTGCTCCTGCACTGGTCCAAAGGTGGATGCAAAAATTAGGTGGGGGAAGGGAGGGAGGAGAAGGCAGAACAGGAGGGGCACAAGGAGCCTCCCAAGGATGCAGAGAGCTTTCCTTGAGGACCAGTGCACCAGTCTCCACTCTGCAGGAGGCGGGATGTGTGTGTGTGTGTGTGTGTGTGTGTGTGCGCGCGCGCGCGCGCGCGCGTATCTGCTGCACATCCCCTCCAGCTTCCCTACCACAACCCAGCTGCTCTTCCCAATCAATGGCCTCTTTGTGGCTGAGAAGGTATGGGGAGGGTGGGGGTGGGGGGAAGCCACATTATATGCACCTGGGAGCACACGACCCTAGCTTGCTACCCTCGGGTCCAGGGCTCCCAAGAAGGGTCTCCATAACTTTGGACTTACAAGATAGGGCAGTCAGGGGGCAGTGGCTGGAGTTTCCCTGACTTCCAGGGGCAGTCGTCTGTCCCACCGTCCCAGGAAGACGACCTCTCCCTGGGTCCACGCCCGCTAGGTGGCGCTGGGCAGTCGCGCTCCTCCCATCCCCCCGCCGCCCCAGCAACTTTGGAGGCCCCAGGCGGCCTGGAGGTGAGCAGGGGTGGCTGGTGCACCGAGGCGGGGCAGGGAGAGAGGAGCCCCATTCCCTCTCTCATTTATTCATGTCCAAGGAACTTATAAGGCCTCAGTCCTCGGGAACTGAGGATGCCCTTCTCTCTCTTTCGAATTGAAGCATAGCTGATTTAAAATATGGTGCTTGTAGGTGTACAAACAAGTGATTCAGTTATACACATGTATATGTCTGCCTGCTCAGTGGTTCCATCATGTCTGATTCTTTGTGACTCCCCTGGACTGTAGCCCACCAGGCTCCTCTGTCCATGGGGTTTCCCAGGCAAGACTACTGGAGCGGGTTGCCATTTCCTACTCCAGGGGACTTTCCTGACCCAGGGATCAAACTCAAGTCTCTTGGGCCTTGGCAGGCAGATTCTTTACCACAGCACCAATCTGAATATACGTCAGATTCTTTTCCTTTATAGGGTATTACAAGGTATCGAATATAGTTCCCTGTGCTGTACAGTAAGTCCTTGTTGGTTACCTAGTTTATACATAGTAGTGTGTATCTGTTGACCCCCAGCTCCAAATTTATCCCTCCCCACCCTTTCCCTTTTTTGGGCTCCAAAATCACTGCAGATGCTGATTGCATCCATGAAATTAAAAGACGCTTACTCCTTGGAAGGAAAGTTATGACCAACCTTGATAGTGTATTGAAAAGCAGAGACATTACTTTGCCAACAAAGGTCTGTCTAGTCAAGGCTATGGTTTTTCCCGTGGTCATGTATGGATGTGAGAGTTGGACTGTGAAGAAAGCTGATCACCGAAGAATTGATGCTTTTGAGCTGTGGTGTTGGAGAAGACTCTTGAGAGTCCCTTGGACTGCAAGGAGATCCAACCAGTCCATTCTAAAGGAGATCAGTCCTGGGTGTTCATTGGAAGGACTGATGCTAAAGCTGAAACTCCAATACTTCGGCCACCTCATGCGACGAGTTGACTCACTGGAAAAGACTCTGATGCTAGGAAAGGTTGGGGGCGGGAGGAGAAGGGGACGACCAAGAATGAGATGGCTGGATGGCATCACCGACTCTGTGGACATGAGTTTGAGTGAGCTCCGGGAGTTGGTGATGGACAGGGAGGCCTGGCGTGCTGTGATTCATGGGGTCGCGGAGAGTCGGACACGACTGAGCGACTGAACTGAACTGAACTGAACCCTTTCCCTTCTGGTAACTATAAGTTTGTCCTCTATGTCTGTGAGTGAGTTTTTGTTTTGTAGATAAGTTTCCATTGTATCATTTTTTTTTAGATTCCACGTATAAGTGATATTTGTGATATGTGATGTTTGTCTTTGATTTAGTTCAGACTTAGGATGATAATCTTTAGGTCCTCCATGTAGCTGAAAATAATATAATTTCACTATTTTCTGACTGAATAATAGTCTACTGTATGTGTGCATATACACGTATATATATTGCCACATCTTTGTCCATTCGTCTGTCGATGGTGCATGTCCTGCTCTTGAAGTTCTAAATGCCCCACTCCTCCAGAAGCCCACGACCTCAGACAGACAAGAGATCCAGGAAATGTGAATCCGAGGTAATCTGTGCCAAAGGCCAAATGGAAGTACAGCCTGTGCTCTGAGTTCAGAAACAACTGTGGGATGAGACAGAACAGAGCTCTAGTAGGGCTTATCTTGACCATTCTGCTCTGGACCAATCAGACGGGCGACAGTCATCCATCCCTTCCAGGGCCAAGCATGGCACTAGACCCTGAGCATTCGATTGTGACTGGGTAACACAGTCCCTGTCCTCAGGAAGTGTGCAGATGTGTGAGGGAAAGAAACACCAGGCTGATAACCACACAAATAATTAACTGTCATACATGATCAGGTGTGTGCTTCCCAGGGGGCGCTAGTGGTAAAGAACTTGCCCGCCAGTGCAGGAGATGTAAGAGATGAGGGTTTGATCCCTGCGTCGGGAAGATCTCCTGCAGAAGGGCAGGGCAACCCACTCCAGTACTCTTGCCTGGAGAATCCCCATGGACAGAGGAGCCTGGCGGGCTACAGTCACACTGAGTCAGAAATGACTGAAGCAACTTGGAATGCATGCACCTGTACAAGGGGGGGAAGATTCCACTCTCACCCTGGGTTGCCTGCTCCAGTCCCAACCAGGGTTGGAAGCAGAAAGTTTACACTGTGAAGAACATAAGGCCACTCCCTCTTAGCAGACAGAGGAAACAGTTGCCTAACATGCAAAGCACAATCAGGGCTAGGGTGACATTTTTCCTCTGGGTAAACTGGGAAAAGAACCAGTGTTTACTGAGTGCTTAGTTCCAGGTACCAGCCTGGTTGGTGTCTTCTCATTTAGCCTCCACTTCACTCTGTGGAGTGGATGTTAAGCCCACTTTACAGAAAAAGAGACTGAGGCTCAGGAAGGTGAAGGAACTGGCCCAATTTGCCAAAGCTGGTCTGAGGAGCTAGGATTGAAATCCACAACTGCCGGGGTCCTAATTCCACTCTTCTGCTGTAACTCACTGCCTCTGGGGCCATGTCTGGATGCCCTGCTGGGGGCCAACAAAAAGAGTACAGGGGAGGGGAGAGAGTGGAAGAAACAGGGGCCTGGCACGTAGGACATCACCAGATCACGGCTCTTGTCACCACCTCCTGTTCACATGGCCAGCCCCTTTTCAGCATCCTGACCAAACCACCACCCGCTTAACATTCTGCTCAGTCTCCATTCCGTTCCGACTCCAAATGTTTATCAACACATGCTGTAATGTAATCAGCTCCTGGGAAAATACACACCAGGTAATGGATGCTGACAAGAGTGTCAAACAGATGTCCCCTCCCTGTCCCTCCCTCCCTCCCTCCCAGCCAGAGCCGGCACACCCAGGAGGCTGGGAAACGCCTCTTGCCACGCCACCCCTCCAGCCCCGGCACGGGAGGCCCTCCTTCCACAGTGGGGCACGGTGCCGGGGGCTCACACACCTCATCTCATCTCATCTTCATGGCAGCACCTTAAGGGTGGTCTTACAGTGCCCATTTTACAGATGCAAAAACTAAGGCAGAAACTAAGATGATGAAGCCGGAGTGAAGCAACCATCGGAAGCACAAGAAGGGAGGATCGTTCTGCCTGTTCATTCACCAGGAGGCCACCTCCCCTGTGGAGCACAGGCCTTTGAAGAAAGCTGTCTCATCACTTTCAAAGTTCTTGGATCCAAGGCCTCAGGGCCTGGCTTCCATGGACTTGACAGGCCAGGTGTCGGGCTGGCAATTTGTTCTGCATTTCTGTCCCAGCCAGGTTGGGGAGGATGCTGAACAGGTCCTAAAGGCTTAGGACAGGGCCAAAGAGACAGGCTTGGGCTGCAGTGTGGCAGGAGAGAGGGGTCTGAGGGAGGTTGAGGTGGCTTCTTCGTCCTTTTTCTCTCCCTTTCTCCTAGAACCAGAGCTCAAGGACCCAAGGGCCAGCTCAGACAGAGGTGAGAGTAAGTGCGCGGAGCTGAGGACAGCCCAGATGGGACAGCCCCCCCCCACCCCACCCAGGACCTCTGGGCCCTCCGGGATCAGCTGTCCATGGCTGGATAATCCTAAAGGAAATCAGCATTTGCTTTTCCCTCCAACACAGCCCTTACAGATGCTCCTTTCATCTGACAGGAATTGTAAACGAGATTTTATGGTATTTCTAATGAAAATGGTTTCCCTTTATCAGCCTCCAATTCCCACTCCTCAGCCTGGGTCAGCTCCAGAAAGTGTTCCGACCAGGAATCCAGAATCTAGCACCAGGCCCCCCGTCCCCCCTCCAACCCCCCACCCTGAGTACTGCTTTCCACAGCCACAGCTAGAAGCTGTCAAACAGGCCTCGGAGGCCATGGGAAGCTCACCTCAACGGAGAAATCAGAGCTGGGTTCCAGGCTGCCTCCCAGATGGTGTATTTAACCTCTCTGGCTTCTGCTTCTTCAACCGTAAACCTGGGGTAATAATGCCTGTTCCACCCACCTACCTCACCAGGCCGCTGTGAGGATCATATGAGATTACAGCCCTGAAAGGCCGTTGAAAAGTATAAAGCAATCACCCAGCCTGGTTTGGCTATTATTATTATTGCTGTTGTGATTGTGTGTAGGTGCAGCTGGGAAAGTCGATTATGGCAACTTGTGTGTCTCTGAGAGGGAGCTTATTTGTGGGCACAGGGGTATATGTGTACCAGGTTCGTGAAAAGATGGAGTTCTTGTGTCAGCATCTGCCTTTAAAGATGCCTACAGGCAAAGTATGTGGCTGTGAGTATATTGGTACATGGGCACACATTGAAGTGTCTTAGTATAATATCACATCAAATGTAGCAATATAATAATCCTATGTGCCAGGCATTTCGCTGAATACTTGAGGTGGGGGCTGGGCCCGTGTAGGTGTACAGGCATCGATGTGAGGCTGGGTATGGAGCAGCTGTGACATCTGCGTGTCAGTGCTGGGTGAGTGTCATGTAATATGTACTTGTTCGTCTCATGCACATAGCATGGAATCTGTCTGTGTGCTTGCCCAAGTTTCAGTGAATCTAAGTGTGTGTACACAAGTATGGGTGTGCACATACATGCTTATATGTGCATAGCCGTGCTTGCACACCCAGGTACACTCCCTGTACCCAGGTCGATGGTGTTAACTGTTTGTGATTTATCAGCCACCTGGGCTGTGGGAGCCCTCCGCATGCCCTGAGCTCATTGTCACGCAGTCATCAAGCCCACACACCCATTGTGGTGACAGCAGTGTTCCTGGGAGGGGGCCACCATGCTACTCTCTGGAGCCCCAGTCTGTGCCAGGCAGGAGGGCCCCGGCAGTGGAAGGTACAGATTGACTATACCATGCTTGAAGCCACAGGAGCACTCAGCAGATGGACCAGACTTGGGGGGCGTGGGAGCAGAAGACAGCTGGGACCGCAGATCCAGAGGACATGGCTATAACAGGCCAGACCCAGTGCCTGGCCCAGAACAACATCTTACCATAATAGGGGTGGGATGCTGAATGGGCTTCCCTGGTAGCTCAGCTGGTAAAGAATTTGCCTGCAACGCAGGAGACCCCAGTTCTATTCCTGGGTTAGGAAGATCCCTTGGAGAAGGGATAGGCTACCCACTCCAGTATTCTTGGGCTTCCCAGGTGGCTCAGACAGTAGAAAATCCACCTGCTGCAGGAGACTTGGGTTCAATCCCTGGGTTGGGAAGATCCCCTAGAGGAGGGTATGGTAACTCACTCCAGTATTCTTGCCTGGAGAATCCCCATGAACAGAGGAGCCTGGTGGGCTACAGTCCATGGGGTTGCAAAGAGTCAGACACGATGGTGAGTCTAAGCACAGCTAGCTGGCCAGGTGCGGAACATCCTTGCTTTCTCTGTTGCACCCACCGTGGTTCCTCACTGACCTCAGGATCAAGTCCAAACTTCAGTGTTCAAGGCCCACACCACCTGGGCACACACCTTCCAGCCACACTGACCCCCCAGCCCTCCCCCCCTGGCACTGCACCCACCAGAATGAACTCTCAGTCCTTGGATGCACCCAGTCCCCAGGGCCATCTAACTGCCTTTCCTTCTGTCTGATTTCTCCACAGGGTATCTCTGGCTAGCCTGTCCTCACCCCTTGGGGGCTCAGCTCACCTTCACAGGAAAGCTTCCCTGACTCTTCCTGACCCCTTAGATTAGGGAAGGGTTCCCATTCACCGGACACTCCCCTGGGCCCCTAGATTTCCTTATCTTCCCACTTCCTAGTAGAGACTTTCTTCCGCATTAGACTTTGGCCCCAGCCTCAACGGGGGTGTAAACATGTACATGGCTTCATTCCAATGCCTAGCATGGTACCTGGTCATAGGTGGTGCATAAATACTTAGTGAATGGATTATTGTTAAAAGCCTATTGAGAGAGTGCTTGCCTCAAGCGCTCCATGTATATACATCACAATGTGTATATAATGTATGTATAAACATGCTCCTGGGCTTTCAGATCTCAAGGCTGGGGAGAATCATCCCTTCCCCTATGGCCTCCCCCCATCCCACCCCACCAATCAGCATCATCACCATCATCCCCAGTTGGGTTGAAGACGGTAGAGTTTACAAAGTGCTTTTACAAAGGTTTTAGCAGTCATCAGCATCCTTCTACACACGAAAAAACTGAGCACAGAGAGATTAAAGGGTCTCATTCACAGGGGACCAGCTCATTCTGGTTTGCCCAGAACTCTCCTAGTTTTAGCACTGATAGTGTCCTGGGGACCCCCTCAGTCGTAGACAGGACACGACAGCTGGCCACGCTTCTTGTCTAGGATGTAAACCTAGAACTCCTGACTCCAGATCACGTGACTGTTTCCTGACTGCCTCCTGAGGATCCTTAGAATTCAATGACCTGCCCTTTGGATGTCCCCTCCGAGCCACTTGGCACGGTCCTGGAGCACCTCTTCTCAGAAGCAGGTGCTCAAGGAGTGCAGGGCATTAATATTAACCTAAATCAAATACAATTGAGAGAGAGAGGCATATTTCTGGAGGAAAAGCACTTTACGTAACGTATAAAAAGTTAAATCTATTATTAAAATAACTTCATAATGATATTAAAGCAAATTTAGAATAAAAAAACTTCACTCAAAAAGTTTTCATTCTCCATATTGCCTTTGCATTTTTCTTTCTCTCAGTGTGTATTTTTTACAGAACTGAAATGAAGTGCAAGCATCACTTTTGTTCCTTTTTTCACTTCATGTTACAGAACTCTTTAGAGTTGCTTAGATTTGCTTCATTCTGGGTCTTCCATGTCACTAACACCCATTAGTCTAGATCACAGGGAGTCTGGGCTCAGGGCTGCCTCCTTCCTGAAAAACCCCTTTCTCAGCGGGGCTTGCTTGCTCAGGGCCCGCGCTGGGCTTCTGCAGGTTGCCATGTAAACACCATCTTTGTGCATCTGTGCTGTTTGCAGGGCAGAGGGACACAGCTTTCATCTGATCCTGAAAAGATCAGCACCCTTGAGAAGAACACTCAGACTCACAGCCACTCCCAGGGCGAGCGTCCACCATGCACTTTCTCTGCAGGGCTTGGGCTGACCCAGGAACTCTGCTCCTCCCTCTGTTCCATTTCTTGGCTTCCATATGGCTCTCAAAAAAAAAAAAAAAAAAGGTTCCTCTCAATGAGTAGTCCCTCCTGATAATTATCCTGACCCCAGATCTAAAGGGGCCTAGAGAATACTATGAAGAGAGGAGCCTGGCAGGCTACAGTCCATGGGGTTGCAAAAAGTCGGACATGACTGAGCAACTAACACCTTTTTTTCAGATCTAAAGGCACTGTCGAATGGGAAAAGACTGTGGGTGGGAGGATGAGTGCCTTCTTCCTTTCCATAAGTCTTTTTCCCTTTCACCTCTTTCTGCATCAGGAACGCTCCAGGCTGGAGTTCACCCATCCTCTTCCTATCTCTTGGTCCATAAAGATCCTCACTGAAGCTCCTTCTCAGCACCGCAATTGAGTTTGAAGTATTCCCACTCCAAATTAGGAATGATCCTGCTGTCACATCCAGAATTCCTTAGGATTTTGGATGTGCTGATTCAGAGGAAAGCCTGGATTTGCCTTCGGGACTTCCATCTTTCTAGAGAATTGGGTGGTTCAAGAGCGAACTGGGGCCTTTCAGTCATCACTCAGAGCTCCAGCCCCAGAGCCACGGAGATTCTTGGGAAACCATGGCCCAAGAGGCTAGCTGCCTATTAGCCATAGAGGTACCACTTTGACAGAGTAGATCATCGAATCCGGGGGGCAGCTGCATTTAGCTGATCTGTCGTCTTCCACAGCAATGGCGGCCGTGGCAATAGAGAGGCTCTGCAGGGATCTCTGTAAGAATAACAATAATTAGATGTTGCTAAGCACTGTGGGATACAGAGGCACCATCATAATCACCACAGCTACCAGGGTGATGATAACAGTAATTAAATGCTGTGGTTTTCCCAGCCACCCCCCCAGGAGCACTGCCCGGGGTGAGGCTGGCCTGTCAGGTTAGGAAAGGGGGCACCCATGCCAGAGGCTCCTCTCTGGAGCTGGCTGGGGCTTGAGCCACACACTTCCTCATGAGATTCCTCCTCCTCCTCTTCTCTCCCCCTGCCCTCAGCCTCAAATGACCCCAGATTGGGGACTGGGGTCACAGGAGAAGGGGACTCCCATTCAGCATATCACTCTAATGTAGGTTCATCTCGTCATATCAACAGATTTCAGGGGGTTGGGGGATCTTGGGGACTTCTTAATGGGACTCCCCTCACATCAAAGTGAGCTTTATTAGCCAATTACTGAAAGATAGAGAGGGGCCTGGGAGACGGATAGGAGGGCAAGTCCTTATTGTATTGACTTTGGGCCTCTCCCAAGCCCCACAGCTGTCTCTCTGCAAGAGTCCGTGGAAGCCAAGGGAGGGCGGTAGGGACAGCTTCCTGGGGATGGTAACTTCCTCTTGTCTCTGTCTAGTCATTGCCCTCAGCCGTGGAGAAGGTGAGAAAGGTGAGCCCGAGGGCCAGTTCTTTGAGGAGTTGTCATTCCAGTAGTCACTGAGTTTCAGAGTCAGGGCAGAAGGTGGAATTCATCCAATCCCTCCCCACCCAGGGCAACAGTCCCATCCAGGGCACCCCTGATAAACAGACCTGGGGCTTCAGTCTGAAAAGGGATGGGGTGTTGGTTCCATTGTTCCATTGAGGGGATTCCCTAAACAGTCTTCCTTAGACTGAGTTGAAATCTACCTCCCTGACTGCATGCGCCCGCTGGCCATGATTCTTCTCAGTGAAAGCACACAGGATGGGTTTGCTCCTTTCCCCTTCGGGGTTTTGCAAGCTTGCAAGTCACACCGCCCTTCCACCTCCTTCTCCTTTATGAGATCTGAGGCCACCTTCCAGCCTCTCTCTGTGGTGAACTCCAACTCCTACTTTACTGCCATGACCTTATTATTAACTTCCCTGCTTTCTACTCCCAAAACTTCCATCTTCACTGCTGTCTTCACCCTCCCTCCAGGGTCAGAGAAAGATGAGTCCTCTCCTTTGCAAGGCTGACCCTCCTCCACCTTAGTCCCACCAGACATGCCTCCTGCCCACAGAAGCACACCTCCTTTTGCTTCTCACACTTGTTTTGCCAATCCTCACCATCCACTAGCTCTCTTCCTCCTGTCTTAAGATGCTCAGGAACTTTTGATTTCCCATCACCAAGGAGGAAACAAACCCTTTGGTCTCTGTTGTGTTAATCCTCTCCAAGCTTCTGATCCATTTCGCTCATTCCGTTCACCACCAAACTTGTCAAGAACAGGGTGGACACCAGCAGCCTCTGCTTTTTCACCTTCCACCCCCTTCTCCTCCCACTTTGATATGGGTTCTGCTCTGCCCACAACACCATTCTCCCAAAGGTCACCGGTCTTTTTGCCACTGTTTCCAATGACCTCCTCTGATTCCCACCTACTCTCTGCAGCATCAGATGCTGTTGGCAACCTCCTCTGTTAAATTCTCTCCTCACTTGGCTTCCATGACAACCCTCTCTGCTTGCTTCCCTCCTCCCTCACTGACCAATCCTCATCTGTCTGTCCTACCCACATTATTGCCAGATTCATCTCCTGGAAACACAGTTCCAACAGCTCTATGCAACACATAATACACAAGGTAATAATATGTCTAGGGTTCAAACTTTCTAAGCAGCAGAATCCATTAAGAAGAAGCTTTCTCAGAAGCCTAATATTTAAAGAGCGTGATAACAGTATGCTGGGACTTCCCTGGTGGTCCAGTGGTTAAGAATCTGCCTTCCAGTGAAGGGGACATGAGTTCAATCCCTGGTCAGGGAACTAAGATCTCATGTGCCGTGTGGCAACTAAGGCCGAGTGTCACAACTAGAGAAGCTTGCAAGCTGAAACAAAGAAGCTTGCCTGCCACAACTAAGACCCAATAATAAATGAATAAGTGTCATGATGTATAGAAAGAAAGAATGAAAGGAAACAGTATGCCCTTTAAACACGGTTCCTATTGAAGCAGGGAATGCAGATTCCGGGAAATTCTCGGGCTTTCAAACCACAGTTGGAAAGCCTGAAAAAGTTAAATTTCTCAGTCTGCAGATGAGAAAACAGGCCCAGAGAGGAGAAGTGATTGGTAGAAAGTGGCACAGGATGTTAGTCAATCAACACGTTTTCACTTAGTGCCTACCGAGTGCCAGGTGTATTCTAGGTGCCAACAATAAAGCTGGGACAAGACCCAAGTAGTCCTGCCCTGGAGGGGCTGACAGCCCGGCAGGTGTTAACTCCGTCTTATAAACTACTGAAGTGGTCACAAGTATGCAAAGGAAACTGAGGGAGCATTTAGGAAGGGACTCACCTGGTCTGAAGGGCATTGTGGACCACCCTGGGGAAGGGGCACATGTAAACTGAGCCCTGAAGGACATATAAGCAGCTGGTCAAAAGAAGTGGAAGAGCCTTGGAGGAGATGGAACAGTGCAAGTGAAGGCTGAGGAAGCCAGTTTGGTGGCCAGAATCTCAGCAAAGCCCAGCAGCTCTGACTCAACACCCTGGAGCAGAGTGACAGTGGGTGAGAGTGCAGCCCCACCAGCCTCCTGGGGACTTGACACTAATCTCAGAGGCTGACTGGCCAAGGAAGTGTTCTCAGGCATTGGGACCTAATAATCTGTATTAGAAGACAGTTCGATGCTAAATGCAACATGGTGTTGCTGATTGGATCCTGGAAAGTAAAACAAACATTAGTGGAGGAACGAGACATCTGTAGTTGAGTTAATAGTATTATACCAATGCTTATTCCTTAGTTTTGACAAATGTACCATGGTTATGTAAAATGTTTATATTAGAGGAAGCTGGATGAAGGACATATGAGAGCTCTGTACCATTTTTGCAACTCTTCTGTAAATCCAAAACTATTTTAAAATAAAAAAGCCTTAAAAATACATATATCCCTCTGGCACCACGGCAGAGAGCAGCAAAACTGGATGTGGGGAGAGAGGTTATAGTAATAATGATGAGTAACACTGAAACGGTCCTTCCTGATCACTAGGCATTGTTCCAAGCACTTAATGTGTTTAACTCATTTAATCCTCCCAACTCCATGAGGTGAGTACGTTATTTCCCTTCATTTTACACATCAGGAAGCTGAGAACAGACAGGCTAAGTCAGTGGCCCAAGGACACACAGCTATTGAGTGGCAGAGCTGGGAGTTTAAGGATTCAAACCCAGGCAGTCTAGCTCCAGAGTCCCATATGCTTGAGCATTACATTGTCCCCCTCCCCTCAGAGTGCACTGGCTATACTGCCCGAGGATATTGCAAGGATCAGGGAGAAACCATGAGCATGAGGACTAGGGTGATAACAATAGAAATGGAGCCAAGTAACTGGACTGTAAGACATATATTGGAGGCACACTCAGCTTCTGCTTTTGAATTGGAATATGGTAGTTGGAGAGGGGCTTCCCACATGGCACTAGTAGGAAAGAACCTGCCTGCCAATGTAGGAGATGTAAGAGACGTGGGTTCGATCCCTGGGTCAGGAAGATCCCTTGGAGGAGGGCATGGCAACCCACCCCAGTATTCTTGCCTGGAGAATCCCATGGACTGAGGAGCCTGGTGGGCTGCAGTCCATGGGGTCGAAAAGAGCTGGACACAGAGTAAAGTGAATTAGCACGCACACACGCACACACTCACAGTAGGAGAAAAGGGAAGAAGCAAGAATGACTCCTGGGCTTCCTTCCAGCTTAACAGTAAGGACCAGAAACTTGGTCCTGTGTTTCTTCCCACCATTGAGGGGAACACTCCAGACCTTGCACAGTCTTGTGTGTAGGGACAACCTACCTGTCGCTTTCTCTTATTAGCTTCAAAATACAAAGCAAACTGGACCACCTGCTGCTCCCAAACAGGCCCTGACCTCTCCCACCTCCATGTTCTTGTACAAGCTGCTTCCTCCACCAAAATTCCTCCATCTCCCTGGGTCCAAATCTGAGCCACCCTTCAGGGCCACCTCTTCCAGGAAGCCTTCCCTGCTCTCCACAATGAGAAACATTGTGGATGAGCATTCTGGATGCCGACACTTTTTTCCTTTGGTTCTCTTTGGCAGCATGCAACCTCCATCCTATAATATAGTTATTTGGGCAGGGTCTTGGTTCTTGCTCACTTTGGTATCCTCACTTCACAGTACAGTAGGTGCTCAGAAAGATATCTGTTCAGTGAATCATCTATCTGAGTAAACAATCTCTATCTTATTTCCCTTCACCCCTTCCTGGCTCCATTTTCTATCTACTGCAACCTACCCCCCCCCCCACACACACACACACACTGCTGTTGGTGCTTTGACTATTTCATGTTGGTGCTTTGAATGTTTCAGGGGCTGATTTAATCCACCTCCATCTTCTCCACCCAAACAATCCCTAGTCAGCCATGCCAACCCCCAGACACACTCTCTCTGGAAACCCATTTAAGTGCAGGAAATAAAAAAAAAAGTCTCACCCGAGAATGGAGAGACAGAAGAATACAAGCAGGAAACTAGTGGGCATTGGTTCATCTGGAATTGCCCCTTTAACCTATGGGGTCCAGCTCCTATAACGTGGTCCTGTCCTGAAGGAGCTGACAGTTCAATTGTGAGTGAATCAAGTATTCAGAGGCAGAGTCTGAAACCACTGCAATGAACTCAATCCAGCCCTGTTCCTCAAAGTACTTAGGGCCAGACTGGACTACAACAAGCCAAGCTGATAAGACATTCCTCAGCTAAAACTCTCCTGGTGGCTACCCAGGGCTCACTGCAGGGCTCTCCTTTCCCCAGGTCTTGGTCTCAGGCTACAGCTTAATGCCGCTCTCCTCCAGCACAGGGCTCTATCTGATAGAGGACTCACTCAGTCCCTGCGTCCCTTCCACAGAGAAGCCTTCCCTGATCCCCAACCCAGGCTGAACAGGACACTTTCTCTGAGACCCATTAAATCATGTGCACACATCTCTGGGACACACCACACGCGTTAAAAGCTTGCTTATAACGTCTGTTTCTGTCTGTCTTCCCCCTCTGTCCCCTAACTAGATTGAGTGCTCTTAGGGCAATGATCAAGGCTTTGTATCCCCAAGCCTAATGTGATGTTTGGTACAAGAAAGCCCAATTACATTTGTTCAGTGTAAAAGATGTATTGAGGAGTGTGAATGCTCATAGGAGCGCTTTAGTCTACGGACTTCAGCAAGAAACCCAGAGACACTCCAGGGCCAGATTCCAAACAGCGGGAAAGTGGTGCCCTTACTGCCCATCCTCCTGCTCCTCCTACTCCCAGGAACTAGACTTTACATTTTATCAGGATTGGGCCACTTTCCCTGCTTCTGCCTGCTGGGCAAAGGGAGCACTGTCTGGTCAGGCCTCTGGGGAGAAACTGCTTCTCCTTAGTGGGACACTGTCTCCTCCGGGGGTGAGGATGGGGTCCAGAGGGAAGGAGCTGAGGGCAGGCCTTGGGCTGCCAAGGACCAGAGGGCTCAGCCGCTTTGGCTGGAAGCCAACCGCACCCGGATGTGGTGGGTGGCCAACGGGATCTGGCGGAGAGTCCCTGTTTCGCGTGGCCACTTATTGGATGGATCCCTTTCTCGGATACCCAGGAAATCGGTCAAAACAGAGGTTCCCCCCGAAGTGGGCACAGCTCAATTTCTTGCTCTATTTAGGGAGGGGAGAGGGCCTCAGTGTTTGGAAAGGAACTCTGAAGGGAGAGCGGGTTAGAAAAGATCAGAATCCTCAGGGGCCCCATCTCACCCCGCGAATGCCCAACACCGACTCCCGGAAGGTCCCCGCATAGCTGCCTCGCCATTGAGTGTTCACATCATGCAGAGGCGTGAGAGCTCTGGTTACTGAGTTCGAGTCCGAGGCCTGCCACTTTTCTGCTCGTGCCCCTGGGGAAATCGCCTTACCCTTCTCCGGGCCTTTGTTTCCTCACCTGTAAAACGGGGCCAGGGCTGGAGGAGAGGGCCCGGAGAAGCCCTATTCGGCTCGGACACTGCGGGATCCCGGATTCTCCATACTGCACGCCCGCTCCTCCACAGCCTCCCCGCCGCCCCCCGCACTCCGCCCATCCACCCGCCTTAACTCCACCCCCAGCGAGCGGCTTCTCGCCCGACGCCGGCCGCTAGGGGGCGCTGCCTCCCTTTGTCAGCGACCGAGGAGGGCGGCTAGCCCTCGGGCCCGCTCCCCGCCGGAAAGGCGACCGAGGGGCAGCTCCCGAGCCAGGGGGCCTGAGCGCGACCCCCACGGCCCGCGCCGGGGATCCCGCCTCTGCCCGGGGCGGGAGGGAGTGCGGGCGGGGCGGGGCGGAGGCCGGGGCCGGGCGCGGGCCGCCGGGAGGGGGTTAACGCTAACCCCTCCCCCTCGGGCTGACATCACGGGGAGCGCGGCTGAGAGGCTGGAGCTCGGCGAGTGAGAGAAAGAGAGGGAGAGCGGCGAGCGCGGCGCGACTCGGCGCCCGGGCAGCTCCACAGCGTTGCGGGTCGCCGGGGCCCGGCAGAGCGAGCGGCCGCGGCGCGGCGGGGGACGCGGCGCCCCCAGATCGCTCGCCTGGCGCGGAGCCGCGCCGCCCGATCGCCCCGGCTCGCCAAGTCGCGCGCCCTGCCGCCTGGGCCCCGAGCCCACCGCGCCGCCCGCCCGCCGCCCTCGCTCGTCCCGCCGCCCCCGGAGGACGGCCGGCCATGGACGCCTGCAAGCTGGAGCCGAGCGGGAGGGTGTGAGCGCGCCGGGGGCCGGGAGCCCGCGCCGGGCAGCCGGGCGCGCCGGGGGTGGGTCCCTCTCCCCTGCCCGGCTCTGCGTGGAAGAAGAAGAGGGCGGGACCGGCGCCGGGAGGAGAGCGGAGGAGGAGAAGGGGCATGACTCGTGCAACTTGCGGCGGGCATCTGCCGAGCCTCTGAGCCGGCGGCGGCCCGGGGCCCGGATTGCGGCCGCGCCGATCCCACCCAGCCCACCCCGCCCCGGCCGACGGCTGAGGCTGACCTGGATCCTCGGAGCGCCCGCCGGCCGGCAGGGATCGCCTTCGTCTTCCGGGCTGCTTTCTGGAGCGCGAGGAGCGCTCTCCTCGCGGCCCCTCTCGCTGGACCCCCGGCCCCCGATGGCTCGGATGGGGCTTGCGGGCGCCGCTGGACGCTGGTGGGGACTCGCTCTCGGCTTGACCGCCTTCTTGCTCCCAGGTGAGTCCGTTCCGCCCCCTGCCTCCCCCACCAATCCCCAATCCAATGCCTCCCCGGGGCTGGGAGCTGGATGGCGGGCACGTCTGGGTTGTAGGGAGTGAAAGGAGCCAGAAAAGTTGGGTCACGGCTTAGGTAAGGGGGGTGCGGGTGGTTCGGCGGAGAGAGGCTGAGGAGCCCAACAGCCTGCCCTGCAGGAAAGCAATCGGATGCTCGTTTCTGTGTCGCAAGAAAGCACTTTCTCCGCGCAGTTTTTCACACAAAAAAATAATAATATGTAATAGCGTTCTATTTATTTAATAACCAGCTCTCAGCTCGGGAAGCAGTTTGGAAACACTGCATGTTACATAAATGCAAAATAATCACCGTAATCACCGTTTCAGGGTGGGAGACAACAGCCCGGGGTGGGGGGGCGTCAGTCTCGGAGCTGGTGGGCTGTGGGCTTGGCGGATGGAAGGGGGGCTTCGGGTTTTTTTCCTCCAGCCCCTTTGCCAAGAGGTTTCGGGCGCTCGGGTCCCCTCCCGCACCACGTCGCCCCTCCACCCGCGCGGGGAGCAGGCTCCTGCGGCAGAGGCGGCTTCTCGCTCACCTGCGGTTCTTTTCCCCGAGGGTGAGGTCCGGCGGCGCGCTATCACAATCTCCCCGCCTAGCGCGGAGCTAGGTTTTGCCTTGGAACTCCGGTCCCAGTTTGGGGGGCTCTCCCGCAGGAAGCGCCGCGGGCTTCGTGCCAGCCAGGTGGCGGCGTGACCCACTTTCCCGAGGATGCCCCGCATGTCCTTCCCCGAGATGCTGGCGGCCGAGGGGTTAACCCGACGCCCGACCCCCGGGGTGGCCCCCTGTAGCCCCTCTGACGGATGGGGTAGGGGCGGAGGCTGGGACCGGTCCGGGCGTATTGTGTTGGGGAATGAACTGGAAAATGCGTTTAGGAGGCAAATCCGACCGAGTCCCCGCGGCTGGATTTAACCCTTTGTGTCCCTGGGGAAGCTGCCCGGCTCCCACGGTGGCTGGGGACACCGGAGCGGGTAGGGCGGAGATTGGGGGAGTTACTCCAGCCTTCGTGGAAGACCTGAGACGGCCTCCAGCCATAGCTAGGTGGGGGGGTTAGGAGGGCGGGTACGGTGGGGGCTGGTTGAAGCACGTGGCCCTGGCCTTAGGTGGTAAAAGAAGGGGTGAAAGTGCAGAGACCAGCTCTGCGTGGGGCGAGAATGTTGGGTCTGGGCTCCGCTCGCTGCTAGCGGAGGAGATATGAAGGAGATATGTTCGATGCCGCAGACACAAACGGCAGTTTGTTGCCTAGACGTGGGGCTGGGTGCGCTCCTGGAAGGCGGGAGCCTGGCCTCATTCACTTCTATACCCCGTCTGCCGCCAGCTCCCGGCCAGGGCTCCGCAAATGTCTCGAAGTGGCCCATGGCTCCAAAGTGGTTTGTGAAAGGCGCCCCAGGGTGCCCCCAGCCCTGCAGCCTGGGGTGAGGGGTGGGGGTGCTGCCCTGCTAGGTCGGTGGGGGTAAATTCTAGGGCACACAGGTGTCACTGCCCATTTCAAAGGTGCATGATTGAGTCCCTCGAAGCAAGGGTGGTTCTGGTGAGAAGGAAAGGTCTTCACCTTACACTGGACCTCCTGGGAGGCCAGCGTGCGATGCTGGAAGCTCCAGTTCTAGCATTTGTCTGACCACCGGGGTTCTGGAACCCTTCAATTCCATATTGCCCACACTCAGAACCCAGCAAAAGACCAGCTTTCCTGGGGCCTGACTAGTCCAGCATACTAGGGGTTAATCTAATCCTGGGTCGGACAAAGAGCGGGGAGATTTGGGGAGGGGGAGTGAACTCACCCCCTCCTTTTGTTACTCTCCCCCAGCTCTGTGGTGCTGTCCCTGGTAGTTAATTCCATCTTTGGAGGGGCTGGAGGCCTGCGCCGCTGGATCCCACTCGGGCAGTGGGGGCAGGGCGGTGATGCTCTCACCTGGTTCAAGTGTAGACACCCGCCCCCCAGCCAAACCTCCAGACTGAGGGAGTGGGACGCAGATAAGGAATCACAGCTCACATGGGCACTTAATAAGCACTCCTTGATTGATCCTAATTGTCATGGCTGGGTAGCATCAGCAGGGCAGCCAGAGTTCCCTGGCCAGCCAAGCTCCTCTCCCTGGTGCCCGCGCCCCTGGTGCCTCTGTGAAAAGACAGGTGGATGTGGTGGTGCCCACATGACACTTGGACAGAGGCTGGGGGAAGTCACCTTCCAAACCCCATCTACCGTCACCCTCAGGCAGTCTCCTTCTCCCTGGGGACCTGCCAGCCTGATGCTCTTTTCTGGGTTTCTCTGGGCTGTGGCAAGGAGTACAGAGGGATGAGGAGAGAAGCCTGATGAGATGGGAGAGGGGACCCCCCCGGGGGTCCCCTGACTTCAAAACACTCCAAATCTGGCTCTTAGTGTGTAAACACAGAAGTGTGTTTTCAACAACACAGACTTTACCAGGCAGGATGGTGAAGCCCCATCAGCCTCTGAGATGAGTCTGGGGTTTCTGCCTGATCACTCAGAGGAGAGAGCCAGTGGGACCCGGGGGCTGCATCCCAGAGGAACAGGGGGAGCCCAGGAGAGGAGGCAGAGAACCTGCCTTAGAAGCAGGTGTGCTGAGCTGGTGTCCCACCTACACCACACCCTCCCTAATTGGCTTCCCCAAACCTTTTGTCTGGGAAGAGAACACACACCCCAGGTGTCGTGCACACCCTCGGAAGACCTGTCGGGCCACAGCAGCACCCTCTTCTCTGCAGCCTATGCAGAACTCGCTGTCATGATGGTTTTCTTTGAAACCCGGGGAGTCGGGACTGTTGAGTTATCTTCCTGTCTCCCCATCACTCACAGACAGTGCTGTGTCCAGGCTTGCTGGGCAGGACGTTATGGCAAAACCAATTCTGCTGGCCTGGGGTTTGCAAGCGAATATAAGCAAGAATCCCAGTGCCCATGTCAGAGGAGTGTCTCCGAATCAGATTCAAGGCCAAATAGTCAAGGCTGGAAGGTAGGAGGAGATATTGCAGTGCTTGGGCCCAGCACTTGGGGCTGAGTGGTCTAGAAGGTGTCTCTGAGCCTGACTCTCTTTGTTTATGGGACAGGCAGCCCCCGGTTCCTGATGCTGGCCGAGACTATGATGTCCATTCCCTTCTCGGCCGCTCAATTTTGCACAATGAATCTACTTCGTTGGCCTGATCCAGGACCCAGTTGTACACTGCCAGGATGGTTTCGGGCCAGAACCCTAGTGCTGACGACCGAGCAAGTGGGCCAGGCTGGGGAGGGTGGGGGACCGGGGGGCAGCCCCAGTTGCTGTGCCTCTGATAACTGCCATTGTTTAGCAGCTGACTAATGTTCATTGTTCAGCACAAACAGAAAATACCCAAGGGAGGTGTAAATTTACCTTCAATTTTCCTGATTGTATCTTTCCTGGTTAACCTGGTAAATCGAATGGCTCCTACCTGCTGTGGGGGCAGAAAGGGTGTATATATATATTTACCTGTTTTGCTGATTTTTTTTTTTTTAACTTTGAATGTCAGCTTGTGGGCCAGGCTAGAAGGGGTAATAGCCAGCTATGGGACTTAACATTTCTGATAATTTGCTTACAGCCTCACCATCGGTATAGAGTGGGTGCACACACATGTGTGCAAGACTGTGTGCTTGTGTTGGCCATCTACAATTCACTGTGCACATACAGACCCACGGGGAGTAGGACAAGGAAGTGTGTGCACTGGGATTGTGGGTCACCGTGGGAGAGGGGCATAAATATACATCAAATGCATAATCACATGCAATTGATTTCTTATGGCTTTCTGACTGGGATTTTGTGAGAGGCCTGTGTTTATATCAGATTGTCAGCGAGGGTAACTTTGGAGGAGACCTAGGATTTGCCCTTAGCCAGCTCCTTCTAAGACGGAGATGCCACATCCTTTGTGGGTAAGAAGCCTGGACACCCCTTTCTTTTTCTTCTCTGCCCTTGACCTCAGGCTGGGCCTCTGCATCCTCACAGGGAGATGCTCACCTGGAGAGATTTTCCTCTGCTTCTCAGGATTCCTGAGCAGCCAGGAGGGGCCACAGGAAATAGGTTTTCAGCCACTACTTTGGCATCTCTGCTTCCTGCATGAATACTTGAGGAAAAGGGTCATCTGGGGAAAGGTGATGTACTCTGGCATTTAAAAAGGAGCTCTGAGTTATAGGCTCTGAAAAACCATGTAGAACCATATGTGTGCCCAGTTCAGAAGCATACATGTGCCTGGAGCACCCCAGTTCACAGAGCAGAAAGCAGTAGCCCCCTTGTTGGAAAGGCAAGTGGGAATGAAGGGCAAGCAGTGGGGAAGAGGGCAGTCCTGGGAGCCCAGGTCCCGATGCCCAAGTCAGGCTGGCAAGTGTTTCTGCCCTGTGGTGTCCGCCTCTCTCCATAGAGACCTAGTCTGTAGAGGCAGCAGCAGATGTGCTGGCTGGGACTGGAGGTAACTTAAGATCTGAGCAGGGATCACCTTGCACAGGGAAAGCCCTGAGCTGGAGATAACACTCCTTAGCCCAGTTAACCCTTTAAGCTCTGGATTCTCCTCTGCTGTTTGGAACTGGAAAATAGGGAGAGGGGAAAAATAGGTGAAAACACATCGGACCTAATATCTGAACCCTGACAAGGAGAGATTAACTCAGTGCCACAGGAGAAACCTAAGGACACAAAGAAAGCCTTCCTGATCGCAGACTGTATGTAGGCTGTTCAGGGCAATGGGTAATCCCAAGGGTTATCCTGAGGTGGGGGAGGGGCAGTAGGTATGTATTCTCAGAGGCTCATGAGATCTGTGCCTTTCACAGTCTTCTAGGGGCAGAGCAGCTGTGGTCCCAGGGCCCAGTCCAGAGGGAGCAGCAGATAGCTCAGTCCCTCTCCCCACAGCCTGGAGATCACCCCATCTTGACTGCCCAGAAGAGTGAGACAGCAAAGCGAGGCCAGCTGGACTGTATTTGAATCCCAGCTCTACCAATTGCTAGCTGAGTGGGCCTGGTTACATTGCTTTGTAGGCCTCAGTTTTCCCATCTGTAAAATGGTTTTCTGCTACTATGCTTTCAAATGTTTGTGAAAATTAGAGCAACAGTAATGTATGAAAAGTGCTCAGTGCATTGCCCAGCTCGTGATAAATGTGCAGTAGTGGCAGCTACTCCTGTGTTCTATGCCTTTCCTCTGAGTGGTCCTGGTTCCCTCTGTGTCTGCCAGCTGGGCACTGCCAACTGCACACTCTCTTGAGAAAGAGTCACTCATTTGCCTGCCCACTGCTGACCTTGCTTCCCCACCTGGAAAGAATGGCAAGGGCTGCAGCAGCCGTGGGGGACTCAGGTGGCCTGGTTGGCTGCAGACACCTACCTGAGCCCAGCCCTGGTGGTCATGTACAGCAGGTGCTGTGTGGCCTTTGTTCTGCAGCCTGTTGCCAAGGGCTCTCCCCAGCCCCCGCCTCATTCCCTGGCTGCAACCCAGCTGGGCACTGCAGCCCATCTGGAACACTGGCTGGGGTGGCAGCGTGTGGAGAACCCGGGACTCAGCCCCTACAAACTTCTACATTTGGCACAGGGGCGGGCCACAGGCCCCTCTCCCAGCAGTCCATGCACCAACTCTTCAGGCAAGATGGTACAGCCGGAGAGGTAGAGATCCCACCCGAGGTCATGCCCTTCTCACTGACAGAAAGTCCTTCAGTTTCCCCTGCTGCAAATTGAATGCTTTCACCAATAATAATAAAGATATTTGTGATACTCTTTTCTGCTCATAATTTCAGCTGATCCTTTCAGTAACCCCATGTAAAGGGTATCAATAGTTCTCCTGTTTTACAGATGAGAAAAGTGAAATGTAGATCTAGTACCTTGATGCCCATCTCAGATCAGACGCCAGGTTTTCTGACTCCAAATCCAGTAGATGAGAAAAGATGAGGTGGACTGGGATGGACAGATGCAAAAGAGGCTCAGCCAGATCATGATAGAATGTGTCCAGTGGGACGGTCACTTGCTTTGCTGGCAACCACCAGCTTATACTGTCCCCCACCTGGTGAGGCGAGGTATACATGGAGATATAGGTTAGAGGGTGGCCCTGCTGGAGCTTACCACAGTCCACGTTGAGACAAAGCACAAGATGCCCAATAACAGAACAGCTAGGAGAATGGGAGCACATCCTTCCAAATGCTAGAGCATCACTCCCAGGATCTGACCTGGAACGTGGGCATGGCCCCAAGGTGTGAGCACAGAGCTCCAGGACACAGGCAGGCACACAGCCAATGAGCATTGCCAGAAAGCTTTGTGGGCTTGACCAGAGCAGTGGAGAATGGGAGGGGCTGAGATTTGGTAGGCAGAGTTGAGTCCCTCTCCTGGGCCACCCCCACCCCTCTCTGGTCCACGCAGATCCCAGTTTCATTCCCAGTTTATGAGGAGTCTCATTACCAAGCCACAGACAATAAAATCAGCCCGGTCACTCTGGCCCGGATCTCATTAGAGGACATTAGTTCCGCTGGCTTGGTGGCCCCACTGGGACACAGTTGCAGGCGTGGCCCAGGCAGCAAAACAGGCCAGTGGCCATGGGCACAGGAATGTCCCACTGGGAGTTGAGTTTGATCTATGGGTTTGAGTAGGGTCCTCCCTCCCCACCCCTATCCGTGCATTCTTGGAATGCATGTTCCCCCAAACTGGAAACATGGGGTCCCTCCTGCCCACTTGGACCCTCAGTTCTATCCCCCCACCTACTGCCCCCTCCCTTCAGAAAATTATAGCTCCTTCCAGAACTGGGCAGGGGAGTCCACCTTCTGAGAAGCTCAGCAAAACACTGTCATTCCATGGAGGAGGGCCTTTGGGGACAGGGACAACAAGCCCACTCACAACCACAGGTCTGGGGACACCCTCTCGAGACACGTCTGAATCGTAGTAGCCCGCCTTTCTGTCTGAAAGGTGGGGATAGAGACCTGGGGGCCCCATGTCAGAAGCATTTTTCATCCCCTGTAGATGCAGTTTCACCATCTGGCGGCCTTGGGGTGGTGGGGGGTCGGAGGGGGCAGCTTCCTGGTCCCACTCTTCTCCCTGAGGTAGATTAACTTGCCCACTTTGGCTGTGATGAAGCACTGGTTGCATCTTGGGACCAGCCAGTCACCAGAACATCACCGGGGCCCAGTGGATGTAGCTGTGAAAAACAAGATGAGGGCAAAGAAAGCCTTGCCCCATCTCAGTGCCTCCGTCTTCTAGAGCAGTCTTCTAGTGCCAGGCCGGAGTAACTGGTTTTTAGTGCTCCACGCAGGGGTCACACAGGCCAGCCCACACTTCAGGTCAGGAGCGCCCGCCAAATGAGTCAGCGGAGATGGGAACGCCAATCTGTTTGGGCAGACGTCGGCAAGTCAGCCCTGCTCTGGAGAAAAGGGGGCTGGAGACTTGTATCAGTCCCTGATGGATGCTCCCCTGTAAGGCCCGGCAGCTTGTCTGGAATTTGAGCCCCAAGTGGGATTGGTTGGCTGCCCCCATGGGGTCCATTCTCTGGCCCCTGAGCAGCACCCTAAGTATCCCCTCCCTTAGTCCTGGTCTCTCTTGGGCAAATGCTGTCAGCTGCTGGGACAAAGCGAGTAGACAAGGTGCCTCAGAGCCAAGCCGGCCTTGCTGCCGCTTGATGAGGGTCCCACTGCAGGAGAGGCTGGCAGCAGTATCCTCACTCGGGGGACCGCTGCAGCAGCCCCTGGCTCACCTCTGTCCCCGACTCCTGGCTCTCCAGCTCCAAACTGCCTGCACCGCCTCTTGGATGAATATACTTAATCCGCACCTGAAAAGGATGCTCAGAAGCACAGAAGCATTTGATGGCTTCTCCGTCCCTGCCTCAGCTCCAACCACCCCTCCCAGCCAGCCACACAACCTGCGCGCTTTCCCACCTCAGTGGCTTTGCACATGCCATTCCCCCAACCCTCCCCTGTTTCCCATATCCAAACACTGAAGTTGAGAGTATTTCTATCTTGAAGCCCCCAGCTGGAGATGACCTCTTTTACTCAGAAAACCACCCCTGTGTTGCAGCTCCTCATCCATGCCACCCATGGCAATAGCCACTGTACACCTTGCTATTACTTATTTGGGCCTGGGGTTTATCTTCATAAGACTGAGAGCTCCAAAAGGACAGGGTCCATTGCTGAGGGGGCTTGGACTCCCCAGGGCATTCCACAGGGTTGGCCACTCTGGGTTGATTACACGGTAGGCGGATACATCATTACATAGTCCATTGTTAGGTGCATACATCATTGCATAGTACCTACTAGGTGGATACATCACTGTTTGTTTGGACAGTGATGATAATAACAGCAGCAAACCGTTATCAAGAGCTTTCAGACACTCAGACACTGTTATGAACATCTTACCGCTAATAACTTATTCAGTCTCCATCACAATACTTACTTTTTGTGGAGGATTCTTCTCCTCATTTTTAACACATGAACAAATGAGGCCCGAGCAGAGGTTAGGTAACTGGCCTCAGGTCACAAAGCTATTTAGTGGCAGAGCCAGGATTCGGATCCAGGAAATCAGGCCCAGGGTCCATGATCCTTACTAAGCCTGGGGTAAAACAGGACCTTGCCTCCAGAATGCCTATCACCCCTGTGTAGCATCGTAGAGCCTACCCACCTGCTCCCTTTGATGATGCGGGAATGACCTGGGGCCTTCCTGGAGCATTGGGGGCTTATTAATTCTTACCATCAGAAATTTTCAGTGGTTGTGATTACTTTATCTCTTGGATACCTTCTAAGTACTCGAAGGACAGTTGTTACACTCCTGGTGTATCCTGCCACCATCACTGTTGTGTCTCGGGAGTGTTAATGTGCCTCTGCTGGAGGGAGATGTCTTGACATTATTGCTCTTTCATCCCCTGAGCCTTTGAGCATCCCTGATGCCATCTGAGGGCCTCCCACCATGTTTCCCTGTGAGACCCGAGGCAGGTGTAATAGCGCCCCTCAGAGACTCTTCCTGGGATTGTCCCCAGCAGGTGTTTCCAGGCTGCTTCCACATCCTGGGTGGGTCCACGGCTCAGCAAACTGATCCTATGCCAGGGCCTATCCTAAGCTTCTGGAAGGTTCCACTCTCTCTTGCCCTCACCCAGAGATCCCAAAAGATGGCAAGGGAGGAGCCCCTACCTGGGGAGCAGGGCAGGGAGAGGATTTAGGGTGTTCACCTGTGCCAGCTGCTTTGATCTCCTGGGATGAAAGGGCCTGGTGCTTCCTATGCCCCAGGCAGGTTCAGGATGGGGAACCAGGGGACAGAGGCATTGGCCACCTCACAGCTGGGGTAGCGAACTTCCCAGGAAGGATGATTGTGGGAGCAGAAAAATCAACACCCTTTCCCAGTGTTGTGGCCGAGGACCAAGAGTGGAGTCCAGATGGCTCACCTGTGGATTGTCCTCTTGAGGGTCACCTGGGGCCAGTGCCTCTGCCCCACACCCTGACCCTGCAGGTCACCACGTGCGCTCAGGCCTCACAAACTCCCTTGCTTAATTAGGAAGGTAACTCGGCTGCAAAACAGTCATCTGATATGTTTCGACGCCAAAGAGAAATTCCTCCCAGACTCTCCGCTGTTCTAGATTATCCATGCTCCGTTAACTTGAATTACAGAGTGGCCTCTGTGGCCCAGACCCAGGCCAGAGCTGCGGGATCGGTTCCTGGGACTGGAATCTGCCCCCCTACCCTCCCTGTGAAGGACTTGGAAGCAATAGGGGGAAGGAGGCCTTAAGACCTGTATGACCTCCATGCAGACCTAAGGATTGCCTTGTCAGCACAAAGGAGCCAGCTCTGCCCTGCGCCTGCCTGCCCTAGGGCCTGCGATGCCCATGGGTGCTTTTGAGTCAAGCCACTTGGATGCTCCTCTTGTGTCCCCTCTGGGCCAGGCCTCCTTTGAGGGCTTTTAAGTCAGTGGCAGAAGCTTCTGCAGTGGCTCCCGAGTGAAAAATTGGAGCAGGGGCAGGGACAGGCTTCTCCTCGAGTGTAAATGAGACCAGAGCGGAGCAGCCACACTGCACTGTAGATTATTTTATGATGATTGCCCACCTCCCCCACCCAAAACAACCTGATCTCATTGGCCTAGATTGCTGCATCTCTCAGAATGATGGATGGGCCACCTCTCACTTCCCAGGCAGGGTGGTCGGCCCTGCTACCGAGACACCTCCTCCCCAGCCCCTTCCCAGATTTATTCCCTGTGTTTGTGGTGCCCAGAGAGTAATCAACATCCTGGGCCAGCTGCGCTCTCTGATTATCTCTGCTCAGTTGATGGATGAGCCTTTGGGGAACTTAGATGACAGCCCCCCGGCCCCTGCTCCCCTGTGCCCACCCCCGCCTGGGCCTCAGCACCCTTCCCAACCCCCAACGCTCATCACCTCCCAGGAGTCAGATAATGGGCCTCCAGGTTGGATCTGAAGCGGGCCGGGGGGTGGGGTGGGGGGAGTGGGGTGTTAGTCGTGGGAGGAGGGAAGGCAACAGTCTTTGGCCCCCACCTCTCAGCACTGTTGTGGGATAACTGGGAAGGGTGTTGGTGGCTCCCCTTCCCTCCTGGGAGCTTGGGACAGGGGACAGACAATGCCACCAGGGAGCTTCTCTGCAGGCCACCCCCTCCACACACACATACACCCCAGCTCTGCGTAGAAACACCCTTGCCAGGAAAGAGCTCCATTATCCTCTCCTGTCTCCATCACACCATTACTCCTACCCCCTCGGCACTTGTGTACACAGTTTGCACTGTAATGATAATCTGTGCTGGTTTATGTGTTTCTTTACAAGTGTTTTTATGTCCTCTGTGTGTGTATGAGAGAGGTTTATGGCTTGTGTGTATATGCGTGTGCCCGCACATGAGGTCACGTGCTCTGTGTGTGTGTGTGTGTCTGCTCCTGACCAGCCTCTGATAGCCATCTTCTTCCCCGTGAAGGCGGGGGGCTCTCATCCAGCTCCCTGGTGGGAGAATGGCAGAATCTGGATCCTGAGGCTGAGGGGAAGAAGAGGGGCAGGGCAGGCAGTCAAAGATGATGACTGTTGAGGCGGGGTTTTGCACTGCCCCCCAGCCGCCAGTTGGAGAATGCAGAAGGTCAATCTTAGATAATTGTTTTGTCTATAAGATCACAAACAACTGGTTTGACTATTTTTTTCCCAGGAAATTGACTGAACCCACTGGTTGTTTTGGAGCCAAGTGGTCTCTGCCTTTTATTGCTCACATGTGACCAAGTATATATCTGTGTCTTGTCATCTCTAAACTTCAGTTTTTTCACTGGAAAATGGGGATGCAATACTGGGAGGTTTAGAAGAGCTAAACAATATCTGTAACGTGATTAGCACAGTGCCTGGTACAGAGGGAGTCTTTACACCACTTGGCTATTATTAGCTGCCGCCTGCCCAAGGACTCTGGGTCTGGAGGGAGGTCCCTTCCCCAGGACTGGAAGCCAGGCCCAGGAGCCTCTCAGCAGTTCATGACCCAGCACGCTGGCAGGGGGAGGGGATCCCCTGCAGGGTTCCTATGACCTCTCTAGGGTGATCAACTCAGGAAGGGTCAAGTACTCAGGCCCCTGGGCTCCTGGAAAACCACCTACATGGTCACCTGGGACCCATGCCATCTGGTGACCCATGCCATCCTGTGCTCCCTTCTTAAAGGGTTGTTGTTGTTTAAGTCGCTAAGTCATGTCTGACTCTTTGTGACCCGGTGGACTGTCGCCCACCAAGCTCCTCTGTCCATGGGATTTCCCAGGCAAGAATACTGGAACAGGTTGCCATTGCCTTCTCCAGGGGATCTTCCCAACCCAAAGATCGAACCCACTTCTCCTGCACTGGCAGTCAGGTTCTTTACCACTGAGCCACCAGGGAAGCTCTTCTTAGAGGGTAGTCAGTAGCAAGAGTTACATGCTCTTGACCAAGCTACGCCAGGTGCAGGAGTCTAGCTGCCCTGAGAGCCCAGAGCCAGCACTTAGGGGGTTCCCACGGCCCTGGGTGTGCAGTGGGAGAAGGGTGATGGGCCCGTTCCTACACCCATTCAACCTCACATGCGCTCGTGCCTCCTGGAGCTTCTAGTCCAGCATGGGACAGCACCCGCCCTCTGACCTCCCAACACAGCAGGTGACACCTCATGGTGCCACCTCTTCATGCCTATAGGGCAGGAGCCTGACTGGGAGATGGCGGAGGAGCTGGGGCCTCATGTGGTTATTACTGAACCCTGTCCTCTCCCTAAACTCTCCCTCCTGGGACATGGAGGGACAGAGGTGACTAGGCAGGAGGCTGAGTGCTCCTTCACCCTTCAAGCCAGGTTACACATCTGAGCCCACTTGTTCCCTCCCAGCCCCAGGTCTGGAAAGAGCCTTCCAGCCGGACTCTCAGCTGAGGGTACCCCTGCCCTGCAGGGGAAGGGAAGACCAGAAGGGTAGGTCACAGAACACCCAGAGTCTCAGTGTTGAAAGGGGAGTCAAATAATATAACACCCAGTCACTCCTTAAATCCCCTCAACCACATCCTACCTGTAGGTTGATCATCCAGCTTCAGCATGAATACCTGCTGTGACAGGGAGCTCACCACCCCACATGGAAGCCAATACAGCTGTGACTACCCCAAGTTCTTCCTTGTGCTGAGCTGAAATCTGTTTCCCTGAAGCCCCCACCAGTTACTCCTGTTTCTACCCCAATGGAATTGTATGGAACACACCTGATTCTGCACAGGGGGGGTCCTTCAGGCATTTAAAGACAGTCTCTGGCACCCAGGGTCTTCTCTCCCATGAGCTCATCCAGCCAAGTCTGACACCCCCTCCATCTCAGATGCTTTCCTGAGAAACAAGTTGTCTAGATCCCCAGTAACAGGTGTGATGCTCCAAACACAGGCTTCCTGACCCAGGGATTTCAGCCTAGGAGTCCACAGCCACAGCCACTGTCCCAGGGCCAAGAGGAGGCAAAGTGGATTGGCTGTCTTCAGCCTTCCCCACCACCACCTGGCCCCTTCCCCACCGCCACCTGGCCCCTTCCCCACCGCCACCTCACCCGTTCCCAACCCCTGTTTTCCTTTGGATTAACAATAAATTGCAGTGAGAGATCCGTTTATCTCCTGTGGGAATTAAGGAATTAAGCTGCTGAGGGGCGTGTGAGAGGGACCATATTGCAGAGATTCGGGGCATAAGGAGGACGGTGGGGAGGGCAGGGGACCCTCTGCCTGCAGTTGCTTCACCAGGAGGCGGTGCAGGCAGCCCCCAAATTCTCCCAGCAGCCTGTGTCCTCGTGGGCATGGGTGGGGACTGGTTGGAATGGGTGTGGTCACTGGTGCACAGAAGGATGCCACCATGGGCTGATCTCCCTGAAGCTTCTTCTGTCGCCTGGCACTTCATGCCATGGTGCAGCCACTCTGTGGCATGTCCCAGGGCTGGGAGAGCATGTGGCAGGGTGTGGAACCTCACCATCTGACCTTGTGATCTACGTCTGCGATACAGATTCTACAGATGCCAAGTCCACCACCACCACCTGCAACAGGCAGTCCATCAGTACCAACCAGGCACTAATCACCCTCTACCGCCCCACCCGACAGACCGTTGTGGGTTTCTTAGTGGTGAATTCCCGGGGCCAGTGGTGAAATGAGTCTTTGGCCACTGGAGAGTCTGAGCTTCCCTTTATCCTAATGGTAAACCAGAAATCTCCTTCCTGAACCCCCAGAAGAGGTTAATCAGGACCCATTCCCCCAAGTCTCCACCCTATTCATCTCCAGGACCCCATCCCTGGAACCCAGGAGGCATGGCTTGGAGTCCCTTCTCCCCCATCTCACAGGCTTACTGTTCCTTGCCAACTGCCCCACTCCCTCCTGCATGAGACCCTGGTCCCCTCACCAAACCCTGCAGCTCAGCAGGGGGAGATAAGGTGCTGAGCTTCCCTTGGAGGGTGGGAGCGAGGAGGTAGGAAGTGAAGAGGGGATGGCTCCTCCCCCCGGCTGCCCCCTAGGTCACCCAGTCATGTCCCCAAATAATAGTTTCAATCACTGTCATCCCTCTCTCTCCAGACACCCCTCCGGAGCAGGGAGTAGGAGTTGATATTCAATGGTAGCAGCCACCAGGAAGGGCAGGGAGAGATAAAAAGCAAAGCTGGACTGGAGATAGCCTGTGGGGGGGGAGCAGCAGGCAGGGTGGAGGTGGGGAGTCCCAGAGGTGCTTGGGATACAACCCTGGTGAAGGGGGTAAGCCAGAAATTGGGCCCTCCAGTCCAAGAGTCTAGCTGGTTAATAATTAGTAACTTGGGTTAATAAATCATTAGTGTTTTCTTCCCACTTTCAGTTCCCCCACCTCCAACCTGGAAATCCTTCTAGGCTTTTCCCCCTGGGCCTCTGAAAAGAAGCCCCACCTTCCCCACCTCCCACCCCCGCCCCGCCTGGTTTCTGGTCTCTTGAGCCAGCATGGTGTTTAATCTCCAAGAGAGATTAGGAACTAACGGCAGGCCTGCCCCACAGGCTCTTTGGATGCACCTAGATATTTCCTCCTGGGAGGGCAGGCCCTTGGACCACCCCAGAGCATCCCTGTAATCACTCTCCTTGGTGCCCGCTGACTCACTTGGTTGGACCCGTTCTGCTGGCCAGATGGGGTCCTGGGGTGATACTGTGGGTTGCTCTTCCCTAATCCTTTAGGTGAGATCAGTTAGTCAACAGATGCTCTTTGAGCATCTTTTAAGTACCAGGTACCTCTTGGCAAGAAAAAGTACTTTTAGCCATTTAAATCGAGGTTAAAGACTTTATTCAAAGGCTGATGTGTGTGGGGGTGGGGTAGAATGGGATGGGGAGAAGGGAGGCACATGTCCTTGTGGTTTGGCCTTTGGGTGGTGTTTTTGATTTGTAATTGCTGGAAAACTTTCCATTGGCAGTTTGTCCAGATTTCCAAGCCTTTTCCTGGACCCTTGGTGCCAGCCCATCCTGGTGGCTATCAGAAGATTTCTTTTGTAAGCTGTGTGGCCAGAGGAGCAGGAGGCAGTGAGGAAAGGGCAGAATATGAAAAAGGGAAAGGAGGGAATGGGCTGACGCCAGGGACCTCGGAGCTTCTCCTGCCTGTTTCAGTCCTTGGCAAGAGCTGGGGCTGAGCCAAGTCATGAGGTACTGCCTGAAAACAGGTGTTTGCCCGCTCTGAGTGTTACTTAAGTGATTAAAGTCCACACAGGGTTTCGAGGAAGACACCCGGGCCCTAACCTAGGGGAGGCTTCCCTGGGGACGTGACCTTGATGCTAAGACCTGGAGTCTGAGTGGCAGTGGGTGGAGGGAACACCAGGAGAGAGTGGCCAGGGCAGCAGGAGAGGCCACCCGTGACTGGAGTCTCCTGGCGTGTCTTCGGGATTGGGGGGCCATGGAAGGGGCTGGGAAGGTTGTGTGGAGGATTGGGGACTTCAGAGAACAGTCTCCTCTACCTGCTGTGTCCACTTTCAGCCTGCCCTGGGCCCCGGGTCAGCTCCTCGGACTGCCAGCTGGACAGTCCCACTTCAGGCCCTGCATGCAGGCCTTCTCTTCCCAGGACACAGCCCTCACTGGGCTCTCCCCGCTTTTGTGCTCGGAACCCCAATTCTGCCTTCACTGGTGCTGGGCCCTTTCTCCTCCGTCCTCTGCGTCTGATTTGTTGTCAGCTCTTACTGGTCCGATTTCTGCAGGACCCCCATCCCCACCCCAGTCTCAATGCTGCCACCCTCTGAGACATGCGAGTGTTGGGTGCTCTCCCTATTCCTGTGTGGCCTGCACACACAGAGCAAGGAGATGTTGGGGCACGTCACACTCCTGCTCTGCCTGAAGCCCTTGTGCCCCCGCCACCCGCAGTGCTACTTCTTAAGCACAGACTCTGTGGCCAAGGCCGGGGCTCTCACCCTCAGTTGGCACTGCTGACGTCCTGGGCTGGGTGATTCCATGCATAGTAGAATGTTCAGCACCATCTCTGGCTTCCATCCAGGTAGATGCCAGTGGCATCCTCCCATCACCTCCCTCCAGGGGACAATAAAAAATGTCTTCAGACATTGCCAAATGTTCCCTGGGACAAAGATACCCCCAGTTAGGAACTGCTAGCCTCAGCTCTTGCAGTCGCCAGAAGCTACTTTTCCAAAGCTATCTCCCCCAGCCTGCCAGGGGCACATTCAAGGTTCCATGTCTTCGATCTTCCTAACCCAGGGATTGAACCCAAGTCTCCTGCTTTGCAGGCAGATGCTTTACCCTCTGAGCCACCAGGGAAGCCCATTCAAGGTTCCAGCAGGAATTAACTGTTCCCTCTCAGCTCCTCCACTCCTGCCCCTGGACCTTGGCTGCTGGGTCAGTCCAAAGCCCCCCATGTGAAAATTGCTGTGAAATGCTTGGTTGCCAAAGGGCCCCATCCCCTAAGTTCTTCGCCAGCCTCTGGGACTGCGTTGTCTAGAACTTTCTTTCTGCCCCTTACCCTAGACCCTGAGGTCTTTGAAGGGGAGGACTGAACCTTACAATGTCTTCAGGCTCCAGCTCAGTGCTTTGAATACAGCAGGTGCTCCATAAATGTGCAGTACACCAATGGGAGCTGCTGGCTTGCCCTCCTTCTCAAGCCCAGTAAGCTCTGAGATTTCCTTCCTCTGCACACCTCTCTGTTTTCCTGGCCCTTTGTCTAATCCTATAACCAAGGCAGGAGAAGAGGGCAACAGAGGATGAGATGGTTAGATAGAATCACTGATTCAATGGACATGAACTTGAGCAAACTCTGGGAGATGGTGAGAGACAGGGAGGCCTGGTGTGCTGCGGTCTATGGAGTTGCAAAGAGTTGGACATGACTTGGCTATTGAACAACAATAACAACATAACCAAGATGCTAAAGCTTCTGATGTTTCCCTCTCTCCTGACACTTCCCATACTCCCCTCGTGCTGTTTACAGCAAACAAAGGCATCTTTTTCCCACTTAGTCAACATTTACTAAGTACCCCCCATGCATGGAGCCCTGGGGAGCAGGGGGCTCTGATTTTTGTGTGTGTGTGAAGGTGTTCGTGGATATGCGGTTTCCCAGTGTGTGAGCTGGTGCATCGCTAGGCACATTCGTGTCTGAGGGCAAGTGTGTAGGGAGTCTGCTCCTCCACTAGCTGCTGCACCCTGGGCTCACCCCCTCTACTCGCTGTCCCCCACCTTTCATTCCTCCCGGCCTTTGATCGCACTGTCTTCTCTGTTTAGGGGTCCTACTTCACTGTGGCAAAGTCCCACTCATCCTTCCAGGCCCTTTCTTCTCTAAACACCCCTCCCCGAGTTCATCATTTCCTCCCGTTACTGTCATGGCACCATGTAATGTCACGGTGAGCATTCCCACCATGGCGCCTGATCGCAGTATTAGTCCATCGTCCCTTGAGCCCAGGACTATATCACTTTTCCTCTTGTGTCTGTGTGTGTGTGTGAAAGAGAGTGTGTATATAATTCCTTCTTTCAGGCGCTTGATAGATTCTTAATACATGTTTAGTAAGTAAATTGAAATAAATTGCTTATTTCATCTCCTAAAGCATTTTCTTTGTACTGTTCTAAGAAGGTGTCTCTGATTAATAACTTTGCTTAACCTTTTTGTGTGTGCCCTTATGTGTTTCTGTGCCTGCAAACATGCACAAACACACACATCTGTATGTATGCAGCAATGTTTAATTGCACATGTCTGCTTGGTCATATATGCAGGCAGGCATGTGTTTTGTTTCAGTGTTTCTGTAGGTTTAAATGTGTGTTCCCCCCAGTGCAGCAACTCTCCAAGCCACTCACATTTGGGGACTGAGAGAGTGAGGGTGCAGGAGACTGGGGATGATTCCCTCCAGGCAGGTTTATCCGCCCCTTCTGAGAGGCTCCTTCCAGAATTCCCTTCTGACCCTGCCCCTGGTCTGCTGGAAGTGACCAGGGACTTCCTGTCCATCCTGTGGCAGCGCAGCATGGGCAGGTGGGGTTGGAGGGCAGAGCCTTCTATGGCCCAGTCACAGCACACCCCCTTTCTGATCCATCTCTGCCCTGTTTAATTGGAATTTGGCTAGTGGAGACCATCTGTTCTATTCCGTCCTGTTTCCATGACAACCAAGTGGCTTGAGACTGAGGTTTGTGGTTAGAGAAGTGGCCTGGGGGATGCCGGGAAAAATCAACGAGGTCCTCCCCCTCAGACCGGCTCCACCTCGCCTTTTCCTCTCTGCCCTGCCCTCGCCCCCAAGCCCAGAGTAAAAATAAAGTGATTGCTTGCCAGGGCGTGAAGTCCCCCAGCACCCTTCTGACTGCCTGGCCGGCCTGCTCTCTCCCAGGCTCCTCTGGGCTCCGTATACACGGCTTCCTCCCGCTTCCATTCATAAGCTCTGGCTAGAGAGATAGCCCTGCCCTTTTACCCACATATGGGGCTGGAAGGGAAATCTAGGGGCTTGAAATCCTGCAACTTCTGCCTATGGTTTTTAGTCTCAGCCACCCCTGCCTCCAAACCACTGCCTCACACCCATCCAGGCATCTTAAAATGTCCTGCAACCAGAGATCAGACACAGGCACACCCCGCAATTTACAAGCATCAGAACTTTCAACCCACTTTGATGGCCAGTACATTTCCCCTCCCTGGCCCGTGTCCAGGGAACCTCAGTCCCCACGACCCTTCCAGATGACAGGACTTTGAGAATGGAATCCCTTACTTCCCTCCCAAGGGGATGAGTGCTCCCTCAGCCACCTTAGAAACACTCAGGGCCCCCACACAAAGGACTCTGTTAGAGCCTCTATGCCCAGGGCTCTCCCATCCCCCCAGCCCCCAACCCTGATGAGTGGGGTGGCCCCAGCAAGTGCATGGCAGACGGAAAATCTCTGAGCCTGGTGGGGATGGGGGTGGAGGGATGGCCCCAGGGTTCCCAGGAGCTCAGACAGGCTCTGATACCCTGGGACGGGGGTGAGGCTTTTTTCTCTCCTATTTCTGGACAGACAGTTCTGTTTTCACGGTGTTATTTTCTGCCCTAATTTCCCCGTCTACGGCAAAGCTGCTTCCGTGCCTGCTCTATTACCAGGGGACCCGCCTGTCTTCAAAAATAAGTGGTGTGGCTTGTCAGGTGACCTGTCTGTCACTATGGTCCCAGGTGTAACATGCTGTGCCACCACACCTCCTGGATGCGGGGCGGGGAGATGGGGTGGGAGCCTGTCCAGAGGTGGGGTCCCCAGGTCTCTAGTGCCCCCCAACCCCAGCAGAATCAGCCCAGAGCAGGGAAGGAAGAGAAACCTCAGCAAGTCGATGCTTAGAGAAGCAGGGCTGAGCCAGGGACCCCCACGTTTCGGGCATGCTGCAGTCCTGCAGAGGTCTAGTGGCCAGCCTTCCTCTATCCAAGTGGGATCTAGCTCCCTGCCATGCGTCATTCTTCATGTGCCTCATCTTTTATTATTGAGATGTAATTCACCTACCATAACATTCACCCTCGTAAAGTGTATGATGCGGTGGGGTTAGCATATTCACAAAGTTGTGCAGCCACCACCAGTCCCTAATGCAAAAAGAAGCCCTGTGCCCATGTGCCATTCCCCACGATCCCAGCCACCCCCAACCCCTGGCAAGCACTGTCTACTTCTGTGTCTGGATTCACCTGTTCACCACTCTTGGTGTAAGTGGAAGCACACACGGGGTGGCCTTCGTGGTGGCGCCCTGCACTGAGCATCCCACGTGCCTCTTCCCATGTCATCCCCCTGCTTCAGCAGCACCAGCAGCTCTCAGTCGTCGCCTGACTGAAGGGCAGACCCTTGTCTGGAACAGAGCCGTCTATAAACTGGTCCTCACTTCCCTTTCCTGTCACCTCCGCAGCACACAGCCAGCACCCACAGCCAGGCTTTTAAAGATCCTCTTCCCTCATCCCGTTCCCTCTTCTCTCTCTGAGGGGCTCCTGCTTATCCTGTAAGACCCAGCTAAACAGTCTCACCTCTTCCATGATCCTCCACCATCCTCAGAATTGCTCCTCATATGAGCTCCTGTGGATTTTGGTTCATACTTTAAAAAACAAACAAACAAAACACAGTGCTTATCACTCAGTAATTATTTGTTTTCATGTCTGGTCTCCTGCTTGGCAGTAAGTAAAGAACTAAAGAGCCACTTGATGCAAGTGAAAGAGGAGAGTGAAAAAGTTGGCTTAAAACTCAACATTCAGAAAACTAAGATCATGACATCTGGTCCCATCACTTCATGGCAAATAAATGGGGAAACAATGAAAACAGTGAGAGACTATATTTTTGGGCACCAAAATCACTGCAGATGGCGACTGCAGCCATGAAATTAAAAAGATGCTTGCTCCTTGGAAGAAAAGCTATGACCAACCTAGACAGCATATTGAAAAGCAGGGACATTACTTTGCCAACAAAGATCTATCTAGTCAAAGCTATGGTTTTTCCAGTAGTCATGTATGGATATGAGAGTTGGACTATAAAGCTGAGCACCGAAGAATTGATGCTTTTGAACTGTGGTGTTGGAGAAGACTCTTGAGAGTCCCTTGGACTGCACGGAGATCCAAACAGTCCATCATAAAAGAAATCAGTCCTGAATATTCATTGGAAGGACTGATGTTGAAGCTGAAACTCCAATACTTTGGCCACCTGATGAGAAGAACTGACTCATTGGAAAAGACCCTGATGCTGGGCAAGATTGAAGCCAGGAGGAGAAGGGGATGACAGAGGTTAAAGTGGTTGGATGGCATCACCGACTGATGGACATGAGTTTGAGTAAGCTCCAGGAGTTGGTGATGGCAGAAAAGCCTGACATGCTGCAGTCCATGGGGTCGCAAAGAGTCGGACACGACTGAGCGACTGAACTGAACTGAACTGGTCCCCTGCTAGGCTGAACTTGCACAGAAAAAGAAAATGTCTATTCTCCTCTCTTATCCCTCTAACTTCCTGCCTCTTGCCACTATCACCATGGCCTCTACCCAGTGAACTAGTACAGTGCTTGGCACACATGATGTGCTCAGTAACGCTTCACAGGCACATATGGGCCAGTGCCTAAAATATCCTGGAGGAGAGAACCCGGTGCAGGAAGAGAGAGGGCAACATGAGACTTAGGCTGGTGGGGTGAGTAGGAACCCCACTGCCCAGGGATATTTATGACAAGGTAAGGATGGTAACCTTTACACTTGTGTCTGATGAAAACCTCCCCATCCTTCAAGGGTCCCTTCAGGATGGAGGAACTCTCTCTGACCACCTCAGCCTGCAGGGGTATCAGTGGTCCTACGGTCCTGGTCAGACAGAAACTACTAGATAGGAACTCAGTTCAGTCACTCAGTTGTGTCCAACTCTTTGCGACCCCATGGATTGCAGCACGCCAAGCTTCCCTGTCCTTCACCAACTCCTGGAGCTTGCTCAAACTCATGTCCATTGAGTCGCTGATGTCATGCATCTCATCCTCTGTCGTTCCCTTCTCCTCCCGCCTTCAATCTTTCGCAGCATCAGGGTCTTTTCCAAGCAGTCAGTTCTTCACATCAGGTGGCCAAAGTATTGGAATTTCAGCTTCAATATCAGTCCTTCCAATGAATATTCAGGACTGATTTCCTCTAGGATGGACTGGTTGGATCTCCTTGCAGTCCAAGGGACTCAAGAGTCTTCTCCAACACTACAGTTCAAAAGCATCAATTCTTCAGTAACCAGCTTTCTTTATGGTCCAACTCTCACATCCATACGTGACTACTGGAAAAACCACAGCTTTGACTATGTGGACCTTTGTCAGTTAAGGAATGTCTCTGCTTTCTAATATGCTGTCTAGGTTTGTCATAGTAGATGTAAACTTCTAGAAGGCAAATGATGATTCTAAAACCTCTCATTCCTCACCAGTGTCATGGGAAAGAATTGAAAGTCCTCTCGTTTGTTTGTTTTTTTTTTTTTTGCCAAACCACAGGGCATGGGGAGTCTATAGTTCCCCAGCCAGGGACTGAACCTCTGCCCGCTGCAGTGGAAGCACGGAGTCCTAACCACTGGACCACCAGGGAAGTCCCTTGAGGGTCCTCCTATAGATATTGGTCAAGTGAATATAAAAGCGGGATGATGATAGTATGGAACTTCGAGAGTTTAATTGAGGATTAAATGAGAGCGGACAAACAAATGCTCTGAAAGGTCTGGGGTTGGGGAGCGCATTTATTTATTCTCAAGGGTGCTATCAGCACAGATTAACTGAGAGAAGGAAGTGGAGGCCCAGGGTCTCTGGTTTGAAGGAATCACTAAGGCCCCTTCTCTTTGCTTGTCTTTTATGTCCTTTCCAAGAGATTAGAAACCTTGATGGAGCAGTTCCATGCTGTTTATTATTATTTGAAATAGGCTGGAAAGCAATCGGAATTGGATTTTTTTTGAAAGGAGGGTGGTGAGAGAGACAAATTAAGCTTCCACCCCTACTCCAAGGGTTGGGTTTGTAGGAGAAAGAGAATGGGCTGGACAGGGGGGGGTCCCTCCCTCTTCTTTGACACCAGCAGCTGAGGGAAGAGGGTCCTTCCTGCTGCTGGGGGAACAATGAGGGGCTGGCGGCCAGGGTGGGCTGGGACCTCGCGAGGCTCACAGCCTTCTCCATGGGGAGTCACCAGAGCCGCTGGCCCTCCCCACGGTGGGATCCAGTTCCCAAGGAGGGTGCCAGGCAGACCTTCTGCCCCTGCAAAAACAAAGCTGCCTAATTGCCTTTTAATCTGGGGATGTCGGTCTGCTGGTGTCGGTGCTGAATTGTAAGTGGAGATAGTATCTTTCCCTTTGAGTGAGAAGTTATTTGATCTCTGCGTCAGGGGAAGGCCTGTGCCCAGGGAAGAGGTGGGACGGAAGGGAAGGTGGAAGGAGAGAGGGGAGCGAGGGCCTGGCTCCCGGCCCACCTGAGGCTTTATTTCTCCCCATAACAATCATAAATAAAGGGAAACAAGCATCGCTCTTGTCTTGGCTCAAGGCCATTGTTTGGTGCAGGCTTCCTCCTCACCCCTGCCCCTCCCGGCCTCCATTTCAGGCCCAGGAAGGGGAAGACAGCTTGTCTACAAGGAGAGGGAGTGGGTTGCCAGCTGTCTCACCTGGAGAGGTGGGGGGGGTGCTCCCAACACCTGAGTGCACCCCACCCCGCCCCACACTCCCTCTGGCCTCAGCTCTCCCCATCTTTGCAGAGGCTGCTAAGAGGTCTCAGGTGATTGCAGGAGCCTCCTAACCAGTGCCTCGGCCTGCACGCCCTACTGAATCAGCAACCTTGCCCTAACTCATGTGTCCCCCAAGCCCCTCCCGCTCACACTCCCCAGCAGCTCCCATCTTGCTTGGAAGGGAGGCCTGGGTCCTCCATCATCCAGGCCCTGCACCTCTCCTCTCCAGACATGCCTGCCAGGCTTACCAGACCCATGCCCACCTCAGGGCCTTTGCAACTCTCCTCCAGCCTGAAATGCTCTTCTCCCAGACGGCTACACAGTTGCTTGGCGGGCTTGCCTCCTTGGTTCTTTCCTCAGCTGCCCCCTGTCTCAGTGAGGCCTTCACTGGCCACCATCGGTCTCAAGTTAAGCAGCCGTCGCATACACCCACTCAGATACACCCACACTGTCGCCTTAGAAGTCCTTTCACCACAACCTGCTCCGGGAGCTGTCCCTGACCTGTGCATCCCCGCCCCTCAGACCGTGCCCTGCTTCCTGCAGGGTTTTATAGCGTCTGCAGAGTGCTCTCGCCTCATTCTCCCAGCATCCTCTGTGGGTCAAGGTGGACATCCCTGATTATCTTTGAGGAGGGTTTTGAGAGGCCCAGGACCCGCTGGAGAACCCCACTTGTGAGTGGCAGGCTCTCAGCCAGAGCCATGCACATTCTTCATAGAAGCTTCTGCTGGGCTGAGTGGAAGAAGGGCCGAGCCCTCCCCCAGCCTCAGGCCTGACAAGTGGCCTGGGAGGCAGGCCGTCTGTCCTGGGAGTGGCTCAACGCCTGCTGCCCCAGGGCCCAGCTCATCTGGCTTCCCTCCTGCCTCCTGCCCTCAATCTCTGACCTGTGCACAGGCCCAAGTGATCTTTCAGCCATTTTTCTGCACCTATCTGCCTGACTGGAGAGATCTTGCTGGGAGGGAGCAGGGTGGCCTGTCTCCACCCTAGGGAGGAGAATCAGGCACCCTCTGAGCCCTCACAGTGCTTAGTACTCGAAGTTATGGACAGAGAGGTGGACACTGGGAGGGCCCCGGGGGACTTCTTCCTGGGCTCAGGTCAGCTCTCTGCCTCCGGAAGCCCTTCTCTCGCAGCTCTGGACTCTCTGCATCTCAAGAAACACTGGGGGAGCCCTGGGAAAGATCCGGAAGGAGGGGGTAGGGAGACAGCCAGTCCTGCACCAGCAAGGACACAGGGACACCCACTGTGTGGCCTGGGGTAAGGCACTCCTCCCACCATAGATCCACATCCCTGGTGCTAAGGTGGGTCCTTGAGCTGGGTGCTCGAGAGGCTCGTGGGAGCAGGTTCCTGACAGATCTGAGCCCAGAGGGTTAAAAAGAGTGGCGACTGGTCCTGGAGAAGAGGCGTGATGGAGTAGGGTGGACGGTCTAGAAGGACCAAGCATGCATTAGGTTCACCTGGCCTCAGGCTACCTTGCATCGTATGTAATTGAGCCTTTGGGAATCTTACTTGGCGTGTTAAAGGCGGGAGTTACTTTGGCAATAATGCAGGGTGACAGGAATCAAATATGGAAGTCTCACCGGAAGCAGCTTTGCTGACGTGGGCTGTGAGCTTTTAGGAAAGAGCGCCAGCCTCTGCTGTAAGAGTCCTGCTCAGCTACTTGCTGGCTGAGTCACCCAGAGCACTCTCTGACCTCAGTTTCCCCATCTGTACAAGAGCGTTGAGCTTCCCTAATGGTTCACCGGTAAAGAACCCATCTGCTAATGCAGGAAATGCAGGTTCAATCCCTGGGTCCAGAAGATCCCCAGAGAAGGAAATGGTGACACACTCCAGTATTCTTGCCTGGAGAATTTCATGGACAGAACCGCCTGGTAGGCTATAGTTCATGAGGTCGCAAAGGGTCTGACATGACTTAAAGACTAACCCACCACCACCACAGCAAGAGGGTTAAAGTAGGTGTCCCTGTGAGTCCCTGCTAGCCCAAACTCAGTGGCCAGTGAATCAGTGTGTGGGACCAGTGACCGGACCTCACCACTTGGGGAAGTCCATGGCACTCAGAGACCGAGAAGGGCTTGGGAGGATGCAGCGCTGGGCCTTCCCAGAGGCCAGCCGGTCACTGAACCCTGGAGATGTCCAAATGCCTTTTCTATCAGACGTCTCTCTGTCCCTTTGGCAGCTGGCATGAAGGCCCTTCCTGACTACTGTTGGGCCTGAGTATAGAGCCAGGTGGGACCAGGCCCCCTCTGTCTCTGCCAGAATTTCTCAAACCTGCCGGGTCCCAGACTCTTTCCACTGGGATGGGGGAAGCTCAGCACCTTGGCTCCCTCAGGTCATGTCAGGCATCGGTCAACTCTCGATGACCAATCACTGAGGCCCACATGCAGGTCTTGGCAGGTCCAGCCTTGAGCAGTTGGGTGCCATCTGTGTTCTCGTGGAGCTTATGGTCTAGTGGGAAACAGACAGTGAACAGGTCACTGTGGATGTGGAAGTGGCCAAATGGGATGGCCTGGCAGGAGCACACGGAAAGGGGGCTTGCCACAGTCTGAGGGGACCTGAAGGATGAACACCAGAGAAAGAGGGAAAAGAGGAGGGAAGAGCATGTGTGGGGGCCCTGCATCTAGAGCAGATGTGGTGCCCTTGGGGGCCAGTCGGCGTGATGGCAGCAGCACCCTGCCAGGCTCTGCTCTCAGGGCTCTGCTTATTGAAATCCATTTCATCTTCCCAGCAGCCTATGCGGAAGTCAGTGGCATGTGCTCCTTGTATGATCTGCTAATTGTACATGAATGTCTTCTGATTTGTTAAACACCCATACAGAGGATGACCTCCCTGAGGACACGTTACCGTGTTTTTTGTCCTCACAGTAGCCAAATCCCCGTGTCAGTTGCTGAGTTCCCCGTCCCCAGCCTTTAACTACAAGTGTTGTGTCTTTGGGGCTTCCCTGGTGGCTCAGTGGTAAAGAACCCACCTACCAATGCAGGAAACATGAGTTCGATCCCTGAGTGGGGAAGATCCCCTGGAGGAGGAAATGGCAATCCACTCCAGTCTTCTTGACTGGGAAATCCCCCGGACCAAGGAGCCTGGTGGGCTACAGTCCATCGGGTCGCAGAGAGTGGGACACAACTTAGCAACTGAGCAGCAGCAGCTCCATCCTTACAGATGTTTCCAAGTGCAATACAGGAAGCATGTGATCACACAGCTCGCCAGAGGCAGAGCTGAGATTCGAACCCAGGAGTCTGAAGCCAGAGCCTCTCTGCTATTCAACTCGAGAGAACCCGGGGTCCCCAGCAGATGTCCCTGATGAGGTAGGACCAGGATTGGTACCGGTGGCAGGCCCAGCCCAGCCAGAATCAAAAGGGAAGACACGTTTTTCTCACAGCACAGAGCTGGCTCGGCAGTCTACAGACAGCCTCTTTCCCCAACCCAGAACTGGCCTGGATGAGGTCTGGCAGAGGCTGACCTTCTCCCGGGCTCTGTATCAGAAGGCGTGGGGAAATGCCCTTGCTGTTTAGTGAAAGGGATCAAGAGGAAGCAGCAGGAAGAATTTCCCAGCTGTCATGAGCATACGCTATGAAAACTGGCAGCCAAGGGTGGTGGAGGCCCCTGGTGGAGAAGGTCAACGTCTTGGTCACTCAGAGCTGGGGAAGAGGGGAGTGGAGGCAGGGGAGGTATGGGATGACCCCTCCCGCTGGGTCTCGGCTCGGCTGGAAGGTGAGATGATGTCAGACAGGTTGCAGGCGCTGTCCCACAGAAAGAGGCTATCCGCCTTCACCAGGCTGGTGCCACCCTCTTTCCAGGGACCCTGTCTGCCCCAGTCCTGCCATCGGACTTCATTAAATTGCATTTTCCCAGAGCAGGGCAGGCCGGTGACAGAATGACTCAACGCCAGCTTGCTACAACTGTCGCCCCTGGGGCCGGCGGGCGCGGAGGGAGATAACTGGGAGTGGTTTGACAGCTTAATGTCTGGGGTTGGCTTTCCGGAGCACTGAAGGGGCGGGGCAGGGTGGGCGCGGGCAGCCTGCCCTGAGGAGGCGGCAGGGTGATGGGGCTGCGTCCATTCAGACTGACCCCACCAGCCAGCACCTTTCCCCTCCATTTCCCTAGCAGCAGCTTGTTGGGCAGGAAAATAAAGCACAGGGAAGGAAATTAGATCTGGAGAATAAATGAGGCTTTCTTTATTAATTTGTCAGAACTAATTAACGTCTCCCCCAGATTCATCTCCTCTCCAGCTGCCCCCTTGAGCAGGAGGGAGGGAGGAGTCTGGGATAGGCCAGATCTGGGCTTCAGGGTCCTATTCTAGGGGCTTCAGGCTGAAAGGCACCCCACCAAGTTCTCTGGTCCACTTACCTGGGGTGCTGAGTCCCACTGTGGGTGATACAGCTCGGGGGGTGGAGCCCCAGAAAAGCCCCCTGCACCAGGTCTCAGCTACTTCACCTCTCTGAGCTTCCACTGGTTCATCTGAGAAACTCAACGCCTCAGGGCTGTTGGGAGGATATGAAGCAGCCAGTACCTTCCTGGTGCAAAGTCAGTTCTCCATGTTACTCTGGGAGATGGAACTTAAGTACAGTACTGGAAGGATCTCCGAGTTCCCTCATTTTCACAAAGTCATTTTTAGTTCAACCCTAACAGCAACTTCAAGAGGTGTTAAAAAAACAGTTAATTGGTGTTCCCATGTCACAGATGTCCCAAAGGGAGCACAGAGTGGCTAAGAACTTTATGGAAGCCACCTGGTAAATTGCTGCGGAGACAGGACTGAAACTCAGCTGGGCGCCTGCTCTTCTCCCTGACCTGTCTCATCCCCACACTCCCAGCCCTGGGCTCCGCAGAGACCTGACTCACCGCCGGAGTCTCACTTACTAATAGCTGCCTCACTTCCTGGGTTTGAGCTCAAGGTCTTCAGCCCAGGAGCCCCCCACTCCTGCCGGGGAGCTCCTTCAGGCTGGCCCTCAACTTGGGTGAGAGCTGGCATTTGTCTGGCAGAGTTGGGTGCCTTCCCTTGCCTCCCGCCCCCATCCCAGCACCAGGCCCAGCCCCGCCATTTCAGAGAATAACCAGCTCTGAGAAACGCCTCTCCACAACCAGGCAGAGGAGAAGGCCTTGAGTACCAACCACGCCTGGGTTGCAAAACCCAGTCTGTTCTCTCACCTGCCATGCTGTGGTCGCGTCCTAGATGTTCCGTTTCTGCCAATCGGCAGCTCCCTGGGGCCTGGGAACACGTGAAGTGAAAGCCTCCCACCCCGCAGCATCTCCCCTGCGGCCCCGGAGCTCGGTGCCTTCTGCACATGGAAGGTTGGGGCTGGGGTTGGGGCTGGCTACGGAGCAGAGACTCCCTGACTGGCCGGGCCAGGGTCAGGGCCAGTGTGGGGGCGTGTGGGGGGTGGGTACCTGAAGGAAGCATGGAATGTCCAGCTCCTGTGTTTGAAGTGAGGAAACTGAGGCCTCGAAAAGAAAGTCACAAGTTTCACGGGCTCATGGCAGCACCGGGGTCTGCACCTGGGTTTCTCCTGACCCCCAGCCCTGGTCCTTTCAGGAGCTAGGTGCTAGCGCTTGGTAAATGGCATCACAAAAGGATGAATGTATTACATCAGGGACCCTCAGAGCCAAGAACAGGCTGAGGGCTGGTGGCAGCAGGACAGGGCAGCACGCCTGAGGTTGGGGGGTGAGGGGACATCTGCCTGTGGGCCAGACCACAATGTCTAGGTCCAAGGGCAAGGTCACTACCACTACGCCCTCCGGGCCTGCTGGCAGAGCTCTCAGGAGCAGCCTCACCCCTGCAGGGCACACAGCCACGCTCCCTGCCCTCAGATCATGGCCCCACAGTAGCCAGACACCTCTCTTGCAGCAGCACCGGTCTGTGCAGAGTTTGTCCACTTGATGCCCTCAGCTGACCCACAGGTACCGGCGTCCTGGTGGTTGGAATTCCCACTGTACAGATGGGGATAGAGATTCAGAGAGGTGCTGGGTTTTTCCGTCTTCGTGAGCCTGAAAAGCAGTGTCTTCATTCTGCCTTGAGAGAAGGGGTTTTCATCCACGCCCCTCTGCCCTGTCTCTGAGCCTCAGTTTCCCTGCCTATCTCCCAACACCTGCTCTGGAAGGCAGTGCCCAGGCCCTGTGAGTCCACCAATGTCTTTCCAAAGGCCTTACGCCAGGCCCCTGCCCCTGTCCCTCACACATGTGTGAGCGGTGAGGGAGCCCAGAGAGATGTCAGAAAGGGCCCTCCCAGCCCTCCTGTGACTCCAGCCCCGAGGCCCGAGGTGCCAGAGTGCAGGGGTGTGGCGGGTAGCTGGACAGAGGCCTCTGCTCTCCAGGAGTCGGGCTGGGCCCTGACAGTGCTGGGTGAGGCCTCCCTGGGGTGGTGGGAGAAGGAAGCAGGGAGAGGGCGGGGCTGGTGGAGTTGGCGTCGGCCGGCCGGACCTGGGAAGGAGTCCCAGAGTTCCTGTGAGGACACAGAACTTCCTTAGACTCCCGGCATGGAGTTTGGGAGAAGCCCCTGAGCCCAAGTCGAACCTCTGGCCCCTCTGGTCCTGCTTTCTTCTGCATCTTGAGAGCCCACGGTGTGAATACAGGTCTGTGCTGGCACCCCCCATCAGAGGCCCCTTACCCTCTGTGGGAGCATCCTCCAAGCTCTCCTAGGTCCCCAGCCCAATTGCCCTAAGACTCCAAGGCCAAGCTATGCAGCAGACTGAAAATGCCAGTTTGGAGGGGGGAAATAATTGAGTCATCTGAGATCTGTCATAGAGCATTAGGACTGCCCATTCTTCTGCAGAAGGGCACGGGGCAGCTTCTAGAATTCAGACAAATGGGAGTAACCTTGGTCTTTGGGGAGGGTCTAGAGTCTACTTTGGGGTACTAGAAAGAGCCTGCTGCAACCCCAGAGAACGGTTTCAGCCTCTCGGCTCTGTCCATGACCCTAAAGTACCTACAGACCAGTGGCCGCCTCCTGAGCAATTACTCTTTGTCACACTATCCATGAACATACATTATTTTATTGAATCCGTGTAGCCCATTTTGTGATGAGATAATAAGTTCATTTTACAGATAAGGAAACTGAGGCTCATGAGGACTCACCGCCAGTGAGTGGAAGAGCTCAAGCCGGGTCTGTCTGCTTCCCGCATCCCCTCCCTCCCTCTCATGCTCTCTCCTTAAGAGGAGGACCTGCCTGATCTCCAGCTCTGGCCCCAGATCCAGCAGGCCCCAGCCACCGAGGGACAGAGTGTACTTCCTCCGCAGTAGGAGGGATTAAGGACAGACTGCACAAAGAACTTCCCTGTCAACAAAGTGTCTAGTACATTTTAGCAGTTTCCCAGGGAAAATGTAGGACCTCCTCCGAGGAAGACCTTGAAAGAATGGGAAGACATTTATTGAGTCACCTGGGCAGAGTTTTGGGGGGTCAAGTTTTGTCAGCGGCAGAGGGTAGTTGACCTCTGACCTCTGGTTGGGTAGTTCAGAAGTTCAGGCTTCCACCTCTGTCTGCTGACTGCCCTCTGCTGCTGCCACCTGGCCCAGAGGGTCAGGCATGGATGTCACCTTTCCCAGGACATGCTTTCTTGCCCAAGTCCACTTGGAGCCCTTGCCAACTGGCACCTGAGGCGGCAGGCGGGGATGGGCAGGATAGGGCCTGGGTAGGTGTGGCACTCAGCTATCTGTCCAGGCACCGTTTAGTTCCATGGGGATAGCTCAGCCACTCCAAAACATTGGTCTCTGCTCCTTTTCCCTCCCCTGCTCCCAGAACTGAGCTGGCAGGAGACATGGACTAGGCACATTACCAAGGGCTTCAGCCTCTGATGCCCGCCCTGTCCTTTGGGAAAGTCCATTGTATTCATTTCAGCAAATCTGCAGAAAACTTCCGAATGTCAGCCAGTGAGTTGAGCACTGCCCTTCTAGAAAGCTGGAATCTAGTCTTGGGAGAGGTTCTAATTGAACAGACAGAAAAACAGAGGGCGGTCTCGTTCTGAAAGTGCACAGAAACCAGCAGACAGCAGCTCAGTTCTGGATGCACCACTTTTTGGCAAAGCAACTTGGCAAATTTCTCAACCACTGGACCTCAGTTTCCTCCTCTGTAAAATGGGTATGTCAGTACTTGCTCCAAAGGACGAAAGTGAGAATGATATGAGATCCTAGGTGGAAAACACTTCCCAGTACATAGGAGGGGTTCAGTCAGTATTGGAGGAAATAAAATAACTTGCTGCAAGAATTCTGGGAGGCAGGAAGCAAATACCAGTACTTATTTTCAGGACTGAGGGAGTCTGCAAAGGAGAGGGGCTGGGCCTCATGAAAACTTAGGGACACACGCAATCTGTCTAATCACTTGGAAAATGAAAAGTTGCTGGGAAATGCCAACCATTCTGATGGGATGAGGGCCGAAGCAAAGATGAAGAGACACAGCAAGGCAGGTTGTGTAAAATAAAATGCATGTTTTTAATTGCTTAAGTTCACATCTCATAAAAGAAAAAGAAAAGCACAAGCCCTGGCCATCCCCCACTTTCTCTGCCATGAGTCAAGAACCAGTTCCCACCAGTCTGTCTTGGGTTCAAAGCGTCTCCCCGCCCTAATCCTCAACCCGACCTCCCCACCCCCTACAACTACTGTGGGTGAGGAGGCCCTTCCCCTGAGCAGCGTGGGCACTGCCCCTCCCCAGGCCAACCCCTGCCCGCTGTGGAGGGCAGCACCCAGTTGTCAGGCCTGATGGGAGAAGGGGCGGGGGTAGGGGGCGGTAAAGATGGAAGATAGGAGATAAAGGCAGCTGCCCCCACCTCTGCCTGCTAGCCTCCTGTTTGTTGATTGTAGCTCACTGTCAAAGTGAAGTGGCACAGCTATCTCACTATCAGGCCTTGCCAGATTCTTCCCTAGACAATGGCTGCTAGATGTTGCTTCCTACCTGGCCCTCCAGCCAGCAGTCCTGCTCCCCGGGCCTGTCCGAGCCTGTAAGCGGGGAAGCAGGCACCTTGGGCCAAAGCCCACTGAGCCAGCTCTGTTTCCTTCCCACCCTGGAAACCCACCCTTCCCCGGGTTCCTGCCAGTTCCTAGTCCCCATGTCTTCTGAGATGGGACAGACCTCCCAGCCCCCTGCCTGTCCCTCTGTTTTTACCTTGGTTCTCCCCTCCTCCCCCCTTCCCCTAGGCCTGACTCACTGCCTCACTTCCCACTCAAGCTGTTCTCTGGGACGTGTTGGGACAGGGCACCTGGGTTCTGGTCCTACAGGCTTCGACTCTGCCTGCTCTTACTGGGGGTGGGGCACGTGGGGAGGATCTGCTTTGACCTGCTTCTTCAGGCTTCCTCCCTCCTCCATCCCCACCCCAAGGGGGCAGGCTGGGGATGAACTCCAGAACACCTCCCGACTACAACCTTAAGGGGCCCAGCCTAGAGCCACCGAGGGGAATAGGGGAGATGCCCACCTTCACCTTGATCTGGGCCAGCCTGGGTCTCTGAAAACAGGTCATGGGACTCCAGCCTGCCCACCAATGACTCCTACCCAGACGCCTTCACTCAGCCAGGTGCTGTGTCTATGCCATTTCTCTTCCTCATCTCTTTGGGACCAGGATAATAAAAGGAGCATCAAGAGACTTGGATTCACTCTCTGCTCTCAGTTAATTTGTTGTATGCATGCGTGCATGCTAAGTCGCTTCAGTCGTGTCTGACTCTTTGCGATCCTATGGACCAGAGCCCACCAGGCTTCTCTGTCCATGTTATTCTCCAGGCAAGGATACTAGAGTGGGTTATCGTGCCCTCCTCCAGGGGATCTTCCCGACTCAGGGATCGAACTCAAGTCTCTTATATCTCCTGCATTGGCAGGCAGGTTCTTTATCACTAGCACCACCTGGGAAGCTCAATTTATTGTGTAATCACCTCACCCTTCTGGGTCTCAATTTCAGCATCTACTAAATGGGCAGCACCTTCCTCTGGATCATTCCAGAATCTAGGATCATCAGGGGTCTGAAATGGGTCTGAATGGGTCTGAAAGCAAAGTGATAGGATTAGCCCTGGCAGGCTGAACTGGATTGCAAAGGAAGGGTGGGGGGCAGAGGGGCCGGTTATACAGTTTGGTGTTGTTTACAGGGCCTCTGAAGAGCTCCAGTACCACAGTCCTTTATGTCTCTGCACAGAAAGAATTCAGTGAGAGGTAAAGTGATAGATAAGGAGTGATTCATTAGAATAGGATGCTTGTAAAGCTTATAAGCAGGCAGGCAAGAGGATGCCTCACTTGAAAACTTAGTGGACTACAACTTTATAATCAAAGGAAAAGTGGGGAGGGAGAGAACTTCTTTGTCATTCTTGGGTAGATGTCATGCTTCTAGCATCAGCTCCTCCAGGTTGGGCAGGGTAGTTTTCTTGTCCTTACCTGGTCAAGCTGGGTCCACAAATTGTTTTTGTTTATGTGTGCAGAGAGGATGAGGTGGTTCCATAGCATCACTAACTCAAAGGACATGAATCTGAGCAAATTCCAGGAGAGAGTGGAGGGCAGGGAAGCCTGGTGTGCTGCCGACCGTGGGGTCGCAAAGAGTTGGACATGACTTAGCAGCTGAACAATGACAACAATGTATGCAGGGAGCTTGTCCTATGATCATTAATTTACTGAGTTCACCGGCAGGGTGTGGGTCTCGTGTCACCATTGTTTTATTGTTGGGGGGCAGGTCTTGTGCTTCTGTTGCATGGTTTTTTGCTAAGCAAGCCTGCTTGGTTTTGTGGTTAAGCAAACCTGCTCTCTTGAGTAATCATTAACTTATAGGGGTCTCCCGCACTTTTTCTATTTACAGTCCCCTAGTGGGATTAACTGTTTAATCACCTACTTTGTCCTTTCACTCTGTCCCTACCAGGGGGCCTCCGACCCTCCCACTGGGGCCTGGATTTCGGTGCAGCTCTCACATACGGGGCCTCTCAGCCTTTCTCTTATAGAGAATTCTTCCTTTTTATACATAATCATGGCATTCTCCAGGGTTTCCGCTCCTCCTTTGATCGTGAGCGCCCTAAGAATTCTTGATTAAAAGATCTTGGTGACCAGAGCAGACAGCAGAGCACCCCGTCGTCCCAGAGTCTGTTGTCTGAGATTTGATGCTAGCCGGGCTCACAGCTCATGAAGCAAATGCGGATGGGAGTCCTGCCTTATGCGGGTGCGGGGGCTTCAGAGTGACTCAGAGATAACCAGTACTGCCTCCCCTTCCCTAGGGAGAGCAGGTGCTATGGGCCCTGGGGCACCGGGGACCTGACTGTTGCAGAGGGTGGGGACATGGGAGAGCTGGAGAAGGAGCTGGGAATATAGGCAGGGACAGATTGTGAAGGCTGATAAGCAGCTCAGATTTGCTTTAGATTTCCCCCGAGGCAGTGGAGAACAGGGGGAGACCAGCGTGCTGAGATCTGCTTTGTGTTCAAATCCGCTTGTGGATTAGACGGACCACTTCACCAGCCTGAGCCTCAGTTTCCCAGTGTGAATGGGAAGATTTCTCTGGGAGGAATTTTGTGAGGATGAAATGAGATTCACCGCCTAACAATACCTCTTAGGTAGTGAGCACTCACCAAAGGTGGGCTGTTTTTATTGTGATATGTGCCAGGACTCCAGATTAGAAATGCCAGAGGCCTAAATTCCCAACTGAGCTGCATTAAGCATCAGAAGGGCTCCCCAAGTGGCGCTGGTAGTAAAGAACCCGCCTGCCAATGAAGGAGACATAAGAGACAGGTTTGATCCCTGAGTCAGAAAGATCCCCTGGAGGAGGGCATGGCAACCCACTCAAGTATTCTTGCCTGGGAAATTCCATAGACAGAGGAGCTTGGTGGGCTACGGTCCATGGGGTCGCAAAGAGTCGGACGCGACCGAAGTGACTTAGCACAAGGATCAGAAGGTCAAGGGCTCTACTCTAGAAATTCAGAGGAAGGAGAGTCAAATGGATATAATGAGGTGGCTGATGTGGTGGGGCCTGGGAAGGGCGGAACAGCTGGAGAGAAGAGTTCAGCTGGCAGGTGGATGCTAGGGGCCCTCTACATAGAGGCATCACCAAGGCTACAGAGGCACGTGGGCCCACGTAGAGTAGACCGAACATCCACTGCCAGGCAGCTGGCCTCTCCCCTCCCTTCATCTCATGCTCCTTCCTCCAGCCTTCTCCCTCCCCAGAATAGTACAAAACACCTAGGTCACCGTGAGGTTCCAGGGGCAAGTGTCTTATCCACCTCACCATCCTCCCATCACATCCGGAAGAGGCTGGTGAGTGTGAGCCAAGTAGGAAAGACACAGGAGATGCCTTAAGAGATGGCCGAGGAGACGGCCATCCAGCCCTTTCCATATGAACCAGAGGGGAGGGAGAACCCAGCTGGAGGAGGTGTAGAGGTGGGCCTTCCACTACGCCCACCACTTTCTTTCTACACCTGCCTGCCTCCTGGCTTGATGAGCTGTTTGCTTATCTAAGGACCCAGAGGCAGGGCCCTGTAACCACAACAAGAGAAACACCCACGGTACATCATCACTACGGGCTGGTGTCTGGCTGATAACTGTCTCCAGGTGCTCTCACGTCCATTGTCACAGTCTTGAGCTCAGGCTGCTAAAGTCACACCTTCCCACTGTTCTTCTTCCAGGGCCCGGCTTTGCCACTTCCTCCTTCCCGCGTTCCCACCAACTTCGTGGCTGCTTCCGATGAGTTGCTCTTCTCCGTACTTCCCTTCCCTCACCTATAACTGGGGAGGTTAGGCCAGACGGTCCCCAGCGAAGGGACCCACCACAGCTGAAGGATTCTCAGACCGGCCCTTCCTCCCTGTGTCTGTCTGAATTCTTTGTCCCTTTGACTTTCCTATTTATACACAAAATTCACCCACAACATTTCAGTTTTCCAATAGCATTAATTACCCCAGTAATTAAACCCAATTAGCCAGTGTAGGGGCCTTTCTGAGTGAGGAGCCATTAGGCAGGGTGAAAATGCATGGGAATGAGAGAGAAAGCAAATCCACCCTTTCCCAGCATTAAAAATGAAAACCCGAGACGGCACAGCAGAGCAGAGGGCCCCAATTAAAGCTGGGGCCTCACTCATTAAGCTAATTTGACCTGCCATCCCACCCAGCAGCCTCTGATGGGAAGCCCGCAGGAGGAGCTGGCTGAGAGATGTGTCCAAGCTTCTTGCTCATCTTGGGGACTGGGCTGGGCCTCCCAGCACCCCCTCCAGCTGCCTGCTTGGGAAGGGACATGAAGAGTCTGCCCATTTTTCATTAGCACCTGCTGCCTCTTGGGCTTTACGTCAGAGAATAACCCAGAGTGAGTGGGGCTCAGCAGGGGTGGTGGTGCGGGACACATGGGAGGAGCAGGGATGAAAAATGGGAAGGAAAAGGAAAGACTGCATTTCTGGGGCCTTGGGAAAAGCAGAAGTTAGCAGTCACTCTCCTCTCTGGGCCCGAAGCTGGGGAGACCCCACCACCACCCCAGGATGGCTGTGAAGATTAAGATTATATATGTCAATGCCTGACACATCACAGGTGCTTAAGTAATGGTGACCAGCATTAGCTCTTTGCAGGCCTGGTCCTCCCAGCCCCACAGCTGCAGAGGCAATGGGGGAAGAGGTGGCCACTAGCCTTTCAGAGGTTGGAAGTCCCAGGGACAGAAAGAGGAAGATCCACAGCCAGAGATCAGACTGGAAGTCAAGTGTCTTAGCTTCTGGACTGGGAGGAAAAGAGTGCAGGGGAAGAATGTGTTTGAGGTGCCTAGAATTATCCCTTTGGCCAGATCTGCCCTGGGCCTAGCGGCCTGGTCCGGATAGCAGTGGGATTGGGCGTTCAGCCTCACCCAGAGCCTGGAGGAGAGGAGGAGAGGAGATGGCGTCTGCCCTCCCAGCCCCTTCCACGTGGCTGCCAACAGGCAAGGGTCCCATGTGTCACAGGCGCCCTCACCCATGATTCTGGGCCTCGGTATATGTGTGCTGGCCGCTAGTCTCTTCATGCAGCGGGGAGAAGGAAGCCACGAGCAGCCGGTGTAGTGGTGAGGAGCCTCTGGAGCCAGACTGCCACACCAGACAGGCTTCACCCACCATGTGACCTTGGGCAGGTTACTTGACCTCTCTGTTTCCTCATCTCTAAGAGATAACAATGGTATGGAGCTCCTGGAGTTGTTGTGAGGATTAAGTGAATTAATATCTGTAAACATTCAGACCTGGGCCTGGCACAGACAGGTAATATACATGTGTTACCTGCTCTTGCCATTGGCAGGACCCTGGCGGGGAACGTCGTGCTTTTGTCCTTTCGGTCCTCGGGAGGTGGGGAGCACACAGGACCCCGGGCTTCAGCTGCTAAGGGGAGGGGCTCAGTCTTGGAGAGGTAGCAGGTAGGGGCAACACTCTTCCCAGACTTTAGCGGAACATGGGGGCCCGCCCCTCCCCCATGTGCATGCGTGCTCCCTCCGGGGGCCCCTGCTGGGCTTTCAGGGACCACGCCTGGCAGAGCGGTGGGCAGGGCCAGGAGGGCATGGGAATGGGAAGGAGAGGGAGGGAGGGAGGGGAAGGGAAGGGAGGCAGGTGGCCGCAGAGGCTGGGCTGCATCCTCGCAGCCGGGCACCGTGCCCTGCCGCCTACGTGCTCGCTCTGTCCTCAAGGCAGTAGGAGAAGCAGGTCCCAGCATGCCGGCCCCTACCCAGCAACTCCTGAAACCCCAACAAGTCTGAGCTGGAAGTGGGACTGGGCGAGGTTCCTGATAGATTCATGTTGGGCAGAGGGATGGTGGGGAAGAGAGGTGGAGAGAATGGGAAGGAAGACCCCACACACACACTCAAAACTCTGGCATTGCCAATAGCAGGGGATAGTGCGCAGGGCTGGGGTTGTGGGGCAATGACCAGGGCTTGGGGCTTTCTCCTCCTGCCTCTCGAGTCCCCTCTCACCCCACCTCCCCGCTAGGGTGGAGAGAGGACAGGCTATGACAATGTCAGGGACCTGTCCTCTCAGCATTTTGCCAAGAAGAGGGAGATGATTTCACTGCGGCCAGGAAAAGGAGCTAAAGAGAAGGGCAAGGGAGGACCGACAGCAGCCCAGTGCTGGGAGCACTGCAGGGCAGGCAGGAGGGATCCCAAGACCCTGGGACCACGGAGGTCATTTTACACAGAGGCCCTCACTCCATCCTTACTGCAGCCGAAGGGGTGTATGTGCTTAAGCCCATTTTATGGGTGAAAGAGGCTGGGCTTCGGGAAGGTTGTGGGATGCGATCGTAGATCCCTCCGTTAGTGATTGCTGATGCTAAAATTGCAGCGGGAAAAATTGGGTAGCATGTACCACCACCCCTTTCAGCCTCCTGGGTGCTCGGGAAAGGACCAACCCGGGGACTGGGTGTATCCACAAGGTCCTGGGCCGTGGGGCGGTGTGGGGAGAAAACAGAATGAGCCACCAGTCAGGACCAGACCCACCCCATAGGGAGGCCTTCAAGCTCAGCTGGCCTCCCCCTGAAACTCAATGGTCAGGACCCTTAGAAGACCCCCGTTTCTTTGTCCGTCCCAAGGGGGAACTATTGGGTAGTAAGAAAACCATGAGCCATGACTGCCTGCCTTCCCGGACACCTCAGAGCTGAGGCTGAGTTCAGACCTGAGGTTAGAATCACATGTAGGATTCTGCTTCATTCTGTGGTTAAAACCAGGAAGAGGTTAGCACGCGTGTTAGGGTCGTGACCCAGGTCTTGTGGTGTAGTTTGGCACCAACGTGGAGACTTGGCTGGGGCTGGTATTGGGGTTCATGTTGGTGGTTGAGGAGGATGCTATTCTGGGTTAACCCTGAGGTGGGTACGGTAAATTTGGGGTTTCACAGCTAAGGGGTGTTATCAGAGAGTCTGAGGATCCAGCTCTGATGGCTTACGTTTGGAGGAGAACTTTCACTTGAGCCGTGGACTGGGGAGAGGAGCGGTGCTGAGGGTGGTAGCTGAACCAGAGCAGGTTGAGTGTAGGGATACGAAAAAGGGAGAGTGTCTGAAAGTAACAGAAGGACCATTAAAAGACTCTCCCTTCCCTTTGCCTGAAGTTCTGCTCACCCGTCCCATCCTGTGACCCCGGCCATCTCAGGTGTCTTTCACCATGCTTCCCAGACCTAAGCTTGAATTCCTGCGGTATCAAGAAGTCTCTCCTCTGTGGGGACTGGGTTCTCCCATGAAACAAGGGAGCACACGGACTGGGCTTCTCCTCCTCCTCTCTACCCCAACAGGTCCTTAGATGCTTCCTGGCCCACCTTTAGCCACCCCCCTTCTGCTCCCCTGCTGGAGACCCTTTGGGGAGGCCCCTGGGACAGCACTACCTGCAGGTCAATCAGAGAGAAACATTCGCTGGTTCCCTGCTTCCTGCTTCCTAGTCTTGTCTGCACACTAAACCCTGCTCAGTAAGGAGGTTTAAGGCTGCCCAGAGTGGGTCAGATCAAGTCTGCTCCCTGCCCGCCTGGAGCCTGGGAACAGATCTCATAGGCTAGCAGGAAAGTCTCTTGGGGGGATGAAGGCAATTCTGAACCAGGAGGTATGGAGAGAGAGGCTGACCTGCTGGAGTCTGGGGCCAGGTTGCGGCAACCAGACATCCAGGAGTGATTATTCAGGGAGGGGCCCTCCTGCTGCACCCAAGACCCTTTCCCTGAACTGGAGTCCAGGTTCAGAGGAGGCCCCATCGGAACACCCTATTCCCATCCCTGGCCCCCACGATCTGCAGAAAGTGTCTCAGGAGACTCCCCTCCCAAGCCTGGTTCAGTCCTTGTACCATGTATACAGTGAGGGGGCCCCTCCTGCCCTGCCTGGAAATGTTATGTCTGAGCTAAACCTCGTGCTGCAATGTGGCTACAGTATCATGCATTTGGTCCAGACAAGTACTTCCTGCCCAGAGATGAAATAGCAGGTTTGGTGGTGCCTGCAGCAGCCACCCTTCCCTTCTCAGACCCCTTTTCCTTCTTAAGGCTCATCAGAAGCAGGTGGAGGGGAAGAGGTTGCCCTGGGTCCTAATTTCTGACTCTCACGCCTTGTCCAAGAGTCCAGGGTCGCCACTGTGTCTTGGCTACAAAGCGTCTTCCTAGAGGCTACTGCATTTCAGCGCTAGTGACGGTTGAGATCCAGGACTTCCTGTGGGGTGGGATCAAGAGCCCATCTTCCCCTGCCCCCACCCCAGCATGCTTCCCAGGATGCTCACTGCTGCCCTGGCAGGGCAAGTCCAGCACAGTCCTGCCCCCTTGTTGGGCGTGTGGCCCTGGAGTAAGTGGACATGGCCTCCTGAGTCACAGGGCCACAGCCTCCTCACTGTCTTGTGAGCAACAGTGCCCCAGCCCCGACCCTGCAGCCTGGACGGGTGAACCCTCTCACTCCAGCCCTAGAGTCCATCCTGGCAGGAAGAATTCTGACCCTAAAGCCTTTCCTAAGAGGAGCCCCCAGAGAGGCTGGGGGGTGGGGTAGGACTCAAAGCTGCCTGCCCACGTGGAGGAGCCTGGGGTGTGGACAGAAATGCTGGGAGCCACAAATGCCAGCCCAGGGTGGGACGGGCACAAGGGCTGGTGCTGGAGGGTCTAAATGCCACAGGGAGGGCTGGTGAGTGTGTGTGTGTGTGTGTACATGTGTGTATGTGTACGTAAGCATGTGTGTGTGTACGTAAGTGTGTACGTGAGCTCATCTCCTGAGGCCCTGAGGCTGAACAACCTGCATGGCAGCACTCAGGCTGCCTGTGTTAAAAGGAAAGACAGAGGCGAGCCAGGCCTGGGGTGAGAAGAGCAAACAGCAAAATGTAATGACTTTAATATAAAAGAATTTGCCACTAATTAAGCACAAACACTCCACTAATGCAGAGAACACATGTTGTGGATTTCACTTAAGCAGGAACCAAATGAGGTGAAAATCCTTCCGAAATGATAGCAGTTTACCAGCCGAAGGAGGATGCTGCCGACCACGTTCCTGCTCTTAGAAACACAGCCCTCTCGTCTTCGTGGCCTCTCTGCACGTGTCCCCTGCCTGCGTCTTTCCACAGCTCCCTTCCCCATGATTTCCCGTCCTCTCAGGACTGTGTGCCACTCTGTCACCCATGTTCTGACAGCAGCAGCAGTCGGATCCAGGGGGCCTCTGGTTCTCTCCACCTATGCCCCCCAAACATGCGCCTCCTCTCCAGACTGGAGCCTGCAGTTCTCTGCCCCGGACACATCCCTTCCAGAGTGCCCCCAGCCCTGTACCCCTGCCTGAGCGCCATGCCCCTTCCCCTAGGCAAGTGGTCTTAACTGGAGGCACGTTTGCCCCCCAGGGAACATTTAGCAGTGTCTTGGGATGATTTTGGCTGTCACACCTGAGGGCGGCTGCTACCGCATGGAGTGGGTAGAGGCTAGTGATGCTGCTAAATGCCCTAAGGGCGCACAGAACAGCCAGCGCCACCAGGCATTATCAGCCCCCAAGTGTCAGCAGCACTGACGCTGAGGGTCCAGGCTCTGGGAGAGTGGTCTTACCGCGACAGGGACTCGCTCAGGGATGGGCTGGAAGAGCTGGGATGGAAACCAGCCTACCCGACTCCTCCGCGGCGCCTCTCCCCAAGACCCCAATCCTGACAATAATGCAACCATTCGTGTAGTATGACTATGCCACACACTGTGCTAAGAGCTGATGTGAACTATTGAATTTTCAAACCCACCCCAGGAGACAGTCCTGTATGCTTCCCCCCCTTTTTTATTTTTATTTTATGTATTTATGGTTGTTTTTTTTTTTTTTTGCTGCACTGGGTCTTCTTAGTTGGCCTGCCACATGTGGGATCTTAGTTCCTCAACCAGGAATCAAACCCACAGCCCCTACAATGGAAGGCGATTCTTAACCACTGGACCCCCAGAGAAGTCCTGAGTTTATGTGTGAGAAAACTGAAGCACAGAGAGGTTGATGCAACTTGCTCAGTCACGCAGCAAATAAGGAGCAGACAGAAGCCTGTGTCTATCTGAGTCCAAAGTCAGTGCTCATGGACGAATGAACTACTTATATACCCCACTCCCATATCCTCTTAACCCCTCCCCTATCAGTCTCCCCAACCCTGCCCTTTTAGAATGAACCTTCCCTAAAGCTGGCACTATAAACCCACCTGACTGCCTTTGCTCCCCGCACAGGCCCAGCCCCCAGCCATTGGAGCAGGCAACTGCCTGGAGCTGGATGGGGCTTCTGCAGAGCTTGGCAGAGCTGGGCCCTGGGGTGGTCCAACAGGCCCTTCCTGGTAAGAGGCAGCCAAGAGACCTCCACTTCTATACAGGTGGTGACCACTGGCACAGAGCCAAGGGCTGGCCCAATGCATCTGTCACCCCTGAGCTTTCAGAAGTTTCTCCTTGGGAGGCCTGGGGATTCTCCCTGTGTTTTCTCGCAGCCCCCAGCCTCTCCCACACCCACACTAGCCTTCCAAGGAGGCTGCTGCCTACACTTCCCAAGATGTGTCATTAAAAACACACACTTGCTGAGGGGAATCCAGGCTGCCATGTGTCTGCTGGGAGACGTGTTGTCTGCAGCAACTGGGGTGGAGAGGGCTGGTGTCAGCCTCAGAGAAAGGACCTGTCTGAATGCCGGCCTGAGGTCCTTGGAGCCTGAAAAAACCTGGCCAGGTGGGGAGAAACCCAAGCTGTGGAGGGAGTGGTGTGGAGCTGGGGTGTGTGACGACTTAGCAGGGCTGAGACCTGGGGAGCAGGGCCTCGGGGCCTCAGGGCCACAGCTCACTGGGGTGAGAAGAACATTTTTCACCTTATGGTCTGGAGTGAGGAAGTGGGACTAGGGTGCTGGGAACTGGGGCAGAGGACAGAGGGAAGAATCTGGAAGTGGCAAGCAGGGAGCAAGCAGAGGACGTGGGGTTGGGGGACCTATGAGAGGTCGGGCAGACCTGCACGCTTTAGGGTGTGGCTTCCCGGTTGCCTCTAGAAGGAGGAGATTCACGCCTTCACCTGCATCCCTTCTGGGCAGATGCGAGGCCTCACCTTCTGCCTCTGTCCTCCGGCCCTACCTGGCCACACCACACTGTGTCCTCCCATACAGGCCCCGCCCCTCACCTAAAGTAGAATTTGCAGGAAGTCTCAGTCAGACCTGAGAAACAGTGAAGCCTGGCCCGGGACCCCAGCTGGCTCACAGTCTTCTCCAGCAACCCCTTGAGGCCCCGTATGCTTTCTAGACCCCAGGCACAGGGCAGAAGTCCTGGTCTTTCCACTCAGTAGGGGAAATACCATGACCAGTGAAAGCTGAGATCCTAGGGCCCTCAGGGTGCAGGAGCACCTCACTCGTGGAATCTGGGGGAGAAAGCTTCCCCAGAAGTCATGGCTAAGGGCTTTCAGGAAGGATGAAGAGGTGTGGGCAGGTAGCAGGGCATGTGTTTTGTTTTTTATTTATTTGACTGCATCAGGTCTTAGTTGCACGTGACAGTATCTTTAGTTGTGGCATAAAACTCTTGGGCTTCCCTGATAGCTCAGTTGGTAAAGAATCCGTCTGCAATGCTGGAGACCCCGGCTCACTTCCAGGAAGATTCACTGGGGAAGGGATAGGCTACCCACTCCAGTATTCTTGGGCTTCCCTTGTGGCTCAGCTGGTGAAGAATCCACCCACAATGCAGGAGACCTGGGTTCAATCCCTGGGTTGGAAAGATCCCCTGGAGAAGGGAAAGGCTACCCACTCCAGTATTCTGGCCTGGAATATTCCATGGACTGTATAGTCCATGGGGTTACAAAGAGTTGGACACTACTGAGTGACTTCCACTTTCACTTTCACTTTTGAAAACTCTTAGTTGAGGCATGTGGGATCTAGTTCCCTGACCAGAGATTAAACCCGGGCCCCCTGCCTTGGGAGCCGGGAGACTTAACCACTGGACCACCAGGCAAGTCCCTAGGGCATGTATTTAACAGAGGGAAGAACAAGGCAGGGAACTGGTGGTCTTGTCCCACGTGGTGGGAGAGAAAGAGCAGGAGGAGGCTGCTGGAGGTTGGAATGCCCAGGATGAGATCCAGAGCCCAAAAGGACTTTGGACTTGATCCTCAGGGCTGCAGGAAGCCATGGAAGGATTTTAAATCATGATTTTCTATTTTGAAGAGAGGAAAATGGGTTAAAGGGGCAAGCCTGGAGGCAGGTATGTATCTTTGTCACAGTAGTATAGTAGGCAGCATGAGAGATGACTGTGGCCTGCCCCAGGGGCAAGGCCTGGGGAGAAGGGGTCAAGGCACCAGGGATGAGATAGCAGGTGCTGGGTTCAAAGGAAAGGGTTTACTTAACTGGGATTTCCCAGCCCAGGAATGTTGAGAAAATAAGGAAGTGAGACTCTGCTGGAGGTGGCGGGGCAGGGAAGGGGCTGAGCTGGGGGGAGGAGACTTAGGAGAAGTCTGGATTGGGGCCAGAGGGGATGGAGAACAAAGATGAAATCAAAGGCATTTAGGAGCTAGTATCGGCTGTGCTTGGTGACGACGTGTCTCTAGAAGAGCCCTGTGCACCCCAGCTCTGCTGTCGCGCAGCCTGGATGTTCCTGGCTTGCCACTTATTCCGGAACGTCTTCCTGGAGGAGCTGGGCAGTATATAGCGGTAGAGCAACTGCTGGGTAGAGAAGTTCCAGAGGCTGATCCAAGGCCAAGTGCAGAGCTGGGGCAGAGAGAGAGCTGGACAGGTGACATCCAAATCGAGTCCTCCAGGGTCAGGGGGTCCAACTCATTTTACAGAAAAGGAAACTAAGGTCAGAAAAGCAAACTGCCCTACCTAAGGCCATACAGAATAAAAGGGTCAAGTAATGGGGACCAGAGCCTGCCTCTCCCAATGTCCAGTTGGGAACCCTCTGTTCCCACCACCTGGTCCGAGAAGAGGTGGCAGGTACACGATGAGCAGAAGAGAGAGGACTGAGAGGTGGACCCTGGAGGCTGGCGATGGAGGGAGGGGGCAGAACCGAGAGAGGCTCCTGTTCCCGGGATGCCGAGGGGAGTCAGGAGCCTAGCCACTCAGGACCAGCCTGCCCTGGGCTTTGGGGATGGGCAGCTAGCGTGAATCAGGCCTGTAGGAGAGCCGTCCAGGCGTCCCTGGCCACTTGCTCCTCAGTGGGAGAAGGCAAAGCCTCGCTCCCAGGTTCATCCCCGTCCCCCAACCCGTCCTGCTGGGTTTCAGGGAGAGTTGGTACTTGCCGGAGCAGCCCCCACCACCACCACTCCCCCAGGGCTTCCACACTGCCAGAGAGCAGGGCTGGCCCGGCCTGCCTGGAAGATCCTGGGCTCCCACTTCAGCTCCTTCTGGGGCTTTTCCCAGGCTGCCGCGCCCCCTCCTCTCCCACGTACTGTGCTGACCCGCCCGAGGCGCTGGGCGCCAGCTCCACAGCCCATCATTAGCCAGCCCTGTGTGGGGAGTTGGGGGTGGGGGGGTGCATCAGCCAAGAAGAAAACATCGGCAGTTTCTGTGACCCCAAATGAGGGTGGAGGCGCCTGGATTCGGACAGTAGCAATTAGCCGCTGACTATGGGATCATGGGATGTTATCACCTTTGCTGGCAAGATGGATGTGGAGGGGACTCAAGGACCCAGGACAGCCTGGGGCCACCCCAGGAGGCACCGCTCCCAGAGAGAAGCCCACCAGGCAAAGGCCACGTGCTGCAGGAGGCAAGGGAAGACTTTGTGCTGAGCTAACAGGGGCGTGGGGTAGACTCGGGCCCTCACACCCCCGGACCAGGTGAACGGTGCTAGGGGTTGCAGGCACAACAGCTGGGCCAGCTGCTGCTTCTCCATTTTCCTCACCAAGCCCTCTGCCCTCGTCACCCTGGGGCCCCATCCTGGACGTAGCAGGGAGGCTGGAGGCTGGAGGTGTAGCCTGGGCTCTTAGAAAATTCCGGAACCAACAGGGAAACATGCCCAGGGCATAGATACAAGATAGGACAAGTTCAAAGGACTTCAGTGAGAGCCTTGCTCATGCGGGTTCCTGCTGACAGAACGACTGGGTCCAGGTGACACCGATTGGCAAGACTTTCCCACAGAAGATGACCCCAGAACGGGGCTTGCTTTCACATCTCCCCCTCTGCCTCACCAGCCTGTCCCCCAGGTGGCCGGGTTGTGACACGAGAAGGAAAAGAGCCAGCCAGCCAGCCCTGGGAGCTGACGTTTGGAGAACGTAGCAGGGCTGGGAGGAGGGGACCTCTAACCTTTAGGTCACCGTGCTGACTCAGCAAGGTTTCATCTGGCGGCCCTTCCCCACCCCCCACAGTGAGTGAGTCATCCCCACTTACCACTTAGCTGGTTTCTCACCGGATGTCCTGTTCCTTTCCGCCAGTTCCAGGACAGGGAGCAAGGGAGCATCCCTGGAAAGCCCTAGAGATGGATCCCAAAGGATGCTGGTTTCAGAGAGGCCTTGTTGGGAAGCCCAGCGTCTCCCACCCAGGCCTGCCACTTCTGCCCACCCGACTGAGGGCACCAGGGCAGAGTCTCTGGAAAAGAGTAGGGAACAGAAGAAGAGGTAGCCCAAGTCCAAATTCTCTGAATGCCCCATCCCCGGCCTTCACCCACCACGTGGGCCCAGTCCCACCTGGTCAGCTAGGGAGAAGAGGGGTCTGAGGTTTCAAAGGTCAGGAGGAGAAACTGGTCCAGGTGGTATGGGGAGGAGAGCGCTGCCCCCCCCCCCCGCACGCACGCGCACACACACACACACACACACACACACGCTCTGAGACACACCCAACTGCGTGGGAACCTGTGGCCCCAGCCTTGGATTAGCTCAATGGCAGGCAGGGCAGGGCCTTGGGGAGCAGGTTTGTCGGCCACAACTGAGGAGCCTTTGTGTTTTGTTGCTGAGCTGGGGCTTTTACAGGTCCATGACGTCTCGGAGGTCGGCCTGACGCCTGCCTTGTTGGCTCAGCACTTCTGAGAAGCCATGAAGGAGGCCCAAACTGCCCAACCTCAGCACCAGTGGGGAAACTGAGGCACAGGTGCAGACCTGGATCTCAGACCCTAGAGCTCATAGGATGACCAGGGACAAAATAAGCAGTGCTCAAGGTCAGGAAAAGCAACAGACTCATTCTCTGATGTCCCCTGGATGCAAGAACCCCTCTGCCAAGGACACGGGCACTCTCCCCCCTCACTCCCCACCTCCCTGGCTTTTTCTTCTCTGCACATAGCAGTTAGGAACCCCCAACCTGGGTTCCTAAAAGGCCCTGTTCCTAACCTAGTACCTGACACCCAGTCACTGGACTCCAACAGGGCCTCCATCCCTGCCCGCAGTCCCTTGACCTACCTGCCCACCAAGCCCAGTGTAGGCTAGCCCGCAGGCCCTGTGATTGCAGTGCTGTAACTGGTGCTTTTGTGCCAATGGAGACACTGAGGTTACATTCCAGGAGGGTCACCACCGAGAAAGTCAGCTTAAGAACCCAGGTCTGTTTTCATGGCACAGTGGCCAGAGCCCTGGGCTGGGTGCTGCTGTTCTGTATCCCCGAGCAAGTGACCCAACCACTCTGGACCTTCGCTCCTTTGTAAAATGAGTTGCGTGGTCCTTTGAGCTCCACCGTGGTAGCTTTCTGGTGGTCCTGATTCCCACATCTGGGCAGCCTCTGCTTCTCATGCACACACTACTGTCTTTAAAGTGGATAACCGACAAGGACCTGCTGTAGAGCACAGGGAACGCTGTTCAGTGTTAGGTGGCAGCCTGGATGGGAGGGGAATCAGGGCAAGAACGGATCCATGTACATGTATGGCTGAATCCCTTCGCTGTTCACCAGAAACAATCACAACATTGTTAATCGGCTGTATCCCAACACAAAATAAAAAGTTCATGAAAGAAAAGAGGGAGCCTGTGGAGAAGAAGAGATAGTGCCTTCTGCACGTCAGACAGTGGATGGACCAGCCCTAGCTGTTAAGGGAACCAGAGAGAGTCTGTAGGGTATTCTGCCAGCATCAGCCATGACACGATCAGCTCAACGCAAGGCCAAACCCGGCTCCTTCCCTCTCCCACAAGGACTGTGGTCTGTTTAGAGACAGTGGGGATACAATAGAAAACATGCTAAACACACATGTCAGGAAACAGAAAAGGGTGCAGACACATGTCAGGAAACAGAAAAGGGTGCAGACTCAAGTAATATGTGGTTGGGCAACAGAATAGAGGTGTCGGCTGAGTAAGAGGTGATGAGAGTCCAGAAGGGCTTCCTGGAAGAGGAGAACTAGGAGCACCCCAGATCATGCCTAATACTCGGTAGGTGCCCAGGAAGCATTTGTTGAGTGAAGTTCCAGGAAGGGAGGCCTCCTTCTTCATAAATGAGAAATGATGGTGATGGTGATGGTGATGAAACCCAGAGGAGGCTTCCGACCCATCTCTTCTGCACCTCTTCTGTTCTGGGGCCCCACCCCATCTAGCCCTTTCTCCTCCTTTTTTGTGGTCTCTGCAGCTATCAGAGTTGCCAGGGTGGGGTGTGCCCCCCTCTCTGAAAACCTCCCAATCCACCCAATCTAAAGAACGCAGGACATTCTACCCCACCTGCATCCCTCAGATGGAAGTGGGGCAGATTAGGTTCTGAGTCCCTGAGCCTAGAGTTGGGGGAAGGTAAGGGAGGGTCTTCAACCCTTATCAGTCTTCCCAACCCCTCCCAATTTCACACCTCTGGGATCCTTGTCCTCAGTGACCCCAAACCCCAAACTCCAAGGGTTCCCTTATGCCCTACCCGACCCTGCTAACAATAGCAGTTCTAGGTACTTTCACCGAAAGCATTTTTACTGCAAACGTTTGGCCACATGACAAATTGGCCATGAGGCAATTTTGCCATGAAAGATGAAATAACTGGTTGACAGTTTGGTTTCATCTGGTTGAGATGCTTTTCTTCCAGTTAGTGATGTTACTGATGGCTTCATTGAGCTGACAGAAGATGACAGTTTGCCCTAAGAGTTGGTTTTATGTTTTTAAACACACTACATTGGAGGAGAAAAAAGCCAAGGGCCTCCAAGGTACAGAGTTGAGCCCGTATTTACCATAAAACTTTTTTGAGTCTATCAACAGACATGAGATGATGTGCTAGGTACACTACAGTGTGGCTTTCCCAGTGCAACTCAAGGGTCAGTTACAAACATGCACCCTAATGTTTGGAAACTGATAGCTCCCTCAATGAAGAAAGAAACTTCAGTAAAAACAGAAAAAGTTCAACGCCAGATGAGGTAGACGAATCAACAAGCAAAAAAATAAAAAAGTATAAAATACTATGAATGAAAGACTTGGGAGGCAAGTGCTTACTGCTTATACAAGGACAACCCACAAAACAAAATCAGTTCTCGGCACAGTATTGCCATGCATTCACACACACCTTCTCCGGTGGCTCAGTGGTAAAGAACCCACCTGCCAATGCAGGAGATGGAGGTTCGATCCCTAGAGGAGGAAATGGCAACCCACTCCAATATTCTTGCTTGGGAAATCCCATGGACAGAGGAGCCTGTCCATGAGGTCGCAGAAGAGTCAGACACAACTTAGCAACTAAACAACAATTTTGTTTCTCCTTTCTCCTGTTTCACTATGTCCTTTTTAATGTCCCTCTTATTTTTCATCTTTTTCGACAAAATTGCCTTAAGGACAATTAGTTATGCTGCAAAAATGTGACAAAGATGCTTAAGGTGGAAATAGCAGACAAAGCTTACAGTGGGCCGTGGGCAGACAGGCCCAAGTCTGGATGCCCCTGCCTGCTCCTTGGAAGTCCTCCCACCTGCCTGCCTGCTCATCACCGGGCAGAGGGGCAAGGGCCCAGGCCACCCACTTAGTGCCCAGTGAGCGGGCACTCAGGCATCTTCCTCATTGCCCCTCCCACTGTGGGGTTGCTTCTGGGGGAGTCACACAGGACAGGAGGCAGCAGCCTCATCCCGAAACACATGCAGGGTGGGGAGGGCCACTTCAGCCTAGTGAGGCAATAATAGGTGAGAGGCAGCACCCCTGGGGCACCTAAGCCCCTTGCAGCGGCCTCCCCTCCCCACACCCAGGCCACTGTCCGCCTTCTGCCCTCCTGGCACTCCGCAGGGTGAGGTCACTGCTGAAGATGTGAAAAATGAACATCAATCTGTGCTCCAGGCTCTGAACACCACCTGTCCCCACACCCTAGTAGGTGAAAGAAGATGGGGTCGCTGCAGGTTTGGCAGGCTGTGTCCTACTGTGGGACCCACCACCATGCCCTGGCACCAATCCCAAGATGAATCCTGGTGTCTACACCCCTCCTACCCCCACCATCCCCACCCTGCCCCCCACCTCCAGTGGCCCGAGCCCTCCCAACTGGCTTTTCCTGTTCCCAGCTTTGTGTGGTGAAAGTTCCCCAATTATACCCACATTATCTCAGCTGCTGGGCAGCCTCCAGCAGGCTTGGGGAGTGGAGGCTGGGGGGTGGGGGAGGGAGCACCCACTTACACTTCTGGGAGGGCCTAGGGCTTAGGTTCTTGCCAACTGGCCAGTCAGCAGGAGTACCGGGCTGACTGGCCCACTGACCTCACTGTGGGACCGTGTCTGGGGTGGGGCACAGCTGGGCTGGCCTGTGGCTCAGAGAATCATAGACAGTGGAGGCCAGAAGAGACCAAGGAGATGGTGAAGTCCAGTCTGCTCCCTCCCGTGGGAGGAGAATAGGGCTCAGAAAGGGGAAGTGACCTGCCAAGGTGCCAAGGCAAGCTCTAGACAGCCGGACTAGAAGCCAGCACCCCCGACCCACTGCTCAGTGTCACCTCCATGATTCCCCCACCAGCCCACAGTGTTCTCTGCCGGGGAACCCCACAGTCTGGCCAAGGGGACAGCTGGAGGGATGGGGTGATGGTACCCCAGGTGGACCTGGAAGAGCTGTGTGGATTTGAGCGGACGCAGAGGAGGGGAGCATAGGGAAGCTTTCAGAACATGGCAAGGGCCTGGCTTCGAGGGCCGAAGATACTCAGCAGGCATGTCCTGAGTGCCGGCTGTGTGCCAAATATGGGGATACCGCTCTGACCTAGAGAGACCTGGCTGGTACCTCCTTAGGGGAGGGGTGAAGGGCAGCATACTTCACTGACCATCGTCTTAGGAGCCTTCAGAGGAATATGCTCTGCTCTCGCCTCCATCATGCAGAGGCAAGTGTAGCCCCGAGCTCCCACTCTGGGAAGCAGACTCCCTTGGGGGCCCATTTAGGCCACCCCCTGCCTCGGGGTCAGTCCAGGGCCTGATGCTGATCTTAACCGACGGTGCTCAGTAAAGCGACTGAGTGAAATAAGAAAGCAAGGATGGCTGACGACAGAACTCGGGAGCGAGCCCGCTGGAGGGCGTGGTGGGCCCAGGTAGGTTAGGGGGCTGGGCCGAGTTCAGAGTTAAGGAAAAGCTCAGACAAAAGCCATTCGAGAGGGGAAAAAGCAAAATCGGCAGGCAGACTGGAGGGTGCTCATTCATTCACTCGAGGCCACTGATTACTCCTTCCTGCCTGCAAATCTCTCCTCTCCGCCTTCCACCGCCATCTGTCTGGCCACAGATGTTTACTGAGCACCTACTGTGACCAGAGGCTGGGCCCAGCCCTGGGGATACAGGGACGGAAAAGACTCTAGAGGCTGCTCTGAGGAGGTCATCATCTGGCAGAGGAGAAGCCAGAGGTGTGAACAACCACATTCCCAGGCAGAAAAGAGCCACAATAGGGTTGAGAGGATCGGAGAAGCTTCCCAAAGGAGGTGGCCTGAGTGGGACAGCCATAGGTGTAAAAAGGCCTGAGCTTTCTAGGGAACTGCAGGAACAGGAGTCTAGACATGTAGCATCAGGCATTCCCTGGGGGCCAAGTGGTTAGGACTCTGTGTTCTCACTGCCAAGGGCCCCAGTTTGATCTCACAAGTCTCACTGTGTGGCCCCCCTCCCCCCAGAAATCAGGTGTGTAGCTTCTACAGCTCTGTGCTCCTTGGAGGCTGGGATTGAATCACTCATTGACGTGACTCCAGTGCTGATAACAGACTCAAAAAGTGGCACAGAAACGGGAGGAGGGAGGAAGGAAACTCAGAAACATGGCATATTCCGCGGAACGGTCCAGTTGGATGTGGTTGGAAGGCCTCGTGTACAGAGAGATGTGGACAGAAAAGCAGGGCCCAGATGATGAGGACGTCAAATGCCAAGTTATGACAGCCAGACGTGACTGAGAAGGCGAAGTGAGCCAGAGAGGCTGAGCCTCATGCAGTGCCTGGGTCTCTCAGCCTGGTTGGGTAGGGGGCACCGAGCCAGTGCACTCCAGGGCCCAGGCACTCAGCCCTTTGTGGGGAGAAGACAGTGGCCGCAGCCTTACTGATGGGGCCTCCGGGGCTCCCCTAGTGCTTCCTGCCTCCTGACATGTCCTCATCCATCATACCATTTGGTTCTCTTAGCAACCTGTGAGCTAGAGAGGACTGGATTATCCACCCCATTTATCAGACGGCTCCTCAGCTGGGCCTCTGCCCAAAAAGCAGCACATTCAACCCTCATCAAAAAATAAGGGTGTGGAGGGATATTTACTGCCATGGAGCAGCATTGATAATATATCACCAAGTGAAAATACAGCTTAAGGAACAGTATGTACAGTATGATTTTGTTTTTTAAAAAAACACATGGTTACCAAGATATATGGAGAAGAATGTAAAAGAGGTTGTGCATGCACGCTAAGTCACTTTAGTCATGTCTGACTCTGCAACACTATGGACTATAGCCTGCCAGGCTTCTCTGTCTATGGGATTCTCCAGGAAAGCATACTGGAGTGGGATGCCATGGTCTTCTCCAGGGGATCTTCCCAACCCAGAATCTAACCCGAATCTCTTCTGTCTCCTGCATTGACCAGTGGATTCTTTCACCACTAGCGCCACCTGAAAAGCCCAAACAAGAGGTTACTTCCCATCAGGTGATCAGTGATACGTCTGAGTGGTGGAACTATGGGTTGTCATTTTCTTCTCAGTAATTTTCAATATCCCCCACAGTTCTTCTAAAAACAGATTATTATTATTTTTATAGTCAGAATTTTTAAAATAATGACTGCTGGAAAATAAAAGACCAGCACACAGGGAGTCGGGGTGGGGGCTCTGGCTGACCCTGACCACCCTCTGCCCTCTCTCTCGACCAGGCACCCACACCCAGATGGTCCAGGTAAACGACTCCATGTACGGTTTCATTGGCACGGATGTGGTGCTTCACTGCAGCTTCGCCAACCCGCTGCCGGGCGTGAAGATCACCCAGGTCACATGGCAGAAGGCCACCAATGGCTCCAAGCAGAACGTGGCCATCTACAACCCAGCCATGGGCGTCTCGGTGCTGGCGCCATACCGCGAACGCGTGGAGTTCCTGCGCCCCTCCTTCACAGACGGTACCATCCGCCTCTCCCACCTGGAGCTGGAGGACGAGGGTGTCTACATCTGCGAGTTTGCCACCTTCCCTGCGGGCAACCGAGAGAGCCAGCTCAACCTCACTGTGATGGGTAAGCTGACCTGACTGTGCCTCTCTGCTTGAGCACATCCTGGGGGCTGGGCCATCTTCAGTGGATGCAGAGGTTCTCCTTGGGTTGGCATGCTCCCAAGCTCTGGACGTGGCACTTTCAGTCCCTTCTCGCAATGCTGTCCCCTTTCACTAGGGATGGGGGTTGGCCTTAGCTGTGGGCAGAGTTGAGGATCAGTATTCAGGTTGAAGCCCCACTGTGGGGCACTTTCCAAGTGGCCAGGAAGCAGGCAGACACCATGGTAGGAGAGCATGCCAAGACTCCAGGAAGACTTGTGCTTGTCATACAAAGGACAGAGCAGGAAGGCCATGGGTGAGACCCAAGGAGGTCCCTGTGAGAAGTGCTGGGAGGGGCCTTGGTGAAGCACAGCTGAGAGGCAAGGATGCCCAGGGTGACCTTGAAGCAAGGCCTGGCAGGCGCCTGCCCTCCCGGCCTGTGCGTCCTTGATGCAGCAGAGCCAGACCCATGGCGCTCTCTTGTTCCCGGCAGCCAAACCCAACAACTGGATAGAGGGCACGCAGGCAGTGCTTCGAGCCAGGAAGGGGCAGGATGACAAGGTCCCGGTGGCCACCTGCACATCAGCCAATGGGAAGCCGCCCAGTGTGGTGTCCTGGGAAACGCGGCTGAAGGGCGAGGCGGAGTACCAGGAGATCCGGAACCCCAATGGCACGGTGACCGTCATCAGCCGCTACCGCCTGGTGCCCAGCCGGGAAGCCCACCGGCAGTCCCTGGCCTGCATAGTCAACTACCACATGGACCGCTTCCGGGAAAGCCTCACCCTCAACGTGCAGTGTGAGCGCCGCAGGGCTTTGGGGGCAGGGCCTCCGGGCGGGGGCGGGGCGCGTACTGTCCCCTCCCCCAACCCCCACCCTCACCCTCACCAGCCCTCCCTCCTTCTCTTCCCATCTCCCGCCATTCTCCCCGCCCCTGCTTCCCTTGTCCTTCCTTCCTCTTCCCCTTTCCCTTCCTCCTCCCTTTCTAGGGGCAGTTTGTCCTCCCCTCCTCTCTTCCCCCCTCTTCTCCCTATGCCGCCCTCTCCCCACTGCCTTGTTCCCCTGCTGCTTCTACTCTGAGGGCCTGTGACCTCGTAACCCCTGTCACTCTTCCGCCTTCTTCTGGCTCTTTCCTTGTCTTTTCCCCATCTGAGGCTCGTCACCCTCTGAGGCTCCCCTCTGCCTCAAGTCCTGCTCTCCTGACCTCACCCTTTCCAAACATCGCCCCTTGTCTCACAGACGAGCCCGAGGTGACCATTGAGGGGTTTGATGGCAACTGGTACTTGCAGCGGATGGATGTGAAGCTCACGTGCAAAGCCGACGCCAACCCCCCAGCCACTGAGTACCACTGGACCACGTAAGTGCTGCAGGGCTGGCTGGTCGCCTTGCAAGGAACCTTGCTGCACCCACTCCATCTCCAGGAACCTTGGGCAGGGAGAAAATGAAGGTCTAGATTCAGGTTTCTCAGTAAGAAGGAGAGAGGCCTTGAGAGAAACACACACACACATGCACCCTCCCATGTTTGACTGCATCAGGGTCAGCAGGACAAACCATTCTGCCAGAGGGGCTTCCCTCGTGATCTGCCTCCTTTCTGCTCCCTAATCAAGAACGTTGTCATTCTCCTTTGGTGATTCAGTCTGAGTCACTCCTATCCCAGCCCCCAGTATTTATTTTTATCAAGGTGTCCCCAGGGAGGCTGGCTTTCTGGAGCATCTCAGATCTCTCTTTGTTCCTTTTCCTTCTCTCCAGCACCCCCAGATTCTCAGGGAGAGGCAGCAGTCAGCCCAGAATGCCAGTGTTCATGGAGTGCTTGCCCCAAAGCCAATCCCATTCTTGGCTTCATGGTTTTGGGGCTTAAACCTCTCAGGGACTAGTCTCCCCCTCCAGCCAGCTGTAATAGCCTGAGCCAAGATTCTTCCCAGAGAACAGCTGGATGGAACACACAGAAGGAGAGGGGCATGAGGAAGCCAAGAAGTAGGTTGACTTGGGTGGCCAGAGGATGGCTGCCCAGACTGTGTCTGTGTTCTTTTTCCAGGAAGTAGAGGGCACTGGCACACCCTAGCTGTTTGTTAGCATCCACTTCCTGGGACCAGGAGTGGCTCTGAAGGTGTGAGTGGGCAAGGCCTGTCTGCCAGTTTCAGTTCTGGGTCCAAAAGTTTTGTGGCACTGAGGATCAAGAGGAAGGAAAAGGGTCTTCTGGATACAGGAAACTTCTTGGACTCTCTTGGCATAAAAAAGACTTGTGACATGCCCAGCAAGGAAAGGAGATGGTGAAATGGAACACAGTTCCTAAACACGGGTCATGTCTCATTACCCGAGTAGCCTGTTAAAATTCTAGGCCAGGACCCAGCTTTAGTAGATTTGATGTTGCTGTTGTTGTTTAGTCGCTAAGTCATGTCCAACTCCCCACAACTTCATGAACTGTAGCCCACCAGGTTCCTCTGTCCCTGGGATTTCCTATGCAAAAGTACTGGAGTGGGTTGCCATTTCCTAACCCAGATTCGGGGTTAGGACTCTAGATTATTAACCAACTGCCTAGGAAACCAAAAACTACCTACCAAGAACCAGTGAAGTAAAAAGAGCACTGTGCCGAGAGTCCAAAGATCTGGTGAGATCCACTTTCTAGCTATGTTTCCTTGGCCTTGAACCTGGTTTCTCTTCCATCTGCATTTCAGTGCTGTGATGAGCAAATGTAAGACACCGAATAATGTAAAGCTGCCACATGCAAGAGATTACTGTTGCTTTTATTGTTTTTACTCCTTCCGAGACAGATGCTGCCTATTAACTCAGCCAAAGGGCTGATGGTCTTGGAGTCAGGTGGGTGACACAGGGGTAGCTTCATGGGGCTGGAAAATCATAACCCTCTGCCTTGTCTCCCAACTCCTGCAGGCTGAATGGCTCCCTCCCCAAGGGCGTCGAGGCCCAGAACAGAACTCTCTTCTTCAGGGGACCCATCAACTATAGCCTGGCAGGAACCTACGTCTGTGAGGCCACCAACCCCATCGGCACCCGCTCAGGCCAGGTGGAGGTCAATATCACAGGTAGGAAGTTGCACTCTTCCCTGCCTCTCCCCACCCACTGCTTCCTCTGCTGCCAGCGTCCCCCACCTTAGGGCTGGGTCGTGGGAGGAAGTTTGCTTCTCCTGTTCCTTCTTCTCTGGTTCTCCTTTGAGCTGTGGCCATTGGCCTCACTTTACTTTGCTCTTTCCTCTATGATGGCTGTGTGTGAAACAGGGTGACCCCGCTTAGTCAGAATGGGCAGGACGGAGTCTCCAGGAAGGAGGGAGGAAGTGCTGTTTACAGCAGTGCTGGGGGTGGTGGGGGCTGGGAAGAGCCTTCTCCTGGGTCTGTGACAACACACCTGTGATGCTGGCTTGGTGGGCCGGAGGGAGGACCTTATCTCCTCTGAGTTCTGTTCCTGCAGTTAAGAAATCCTCAGGGGCTGGAGGGTGGGGCTTACCTCAAGCAGGGGTACAGAGGGGAAGGCCAGGAGAGAGCCCACAGTGACAGTGGTCTGTGTGCACTGTGAGTGGATTGCTGTTGTCCCTGCGTTTTTCTCTGTCAGGGCAGATGGGAGGGAGATTCAGCCTCCTGGCCTCTTAGGGCAAAGAGAACACATGGGTTGGGATGTTCTGGGGGAGACATCACATGGGACGTGAAAAGAGTGTGGGCTTCAGTGTCAGACAGCTGCCCACAAGCCCTCATCTGTAAAATGGGCATAATATGACATGCCTGGAAGACTTGTTGTCAGAATTTATATATGTAGGCCACCTAGCACAGACCAGTCTGTCAATAAATGGCCCATGTTCTACGGTTATTATCTTGGCTCTGTCATTATCATTATTAATGGAAGGATCAAAACAAGCTGATAGAGGGGTAAACTGCCATCACAGCTTTGCAACCAGGATGTCTTTAACCTGTACCTGAGCTGGCTGCAGGGTGAGAAAGTGACAGGAAGAAACTCTTAGGATGGGAAGTGACCTGTGAGGGTATCATGCTGCTACAGAGCTGGACAGGAAGTGACCTCATGGAGACCTGAGCTAGGCTCAGGGATACAGGAAGTTGGGTGGTGGTTACTGGGCTCCAGGAGCAGAGCTTGGGCAAGTCCTGAGGATTCATTGGCTCTGAACCTGTTTCTCAGAAGTGGGAGACCTCATCTAGGGGTCCGTACAAGGCTCAGCTGCTGATAGAACATCCCAAAGCTGTTCAGGGGCTGTACCTACCTGTCTTCAGGGCTGTTCTGTCACCTCTCTAGCCAGGGGTCAGGAGGATGGTGGAATCACTTCTCACTTGCTCTTTTCTTCAACTCCCTGCCTTTGGCTCTCAGACTGGTTAAGATTGTAGAAGTGTCAGAGGGACACAAAATTTTTAAGGGCATGAACCTGCTGTGTCCCCCTTTGCCTGGCAAAGTAATAAACCTATTCTTTTCTACTTTACCCCCTCCCCAAAAAAAGAGGTGTCAGAGGTGGAGCCTGGGGAAAGCTGAGACAATCTAGGATTTGGGGGCTTCCCATAAGTTGGCAAGGATGGAAAGGCCAGAGTCACACACTTCTTACGCCCTTAAGAAAGTTTGAACAAAGGAAAGCTCAGAAAGAGCCTCCTGGGGGCATGAGCTCTGGCCCTGGGGCCATGTGGCACAGAAGGGTGAACACTGGTCATAAGGGAACATGGTCCTCTGGGGGAGGCAGGTCATGTGAGGGACAGCACAGACTTGGCCTGACTGTGTTTGCGTACGGGCTCTTCCTGGCTCTGTGTGGCCTTCACCTTGTAGAGCCTCCGCTTCATATGGAGATCAGCATATTTACCTCGGTCTTCTTATACTCATGCCAAGTCCACTTTCCACATCCCAGCACACAGCGTGGATGCCCTGCATGGGGACACCTTCCCCCCGCAGAGGACCACTGACACAATCACCGCATCTCCCTCAAGCAGGCAGGCTTTCTGGGGAAACTGCTGACTGGGAAATCAGGGGCAGAGGCCAAGAAACTCCAGAGCAATGACATCCCATTGATCCTATTCCCCAGCTGAGCGGACTGGCCAGAGGCCTCAGGGCCAAACAGTGTGCCCTACCCCAGAGGCAGGGCCAGGACAGGAAAGTCAGGGCCTCCCTTCTCCCAACGTCCAGGGAGACGCAGGACCACCGTGAAGGCAGGGCTGCTCATCAGAGAGAATCATCAGATCCAGGAGCAAGCGGGAAGGAAAGAGAGCAACTTCCCAGATCCAGGCTGGGAACAGAGAGGAAGGAAGGGAAACCAGTGTGGAGGTGAGCCATCTCCTAGGGCATGATCACCCCAATGGCACCCTCCGTGGGGTCTGTGGTCAGGCCGAGGTGGTCTTAAGGGAAAGGTGGACAGGGCAGGGGATCACAACAGGGCTCCAGCTGGAAGAGACACACAGCGTGTCCTCTCGTGCTCCCTGAGTCCAGAGCAGGGTGGGGGTGGTCACCAAAGATTCACACAGTGGGGGGTGAGAAGGGCCTTGTATAAGGGGACTCTGTTGTTGACAGCCCAGTTAAACAGGATCCAGGGAGGTGTGATGCTCGCGGAATCACTGATGGGCCCAGGAGCTGTGTAGCTAGCCTTCCCCAGGGGAAGGTCTCTCAGCCCCTCAGGAAGACTCAACCAGACAGCCTGAGCCTTTTCAGAGCTATTTGTTCTCATACTCAAGGGCAATATCCGCGCAGCCACCCACCCCACCCGCCTTCATCCCTGTCGACTGGTCTCTGGGGGGAACACATCCTTACCCTGTGCTTCTGCTGGTCTGGAGGGAATGCATGAATGAGATGGATAAGTGGAAATTTAATTTTTCATTCTGGCCATCCGTCCAGGTAATAGCTCTGCCCTGGGCTCATCTGGAGAGGGAGAGATGAAGAGCAGGGCGGGGAAAGGCGTGCAGCAAGGTGTATGCCTGAGACACATGTGTGTGCAGCGTCGCCGCATCGCCTGTACAGACCCACTTTATCCCTGACTTCTTGGGGGAGTCCCGGATCCTGGAAAAGGTCATCTCTGAGTTGTTCTTCCAAGGATGAGTGGTGGGCGGTGATGGGGAAAGTGGGGGTTCCCCGGCAAGGGGAGCATGTTGAAAGACAATGGCTGACCAAGTGGGCAGGAACAGAGGAGCAAGGCTTCCTCTCTCTTGGCCACAGGGAGCCTCTGAAGGGTGCTCAGCAGAGAAGCAGCAAGGTGAGGAGGGTGACTGAAACCGAGCGCCTGGGGGGCTGTGTGGATGGCACTTGGGAACCAGCTAGGGGTTGTGTGCACAATGAGGATTTTTCTAGAGGGAAACCACAGGCCAGGCTGTGGCCATGCAACTGAGAGCAGAGGAGACAGACCCACCAGAGTTTGCAGGTATGCTTCACGGGACCCTCTGGGAAGTCCATTTCCCAAGAGCAGTTTCATGGGTTTAGCCCTATAGCCGTAAAACAAACCTGTGAGTTCTCCTTCCTCCATTCTCTGGGGGCAATGCTGGGGGCAGAGAAGGAGCCCAGGGTACGGCCTTGACCAGACTAAAGAGGCCAAAGAAGGCGACATCGGTCCGGTCCATGGGACAGGGGTGTCCTGGGAAGAGTGTCCAGGGCCCTCCCAGGAGCCAGCAAGGAAGCCCCTGGAGTGCAGGGGGTCCCCAATTTCCATTTTCGGTGCAGAGCCCACTCGGGAAACAGGGTGGGGAGAGGGGGTGAAGGCAACAAGGTCTGCACCTTAGGCTGGGAGTTCTTCTGACCGAGGGTTGGTGGGGCTTGGAGGGCCCTCTGGAAGGGAGGGCTGTGTGAGCCTGTTGAGTAGGCGTGTGCCTCTGAGCGTGTGCCTGAGCATGGGCAAGCAGGCGAGCGCTGTCTTGAGTGCTGAGCGCGCAGAGGGCTGAGGGCCTTCGTGCCCTGCTCTGGGCCACACATGGCAGCCCGTTGGGGAGCCTGTGGGGTGGGCAGCTGCTTCCGCACCCCTGGGAGGATTCAGTTCTCCACCAGCACTGCCGTGACGAGGCCCTGCCCGCTGCTCTGCGTGGTGCGCAGCTGCTGCAGCTGCAGAAAGGCTTCCCAGAGCTTGACCTCAGGCCTCCCCACCCCCGCCCCCGGGCCTGCAGCGCTGCATGCCGGGAGGTGTAGTTCTCACAGCCTCCCTGGCCCAGGCTTCTGGGGCCTGCACTCTGCCTGCCTGCCTGAAGAAGCAGCGGGTGTTGAGAAGCCCAGATGTTCTGTTTGATCTCCTCTGGATCCTAGAACCAGACAGTAAACCCTAACTAACCCTCATTCCACCTCTGAGCCATCCAAGGCCCCCACATATCAGCCCACCCACCTCAGTCAGGAAACCCCTAGCCCCAAGGAAATGTGGATCTCCCACTGCCCCAGAGTCCCAGCCAGCGTGTGATCTCAGAGGGGAGGCTGCCGGCCCTCAGCAATGCGCCCGGCTGCCCCTTTGTTAGCGGAAGTGAGGGGAGCTGGTGGGGCCCCCACCAGGAAGCGCACAAGACCCCCACGGCCCAACTCTTCTCTCCTGCCAGCTGCGGCCTTTGAGGCTCTGCTCCTGGCATGAAGACAGGAGCTACTGGCTGAATGTGACAGCTGGAGGGGTGGAAGGGAGGGCGCTCCATCCATGCCAGGCAGCCGCTTTTGCTTACAAATGAGCTAGATCCCCACATCCACTCCCTCTACACCCTCACTCGGCATCTTCACATCGAAGTCTGCAAGGCTGGAAGGTCATCTTAACCAGTCCTCTGCCCCTAGACAGGCTGACCCTCAAGTTGGCAAAATAGCCAAGGTTCCCTTTGGTCCCAGAAATCTCCAGGGAAGAATGAGCTGGCTTAGGACTTAGGGCATGCTCGCATGCGTGCACTCAGTCGTGTCCGACTTTCTGACTCTATGGTCTGTAGCCCGCCAGGCTCCTCTGTTCATGGAATTCTCCAGGCAAGGAGTGGGACTTAGGGCAGGGGGGATTATATGAAGACTCTAGAGGGGGAAGAGACCTAGGGACTCACCTCTAAGACATGACCTTGCCTTTGTAGTATTCACTCACCAAATGTTCTTGAACTCTGACCATGTGCTAAGCAGCCTATGCACCTCAGGGTAAATCGGTGAGCCAAAACCACCGTCCCCATGGAGCTTATGCTTTAGTTTAAGGAGGACTGACAACAAATAACAGATAAAATACATTTGAAAAATTATGTGGTCATTTTGAAGGTGATATGGAGAAAAGAAAAAAGCAGGGTAAGGGATTCACAGTGCTAGGGGCAAGCTGTGATTTGCAATAAGTTAGTTAAGGAAGGTCTCTGTGAGAAGGTGGCCTCAATGAGAAGGAGGCAATGGAGTGAGCCTAGGACCTCTGGGGCAGGAGCCTTCCAGAATACAGAGCTGCCAGTGCAAAGGCCCTGAGGAAGCTGGGAGTGGAGCAAGCTGGGAGGAAAGCAAGAGATGAAGGCAGAGGCCAGATCATGGAAAGTGTCTTCAACTCTCAGAGTTTATGGCCTCTCTGTGGCTGCCGTGTTGAGAATAGTCTATAGAGGAAAGGGAATCGGGGAAGCCAGTTAAGCAGCTATTGCAATAATCCAGGTGAAAGATGACAGTGGCTGGGATCAGGGTAGTAGTGATGGAGAAAGGTGAGAAGAGGTCAGGTTCGAGATTTACTTTGAATTTGGATTTACAACTAGTTTGGGACACCAGCCACTCATGAAATGGGTAATACGGTTAACCTTACCATACCATGATGAGTGAGTAGCCCTCCAAAATTCAAGGTAGTCAAGTGAAAAGTAGGAGGGATTTGCTTTTTTTGGGTTTCTGTTTCTACAGAGAGCATAAAAGTAAATACAGTGGAACTAATGTACACAACTGTAACACTTTGAATTGTCAGTCCCCAATTACGATGATGCTGCCACCTCCTCCACCCCCTTCCCTGTTCCTGCAGAAAAGAAGAATTTTAGCCTCTTGAAAACTGGCAGAAGGACTAGAGCCAATCATGGTAGATCCTAATTTGCATTTATTGCAGGTTGTTCTATCAGGCTTTACTTTAATATGTTAGTATATGATTAACAAAATGGAATGAGCTATTGTTTATACCAGAATGAGAGCTACAGACTACTGGTACATAAAAATTCTGAAGAAAAAAGAGAAGTGTGAGCTGGAAATGAAAAAGCAAAACAAAGAAGAAACAGAAGCACTAAAATAGGTGAAGGGGATGAGGAAGGGCAATTGCTGTCAGGGGAATTAGCAGGAACAAAGATCTGCAGTAAAGAATGAACTTGGACAGCAAGCTGGCCAGACCCAAGATGAAGCTGCGTGATGGAAGTTTTGAAAGTCAGACTGACGTGGTCCAACAGGCAATGGGGAAATCATTGTGAGTCTTTGAGAAAGGGAGTGATGGTATCTACACAGTGAAAATTAACCTGGTGACTATGGATGGAGTGACTAAAGGGGGGCAGAGACCAAATGAAAGTGGGAGATTCAGGGATCTACTATAACAGTAAAACATGGTGTCAAGAGAGAAGCTGTTCAATAGGAAGAGTCAACAAGATCTGATGGCAGATTTTGACCCAAGAGATGAAGAAGGAATAGTCCAAGATAAATGAAATTCCAAGCCAGAAGAGTAGACAAATGGTGGTGGAGCTGTGGTGTTGAATGGAGGGGATTTGAGGGAAGATGGTGGACACATTGTGGGAGGATGGGGGTGGAGAGGATTCCAAAGGAGGATGTGCTAAACAGAAGAACGTTCAAAGCATGTCCCCAAATACTTGTCCTGTGAATGGTCCTTGAGTCACGAAGGGTGGGGTTTGTGTTCCAGTAGGCTAGGAAGCACTGCATGTTCCTCTTACAGTTCACAGTGTGCGTGAGAAGATCGGCTCTGATGCTTTGTCTACAGTGATATTTCCCAAAGAATTTGACCGCAGTATCTTTGCCCACCCTCTGAGCTGATGGCTCGAGGTTCCATGGTCACATCTGGGAAACAGTGGTCTGTGAGGCCTTTGGAGTTAAAGCCTCAGAGTTGTGGGGAGAGTTAGCTACCCAAGATGGTCTGAGAGCCAGCACGATCGAAGTAACTCATGACCCTGAGGCCAGGTCTTCCCCGACAACAGAGAGCAGAGGGTAAGGTCCGAGGATGGAGCCCCCAGCCAGGCTCCTGGAGCAGTGAGAAGGTCCCACAGTGCAGTCTGCACACAGAACTCTCCAAAAAGAAAGCCGAGGGTCAAGGACTCCTTGTATTTTTCAGAAGGCAAAGAAAATAAGTCAGAAAGGAAGGGTAGGTCTCTCTACCTGATGCCTTCCTTATTCTGCGGCCTCTCCAAGTCCTCATCATCTTTCAAGGCTTGGCCACAGTCTTCTCTCCTCCAAAAAGCCTTTCCAAGTGCCAGACCACAATGCTCTCTTGCCCTGCACTCCTGAAGCCCCTAACCACCAGCACCCTTGATGTCTGCATGCTGCTTTGCCTAAGAGTGTTGTTTGGTTCCTCAGCTGGGTCCCAAGTTGTGTCCTGTGACTAGTGAAATAAATAGATGGTCGGTGCGTGTTTGCTGAGTGGGTGGGTGAGTCGGTGGGTGGGTGGAGTGATGATGAGGCAGGTGGCAAGAGGCGAGAGCACGCAGGTATGGGCTGAGAACTGAAGAGGGAGCTGGCAGGTTGAAAGCACAGAGGCGGTCAGGTTCCTGCCAGCTGCCTCTTGGGCATTTCTTGTGGCGGCAGCTCCCACCTCGCAGGGAGCAGGTGTGCAGCCCTTTCCAAGGCGGTAGACAGATGGGACCTGGTGAACCAGGAGAAGACACTTGAGCTTCAGGGAGATTGTTCTGGAAGTGGGCGGTGAGGACAAATATTCCGTAAACATTTATTGGGCAGCCACTTGGTGACCAGCACTGAGGACATGGTGACAAGTGGGAAGCTGAGTCTTCAGTGGGTGTGCTTCTTTCTACCAACTCCCCCCTGTGAGAGGCCAGGAGCCTCTGGGTGGCTCTGAAACCATCGAGTGGCATTTCAGGGGCTCTGAAGAGCTCTGGTACCATAGGTCTCAGCGCAGCAAGAAATCGGCAAGAAGCAAAGTGATAGATCAGAAGTGATTTATTAGAATAGGATGCTTGTGAGGCTTACAAGCAGGTGGGCGAGGGGGTGCCACACCCCAAGAACTTACTGGGCTACAGTTTTATAATAAAAAAAAAAAAATGTGGGAAGGGAGAGAAGTCTTTGTCATTCTTGAGTAGACGTCATGCTTCCATCATGAATTCCTCCTCCAGGTTGAGCAGGGAAGTTTCCTTGTCCCTACATGGTCAAGCTAGGTCCACAAATTGCTGTTTTTTATGTGTGCAGAGACCATGTCCTAGGGATCATTAATTTACTGAGTTCACTGGTCAGGATGTGGGTCTCGTGTCACCATTGTTTTATTGCCTGGGGGCAGGTCTTGTGCTTCTGTCGCAGGGATTTTTTGCTAAGCAAGCCTGCTTGGTTTTGTGGTTAAGCAAACGTGCTTTCTTGAGTAATCATTAGCTTACAGGGGTCTCCCACATTTTTTCTACTTGCGATCCCCTAGTGGGATTAACTACTCGATCACCCACTTTGCTTTGTCTTTACACAAACGGACTCCTTCATTTGGTCCCCATGTTTTCACTAGCCCTTCTAGCATGAGCTCCTGGACAGCCCTTCATCTTCTCTTCTAGAATCCCTGCCCTGCTCCCGCCCGCTGCAGACAGCACATCACACACTCACACCCCAGACCAGCTCCACTTCTGGGAGGAGGGACTGGCCTCATAGGAGGAACAGGATTCCCACGGAGTGAGTGATGCTGAATCAGGGAGTGAGCTGGCAGAAACTGATTCCCAGAGGCCAAAACATAGGCCCACATCGACCCTCTCCCTTGGCCAGAAGAGAGGAGGGCTGAGAGCAGCCAAGGTCAGCTGCCCAGGCCTGCCCCAGACCTGCCCACCGGCTCCTCCTGTCCAAAGCCAGCCATGGTGTCCAGTGCCACCCTGTGGTGGTGCTGGGCACCGCCTCCCTCAGCCTCACCTGGGGACCCCTTCGGCCTCTGGCCTGGCCCCAGGGGCACCCACCCGGCCTTCCCTCCCCGCACCCTCTTCCTTTCTCTTTTCACTTTTTCTGCCTTCTAGTTTCTTCTCCATCCTTAGCGTGCACGTATTTGTACACACACATTCATCACAGCAGCACAGTATGTGGGCTGGTGTGACAGCAAGGGCGTGTGCCCGCACACGTGCTCTCCTGTGTATACTTGCCATCTTTGCTACACACGTGCTCTCACGCCCCCTTTCTGCACGGTCATGCTGAGTGTCTTCTGCTCGTCGCCCATGTTGGCTGCACCCCCGGCCCCCACCTTGCCCTGCAGGGCCAGACCGCAGCCAAGAACCACAGCCCAGGTTTCTGGCACACACAGGGCATCTACAGGGCCAGCACTGGGGCGCCCATCCTCCTCTCTGTACCCTGGGAGCAGATGGAGTCAGGCGTGGGGCACCCAGTCTGCTCCAGGCTCAGCGTCTCAGAAGCCAAGGTGTGGTGCTAGGGCACAGTGACCAGCAGGTGTCAGGCAGAGGGGCAGTGGTGACCTTCACATGGGCTCTCCATGCAAGAGAACCAATGATGTGTCATTGGCTGGTGGCCTCGGGAAAATCACTTAACCTCTGTAAGCCCTGTCTCGTTGGGTGCCGGATGGAAATGAATAGAATACTACTTTACGTGGTGTCAGGGACACTGGGCGTCATGCGACCGGTGTGGATACTGGGTCGTGGGTGGGCTGGCTCCACGTTCAAGGAGAAAGTCAGTGTGGAGGCTCTGGGGCCATGGGACTGTCTCTTCCTCTGTCTGCTCGGGCTCCAGCTACCAGCGCCACCCTCGCTGGTCTCCCGGATTGGAGGGGAAGGTTTGCCAGGGGCACCTCTGGAGCACGCAGGAGCCGGCCTTGGGCTCACTTCCTGCCGTCGCCTCCCCGTCTCCCTCTCTCCTTCCTTCCCTGCCACCCCTGGAGCAGACACTGACGCTGTCCCCTCCTCTTTTCCTCACCCAGAGTTCCCCTACACCCCGTCTCCCCCCGAGCACGGGCGGCGCGCCGGGCCCGTGCCCACGGCCATCATTGGGGGCGTGGTGGGGAGCGTCCTGCTCGTGCTGCTCGTGGTCGGCGGGATCGTGGTGGCCCTGCGCCGGCGCCGGCACACCTTCAAGGGCGACTACAGCACCAAGAAGCACGTGTACGGCAACGGCTACAGCAAGGCGGGCATCCCCCAGCACCACCCGCCCATGGCCCAGAGCCTGCAGTACCCGGAGGACTCGGACGACGACAAGAAGGCCGGCCCCCTGGGCGGGAGCAGCTGCGAGGAGGAGGAGGAGGAGGATGGGGGCGGCGACCGCAAGCTGGGCGGCCCCCACGCCAAGTACGACGAGGACGCCAAGCGGCCCTACTTCACGGTGGACGAGGCCGAGGCCCGGCAGGACGGCTACGGGGACCGGACTCTGGGCTACCAGTACGACCCCGAGCAGCTGGACTTGGCCGAGAACATGGTCTCTCAGAACGACGGGTCTTTCATTTCCAAGAAGGAGTGGTACGTGTAGACCCCGGGCCAGAGCCTCCGTCCCAGCCCCCACCCGCACGCCCCCTGCCCGCCCCCGCCGGAGCTCGCCAGAGACTCACGCGGCTGCCCGGGAAACCTGGGAGCCCAGGGCACACGACCTGGCTTGGTTTTGATTTCTTCCCTGCCCCCTGCCCCGCCCCATGGTGTTGTGTTCACTGTGGCTTCGGTGTTGCTGTCCCTTTCCTTCCCGAACCACCCGCTTCCCGCCGCCCTCTGCAGGGAGCCCTGTTCTCGTCTTGTGTACCTGGGCGTCCCTCCAGGGTTTGGGGAGCCAGCCCTCCCCTGCCCCCAACACTGGAATTTGTTCGCGTCCTTCCGCTTGCTGGTGGAGCTTGCTGATGGACGGCTGAAGGGGCTCCAAGAGGAACAGCCCCCTCCCCTGGACCCCAGATGCTGCTCATTTTTCCCTGGGAGAGGGAGCCCAGCAACCTCCCCATCCCACCACCAGCTGACACAGGGGGAGTTTGGACCCCTGGTCTAGGCAGCCATGGCACGCAAGAAGTAGGGGGTGGGAACAGCTTTTCCAAAGCACCCAGGGCTGTCTTTGTTTGTTGCGTGAATCAAGTTGAGGTCCCCACCTGCAGCCTTGGGCAGTGTGTTTTCCTGAAGGCTGGTTTTACTTTTTCTTTTCCCTCATCGGCCTCCCGAGAGTTAAGTTGGCACAGCTCTGTTGGTTCCTGTTCGCCCGTCTGCACCCCACCTAGCAGGACTGCAGGTCACTCTGGTCCACACTTCCCATGCACCTCTACCAACACATACCCACACCTACATGCACACACACGTCGTTCGTGTCTACCCGTGCTCCCCCTGGGGTCACATGCCTTACCCAGGCTGGACACTGCCCAAGGCCCGCCTCTCTGCCCCACCTCTCCCCCTCCTTCCAGCAGAGAATGGGACAGCAGGGCGCGGGGAGGGGGGCAGCCTTCAGAAGCTTCCAGGGAGAGCTGAGGCAAGCCCCCTAGGTGCCTCCACCCTAGCATCTCAGGCTGGCCCTTAACCGCTTCCTACAGCATGGAAGTTTCTTGAATTTCTCCCTATCTATCAAGTGCTAGCAACTCTTGATTCTCTTGGGGAGTCAGAGCTGGGATCCCAGAAAGGAGTGACCTCCGGGAGTGGAGGAGGATCCATGCAGAGGGCACTGGAGAAGGCAGCAAGCACAGTAGGAGCTCCACCATCACGGACTGATGAGACTCTAGAGTGCAGGGAGCTCCTCGCCCACCCACAAGAAGGCCAGTGCATCGGCCCTGGGCCTGCCAGACAGCATGAGGGGAGGCGGGGTCAAGGATCCTGAGTCAGCCATTCCTGCTCACCACCTGCCCTGTCCTGCTCAGTTCTCCCTGGTCATCATTCTAGGTGGGGTGGCGGGGGAACCCTAGAGATGCTTTCCCTTTGAGTTGTAGATTCCCTTCTTGAATGGGGCTCTGGGTTCCTGTCAGTCACCCAAGACCGATGGTCTTCCCGTGGACACCTTGGAGGAAGGCCCCTCCCGGGCCCCCTCTCTGTTCCCCCAGCTCAAAGTGCCTCAGTTCCTCCATCTGCCCAGCCCATCCCCCCCAGCACTCTGGATGGGAGAGACCCTGGGATGGGAGAGGCAGGTTCGTGTCTGCCCACGAGGATTCTGGTGAACTCAGCCCAGGGTGCAGAGGCTCTGTGGGAATGGCAAGTGTTGAGGGGAGGGAGGCAGACCACTCTGTGCCCCACGGGCACTGACCCACCCTTGCCATAGGCTTCCCAAGGGAGCCCCCCACCCCCTGTCCTACTCCTCCCCTCCCTGTTGCTGCTGTTGAACCCCTAGCCAGCTCCATCTCTGCCCTGGCAACCCTGGACCCACCAGTGGGGTCACCCTTCTTGCCCAGCCCCCACTGCCCTAGCCCTAGCCCAGTCCACCCAGTAGCCACGTAGCAGAAGTCTGAAGCCATGCCAGCCCTGGGGCGGCGCTCCCCTCTCTTGGCATTGGGGGTACTGGATGGGGTGGAGTTGGGAGAAAATTCTGGAGTCTTTCTAGCCACAGGGCAGAGAGGGTGGAGGAGCTGGGCTGCATTTCCCAGCAATATTAGTGTCCCCTCACCCCAGGGCAGAGGAGCTTTTCCATGTTACATCACTGCCCCATCCCGCCTCATACCACTCTGGCCCCTCTGCTTGGCCCCCTTACCCCCTAGCAGGAGGAAATCCCAGGGGCCTGTCTGATAGAGGCATTCTCCACCCCCTTGAAATCACAAGACTGAAAGGACTCCTCTTGTGTCTCCCTTATCCTGCACTGCCACCCTCCCTTCCTCTTTCTGTGATGGACTTAGGAGGCCGCCAGGCCTAGCCAAAGCACTGAGTCCCCCTTAAGGCAACTCCCAACCCTCCTTTCCAGCAAAGCACAAATTTGGGGGTCCGTGCCACATGTGTGGGCCATGTGGGAGGCTCCAGACTTGCCAGAGGCCCATCAGCAGCGTGCCCAGCCGGGGTGCTGCTACCTGGGGCCGAGAGCAGGCGTGAGGCTGGGGTCAGCACTTGGGCCTGCAGAGATGGGGTTTTGTGTGCCCTGAGTTTGTGGGGAGGTGGCTACTACTGCTGGGCCCGCAGGCAGCTGGCATGGAGAGTGGGGGAGGGGATCTGGCCCAGCAGAGACCAGGACGTCTTGCTTCTCCTCTGTGCCCCCAGCATGAACTGAGCTTCTGCCTTTTGCTGGAAATGAAATAAACTTGGTCTTCATTGTGCCAAGGCCTCCCCACTTGTCATCCTGCCTCTTGTGACCCTCACGGTCCTTGCCCGCCCCCTCCCCCACTCCACCAATACCCCTCCTTTCCTTAAGATTTTGATACTGTTCTAATGTGTAACAACCCTCCGAATCCCCTTTGATCAGAAGGATCTGAAGAGCAGCAGCACAGAATCGGGGAACGCAGGCATGCACACGCAGCTACGTCAGGCCCAGTCCATGCATGCATGAGTCTGCACAGGTGCCCGGCACATACACGGGTGCTCACCCCCAGCCCCACAGACACACCAGGGGGCTGTCCTGGACCTGCTGAAAGCCCTTCAGGAAAAATAGATGACCCAGCACTCGGGCCATAAGAAAGACTCACTCGGGCCCTGTCTCCCAGGCACGAGGCCCCCGCCCTCCCCCCCGGCACCCGCCAACCCCTGCCATGTGCCCGAGTCACTGGTGCAATAAATTTTCTGCCATCCTCCCGAGCAGAGGAATTGGGGATCGAGTGAGGTGATGTGGGCAGCTCGCCTGGAAGGAGGGGAGGGCAGCCAGGCCTCCTGGAAGCCACACAGAGACCTCCTAGGCCTGATTGCCCCCCAGGAGTCTGCAGGTGGGCCCCCCAGGCCCCAGGCCCAGGGGGAGATGTGCCAGGGGTCCCTGTGCCATAAGGTACTTCCGGGACCTCGCTGCTGCTGCTGCCACCCCCCAGGTGTGAGGCCAGAGGAGCCCCCTTCCCACTGGTGCTGCTGCTCTTTCGACTCCTGCTGTGAGGAATGGGATTCTTGGCCAGGAAAACAAAAGTGGTTTTCTTTTTTTTTTTTTTTTTTATAAATGGAAAGAAAATCCAGGAGAAGCTGTCCCCCTCCCCACCCCTCAAAGTGTGATGCACTACCTTTGCTTCAATTTCTTAGTCACTGTTTTCGTCTTTGGTCCAGGGACCACCCAGAAGATTCTCCTGGTTCTAACCCAGGGGGTGTTTGCATCACCCCCTTTTACTTGTATAAGAAAAAAAAAAATGATGGGTTGAAAAATGTACTGAGGAAAAAAAAAAATGTACTTTTTTATAAATAAAGTCTTTAAAACAACCCTGGTTGCCTCGCGTCACTCAGGAGCTGGGCCCTTCCCCACGGCTGTTGGGGCAGGGCAGGGTACAGCTGGGTTGAGGCTGGAGCCCAAAGCAAGAAAGGCAGCCCCCACCCCATGCCCCAGGTCCTGTGGTTCTGGGACAGTGACTCGTACCCCAAAGGACCCTCTGCACAGGCCAGAGGAGCCCCCTCCCCTACCCTCTTGCAGGAGCCCCAAGAGCGAACATGCGAGTCCCGCCTGGGTCCTCACCACAGCTCACAGGCTGCTGCTGAACCATCTTCCACACAAGGGGAGCGACCGTGGCCCACAGCCTCGGAACGGCTTGGCTGTTCAGGCACAAGCAGTGAGGACCTGCAGGTTGAGAGACTGGGGAGACCAGTCGTGCAGAGGGAGGGACCTGTGCTGGCTGGACCCCCTGTCCTCCTGCCCCAGAGCTCCTACTCAGGCTCCTTCAACTCTCCTCTTTACCCCACCTCCCCACTGTCCTGCTGCTTCCTGCCAAGTCCCCTCCTGTGGCTGTTAGGAGAGGCAAACCAGCAGTGTCACACCTGTCGTGTTAGACAGATCCCCAGGGACAGGACGGAGACAAGAGCTTTATCCTTTCATCTTTGGGGAGGATCCTGCCGGCTGCATCCCCTGCAAGCTCTCAGAGACCCCACCGCATCCCCCCCTCCCCAGGAGGTTGGTTGGAGGAAGGTCTCCTGCTTCCTTGGTGACCTCCCCCTCCCCATCCAGTACCATCTGCTTCCCATCTCCTGGGCTGGAATGCAGGACAAATCGATCCTGGGGTGGGAGTGGCAGGGGCTTCAGTGACTGCCCCCCTGCCAGCCACCCCAGCGGCATCTCCTTTCAGTGAAATCCACACCATACCCTCCCTGAGAAAAGGGGGTGGGGACCCTGGAAGCCTACACAGTGGCCCAGCAGCAAGCCCTCCAGCTCCTCTGGGGCAAGACCACGCCCTCCACACCTAGGAATGGGGCTGGAGGAGTTGGAGGCGGGAGTAGGAGAAGCCAGCAGCTGCTGGCAGCTGGCTGGGCCCCCCACTCAAAGGCCAAACCCAGCACCCCAGACTGTGTTTGGATATTGATACTTGAATGAGATGCAAATCAGTCGCTTAAGCGGTCACTTCCTCAGTTTTCCAGGCTGTCCATTTAAGTTAATTTCTAATTTGTGCAGGCAATAAATGCTTAATTACATTATTAATACATTGGAAGAGAGCAATGGACAGGATGTCCTAATTGGCATTTAACTAGAACGTTCCGGCAAATTAGCCAAGACTTTCTCCAGCAGTGGAAGGAGGGCAAGCCGATTAGTCCCAGGCACAGCCTCTCCAGGTTGGAGAAGCCAGACCCAGCCCCATCCCCCAGGGTACCAGAAGGCCGGGACATACCTAGCTTTCCAGTTGAGCTAGGCTTTGGAAGAATATCCAGCTAGTTAGGGCACTTCTGCCCAAACCTCAACCCTTGCCCCCATCCCCTACCCCATCCCCACCCTCAGCAGAGCAGAGGACCAGACCCTGGATGGCTTGGAGACAGGATTCATCTGAGAGGCTAAGATCCCCCTGGGGTGTGCCCATCAGTGCCCTACCTCAACTATAGGACTAGAACTTAGATAGCTGGGTGGCCAGAGCTCTTCTCTGGAAATCATGGCAGCCTCTCTCCCATCCTCCTTACCTTACCCTCTGCAGATGGTTAAGGGAAAGAACTTGAAGAATTGAAGGATTCATTTACCTTCTCATGAAATCCATTCATTTGGCCACCCTGAGCCAGGCACTGTGCCACCCTGTGAGAGTCCCACCCAGAATCCCTGTTTTCAAAGAATTCAGATCTTCTAGGGTCTTAAACCCCCAAACAGTGCCATACTAGCCACGGACTGAAGCAAAGCTATGTGCAAAGTGCCATGGTTGCACTGAACAGGAAAGTCTCATTTTGTCTGGAAGGTCTGAAAGGCTTGTAGCTGAGGTCACATGTCCCCTGGACCTTGAAGGATGTGTGGGAGTTCTCCAGACCAGAGGTATACTAAGAGTATTCCAGGCCAACTTGGAATTTAGCATCTTAGTTCAGTTCAGTTCAGTTCAGTCGCTCAGTCGTGTCCGACTCTTTGAGACCCCATGAATCACAGCACGCCAGGCCTCCCTGTCCATCATCAACTCCCGGAGCTCACTCAAACTCATGTCCACCGAGTCGGTGATGCCATCCAGCCATCTCATTCTCCGTCGTTCCTGCCCTCAATCCCTCCCAGCATCAGAGTCTTTTCCAATGTGTCAACTCTTTGCATGAGGTGGCCAAAGTATTGGAGTTTCAGCCTTAGCATCAGTCCTTCCAGTGAACACCCAGGGCTGATCTCCTTTAGAATGGACATATTAATTGTTCTAAAAGAGATCATTCTAGTTCAATACTCTCATTTGGCACATGGAGAACTGAAGCCTAGAAAGGAAACTAAGGTTTGGCAGCCAGACCATCAGAAAGCATGTGCTGAACATGCTAAAGGGCAAGACCATGTCTAGTAGGAGCAGGAGGAGTCCAGGGGAAGGGGTAGCACCAGGCACTAGTGTCTCAGTTCCCTGCCACCAGTGTAGTGTGAACACCCACGGGGCATAAACAGGGCTTTCAGAAGCCACACTTTGTGTCGAGTGGAGCCGTCAAAGCCCAATAGAGCCCACTGGGACGACTTCCTAGAAAAAACAAAGTGACTCTGGTCCCAATTCTGATGTAGTTTTTTTTTTTTTTCCCACACCACCAAGCAAGCAACTCGATTCTAACAGAACCTACCCAGAGATAGTATCAGATCTCACAAGCTGAGGGCTCAGCCTCAGAAGACTTCTCCTGCTTCAGGTGCCAATCACAAGTCCAGATGGTTTCCCTGTGCTTTTGACCTACTGGCTAAGAAATCAGAGGTTCCCATGATTCCCTCCCTACCTTTGATTAATTTGCTAGAGCAGCTCATAATAGACTTTAGGAAACCGGTTTACTTGCTAGGTATCTGGTTTGGTGTAAAAGGATTCAAACCAGGAACAGCCAGATGGAAGAGATGCAGAGGGCAAGGTATACAGGAAGGGGCATGGGTCCTCCATGCTCTCTCCAGGAAGTACCCTCTCCCAGCACAAAAAGTCCCTCCAAACCCGTCCTTTTGGGGTTTTATGGAGGCTTCATCACATAGGCATGATCCATTAACCTATTGGCCGTTGGTGACTGAACTCAATTTCCAGCCCCTCTCCCCTCCGCAGAGGTCAGGGATGGGGCTGCAATTTCCCAGCCTCTAATCGCTTGGTTGGTTCGCCTGGCAACCAATCCGGATCCTAGGTGCTTTCCCAAAGTCAGCTCATTAACACAGACTCAAGTGTGGTTGAAAGGGGTGTCTTAAGAAAATCAAGACACTTTTATCACTCCTATTCCTCAGGAAATTCCAGAAGTTTTAGGATTTGTACCAGGAACAGGATGACCCTGTTATAAGTCTTAATATCGCAGGTGGTATCTGTGATGGTTTTGTGGAAAAAGAGGCACGCAGTTGGGTGGGAAAGTGGAGGAGAAAAGGGCTCTGGGAAAGCTCCAGGAGAGCGTTCCCAGCCAGACTCCTCAACAAGTCCCTCTGCCCTGTACCCATAGCCAGAGGCTTCTGGGGAGCGGCTCTTGGGCTCCACCTTGGTCCCGGCTTATAGGACCCCCAAACCTTACTTTATCTGTTGATTGACAGTCCTGATGTCAGACCTTTGGTCAAATCCCACTCCCCCACTCCCCACCATCAACTCGCAGATGAGAAACTGCAGGCACCACCCTCTCCCTCCCCTCCTCTCTGCCAGCCACTCCTTCCCCAGCTGGAGGGTGCCCTCCCTTCATTCCCTGGGGCCTCATCTAAGCTGGCCCCACTGGCCCTGCTGCATCCAAGCTCCTCTTGAGATGAGAAACATCTAGGAATGGACTTGCTTGGCTCAGGAATCAGCCCCAAGGCATCATCAACACATATATCACAGGCCCCATTGAGCCAGAGAACTCAGCCCTGGACACACAAACCAAATCACCTAGGGATTTTAAATATCGAATATCCAGGCCCCACCCCAGGCCAGTAGGATCAGAGCTCTGGAGTGGGGCCCAGACAGGTATATTTTCAACAAACACCCAGGAGGTCAAATGGACAGCCAGATTCAGAGCCCCTAGTATAGAGGCAGAGGTCGTCTGAGGTGTCAATCATGAGGAAGAGGCAAATCTTGAGAAACTGGGACTGAAGGGTGGGGAGGTGGGCACTTCGGTGAGTTAAGGCACAGAAGAGTTTGGGTACCAAATACGCTATGTACCATCATCATCATCAATCATCTTCATCATCCTCATCCTCATCCCTCCTGAGATGGGATCCAGGTGACAGTGATTGCAATAGAGACCAGTCCCTGGAGGAAACCAAGGAGCCAGGATGGAGCTGTGCTTGTAATGCTAGCAAAGCAGATTTTCTGGTTTTAGAACATTTCTGAGCCCTTGGCCTCTGGGCACCTGTCAGAAAGCAAAGTGGGATCCTGAAAGCCCAGGCAGGAAGTCCTGCAGGTCCATCCCAAATGGAGACCTTGCTCCATAGTGTTACCATCTTGGAAGGAGTGAATGAAGTTTATGAAGAAAAGTGACAGTCCCCTTACAGCCCTGTGAACGGACGAGGCAGGACCCTCTGGGAGAGACAGAGGGCGGAGGTGGCATGCCTGTACCCCAGGAGCCCTTTCCTCTCTGCCCGAGCACTGGCTGGAGGACCCCCCAGAGCCTTCTCTGAGGAAGGTGTTCTATTCCACAGGGAACACAGACCTTGGGGGGATGACTGACTCAGAGACCTGCAGGCTGGGGTGCCCTCAGCCTGGACTCCTCGCACACACTTTCCCCTCAGTTAGAGGCCAGCTCATCTCCATGGGACCTTCAGCTGCACGAGAGCCTCCATGGATGAGAAAAGAGTCAGCAAGTGATGGAACCACGCCAGCTGCCTCCCCACCAGGCTGCATGCCCTTGGGCCAGGCATCCTGACTTATCCATCCCTAGCACCCATCCCAGGGTGGGCAGAGTAGGTGGTCAATAAACATTCAACAAACGAGAATTTGCAGGGGGCGTGGCCCAAACTCTCTGAGGCAGGGCTGTCCCCAAGCATCCCTGGTGCCTCTAAAGATGGGCAGCTCACTACCTCTGGAGCTAAGCCCCACCATCAGAGGGCAACTTCTCTATTCAGACAGAATGTCCCTCCCCTACGTTTCACCCGTTAGTCTAGGTATTTCCCGGAGAAGATAGCCTGGCCTTCCTAAGCAAGTCCTTCACTTCTCAGTTGGCTCAGAGGTAAAGAACACACCTGCCAATGCAGGAGACCCAGGTTCAGTCCCTGGGTTGGGAAGATCCCCTGGAGGAGGGCACGGCAACACACTCCAGTATTCTTGCCAGAGAAATCCCTTGGACGGAGGAACTTGGCGGGCTATAGTCCATGGGATCGCAAAGATTTGCACACGACTGAGCGACTAAACAACAACAGCAGCTCCTGGCCAAACCTCTTTTTCATAGGTTTCTTCCTCTGCTCTAGTCATCAGGCCATTTCACAACACATCTGTTAGGAACCCGGACTCAGGAGTCGGGCAAACCTGGGTTCAAGTCTTGGCTGAGTTGACCAACAGCTGTGGGAAAGCATTATCACAATGCCCAGCACAGAGAAAGTCTCAAACCTGCATCAAAAATGCCTGTGATCTTTGAACTTTGGGTGGTCATAGCGTATCTATCTGTAAAAGTTCATTGATTGTAACAAATACACAACTCTGGTGTGGGATTTGGGTAGCAGTGGCTGTGAATATTTGAGGGGCAGGGGGATATATGGGAAGTCTCTATCTTTCACTCAGTTTTGCCAGAAACCTAAAACCGCTCTAAAAAATAGCCTTTAAAAAAAAATCCCAGCTACTCCAGCTGTTCCTGGAAAAAAAGAAAAAGAAAAAACCATTACCGGCTCCCTCCCATTCTGAGGACCAGGGAATAAATACGGTTTCCTGGAACTGATCTGACCAGCAGGGGATGGGGGTGGAGGGGTAGGAGATTATCTGCGTGTCTTCCCTGAACCGGGTCTGCTCTCGCTTACTCTGTGGGCATAGTCCACCCAGCTGACCTCATGGTGGTGGCATGGGACACAGAGGGGCTTCATTCTGGTGGTTAAATCTCTGGATGGATGGTGGATAGATGGATGAGTAAACCTGTGAGTCCTTTTTGTGTGTGCTGCCTCTAAGCAGATCTCTCTCACCCTGTACTTGAGCTGTCTACTTTTTTCCCCCTAAATGTGGTGATTTTCATGTATCTCTGCTGTGTTTTATCTTAATGACAGAGGCAGCATTTCAGCCTGTTGTGATCCTTGCAGATGCTGGTTCTATCACCAGTTTAGTTCACAGCAGACATTTATTGAAAACCTGGTAGAAGGAAAGAGGCAGGGCTTTAAGGGCCACTGACCTCAATTCAGTCCCTAGTTCTGCCACTCGTGGGTTGTATGGACCTTGGGCAAGTCGCTTGCCTTCCCTGGACTTTATTTCTCAAGCCAAGTGAACAGAATTCCGGGATGAATAAAGATAGCTGTATATAGAGAAAGTTAGCTGTAAAGTAGATAACAGTGGCACCCACCTCAGAGGGCTGCTGTAGGGATTAAAGGAGAATCATCCTTTGGGGTTTCCCTGGTGGCTCAGATGGTAAAGTATCTGCCTACAGTGCAGGAGACCCAGGTTTGATCCCTGGGTCAGGAAGATCCCCTGGAGAAGGTCATGACAAGTATTCTCAACTGGAGAATCCCATGGACAGAGGAGCCTTGCAGGGGGGTCCATGGGGTCGCAAAGAGTCAGACACAACTAAGTAACTAACACTTTCACATCCTTTGTAAAGTACTTAACACAATGCCAAGAACAGAGTGAGTGCTCAGTTAAGCTAATATTAGCTCTTAATATTATTTTTACCACTATGCGTCTTCCCTAAGCAGCAGCAAACTGCAGCAGGGAAACAGAACCTGTCATGGAAACTTCAGGCATTAGGATTCTCACCAAGTCCAAGTAGAATTCCAGCTATACGCCTTCCCGGCTATGGGGTGACCACCATCCACTGAGTTTCTTCCTCCCTGATTTGCATCATCTTACATGACTAGCCACTAGCTGGTGGGAGGGGCACAGGCGTGGAGGGACTGTGATGTGTCCCTCACAGCCATGGCCTTGGTGGGGATCCCTGTGCTAAGACATCTCTTGGTGGTGGGGAACTGGGGCCAGCTACAGGAACATGAGGCCACATTTTCTCCAGAGCAGGTTCTTTGATCCCTGGGTCAGGAAGACTCCCTGGAGAAGGACATGGCAACCAACCCACTCCAGTGTTCTTGCCTGGGAAATCCCATGAACAGAGGAGCCTGGCAGGGTATAGTCCATGGGGTCACAAAAGAGCAGGAACAACTTAGTGACTAAACAACAACAACAAATTCTTAGTTTTAAAAAATGTTTATTGAAGATTACAAACAATATAGTGTCAAATCTTTTTTTTTTTTTTAAAGCCCTGGTCTGGAAGGCACCAGCAAGGTGGTGTCTGGGGTTGAGCCTGGGGTGTGTCCTATTTTCTTTGAGCTCTTCATATTATTTTATGTATTTATTTATTTTTGGACACGAACCCTGCAGTGGAAGCATGGAGTCCTAACCACTGGAGAACCAGGGAATTCCCAAAGTGTCAAATCTTAAAGGAACAACTCTATATGTATACATCCATGTCATATATGGGCTTACCTAGTGGCTCAGAAGGTAAAGAATCCACCTGCAATGCAGGAGGCCTGGGTTTGATCCCCATGTTGAGATGATTCCCTGGAGGAGGGCATGACAACCCACTCCAGTATTCTTGCCTGGTAGAATCTCATGGACAGAGGAGCCTGGCAGGCAGCAATCCATGGGGTTGCAAAAAGACAGACATGACTGAGTGACTAAGCAACGTATCATATTATAAAGACCCTTGTCATCAGCCCCAGATCAAGTCACAGAGGCCCCCATTCTGGAACTTCACATAAATGGAATCATACAGAGTGTGTACTTACTTGTGTGTCTGGGTTCCTTCACTCAATCCAATGTCTGTGAGATGTATCTGTGTGGTGTGTTTTCCTGGCTGTGTAATATTCCATTGTGTGAATGTGCCACAAGGTAGCCCTCTATTCTGACATTAGTGGATATACATGTGGTTTCCAGTTTGGGGAAATTATGAGTAAAACTGCTACAAAGAATCTTGTATGTAACTTTGGGGCACTTGCTCATTTCTCTTGTGTGTGTATGCAAGAGCGGAATTAGGATTAGTATGTGCGTGTGTGCCAAGTCACGTCAGCTGTGTCCAACTCTTTTCAACCCAAGGTCTGTAGCCCATGGCTCCTCTGTCCATGGGATTCTCCAGGCAAGAATACTGGAGTGGGTTGCCATGCCCTCCTCCAGGGGATCTTCCCAACCCAAGGACTGAATCTTTGTGTCTCCTGAGGCTCCTGCTTTGTAGCCAGATTCTTTCCCCCGAGCCACCAGAGAAGCCCATTAGGATTAGCAGATACAGCCAACTTTCCAAAATGGTTGTGCCAATGTATGCTCCAGTGTTAAAAGGGTTCTGATGTCCCCACCTCCTTGCCCACACTTGATATCATCTTGTCCTTCTAGATTTAGCCATCTGCCAAAGGCATAGTAATATCTCATTGTGATTTTAATTTGAATTTCCCTGAAGACTAAGGATGTCGACACTTCCATATGACTATCAGAGATTTGGAGTTTTGTGAGGATCCTTGACTTAAAACTGTTTTAATAAATTGTCACGCATTCTCTGGAGTAGAGGTTAGTGTCCATCCAGTCACACTGTGTCCTCTGAGGTCTGGCCCCTGTTTTGGGATGCCCTGTGACTGAAATGGGGAGAAGGCAATGGCAACCCACTCCAGTGTTCTTGCCTGGAGAATCCCAGGGACGGAGGAGCCTGGTGGGCTGCCGACTATGGGGTCGCACAGAGTCGGACACGACTGAAGCGACTTAGCAGCAGCAGTGACTGAAATGAGCTGTTGAAGGGTCATGATGTTGACACCAGGTGGAATGAGTTGAGAGACCCTCCTTTGCTCCACACAATTGATTCATAAGCAATGCAGATTTCATGGAGTTTCACCAAAAATGAGGCAGGGGATCATGAGCCACACCCAGATGGGCTTTTCACTGATGACTTTAATGGGTTGGCAGGGAAGTGCAGGTGGTCAGGGCCGGACCACAAGCAGGAGACAGGGAACCTGCTAGAAAGACGCCTGGACTAGGAGCCAGGAGGCTAAGCTCTGCTTCCTCTTTCTGCCGCTTCACACAGAGTGACCTTGAGCAACACCCTTCGCCTCTCTGATTCCATGACTTTATACACATGGAACAAGGAGCTGGGGAAATGGGAGCTTGGTGGCCTCTCCTGGGCAATCCCTGCACATAAAGCCGGGCTGGGGTGACAGGTCCCTGGCAGCCCCGACAGTGATGAATCACCATGCCCCGTTCCGTCGCCTCTATCCACTGTTACTGATCCTGAGGCCAGGTGTCTGGGGTGGTATTGGGCAGGGGCAGCTTCCAGAGGAGTCTGGCTCGCTGTGGCAGGGGGAACGTGGAGGAGTGTAGGCAGTAGCCCCCTCACTGGTGAGAATAACCCCTGCCACCCTCCTCTGCAGAGAAGTGACGGATCTGCTCCGCTAATAGAGCAGAGATCCAAGCCTCCACAAAAGTCAAGCAGAGAAGGGGTCCCCACTGGGATACCACGGTGGGAGTGGGCTCCCCATGTCTCCTCTGACAGCGCACTTAGGGAACACCAGCTGCTGTCCCTATCCCCAGGGTTTTCCTACGAAGTTCACCCTAGGAAGACCTGGAGTTTTGATCAATGATAAATGTGAGTCCCTTATATTCAGATCTTTCAGGAGACATCGCAGACTTGCAAGGGAACTGCAGTCCAAAGCTGGTTGGGACTGTTCCTCCTGCAGCCTCTGGGGAAAAATGGCACACAGGGCCTCCCTGCCTGGGAAGGATCACCCTCCAACACCCGCTGCCTCCTCTTGGGTGTTTTTTGCCATCACATCCCAGGGATCAGCCTCTCCCTTCCTGAGCCTGGGTCCCTGAGTGCCCCGCCACGTGCCCTATCCTACTGCCCCTACAGCACATGTGCTGATTCCAAGCAAAACATCTATCTACCTGCTTGAGAATTACAGACCGTGAGAACCAGAGCAACCTCAAAGATCATTTGCCCCAACCCACAAACGGCTATACTGAGTCCCAGAAAGTTAACAACAGTAAGAACTCCTTACATTTATATAATCTTTGGAAATTACAAAGTGAATGGAGATCTTTTAATCATAGCTAAGACTTATCACTCAGTGAGTGCCAGGCACTGTTTAAATTACTTTATGATATTAAATCTTTACCTCAGATTTAGAATTACTATTGCCATTATTACCAGGGAAATGAAGAGAGTTACCCAAAGTCATAGAACTTGCTGGTGGGGAGCTGGGCTTCACATCCAGTCAGTCTGGCCTCAGAGGCCACTGAACTGTCCTGCCCACAGTCTCTCCTAAAGGGCAGCACCATGTCCTGACCACAGAGTGCAGAAGGGGTCACACCAGCCTAACTTCTGGGGATTGTGGGCCTGACATAGGTTCCAGTACACAAAGCAGCAAGTGTCCCAGGTGGGGTCCACCAAGCTTGCAGGAACCATGATTGGTAGCAGATGGAGTCATCAGAGGCAGGCGGGGCTCAAGCGAAAAGATTTCTCAGAAAAGATGGTATCAGAGACAACATTGTAAAATGGAAGTGACCTGGCAAAGTTGCAGACTATCCAGCATAGGGAGGATCTCCAGATAAATGGAAGTGACCTGGCAAAGTTGCAGACTATCCAGCATAGGGAGGATCTCCAGACAAATGTCTGTAGCGAGAATCAACTAGACTAGACTAGCGCGTTGGGCAGCTGGAAGGAAGTCGGCATCCCAGGATCCTTGCAGCCAGCTGGGGAGATAGGCAAGTGGCTTCATTTAGCTAATGATTAACCAGACGCCCAGAGAGGCTAAATGTCTGGCCCACAGTCACACAGGTGGTAGGCAGTAGACTCATAACTTGGACCCAGGCCTTCTGACTCCAAGTCAAGTGCTGTTTGCTCTATACTGAAAGAAAGAAGAAAGAAAGAAAGTGAAGTCGCTCAGTCGTGTCCAACTCTTTGCGACCCTGTGAACTGTAGCCTACCAGGCTCCTCCATCCGTGGGATTCTCCAGGCAAGAGTACTGGAGTGGGTTGCCATTTCCTTCTCCAGGGATCTTCCAGACCCAGGGATCGAACCCAGGTCTCCCGCATTGGAGGCAGACGCTTTAACCTCTGAGCCACCAGGGAAAATCTGCTCTATACTGAACCTCCCCTTAAAAAGAAACAAAATCAGGATTTTCCTGGTGGTCCAGTGGTTAAGAATCCGCCTTGCAAAGCAGGGACATGGGTTCCATCCCTGGTCAGGGAGCCACAATCCCACCTGCCTCAGGGCAACTAAACCCATGAAGCACAACTAGAGAAGCCTGCATGACACAGCTGCTGAGCCTGCAGGCCACACTAGAGAGTCGCAGCTGGAGAGTCCATGTGCCACAGTGAGAGACTCCACACGCTACAGCTAAGACCTGACCCAGCCAAATGAACAGAGAGAGAGGAGACAAAATGCCACCAGGGTCCTAGTTTTACGCCGGCTTATAACTTACAAAATGCTGGAACATACATGGTCCTCTTTGAGGTTATTCTGGATTCCTGAAGCCCAGCCTAGGTGCATGCAAACAGAGGTGGATGGGCCCAGTTTGGGAGTCATGTAGGCCCAGGTTCAGCCGCCAAACCTGTCTCTTCAGAGCTTGGTGATTTGGGGCAAGTGGAATGAAATGGAGACAATAAGACCTACTATGAGGGCAGGTGCTAGGATGCCTGTGGCCCAGGCACAGGAAATCCCATCCCACACTACCCCCAACCCACACCCCCGATGCCCCCACCCAGATGCCCACACCCCATCCAAGTCTGACTTCTTCCAATATTTCTCCCAAGAAGGACCCAGAGTGCAGGTGTAACCGTTTTTTTTTAAATCGAGATTGTTTTCCCCTCAACCTGAGAGATGTGAACAAATTAAATCTTCTCTCTGAGTCTACCCATAGTGCTACTCAGAAAACTTGCCAGAACTAGGCTACCCCACTCCTTCTCTGGCTTCCCAGGTGGCGCTAGTACTAAAGAACCCACCTGCCAAAGCAGGAGACATAAGGGATGTAGGTTCAGTCTCTGGGTTGAGTAGATCCCCTGGAGGAGGGCATGGAAACCCACTCCAGTATTCTTGCCTGGAGAATCCCCATGGACAGAGGAGCCTGGTGGGCTACAGTTTCTAAGGTCAAACAGAGTCAGACACGAAAAGCAACTTTGCATGCACCCACTCACTCTTTCACCCCTCTGCAGAGGTGTCCAGATCACAACGCCCTCCAGATTTCCAAAGCCTTCAGCACCACGACTCCCAACCCCCAGGGCACTGGAGCTCATCCTCTCCCCTACCCAACGCACACCCTCTCAGAACCTGAGCTCCTCCTGAGCAGGTGCAATTGTGCCTTCCACCTTGAGGAGACCCAGAGAAGCACCATTGAATTTCATGGCATTTTAGCATAAGAATTTCCATATCTAAATCCCCTGATTTCAATGACTGCAGACAGAGCTGGGATTACTGTCAATACACACTTGATTTTGGGGATTTGCCACAAGGGGAGGGACCCTACCCAGGATGGACAGACAGCTAGACCATCAATACCCCTGACTCCCAGGGAGACAGAAATAGCCCCTTAGCTTCTGGTTCTTTTGCTTCCAGAATTCTAGCCTTTTCAGGTCCCCTTCCCCTTGCAGCCCCACCTGGGAGCCTCCAGCACCCCCAGTCTATCTGGCTAAGGTGTCCCTGTAGAGATGCTTCTGCTTGCCCTGCTGAGTCCCCATGAACAGAATCACCTCAGATATCTCCTATGTACCCTGCAAATGTGGTCCAACCTGGAGGGAGCTGCAGGTGGGCGGGATAGGCACCTCTGAGAGACTAAATCGGGAAGGAGCCACAGGCAGATCAGCTCTGCCCCAGTGGCTCAAAACGTGGATCCCAGCAAATGTGATCACCACCTCCCTATGACTTTGGGAAAAGCCACTTCTCTCCAGCCTCTCAGTTTTCTTGTCTAAAAAACTGTGATGTCCATCCTTGCTCTATTTCCTAAGATTACATGAAAGACACAAAAATGCAAGCAAAATCCCTTTTGTAAACCATGAAGTTCTGGGCCGAAGTGAAGGATCACCATTATGTATTGAGCTTTCAAGGTCATTCCCCACGGAGAAGCCGTCAAGGCCCTGCTAGAATACCTCCAGTGACAGATCTCACTTCTTCCCAGAGCAGCCCAAGTTTCCTGCTAGCAGCGCTGACCTTCAGAGATTTCTAGCAGGTCTGAGGCTAGATTGTAAATTACACTAGGAAAAGAAGTAGGTCCTCCACGATCTCGACCATCCTGTGTTTTTTTATTTCCTGTTCTTCTAATTTTCCTAGTAGCACTCCTTTTGAAAATTGCTCATCTTGTCCCAGATGAAATAGAGTGGAAGGAGTCTCTCTTCATAGGTAGTGACTGTTGTGGCAGGAAATTTAGGCTTTGGGGAGGGGGTTTGGGCTGTGAGGACCCCTCCCCCCAAAAAAGCCAGAGCATGTTGAAAGGGAGACCAGGAGGGGAAAAACTTGAAAGGGTCGGAGGGGCAAGCCCTTCCCCAACCAACCCTCAAATCATGCAGGCGAAGTCCTGAGCTTGTAGGTAGTTAAAGGTCCTTTTCCCTGGAGAAGGGCGTGGCAGCCCACGCCAGTATTCTTGCCTAGAGAATCCCATGGACAGAGGAGCCTGGTGGGCTACAGCCCATGGTGTGGCAAAGAATTGACCATGACTGAAGAAACTTAGCATGAATGCATGCAGGTGTCCCTTTGGGCACCCACCAAGACTAGGAGGAGAGATGGGTCCCCAAAACAGAGAGCAAGGGCTTGGACAAGAGGCTGTCTCTGAGACCTGGGGCAGTGTGTATGTTAGGGTGGGGGAGGGGCAGTCAGGCTGCAGCTCCGCCCACCACTGGCACCCCTGCTCTGGAATCCACAGGCTATTGTAGTCTTCGGTCCAACCCCCGGTTCCCTAGGGATTGTCTCAACTGTCCTTGACCTCACATTTTTCTATTCCATGCACAGATCTGATATCACTGTGCCACAGTGGGGCAGGGTCAGGCTTGACTGCTTTAATGCTGTCACTGGCGCCATCTCACCCCAACCCCAGGGAGGCAGGCCATAGATGTAAGGGCTGCAAGCAGACTAGAAGAGAGAGGAGGCTCCCTCGGGGCCACCCTGACCCACTGGATCACCCCCCACCTGAAGGAACAGCAGAGGCTCCATCAGTGCAGGAAGTCAGGTGGCTGGCTGGGGAGCCTGGCTGAGACCTCAGGTGACCCCAACCCCAAGCCAGTGAGGTTTGATTTCCCTGTGAAGAAAGCCTGGGGGTGGGGTGGCCTTACTCTACTCAGCTCTCCGGCTGCTGGGCGCTGGACCGGGGCTCCAGAGGGAGCAGTGGGGGGATGACGGACGAGGATCTACTGGGGCTGGAAGAATCCGGAGCTCACCGCAGGCAGCTGGTCCCCCCAGTGCCATCCAGACAAAGGAGAGAACCAACATTGTGCCTCAGAGCTGGAAGACTGAGGGCACTGCTGATGCCACAACACTGCGATCCGCGTGGGTCGCGCCGCACCAGGAGCTCCATGTGCGCCATCTGACGTGCTTCCAGCATTTTCCCATTTTACAGAGGGAACAACTGAGGCTCAGAACAGCATTAGAGATACTGGAGCACCCAGGCCACCATTGTCCCCACTGCGCGGTGCGCCTTCTCAGGTGTGGCTCTTCTTTCTCCTTCAAAGCAGCCCTTTGTGAGAAGGGGAGGGAGGGAGGAGTTAGGAGCTGGTGGGTGAGGAGAGAAGGCACCAGGGAGTCGGGAGGGAGTGTCCACATAAAGTGTGTGTGACAGACAAATTGCTTCCCTGTGCCCCTCAGCCCTCCCCACCTGGCTGGGCAATAGCCGTGCTCATCTTCCTCCCTCCGCGAGGGCTGGGGGTCAGCTCCCTGCCTGGCAGGGTCCCCAACAGGGAGATGGTCCCTCTCCCCACAGGAATGTGTGTGAAATCCCAGTAACTCTCTCCAGCTGGGCCTGACTTTGGAGGGGGCTTCAGGAGCAAACCCTGTGGCGAGGGCTGGGCTCCTGGGAAAGTTAGCTGCCCCCAGCCTCCCAAACCCCCACCCCCGGCTCCTTTCTCCTCTTAATGAAAACTCAAGGTGTGCAGGGCTGGGTGGGAGGGGCTGGGAGCATGCAGACCCTGAGGAGAACGTTCCAGATGGCGGGAAGCCTGTGTGCAATGTGGAAAGTGACTGTCCTCAACCCTCCCCAAGGAGTGTCAAGTCTCTCTCTCACACACAGACACATATGTTGATATATATACACACATATACCCATACATATACACACACATACATATACACACATGCACACCCACATATGTACAAACATACCCACACACACATACACACACACATGATGTCCTAAGGTCCTCACAGACCTAGACAAGTTGGATTTGCAGATCGTGACCAATAAGGGACTAAGGAAAGTCAAAGGTAAGGAAGAGAGAGGCCACAGGCAGGATTAAAGCAGGGTTCCCAGCCTCAGCTGCCTGGGAGCTGCCCAAGGAGCAGACACATTCCCTGCCTTCCTGGAACAAATGTTTATTAAGCACTGAATGGGCACAGGCCTTCTGCTGAGGACTCTGACATGAATTAGCTCATCTCTGCCTAACAACCCTGTTGTGACTCCCATTTTACAGATGAGAACACTGAGACTCAGAGAATTTGAGTGACTTGCCCTAGATTCTACAGAAGTGACAAACTCAAGAGAGAGCTGGCCTGTCTTCCCCTGCAGAAGACCCTCATCAAGGCCACTCAGAGCTCTGTGCTGAGGACCTGGACCCCTGGGTGCCTTCCTCACTTTCATTGTCAGTGAGATGTGTGCACTTGGGCATTTTATTAAACTTCTCTGAGCCTCCAGTTAGCCATCTGTCGACAGAGGCAAAGGCATCAAATGAGGTAATTTAAGTAAAAGCATATGTAAGATCTGCTTCCCTGGTGGCTCAGATGATAAGGAATCTGCCTGCAATGTGGGAGATCCAGATTCAATCCCTGGGTTGGGAAGATCCCCTGGAGTAGAAAATGGCAACCCACTCCAGCATTCTTGCCTGGAGAATCCCATGAACAGAGAAGCCTGGCTGGCTACAGTCCATGGGATCATGAAGAGTTGGACACGACTGAGCGACTAACACTTTCACTTTCATATTATAAATGATAACATCCTGAGGTGGCCACAAGTGTAATTTGGCCCAGCATGCCAGCTTAGGAAGAAGCCAGGACTCCAGGGAGGGGAGAAGCACCAATATCATAATCACCAACATCATCACCACCATCCTCATCATCACCACCATCCACATCATCACCAACATCATCACCACCATCCTCATTATCACCAACGTCACCAACATCGTTACAATCAATATGCATTTATTGAGTAGCTAATAGCAAAATAGCAGCCATTTATTACGTATTGACTATGTGCCAGACACTGTGCTAAACACTTTTCATAATTCATGTGTGCTCCAGACAAACAGCATGGGAGTCAGACGCAAGGGAAAAAAGAGGATGGGGTTGCAGAGCTCAGAGCCCCCAGCCTCCACCCGGAGGTGCTAAAGAAAGTGATAGCAAACTGATCTTCACTTGAGTGCAGAACCACAGCAAATTCTGTGGGCAAATATAAAAGACTTTTTCTCTAATACCAACACACCAGGGCAGAGGCAAAGATGAAGTACAACGAAGCCCAGGGCAGAGGGAGAGATCAGGAGCCCACCCCAGGGAAGAGGCAGGCAGGTCTCCCAGCAGCTCTGGCTCCTAAGGTCAGCCTCCTAGATCTGGAGCCCAAGGCAAGGAGAAGGCGGAGGCCTGGCTCAGTTCGAGTCATGCTGACCAGGTGGTCATGCTGGCTGTATGGGGCTCTGTAACTCTCTCAGTTCCAGGTCTCTGAGGGGATTTCCTCACCACCTGGGTCACAGGCAAGCACCTGAAAGGGTTCTCTTCTGTAAGGACCAAGTCGGGGGGTGGAGTGGATGTGTCCCCCCTCCTTGGCAAGGAGAGAGGATATTCCCACAAACCCCCAGGGTGATGGTAGAGAAATCACTCAGCTTGGGGGTCCCAGGAAAAAAGCATTGAAATGAGAGAGAAAGACAGGGAGACAGAGCTAGAACAAGCTGAACACAGAGTTCTGGCACCTGTCTCTGGCCAACAGGAAGGAGCCACTCCAGCAGCTCTGGCCTGAAGAAAAGGCCAGGGGTACTCTGACCCTGGGGGCGGGCCCTCAGCGGTGTAATCAGCCCCGCCCCCAGTCATTCCTATGTGTTATCATCCACACCAATTCCAGACACCCACTTCTTCTGAGCTCCTGGTCCCCCAGAAACACCTGTTCTGCCTGTGCCACAGAGGCAAACAGAAGGTAGCCGGACCCAGGATAACTTCGTGGGTAGGGTGGCCAAGTGCTCTCCGAGGAGTCCTGGAAGGGCAGCCCGCAGGAGGGCCCAGGTCAGTCCAGCTCATGAGAAAGCAGTGTCTCTGTCCACAGGCAGGGGCAGCAGGAGAGAGGGTGGACCTCTGAGCCAAGTCCACCTGCTATGTACCTCTCCCCAGACTCCTGCCCTGTCTATCCCCCCTTGCACCCCATTTCCAAGCCATAGCCAATGCTTGGAATTCCCTTTATATACCCCACACCTGATACACATGTCCCTGCAACACTCCGTATCCTGCCTACCTTGTTCTTCTGCCTTTATTCTCCTGGAGAGCTCCTATTGTGCTTTCAAAACCCTATTCAGAAGGTCCCTCAACTGTGAAGCCGTGAATTCCCAGAGCTAATCATTCTCTTCCCTACACTTGTCCTGGACCTTGGACAGACTTCTCTTGAGGCATGAATCATAAAATAGAGTGTTTATTTGTGTACAGGTCTGATTCCCCCATTAGCCAGGGGCCAGGCCCCCTGGCAGCTGACACAGCACATGGCACATAGAAGGTGTCAGGATGTGTTTATGGAACTGAGCGAGGGGCAACGGGCAGACAAATGCATCCTGTGAAGCAGATGTCTGGGTCCACTTTCCACCACCAAGCAAAGGCTGGGGCTCAGGACCACTGAGGCCTGACTGAGGGGGGGTGGCAGGGAGAAGCAGACTGAGATTGTTGGACACTTGGGTGAGATCCAAAGCTCCTCCCACCCCTCACAGTGGGGCCTCAGTGCAGCAGGCAGATCTGGTTCCAAGAAGAACCAAGTCCTGGACTGTCTTGGCCTGCAGGCCCCTTGACTAAACCTAGGTCTGTGTTTATCTCCTGACTGGGGATTTTAGTTTCACATTCTGAGACCCAGAAACCAGGAATGACAGGTGAGAACATTAAGGCTTAGGGGATGACACTGGTGTAACCCCAGAGACAGGTAAGGAGGAGTTGGTTGGGGGTCATCCTTGGGGCATGAACCAGGATAGATTCTGACTCTGCCTGGGGAGGGGAGGTTGTGGGATACACTGACCAGGCCTCGCTGACTGTTGTTGTTGTTGTTTAGTTGTTAATTTGTGTCCGACTCTTTGTGACCCCGTGAACTGCAGCATACCAGGCTCACCTGTTTTTCACTATCTCCCGGAGTTTGCAAATCCATATCCATTGAGTTGGTGATGTTGTCCAACCATCTCATCTTCTGTTGCCTTCTTGTCCTACCCTCAATCTTTCCCAACATCGGGGTCTTTTCCAATGAATAGGCTCTTCTCATCAGGTGGCCCAAGTGTTGGAGCTTCAACTTCAGCATCAGTCCTTCAAATGAATATTCAGGACTGATTTCCTTTAGGATTCACTGATTTGATCTTCTTGCAGTCCAAGGGACTCTCAAGAGTCTTCTCCAGCACCACAGTTCAAAAGCATCAGTTCTTCAGCACTCAGCCTTCTTTATGGTCCAACTCTCACATCCATATATGACTACTGGAAAAAACATAGCTTTGATTATGCGGACCTTTGTCATCAAAGTGATATCACTGGTTTTTAATATGCTATCTGAGTTTGTCATAGCTTTTCTTCCAAGGAGCAAGCGTCTTTTAATTTTATGGCTGCAGTCACCATCTGCAGTGATTTTGGAGCCCAAGAAAATGGTGGCTCAGATGGTGGTGCTGACACAGGAGGAAAAGACTTCAGAAGCTGACTTGGATCCAATTTCAGCTCTTAAGTTCCTAGCTGTGGGACTCTGGACAACTGACTTAACCTCTCTGAGCCTTCTCAGTGGAATAAAGCCTATACGACCAACCTCGGCCCAGCACCCAGCCTGGCTCACAGGAGATGCTCTCTGGAGGCCCCTCGTCCCCCTCCCTCACACCCTGATTCCCAACTCTCCCAGCCTCTAAGCTCCAGCCCTGGCAAGCCCGCTTGTTTGCAGGTGATGGTCCTGCCCTAAAGCCTGTGGAGCTGGGGCTGGGGCTAGGGGGACGGATTTGTCCCAGTGTAACCAGAGAGTGTCTGGGGGCACAGTGCCAGGGCTCCAGCTGGGGCCCCCACCTCCCAGCTGTCAAGGGGAGGAGACCCAGAGACAAAGCAACTAGGGGCGACGGGGTACAGGGTGTCTGGGGCGGGAGAGGGGATGGCGGCTCCATGTGTTTGAGGGACTAGGATGGCTGAGAAGACCCCGTGGACTGATCGGGGAACGTTACACAGATGCGGGTCCCAGTGCCCACTCTGCCACTGACTGGCTGGGTGACCTTGGGAGAAGCACTTAACCTCTCTGAGCCTCATTTTGCTCACTGGGAACAGCATGATCTAATTTTGCAGGCTTGATGTGAGGATCAAATGAACCCCAAGTCAGCCAAGGCGCCGGGCAGCGCCTGGCACGCTAGAGACTTCGGGTCAGTTCTCCTCTTTGCCTACTCCTTTTCCCATCCCCATCTCTCATTTTCCCTCCACTATTATTTCTCCTTCCAGGGTGATGCCCTCCAGGTAGAGCAGGCAGGGCCCAGGGGCTCAAAGAGAACTTGCACTTATATTTTCAGAGAGTGGGACATGGACAGAGGGCAATTTGAAGAGACAAAGTCAGAGTTTTCCACTCTGGCCCTGGTACCCTTGAGGCCCCCTCTGCAGCATCCCACCCTTTCAGGCCCTTAATTTCTGTAATGACCACCTTTAGTGCCTTTACAAACTCATTTGCCTATTCTATTGTTTGCTCTGTCAGCATGTTACAAGGGCCCTTAGAAGGACAGCTGCCTCCCTTGCTGAAGTGGCCCCAGAGTCACTGAGAAGGTGACAGGTGAAAGGCACTGGGAAGCAGGGAGCGAGGCCAGGGCTGACATGAAACTGTCTCTCCCTCCAGCCTGGGTCCCACACAGGCCTGGCCCACCCAGCTGAGCTGACTGCGGCAAAAGAAAACACCTGAACTTGGTGAGCCAGGCAGGGTATCTGCACTTACACATCTCTGATGCCCAGGGTGAGAATGGTGCCTTGGAACACAGTAGATGCTCGATAAATGCTTGCTAAACCAAAAGAGAAGCACAGCCGGAAGGTGCAGGAGTGAAGGCAGGAAGGTTTGAGGATAAAGAAGAGGGACTAGGGAGGAGATGATGGTGAGTGCTAAGAAGTTAAAGCTAAGAGAAAAGGAGACAAGTTTTGTTTAATGGAGTGTGGCGCCCCAGCCCGAGAGTCCAAGAAAAGAGAGGGGAGACAGTGTTGGGGGAGCGTAAGGGTCCTTGGAGGAGTCCAGGGCTCCCGAATCCCTGTAATACACACACAGAGGCAGACACTGCCCTCCCAACAGGACCATAGCCCACCAGCTGTGGGTGGACGGATGCTGCGCCAGAGCTTTTGCAAAGTGTCTGCCTTCCAATTACTTTCAGGAGCCCGGCCAGAGGGGCTAAGGATTCACTGGGAGCCAACCTGGTACCCAGGGCTCTGCCAGACACCTCCTCCTTCAGGGCATTGGGGTGGAACAGAGAGACAGAGAGGCAGGTGCTTGTCAATCCTGCTTCAGGAAATTGGCTCCATGATGTTTATTGCAAACTGCAATTTAGCATCTCTGTTCAGGTGCTCTCCTGTTTAATTACATATAGGACAGGGGAGGAAGGAAGGAAGGAAGTGTATGTGATTTTCTCCTCAGTCCCTTCCTCCCTGGGCGTTGGGAGCATCAGAGGTGAGAAATGGAGCCCAGCAGAGGGAGGGAAGAGAAAGGCCTGGCACTGTGCTTGGCTTCCCAGGCCAAGCCTAGACCAGCAGGGCCAGCCAGAAAGCAGCACGTGCCCCTGGCACCAGGCTTAGTCCCAACAGCTTCATGGTATCCTTGTCTTTAGGAACCGCAGTGGTCCCTGCTCAGGCTGAGAAATCCTTCAAAGAACTTCATAACCTCCCAGGCCCTTCTCTTCCCGAGGCACAGAGAGGCTGGGTCACTTGCCCAGGTCATCACAGAGCGAGTTGAAAGGGGCAGCCTGCCCCAGCCTTACTTCCCACCCACGGGACCAGCGCTCCCTGAGCAATGGTGAGGTGGGTCCAGACAGTGGGCGGCTTAATCCCCCTCACCTTTGACCCCGGCCCTGTAGGTTTTTCACCTTCTCAGTACTGGACAGACTAGATTTCTCCCGAGGATCCCCATCAACCTCAAGCTCCCATCTTCCCTCTCCGAATCCTCATGCTTTCTCCCGAGCTGGGAGGGCAGAGCACCAATTAGTTCATTTGCTTGTTTAATTGGGTAGGAAGGGGAAGGAAATTAAACTCCTCAACAGGGATCTTCCAGGCAGGGCCAGAGATGGAAGGAGGGGTGAGGACCCCTACCTCTGAGCACCCCTTTGCCTTCTCTATGTTCCCCACCCCATCCCCACATCTCTGCCCCAGATCCCAAGATCAGAGCAGAGCTGGGATTCTAGGGCCCTGGAGAGCCAGACATGAGGTCTGACCTACGCTAACTGGGACAGCCCCTCCTGGAACTCGAGCATGATGGGAGAGGGGCGATGCCGGGAGAGGGGTCAGGGCAGGACACTGCCTCTGGCTCTGACGCTGTCACTTCTTGCCCACCTCTCTGCCTCCAGAAGTTCTCTTTCTCCCCCTCTCTTCTTGCTCTGTCTCTCCGTGCCCCAATCTCTCATTCTCCACTTCGGTCTCTTGGTTCCAGAAAAGCCCCTCCCCCGGGGGGGCCCAGGAATTATGGCGAGGCTCCTGGGGTGTGCCGTGGCCGTGGTCCTCATCCTCGGTGTGGCTTTCACTGTCTTCTTTCTGTATCACCGGCTGCAGAAGAACCAGCTGGAGATGGATGGGGGTGGGTGAGTGTGGACAAGCCCATCCTCTGCCCACCCGACACTGCCCCCTCCTGCTCCCTACCCCCACGGGCTGCTGCTGAAGCCCCTGCCCTTGTAAGGGGCTCAGGGCTACCTCATCACCCAACCCTCAAGGCTTCGTTCCCTCCTCCTGACTTCCCTTGTGGCTCAAACGGTAAAGAATCCACCTGCAGTGCAGGAGACCTGGGTTCGATCCCTAGGTTGGGAAGATCCCCTGGAAGAGGGTATGGCAACCCACTCCAGTATTCTTGCCTGGAGAATCCCCATGGACAGAGGAGCCTGGCCAGCTACAGTCCATGGGGTCTCAAAGAGTCGGACACGACTAAGAGACTAAACACAGCGCAGTCACCTGTGAGGTGGGCAGGGGCCATAACCCTCCTGCAGTGGAGCTGAGCCTTTAGAGGGCTGGCTGCGGGCAAGCACCACCCAACATTTACGCTGGGTTACAAAGATGCATTTTATCCTCTCAGAACTCTGAGAAGTTCGTATATGATTATAATCCACCACCTATAGTGAGGGAACTGAGGCATAGAGGCGAAATACCACGTACAAGTTCACCTTCTCATGACCTGGATCAGGGTGAACTGAGTGGGGTCCTTGCCTCTGATATGAAGTTCAATGAGGCGCCAAAAACCTGCATCATGGTGAGAAATAACTTAATGCAACGTTCTTAAAAAATCAAAATGAATGCCCGAAATCCACAATGAACAAAATATCAACACTTTAAAGACAAGCTCAGTATTACTGATTTTTCTTTTGCCTCAGGCTCTGCTATGGCTTGGCATAGCCCTCTTACTGATCTTGTCTTTACTTAAAATGTTGATATTTTGTTCATTATGGATTTTTGCATTCTTTTTTATTTTTTAAATGTTACATTGAAATATTCTTTATTGTTATGACTAAGACTTATGATGCCCCCAGAGGCTTTGCCCCCAGAGCTTTCAGACCCCTTGCATCCTGGCTCCCAGTTGAGGGCTCGGGTGAATTTTCCACTGTCCTTCAAGTCAGGGTACCTGAGACTTACTTGGTTCCTAGGCCCAGGCTGAAGGGAGGGCTAGCCTGGGCTGGACTGGCCTGGGCTGGAGGCAGAGACACTCCACTCCACCACGCTCTGGATACTCAGGAGGCCACCTGGGAGCAGAGCCCAGGCCACCCTTGTGAGTGGGGCTCAGGGACCAGTAACGGTCAGGTGGCCTGACTGGGACAGAGACCTCATGTGAGCCTCTTTCTGTTCCCCCAAAACAGGACTGCCCTGCCTCTTTCCCAAGAGCTGGAGCCTTCTCCCAGCAGGCAGAGCCACCTTGCACTTGAGGACATCCAGGTGGGCTTGGGTCCCTAAGTGAGAGGGCAGGGAGAAAAAATGAGAGATGGACCTCAGGGAGGGGCCCAACCTGGAGGCAGAGCCCTCCCAACTCCCCGAACCCCTGAACAGTCCCCAGCGCACCACTAGCCCTGGCCAGTTCCCACAAGGCCAGGTTCAGGCTAGAGACCATGGTCGGGGCCTTCCCATCTCCCACCTTGAGAAATAACAAGCCATGGCTTTTCCTACCCAACACCCCTGCTTTCCAGGGGAACCTCTTTCTCCACCTCTCAGATCATTCATTTAAAAAAAATCCATTGATGCTACGGCTGAGTCCCTTTGCTGTCCACCTGAAACTATCACAACATTGTTAATTGGCTATACTTGGCTATACTTCAATATAAAATTTAAAGTTTTTTTTTTTTTTAAACTGATGCCTGGCCCACGGCTGGCTACAGGGAGCCCACAAAGCAAAAGGCTCAGGCTGCCCTCATGCCTCCTGGTTGCTACCAAAGTGCTGAATGCAGGACAGTGGGTGCATGGGAACCTAGGAGAAGAATCTACAACCCACTAGGGGCCAAGAGGGCCGCCTGGCACAGGGCCGTGCTAGAGTCTATGCAGCCACTCATCAGCCTTCTCTTCCAGATTCTTGGCCTAGAGCTGGAGAAGCAGCAGCTACAGCAGGAAGAGGATGAACCGCAGAAGCTGCCCCCACAGCCCCCCTACTACGATCTGGGAGCCTCCCCCTCCTACCATCCCTTGGTAAGGACCCCTGAGCCTTGAGGACGCTGATCCCAGCCCAGCTACACCCAGCCTGGCCATGAGCCCAGCTGCCTGAGACAGAAGGGGGACAGAGGAGGTCCCTTGCAGTTACACCCCCACAGGCACCACAGGGCAAAGCGGGTACTGGACACTGCGGACCAGGGCAGGAGGGTGGCGCTTCCAGTGAGGACAGAGCCCCAGCCTGGTGCCCAGCTCTCCCTCCCACAGGCCTACCCACCCCGCAGCTCTGTACCCTGCACCCCAGTCCCTGGACCTGCCAGTGACCACCAGAAAGCCAGCCACAGCCCCTCCTCCTGGCCCCGCTCCCAGCTGCTCCGAGGGCCAGCGTCCACTTGAATGCCTGCCACCTCTCCAGAGCCCACTCCTTTCAGCAGACATAGGGGCAGGGGCGGTACCCATTACAGTGCCAGCCCATAGACCTGGGACAGACCTCCTGGGCCCAAAGATAACACACCCTCTCCTGGCACTGGGGGGGAGCCAGGCCTTTGTCTCCAGACTCGCCACCCTCCCTCTCGGCTGGAAGTGCCAAAGAGAATCTGTCTCAAGATGCCAAACCTTGCCCCTGGGAGGCAGCGTTCCTATCCTGGGTGCTCAGCCCAGAGGACCAACCCAGCCCCCACCTTCCAATTCCAACAGAGGGTAAGAAGACCACCAGCCATTTGTCATTCGTCAGTCAACCTGGAGGCTTCAAAGGGAGCTAAAACTCACAAAGTCCGTTCCTTAGACAGTGGCTGGACAACCTCTTCCCATGTGAGGGTGCTCACATCCCCATGTCCTGGCTGCACTGCCTGGTCCTGCCAGTTCCAACAAGGGGGCCTAGGGACAGTGCTGAACATGACTGTGTGCCAGGCACTTTGCTGAGACTTTTCAAGCACAGCTCTGTTTAACCCACACAGCAGTCTGCATGATAAGTCTTATTCTTGCCCCCATTTTATAGATGAGGAAACTGAGGCTCAGTGAAATAAAGGGGCTTGCCTGAGATTATCCAACAAGTAACAGGGGAGGGCATCATTCAAGCCCCTGGTCCCCTGGCTCCCAAGTCCAGGTCCTACCACGCAGCAGTCATGGTGACGGCCAGACCTTTGGGGGGTTTACCTGAAGAGGTTTGAAGGGTGACCACCGGCTCATACAGAGCGTCTGCAGCCTTGGGCTTCCTGCCCAGCTCTGCCACCTGGCTGCCTGTTGACTCCAGAGGCCTTGAGAGCTGCAAGGCAGTCCACCCCAAGAGCTTGGCTTTAGAGTCCTGAGTCTGATGTCACTTTGGGCCATGTCTCCAGCCCCCGGCAGGGTGGAATCTCCCACCTGGAGCACATCATCTCGCATGCCTCTGCCTCAGGACAATGAGGAAGTACAGTATCTCCAGGCCCGCAAGTGGATAAGGAAGGAGGGCGTGTGAAGACCCCAATGTTTCCAGAAGAGAGAAAGCCATGCCCTGCTCAGGATTCTCCAGATCAGCCTTCTCCTCCCTCAGCGGGGCCCTGAGTCAGGAGTCCATACCTTGTCTGAGCCCCGGGCAGAAGGAGAATGGGGGTGGAGAGGAAAAAAAAGCAGGGGTGGGGCAGGCAGTGGGGCCTGAGGCCTGGGGGCGAGGGAAGGATGATGGAAGCAAGCGATTTGTAAACTCATGCAAGACTCCTGCGGGCTGTCCTGAAGAGTGGGCCCAGGCTCGGCGTAAAAATGGTCGTGATGTAATGGGACAGCTGCAGCTGGCCCTAATCCCCGCTAACGACGTCTGGGCCCCGCTCTCTGACTGCTGCCCCCTCAGCCTGGCAGGCGCAGCCCTCCCTGGGGGTCAGACCTGGCCGCTCTAGCTTAAGCACAGCCTCCTCCTCCTGGCCCCCTCCTCTGTCTCTCCTCTCATACAAACCCCAGACTAAGCACGTGGCTCCAAACCTGTACCCTCCCCGACAGCCTTCCCTCCCCAGGCTTTGCTCATGGTGGATTGACAGAAACCTCAAATGAGTTGAAGCCTTCAAGACTCAAGACCACTTGGGAGGAAGGGCAGAGTGAGCCACTTTTCTCCCACCCAGCCATGGGCAGGAAGGGTTAGGTGATGGGTGCACTCTGAGTCTTGAACCCAGAGGCCGTGAAATGAGGGCACCAGGGTGGCTGGACACTTGTGAGAATGGCCTGTCGGGTGGTACACGGAGGTCACCTCCAGCATCCCAGGGAGACGCCAGTGTTGCCAAGAGCAGTGTAATTCCTTTCAGCTTACAGAGCAATTACGGGGCCAGGAGAGGATTTATTCCCAGCACTCGGGTTTGTTGGCGGTGCAGCTTGTATACAAGTCACATTATTGACGTTGTCATCAATTCTCCTTCCCAACAAGTAGTGAGAGGGAGCCAAGAAGAGAGCATGGGGCTCTGGAGGGAAGACTGCAGGGGGCCCCAGGGACCAACAAGCAGAGACTCCCCCTTCCAAGCCTACTGGCCCCAGTCTGGGTGGGCCAGGTCCCATGTGCCCACACACTCAAGGGCATTAAGCAAGGGTGTGACACTTCTCTCAATTTCTGCCAAGGTTTCTGGGCTAGGAGTCCACTCGGGTGGCAAGTACCATTTGAAAGGCTGGCTGGCTTGGGGCTAGATCTTGGGGAGGACTTCCAGGGGCTCAAAGGTAGATGCCTAGAGGAAGTGGGAGGAGGAAGCGCTGCCTCACCTTTAGGGAGAGGGGTTCCCATCTCCTCAGTCTTGGGAGGATAGACAGCCCAGACTAGAAGCAGAAGACTGGATGCAAAGACCTGGGGAGGGATGGAGTTCCAAAGCTTTGGTGTTGCTTCGGGTCCCCCAGGAAGGAGACACCAAAATGGGATCAGACACAGAGTCATGGGGGGAGGGACACTGGTGAAGGACCAAAAATGGAGGAAGAGTGGATGAGGAGATGGGGGAGGAAGGAAGGCTGCGTGGGGAGAGTCTTGAATGACCACACACTCTGCAGAAGCTCTGGGCAGGCCACAGAGAGACCTCAAGCCACAGCCGCGATGAGAGGATCCTCCTGTTCCGCAGGGACCAGCTGCACCAGGAACCCATCACGTCCAGCCATGGGTGGGAGCAGCCTGGGGAAGTGTGGGTACAGCACAAAAGCTGAGGTGGATCCAGAGGGGCTGCCCAGGGTGGAGATCTAAGCCATGCGTGTCCACAAGCCACCACGGGTGACCCTGGCACCACAGGGGTCTGCGCCTCTGTGATTCGGGGGTCTCTTCCTGAGAGTGTAGCCCTCGTTGCTCCAATAAGTTTTAGACCCACAACCGTGCTCATCCTCTCCTTCCCATAACCCTTCTAAATCCTCTCTCTCAGCTGTCCCCTGCCTTCGTTTCCGAGGCGTCTGAGCCCTTGATAATCACACCCTTGGCAAGCCAGGGCTACTGCATGTGTTCAGTCACATCTAAGGCAGAGGAGACCCAGGTAGCCACCCGTGTCCTCCACAGAGTCCTCCCTGCCACGTGGGTGACAGCAGCCTGATCTCCTCCCGCTGGTCAGGGCCAGTTTCACCTTCCAAGATGTCACTCCTTGCCTGCTGGCCCAGAACACAAGGAGTCCAAGTGCGCCCTGCAGAGCCCAGAGTGGCGGGGATGGCAAGCACAAAATCCCCCCATGGGGTCATTGGGGCCACTCCTGTTTTCATCCCTTGTCGTCTTCCTGTTGGGGACACAGCGCCACACAGAGGCCTTCAAGAGTATTGCCAGGGAGTTGGCACGGAGGGCATCTGGAGCAGCAGTCCAGCTGCTGCTTGATGAGCCTGTGGGGGCCGGCAGTCCTCCTCTAGCATCCAGTGGGGCCAGATTGAGGAATTAAACAGAGAAAAGATAGGGAACCCCCACCGCGTGACCTTCAGGGCTTTGTGATGACTCTGACCTCAGGTGCAGTATCAGTTTTGATTTACTGTTTTAGCAGGTGGGGGCAGTCTCGGAGGGCTCCACTCAGCTGTGTCCCGCAGACCAGGGGTTCACTCTGGCGTCAGCACGTCCATCCCAGTCCCGCACTGGGAAATTCCATGTCCCCCAGCAGTGAATTTGCCCTGTTCTCTGGGGTCCTTGCCAGGCTGTTGAATCCCACATCCTGAGAAAATGCCCCCAGTTCAGTGCGCTCTTGCTTATTCCCCCCAATCCCACCCACAAATGCCCTCCCAGCTTCTGCTAGAATTCCTAGAGAATTCCTGCTACTCCTTGCTCCTTGGACATAATCTCTCCTCCCTCAGCAGGTCCAGCTGGCCCCAGCTGGGTCATGCTGGGCTTTAAACTTAGCTATCAGCCTGGTAGCCAGGAAGGTGGGTGGGGGCAGCTCTCAGAGTGTGCCTCTTGCCTTGTAGGGTGAGCCTGGGATGATGGTAGCTCTTACTGGTTTAGGCTGGGCACCTCCGTGTGCTCTGAGGGACATATCCTCAAGAGCCTTGTTTGTTTGTTTTGTGTTGGGGGTGTTTTTAAAAATAATTGTATTTATATATTTCTTTTGGCTGTGCTACGTCTTCATTGCCGCGCGTGGGCTCTGCTCTAGTGGCGAGGGGGCGGCTTTTCGGGGGCTTCTCTTGTTGTAGGGTAACAGGCGCTACAGGTGTGGCCTCAGTAGTTGCAGTTCCCAGGCTTCCTAGTTGCAGCACACAGCCTCAGTTGCTTCACAGCACGTGGGAGCCTCCCAGACCAGGGATGGAACCCGTGTCTCCTGCCCTGGCAGGCAGGTTCTTTACCACTGAGCCACCAGGGAAGTCCGGAGACCTTGTTTTGCCAGAAGTTTTATTTTCGTTTTAGGTTCAAAGGATTCATTAATAACAGACACCTCTCATTACACACACAACAAACAATTTCAATTTTTAATAGAGGATTTTTAAGCTTCATTTCAAAATACAATCATTAAAAGCAAAGAAATAGAAACAACAGAGAGAAGGAACAGCACATACATCAACAAATTGGGCTGACAACCCACATCCAGACTTGAGCAACGCTGGAAGTCCCATGTAACAGCAATCCGGAGTCCCGATTGCAAAAGGTCCCCGGCAGTGTGTTCACCCCATGGGTGAGACTTCAAATTGCAGCTTTGGGGGCTACTTATAATCTCAGGCCACAAACAGATATCAAATCAGTTCGCACACAAAAATGCACTTCTGGCTTTCCATTAACTTTTAGAATGCTATTGGTTTTCACCTCGTGAGTCACAGGATTTTCCAGACCCCAGGGGGCTGGCCAGGCCTACAGGGGCTCAGCAAATTCCAAGACCCACTCCCTCTCTTGTCTAAGGTGCCGTTTGACTTGCTGGAAACAATTGGTGTGTTTGCAAGCAGGCACGCAGTCCAGGTAGGGTCAGAAGTCAGTCAGAGGCCTGCTCTCCTGCTTCTGAAGCCTGAACAAGATTTCCTCCCTTTTAATTTCCCTAACAGACCTCTATCCATTTATCCCCAACTCAGTTTCAGAGTTGCAGATTTTTTTCAGCTTGAGCCCACACTTAGGAGAACAAAGCTGGCGTGTCTGAGCCTCTCCAAAGCCTCTGATTCTCACTCTCAAATCCTGTGTCCACTGCTCCACAGCAGGAGGGGATGGAGCCCTGTGTAAGCTCCCTGAGGGGTCTCTGGCTCTTATATTGAACTTTTACCTGTTGGGGGCCCTCAGTTTCTCACGAACCCTCCATAAGTGACAACATCACTAAAATAATAACTAGCCAACTCTACTGTCCCTCCAGCCTCACTTCCTGGGCATCTCAAATCCTGAGTCGCTGTGCCTGAAAGAGCATCCCCTCCACCAGCATGCCCTCCCAGGCCCCTGATGGTGGAAGCTTCACCACTGGGCTGCCAAGTTGTGCCAGAGACTCTCTGGCCCTGCTTTCCACTCAGGGTGGGGCCTCCTTGCCACCGGGCAGTGAGTAGGCCAGGCCCAAATCTCCACTTTCCCTTTTACACCTATTTTCTCAGACCTGCCCAGTACCACTTGTGTGCATTTGAGGCCTCCAAGAAGAGACAGGAAGACAAGATTTGATGTCCAAGAGCTTCATTGGGAAAAACCAGTGCTGACAGATAAAGGGGAGGGAACAAGAGAAGGCAGGGGCAGACACAGGTCTGGCCTGAAAAAGGAGAGGGGAAGGAAGGGGGAGCCTCAGATGGCAGGGTGGCTCTGGGAAAGCTTGTATTGAGCCAAGAGGAGTCCTCAGGCCAACCTTAGAGAAGTCCTGCCCCCCAAGAAGGGCACTCCACTAGCACTGGGGGTGCTCAGTCACTGGCAGGAGCAGCCAGGGGACATGCAGCTCCTGCAAATGCCCTGGTGGATCCAGCCAGGTGGGAGCTGAGTTGTTGTTCAGCCACGCTCCCCACGGCAGGTCTGAGTGGTGCATTTCCGTGGCTGCTCCAGCGAAAGACAAAGCAAGGAGTATGGGAAGTCCGGGGCAAAAATGAGCTTGGGATGGAACTAATGGTTTGCCCCGGGCCAATTCAGGATGAGACTTCTACCCGTTCCCCAAACTTGGGCCAAGAGGTGTGTGCCTCCTGGGATGAGATGGGGACCAGCTGGTAAGGCTGGTGCCCAGAGCCAGGGACACACCTGGCCTATGGGGTGTTGGCTCCCTGATCTCTAGCCAAGGATTCCCCCAGTCCAAGGAGGAGTCTCAGAGTATTGCTCCTTTGTCTCTTTGTGATGGATTCTGTTAAGACAGAAGGCGAAGTGCCAGGGCTTCCAGGGCAGCCCCACCTGTTTTGGAGAACTCCCCTCCACTCACCTGCATGAGATGGTCCCAAACCAACTTTGCCATCAGCCCACAATCTCTCAGCCCTCCGTGGGGATCAGAGCCCAGCCTGCTCCATCCAGAAGGCACTCAGTTGGGAAGAGCCCATGTAGAGAAATTACTGGACGCTGGTGGTCTCTCAGCAGAGAACCTCAGTGGGAATTCCACTGAACCTCAGTGGGAATTCCCTGCCTGAGTCTGGCAGCTCCAGGACAACCCCAGCCTCAAATCCACCTGACGCACCTATCTCTAGACATCCTTGTGATGACGGGAAGGTTAAGAGGTGAAATCCATTCATCCTGCCACACCTTGGGTGTATGGAATGGGGACACGGTCAATGCATCCATTGCTGGCCTCCACAGGATAGTCTTCACCCCTTCCCAGAGTGCCAGCCACCCTCCCACCTTACGGGAGTCCTGACTTGTGGAATCCACACTCTGCCTGTCTCCAGGGCCCCGCAGGGCTGAAGGGAGTCTGGGCCTCTGCCCTCAGCAGCTCGTGCTTGCACACTGCCCTGCTGACCTTGTGCCCAACTTCCTGGCCCTTGGCTGCCTTCACAGACCCTCCAGCTCATGGCCAGGGAGCCAGGAACTGCTTCCCACCTGTCTGTTCAGCCCCCTTCCCCTTCCTTCTGTCACTGGCCTCCTGTACCTCCAACCTCCTCCCCAGGGCCCCTTCCACCTGGAGAGGAAGTGCCTCCTCCACGCTCTCCTGGCTCAGAAGGCACAGGGGGCTGCCGAAAGAAAGGCCTCAGGGTGTGACTTTCACATCTGAGAAATTGGGAGCTAACTGTGCTAAACTTACCAGGGCCATGTGTCCCTGGTGGCTCAGATGGTAAAGAATCTCCCTGCAATGCAGGAGACCTGGTTTGCTTCCCTGGGTTGAAAAGATTCCCTGGCGAAGGGAATGGCGACTCACTCCAGTATTCTTGCCTGGCGAATCCCATGGACAGAGGAGCCTGGCCAGCTACAGTCCATGGGGTTGCAAAGAGTCTGATTCGACTTTCACACTGACTTCAGCTTCACTGATGGACACCGGATAGACACTGCTGAAAGCAGGACACTCGGCCTTCCCACTGCATAGGCAGCCCCACCAAGGGGCAGAGACAGGGGAATGCCTCCCATGGCGAGGAGCCTCCTCCCTGCCCTCCAGGCCGGGGGAGTCCTCTCTCCCTCGGCCCCCGCTCTGTGGACAGGTCCATCATGGGCAGCGAGCTGAGGAGGAGGCGCATATGAGGAATGGTCCAGGGATGAGCGCTGGCAGCACCTCAGAGATCAGGGACCACTTTGCCAAAAGGGAAACTGAGGGCCCTTGAGGGGAAGGAGCTGGGCACAGCCACAGAAGGGGTCATCAGCAGGGCTAATGCCCATATGTGCCAGGGAGTGTCTCTGCCTTTTTAGCTTCATGGCAGCCCCTGCCCTCAGAGCACTCTTATCTAGTAATTTCCAAGTCAAGACAAGTCATACAGAGCCACCAAAGAGCTCAGGGCGGAAGTTGGAGTCTGCATTCTAACAGTGATGATTCATGTAACAGATCATTTTAGTCCCCCATTTTATAGATGAAAAACTAGGCTCGGGTGGGTTAAATAATCTCACCAATTGCAGCACGTGGCCTGGCTGAAATTCAAAGCCAGGTCTTCTGACTCCAAGTTCAAATTTATGCCCTGCCAGCTATTCCATGTGACCTGGGAAGGCCGCATCACGTTCCCTTCCTTGGCCTCAGTCTCTTCCCTCTCCAAAAGGAGAGGGTTGGCCCAAATGGTCTCTGACAGCCAACTGCAGTGGGCCCGAAGCAGGGCCCACCCTCCTCTGCCTAGCCCCACAGCGGTCCCAGGGGATACAGCTTAGCTGAGCACTCAAATGCGTGCGGCCGATTTGGGAAACACCTTCTGCAAACCCATGTCTTCTCTTCTGTCACTGATTGATTTTTCCCTCTGGTTCTCTCTCTCCCTCCCTCCATACCACACGATCCTTCCTGGTTCCCTTTTCTCCTCCACGCACACACCTCACTCCCACACCTCCCCATCTCATCCCAATGCCTGGCTCTGGGACGCTTCCTCCGGTCCTTACTCCCCCTCCCTCGCGGCCTCCTACCATCTCTCCCTTCTGCCTCATTCCCAGAGCTCTGGTCTGAAGGACACCGACATCTACTATGCAGAGCTGGACACATCAGCCCTGGAACTCACGTCCGGGACACGGAGCACCATGCTGGGGTCTGAAGAGGTTGTGGAATATGCCACCATCCAGCTAAGCCAACACTAGAGCATGACCCCTAGTGGCCCAGCCTGCCTGTGGACCACAGGTACACCCCGCCCTCCATGCTTCCCAGCTGCAAATGCCCAGCTGCATGGAAGGCTGGCATGACGCAGAGCTGGGGGCTTCAGCGATGGACAGCCGGTAGGGGCGAGTGGTGCAGTGCCAGAGAGGGGCGGGAGAATGAACCAGGAGCCCAGAGGTCTGGAATGTAGTTGCTGCTGCCACCAGTGTGCTGTGTTACCTTCATTTCACCTCTCAGAACCACAGTCTCTCCTCCTGTGAAACGAGGTCAGAAATAATCTCTAGAGCTCTTTCCTCCTCCTACGGTCCCCGCTTATCGTTCTATGGCTCTGATGGGCACATGTGCCTCCCAGGAGGGGCCTCACTCCCTGCAACACCGATGCCCCTGAGCCCTCAAGGCACCTGGGTGCCACACTTTATTTTCCCTCCACAGGTCAAGGCTGTACACCCACATTTCCTCCTGACCTTGACCTCCCTTGGCTCAGCTGAAGTTTGATTCAAGCAACTTCGCTGAGCAGCTGCTCTGTGCCAGGCACTGTGCTGAGGCTCGGGGTTCAGAGAGGGACAAGGCAAAGTTCCTGCCCCTTGAGAGCTTCCCAGCAGAGTGACAACCCAGGGCCCCTGAGCTGAAACCGGACAGCTAGGCTCTGCAGGGGATGGGAAGCAGGGATCTCTCCACAGGACAGGTCCTGAGTCACGTGCAAGCCACAGGGCTGAGAACTCAGATATTGACTCTGGAGATGGTGAGGTCGGAGGGGTTTTGGCCAGTGTGTGAGCCTCCTTGAGGGGTTAGAGGAAGCAGAAGCCCCCTCAGTCTGAGAAGGTACACTCACAGGGCTGCAGACTCCGGTTAAGGGTCCACCCCTCCTCCCAACCCCTACGAGTTACAGGTGAGGAAACTGGACCTCGGGGCATGTACTTAAGCTGATCTGGGAGTGAGCAGGGTGGGAGAGAATGGAGGAAGGGGCAGGATGGAGAAGGGAAGAACGAGCCAGGAGAAACATGGCAGTGCTGGGCGTGAGAAAAGTCCAAGACTCATGAGGGCTGGCATGGCGGGAGGAGCCAGGAGGGACTCACTCGGTGGCTTTTGCAAATTGTTCCCCCACAACCAGGAGCCAGTCGGGTCCTGGGACCCAAGAGCCAGGACTCTGCTCCCCTACACCACTGGTCTCCACCCCATGCTCCTGCAACCCACCATCCCCCTGCCACCTCTGCAGATAGAGTTTAGCTGAGCCTCAGTCCCCACCCCTGCTGCAAATATGGAGGCGTGGAGACCCAAAGGGATGCAAGGACCTCCCCCAGGCCCTGCACAGCCCCCCGTGGGGAACCTGCCACTGGAATCAGCTGTCTCCCTACTCTGGTGGGCCCTCCTCCTTCACCAAGGAAGGGGTGCTGCAGGCCTGAGGAAGGGGCTGGGTGCCATGTGGGATCTCTGGCCTCCCTACCCTCCCAACCAAGGGAAGCAACTCAGATATTGCAGAGCCTTCTTGTGAGGTCTGGGCCCTGGGGAGGGGCCCCATGGGAGGAGGGCCTGAGGCTTGCAGTGAGGGAGACAGGCTGGGGGAAGGCAGAAAAAAAGCCATTAATCCCATAAATCCTAATTTGGAAGCCCTCCCGGCCTCTCTGAAGTGCAAGGAGTTGGGGTGGATATAATCCTGGGCGCTGCTGGCAGAAACCCAGGAAAGGGAGGGGTTCTGCCCCCTCCCTCTGCAGGCTCTCGCTGGGTGCCTTCCCCCACCACCAACCCTGGTCCAACACTCCCACCATCAGCAGAGCTAAAGGTGCCATCCCAGGCCCCAGGGAGGCCCTCTGTTTGGGTCCAGTATCTGAAAGGTGCTGGACTAGGGTGCCCAGGACAGAGGAGAAGCTGCAAGGAATTGACAGCTTCCGGGGAAGCTGGGCAGCGTGGGGAATGGGAGCAGAGCTAGTGACGGGGGCAGGGGTGGGCTGGGGGCTGGGGGCTCCAACCTGGTGTGGTTCGGTGGAGCGAAAGGAGGCTGCCTTCGGAGCAGGGAATTAGCTGGCTTCCCGCCACTGGCCCCTTCCCACCACGCGCTCTCACTTCCCTGCTCCCAGCAGCCTCACAGGAGGAAGGAGGATGGCTGACAGGAGCAGGTGCACGGGATGGGTGCGGGCAGACCCTCCCCACAGCGGCCCCCGCCCCCTTGCCTGGGCACCAGCCTGAGCCATAAACCCCAAGAAACTTCAGGATGGGAGCTGCTCGCCTCCCCCTGACCCCATCCCTTGGGCCATTTGATGCCTTCATGAAGCCTTGGCCAGAAACTTGTTGAAACCTCCAGACCATTACACACCAACCGTCAGCAGAACTAACCAGAGAGATGCCTCCCCTGGGAGGATGGGGGAGGATGGCCGGAAGCGGGGGACCCGTGGGCCCCACAGCACACAATCCAGACTCCCTGCAGAAGAGGCTGGAAGCTGAGGCCCCAGAAACTGCCTGGGCCCCCTCTGCCCCTCGCAGCCCATCCCGGTCTCTGCCCCGGCCGGGTCAGCCCCTCTGCCTGCCGCAGCACTCCCTGTCCCCAATCCGCGTTCCCCACCCACCTCTCCCCACCAGCTGCCTCACCCCCTGTTCTCCTCCGTCCACATCTGTTTCCCTCTCCTGTGCCTTCACGGGTCCCCACGCCCTCCCTCTCCCTCCCACTCTGGCCGCCTCTACCCTTTCATCTCCCCCCTTCCCTGAGCCCTCCCCCACTGAAGTTGCCGGTTCCAGAGGCCAGAACTTCAAAAGGAGATCAAAGCTGTGCTCCCCCATCAAAGACCAGACTCTGCCAGGAGCGTCCCCCCACAACCCCCTCCCACCCCCACCGTGTAGACTGTAACTCTCCCTGACAGGCCAGAGTCCCGCATCCCAGCACCCCGGGAAGTACATTCTCTGCCAGAGCCTGGGGCTGGAAAGGCCACGCTATTTGATGGAAAGCTCCCAGAACTTGGGATTGCTTCAAAAAACAAGCTGGAAAAATGATACAGCCAGCTCCTCAGTGGCTGTGTGACCTTGGACAAGTCACTGAACCTCTCTGATCCATAGCCACATTGTGTGTTAAATGGGACTATAATCTACTTTATAGGATTGTTGAGTGTATTAAAGGAGGCAATGGGGGTGAAATATCTAGTACTATGCCTGTCTTACAGTTGGTGAGCAATAGTAGTTGCTCTTAATATTACTGCTATCATAATATTACTCCCAGGGCTGGAAGTGTGTAGAGACGAGGGCAAAGGTGTCCAGGGAGTAAGGCCTACTGCTGCCTGTAGGACAGAAGTCTTAACACCCCAAGGGGTCACTCAGCACACAGGATCCACTTGAACCCAGACCTCTGCACCTGATCCTCACCAGGATGTAGGGACCGTTTGAAAGCCCCCACCAGACACTTGGCTCTCTCTCCAGCCTGAGCTCCCCTGCCCCTGCGGCCGTTTCTCACTGCGCCTCTGACCCCCAAGTCCTCACCCTCAGCCTCAGCCCAGCGCCCCATCCCTCAGGGGGACGATGGCGTCTCGATGGGGTGAGAGGTGGAGCTGGAAGGTCCAGGCTGCATTTATGAAACTTTTCTTGGCTCCGAACATCAGGGAACTTCAAGAAGACGTGACTTGAGTAAGTCCCTAAACCTCCCGAAGCTTGTTTTCTCATTTGTAAAATAAGGGGTTAGCTGCCTCCAATCCTCCTTTGGCAGCAGACTCTGCATACATTATAATTTTAAAGAACCTAGGAGGCAGAACTCAAGGCCCTCCGAGGCCCCTCCGGACGGGGAGACCAGGCCCAGATCTTCAGTCTGCAATGCTTCCAGCAGCCAGCAGCCCAAGTGCCCACTGGAGCCTTGGCTGGTCCTGCTTTACCGGGAGTGACTGAGGCTCCAAAAGTGGCGGGACCTGCCCCCAGGCCACACGGCCAGCTCCGGCCTCTCTCAGGCCCCTCTCTCTAAACCATCTGATGGGGCTTATCCTTCCCAGGTTGTCAACGGGCACATGACAAGCTCAGAGCCAAGGTATACAGGCTGGGCTCAACACTGCTGGCCCGGCCCCCACCCCACAGGGGCCCACTGAACCCTCCCTTGGATGCCTGCACCCCTTCCTCTGAAGCTCCTGGATGGCGCCCTAGCCCCAGGGCTCCGGATAACAGCACCCCACCCACCCTCCAGATCCCCTGCTCCCCCAACACACTGTGAGCTAAGCAACCTGCTGCTACCTGCTCCTTGACTCAGCCCCCACCCCCACACACACATCCCAGGGCCCCCTCATAGGGACTGTTGCAGAGATGGAAGAGCTCTGCTTCTGCTTTCTCCAGCACAGCCACCAGCCACACACTGGGATGTCAGTGTGTTCTTATTTTTCATTTAATGTAAACAGACACACATGGCTAGGGGCTGCCATCCTGGAGGGCACAGGCAGAGGCACCACCCAAACACCTGGCCTCTGCCCCTCTTCTCCCCAGGCACTTCCAGGAGCAGGGACTGTGGAGGTGGGTTTATGGGACATTTGGGGTGGCGAGCTGACCAAGAGAAGTTCCTGCACCTGGGCTTCCCATGCTAGGCCAGCCTCCTCAGCTGAGCTCCGAGTGGCCATTGCCCAGAGTGGGCAGGGTGGGAGGTGGAGGGTGGAGTGATGCCCACCCCCCTACCCCCACAAATCCCTGCAGGGGTGTGTGCAGCCTGAGCACCCTCCCAGGCCCTAATTAGTCTTTCCTTCCCTTCCTGAGGACAGCTTTTGCTCCCGGGACCCCTCACCATCTCATATGTTCTTCCTCCCTTCTAGACCTGGAGGAGGGTGGGAGGACCCCTGGAAGGGGCTTGGTAGACAAATGGCCCAAGTCTTGTGTCTAGCCTCATGGGAGGTCAGGAGTAGTGGAAGCCAGGCAGGCCATGGAGGAGAGGGCCAGGGAGCCTTTCCCAGGGCCAGTCGGGCTCCTCCACTAATTGGCCTCAGTGGTCTTCAGAGGCCAGTGTGGAAGCTGCTGCCTTGGCCTCTCCAACCCAGTAAGACCCAGGGAAGTGGGCATGCGGGGAGGAGCTCCCCCTGCTGGGAAGTCCTGGGAACGTGCCCCTGCCTTCAGGCCCTGCAGCCAGGAAGCCCTCTGCCCCAAGGTGAGCCCCTCCCAGGGAAGCCACTGGAGGACTTTCGGTGAGCCTGGGAGCAGGATGGACTGACTGGGGACCCCAAGACACCCAGGCCAGGGCTCAGGGTCATGGGGAGCCAAGTGAAGGTCAGTTCAGGTTCCCAGTCACCCCACTGCTACTAACACTTACCCAGAGAGACCCCCACCACTTCTCCTTCCTCTCCACCATTCCTCTAGACTCTTCTCAGCAGCAAGGGGAGGTCAGTCACAGACAGACCTGAGTTCAAACCCTGCTCTGCCACGTGCTGAAAAGTTCATTTGGATTTTTCCATAAGATAGTATGGAAAATCCCAAATGTACTTTCTGGCCAACCCAATACTTGCCAGTGGCCATGCGTGAGTGGGTTCACTCCACTCACTCCAGGGCTGTTGTGGGGAGAGTAACGACCCCTCCCACATTGTAGGGGGGGAGGGGTGGGCTGGGAGGGGCCCAGTGGGCAGCAGGTCCCATTACCTGCTATTCTCTTCCTGGCCCTCCCTCTTCCCCTTCTCTCTTTCCCTGGAGCTCCAGGATGAGCCCTGCCAGGCCCCTGGCCCTCCAGAGCTACCCTTACCCCTGGGAGGACCACTGCCTGGAACTGGCTGCCCACCTGTCACCCCAGGCCACTTTCCCCAGTCTCTGCGCACTGACCTCCCCAGAGCCTGTTACTTCTAATGACCACCCATGTAGAGGACACTGCCACCCCCACCCCGTACTCACCCCAACCCCCACATGCTGCTCTAGGCCAGCCCAGAAGAGGAGCCTCATCCTGCATCCCAGGCCCTACCACCCAGACCTACAGAGCCCTCAGGTTGTACTTCCCTGCAGCACGCAGCTGGGTGAGCACTATGGAGTCTGGGGAGTGGACGTGCCTGAGTGTGTACCTCTCCCTCCACCACACAGTCCGCACCTCTCTCTGATGCTTCCAGACAGAGCCTGAACCCTGACTCCCCCTTCAGCATCCCTGAAGCCAGGCCCAAGACAGCTGCCCCTCCTCGTTTGGGGGGCTGACTATTAGGGTCACAGGAAGAGGACAGCAGAGCTGACCCCATGAGGTTGCCCCCCCAGCTCCCCAGCACCCGCTAAATTACCCCCAAACTCAAATACCAAGTTCCTTCTTCCCACTCCTCACCAATTCAGGCATTGTAGGCAAGTCACCTAAAAATGAAATTAAAAGACACTTGCTCCTTGGATGGAGAAGGCAATGGCAAGCCGCTCCAGTACTCTTGCCTAGAAAATCCTTGGAAGAAAAGCTGTGACCAACCTAGACAGCGTATTAAAAAACAGAGATATTACTTTGCTGACAAAGGTCTGTATAGTCAAAGCTATGGTTTTCCAGTAGTCATGTATAGATGTGAGAGTTGGACCGTAAAGAAGGCTGAGAACCAAAGAATGGATGCTTTTGAACTATGGTGTTGGAGAAGACTCTTGAGAGTACCTTGGACAGCAAGGAGATCAGACCAGTCAATCCTAAAGGAAATCAGTCCTGAATATTCATTGGAAGGACTGATGCTGAAGCTGAAACTCCAATACTTTGGCCACCTGATACAAATAGCCGACTCATTAGAAAAACCCTGATGCTGGGAAAGATTGAAGGCAGGAGGGGAAGGGGACAACAGAGGATGAGATGGTTGGATGGCATCACTGACTCAATGGACATGAGTTTGAGCAAGCTCCAGGAGATGGTGAAGGACACGGAAGCCTAGCGTGCTGCTATCCATGGGGTCTCAAAGCATCGGACATGACAGCAACTGAATAACAACACCTAAAAATGCCAAGCCAGAGAACAGGAGTGGATCACCCCCAGGGCAGCTCAAGAAAGCCCCCCTCTCCTGGATAGGCTCAATCTCTCTCAGAATTCCCAGTTTCACCCAGATCAGACCACAGGTTCTGTTGGCCTCACAGAGTTTGGGATGTCTGGCCAGGTCCCCTCACCCACCTTCAGGGAAAGAGATCCAGGAAATCTGGGGGATCCCAAATTATGAGATCCCACTCCTGCAGGAGGTACACAGTTTCTGTTCCAACCTGGCTCTCCTCCCACTGGGAAAGAGCCAACCCAGGAAGCCACAGAGAGGTTCCCACCTTCCAGCAACCTCAGGTCCTCAGGCCTGGAGAAGGAATGCACCTCCAGAGTGTGGAGTATGTTGACTGAGAGGGCCCTGAGGACATCTGGGCTGGGCCCTATAAAGCTGTCACTTGCCCACAGGCTAGCGGGCCCTGGAGAGCTGGGAAGGGGCAGCAGGGCCTGGCAGTCCCAGGCCCCAGATCACTGGGCCAGGGTGTCAGAGTATCGGTTTATCATAGTACTACATCCTGATTTCTCCAAGGCAATTTTTTCCCAAATGTGGACAAGACAGAGAAATATGGGCTGCCTGGTATAGCAAGGTGGGCTCAGAATGTCTGTACACTGGTGCCCTGAGGTTCAAGTATAGTTTTATAGACTCTCTCTTTGGTTTTATTTCAGCTCACATCATTTCTTTGAATGTAGAAAAGGTGCTTATTGAAACGTTATGAGTAAAAGAGATAGAGTTGAAAGGAATTAGGAATAGTCTGTATTGTTAAATTGGTAATCGAAAGGTTTGTAAAAGATAAAAGGTTAGATCAATTAAATCAAAACCAAAAAATAAAATTTAACAGAAATGAAAAAAGATTTAACAGAGACAAATGTAAAGTCCTTCATTTAGGTTCAAAATTCAGTCACATACATTTAGGTTGAGAGACCCCTGGTTTATTTGCAGTGCACGTAAACTATTTCTCATGTTTAACATGAGTTAGCAGCTTTTGAGGTTTGTTTAAATTGGTAGATAACAACCCAATGCCATTTAATGGAGCTGTTCAATGACTACATCAATTCCTCCACTGTTTGTTTGTTTACTTGACTGCTAGTTTATTTCCTTTATTTTTAAATGTTTTTGCTCTGTTAGCCTCAGTATTTCCACCCTACCTTCAAGTTAGCTCCCCTCATGGTCACATGATAGCTGCCACAGTTCCAGGCATTACATCTAGTCTCAAGTTTCTAATAGAAGAGACCATGTAAAGACATGTGTCTTTTTTAAAAGGGAAGAAAACTTTCCTGGAAGCCCTAGCAAGTTTCTCCTTCACTTCATTAGCTAAAATTATGTCACATTTTCATGCCCTTGTCAAAATCACTCACTAGGAAGGAAAATGGGCTCGCCACAACTCCTTAAACCAGTTATGATTCTCCCTTTGACACAAGGAGGAGGGTGGATACTTGATCAAAATCAAGTTCCAAGTTCAGAAGGAAGAGAGGAGGTGACAGAAGAGGTATGATTATGTAACCAAAAGTACCTGCTCTGATGTCAATGTCATTAGAGATGTTCAAAACTGAATAAAACCTGCCAGAGATATCAGAGGAGATTCTGGTAGTGGGTGAGAGTTGGATGTGATGACCTTGAGGTCCTTTCCAGTCTAGAAGATGTCAATCCTCTATAATTCAATAAGTCCACATGGCTCACAAGTATACACATTTCCCCAACCAAGGACCACGTCTTTGGTTGAGGTCAATGAAGTAGACTGAAGGCAATCTCCACTTCCCAGGGATGCCCCTCAGTTCACAGTGCTCACCCTTCTCAAGCCCCTCTTCTCTGTCTCCTCTCCATCACCACATCTGGGCACCCCAGGCTATCTCAAAGCTGAAGTGAAGAAACAGGTGAAAACAAAGCAGGCGCTGATCTCAACCTTCTGCCCAGGTGTGGGCTGCAGCTGCTGCTGCTGCTGCTAAGTCACTTCAGTCGTGTCTGACTCTGTGTGACCCCATAGACGGAAGCCCACCAGGCTCCCCCGTCCCTGGGATTCTCCAGGCAAGAACACTGGAGTGGGTTGCCATTTCCTTCTCCAATATGTGAAAGTGAAAAGTGAAAGTGAAGTCGCTCAGTCGTGTCCGACCCTTAGCGACCCCACGGACTGCAACCTACCAGGCTCCTCCATCCATGGGATTTTCTAGGCAAGAGTACTGGAGTGGCTTGCTATTGCCTTCTCCAGGGCTGCAGCTAGGGAGGGAATTAACATCCACAAGTAGCAACAGACACCTGTGGAGCCACTATTGTGTGTAAGACAAAAGGAATGAAAGCTAAACTGTCCATTCAATTTCTGATTCACAGAGCTTACAGTATAATTGGAGGCAGGAGATAGAAGAATACACAGTTGGACCAAAAATTAGTCATTCTGTGTTCATAAACCACACGTGAAAAACAGCCAGGGTTCTTACATTTAAGGTGAAAAATAGTAATCTCAGATTAGCACTCGGCGACAGAGGACAGAGATAAGACAGTAAATGTTCAGGGAACACAGGGGAAGAAGAGCACTGTTATTAAAAATAATAGTAGCTGACAATAGCAACAACAGCGGACATTTCCAAATACAGTGAGACTGTCCCTTGCTTGGAGACTGATGCCAGCAGCTGTGCATGCCCACCAGGAAGGCTGGGTGCCAAGGGAAGGTATAGGAGACATCCCACACCTGCTTCTGTAAATGTGTGCCCACCTCACTTCCGATGAGATTTTTGTATCCTTGACAAACATGAAGTAGGACATTACTGTGTGTTTGAAAAATAGCAACTCCCAAATTTCTAAGAGTATCCTAGGTATTGGGCTCAGTGCTAGAAGCTTTCGGTAAATTATCTAATTTAATTCTCAATGATCCAAATGCTCTCTTAAAGTCTTTTAGGACTTTGAGATTCACCCTTTCCTTTAACCTTCAGATAAAAATGGTTCCCCTCCCCCGGCTCTCTGAGATTCCTGAGGGTCGCCAGGTCTTAGCATTTTCATGATTCCCTCTCATTCCTGTGTGCTCTTGTCTCTCAATCCTGTTCTGACTCAGTTCTGGAGTTCATGCCTTTTTTGTCTTCTTGTCAATCTGCAGAGGTGGGGTACTTAACCAGAACCTGGGGTGGGGGCGGGAAGAACCTTGGAAGGAAGGTGGGGTGGCTCTGCCTTTTCCTTAATTTCCCTCTAAACATCACTAACATAAGACAAAACTTATAAAGAGAAGTTTACTGAAAGTTGGGAGTAGCTGGGGAAAAGACGGGACTTTTCAAAGCCCAGCAAACAGCTGGAAATTAAAAAACCAGACCTGCTACTCCTGTAAGCTCCCCCTCCACCAGGTAGATCCCCCAACTCCTCCCTTCAGCCTCTGCCCTCCATCCCACACTGCCAGACCCTCCCCACACCTGCCCCGCTTTGGCCCCCTCTTCCCAGATTTCACTCTGACTGGAGAAGGCTGGCTGGAGAGCCTTGTCGGTCACACTGAACTGAGCTCAGTTTCCCTCTGTGTTAATGGAGGTCAGTGTATTTCAGACTGCTGTGAATCAAGCATCTTTAGCTGGTTGGCGTTCTCAAGCTAGGTAGCAATTGCTGGCAGAGAGACAGGAATCTTTGTTTTGAAAAAGGACACCTATCTCTACCACTGACCACCATTAACACAGGGGGAAACTGAGCTCAGCTCAGTTCAGTCAGTTCAGTCCTGTCTGACTCTTTGCGACCCCATGGACTACAGCATGCCAGGCCTCCCTGTCCATCACCAGCTCCCAGAGTTTACTCAAATTCGTGCCCATTGAGTCAGTGATGCCATTCAAACTGAGCTTAGAGTGGTTAAAAATGTGTCCAAAGTCACAGAGTTGGTGAGTGGTGCGGTCTGGTTTGAACCAGGTGCGTGGGTTCCAGACCACCCCTTCTAACTATGACGGTAATCTTCAAAGAGGCGAGGCTTGAGGGAACCTTGAGCGAAGGAGACTGACAGCGGGCAAACACCTGAGGCAGAGCTGAGGCCTGCTGAGCTAAGCAGAGGCGGGCCCTCGAGGCAGAGAGCGGGAAGCGGCTGGAAGAGAGGGCAGCCTCCATGCCGGGGTGCCCGGGAAAGGAGACGAGGGAGGAGACTGAGAAGCTAATAAGGAGGGACAAAGCTAATGGCAGAGTGGGTCAAATCAAACAGAAGGAGGGAGTTTGGAGGGTGAAGGAGAGAGAGGCGCCAAGGGTCATGTCCGGATTTGGGATGCTCCCTGAGATGGGTGATCATGGTGGGAAGGCCGGGAGCGGCCGGCGTTTACAATGTGTTTGGCCAAGTGCCCGCGTGGAGACGGAAGCGCCCCTGAGGCTTCCGCCCGGAGACGTCCGCAAGCCGCTCCATGTATGGGTCTCTGGCTCCTGAGGCAAGCCCGCACTGGAGAGGCGGTCATGGGCCTCTGGATGGTAATTAGAGCCACGGGAAAATGACCTCACCTTGGGAGAACGTGAGAAAGAGGAGGCCAGGGCCTTGCACAGGAGCGTCCCAGGGAAGGGCGGGGCCCAGGCAGAACAAGAGGAGGGGAGGCTGGGCGGCCAGAGGGACGGGGCTGCGCAGGGTGTCCACGGTGGGGAGGTTGGGGGTGTTTCCAGGAGGCAGAGGTCCATGTTGTCGAGTGCTGCTCCAGAAGCATCATTCGTTGGATGCATGTATAAACAGAGTACCGAATAGTGGGAGGGTGGTCTTCGGAGACCACTGATGATTCCCCTCAGAGAAATAACATCTGAGAAGTGAAGGATATGGAGGGGAAGGGATAGATGTTATCAGAAGAGACAGGTAGGGGCAAAGGAGAGAGGGTTCTGTTTGGTTTTGGTTAAGAGGGTGGTGAGCAAGGGTAACTGATGAAGGGAAGGGGCCGGCCACCGGGTGGAGGGGGTGTATTTGGCAGGAGTGAAGATGCGGATGGGGACAGACCAGAGAATTCTGAGGCTCAGGGACAGAGGGTCCCACTAGCCTCTCCTGAAAACAGGCCCCGTCAAAAGCATCTGAATCCACAGAAATCTGTTAGAGATCTGGGCATGAATCCACAGCCCCAGGAGTGTGATGGAAGGAGCAGAGATGCCCCTGATGGGACATCCTGGCCCCTTGTGAGGCCAGGCTGGAGGAGGAGACACAGTGCTCAGGCAACGCAGCTAGGGCTTGGGTCCTTCAGGTCCTTCTGTGACTTCCCCCAGCCCTGAACACAGGAACCCCAACCAAGCTCTCTCACCTCTCTCTCACCTCCCCCAGCCAGGGGCTGTTTACACGGCCCTTGGACTACCCGCTTGAGCTGCCCCTGCTGGTCTGCATGGACTTGGGCTTCTGTATCCCTCTGCCCTCTGGGGCTTATGTGTGTGCCTACAACTTCTGCCTGGGTGCCGAGTATCCTAGCTCCTGGCCCCTCGATCAGGGGTGTCCCAGAGCCTTGGTGCCCAAAGGATTCAAGTCCTTCCTTGAGTCTGCCTCCCTACAGCTACCTGGGAGATGCCTGACACCCTAGCTTCTCCAGCTTCCCGTCCATGTCCCCACACTTGGTTAGTTCTCAGGCAACCCTGTTTCTCCACAGTTACATTGGTGGAGAAATGTAACTTTATTGAGCACATGCTGTTCATTTATTCATGCGCTTAATGCTTTTGGAGCACGCCTGTGTATTCCACACTTCACTGATCACTGGGGATCCAACCGAAAACAAGACAGATTCATCCCTGCCCTTGTGCGGCTTGCATCCCTCTTCCCTAATGTTGTGCCTGACGTTTGGCTTCCTTTATCCTATTTATTCTTATAGCAACCCTGTGAAATAGACATTAATACCTCCATTTTACAAAAAAAAATAAACTGAGGGATTTCTCTGGTGATCCAGTGGTTAAGACTCAGCACTTCCGATCTGTGGTTGGGGAACTAACATCCCACATGCCATGCAGTGTAGCCAAAAAAAAAGAAAAAGAAAGAAAGAAACTGAGGTCCAATGTGATTAAAAATTAAACAGAAAATAGGTCACAGAACCCTCATCTGCCATCTTCAGAGGCTCTGCCTTCTCCAAACAGAGCTGATCCCAAGTTCTCTACATTTGGAGTCTCCCAGTTCCCTTCTTTAAATTGACATCTTCCCCTCCTCCCGTTTCCTCCCTCCTCTCCCTTCTCATGCTTCTTGGAGGAAGAGGTGAGTTGTTTGAGTCCCAGCTCTAACTGGCAAACCTGGAGCGAGTTATTAATTTCTCAGGGCCCACATCCCCTCCTCCCTGAAATGAGCGGGATCTTGAGGGCCCTGCCCTCTCCAGAAGGCGCTGGAAGGATTAAATGGGGTCAGAGATGTGAAAGTGCTTTCGTCGAAGGCACTCACAGGCAAGGGGTTATTCTTATCAAAACCTTCTCTAAGCGGAAGCCCTGGGATCAGCAAATTACTCATTAAGGTGCATTGCAGTCACTGTATTTCCTGTCTCAGGCTGTTTACACTGCAAGTCCTTTGCTCGCTGTGTAATGAAAGGGTGTTTCTCTTCTGAAGGAATTTCAGGTGTCATCTAACACGGAGTAAAAGGAAGTGAAGCCTTCCTCACACCTCTGAGATCCCAGACAAGGAGGAATAGAAAGACAAACACATGTCAAGCATTTATTACATCCCAGGCACTGGGCTAAGCACTTTGTCCACAGCACCTTCTCTATTTCTCCCAACTCTTTAAGACTAAAATACTACTAGTTTTACTTTACAGAGAAGAACATTAATTAATCTGAAATTACAAAGCTTTGAAGTGGTGCATTTAGGACTTGGACCTAGGCCTGATTCCCAAATGTATGCTTCTTCCACTGAGAAAAACCCAGTCCTGCCAGAAATCCCTGCTGGAGCCACCTCCTCCAAGGCAGCTTCAGCAGTGTCACTCTGTGATAACCTCTGATTTGCCTCCCTTCCTGCCCTGTTTCCGACAACCAACCCTGGGAGGATACAGACTGTGTTAAACTCATTTTCATATTCCTAACCGTCAGCACGGTTTGCCTGGGCCACAGAAGTTGAACGGTTGATGGTCAAAGAATAATTTCTGTCCTAAAGATAAAATCATGACTCTCATACAAATATAAAATCTGTATCAAAAATCTACTTAACTCATTAATTAATGAGGACACCAGTGAGATGCTACAACTAGTTCAAAGGAAAAGTCAAAGAACCTTAGATATGTATGTCTTTGACTACTTGGACTGTCATAACAAAATATCACAGGTTGGGTGGCTTAAACAGACATTCATTTTTCATAGTTTGGGAGCTGGAAGTCCAAGATCAAGATGCCAGCAGGGTCCTTTCTGGTGAGAGCTGATTTCTGTCTTGTAGGAGGCTGACTTCTCACTGTGCCCTCACATGGCCTTGCCTTGGTCTGTGCCTGTGCAGGGGAGGGGCAGAGAGAGTGAAGCCTCTGGTACCTCTTCTTATAAGGACAGTAATCCTATAGATCAGGGGGCCCCAGCCTCTGGGTCGCACACCAGTACTGGTCTGTGGTCTGTTAGGAACTGGGCCATATAGCAGGAGGTGAGTGGCAGGCGAGCGAGTGAAACCTCCTCTGCATTTACAGCCGCTCTCCATCACTCACGTTACCTCCTGAGTTCCACCTCCTAGCAGATCAGCAGCAGCATTAGGTTCTCATAGGAGCACAAACCCTAACCCTAAAGTCAAGATGAAATATCCTGAGATTGCCACAAAATAGAGATAAGGTGCACGATCAACGTAATGCACTTGAATCATCCCTGAAACCATCCCTCCCCTCGCATGGTCCATGAAAAAATTGTCTTCCACGAAACTGGTCCCTGGTGCCAAAAAGGTTGGGAACCACTGCTATAGATCAGAGCCCCACCCTATGACCTCATTTAGCCTTAATTACTTCCTTAGAGTCTGTATCACCAAATACAGCCACACTGGAGGTTAGGGTTTCAAAGTATGAATTGCGAGAAGGGAAGGTGGACACAAACATTCCGTTGTTAACAACATGCAAATAAGGAATGCTGAGATGAATTTACAAATAGATGTAAAATGGGTCTGTCCACAAGCAATAATAAATTGACTGACCACAATTAAATTATGTTTTTAAAGACAACAAGCATTTGCATTATTATCAGTTTTCTGCCACTTCCAGAACTGTAAAATAGTTCAAAGACAATGAAAAGTTGAAAAACAATCAAGAACGTGCTAGTCAGGACACCTAATTATCTTTTTCATCTATTTCAGCCTTTCACGGTGTTTCCCTATAGAATGAATCAGTAAGTCAGTAAAAGCAGTGGTCTGGGCTGCTGCAGGAAGTGTCCATTCCCCAGCTATCGCCTGATTCTGTCTCTCTCAGATTGCATTTTTGCACACGTTTGTTATCACCCTATTTCCACCAGACAAGGAGTGGTCTCACAGCCTGGCCCCTAGGCCTTTCAACTGCCAATCAACTCCCACTCACGGTGATACTAACACCCCGGACTCACACCTACAGCTGCCTGGGGAATAGTTCCTTTGTCGAGACTGGAGAAAGTAGGCTGCATCACAGTGTAAAAGGCAGAGGGCCTCTCATGTCAAGTAGCCAACATCAAAGGCACAGGTGGGCTGGAGAGAGGAGGATCCGGCCATGACTGAACTCCCTAGCCGTTCACGTTGACACCAGGGAAGACCTCCACAGACCAGAAAAGAGGTGCCACAGTCCTACCAGAAAGGGACACCCCAGGTCACTCGGGCTCCAAGGGCAACTTTACCAACGGGCACTTTGAAAAGCTTCAGGTCTTGCCAGAAGCTGCTCCTGACTTAGGACTGACACTGTGAGAGAAACACCAGGGATGCGGAGGCGTCTTCCAACGCAAGTCAGTGGAAAGCAGGCCCCGGGGTGTCTAAATGCCAAACGGAGCCCCACTTCTAGCTCACTGAGAAATTCAGCCTTGACTTCAGGTTCTCTGGAAATCCAAACTTTGCTCTGGGCAAACGATTTCTGATGCCTTTCTCTTCCTTCCTTTACAAAGGTCAAGTTCTATCTGCGAAAATTGAGTTTGTGGTGCAAGTACATGGTGTTTAATACTAGAATAGTTTATGCAAACTGGAAAATGTTCACATCGGCATCTGACAGCCTCACATCTCTGGCCTGGACTAGCAATAGCCTGCAACCAGCTTGCTGGTGTCTTAGTTGGCTCCAGCTGTTGTAATGATGTACCTTAGACTGGGTGGCTTATAAACAACAGAAATTTAATTATCACCCTTCTAGAAGCTAGAAGTCTGAGATCAGGATACTAGCATGGTGGAATTTTGGTGAGAACCTCTTCCAGGTTACAGGCTTCTTCTTGTATCTTTACATGGTGGGAAAGAGAATGCTCCTGGGGTCTCCTTTATAAAGGCACTAATCCCATTCATGAGGGCTTCACCCTCATGACCTAATCACCTCTCTAAGACCTAGCCTTCTAACACCATCACATTGGATGTTAGAATTTCAAGTATGAATTCATGGAGGGACACAAAGATTTAGTCTGTTGCAGTGACCTCCAGTCTCACCTCCCCAGCTCATCCTACACTAATGCCAGAGTCATCTTTCTAGACATATTTGGCCTTATCATCATCCTGCCTAAAACTTTTTGATGGCTTCCAGTCACCTGCAGGATAAAGTCACTGATATACAAAGCACTCCACAACCAGTCCTGCTCGCTTCCCCAGCCTCTTCTCTCCTCACTTCCGGACCCGCTCCAGCATCACCAGCTCCTAGTAGATCTCTGCTCACCCCAGGCCATTCCTCCATGCCCTTACTCATGATGTTTCCTTTGCCTAGAATGTCCATCTCACATTCTTTCCCCTACCAACTCCTTTCCCCCTGGAGGCTTGGTTCACATGTTCTCCTTTCTTCCCCTTCAGTTTTCCTTCCCCTTGACATGAGCCCTCTGCTCCAACACGCCCATCATTCCTGCTAGTATGTCTGCTTCCCCTTCTACTAGACTGTGAATTCCTTGCAAGGAAGGATTGTTTCTTGTGCTGAGTTAGTCTCCCCCCAAAATTCATGCCCACTCAGAAACTACAAACGTGACCTTATTTGGAAATAGGGTCTTTGGAAGTTGCAATTAGTTAAGATGAGGTCATACAGAAGTAGGATAACCTCTAAATGCAATGTGACTGGTGTTCTTTTAAGAAGAGGGAAAGTTGGAAAAAGACACCGAAAGAAAGCTATGTGAAGACAGACTGGAGTGATGGCTCTGCAAGCCCAAGATCAGCATGCATTGTTGGGAGCCATGAGAAGCTAAGAGTGAAACATGGAACGTGTTTCTCTCTTGAACCTCAGAAGCATGACCCTGATGTCACCTTGATTTTGGGTTTGTAACCTCCAGAACTAAGAAAAAGCGTATTACTATTTTTTCTTTTAATATTTCCTTTTTTAATTTATTTGGTTTCACTGGGTCTTAGTTGCAGCATGTGGGATTTAGTTCCCTGACCAGGGGTCAAACCTGGGTCCCCTGCATTGGGAGCATGGAGTCTTAGCCACTAGAAGTTTCAAGAATACATTTCTATTTTATTATTATTCTGACTGCGCGGGATCTCTGTTGCAGCAAGCAGCCTTCTCTAGTTTCCAACTCAGTAGTTGTAGCAAACTGGCTTAGCTGCCCCACAGCATGTGAGGACTTAGTTCCCCAACCAGGGATTGAACCCGTGTCCCTTTCATTGCAAGGTGGCTTCTTAACCACTGGACCACCAGGGAAGTCCCACATTTCTATTGTTGTAAGCCACCTAGTTGGTGGTACTTTGTTACTGCAGCCCTAGAGAAAGAACAGATTTCCTATTAGGGTCCCTAGCCTGATGTTTGACTCACCAGCATGTGGTTGGTAAATGTCGAAAGAAAGAAAGAATGAAGTAATGATCCTACAATACTACTGTCTGTCTCACTCTCTGGTCTCAAGGAGCTGCCAAGGAAGGGAAGATAAATTCAGGGCTAGAGGGTTTCACTCTGACCAAGGAAGGCAGGCTTAGCCAGCACATCTTTATTGAGTACTTAGTATTCGTTGCTCAGATGTCTCCAACTCTTTGGACCCCATGAACTGTAGCCCGCCAGGCTCTTATGTCCATGAAATTCTCCAAGCAAGAATACTGGAGTGCGTTTCCATGCCCTCCTCCAGAGAATCTTCCAGACCCAGGGATTGAACCCAGGTCTCCTGCATTACAGAAGAATTCTTTACCATCTGAACCACCAGGGAAGCCCACTGACCAGGTGCAAAGGGCTCTGCAAGGTGTAGTGAATCAGACAGGGTTCCCGTGCTGACAGAAATGAACTAAACCCATGGATAGTTCAGCCATTACCATGGGTGGATCTGGCTTGACGTCTAGGTGATGCTCCCGTCAGTGAGGGTGACTGGAACAGAGCAGCTGGAGGAGGTAGACATGTGGGTGCAGAAGAGAGGTTTTTAAGGACACAGACTCCAAATATGAGACAGATATCATGGATAAGAGAGATGTATTTCCTGTGGCTGCAAGAACGGATATTTGAAATTCACAGAGAAACAGATTAAGGGTCAGTCTAAGAATTTTCTAATAGGAGGAGAAAGGAACTAAGAATGTTGAGTGTGTGCTCTGTGCCAAAAAAATCAAATGTGGTTTATTTGTACAATGAAATAGTACTCAGCCATAAAAAGGAGTGACACGTGTCATCAATACAACACAGATGAACCTTGAAAACACTGTGCTAAGTGAAAGAAGGCACACAAAAAGCCACAACTTACATTTAAATAAAGTAGGCAGAATGGGCAAATCTACAGAAATGAGAAGTTGATGAGTGATTGCCTAGGAGTAGGGGTGTTGGGGGGATATAGAGTGGCTGCCAATGGGTACCAGGTTTCTTTCTTTTGAGGGTGATAAAAAATGTTCTAAAATTGATTATGGTGATGGCTCCACAATTCTGTGAAATTACTAAAAACCACTGAATTGTATACTTAAAAATAGTGAATTTTATGGTATGTGAATTATGTGTCAATTTGGGGAAAAAAGTAAGCCATTAAATGGTTTTAAGCTGGGAAGTGACATTTTTCATCTGCATTTTAGAAAGAACGTGCTCTGGCCACAGAGTAGAAAACAAACTGGAAGCAGAGAAATCCTGACAGTTAAGAAGCTGTTACAGAGTCTTGATGAGAGATAATGGTGACCCAGACAAAGGAAGCATAGTGCAGATGGAGAGGAAAGGTCAGATCCAAGAAGCATGTAGGATGGATGCAGCAGATTTAAATATACAGTCAAACCTGAGATGTGCAGAGATACGAGTTTCTTTATAATTGAATTCAACTTCGTTTTGTGGTGGCTTTTAAAATGTCCTCAAAATATTTTGACAGTCATTCCTTCAGAAGGTGGAGTCTAGTTCCCCTCTCCTTGAATGTGACCAAATTTAGTGACTCACTTCTAACTAATAGAATGTGGCAGAAGTGAGGCTACATTAGTTCCAAAGCTACATAATAAAAGGCTCTCTCTCTCTCTCTTTCTTACTGCCCGCTCTGGGCAAAGGCAGCACCGTGCCATGAGGACACTAAAGCAATCCTGTGAAGAGCCCAGCATGGACAGGAATGAGCCCTCCCACCACCAGCCAGCACCAACTTGCCAGCCACCCGAGGGTATCGTCTTAGAAGCAGATCCTCATTTGCCCAGGGAAGTCCTCAGATAAAATCCCAGCCCTGAGCCTTTGGGTTTCCCAGCTGTGGCAACAGTCTCCACTGAGTCCCTGACCCACTGAAATTGTGACAGAAAATAAAAGTGATTGCTGTACTAAGTCACTAAGTTTTCAGATCATCTGTTATGCAGCAATAAATAACCAATACAGTGCTGAAGCCCTATGCCTACTGAGAGCAGAGAACAATTAACCTTGCCAAGTAAATAGAGTCACTTCTTTTTGAAAACTTAAGTCTCTTTGGGGTCAACACTCAGATTCAAACTGATTTGAACTCAAGAGTCCAAACTCCCTATCAGGGCTCCTGGTTTTCTCTACTCTTGCCCTCTCCCTAGGATGTCTCGTTTGTGGGAGTTTTATGTAACATCACGGCCCTGAGCAAGGGCTCCCCTGCCCTCCCTTGAGGGCTGGCTTGTCCTCTGTGGCCCTTGAGCATTGGTTTCTGCCTCTGCAGCATCTGGCACTGAAGTGGCTATGGGCCAGGTGACCTGTTTTCTGTTTCCCAGATGTTTAGTTGTTGTTGTTTAGTTGCTAAGTCATGTCCAACTATTTTGCGACCCCACGGACTGTAGCCCGCTACATGCTCCTCTGTCCATGGGATTTTCCAGACAAGAATACTGGAGTGGGTTGCCATTTCCTTCTCCAGGGTATCTTCCCAACGCAGGGATTCAACCTGCATCTCCTGCTTGGCAGGTGATTTCTTCACTGCTGAGCCACCAGGAAAGCACATTCCCCAGATGAGGCCACTCTATATAGTTAGTTGTACACATTGTGATTGTACAGAGGGTTCTACCAAGGGGCTGAATGGGAACTTAAATGCAGCTGTGCCCTGCTCACCAAGCTGAGACAGTCCAGAGGAGAGGATGCTTTGGGTAATTCATCCTCCCAGAAGGAGCGCCTATTTACAAATCCCACAAAGGCATAGATCCAGACATCAGCCTTCCCCCACCCCCATCCCTCTAACAGAGACCCCACCTCCCAGGACAGGAAAGAGTAAGGAGTCTAAGGCACTCACACCTCAAGCACAAATTTAAGGCAGTGTCCCCAAAACCCAGAAATCAACATCGATAATATTTTAACATAGTATTTTTAAAAATCAAATGAATGCTGAAAATCAAAATGAAATATCAAAAGTTTAATAGAGACAAAATCCAACCCATCTCTTGCACGACCCTGTCTCACTTGCCTCACTGTAATCCCAGCCCTTGTTCCAATAAAACTTTATTTATAAAACCAGGCAGCCAACCGCAGGGCCATGACTTGCCAATTTGATTTTTCTTTTAAGTACCACAGTAAAGTATTATTTATCTTGATTATCCAATCACTCACCTGCTAGCCCTGGCTTGTCCCACCCACCCTCATCTCTCAGATTGGGTGCCACTCTGTATTTCCTGGATTCCAGTCACAGACCAGGAACCAAAAGGGTAGCAGAGAAAGGCTGCCACCAGAGGCAGTATCTCAGGCCCTCTCCCTTCTGCTCTGCAGTGTTCAACTCCTGCTGGTGCAGGGCATTCTGGGAGTTCCAGAGAGAAACAGGGCACAAACTGCCTTGGGCTGGGCAGACTCCCTGGGTGGTCTCCAAGTGAAAACTGAGGGTGGGGAGGACAGAGAACACCCACCAGAACTCCAGCTCTCTGTCTCGTTGGGCTCCCCAACTTCCCAGGGAGGAGTGTCTCCTTGTCTGGTACAGCAATTACTCTCAAGCCCCTGACCTGTGGTTACTGCTTTTTCATTTATTCATTTAGCCATTTACTTCACAGTCAATCCTCAGTCTCTACTATATGCCACAATTTGCCAGATTCTAGAGATACAGAGAAAAATTCTAGTTACTGATGGGTCAAACGGTAAGAGACAATGACATTTATAATAATTGAAGTCTTGTATATAAAGTGCAAAACTCAAAGTGTGTTCAGGCTTAGTTGTGGCAGGGAAGAGAAAGTGATTGCCTCTCTCCAGAAGCCTCAGGACAAGGGAGGTTTGATCCCCAAAGCCAACAAAGAACTTGAATGAGTAGCAGCAGTGGAAATAGAAGTAATAGGATTGATATAAACAGAGAGAGGCACGTTAGAGGGCTTGCATGCATGCTCAGTTGCTTCAGTTGTATCCGACTCTCTGCCACCCTACGGAATGTAGCCCGCAAGTCTCCTCTGTTCATGGGAGTCTCCAGGCAAGAACACTGGAGTGGGTTGCCATGCCCTCCTCCAGAGGATCTTTCCAACCCAGGGATCGAACCCGTGTCTCCTGAGGCTCCCGCATTGCAGGAGTATTCTTTACTGCTGAGCCACCGGGGAAGCCCTCTGAACCATTAGAGGGCGTAGTGAAGGAGGAAACAGAGCTGGACTCCATCTTAGGCCAGGCTGCGAACATTAGATACACGCATGGTCACCCTCCCAATGGACTCTGAACTTTGTGCCCGGTGTCTATAGAAATGGCATACCAATGGAAAACCAGACCCCCGGATTAAAGAGCCTCAGGACTTGGACTCTCTGTCGCCTAAAAGAATATGCTAATTATCTCTGTAACAGAACAAAGTGGTAAATTCCATCATGTTTATCGGGATAAGACCACAGGTCGATTGATAAATGTCCACTGTTTATCTAGTCTTGTGACACATAAATCACCGGTTAACTTTGATCGTATCTCTCTTTTACCTTGTCCAGATTAGTTTCAAGGAATTTGGGGAGGTGGGTTTGAGCAAGTACACTTAGGGTATATAAAGTGAAGTGAAAGTGAAGTCGTGTCCGACCCTCAACGTGCCCATGGACTGCAGCCTTCCAGTCTCCTCCGTCCATGGGATTTTAAGGTTTTCACAAAACCTGGTCGGGGTCCTTGGCTAAGAGGAGACTCTGCCTTGGGCCCGCCGGTGTAATAAACTGCACTCCACTACCTGCATTGTCCTTCTGAGTGAGTTTGCTTCCCGGAATGCGTGGCTACCACAGCAGTATTAGGCAACTGACCAGAGCTTCTCTGTCACCTAGGGACAATCTAACACCCCTTTATGATGTTGTTAAGAGCATTAAATGAGATACATCAAACACTCAACACAACACCAAGCTGACAGTAGGCAACTGTGTAAGCACAGTGTTAACCCTATTACCCATTCAACCTTCAGTCTAACATTGGAAGCATTGCATGAGAATAAACGTTTAGTTGCACGGATAGATTTTCGAACATGGAGAAGGTTAATTCAATCAACAGTTAAGCATCTGCAACATCCCTAGAGACTCTACGGTTCACTTCTTAAAATTCAATGATCAGTCCTGAGTTTAAGCTAAGCCTTTTTGGAATTTAAAGCTAAAACTGTTTCTCTCTTAAGCGCTAGATCTTGCCAATCAAAATTGCTTTGCTCATAGACTATTGTTATCTGCATCTGAAAAATCCATTCAGCAATTCAATTGCTGTCTTTGTTCTAGGCTGGAGCCACCCTCCCCAGAGGCAATGATGCCACTGACTCAGTGGGTACAGGCTACCCTGTGTCGGGGAACCAAACTTGCCATCTCAAAGTGTCTCTCTGGCCTGTGGATTATTTTGAATGAAAACAATCCAGGCCCAAAAGACTCAAACAGAAATCTTGACCTTCTCCCTAACTGCCTGGAAGATTTAGAGAGAGGACCCATTATAAGAATAGAATTAACATCAGAAAAATCCAGGCTGGGTTGGGGGGTACTTAGAGACCAGAGACCACTCGGTGTCCTATTGTCTCTGCAGGGCCCAGAGAACATTTGTTTACCAAACATTTGCTTTTCCATCTCCTTGTGAATTCCCTTCTTCCTTTTTGAAATCTCAAACCACTGCCCCCAACAACCTCTTTTGTCTTTAGCTGAAGACAGTATTTAAGGTGAAGGTTTCAGCCATTTTGGTGAGTCACTCGGTTTTTCTGGGTCTCTTCCATGAATACATGTTATGAAAATTTTACTTGATTTTTCTCCTATTAATCTGTCTCACATCAATTTAATTCTTAGACCAGCCAGAAACCTAGAAGGGTAGAGGAAAAAATTCTTTCCCTGTCCCAGCAATAAGACACATTGGTCTAATATTTCAAAACCATTATTCAGTCCCTTAGGAAACCAGTAAGATTTAAGGATGAGGCTTGGTTGGATAAGGGATGAGAGAGGCTTAGACCCAAGGGGCTTAATTTATAGAAAGGTTTGTCTTTGGGGGGATTTTTTTTGTTCCTCCCGGGAGAGAATAAGACATGCTGCTAAACAATTCCACTTGGTGAGAGGTGAAAGTGTTATTCTCTCAGTTGTGTCCGATTCTTTGCAACTCCATGGACGGTAACCCGCCAGGCCCCTCTGTCCATGGAGTTCTCCAGGCAAGAATACTGGCGTGGGTTGCCATTCCCTTCTCCAGGGGATCTTCCCGACCCAGGGATCAAACCTAAGTCTCTTGTGTCTCCTGCGTTGCAGGCAGTCAGTGAGAAGTAGGAGAGCATATATTTACTGAGGCTCTACCCTGTGCCAGACTCTGTGTTCAAAGGGGAGCCCCCCTCCCAAGGACTGGGGTGGTTCTACTTCTGTGACTTCTACCTGAGGCAGCTCATGGGGACTTTGGGGCGGCTGAGAGGGGACGGGGAATAGAATTGTCCCAGCTCTTGAAAGGTTAGAGTAAGGTTACTGTGTGGTTGGGAATTTTGAAAAGTGAGCCTGTATTTTCGCCAGGATTCCTAGCATTCAAAACCTGCCCTGTGGACACTGACTCTGCTATTTGTGTTTTCTATTCCTATTTTCTATCTTTCAAATACAGTGATATTTGAAAATACCAGCCTGTCTTTGGCAACATTCAGAGACCCAAAGAAAGGATTTCATTTCAGCTTGAGCTGAAGTTAAAATGGAAAAGTTGTCCCTTCTCTCTTGGGCATGGAGAGGAGGGGACTGGTCCCCAAGGGAACGTGAGGAGCTAGGGAGCAGCTCAGCTACTGGGGAGGCCTCGGGGGATGCAGAAAGGCCCGTCCCCCCAGCTGAGCGGTTCAGCTACTGTTCCCTTCCTTCCCTAGGGGGTCCCTGAGCACCCCTCCTTGCACTGGAGCTAGTCTCTTCAGCTGAGCCAGCCTGAGAGGCTCTGTTTCTGTTACTGCCGGTCACAGTCCCTGACTCGAAGAACGTCTTAGCTCAAAGGCATGATTCTAAGAGTGAGGATTCTTCTGCGCTGAGAGAAAAAAAAAACCCTCCTGATCCTGCCTTCCGCACAGCAGGCCACTTAGTCCTTTGTTCATTCCCCAAATATCTATTAAGTGCTTACTGTGCGCCCGGCACCAGGGATAAGAACAAATAAATAGAGACACAGCCCCTGCCCTGAGGAGCTCCTTTCCAATGGGGAGGCACATGGGTAAGAGGGTTGGGTGAGCGTCACAGGGGGAGGCAGCGAGAGCCCCAGTTCTGGAATTCCCTCCTCGGAGGCACCAGCTCAGCCCGTTAAAATTAACTCCACCAATTAAAGGCGTCGTTAGAAGACAATGCTGCCTGTCTTCCTCTTTATTTTTAATTGCAGGGCCTGGCCTAAAGTTGTCAAACCATTTATAATTAGAGCAGAGCCTATGAGCAGGAGGTCTGGATTGGAGGAGAGAAGCAGGGGTGAAGAACACAGAGGCTCCCTGCCCAGCGCCCCACCCCCAGTCCTCTGGGCCTGGCCCCAGGGGCCCCTCTGCCTCCATGGCTGTGACAGGCTGCTGCCCTACTAATGGACGGAGTGGCTGGTGGGCGGGCACTCTCCATTCGCTGCCCATCCCCTCTCAGTGCTCACCCTGATTATAGTCATTAGGGAGTCACTCTGAGCGATGGGGAGACCGGTGGGTGGTACATCAGTGGCCCAGAAGATGGGAGGCAGTGGCGGCGTGAGGTAGGACCAGCTTGGGCTGGAGGACAAACACTTGGAGCAAGAGTGGCGTGAGAGGCTTCTCTCCTGCCCTCTTCCCGCAGGGAGGCACCCATCTCACCCAGGAAACAGCCCCCACTGGCACAGCACAAACTGTGAGAGGCAGCCAGTCCAGTGCACGGGGCTCCAGACAAAGGGGGTGCCCCTCGGTCAGCCTCTGGGCCCCACCAGCTCAGCTTCACTGCACCCTGCACCCAGGATGAGAAGCAGGGTGATTCATGGCACTCTTGCCACAGGCCAGAGCCAGGGAAAGGGCTGGGAGGAAAAGGCCAAAGTAAACGTGCTTCCCGGGTGGTGCCAGTGGTAAAGAATCTGCCTACGATGCAGGAGACGTGGGTTCAATCCCAGGGTCGGGAAGATCCCCTGGAGGAGGGCATGGCAACACACTCCAGTATTCCTGCCTAGAGAATCCCATGGGCAGAGGAGCCAGGTGGGCACAAAGAGCTGGACACGACTGAAGCAACTGAGTATGCGTGCACTCAGGAACATAGACCCCCTTCCTCTCAGGCAAGCCACCCCACTTACCTCCACGTGACTTTGGTGCCTTCTCTGCTCTGCCAGTCACCTGGTGAACGGTTCAGGTTAATGGGTGGGAACTCCCCTTTCTGCTCCCAACTAGTTTCGGGAGTCTTTGGCAAAGGCTTCCGCGATAGTAAAGACAGTGAGAGTATTTTGGATGTTGATTATGTACCAACCACTGTGCTAAGCACTTCACAGGCATTTTCTTGACTCTTGTAACGGGGTACTATTATTGCCCCCACTTCTCTGATATGGAAATACACTTCAGAGACACACATAGCAAACAGAATGCAGGAGTGAGGACAGAACCATTCAGTCGCAGGAGGACAGCCTCTTGGGTACCCCCTACGAATCTTAAAATAGCATCATTTTCTCCTTGCCTCAAAGACTCTATTCTGAGATTAAATAGCCTAATATAGACTGATGCTAAAGCTGAAACTCCAATACTTTGGCCACCTCATGTGACGAGTTGACTCACTGGAAAAGACTCTGATGCTGGGAGGGATTGGGGGCGGGAGGAGAAGGGGATGACAGAGAATGAGATGGCTGGATGGCATCACCGACTCGATGGACATGAGTTTGAGTGAACTCCGGAAGTTGCTGATGGACAGAGAGGCCTGGCATGCTGTGATTCATGGGGTCGCAAAGAGTCGGACACGACTGAGTGACTGAACTGAACTGAACTGAACTGAACAGAACACCATGTTTAAAACAGTGTCTGGCATATCATAGGCGCTACATAAACACTAGCTATTTCTATTAATACTCCTAATATGATGATAATAGTAATGCCACTTTGTCCAAAAGGTTGGGCAGTGCTGGGTTAAGTAACTTGCCCAAAGTAATACAACTAAAATGTATCTACTTTTAATATGCTATAGATTTCACTTCTATATAATTCACTTCTATATAATACCACTGCTTACTTATGTGCAGTGTTTATTGGCTCCCCAACTAGAATGTGAGCTCCACAAAGGCAGAGATCTCTATTTTGTTCACTGCTTAGAACTGGGTCCAAAACACAGAGGGCCCAATAAATGCTTTCAAACGAGTGAATGCACTCCAAGGTTTGTAGTCCTGATGACCATACTCTAAGGCAGCCTTCTGATCTGAGACCTGCAGCCTCCTTTTAAACTCAGTCCAGACAATTCCTGATCCAGAAGGTAAAAAACAAACAGCAAAAATACAGAAAACAGAGGAGCCGAAAAAACACCCAGTTCCCCTAGTCCCATTAATAATAATTCCTTTACTTAAATGAGATTTGTGAATTTCCAAAAAACATCTACATGCATCACCTGGTTTTATTATCCATAGATGTCTTTACTATCTCCAGTCTACAGAAGAAGAAACGGATCCACAGAAAGGACCTGACCTGTCGGCCTGTCGCTTCCCGTCCCTCCTCTGCAGGGCCCTCCCTATCCCCCCACCCCACCACCCACCCCGGGTTCCCACTCCCTGCCCCCGCATGCTGCTGAGCATGTGAGCGTCCTGGCTTCCTTTCTGCTCTGCTAATTATCCTTTTAACTCGTGCTGGCGTATTTTTGCTGCGCGATCTGCGGGTTTATTTTTATCCACCTCTCCATAATGGTATCAGGCCTGTTACTCAGGGAAGCTCCCAGCTCTGAGCTGCTCCCCAATTTACAATCGCAATTATGATTTCCGACAGAAACACATGCAGCTGGCGTCAATTTTAAGCAATATTTTGATCATAATAATTAAAAAAGTAACTTATGGCATGCACACATTAGATAAATTAATGTTATTCCAAGGCTCTGCTGAAAGGCGTGCATGACAGAAGGAAGTGGAAAATGGTGCCCCTGCTCTCAGGCACCGGGGAAGTCCATCTCCAGCACCCGCTCGCTCACCTAGCTCACAAATTAACTTTCACATGGAGTTAAGTAGCGGTGTGTCCTTCAAGTGGAATGCTGTCTGTCCCCATCCTCTCCCACCTGTCGACACACTTGAAAATGACGGTTATTAAGGTATTTGGTTATAAACAAGCACATTTTCTTGTCACTGCTCCCCGGGCAGGACAACTAGCAGCTAAAAGGATGCTCACATCTCTCTCCAACTTGATGTCAAGCTCAGATGAGAGCAGGACCTGAGGGCTGGGGGCTGGGATGGGAAAAGGCTAGGACTTCTGACAGCCCTCCTTCCCCGGGCACAACACACAAAGCACATAGAAGCACCTTGCGCTCATTCATACCCAGGGAACCACACACACACGTGCTCACACACATCCACCTGGCCCAGACATGTGACTCACACACTCTCACACTTCCAGCCACATCCACATATTCACGTAATTTTCTCGCATTTACGTACATCTGCTCTTACACATGACTCATGATGGTCACAAAACACTTCCATCCACAAAAAAGTTCACATACATGCACACACATACACAGGCACCCACACACACAAACGTACCTGCCCCCAAGCACACAGCTCATTACCGTAGACATCCTTACACCTCCACCCACAACATGCCGGCAGACAAGAACACACAGGACCAAACACATACCTTGACTTTTGGGTGTCCTGTACATAGCTTGCTGTTCACAGACACAGGATCCATAACAACAAACAAGGCCTGCACTCACGCCATGAAACTCCAATATGCATGAACACACACGGACACACACATTCCTCATTCCCTCACACCCGGCCCTCTCACTGCGTGGGCAGGGCACCCACCCACGCCACCAACCTGAAAGCCAGGCTTGTTGTCGTCGTTCAGTCGCTCAGTCGTGTCTGACTCTTTGCAACCCCGTGGACTGCAGCACGCCAGGCTTCCCTGTCCTTCACCATCTCCCGAAGGCCAGGCTACAAGGCAGCTTTTCAACTTTTGAGTGGTCCCCAGGTTGGCTGCTCCCCAGAGAGAAAAAGAGACAGATGCAAAAACTTTTGCACTCCAATGCTAGGACCTGTATCCTTTCTGAAACCCACCCAGGGTTCCCAGCTTAGGTCCCATGAACCAAGGGTCCCAGGCCATTCTGTTCTTACCCTTGTTAGGATGAATACATAAATGGCTGTGGATGAAGGAGAGGAAGGAGGAAGTCCCATTCATCATCTTTCAGGAACAGTTTACTTTTTAAAAAAATTACGATTGTCACTACTTTTGACAAATGATTTTTAAAAATCTATCCTTTTAATACTAAAAAGTTGTTTTGGAACTTCCCTAGTGGTCCAGTGAGTAAGACTCTGGGCTCCCAATGCAGGGAGCCGGAGGTTCTACTCCTGGCCGGAAAACTAGATCCCACATGCAGCAACTAAGACCCAGTGCAGTCAAATAAAATAAATAAATAATTTTTAAAACGTTTTAATTTTTTTAAAGTACTGCTCCTGCCCCCTACTCCCTAAACCTGAAGGTACGGAATCTTCAACATGGCCAAGTTGAGCTTCTCAGTGTCTGAATCAGAAGCTTGAATTCAAATCCCGAGTCCACCACTCACTGATGAAATGACCTTGAAAGCGTTAGTCGCTCAGTCGTGTCTGACTCTTTGCTACCCCGTGGACTGTAGCCCGCCAGGCTTCTCTGTCCATGGAATACTCTAGGCAAGAATACTGGAGTGGGTAGCCATTTCCTTCTCCAGGGCATCTTCCCAACCCAGAGATCAAATCCGAGTCTCCTCCTTTGCAGGCAGATTCTTTACCTCCTGAGCCACCAGGGAAGCCTGAAATGACCTTGGAAAGGGCTTAATGTCACTGTCCTCAACGGCATGTCCCCTGCTTCACAGAGCTGCCCCAGGATGAGAGGAGAAACTGAGCTCAGGGCCTGACACAGAGCGTGAGCCCAGTGTATCTTATTTGCAGCTGTTTTTGACACTAACACCATCCTGGAGCCCGAGCTCTCTCTCATCTGAATTTTGTGTTTCCTTCCCTTGTCACCTTGACTGACTTCACTTCCTCTGCCTCTCTTGCCCCTTCCCCAGGGATGCTCTGTCCCCTGGACCCTCTCCTCCTATCCCCCCACACAACTTATTCACAGGCAGCATTCACTTCCATCACCTGCCAGGCGGTTTGGGGAAAACTATGGAATCTGGAGGCATCAGATGAGAGTTTTGCTCATGGGGTAAGTCATTTAACTTCTTGAGAGCCTCAGTTTCCCCATGGATAAAAGATCGTGAGGCCGGCCTTCCCATCTCACAGGGCTGAACGAGGCTGAGTCTGAGAAAGTTCGAGACTGGCAAGCTCTACGAACACCTCAGATGTCACAGTGGGCTTTGTCCTGTCATTTGAACCACAGCTCCTCCCCTCCCAGCCCTCACCAAGTCCTTGCCACTCGTGGGCCTATCCCTCTGCCACCGCACACTTCCGAAGCCCATCCTGGATACCCCCGCTGCCGCCCTCCCGTGCGCGCTTCTCCCCTGCCTCCATCCTCTCACACCCTGCCTTCCTCCCCTGGGCTCCTCCCTCCGCCCCCTTTCCTCCAGTCACCACCATGCTTTTCTCTTCCAACCTTCCCTTTCTTTCTGCCTTCTCCTCTCCACCTGCACGGCCACCACCGGGTTTCCTCAAAGTCACTGGCTGGCTCTCTGCCTCCAGCTTCTCCTGTGGCCTCGCCCTGTTCACGGCCACTGGGAGGTGGGCGAACCTCTCTTCAGGCGCCAGAAGCAGCACCCAGTGGCTCCAGCCCCCCAGGTAACGTCCCTCTGCTTGGCTTTTAATCACCCCCACAATCCACCTCATGTTCCTCCTATGAGCCAATTACAGGTGGGCATTTCACCCAATTAGAGCAAAGAACATACTACACACACCTATGTCAGAACCCTCCCCTGCCAAGCCTTTGCTCTGGCCACCCTCTCTTCCCTTCCTTCTTCCCCCCTGCCCCAACTCCTCTCCACACTCAATACTCAGTTAAAGGAACCCTCCCCCAAGAACCTTCTCTGGCAGCTCTTGTCTTCAGAAATCCCTGGCCTGGGGTTTTGCCTTCAAAACATTTTATAAAAGCTTACAGACATACAAAAACATATACTAATGTAACAAAATGCATGCACCCAATTTTTTTTAGCTTTTAGTTTTATGTGTTTTATTTTATCAATATTATATATGCACATAGTTTGAAGAGCTATGGAATTCTACCAGGTTTAGTATTATTTTTTAATATTTATTTATTTATTTGGCTGTGCTGGGTCTTAGTTGCAGCATGTGGGATCTTTAGTCGAAGCGAAGCATGCGAACTCTTAGTTGTGGCATGTAGGATGGCTTAGCCACTGGAGCACCAGGGAAGCCCCCCAGGTTTATTATTAAAAACAAAACACAGCAATCTCCTGCTTTCTATCCCACCAGGAGGAAGCAATCACTCTCCTGAGCAGTTACTTTCAATGCTTTTAGCTAATTTTTTCAATATATATTTACCTGCACATCTTTTTAAAATGTGCTTATATTGCTACTTCCTTGTTTTTCCATTTGGGGCATTATCTGTTGACTTTCCACTGTGCGGAATGAGGATCTCTGGCCCTCTTTCCCCTCCTGTCACATAACACACACACACACACACACACACACACATGCATGCGTGCTTCTTACCCCCTCCCCATCCTGACAATTTATTTGTATTGTAGTTTTTGTTAGATCAGTAGTTACATGATTATGACTATAAAGATGCCATTCTCATGTCTAATCCCTTGTAGGAAGATTCTCTATTCCCAGGCTTCTGAAATTTCACCATGTCGTGTCTTGGTGGGGGCTATTTTTCCATTACTGGACATCTGGGGGGCCTCTTCGGTCAGGCCCAGAACATCTCCTGAGTCCGTTTGGGACTTCCTCCCTCCTGCCTTCTCCTCCTGGAAACCCTTTGCTTCACACAGAGGACCCCCTGGACAGCTCCCACATCTTCTTATCTTTCCTATTTTCTCTCTCTCTCTGTTCTACTTTGTGGGAGATCTAGATTTTTATCCTCTACTGCTGCTGTTGAATTTTTCATTTCTGCTATCATATTTTTAATTTCCAAGAACACTTTTTTTCATTCTTTTTTATAGCATCCATTTCTTATTTCAAGCAATTATCTTCACTTATCTCTCTACGGATATTAACGACAATTTTTCTGAAGTTTTCTTCTTCTTGCACAGCACTTATTTCTGCTAAATTACTTCTTTCTGTTTATTTTAGTCCCTGTCTTGCCTGTTAGTGACTTTCCTCATATAAGTGGCAATCCTTGGGGGTCAGCTGCTATGTAGGAGTAGGGGACCAAATGCTACTCTTGATTGGAAGATTTTTGTAGGTGATGGGACTTGTTGATGGTGAGATTCCTTTGAGTGATTGATTAGCTGTTGAGCTAGGGAAACTCTGACTTCTGTTTCCTTAAGTCTTTGCTCTTGAGCTGGTCAGATTTCCCAGAGGAAACCCTTCCAGTCTCCTGCCCTGACCTGGCTCTCAGCACTTTGGAAAGGGGGTCATGGAGGTCTTAGCATCTTATATACATGAGTCCATTTCATTTCCCCTCCTTTTTCAGCCTGGCATCCATCTTGGCATCCCCAGTCGAGATCCTTTGTTTACCATGCCTGCAGGCTCAGTGCCTAAGTTGTGTCTCTTTTGTGACCCCATGGACTGTAGCCCAGCAGGCTCCTCTGTCCATGGGATTTCTCAAGCAAGAATACTGGAGTGGGTGCCATTTCCTTCTCCAGGGGATCTTCCTGACCCAGGAATCGAACCTACATCTCCGGCTTGGCAGGCTGATTCTTTACCCGCTGAGCCACCAGGGAAGCTCTCTATTTACCATATCTGGGAACAAACTTCAGTTTTCTGCTGGTGTGGGAAAGGGACAGGTATTTACCTGCACAGATTTGAGGAGGGTCTCAGAGATCCAAATTCTCAATTTTCAATACCTCCTGTCACCAGTGCCTGAGACCCTGGATGGATTTGGGGTGAAAGTGAACTTTTAGCTTTCCCCTCTTTGGGTTTGGGCTTTAGCTTTTCTGGGTGGGTAAAGTCCACTCATTCATTACTTTCCAGTCTCCGGACTTCAGCTGAAATTGCTTCCTCTCCATTCTCTCCACCTTTGTGGCTTTCTGGCTTTTCAAAAATTCTTTTATAGCCTCTTTAGTAGGTTTTCCAAGAAGAGAAAAATTAACTGTGTGTGTTCAGTTCACCACCTTCACCTGGATGTCTCCATCTGCATTTTACCTTTGAACTAGTGGGGGTTTTAATAAAATCCCTCTACTGTCGTTTTTATGGGGTTCAAGAAGAATATAAACCAATGGGTGGTTTCAACTGGCCGTCTTTAACTGGACCTGGTTTGTTCTTTATTGACCTTCTTTCTAAACATAAATGGTGGTTTCCCCACTAACTGTGACCCTCTTAAGAGATTCCTTTTTTTATTCCCCATTAAAAACAAAAACAGCAAACAGCACACTTGACATGGTGCCTGCATGCCAAATTTCTTCACTCATGTCTGTCTCTTTGCGACCCTATGGTCTGTAGCCCTCCAGGCTCCTCTGTCCATAGGATTCTCTAGGCAAGACTACTTTCCATGCTCTTCTTCAGGGGATCTTCCTGACCTAGGGATCAAACCTGAGTCTCTTATGTCTCCTACATGGCAGGTGGATTCTTTACCATTAGCGCCATCTGGGAAGCCCAACTGGATACAGTAGGTGCGTCTAAAGATCTATAACTAGACTTGTGCCTTTGTGCTGTTTAATCTAACTTCTCTAGCCTTGACAAATGGGTATTCAACAAATAAATATTTACCAACTATTTACCGTGCCAGGTAATATCCAAACCCCAGGTATCCAGCAGAGCTCATACTTGACTCGGTCTGCTCACATGAACTTGCACTCAGCTCTGTTAAAATGTTTCCAGTGCAGTGAGCTCACTACCTCCCAAGGCAGCCCACCTGCTGCCAGGAAACTCCACCTAAAACCTGTTTCTCTCTTACTCCAGTTCAGTGGTCTGAACTCCTCCTGGCAGAGCCCCTTCTGTAGGACAGATCTTCAGTTTACTAAAGTCACCAACTCTTAGCACCCTCCCCGAGTCTCTCCCCATCATAGCCGTGGTCTAGACCCTCCCAAGAGTAGGATCAAACAAAAATATATGTAGTTGGTCTTTGTCCTAGCCTTTTGGCACAGAGCTTCAAAAACTCTTCGAATTTCCCGAATGATATATTTCGTCATAAGGTGCCTCTTTCTACCACACCTGATTTATGCTAATGAGGTGATTCAAGGCAGATCCCTGGGTAGTTTCAGAATGAGGGCTGGGCTGTTTGTCTGGAAAACCAACCAGGTGAATAGAGGGTTGGCACTTTCAGCCCCCACCCTTGGCCTCCAGGGAGAAGAGGGGAGCTGGAGATTGAGCTCAGGCATGTGGCGGATGATTTAATCAATCACACCTACGTAATGAAACCTCCATAAAAACTCTGAACAATGAGCCCTCCTGGATTGGTGAACAATCATTGTAGACATACTGGGAAAGAGATTCACCCTGACTCCACAGGATGGAAGCCCTTATGCTTCAGTCCATTCCATTACACCTTGCTCAATAGTCCTGTTATTCTGGCTAATCATTTGTACTGTTTCTAATAAAACAATAATCCTAAGTATAGTGGGAACTTCCCCACTGGTCCAGTGGTTAAGACTGTGTGCTTCCACCATGCACAGATTCCAACCCTGCTCAGGGAACTAGGGTCCCACATGCTGTTTGGAGCCGCAAAGTAAATAAATAAATAAGTAAATCAAAATTGCCTTTAAAAAATAAATAAGTATAGTGCTTTCCATGAGCTCTGTGAGTCATTCCAGGAAATTGTTGGCTCTGAGGTGGGGACAGGCACCTGAAGTGGAGCTGGCACTGAAAGGGGAAGCAATCTTGTGGTACTGAGCCCCTTAACCAGGTGGGGTCTGTGCCAACTCTGTGTAGCTAGTATTTGAACTGAATTGATATATAGGACATCAGGCTTCCAGGTGGCTCAGTGGGTAAAGAATCTGCCTACAATGCGGGAGACACAGGAGACGAGGGTTCAATCCTCAGGGTCAGGAAGATCCTCCACAGGAGGGCATGGCAACCCACTCCAGTATTCTAGCCTGGAGAATCCTATGGACAGAGGAGCCTGGTGGGTTACAGTCCATGAGGTTGTCAGACACAACTGAAGTAACTTGGCACACACCCACACATAGGGCATCCAGCTGGTGTTGAAGAACTGGAATTGGAGGATGGAAGATGACCTTGCAGTGATGCCTGGTACCCCCATGTCCCTCCTTCTCAGCCTCACATGCTCCCTGCCCAGCTAAAGACAACCCCATTTCCCCAAGGAGGACCACTCTTTGATGGGAGGCCATGGTGGGGTCAATAGCTTCCTTCCTCTACACCTGTGAGTATGGTGGTCCAGGTTGCCTATTATTTCCCATGTTTGAGGGGTCCCCTGATTATCTCAATTGGACTATAAGCCCCTTCAGAGTTTTCTTAGGTCCTATACAGTCTCCCGGAGAAGGCAATGCAAGCCACTCCAGTACTCTTGCCTAGAAAATCCCATGGATGGAGGAGACTGGTAGGCTGCAGTCCGTGGGGTCGCTAAGGGTCGGACACGACTGAGCAACTTCACTTTCACTTTTCACTTTCACACATCGGAGAAGGAAATGGCAACCCACTCCAGTGTTCTTGCCTGGAGAATTCCAGGGACAGCTGAGCCTGGTGGGCTTCTGTCTATGGGGTCACACAGGGTCGGACACGACTGAAGTAACTTAGCAGCAGCATACGGTCTCCAGCTCAGGATGGGCAAACAGGGAATGCTCAACAGTGTCAGCTGAAAAGGGTAGGCTTGGTTTGTATTCAGGAGAACTTCCCCTCTTCCAACCTGCCCCTCTTCTGCAGGCTCCCATGAAAGTTTCCATGAGTGCTCAAAGGGTTCTCACCTGGCTTAGATCCTAGAGCCCCTTCTCCAAGTCTAAGTCTCCTGAAGATGAGGAGAGACCCTTGTGGGTAAGCATCATGCCCCCATCTGTGGTTTGTAGTGGTTGTTTTGCCTTTTACCTTGGATCACGCACCTGTCTGGGGCAGGGGTGGGGGGTAGTGGCTTGTTGAGCCACTATGAGGTAAAGTGACCTGGCCAGGCTCTCGCGTGCTTCCTGCACAGGGAAAACAATAATAACTCACATCAGCACACCACTGTGCAGACTAGCAAGTCTCGCATACCAAATCTCACTTAATCTTCAAATCGGGAGTTGGTCTCACGTTATCATTTACAGATGAGAAAATGGAGGTTAAACGAAGTTTGCTGGTTTTTTAAAATATTTGACTTCTTCAGGTCTTAGCTGTGGCACCCAAGATCTCTGCTGCATCACGCGGGATCTTTTGTTGTGGCACACGGACTCTCTAGTTGCAGCTTGCAGGCTCCACAGTGCTTGCGCTTAGTAGTTGGGGTCACAGGCTTAGTTGCCCCTCAGCATGTGGGATCTTGGTTTCCTGACCAGGGATCAAACCTGCCTCCCCTGTATTAGAAGGCGGATTCTTAACCATTGGACCACTACAGAAGTCCCAAAATGAAGTTTTGGTTGCAGTTGCCAAAGTATTCTTGCATGGAAAATCCCATGGATGGAGCAGCCTGGCAGGCTACAGTCCATGGGGTTGAAAAGAGGCAGACATGACTGAGCGAGCGACACAAGCACCAAATGCAGAGGGTTTAGGTTTGCTGGCTGCACACCTCTTGAGCTTCTGTCCTGTCGTGCTGTGACTCATCTGAGGACAGAGGGGGCTGCAGTGAGTGGCCAGCAGGAGGGGCAGCATCCTTCAGTCCCTCTAGTCACCCTTCTGTCCCTTGAGCTGCAGTTCCTCCCTCACCCACTCCAACCAACAACCCCATTAATGTGCCTCTGCCATGCACAGTCCAACTGAGAGGCTCAAAAGCACGTGCACCCACTAACCGGCAGCCCCCCACAGGGATGGACTTGGGAATTGGCAGGAGGGAGCTGCTGGCAATGGGCTGTGCCCACACCCTCGCTCCTTCCCTCCAGCCCTTCCTAGGCTCTGCTTCTGTCAATTGTTCTCCTAAATCACCCCAACCAAGAGAGGCCATTTTCAGGCTTTTTCAGAAGAGGACTAAGGAGGGAATCCTCGGGAATCTCTGAGCTTAGTCTGAGGTTAGCCCTTGGGTCCAGCTCACCAACCTGGAGCAAAGGGTAGGAGAGGAAAAGACCCCTTGGCCTCCTTGCCCTACTATGAGCTTGTCCCATTGCCAGAACCTTGGAAGTGTCACTTCATCTGATAGCAAAGCAAATGCTTCCTGACTGCTACTTACAGGGGCTCTGAAACCCCCAAGTGCCATCAATGCTGGTCTTATTTGATGGGGGAATAAACCCAGTGTTAGATATGTTTTAGGTCTTAGACTACTTAGATAGAAAACCTTCAGAAAAGATGGCCTAGGAATTTACACATGATGTCTCCCAATAACTTATCTTCTAATGCAGGTATAAATGACACATAAAGTGAGAAAGCAGGAACGTGAGGATGTTGAGCCCCTGGAGGGAGTGGGGAAAGCATGTTGCACAGAAAGGGGAGCTAGGAATATTAAAAAAAAGTTCTCCTGGCATTGCTTGTTGAAGGCTGCCTCAGCATCTGGTCCCAGCTTCTTTGTGGTGATGTGTCAGGATGGGCTTTGCCACCCTAACTTCCCTGTGATCGTGGTATCTTCCCCACCTACATCAAGTTTTAAGCCAAAGGAACATTTTTAAGTAGCTCTTCTCTCTCCAGTTTCCTCCAGGTTCCTCCACCTCTCAGCTTTCTCATCCTAGGGCACCAGGATGGGGGCGGAGATCCATCACCACTGCCCTGGAAGAAGCTGGGAAGGGGGCTTGGGAAGGAGCAATCAGCATCAACTGGGCTGGGGGCTACAGATTAGATATTTTCTGACTTGAGAAGAAATCAGAGTGTGACCAGACAGAAAAGGCATCCATCTCTTGACTTGTACAGGTAAATTATCCACACTGTGGCTTATCAGAAGCAAATTACCCATACTCATGTTGAGAACATCCTCTGTTCTGTTTGTCCCCAGGCTTTCAAGAACTCAGAGGGAGACACGCAACCTCAGAAAGACAGCTCGTGGAACAGGAGAGGCAGCCAGGGCTGGGGAATGATGTGCTATGTGTGGAAAGTGATGTGCAGGAAGACTCCAAGGCTGACAGGAAGGAAGTGAGATGCTTCCAGATGTATCTCCATCAATCAACCACTTAGTTCCAGACTTTGATGCGCTTGAGAAGTTCTGAGGAGTCTGATCCACATGCCTATTCATTTCAAAGGACCGGTATTAGTCACCTCAACACTCCTCTAGGAGTGTGAAGAAAGGACAGGGGCCAAAAAACTGTGATTTCCTAGGTCCTTGTTAGGGAAATTAAAATAGAGGTAGTCTGGGAAGCATGTCTCTGAGCAACTTCTGACCTTGCCTGGACCCTCCCTGGACTACGTGTGCCTGCCTGCAAGCACACCAACTGATCAAACCAGTGTCCCCTGCACTGCAAGGTACATGCTTAACCACTAGAAAACCCCCCAAAGTGGCACTTTAAATAAGAAAGGGAGTGGGTCTTGGAATTTCTTAAGCCCCTGGGGACCTGGCTGCTTCCCTGGGGTTTAAGGAATCTTATAATTCACAAGGTGGAACAAACAGCATTGTAAAAGTTAAAGAAAGACCAGAGCTGCATTTTTGCGCACAAACTGATGACGGAATCAATTTACAGCCTGGGATTACAAGAGGTGATAGGGACAGAATAAAGGGACAAAGTACGTGATTAAGTAGTTAATCCCACTAGGGGAATGTAAGTGAAAAAATACGGGAGACCCTTGTAAGTTAATGATCACTCAAGAAAGCAGGTTTGCTCAACCACAAAACTAAGCTTGTTTAGCAACAAAACAATGAGACAGAAGCACAAGACCTGCCCCAAAACAATTTAAAAAATGGTGGCATGAGATCCACGTTCTGCTCAGTGTGCTCAGTAAGTTAATGGTCCCTAGAACGTGCTCTCTGTACACATAGAAAACAGTAATTTGTAGACTTAGCTTGACCACGTACGAATAAGGAAACTCCCCTGCTCAACCTAGAGGAGGCGCTGATGACGGAAGCATGACGTCTACTCTAAGAAAGACAAAGGAGATCTTCTCCCCTCCCCACTTTTCCTTTGATTTTAAAAATGTAGCCCAGTAAGTTCTTGGGACATGGCACTCCCTCACCTGCCTGCCTGTAAGTTTCATAAGCATCCTATTCTGATAAATCACCTTTTATCTATCACTTTGCCTCTCGCTGAATTCTTTCGGCACTGAGACCTTGACAGGATTATGGTACCAGAGTCCCCACAAAACACCAAGTGGTTTCAGCAGGAGCCTCCAAAGCTACAATTTGAAGTCTCACCCCAGGGTGGAAACACTGCCCAGGACCCTTTCCCAGTTGGAACTCCAAACTGCTGTTACTTGGGACTTCCCAGCACTGTTCAAGTCTGGATGTAGATTTCCTCCCAATTTCGTGAGGTGTGCCGCTGGTACTTCTGGCTATTGTTTCTATTTCTTTTCTTTTAATGCTGAATGTTGAAATTAAGTTAAATAATCTCCTATTAAATATTGACATCGTTTATTTGTATATAAAGAGTGATTTCTTTTGCTAATGAATCCTTTGACCCTAAAACAAAAGAGTTAGTCTCTCAGTCGTGTCCAACTCTTTGGAACCCCACGGACTGTGTAGCCCACCAGGCTACTCTGCCCATGGAATTTTTCAAGCAAGAATACTAAAGTAGGTAGCCATTCCCTTCTCCAGGGGATCTTCCCAACCCAGGGATTGAACTCAGTTCTCCCACTTTGCAGGCAGATTCTTTACCATCTGAGCCACCAGAGAAGCCCCCCAAAATGGAAAAAAAAAGCAAAAGAAAGTAAAACTTTCTGCAAAACAGCCCTTCCAAACCTCAGTCAGGGACGAAATGTCACCCCAGTTGCTACTATGGCATCTCCAGAACCACAGAATGGCCAAACGGGGTGGAAGAGACCCCACCCACCCAGTCCCTGTGTTTCCTTGATGAAGAGGCCAAGGTCAAGGGACTAACCCGGGTCACACAACTGTTAGCAGAAATGCCAGTGTCTGGCTCCCCTCCCACCCCTCACACTCCTTCCATAACTGCTGTCTCAGCAGCTGCGCTCTTGGGTGCTGGGCCCTGAACTGAAACCCTGGTCTGGCGCAGGGGTGCCCGTGGGCACCCCACCACCCCCACAATCCCTGCACTGAGAGGCCTTCCCGGTGACTTCAAGATAGGCATAGAGGGCTGAAACAGCCACGACCCTCCTCCCCGGGACTCCCCATCCTTGGCTGGGCGGGGCTCCGGCCCCTGCTGCGCCCTGACAACTCTTGGTCGCTGCCAGAGAAGGTGATTGCCATGTTTGCAGCTCCTTTCCTTGTTTGGAAAAATGTGGAGGCAGGTGAGGCTGGAGAGAAAGCAGTCCTGACAGGTTGTGATCAGTGAAGGCTGGCTGTGTGGGGCCGGCACACTGCCTCCGCGCCCCGCATCCTAGCGCCGCCCTCCAGGACACCGTGCAGGCCTCCTCTTCCCGATCCTGCAGGCCCCCCCACAGCCCCCAAACCCCTGCTGAGGTCCGCTGGTCCTCCGTCTGCCTCGAAGGACTCCTCAGCAAACCCGCACCCCCAGCCAGTAGCCCTCCCCCGCAGGCCGTCCTTTCTGAAGTCTGACTCACATCTCCGGCTCTGGCACAGCCGTGTCTTCGTAAGAAGGAACATTATGCAGTCGTGCTGGTTCCCTTCCCCGCACTCGGAGGGACCCATCTAGACATCAGTCACGTTGGGATTTTTCTCTGCGCCAGACAAGGCAATTTGTGAGGACCAAGGCTTTCTCTCCCCGGCAGGATGCTAAGTGGGAGCCGAGGAGGTGGGAGTGGGGGTGTTCTAGATAGATACCCAAATTAAACATCCAATCTGCCATGTACTGTGTCATTCAAAGCGATTCATCTTCTCCCGGGCTCCCCGCTGGGACCGCTCCCAGATGCCCGCGGACGTGGAGACGCGGTCGTTAGCGGCGCTGTTTATCTGCCTCCACCTCCAAGGAGAACAAATGGACGCCCCGCGGTCCCCCGCCCCACTGTCATTCAGAGCCTGGCTCCGCAGCCAGCGGAAGAGCCTCCTGGGCTGCTGGCGGGGGAAGGACGCGACGGTCAGCGCGGGGGGAGACAATGGCCCGGATAGGGGCTTGAGGGTTTCTAGAGACCCCCGCGGTCCCAACTCGACTCAGAAAGACCCCTCCCGACTCCCATTGTCTGCTCAGCGACTGACTCAGCAGGGAACTGGGGCCCGCAACTGAGGGGAGCCGTGGGTCTTGAGTGTGCACCTTCCAGAACCTGGAAGGGACTCTTATTTCTCCTGGGCTTGCTGGGACGCTTCCTCCAACCACCGTCCCCCTCCCCATCCCCGCCCTGCCACCCGCCACCAAATTGTGCCCCACACCTGCCACATCTGCATTCAGGTCAAGGATGGGGGCTTGGGGGTGCATGTCCAAACCCTTGCAAATGGCTTTTTGTTGAATCAGGTATTTGCAATGTTGAAAGAAAAGTGAAAGTGTTAGTCGCTCAGTTGTGTGGGACTCTTTGTGACCCCCTAGCCTGTCCCATTGGCAACCCACTCCAGTGTTCTTGCCTGGAGAATCCCAGGGACAGCAGAGCCTGGTCGGCTGCCGTCTATGGGGTCGCACAGAGTCGGACACGACTGAAGCGACTTAGCAACAGCAGCAGCAGCCTGTCCATGGAATTCTCTGTCCATGGAATTCTCCAGGCAAGAATATTGGAGTAAGTTGCCATTCTCTTCTCCAGGGGAACTTCCCGACCCAAGGATTGAACCCAGGTCTCCTGCATTGCAGGTTGATTCTTTACTGAGTCACCAGGGAAGTTTGCTTCTTCCCAAACTCAGGTCCTAGGGCTCACTGGAGAATATCCCCATCGGACCAGCAGGAGGCACTCCGCCCAGGCATGGCCAGATGAAGACATTTCCTAGCGGAAAACCAAAGCTGACCTCAGAAAATCAGAAGGAGAGGAGGTAGAGAAGGAGACTCCAGGAGTCCTGATTGTCATTTCCCAAGGGTTCACTGGGGTTGGTTGATGGCTGCTTCATCCTTAATCATCCACAGCTCACCTCCCAAATCCCACTTTTGGAAGGACTGATGCTAAAGCTGAAACTCCAATACTCTGGCCACCTTATGCGACGAGTTGACTCACTGGAAAAGAGTCTGAATCTAGGAGGGATTGGGGGTGGGAGGAGACGGGGACAACAGAGAATGAGATGGCTGGATGGCATCACCGACTCAATGGACATGAGTTTGAGTGAACTCCAGGAGTTGGTGATGGACAGGGAAGCCTGGCGTGCTGTGATTCATGGGGTCGCAAAGAGTGGGACACGACTGAGCGACTGAACTGAACTGAACTGAACTGAACTGAAGGATTAGCCAACCAGGCTCTCCAGAGTTCATCTTGGCCGTCTCCCTGTACCCAGACCTACCCTCCCCAAGACAAGCCATCACCAGCTGGAGCAACAGAGTAGGAATGGAGAAGCAAGAGAGAAGTGGGAACAGTGTGGCGCTGGGTTTCCTTTGAAATCTTGCTTTGTGCCAAAGTAAAAGAAGGAGCTGATATAGCATTGGATTCTGGGCTCCGTTACCCAAATGGTAGCAAAATCTTCACATCTCTTGGCTCTTTGTTTTTCCTCCTGGTTTCTGTTCTCAGCTCTGACACTGATCTTCTCTGTGAATCTGGACTGTTACCTGTCCTCTCCCTTCCTCAATTTCCTGTTTCTAAACTGGAAGTTTAGATGCTGATGCCTCCAGGTCCTTCCAAATTCCTGTCTTCTGATCTCCCTCTGGACCCTTGCCTTCTGGTCTGGGAAAGCAAGGATTATGGGGGAACAGAGTCCTGGAAATCAGTGACACCAGGGCATCCCTGAGTCCTTATGCCCTGCCACTTTGTCCATAGAAGTTCACTAAGTTGTCATACTGAGCCACCCGACTTTGATTCTGAAAAATTGATCCTAGAAGTTCAGAGCATTCACAATATTCTAGTGGGGGATAGGGCAAGGAGTTGGGTATCATCTTGCCCCAGGACATATCTTGATTTCAAGAGAGGCAGTGACTTGTTTAAGGCTGGAAGGGGCATAGCAGGCCCAGAGACCAAGCACTCAGTGTGTGGGCCAGTTTCCCCAGCAATGTTACAGAGCTTCCTGTGGGACTGAATGCCTGTATCCCAAGCCTGAGCCTTCCCAGCTGCTCCTTCAATGGGTCCAACAGTTCCTCCCAGTGGCAGCAGTGACCAGTCACTGAGCAGGCCCAGCTGAGTCAATGTTTGCCAGCTGGTAGCGAGAGGAATGACAAATAGGTCCGCATGGATGGAGAGGTCCGACACAAAGCTTTGCTAATTCTTCATAAGCTCTGCCTGCCGCCTTTTATATATCAACCTGAAATGTAATTATCTTTATGGCTGGTGGAGTAAATCACCACTGTGTGTCAAAGAGATTTGCTCCTGTGTTTTATTACGTAATATATTAGCTCTACAGTTTTAAGATGTCATTACTTGGCTAATCACATGAAACGTTTTCATGAGCAAATAGTGGTGCTGGCAGGAGCTTAAGATGGAAGAAACCTATGGTTAAGTCCTTCTGGGAAACAGGAGAGAGGCCTTGGGGGTCATCTTGTTCAACCCTCTGCCCCTAGGCTTAGAGAGGTCTAAGCAGGCAGGGGTTCTGCACAATATGAAGAACTTCAAAAGGTAGAAGACAGGGAGCAGCAAATGCTGGTAGGAGCTATGACCCAACAATTTCACTTCTAGCTGTGTACCTAACAAAAATAAGTGCTTTTGGCATACGTCTGTCAAAGGCCATGAATAAAAACATTCAAAGTGACTTGCTCCCTAATAGCCAAAAACTGGAAACAACTTAAATATTGCAGGAGAGGGAAATTTTTTCCTCTACCCTTTTAGTTATGTACCTTGGCCCTGCAAATTAAACTAACAAACTACAGATTAACAGAAGAAAAGGCATAAAATTACATTGGTGTTAATAATTATATGTGCATGGGGCGTCATAGAAATGAAGTGAAAACCCAAAGAGGTAGTTAAATCTAGGGGCTTGTGTACTATTTTAAGAAACAGTAATAAATTGGAAGATGTGGCTAGAAAAAAGAAAAGGGGATTTGAACTTGTCGGGGGGTAAATTGTGGGAAGGTGACCAAGAAATGTATTAATTTTACATTTGCACCTGAAAGTGGTATGCATTCATACTCTCTTCTCTCACTATGATTTTGATAGACAAAATGTAAAGTGATGTAATAGAAATAACATAGATTCCACAATGAAACCTACCTGGCTTTGAATCCTAACTCTACCAGTTTTTCAATCTGTCATCTTGAACAGATCACTTAAACTCTCTAAACCGCAATTTCTACATCTACAAAATGGAAATAGTGCTATTGTGGGAAATAATGAAAAAATGCGAGCAACCTGCTTCAAACTAAACGTGTTCTTTCTTACATCGTTCATGTGACCATTCAGTGAACATTGACTGAAACTCTCGCACTGTCCCAGGCACTAGGCCACAAGCTGGCACACAGCAGTGCCATGATCTATGGTGAACTAGCTGTCCTTTTGCCTGCTTAGCATCCAGTAGTCCAACATTCTGAGTTCCCTTCTGGGAACCACCCCTCACTCACTTGCTATTGAAGTGGTTCAGCTATGGCTAACTCCCACTCCATCCCCCAGCTCATGTTATTCCCTCATTCTGCCCACAGAGAGCGCTTCTGGAATGGACTCATGGTCCAGATCGGCTCCATGAGAATCAGTCCTGGGACTTTCCTGGAACTATTGAGGAAAGCGGTGCTTCTTTTCCAGTGAGGATGATTAGCTGGTCAATGGAGCCCTAGTCCTGTTGAAGGATATCTTTGCCACTTCACTGGGAGAGTACATAAGAATAAAGACGACAGAGAGCTGAGAGAGGAAAAGAGAAAGACTCCAAATAGCCTCATTTAAACACCCAGATCCAGCCATACCAGGACTGAGTTGAGTTTCTGACACTTTGAAATAAAATAATCCTCATTAATATACTGTTCTAAGAATGACAGAGGATGAGATGGCTGGATGGCATCACCGACTCGATGCACATGAGTTTGAGTGAACTATGGGAGTTGGTGATGGACAGGGAGGCCTGGCGTGCTGCGATTCATGGGGTCACAAAGAGTCGGACACGACTGAGCGACTGAACTGAACTGAACATTCAGTGAGTTTTTACTATACACCAGGCAATGTGCCAAATGATTTACAGGCACCATCTTATTTAATCCTCGCAATAATCTTATGAGGTAGGTTGACTGAATGATCCCTCAAAAAAATTTATGTCAACCTGGAACCTCACAATGTGACCTTATATGGAAGTAGGGTTTTGCAGATGTGTTTTTTGCAAAATTAGTTATGATGTGGTCATACTGGATTTAGGTGAGTCCTAAATCCTATATCTGATGTCTTTATAAGAAGAGGAGAAGACATGGGGGGAGAGGAGAGAAAGAGAAGAATATCATGTAAGAGTGGAGGCAGAGGTTGGAAGGATGCAACGACCAGCCAAGGAACACCAAGGAGTGCTGGGAGCCATCAGAAGTAGAAGAGGCACAGAAAGAATTCTTCCCTAGAGCCTTCAGAGGGAGAACAGCCTTGCCAACCCCTTGATTTCAGATTTCTAGCTTCCAGAGCTGTCAGAGAACACATTTCTGTTGTCTTCAGCCACCCAGTTTGTTATAGCAGCCCTGGGAAGCTAATACTGCGGATAGCGATCATCATTATTGTTGAAGATGAGAAAACTCAGGCTAAAGATGTTAAGTAACTTGCCTGAGGTCCTACAGCTTATTTAACCAGAGGCAGGGCTTAACCCCAAGCAGACTCCAGAATTGTCTCTCTTCACCATTAGATGCTACAGATCAGGCAACATATAGATGCTAGTTAATTTCCTTCTAGGACCGCGTTTTATTGTTCTTTTCATCCTCCACAACTCGCTTGATGTTTGGCATTTAGTAGATGTTTAACAATCATTTGAGTTAAAATCATTGAGAAGGGCATTGAGAGCACAAAGAGGGTTAAGACCCAGCCCTCGACCTCCAAGGGTTACGATGTAGATAGGCCAAGTGAGAGCTTAAAAGTAAACCCTGGAGGAGCTCTGAGAAGGGAGAACACTAAGAGCTGAGCCAGAAAAAGGCTTCATGAAAGAGACTGACCTTGATTGGGGCTCTGAGGAACTTAGGAAAGAAGAAGTGAAAGATTGATAAACAAAGGGAGGTCATGAGAAAAGGCTCAGAGGAAGGACTTGGTGTGATGAATCTGGAGCAGGGAGTAAAACCAGGGAGAGGTGGGTGATGTGCTGGGAGGAGTCTGGTGGGGCCAAACCACAGGAGTTGTTGAGGGTCAGACAGGCTCTTGGACATGAACTAGTAGCAGGTTCCTATAGGCTTTGGTAGAGGCAGTTCTTGAACATGTTATTGCTAGAAACAGAGACTCAACTGCAGATCTGTGCTACCTGAGGTCAGGCAGTGCCATCTGCCTTGTGCTGGCCAATGGACTGTAGGTCTAAGTGTCACTTCCAGTGGAAACAGAGAAGAGCAGGTTTGAATTCTGCCAGTCTGTTCACTCTTTGTGGCAAGTGCAGCATATGTTGAGATGGTGCCATCACCAGATCTAAGCTGCTTGGACTGGTGGGGACAGCTGTCCCAGAGAGCTATGAGGATTTTTGTGAACAAGAAACAAATGTGTATATACTAAGTCACTTCAGTAAGGGTCTTTTGTTACTGAGGCATAAATCTTGCCTTCCCTGACTAACACAAGGTGCTATCACATTAACAATGGTTAATGGTGACTGCAGCAGCCGGTGCCCCAGGCTCTGCTGCTTTAACTTTGGAGCAACAATCAGAGTAATAGCACCTGATGGCATTTCAAACTGAGAGAAAAATAATGGATTTTCAACTAACCATGCCATGGGAGAATTTTTAAAATAATAATCCAGAAGCCGGGAAGATTTCTGATACAGACTTAGAAGTCACAAAATAAAGAACTGATCATTTTAGCCTCATCAAAATAAAAAATATGCTTTGTGGAAAAAATCACCTGTATCTGTCAAGATAGGCTAGTTATGCTGCAGCAAGAAAAAAAAGTCAAAATCTTAGTGGCACAAAACACCAAAGGTTTATTTCTTGCCTACACTGCATATCCTCTTGCAGATTGGCTGGGGTCTCTACTCCGTGTTGTCACTCTTGTCACCTTTACTTTGGGCTCCCCAGCTGAAGCCATAGCCATCATCTGCTGATGCCAATTGCCACGGCAGGAGGAAAGAGAAAACACAAAGCACTTGCAATTCGAGCTTCAGCCCAGAAGTGACAAATACGCTTCTGTTCACATTTAATTGGCCAAAGTACGTCACACAACTGCCCCTGGTCAAGAAGCTAGGAGATATAACACCTTCTCAGGGAGAGAAACTGGATATTCATGTTCAGAAATACACAAAAGCAACAGGCGTAACCGCTAGAAACAGCTTTAGGCTTTCCTATTATAGACAAGGAGCTAATTTCTCTGATAAGTAAAAAGCACCCACAAGTCATCAAGAAAATGACAACATCCAGTAGAAAAACAGGCAAAAGATGCAGAAACTTCACAGAAAGAAGGAATTAAAGATGTTTTAACTCACACAGTAAGAAAACTACAAATGAAAATTACATTGAGATACCATTTTTCAGCCATCAAATTGGTGAGAGTGGGCAAACAGGCTCAGACTGATGGGCTATAAATTGGGAAAACCTCTATGAAGAGCAATTTGGCATGTGTTCTTCCACTTTTAGAAATGGAGGGACTTCCTTGGTGGTCCAGTGACTAAGACTCCACGCTCCCAATACAGGGAGCCCAGGTTCAATCCCTGGTCAGGGAACTAGATCCCACATGTTCCAACTAAGTGTTCGCATGCAACAATTAAAGATCTCACCTGGCGCAGTTGAATAAATAGATATTTTTAAAAGAAGAAAAAATGAGAAATGCCTCCTGTGGATGTACTCACACATAAAGGAAATGATATTTGTTCAAACTTCTTCACTGCATTGTCTGTAATAGCAAATGATCAGGTAAGAACTTACTGCCTTTTGATACAGAACTGATTAAATAATTTAAATTGCATAAATAATTTCCCACTATCCAAGGGAATACTATACATATACAAAAAGAATGAAAAGGGTTTTTTTCTGGTAATAATATGGAACAGTCTCTAAGATTTAATGTTAAATGAATAAAGGAAGCTGCTGAACAGTGTGTATTGTATGCCACTGTTTGTGTAATAAAGGGAAAAATACATATTCATAGTTGTTTATATATGCTAGAAGTATCCTCCCAAAATACACTTAAAGTGGGAAATATTCATTGCCTCTGAGGAGAGAATTGAAATTCTCCTTCTGTACATTTTAAGTTATGAAATAATATAGGAATATATCTTTAATACAATAATAAAATTAAAAAATAAAAGAGAGAGCTGACCTAGCTGTTTTCAGTTCAGTTCAGTTCAGTCTCTCAGTCGTGTCCAACTCTTTGTGACCCCATGAATCACAGCACGCCAGGCCTCCCTGTCCATCACCAACTCCCGGAGCTCACTCAAACTCATCTCCATCGAGTCGGTGATGCCATCCAGCCATCTCATTCTCTGTCGTCCCCGTCTCCTCCCACCCCCAATCCCTCCTAGCATCAGACTCTTTTCCAGTGAGTCAACTCGTCGCATGAGGTGGCCAAAGTATTGGAGTTTCAGCTTCAGCATTAGTCCTTCCAATGAACACCCAGGATTGATCTCCTTTAGAATGGACTGGCTGGATCTCCTTGCAGTCCAAGGGACTCTCAAGAGTCTTCTCCAGCACCACAGTTCAAAAGCATCAATTCTTCGGCGATCAGCTTTCTTCACAGTCCAACTCTCACATCCATACATGACCACGGGAAAAACCATAGCCTTGACTAGACGGACCCTGGTTGGCAAAGTAATGTCTCTGCTTTTTAATATGCTATCTAGGTTAGTCATAACTTTCCTTCCAAGGAGTAAGCGTCTTTTAATTTCCTGGCTGCAATCAGCATCTGCAGTGATTTTGGAGCCCAAAAAAATAAAGTCTGACACTGTTTCCACTGTTTTTCCATCTATTCCCCATGAAGTGATGGGACCAGGTGCCATGATCTTCGTTTTCTGAATGTTGAGCTTCAAGCCAAACTTTTTCACTCTCCTCTTTCACTTCTATCAAGAGGCCTTTGAGTTCCTCTTCACTTTCTGCCATAAGGGTAGTGTCATCTGCATATCTGAGGTTATTGATATTTCTCCCGGCAATCTTGATTCCAGCTTGTGCTTCTTCCAGCCCAGCGTTCCTCATGATGTACTCTGTGTATAAGTTAAATAAACAGGGTGACAATATACAACCTTGACATACTCCTTTTCCTATTTGGAACCAGTTTGTTGTTCCATGTCCAGTTCTAACTGTTGCTTCCTGACCTGCATACAGGTTTCTCAAGAGGCAGGTCAGGTGTTCTGGTATTCCCATCTCTTTCAGAATGTTCCACAGGTATATTCCCTCAAAATATAAACAGACATCCACACAAAAACTTGTACACAAATATTCATAATAGCCAAGAGATGGAAACTACCCAAATGTCTATCAGTTGATGAATGGATAAATAAAATATAGCAGTATATCCATACAATAGATTAATATTCAGTCAGAAAAAGAAGTTAATTACTGATACATGCTACAATACAGATGAAACTTGAAAACATGCTAGACAAAAGAAGCCAGACACAAAAAATACATATTGTATGATTCCACTTAAATGCAAATGTTTAGAATTAGGCAAATCTATAGAAATAGAAAGTAGATTCTTGGTTGCCTGGGTCAGGTTTGAGGGAGAAATAGATAGTTGACTACTAATGGGCACCAGCTTTCTTTTTAGGATGATGAAAATATTCTAAAATTGATCATGGTAATGTTGCACAACTCTGTGGATGTACCTAAAGACATTGAATTGCACACCTTAAATGGGTGAGTTGTGTGTTGTATGAGTTATATTTCACGAAAGTCAGTTTTTCATTTTTTGAAGAAGAAAGGAGAGGTAAAAAATGGCCCAGAAGACAATCTGAGGACACATCTCACTATAGTCCCACCCACCCACCACCTGCCCCAGGGTTCACATGTCCACTGAAATATTTCATTCATATGCCTCACAAGAAATCCAACAGGGCAGCTGTCAGCCCGGGTTCCCCCAAATGCACAAGCTTTCATGCAGGTGGCTTCTTTGGGAAGAGATTCTGGGAACGATGTAGGGCTAGGGCCCAGGAAGAGTGGAATAGAGACGAGAAAGGCCAGCCCAAGCCGTCTTAATTGAGCTGGTTACCGCTGGGGACAGTTGAGGTTCAGTCCTGCTGGAGACCCTGCAAACCAAGTAAAATGCACCAGTACAGGGGAAGCGGAATGGTGGGGGAGAGTGGGGGGAATGGTTCCGATAGCAGAGAAACACTGAACACAGAACGATACAGGCCAGGTGCCGACTGACCACACCCGCCATGACAACCAAGGATACGGTAGTGACGGAAGAGTGGGCTGAGAGCTGAAATGAGAGTGGGCAGCCTGCCAGCCCCTGTGGAGCCTCCCTATTTCTGACTCAAAGAGCTACCTGCTGCTACCTGATTCTCCAGCCTTGACTCAGAATACCACCACACCATTTCCACCAGCCAAACCCATCCTCAGATAACAGATACCTGCCGCCTTTGTGGATTCTCAGAAGCGTGTGCTCTAGGCCATTAAATGCACCAGATGTGTGTGTTTGTTGGTTCTTTTTAAATAGGAGGCATTCTGAGCTGAGTCTGGTGCATGGGGAATCATCAGGCTGTGGGCTGCTGTTTAGGTCAACAATGAGGAGTGATTGGAAAGCAAGACATCTGGCTGATGTAAACTGAGTGACGGCAGCACCCAGAGGGGTTTAGAGATGCCCTGAGTCCTGATGGTGTTGCTGCCTCAGAAGTAGGTGTTGCTCTCGGCACAGTTCAGTTCAGTCGCTCAGTCGTGTCCGACTCTTTGCGACCCCATGAATTGCAACACGCCAGGCCTCCCTGTCCATCACCAACTCCCAGAGTTCACTCAAACTCATGTCCATCGAGTCCATGATGCCATCCAGCCATCTCATCCTCTGTCATCCCCTTCTCCTCCTGCCATCAATCCCTCCCTGCATCAGGGTCTTTTCCAGTGAGTCAACTCGTCGCATGAGGTGGCCAAAGTATTGGAGTTTCAGCTTCAGCATCAGTCCCTCCAATGAACACCCAGGACTGATCTCCTTTAGAATGGACTGGTTGGATCTCCTTGCAGTCCAAGGGACTCTCAAGAGTCTTCTCCAACACCACAGTTCAAAAGCATCAATTCTTCAGTGCTCAGCTTTCTTCACAGTCCAACTCTCACATCCATACATGACCACAGGAAAAACCATAGCCTTGACTAGACGGACCCTGGTTGGCAAAGTAATGTCTCTGCTTTTTAATATGCTATCTAGGTTAGTCATAACTTTCCTTCCAAGGAGTAAGCGTCTTTTAATTTCCTGGCTGCAATCAGCATCTGCAGTGATTTTCGAGGTCAAAAACATAAAGTCTGACACTGTTTCCACTGTTTTTCCATCTATTCCCCATGAAGTGATGGGACCAGATGCCATGATCTTCGTTTTCTGAATGTTGAGCTTCAAGCCAAACTTTTTCACTCTCCTCTTTCACTTCAATCAAGAGGTTTTTGAGTTCCTCTTCACTTTCTGCCATAAGGGTAGTGTCATCTGCGTATCTGAGGTGATTTATATTTCTCCCGGCAATCTTGATTCCAACTTGTGCTTCTTCCAGCCCAGCGTTTCTCATGATGTACTCTGCATACAAGTTAATTAAGCAGGGTGACAATATTCAACCTTGACATACTCCTTTTCCTATTTGGAACCAGTCTGTTGTTCCATGTCCAGTTCTAACTGTTGTTTACTGACCTGCATATAGGTTTCTCAAGAGGCAGGTCAGATGGTCTGGTATTCCCATCTCTTTCAGAATTTTCCACAGTTTATTGTGATCCACACAGTCAAAGGCTTTGGCATAGTCAATAAAGCAAAAATAGATGTTTTTCTGGAACTCTCTTGCTTTTTCGATGATCCAGCATACACTCATTCAAACAAGGAGGGTGTTGTGGGCAGGGTGGCCCCAGCCCAGGGTATTACTGTTGTTTAGTCGCTAAGTTGTATTCGACTCTTTTGCAACCCCATGGACTGTAGCCCACCAGGCTCCTTTATCCATGGGATTTCCCAGGCAAGAATACTGGAGTGGGTTGCAGTTTCCTTTTCCAGGGGATCTTCCCAACATAGGGGTCGAACCCCCATCTCCTACATTGGCAAGCAGATTCTTTACCACTGGGCCACTGGGGAAGCTCCCTTGCCCAGGGTGAAGGGAAAGGAAAATGCCCAGGTCTCTCCCCAGAGAGCTGATACTCAAGCCTCCCTGAAGCCAGCCCCTCCTTGGTACATGCTATGTTTCGTGGTACTTTCTAGTGTCTCAAAGGAAGCCTGGAAGCCGGCTCCATCTGCCTTGCTGGGGTGAGCGGGGTGGGGCAGGGTCTGTTATTTGTGCCCACAGCAGTGTGTCAATATCGGGGTGGCTGCTACCCTCCCACACCACGCTTGTGGAAGGAAAGAGCACCATGAACCAAGAAACAAGATCTTTATTAACCAAGACCAAAGACCCGAGACAGAAGGGGCCTGGCCAGGCCACTCCCCCAGTGAGGAGCCCCTTCGGGTAAAAGCAGATCCTCAGAGTGGTGTCAGATAAGCAAAACCCTGTGGACCCCCCAGGCCTGCACCCAGAGAACTAATGCTGCCATCCTCAGCGCACTCTGTTCACCCACCAACCACTTCTCAGGGGCAAGCTGGCCCGAGGAGGACAGGGTCCCCCTTACCTCCAAAACCTGGAACCTCCTTCTCCCCGCCTAGCTGTGTTCAGCCTCTCTGAGGGGTGGGGCCCGCTTTTCTCTAAGTCCTTCAACAAGAAGTCAGGTTCATTCCTCTTCTGGACTAATGGAGACAGTGATGTAAAGATGGGGCAGAGGCTAGAGCCAGAAGACAAGGAACACCTGGGGCCCCTGGAAACTGGAAGAGGCAGGAAGGATCCTCCCCTGGAACTCTCGGAGGGAGCATGGCTCTGCCAACTCTGATGTCAGACCTCTGGCCTCTATGACTGTGAGAGAATTTGTTTCCATTGTTTTAAGCCAGGCACTGTGTGGTCTTTGTTACAGCCATCCTAGGAAATTGTTGCTGCTGCTGCTAAGTCACTTCAGTCGTGTCCAACTCTGTGCGACCCCAGAGATGGCAGCCCACCAGGTTCCCCGGTCCCTGGGATTCTCCAGGCAAGAACCCTGGAGTGCGTTGCCATTTCCTTCTCCAATGCATGAAAGTGAAAAGTGAAAGTGAAGTCGCTCAGTCGTCTCCAACTCTTCGCGACCCCATGGACTGCAGCCTACCAGGCTCCTCCGTCCATGGCTAGAGTACTGGAATGGGGTGCCATTGCCTTCTCTGAGGAAACTGTTACAGTCCCTTAAAAAGAACCCCCCAAATAAAAAGTGTTCCTGCCTGTGAGAACCACAAGATGGTGAGACAGGCATGCAGAGGAGTCAAAGCCTTGCTTCCCAAACCAGGGTTCAAAAACCCCTCAAAGTCCTGTGAGCACATGGAGAACTTGGTCAAACACAGCCAGCTCCCTGGAATGTGAACGCACTCAAAGAACCGGAGGAGAAAATCAAGTGATTTAACTGATAAGTAATTTAAAGCAAAGAGACATGCTCTGTGGAGCAGAATGCCCGATGTGCCTGAATTTTTTTTCAGTTGAGAAAGGAGCTTCTAGCAAAGCTGGTAGTTATTTGAGGGCCGTGCCCTAGACTCCCCTGTGATCACTACTGCCTTGGGGTGTCCTGACTCGTCTCGAGGGGAGAGGGGTTTCTAGGAAGGAAAATCCACAGGGATGGGAGGTGATTCCTCAGACACAACATGAGGAGACTCAGCTCCTCACCTTGGAATGAAAAGGCTCTCAGGAGTGCCCTGAGGTGAGGACAGGCAGTGGACAGGCCAAAACAAGCAAGCGCTTATCTGACTTCCTGTCCTCATGCCAAGCTCCCCAGCTGACCCCTTAACCTTCTGTATCTGGTCATCTGGTCTGTGTCAAAGGGGCCTCAGAACCTAAGGGTGGCCTAAGGAAGCCTGAGGTGTCATCAGACCTCAGCAGGGAGACTTCTTTCCGGGAGGTTGTGGGGGGCGGGCAGGGGAGAGCAATGGGGGAGGCGGGAGACTGGGCTACAAGGGAAAGTGTTTTCCCCCGGGGTGGGCAGAGGGACAAAACCCTCTAGGTTAGGAGAAGCAAGAGAAGGCGCTTCTCCAGCACAGGTGTCCCAAGTTTCTGCTGGGGTGCTATTCCTGAGACTCCGCTGGCTCTGAGCCCCACTCTCAGCACTGATCCCCCAAGAACCCCCCAGGACTGATACCCCAGGACGGAACCAAGGCGGGAAGGCAATGCTGGCCACCAGATGGCACCCCCTCCCTCTTCTCCTCCCACCAGGCCTGGACTCGGAGGAAGGCTGCTGGGAAGTTGGCACTGGGCTCTGGAGCTAATAAATGTTGGCATTTGGAAAGTGGGAGCCATGGGGGTGTTTTATTGGTGTTAATGTGATGCAAGCAGGATTCGCGACTCCCCAGTTGCTCTCTGGAATAGAGTGAGTGAAGGCAGAATGGGGAGGCCCCTCTGCCTCCTGCCACTCAACTTAGGATTTGATTAAAAGTGCCTTCCTGGTGATAAAAACAGAATTGAAGAAGCAGCCTGCTGTCTCTATGTCTGCCATGGGGGAAAAGGAGGGCAAAAGGAGGAGGCTTCAATCCTCTCTGACCTGCTTCCTTGCCTTTCTTCCTGGAAGCACCCCAAAATTTTCTCTGTAGACCTGCCCCTCCCCGAGACCTGAGCTCTGGAAGCTTCTTCTGCCCCCAGGTCCCTCTCCACCTCTCACTCCTCTATCCTGTGAGCACAGACCCTCCCTACTTCCCTGTCTCTCTGGCATAGGATTCGTGATGGTTTGGGGCTGAGAACTGACCCTGGGGCAGGTGGGGACTAACACCCTAGGCACGATATGGGCCTGTCTCTCCTGATCCAAGATTCCATCCTTGGTCCCAGAGGCCAAATGGCTCTCAGATCAAAACCAGGATGGAGAAGAAGGGTCTCAGGAGGCCTGCCTGGCTTGCATTTCTCTGGCCCAACCTCAAAGAGAGAACTGGGTGCCACGTGGAGCCAAGGAGGAGTTGGGGGACAGCAAGGGGTGCATGAGGCTGACCAGCCCTTGGTGGTCAAGGATAGCAGCTCCAGGACCATAAACAGACCCTGTTTCCCTGCTGCTTGTAGGTGTGGCAAGCCTTTCCTTGCCTATCTCCTTGGTGTTTATGGACTTTTCAGCCAGGCCCTTTCTCTAGCCCCTCCTGCAGGGCCCCAGGCCACAGCCCATGCCTGCTTCTCCCCACCCTGCCTCCTCCACCCCTTGCCCACCCCATGGCACTACTTTCATCCCAGCTGCATTCTCCCACCTGGGCCTGCAGGTGCCCAGCTTCCCTGTGGGCCACACTGCCCAGGCTCCTCTGAGCAACACTCCCTTCACCTCCCCTCTGGGTCCTCCAGGAGGACCATCCCGAGCCTTCCTGGAGGTCAGGCCTGGACCTGCTCAGTCCATGCCAGGAGGAAACCCCATAGAGGAGTGCCTGTGTGTGTGCAGGTGTGTGAATGTAAGCCAGAGGTGAGATGCGTGTAAGTACTTCAATACTCTTATTTGGCCTCAACTTTCTACATACTGGAGACTAATCCCCTAAAGAAGGTTCCAGAATCCAGCCATGCTCACCCCGGCCTGTGCCACATCCACAACAGCTACCAGGAAGTGAACAGTAACCATGGCCTGGCACTAAGCTTGTGGCTTTAAATGAAATATTTTATTTAATACTTGTAACACCCCAATGGGAAAGGCACTATCACTATTCCCATTTTACAGATAAGAAAAACTGAGTAGTTCTGCCCGAGGGAACAGAAAGCGGTTGGCCCATAGGGCTTGTACCACTTTGAGTCCACAGCTCACGGTCAAACCCCTCTGCTTGGGGACAGGCTGGCCCACACCTGGATCAGTGAGCAGAGCATCTGGAGATGGTTCTCTGGGAAGTCCTCCCCCATCACCCCATGAAATGCCCCCAAGTATGTCATCTTCAGGTCCCTGTCCTCTGCTCTTGGAGAGAGTCCCACCTGGTGGGCACCATGCTCCACACCACAGCCAGTCAAGGAACTTTAAAATATTTTTTTTATGCTTTTATTATGGAACATTTCAGAAGCTGGTATTAAAAAAAAAAAAAACCCATGTACCATTACCCAGCTTCAAAATTTATGAACATTTTATTCATCTTAGTTCTTTTCCCCCACACACATTTTGCTTTCTGGAGTATTTAAAGCGAATCTCAGACATCGTCTCATTTCACCTGTAAATACTTCGATATGTATCTCTAACAGATAAGGACTTTGCTTCCTTTAGCCTAATTGCAATACCATTAGCACAGTTAACAAAATTAGCCATGGTGCTCTAATATTGTCAAGCACTCTGTCTGTGTGCAAATTTCCCCAGTTGCCTCAACAATTATTTTCTACAGTTGATTTGTTCAAATCTTGCTGCAAATAAGGCTTGCCTGTGGTTCTTGGTTGAGGTCTCTTTGTCGTTAACATCCTCCACCATTATCTTTGGGCAGGTTTTCTGTCCTACAGAGGGGCCCACGTTCTAACTGGCTGAGCCCATCCTCACAGTGTGTTTAACATCTGTTTCAATCCCTGAGAGCATTTCAAAACTGTAGCGTAGATCACATCACTCTCCTGCTTAAAACTCCTCTGTGGCTTCCCATCACCCTAAAAGAAAGTCCACCCCCTCTCCTGGACCCACAGGGACCTGCCTATGAATGACTCCTGATTCCCTCTCAGACTTCACTTCCCTTCTCCCTGCCCCTCCTACACAGGCTAATCTTCCTTACTTGTGGCCCCTCTGCTTTTGTGTCCACTACACTTCTCAGAATCTGTAGTCAGGGACTTCCCGGGTTGTCTAGTGGTTAAGAATCTGCTTCCCAATGCAGGGGATGCAGGTCCAATCCCTGATCAGGGAATAAGATCCCAATAATCAGGGCAACTAAGCTCGGGCACCACAACTACAGAGTCGCCTGCTGCAATGACTCAGTGCAGCCAAAATTTAAAACAAACAAACAAAACTTAAAAAAAAAATAAAAGAGTCTACAGTTGCTTTTGCTGTTTGTTTGTTTCCCTGTGTTTTAACAGCCTTCTCCCTCCTCCACTACCCAGAATACAGGCTTTCTGAAGGCACAACTGCATCTCACTGGTATCTAGAACCGGACTTGGAACAGAGTAGGTGCTCCAGTATTTGATGATTGAGAGAATAAATGGAAGTGGGGCAGAAAGAAAAAAGAGGTTTGTCTTTCAGAAGGTTCACAGCCTGGTTGGAGAGAGCAATTCAAGAATGCAAGACCTTTTAATCAATCAATCAGTCAAAATCCATTAAGCACCAGCTAATAACTCCACCCTTTTTCCAGGCATGGAGGGAATATCTTGGGTGTTAACAGATCTTGGTTAAAGGATAACTGGATGCACTTTCTAAGTTAGAGTGGAAATATACGAGGCTTCATGAAGGAGGGAGTCCTGAGCTGAGCCTTCATCAGAAAAACCCCTCAGCTTTCCTTAGAGTTGCAGGTTCCCAAAGGATGCCTGGGAGGTAGTACCAGTGTTATAATTCTCCTCTTTTGAGGGATAAGGAATTTGAGACTCAACTATTTGCCCAGGCCCTATGAACACCCAGGACTGATCTCCTTTAGAATGGACTGGTTGGATCTCCTTACAGTCCAAGGGGCTCTCAAGAGTCTTCTCCAACACCACAGTTCAAAACCATCAATTCTTCAGCGATCATCTTTCTTCACAGTCCAACCCTCACATCCATACACGACCACTGGAAAAACCATAGCCTTGACTAGATGGACCTGACTCGATGGACATGAGTTTGAGTGAACTCCAGGAGTTGGTGATGGATAGGGAGGCCTGGCGCGCTGTGATTCATGGGGTCTCAAAGAGTCGGACACGACTGAGCAACTGAACTGAATTATGGGTAGCTGGGCTTCCCTGGTGGCTCAGATGGTAAAGAATCTGCCTTCAATGCAGGAGACCCAGGTTTGATCCCTGGGTCAGGAAGATCCCATGGAAAATGGAATGGCAACCCACTCCAGTATTCTTGCCTAGAGAATTCCACTGACAGAGGCACAGTCCTTGGGATGCCAAAGAGTCAGACACGACTGAGCGACTAACACTTTCATTTACGGGTATAGTAGGGGACAGAACCAGGACTGCAGGTAGTCCTCCCCTCCCTGCTGGGCAGGCAGGCACAGTGAGGAGGAAAGTAGAAGGAAAGGAGGCTGCAGGGAGGGCAAAGGCCAGGAGGACAGAATAAGCAGAGGCCAGGGAGGGTGACTTGAAGGCCAGAACTGTAGACCTCGAGCAGGGGAGAGGTCTCCATCAGTTCTGCCCCATTGGGTGGGAGGCATCTCAGCCCTGGCTCAGGGACCAGAGCCTCCATGAGCAGGAGGGAGTGCTCCCTGTGCCTGACTCTGGGCTGCAGCCTCCGGAAGCCTCACTCCCCGAACCTCAGACTCACTGCTTTATGGTGTAATTTTTAATTTAGACAAAAGACTTCACTTGGCCTTTTATGGTTCCAGGCAGTAGAGTTTTTTGTCTTTTTAACCAGACCCCCTGTCTGTTTTTACTGTTGTGATCTCTACTGTTTTATTAAGTAATCCTTCAGTGTTTTTTTCCTGGTCTTATTTTACTTTTTTTTTTCTCTCTCTCTCCCTCTTTTGCTTTTAAATACAAATAGAGAGGCAGCAGCATCATCAAGGTGAGGCCAAGAGAAAGCTAATGAGACCTGGGGCCCCAAACCATGAGCCTTGCCCCCCAAAGAAATCCCCAGGAAAGACTGATTTTAGAGTGGCCCAGTTCAGCAGCATGGAGATTCACAGGGCAAATTACCCTTGCAGAAGATGAGATAACCACCGCTCATGGCAACAGGGTATTTTAACGTATTTCTGTGGGGATAAGTGACATCTCTTTTTTAAAATATATATTTTTTAATTTATGTTTTTATTTTGGCTGTGTTGGGCTTTTGTTGCTTCATGAGAGCTTTCTCCAGTTGGTGAGTGGACTGCTCACTGCAGGGGTTTCTCCTGTTGCAGAGCACAGGCTCTGGAGCACACAAGCTTCAGTAGTTATGGTCCACAGGTTTAGATATTCTGTGTCACACAGGATCTTCCAAGACTAGGGATCGAACCTATGCTCCCTGTACTGGCAAGTAGATTCTTAACCACTGGACTACCTGGGAAATCCATAAGTGACACTGATGGTTCCGTTCTGACATGAAGACACACTTGATGTGGCCTTTAAAGCAGCCATCAAACTTAGCTTGCTCCTACTGCCAAGTCACATGCAAAGCAGACTGTTCACCCCTTCCTCAAACACCACCCCAGGAATGAGGTAAGAGGCAAGGATCCCTACAACAAGCATTCACAGGTAATAAGTAACAGACCTACTACATTTTGGTGTAGCTGCATGTCTACCTGTTCAAACCTGAGGAGCTAAAGTGTCTTTCCATTCTAACTTGCTGGGTTTTGCTTATTTAGACATATGCTGCTGCTGCTGCTAAGTCACTTCAGTCGTGTCCGACTCTGTGCGACCCCATAGACGGCAGCCCACCAGGCTCCCCTGTCCCTGGGATTCTCCAGGCAAGAATATTGGAGTGGGTACCCTTTAAAAACATAGAGTTGTCTGTGTTTTGGAAATTACATAGTGTTTCAGGCCATATCTTCTTCTGTTTGTTCCATTTCTTCCCTTTGAGTTGCCTGTGAGATCTTCCCAAGTTGCTAAACTCAGATGCAGGCCGTTACTTCTGGCTGCTCACTGGCAACGCATCTTACACAACGCCACGTGTTAAGTGCCCATCCCCAGTGAGGGACACCATGCAGGCTCAAATCCGACCATCATGACTGGCACTTCCTCTCGCATGTACCCCTGGGGGCAAGACTGAAGTGGTACACACAACCCTGAGTGCAGTGAGGGTGCAGACCCTCAGGACGAGGTCAGCAAGATTTCTCTGCAGCACACGCGGCTCACTCTTCCCACTAACAGGGACTGGGGCTTCTCTTTCCTTCTCCCTCACTAGTATTTGATATGATTCCAATTTTCTCATTATTGCCAGCAGAAGAGGGCAGGTAAAAGGGTTCCTTAGTTTGTGTTAAAGAGATTAAGCTATTTTTCATATAGTTGTTAGCTCTTCAAAGGGCCACTTCTGTGAGTGGCCTATTTATAGCCTCTTTCCTTTTTTGTTCTATTAGATCCTCGTGCTTTTCTTATGGGTCTGTAGCATAAGCTGCATACTAAACCTTTGTCAGTTTTCAACTTCTAAAAATATCTACTCCCACTCTGTTACCTCTCTGTTAACTTTGTTTATACTGTTTTTTAAAAAACAGAAATCTCGAACGTTGATGGGATGAAATCTATTTTTTTTGTTTGTTTTGTACTTTGGATTTTTTTTAATCTTTTCCTAAAAACGCTGACTTTGAAGTTCATATTTATTTTTAACAAATTTTCATCAGTTTGTGGTTATACTTTTTACATTTAGGTCTTTCTTCATTTCAATGTTTTAAATATAGTGTTCTGCTGCTGCTGCTGCTAAGTCGCTTCAGTCGTGTCCGACTCTGTGTGACCCCATAGACTGCAGCCCACCAGGCTCCCCCGTCCCTGGGATTCTCCAGGCAAGAATACCAGAGTGGGTTGCCATTTCCTTCTTCAATGCATGAAAGCGAAAAGTAAAAGTGAAGTCACTCAGTCGTGTCCGACTCTTAGCAACCCCATGGACCAGTAGGTATCTAACTTCATTTCCAAAAACTGAGCCACTTTTCACCAATCCTCTTTGCTCAATAATTCATCATTCTCACTAATTTGTGATGCTACCTCTATCACATGCTGGGTTGCCTTGTAGTTTGTTTATTTGGATTTGTTTTTGCTTATTTAATTTGTTTATATATGTCTAGGTTTGTTCCTTGTCCCTTACTCTATTCCTTTGGTTTATTTGTCTGTTCCTATGCCAATAACACAGTTTGTATTATTTTGCTTTTATTGTAATCAGTTTGATTGTCAGCAGAACAAATGTTGCTCTTTGTTGCTTCTTTTTTAATTGGATTAATTATTTGTGGGGCTCAATTCTTCTATAGAATTTTACAATCAATTTGTTTAATTCTCCAAAATTCCTGCTGGAATTTAATTGAATGTAGAAATTGATTTGGGGCTAATAGACATCTTCCCAAGATTAAGTCATTCCAAACACAGATATAGTGTTTCTTTTTATTTAAGACTTTCGTTTAATGGTTTTTAAAAGTTCAATGTTTTTTTCCCTGTGGTCTTGTGCCTTTGTTGTTAATCCCTAAGGCCTTTGTGCTTTTCATTGCTATTCTCAGAGGCTGATCTACTGTCATCTCCAGGATCCTGGGAAGGGCTAGAAATGTGACCATGTGATTATAAAATTGCAAACACAGAATATTTCAGTCACAATTGGTAAAGTGTGTTGTCTTTTTCCCTTCCAACCTCCCCTCTACTACATCTCCCTTACCATTGAGCAGTATTGGGGTGATCACAGGTATTTGAGGGGGAGGGTCTAGCTAAAGGGAAATTGAGCTGAAGCTACAGCTAATTTGGGATTTGTTCACATGGTCACTATCACTTCCATGTATGGTTAAGTCATTGCTAGGGGTCCTAGTATCAGAATGACTTCCAAGAATTCATGGAATGCCTTCTCCCACTGTCCTGACTAATCAGACATTTAGATATAAATGTGATGAGATGTATGGAAGCCAAGTGGATAATGAAATTTTAAAATAATATGTTGCTTTTGTGACATCCATTGTGATGTCAATTTTTTTAGTTATAATTAGTTGTGATTTCTTATTCTAAATGAACATTGATTTTATACCTAATTTTCAATCTGTAATTTTGTCTTATTTTCCTTAAACAGGGCTCCTCAAATTGCATAAACTTCTGACCTCAAAACTGGATTTGTCCTCTAGGTATTGTCAATGGTATTGATGCTTACTGTATTCAAATGTTTGTGTTGATCTAGAATCCAACAACTTTGCTAAACTCTTCTATTAGTTCTAAAAATTTGTCTGCTGACTCCTTTGAGTTTTCTCGTTAAATTATCATTTTATCTGCTAATAGTAACTTGTATCCTTCTTTCCAGTATGTAACATTTTAAAATTTCTTTTTCTTATCTTATTACATTGGGCAAGACCGTCAGTATTCTGTTGAAGAGTTTGACAGCAATAGTGGACACTACTAGAAACATATCAAAAGCTTCTTCTTTCAGTATGATGTTTGCCAAAGGCTTTGGTTATCTAGTCTTTATCAAGACTAGATAGAAAAGCTCCTATTTACCTAAGAGTTTTATAAAAATTAGTTATTAGTGAAATAAAATTTGACTGGAACACAGCCATGTCCATTCATTTACATACTGTCTATGGTTGCATTTACACTATGGTCATGGAGTTAAGTAATTGAGATTGACACTGTCTAGCTCAGAAAGCCTAAAATATGTAAAATATGTATCATCTCACCCTTCGTAAGAAAGTTTCCCAACATCTGCTTTAAAGTGATAAATTATGTTGAGAAACTTTCTAATGAACTATGTTTTTACATTACTGGGATAAATTTTTCCCATTCAAAGTACTTTAATTCTCACAGTGTAACATATTCAGTAAAGCATGGTAATCTTAGATGTATCACTTAATAAATTTTTACATACTTATACATCCATTTAAATACCATTCAGACCAAGACATTGAATATTTCCACACTGTTGACTCTTGAATTCCCTGAACTGGTCTATACTGCCAGCCTCTCACCCCTAAGGTAATGACTTTTCTGAACTCTCTGTCCATAGATTAATTTTGCCTGTCTTGAAATTCTCAGAAATGGAATCATATAGTAGGTAGTCTTGTATGTCTGGCTTTTCACTCAACAATGTGGATTGCTGTGTATAGCAGTAGATAGATTTTTAAAATATTATTTGTGTATTAGTTGCATAGTTATGCCAACTCTTTACAACCCCATGGACTGTAGCCTGCCAGGCTCCTCTGTCCATGGAATTCTTCAGGCAAGAATACTGGAGTGGATTGTCATTTCTTCCTCCAGGGGTTCTTCCTGACCCAGTGATCAAACCCAGGTCTCCTGCATTGCAGGCAGATTATTTACCTTCTGAGCTACCAGGGAAGCCCACAAAATATTATTTAATATTCTGTTATTTGAATAAGATGCATTGATTTTTAACACATTATTAGATTTCACTGTTTTATTGAAGTTTCTTTTGTATACACATATATATTCTTAAAGAAAAGTGACCTAAAGTTTTCTTTTCTGTTTTTCTTAAATTTTTAATTTTGGCAGTGCTGTATGGCATGCAAAGATCTCAGTTCCCCAACCAGGGGTTGAACCTGGGCCATGGCAGTGAGAGTGCAAAATCCTAACCACTAGAACACTAGGGAACTCCCTAAAGTTTCCTCTTCTTATGTTTTTCTTTCTTTCTTTTTTTTTTAGTGTCAAGTCTATACTAAGTTATATCAAGTTCATGAAATGATCTGGACAATTTTTCCTCTTTTTTATTTTTGCAACAATTTGTGTTGGCTACTAATTACTTAGATCCAACTAGTCCATTCTAGAGGAGATCGATCCTGGATGTTCATTGGAAGGACTGATACTAAAGCTGAAACTCCAATACTTTGGCCACCTCATGAGACGAGTTGACTCACTGGAAAAGACTCTGATGCTGGGAAAGGTTGGGGGCGGGAGAAGAAGGGGACGACCGAGAATGAGATGGCTGGATGGCATCACCGACTCTGTGGACATGAGTTTGAGTGAACTCCGGGAGTTGGTGATGGACAGGGAGACCTGGCGTGCTGTGATTCATGGGGTTGCGGAGAGTCGGACATGACTGAGCGACTGAACTGAACTGATTACTTATTGCTTGAAATTTTAGTAGAATTTACCTAGAAATACTTATAAAATACCCTGGGACTTTTGGGGTAGCAAGGAGATTTTTCTAATTACCATTTTAATTTGTCATTTTGCTGTTAGTCTTCAAGTATTATATTTTCAATTTCAACATGATATATTTTCCAAAAATATGTGTATTTCATCAAGGATTTCAAATGTATATTATTGTATGTATGTATATAGCTGTTCTAATGGTTTATATTTTAAAATCTTGGTTCTATCTCCTGCTTAATTCTGTAGTGTGGTTATTTGAAAAGCTTTTATTTCTTGATGTTTATTTGACTAATCTCTTTAAAAATGTTTATTTGAGGGAGAACAAGATGGCGGAGAAGTAGGTGGACATGGAGTATATCTCTCTCCATGGATACATCAGGAATACCCCTTCAGACCCAGAAGTGCATGCAGAACACCAGCTGAGAGCAGACAGGAGTACCTGACCAGAGGAAGAGAATATACAGAACCACACAAAACTCGGTAGGATGAAGAAACTAGGGGAAAAAACAGGAGAGTTAGTAGGACTGAACTTGCCCTCCGCAGGTAGGGGAACTGAAGCAAGGATCCAATCTTCACATCAGGGCAATTGTCTGAGTCAGAAGAGAAACATTTAAGGCGGAGAGGGAAACAGCTGATCTGCGGCAGCCTAAACAGAATGAGAATCAGACAGTCCTTGCCACAACCATACATACCCTGTATAGGTACGCGGGTCTCCTGGAAGGTGCAGTGGCTGGGAGCTGGAGTTTAGGGATTGTGGAGAGATCCCAGGGCGAGGGCTGCGGTTGACTGCGGAGAGACGGATGGAGAGGAGGTGAGGAAGGAGATTGTTGTGGGAAATGCCTGTGGAAGCCCCGCAGCCATGGAAGCAAGGCAATACTGCTGAGTCACGCATAGGGGTTGGAGCCGTCACCATAGCCTCTCTCCCCCCACACACTAGCATCAGCAGCTGAACAATAGAGAAGCTGGCCCAGCAAACGCCTGACACACTGAACTACAGAGCAGGACCCCACCCAGGGTACTCCTTTAAGTGCCTGACACACTGATCTACAGAGTAGGATCCCAGCCGGGGGGGGGGGGGGGTCCCTCTATGTGCCTGACACACTGAACAACAGAGAAGGACCCCAGACAAGGGAGCCCTCTAAGTGCCTGCATGGGCGGAGCTATGGATAAAGACTGACCAAAGAGGCCTTCTGATCACCAGCTACAAGAGACTAGAAAAAAAGACTCTTATAGGGCCATAACTGGAGGCAGTCTGTGTCCCTGCACACTTGGCACCACCAGGGTCCCTACAAGCCAAGCAGCTGCGCCACCTTCACACTCAACTCTCACCGGGGCAGAGCTGCCACAGGCAAAAAAAGTCTTGCATCTATGCACACAGAGTCACTTCAGTAGTGTCCAACTCTTTTCAACCCTGTAGCCTGTGGCCTGCCAGGATTCTCTGTCAGGGAGGGGGGTTCTCCAAGCAAGAATATTGGAGCATATTGGCCAATACTGGTTGCCATACCCTTCTGCTGCTGCTGCTGCTAAGTCACTTCAGTCGTGTCCGACTCTGTGTGACCCCATAGACGGCAGCCCACCAGGCTCCCCCGTCCCTGGGATTCTCCAGGCAAGAACACTGGAGTGGGTTGCCATTTCCTTCTCCAATGTGTGAAAGTGAAAGTGAAGTCACTCAGTCATGTCTGACTCGTAGCGACCCCATGGACTGCAGCCTACCAGGCTCCTCCGTCCATGGGGTTTTCTAGGCAAGAGTACTGGAGTGGCCTGCCATTGCCATCTCCACCATACCCTTCTAAAGAACTATATTTCCTGCTGCCCTAACCGTCAACTCCCCTGAGTACCTGGTGCTGCCAGAACCCCTGCGACCCAAACAGCTGCACCACCTCCACACCTGGCCCTCACAGGGGCAAACCCAAGTCCTCCAGGGCAGTGTCAGGAGCAAATCCCAGTGGACAACCCATGTGCAGAGGTGGAAATAAAACCACAATTGAAACCCAGGGGCAGTGTGGCTAAGGAAGAAGACCCAAAACCTTCCCACCCGCTGTACAAGCTGCAGATTAAATCCACACGATCAACTAGGCAGACTCTGTGTCTATGGAATATATAAAAGGTCATTGAGAGCTCCCATGAAAGAAAGCATACTAATTCTGATAGCTGTAGACATTGGAGGCAAGAACACAGAGGCGTAGGACCAGATTAGAGTCTGAGCTGCCGCCACAGCAGGTCCAGAGATCAGCAGTGTTGGAGGGCATCCTAGGGAGGTGAGGTGGGCTGTGACTCCCAGCAAGGGAAAGGACTCTGACAGCAGTGACTCAAGAAAAACATTTATTATTCTTATGTTTTGACTTGTTCTGTAGATTCTTTTGGATTTTTTTTCTATTTTCTTTTTTTCCCCCTCTGTTGTAGTTGTCAATTTTATTGGCACTATGAAAGCTAATTAAGCTTTTGAGCTTTTTTTTTCTCAGTCACTTTTTTTTTTTGTTTTTATAAACCTCTGCCTCTATGTTGGGCTTTTGCAGTTCTGTGGAGTTTTCCTTTTTTTTTTTTCTTTTCTCTTTTTTTAATTTCAGTTATTAATTTTTAAAACCTATTATTATTTTTTCTACATTTATTCCTTTGTTTGCTTTTCCTACTGTTCTTTTCCCCTTGCAGTTAATCTTTAATGTATATAAATCTTCTTCATCTACCTCTATTTAACTTTGCATATCTTTCTTTCTTTTGTTTCCTTTCCTCTCACATATTTGTTAATTTTATTTTCATTGCTTTGTTCCCCAACTGGCACCTTCATTTAGTTTTGTTTCCCAGTTTGTGCTTTAGTTAATTTTGTTCTGGTAGATATAATTTTTGGTTTCCTTTATTGGCCAGGTCAATCTACTGTACTTTATTTTTGTTGGACTGTTTTGATTTTGCTTATTATGGGTGTATATGTATATGTATATATTCAGTCACACTTTTATTGTTGCTATAAACCTCTGCCTCTACATTGGGCTTTTGCTGTTCTGTGGAGTTTTCTTCCCCACCCCCTTTTTCCTTTCTTCTTTTTTTCTTTTTCTTTTTTATAATTTTAGTTTTTAATTTTTTAAACCTATCATATTTTTTCTACATTTATTCCTTTCTTTCCCTTTCCTACTGTTCTTTTCCCCTTGCAGTCAATCTTTAATGTATATAAATCTTCTTCATCTACCTCGGTTTAACTTTGCATATCTATTCTTTCTTTCTTTTTTTTCTCAACATATTTGTTAGTTTTGTTTTCATTACTTTATTCCCCACTTGGCACCTTGCTTTAGTTTTGTTTTCCAGTTTGTGCTTTCATTAGTTTTGTTCTTAACAGGTAAATATAATTTTTTATTTACTTTGTTCACTGAGTCAGTCTACTGTACTTTATTTTTGTTGGACTGTTTTCATCTTGCTCATGGATGTATATGTATATGTGTATATACCATGATTTTAATTATTATTTGCCTGATCTTGTAACTGCCATTTGTCTGGGGTTCATCTTTGGTTTCCTGTTTCTGGATATTTGTTTTAATCTCACTTAATGCAATAACAAACCACTTGTGGAATCTTCATTCCTGACCAGAGATCAAGCCCTGAGCCTTTGGAATGGGAGCACTGACTCCAAGACCCTAGAATACCAGAGAACTAACCCTAGGGAGTATCATACAGTGAGAACTAACACAAAGGAAACCACTTGAATAAAAGACTCAGCATCACCCAACCACCAGTAGCACCCTGTGCAGGATGCCTCATCTAAACAACAAACAAAACAAAAATACAAACCCAATCATCGGCAGACAGGATTACCACCTCACTCAGTTTCCACTTTCACACATTGGAGAAGGAAATGGCAACCCACTCCAGTGTTCTTGCCTGGAGAATCCCAGGGATGGGGGAGCCTGGTGGGCTTCCGTCTATGGGGTCACACAGAGTCGGACACGACTGAAGTGACTTAGCAGCAGCAGCAGCAGCCTTGCCCATCAGAGGAAAAACAAACAAACAAAAACTCAGCACAAATCTCATCCTATACAAAGCTTATACAAACCACTGGACAAACCTTAGAAGGACCAACCTTAGAAACCAAAAAGAAGAAATAATTCAACCTTGAAACCTGAGAAAAGGAGACCTCAAACACAGTAAATTTAAAAAAAGAAAGAAAGAAAAGGCAGAGAAATACTACACAAATGAAGGAACAAACTAGAAACACAGAAGTTCAAATAAATGAAGATGAAATAGGCAAACTACCTGAAAAAGAGTTGAGAATAATGATAGTTCAGTTCAGTCGCTCAGTCGTGTCTGAGACCCCATGAATCACACCACGCCAGGCCTCCCTGTCCATCACCAACTCCCAGAGTTCACTCAGACTCATGTCCATCGAGTCGGTGATGCCATCCAGTCATCTCATTCTCTGTCGTCCCCTTCTCCTCCCGCCCCCAATCCCTCCCAGCATCAGAGTCTTTTCCAGTGAGTCAACTCGTCGAATGAGGTGGCTAAAGTATTGGAGTTTCAGCTTTAGCATCAGTCCTTCCAATGAACACCCAGGACTGATCTCCTTTAGAATGGACTGGTTGGATCTCCTTGCAGTCCAAGGGACTCTCAAGAGTCTTCTCCAGCACCACAGTTCAAAAGCATCAATTCTTCAGCAATCAGCTTTCTTCATAGTCCAACTCTCACATCCATACATGACCACGGGAAAAACCATAGCCTTGACTAGACGGACCTTGGTTGGCAAAGGAATGTCTCTGCTTTTCAATATGCTATCTGGGTTGGTCATAACTTTCCTTCCAATGAGCAAGCATCTTTTAATTTCATGTCTGCAGTCAGCATCTGCTGTGATTTTGGAGCCCAAAAAAATAAAGTCTGACACTGCTTCCACTGTTTCCCCATCTATTTCCCATGAAGTGATGGGACCAGATGCCATGATCTTTGTTTTCTGAATGTTGAGCTTCAAGCCAACCTTTTCACTCTCCTCTTTCACTTTCATCAAGAGGCTTTTGAGTTCCTCTTCACTTTCTGCCATAATAATAGTAAAGATGATCATAAACTTTGAAAATAAAATGGAGAAAATCCAAGAATCTATTAACAATTACCTAGAAGAATTAAAGAATAAACATGCAGAGACAAAAAACACAATTACTGAAATTAAAAATTCTCTAGAAGGAATCAATAGCAGAATATCTGAAGCAAAAGAACAAATCAGTGAGCTGAAAGATAAAATGGTGGCAATAACTTCTGAAGAGCAGAATAAAGTAAAAAGAATGAAAAGAACTGAGGATATAGTCTCAGAGACTTCTGGGACAATATCAAACACACCACCATTCAAATTATAGGGGTCCCAGAAGAAGAAGAGGAAAAGAAAGAGTATGAGAAAAATTTTGAAGAGATTATAGTTGAAAATTTCCCCAACATGGAAAAGGCAATAGTCAGTCAAGTCCAAGAGGCACAAAGAGTCCCATACAGGATAAACCCAAGGAAAAACATGCCAAGACACATACTAATCAAACTAACAAATACTAAACACAAAGAAAGAATATTAAAAGCAACAAGGGAGAAGCAATAAGTAACATAAAAGGGAAACCCCATACGCTTAACAGCTGATCTTTCGGCAGAAACTCTGCAGGCCAGAAGGGAATGGCAGGATATATTTACAGTACTCAAAGGGAAAAATTTACAACCAAGATTATAGTACCCAGCAAGGATCTCATTCAAAACTGATGGAGAAATAAAAAGATTTTCAGACAAGCAAAAGTTAAGAGAATTCAGTACCACCAAACCAACTTTACAGCAAATGTTAAAGGGACCTATATAGTCAAGAAATACAAGAGAAGAATAAAGATCTACAAAATCAACTCCAAACAATTAAGAAAATGGCAATAGGAACATAAATATCAATAATTACTTTAAATGTAAATGGAGTAAATGCTCCAACCAAAAGACACAGATTGGCTGAATGGATACAAAAGCAAAACCCATATATATGCTGTCTACAAGAAACCCACTTCAGACCTAAAGGCACATATAGACTGAAAGTGAGAGGATGGAAAAATATATTCCATGCAAATAGTGAGCAAAAGAAAGCTGGAGTAGCAATCCTCATATCAGACAAAATAGACCTTAAAGAATATTACAAGAGATAGGGAAGGACACTACGTAACGATCAAGGGATCAGTCCAAGAGGAAGACACAATAATTGTAAATATCTATGCACTCAACATAGGAGCACCTCAATGCATAAGACAAACACTAACAGACATAAAAGGAGAATTTGACAGTAACTCAAAAATAGTAAGACTTTAACACTCCACTCACACCAATGGACAGATCATCAAAACAGAAAATTAATAAGGAAACACAAGTCTTAAATGACACATTAGATGAGATGCAGCTCTTTGATATCTTCAGGACATTCCATCCAAATGCAGAAGAATACACCTTCTTCTCAAGTGCACATGGGACATTCTCCAGGATAGACCACATCTTGGGTCACAAATCAAACCTCAGTAAATTTTAAAAAGCTGAAATCATATCAAGCTTCTTCTCCAACCACAACACTATGAGACTACATATCAATTACAAGAAAAAAACTGTAAGAAACACAAACACGTGGAGATTAAACAACACATTTCTAAATAACCAACAGGTTACTGAAGAAATCAAAAGGGAAATCAAAAAATTTCTAGAAACAAATGACAATGAAAAGATGACAACTCAAAACCTATGGGATGCAGCAAAAGCAGTTCTCAGAGGGAAGTTTATAGCAATACAACCCTACCTCAAGAAACAAGAAAAACATTGAATAGACAATCTAACTTTACACCTAAAACAACTGGAAAAAGAAGAACAAAAAATCCAAAAATTAGTAGAAGGAAAGAAATCATAAAGATCTGAGCATAAATAAATGAAAAAGAAATGAAAGAAACAATAGTAAAGATTAATAAAGCTAAAAGCCAGTTCTTTAAGAAGACAAACAAAATTGACAAGCCTTTAGTCAGACTCATCAAGAAAAAAAGAGACAAGAATCAAATCAACAAGATTAGAAATGAAAAAGGAGAGGTTACAACAGAAAATGCAGAAATACAAAGGATTATGAGATTATTATGAACAACTATATGGCAATAAAATAGATAATCTGGAAGAAATGGACAGATTCTTAGAAAAGTTCAATCCTCCAAGACTGAACCAGGAAGAAATAGAAATTATGAACAACCCAATTACAAGCACTGAAATTGAAGCTGTGATCAAAAATCTCCCAAAAAACAAAAGCACAGGACCAGATGGCTTCACAGGAGAATTCTGTCAAACATTTAGAGAAGAGCTAATGCCTATCCTTCTAAAACTCTTTCAAAAACTTGCAGAGGAAGGAGCACTTCCAAATACATTCTATGAGGCCACCATCACCTGATACCAAAACCAGACAAAGACAACACAAAAAGGGAAACTACAGCCAATATCACTGATGAAAATAGATGCAAAAATCCTCAACACATTTTAGCAAATAGATTTCAGCAACACATCAAAAGGCTCATACACCATGATCACATTGGGTTTACTCCAGGAGTGCAAGGATTCTTTGATATATGCAAATCAATCAATGTGATACACCATATTAACAAATTGAAAGATGAAAACCATATGATAATCTCAATACAGGCAGAAAAAGCCTTTGACAAAATTCAGCACCTATTTATGATTAAAACTCTTCAAATAATGGGCATAAAAGGAACCTACCTCAATGTAGTAAAGGCCATATATGATAAGCCTATGGCAAACATCATTCTCAATGGTGAAAAACTGAAAGCATTCCCCCTAAGATCAGAAACAAGACAAGGGTGTCCACTTTCACCACTATTATTCCACATAGTTCTGAAAGTCCTAGCTACAGCAATCAAAGAAGAAAAAGAAATAAAAGGAATCCATATCAGAAAAGAAAAAGTAAAGCTCTCACTGTTTGCAGATGACATGATACTATACATAAAAAACCCTAAAGACAGTATCAGAAAATTACTAGAGCTAATCAGTGAAGTTGTAGGATGCAAAGTCAATACACAGAAACCATTTGCATTTCTATATACTAACAATGAAAAATCAGAAAGAGAAATTAAGAAATCAATCCCATTCACCATTACAACAAAAAGAATTAAATATCTAGGAATAAACTTACCTAGGGAGACAACACGACTGAGCGACTTCACTTTCACTTTTCACTTTCACACGTTGGAGAAGGAAATGGCAACCCACTCCAGTGTTCTTGCCTGGAGAATCCCAGGGACAGGGGAGCCTGGTGGGCTTCCATCTATGGGGTCACACAGAGTCGGACACAACTGAAGTAACTTAGCAGCAGCAGTAGCAGCAGGGAGACAAAAGAACTGTACATAGAAAATTATAAGATGCTGAGGAAAGAAATCAAAGATGACATAAACAGATGGAGAGATAGTCCATGTTCCTGAGTAGAAAGAATCAATATTGTGAAAATGACTATAGTACCAAATGCAATCTACAGATTCAGCGTGATCCCTATTAAACTACCAATGACATTTTTCACAGAACTAGAACAAAAAATTTCACAATTCGTATGGAAACACAGAAGACCCCAAATAACAAAAGCAGTCTTGAGAAAGAATGGAGCTGGAGGAATCAACCTTCCTGACTTCAGACTATACTACAAAGCTACAGTCATCAAGACAGTATGGGACTGGCACAGAAACAGAAATATAGACCAATGGAACAAGACAGAAAGCCCAGAAATAAACCCATGCACCTATGGGTACCTTATTTCTAACAAAGGAGGCAAGAATATACAATGGGGCAAAGACAGTCTCTTCAATAAATGGTGCTGGGAAAACTGGACAGCTACATGTTGAAGAATGAAATTAGAACACTTTCTAACATCATACACAAAGATAAACTCAAAATGAATTAAAGAGCTAAATGTAAAACCAAAAACTATAAAACCCTTAGAGGAAAACATAGAACATTTGATGACATAAATCAAAGCAAGATCCTCCATGACTCACCTCCTAGAGTAATGGAAATAAAAACAAAAGTAAACAAGTGGGACCTGATTAAACTTAAAAGCTTTTGCACAGCATCAGAAACTATAAGCAAGGTGAAAAGACAAATCTCAGCATGGGAAAAAATAATAGCAAATGAAACCACTGATAAAGGATTAATTTCCAAAATATACAAGCAGCTCATACAACTCAATGCTAGAAAAACAAACAACCCAATCAAAATGTGGGGAAAAGACCTAAACAGACATTTCTCCAAAGAAGACATACAGATGGCTAACAAGCACATGAAAAGATGCTCAACATTGCTCATTATTAGAGAAATGCAAATCAAAACTGCAATGAGATATCACCTCACACTGGTCAGAATGATCATCATCAAAAAGTCTACAAACAATAAATGCTGGAGAGGGTGTGGAGAAAAGAGAACACTCTTGCACTGTTGGTGAGAATGTAAATTGATACAGCCACTGTGGAAGACGGTATGGAGGTTCCTTAAAAAACTAGGAATAAAACCACCATATGACCCAGCAACCCCACTCCTAGGCATATACCCTGAGGAAAGGGTTCAACCCCGGATTGAAACATCACATGTATCCCATTGTTCATTGCAGCAGTATTTACAATAGCTAGAACATGGAAGCAACCTAGATGTCCATCAACAGATGAAAAGATGAAGATGTTGTGGTACATATACACAATTGAATATTACTCAGCCATAAAGAGGAAGACATTTGAGTCTGTTCTGATGATGTGGATGAACCTAGAATCTATTATACAGAGTGAAGTGAGTCAGAAAGAAAAAGATAAATATATTCTAATAGTATATTAAAAAGCAGAGACATTACTTTGCCAACAAAGGTCCGTCTAGTCAAGGCTATGGTTTTTCCCGTGGTAATGTATGGATGTGAGAGTTGGACTGTGAAGAAAGCTGATCGCTGAATTGATGCTTTTGAACTGTGGTGTTGGAGAAGACTCTTGAGAGTCCCTTGGACTGCAAGGAGATCCAACCAGTCCATTCTAAAGGAGATCAATCCTGGGTGTTCATTGGAAGGACTGATGCTAAAGCTGAAACTCCAATACTTTGGCCACCTCATGCGACGAGTTGACTCACTGGAAAAGACTCTGATGCTGGGAAGGATTGGGGGCGGAAGGAGAAGGGGATGACAGAGGATGAGATGGCTGGATGGCATCAAGGACTCGATGGACATGAGTTTGAGTGATCTCTGGGAGTTGGTGATGGACAAGGAGGCCTGGTGTGCTGTGATTTATGGGGTCACAAAGAGTCAGACACGACTGAGCGACTGAACTGAACTGAACTGAATGCATATATATGGAATCTAGAAAAATGGTACTGATGAATTTATTTACAGCGCAGCAATGGAGAAAGTCAAGGCTATGGTTTTTCCAGTGGTCATGTATGGATGTGAGAGTTGGACTGTGAAGAAAGCTGAGTGCCGAAGAATTGATGCTTTTGAACTGTGGTGTGGGAGAAGACTCTTGAGAGTCCCTTGGACTGCAAGGAGATCCAACCAGTCCATCCTAAAGGAGATCAGTCCTGGATGTTCATTGGAAGGACTGATGCTAAAGCTGAAACTCCAATACTTTGGCCACTTCATGCGAAGAGTTGACCCATTGGAAAAGACTCTGATGCTGGGAGAGATTGGGGGCAGGAGGAGAAGGGGACAACAGAGGATGAGATGGCTGGATGGCATCACGGACTCGATGGACATGAGTCTGAGTGAACTCTGGGAGTTCGTGATGGACAGGGAGGCCTGGCGTGCTGCGATTCATGGGGTCACAAGGAGTCGGACACGACTGAGCGACTGAACTGAACTGAACTGAATGGAGAAACCGACATGGAGAACAGACTTATGGACATGGGGAGAGGGGAGGAGAGGGTGAGATGTATGGAAAGAGTAACACGGAAATTTAAATTACCATATGTAAAATAGACAGCCAGGGGGAATTTGCTGTATGGCTCAGGAAACTCAAACAGGGGCTCTGTATCAACCTAGAGGGGTGGGATGGGGCAGGAGATGGGAAGGAAGTTTATATATAAAAAAGCATTTAAAAAATAGTGTTTATGAGTCTTTTCAAAGAAATTTGGGGGGCTTATTTTAAGTCATATGCATTGCATTTACTACTCTTGCTATTGTTCTTAATTTCATTGACTTCTCCTCTAATCTTTATAATTTCCTTCTTGTTTATTTGGATTGATTTTCTCTACTGTTTTTTTTCCCCTCCAGATCTGAATACATAGTTCATTTGTTTTCAGTCTTCTTTTCTGATGGATGTGTTTAAAGCTATAAATTTTCCTCTTGGCACTACTTTATTTATAGTACATAAATTTTGACATGCAGAGCTTTCCTTGATATTCAATTCTAAGTAATTCATAATTTTCCTTAATATTTTCTCTTTAGTCTAGGGGTTATTTTGTAGTATGCTTTTATTTTTCAGACATGTAGGATATCTTGGTTACTCTTTTGGTCTCTTCCCACCTATTGTCTCTCCTAACTGCCATCATGTTGACATTATCTGGATTTTAGTTCCAGATTTAATATATAGTCATCATTTATTCAAGCAACAATAAAACAATAAATTCTTTTTCAACCTTATTTTTCTTATATAAGGAAGATCCACTTTCTTTATTGCTGAAATATATTCTTTGTAAATCTTTATGCTTAAGGATATCTTTATTTTGCCTTCATAGTTAAATAAATATTTAGCTGTATATAAAATTCAACAATTTCTAGATATAATTTGATTGTCATCCCATTGTCACTCTGATTCTCCTTATTTGTAGATGACCTGCTTTTTCTCTTTGGAAGTTTTCTCTCTGTTTCTGATGCTTTTATATTTCTCCTTAATGCATCTGTGTATGCGATATTTTTTCTTCTGCATCTTCTTCTGCACTCTCTTAACCCTTTCTGTCTGAAGGCTGATTTATTCCTTTAATTCTGCAAAAAGTTAAGTCATTGTTTCTTTCAATATTTTCTTCCCTCTGTTTGCTCCTTTATATTCTCCAGAGGCTCATGACAGACATCTATTGGTGATTGTATTCCTAGCCTGTTTCTCAAATTTCTCATAGTCTTTCCCCCTATCTGAATTGGGAGAAAAAAAAAAAAACCTCAGTTTTTTTTCCAGCATGTCTCCTTTACTCTCACACTATTACATCACTCACAGCATTTCTGACATCAGATGTATGGGTTTTCCCCACACCTAGCAATTCTGGCGGAGAAGGCAATGGCAAGCCACTCCAGTACTCTTGCCTAGAAAATCGCATGGACAGAGGAGCCTGGTGGGCTGCAGTCCATGGGGTCGCTACTAGTCGGAGACGACTGAGCGACTTCACTTTCACTTTTCACTTTCACACACTGGAGAAGGAAATGGCAACCCACTCCAGTGTTCTTGCCTGGAGAATCCCAGGGACGGCGGAGCCTGGTCGGCTGCTGTCTGTGGGGTCGCACAGAGTCGGCCACGACTGCAGCGACTTAGCAGCAGCAGCAGCAGCAGCAATTCTGGAACACCAGCTAAATGTCTTAAGTTTAACTCAATTCTTACACAACGTACATGGAGATAATGTCCCATCCCATGGGTTAAGGGCTCAGTCCCACAAGACTGCACCCTACTGTCGATTCGAAGTCATAGGTCCCTACCACAACTTCTGGTCAGCTTGTCTACAAATCAAAAGTTCCCACACCCCCTCCCCAAGTTCAATTCATTTGCTCAACTGGCTCATAGAACTCAGGGAAATGCTTACTCATATGTATTAGTTTATTTAAGGATATGATAAAGGGTACAGATGAACAACCAGATGGAGAGATAATCTGCAAGGTCTGGGATGGTCCCAAACGCAAGAGTTTCTGTCCCAGTAGAGTTGGGGTATATCATCCTCTTTGTATGTGGATATGTTCACCAATCTGGAAGTGCTTCAAGCCCCACACTACAGGGATTTTTATGGATGCACCCCCACATAAGCATGATTGATTAACTCCATTTCTAGTTCCTCTCTCCTCTCTTGAGAAGTGAGGGTGGGACTGAAACTTCCAAGATTCTAATCATGTCTTGGTCACTGTGGTGACATTCCCATCCAAGAGTCATCCAGGAGCCCACCCAGTCACCTCATTAGAACAAAGGACACTCATTTCACCCAGGAAATTACAAGAGATTTGGCAGCCTGGAATCATGAAATGGATCAAAGATCAAATATTAGGGGAAAGGGTGCTCCTGGCACCCTCACCACTTAGGAAATTATGAGGGTTTTAGGAGTGCTGTGCCAGGAACCAGGGGCAGGGACCAATATATATATTTTCCATTATCTCACACTGTCCCTAGAAAAGGTCTTTGACCTCTGTTTATCCTCTTATGCTCCACAGAGTTGGGTCTAGTTGAAAAGAATGTTCCCCAAAGCCAAGTCTCCATCCCAGCTGGTCCCTCCGATGCTGAGGCCGAGGAAGTCAGGAAGATGGTGAAAGTCCATTTCCAGGATCTCATTTCTCGGGACCATTCATTCACTCACTCATTCAGGAGCATGTATTCCCATCTGCTCTGTGCCAGGCCCTCTCCTGGGCCCTGGAGTCACTTGGTCTCTGATGACTCCTCCAACATACTCATCGCTGTCCTCTTTGCTTAACATTCTGCTCCAGCCACTTTGGACCTCTCCCAGCACATTAAAGAGGCCAGGCGTGCTCCCCTCATAGGGCTTCCTCTTCCCCTCCACACCTAAAATGTCCTTCTCCTCCTCCACCTTCTCTGTCCTTGCTGACGTTTAATGCTGATGACCTTTTCTCATCATTCAAGTCTCAATTCAAATTTTACATCCTCAAAGAGACCATCCCTGCCCACTCTCTAAAGTAGTCAGCCCTCTGATCACCCTGCTTTAACCTGTTTGATTTCACTCCCTCTCTTTTCCTCCCTTTCTTCTGTCTCATCACGGAAACAGCTCTTGAAGATCAGCAGGGAAGGGATTGTTCATTTTCATTGTGTAGATGAGGAGACTGAGGTTAACGGAAGAATAGCTATATACCGAAGGCCACACCGTGACCTTGGATTGGTGGTCTAGCCAGGACTGTTCTCTGCTACCTCATGTTAATGTGTGCATGCTCACCTGAGTGTGTATCCACAGATGTGTGTTCACACGTGAACATGCATGAAGTGTTTAAATGTCCATGCAAGTCTTCCTGATGAGATCAGTGTGAGGGTCATGTGCTAGGGGTTGTCTCCTTAGGCTTGGCCCCAGGCCTCCAGACTCTATTCCCAGAAAGTACCATCCTCCCCGCCTCAACCCCCTCCCCTCCCCATTACCTCTCCCCTTCCAGACTGCTTACTGCTCATCCCCACCTCCTGCCCTGCCTCCCCCTCCCATAGAGGTCCTCCTTCTCGCCTGAGGTCCCCAGAGGGCTTTGTTTCTGCTGCCAGCAGAGCTGTGTGGGCACTGTGTGGCCATCAGTCCACTCCCACTGTGCTGTGCTGTACTGGGCCCCTGCCCACTGTCTCACCCTCTCCTCCTCCTCTCGTTGCAAATAGTAGGATGCTCACCTTGGATCTGACCTGCCTCTCTACAAGAAAACCGCCCCTCTTCTCCTTCTCAATTTGATTGGGTGCCTGCCCAGGGCTCTCATGTCCTGCAAGGCCAAGAGGGCCTTTCTGTCATCGGGGGAGCAAGGCTCACCCCCTCTATAAGCAGGTCGTGTTGAGGGGAAGCCTGACTTGCCTCTCACCTCTCTCTGCTTAACAGAGCCGTGAACGGGGAGCCAGGGCCTCCTTTGTGACTGTCAGTTTTCCAGCTCAGCTTATCTGCGTCTTCATATGGTGTTCTCTTGTCAGAGGAGCCGGGGGCTGTGTGTGTGACAACCAAGTTAAATAAATGCTGCATCCTCCCCGTCCCCCTAGTTCCCTGTCTTCTTGCTGAGGACAGTTGAGTGTCTCCCCGGCTTCCAGAGAAGATGCTCGTGTATTGTCACCTGTCTTTATTTGATTTGTGTCTTACTCAAAATGCCTGGGGCCATCACTCCACAGAGAGGAAGAGAGAACAAGGACAAGCCTCCCTTTGCCTTTTGCTGCCTGTGCAGCTGTTCCCAGGAAGTCGGCTGGGGTAGGGGAGGCAGGTCTGTAGGAAGCAGAGTGGAGAGACAGTACCGTGTGAGGTCAGGGAGACCAGCAGAGGAGAATCAGAGAGGCCAAGCTTGTGGAGGACGGTGAGCCTACAGTGGAGGCTCCCAGAACTCGGATCCAGGAACCTTTCCAGGCATCTCGTGTCCATCCTCCACTTGCCACCGTGACCCATGGAAGCTTCACCGAGCTCCCAGGGTAGGAGCTGATGAGACACTTGGCATTTTCCCTCAGGCAGGAGGAAACTCGAGTCTTGGCGCCCCAGTGGTAAACACACGGAGCCATTGGATCCGAGGCCATGGATCTAGCGGCCTCTGTGAACAGACGGACTGAAGAGTCAAGAGCCATGCAACAATAAGTCCTCGGAGCCCCAGAAGGCAGTGGCTCGGTCCAGACCACTCTGCTCCAGGGCTGGAGGGGCAGCTGAGCCTTTGCTCTCTTCTCACACCGGGTCACTGGTTGTCTTATTTCCTCTTGTCTTATTCCATTTTCTCAGCAGTCCTAGGAGACAGCTGGTATTCTTTTCATTTTCCAGATAAGACAGTTGAGCTTCAGGAAGCCAGATGACTTTCTGAAGGTAACAGTCAGCAAGTGGTGGAACCAGGATGCAAAACTAGATCTTACAGCAATGGCACTAGTCCTTCCCCCGTGACACAAGGCAGTCCTGACAGTGGCTGAAATGGTGGCCCTGTTGATGTGTGAGGTGCTCACCTTACAGGGCATGTCAAGAACACAAGTCAGGAAGGAGGAGGTCCACCCGTCCAGCCTTCTCAAACAGGCATCTCCTGGGCTGGCTGTCTGCAATAGGCAGTCGTGAGCCGAGCAGGCTGATGTTTGACACAGATCTCTACTGAACAACAGCTGTGACACGCATCCGCACGCTCACTCCCAACAGACTGGCACAGGCAACCAGGCTCCGAGCTTGTCGGCATCCCCTTTCACACCCCCGCCTGCCTCCCCTGGGAATCTATTCAAATCTACTCAACAGAGCAGCCAGGAGAAGACGATAAACCCATATCAATGCTGTGTTTCTCTTCGTCTCTCTCTTTGTGAAAAAAAGAAGAGGAATAGTGCAAAGCCTCATCCAGTATTCACTGGGAATCATCCTGACATGATCCCAGGAAAATAAGTTCTTTTCAAAGCCACGCTTCCAGCGCATCCTCTCTCGTGACTGAGCGCCGGCTGAGCCTGCCGTGTGCGGGACTCCGTGGCTGGCAGAAGCACTGACGCTAAGGCTTAATTATGATTCACGAAGCTGCGTTGCGGAGATGGTTTAAAGCCACTTAATTAGTGTAGGAATATACCACCATAATTATCCTGAAATGTGGCCTAATTAACCTATGGAAAAGCCGGGCCATTGGTAGGGAACGTCGGAGACATTAATTGTCTATTAATATACCTGGTCCACTCTCTGGCACAGCTCTGGGGGTACACAGGCCTGGAGGAGCAGACAGAGGAGAATACAGTTTGCCCTGCAGGGTGATGATTTAAAAATATGTGAACTGAACAGGGAAAGGAAAAAAGGAATATATTTACTGAGCACCTATTATGAGCCAAGCAGTGTTCAAATCCCTTTCTTATTTAATCTTCAGAATAATCCCTTACAATAGGTATTAATGTTCAGAGAGGTTCATTAATGAACCCAAGGTCACACAGCCAGAAAATAGCCAAACTGGAATTCATTCTTTAATTAGTCTGCTCCAAAGGCTAGACTCTGCCAGTTGTTTTTTACTGCCTCTGGTAGGCACAGAAGACTTGGGGAAATGGATGAAATAAAGAAAAGAGGACCCTTCAACTCTAAGGAGGCCCCATCCCCGCTAACATTTAGAAAAAGAGAGTGATTCAAGTTTCCTGAAGGCAGGTTCAAGCTATCAAGTGTATTGTGCAGGTGGGACACTCGAAATCTCCATTCACACAGGCTACAAAGGTAATGATGTCACCTCTAGAACACAGTGCAAGCCCGGCAAAACCATTTACAGCAGTTCTGGGAGACCTACCTAGGTGACTCTAATTTCCTTTTGTACTTGAGTCTCCGACTCCCACCCTGGATTTGAGTCCAGAGGTTGGACCTAAGCCAAGAGAAGCCACATCTGGGACAATCCTTAGTGTAAGTGTTAGTCACTTAGTCGTCCCCGACTCTCTGCGACCCCATGGACTGCATGCAGCCCACCAGGCTCCTCTGTCCATGAGATTTTCCAGGCAAAGTTACTGGAGTGTGGCCATTTCCTTCTCCAAGGGATCTTCCCAACTCAGGGATCGAACCCGGGACTTCTGCACTGCAGGCAGATATTTTACCGACTGAGCTACAAGGGAAGCCCTTGAACAATCCTTAATGAAGCTGGATTTGAACCCAGTCCAGACACTCCAGCGCCCAGGACACTCAAAGACACCAGGATGAAAGCCAAGAGCCCTCCAGGGGGCGCCGGAGAGCCAGGCTTTTCTGCCTCGCAGTCTGTCTGGTCGGCAGGTCGAGGAGTATTCCAACAACGTCTTCATTCTTCCCTGATCAAAGGAGCTGGGATTGAACCTGCTGTAATCATCCGTCGGGGAGTTTGCTTAAAATTCCCCTAATTATGGGAGAGCAGAAAATTGCTATGCCTCAGACTGAATAGAGAAATCGAAGGCGCCCTGCTCTCAGCTGCCTAGGGGAGACAAGCCAAGATGGGAACAGAAGAGCTGGGAGAGGGAGGAGGGGGTACCATGGATGGGAGGGAGAGCCCTCTCCCCGTCTGTGCCAGGGAGTGGGAGAGGAAGGGGGGAAGCCAGCTGCAAGGGGGTCACGGTGGCTGGCTCAGGTGCTGCACACCGCCGGCCCCCCACTCCCCTGGAGAGAGAAGGATGCAAGAGCCAAAAGGGTGGGCACGTAGGGAGGAACTAACCAGAATGCATCCTCCTTCTGGAGAGGCCAGGGGAGTCTCTAACTCTGGCTTAGATTAGAAAGTAGATTCTGGAACATCCTCTCTGCCAGGAGAGGGAAGGAAAGAGCAGACAGACAGGTCAGGCAGGGAACAAGCTGCTGGGATGGGGTGGGGGCGGGGGTTGGGGGGCTGCAGAGCAGGCTGCCTCCAGGCTCCCTCTCTGTGTTCTGCCCTGTGCTAAGCAGGTGGAAAGTCTAGAAGGAGTGGAAGGGGAGACAGGAAGATTCCACCCTTGGGGAGTCTCAGTCTGATGGGACAAACCCAAATTAAGACTCAGAGAAGTCCTACACACCAGTGCCCAGCACATGACAGTCCTGAACTCTAGGAAGGGGATCAAAATATGCTGGACTGGATGGAGTCAGAAGGGAAAGGTTTGCTGGGGAGACACCTCAGAGCAGGAGACAAATGGGGAGGAGGAAGATAGGAGAAGGGAGGGGAACATCTGGAGGAATCGTGCAACGTATGAAGGGGTTATGGTTACCACTTGGGGAGAGGGCAGCGTGGCTCAGGGAGGTGAAGTCCCTCATCTAAGGCGACACCGCTCATCATGCCAGAGCTGAATCTCAGATTCCTAGCCTGTGCATTACAGCCCCATGGGGTAGGAGGGGTTGGGAGGGGGCCGGCCAGAAGTGGAATGCTAGAAGGAAAGAGGGGGCCACTCCCTGACTCGTCGATGTTGATCATAAGGGCAGACAATACACTATCACATTGCCCCTTTGCTAGCCCAGCACCATGCAGGAGCTCCCCAGACCCCTCACCCCAACTTGGAAAAGATGGATGCTCCACAATGCTCTCACACTTTCCCAGGGGACTTCTCAGGTCCTCAGGTGAGTCCCTGAACGGGCCCAGCTTGAGTCCTCTGCAGCCACAGCTACATCGTGTGTCCCCATTATAGGTCTGGTGGTATCGGCTAAGACTTGACGACTGCAAGTTACAGAACCCACTCAAAGTAGCATTTAAATAAAAGAGGACTTTACAAAAGGGACACAGGAGTGTCATACACAGCCCTGCGCAGGAGTGCAGTCGTGCCTCAGTCAGGGACGTAGAGGACAGGCACGCCAGACAGACCCGGGAGCGCCCACCGCCTGCTCCCCACCTGGCATCCGCATCCCCGTCTCGTCCTCAGCTTCTCCTTGCATACCCAGGAAGACCCCCAAATTCAAGATGGTAACTTGGGGCTCCCAAGCCCACACGGGATCAATAAAGAACAGCATGAAGAGATGGCCTGAAGGCCCCAATTCCAATACCCCAAAGTCAGAATTCTGACTATCCCAGCTTGGCGTAGGTGCCTGTTCTAGTCCAATTAACCTCAGGCCAGGGCATCCGGTCACACCGAACGAAGGCTGCATGTGCCCTCTACTATGGGTGAGCAGGTCAGTTCAGGGGCCCCGGGGAGTTGGACAGTAATTCCACAGCAAAGATGTGCTGGGGTAGTGGGTGTGTGGCAGACAGGCCTGGGGGTGAGGATGGGGCCTGACCTGTCTCAGCAGGTGCTCTGGAGGGGGTTGAAGCCAGGTGGTGAGTTACTCAGAATGTCAGACACTACAGCTATGGCCAAGGCAAATCCTCAAGTGGGAAACTGAGGGGAGGTGGTGGGGAGGGGGTTGGCCTGGGCCCTGACCCCCCAGGAGCCAAGAGGCAAGTCTGCAGGGGCTGGAGTCTGCCCGGGCCTGGGGGAAGGCAGGCCAGTGTATTGAGCTCCAGGGTAGTTATCTGAGGCGGGGAAACCTGTACTTTAGAAACTTGACTGTTTTCATGCTGTTTGTATTTTCTGTAATTACTTCCTTTTTGTTCTCCCTTAGTATTTATGGAAGTCCTTTGTGAAAATGCCAGCGGATCCCAGCAATGCGGAGAGGAAACAGCCAAGGGGTTTGTGTCTCTTCCTGGGCTCAGGGTAAAAGAGACACATCCCCCGGAGCCCGGGAAGGGTCGTGGCAGGAATGTGACCAGGAAGACTGGGGGCAGGGAAGAGGGGCGAGGATGGCAGCTGGGAGGCTCCTCCCCACCACACCCTGGTCTCTCTCCAAGCTCTTTCTCAAACGTGGGGAGCCCCCCCCTCCCCCGGCTTCATTTGAGTAAGTCTGTCATCCTGACCTGGGCAACCCTGCAGAGCTGCCCCCTTCCTGTCGCCCCATCCAGGGGGACGGCTGGAGCCGCCCTCAGGCAGGCTTGCACATAAACTCCGGAGGAGGCTGCTTCCTGTGCCCCTGGGTGCTCCTCGGGTGCTGGGGCAGGCAGGGGCTCACCATAGGTGCTAGCCCAGGGGATCTGGGGCCCCTGGGATCCTGGAATGAGAACTTAGGCACCCAGGATAAACCCTCCTTGATCTCCACTGGGTTCTGAATCTTCCTGCAGTCTCATTCTCCCCAGCCCTGACTTTTTGTTGGACTCTACCTTAAAACTCCACATGGGCATCAGAGCCAATTTGGGGTGGGGCTGGGGGTGGGAGGAACCCAAATTTCTCCTAGGTCTAAGGGCCTGCCCTTGGGTGAGGAGATGGATAAGGCTCTGGTATAGGAGATCAGATGTACCTCTGTGGTTTCTAAAAAGGGGAAGAGATGAAGGTCCTAGGTGGTAGAAAGGACCAGAGACAGAGTCACAAAGGTCTTCATCCTCTTATATTAAATTATTTGTAGGCAAATTGTCACCAGGGCATCACTGGGAGGTCCTGGCCCTGCCCCCATCCCCACCACCATGGACATTCCATGGAGTCATCCATGGCCAGATGGCGTTATCCTGGGTGGCTGAGCAGCCCCCAGGAGCGAGGTGTCCGCAGGCAGAGAACCAGCAATGACATGGGACATTAGGTGCTGATGGCTTTGCCAAGCAAGAGAATTGCAATTAAGGATGCGATGGGTCCCTCCGGAGGCTGTCAGACAAGGATCCAGAACAACAGTCGGGAGGCTGGGAGCTCTCTGAAAGCAGGTGCAGTGGGAGCCAGGACTGGGCTGTAGGGGCGCAGCCTCCATCCTTGCAGCAAGTCCATCAACAACAGAAAGGTAATTAACACCTGCATTTACTCAGTGCCCAGCAGGCCCCCTACTGGAAGGCGGGAGTGCAATTATCTCCATTCTACAGATAAGATAAGCAAACAGCAGAGGAGCAGAGGTTATGCAACTTGTCTGCAGCACACAGATAGTGGAGATGGAATTCAGGCTCGGCTTCATCTGGCACCAAAGTTAGGACTCAGAGTCCCCGTCTACCTTCCTGCAGTGCCCTCTTCTGAGAGTTCCCCAGACAGGCCACAACGCCCAGGGCCACAGGCTGCACTGCCCCAGCCTGGGTTTGTGGCTTCAGGTTGGGAAGAGCTTGCCCAGACTCCCTGGCAGCCACATGGGGACATACCTCTCCTCCCTGGTGTGGGGGAGGAAGAGGAGGAACAGCTGGCCTGGGTGACAAGTGGAGGCCATTCCAGGGGAGGTGGCAGACACAGGAAGGTGGGAGGTGAGGACGGGCATGTTCGTCACCTCAAAGCCTGTGTCTGAGCTCTCCACCCACCTTGCTCAAACCTCCCACCTTGGGGAACCCCCATCCTGGCCCTCCCTCCTCAGGCTCTGTGCAGTGACGTCATTGTCACTAACAAGCTCTCCCTTATCTATACCAAACATGCCTGGAGGAGGGGCCCCTGCACCACCCCCAGCCCTGCTTGTTTGCACCCTCCCACCATGCCCTGGAGCGACCCTGGGGGTCAGGTGGTATGTGGGAAGCAGCCAGTGAAAAACTGTGCCCTTTTTAGGAGCTGGTCATATTGCACCCAACACGGAGGATGGGGAGGTCAGGGAGGGGAGAGCAAAGTTGAGATGAGAGGAAGATGAGAAATGAGGTGCTCAGAGGCCCCAAACCAGGCAGGCGCACCTACTGGCCATCCTGGCCGCTGGCCGGGCACCTCAGGGCATCAGTGATGATCTGGACACTGGGGAGCAGCTGAAAGGGACTGAGGGCCTCAGAGTCTGAGTCATCCAGTCTTGATTCACACCTGCTTCCCCAGGCCAGGCTTTGAACCTATCCTGGAAACACTCTGACCACAAACCGTGCATCCGGGGCCCTGTTCCCTCTGGCTACAGCCCAAGGAGGTGAAGTGTGATCGAGCCCTGAGGCTGCCCCACTGGTTTCTTCGCTGGTCTGCTGGGAAGATCCTGGGGACCTGGAGCCTGCAGGGCTCACTCCCAACAGCAAAGCCCCATCCAAGAGCTGACTAGAACCCATAGAGAAAGGGAGTGCTTGTGAGTTCAGACAGGGAACACAAGAGTGAGAGAGTTCAAGGCAACTCCCGGCTTTGCCTCAGAAGGCTTGTCCCTTCATTCCAAGCAGCCTAAATCTTGGCCATCCTTCAAAACCCAACAGAAAGGTCACCTCTTCCGTGAAGCCTTCCCTCCCCTCCAAATGAAGTTTTCTCCCTCTCTAAATACTTTATCCACACTTATCTGGGAGCCTTGTCATGTTCCTCCTTGCATTGCACCTCCCTGGCTAGACTTGGGGCTCCACAGTGCAGAGCCATCATCCCATCTCAAGGCCTCCATACTGCCCTGCTGGATAACGGGGGGCAGGGGTGCTGGAGAGGAGGCGTTCACTGAGGAGCAGGACAGGAGGTGGAGTGCTCAGCTCAGAGGGTACAGGAGGGGTTCAGGAAACACTAGCTGAAACAAGACCCAGAAGAGCCACTGCTTACTACCTGAAAGCCAGGTTGCATTTGAGAACCGAATACAGTTCTCCAGAGTCCTGGGCAACTGAGAAACCAAACGCAGTGCTATCACAGAAGGGGCAAGCGCTAGCTACGGGGGGAATAAGCTTTAAGGGGAAAAAATGCCACCACTCTCCACGCGCTTCTGGTAGTGGCGGTGGAAGAAACAAAATCATTTATTTGTCCAACGTATTTTTCATTTCAGATGATCTATTTTCATCTTTATAAGTTCATTTTCTAAAAATCTCCCATTTTTCTTCTCATCGTGTTCATGTTTTCCTCTACACTTCTGAGCATATGGAGCATATTTATAACCACTGCTTTAGCATCCTTGTCTGCTAATTCCATCAACTTTCCCATTTGGGGGTCTCTTTCTGCGAACTGATTTTTCTTCTGGTTATAGGTCCTATTTTTCTGCTTTTTGCATGGCTGTTAAGTTTCTATTTGATTACCAATATTGTGAATTTTCCCTTGGGGTCTCGATTTTGTTGTATTCCTTTAAAGAGTGCTGGACTTGGTTCCACCTCACAGTTATTTGGAGTCACTGTGACCCTTTTAAGTGTTGTCTTTAAGGTCTATGAGAACGGATCCAGGACAGCTTTTGGTCTCGGGCTAAGGTAAACATCCTCTTGAGGACTCTATCCAATGTAACACTATCCACTATCACTGGTAGGAATCTGAACCATTCCAGCCCTGTGTGAGCTGTAGAAATTGGTCAGTCTTCTTACTGGCGGTTCTTTCCCTAACTTTGTGGTGTTTCACCCCAATTGTGTGCAAATCAATGGCCAAAGTTTCGAGGCCCCTTCTACAGATTTCCAGAAATCTTCATGAGCAGCACCCTTCTCTCCAGAATTCTTCCCGCACAAATCCTGGCCTCCTCAGGCTCAACCCACGTCTTGTCAATTCAGCCTTCAGGCTCTTTTCAGGACATCCCCCCTTCCTCCTCCTGGGCCTTTCCCTAGTGAGGAGACTGATGCTGTGATCAGGCTGTTACCCTTCTCTCAGGGACCACCAGCCTCTGCTAACTGTTGCCCACTATCTTAAAGCAGTGGTTTCATACCTTTTGTCCAGTCTCCAGTTGTTTTCACCAGGTGGGCAGTTACCATAGCAGTTAATCTACGGGCTGAATGGGAGGATTCCTACGCAAGAAACATTTACTGGGGAATTCTCTGATAGATTTCAGAATGCCAGGCCCTGCTGTCTGTGCTGGGAATAGAGCATTGAACTAAATGGACAGAATCTGTGACCTCATGAAGCTGATAGTCCAGTGGGTGAGGCAGACAATAAACAGGAATAAACGTAATAATTGTGCGGGATGTTAGAAGGTGAACAGCAGGGAGGTAAATGGAGGGGGGTAAATGGAGCAGGGAGAGAGAAGCTGGGGAACAGAGCAGCATTTTAAATACGGGACTCAGGGCAAACCTCACTGCGAAAGTGTTGTTGTTCGGTCACTCAGTGGTGTCTGACTCTTTGCCACCGCATGGACTACAGCACACCAGGCTTCTCTATCCTTCACCATCTCCTGGAATTTGCTCAAACTCATGTCCATTACAATGATGCCATCCAACCATCTCATCCTCTTTCGTCCCCTTCTCCTCCTGCTCTCAATCCTGCCCAGGATCAGGGTCTTTTCTAATCAGGTGGCCAAAGTATTGAAGCTTCAGCTTCAGCGTCAGTCCTTCCAATGAATATTCAAGGTTGATTTCCTCTTAGGACTGACTGGCTTGATCTCCTTGCTGTCCAAGGGACTCTCAAAAGTTTCTTCCAGTGAAAGAAAACTGAGCCAAGCCCTGAATGAGCCACAGCTGCAAGGGCCTTGAAGTGGGAGCAAGCCTGGCTTGCTCAGGGAACAGCAGGGAGACCAGTGTAGCCATCAGGGTTTGAATGAGAAAGAGACATGATCAGAAACCAAGGGGAGGCACTGGACTGTGATGAGCCCTAGGGGCCACAGAAGGAAAGCTGTTGCTGTAATAATTGAGATGAGACGTTTGGACCTGGGTGGTGGCCATAGACATGGTGAGAAGTGAATTCAGAAGATTCTGGATGTTACGTCAAAAGAGTGAAAGAGAAGAATCAAGGATGACCCCTAAAGTTTTTGGTCTGAGCAGGTAGAAGGAGGGAGATGCCATTTACCAACACAGGGAAGATTGCAGGCCAGCTGAGTCTGTAGGTGGGGTGGTGGGAGAGATCAGTTTGATGGTGGACCTGTTAGGTATTAGATGTCTTCTACACACCCACGTGGAGGGATCCAGTGGGCAGCTGGACACTAGTTAGGAGTTCAGTGGAGAGATCCAAGACAGAATGGAGGGGAAGAAGCTGAGAAAGAAGCCCACTGGTGAAGTCTTGCCTGGTGACGTCCAGGAGCACCTTGAGGATCCTCCTCCAAGGACAGTCCTCTGCCTCCACAGAAGGGGCAGGAGCCGGGGAACCAGGATGGGCCCTTCAGAGGCCAGCTCGCCCCTCCTCTTATTCCAGATTGACCCAAATCACTAAGGGCTGTCAGATTGCATCACTGCCCAGGATCCAAGACCTCCAAGAAGAAGCTGCATTAGCCGCTCTGTCCCCCATAGGGACACAGCCTGTCACCCGCTATTTTGTAGGCTCCCTGGCTCACATTCATGACTCTGCATGATGATGTTTGCTCCCCTCGGCTCCAGGATGGCTTGCCCTGACACCCCACATCTGACACTGAGTCTCCTCGCTCTCGCTGGCTTTGCTTCCCAAGCAATCATCAATGCATCTCCAGTCCCAGGCTGCCTTCCTTCCCTCTGCCTCATATTTGATGTGTGACTCAGGGGAGCATTCCTCCCACTCCCTATAGAGAGAAGCTCCAAAAGCCCTGGGGTCTGAAAGTCCTTCCAGACATCTAACCTCCATCCTTACTGTTCTTGCCTGATGTCCTGTTGTTCTAATGCTCTCCCCTAGAACAGATGGGGCCCTCAGTCGCCCTCTTGCTCCCTTCTCCCTGTCCTTGTTTCTTGCTCTCCCAGGCGCCTTTCTCCTCTTTGTCCTTCAGGCTCGCCTGCAACTCCCCGTCTGCATGCCCTCTCCCCTGCTCTCTCACCCCACTCAATCATTCGTCTCAGACAGTTAGCTTAGGGGAGTGGAGACGACTCTCTTGCTGACTCCAGTGAAGGTCCTTTCCTCTCATCACCCTGGGGATGCTGGCAATTATCTCAACGCCCCCAGAGCCCCAGCGCTCCAGACGGCTCCCTCTCCCCCAGCCACTTCCTGGCCTTCCACTTCCTGGCCCTCCCCACACTGCTGTGTTGCTGTGTTCCTGCTCTCCTCACATCATCTTGACTTGGCCAAAGAGACCTGCCCCTCAGGAGATGAACACCTTCACCTCCGCCGTGATCACCCCTCCCGTCCCCCGCCCATCACACACAGGCACACGCACCCTGCTCCTTAAGTGATGGCGAGGGCAGTGGCCAAGTGATCCACAGCTCCTTTCTCTTCTGTTGCTGCAGTAAAATATGGACAGCAGGAACCACGGGAGAAATGAGGCATGAAAATTAATCTGCTTTACAATCCTCATGAATATTTAAAAGCTGATGAATATGTAACTACATTTCTTTTCTCCTCCATTAGTGTCTGCTTTTGAGTTACTCTATAGCTCCCTTGGTTCCTTTGGGGGCTGATTGGCTAGACTGATTTTTAAATTGGTTTTACAGGTGCCTATAGATCCCAGGTTCCCCTCAACCCCGATCTTGAGAAGAGGATTCACCCCTTTAAAATTCCCCAGGAAGGCCTGGCAGTGAGAGAGACAGAGAGAGAAGAAACTTCCTCTGAAACTCACTCTGTGGGAGCCCCGAGGGAAGGGCAAAGGTTGAGAGGGTGGGGCTCCCACTTTTCAGTGGGACTCACCGGGTATAGCCTGTAGAGGATAAACCACCTCCTTCTTCCCTGAGCCACAGCTTGCCCTTGAAGACAATAGCAGGCCCTCATAGCCCAGCCACTATGGGTCTTTCAGGGTCTTTTGCAGGGTGGCCTTGAGAAACCAAGAAATGAGGCTGCAAAATGTTACTTGCTTTCAGAAGAATCTGATATCAGGCTAACTGTGTGCTACTGTGCAGCCATCTCCTGGCCCCTGGCACCAGCCAGCCCTTCTAGAACCATTCTTTGGAGCATCCCCGGTCATCTCCCTAGCCTGTCCTCTCTGCCACAATTCTTTGGTGACTCTGGAACCCTGCTTCTCAGCCACTCATACCATCTGAAGTGGGGTGGGGGAGGCAGTCTCCTCACCCACCTACCGCAGCCATCAATCACCCTGGAGCGGAGCAGAAGGAGCAGCAGGGCATCTTTCCAGAGCAGCAAGATTTGTCTTGGGGCCCGAGGCAGAATCCAGCACTGAACCAGCATCCTGTAGAGGGAAGCTGGGTCCTGGCTTGGTGAAGAAAGGCGTCATGGGGCAGGGCCATGGGCTGTGGGAGACATCCATCTTGCCAACCTGGCAGCAGGGCTGGGTCAGAAATGCTGAGGGTCCTTAGATCCCCACAGCCATGCTGAGAATCCTAGACTCCACAGCCAGCACCTGGAGCTGCAGGTCATCGCAGACCACTCCCGGTTCCTGCTTGTTTATCCTCCCGCCCTGTCCTTGGTTTCTCCATCCACTCCTCATTCTATACAAAGCCTGGCAAAGCATCTCATGTTGTTCTGATCGTATTTCTTCCATTCTAACCATCCTCAGGGGCCCCTTAGTTTCTGGCTTATCCAATTCACATCTGAGCTGCCATCTCCATCACCAGCAACCCCAGGCCCCCCATCCACCCTGAGTCCCCTCGCCCCAGTCCTCCAAGCTAACTTGCTCACCATCCCAAACATGCTTCCACCTCTTTGTCCCAGGGCCTCCCTTTCCACCTCTAATGACACCTGCCCTCTCCTTGTCTCCAGGCTTTGCTCAGAACTGCCTCCATCAGGAAGCCTTCCCGGGTTGACCCCAGCCCCACTGAAAAATCCTTTCACCTCTTCTGGGCTCTCAGATTTCTCAGTACCGAATCCACAGGGTGTTCATTGGCATATCTTCATGCGGGTAGTCCACAGAAAGGGCTGCAGTGTCTCTTAAAGCAGACCCACATGCAGTCCGTGTTCCAGCCTCCTGTGGATACACTTACTGGGCTGCCTCTCTCTCTCATCACCTGGGCCTTTAGGTCAACCTCATTCCATCTCCCGTAAATGCCTGTCCTACTGCCAGAGCGTCCCAAAGCAGGGCCCCAGTCTCCTTCTCCCTCCTCTCTATTCTTTCAGGGGCTTCACACACACAGGGTTCTAGAGTGACACAAGGCTGGGGGCTCAGTGTAACAGAGGGATTGCCCAACTTGGGGAGAGGGAAGGTGCCCCCAACAGTGAGTCAAGAAGCCAGGCTCTGGACCTGGCTCTGCCCTGTGATCTTGACTGAGCCACCTAATGCTCTTGGATCTCCCTTTTTCATTAACCAAATGGGGATACAGGTCTATCCCTACATCAAAGGATCATGGTGGGAATCAAATGTGAAAATGCTTTGAAAAATGCAGAACACTGTGGACTTCCCCGGTGGTCCAGTTGTTAAGACTCAGAGCTCCCACTGTAGGGGACACGGGCTTGATCCCTGGTCAGGGAAGTTCCACAGCAGTGAAAAATAGATATATACAGAGCTGTATATAAATGTTAGATGTCTCTGCTATTGGAATAATTAGCAATAAATTGTTATAATAACTGTTATCATAGTGTGTGACATTCCCCCAGCTCTTTCTATTTTGCGGGGTTCTCCGGCCTAGCCCCCTCTTTCCTTCCCTGGCCAGGGGAGGAATGGGAGGCCCACCTGGATGTGTGTCCCTTGGGATCTAGCATCTCATTCTCCAAGACAGATTCCCCAAGCGGGAACGTCACCTTCAGCCCCTGGCCTTTCCGCTCAGCTCCCAGCTGCCTCGGCAGCGGGAACAAGCGTGAGCCTTGTCAGACAAGCCCTGCATCTCCGTGAAACACATTCTCAGCATAATTACCCAGTGGAGACGCGCAGAGGCCCCGCCCTGACAGAAAGCTTTGGCTGCCACTGGATCGTCGCTGCTGCAGCAGCTGAAAGCTGAGCTGTCCTGGACCAAAGAAGCAGGAGCGTTCTGTAACTAAGCAGGGCCAGATACAGCCAGGCCTCAGACGGGAGCCCCAGGTTCTGGTTGTAAAGTTGGGGGGCCTCCGGTGGCCCAAGCAAACTCAGAGCTCAGCTTCTCTGCTCCCTTCCATCACCCTCTGGGTGAGCCCCTAACAGCCCACCTTGAGGCTTCCCCCGTGTATGGGGGCTATGCTCACCCCAGACTCCCTGTCCGCTGCTTGTGGTGCCTCTGCCAGCACCGGGGTGGGCCCCTTATTGGCCCTACTGCCCTCCCCTACCCTGAGGTGTCAGCTGTGTCTTGGGTGTGGCACCAGCAGCAACCTAGGCACATGGCAATGCTTGGAGATGCAGACAGGCACTTGTGGTGGCCCCCTTCCCCAGAGCCAGGTGCAGGGAGTCTGGGAGAGCTGCCACCTCCCACCTCCTTCCCTTCCCCCTCCCCCTGCACGCCTTCCCCAGGGAAACACCCCTAACAGTCCTTTGGGAAGACGTGTTCCTTCCTCCCCTGTATCTCACCAGGCTGCTTCCTGATCGATTTCACACCGTGAATATCATTCTTCCTTCCTTCTGGGAAAGGGGATGACCCAAGCCCCTGGGTCCAGCAGAGGTCTGTCTTCCACCTATCTGTCTCTGGACACTGACTATTTCTAGATAGAGATGGGGAAAGTGAGCCCTGGGCTGGGCAATTCGTTCCTTTGAGTGGAGAACAGGACAGAGGGTGGGCAAGAAGTGTGCAATGTGGGAGTCCCGGGGAGGCAGTCCTCCCAGCCAGGCTGTCAGAGCAGCAGGGACGCCTGAGGTGCTCGCTGTTTATCCTTCTAGCAGCTTCACCTGTAGGAGCAGATGCTCTGAAAGTGGGTGATTCAATTTCCCTCTGCCTGAGGGGAATGGCCTGAGTCCATCTCAGGGCTTCTAGGGGATTATGCCCCCAGTCGAACTCCAGACTGAGACCCAAGCCAGACCCTTTCATCTAGGGTTGGGGGACATTCCTACCCAGGGCCAGGGCCCTCAGTCTGTACCTTGAGCCCTGAGCTATATCCCAGCCTTTCCCTGACAGAGCTCAGCTCCTTCAGGAGTGGCAGCTCTATGGGAAGGACGTATTGAGACAAACGGGGCTGTGATTAGCCAGCCATCAATATCTCTTAAAGGCCCATTCCCTCGAAAGCTGGCAGATCCCTCCAGTACCCCGCCCTTCCTGAGCCAAGCAGAGATCCCCAGGGCAGCTCAAACCTTCCTCTTTCTCTCTCCTTTCCTCCCTGCTCTGGCCACATCAACCAGATGGATTATGTCTTATTTCTCTTGGATTTGGCTGCAGGAACCAAACAGCATTTAAGGCCATTGATTGTTCAAAAGGCAAAGTGTATAATGCACCAGAAAATTAGTTTAGAGTGCCCAGCAGGAGAGCAGCCCAGCTCTGGTCTCAGATTTACTCTGCCCTGGTGGCCAGGAGGTGGGAGCAGGGTGGGCAGGGGAGTGTGCCTTTCAATCTCTCCAGGAAGCTCTAGGAAACCATCATCCCCTTGTGGCCACGCTAGGGCCTTCTTTCTGGCTATTTGCCCAGGTGAGTGGCATGACAGCAATACCTCTCCTATGCTTCAGCCCCAAGCCACTCTTCTTTCCCCCAAGACACACACACACACACACACACACATGCATGCACACACAGATGCACTCACATTCCACATTCAAATGTTTTTAAAAATCTACATTAAGTACATGCACATGAGACAGGGCCATGTCACACACACTGATGCACACATGAGACTGTGTGAAAATCTAGATAAAAGGCTTTCCCTTTGTCTGAACAATCTGGTGCCTAGAGAAGTACCTTACACAACAAAAGCTGATCACTAGGAATTCCCTGGTCAAGAAGCCACAGGTCCCATATAAGAGCCTGGGAGTTGTCCTGAAACCTGGAAAGGATAAGGGCAAAGATGGGCATTGAGGAGATAAAAAGAATGCCATGCTTTCACTGCTGAGGACATGGGTTCAATCCCTGGTTGGGGAACTCAGATGGATCAAAATGGCTTCTTGGCCAAATGAATCAGGACCATGGACAGATCCCACGGCCCTCTTCTCTTCTCCCCTCCCTCTGTGATCATTTAGTTCATTTGGCCAAAAACAGGTCCAGCTCAGAGCCCCCTGGAGAAGTAATGATGGCCATGACCATTTTGGTAATCATAAAAACGGCTTTCATTTTTGAGCTCTTATTATCATGAGCCAAGATCTTAGTATGAATCCTCTCACTTGGTCCTCACCACCTCCCAGAACGTATTGTTATTCCCACTCTACAGATGACCAGACTGAAGCTCACATTGTCATTCAGTTGCTAAGTCATGTCTGACTCTTTGTGACCCCATGGACTACAGCGCGTCAGGCTTCTCTGTCCTTCACCATCTCCCAGAATTGCTCAAACTCATGCCCATTGAGTTGGTGACACCATCCAACCATTTCATCCTCTGCTGTCCCCTTCTCCTCCTGCATTCAATCTTTCTCAGTATCAGGGTCTTTTCTAATGAGTTGGCTCTTCACATCAGGTGGCCAGAGTATTGGAGCTTCATCATCAGCATCAATCCTTCCAATGAATATTTATGGTTGATTTCCTTTAGGACTGACTGGTTTGATTTCCTTGCAATCCAAGGGACTCTCAAGAATCTGAAACTCATAGAGGTGGAGTAATTTCCCATAGTTTTCACTGAGCTTATCTAAAATAAAAGAGGAAAGGCCATCTAACTCCAGGGGTCCCTACTAAACTGTATATACTTCATATGACAGTAACTTCACCAGATGGGTTTTCCTTGAAAGCAGAGGAGGAGAGATTGACATGTGTCACCCACAGCAGCAACTCCCCCACGTCAACCAGCGTGTGAGCCCTGTCTCCACTGCAGTAACATCCTGATGGAGACAGGAGGAGTGCACTGAATTGGCTCCTCATAAAGTGAGTGGGGATTCTTGAAGCCTGAAAATCAAGGCCATGCAGAGCCAAAACCATGAAAATATTGCAAAGGGAACACTTGAGAGGCTCAGAGAAGTGTGTGAAAGTGAGACAAGGTCAAAGGCAGTGGGATGTTAGACGGATTCATCAGGCTTAAAGAAAGGAGGATATACAGGACATTGCCAGAAACAACTGTCCAGCCCACTCCATTCCCTCCCCATGTCCACTGAAAATATTGAAAATGGTAGAAGATTCAGCTTATTAAAAGAGAAGATTAACAGTGAGAATGGTGGCTCAAGAGTTCAGCTAAAGGAAAAAAAAAACAGTCCCATAAGAAAACAAAGTGGGACTTCCCTTGGTGGTCCAGGGGTTAAGAATCTCCCTGCCAATGCAGGGGACACTGGTTTGATCCCTGGTCCAGGAAGATCCTACATGCCACGGAGCCACTAAGCCCACGCACTGCAGCTATAGAGTAGCCCCCACTTGAACAACTAGAGAAAATCCATGAGCAGCAATGAAGACTCAGCCCAGTCAAAAATGAAATTTTTTAAGAAAAAAAAAGGGTTTGTAAAAGGTAGAGCCACACTCATGCTGGACAGAAGAGAGAGCTTTCCCGTGATTATAACTTCCAGATAAAGTTGGACTCGCAACACCTTTTGCAGGAAGATGATACTCAGTGAACCACAAGTGCCTCAGGACCAGCTAACTTGGGACCAGAGAACCAATATATTAATATCTACCAAGGAAACTCCAGCTCACCTGGCCAAAAAGTGCCTCCAAAATCTCTCTCTGATGTGAAAAGATCATGGATCATTTTGTTTCAAACATCAGTGCCCTCCCTCCCCCACACCTCTCTCCCATCAAAGAGTCAATCAAGCTTTATTTCACATGTCAAGATTCTTAAACATTTGAGAAATCTCTGTACCATCCAAAAGCTGGAGCCTGTGGAACGGTGAGTGTTTCTACTACAGTTTACTGAGAAATGTTTTCAGAGGTTTTTGACCCAAAGCACCATCACCTATTTCAGTGTTTCACCTTATTCTCCAGACTTGAATCCAAATGACTTTGGGGTATTTTCAAAGATCTAGTTCACCCCAAGATGAATACTCAGCAACATTCAAACCCATATGCCACAGACTTCCCAATGAGAGTTGTGAGGGGGTTGACAGTGGGACATGATTGGAATATGTATCAAACTTTCCAAGTGGATTACATTGAAGGGAACAATACCAACTTACAAGTTCTGACTTTGGGAGAAAAACAAACTGAATCTAATTTTTCTTGTCACAGCAGCCACTAGCAATGGACTTGAGTCCTTTTTTTTCTTTCCAGCCATGTGGCATGGCATGTGGGGTCTTATTTCCCCAAACAGGGTTTGAACCCATGCCCCCTGCAGTGGAAGTGCAGAGTTTTACCCACTGGACCACAAAGAAAGTCCCTCTGAGTCCTTCCTTATGTTAATTGTTACCTTGAACCCTGAAGGGGTGAGAAGACAAGGTTGTTTGGTGACTAAGAGTAAGAAGGCCTGGGCTCAATTCTGGCTTTATCTTTCATACCCTGTGTGACCAAAGACCTGAACCCGCTTGAGGCTCCGGATTTTTTCCTTTACAAAATGGTACCAGTAATGCCCCCTCAATGGGATTGTAATTCTGGCCAAATGAGATGGAGGATCCAGCACAGTGTTTGGCACGGCATGTAGTATGCATTTATTATGCTGGCTGATTCTTTGGAAGGAAGGGATCAAGCAGCCACAGGTCCTGGATAAGTGCCTGAGAGTTGTCCCGAAGCCTGGAGAGAACAAGGGTGGAGCTGGGCATTGAGGAGAGAGAGAAGGGAGGCGTGAATGGGAGAGATGGGCAGGAAACTGAAAGACAAACTTACCCACATGATAATTTTGTCTAAGGATAGGTCCTACCACAGGGATACAGGAAGGGGGCAGGGTTTCAACACTCCTCAGATTGAATCTAGGACCTAAACTCAGTAAGTGAAAGACAACGAAGAGTTCTTGGAAAGATTTCTTTATTATCCTAGTGAAGGATTCAAATCGACAAATCAACTTACACTGCAGCCAAAGAGGGCGGTTAGACAAAATGGAGAGCTTGTCTAACCAAGGATTTAGTGGACTAGATCCTTAGGCTGCTGAGAGAGGCTTAGGAGCAGGACAAGCAAGTGTTCAGAGACAAGGGAATGGATGAGACAAACTAGTGAGGCTCTAACTCTTCCATCTCTGAGGTTCTGCAAGTTGAGGTCCATCTTATGAGCAGCTCTCAGCATCGGGAGGGGACTTTGCAAAGCCCGGGGAAAACACTGGTGTGGCAATTGAGTGGTGAGCAGAACACTAATGAGTGCCAAGAATAACAGTGGTTTCTTAATGGAGCCCTTAATGAAGACTCATTTCTGGTTTTATTAACGTAGAGAAAAAGCACACACTCTCCCCCGCTCTCAGAGAGCAGACAGAATAAAGAGCAGCTCCAAACAGGCGGGCTGATTCCATTTCCTGGACCCTGCTTAGGATACCATCACAGGCTCTGGGAAGTGGGATAGGAAGGTCAACCTCAGAGTTCTGAGATGTTCCTCTGCACTTTGGCCAATCTGTTTAGACCCCAAGACCCCACACAGTCTCAGGGGGGAGATTTCCAGCTGTGCTCAGCCCTGCAATTTACAGGCAAGCTGAAAATAAGAACACAAAAGAGAACCATCCCCAAGGTGCTGGCAGTGATTTTAAAGGCAGACACATCCCATTAAATATTTAATTAGAATACAATCCCACCAAAGCTCTCCCACCATAAGAGGTTGAAAAACGCAGCCCTCTAGGGCTTACCCAACACTGCTCACTTATTTCCAAGTGTATAATCTCTGTTGACTTCAAGTATAGCAAGAGGGACTCAGGTTAGACCTAGAAAATCAAATTTTAAAACTTGTGGATGACCTTGGAGTTCATCTAGTCTAATTCCTTGTTTTGTGAACCTCTGAGGCCCAAAGAAATTACAAACTCAAAAAATCGAACAGCCAGTTGCATCTAAGCCATAATCCAGGACATTCCTGGAAATGCTCCCCCTTGACACCAGCCTCTGCCCCTGCTGGCCTCCCTCTCTCAGGGCTCTATAACCCAGCTGACTGACCATCCTTGAAGCTGAACTGGCATGTGCAAGGCTGTACCTCAGGGGCACTTGTGGCTAAGATTTTGAGTTGTCTCCAGTGACAAAGTGCTAACCAGGATACAACGCAGGGATGGCTGTATGCAATCATTTAGAGCCTCAAAAGTTCTTTGGGTGGTCCAGTGGTTAAGAATCCATCTTGCAATGCAAGGAACACCAGTTCAGTCCCTGGTCTGAGAGGATCCCATATGCCATGGGGCAACTAAGCCCATGCACCACAACTAATAAAGCCATATACATATAGCTTGTGCTTAATGACAAAAGAAGCCACCACGATGAGAAGCCCAAGCACCACAAATAAAGAGTAGCTCCCACTCGCCGCAACTAGAGAAAGCCCATGCGCAGCAATGAAGGCCCACCGCGGGCCAAAAATAAAATAAATAAACAAAATAAATCTTTTTTTAAAAGCTCATTGTGGAATACACTAGGAGATCCGTATTTTATGTTCATAGATCTTTGACACCCTAAACTCAAACAGGAAATCTCAACAGAGGGATGAAATTCATCCCCAGGTAACTCCACTGCTATTCTGGCCGCACCTGCAACCCACACGCCAACAGTTATAAGTTTGTGAGATGAATGGCCTAAGAACCTCTGAGGGGAATGAAGGGGGCACTTCTCCAATAGCGGAGCCCTCTAGGATGGGGACTGGCTCTGACTGGTACTCAAGGAAAGAGGACAGAGAGAAGGCACTCCCTGTCAAGAAGGACCTGACCTGATAAGGAGCAGCCCACACCACACACACACCCCCAAGAAAAGACAACGGTGCATTGCTGAGCAACTGCTGGGTACCCCGCATCATACAAGATGCTTAACACAGGTTATTTAACCTTCACTTCTCACAACATCATCATAAGGTAGATATTATCTTGCCTCTTTAACAGGAGGGGACAATGAGACACAAATGGCTTAAATCAATTGCCCAAAGTCATACAGCAAGAAATTGATGGAGCCCGACTCTGTCTCCAACCACACAACAGCACACAACAGCACCTGCAAATGAACCCCTTAATTCCCCAGGGGGATTCCGAGAGGATGACAGTCATTTCATGGATTGAATTATGGAAGGTCTCTCAGACAAAGTTCCCCGGACTTTTGCGAAACATGAGCAGTAGCTGGAAGGATCTCATTAACGGTGGCAGAACTGTCAGAAAAAAAGGTGACATTTATTGAGCAGCTGCTGTATGCCATGCAGCTTACTATCCAGTCTCATCTGGTGCTCATAGCAACTTTCTGACATCAGGTTTACGATCCTAAAGTCAGGTTCAGAGAGGGCACGTCATTTTCCCAAGGTCACACAGGGAGCAAATGATCAATTCAGGATCTGAACCTAGATCTGTCTGGTTCCAGTAGAAGAGGACCAAATGCAAGGAAACTTGACCCAAGGGGACAGTGGACTTGTGGGGGGGAAGGCTAAGAAATCTCTCAGAGACAACCACTAGGAACCTCTCTTCCCCGGAACAGAGGAGCTTATTTTAAGAGCCTTGGCTCTGAAAAGGCAGGAGAAGGGACCAGGTGTGCCCTGACCCAAGGGCCTTTTTCACTGCTGCATCTGTCTTCCTCCCCAGGAGAGTCCATGAAGATGGCAAAGGAACACATCGATAAGATTCCATTAACATGCTGGTTACTGCACAGCTTTTAAGCATGACCACAGCCACTTTCATCTGTTTTCTCAAAGAGGTTTATGTCCCATCTGTTCACACAACCCCTGGCATAGGACTACTCACTGGAGACTACTAGTCCGCATCCCTGTGAGCCCTGAGGCTCCACCTATAGGCTACAAACTCGGGCTTTTGAGGCAGACAGAACAAAGGTCAAATCCTGATTTCCCCAGCTTGGAGCTTAGAGCTCCCATTTCCTCACCCCTTAAACAGAGCTTGCCCGCCTCCTAGGGATGTCATGACATCAAAGTGTTATCCCCAGCCTCACCCAAGCCCTCTCTGTTCCCTGCTTCATACACTTTACTGGTCATTTTGCCTCCAATTGTGGAGCACGTTGAGTGCTCTGGGGCTCCCCTCTGTCCAGAGTGCCCCCTCCCTGAGGGAGAGGAGAGGAGCTGGAGAGACCTTGTCACCTCTGAGCCTTTTCTCATACTGGTCCCTTCTTGGTGATGCCTTCTCTCATCCTCAGCACCTCCCTGAGTCAACCCAGCCTTTGAGGGTCCTCAAGAGCCACCTCCCCTGTGAACCCAGGGACTGCCTGGGACAGTTCCTCACCCCTCCCCCTCAGGTGGGTCTTGCCACGCCCTCTCATCTGCTCTGAGCACACACAGCCTGAGTGAAAGGAGTTCTTCTCACCCACTCCAGGCGCCCTCGAGGGCAGGGCTGAGCTGGTCATCCCCGTGTCCTCAGCACAGAGCCTGGAAAAAGCAGGTGCCTAGGAAATATCCAGAAGTAACGAATCACAGAGGAAGCCCCATTCTTTTTCTCTTCCCCTTCTTCCCTGGCACCAAGAGATCAGGTCTCCAGAAGATGTAAACATAGGCCCATTGACCTGGTCAAATTTGGGTGATACTCTTGGCTAGGAGGCCAGGGATTGGTTCCAATGCCTTGCCCCTGTGATAAGAGCAGGATTTTATTTTTTGCCCTCTACCTCTCAGTTGTAAAGCTCTTAAAGGGACCGCAGCTTTTTAGTAGCTCCCTCTTTCTTTCTGCCAGTTCTAAGACAAATGTCTGCCTCCTCTGGAGCGCCCCCACCCCGGGCCTGCGGCCCCTCCCCACCTCCCATGCTCCCCCTCCCACCCCAGCCCTATAGCAGTGAATGTAATTAGGCCTTTCCCCAGGACTGCACCCCCTCCACACAGCTGAACTGCCCGTCCAACGGGGGATAATTTATGGAAATGGGTAAAGGTGTTTTAAATTATTCAATTTAAATGTAAATAGGGGAGATGGTTTCTCTGAATAAATTGTCTTATTTATGTTCCACCCAAATCCCCTCCCAGGGAAACATGGAGTGGTTTGGAGCGCTCTACAGCCCAGGGCCTCCACCGCTCTTTAAATAATGCGGGAGCTGCCCCCGGGCCCCTGGGAGTGAGACTGGGAGACAAATGGCCCTGAGAGCTGCTATCCCAGCTGCGGTCACAGGACAGGCCGAGTGTTCACCAAAGGCTGTGTCACCCCACTCCACCCAGGGTTGCTGTGACCCAGCCAGGGCATGGATGTAGGCAGAAAACAATCCAACTTTGTTTGCTGGGCAGTGACAGTCAGACACGGACTCTGTGCCCCTCTCCATTTCTGCCCAAGGTCTCTTTTCCTCTGACTCACAAATGATGTGGGCTTCACACCTCCCTGAAAAAGTCCTTCATGCTCTGAGATGCTGACTGTGGGCCACCTTTCCTTAAAGCATTTCTGTCCTAAACAGGGTTTCCTAGGCACAGGGCTGCCTTGAAAGGAAACCCTTTCTTGGTACATCTCAGGCACTGTCCCATGTGCCAGTGGGAAGGCCTTTTGGGGGCGAGGAGAGGAACCATTCTTTAGTCCCCCTCCCCCACTACTTAGTACCACTCAGCTGCCAGGGTTGCCATCTCCTGGGATTGGATCACCTTACATGCAAGCAAGTGATCATGTAGCTATTAGGGGGTTTTCAGGGGCAAAGGACAGAACATCAAAGTAGCTGAGACTCTGGAAATTTATTAGCCGTGGAAACCTGGAGGCAGGGCAAACTGCAGCGGTAGATCTGGTGTCATCTGGAAGCCTTGTCCTGTTTTCCTGTGATTCCTTTTTGTGTATCCATCATCCTCAGACTAGATGATGTGGTGGCAGGGGGCAGTTAAGAGCCTTAGATCCACCCATGATGATGCTCAGAGAAAACCAGAAGAGGCCAACTCTGAGACTCTCCCAGAAGTGTGAAGAAGGCTTCCTCCCACCCACCTCTCAGAAAACTCTGCTTGCATCTCATTGGTCCATCCTAACCTAATGTCTGTGAGGAGATGGGGATGACTTTAGACCAGTCAGAGTGACCAGGAGCTGGGGGTGGGGTTACCTTCTCTCTACACAAGCATGGGCTCCTGTGAGGGAGGAGGAAGTGGGCACTGGTGCTGAGTAGACAGTGCCCATTGAAGGAACACTTGAATAATCGAAATCAATACACGTTTTCATCAGTAACCATGTTTGTTTCAACCCCCCATACCTTAACTGGGTCAATTCTTTCCTGCCTAATCCTAAGAACCAGACTATTGCCCATCCTCCAAAGAGCAGAGAGTCAGATCAATGACCCAGATTGCAGACCAGTTGGCAAGACTGGACCAGATCAAACACAAATTGCCATCCAGATGCCTTAACTCTTCCTCAAGTTACCCCTAAATGAAGGAATGGCTTGTGCAAGCCCCACAGTCAGCATCACCCCCTCACTGCAATTTATTCACTCATTCTACAAACATGTCTAGACTGCCTACCTTAGGCCAGGCGCAAGCTAGGGGCAGAAGATTCACTGGCAAAACAGTCTGTTTCCTGTTCTTGCAGACTTACCATCCCTACAGTGAACTTTATCATGTTTGTTGCCAGTTGGTTTGGCTGCCTGCGAAGTTTTGCCAAAGTTGGGAGTTTCTAGACTCATGAGTCACACCTCTCAAGGCAGAAACCAGAAACTTGGTTACCCAGCCTCCTTTGCAGCTCCAGCACAGACATGTGACTCAGATCCCACCAATCAGATTCATTCATTCACTCTAGAAGGGAAGTACTGGAGTAAGGAGGTAATGCCCATAGTCCACAGTGCTGGCAAGGGTGGAAGTGGAGGTGTCCAGCTTTGGGTAGAAGTGACAACAAGATTAAGTTCCTGGTCCAAGAAGTGGGGAGTGACAGCAAAGTTTCCCTGGTGCACAGGGTGGTTGCACCAGGTGGTTGCACACAGCTGGTTCCCTGGTGGTGCGGTTTCCCCATCAGTCTGATTCTGTGTGCAACAGGGCATCAGGCCTGGAATCTGAGCCTCCAGTCTGGCTCTCTAGCCCTCCCTGTGACTAGACAAGACACCCTGTATTCTTCTAATATTCTTCAATCAGTCAGAGTCGTGTCTATCGCCTAAGACCATGAACCCTAGCACGCCCCATCCTTGGTGAGAGTTTTTCATTGTGAAGATCTCGCCCAGGTGGCCCTTCCCAGAATCCCCCTGAGCCCAGGCACTTTGCTGCTGCCTCTTACAGCAACCTTAACAGAGGCATGAGCCTCTCTGTGTGTCTCCAGTTCACCCCCACTAATACACACTAAACTTTGAGCTCCTTGGCACCTGGGACCACACCTTTTGCACCACTATATCCCCAGGTCTAGTTTAGAACAGGGGTTAGAATAGGTGCTCACTAAGTATTTGTTGTGATGTGATCATTGCCACTGTCTTCATTAGTGACATCAAAAAGCCCACCAATAACAGGCTCTGGATTGAGCAACACACATAGAGAATGGCCTGTATCTTGACCTCCCCTTCTCCACAGTCAGCAACCAGGTACACATCCAGGCACTTCAGTGCCCACTGGGAAGTCCTTTAAAATACCAAAGGGCTGCCCTCTGACCCCTACCCAGTTCCCTAATCCCTCCTGGCAGCCTTGCATTTACTCTTTCCAGCCAGCTGGTTCCATCTCAGCCTTGCCCCTACTTTCTGCCCTGCCCTGGACAGCCTTGGGAGATCTCCATTCTTGGCATGGAGGTGACCTCCCAAAAGACCCTGGAGAGATATACCCAGATGGGTTACATTAATCCAAGGGTGTCCTTTATTCTGGCCAGCCCTGCAAACTTGCCCCCCCCCCCCCGCCACACACACACACACACACACACTCCCTCTCTCTCTCTCTCTATCCCCTCTGCAGGAAGAGCCAGAGGAAATGGACAAGCTTTCTGGAATCAATTTCATGCCTTGGTGTGACAAATAACCAAGCAGAGAGCAGCACCCATCAAGACAGTTAGTGGCCTCAGTCTCTGAGCGATAAACCACCCCCTGAAAAAGAAAGTGAGACCTTTCCTCCGTGCGTCACTCCACCTGGAGCAGACTCACGCCAGCCCCAGCTGCACTTTCCTAGGTGTGGACGAGACAGCACTTCCCCAGGCAGCACACAGCCTCTCATCAGCTGGGGGCCTGGGAGACCCAAGGCAGAAAGCACCTGACCTGTTACCTTAGCTAGCAGTGCCACAGATCAGATAGAGCCTGGCCACCTGGGTTCAAACCCCAGTTCCACTTCTCACTCTCCGAGTGACCTTGGGCAGGCTACCTAAATTGTATCAACCTTACAGGTATTTCTGAAGATTGAGATGCTTTTTGCAAAGAGCACATAGTATATTCTCAATAATCTTAGCTATTGTTATTATTATTATTATTATGACCCCCTATAGCTAGGAAGTTCCCGATCCATCTAACCTGAATCCTACCCACTGCCTTTTAAGGTCATTGCAGCTCATTCTCTTCCTGGTGGGCATGGAACTCGACCGTCTCTAGTGTGATGAGGTAGGAAAAATAATGGTGCTGGAAGACGATGAACTACATTCAAATCCACCTCATGTCTGTTAATCATGGTTCTCTTTAAAGCCAATGAATGTAAGACAGATTCTAAATATACAATTACTAGCTCTGTGAATGGACAGATGTCATTCTGCTCTTGTGGGCCACAGGTTACGGCATCCTTGTTTGTACAGTAGAAAAAGAACACAGCCTCCAAAAGTCACAATGAGGATGAGGTCAGATGCAGTAGTATCTAAGAGATGGTGGGTGACCAGGGATGTGAGTTGAACCTGAGCCTGCACATACACTCGAAGAGAGACTACCTAGATGTCTCAGATCATCTGTCTGAGACAGTCAATGACCCTCTTTCTACAACCTTCCCCACTTCGTATCCAGCGCAGCAGATCCTTCCACATTTCTTCAGCCTGAGGAGCACATTTTGTTGTTGTTGTTGCGTTGGGTCTTAGTTGAAGCATGCAGGATCTTCTTGCATCATGCAGGATATTTCCTTGCAGCATGCGAGCACTCTAGTTGCAGTGCTCAGATTTACTTGCCCCACTGTGTTTGGGAATTTAGTTTCCCTGATCAGGGATCCAATCCATGTCCCCTGCATGGAAAGGCGGATTCTTAACCACTGGACCACCAGGGAAGTCCCAAGGAACACTTATTTAAAAGTGAGAAGCCAATGCCAGAATTTACCAGAAGTAAAATCCTTGCAGTCCTGCACAGAAAAGTCCAGGAGAGGGCGGGTGAGTAGCAACTGACATGTGCCCCACACTTAGCAGTGAACAAATGTGTTCTTGGGTAGTATCTTCCCAAATACTTTCACAGACCAGTTTTGCCCAAGGGGACACTAGCTCTGAATAGGGAGTCAACTTCCCCAAAGTGATAAAGAAGGATGTGAACCCATAACCAGTCTCCTCCACTCCCTCAGGCTCTCTGCCCTCTCCCCACATGTACTCCTATGCCATTGGAAGACCTCTACCAGTCTTCTAGCTCAATACCTGGCATAATGCCTAGCCTAGAGTACTTTCCCAATACTCAATCATCTAATGGTCAAATATAATCCAACTACTTCACCCACGGGGAAATCCTAATTTCACCCAAGGGGAACCTGAGGCAGAAAGAGATGTAGTGAGAAACCCTCGGTCACAAAGCTGGAAGGTGATGCAATGGATCCACTAATAGAAGAGCACAGTTCACTTCAGTTCAGTCGCTCAGTTGTGTCCAACTCTTTGCGACCCCATGAATCACAGCACACCAGGCCTCCCTGTCCATCACCAACTCCTGGAGTTCACTCAACCTCATGTCCATAGAGTCCATGATGCCATCCAGCCATCTCATCCTCTGTCGTCCCCTTCTCCTCCTGCCCTCAATCCCTCCCAGCATCAGAATCTTTTCCAGTGAGTCAACTCTATGCATGAGGTGGCCAAAGTATTGGAGTTTCAGCTTTAGCATCAGTCCTTCCAATGAACACCCAGGACTGATCCCCTTTAGAATGGACTGGTTGGATCTCCTTTCAGTCCAAGGCACTCTCAAGAGCTCAAGCTCACCCCAAAATGTCAGAACTAGAAGAATCCTAGATGGTCATGTGGTCAAGGCCCTGCCTGTCCTGTCCTTGTAATCAAATCCAAGTTCTCCCCACTCAGAGCTTGGAGGAGGGGAGAAAAAAGATTTTTCAGGCTGGATATAGTAGATAATTACAAAGTGTCCCCAAATCCTCCCCTACTGAGATCCATGCAATGTGGATTTGCAGCTTCTCCCAACAAGAAATAGAGTCTGTTTTCTTTCTTACTCAGTCTGGGCTGCCTTGTAACTCTCTTTGACCAGTAGAAATTCAAAAGAAGTGATGGCATCCCATCTCCAAGGTGAGACTTCAAAACACCATGTGAGCTTCCACGCTCTCTTAGAACCCAGCTGGCACCTTGTGAGCAACTCTGGGCAAACCTGTTGGAGGATGAGAGACAAGTTAAAAAGAGCCTGCTTGTCCCATCTGAGGCCTCGCTACACCTGCCTATGGCCAGCTGACCCCCAAACATGAGAAACCATCCTAGATCAACAGAGGCACCTCCTCTGCCCACAGCCAACCACAGATACATAAGTGATTCCAGCCAAGATCAGAAGAACCATCCAGATAACCCATAGACTCACGAGAAATCATAAACATAATTAAGTCACTGAGTTTTGGAGTGGTTTTTTACAAAGCACCAACTAACAGATACTTTGGGCTTAAAGAAAAGATCCCAAGCTATAGTGTTAGAGAAGTTGAGGTCTGTGTTCCTGTAGGGCCTTGAAGGAACAGGACCCTTTTTGGCAAAGAGCCTGGTTGAGTTTCTATCCAGTCTGTCCAGCTGCTGGGCCTGGCCCATCCAGGACCAGTGAGGCCAAGTCTAGCTCCAGCCCTACCCTTTCCACCCAGCTTGGCACCCACAATACCCACCCTTGGCAGTCTCCAGAAACAGTCTGTGCAGGGAGGGCTGTGATGAGAATGAAGGCTGTCCACAACCCAGAAGGAGCTCGCTCCAAAGACAAAGCCCCGAGGTGGGGTCTCCATGGTGGAGAAGCTTCTGGGACCAGACATCCCCCCACCCACCACCCAGGGGAAGCAATCAGCCCCGGAGGAGCTGAGCAGGCCGCTTGACATTTGATGGGAGTCATTATCAGACACTTATTCCCAATCAGGGCTCAAGTGTCTCTGAGGGCCCCTCTGCTGCCTTCTCATTCCAGGGAGCATTAATGGGGGGTGGGCGGGGAGCTGCAGGTCTGGGCAGAGGCCCTCAGACCCACCGCTCTGACTGCAGCCCCTTTCCTGCCTCCCAAGGCCCCTAGAGGCAAGCTAGCTCATGGCAGAGTGTGGAGAGTGGAGGACTCCAGCGTGGGGAGCTTGACTCCTCGGTCCTTGGAAAGACCAGACAGAGAGAGGTTCAAAGAGATGTATGCAGGAGTCTGGCTCAAAGCTGAGATTCCAGCCAGGCCCAAGAAGGGCTTTGTCTCCAAGGCTCATGGCTCTGGGGGTCCTGAGTCCCCACCCCGGGCAGCCACCCCCTCCCTCAGTCGGTGCCCCAGGACCAAGGCCAGGCTCCTCCCCTTGCACACAGACCAGAGCTCTCTCTCCGCAGCCAGACGGCCCTGCTCAGAGAGCGCATGAAGGCCTTTTAAGGCTCTCCCAGGTCCGCAGAGGGATCTTGGCCAAGCCACCTAACTTCTCCTGCTCCAAAAAGAAGGCAATGATTCCTGCCCTGCCTCTTTGCACGAGACTATTGCAAGAATGTTATTCTTTAAGAAAGCACTTGATAAAGTAAAACGAGGACTGAGTACAGCTGTCCCCAGTGGATCATCATCACAGCGTGGGCAAGCTCAGATGAGCCAGGTGCAGGCGTGATGGTAGACGAGTGAGTGAGTGTGTCTGCGCTGGGCTCTCGCTGCGTGCCTCAGCTCAGAACCAGTATTTCATGGTTTGGGATTGTCTGTGGGTTTTCACCGTCTATGTCTCTATTCAGGCAGTGAATAACTGTATTGATGAGTTACAGCCTGAATGCAGAGGCAGAGTTTTGACATCATAAAAGAAAGGGACTAAAAAACCTTGAAGTGGTGTTTGACAGTTGAGAGTACACACACACACACACACACACACACACACATGCTCTCAAGGAACTTAAGGACTCAAATAACCAAATGCAAAAAATAGAGAAAAAGGTGGGTGGAGAGTCATAGGATAATGGGCCCTGAAAGTCATCAATCCAGAGGCTTCCTGGAAGAGGAGGTAAAGTCCGAGCTGAATTTTGGTAGAAAGGCTGGACATGCAAGCAGTAGGAAACAATGGCTTTGGGAGGAGAATAGAAATGAATGTTTTAAGCATTCTGTTGTCAAATAATGGTAATCATATTTTATCCTGGCAAAGCAATTGAGGATTTACAAGGCTTTTTCACATGTATTTTCTCATTTGCCTCTCACTACAGTCCCCTGAACTAGACAAGTCAGGTTTTATTATCCCCATTTAATAGATGAGAAAACAGAGGCTCAGAGAAGCTGAGTGATTTTCCTGGAGTCTCCAGTGAGACTGGCAGAAGCTCCCAGGGTTTCTGACTCCTCCCTATCTAAGTAGCCTTTCCAGTCTCAGGAACCACAGCCCACCACCGGGTCTGGTTCTGTCTATGAGCTCCGTGGGGACAGGCTCCATGTCTGGGTGATGGACTCTGGGCAGTGCTTGGGAAATTAGCCAGTAGGGGGGAGCAGTGGCTTTAGAGTCAGACAGAAATGAGGCTCGACCCAAGCTCTGCCATGTAGCTCGACTTTGGCTTGTTAGTTCCCCTCTGAACCTCTGTTTCCACATGTGTAGAAAAAAATGATCATAAGGAGTAAAACAGAGGATGTCCCTGAAGCACTTAGCACTGTGCCTGGCACGTGTATTTGCTCCAATACCGATAGCTACTATCATTAGCCTCTTGGTTATTCACTTATGATTATTGATTAGGAAGATTTTCTTGATGGCCACTTTTTACCTGTTTCTCCCTTCCAGGATAAATGGGTCCATCATTCAACATGCATGCTGCCCATTCATTACTGTTATGACAGACGGTCCCCGGTGGGCATGAGCAATTCACTTCTCCCTCCATCCACCTAGGCCCACATGTCCTGTCCAGACCCCACACCCTGAAGGGGCCCTAGAGATGCTCCTACACTAGTTGGTGTCAGGCCTGACCCCTCAGCCACCTGTTGAAATCCATTTCAGTCGCCAGGGCTCTCATTTCTATTAAAACTTCATTTGCCAAGAAAGCAGAAAGGTAATTATGAATCCTAGTCTTAAATCACTCTGCCGCTGAATTATTAAAGGGAAGAATTAAAAATAATCAGGCTTTTTCATTACACTTCATAGCAGGGAAATTAAAGGTGTAAGAATGTATTTTTTCCTCGAATTTAAGTATTCATTTTGGAGATTTATAGGGAAGTTGAAATGATTCCCTGCATGCCCAGCTTTCCCTTTTATAGAAGGGGGGGAGAGAAAAAAAAAACTTGTAAAATTAAAAGGGAGATAGAGCAAAGAAGGGATTTAACATAAAGAAGTACAACTGAGTGTTTTGCATTTTAATACATTTTTTTCCTGCACAATTACACCATTGAGTGATATGGCAGAGAGAGATTAGGCTGCTGCTAATTTCAGATCCTTCATGGGGAAATAAGGGGTCTTACCAGCTGTTGGGTCAGAAAAGTATATGGGGGCATCCAAGCTGGCTCCTCGGATCTCCAAGCCCTGAGAAGCAAGGACCATTTCAGCACCAAGCTTCCTTGCTCTCTCTTTTCTTCAGGAAAGAATAGGATGAGCAACCTTGTTCATTTCGCAGAGCGGGAAATCCAAGGTAGCAAGGTGGGGCAAGGCATCTTGGGGCCTGGGACCGAAAGAGGAGGGACACGGAAGAACCTCTCTCAGCCCTCCCGCCTCAACCCCACACCCCAGGGTTGAGTGTGAGAAGTAGAACTGTCGGCTCTAGGACAGAAACAGGAGGATTCTAGGCCTGGGAGGCCCTGATGGATAAGACCAAGGATTGATCAAGTCTCTGGTTCCCCATTCCCAGCCAGTCCAGGGGATGCGGACCAGACTCCCCAGGTGAAGTCAGAAAGAGGTGTAGATGCCTCCTCCCCTGGACCAGGTGGTGAAGGAGGAAAAGTGACAGCAGAGCCCACCTGGAGGGGACTCATCCTGGGAGACTTCAGGAGGAAGGGAGCAGGCAGGGCAGAGGGGACAGAGTTTGCAGACAGAGAGGCAGCAGAGGCCAGAACACACCGCCATGCTTCCTGCTCCACTGCAGCGTTCTCTCCCTTCTGGGGGCAGTGTGACAACAGAAAAGAATGGATGCCATCGCCACACATGCACCACTGGCAGCAGCTGGGTAGTCCCAAATGGGGCCCCGGGGAGGGTGCTGAGAGCCGCGTTCCTGTCTCTGCTCCAACAGCTGGCCTGCCTGCCGGTGGGATCGCCAAGACTCCATCCCGTGGCCACACAGGCAACAACTGGACAAGGGGAGGGGGCGGGGGCCCTCCCCATGGATCCGGGCCCAAGAGCCGCTCAGCCACCTGCCCCCTCCCCCGAGGTGGTAATGAATTGCAGGGAAACGCTGCTGAGAGATGTCAGAACAATTTCTATTAAACATAATTTCCTAATGAAAAGGTTACGAGGGAGCCTGGTGGGGCTAATCAGGATTGAATGCTCACTCCAACCCGCTCTGAAGGAGGGGGCTGGAGGCCAGGCCCCTGGCTCCACCTGGCCTGGGCTGGAGGAAACTTACCCAGGGCCAGGTGAGGCCCTGAACAGCTTCAGTGCCCCCCTCCCAAGGTCTTGCATATGCCCATTATCAGGAGCTCGCAGGTGCCAGGCACTGTGCTGTTTTTCATGTATCATATCCTCACAACATCCTTGCAAAATTGAAATTACATCCCCACTTTCAAGATGAGCAAATTGAGACTCTGGAAAGTCACATGACTTGCCCAAGTTCACCTCTCAAGAAATCAGGAAACAAAGGCAGGATTTGAACCCTGGTCCATCCGACTGAAAGACGTACCACATTGATATCAACCCTTCCCACCTCCCAGGGACCGGTCCTACCCCATGGCTCTAAAAAGTCCTTTGGAAGGACAAATAGAGCCCTAGAAATGGGGCAGGGCTGGGACAGGCCAGAAGTGCAGCTGAGGCTGCCTGGCTCCCGTCCAGGTATCCGTCCCATCCCATCTCTGAAGGCCGTCTGGCTATCTGTGAGTAAAGAAACCACAGTCACAGATGCTATGAGGCTCACCTGGTGCCCTGCTGAGCCCAGAGAGGGCACGTTTGTCCCTGCAGCCAACTCTGGGGTGCCAACAGCCTTTGAGTCTGTATGCACAGACCCCGTGCAGACCCCCACTCTGGTCCTAGTCAGTGTCCCCAAGCCAGGTTTGTCTCTGAGCAAGGACCCTGCCTGCTTTTTTCTCCTATCACCCTGAATTGCAGATCTAAATTCCTACATCAGGTCTGTGCTAAGGATGTGGGGCAGTATGGCCCTAAGAGAAAGGAGGAGGCATTTTCAGAACATTCAGAGATTCTTACTAAGCCCTCAATTACAAGCTTTTCAAAAACTGACCTCTACTGGTGGGAGGTTGGGGATGAGGGGTGGAGGAGGAAGGGGCAAACAGGATACAGATCTGAGACCAAATAGTTGTGAGCCATGTGAAAAATAAAGTGAAAGTACTAGCTGCTCAGTCGTGTCCTAACCCACCAGGCTCCCCTGTCCATGGAATTCTCCAGGCAAGAAACTGGAGTGGGCAGCCATTCCCTTCTCCAGAGGATCTTCCCAACCTAGGGATCAAACCCAGGTCTTCCACATTGCAGGCATACTATTTGAGGCACCAGGGAAGCCCCATTCTCTTCAATTCAGAGACTCCTGATACCACCAGCTGGGGCCAATTTCAGGCACCCTGGGGTTTTGCTCTGCCAGAAGCTTCTGCGACTGTTGAGATATCTCTTTGGAGGGAGAAGAATGTTCCAGACATGTCCCTGGGGACAGAGGCAAGCCCTTAGAGGCTGTAACTGAAAATCTTCCTGGAAACCCAGGACCACCCCTACATCCTGGAGGAGAAGGGGTTGGGCTACAGGAGGGCCTTGATGACAGAGTCTCCTCCCCTGCTTCCATCTAAACCCTTACCTCCCCTGCCTGCTCCACAGTCCCTCCACCCCCGTGATGAGCCCCAGGCTCTGCACCCCGCCCCCAGCAGGGTGTATCTTCCATCCCTCATTGTGATGAAGCTGTCACTGACTGCCATGAGCCTGCCTTCCCGGGACCTTCAAAGCCTGGAACAGCATGAAATATGCAGCTGCCTTCCCCAGCCCCCACTCCCGCTCAGCTCCCTCCCTCTAATTGCTCTGCGCAGATTAAACTTGGATGGCGCAGCTCTGGCTGAGGACATCCAACAAGAATGAACGTTCTCCAAAAACAGTGGAGGCTGCTGCTGCCTCTAAGCAAGAGGAACTTGCTTCCTGGGTGGCTAAGGTGCTGCTCCTCCCCACCACACACACACAATCCCCCTGAGAACATCTCCTCTCAGCCTGTTCCCCCTTAGACTGAAGGCTCCCTGGAAGGCAGGCAAGGTTTTTGCTGAGAACAGCAGTGGTTCTCAAAAGTGTGGTCCGTGGACCAGCAGCATCAGCATCACCTGAGGCAGATTCTGAGGCCCTGCCAAAGAACTGATGCCTTCGAACTGTGGTGTTGGAGAAGACTCCTGAGAGTTCCTTGGACAGCAAGGAGATCAGACCAGTCAATCTTAAGGGAAATCAACCCTGAATTGCATCAGTTGGAAGGACTGATGTTGAAGTTGAAGATCCAGTATTTCGGTCACCTGATTGGAATAGCCAGCTCATTGGAAAAGTCCCTAATGCTTGGAAAGATTGAGGGCAGAAGGAGAAGAGAGCATCAGAGAATGACACGGCTGGACAGCATCATCAATGCAACGGACACGAACTTGGGAAAACTTAAAGAGATGGTGAGGGACAGAGAGGCCTAGCATGTTGTAGTCCATGGGGTCACAGAGTTGGACACAACTGAACAACAACCCCACATTTATTGAATCAGAAATTGGGAATGTGTTGTTTGCACTCACCCAGTCATGTCCAATTCTTTGCGACTCTATGGACTGTTGCCCACCAGGTTCCTCTGTCCATGGGACTTCCCAGTCAGGAATACTGGAGTGGGTTGCATTTCCTACTCCAGGAGATCTTCCCCACCAAGGAATCAAACCAGAGTCTTTTGCATCTCCTGCATTAGTAGGCAGATTCTTTACCACTAGTGCCACCTGGGAAGCCCATATTGGGGATGGGGCTTAGCAATTTAAGGTTTATCGAGTCCACCAGACAACTCTGATTTACTGGTTCTGATTCAAGTCTGAAAAACACTGAACTAAAGACTGGTTCAATCAACGTCAAGTCAACATGATGGAGACTCCCTGGGCACCCGAGGCTGTGCTAAAGCTGCCAGAGAGGAAAGATACCACCTCCCCCATGCAGGGCTGGCAGTCTGTGATCAATGGGAGGGGTGATAATCAGGTACCCCCTGTAAGACCAGCCTGAGAATCCTGGAAGGAGCAGAGCAGGGTAGCTGAATGCTGCAGGAAATGAAAGCTTCGTGGTGGAAGGAAATTAAACTAAATAGGGGCCTAAATAAATAAATTGAAACTAAATGAAAATCAAAACCACAATGAAATATCACACCTCATGCCCATCAGTAGGCCAAGTATCAAAAAAAGCAAACGTTGATAAGGACATGGTGAAATTGGAACCCTTATATTCTGCCGGTGGGAATATTAAATGGAGTAGCCACTACAGAAAACAGTATGGTGGACTCCCCTGGTGGTCCGGTGGTTAAGAATCTGCCTGACAATGCAGGGGATATAGGTTCAATCCCCGATTAGGGAAGATCCCACGTTCAAGGAGTAACAAAACTCATGTGCCACAACTACTGAGCCTGCGTGCCTAGAGCCTGTGCTCTGCAACAAGAAAAGCCACTGAAACGAGAAGCCCACACACCGCAACTAGAGAAAGCCCGGGCACAGCAACCAAGACCTAGCAACAGCCAAAAATAAATAAATAAAATTTTTAAAAAGCAGTGTGGGGCTTCCTCTAAAAGGTACAAATAGAACTATCATATGATACTAAACCTTGAGGACATTATGCTAACTGAAATAAACCAGTTACAAAAAGACAAATACTCCTCAACTCCACTTATACAAGGTTCCTAGAGTAGTGAAATCCATGGGAACACAAAGTAGAATGCTTGCTGCCAGGGACTGGAGGGAGTGGGGAATGGGGAATTGTTGCTTCATGAGTCCAGAGCTTCAGACTCACGAGATGAAAAATTCTGGAGGTGTTGCACAATAATGCGATTACAATGAATACTACTGAACCACACGCTTAAAAATGCTTAAGATGGCAATTTCATGTTATGTGCATTTTACCATAATTCAAAATAAAAAATAATAACTGGGGCCAAAATTTGGGCAAGAAATGGAACAATAAGTCCAGCAAGCTTCATGGAAACAGTGCATCCATTTTCTGAGTGCTGTCACACTCTCCATCTTCTTGGAAGAGAAGTTGAGCGGGAGTGAATAGCTGGGCTTCCCTGGTGGCTCAGACAGTAAAGAATCCACCTGCAATCCAGGAGACCTGGGTTCTATGCCTGGGTCAGGAAGATCCCCTGGAGGAGGGCATGGCAACCCACTCCAGTTTTCTTGCCTGGAGAATCCCCATGGACAGAGGAGCCTGGCGGGCTACAGTTCATGGGGTCACAAAGGGTTGGACACAACTGAGAGACTTAGCACAGCACACAGGGAGACAAGCCCAGGAGGAGGGGTGCCCAACCCAAAATCTGAACACCGTGAGTGGAGAGCTGAGTCCAGGGCTCAGTTTCTGACCCCCACGCCAGACCTTTCCTCTCACAGTGAAGAGCCCTCCAGGCCCGGGAAGATGTAGGCACACACCCTGGCAGGATCTTGGGAGCTGGGGGTAGCGTTGGGGCGCCCAGGGGCTGGGGGGACACGGCACACACCCCATTCTCACCTGCGGCCTCCAGTCATTATTTCAGCGCTCCTTTCGGTCTCAACAGCGCCTCAGTGTGGAGACTTGCTACATATTCACCTCGACCACACGTGACCAGAAAGCCAAGAAACAGAGTGGGATGGAATTTGGCAGAAAAAAGGAAGCAACCCAGCTTCTTGGAGAGGAGAGTCCTCATGAGCATCACAGGAGGTCCCTCTGGCTACGATGGAGCGGGGAGGCTGCTAAAGAGGGGAGGATCAGTAGGCCGTGGACCCCAGGAACATCACGTGCCTGCTCCTGGCTTCTCCCCTACGCCCCCTTTTCCGTCTCACTCCTTGGCTTCTCCACGTGGCACACAGGAAGACCTCACAGGAAAAATCAGCTACGGGGTTCTCTTCTCCCTCTGAGCTTCCCCTAGTGACCAGCTTGAGTCCAGGCAAAGTCCAGACCAGCCTCCAGGGGCCTTCCCAGCCCATCTACCCATCTCAGCTTTGACCAGCCTCTCTTCTTCAACTCCCACCTCAACCCACAACTCGCCCCTCCCAACACCTCATCCCTGTGGCTGGAAAACCCCCTCCCCTCACTCCAGAAGCCCTCCCCCCTCCTTCTCTAGGATCCCTTCCCCAGCTTCAAAGCCTTGTAGCCTGAAGACCTGTATACAACTCCCAGCTTCTCCACCTAGACAGTCGTTTCACCTCTCAGAACCTCAGCTTTCTTGGCTTCAAAATGGAACCCCACCTCCTCATTCAGAGAGTACTGCGAGGCTTCAGTGGGATGAGCACGGGAGGGACTTGTAGGTGATGATCTCATGTCTGATTCTACTGTGCCGCTCGGCACCCCTCTCCATTTATGTATAAACCAGTTCTTTGCTTTTCCTCCATGAAATTCTCCTCCATGAGAGGTACCATCGCTCCCCTCCCCACTCACACTAGAGGCATGATGGACCAGAGGCAGAGAAACACAGCAGGCGGTGGTGGGCAGAATCCAAAGCATCCCATGGTCCACCTCTGTTGTTTGCCTTTGGAAAATGATAACAATGTCTTCTACAAAGACTTTCCTCCTGGAAGAACGTCATCAGTGCTGACTCTGGCATGAGTTAATCAACCCCTGGGCTTTTCTGTGAGTGAGGACACTGAGGGCCAAGTTCCCTGAGAATGGGGGTAGGAGGACACAACTCTCTACCCCTAACACAGGTGCTCAACCATGCTGACGAGGACCTGGAGTAGAAGGAGGGAGGGAGGAGCCAATCTTCACTCAACCCCAAGACTTTAGGGTCAGGTATAGTCTGAGAGTAGGGTGAGAGGTCAAGTGCAGACTGATACTAGGGCTGAGGTTAGAAGTGAGGATAGTGTTTAAGAGTCATCTCAAGGAAGGGATGAGAGTGGAACTGAACTTCCGATTTGTATTGGATTCAAGTCTGCATTCCAGTTAGAGTCCTAATTAAGGTGAACTCTAAACTGTACATTATGATCAGGTTATTGTTATTGGGTTAGGTTATTGTTAACAGTAAGACATGAGCTGAAATTCTTCTTAAAGTTAGGTATGCCTGAAGGTTCTGGGACTTGCAGTAGGGGTCAGTGCTATGGCCAGGTGTTCTGGAGATGACAGACCTGGGAAGCAACCAGCTGGAGAGATGAGGCCAGCCAGGCCATGTGTGCTAGATGAGATGTGAGGCCAGCACCACAGACAGCTCCAAGGAAAGCACCTTGGGACACAAAGACACCTGAGAGAGCCTAGTTGCCTTCCCCCACCATCCCTTCCATGACATCACAGCCTCTGAGCTGAGCCTCTGAGGGCCCATGAATGACCCCTGAGAAAGCCAAGATTGCACCATTTCCTCCAGGGAGTTGGGCCTCTCGTCTTAAGGTCTTTGCCTTGCCTTCAGAATCATTCTCATCTCATCTATATCCCCTGGGCCTACAACCACGATTCTAATTGGGAAATTTCTGGTTGAGGACTTTACAAGATGATCGTTTTCCTAAAAATCAGAGTTTTTCAAATTCCACTCTTGACTGCCAGATTCACTCTACTTTGTGTGACGGAACTCTTGTTCCTCTGATCCTCCTTCTCCACGGGGAAATCAGGGAGACACCCAGGCCTGTTCCTCTCATCTCTCTCCTCTCCTCTTCCCCTCATCTCTTGGTCCCTGAGGAGCAGGGTGGAGCAAAGGTGAGGATCTCAGGATGGCACCCAGTACTGAGTGGACAGTCCCCCAGAGGCAGTGCCCCCACCCTTCCCCGGGGGACTGAGAGCTGCTCTTCCCAGACTGTCCCCAGACACCCAGCACCAGCCAAGGAGACACAGAGCAGGGACCAGTGCTGAACAGGCTCAGCCCCAGGCCCTGGGAGGTCTGACAGAAGACCTCCAAGGTCTTCCCCTCAGGCTAAAAACTCAGCCCCACAGAACAGGCGGAAGGTCACCAACGTGCACTGAGCACCTACTGTATGCCAGACCATACCTGCATTATCTCACCCAATCATCAAACGAAGCCAGTGTAGGTTTGCAGGTGTGACCATTCCCTTTCTACCCATGAAGAGACCGAAAGTGAAAAGTGAAAGTGTTAGTCGTATCCAGCTCTTTGTGACCCCATGGAATTCTCCAGGCAAGCATACTGGAGTAGGTTGCCCTTTCCTTCTCTAGGGGATCTTCCTGACCCAGGGATTGAACCCAGGTCTCCTGCATTGCAGACAGATTCTTTACCATCTGAGCCACCAGGGAGCATCTGAAGAGACTGACACTCACTGGCAAATAGCAGACCTGGGATTTGAACCTAGGTCTGTCTTGCCCTAAGTCTGTTGGCCCAAGTGTATACTTTTCTCCCCCACAACATGAACTCTAGTTATTAAAGTGGACTTGAAATCAACTTGGGAGGCTCTCTCAGCCTTCGTATCAGATGACATCACCACGTCACTGTGTCCTGGATCGCCACAGACATAGCCATGTGTCCCCAGTGTCCTAAAGGCTGGGGAGAGGGGCCTTATCTCCCTCGAGGGCCCAGAAGTTCCTGCAAGCTGCCTCCTGGAGGGCCGTGGGTCTGTGGGATGGCCAACCAGTTCTGCACTGTTGTTTCTTCTGTTCCCTTCCCTCCATCCACTCCCCAGCCTGCCCTCCCCCCACCACAGGGCATCTTCAGGGCTACGGTTAGAGCCTGAAATTACCCCCTAAGGAGGGGAAATGGGAACATCTGCATCTCCAAGCCCCTATGAGCCCTGGGCATCCATCCACCCCACCCCTTGGAGGTCATAGACGGGAGGAGGGGAGATGCGGGGGAAGCATTAGGGGCAAAGGTGTGCCTGGAGAACAGGAAGGGACCAGCCTGGGGAGGCCCTGGGGAGCTGCGAGCTGAGCCTGGCTCCCCTCCTGTCCTTCTGTAGTAATTAACAGGCCTTTGTTCCTGTCCCTGATCGCGTCTGGCAGAGCCTTAATCATCCTCTTCCCTGCAATGAGCAGCCTTCTCATTAGGGCCTTAAGAACCTCTATTATAAACATGTAAATGGAACTCAACGAGGAGGGAAATATTTGACTGCTCCAATTTCCTTTGTGCTGCTGCCAGCTTTGGGCTGCGCACGCCTGCGATTTCACTGCTCAGCAGCGCGGCGCCAGCAAGCTGCCCCCACCGCCCTGTCACACCGCTCCATCTTCTCCTATCGGAATTTAATTACCTTCGGTGGTGAATGTTTGGAGAACCTTTCTCCATCAATTGATTCTGAAGTCAGATTTTTATTCCGAGAGACTTAACAGCACTTGGGCTGTTGGGAGCCTGGAAACAGGTGGACCTGGGGCACAGGGAACTCTTTAACAACGAGGTTAGGAAGGGTCATCTCTGTTATTCCCCTGCCTCTGAGCAGGTTAATATCTCAGCCAATCCAGCCAGACAGGAGTCTCTCTTCTTTAAGGTCTACAGAGAAGTGATTCCTGAGACTCCTGCTGGTCTGAACTAGAAGTTCTTCCTGAATTCTGCCTGAACCTTTTTTTCTTTTCATTTTTGTCCTTGATGAAAATGGAAGAGTCATGTTAGACAGAAAGCCTGTCCACTGCCTGTGGGATAAGCTGATGGTATGACCCCTCCCAGGGTCATGATGGCGCTTCCCCATCACAGGCAGATCCAGTGCAGCTGTGAGTGAAGGGCCCCCTGAGCACAGAGAACCCTTCATGCTGAAGTCTTCATGTGCCTGAGTCCTTCATCCAGAGATATGGGAGATGCTTGTCCCTACCTGCCCTCCTCTGAATCCCTTTTCCAATCTAAACCTCCATTCTGCTCAGTCTTCAAAACACAAATCACTTCCCCTCCTCCACAAAGCTGTCCCACACCATTTCTCTCACCACTAACTTCAGAGTTTGTTCATTTAATGATGTCACCTGTGTGATGGGTCCCTGTTGACCCTTAGCTGGTCATATGTTTCCCCAATCTAGATAAATTACTCAAAGTACTTCTCCTTTAGGGTGGAAACTGTCCACACAGATCTGAGCACAGTGCCTGGAACACAGTAACATCAATAAAACAGGCTCAAAGACATAAACACCAGTCTTACGGTTCAGTTCAGTTCAGTCTCTCAGTCATGTCCAGCTCTTTGCAACCCCATGGACTGCAGCACACCAGGCTTTTCTGTCCATCACCAACTTCTGGAGCTTGCTCAAACTCATGTCCATTGAGTCAGTGATGCCATCCAACTGTCTTCTGTCATCCCCTTCTCCTCCTCCTCCTGCCTTCAATTTTTCCCAACATCAGGGTCTTTTCCAATCAGTCAGTTCCACGCATCAGGTGACCAAAGTATTGGAGTTTCAGCTTCAGCATCAGTCCTTCCAATGAATATTCAGGACTGATTTCCTTTAGGATTGACAGATTTGATTTCTTTGCAGTCCAAGGGACTCTCAAGGGTCTTCTCCCAATACCACAGTTCAAAAGCATCAATTCTTCAGCGCTCAGCTTTCTTTATAGTCCAACCCTCATTTTCTTTATAGTCCATACATGACTACTGGAAAGCTTCCGTAAGCCTCTTGTCCTTATTCGTCAGAGGGTAGACAGAATGAAAACCACAATCATAGAAAACTAATCAAACTGATCACATGCACCACAGCCTTGTCTTACTCAATGAAACTGTGAGCTATGTCATGTAGGGCCACCCAAGACGGACAGGTCATGGTGGAAAGTTCTGACAAAACGTGGTCCGCTGGAGAAGGGAATGGCAAACCACTTCAGTAGTCTTGCCTGGAGAACCCCATGAACAGTCTTACAGTTACCAAAGGAGAAAGGCAGGGAGAGAGAAATTAGGAGTATGAAATTAACAGATACACACCAATGGAAAAAAGAGAGAAAACTAGGTTGCTGGGGCTGGCTGGTAGGTAGTTTGGTAGGTTGGTACATAGGTTAGAGGACTGCCAATTAATGCAGTGTGGGATGCGTCGCTGGAAAAGTAGTCTTGTTCGCTGATTGGCCAATGAACCGATTTGCTCTGTTAGGGGAAGGCGGGAGAATGGGCAGGTCAGTTACTACCTTACTGCCTCTCAGTTTCAGATGACTCTTCAACACCTACATGGTGATCATGGCTGGACTCTGAATGCTTCTCCTTTACCATCTGGCTCTCCCTTTCTTTTTTTTTTTTTCTTTTTTTGATATTTTAAAATTCTCAAAAAAAAATAAATAAAACAGTAAAAAAAAAAAATTCTCTTTACTTATGTTTGACAGCACTGGGGCTTCATTCCCAGTTGTGGTGAGCGGGGGCTAGTCTCCAGATGTGGTGCACGGCCTGCTCACTGCAGTGGCTTCTCGTTGTGGAGCACAGACTCTAGAGAGCAGGCTCAGGAGTTGTGGTACATGGGCTTAGTTGCTCCCCGGCATGTGGGATCTTCCCAGATCAGGGATCGATCCCATGTACCCTGCATTGGCAGGTGGATTCTCAACCCCTGGACCTCCAGGGAAGTCCTCTGTTCAGCTTCGTTAGTAGCAAGAGCTGAGTCACTGCAGGAAGAAGGGGCTTCCCTTCCAGGCCCCTGCAGTGAGGCGTCGACAGCGGACCTTCCCTGAGCAACCCCAAAGGCAGCTGCCCAGGGAGTTCTGCCAGCATGGCACCTCGCCAAGTCTTCTGCCATCCAAGGGCCTCGCCATGACCTCCCTTAGCCCGGTGGTGACATCATCAGCCCTGGTCGCAAGTAGGTGGGGGAGGCTCTTCGGGGTTTGTTCCTTCCTTTAACCTCTGCCTCAGCCGCAGAGGCAGTGGCCACTCCCCACATCTGCTATTCCCTTGTTTCTTTAGAGAAAGCAAATCAGTCTCCTATTAAAACAGACAGTAGGTAATCCTTAGTAAGTCAGCCCCTATTCCAGTTAATAATTCTCTGTATCAAACCTTTCCTGTTCACATTACTGTGTAGCTTCTATCTTCAGATTGGACAGTGAGGTAATGGGTTGACTGGTGAGTTGGTTGATAGGCTAGTAAGTGGGGTGGTAGAATGGTGGAAAAGCAGCTTAGTTGGCAGACGGGTTGGTGGGCTTTCTGGTCAGTGGGTTGGTTGGTAGCTGCTTAGAGGGTTGCTGGGGTGGTGCAATGGCACCATGTACAGTAGGTAATGTGTTGGTGGTTCCTGGATTGGTTAGTGAGGTGATGGCTTGATGGGCAAGTTGGCAGACTCTGGTGGCTGATGGGTTAGTTGGAGGATTGGTGCTTTAGGACATGGGGTTAGCACCATGTCATAGGAAAAGACAAGACCAGAGGAAGCCCCTACAGTGAGCCTCAGCCTCTATTTCTGCCCCACCCGCAAGGGCCCATCCTGCCCCCCAAGCTGGAATCCTCACGGCAGTGCCATGCCTACTGGACCACGTCCACACACAGAAGCAGAGGCTGAGCAGGGGGCATCTGGGGAACGTGGAGAATGGCCCGAGAGGACAAGCTCAGGCTGGCCCTTTACCACACATGCCCCTGCAGTCCCTGACAAGGCCTCCAAAGGACCACTTGACTACCCAGCACCCAATGGGCCCTTCCAGAAAAGGCATTAGAACTTGTCCTTCAGGATGGACCTGTGCTTCTGCCGCATGAGATCTCCTGAGACACTGACCCCAAGCATGGACTTCCTTTAGGTGCTGGATGACCCCTGACCCCAGCAGCCTGGGAGTCTCTGTTTCTTCCTCCACCCTTCTGCCCACCAGGACCTCTGACCCCTGCCAGTCCCTGTCACCCTCCATCCTCAGCGCTCCCTCTGCCCCACGATCCCCACCCACACCCCCACAACCCCCAGCCTGGCCTTGAGGCTTGGACTGGAACTCAAAAGGCCTTGGTCCCTCCCCACCGCTCCCCAGCCACCTCTCTGGGCCCCACCCTAGTGACTCTTAGGTGGCCTGGTCCACACCCCAGCCAGAGGTACCGAGACATTTCTAAATTGCATATTTTGAGAATCAGAGAATAGGAGATTTCAGAAGGAAATTGCTCCCTCCCCTGCTCAGCCCAGATGGGCTATTTTTTCACTTGTCTTTCCCCCCACTACTTACAATCTCAATAAAAAATGAAATCATGTCTAAAGATTTTCCCTGGCTCCGGGCCAGTCTCTAGCCCTCCTGAGCCTGGGAGACACCAGAGAAGGCCATGTCCCACGGGGCAGGGGGCAGGCATATCACTTCCAGTCCTGTGGACGGACTCTATTCTAGCCACCCACTGCCCCCGAGCCCAGAGCCAAGCCCTGGGAGCTGCAGGAGGAGGGTGCGTGGGGGCGCTCACACAGCCACAGAGAGTTGGCTGGGTTGGGGCAAAGCTGTGAAGGGGAAGGTTCGCCGTGACTCCTGAAGCGCCCTCCCCAGCCCCATCCATAACTTCACACTCGGACCTACCACCGCCCCTGCCGGCCCACTTCCCTCCCTCCTGGCCTCAGGTTAGGAGCAAAGCATCTGATTTCTCCCCTCACATCAAGAGTGATGGCCACCTGAGCCAGGCTCTGAAGGCCAGTCTCCAAGCCAAGAGGCTAAGGTCCAGCCCGGCTCGGAAAGTCACTTCCCATCTCATGACCTCAGTCTTCTCCCCCAGAAGGGGTGTGGTAAACCCTGCACTGCCAGCTCAGAGTTGAGGCCAGCATCAATGCAGCGATGTGTGACTGGCACCTTGTAAAGTGACAGCCTCCTGTTTCTTGACCGCGCCGCACACCACGCTGAGTGTCTTAAACACTTGGTCTTGTTTTGTGTTCAAAAGAACCCTAGAGGGATTTCCCTGGTGGTCCAGAGGCTAAGACTCCACACTCCCAATTCCTGGTCAGGAACTATTAACAGATCCCACATCTGCAACTAAGAGTTCACAAGCCACAACTAAAGAATCTGCATGGAGCAACTAAGACCCGGTGGAGCCAAATAAATAAAAACAAATACTGGAAGAAAAAAAGAAAAGAAGCCCAATCTGAATCTGTTATCTCATCAAAAGAATCAAGGCTTAGAGAGGCTAGGGAGCTGCCCAAGGTCACACAGCAGACAAGGTGAAGCATTAGACCTCAAGTCCCTGTTCTTAACCTTCACATGCTGTTGTCAGGTGCTATTTTGTGTTTCTTCATTGGAGCTTTGGAAGAACTATCATTCAAAGAAATAAGCAGAGAAAGAATTTTAGGCCATGCATGTAAGAAAGAGATATAGGGGCTGGAAGAACCTTCTAGACTATCCAAAGTCCCCTTCTCTCTAGGTCACACCCCTGCCCAACCCCCAAGAGTCTAGTTAGTTGTTCAAAGCTGCAGTAATGATGGAGGGAAGATGTGGTTCAAGACTGAGAGACACGGGCACATTTGTGACCCATTGGCCAGCACCCCATCCCCCCAGCCAAAGCCTCCTAATCTTCCCCTGAATGTCCCCCACCTCTGCCTTCTGTGCCAATTGCTCAAGCCCATCTATCCCTTCTCCTGTCCCCAAACTTCAGATGCAGAGGTCATGCCAGCCCAGGTGATGGTAAGAGGGGGCCAAGGACAAATGGTCCATGATTTGATCCCGGAATGAGGCTGTGAAGCCCAAGACGGGCCAGCGGGGGCTGGGGAGGGGGGAGTTTATCAGGAGACAGCAGGTTGGTGACAAAATACACCAGGGCCAAGTGATCGCTGGGCTGTGGCTGAGCAGATCAGATTGACTCTTAAAGAGGGCCTGTCAGGAGGACTGGCAGGCGAGACCCTCCTCCAGCACAAGAGGACTGTCACTGCAGCTTCCTCCCTCTGAGGAATCCTCTGTCTCCTCTTGGTCCCCTCTCTCCAGGCAGAGCCAGCCCCACCCACCCCCACACACACATGCGCACTCATCCCTAAGCAGCGATCTATGTACATCTTGCTGCCAAAAGATTCTGAAGTAGTTTACAAGAATGCGTATAATAAGATTTAACGTATAAATGAATTATTTCATCAAAGTGAAAGAGTAGTGGGGCCCCATCTTCAGCCATCCCAGCGAGAAGGCAGGTCCAGAAGGGACTGAAGGAAGCAGGCGGCAGAATCACAGAGCCGGAGGTGAAGGTGCCGGGGACAGCGAGCCAGAGAGGTGCAGAAGAGGGACGGGGAGGAAGCACTGGTCCCCGGCCAGCCACTTCCTGGTGTCCTGAGCCAGTCCGCCAGACACCACACAGACCTGGGATGAACGTCCCTTTTCTGAATCTGAAAAGATTCAGAAACAAGATTCAGGGAGAAGTAGAATAACAAAGAGAAATCAAAGGGGCAGTTTTAGTACTCAGAAAAGTCACAGACTTAGCTCTGGGCTTGGGGGTAGCCAAAGCAGAAAGGAAAACAGTGACAATCCCCCCCCCGCCCCGGGGACCCAGAAGATAAATACTCAGCACTAGAAAACAAACATGTCCAGCCAATGTGTCCGTTACCGTTCCCACAACACCTCGGACAGGCCTGACACCCAGTAGGTTCTCCATAAACACACGGAATAAATGAATGAACGTCAGTTTCTCAGCACAGGCTAACGTCTTCCCGTCATAGGTCTAGGAGGAAAAGTACCACCCATGGGCCGTCCTCAGCGGGCCACGGAATAGGCTGGGGGGCTCATTCACTGCTTCACTCACTCGTTTACCCACCTACTTGCTCATTCATCCATTCACTGAGATCATCCATTCACTCACTGAGACCCCACAGCATTTACTGAGCCCTTCCCAGTGAGCACGACTCGGAGATGAATCCGTGTGTGAAACACTAGTGTTCCCTGCTCTCGGGGAGCATTTACTGTGTGCGCAGGAGACAAAGCTATACAGTACATGTGGATAACTGAGTAACCAGCGTGTCAGACGCTGGGGGGAATTCAAAGTACGTTGTTGAGGGGTGGGGCTGAGTGACACCTCGGCAGAGCCCCGAAGGAGGCGGCAGAGTGAGCCAGGAGGACACCTGGGGAAGAAAAGGCACAGAGGCCCCGGGGAGCCTGCCGGCCTGTGTGGTCAGGCGGCCGGCACGGCCAGGTGGGCTCCCAGCTGCTGTGCTGAGCACAGACGGCAGGGCACACGGGAGGGAGTGCAGACCAGGCAGAAGGGCATGGGCAGGGTGGCGGCTGACAGTCAAAGAGGTTGGATTCCAGCAGTATTGGGGGGCTTATGGGGGGTGTGGAAAGGAGGGGAGTGGGACGCCCCACCTGGCCCTCATGGAGTGAAGGAGAGTTTGGTGCCAGACACAGCAATTCCCCCACGGGCTCACCTCAGCAGGCGCCCTCAACCCCAGTCCCAACACAGAAATGAAGAGCTGGCCACCGGCCTGAGAAAGGACCACAGCCTGCCCGAAGTCCTCCTGAGAGTAACTGCTTCCATCCCGGCTCCACACTCTGCCAGGACCCCCCAGGCAGAGCGCAGCGCATTCCTCTGTGACCTCAAGTGGACGAGATGAGACGGGCTCGGGGCTGGCTGGAGGGATGTGTGCTCCTGAACACCCATGCTGCTTCCTTTATCCACCTGTCTAGGCCTGGGAGGTGGAAGAAAACCAACGACACCTGGTCTAGGAGGAAAATGAAGAAAGAAAAGATGAAGGTAGAAATAGGAGCACTTGCCGTGTGCCAGGATCTGTGCCAGACATGGCCCTCATGCCCCATCCTGACAACCACCCAGCCACACAGGGACAAGACTGTCATGCCAGCTGCAGCGCCCCTCCTCCCCCACACACACACCCCAGGATATGTCTCCCTCGACCCCACGGGGCCCTGAGCCAGACACTCCCTCCAGGCCCGGCCCCTCTGCCGGCGCTGCCTCTCCAGCTCACTTACTCAGAAGGGCTTCCTGCGCAGACTCTGGAGTCCACGATGGCACGGCGGGCAAGCTGAAGGCAGCGTGGACATCTGTGATGACACTCTGGGTCAGGCCAGCATGGCCCAGCTCTCCGGGTCCTAGAGCCGGTGAGAAGCAGGGAGGAGGGAGCGGGATGCTGGCAGGCGAAGCAAGGGTGAAATATTGATGCTCGCATCCTGGTAAAGCAGAGAACGCCGCTTGTCCATGAATAAAAGATGGGCCGGAGGAGCAGGCCGGGCAGCAGATTAATTAATCTAAGTGAGCGCTCTGCCTTGTGCCATCGGGGAGGGGGCGGCGGAGTAAACAGCCCCGCAGGCCCAGGGCGGGGGGCCAGCAGAAGTCCTCTGTGCCAGGTGGGCAGCTGGTTATAGCAAGGACACGAGCAGAGCATCAGCGCCAGGCCCAGATGGGCAGGAAGAGGGACAGAGGCAGCCGGACCGTCCAGCACCAGCCTGGCCTCTCTGCCCCACACCCGCGGGGGACCCCGAGAGAAGGCAGCTTCTGGGTCAGGTGTGGGGCCTCTGATGTTGGTCGTGGGGGAGAACCTGGGACTCCTTGGTCCTTTCCTGCTGCCTCCATTTCTTCTTCAGGAAAACTGTGAGACCGTGGATAACAGAACAGGGGAGGGAGGGAAACAGAGAGAGCTAGGCCCAGGCTGGCATCGCTCCGAGACAGGTGGGCAGGGATGGAGGAGCGTGAGGTCTAAGGCCCGGGGAAGGGTTGGATGGTGCTATAGTTGTAACCGCCCTTGGAAATGCTAAACCCGAGATCCCCACAGTTTCTTGCCTTCGACATAAGGTGGAAAATGTGTTCATGGAGAGAGGGGCTTCCACCTTCTCTGAGGTGGCGGCGGTGGTTTTACCAGGAGATGGCGCTCACGAGCTCCGCTTGTATTTGTCTTCCTGTTTGTGGCTCTTGATAGTTTATGCTTCCTAAAGGTTACAGCAGGACTTTGTGGGAAGGGTGGCAATGTCCTTCATTACAGTCCTCACCCCAGGGTCCTGCAGGAGAACGTTCCCACTGGGATCTGAAGTGTCCTAACCACACCCTCAGGAGGAGCTCCCAACCTGACGGTGGCTCCTCCTCTGCCCACCACCAGGCTCAGTGGAACCAGGGTGCCTCTTGCTGGGCTCGTCACCCTGGTCTGCTCTGTGTCTGCAGACAGCAGGACTGTCCCTGGAACTGTTCCCTGGGCAATTCATCATGAGTTGCCCGCTGACACCTCCTGTGCCCTGTCTCATATTTGTTATTTAAAATTTTTGTCACCTAGGTTTAGTCCTGTGTCCTTCTGATCCCCGTAGTGCCTCAGAGCTCTACAGAGGCTCACCAGAGGCGCATCACACAGATGTCAGAATGAGTGCGTGAACAACAAGGGTCCAGCCACCTGCCCTCGTCCTGGTCTGATCTCTGTGCCTGACCTCACACTCCTGCCTTTAAGACAGGAACTAATCCTTACTGAGGGCACCTGTCTAAGTCAGCCCAGAACCAGGCAGGTGTTTTCCAAGCACTAAACCTTCCCCACCACGAGGCACGGCACATCTCTCCCATTGGACAGATGGTGAAACTGAGGCTCAGTTCTTGGCAAGGTTATCCCACTGGCAAGTGGCAGAGCCAGGAATGGGCCCTGATCTGAGCCTAGGGTCCTTGCTTGTGCCTCCACGTGCTGACGGTGAGATGCAGCAGGAACGCAGAGCAGAGGGGACTTAGCTTCACCGCGGGCACCCCACCCTTTTCCTCCTCCCGCCCCCCATCCCCCGCCCCTGCAGCTGCTGAAGAGGGTAGGAGCTGGACGGAGCCCAAGTGTCAAGGCTCTGGAACTGCTGGACAGGTCCCATGGCCGAAAGCAGAGAGGAGACAGGTGGAGAAACCCCACCCCTCTCCTAGGACCCCCTGAAAGACTCCCCAGGGTCTAACCACATCCACCCAGCTGCCAGAGCCTGGCTGCCAGATCCTGACAACTCACCACCACCTGGGCCTGGAGCTGAGGCTGGGCCAGGGCTAGAGATACTCATCACACCGGAAATAATCACAGGTTCACAGGAATCTTGACAGGGGACGAAAAACTGGCAGAAGACTGACCTGGGAGGCACATTCATTGTCACACACATTTTACCAAGGAAACAGGGGCATCTAAGGGAGTGAATTTCTGGAGGGAAAAAAAAGTGGCTGGGAAGCCAGGAGCTTGCCATTTCTGTGGTCACAGTGCCACCTGCTGGCAGTATCTGGCCTGGCTTGTAGGGGCTGTTCTTGCGCTTCAGGAATAACTTCCAGATCACTGGCATTTTTTCATTCATTCACAGATATTTATTCAGCAACTACCATGTGACAGGCATTGTTTTAGGGGCTGAGTGAATAGCAGCAAACAAAACAGACTAAATTCCCTGCCCTCACAGTGCTTACATTCTAGTGGGGGAAACAGTAAACAAGGCCAACACGTAAATATTTATTGCTCTTCAGTTGCTCAGTCATGTCAGACTCTTTGTGATTCCATGGACTGCAGCGCGCCAGGCTTCCCTGTCCATCACTATTTCCCAGAGTTCACTCAAACTCACGCTCACTGAGTCGGTGAAAATATACAGCATCCTAGAAGGGCAAGCACCAGGAGAAAAACAGATTAAGAAGCAGGTAGGGAGTGCCCTGGAGATTATGATTTTAGATAGAGTGGTCAGACATGACCCCTCTGAGGCAGTAACATTTTGAGTAAAGTCTGGAAGGAGATGAGGAAAGAGCCATGTAGATTTCTGGGCACGAACATTCCAGACAAGTGCAGAGGCCACACTGAGCCTGCAGTGTCTGGGGAACAGAAAAGACCAGTGAGGATTAAGTAGAGTATGCAGAGAATGGTAGGAGGTGAGATCAGATTCTGTAGGAGCTTGGAGGCCATTGCAATGGTGTTGACCTCATGAAGTAGGCTTCATTGCAAGTGTTGAGCTTAGGAATGGCACGACCCAGTTTCGATTTTAAAAGGACCTCTCTGGGCCCTGTGTGGAGTCAAGGGTGGAAACAGAGACTCTGATGAGGAAGCCACTGAAACCTCCAACAGCAAGTGGCCCAGGGGTAGCTGAGGCAGTGGGAGGAGTGGCAGGATTTGCTGGTGGGAGAGAAAGAAGCGCCATCTTTGACCCCAAGGTTTTGGCCTATACTACAGAAACAGTGGTATTGTCCTTACTGAGATGTGGGATTGGCCAGCTTGATGCGAGGAACTGGGAGTTTTATTTGGAGCTTGTCCAGTCAGAATTGCCCATTAGACATCTGGAGGGAAGTTGGATAAGTGTATTGAGCTCAAGGAAGAGTTCCTGCCTGGAGCTACAACAGACTCATCAGCTCTTGCATGACATGAAAGTCACAAGACTAGATGAGATCCAAGAGAACAGAAAGAAAAGTGAGGGGCCAAGGTTTGAGCCCCGAAGCTCTGGACTAACGAGGTCAGGAAGACGCAGGGAAATGAGGAGAAAGCAACGAAGAGGGAACCTGAACCCTAGAATCCTGGAACCCAAGCCCAGAGACAGGAAGGAGTGGGCTCGTCCTCGAAAGGGCTGGGAAGGGTCTACTGGATTCAGAAAGGCAGAGGGCACTGAGGACCTTGAGAAGAATGGTTCTAGAAACAGATGGAAACAAAGGAGAAAGTGCGAGAAAGAGTGATAGGAGAGAAACCGGGGACAAGTGGAGACCATTCTCTTGTGTCCTTTTGTAGTAAAAGGGAGGAGAGAAATGGGAAGGTAGCTGGAGGGGGTTGGGTCAAGAGGCGTCTGGGAGTTTTCTAAGGTGCGGAAGAATAAGAACCCGCTTGGATGCTAGCAGGGGTGACTGGGGACAGAGAGAGAACCCTGTTGCAGGAGACATAAGGAAGAATTATGGGAGCATTGCTTTCCAACAGGTGAGAAGGGATGATATCTGGTTGTTCATCCCACTGAGGTAACACTTCACACCAGCGAGGGCGGCTAAGACCCAAGAGACAGTAATGAGTATCGGTGAGGATGTGTGTAAGCAGCTCTTTGTGGGAAACTTCCCTCAGCAGGAAGCCCTTTGTCTTGTCATTTAGCAAAACTATATTGTAACTAACTTTAAAAAATTTTTTTTTTGCTGCACTACGCAGCATGTGGAATCTTAGTTCCCCAATGAGGGATCAAACCCACGCCCTCTGCATTGGAAGTACTGAGTCTTAACCACTGGACCACTGGGAAGCCCCTGTAACTCACTTTTAAACCAAGCACCCCTATGCTCTACTCATTTGGAACCCAAGAAGACCTTTCAGATCTTTTAGTCACGCTATGCCTTGCCTAACTTATTGGTTCTTTCTATAGATCAAAGAAGAAGAAATGAAGAATAAGTAATCAACAGATGACAAAATCTCTTCCCTGACTTCCCCTTCATTGATCTCCTGAACAAACTGTGGGGAAAAATTGTGTGAATACAATAACGTCTAGAGAAAGACCCCAAGGAGCTGATAAGCCTGCACACAGCGGGGAATGGTGACGACTCTGACCCCCAAATTGATGATTATCTAGATTACTTCCCTGTCTCCCTTTGAAAGCTTTTACGGCCAAGCAGAGTCCTTGAAGGTAGTTTTGGGGGGTTGTTCAATTCACCATCTCCCCAGATCGCTGGCATTCTGATTAAAGGCAATTTTTTTCATCTGTGAGTATTGATTTTGTAAGCAGTGAGCAACAGAACAGATCCAATTTTGTAACATGTGGAGAAATTAAAATTCTTGTACATGGTTGGTGGGAATATAAAGTGGTGCAGCTGCTTTGAAAATAGTTTGGCAATTCCTGAAAAAATTTACACGTGGGTGATTCTAATTAATAAAACTGTATTGTATATTCAGAAGTTGCTTAGAGAGTTAATCATAAAAGTTCTCATCATAAGAAAAGAAATTTCATAACAGTGCTTGGTGATGGATGTTAACTGGACTTGTTGTGGTGATTATTTCCCAATATGTACAAGTATTGAATCGCTATGTCATACACCTGAAACTAACATAATGATATACACCAATTATATCTCAATTAAAAAAAATTTAAGTTAAACACAGAGCCACCGTATGACCCAACAATCCCCCCTAGGTGTACCAAGAGAAATAAAGATATACAGCCACACAAAAATGAATACACGAAAGCTCATAGCAGCATTGTTCATAATAGCCAAAAAGTGGAAACCCAAAAGTCCATCAACTAGTGAGTGAATAAACAACGTATACCAAACAAAGTATGGTATATCCATACGGTGGAATATTATTCAGTCGTAAAAAGGAATGAAGTACCAATACATGCCTAACATGGATGAACCTTGACAACCTTATGCTCAGTGGAAAAAGCCAGACATCAAAGCCACAGACTGTATGATTTCTGACTCTATAATAGTCTATATTTCAGTCTATAACATTCTCTTTCTGGCTCTATAATCAGTCTGGCTCTATAACAGGTGAATTTATGGACACTAGATTTTTCCATAAAATAGATTACTGGTTACCAGGGGGCTGGAGTGGGGCAGGGTAGAGTGGGCAGTGACTGCTAATGGGCATGGAATTTATTTGGAGGTGATGAAAATGTTCTGGAATTAGGTAGTGGTGATGATTGCATATCCACTCTGTGGATATGCTAAATATATATATACAAGCATTGAATTCACACTTTAAAAGGGTGAAGGTTTTGTTTTGTGATTATTTTCTCAATAATAGCTTTTTAAAAAACAGATCTTGTTGTGCAGAGTAGAAGGGCTGTCTTGGCCACGGAAAAGAGGCAGAGGACTCAAGCACTCATGCAGGTGGGTGGATGGGTGTGGCGGTAGGCAACTATGGACATTCTCCCATTGTGGCTTCTAGTTCTCAGTGAGACAGGAGGGGGGTCATCAGCTGAGAGTGAGGAGGCAGGTTCCAGGAAGAGCAAAGGTGTTAAATGAAGAGAGAGGGAAAATGGATGGATTCGGGACATTGTGGGGCAGTGCTGAGGTACAGGTGAGGGAGGCAGAGGAGCACTATGGGTGCTGGGGAGATGGGGGAGCCCTGGCAGTCTTGAGAGTGTGGGGACCTGAGTCAGGGGCCCCGTGCTCCCCACATAACATGGCTCTCCAGGTCCCTGAACACACAGGCAATAACACAGGGAGGTCTGCACCATCAAACCCTAAAGATGCCCACCCATCAGGCTTCATGATTTTCAATCCGTGTCTCTCACACCCTGGGACTCATCCCTCTTCGGAAATCTAGCCTCAGAGACACTTGCACGTGGACACAAGATACATGTACAGGATGTCTGCAGCAGCTTTGTTAGTAATAGTAAAAGATTGTAAATAGCCCGAATGTCTATTACTGGGCAAATGGTCAAATAAATTCTGGTCCATCTGTTCTATGAAAGCTCTGCAGTGTGTTTGACAGGGAAGGATGCAAAGAGGCAACATCGTTAGGTGGGAAACAGTTGCAGAACAATGAGTGTAATATTATGTAATTTTCCTTCCTTTTTTAAAAAACAAAAGCGGTATTTATAAGTGTATACATAGGTTATTAAAAGATTTAAAAGATCTAGAAAGGATGCAATTTACATTGTTAATGGTGTGTAATCTTGAGGGGTAGGTTTTGGAAAAAGAGTTGAGGAAGGTTTCAGGGATCCAAAGGGTTTTAGAGGGGGCATAGATGCTTTTGTAATTTAAAAGAGAAAGATCTGGGACTACCCTGGTGGTCCAATGGCCAAGACTCCACACTCCCAATGCAAGGGTCCCCAGGTTCAATTTCTGGTTAGGGAACTAGAATCCACGGGCCACAACTAAGGAGCCCTCAGGTTGCAACAAAGATTGAAGATCCCATGTGCCGAAACTAAGACCCAGAACAGCCAAACAAATAAATAAAAATATCAAAAAATAAGGGGGTGGTCCTAAGATGGTGGAGGAATAGGACGGGGAGACCACTTTCTCCCCCACAAATTCATCAAAAGAACATTTGAACCACGAGTAAATTCCACAAAACAACTTCTGAATGCTGGCAGAGGACATCAGGCACCCAGAAAGGCAGCCCATTGTCTTCAAAAGGAGGTAGGACAAAAGATAAAAAGACAGACAAAAGAGGTAGGGATGGAGCTCTGTTCAGGGAAGGGAGTCTTTAAAAAGAGAGAAGTTTCCAAACACCAGGAAACACTCTCTCCGGCGGGTCTGTGGTGAGCCTTGGAATCTCAGAGGGCAAAATAACCAGGAGGAAAAATAAATAAATAATTAAAACCCACAGATTACATGCCTAACAGCAACTCCCAGCAGAGCAGCAGCCCAGACGCTCGCATCCCCCACTAGCAAGCAGGGGCTGGACAGGGAGGCGCGGGCTGCATTGCTTAGAGTAAGGACCGGGCCTGAATACCCCGAGGGCAATCTGAGGGAACTAGCTTGAGATAGCAACCCAGACTGTGGGATAGCTATCCCATGAAAAGCCCTAACCTAAGAGAATGCCAGGCCCGCTCAAAGAACAAAGGACTGAGCAGAGCTAGCTGGCTGCGGACCCGCCCATCCCCCCCCCCTCCGCCGCCAGAGACAGGCAGGCGAGGGCAGCCAGAGCCAGTAGGGGGCATTCACGGCCTCAGAGAGGCATCCTATACCAAACTGCAAGCAGATTTTGTTGCTAACCAAGACTTCTTGGGATTCTGGATGGTCCACATCTGCCGGGAGGGTCACAGCCAGAGATCAGCTCCCCAGAAGAGACACACGGCATACCTGAGAAGGCTCGCCCATTGTACACCCAGAAAACTGAGCGGCTGGGACAGGGGAGGTGATTAAGTCACAGCCTTCAACTGGGGGCAACTGTGCTCGCCAAGCACCTGGTCACCTGAGCTGCTCGGCCCTGGGACGGGCACAGAATGCAGGTCCAACCAAGTCTGTGCCTTTGTGGAATACCTGAGAACCTGAACCTGAGCGGCTTAGACCTGGGGAGTGCATACAACCCAGGGCCAGCATCAGACAGTTCCCAGCAGAGCAACCTGGAACCTGAGCAGTGTAGACTGGGAAAGCACACACGCTGTGAGCGGGGGCAAACCTAGTGTGGCTGAATCACTGTGAGCACACGCCAGTGATATTTGTTTGCAGTGTTCCTCCCTCCCCACAGCACGACTGAACAAGTGAGCCTAAAAAAGTGACCACCACCGCCCGCCTTGTGTCCGCCGGAAATTAGACACTGAAGAGACCAGCAAACAGAAGAAGCTAAAATAAACAGAGGGAACCGCTTTGGAAGTGACAGGTGCAATAGATTAAAACCCTACAGTTAGCACCAACTGCAGACGCGTCGCGAGAGGCGCCGGCCCCGGCGGCGCAACGAACCACGCAAAGAGGTGCGGCCATGAGGAGCTACCCCAAGCCTGAGGCCAGGGCCGGCGGCCAAGAGGAGCTACCCCACGTCCAACAGGCGGCGGTGGCTGCGTGGGCGCAGGAGGGCCGAGAGGAGCTACTCCGCGTTCAAGGTCAGGAGGGGCGGCCTTGAGGAGATACCCCTCGTCCAAGGTAAGGTACAGCGGCTGCACTTTGCTGGAGCGGCTGTGAAGAGATTTTCCACGACCAAGGTAAGAGAAACCCAAATAAGACGGTATTTATTGTGAGGGGGCATCAGAGGGCAGACACACTGAAATCATAATCACAGGAAACTAGCCGATCTGATCACATGGACCACAGCCGAATGTGGTCCACTGGAGAAGGGAATGGCAAACCACTTCAGTATACTTGCCTTGAGAACCCCATGAACAGTATCAAAGGGCAAAATGATAGGTTACTGAATGAGGAATTCCCCAGGTCGGTAGGTACCCAGTATGCTACTGGAGCTCAGTGGAGAAATAACTATAGAAGGAATGAAGGGATGGAGCAAAAGCAAAACCAATACCCAGTTGTGGATGTGACCAGTGATAGAAGCAAGGTCCGGGTAAAGAGCAATATTGCATAGGAACCTGGAATGTTAGGTCCATGAATCAAGGCAAATTGGAAGTGGTCAAACAAGAGATGGCAAGAGTGAACGTCGACATTCTAGGAATCAGTGAATTAAAATGGTGAATTTAACTCGGATGACCATTATATCTACTACTGTGGGCAGGAATCCCTTAGAAGAAATGGAGTAGCCATCATAGTCAACAAAAGAGTCCGAAATGCAGTACTTGGATGCAATCTTAAAAATGACAGAATGATTTCTGTTCGTTTCCAAGGCAAACCATTCAATATTACAGTAATCCAGGCCTATGCCCCAACCAGTAATGCTGAAGAAGCCGAAGTTAATCAGTTCTATGAAGACCTACAAGACCTTTTAGAACTAACACCCAAAAAAGATGTCCTTTTCCTTATAGGGGACTGGAATGCAAAAGTAGGAAGTCAGGAAACACCTGGAGTAACAGGCAAATTTGGCCTTGGAGCACGGAATGAAGCAGGGCAAAGGCTAATAGAGTTCTGTCAAGAGAATGCACTGGTCATAGCAAACACCCTCTTCCAACAACACAAGAGAAGACTCTGCACATGGACATCACCAGATGGTCAACACTGAAATCAGATTGATTATATTCTTTGCAACCAAAGATGGAGAAGCTGTATACAGTTAGTGAAAACAAGACCAGGAGCTGACTGTGGCTCAGATCATGAACTCCTTATTGCCAAATTCAGACTGAAATTGAAGAAAGTAGGGCAAACCACTAGACCATTCAGATATGACCTCAATCAAATCCCTTATGATTATACAGTGGAAGTGAGAAATAGATTTAAGGGACTAGATCTGATTGATAGAGTGCCTGATGAACTCTGGACGGAGGTTCATGACATTGTACAGGAGACAGGGACCAAGACCATCCCCATGGAAAAGAAATGCAAAAGAGTGAAATGGCTGTCTGAGGAGGCCTTACAAATAGCTGTGAAAAGAAGAGAGGTGAAAAGCAAAGGAGAAAAGGAAAGCTATAAGCATCTGAATGCAGAGTTCCAAAGAATAGCAAGGAGAGATAAGAAAGACTTCCTCAGTGATCAATGCAAAGAAATAGAGGAAAACAACAGAATAGGAAAAACAAGAGACCTCTTCAAGAAAATTAGAGATTCCAAGGGAACATTTCATGCAAAGATGGGCTCGATAAAGGACAGAAATGGTATGGACCTAAAAGAAGCAGAAGATATTAAGAAGAGGTGGCAGGAATACACAGAAGAACTGTATAAAAAAGATCTTCACGACCAAGATAGTCACGATAACGTGACCACTGACCTAGAGCCAGACATTTTGGAATGTGAAGTCAAGTGGGCCTTAGAAAGCATCACTACGAACAAAGCTAGTGGTGGTGATGGAATTCCAGTTGAGCTATTTCAAGTCTTGAAAGATGATGCTGTGAAAGTGCTGCACTCAATATGCCAGCAGATTTGGAAAACTCAGCAGTGGCCACAGGACTGGAAGAGGTCAGTCTTCATTCCAATCCCAAAGAAAGGCAATGCCAAAGAATGCTCAAACTACCGCACAATTGCACTCATCTCACACGCTAGTAAAGTCATGCTCAAAATTCTCCAAGCCAGGCTTCAGCAGTATGTTAACCGTGAACTCCCAGATGTTCAAGCAGGTTTTAGAAAAGGCAGAGGCACCAGAGATCAAATTGCCAACATCCGCTGGATCATGGAGAAAGCAAGAGAGTTCCAGAAAAACATCTATTTCTGCTACATTGACTATGCCAAAGCCTTTGACTGTGTCGATCACAAGAAACTGTGGAACATTCTGAAAGAGATGGGAATCCCAGACCACCTGACCTGCCTCTTGAGAAACCTGTATGCAGGTCAGGAAGCAACAGTTAGAACAGGACATGGAACAACAGACTGGTTCCAAATAGGAAAAGGTGTACGTCAAGGTTGTATATTGTCACCTTGCTTATTTAACTTATATGCAGAGTACATCATGAGGAACGCTGGGCTGGAAGAAGCACAGGTTGGAATCAAGATTGCTGGGAGAAATATCAATAACCTCAGATATGCAGATGACACTACCCTTATGGCAGAAAGTGAAGAGGAACTCAAAAGCCTCTTGATGAAAGTGAAAGAGGAGAGTGAAAAGGTTGGCTTGAAGCTCAACATTCAGAAAACAAAGGTCATGGCATCTGGTCCCATCACTTCATGGGAAATAGATGGAAAACAGTGGAAACAGTGTCAGACTTTATTTTTTGGGGCTCCAAAATCACTGCAGATGCTGATTGCAGCCATGAAATTAAAAGACGCTTGCTCCTTGGAAGGAAAGTTATGACCAATCTTGATAGTATATTAAAAAGCAGAGACATTACTTTGCCAACCAAGGTCCGTCTAGTCAAGGCAATGGTTTTTCCCATGGTCATGTACGGATGTGAGAGTTGGACTGTGAAGAAAGCTGATCGCCAAAGAATCGATGCTTTTGAAATGTGGTGTTGGAGAAGACTCTTGAGAGTCCCTTATACTGCAAGGAGATCCAACCAGTCCATTCTAGAGGAGATCAATCCTAGATGTTCATTGGAGGGACTGATGCTAAAGCTGAAGCTGCAATACTTTGGCCACCTCATGCAACGAGTTGACTCACTGATGCTGGGAAAGGTTGGGGGCGGGAGGAGAAGGGGACGACGGAGAATGAGATGGCTGGATGGCATCACCGACTCTGTGGACATGAGTTTGAGTGAACTCCGGGAGTTGGTGATGGACAGGGAGGCCTGGCGTGCTGTGATTCATGGGGTCGTGGAGAGTCGGACACGACTGAGCGACTGAACTGAACTGAACTGAACATAGGAAGGGGCCTACAGACCTTGAGAAGTACAAGCTGAACCAAGGAACTATCTGAAAATGAACTGACCCCACACTGTCCACAACAGCTCCAGAGAAACCCCTAGATATATTTTTACTATTATCATTTTTTAAATTTAAAAAAAAATTTACTTTTAAGTCACCTATTACTTCTTTAATTTTCATTTTTATAACCTATTACCTTGCAAAAAAAGACCCTATTTTTAAAGCAAACTTTATATATATATATATTATAATTTTTGTGACTTTATTTTTTTTTAATATTGTATTTTTGAGACTCTAACCTCTACTCTAGATTTTTAATCTTTGCTTTTTGGAATTTGTTATCAACTTTATACCTTTAAGAACCCGATCTTCAGTACTATTTTTTCTTGGGAGCGAGATCATTGGCCTGACTGCTCTCTCCCCCTTTGGACTCTTCTTTTTCTCCACCAGGTCACCTCTATCTCCTCCCTCCCGCTTCTCTTCTCTACCCAACTCTGTGAATCTCTTTGTGTGTTCTGGACTGTGGAGAGCACATAGGAAAGTGATTACTGGCTGGATCTGTCTCTCCTTTTGATTCCCCCTCTTCTCCTCCTGGCCACCTCTGTCTCCCTCCTCCTCTTCTCTTCTCTTCTCTGTGTATCTCCGTGAATATCTCTGGGTGTTCCAGGCTGTGGAGAGCACATAGGGAGTTGATTACTGGCTGGATCTGATCTCCTTTTTATTCCCCTCTTCTCCTCCTGGCCACCTCTGTCTCCCTCCTCCCTCTTCTCTTCTCCATGTAACTCTGTGAACCTCTCCGGGTGTCCCTCACTGTGGAGAAACTTTTCATCTTTAACTTAGATGTTTTATCATTGATGCTGTATAGATGGAGAACTCTTGAGGCTACTGTAAGAATAAGACTGAAAACCAGAGGCAGGAGGCTTAAGTCCAAATCCTGAGAACACCAGAGAACTGCTGACTCCAGGGAGCATTAATCGATAGGAGCTCATCAAATGCCTCCATACCTACACTGAAACCAAGCACCACCCAAGGGCCAACAAGTTCCAGAGCAAGACATACCACGCAAATTCTCCAGCAACACAGGAACATAGCCCTGAGCTTCAATACACAGGCTGCCCAAAGTCACACCAAACCCACTGACATCTCAAAACTCATTACTGGACACTTCATTGCACTCCAGAGAGAAGAAATCCAGCTCCACCCACCAGAACACCGACACAAGCTTCCCTAACCAGGAAACCTTGACAAGCCACCTGTCCATCCCCACCCACAGTGAGGAAACTCCACAATAAAGAGAAACCACAAACTGCCAGAAGACAGAAAGGCCACCCCAAACACAGCAATATAAACAAGAGGAAAAGGCAGAGAAATACCCAGGAGGCAAAGGAACAAGATAAATGCCCACCAAACCAAACAAAAGAGGAAGAGATAGGGAATCTACCCGATAAAGAATTCTGAATAATGATAGTGAAAATGATCCAAAACCTTGAAAACAAATTGGAGTTACAGATGAATAGCCTGGAGACAAGGATAGAGAAGATGCAAGAAAGGTTTAACAAGGACCTAGAAGAAATAAAAAAAGAGTCAATATACAATGAATAATGCAATAGATGAGATCAAAAACACTCTGGAGGGAACCAACAGTAAAATAACGGAGGCAGAAGATAGGATAAGTGAGGTAGAAGATAGAATGGTAGAAATAAATGACACAGAGAGGGAAAAAGAGAAACGAATTAAAAGAAATGAGGACAACCTGAGAGACCTCTGGGACAATGTTAAACGCCCCAACATTCTAATCATAGGAGTTCAAGAAGAAGACAAAAATAAAGACCATGAGAAAATACTTGAGGAGATAATAGTTGAAAACTTCCCTAAAATAGGGAAGGAAATAATCCACCAAAGTCCAAGAAACCCAGAGAGTCCCAAACAAAATAAACCCAAGGCAAAACACCCCAAGACACATATTAATCAAATTAACAAAGATCAAACACAAAGAACAAATATTAAAAGCAGCAAGGGAAAAACAAAAAATAACACACAAGGGGATTCCCATAAGGATAACAGCTGATCTTTCAACAGAAACTCTTCAGGCCAGAAGGGAATGGCAGGACATACTTAAAGTGATGAAAGAAAATAACCTACAGCCCAGATTACTGTACCCAGCAAGGATCTCATTCAAATATGAAGGAGAAATCAAAAGCTTTACAGACAAGCAAAAGCTGAGAGAATTCAGCACCACCAAACCAGCTCTCCAACAAATACTAAATGATCTTCTCTAGACAGGAAACACAGAAAGGGTGTATAAACTCAAACCCAAAACAATAAAGTAAATGGCAGTGGGATCATACTTATCAATAATTACCTTAAAGGTAAATGGGTTGAATGCCCAAACCAAAAGACTAAGACTGGCTGAATGGACACAAAAACAAGACCCCATATATGTGTCTACAAGAGACCCACCTCAAAACAAGGGACACATGAAGACTGAAAGTGAAGGGCTGGAAAAAGATATTCCACGCAAATAGAGACCAAAAGAAAGCAGGAGTAGCAATACTCATATCAGATAAAATAGACTTTAAAACAAAGGCTGTGAAAAGAGACAAAGAAGGAAACTATATAATGATCAAAGGATCAATCCAAGAAGAGGATATAACAATTATAAATATTTATGCAACCAACATAGGAGCACCGCAATATGTAAGACAATTACTAACAAGTATGAAAGGGGAAATTAACAACAACGCAACAATAGTGGGAGACTTTAATACCCCACTCACACCTATGGACAGATCAACTAAACAGAAAATTAACAAGGAAACACAAACTTTAAATGATACAATAGACGAGTTAGACCTAATTGATATCTACAGGACATTTCACCCCAAAACAATGAATTTCACCTTTTTCTTAAGCGCACACGGAACATTCTCCAGGATAGATCACATCCTGGGCCATAAATCTCAGTTCAGTTCAGTTCAGTTCAGTCGCTCAGTCGTGTCCGACTCTCCGCGACCCCATGAATCACAGCACGCCAGGCCTCCCTGTCCATCACCAACTCCCGGAGTTCACTCAAACTCATGTCCATCGAGTCGGTGATGCCATCCAGCCATCTCATTCTCCGTCGTCCCCTTCTCCTCCCGCCCCCAACCTTTCCCAGCATCAGAGTCTTTTCCAGTGAGTCAACTCGTCGCATGAGGTGGCCAAAGTATTGCAGTTTCAGCTTTAGCATCAGTCCCTCCAATGAACATCCAGGATTGATCTCCTCTAGAATGGACTGGTTGGATCTCCTTGCAGTATAAGGGACTCTCAAGAGTCTTCTCCAACACCACAGTTCAAAAGCATCGATTCTTCGGCGATCAGCCTTCTTCACAGTCCAACTCTCACATCCATACATGACCACGGGAAAAACCATTGCCTCGACTAGACGGACCTTGGTTGGCAAAGTAATGTCTCTGCTTTTTAATATACTATCAAGGTTGGTCATAACTTTCCTTCCAAGGAGCAAGCGTCTTTTAATTTCATGGCTGCAATCAGCATCTGCAGTGATTTTGGAGCCCAAAAAAACGAAGTCTGACACTGTTTCCACTGAATCTAGCCTTGGTAAATTCAAAAAAAATGAAATTATTCCAAGCATCTTTTCTGACCACAATGCAGTAAGATTAGATGTCAATTACAGGAGGAAAACTATTAAAAATTCCAACATATGGAGATTGAACAACACACTGCTGAATAACCAACAAATCACAGAAGAAATCAAAAAAGAAATTAAAATAAGCATAGAAATGAATGAAAATGAAAACACAACAACCCAAAACTTATGGGGCACTGTAAAAGCAGTGCTAAGGGGAAGGTTCATAGCAATACAAGCTTACCTCAAGAAACAAGAAAAAAGTCAAATAAATAACCTAACTCTACACCTAAAGCAACTAGAAAAGGAAGAAATGAAGAACCCCAGGGCTAGTAGAAGGAAAGAAATCTTAAAAATTAGGTCAGAAATAAATGCAAAAGAAACAAAAGAGACCATAGCAAAAATCAACAAAGCCAAAAGCTGGTTCTTTGAGAATATAAATAAAATTGACAATCCATTAGCCAGACACATCAAGAAACAAAGGGAGAAAAATCAAATCAACAAAATTAGAAATGAAAATGGAGAGATCAAAACAGACAACACAGAAATACAAAGGACCATAAGAGACTATTATCAGCAACTATATGCAAATAAAATGGACAACTTGAAGAAATGGACAAATTCTTAGAAAAGTACAACTTTCCAAAACTGAACCAGGAAGAAATAGAAAATCTTAACAGACCCATCACAAGCACAGAAATTGAAACTGTAATCAGAAATCTTCCAATAAGCAAAAGCCCAGGACCAGACAGCTTCACAGCTGAATTCTACCAAAAATTTGAAGAAGAGCTAGCGCCTATCCTACTCAAACTCTTCCAGAAAATTGCAGAGGTAAACTTCCAAACTCATTCTATGAAGCCACCATCACCCTAATACCAAAACCTGACAAAGATGCCACAAAAAAAGGAAAACTACAGGCCAATATCACTGATGAACATAGATGCAAAAATCCTTAACAAAATTCTAGCAAACAGAATCCAACAACATATTTAAAAGATCATACATCATGACCAAGTGGGCTTTAATCCCAGGGATGCAAGGATTCTTCAATATCTGCAAATCAATCAATGTAATACACCACATTAACAAATTGAAAAATGAAAACCATATGATTATCTCAATAGATGGAGAGAAAGCCTCTGACAAAATTCAACATCCATTTATGATAAAAAAAAAAAAAACCCTCCAGAAAGCAGGAATAGAAGGAACATACCTCAACATAATAAAAGCTATATATGACAAACCCACAGCAAACATTATCCTCAATGATGAAAAATTGAACGCATTTCCCCTGAAGTCAGGAACAAGACAAGGGTGCCCACTCTCACCACTACTATGCAACATAGTTTTGCAAGTTTTGGCCACAGAAATCAGAGCAGGAAAAGAAATAAAAGGAATCCAGACTGGAAAAGAAAAAGTAAAACTCTCACTGTTTGCAGATGACATGATCCTCTACATAGAAAACCCTAAAGACTCCACCAGAAAATTATTAGAGCTAATCAATGAATATAGTAAAGTTGCAGGATATAAAATCAACACACAGAAATCCCTTGCATTCCTATACACTAACAATGAGAAAACAGAGAAATTAAGGAAACAATTCCATTCACCATTGCAACAAAAAGAATAAAATACTTAGGAATATATCTACCTAAAGAAACAAAAGATCTATATATAGAAAACTATAAAACACTGGTGAAAGAAATCAAAGAAGACACAAATAGATGGAGAAATATACCGTGTTCATGGATCGGAAGAATCAATATAGTGAAAATGAGTATACTACACAAAGCAATCTATAGATTCAATGCAATCCCTATCAAGCTACCAATGGTATTTTTCAGAGAACTAGAACAACTAATTTCACAATTTGTATGGAAATACAAAAAACCTCGAATAGCCAAAGCCATCTTGAGAAAGAATGGAACTGTAGGAATCAACCTGCCTGACTTCAGGCTCTACTACAAAGCCACAGTCATCAAGACAGTATGGTACTGGCACAAAGACAGAAATATAGATCAGTGGAACAAAATAGAAAGCCCAGAGATAAATCCACGCACCTATGGACACCTCATCTTTGACAAAGGAGGCAAGAATATATACAATGGAGAAAAGACAATCTCTTTAACAAGTGGTGCTGGGAAAACTGGTCAACCACTTGTAAAAGAATGGAACTAGATCACTTTCTAACACCATACACAAAAATAAATTCAAAATGGATTAAAGATCTAAATGTAAGACCAAAAACTATAAAACTTCTAGAGGAAAACATAGGCAAAACACTCTCCAACATAAACCACAGCAGGATCCTCTATGACCCACCTCCCAGAATATTGGAAATAAAAGCAAAAATAAACAAATGGGACCTAATTAAAATTAAAAGCTTCTGCACAACAAAGGAAACTATAAGCAAGGTGAAAAGAAAGCCTTCAGAATGGGAGAAAATAATAGCAAACGAAGCAACGAGCAAAGAATTAATCTCAAAAATATACAAGCAACTCCTGCAGCTTAATTCCAGAAAAATAAATGACCCAATCAAAAAGTGGGCCAAAGAACTAAACAGACATTTCTCCAAGGAAGACATATAGATGGCTAACAAACATATGTAAAGAAGCTCAATATCACTCATTATCAGAGAAATGCAAATCGAAACCACAATGAGATACCATTTCATGCCAGCCAGAATGGCTGCTGTCCAAAAGTCTACAAGCAATAAATGCTGGAGAGGGTGTGGAGAAAAGGGAACCCTCTTACACTGTTGGTTGGAATGCAAACTAGTACAGCCACTATGGGGAACAGTGTGGAGATTCCTTAAAAAATTGGAAACAGAACTGCCATATGACCCAGTAATCCCACTGCTGGGCATACACACCAAGGAAACCAGAATCGAAAGAGACACATGTACCCCAATGTTCACTGCAGCACTGTTTATAATAGCCAGGACATGGAAGCAACCTAGATATCCATCAGCAGAAGAATGGATAAGAAAGCTATGGTACATATACACAATGGAATATTACTCAGCCATTAAAAAGAATACATTTGAATCAGTTCTAATCAGGTGGATGAAACTGGAGCCTATTATACAGAGTGAAGTAAGCCAGAAAGAAAACCACCAATACAGTATACTAATGCATATATATGGAATTTAGAAAGATGGTAACAATAACCCTGTATCAGTTCAGTTCAATTCAGTCACTCAGTCGTGTACGACTCTTTGCGATCCCATGAATCACAGCACGCCAGGCCTCCCTGTCCATCACCAATTCCTGGAGTTTGCTCAAACCCATGTCCATCGAGTCAGTGATGCCATCCAGCCATCTCATTCTCTGTCGTCCCCTTCTCTTCCTGCCCCCAATCCCTCCCAGCATCAGAGTCTTTTCCCGTGAGTCAACTCTTCGCATGAGGTGTGTGAGACAGCAAAAGAGATACAGATGTATAGAACAGTCTTTTGGACTCTATGGCATAGGGCAAGGGTGGGATGATATGGGAGAATGGCATTGAAACATGTTAACTATCACACGTGAAACGAATCGCCAGCCCAGGTTCAATGCATGATATAGGGTCCTCGGGGCTGGTGCACTGGGATGACCCAGAGGGATGGGATGGGGAGGGAGGTGGGGGGGGTTCAGGAAGGGGAACACATGTACACCCATGGCTGATTCATGTCAATGTATGGCAAAACCAATACAATATTGTAAATTTTAAAAATAAAATAATTTTTTTTAAGTCAAAATAGAAAGGAAAGAATAGCTGTGGCCTCCACCCTATCCCTGGCTCCATTCCCACTCTGGGCCAGAGAGTGCTGTGAGGCCAGCGACCCCCAGTCCAGTCAACTATGCCCCACTTGCCCCTGGAGGCAGACACCCGGCCTGGCCAGAGCACAGTGGGTCTGAGCCAGCCTTCCTTCTGCCCCGCCACCCCACCTCCAGCTCCCAGCCTCCCCCTGCTTCCCCACACCACACAACTATTCCCCTCCAGCTCCTTCCCCAGGGTTAGGTACAAAAGGCCATGGGAGAAGCTGCCACAATAATACTAGGCACTTACATAGCACTCAACTGTGTACACAGGCTCTGTTCTAAACACATCATAAATGAACTCCCAACAACCCCACAGGTTCCATACACTGATATTACTATTTTCACTTTGTAGCAGATTTTTAAACACAAGCCAGAAGAATCACGAAAGACTAAGTCCCTTGCCCCAGGTGCTAAGGCCCACTGACCTGAGAGAGATGCCCCCTGGGAGGAACCTATGGTCCAGGCCAGTCTCCTCCTCCGACTTACCTCCCCAACAGCTGCAGGTCCCCTGAGGTTCTGAGCAGGCTGTGTACCTTCCAGGGTGAGGCTAGCATTTCCTCTTCCCAGAACTCCGCCCTGTACACATCTGGCACACAGGAAGCGCTCACTGTGTTTGTTGAATTAATTGCTCTGTCCTCCCATCCCCCACTCCACCATGGGCCTGTGGGCTGTGCTTTTCCTTCTGGGCCTTGTGTATGAGTGTGTGTGTTAGTCGCTCAGTCGTTTCCAACTCTTTGTGAACCCATAGACTATAGTCCACCAGTCTCCTCTGTCCATGGGATTTCCCAGGCAAGAATAGGAGTGAGTTGCCATGCCCTTCTCCAGGGGATCTTCCCGAGCCAGGGATCAAACCTGGGTCTCCTGCATTACAGGCAGATATTTTTACCATTGGTTTCCTCATCTATAAAGTGAAGGGATGCACTCAATGGCGTCCAACACCACTTCAGGACCAGAATTAAGGTAAAACCAGTGCTCATCCCAGAAGGGTGACTGTCAGTGATGGGACGTGAGGGCCAGGGTGGGAAGTAGGAGAGCTTCCTGGACGCCAGCCCTCCTGGGCCTTCAGAACCTGGGAATATGGTCTCACCCACCCTCAGGCACAGACACCTCACCCGATGTTGCCCAGTCGACATGGCTCCAGAGAATGGCAGGCCACACCATGCTCCACCGGCTCCACAGGAGACACCCTGCCCAGCTTCGTGGAAGGTGAGGAGCTGCTGTCCCCGAGTCAAAAGTCCTGGCACCCAGGCAGCCCGCTATAGGTGGAGGAGAGCACACAGCACGTGAGCAGCACGTGAGCGGCACGTGCTGGCTGCATGCAGCACCTCTGGCCAGGTGAGCCGGTCTGGAACTCACAGACGTGGGGGAGGGGACCGAGCAGTCTCCAGTCTCAGGGACTGTGGAAGCCCAGGACCGCCCTCCTACAGTCCTTGTGTATCCAGCCAGCAAGCACCAGGAAGACGACAACCTGGCATCAGAGAGCCAGTGGAGGGAGGTGGGAAGGGCCCCGGCACTGCTGTGTGCGGGCACTTTGGCACATCCACTCACAGCGCCCCGCCCCACAGGAACTGGCCGCCTCATTCCTCGATTGAGGCGCCTGAGGCCTAGAGAGGCCAGAGGCAGGCCCTGGATCACCAGCTGGGACTGAAGTCAACTCCCGGGTCCAAACCCCACGCCCCTCTTCCTTCCATCACTCCTGGGTGAGCCAGGATCCTGAGCTGGGACTCGGATGCAGCCCGGAGCCCTGTCCACCCCTGCCCTGGACTTCCAGCCTCAGCCTGGAACTGACCCTTGATTTGAGTGGGCTCAGATATGTGATCCAATGGGTCCTGGGCTAGATCCCACCAGTGGATTCACTGTCAGCACCTGAGCCCCCAGCCAGTACATCCCCCCAAAACCCCCACTGCCCCCCATCATTCGTAACTGCTCGGTACTTCTTAACAGAGCCTCCCAGCCCCATCACTCAGGGTCACAGAGCCAGATAAGACAGGCCTCAGCCCTCACAAGAGGTCCAAGTAGCCCATCAGAAATAAACAGGGGACTTCCCTGGTGGTCCAGTGGTTAAGAACCTGCCTGCCAAAGCAGGAGACATAGGTTCGATCCCTGGTCCGGGAAGATCCCACATGCTGCAGAGCAACTAAGCCTGTGCACCACAACTCCTGAGCCTGTGCTCCAGAGCCTGTTCCACAACTAGAGAAAGCCCATGCAGCAACAAAGATCCAGCACAGTGAAAAATAAATAAATAAATCTCTTTTTTTTATGTAATAAACTGGGGAAGGAGGGTGGCTCTGCTTCCTCCATGCACAAGAGGTAACCCTCTGAGTGTTTCCTTTTCCCTTCCCTGGGATAGATTTTCAAGCTCTCCAGGGAATAGCTGGGCCCTGACACTCTCGCAAGGTACCAGGGAGGTCTGTGGTCCCAGGAACAACTCCAGGCTACAGGCGGACCCATAACCAGGGTGAGAACACCAGGTAAGCTCTCCCTCTGCCCGCCCATGCCACACAACTACACTGAGACATGGCCTCTCAGTCTACAAAGTGCCCCTGGAACCCCCTCCTCCACCCATCCACCCTAGTCCTGGGCTGCCCACAGGTGGCCCCCATCCCCATAGTGCCAACTCAGAGGACTCGACAGACACCTGACAGTGAGCAGCCTGAGCCAGAAGCCAGACAGATTTTTCTGGAACTTCTATGGCCTCCGGCACCAACATACGGAAAAACCTGGGGGACGAAAGGTCAGAATAGAAACAGGCAGAACAAATAGGGGCTGTGGGGAGGAGGAAGGTACCATGTGGATCATCCCTGCCGCCCACCCCCCCAGCCCTGTCTCTGACACTTGCTGCTTCCCTGCCCAGGCACATGAAAGCTCCTACCCACCTCTCCCCAGAACAGACACACAAGTCAGGGAGGCAGAACTGCATCCAGGTTACATTAAACCAAGTAGAGACTGGTACCTTGGCACAGAGGAGGGCCTCATCTCAGACACTGTGAATCCAGGAGGACTTCCTAAAGGAAGTGTTTCTAATGCCTCGAGGGAAAATCTGCTCCAAGAAGAAAAAGTTTGTGCAAAGGCCCTGAGGCCATAGAAAGTGTGGTGAAGACTGAGGAAAGCAGGAAGGCTCTGCACACAGCTGGCAGCTAGAGCAGCCCTGCTCCACACTGGCAGCCAGCGGCTTGCTTGTTCTGCTCCTTAGACATCCGCAGGAATGCGCCTAGCCTCCCACTGGCCCCATGAGCATATTTTGGAAAATCTCTTGTCACAGTCTTCAGCCCAGCCCGAGACTCCTCTGACCTCCGGCATCCTCTCTGAGGCCACTTCTGGGTGGGGCCTCGGCCCTCATCCCTCCAGGAGTTCCTGACTCATCGTGGAAAAAGCTAAAAAGCCCAGTCTTCTCAAGAATCAGTCTGGCTCTGGGGGGAGGGCAGCCGTGACCCCAGCTCCAGGACACACAGACAGTGGAGCGGGGCAGGGAGCAAGTGAGCGACAGGAGAAGATGCAGAAACACAGGCCTGGGCACGGAGAGCGGTGGGAAGAGAGACGGGAGGTGCTGGCCGCATTCACAGAGACAGCCCGCCCAAGGAGGCAGGCGAGAGATACAGCAGGCAGCGACGGCTCACGTGAGCCGGAAACGAAGGGACACTCTTAGGTACACAGGAAAAGCCGCCAAAGACAGCCACGGACCACAGAGTCAGCTGATCAGCTGACCTGGAGGCAGCCTACAGACCTCAGAAGAAGTTAGGTGGGGTGTCAGAAGGCAGCTCCCAACTCCAGGATGGGTCCACTGACTGCACTTGCAGAATAGACCATGAGGGGGCGGTGTTGCTCCAGCCACTGCCCTTCAGCCGGGAGCCTGGCCTCCCCAAAGACAAAGGCAGACTCCTTCCATCAGAAGCAGCAGACGTGGGCCCAGGCTCACTGAAGGGGTAAGAGACACGGACGAGGGAACCCAGAGCGTCCACACCTGGCCTGGAGACCCCGCCTCATCCCAGCGTCTCCTCAGACCTGCTCCTTCCCTCCACGTTCCCCATCACCAGCCTCATTCTACCTTTGCTGTCTCCTGCCTTGAAGGCCCAGAGCACAGAAGGGCGGAGCCAGGAGATGCTGGCCAACTTCTCCGCCCTTTCTGTAAGGACATGACAGCCGCTAGGTCTGAGGACTGCCCTTGGGTCCTGCCACAGGACCCGGTCCCTTCCTCTACATCTTCCCTTGAAGGCTCTTGGATTCAGAGCACCCCTCACAAAAGCACAGAGGTCTTGGCTGAGCCAACACTTTCCAGCAGACAGCAGTGCCAAAAACACAACTGCAACCTTGGGCCACGTTAATAGAACATAATGTCCAGTGGAGGACAGCAGTCAACAGCGATGAAGTCCAGGCCTCTGGTCACTTCTCGTGAAGGGACGTCAGTAAGCCAACGTGACCCAGGAGGAAGACCACTGTGGAAACACGCTACACATTCAAGATCCCTCAGGGGGCAGCAACACCGTGTCAGACACTCGATATATTAAGCGTTATATATTAAGTGGCATATTAAGTGTTTATTATATCTTTACAGCAACTTGCATCATCACATCCACTTTACAGACAGGAAAACTCAGAAAAGCCCTTCTTCCAATGACTATCCTGTGTGTGTGTGTGTGAGTGTGCTCAGTCGTGTGCAACCCCGTGGACTGTTGCCAGGCTCCTCTGTCCATGGAATTTCCCAGGCAAGAATACTGGAGTGGTTGCCATTTCCTCCTCCAAGAGATCTTCCCGACCCAGATCAAACCCTCAACTCTGCGTCTCTATGTCTCCTTCATTAGCTGACAATTGTTTACCACTAGCACCACTATCCTGTAGGTGTGGTATTTCTCAAAGCTCCATTTCCGGCCTCTCTTCTCCTTCATGCATATTTCCTGAGTGGTCACATTTGATCCCATGACCTAGACTTTGTTCTCAAGTTAAGTCATTTGCCAAGACCATTCTCCCAGATTCCAGATCAATCTATCCACCGGCCTTCTCCTCATCTCCTCCTGGATGTCTTCAGGGACCTAACCTTCTATGTGCCCAACGCTGACTCCTGATCTTCGTGTTCTGTTCTCCTGAGTCCAGCCCTGTAGGGCAGCCAAGCTCCCCGCCTCAGGGGGCCAGCAGAGGGTGTCTACAGGTCAGCCAAGGCCTTGTCGGCGGGGGGAGAGGCTCACGCTGGAGTACTGCTGAGCACCAGAGAGCGCTGCAGTCTCTTTCCTCCCTCAGCCCCTCCCACCCCATGGTCCTCCTTTGGTCGCCTTCATCTCTGGGGAAATGGGAAACAGCCCTGCGAGTGAGGGATGGAAGGGGATTTTGAGCACAAGCGCAAGAGGGGGAAGGAAACGCACGCTCAGGGGGGAACACCGGACCCTTGGTTGGAGTGATTCTGCCCTACAGCCATCCAGGGCTGGGGTTTGGATCAGCAGGAGCAGCAAAGGGTAAAGTGGTAAGAGATTTTAGAGTGAGCAAGTTGTTGTTCAGTCGCTCAGTCATGTCTGATTCTCTGCGACCCCAACCCCATGGACTGCAGCGCGCCAGGCTCCCCTGTCCTTCACTGTCTCCTGGAGTTTGCTCAGGCTCATGTCGGTTGAGTCAGTGATGCCAGCCAACCATCTCATCCTCTGTCATCCCCTTTTCCTCTTGCCCAGTGAGCAAGAGGATGATAGAAATAATGTCATCCAGGCAGACTAGAAATGAAAATGAAGTCAAGGGAGAATTGAGGAGACAGAAGTTCTAATGACATTAAAAAGAAAAAGCCCTCTTGTGGAAGGAGTTGCTAGCAGGCCAGATGGGATGGCTGCAAGGCCACATAGTCTTAGTACAGGAAGGCTTGAAGGGAGTGGGAGGGAGCAGGGCGGGGCTGGGTGAGCCTGGGCAGGAAAGGGGGCCGTTCCCACTGGAGACCCTGGATGCTCTGGGTTTTCCCAGGACGCTGTCCCAGTCGGAAGAGACAGGGAGGGGCCGGGATAGAGCAAGGCTGGCTGATGGGAGGGGCCCCGGGGACTGGAGACCTCTGGCATCATGACAGCCCCTCAGGGTCAGGGTCTAGGAGCCTGAGTTATGAAGTGGAGTGGGCTGGGCTCTCTGGTCTGGGAGCAGACTGTTGCAGACCCAGCTGTGGGTAAGAGACAGACAGAGGCAAAGACCAGTCAGTTTTCCTGGAGAGGGGCTGGGTCACTTAACACAGCAAGTGTCAGAGAGTCGGGAGGGAGAAGGGCCAGGCATGGATAGGAGGTGGGGTCTAGACTCCACACGGGGCAACCTCCCAGGTGGATGTCAGGGGAGGGGCCCTCCAGGATGTATCACATGGGTGTAGCAGGTGCCCTTTCTGCAGGAATGCTTTCTCAAGTCATTCAAAGGCATGTGCAGCCTCAGAGATGTCAGGAGCCACTGGCTGAATATTTGGAGACTGTGTCCAATCTAGAGCCTGTGGGGAGGGTTTGGTTGTCTTCCTGCTGCGTCTGCCAAGGCCCAAGGGAAGGTGCTGCCAGGAACGGGTGTGGCAAATTTTCCCAGCTTGATCCCTCTTCCCTGTCACTAAGCACCTCCCCTTAAAGTCGCCTGGTCCAGAATTATTTGTGAGCTCTACTGTTTGCAGCATCACTGACTCAGTGGACATGAGTTTGAGCAAACTCTGGGAAATAGTGAAGGACAGGGAAGCCTGGCATGCTGCAGTAAATGGGATCGCAGAGTCAGACATGACTTACCGACAGAACATCAACCGTATGCCTGACACCAGGCGGCGTGCTGGGAGTACACAGGCAAGTACACAACAGCCCTTGTCCCTGAGATGCTCACGGTCCTAGAGGGTAGGCCTTCCATCTTCTCACCTGGCACCAACCAAGTGGGAGTCAGCATAGGTGCTCCCAGTCTTTGCACAAGCGGTTCCCCTTGCCTGGAACACCCTCCACCCCCCCACCCCCATCCCCTCACATCCTTCCCACACATCTCACCTCCTCAGTCACCTCCTCTGCAAGTAACATCAGCTTCGATGTCCCTCCCTCTGGGAAGACTTCCTGGAGTGCCCAGTTATGAGTGCCACTCCCCCAATCCCACTCCCCTTCCCCCCCCCAACTCCCCTGCCTTAGCTGAAGTTGTAAAGATGTGGTGCAGTTGTGGTTTGACAGTGTAGCCTCCAGAGTCAGAATCCAGAGGTGGCCTTCAAATCCTGGCATCTTCAACGACCAGCTGAGGGTGCCTGGGTAGTAACTTACTTGACTTCTCTAAGTATCAATTTCCCCAACTGTTAGATGGTGAGGGGGGAGGATTTGTTCTGGTTTTTCTTCCTTTTTTTTTCAGCTTTTTTTTTCAATTACGATTTTTCTGATTTGGACCATTTTTAGTCTTTATTAAATTTGTTATGATATTTTATGTCTTGGCTTTTTGGCTGCAAAGCATGTGGGATCCTAGCTCCCTGACCAGGGCTTGAACCCACACCCCCTGCAATGGATGGCAAAGTCTTAACCCCTAGACCACCAGGGAAGTCCCCGTTTTTCAGCTTTCTTGAGATATAATCGACATAGAACAGTGCTTAAGTTTAAGATGTACAACATGTGGATTATGAGCTAATATATCACCAGATGTTGACTAGCGTGGCTTAGCTAACATGTTTTCCTGTCACATAATTACCATTTCTTTTTTTGGTCTGAACATTTCAGATCTACTTTCTTAGCACATGTAAGTATATAATACAGTGTTAACTACTATCCCCATACTGTACATTGTTGTTGTTTAGTTGACCTGTCAGTTCCAATTCAGTGACCCCATGGACCGCAGCACGCCAGGCCTCCCTGTCACCATCTCCTGAAGTTTGCCCAAGTTCATGTCCATTGCATCAGTGATGCCATCCAGCCATCTCATCCTCTGACGCCCTCTTCTCCTTCTGCCCTCAATCCTTTCCAGCATCAGGGACTTTTCCAATGAGTCAGCTGTTCATATCAGGTAACCAACATACTAGAGCTTCAGCTTCAGCATCAGTCCTTCCAATGAGTAGCCAGGGTTGATTTCCCTTAAGATTGACTGGTTTGATCTCCATGCTGTCCAAGGGACTCTCAGGAGTCTTCAACACCACAGTTCGACGGCATCAACTCTTTGGCAATCTGCCTTCTTTATGGTCCAGCTGTCACATCTGTACGTGACCACTGGGAAGACCATCTAATGTAATGCTCTACATTAGATTCCCCAAATTTGTGTATCCTCTTCTGCAATTTTTGAACTATAATTGACCCCTAACTTTATACCTAGTTTCAGGTATACAATGTAATGATTCAATATTTGTATATATTGTGAAATGGTCACCACCACAGGTCTAGTTAACATCCATTACCACACAAAGTTCTAAGCTGTTTTTCCTTCGAATGGGAACTTTTAACTTGCACTGTCTTAGCTATTGTGAAATATACAAAGAGGTGTTATTACCTAGAGTCACCATGCTGTACTTACACCCTCAGGAAAGGATGAAGGTTTTAATATCACCTATTTCATAAGATTATTATGAAAATCAAGTAAGAAATTCCCCATAAAGCAACTTAGCTCAGTGCCTGGCAAACAAATTTCAAATAAGTACTTAGTGGCTATTATGATTATTTTACTTCTGTAGAACTGATTGCATTAAGCAACAGCCCTGGAGGGTTGGCACCATCACTCTGATTTACTGCACGTGTCTTAGCAAAGATCCTGCCACAAGCTAAGTGCTCAATATAAGACTGTTGAGTAAATGACAACTTTAATCCCTTAACTGATACCACTGAACCCTCTACTTCTGGCCATTTCTCTACTTTTTCTGGTCCAGCCTCCTGGCGCTGCAAACTGAGGGTCTACCTGGCTGGGGAGGGTCAGCATGAGAGCTGTGGGAGGGAGGCGTGGCGGGAAGTCAGGGAGAACCACCCAAAGTGCCAGGAACAGCCCATCAAAGACCAGCACCATCCCTGAGGGACCTGGGGGCGGAGGAGGAGCAGCAGCCTGGCCGGAATAGGAAAGTCTCTTCCAGGAAGCATCTTCTCCCCTCCAGGACCACCACCCTCCTCACATAAGGTGCCCCTGGGTGCTTCCCAGTCTTGAAGGAGGGCCTGAGGTCTTCCTCTTCTGCCCAGCTGGTTAGAAGGCAGGAGTGTTGAGGAGTTGCCCTTCCAGGAACAAGAGAAGGAACATAGAGCATGGAGAGGCCTGGGGGAACGGAACATAGGTGGATAAAAATGAGAAGCAGCATATCAAGTTAGAATTTAGGCCCAGGGACCTCCACACCTGGTGGAAGAGGCTATGGAGTCTGGTGGCTCTGAATTCTTCCTAATTGCACTTCTGGCCCCAACTTGCTGTGTGACCTTAGGCAGGTTACTTAACCTCTCTGGATTCTAGCTTCCCCTTCTGTAAAATGGAAATTGTGATGCTGTAGTAGAGATAACTACCACTGCTGGTCCAACCCCCCACTCCCACCAAGTTCAATGGCAGTCACTTCAAGTGACCTCGTGTCCTAGATGGGATATCCCTTTTCCTCTGAGCTTTGAACCAGCAGATATGGCAGGAAATGGCAGCTGCTCATGAGGGTGTTGTGTGTGTTAGGCATGCAGTCGTGTCCGACTCTTTATGACCCCATGGATTATATAGCTCATGGACAGACTCCTCTGTCCATGGGATTCTCCAGGCAAGAATACCTGAGTGGGTAGCCATTCCCTTCTCCAGGGGATCATCCCGACCCAGGGATCGAAGCTGGATTCCCCATTGCAGGCAGATTTGTTACCGTCTGAGCCATCCGAGAAGCCTACTGCTCAGGACTGAGAGTAAAAGGCCACACAGTGTGAGGGCTGAGGCTGCCAGGGCAGGCTTCATTCCACATGACTTAGGGGAAACGGAAATCTAAGTGGGCCCAGCAGTCTGGCTGGAGGAGAGGGGAATGGATGCAGAGAGAGGCAGAGAAGGCAGAAAGGCCATTGCTAAAGCTGCCTTGACATCTCTGCATGCCCCCAAACCCCAATCTGTGGGCACCCAAGCAACAAATACCCTTTGTCACCCCAAGATCAGAAAAGCCATACCTGGAAATTGTATCCTGCTCACAGGGTCTTCTGGAAATGAAAGCGTTAGCCCGGGGCCCAGTACAGAGTCAGTGCCTGGTGATGGTGATGATGGTGGTGATCAGAACCCAGCACGGGTGTAAGAAGTCTCAGACAGGCCCCTCCCTGAGCACCCCATGCCTTGGGCTCCCCTGGGGTGCAGGGCTAGGGTGGTGAAAGGCTGCACTCACTAAGCCTCCCCATCCTGCTCCACCCAGCACCACCCCAGCCAAGCCTGGGCACATGGAGATGCCTCAGCAGTGGTCATAAAGGTAGGGGAGGTGGAGACCCGCCCACAAGGCCAGCCCAGGCAAGGCTGCGGGTGGGATCGGGAGCTGTGAGCCAGCGCCCTGGTGAGGGACAGTTTATGGTGGCGTTGGTTAAGAGCACAGCTCTGAGCCAGAATGTATGGATTCGACCCTCTGTGTGACCTCAGGCAGCCACCCTAAGCTGTGTCTCGGTCTTCTCACAGTAAAACGGGGATGAGAGTAGAACCCACTTTCTAGGGTTGAGGGAGAGTTAGAAGAGGTCGGAAGACGCCGGAGTCAGGAGAAGGCAGCAGACGGACAATGAACCCGAAGAGAAGGAGCCAGTTGCAGATGCTGGGTTTGGGTTTCGCTGGAAAAGAGCGTGCCTGGCCCGGCAGCTGGGCCGCCCCAGCCGCCGCCGACTCAGGACCGCTGCCTCCAGCCTGCTCTGGGATTCCTCCGCCCTCAGCCCTGCAGCCCACCTACCCTCCTTCCTACCTCAAACTCCTTCTGACCTCGATCTCCTGCCATACATCCTTCACGCTTCTGGACAAACATCACCTCCTGGGAGAGCCTACTTTACGGGCCCTCTTCACCTGGGCCCCTCTTATAATTCTGTCTCAGATCCTCGGAGCATTTATCATAGAGCTTGAATCACAGGAAAATCCTGCCGTAACGTTCATTCAGACATAGCGCAGTTGGGGGTTTCCTCTTGCCTCCCAGCTACCCGCTAACAGCCACTCCTGGCGAACAAGGCAGTACTCAAGCTTACGTCTTTGGGAACACCACAGTCCAGGAAGCACAGCCTGTGACCGCTCAGGACTTTCTCACTTCAGTGCCAGGTCAGTTATGCATACAGTAAGTTGTACTATTTTACTTTTTGAAATAGGAAAATCATCCATTTTAAAAAAAACTTTTTACTGGAAGAAAATTGCTTTACAATATTGTGTTGGTTTCTGCCATACATCAGCATGAATCAGCTACAGGTATACATGTATCCCCTCCCTCTTAAACCTCCCTCCCACCTCCCACCCCAGCCCACCCCTCTAGGTTGTCACAGAGCACTGGGTTGAGCACCCCATGTCTAGGTGAATCAGGCCAGATCATGAAGTTGTTTTTTTCTTTTCTTCCCCAATTATTTATTATCTATTTTGGGCTGCACTGGGTCTTGGCTGCTGCTCTTGGGCTTTCTCTAGTTGTGGCAAGTGGGGGCTACTCTTTGTCGTGTGCGCAGGCTTATTGTCCTGGCTTCTTCTGTTGAGGAATGCAGGCTGTAGGTGTGCGGGCTGCAGGAGCTGTGGTGATGGGCTTAGTTATTCCGCGGCAGGTGGGATCTTCCCAAACTAGGGATCAAACCTGAGTCCCCTGCATTGGCAGGCAGATTCTTAACCACTGGACCACCAGGGAAGCCCATCCACTTTTAAAATTCAATGTCTGCTTTATTTCCACTTGCAAAACAAAAATGACGTCTCCAGACTAAAAATGACATTTACTTTGTATTCATTTACTTTGAAAGTCATTTAATATGTCTTTTTAAATTATTTCATACAGGACATGCTAAAGCTCTGGATTGGGCTACCCAGCTGAGAGCAGTGCCACAGCTCAGAATTTTTTATAAGCATAGGTACTACATTTTAGGGTTTCCCCAGTGGCTTAGCAGTAAAGAATTGCCTGCAATGCAGAAGACAGAAGATATGTGGATTCAGCCCCTGGGTCAGGAAGATCCCCTGGAGGAGGGCATGGCAACCCACTCCAGTATTCTTGCCTGGAGAATCACATGGACAGACGAGCCTGGTGGGCTATAGACCATGGGGTAGCAAAGAGTTAAACACGACTGAGCACAGCACAGCACTACATTTTAAAAATTATTTTATACAGAACTTCTTTTAGGACAGTGACTATCTAAGCCCTCCTTTTCTTTTTTCCCTCCCAGGGAGTAGAGGAGAGATCATCCTTTTGTGAACTCTTTTTGGAAAAGGTGAGAGAGAGAGAGATGGGAAGGTAGCTGGAAGGGGAATTGGGTCAAGAGAGGTTTGGGAGTCTCTGCTTCTGTGAAGGTCTTATTCATTTTCTCAAGTTGGGCTCCCTCCCACCCTCCACCCCATCCACCCCTCTAGGTTGTCACAGACCGTGCTGAGCACATAGCAAATGCTTTATAAGCCATTTCCTCTTATTATGACTGCATTAGTCCAGAGGAGAGATGATGTAAGCTTTGAAAGGTAGCAGTGAAATTATTTCTGTGGAAGACTGCAGCTACAGGAGGCTGCGGAGTTAAAAGGTTTTACTGAAGACGCAAAAGCTTGGAGAGAAGCAGACAAGAGTGCCAGTTGGGAGGTGGATGGGAGAGGTGAATGGTTGGTATGTGAAATGAAGTAATCATGGTCGACGCCAGCCCTCTCCTGTGATCACAGGATTTCAGGAAGCCCAAAGAGAAAGACCATGACCTCTCTTACTCCCTGGGGGAGCTGGCTCCACAGCTGAACTGCTGGGAGCACTGCTCTATCCTCACCAGGAGCACTGGGGATGGGCCAGGCTTCCTCAGCCCCACACCATCCTTACCTTGATTTATGGAGAAGACAAACCCAGGAAGGAAGCTTCAGTCAAGGACCAGCCAAGAAACATAATCATTTAATGCATTAAACTCTATTGGGATGATGGTTTGGGGGTTTTCTCCATCACATTTGTATCTTGATTCCCATGGTGTGTCTTTGATGGAAGCCTCAATAACTAGGTGTCTCTGGTGGTGAGGGGAAGGGATAAATAGTCTGGTTTCTGAACAATTTGAGAAATAAGTTAGAATAATAATAAAAGAACCTAACGAATGTGACAGTGGGGACCTTGTCCTCATGGAGGACCTCATGACCTTGGGCTGCTGCCAGAGAGAAAGCTCCAAAGGAAAAGAGTTGCAGGAGGGCCACAGATCACGCTTCCTGCTACCATCTGTGTTTATGTCTTACAGGAGTTGACTTGCTCTTGTCTGATGAAGTTATCCCTTGCGTCCCCTAAGGTCGGTGATGTCTGAGGACAGAGAAGGTGGAAACAGATGACCCCTGTCAGGTGTGAAGGGTCAGGATAGAGCTCTGGGCAGGGTGGGGTCCTCAAGCTGGCACGGGGATTGGTTTCATGTTACTTTCTGTGTTTTGTTTTTTCCCTTCATCATCTCTGAACTTTGTGCAATGTTTTGTTAAATGCCCCAATCTTGACTCACCTGTGTTTTGGGAAATTGAGACAATGATATGGATCAGCCACCTAGAACCAATGGGGAGTGGCCTTTGGCTGTTGAGTGACAGAGCCAAAGGGAACAGAATCCCAGGGGGACATTGAAACTTCAGAAGCCATTCTTGATCTAGAAGTGGAAGTTTCGCTCTACATGGCTAACCCTGGAGAACTGGGACTTGAATTTGTTCTGAGTCAGCCACACCCTATACAGAAAATCTACCAGCATTCAGATCTGCTCCCTGGCTTTCCCCCACCAGGAGATCTCCGCAGGGGTCACTTCACGCAGAGCCTTCTTGCACTCCACACTTCTGGAGGTACAGGCAGACACCCTGTCCCCTCCAGGTTCTCCATTAGTAGGAAAATCCTCCCATCTTCCCTTCAGCCCAACTCCACTCTGCCTGAAGAGCAAGCCTGCAGACACCCTAATGTGACGGTGAATGAACCCATTCCCGCCAGGCTGCTCTCCCACGGTGGGACAGTGTCTATCAACAAGGTTACTGTGTATGTGAACTGGACTTTCCACAGATCCCCACTAGGCGAACGGAGATGTGTCTCTTTCCAAAAAAGGAGGGCAAAGGAGCAGTTCTGGGAGTGGGAAAAGAAGCAAGCAAGGCTTAGTTCTCATTACCCAGGATGTGGTTTTAATTCCATTCTCTCTTTATGCCTCTACCCCACCCCCCAGTTTATTACGGGCTCCAGAGTAAATATACAAGAGGTACTTGTAACGTGGAGACCCTGGCTCAGTCTCCAGAGACTGTCAGGGGAAAGAAAACCACAAATCGAGAAACAGAGAAAAAGCAGTCTGTGGCCGTGTACTTTCAGGATCTCCTTAGTCAGTGAATTATTTAATAGGATAAATGGAAGGAGGAGTTGCTATATCAACTGGGTGCCTGCAGCTCTGAAATCAGCCTTCAAAACACCTTATTGGCCAGTAGAACATATTCTCTGTGGGCCCTACACCCGTCTGTGAACCCTTCTGGAAGGGCAAAGAAGTGTAGAGAATTTGCCTTTATAGTGTATTGACAAATTGCAAGCTGGAGGTTCCTTAAGTCACTGAGTCTTTAGATAAGCAGTTGATGCCCTGTATGCTTAGCTCCTGATTGAGAGATGCATCTGGGTGTTAACAAAAGAGCTCTGATGGGACTTCCTGGTGGTCCAGGGTTAAGAATCTGCCTGCCAATGCAGGGGACACAGGCTCGATCCCTGGTCCAGGAAGATTTCACATGCTGTGGGGCAGCGAACCCTGTGTGCCACAACTACTGAGCCCGCATGCTGCAACTACTGAACCCCACGTGTCCTAGAGCTCATGCAGCAGTAGAAGCCACTGCAATGAGAAGCCCACACGCGATAATAAAGACCAAGGGCAGCTAAAAATAAATTAATTAATTTTTTTTTAAAAAAAGAAAGAGTTCTGATAATGTACCATAGAAAAAAGTACCTTTGGGACTTGCCTGGAAGTCCAGTGGCTAAGTTTCTGCACTCCCAATGCAGGTTTGATCTCTGGTAAGGAACTAAAATCTCCCAAGCCACACAACAAGGCCATCAGGAGAAAAATTTTGTTTCTCCCCAGGGTTTAACCAGGGCCATCAACTGAATAAAGGGCCCCGGTACCTAGCAGAGTATGAAACATAAATTAACATTCAATAAATTTGTAGATTCGTGGTTGCACAATGGATGGATGGTGTGTGGATGGGTGGATGGATGGATGGTGTGTGAATGTCAGTCATAAGTATACCGTCCAGTCTGCCACAGTCCCCACCCTGCTCTACTGTACATTCTGCCTGCCTCACCCATTTAACGGTTTCTGTCTATTTGGCCCCCAGTGTATGTGAACCATTTGCACAAATCCAGTACCCTTACTCTACTGATGAGGAAGCTAAGGCCCAGAGTGGAAAAGACCTAAGTTCACACAACAAGTTATCAGCAGAGCCAGGACAGGAACCCCAGTACTACTGGTTTGTTTGTTAGTATGTAGCTTGGTGGGTCTTTTAAATAGTATTGAATGCATGAATATGTGAATTAATTAAACTTTCATTTTCCCAACTCCCCTCAAGTTGGTCCCACTGTGCTGTAGTGCCATATTAGCTCTACCCTCCATCCCCACTCAAAGCATCATCCTGGCTGCTCTCCCTGGACCAGAGCTTGCCTGCCGATCTCTGTACCCTGGTCCCACTGAGACAGGGTAACTGTACTTGCAGTTCCAACAGTCCTATTTTCTACTGTCAAGTCCACTTGTAAGGGATTTTCTACTTTTTGGCTGCCCAGCACCTTTCTCCCCTGCTTTGGTAATCGTCTCTCAATGTTCCTTTCCTCCATTGTCCATCTGTGGGCTTTTCCCTGGAGTTGATGGTCACTCTGTTCCCAGAGGTGAGAGGCGAGGGAAGAGGCTGGTTGGCTTCAGACCACGGACCCTAGGAAGTCCCTCAGGTCTGGCTCTACTTCATTCAAAGTCAATGAGTCTGGAGCAGGCAGTCACTGGTCCTCTAGAAAAGAAATTCTCTGGAAGTTGCTAACCACCATTTGGGGGTCATGATGAGAATCTTTATCTGAGAATGGAGCCAACAAAGAAGAGGCAGAGTTAGAGAAAGAGAAACCAGGTCCCTATTAAATAGAACCCTGGGTATAGCCTCACTTGAAGTTGACATAACCGCTGCACTATTCAGTTAACAATTAATTCTTTCTCTTGCCTAAGCCAGTTTGAGACAGGTTTCCTGTCATTTGAAGCATAAAGAGAACTCCTGGGGGGCAGGACACTTTCCCAAATATTTTCCTCTAAGGAACAGAGGGTGTGCTAGTCTCAACTCTCCGGATCGCAAGCGATATATGCAAGTGCCACGTGACTGAGCATGCTCTCAACTAACACGCACAGGTTGCTCTGCTCTGTACTAGGAACTGAGGTTGCAAAGATAACTAAGACATAATAGCAATCATAGCCCAGCAACAGGGGGATGTCTCCTCCTGGAAAAGTGGATAAGATTCAGCAGAGGACTTGCCCGGTAGCACAGTGGAAAAGAATCCACCTGCCAATGCAGGGGGACATGGGTTCGATCCCTGAGCTGGAAAGATTCCACATGCCTTAGAACAACTAAGCCCATGTGCCACAACTACTGAGCCCACACTCTAGACACGAGCCTCAGCTACTGAAGCCTGCACGCCTCGAGCCTGCGCTCCACAACAAGAGAAACCCCTGCTCACCGCAACTAGAGAAAGCCTGCACACAGCAACAAAGACCCAGCACAACAACAACAACAAAAATTTTTTAATGATTAATTAATTTTTTTAAAACAACTGACATGTATCTGACCCACAGACAGGAGGACAATCATAACTGCAGAGCTTCTTCCCAAGGAGCAAGGGGTCTGAGATCCATTTTGGGCTCCCCAGCCCTGGAAGTCCTGAACTAAGTAGATGAACCCCCAGAATATCTGGCTTTGAAGGCCAGAAGGGCTTGTACACAGGGAGGCTGGAGGACTGTAGGAAAGAGACTCTGTTCTTAAAGGTGCATGCATGCATGCTCAGTCATTCAGTAGTGTCTGAGTCTTTTGTGACCCCATAGACTGTAGCCTGCCAGACTCCTCTATCCATGGGATTTCCCAGGCAAGAATCCTGGAGTGGGTTACCATTTCCTCCTCCAGGAAATCTTCCCAACCCAGGGATCAAACCTGTGTCTCTTACGTCTCCTGCACTGCAGGTGGATTCTTTACCGCTGAGCCATCAGAGAGGAAACAGACAAAATCTCACATGTTCTGAGACCCAGTGCAGAGGCCTGGGTCATATCCACTAGCTGATCTCAGAGAGTCTTTCAGAGAGGAAGGAGGTAACTGGAGCTCACCCTGGGGACACAGATGCTGGCAGTATCATTTGGGAAGCTCATTTTAGCGTGAGGACACTGGTGCTGGAAAGCTATTAGCTATTCTAGCCTATTGACACCAGAGGCTTACCTTCCCACTAACTGGTTAGCATAAGTCTCAGGACCCCCTGCCCCAGGACAAGAAGCCAGATCCGCAGTGACCCAGTCCCACCCACCAGCGAGCCTGCACCAGCTCTGGAAAGCCCTAGGCTCCCTTGCCAGCCATACCAGGACCAGCCCTGCCCGCCAACAAACAGCCTCCACAGAAGGCAGAGCTTGGCAGCCAACTAGGCCAGGGCCATTCCTACCCATCAGTGAACCCACAGCAGTCACCTCCCAAATGAAAGAAAGACCCATGTAACCCATGTACAGACCACTCCTAGAGCATACAGGTGACCAGAGGGGGAGTGTGCTGCCAGCCCCTATAGGATACCTCCTACATAAGGCCACTTTCAGATCAGGAAACATAACCAACCCACCTAATACACAGAAATAAAAACAGAGAATCAGGCAAAATAAAGTGACAGAGAAATATGTTCCAAATAAAGAAGCAAGATAAAATCCCAAAAAAAGAACTAAGGAAGGTAGAGATAAGTGATCTACCCAAAGAAGAGTTCAGGGTAATGATCACAAAGATTCTCAGAGAACTTGGGCAAAGAATGGATGAAGACAGTGAGAAGGTAGAAGCTTCTAGAAGAGTTAGAAAATATAAAGAAGAGCCAAACAGAGCAAAGATAACAAAAAGAAAAAAATACACTTGAAGGAATCAACAGCAGATTAGATGATACAGAGGAACAGATCAGCAAACTGAAATCACCCAGGCTGAACAGAAAGAAGAAGGCTTTTATTTCCTCTTTGATCACACCAAGTGGCAAGCAGGATCCTAGTTCCCCAACCTGGGATTGAACACACACCCCCTGCAGTGGAAGCATGGAGTCTTAACCACTGAATTACCAGGTTAGTCCAAAGAGTTTTTTCTATTTTTTTAAAGGATAGTTTAAGAGACCTCTGGGACAACATCAGTAGTACTAATATTTGCATTGGAGGGGTCCCAGAAGAAGAAGAAGAGAGAGAAAACTCACTTGAAACTTTCTTGAAACTTTCTTTTTTACTTGAAAATATAATAGCTGAAAATTTTCCTAACCTGGAATGGAAATAGATATCCAGGTCCAGAAAGTACAGAGAGTTCCAAATAAGAGAACCCAAAGAGATAAACACCAAGACACATCATAATTAAAATGGCAAAAGTTAAAGAGAGAATCTTAAAAGCCGCAAAGGGAAAAGCAACTAGGTACGAAGAGGGGAATTCCTCTAAGACTGTCAGTTGACTTTTCAGCAGAAACTGTGCAGGCCAGAAGGGAGTGGCATGATAAATTTAGTGATGAAAGGAAAACACCAAGAATACTCTCCCCAGCAAGGCTATAATTCAGATCTCAAGGAGAGATGAAGTTTTACAGACAAGCAAAAGCTGAAACAGTTCAGCACAACTAAACAGGCTTCACAAGAAATGTAAAAGAGGCTTTTCAAAGTGGAAAAGAAAAGATCACAACTGGAGATATGAAAGTTACGAAAGGAAATATCTCATTGGTAAAGGCAAACATACAGTAAAGGTAGTAGATCAACCACTTATAAAGCTAGTAGGAAGATAGAAAAAAGTAGTAAAGTGAGCTATATTCATAAGTAGTAAAAAGATACACAAAGCAAAAAGATGTGAAATATAATATCAAAATATTGAATGTGGCGGGGGATAAAATGCAGGCTTGTTATAATGTGTTCAAATTTAAGAGATCATCAATTCAAAATAGTTACATCCTCATGGAAACCATAACCATAAATCTATCATTGATATATACACACAGAAAACAAAGGAATGAAACCAAAAGGAAGAGAGCAAAAGCAGAAGGGAAGACCCATATACACGCTGCCAGAAGAGACTCACTTCAAATCTAACAGCATGCACAGACTGACAGTAAAGAGACAGGAAAAGTTACTCCATGTAAATGAAAACAAAAAGAAATCTGGAGCAGCAATACTTATATCAGAAAAAAATTGACTTTAAAACAAAGACTCAGCCATTGAAAAGAATAAAATCTTGCCATACGCAGCAGCATGGATGGACCAGGAGGGTATTATGCTAAATGAAATAAATCAGACAGAGAAAGACAATCTACAGATTCAATGGAATCCCTATCAAAAACCAATGATACTTTTTACAGAACTAGAACAAATAATTATAAAATTTGTATGGAAACACAAAACACCCCAAAACCACCTTGAGAAAGAACGAAGTTGGAAGTATCACACGCCCGTATTTAAAATTACACGTGTTACAAAGATATGCCGAAATACATGTTACAAAAACAGACACACAGATCAATGGAACAGAGCAGAAAGCCCAGAAATAAACTCACACTTATATGGTCAATTAATTTATGACAAAGGAGGTAAGAATGTATTAATGCAAGGAGGAAAAGACAGCCACCAGTGTTGAGAAAACTGAACAGCTACACGCAAAATAATCAAACTACATTACTTTCTTACACCGTTCTCAAAATGGATTAATGACTTAAATGTAAGGCCTGGAACCATAAAACTCCTAGAAGAAAACTAAGGTAGTACACGCTTTGACATCAATCTTAGTAATATATTTTGGATATGTCACCTCAGGCAAGGGAAATCAAAACAAAAATAAATGCAACTAATCAAACCAAAAAGATTTTGCACAATGAAGGAAATTATCAACCAAACAAAAACGCAGTTTATTGAAAGGGGGAAGATATTTGCAACAGATATATCTGAGAAGATAGTCATGTACGGATGTGAGAGTTGGACCATAAAGAAGGCTGAGCCCTGAAAAATTGATGCTTTCAAATTGTGGTGCTGGAGAAGACTATTTAGAGTCCCTTGGACTACAAGCAGATCAAACCAGTTGATCCTAAAGGAAACCAACCCTGAATATTCATTGGAAGGACTGATGCTAAAGCTTAAGCTCCAATACTTTGGCCACCTGATGCAAAGAGCCAACTCATTGGAAAAGACCCTGATGCTGGGAAAGATTGAGGGAAGGAGGAGAAGAGGACAACAGAAGACGAGATGGTTGGATGACACTACTGACTCAATGGATATGAGTTTGAGCAAACTCAGGGAGATAGTGAAGGACAGGGAAGCTGGTGTGCACAGTCCATGGGGGTCCCAAAACATCGGACACGACATTTCTCATTCCTGCATGCTCAGTTATGTCCGACTCTTTGTGACCCCTGTGGACTGATGCCTGCCAGGTTCCTCTGTCCATGGGATTCTTCAGGCAAGAGTACTGGAGTAGGTTGCCATTTCCTCCTCCAGGGGATCTTCCCAACCCAGGGATCAAACCCGTCGCTCCTGCCACATCTCCTGCATTGCAGGCAGATTCTTTACCACTGAGCCACCAGGAGAGCTCATCTCATATAAATCAGAATCATATGATGTTTGTCCTTTTGTGACTGGCTCACTTCGCTTAGCATAATGTCTTCAAGATTCATCATGTTGTGGCATGTGTTAGAATTCCCTTCCCCTTTAAAACCGGATAGTATTCCATTGTATGGATAGACCACATTTTATTTACCTATTCATCCATGGATGGATTCTATTTCCACCCTTTGTCTAGTGTGAAAAATGGGCTGCTATGAACATGGGTATATCGCCTTGTCTCTTTTATTTTTATTTTTTTGACCGTAAAGGCTTTACTCTAGTTGTGGTGAGCTGAGGCTGCTCCCTAGTTGTGGTGCCCAGGCTTCTCATGGCAGTGGCTTCTCTTGCAGAACACGGGCTCCAGGATGCGTGGGCTTCACTAGTTGCAGCACATGTGCTCTGTGGCATGGCTCTCAGCCTCTAGAGCACAGGCTCAATAGTTGTGGCACATGGGCTTAGTAGTTTCACGGCGTGTGGGATCTTCCCAAACCAGGGATCAAACCTGTGTCTCCTGCATTGACAGGTGGATTCTTTACCACTGAGCCACCAGGGAAGCCCCTGCCTTGTGTTTGGTGAAGAAATATTCCAATTTTTAAAGTCAGATTTATTGAGGTATAATTTATATTGACTCTTTTTAAGTACAACAGTCTATAACTTCTGAAAACACATGCAGTCATACCACAATCAAAAAAGACCATCTTTTAATATTTATTTTTATTGATTTGGTTGCATCAGATCTTAGTTGCAGCATGTGGGATCTAGTTCTTTGACCAGGGATTGAACTCCGGGCCCGTGCATTGGAAGATCCAAGTCTTAGCCACTGGACCACCAAGGAAGTCCCAAGACAGAACATTTTTATCACTCCAAAAATTTCCTCCCTGGAAAACCCCTGGCAATCAGCATCTGTTCTCTGTCCAGAGTTTTGCCTTTTCCAAAATGCCATATAAATGGAATCACGGCTATCTGAGGAGAGTGGTTTCTTTTAGCATAAAGCATTTGAGATTAACCCAGGTGTTGCCTACATTAGCGGTTCTTTCCTTTTTATTACCAAGGAGTATTCCATTGTATGGATGTGCCCACAGTTGTCACACAATGACATTCATTGTCAACATTGTTTTCTCATTGTTTTCTCAATGGTTTACAAATAAAGCCACTATCAATATTCACATACAGGTTTTCACATGAATATATTTTCTAAGAACGTTTTTAAAGAGCAGTTTTAGGTTCACAGCAAAACAGAAAATGCAGAGATTTCCCATATACCTTCTGCCCACACACATACACAACCTCCTTCATTGTCAACACCACCCATCAGCATGGTGCCTTTGTTATAGGTGGTGAACCTACACTGACACCATAATCGCCCAAAGCCCATAGTTTACATTAGGTAAACGTAAGTTTTTTTTTTTTTTCTTTTTTAAAAAATATTTATTTATTTATTTGGCTGCTCGGGGTTTTAGTTGCAGCACACAAGATGTTTTGCTTTCAGCATGCAAACTCTTAATTGCATCATGTGGAATCCAGCTCCCTAAGCAGGGATGGGACCCAGTCTTAGCCACTGGACCACCAGGAAAGTTCCAAACATAAGTTTTTTATTTCATATAGGTAAATACCTAGGAGTGAATTACTAAGTCATATAGTAAGTATATATTGAACTTTATTAAATTGCCAAATTTCTTTTCAAAAGTAGCTGTACCATTTTTGCATTCCCATCAGCAATATGCAAGTTTCACCTGCTTGGCATTCTTGTCAGCACTTGGGGTTTTACTCTGGGTTTTGCTATTCTTTGAATGGAGCTTCAGTTCAGTTCAGTTCAGTCGCTCAGTCGTGTCCGACTCTTTGCGACCCCATGAATCACAGCATGCCAAGCCTCCCTGTCCATCACCAACTCCCGGAGTTCACTCAAACTCATGTCCATCGAGTCGGTGATGCCATCCAGCCATCTCATTCTCTGTTGTCCCCGTCTCCTCCCACCCCCAATCCCTCCTAGCATCAGACTCTTTTCCAGTGAGTCAACTCATCGCATGAGGTGGCCAAAGTATTGGAGTTTCAGCTTCAGCATCAGTCCTTCCAATAAACACCCAGGATTGATCTCCTTTAGAATGGACTGGTTGGATCTCCTTGCAGTCCAAGGGACTCTCAAGAGTCTTCTCCAGCACCACAGTTCAAAAGCATCAATTCTTCGACGATCGGCTTTCTTCACTGTCCAACTCTCACATCCATACATGACCACGGGAAAAACCATAGCCTTGACTAGACAGACCTTGGTTGGCAAAGTAATGTCTCTGCTTTTTAATATGCTATCTAGGTTGGTCATAACTTTCCTTTCAAGGAGTAAGCGTCTTTTAATTTCATGGCTGCAATCAGCATTTGCAGTGATTTTGGAGCTTATTGCAGGCTTTTTGTCAATTCCTTTTTCCAGGTTTAGGAATTCTGGTCTGTTCACTGTATTCTTAGCAAAAGGTGTTTAATTTTACCAAAAAAAAAAAAAAATCTGTGTCTATTGAGAGGATCAAAAGGATTCATTGAATCTTCCACTATAATGAAAGATTTCTTCATGTTTCCTTATTGTACTATTAATGACAGACATGACTTGAATCTCTTTGGATATTGCCTGTCCTTATTTCTTTCTCTTCTCTCCTCTGCCTTTAACTGGATGTTTATTAGACCATCTCATACTAGCTTGTCTCTCTTAACATCTCAGACTCTCCATCTCCTTTTCCTCTTTCAGGAGTTCTGGATACCTTCTTCAAATACAGCTTTCTGTTCACTACTTTTTTCTTCAACTGTTGAAACTGTGCTTTTTAAACCTGTCCACTGAGTTCTCATTTCAACAGCTACATTTTTCACTTTGAGGTGGTCCCTTTTGAGTTTACATTCATAGAACATAAAATTAATCATTTTAAAAGGAACAATTCAGTGGCATTTAGGACATTTACAATGTTGTATTAAATAAAATGACTGGATTTGGTTTTATGTTTTAATTTCAAATCTGCTTGTCCCTGATAATTTCTTATTGTATGCTTCTCTTTGTAATTATATTCTTTGAAGCATTGCATTTTTATGCATTTAATTCTTTAAACATTTCCTATATAATTAGTCTGTATTGAGTATCGGACGCTCCATCATCTGCTGCCCTTGAAATCTGCTGTTCATTGCTGTCCGTTGTTTCTGTGACTCTCAGGCATGGTGACTTGGCTTCTAATGGATTTGGCCATCTTTATTCAAGAGCTCACGATAATAATCTGTTAGGGTCCTTTGAGCCTAACTTGAGAAAGTTTTCTTCCAGAGAGGGTTTGCCTCTAGTACTCTGCTCTCTGGAAGGTATCTCCAAACAAAACAACCTCTAACTCAATTGAGAGTTTGACTCAGAAAAGAAATCCAGGATCAGCATCTCCATCTCTCCTTCCAATGTCAGTGAACACATGATGGTGTTCTCTGAGCCCCCTGTAGTCACGATTCTGGTCCACTCCAGCAATGAAGCTGATATTTCTATCTCCACCCTGTGCCTCTGACTCTCAATTGGCTGTGAATTCAGGTATGGAAAGAGGAATTATTTATTGGCCCCTCTCAAATGTCAAAAGAGCGCAGCCAGAAAGAGTTGGGAAACAGAGAAGGGGGTGGTGTGAGCATGGACTCCCACTCTGAGCCTGTTTCCTCTAAAATACAATGAGTATAGTCCTACCTGGGCTGACTAGTCCCAGGGTCATTGTAGAAGTAAGTGAAAAGACAAGGAGGGAGTGTTGGGGTCCTTTAATGGACCGGGACCTGGTGGTCAGGAGGCGACGATAAGAAAGTCAAAGAGAGAGCCAGAGGGAGGGAGAGAGAGAGAAAGAAAGAAGGAAAGAAAGAAAGACACGGGGACCCAAGCTCTGATGGGGCCAAGGTGCTTTGGTGATCTTTCTGTGAGTATATATAGGCTGTAGTACAAGAAATTTCTTGCGTCAATGATAAAGATCAGAAAACCAAATGTACAGTAAGCGTTACCAAGGGAACAAGGGATAATAATGGTCACAAGGTCAGGAGACAATCCATATCTCAAGAAAGGGGGTGGAGACTAAGCAGTTTTGTCGTAAGGAGAATGTTTACTAAAGGAGACTCAAGCCTGTCTCACACAATGACCTCAGTTCCTGGGAGCAGTGTGCTGCTCCACTTGGAAAGAAACAAAGGACTTGTGAGAAACAGCACATAGGAATCTTCCTGTTAAACACTCCCCAACAATGGAGGATCTTTGAAAGCTGAAATAATTCAATGAATTTACAGGGCTGTTAGTACTGCAAACATCATTATTACTGCTAAAGTGAACCATAATAACCAGCACCAGTGTTTCAGCTCCACAGACAGGAAGGACGGAAAACCTTCAGGCGGCTCGTGGCAACGGTGTGGAGACAGAATGACAGCCAGTTGCTCAACTGCAGTGATTTTATTTCATGCCCTTGGACGCACAGTTCTGCACAAATGCCACCCAGATAAAGTTCCTGAGCCATAATTCTCAAGGTGTCGACTAATGAGCTTGTTATTTTCAGCCTACAGAACACTCTTTTGACCTCTTCTCTTGATTAGATATACAACCCCCCATATGTCTGCCTCTTAAGATCCTGACCACATGGGTTTTTCTGCTGCATCTCTCAGTAAGTGTTAGAACAGTTTAACGGAGAAGCAGGGATGAGCAGGGTGAGGTCTAATTCCTCTTTTCTCTGAGGCAATGCCTGCCCGCAGTTGTACACCTTTTATTTATACGACGTTATATGTCCAATTAATTCAATGTTTTTAGAAGTCACACTCACCAACAACAGCTGCTTCATATCATGATAGCTCCTCTCCATCTGCCTGACACCTTGTCACCCTGTCTTCATCTTCACTGTTTTAGGCAAGGAGTGGGTGCTATTCAGAGGGCCTCCTTGCACACCCGCCACCCCTACAAGTGGTTTCCGCCCCTCCCAATGCACATCCCCATCTTGTTTCTTGCTGTCTCTTTCTACCCCTCTCATCAGTGTTTTGTTTCACAAAAACCCAGGAACCAAGCTGGCAAAGACAGCCATCTCCATGGCAGGCTGAATGGGAGAAAATCCTCCAAAAAAGACACGTCTTTAGTGAGTAGTGGGGGGAAAGAGGCTGTAACACTCACATCCACAGATCCAAACACCATCTCATTCTTAAAGCCCAGATTCAATTGTTTTAACCCTGCTTATAACCTTCCAATGTGTTATTTAAAAAAACCTCTTCCATCCACTATGAAACCTAGTCCTCATCTCCTTTAAGGCAATCCTGTGTCCTCTCCTCTGCAGCACTCTCTGTGACTCCCCTGGGCAGAGGGACATGAAAGGAAGCATATTTAACTGGGGCTTCACTGGTGGCACAGCCAGTAAAGAATCCACCTGCACCTTTTCCGGTAAGTGGCCTGAGGTGAACTCTAAAAATGGTGCGCTATTCACTTGACCCAGAAAACCCCACAAATCATGCAAATCAAGAGGTTCAAATCTTCGTGTTCACTTTAAGAGCACTCGTGAAACTGCCCAGGCCATAAAGGGTATGCATATCCGAAAAGCCACCGAGTATCTGAAGGATGTCACTTTAAAGAAGCAATGTGTGCCATTCCATCATTAAAACGGCGGAGTTGGTAGGTGTGTACAGGCCAAACAGTGGGGCTGGACGCAGGGTTAGTGGCCCAAAAAGAGTGCTGAATTTTTACTGCACATGCTCAAAAATGCAGAGAGTAATGCTGAACTAAAGGGCTTAGATGTAGATTCTCTGGTCATTGAGCACATCCAAGTGAACAAAGCCCCCAAGATGCGGCGCAGGACTTACAGAGCTCACGGTCGACCTCTCCCTGCCACATTGAGATCCTTACTGAAAAAGAACAGATTGTTCCTAAACCAGAAGAGGAGGTTGCACAGAAGAAAAAGATATCCCGGAAGAAACTGAAGAAACAAAAACTTATGGCCCAGGAATAAATGCCGCAAAAAATAAATGCAAATGAAAGTAAAAAAAAAAAAAGAATCCACCTGCAGTACAGGAGACCCTGGTTCAATCCCTGGGTTGGGAAGATCCCCTGGAAAAGGGATAGGCTACCCGCTCCAGCATTCTTGCCTGGAAAATTCCATGGATAGAGGAGCCTGGCAGGCCCCAGTCCACGGGGTCATAATACTTTCTCTGACTCCCCTGGGCAGAGGGACATGAGCCTGGGAAGCAACATTTAACCAGTTTTTGTCATAATGGTTTAATGCAAATACTGCTGATGCGCTTTGATATTTGAGATTCAATGACATTGGCTAGAATTCCATTCTCACCTCCATCCCTGTCCCTCTAGAATTCTGAAAGGGATATACTGCTAATGCAGCCTCTAGTCACCACTGCTTCAGCCCTATTTTGCCTAGTTTGTTCAATAAACAGGTGCATTGTCCTCTCATAAAGCTGCCCCTGTTCTGCACTAAATGACCCAGATGTGAAATTCACACACACACAGGCCTTTATATATTTAGTAGATTCGACTAAAGGTTTGCAGGATAGAGTTACATTCCAGAACTCAAGTGATTTAAAATGAAATACTAGGCATTGTGTTCTAAGGATTCTATCAAGTCACTTTCCACATCTCCACTTATTTTTTTAATATTTATCTTATTTATTTAGGAACTAAAATGGACTAGAATGGGTGAATTTACCCATTATATTTACTACTGTAGGCAAGAACCCCTTAGAAGAAATGAAGTAGCCATCATAATCAACAAAAGAGTCCAAAATGCAGTACTTGGATGCAATCTCAAAAACAACAGAATGATCTCTGTTCATTTCCAAGGCAAATCACATTCAATATCACAGTAATCCAAGTCTATGCCCCGACCAGTAATGCTGAAGAAGCTGAAGCTGAATGGTTCTATGAAGATCTACAAGACCTTCTAGAACTAACACCCAAAAAAGATGTCCTTTTCATTATAGGGGACTGGACTGCAAAAGCAGGAAGTCCAGAAACACCTGGAGTAACAGGCAAATTTGGCCTTGGAGTACAGAATGAAGCAGGGCAAAGACTAACAGAGTTCTGCCAAGAGAACGCACTGGTCACAGCAAACACCCTCTTCCAACAACACAAGAGAAGAATCTACACATGGACATCACCAGACAGTCAACACCGAAATCAGATTGATTATATTCTTTGCAGCCAAAGATGGAGAAGCTCTATACAGTCAGCAAAAACAAGACTGGGAGCTGACTGTGACTCAGATCATGAACTCCTTATTGCCAAATTCAGACTTAAATTGAAGAAAGTAGGGAAAACCACTAGTCCATTCAGGTATGACCTAAATCAAATCCCTGACGATTATACAGTGGAAGTGACAAATAGATTCAAGGGATTAGATCTGATAGAGTGCCTGAAGAACTATGGATGGAGATCTGTGACATTGTACAGGAGGCAGTGAAAAAGACCATCCCCAAGAAAAAGAAATGCAAAAAGGCCAGATGGTTGTCTGAGGAGGCCTTACAAATAGCTGTGAAAAGAAAAGAAGTGAAAGGCAAAGGAGAAAAGGAAAGATATATCCATTTGAATGCAGAATTCCAAAGAATAGCAAGGAGAGATAAGAAAGCCTTCCTCAGTGATCAATGCAAAAAAATAGAGGAAAACAATAGAATGGGAAAGACTAGAGATCTCTTCAAGAAAATGAGAGATACCAAGGGAACATTTCTTGCAAAGATGGGCTCAATAAAGGACAGAAATGGTATGGACCTAACAGAAGTAGAAGATGTTAAGAAGAGGTGGCAAGAATACACAGAAGAACTGTACAAAAAAGATCTTCACGACCCAGATAATCACAATGGTGTGATCACTCACATTCATCTAAAGCCAGATATCCTGGAATGTGAAGTCAAGTGGGCCTTAGGAAGCATCACTACAAACTCACTACAAACAAAGCTAATGGAGGTGATGGAATTCCAGTTGAGCTCTTTCAAATCCTAAAAGATGATGCTGTGAAAGTGCTGCACTCAATATGACAGCAAATTTAGAAAACTCAGCAGTGGCCACAGGACTGGAAAAGGTCAGTCTTCATTCCAATCCCAAAGAAAGGCAATGCCAAAGAATGCTCAAACTACCGCACAATTACACTCATCTCACACGCTGGTAAAGTAATACTCAAAATTCTCCAAGCCAGGCTTCAGCAATATGTGAACCATGAACTTCCAGGTGTTCAAGCTGGTTTTAGAAAAGGCAGAGGAACCAGAGATCAAATTGCCAACATCCGCTGTATCATGGAAAAAGCAAGAGAGTTCCAGAAAAACATCTATTTCTGTTTTATTGACTATGCCAAAGCCTTTGACTGTGTGGATCACAACAGACTGCGGAAAATTCTTCAAGAGATGGAATACCAGACCGCCTGACCTGCCTCCTGAGAAATCTGTATGCAAGTCAAGAAGCAACAGTTAGACCTGGACATGGAACAACAGACTGGTTCCAAATAGGAAAAGGAGTATGTCAAGGCTATATATTGTCACCCTGATTATTTAACGTATATGCAGAGTACATCATGAGAAATGCTGGACTGGATGAAGCAAAAGCTGGAATCAAGATTGCCAGGAGAAATATCAATAACCTCAGATATGCAGATGATACCAACCTAATGGCAGAAAGCGAAGAAGAACTAAAGAGCCTCTTCATGAAAGTGAAAGAGGAGAGTGAAAACGTTGGCTTGAAACTCAACATTCAGAAAACTAAGATTATGGCATCTGGTCCCATCACTTCATGGCAAATAGATGCAGAAACAATGAAAAGAGTGACAGACTTTATTTTGCAGGGCTCCAGAATCACTGCAGATGGTGACTGCAGCCATGAAATTAAAAGATGCTTGCTCCTTGGAAGAAAAGTTATGACCAATCTAGACAGCATATTAAAAAGCAGAGACATTACTTTGCCAGCAAATGTCCATCTAGTCAAAGCTATGGTTTTTCCAGTGGTCATGTATGGATGCGAGAGTTGGACTATAAAGAAAGTCTGAGCACTGAAGAATTGATGCTTTTGAACTGTGGTATTGGAGAAGACTCTTGAGAGTTCCTTGGACTGCAAGGAGATCCAACCAGTCCATCCTAAGGGAAATCAGTCCTGAATATTCATTGGAAGGACTGATGCTGAAGCTGAAACTCCAATACTTTGGCCACCTGATGTGAAGAACTGACTCATTTGAAAAGACCCTGATGCTGGGAAAGATTGAGGGCAGGAGGAGAAGGGGATGACAGAGGATGAGATGGTTGAATGGCATCACCAACTCAATGGACATGAGTTTGGGTAAGCCTCGGGAGTTGGTGATGGACAGGGAAGCTTGGCATGCTGCAGTCCATGGGGTCGCAAAGAGTCGGACATGACTGAGTCACTGAACTAACAGACTGACTGGTTCCCTGATCAAAGATCCAACCCTGGCCCCTTGAATTAGAAGCACAGAGTCTTAGCCACTGGACCACAAGGGAAGTCCCCTTCACCTCTCTGCCTCTTACTTGGCCCTCACTTCTGCCCTCCATGATGCCCGATTCCTGTAGATTTCTTACACAGCTTCGTTTTGGTATTGCTCTCCTTTCCCAGCATCCAGCTGATCCTGGCTCTCAAATTCTCCCCTTCCACCTCCAAGTGGCTCATAGAAAACCTTTCCTAAAGGGTGTAGCTTCTTTCAAAGAGCAATTGCAATGTAGGCTGTAATTGTAGTCATTTTCACTCCATTGTCTGTGGTCATGTTTGTTATAATTGCTCATTTTTAAATATTGTTCTCTAGAAATGGTATTTGGGAGCAGCTAGAGGACAGGATCTGCACAGGTTTTCCTGTTGTTTAGTAGATAATTTTGAAGATATTTACGATTTCGTCCTTGCCATTTCCCTTCTCCCTTTCCTCCAGCCAATCAATAATTCCTGTTCTTCCTTGCTTCTGGGAGGGCAAAGACTGCTAAATGTCATTTTATTCTTACTCTGGTAGTATCTCAGCCCCCACTTTCTGGCTGTGCTCATAGACATCCAGAATCATGACATTTGCCAGCCTCCCTCATTGTTAGATGTGGCCATGTGACCAAAGTTGGTCCATTATGTATGAGCGTGAAGTGCACTTCAAAGGAAGGGGCATTTCCTTCTCTCTCCCTTCTTCCTCTATGTGGGCCCAGGGACATGATTGGGAGCTCTCAGGGACCATAAAAATAAGAGCAACATTCCTGGGAGTGAGAGAGCAGAAAATCAAAAGGTGAATCCCCAGCCCCAATCAGCCCTGATGCCCATGGTCACGTTCATTCATGAGATAAAAATTAACTTCCATCATATTTAAGCCACTGTATTTTGGGTTCCACCCTTGAGAGTCCCTTGAACTGCAAGGAGATCCAACCAGTCCATCCTAAAGGAAATCAGTCCTGAATATTCATTGGAAGGACTGATGTTGAAGTTGAAACTCCAATACTTTGGCCACCTGATGCGAAGAGCTGACTCATTTGAAAAAAACCTGATGCTGGGAAAGATTGAAGGCGGGAGGAGAAGGGGACAACAGAGGATGAGATGGTTGAATGGCATCACCGACTCAATGGGCATGAGTCTGAGTAAACTCCGGGAGTCGGTAATGGACGGGAAGGCCTGGCATGCTGCAGTCCATAGGGCGGCAAAAGTTGGACACAACTGAGCGACTGAACTGACTGAACTCTTACAACGTGCATGCTTGTTCACTTCAGTCGTGTCCAACTCTTTGCAACCCTGTGGACTGTAGCCCGCCAGGCTCCTCTCTCCATGGGGATTCTCCAGGTAAGAATACTGGAGTGGGTTGACATTTCCTCCTCCAGGGGATCTTCCCAACCCAGGGATGGAATCTTCATCTCTTTTATCTCCTGAATTGGCAGGTGGATTCTTTACCATGAGTGCCACCTGGAAAACCCGTATGTTAGAGAAACCAAACACAAATTCTTAACAATATTAATTTCTTAGAGTTGCCATAACAAAATGCCAGAGACCAAGTGGCTCAGACAACAGAAATTTACTTTCTCACAGTTCTGGAGGCTGGAAGTCTGCGGTCAAGGTGTCAGCACGGTTGGTTTCCTCTAAGGTCTCTCTCCTTTGACTTGTAGACGGCCGCCTTCTTCTGGAATTTTCGCATGGTTTCCCTCCTGTGCATGTCTGTGTTCAAATCTCTTGTCATGAGGACACCAGTCCTATTGGGTTACAGCTCATCGGGAAGACTTTATTTTTAACATAATTATCTCTTTGAGGTCCTTATCTGTTACATTGTGAGATACCAGGCCTGAGGACTTTGACATAGGAATTTGCGGGGACACAATTCAGTCCATAACACCAATGAATACAGTACTCTTCCTGTATTCCTGGCTTCTGTTTTCCCAAGTGGATATGCTAGGTGTCCTTGATGTAGAAGAGAGATGCTGGAAAGCATAGAAAGAGTCTCCTGGACTAAAAAGAGATTCTCCTTAGCCAGAGAGGTATAGAGGAGGAACTGCCAGCAGTGGGGAGCATATCCTGCTCCCCACTCGCTCCCCAGCCAATGGCCAGGTACAGGACTCCTGTACCTCAAACCTGAGCTCCAGGGGGGAGGCCGGCAGCAGAGCAGGCTCAAGGGAGCCTCAGCAGTGTGGAGGGCAAACATGACTGCCAAGAAGCCTGTCTCCTGGTGCCTGGGCTCCATGTGACCTGGAATCTTTGCACTGCCTTGGGTCTCAAGACACCAAGATGACAAAGTTTCAGTTCCCACCAACCAGGCAGAAACCGGGTTTGGAGTCTAATTGAAGTTGTTTTAGAGAAAATAAAGAAATGCATTATCTCTTGTGTGTGAGTTTCCCTGGTGGCTCAGATGGTAAAGAATCCACCTGCAATGCAGCAGATATAAGAGATGTGGGTTCAATCCCTGGGTTGGGAAGATCCCCTGGAAGAAGGCCTGGCAACCCACTCCCATATTCTGGCCTGGAAAATCCCATGGATTTTATCTCTTGTTATCTCTAATTAATTAAATAAAATTGATGCATTGTATGTACCGGGGGGCCTGACGAAGAATCCATACAGAAGAGCATACCCGAGGATCCATGGGGGATTGGAATGGGAACAAAAGCACATGCACACACGGGCCCCTCTTCCATCTTTATCGCCCTCAGCCTTCCCACCTGGGTGTGGCCTGGGTGTGTTCCCCTCTCCTGGACTCCAGCGGGCCTTCACCCCTTCACGAGATCACTGATTTCCTTGGTGTACTTGTTCTCTTGCCTTAAAAATCCCTGCGACATCCTAAAGCCAGACAGGGGCTCTGCTGCCGTTCTTCTGTCTTTCTTTTTTCCTTTTTGTTTTTGTCCTTTTTATAAATTTTTGGTGTTTTTCTAACTGAATGAAATGGGCCCTGGGTCAAGACACAAAAACAAGAAACACACAGTCGCTCAGAGTGGAATCACTGGAGGAAGCTTCCTGAAGGCGGGCGCTGGGCTGGCTCCAGGGAGAGGAGGAAGATGTGGTTTGGAGCAGAGTGGTAGGAGAGATGGGGAAGGCCCAGGAGACAGGCAGCACCCCTGGCCCTCTCAGGAGCCCGACATCAGGAGTGTTGTCCTCCTCCTGGTCATGATTTATTCAACTGCAGCTGTGACTGACAATATCCCAGGCAGCTGGTTTCCTCTCTGAGGACCCAGCATGTGGATGGACCCTGATCAGAGCCTTTGGATACAGACCTGAGCTACGCAGGATGCTAGGACGGAGGCATGAGGGTCAGCCATCAGCCCATTTCACAGAGGCCCACACTGAGGCCAGAGAGATGATATACCTTCCCCAGGATTTCCCAGGGCCGAGAACTGCTGCAGGACAAAAGGAGACAACATGGCCCAAAAGGAACAACAGCATCTGTCCCCAGTCTGAGTGGAACGTGTGTGTTGCCATAGGTGAAGCCCCCACCTGAGGGCATGCCAACTGCTAGGTAAGGAAATCCGGGCCTGGCTAGAAGAAAAGCTGTTGCATGAAACAGAAGAAAGGCATGCAGGAGCCAGACCTCTGAGGTTCTGTCCTCACCTCTGACACACTCCAGAGCCAGGAAGCAAAGCTTGACCATCTGTGCCTCCGTAACCCCGTCTCTTAAGCAGGGCAATAATAGCTCAGCTGTGTTTCTGCTCCACAGTCAACATGATATTCTGGTCTGGGGGTCAGAAGAGATCAGAAGACCTAGGTTTGAATCCCTGCCTCACCCCACGTGACTTGGGCGAAGGCTGTGGAACTACTGGAGGCTCAGTTTCCTCATCTGTAAAATGGAAACATCTTATCCACTTAAAGGGCGGCTGGAAGGACCAAATGTGATGTGCCTAGGAAACAGAGCAGAACAGAGATGTGAGCAGTCTGGGCTTTTGGAGTTTGGGGAACTTCACCCTTGCCTCACGTCAAGCCATGCAGACCTTCCCATCCTAATCCATGGCTACTCGCTACCCCCCCAGCACCGCCACTTCATTCAACTCAGGCTGCTGTAACAAACGATCGTAGATTAGGGGAAAAGGTGCTTAAACAATAGACATTTATCTCTCACATTTCTGGAGGCTGGAAGTTCGAGATCAAAACACCAATAGATCCCCTGTCTTGCAAGAACCCTCTTCCTGATTCACAGATAGCTGTCTTCTCATTGTATCATCACCTGGCAGAGGGAGTTGAGAGAGGATGTAAGCTCATGTCTTTTCTTATAAAGGCTCTGTAAGAAGAGGTGACCACACACCTACAGTCAGTTAATCTTCAACAAAGAAGGCAAAAATATACAATGGAAAAAAGATGGTCTCTTCGGTAAGTGGTGTTGGGTAAGGTGGACAGCCACATGTAAATCAGTGAAGTTAGAACCTCCCTCACACTATACACAAAAATAAACTCAAAATGTATTAAAGACTTAAATACAAGACATGACACCATAAAATTCCTAGAAGAGAACATAGGCAAAAACATTCTCTGACATAAATTGTAGCAATGTTTTCTTAGGTCAGCCTCCCAAGGCAATAGAAATAAAAGCAAAAATAAACAAATGGGACCTAATCAAACTTACGAGTTTTGTACAGCGAAGGAAACCGTCAGCAAAATGAAAAGACTACCTCGGACTGAGAGAAAATGCAAATGATGCAACCAACAAGGGCTTAATTTCCAAAATATACAAACAGCTCATACAACACCAGAGCAACAAAACAAACAACACAATCTTTCTGAAAATGGCATGAAAAGATGCTCACCATCTTAATTATTATAGAAATGCAAATCAAAACGACAAAGAGATTCCACCTCACACTGGTCAGAACTGTGTTTAGTCACTAAGTGGTATCTGACTCTTTTACCACCCCGTGGCCTATAGCCCTCCAGGCTCCTCTGTCCATGGGATTTTTCAGGCAAGACCACTGGAGTGGGTTGCCATTTCTTTCTGCAGGGTATCTTTCCAGTCCAGGGACTGAACCCATGTCCCCTGCATTGGAAGGTGGATTCTTTACCACTGAGCCACCAGGGAGGCCCCCTGGTCAGAATAGCCATCTTTAAAAAGTCTACAAATAATAAACGCTGAAGAGGGTGTGGAGAAAAGGGAACCCTCCTACACTGTTGGTGGGAGAGTAAATCGGTGCAGCCACTATGACAACAGTGTGGATGTTCCTCAAAAACTAAAACTAGAGTTACTGTAATCCAGGTGTCTCACTCCTGGCCACACATCCAGACAAAACTATAATTCAAAAAGATACACATAGCCCTATGTTCACAGCAGCACTATTCACAATAGTCCAGACTTGGAAACAACCTAAATGTCCATCAATAGAGGAATGGATAAAGAAGATGTGGTACGTGTATACAGTGGTGTAATACTCAGCCATAAAAAGAATGAAATAATGCTGTTTTCGGCAACACGGATGGACCTAGAGATCATCATACTACGTGAAGTAAGTCAGGAAGAGAAAGACAAACATCATATGATATCAGTCGTATGTGGAATATAAAATATGACCCAAATGAACTTACCTACCAAACAGAAACAGATTCACAGACATAGAGAATGGAGGTTGCCAAGGGTTGGGAGATGGATTAGGAGTTTGGGTTTGGAATCAGCAGGAGCAAACTGTAATACACAGAATGGATAAACAACAAATCCTACTGTACAGTACATATATTCAATATCCTATGATAAACCATAATGGAAAAGAATATGAAAAAGAAGATATGTGTATGTATAACTGAATCCCTTTGCTATATAGCAAAAACTAACACAACATTGTAAATCAACTATACTTCAGTAAAATAAATAAAAAATTGAAAAGAAAAATTGATATTTTTGCAGTGGAGAAAGCTGGCAGACTCTATCCTAACCAAGTGAACGAAGTTCAATTCACCAATAATGGCATAGCCTGACATAAGGTGCATCCTGAAGTGATGGACTGAGAGGGACAAAACACCAGCTCTGTACTATTACTGCCTGAAATGCATAAACTGAATCTAATTATGAAGAAACACCAGATTAAATGACAGCGACAAAGTAATACCCTTGTACTCTTAAAAAAATGAATTGAATAATAGCAGTAGGGATGGAGATAAAGTAGGCCAGTTCATGAAATAATTAGAAAATAAATCTAACAGAGTGTTCTCTACTGTATGTAGCGTTCACTATGATCTCTGTGGGGGTGGGAGAGAAAGGTACACAATTAGAGACTTGTTTATGCCTAAATTTTCTCTTCATAAATGCTCAAGAAACTGATAACATTGGTTATCTCTGGAGGAGAGAGGTGGAGAATTGGATTTGGAGACAGCATGGTTTTTCACTATAACCTTTTCATCCTACTTGAGTTTTTAAAATGATTTAAGTATGTCATTTGTTTAAAGCTTTATTTGTTTAATCATCTTATTTATTTGTTTATTTTCAGCTGTGCTGGGTCGTTGTTGCTGCGCTGGCTTTCTCTAGTCGCAGCGAGTGGGGGGCTATGCTCCAGTTGTAACGCATGGGCTTCTCACTGTAGCGGCGTCTCTTGTTGTAGAGCATGGGCTCTAGGGCACACAGGCTTCTGTAGTTGCAGCACAAGGGCTCTAGCACAGGCTCAGTAGTTGTGGTACACGGGCTTAGTTTTCCCACGGCACGTGGGATCTTCCTGGACCAGGGATTAAACCCGTGTCCCTATCAATGGCAGGTGGATTCTTTACCACTGAGCCACCAGGGAAGCCCTAAAGTTTTATATTTTTAAGTTAATTTTAAAAGGTAGTTCCCAAAGATAATATTAAGTAGAAGAAAACAAACACAATAGAGTAAATTTCATGATTCCACTTACATACATTGCAAAAAATAATTAATCCATGTAATAAAAGTCAGGCTAGGAGACTCACATTTCCCAATTTCAAATCATATACAAAGCAACAGTAATCAAAACAGAGCAGTGCTGGGACTTCCCTGACGGTCCAGTATGGCAGTATGGGAAATGACGACTTCAGGGATTTTGGCTTACGTGATTGTGCTGGTGGGGGTGTCCCATTTATCCAACGGGAAAGACTGGAGGTCAATTTAGAATATATCAGATTTGAGATCTCCAACTGGCTACACAAAATAATAGCTATCAGTGGGTCAGAGCTCAGGAAACAGTCTTGACTAAATTTATAAACATGTTCTTCATTTTTGCAAGAGGGAAAACATTTAACAACATAATTTGTATTAGACATTTAGTAATAATATTTAAAGGCACTCAAATCCTAAGAAATTTGACTGATCAAACACATGTAAAATGACATTTGTATAAATCACTCATTGAAGCATTTTTTGTAAATCAACTAAATAGTCACTGACATGGGACTGGTTGGCTTCCCAGGTGGCATTATAGTGGTAAACAATTCACCTGAAAATGCAAGAGATGCAAGTTTGATCCCTGGATCTGGAAGATCCCCTGGAGGAGGAAATGACAACCCACTCCAATATTCTTGCCTGGGAAATCCCATGGACAGGGGAGCCTGGTGTGCTACAGTCCATGAGGTCACAAAGAGTTGGACACGACTGAGCATACACACACACACACACAGAGCTGGTTAAATAGACTGTAATATGACCACAAACGAACTACAAAATCATTGATAAGAGAATAAGTCAACTTTATATGTCCTAATATAGAATGCCCTTCAAGAGATATCAGTGAAAAAGTAAAATGCACAGCAAAATGTATATAAAAGGCTACATTTGTGTGTCCTCCATACTTCTTCAAAAAACAGATTTGCTATGTTATATTCATGGGCTATTTCTGGAAAGATACATAACTGCTGGGGCCTGCCCACTGGCTGAGTGGTAAAGAATCCACCTGCAGTGCAGGAGCTGCAGGAGACCTAGGTTTGATTCCTGGATCAGGAGGATCCGCTGGAGGACAGCATGGCAGCCCACTGCAGTATTTTTGCCTGGAGAATCCCAGGGACAGAGGAGCCTGGCAGGCTACAGTCCATAGGGTCACAAAGAGTCAGACACAACTAAAGCGACTTAGCACACACACATCACACAACTGCTAACAACTGGCAACAATGACTAGGGGACAGAAACTGATAAAGATTTACTTTCTACTCAACATTCTTCCACATAATTGAATTTAAAACAATATATATGCATTACAATGGGCCTTCCCTGGTGTCTCAGTGATAGAGAATCCACCTGCAATGCAGGAGAGGCGGTTGGATCTCTGGGTCAGGAAGATCCCCTGGAGAAGACAATGGCACCCCTTGCCAGTATTCTTGCCTGGGAAATCCCATGGACAGAGGAGCCTGGCGGGCTACAGTTCATGGAGTCACAAAAGAGTCAGACACAACTTAGCAACTAAACAACAACAACATGCATAACAAACATTTTAAGTGTGTAAATTTTTTAAAACACAGTTTTGGGGGAAAAATCACTCGGGTAGCAGTATGGAACAGTGTGCAACAACTGGAAGCAAGAGACCCATTAACTGGAATAATCCAAGCGAGAGAAGGTAAGTCCCAAGGCTAGAGCTGTGTCAATGAGGATGGGAAGGAAGAGTCGGCTCCAAGAAGCATTTGACAGGTATAATTCAAAGTCGGACAAAAGGCTGGTTATGGGGGTGAAAACAAGAGAGACTAACTCCCAGGATCTGGGCTAAAGAAGGATTTTGTACTCAGAGTTACTCCACTCAGGTCTATCTCTTCCTCCAATAGCTCCTGGAAGGGCAGATGGACAGAGATCTTCCTGGGCAAACTGAAGAGAGACGCTGAGGGCATGCCTAGATGAACTGAGCTCCAGCCACCACCACCGCCTCCCCCCACCCCTCCCCACACACATTCTCACCATTACATGGACTCCAGGACTGCACCTCATACTCTCATCAGAGAAGCTGAAATATTAATACATACCTTCCTATACGCAGTGCACTTTGGAAGAAAGAATACCCGTCAACATTCTCCTTCTTTCCTTCCTGCCAAGGAGTAGCAGAAATGCCTCCATCATAAAAAAATATATATATTTCTGGGTTTTTTTTTTTTTTTTCATTTTCCCCCATCTAAGAGCTGAATGTCCCCCTCTTAGAGGAAATTCCTCCTACTTTGCAGTATAGCCAGAGTAGCTGCAGATGCTCTATTTGCATGCCGCAATTCTATTGGCTGAAGCCAGCTGGCAATGGGATGTTGGATAATAATCAGCTTCTTCAGAAGGAGTGAGCTTGCAAAGCAGGAGACAAGTTTGCTTACGAGGCAGCTTTGGCCAAGATGTGTCCTGGCTGCGGAAAGTTAAGATGGAGGCGACCTCAGAGAGCTATGGGACCTATGACTGTAATTTTTTTGTTTTCCCCAAAAGCCAATAAAAAAAAAAAAAATGCTAACTCTGCTCACATTCCACAAGGATGAGTCTTGTTTACCCCTAGGCACAGCAGTACCTGCCAAAAAAACTGCTAATTCGATTTCCCTTTACTGGAGAGACTGAGTCAGGACTCAGTGGGGGCTATTCTCACCTCTCAGCCCTTTTTGGGCCTCCCCCAACTTTGAGCAAACTGAGCTCAGCCAAGATAAAAACCCCGAGGTTGAGCCTGAAAGTCCTGCTAACCCCATATCCCATGCTCTCCAACATCTCTGCCAGGCACTGCTGCCCAGGGGATGGGCATGAGCAAGATCCCACCAGTGGGCAGGTCCTGATCTTCCTGGGAGATTCTAGCCCTCTGCTTTGGAAACCAGCAACCCACCTCACCACTCCCAACCACTGCTGAGAGAAGAGGGAGCCCCAGAAGCCCTTCACATACAAGGTTTACATCCTCAATCTTTCTGACTCACTGCCCAACCCATGACTATTATTAACCATGTATTTTACTTTCTGTTTTCTGATGCTTAGATATCTGGGGTGACTGTCCCTCCCACGGTCTGCCAATTCCTGGAGGTAGTAAACCATTCACGCACCAGGGCACCTTTCAGATATAAAACAACCACTTCAATCAACCAATCTAATTAACCAAGCTAATTCAATCAACCATCAGATTTGAGGGTACCCACACCCTAGCCTTGTCAAGGCTATGGTTTTTCCCGTGGTCATGTATGGATGTGAGAGTTGGACTGTGAAGAAAGCTGATCGCCGAAGAATTGATGCTTTTGAACTGTGGTGCTGGAGAAGACTCTTGAGAGTCCCTTGGACTGCAAGGAGATCCAACCAGTCCATTCTAAAGGAGATCAGTCCTGGGTGTTCATTGGAAGGACTGATGCTAAAGCTGAAACTCCAATACTTTGGCCACCTCATGAGACGAGTTGACTCACTGGAAAAGACTCTGATGCTGGGAGGGATTGGTGGTGGGGGGAGACGGGGACGACAGAGAATGAGATGGCTGGATGGCATCACCGACTCGATGGACATGAGTTTGAGTGAACTCCAGGAGTTGGTGATGGACAGGGAGGCCTGGCATGCTGTGATTCATGGGGTCACAAAGAGTCGGACACGACTGAGCAACTGAACTGAACTGAACTGAACAACCTAGCCTTGTAGGCTACAGTCCATGGGGTCTCAAAGAGTCGGACACGACTGAGCAACTTCACTTCACTTCACTTCACTTCACACCCTCAACCATCTCCTATATCAGGCGCTCACACTCCAGATCGCTAGCCACCAGGCTTCATCATCTCATAGCCAGGTACCAGCCAACTGGAAACATCCTTGTGCCCCAGAGCACCCACTGAGATGTTTCAAACTAGCCAATCCCAAACCTGTTAATATTGCCTCGTCTATTCCTTCCCACAGAAACCACAAGAAAAGCTCTCGCCCACAATTTCCTCTTTTCCTCTGCCTCCTGACTAGTGCCAGTATTCCCAGTGGGCTCCCCGCCACCCGGGCCTCTGTGAGTGGTATACAGTCCTCTCACAATCTATGACTGTAACCAACTACCTTTTCAGTGGTAGTCATCCCCTCATGGCTGGCCTTCCACACCTAACAATAAAACCTATATTTTTATTTTTTTTTTGGGGGGAGTAAGTATTATTCATTTAATACACAGCTAGCAAAAACAAGTGTAAGATAAGAACAAGGATTTATCTTAAAAGTTACTCAAATAAGTCTCAAGTTTTATTAAGATCGTCTATAAACACATCTATTCACTACTGAAAACTGAAATAGCACATCAAAAAATTTTACTACTATTTAACACACTAATAACGCTCTGGCCAAGCCAGCCAATGTTATCTTTACATTCCTTCCCAAGTTAATTTGTTTCAAATTCTTGATATTGAGTTTCATCTTATAGCGAACTTAAGGTTTAAGAAACAGGCAATACCTGAGACTTAATTAGTACTTCTCGGTGTCAGATCAAAGCGGAACTAGTGTATATTCAAATCATTCCAAATCCAAGCTACATATAGATTCCTCATACATTAACTGTATTAGGGTAGAAAAGAGATGCAAGTAAAAAAGACAAACTTACAATATACATTATCAAAATATTGGTACAGTCTTTCCCAGGCTGCTTCATAATGATCCTAAAATTACCAGCAAGAAAACAGTACCAGAATAAGGTTTATGACTCATTTGATTCTGTGGCATAATTACTATATATTGTGCTGTAATAATTCTCATAATTATCATCAGAAGGATTTCTCTTAAACTGGCAGTAACTACAGGGACACTGGCATCTTCGCACTCTTGTTCGAATCTCAGTGTCCTCCTGCTGCTGTAGTCCTCTTTGAGAGTCAGAACGAGGAACTCCTTTGGCATAGCGAAGTCTAAGCTATTCAATCAGCTTTTGCATCCTATATCTCCGCTCACTCAACAGCGTTCTCACTCCTCTCTTTCTCACTAGATAACTGCCCGGTCGGTTGAGATGGGTATTCTGGTAGATACGGCAACTTGATACTAGGGTTGAGAGTCAAGTTACTGAGGTTCGTTGCTAACATTTCAGAGAGTTGAGTGGCACCCTGCAATTGTCTGGGAAGCATCATCGACGGATGTTTTAAGAGACTCTAGGGTCCAGGTTGGGTTATCTTCTGATGAATCCATCGGAAGTCTAGTAACAGCTTGAAGCTCCTCCTAGATCTTTGGGTGCCAGTGGAAGGCGATGCTGTAGGCTCAAACTGCTCCAAAGAAGCCTGGAGCAAAACCTATATTTTTAAACAACGACCTCAGACCTTGGTTCCCACCAGCTTTTAGAACTGTCTTCCCCAGCTGACCTTCTTGTTGCTAAATCTCTTGAATACCTTTTGGTCTCTACTTGCACCACTGACCACTTGCCCATTTCTGGGGTGTGGCTCTCTCCTGGCTCTCCCATCCTTCTGACACTCCTCACATTGCTCTGTGGCTTAAACACCAGTGCTCCTTCAGGTCCTGTCCTGAGTTCTGTATTCTTCTAGACCTGCAATGCCCCCTGGGTGCTCATCACCCTCTATTTGCCAACACCTACCAAATATCTGCCCTCTACTCAGACCATGCTCCTCAGCCCTAGCCTGGACCTCTCCGCTGCTTATCCACAGGCTCTCAGACCCAACAGGGCTGACACTGAACTCAAGATCTTTGGCCTCAAAAGAGAAAAACAAATATCACATATTAACACATACATATGGAAGCTAAAAAAAAATGGTACTGATGAAACTATTTGCAGGGCAGAAACAGAGACGCAGACATAGGGAATAGACTTGTGGATACAACTGGGGAAGGAGAAGGAAGGAAGAATTCACAGAGTAACATTGAAACATATACATTACCATATGCAAAATAAATAGCCAGTGGGAATATGCTGTTTGATGCAGGCAGCCCAACCTGGTACTCCGTGAAAACCTAGAGGAGTGGGAGGTGGGAGAGAGGTTTAAGAAGGAGGGGACATATGTATACCTTAGGGCTGATTCATGCTGATGTATGGCACAAACCAACCCAGCACTGTAAAGCAATTATCCTCCAATTAAAAATAAATAGCTTTTTTAAAGGACCTTTTGCCCCAAAGTTGCTTCATCTCTTCTTTCAGAGCAACCACACCACTAGCAGTTCTTGTCAGAACCTCAAACACGTCTACGAAGTGCCCAGGTACTATGACTTCTCCCACGTGCGTCTCCTTCATCTGTCCCACCTTGCCCGTCCACCCCCACAGCTCCTGCCCCGTTTTAGGTGCTCGTCCCCCTCATCCCAACTCCTATGCCCCCATTTGAGCTGCATCCATTCTTGTGCATCCTTCCAATCCCACACCATCACTTCAGTTTCCACTCCTCTCTCCAGAATGCAAATCTTATCAAACTTCTCCCTGGCCTTGGAGCCTGCCATGGCTCCCCACTGCTAACAGGATAAAGGCTAAAACCTTTAGCCTTATAAATCCAGTCTCCTGTCATCTGGCTTCTTCTCTCTCCCCCACCACATCTCAGGCACCATCACTCCACCCACTCCATGCTCAAACTACACGGAACTTCAGAATGTGCAGTTTCCCAGACACTATTCAGGCCTCCATGCCTTTATTTCTGTCAGAAATGCCCTTCTTCTTTCCAGAGAGACAACCACTACTTTCTCCCAAACCCTCCTGGGACTTTCCTCCTTTTTTGCCCGATAAACAGCACCAACAATACTTGATTGCTCTTCTTTTTAACTGTATTTATTTTTTGGCTGTGCTGGGTCTTTGTTGCTGAACACAGGCTTTTCTGTAGTTGCGAAGAGCTGGGGCTATTCTCTGGTTGCAGTGAGCAGGCTTCTCATTGTGGTGATTTCTCTTGTTTCATAGCATGGGTTCTAGGCACGCTGGCTTCAGTAGCTGTGACTAGTAGGCTTAGTTGCCCTGTGGCATGTGGGATCTTCCCAGATCAGGGGTCAAACTCATGTACCCTGCACTGGCGGGCTGGTTCTTAAACCACTGGACCACCAGGGAAGTCCCTCTTATTTCGTTTCATATTCACTCAAAAATATTTACTGAGATCTATTTTGTGCTAGGACCTGGGGGCCCTCAAGATACAGCAGTAAATAAGACACAGACAGGCCCTCAAGGAAGTGTCTGTCACACTAAAACCACCTGGTGCAGTTTCGGGGCTCCCAAGAGCTCTGGCACCACAGTAGTGGCTGGTTTTCCCCAGGCTTGCTGTTGGATATGCACAAGCATAGTCATTTCACTGCCTTTTTATGTTTCATGCAAGACTTGAACCTGGCCAAAGCAACCCAGACAGTGAAATTCTTTCCTTTTCACATACCATTTCCCTTGTCACCTGCACCAGCAGTAAGATCCCTTCTACTTCTCTAAACACCCATACCACCTTTTTGTGAAATGGAATATCTCCTGCCATATCTATAAACAAGAATGTCAGAGCCATCCCAGATTCCGGCCCTCCAAATGTGAATTTCTGAACCCGGAGTGCCCCCCAGAGAACACCACCTGCGATATAGCTGCCACCATTCCCTACAAATGGGAGGGGGGAGGGTTGGGGTAGATATGAAAATGCAGGATGCTAGCCCCAGATAGCTGAGATGCATATGAAACAAATGAGTTTAGTGAGCTCAGACGCTTGCATCTTCCCATACATAGAAGAGCACTAAATTCCTAGAGATTTTCCTTGTTGTTCAGTTGCTAAGTCATGGCTGACTCTTTGTGACCCCATGGACTGCAGCACGCCAGGCTTCCCTGTCCTTCGCCATCTCCCAGAGCTTGCTCAAACTCATGTCCATTGAGTCAGTGACACCATCCGACCATCTCACCCTCTGTCGCCCCCTTCTCCTCTTCTCCTCAATCTTTCCCAGCATCAGGGTCTTTTCCAATGAGTCGGCTCTTCACATCAGGTGACTAAAATATTAGAGCTTCAGTATCAGTCCTTCCAATGAAGACGCAGGGTTGATTTCTTTTAGGATTGACTGGTCTGATCTCCTTGCTGTCCAAGGGACTCTCAAGAGTCTTCTCCAGCACCACAAGTCGAAAGCATCGATTCTTCGGTGCTCAGCCTTCTTTCTGGTCCAACTCTCACATCCATACATGACTACTGGAGAGAAGAGTGCTAATTCCTGGAGACATCTGGTTTTCCCTAATTACCAGTAATCTTTGATGTTCAGACTGTCTGCCCGCTTCGTTGTAAACTTCTTTAAAACCTGACTCTTTCCCCACCCTTGGAGCAGTTTCTCAGGGCTACCTGAGATGCTGCCTCCCGGGCTTGAAGTCCTAAAACTTCCCACCGCTTAAACCAACTCTCAACTTTCAGGTTGTGACTATTTTTTTTTAGTTCAGCCATTTTTAGAGCAATCCATGTTGATTGCCACCTTTCCTCCAGTTGCCTGCCACAGGCAACCCCACACTATCAGTATCTTCCCACATCCACTTTGCTTTGCGTCTCTGCCTTTGTTTATCCCCTCTCCTCGATCTTAAATGCCCTTTCTTCTCTTCACCTGGTGTATTTGTTATATGCGGCTGTGTAACAAACCACTCAGAGTAGTAACTAAAGGCAATAACAATTCTGGGCATCAGCGGTTTGGTCAGGGGTCAGCAGGGACAGCTCATCTGTGCTCCATACAGACTTGCAGGGCTCACCCACACATTTGCAGTCAGTTTACAGGTGGCCTAGGAGTTGGATGATCCTAGAATGATTCACTCAGTGCCTAGCAATTCAGTGGGGCTGTTAGCTGGAGCATTTGAGTTCAGGTCTCCCCATGTGGCTAGCCTGGGCTTCTTCACATGGCAGCTAAATTCCAAGAGGCAAGCCCTCATGAAATCTCTGCCTGAATCACATCTGTTCAAATCCCATTGGCCAAAACCTGTCATGTGGCTGAGCACAGAATCAATATGGAAGAGGTATGACTCCCTGGGGAGCCATCAACTGAGCAATGTACCACATTCTGTCCTCTATTACTAAAAATGTTCTAGGTGGCATGAGTTAGGGTTACACATGTGCGTGTGAGTATGTGGCAGGTCAACTTGGGGCTAGCTTATCCCAAATGGTTGTTGATACAAACTGAGGGACCTCGGTTCTCCATGTGTTTCCTCAAACTTTCTCTTGTGGCAACTGAATTCCAAAAAGGCAAGTCGCAACATGCAAACACTTATGAAGCTTCTGCTTGCATCACATTTGCTGATAGCCCATTGGCCAAAGCAAGACACGTGGCCAAGTCCAGAGTCAATGCAGAAGGGGTCACAAGAAGGCATGGAAATCAGGATGGATGATTCATTGAAGGTCAGTAACGTAAGAATCCACCATGCTTTTCCCCTATTACTTTCTAATTATCTATTTACCATTTCTACATCCCCACTTGGACAACCCTTCCAAGGTAGAGACTGTGCTCTATTGATCTTTGTATTCCCAGGGTCTAGCCCTATGCCTTAAACATTGTGCCTAGAGCAATAATGTCTTTTAATTATTTGATTAATTTCACACATTGTTTATTCATTTATCAGTTCATGGACTTTTCTGTTGTTTCCACTTTTTGGCAACTATGAATATTGTTATTAACTTTTAATAAGTTTTTTTGTTTTTTTAAATGAAATAAATATGAGTATTTTTAATGATAAAGGGTACAATTCACAAAGAAGATAGATACCATAAACTACTGGATACCTAACAACAAAGAAACAAAGATACATAAGGTAAAAATCAGAAGAAATATAAGGGAAAAGAAAATATATATAATCATAGTGAGACATATTAACATTTTTCTGAGAATATTTTATCAAGTGCAGAAAAAATAAGAATAGGAGCATCTTGAATGATGTCATTAATAATTTAAATATAAGATATTTATATTAATTTATATTATTTTATATCCTACACAAATATATTTAAAATTTTGTATCTTATGCATTATTAGATGTCCAAAGCACATTTAGAAAAACTGGCAAAAAGATATACATTACTATTAATTATTTGATCAAACATTCATGAATAAAGGTTCTTAAATGTTGAAAATGTGATCTTCATCTGTGCTTGGTCCTCTGCCCTGCATTCTAAGAGAAACTTCCCTTTTTTGTCATACTGTCCAACCAAACATGCAGTTTTTCAGGGCGTGACCTCACTCTGGGAGTTGACCTCAACTAGAGATTAGGAGAGGCAGAAAAGTGGCAAGCAGTTCCAAGACTTTTTAGTTTCATAGACTAGTCATATTTCCAAAGAAGTCTGAGGAGCAACAGAAAATTACCGCTATTATTTTTGTGCCTAGAAGGGACATTAAAAACACACCATTGGTTCAAAAAAGTAGAAAGGTATAAGCTTAGAATGAGAGTACAGACCATCCCAAGGAAGGGCCAGTGTGTAGCCTCAATTAGACCAAAACTAGGACTCAACAGTGTTATCTTGACATCTGATCAAATTGTGGGGGGGGGCACTCAAGTGGTTTAACCACACATTCTATTTCCCAGTTATTAGCTTCTGTTGATAAGTTCCTCTAGTCAATTAACCATCTCTTTTCCTTCTTATCCCTGAGAATCAGCCTTCAGTTCCCTGCCAGTCCACCGAATTATTCAAACCAGCCAATCATATCCTCCTGCGGGAAATGAGAATTCCACCCTTTGGATACCACAAAGCCTCCCAGAGCTCCTGTTTGTTTACTATTCGAGTGCAGCTCCTGAGTGGCAGGGCCTGGCATGTGGTGTCTTTCTCTGGGCTGTGAGTACAGGTGACTAATAAACTGCTGTCAATCACATCTGTACAGTGTCAGGGTCAGACATGGACTATTTCTTGCCATATCAGTAAACAAGGATATCAAGTTCATGCATGCTCAGTCATGTCTGACTCTTTACCACCCCATGAACTATATAGCCCACCAGGTTTCTCAGTTCATGGGATTATCCAGTCAAGAATACTGGAGTGGGTTGCCAGTTCCTCCTCCAGGGGATCTTCCCAACCAGGGACTGAGCCTGCGTCTCCTGCAGCTCCTCGCAGGTGGCTTCTTTACCACTACCACTACCACTTCTTTACCTGGGAAGCCCCTCAGTCATCAGCAATCACAGCCCTCCAAGGTGAGCTAGTGAGCCCTGAGTGAACTCAGGAAGGAAAAGATACCTACCATTTAGCAGCCGTCAGACTACAGCCACTTCCTATGGTGAGCCCTGAGGAAAGGACTCTCAGGAGTGAAAACACAGGATACTGGCTCCAGATAGCTGAGATGCATCTGAAAGCAATAATTTCAGTGAGTGAGCCCAGACTCTTGCACCTTCCCATACACAGAAAAGCGCTAAATCCCTTAACTTGGGAATTCTGATTTTCTTTAATTAACAATAATCTTCTGATGTTCAGACTGCCTGCCAAACTTCTCTATAACCTGGCTCCTCCCCTCGCCTCCTCTGAGCAGGTCTCTCAGGGTCACTTGTAATGCTGTCTCCAGTGCTTGAAGTCCTAAAAATTCCCACCAAATAAAACAGAACTCTTAACCTTTAGGTTGTGACTATTTTGTTAAGTCAACAGGTTTCATGTGTTTGACCATCTCCGAAACCCTAGGATGGGAATCAGGGAATTCTCCCTTATCAACAGAGTGAAGGGGAGGCGATCAAAACAATGTAGCAACCTGACAGGTATGTTCAGAGTACTCCACAACGTCCTTGTTTATTCCATTTCATCCAGGACCAGTGAAATCAGTCCAGCAGAAGTCTGAAGACCCACCTTGGAAGGACTGGAGCACACTGTACATGGAGTTGGAAGATCTGCAGTCTAGCTTGTCTTGGCTGCATTTCAAAATATTTGCCTGACCTTTGACAGATCATTATTCTTTTGGGGCCTCATTTTCCAGCTACAAAATGATGAGATGGCTTCTGCCACCTTCGTGATTTTATAGACAATCGGATGAAATCAGGAAACAGAGTGAATGGCAGGTAGACCCTTTGTTAGCCTAAAGGAAGGTGCATTTTGAGAGGAGCATTATTCCATGTATCTCCAGAAGGGGCACCCAGAGGTGATGGGAGAGGAAAGACCTAAGGGACCCGCAGGGCAGCCACAGTAAGTCGGGAAATCTTGCCTTGGGTGGATAAACCCTTCCTTACTGCTTTCAGCACTCCTATCCTGTGCCATTAGAAAATGGGAGTTTTTAAATCTCCTCCCCATCAGAACCCTGTTCCATCCCAGCCCCTAAATGGATAGTTTGAGCCATTCACTCCATCCAGTCAGACACTTTGGTTTAGCAGACACTCTGTTGCCACACTCCCCTCCCCTTCCTGAAGTAAAGTGCTTGGGGACCCAGAAAATAGGCCAGGTCCTTGAAACCTTATCAAAATAGCACAGCTAGGCCTTCCATCCAGCAGCACTCAGCGACTGGGCCATAGAGCGGGAAACAGAGCAGCCAGGGTCTTACCCAGACAGAGCCCAGATATTTTCTGTTGTCAAGGTGCCTGTGGGTATCCTCAAGTCTTGCCCAAAGGAAAAAAGAACCATCTCCAACCCCATGGGGGTAGGAGGCAGGGTTAGGCTGAAGCAAAAGCAACTAAAGCAACTGTGTTTTGATAGGAAAGATCCTTGGATTGAGAACCAGAAAGCTGGTGAGCAGGAAAGAAGACAGTGGAGTACCGAGGAGGAGGCTAGCGTGTCCAGAATGCAGCAGGAAGAAGAAAGGGAAAGATGAGGTGGTGGTGGAGGTCGGCCGCCAGGGGCAGGACATCCAGGGACTTAAAAATTACCCTCCAGGGCTCTCCTGGTGGTCCAATGGTTAAGAATCTGCCTTGCAATGCAGAGGACACTGGCTCCGGGAAGATTCCAGGTTCCACATGCCACAGAGCAACTAAGCCTGTGCTCCACAACTACTGAGCCTGCGCTCTGAAGCCCACAAGCTGCAACTACTGAGCCCATGTGCTGGAACTACTGAAGCTCTCTGTCTCTCGAGCCGATGCTCCACAACAAGGGAGGTCGCCGCAATGAGAAGCCCACACACCACAACCAGAGAAAGCCTGTGCGCAGCAACGAAGACTCAGCAGCCAAAATTAAATCCATAAATTCTTTTTTAAAAAATTACCCTCCAGACAATGAGAAGCCAGGTCATCTCATCTATGAAAAGGGATGGTCTGCAGTTCCCAGGTCCTGGGAGCCTGTGACATGTAGAGTCGGGTAGCCCTACTACTAGGCTAGGGAAATCCCGGGTGGGCAGGAGCAGCTACGTTTCTCATAAAGTGCTCCAGGAGCTCCTGCTGTTTACCAGAGGCAAGGCTCCGTGGATTGGACCATCCGTGAGGCTTGTTCCAGTTAGAAAGTTCCATCACTCTAAGTGCTGGGAGGCCACCTAACCTCCAAGAGGGAGAAGGAAGTGAATCTACCACTTGCTAGCCCAGGGATGGCTTCCAACAGTACCATTACAGTAATGGAAACTGCAGAGAAGGTGCCAACACCGATCTCCGTGAAGAAATAGGAGAATGGCTGGGGGAGCAGGCGGGTAGGGTCAGCCCACAGGATGTCCCAACCAGAATTCACAAAGAGGCCACAAGGTGGCAAATTAATCAAATAAACCTTTGTTCAAAAAAAAAAAAAAAATTGGAGACACAAGTCATCAGCACTGGCTATTTAAAAAAAAAAAAAAAAATGGCCCAATGGCTTCTGGTGACTTCAAATTAATGGAGCAAGGACAAATGCCCCAGAGGATTAAAAGCGTGGTATCTACTATTCTTTCTAGTGGTCCTGTCTCCTCTCCCTTCCCACAGCTGCAGAATCTCCCCTTCCCCTGGGCTGAGATGCAGCAGTGGAATATAGCTCAGCACCAAAGGCTTGGGGCTCCATAGCCCAGGTCGACTGGCCATCTCTCCTCCTCTTAGCCATGAAATGGGATGAGACGATCCCAGCAGATTGTGGCCATAGATGTAACGGCCCAAGCAGAGTGTTTTATAAAGGGCAGCACCCCTTCTCTTGTCTGAAGACCAAGCACACAGCGCTCAGGGACTTGGGTGGGTGTGAGGGGTAAGAGGAGAACATGAAATTGAGAAGAACCTTCTAGCTGTCTGCACCAGAAGTGCCAGCCCCGGAGTTGAGGGACACAGTGCCCCAGAGCAGAAAGCCGCTTAAGAGATGGGTGTTCTAGGCTAGGTGAGGAGTTGGGGCAGGGCTGGGGACCAGGAAAGACCAAGTGCTGCCCTTAAGGGCTGTTGCCAAGTGGAAAAACACCCCACTATCTTCCTTTGGAGAAAACCTGTAATATTCCAACACCAAAAACCTCTCACTGGCTGCTCCCGCAGAGATGAGTTCTAGCTGAAACGGAAACGAGACGGGCGTTGCCTAAGGGGGCCCAGCAGCTGGCTTCCATCCACCATTCCTTACCCACTCCGTTTTCGCGCAGGCTTCCGAAACCTAGGTCAAAAGAAAGGGTTAAAGCCTTAAAAGGGGAGCTGTCTTGGCGGGGCTCTGGGAGGCGGCTAGCATTCCCTGAGGGACCCCAGCCCGATCTCCAGGGTCCAGAACCCTGCCCTCCCAGGCCAGGCCGGCCGGCCACAGGATGGCGGCCCCCTTTTGCTGCAGAAGTCCCCTCTTTCCCGTCTATCTCGGGCTGCCTCCTCCCTCCACCACCCTTTTTCGCTGCCGCTCAGCCTCTGATTGGCCGAGCCCCCGGGCCCTCCCCGCTCCCCCTCTCCCACCCGTGGTGAAAACTGCGGGCGCGGGGCACGGTGCCGCAACTGGAGGCGGCGGCGCGTCTGCGGGCGGCTGCAGCGGCGGCGGACCGGAGGCCAGGTGGGAGCTGGAGCCAGGGCGGGCCCCGGGGCGCAGGGATGGATAGGTCTTTGGCGCCCAAGCAAGCCCTTCCGACCCAAGGCTTCGGAAAACGGACCAAGGGCGCCCTGGGAAGGAGCTGCGCAGTGCCTGGAGAGGGGCCTGCTTGCAAGGCAGGGACGGGAGCCGCGGCGCACCTTTCGCCCGCTGGGAGACGTTTACCTGGGACTGGAAGGCTGGAGGGGAACCGGGAAGAGGGCGGCAAGGACAGGCTTGGGTTCTGCTCTTCACCCATAAGTACCCAAACCCAGATCGTAAAGGCGCGGGGGCGGGGAGGCGGGGAACGGAGGACCGAAAACTGAAGGCAGTCTCTGCCCTGCGACCTCATGGCGGGCTTGGTGCCGGGCATCCAAGGAACGGAAAACCGCAGTGCCGCGGGGCCGGGCGGGGGGGCACCGGGAGAAAGGCCGGCAGACAGGGCAGGCGAGGACCGGAAAAGGATAAGCGAGGGGGAAGGGGGACCTCAGCTGGGAAAGGAGAGGCTTGGAATAGGGAAACGGAATAAGGGTGGGGTTAGTCGAATGCGGGCTAGAGCTGGAGGGAGCGCGAAGCTTCTCCGGGTTCTGAGCTGCGGGGACACAAGGCCAGGGAAACGCTAACAGATGGTGCCTCCCCTATAGCGCCCACCCCACCCTTCCGCTCTGCATCCCCTTACAGCTCCAGCCCCATTTCTTCCTTTCTAGTTCTAGCCACCTCCCCCCTTCCTCTCTAGATCCCAAGCTCACCACCCGCCTCTGTAACTCGGTGTCTGCTAATCAAAACCAGATGTTGCCCCCTCCCCCGCCTTCTTCCCCAGCAGCACCTCCGGGTCCCTTTCGGCGGGGGTCTTAAAGGGAACTGACTGCAGCGCAGGCGCCCGGGGACCCCAGCCTCGCCCCTCCCTCCCGGCACTGGGCAGAGCGCCGGGGACCTGAACGCGGCTAGCGGCGCGCCCTGCGCACGGGAGCGCTAGCACTGGGGCACGGCCCTCCTGTGGCCTCTCCCTGGCGAGCGCTGCTGCGGATAGGCTAGGCTACCCGCTCTGTTGCCTTGCCAGGATACTGATTGAGCCCAGGCTGCAAAAAAAGATGCGGCAGAGAGCCGAGTCAAGAGAGGCTACCAGAAGCCGGACTGGAAAATTGCAGGTCCAGGAACCCCGCCCAGAGAGCTGAACAATAGAAAGTGTCTTGGTTCCGATGCAGAGAACACATGCGATAGGAGACCACTGTCACCTTCCTCACACACAATCGGAGACACGTTTAGCTGTGTGCCAAGTGTGGCCCCCCACACACATGACCGACCACCCAACCATCATCCCCATCCAGAGATGAACGCTTGTGGATCACTCACGCTTGAACAGTGCTAGATGTTTGTCATTCTCCTTAAGCCCCATCACAACCTGGTGGGTATCTAAAGCCAGGTTCATTCGTTATCTTTCAGGCATCTGTTATATGCCAGGAACTGTTTGGGCATTGGGGAGTTTCTTCAGAACAAGAAATAGAAAGGCCCTGAATGAGAAGGTTTTGTTTCATGGGTAGAGAGTTCTGGTTCTTGCAAGATGAAAAGGTGTTTTGCTGAACTTTCATTTCAGGTTGGAAGGATCCTTAACAAAAGAAACCACAAATAAATATACAAATAAACAATTTCAATATTTAATAGAGGCTTATTTATATATAATCATTAAAAGAAAAGAGAAATAGAAAAAGTAAAGTAACAGCACATACATCACCAAATTGGGCCGACCAACATCCAGACTTAAACAGCACTGGCAAGTCCCAAATAACAGCAGTCTGGAGTCCCAGTTGGAAAAATGTCCCAGGCTGTGCGTCCACTTAGCGGGTGAGACTTCAAATTGCAGTTTTGGGGGTTCCTGCTTGTAATCCCAGGTCTTACAGTGATAGCATCATTTGTTTGCATACAAAAATGCTCTTCTGGTTTTACTTATTTAACCCTTTTACAGTGCTGTTTGTTTTACGTTATGAGTTATAGGATTTCATTAGACCCTGATTGCCCAGACCCTCAGGGGTTCAAGAATTCCAAGACCCGCTCTTTTTTCTTTTTTCTTGACTAGAGCGCTGCCTGACTAGCTGTGCTTGCAGGAATGCACAGAATCCAGGCAGTGTCCAGGCAGGTCAGAGGCCTGCTCTCCTGCTTCTAAAGCCTGAACAAGACTTCCTCCATTTTAATTTCCTCAACAAAAGGGTTCTGGAGATTGGCTGCACTACAGTGCGGATGAACTTAACACTTCTGAATTGTACACTTAAAAACGATTAACAGAGACTTCCCTGGTGGTCCAGCGGTTAAGACTCCATGCTGCCTGATGCAGCCAATTTTTTTTTTAATATATATGGTCAAGATAAATTGTGTTTCTACAAATTTTACGATAAAAAATGTAGGAGGTCCCTGCCTTGGAAATGATCAAATTAAAGTCACTTATTCAAAGCCACCCAGCTAGTAAATGTTCACATACACACACACCACAGAAGGGTGTGTTCTCCCACCCCCTTGCTTCCCTGACAGGGAAGAGCTGAGTGGCAGTGTCACATTCACTGAGGTTGGGAGGGGAGAGGGCTGCGGAGAGGGGCTTGGATGGCCATTATGGGATGTCTCCCGAGGGCCCCCAGCCCTGGCGGTAAGTCTGGGGACACCTGCCCTACCTCCTGGCTGATTCCCATCTTGTTCCACCCCAGATCCAGGACTGCGCTCTCGGCACCATGAACCCTACCATCGGCATCGCCCTCCTGCTGACAGGTATCGGGCAAGGGGTAGGGCTGGGATTCCAAGCTCCCTAGCTGCTTTCTTTTCAGAAAAGCTGGCTTCTTCAAGAACTCAGAAAGTGGAGGTGACTAAGGAAGAGAGGGCTTCTTTTATCCCTAAGACAGCTGAGCAACCTAGTTGGTTTTCTGACTACCAGGGACCATTTCTGGAAACACAGTTCACTAAGTCTGCCCCATACTGAGTTGGAATCTGCAAATGCAGATCAAGATGTAGCATCACCTCCCCCAAGATCTCCTGCCCCTGGAACACACTGGCAGGACCCCAGGACTAGAACAGAGGGAAATGGGCTGGAGTCTGCAGAAGAGAAGGTACACTGGCCCTCAGGGACTGCTTGGGCAGGGAGAGGTGCTTGACAGTAAACCCTTGTGCCCTCCCTGGTCAGGCCTTTCTCTACTGTGAATGTGGGTGGGAAGTCCCCTGCTCTATAGGTCCTTCCCCAACTTGGAGGGGGGCACTGCTGGTGCCAGTCTTACAGGTGGCCCGTGGGCAGAAGGTGACCAGCCTGACAGCCTGCCTGGTGAACCAGAGCCTTCGTCTAGACTGCTATCATGAGAATACCACCACCACGCCCATTCAGTACGAGTTCAGCCTGACCCGTGACACAAAGAAGTGGGTGCTCTCTGGCTCCAATGGGGTCACTAGGCCAGAATACAGCTCCCGAACCAAATTCTTCAGCAAGTACAACCTCAAGGTCCTCTACCTGTCCAACTTCACCACCAAGGATGAGGGGATCTACACGTGTGAACTCCGCCTCTCTGGCCCGAATCCCACCGTCTCCAATAAGGATGTCTCTGTGTTCAGAGGTGAGGCAAACCCCCAGCAAGATCAAGTAAGCGGGCAGAAGCAGGCCGGGGAGGAACTGGCCAGCTGGGACACCAGGCAGGCCTCTTGGCTGGGCCGCAGAGGAGAGTGGCCCTGCAACCTCTCTCCCCTTGTCCCCTGCTGCCGCCTGTGCCCAGGGGAGTCACTACCCCCAGCCTGAATGGGGAAAGGCTAAGGGGACCATCAGACAGGTGGAGTAGCGTGCTGGATGCTTCCCCTGTGGCCGTGGGCAAATCACTCGGCCTCCCCAAACCTCCTCCTCCCCACCTGGAAAACAGGATGGCTCTAGCTACCTCACCCACAGTTTCCTTGTGATGATACACGTTCAAGGGCTCAGGAAAAAAAGATGAAAGTATTAGTCACTCAGTCATGTCTGACTCTTTATGACCTCATGGACAGTAGCCCACTGGGCTCCTCTGTCCATGAAATTCTCCAGGAAAGAATACTGGAGTGGGTTGCCATTCCCTTCTCCAGGGGATCTTCCCAACCCAGGGATACAGCCAGGGTCCCCTGCATTGAAGGCAGATTCTTTACTGTCTGAGCCACCAGGGAAGCCCTTCAAGGGCTCAGGAACGTGCAAATGGGAAAGATGGTTGGTTCAACCAGGTTGGCCCTGGTTGCAGCCAAGACATCATGGCGCCAGCCTCCCCAAGGGAAAGCATCCTTGCTCTGGGCCTGGCCCCTCTCCATTCCCGCCCTGCCTATCTGCCCCATTTTCTCGCCACAGATAAACTGGTCAGGTGTGGGGGCATAAGCCTGCTGATCCAGAACACCTCGTGGCTGCTGCTGCTGCTGCTCTCCCTGCCTCTGCTGCAGGCCATGGACTTCATCTCCCTGTGACGGGTCGGGCCCACGAAGGACACAGGAAGCCACAAGGCCCAGTCCAGAGATCCTGCTTCTCTGAGTCGGCTAACCCCCTTCCCGACAACCCCTCACACACCTTGGGAAGCAATGGGGACCCCTCCCCTCCTAAGGAATTCCAGTGCTGCATGCCATTCCCTCCCCTCTGCCAATGCCACCTCACACCCCTCTGCCTGCCCTTGGCTACTTGTACTCTTTGTTCCAGAGCTGCTTCCGTCTGGTTTATATTTAGGGCTTATCCTTCCTTTTCTTGGGGAGTTTGTGAACAGGGAAGCCAGGGTTAGAGACCTGATGGAGAGTAAGGGGATGGGTGGGGTGGAAGAATGGAGGGGTGTCAGCCCCTGGAGGCCGTCATCCTTGCCCACGGGGACCTGAGGCCTGGGAGAGCCCTGCAGGAGGAGGAGGAGGAGGGTGTGTCTGGCCTGAGCAGGCAGGATGGCGCCCGAAGGCCCCGGACATGGGGGCACCGCCAAGCGTGGCCCATCACGTGAGGGGAACACCGAGTGTCGCCACGAGCACTTCCTGCCACAGAGGAATGCCACCTTCTTACCCTGCCGAGGCGCCCTGGGCCCGGGGTTTGGTCCAGTGACGATGCCAATTGTGTGGGAAACAGTGCTGATGAGTTGGAGGCAGGTGGAGGGTGCTTCACCCTCCCCCGCTACAGCGGAAGCTACAACTGGGAGTCCAGTGTGTCTCACTGGCCCAACCAGCAGCTGGGAAGGTGGCAGAGGAGGATGAGCCCACTCCCCGGCTTATCCCGAGGTCCTATGAGCTTCCAGAACTGGGACCTGGAGGCAGTAAAGTCAGGCCTGGTGGAGGCTCTGATGGAGACCCAGGGAGTTTGGCCCTAGTGTTTCTCCAGGAGGCTCTTCCCCTCTCCCCCAGCAGTGCCTGAGCCTTCTGACAGCCCCCTGCCCCTTAGGCCTGCCTTCTCAGGGACCTCCGGGGGGGCCTGAGGCAGGCCACGGGGTGAGACCCACGAGTGGGACCTGTCTCGAGCGATGGATTTTCCCAGCACCCAGCTCCCCACCCGGCAGCTCTGCCATGTCTCTTGACCATGTGTAGTGCCAGCACAGCTTATGGCATCTCGTTGAGGAAAAAGAATACTGTACAATAAAACCAAGCCTCTGGAATCTGCCCTCCTGTGCGTCTCTGCGTTGCTCCTCTCTCCAGGCCTGCCCCCGACTCCCTTAGCCAAGAGGTCCAGCCCCCTGCCTCCTGTCCCCCACTCCCTGCCTTCAGCAGCCCTTCCTCTCCCCTCTGCCTCCAGGGGTGGACCACTGCACGCCTGGCTTCTCAACCACCCTAACACCACACGTTTGCCCAAATAAAGGAATATTCCCTCTGCAGGCTCACCTGCCCACAACACAGTATGGGCCAAGCCACGTGGCGCTGGTTCCAGGACAGGCTAACAAGCACCAAGGTGTGCAGTCTGCCTTCTCAGATGGGGTTGTTCTCAGATCAGGTTACATCTGCTACGTGGGAGCTGCCCACATCCATCAAGGTGTGAGGACAAGCATCTCTTAAGTCCAGCTTGGTCAGAGAGAGCACTGGGGTGGGGAGACAACACAGGCCCATCCCAGGCTCCCTCCCCTAAAATCACTGAATAGAATGCCAACAGCGCTGCCTGGCACCAGGGGCTAGAATAGCACCATGGGGTGGCTCTGGGTCCCAGTGGCTGGCAGAGTGACACAGCTCCCAGACATCCTTTGCCAGGGGATCTGGGGGAGGAGAGTGGTGACTACCCAGAATCTGACTCATCTGATATTTAGTGCTGGGTAGGATGATTTTTCTGAGCTTTTGCTTAAAGGCCTAGGACCTAAATTCACACCAGTGACTCCCAAGCCCCTAGTGGCCAGGCTAGAAGAGAGCACGAGAAGCCCCCAAGGAAAAGAAACTGTGTCGCCAACAACAGGGGCCCGCCCATCCCTACATGGGCTGCCAGATGTTCAGTGCAGGGCACCCAGCCTGGGCACAGGTCCCTTTTGCATTGCTTGGTGGTGGTTTTGTCCCTAAGTCGTGTCCGACTCTTACAACCCCATGGATTGTAGCCTGCCAGCCTCTTCCATCCACGGGACTCCCCCAGCAAGAAAACTGGAGTGGGTTGCCACTTCCTTCTCCAGGGGATCTTCTCAACCCAGGGATCGAACCCAGGTCTTCTGCATTGGCAAGCAGAGTCTTTACCACTGAGCCAAAAGAGCCTTTAGCAGGGGAAGGGAATTCAAATGCTACACTCGGGGTAGTAAGAGTTCAAGTTGGAAGGAACTGGGAAGCCAGGCGTGCAGCCTCGACTGTGAGAAACCATGAGACCCTGGCACCTGCGTGAGCCCCCTGTGGGGTCTCTGTCACCCTGGCGCTGTCCCCCTCGAGAGTTTAGTGCCCCACCCCCTCAAGGGTCCCTCTACCCCCATGGTGCAGAGGGGGAGGAGGAGAGCCCAAGGCCCACAGTGAGCGGGGTTAGCTTCAGAAGATACAGAGGCCATCTGAGGTCCAAGGGCTCCCGGAAGGCAGAGACAGAGAAGAGAGGCAGAGGCCTGGGCCTGAGAAGGGCCTCAATGACTGAAAAGTCAGAGCTGTCAGGCCTCACATCACAAACCGACCGGGAAAGACCGGGCTCTCAGAGGCAGGCCACGATGGCAGTCAGCTCCTCTCGGGTCAAGGCAGGAGAGCCTGAAGGCTCTGCGACACGTCCACAGTGACTTGACTAATAACAAAGAGGGGTGGGTAGGGACTTTGGGAAGGTCATGTACACACAGCTGTATTTTAAATGGATAACCAACAAGGACCTGTTTCATGGAACTCTGCTCAGTGTTACGTGGCAGCCTGAATGGGAGGGAGGTTTGGGGGAGGATGGGTACAGGCATATGTATGGCTGAGTCCCTTTACTGTTCTCCTAAAACTACCACAGCATTGTTAATCAGCTATACCTCAATACAAAATTAAAAGTTTAAAATTTGTGGGAAAAGAAAAGAGGGCTGGGCCCCAGCCATCCCTGCTTCCTGCACAGATACCCAGAACTCACCCCACCAAGCCCCTTCCCACTCCTCCTCACCCCTCCCCCACGCCCCCCTTAGCCATCTCGGTCCCTCCCTCAGGGCACAGGATGCTTGCTCAACGGAAACAGAAGCTCCTCTCCACACCTCCTCTCCACACCTCCGTCACTGAGACAGAGGAACATCTGAACATCTGGTGGGAGGGTCTTCCCAACACCCAGGGGCTCCCTCGGGAAGGGCAAGGGGATCACCACGCGGAGATGCAGGGACTCTCTCTGGCCAACCAATAAATGTACCCGGCATCCAGGGGACCCAGGACATGCGTCTTCCAGCCACCCCACCCCTCTGCCCAGCGCCACCAGCATGATGTTCCTGTCCTGCTGGACACAACTCCCATGTTGTGATGAGCAGGTTTCTCTTTACATGTGAAGGAAGCAAGTCCTAGGTTAGGAGTCAACCACTTTCTATCATTAAGGAATCTGTGGGGCTGGAGTCCTGAGTTCTGGCAAAGCATGACAAAGGTCCTCCCTCCTGAGAATACAGCAAGGATTCAGGACAAAGATGGGACTGCCTCCTGCCCAGGGCTCTCAGGGCCTGAATATGCCCACCCCTCGGGAGGATTGTGTCCTATGAAGACTCCCAGAAGGATTTCCCTGGTGGCTCAGTGGTAAGAGAACCTGCCTGCCAATGCAGGGGACTGGGGTTCAATCCCTGGTCTGGGAAGATTCCACATGACGAGGGGCAACTGAGCCTGTGCGCCACAACTACTGAGCCTGTGCTCTAGAGCCCTGGAGCTGCAACTACTGCGGCCTAGAGCCCGTGTTCTGCAACAAGAGAAGCCACCGAGATGAGTTCACCATAGCAACTACAGAGGAGCCCTCGCTCACTGCAACTAGAGAAAGCCCACTGCACACAGCAGCAAAAACCCAGCACAGCCACAAAAAGAAAAGGCTCTTGGGAGGCATCTTTGCCCAGCAAAGGGAAGACCTGGGGATAGGGAAGGTATGGAAATGGGCACATGCTGGAGAGGGCAGAGTAGGACCAATGGGAGAGTTCTGCAGAGGCCAAGTGTGGCTCCAGCCTGGAAGGGCCACTGATGGCCAGCCTGGCCCAGCAGCAGAGGTGGGAGTGCCTGGCAGTGGGCATGGTCAGGGGAGGTCATTCAAATAGCTTCTGGTATTCAGTGGAAACCTGAGCTAGAAGATCCTAGTCACGTCACCCTTCAATGCCCCACTTCTCTGATTTCCAAAATAAGATGGGGAAAACTCCCTGGTGGTCCATGGATTCCACGCCCCCCGCTGCGGAGAACTAAGATCCTGCAAGCTTCCCAACGCAGCCAAAAATAAAGTAAAAAATAAAATCAGATGGTAGCACTGGAACATTCATTTCTACAACAAATGTTAAGTACCTAGCTGCGGGAAGAGGTAAAAGACACAGGCCCTGGCTGAAGGAATCTACAGCCCAGTAAGAAGTTGGGAATCGATTTCAACGCAGTGATTGTTGCTAAGAGGCAGCAAAGCTGTGGCAGATTTAGTGGTTTCCCAACATGCATTCTCCTCTTCTTTCTCAGCAAAAGAACCCACAAATTTGAACTAAAGACTACATTTGATCAGAATAAAGACTACATTTCCCAGCTCCCTTGTAGCAAGATGTGCACATACGGCTAAGTTCTGTCCAATGGAACATCAACACAAAATAATGAGGATAATTTCTTCATGTGTGTGTTCAGTCACTCAGTTATGTCTGACTCTGTGACCCCATGGACTGAAGCCTGCCAAACTCCTCTGTCCATGGAATTTTCCAGGCAAGAATACGGGAGTGAGCCGCAATATTCTTCTCCAGGAGATCATCTCGACCCAGGAATCGAACTCATGTCTCCTGCATTGCAAGCAGAGAAGGGCTCTTAAAGGAAGAATGCGTACTTTTCAACCCTTTTCATCTTCATGCTGGCTGGAATGTGGAGTTCCGGGCTGGAACTGGAGCAGCCATGTTGGACTGTAAGAAGTTGTATGCTACACATGACAAAGTACAAGGCAGCAGCTTGGATTCCTAGTGCTGGGAGAGCTATCAGAGAAGCCATGGAATACTGTGTTAGAGTGACTGTTACTTGGAATTTCTGCACTCACAACTGAACCAAAATGTACCTTTAAAAAGAAGTTGCTATTTAACACAACTTAACTATATGCTTAAAAATGGTTAAGATAGTAAATTTTATATATATATTTTTACCACCTAAAAAGAAAAAAGCCAAAAATCAAATTCAGAGGGACAGAAAGTAAAATGGTAGTTGTCAGAGGTTGAGGGGAGGGGGGAGGAGGGATGGGGAGTCATTATTTAGTGGGTACAGAGTTTCAGTTCTGCAAGATGAAAAGCATCCTAGAGATGGATGATGGCAGTTTCACAACAATGTGAGTGTACTTAACACCACCAAACTGTTTTATGTATTTTAACACAATGTTGTTTTTTTTTTAAAAAAAAAAAAGGAACAAGGGAACTTTTTGCTGTGTTTATGTGAGCACTTACATTTGTAAAATGCATTTTAGAATCTTAACTGTGTCAGGAAGTAAAAAGGTCAGAGAGTGGGCAGATTACACACAGAGAGAAAGAGGAGGTACAGGGGGCCAAAAGTTGACAGGCCAGAGGGCTGGAAGGAGCATCCACGTGGTTGTTGAAACCATGGAGAACGATGAAAGAGACACAGTGGAAAGGAAGCCATTGAGTCAGGAGCCAGCAGGTGGCAGCAGTGAGGAAGGGTGGCAGTAGGGTACCCAGATGCCAGTAGATTCCTCCACAAGGGAGGAAGGCAGCAAGGACACGTCCCCCACCTGTTGTGGGTTGAAGTGTAGCCTCCCCAAAAAAAAGATACATTCAAGTCCTAATCCTCATGACCTATGAATGAAGCCTTATTTGGAAACAGGGTCTTTGCAGATGTAATCAAGCTAAAATGAAGTCATAGGATCAGGGTTAGTTGTTCGATCATGTCCAACTCTGTGACCCCATGGACTGTAGCCCACCAGTTTCCTCTGTCCATGGAATTCTCCACGCAGGAATACTGGAGTGGGTTGCCATTCTCTTCCCCAGGGGATCTTCCCAATCCAGGGATCCTGCATTGCAGACAGATTCTTTACATTCTGGGCCACCAGGGAAGCCCATAGGATTAGAGTGGACCCTATTCCAAAGATTGGTGTCCTTATGAGAAAGGGAAATTTGAACACAGAGAAACAGGAGACACAGAGAAGGCAGCCATGTGAAGATGGAGGAAAGATTGGAGTGGCGCTGCCACCAGCCAAGATCACTGGGGACCACCAGAAGCTGGAAGAGGCCAGGAAGGACCCTCCCCCAGAGGCTTCAGAGGGAGCATGGCCCTGGCAACACCTTGATTTTGGACTTCTGGCCAAAAGTGTAAGTCTAAAAAAAACATTTCTGTTGCTTTAAGAGATGGTCATTTATCCCGGCAGCCCTAGGACACCCAAACCCCACCTCCTGACCCTGAGGTGTGTGAGGGATGCAGTAAAAGCAGACTCCACTGGAAGGGGGAAGGGAAGCTTGGGAAGGAAGGGAGACACATACATACATACATATATATACACACACACACACATACATACACACATACATACATATATATATATATAATTATGGCTGATTCGCATCGTTGTGTGGCAGAGGTCAACACAACATCGTAAAGCAATTATCTTCCAGTTTAAAAAAAGTAGACTCCACTGACGGAGGCTTCAAGGGAAACAGTGTCCTCAGGGGACAATGAGTTTCACTGAAGGCTGGAACTCAGACTCTCCAGAGAAGAGGCTGAGAACAAAGCAGAGCCTGTCCATCCCAGAGAAGTGTCCGGGCGGGAGAGGGTTTTGGGGAGGTGGGGACAGGAACTGGCTCAGGTAAGGAGATGCTGCAAAAGAGAAATGCTGAAATTCTCTGGACCACTAGTGACTGAGCCGGACAGGGAGGACCGGGCCTGAGGCAGTCACTATGGGATGGTAGGCAGTCAGTTTAATTATGGCCTGACGCTTGGTCCCATTGTCCCAGGCTCTTGGAGTGTCAGCTGCAGCCTTGGCACATTTAGAACACTGGCGCCTCCTGCTGTGGGGCCTTCTGGGGCAGCTCCACCCCCAACACAGGGTGACACAACCTCTTGGAGCCTCCGTGTCCTCTGATGACGACAGCCAGCATCACAGCTCTGGGTTCAGGCTTCGGGCTTTAACGCTTTCTGCCATCTAGACCCTAGCTGTCCAGTATGGTAGCCACTAGCTACAAGGAACTGGCAACCCACTCCAGTGTTCTTGCCTGGAGAATCCCAGGGATGGGGGAGCCTGGTGGGCTGCCGTCTATGGGGTCACACAGAGTCAGACACGACTGAAGCGACTTAGCAGCAGCAGCAGCCACATGTTGGCATTTAGACATAAACAAGTAACACTTAAGTAAATTAAATTTTCAGTTCCTCAGCCACAACAGCCACACTTCAAGCGCTCAACGGCACATGTGGCTGGTGATGTTCCCTCCTCACAGAAAGCTCTATTGGACAGAGCTGGACCAGACCAAGGGCAGGAACCATGGTGGTCTGAACCGCTGCCCTTATGAAGCAGAGCTGTGCACCTCAGCCAAACTTGTGACGAGGAGGGCGTTTAATGGGGACGACCCTCACCTCACTCCCTCAAGAGGGTCAGCTCCAGGAATGCTCTGAGCATACCAACCCCTCAGAGCCCAGAACACAGTGTCAGGAGGCCCAGAAAGGGGAAAGCGTCTCCACCCCAAGAGTCTAAGACCCATCACCCCCATTCTGTACTTCCTGTCAGCACAACTAACAGCGGAAAGTCCACTTCCTTGGCTGGGGTACGCCTCCAACCCTGAGAGGCCACTCACACCCAGACTCACATCCAGACTCATGACACACGCCAACTCAGTTCATCTGAAAATGTCTGTGTTAGCCGGCCATCTGGGCCCTGAGTGGGCCTGAAGGACATCCACCACCCACCAGCTCCCTCTCACCTTCTATCACCCGGCCCGGGTCCCTGTCTCACACCTCCGATCCTGTACACATAACTGGGCAGAGACCCAGCCAGGGCACTCGAAACTCAGAGCCAAGACATACTTTCTCCCTAGTGCCTTCTAAAAAAGCTAGAAGGCCAGAAAACAATTCCCACCCACCAGATCTAACTACCTTCTCAGTTCAGTGATGGATACTTGCTCCACGTCTGGAAAACTAAAACCTCTTTGTGGTGATTTTCCCAAAGAATCAGTCAGCCCCAGTGGGAAGTCTCTCCCTCTCTGTAAACTGAAAATGTGCTTGCAACTTTTTCAAAAATATTTTTATTATTTTTATTTGGCTTCACGGGTCTTTAGTCAGAGCATATGGAATCTAGTTCCCTGACCAGGGACCGAACCCAGGCCCCCTGCATTGGGAGCGTGGAGTCTTAGCCACTGGACTGCCAGGAAAACCCCTGTGCTGGCAACTTTTAAAAGATGGTTTTTCCTGCTTCTCCTTACCAAGGTGTCAAAAATCATAGGATCTGATCTCAGGCCAGCACCCTTTATAAAGGATTCTGCAAAGTCAGCTTGGAGACCATGAGGGAATGAGACAGCAGGGCCATAACATCTGGAAATCCTAAAGTCTGGGAGACATACCTGCAGAAGGCACCTAGCGTGAGGAGAACCCCTAAATGCATGTCACCTGCATTGAAACAAATTAGACTGTTGAAACTGCAGGGAAATCCCAAAAATGTGAAATCACCCAGGGATGACAAATAGAAATTAAAATATACATATTACGCTAACTTCAGATCTGTAAAATGTTACTGATACTTCCTTTAATGTAAGTGTTAAATGTTAGCATTGATTTTAGTCAAGATAAAATATTTATCAGGCATTGGATATGTCACTCAGTCTTCCTAAACTAACTTTTTTTATTAAAGGTCTTCAACCATAAAAACCTCACATTGTTTTCCAGAAACCTGACCCTCAGGATTGGGAAGAAAATTGTGCCAAACCAGGAGAAATATGAGAATGAAACTCTGGGAACTTCCCTGGCAGTCCAGTGGTTAAGACTTTGCCTTCCAATGCAGCGTTGGGGGGAGCCAAAATCCCACATGCCTCTTAGCCAAAAAACCAAAACAGAAACAATATTGTAGCAAATTCAATAAAAACTTTAAAAATGGTCAACACCAAAAAAATCTTTAAAAAAAAAACAAACTTGGAACTAAGAAGTAACGGAGGTGGTAAGAGGGGACCCTTAGGGGAACAAAAGAAAGAGAATAAAAAAGACATGGTCCCCACAAGATGCAGTGAATACGGTACGATGATATTTTTAAATATTACTTTTACTGGCTTCCCTTTACCCCTATAGCCCTACTTTAACCAGCCAAGGTTTTATGCTCATGCCTCAGTAAAAGGATGTGACGGCAAAACCCAGGGGGCAGGGCTTCCCTGGTAGCTCAGTGGTGGAGAATCCGGAGGATCCCACAAGCCGCAGAGCAGCTAAGCCTGTGCGCTACAACTACTGAGCCTGTGCCCTAGAGCCCAGGAAACACAGCTACTTCAGCCCACATGCCCCAGAGCCCATGCTTCACAAGAGAAGCCACCACAAAGGGAAGACCGGGCTCTGCAACTAGAAAAAAGCCCATGCGACAACGAAGACCCAGCACAGTCAAAAATAAATACATAAATTATTTAAAAAAAAAAAAGGGGCGGGGGGGGAATGGGAAACCAGTTCTGGCCTTTATGCTCCATTAGCCTAGACCCTTCACAAGACAGAAAGGATTCATGGCCTGGAGAGAAGTCGTGGGAAAGATGTCTTGGTAAAGCCAGGCCTCCCGTTGGCATGACCACCAGCACCACCTGCAGACACAAGCCAGAGGGAAGCCCAGAGACAGAAAAAAACCCAGAGAAGGTTTTGAGATCTGACCACAAGGGGGCCCTACCACCCAACTAGGGGTAGATCCTAAGATAGAGGACAGGGAGAGGAAGTGACTCAGAGACCAGCTTATTTTGGAGCCAGCTGAAACCCTGGACAGCGTCATGCTTTCTCACGCTATTCTGGGGCCTGGAACAGGCAGAATAATTCCCACGTGTCCAAGAGTGACCGACAGGTAGCAGAGACACATCAGACCTAATGAGGTCACACAACCAGGAACCAGGCAGCATACATCCCAGTGGACACTTGGGTGGCCATTTAATATTGGATTGGCCAAAAGGTTCATTTGGGTTCTTCCATAACATCTTACAGAAAAACCCAAACAAACTTTTTGGCCAACCCAATAACAAGGGCCACTTCCTCCAGGGCTTTAGTAAATATGTATGGGACAGCCCTCAGAGTTCAGGCAACCCTTGGAGAAAGGAAGAGCAACTCCATCAACGGACTGAAACTCAGCGTCCACCACTCCAGTTAAATAGGGCCTGGCTCCACACAGAAAGGTTTCCCAGGTAGTTCAGTAGGAAAGAATTCACCTACCAAGGAGGAGACTCAGGTTCAATCCCTGGGTCAGGAAAATCCCCTGGAGAAGGAAATGGCAACCCACTCCAGTATATTCTTGCCTGGGAAAGCACACGGACTGAGCAGCCTGGCAGGCTACAGTCCATGGAGTCGCAGAGTCAGACACAACTTAGCAACTAAGCAGCGGCCACATAGAAATGTAGCCATATTACAAAAAAACAATGTTAGTTTCCTGTATTATCTGAGTTGGTAGACTAAGAGAATACCTCTGTTTGAGAACAATGGGAGGAGAGAAGTTGAAAACTAGCAAATTTTTGGTAGTAAACTAGATAGATGATGCCACCGTTCATAGACGTGGGGATTAAAGGAAGGGGAGCAAATGGAATGGAAAATGGTAAGTTTAAAGGTTTAGACACCCTCAGATGGAGGTACTGATGTGATGTCCAAGGGTATGTCAGGAGGCAGTTGGACACCATGACTGGTGCTCAGGAGTGAGTACACATTCGGGCATCATCAGCCCATACAAGTAATAGCTGATGGATGAGCGGGAGAGCGGATGAGCTCAGGCTCTCACTACATGCCAAGTGCCACTGAGAGCTTTTTGTTTATATGAACTTTTCTTTTTTCACCGTGCCACATGGCTTACGGGATCTTAGTTCCCCAATGAGGGATTGGACCCACACCCTCGGCAGTGAAAGCATGGAGTCCTGACCACTGGACTGCCTGAGAATTTCCTGTACGAAATCTGGTCCTCAAATCAACTCTGTGAGGAAGCAGATACTACTATGCCCATTTTTTTTAATATCTTTTTGACATGCGCACACTGCTCTATTTTTATTTTTATTTAATATCTTTTTGACATGCGCACACTGCTCTATTTATTTTTATTTATTTTTATTGAATATCTTTTTGACATGCGCACTGCTCTATTTATTTATTTATTTTTATTTAATATCTTTTTGACATGTGCACACTGCTCTATTTATTTTTATTTATTTTTATTTAATATCTTTTTGACATGCGCACACTGCTCTATTTATTTATTTATTTCTGGCTGCGCCAGGTCTTCGTTGCTACACACAGGTTTTCCCGAGTTGTGGTGCAGTGGCTTCTCCTGTTGCGGAGTCCAGGCTCCAGGGGCAGGGGCTTCAACAGCTGCAGCACACGGGCTCAGCCATCATGACTTGTGGGCTCGAGGGCCCATGGGCTTCAGTAGTCGTGGCCCACAGGCTTAGTTGCTCCGCAGCATATGGGATCTTCCCGGACCAGGGATCAAACCCGTTGTCCCCTGTATTGTCAGGCAGATTCTTATCCACTATGCCACCAGGGAAGTCCCCCATTTTTTGTTAACATATGAAGATACAGATGTAAAAGTTGCAGGGCTTGCTGCTAATAACCAGAGGAATCAGAAAGTTATCTCAGGAGATCTACAGTATACAATCTGCAAGAATAACAACCACGGTGCTATAAGCTCTCTGAAAACTGAGGCTGAAGGAACACCAGAGGAAAGGGGGAATGAGAAGGAGGTAGCAGGGAGTAAAGGAGGAAAGTATAATCACACAATCTGCAGGAGGTATTAATTTTGTAAGAGGTCAGGTAATCGAGTATGACCACAAAGGCCCACTGGAGCAAGCAAGCAGGAGAGGATGCTGAGTGGGTACGGGCGGTTTCCAGCCGTCTGCAGCATAGACGGGGAGGTGGGGAGACAGTGTGCACAACTCTTCCAAGAGAACTGTGAAAAGAAGGGAGCTAAGAGATTTAAAGATTTATGGGTTTTTTTAAGGGAAAGAATTGGGAGACTTATATGTCAAAGGGAAAGTCGGCAGATATCATATAACATCCCTTATATGTGAAATGAACTTACTTGCAAAACAGAAAGAGACTCACAGACATGAACTTGCTGGATGGCAGGGGGAGAATGAAGGGAAGGGGAAGTTAGGGGAGTTGGGATGGACAGGTACACACCGCTATATTTAAAATGGATCACCAACAAGCACCTACTATATAGCACAGGGAACTCTCCTCAATGTTATGGGGCAGCCTGGATGGAGGGGACTTTGGGGGAGAATGGATACATTATATATATGGCTGAGTCCCTTCACTGTTCACCTGAAACTATCACAACACTATTAATCGGCTATATTCCAATACAAAATAAAAAGTTTTAAAAATAAATAAAATGGATAACTAACAAGGACCTACTGTACAGCACACGGAACTCTGCTCAATGTCATGTGGCAACCTGGATGGGAAGGGAGTTTGGGGGTAAAATGGATACATGTGTATGTATGGCTGAGTTCCTGTGCTGTCCTGAAACTACCACAACATTGTTAATTGGCTATACCCCAATACAAAATAAAAAGTTAAAGAAAAAGACAGGACTCCACCCAGGGACAGTGACTATGAATGTGACGAGGAAGAATACTGAATGGAAACACTTTCAAGCCCTGATTTCCAACCTCAGACCAGTCCTTGAAGCTGCCTGCTGTCCGTCCACAGTTCATACACAGCTCTCCCACTCCACTGGCCCATACTAGCTAGTTCTCAAAGGGTCATCCCTAGACCAGCAGCCTCAGCATCACCCAGAACCTTCTTAGAAACTCAGATTCTCAGGCCCACCCAGCCCTCCAGAAGCAGAAACTCTGGATGGGGCTTGAACAGACTCTGTAGGTGATTCTGATACACACTCAAGGTTAAGTGCCCCGAGATGACTAGTGCATCAACCTCGACCTCTCTAAATTTCCACCCCTTCCTCCATCCTCTCTTAGCTGACCTTGCTGCCTAACTCACTGAGGAAGAGAGGCCATCTGATTCCACCACACCCATCCATCCCTGTGCCTTGGTGCCCATACTGTGCTTCTCGTTTCTCAGTCTCGGTGCACCTCAGTGCCCTGACCAAAGCCAAGCTCACATTCTGCATGAGATCCCATCCGCTCTTACCTCATCAACAAGCTTGCTCCACTAATCTCTCTCCCGCATCATCTCACTCTACTGGCTTTTTCCCATCAACATATAAATGTACAACTATTTTTCCCACTTAAAAAATTGTCTTTGTAACTGAACAGGACCCTATGGGGCCCTCCCAGCACAGAGCCGCCTATATCCTCTGCCTTTCTCTTATTTGTAGAAGGCCTTCCCAAAGAACAGATTCAATCAGAGAAGTGAGAAAATGCAGAATGAAAGGAAAACAGTCAAGCAAGACAATAAGAGTTTATCTATTAAACTAAATCAAGGGGGGCTTCCCTGGTGGCCCAGTGGTTAAGACTCTGTGCTCCCAATGCAGGGGGCCCTGCTTCAGTCCCTGGCCAGGGAACTAGATCCCACACATGGCAACAAAGACCCCCGCACGCCAAAGCTAAGACGTGGCACAGCCAAATACCTTTTTCAAAAATAAATAAATAAATAAACCAACTCCCGAACTTTAGTTCCTCCTCAGGGCCATGGATAATATTCTGAGCCATATCCTTTAGGCTATTCTGCAGATACTGAAACCCTCGCCACGTGGAAGAAGTTAACTACACACTGACCACAAACACTTAGAGCCCAGAGAGTTGGAACCGAAACTGTGCAACTCAGACTGGGACTTGAACCCACAGTCTTTTAACTGAGGTCACACACCTGGTCTCAGGACTTAATGAAATGCAGGTTATTGATGTCTCATCACAAAAAGAATTCAGTGAGATTTAAAGTGGACTTAGAACACCCTCCACAGACAGAGTGCAGGCCATCTCGGAAGGTGAGAGTGGCCCCAGCGTATGGGGTTGTCCGTTTTCACAAGGGCGGGTAATTTCATAAGCTAATGAGTGGGAGGAGTATTCTAGCTCTTTGGAGGAAGAGGTGGGAATTTCCAGGAATTAGGCTACCACCCACTTTGACCTTTAGGGTTAGCTCAGAATGGTCAACGGAGAAGGCAATGGCAAGCCACTCCAGTACTATTGCCTAGAAAATCCCATGGATAGAGGAGCCTGGTAGGCTGCAGTCCGTGGGGTCGCTAAGGGTCAGGCACGACTGAGCGACTTCACTTTCACTTTTCACTTTCACACATTGGAGAAGGAAATGGCAACCCACTCCAGTGTTCTTGCCTGGAGAATCCCAGGGACGAGGGAGCCTGTTGGGCTTCCGTCATGGGGTCGCACAGAGTCGGACATGACTGAAGTGACTCAGCAGCAGCAGCAGAATGGTCAAGGTGCTGGAGGGTGTGTCGTTTAGATGCCAAGGTATAATACTGAGCATATAACGAAGCTCATTTGCCATCACTTCATGGCAAACCAGGTGGGAAAACAATGAAAACAGTGAGAGACTTAATTTTCCTGGGCTCCAAAATCACTGCAGATGGTTATTGCAGCCATGAAATTAAAAGATGCTTGCTCCTTGGAAGCTATGACCAACCTAGACAGCATATTAAAAAGCAGAGACATTACTTTGCCAACAAAGGTCTGTCTAGTCAAAACTATGGCTTTTCCAGTAGTCATGTATGGATGTGAGAGTTGGACTATAAAGAAAGTTGAGTGCCAAAGAATTGAGGCTTTTGATCTAAGGTGTTGGAGAAGGCTCTTGAGAGTCCCTTGGACTGCAAGGAGATCCAACCAGTCAATCCTAAAGGAAATCAGTCCTGAATATTCATTGGAAGGACTGATGCAGAAACTGAAACTCCAACACTTTGGCCTCCTGATGCGAAGAACTGACTCACTGAAAAAGATCCTGATGCTGGGAAAGACTGAAGGCGGGAGGAGAGGGGGTGACAGAGGATGAGATGGTTGGATGGCATCACCAACTCGATGGACATGAGTCAGAGTAAGCTCCGGGAGTTGGTGATGGACAGGGACGCCTGGTGAGCTGCAGTCCATGAAGTCGCAAAGTGTTGTACACAACTGAGCAACTGAACTGGGCTGAACTGAATGAGGCTCAAGGTCCACTGGAAGTTGAATCTTCTGCCATCTTGGACCTAGATGTTTCTAACCAGTTTGTCATGGTGGCTCAGTGGTAAAGAATCTGCCTGCCAAAGAAGGAGACACGGGTTCAGTCCCTGGGTTGGGAAGATCCCCTGGAGAAGGAAATGGCAACCCACTCCAATATTCTTGCCTGGGATATCCCATGGACAGAGGAGCCTGGCAGGCTACAGTCCACGGGGTCGCAAAGGAGTTGGACACGACTTAGCGACTAAACAGTAATTCTCTAAAACCATTTAATGTCAGAGATGTCAACGACAAACTGGCACTTGCCAAAGGCATTTGCCATCTGCCTCTGCAGGGATTGAATCCTGTGCTGTTCAGCAGTTGATCTTCGACGTGCCCTGAAGGAAGTTCAGGGTGGAAAACAGGAACTAGATACTTTGTGTTCCAGGAAAACTGGCAGAACAGGTCCTTAGATAGCTAGATATTTTCAGGAACTGATTTTATGAGCTCAATCCTTGCATCTCCTCCTATCTAGAAAAGCACTAAATCCCCTCACGGTGACATCAGCTCTTCATGGCTAGCAGAAAACTTCTGCAAAGAAAGGGCTTGATTGTATGAACTCCCCCTTCACCAAAACCACATATACTGACCTCCCCACCACCTAACCTCAGTGGAGCAGTTTCTCAGAGCTATCTGAGGTGCAGCATCTTAGGCTGCAGTTCTCATTTTGCCCCCAATAAATCGTGACTCTCACATTGTGTATCTTTTTTAAGTCGACAGAGAGCTCCAGGATTCAGTCCTTCCACATCTTTTCTTTCCTGTTTATATTTGCTCCCTTGGTGATTTCTTTTAATCTCATAGCTTTAAATAACATCCGTATGCTGATGACTCTCAATTGTATATCTCCAACCCAGATCTTGCCAAACATGTAAATCCAACCTCTTGGTGTCTTGACACGCCTAATAGACATCTCAAACTTAATACGTGTTAAATCAAGTTCCTGATCTTCCCCTCACTCCCAAATCTGCTCCTTCTGTGATGTGTGTGTGCACACGTGCACGTGTGCACTCAGCGGCCCAGTCTTGTCGACTCTCTGCGATCCCATGGACTGTAGCCTGCCAGGCTCCTCTGTCCAAGGAATTTCCCATGCAAGAATACTGGAGTGGGTTGCCATTTCCCACTCCAGGGAGCTTCCCAATTCAGGAATTAAAACCTGTGTCTACTCTATTGGCAGGCAGATTCTTTACCACTGAGCCACCTAGAACAAAATCTGACTACATGTTGGATCTTTCTTTTACTTTAATCTTTGCTTCCTGTTGTTTTTGTTCACTAACAGGATACTGTCTGTACATAATGGCCTGTCATAGGGAACCCTCCCTTCTGCCTGAAAATTAAACCAAAGTGCCTTTGTTTAGGAAAACATCCTGATCTTGTTCACCTGTGAATGGCTATAAGAAAGAATAAATTAACACATTTCCTTCCCTCTATTACCCAAGACTGGCCATTCCAGGAGATATTTGCAAGACTTATGGCCTTTTGGGGCTTTCTAGGTGGCTCAGTGGTAAAGGATCTGCCTGCCAATGCAGGGGACTTGGGTTTGATCCCTGGATTGGGAAGATCCCAGCCTGGCAGGCTACAGTCCATGGGGTCACAAAGAGGTGGACACGACTGAGCAATTTCACTTCACTTCACTTCTTGGAGGAGGAAATGGCATCCACTCCAGAATTCTTGTCTGGGAAATCCCATGGACAGAGGAGCCTGGTGGGCTACAGTCCATGGAGTCACAAAAGAGTTGGACACGACTGAGCATACACACACGGCCTTTTTAAATACTTTACTTCCTCATCTCCTCCCCCTCTCTGTTCTATAAAAGACATCCAGACCCCAATAAGATGGTTTTTTTGAGACACTAGTCTGCCATCTTCCCTGCCAACTTTCCGAATAATGTCTCTATTCCTTGCCTCAGCACCTTGTCTCCCAATTTACTGGCCTGCTGTGCATGGAGCACAGAGAGCTAGGACTCAGTTAAACTTTCACAGCCTATATATCCTCAGTTAATGGTCAGGCCAAAAATTCCTCCCTTTTTCTCATGCCACCCAATCCATCAGGAAACCCTATTGGCTCCGTATTCAAAACATCCAGTATCCAACTGCCTCGCACCTCCTCTCCTGTTACCACACTAAGCAGAGCCACCATCACCTCCCATGGGATGCCTGCAGTGACCTACTTGGTCTCCTGCTTCTACTCTGGCTCTCTTCAGATCTGTCCTTCATTCACTGTGGGGTCCTATACCAGGGTCACAGATGCAAGACCTTGAAGCAAGGCCATCTATGGAACTAACTGAACCCAGTTGTAACCATTGCCAAAAGCCCCCCAGTCCTTACAGGCAGCTTCCTGACCCCAAATTAAGCAAAAATACTAACCCTAACCAATCACCTAATGCCAGCTTTCCAGCAGGAATTTTTTGTCTTGAGGCTATAAAAATTGGCTGCTAACCCACAAAAACTGTCGACTCTCCCTGACCTGTCAGAAGGTCGGCCCGCTGCACTTGAAGCACCCTAAACTCACTCCCTTCTGAAATACTCTGTGTCTGGAACTTCTTTTCCAACCCAGGCTCAGACTGCCATGACAGACAGAGGTTTTAGGGACTCTGTTAAAGCAAGAACCAGATCTATGTCCCTCCTCTGTTCAATGACTCCTATCTCAGAGGAAAAGTTTGGTTCAGTTCAGTTCGTGTCCGACTCTTTGAGACACTAAGGACTGCAGCACACCAGGCTTCCCTGTCCATCACCAGAGCTTACTCAAACTCATATCCATCAAGTCGGTGAAGCCATCCAACCATCTCATCCTCTGTCATCCCCTTCTCCTCCTGCCTTCAGACTTTGCCAGCATCAGGCTCTTTCCCAATGAGTCAGTTCTTTGCATCAGGTGGCCCTAGTATTGGAGTTTCAGCTTCAGCATCAGTCCATCCAATGAATATTCAGGACTGATTTCCTTTAGGATTGACTGCTTTGATCTCCTTGCAGTCCAAGGGACTCTCAAGAGTCTTTTGCAACATCACAGTTCAAAAGCCTCAATTCTTTGGCACTCAGCTTTCTTTATAGTCCAACTCTCACATCCAAACATGACTACTAGAAATCTTTCCAGTAACAGTTAAAGTCACTGAACTGCTCTTAGGATCCAACAAGGGTGTTCCCTTATCTCTTTGACTTCGTCTTCCACTCTGTAGCTCATCCTCTTTCACTCCAACCACACTGATCTTCATTCTCTTTCTCAAAGGTGGCCTGTCTCAGGACATTTGCATTACTGTTCCCTCTGTCTCGAATACTCTCTGCCTAGACATTCAGATGGCTCACTCCCTTAGCTCCTTTGGGTTATCCAAAGTCACTTTATCATTGGGACCATCTCTGATATCACCTGACACACTGTATCATCCTCCCTGGTTTATTTGCCTCTATCCAATACTATATATTTTACTTATTTCCTTATTTGCTTATTGTCTTCTACTTCTACTAAAATGTAAGCTCCTTAAAGGCAAGGACTTTGCCTGTTTTGTTCACTGCTGTATTCCCACTTCCAAGAAGATAACCCAGCATGTCCAGTAGCTATCCATAAAATGCAATGGAATGAGGGTCCTAAGGTAAACAGATAGACAGTCCCTGGAGAAAGAGACCTAGGCATGGCTTTCTTGACAGAAGAGAAGCCAATTTTTGTCCAAAGCGGTTTTGTCATCTAAGCCTGGCCTCAGTGGCAGCTCTTGAACAGGTCTCAGTGATCAATGACCTTAAGTGAAGGGAAAGAATGCAGAAATAAAGGAAAACAAGTCAAGAAACAATTGCTCAGTTAAGTAACAGTAAACAATAGTTTAATAAAAAGAGTCCGAGTTCTTCCTCAAGGGATATACATAAGAATCTGATGTCAATCTTTTCGTTCAGCTGGATCCAAAGTCCTCACCAAGGTAGAGGATAACTATCTGCTGAGACCCTAGACAGGGCCTAGGTCTAGGGAATGATGCTGACCATTTCCAACACTCTGACTTCAATCAACTAAGGCTCTCTGTTAAAAAACAGAGATATCACTTTGCCAACAAATTTCATCTAGTCAAAGCTATGGTTTTCCTAGTAGTCATGTACGGATGTGATAGTTGGACTATAAAGAAAACTGAGCACCAAAGAATTGATGCTTTTGAACTGTGGTGTTGGAGAAGACTCTTGAGTCCCTTGGACCGCAAGGAAATCCAACCAGTCAATCCTGAAGGAAATCAGTCCTGACTATTCATTGGAAGGACTGATGCTGAAGCTGAAACTCCAATACTTTGGCCACCCAATGTGAAGAACTGACTCATTGAAAAAGAGCCTGATGCTGGGAATGACTGAAGGCAGGAGGAGAAGGGAACAACAGAGGATGAGATGGCATCACCGACTCAATGGACATGAGGCTGAGCAAGCTCCGGGAGCTGGTGAATGACAGGGAAGCCTGGTGTGCTGCAGTCCACCAGGTCGCAAAGAGTCAGTGACTGAGGGATTGAACCAAACTGAAGGCTCTCTTGTTAACCTTTGATCCAATTCTATGTGGAATTCTATCCAATTCTGCTTAAGCCCCTTCATGAATATGCATATACTGCTCAATCCCTCATGAATATGCATGTACCCTTAGCTTAAAACTTCCCCAATTTTGCTGTTCAGGGAGACACTGCTTGGGGAAAGATCCCATCTACTCTCCTTACTTGCTGCAAGTAATAAATTCTTCCTTCTGCTGATCTTTTGACTTGGTTGTGTCTTTTGGCTTGACACCCACCAAAAGGGGGACCCGGTTTGGGGGTAACAATAAGGAAACAAAAGAGCTGCGATCTGGAAGATATTTGTCTTGCACAAGAGGGACACAGCTCTCACCGCTCCTGGAGCAGAGGTAAGAATGAATTCAGCTATGTTTGTAGGCAGAACTTTAAGGATTTCCCTCCTGATTGCCTCTAGTTCCTCAGGGAAATAGAAGACAAGGAGGGGCTTGGGAGAGTGGTAATGGACAAATGCCACCTGTAGAGAATAAGAGAAGAAGCTAAGGACACTTGAAAGGACTGATGGTCCAGGTGAAATTGAAAACCTTGGACTTTCCTTGGCACCAATCTACCTGGCCATGTGGTTTTCTTCACAGTGGAGGAAAGGGTGGAAAGTTATATACAAAGAATGGAAGTAACAAAAAATTAAGTTTCCTTTGGCTTTTTCTTGAAAGACAAAAAGAGAATCTCTTCTACTGACCCAGTGTCACCGTTTACCCACTTCAGGAAACACCACCAATCACTCGTCTCATGTTAGTAAAACAAGCAGAGAGTGTCTTAAAGAGTAGAGAAGAAGGGAAGAGGCAGAACAACTGGCCCTCTTCCAGTCGGGTGGCAAGGAGCTGAACAGTTAGCCTTCCCTAAAAACTGAAAGTTGATACGTATGCCCTGGGGTTCAAGGCTGAGCCTTCTCCCCGTGACCCTTCCTCTTTCCCAATACCTTCCAGCTGTCCCGTCGTGTCACATTCAGGTCCACTTCAGGTGCTCCAACCACCCCCTCCAAGCTCGTGTGCCTTTTCTCCACGTGGTTCTCTGTATATGTCGGTCGCCTGGGAGATTCTGGTCGGGCGGGGCTCTGATGACGTCACAATAGGAACAAGCCAATCGCCGTGACGCGTCTCAGTGACGCGAGACGCGAGGTGTGGCTTTGCCGGCCCCGCCGCAATGAGGCGGCGGCCCGCTGGGTGGCGCCGATTTCCCGGGGAGGTCCTCTCTGGGCCCCCGGCGGAGGTGGGGTAGAGGCGGGCAAGAGCCGAGGCCAGGGAGCCCTCTGCGTCAGCGGCTGTTCCCTGCGCCGCTCCAGTACCAGCCGGGACTCACCCGTAGCTCCATGCTTGTGCCCGGCTCGACTCATCCATCCTCGGAGAATAGTCAGGTACGTGCCACCTGTCGGAGACTGGGGAGGTGGGGTACGGAGGGCAGTGCCGTCTGAGGCTCCGAAAGTGAGGTGTCAACGACCGCCTGGGCAAAATGGGCACTGGAAATGTAGGGCAAGTGCCAGCTGCGCTGAGGATCTCCAGCTGTGGGTGCAATTGTGTGTGTGAGCCGACAGCTCAGGGTGCCAGGGAAAGCCATCTGTGTGCTGATCAGTGTGTTCTAAGGAAACGCTGCTTGGGCAGGACCGTATCTCCGAGCCCTGTGTGGGATGTGGCGGAGAGTGATGCCTGGACCCTGACAACCCCCTCCCCACGTGTGCGTGACAGCTTTCTTACTCCCTCCTCTCAGAGCTCCTGGGGGCTTGTCTCTGGTCTGTTTGCCAAAGAGGGTAGGGGTGGGGGGGAGGGTAGTAGTTAAGTGGAAGTGGGGTAGATTTTCCACCAATCCCAAACCAGAAAGAGGCATCTTTGAAATTCTCACCAATCCCAAACCAGAATCAGGCACGCAATGCTCCAAGGCAAGTAACTTATACTCAAAAGCCTAAGGAATTCCTGGCCAACCCATTCTGGCTGTCCTCTGAGAAGGAGCATCTACCTCCTGACCTACCCGCTCTTAGAATGGGACTGAGCTGGAGATCCTGCCCATGCTCATCTCCCCAGGCACAGGCAGGAGAAGGTCCCCAGAGTCCGACATGTACAGTGGAGGAAAGGAGAGCTGGTTGGGCTGGGGTTGGAGCAGCCACCATTCCTTTGATGCTGTAGATGATGCCAGACTAGAGTCGGAATGAGGACTGGAATGAGGGCTGGGGACGAGGGCGTCCTCTGAAGTGCATCGTCAGGACCTGAGCTGAGTCAGTAGTCTCTGCTGAGACAGGGTGGAGGCACCATCCCGGGTACTCCCAGTCCCCAGGGAGAGCCATCGAGAAACAGGAGAAACAGACTGGGAGCTGACAAGAGCACCAAGGTCCGAGAGATTAAGAATCCTGCACCTTCCTCCTGTGACCCTGCCCAGCCAGCCCAGCTCTGTAGGCTCGGGATCCTGAACACTCCTCCAGGTAGAGTGGAACCACTCCAGAGCAGCCAGGCTTGCTCCTGGTAGCCTGGGGGAAAAGCTACACTTGCTATATTTTTCTAGGTAGGGAAGGAAAGAGCCCAAGTGGCCCTGGCCTTTCTCTGATGGGTGGACAGCACATCTGGGAATAGGGCACGCCTCATTTGCCTTGCCAGCTATGGGACACAGATCAGCTCAGAAAACCGTGGCAGTTTTCTGACATGAGAACGGAGCACTCCCATGGGGTGGCCTGGAGGAACCTTTTCTCCCTAGCAAGGTTCACCCAACAAATGCTACCACTCTTTATAAGTGGAAGTATTCGATATAGTAGTGATGATCATTTATTAAACTCTTACTATGTGCCAGGAAATTAACAAGCATTATTTAATCCTTACCTCCATGAGGTATATCATTATTATTACTCCTGTTTTAAGGCTAAGGTTTGGACCGCTTAAATGACTGCTTAAATGTCTCCGAGGCAGTAAAAGGGAAAGACTTGGAATACAAGTCCAAGCCTAGAAGTCCATTATAAAAGAGTTTGAACCGGAAGCCCAAGAGAGGTCCCTTCTGCCTCTCCCTGCCTCTGTGTCCTTGAGCAAGCTGCTGTCTGCCTCCAGGTCCCCTCCATCTCAAAGCCAAAGGAAGTGGACTGGGGCTTCTTCCTCTTCTCTAGTTCTGTGACTGACACCTCCTTCTCCATATTTTTGCCTAATTCCACCCCCATCCCTCTACCGTCTTTCCAGTTCTGCTTCCCCTTGAATCCCCCTTCTGTTCCATTTCAAAATGCTCCCTGCAAACAGTCTCCTAGGATCTCCTTGCCTGGCACCCACCTCGAGAGGGAGGGCCTGCCACTGCCCCTTTAATTCTCCCTGGGCTCAGAATGCCAGCGAGTGGAGCTAGCCATCTCCATGAGGTCAGATAAGATACTATATATATCGAGTCAGTAACCTGAGCCCCGGATTACCCGGCCCAAGTCAGACTCCTGCTTCTGGGCTCGCCACTGCGCTCCCTGCCCTGCTGGGGAAGGAGAAGCCCCCCAGATCCTGCCCAGTGTCCCCGGACACAGGTCAGTAACTGCCCCTTTGGTATCCGAACTTCACAGGGCCGTTGTCCAGAGGGCCCTGGATTGACTGTCTGAGGGATCCCTGTCTGTTTGGGGGAGCATGTGAGAGGCCACCCCACCAGGCCTGGGAGGTGCTATGGGCAAGACCAAGGGGCAGGACCAAGGGCTGGGAGGCCAGGAGGAGGAAGCTGAAGCCCTGGAGAGGGAAGGAGCCTGGGGCTCTCCCCTGGGGTGGGGGTTCCAGGAGAGTGCCTAGGATAGTCATGGCTGGAAAACAGAATTTAAGGATTCCAATACTGCCTGGGGGCCCCATATCTTTGCCTGTTCTTGGAGGTATAGAGATACCCACCCCCTCCCAACCCAAATGAAGGAGAACCCTGAAGAGACACTGCCTTAAGCCCACCCACCTCTTCTCCTCCAGGCAGAATTCTGGCTTTAATCTCCAGTCTCTATCTTACCTCTTCTGCCCCCTCCCAGCCCTTGAGTAACTGTTGGGATCTAGAGAAACTGAGAGGGACCCAATCCCCTTGATGACCCCCGGCCAAGGGGTATCAGGCACTAAACTGGTGGGTCAGAGCCGCTAGAGGCAGGCTGAGGCTCCCGGGCATCTGAGAGCAATAAACAGAACTCCTGAACTATGAGAGCACAAATATCCCCCACCCCAACCTCCCCTTCCACCTACATCTTCCACTCCTGCCAGGACATCCCTCGACCCAGGGGATGACGCTTGAGTCTAGGCAGTGTCCCAGCAGCCGGGCTTGTGGGTGGGAAAGTGTGGATGGAGACAGGGCCCCTCTGTCCGCCCGCTCTACCCTTCAAGGTCAGCCGCCTCAGTCACTGTCTCATTCCGATGGTGTCAGCAAGCAGCTTTGGGAAGCTCTGAGGTCACCACTGTGACGGTTCCCAACCACCTGTGGGACTGGCTGGGATTCCCTACTCACCTGCCCCAGACACAGATAGGAGGAAAGGGACTGAACCCCGCTGAGGCATATGTCTGAAGCCCAGCTAGGGGCTTTCTATCCAGGCAGTGGCAAGCTGGCGTGCCTTCACCCCAGACAGGACAGCGGATCTGGGCAGAGAGGGGCCGTGAAGGCTACTGGGACGTTGGGCATCACCCATCCCATACCCTGGGGGCCAAGAGTGCCTGGCATTCCTGGGGAGCAAGTCCCTCCCCTGGTTGGGCAGGTTAGGGAGCCCTTCACGTGAACAGCAGGAAATGACAGTGGCTGACGTAATGGGATGGTGGCCCCAGGAAGATAGGATTCATATTAAGCCCTGACTCACCTAGTCTGTGTACCCTGGGGAGTGGGCCAAGCTGCCGCAAGGGTAGGAGGTGGGGGACATGCAGGAGCTTGGCATCACGGGTGAAATGGAGGCCTCCTGGACCATCTCTCGGCAGATCAGCATTGTTCCAGGGCTCAGGTTGCGCCTGGCTTCGCTTTCATTTGCCTGCAGTGGAAACTCGAAGGGCAGCTTCTTTGGGAGTCTGTACCTGCCATGCTGTTTTGCCTAGACAGTGGACACCTGGACCCCCTTACCCCATGCTGCAGGCCCCCCACCCTGTGCCAGCTCAGGGAAAGGCCAGGGAAGAGAGAAGGGGGCAGCGGGTTGGCTTCAAGGTAGGTGTTAGCAGACAGAACCCAGGTAGGTCCCAGGACCAGTGTGACCCCGGAGGATCTACACCACCTCTCCAAACCCTAGTTTCCTCATCTGCACACGGGCATAATAATAGCACCTGTTGCTTAGGGCAGTCATGAGGATTAAGTGAGTGATTAATATGCAGTGTCCCAGAAGTCTTAGTGCTGATTTAAGCTTTAATAACTTCAGAAATATGAATGGTAAATGCTTCACTTGACTTTCACTATTTAAATTTCTTGTCTATTTGAATGAAAGTATTTTGAATTTCAATTTAATGTTTAAAAAAATTAAAACTTCAAATGATGTTTGTAAGCCAGGGGCATTGGGAAGGCTGTCTCAGTGTTGGACTTTGGGCTGCTGAAAAATGACAAGCTGCCTAAGAAGTACCCAGTGGGATGCCTGGTCCAGGGGTGCTCTGTACCTGCTGGCAGGGCGATGGCCAACTGGTTCCCTTCTCCTTTCAGGAGGAGGAGTGCCTCCACACCTCCCAAGAAGGGGAAACTGAGTAAAGCGGAGAGGGAAGCAAGGGAAGCCTGGCAGAACAGGAAAGAGCCAAGGGCCCTGGTGAGCCTGCATGGACAAGGAGGCTGGCAGGAAGGCTGCCCCACTGTCCGAGGTAGTGGGCACCTGGGGAGGTGCTGCCTGGAACCGCATGCCTGTACTTGCCAGCTCTGGGTAAACAGTGAAAGGAGTTGGGCAGCAGGGGCCCCACGCTGGGCAGGGAGGGGCACGGGGGATCACAGCCAATCGGCTGGCCTCCCACTGTCCCATGAAAGGGCCATTCAGTTCAGGCCGTTCCTTTGGCAACGAGGAGACTCGCGGCCATGTGAGTGCCCGTCCTGTCCCTGTCTTGTGCAGCAGAGCTATAGCCAGGGCCCCGGCCAGCTCTCCCGCCCAGGGTGCCTCCTGCAGCCTCCAGGGACAGCCACACCAGGTAACTGGAGGGGCACCAACCCAAGCTGTCTGCTCACCTGCAAGGTGCTGGCACTGTCCTCAAAAGCGAAACTAGGGGTTGGGGGAGGAGACAGGCATGCTCCAGGCCTCAACCGCCGTGGGGACCCTCTCCCCAGACAGAGGAACTCTCTGCCAGATGCCAGCACTGACAAGACAGCTTCCAGGGAGCTGTTAGTGGTGGGGAGGCCTGTCAGCTGTCTGACAGATTGAAGCAGACAGGAAAGCAGGGTTTAGGAGCCCTCTGGCGAGTGGTGCAGCTCCACTCCCGACCCTGATCCTGCCCAGGGCAACCTGTGGGCCATCCCAGGGTCGTCTGTCCCTGTCCGCTGTACCTGTTTGGCCCCAGCACTTCTGCGTCAGCAGGGCCAGGAGAGGTCACAAGCTTGGGGCGCTGCCTGCAGAATACCAATTCCCCCGAGCTCGAGGGGAGGGGGAGGGGTAGAGAGACCCGTGGGGAGGAGGCAGGAGTTCAGGCCCTTGTGGGGGTGGGGGGCATATCTGATTGGCTGCTCAGTGTCCCAGAGCCCAGCTCCTGAGACCTGGAGTCTGTGACTTTGAATTATTGATAGAACTCTCCAAAGTGAAATAGAGCAGGACTGGTCCCACGCCCCCGCCCCGAGCCTCTGCCCGTCTCCGCCCTGGCCTCCTCAGCCATCACCTCTTCCTCACCTGGACCCCAGGAAGCTAAGCAGATGGGAGGGAAGCTTGTGGTTCCCCAGCCCTACACCAGGTCCTCCTCCCATTCTCTTTTCCTAGAAAGGGGTAAAAGTTGTGCTGGCTGTGGGAACATGGCTGGTTGAGGGAGCCCCCAGCCAGGCCAGGAGGGAATAAGGGTGGATGGTAATTTATAGGCCAGGCCTTTCTGATATCCGCCAGGACTGAAAATGGCTGGAGGTCTCTGGCAGAGCCTGGAAGTTCTGTCCTGGGGCCTATATGAAAAGTGCCACCTGCTCACCTTGTACCTCTGCAACCTATCCCATACCTTACATGGACTGAGTATCTAGAGTTCTCTGCCAGGCACTCAGCACTTGGGGCTTGGCACCAGGTCCCCTCTGCCCTAATGAGCTGGGCTACGGCCTAGGGCAGGCTGTAGGCTGCTGGAGCCACTGACTGCCAAACAGCTAGATTCTGCCCATGACCCACTCATCTCACTAGGAGCTGCGGGGAGAACCCCAATGCCCGGGGCTGCGGTCAGAGGCCGGCCCGGCCAGGAGACAGTCAGCCCCGACATTATTATAGGCCTACAAAGGGAGGAGCCGGGCTGCCTGGCAGGGCTGGGAGAGGAGATAATAACCACTGTCTTTGTTGAGAGCTTTCACATGTTATTATCTCATTTATTCCTCGCAACAACCGTGTGAGGTAGGAATCATAATGATGATTACTATACTGATTTTGCAGGTGAGGACTCTGGGGCTCAGAGAGATTCAATGACTAGGGCAGAATCACCCAGCTAGTCAGCCACAGGGCAAGACTCCTCTGACAGTCCTGGGTGGCTCTGCACCCCCACCACCCCAGGAGCCCCCAAGAGCCCCTGTTGACCCTCAAGGAAAATAAGATATCTTACCTACTCCTCCTTTGCCCTCCAGCTCCATTAGAGATAAAGCCTGCAGGTTTACGGTGATGGAGGGACTCTGGGGGTCACCACGTGAGCCTAAATTTGACAGGGGTGGTGAGTTGAGGTAAAGTGGGAAGGGCTGGAAACCTGGGAGACACGGACACCAGTCCTCGCTCTGCCATCCTATGGCCCTGGGCAAGTCAGTGGACTTTTCCACTTGTACAACAGAGAACATAAGATGGATGACCCTTCATCGAGTGGACACTCTCATATGCCCCGGGGGTGGGGTGGGGTGGATGTCCTAACCAGTCTAAATTGGCTAGAGCGTGCACTTGGACACAGCTGACTCCAAGTTCCTGAAAAACAGCTTGGGCAAACATCTTACTGTTTAGTCTGAGTAACAGTTGGAGGATGTTGCTACAAGTCCTTTGTAGCAACAATTAAAGCAAGCTTGACAGTGAGGGCCGGTGACAGGTGCAGTGCATATCTAACTGATGATCACCCTTGTTTCAGCAGAGGGGAAGTCTGGGCTAGATTCCCAAATCTGATGTCCCCATGGTGAGACCTGGCTCTAGCTGTTTCACATCGGTCACTTTGGTGTTGTCCTCTATGTAAAGCATGGTCGTGGCTGTCCACTCCCTAGGCCCGCAGGAAGGTTCAATGGGATGACGGATGTGGAAATGTCCTCTTTCACTTGTGGTAAAATATATATGGTGTGAAACTTAAAAAAATTTAAAAAGTCGACCCGTTCGGGCTTTGAAAACTCAATTCAGAGGTTCTGTGTTCCTTCAGCAGATCCACCCAGCTGCAAGGACTGCGGGTGGAGATAGGAGCGCTGCCTGCAGTGCAGGATTTTAGCCTCTAGGGGGCCCCCTTTGCACAAGTCATTATCACCATCAGTTTGCTGTGGGTACTGATGGGGGAAGCCCTGGGAGGCCACAGGGCCCTAACTCCACTTAGAACCGAAGGCTTAGGTCGATGAAGAGGATGGGCTCTACCACATGAGGATCCCCCACCGCAGCAGGTGGCCATGTCCAGGGAAGCACTCTGGGATTGGATCTGGAGGCTGAGGTCAAGCGTTCTCTCAGCCACTCATCACCACCACCACCCACACCTAAGCCCCTTTCCTCCTCTCATGGGCCTCCTGTTCCTCATCAGGGATCTGGCTAAATGATCCTCAGGTCATGCTGTCCAAACAGTGTAAGATTCCCAAAAGATTGCTCCCAAAAAGGGGAGCAGTCTGAACACTTGGAATGTCCAGCAGTTTTTAATCCAGGGGGTGAGGGCGGTGGCATCCCTCATCTCGGGGGTGCCTGCAGAAAGAAGCCAAGGAGAGGAAGCAGATGGGATTTGGGTTGGAATACTATTGGGGGCTTTTTTGTTTTTGTTTATTCAGCTGCACCGGGTGTTAGTTGGGGCACGTGAGATCTAGTCCCCAGACTAGAGATCGAACCCAGGGCCCTTGCATTGGGAGTGTGGAGTCCTAGCCACTGCACCACCAGGGAAGTCCCTGGAATACTATTTGTTGCTTGAAGGGCTGCAGAGGTGGGGCAGTCCCAGCTCTCAGGCTGCGGGCTTTGAGGGGAGTGTCCAGTCCAAGTAGTGCTGAGACTGATTGCCCGTGTGGTTTATGAAAGCCTGCTCAGCTCTGGGGCTCTCCCTGAGGTGTGAATGCCTGGGTGCGTAAAGACTTGCATGCCGGTGCACACACATGCAGAGGTGTGTCCCAGTGGTGGGCCAGTGGCTTTCCTGGAAACAGACAAATGTGGCCCCTGGTTGAGGTCAAGCCACTGGGGGATGGAGAGCAGGCATAGTGGGAGTAACCTGACCCCAGGAACCTTCTGACAACTGCTTTCCTTGTCTTTCAGCCCATGAGGCTCCCAGTCCCAACAGAGTGTCGCTCTGAAGGATGTCCCAGCTCTCCTCCACCCTGAAGCGCTACACAGAATCGGCCCGTTATACAGATGCGCCTTTCACCAAATCAAGCTATGGCACCTACACTCCCTCTTCCTATGGAGCCAACCTGGCTGCCTCCCTCCTGGAGAAGGAGAAGCTTGGTTTCAAGCCCAGCCCCCCTACCAGCTATCTCACCCGTCCCCGTACCTATGGCCCCCCCTCCATCCTGGACTATGACCGAGGCCGCCCTCTGCTGAGACCTGACATCATCGGGGGTGGTAAGCGGGCGGACAGCCAGACTCGGGGCACTGAGCGGCCTTCAGGGAGTGGACTCAGCGGGGGCAGTGGATTCCCTTATGGAGTGACCACCAGCTCCCTCAGCTACCTGCCTGTCAGTGCCCGCGACCAGGGGGTGACCCTGACCCAGAAGAAGTCGAGCAGTCAATCAGACCTGGCCCGGGATTTCTCCAGCCTCCGGACCTCGGATAGCTACCGGCTGGACTCTGGGAACCTGGGCCGCAGCCCCATGCTGGCCCGCACACGCAAGGAGCTGTGTGCCCTGCAGGGCCTGTACCAGGCAGCCAGCCGCTCCGAGTACCTGGCCGACTACCTGGAGAATTATGGTCGCAAGGCCAGCGCACCTCAGGTGCCCACCCCAACCCCTCCCTCACGAGCCCCCGAAGTCCTCAGCCCCACCTACCGACCCAGTGGCCGTTACAGTCTGTGGGACAAGGGCAAGGGCCAGGCCCTTGTGTCCAGCCGCTCCAGCTCCCCAGGGCGAGACACCATGGTGAGTTTGCCCCTTGGGGACCTGATGATGGGCTGGGGAGGAAACCACTGATGAGGAAAGGGCTTCCACCTTGACTGACGATCGCAGGCAGAGGTTTTCCTTTCCAGGCCTCACAGTGGCTGTTCCTATAGCCCAGGTGAGGATAAACCAGGGAAGTCATCTCAGCACACCTGCTGCCCTCGTGGCTTGATGTCTTTGCTTAGGGGCTCTCCCACTCTCCCCAGGAAATGCACTTCACAACCTGTGCACTCGACGATGGCCCTGCAGTGCTCTTGGAAATGCCCAGCTACCCTCACATACACTGCGACTCTTATCCTCTGCTTTCCCACCCAACATGCCTGGGGCCCCTGCAGGCCCTGCCCCATCCTGGACTGCATGCTGAGACCCCCAGACCACCAGTGTGCCCTGTGGTAAGAGAGGGCCCCCGGCCCTGACTGCATCTCTCCTCCTGCTCAGGCTTTTACCTCTCAGTCCAGAGACATGGCTTAACGTTGGGATGTAAGACATCAGAAGAAGAGGATCTCTCCTCTGATGGACGCAGCCTGACTCCGGACCAGGGGTCTAGACAGGAGTAGTTCTCATGTGTCTTTGGAGAAAATGGTGCAGAACTTCTTGTCTAGGGCTTTAGATGATCCAGTCTCTTTCTACTCCAGTGTGCCTGGGTTCAAATAAGGGAAGAGGCTCTGCTGGAGACTTGAGTGAGGGCTGGCAGGACCCACCCACATCTGATTCCTGACACACCTCTCCTGGGGCACTGACTACAATTCTTCCTTTTATGTAGTCATCAGTTTATCCATTAGGTGGTGAGCTTTCAGAGGATGAGAAAGAAATCAAATCTCCAGATCCCTCACTAAGTACCTAGCTCAGTGTAGAATTCAGCCAACCTGCGTATCACATGGATGGTTGAATGGATAGATGGATGGGGGAGTGAATAGATACATACGGGAATGAATGGATGGATGGGGGAGTGAGTGGGTAGATGGATGGATGGATATGAGTGGGTATTCAGAAGGACAGGCAAGCATATGGACAGAAGAACTGGCTGTTGTCATCTTCATTACTTTATGTGCCCTTCTACTCTTAGGACACGCGTCTTTTAGAAACAGTAGCTGTGCCATAGCAAGAAATGCTGCTCAGGGGACTTGTCCAGAAAAATGGAACAGGGGTACAGGACAGGGGCTGCGCTTTGGGACACAGACCTTGAAGCTTGTCAAAACTAAAGGTCCTGAGAGGACAACTTGATGCCATTGCTTAGAGAGTCTCAGCCTCGCTGGACCCCCTGTGCAGTGCCATGGGAGATGCAAACGCTGGTGCCTCCCAGAACATTCAGACCCTGAGAGGGCAGGGCTGGTCACGCTGGAGGGCTAGAGTGGATGAGGAATGGCAAACCACAGAGCTGGCCTCAGAGAGAGACACGCTCTCGGGGGACATATACTTGGGTTGAAGCATGATTGGCTGGAACAGGTCTGGTGTTGCTCATCTCAGGGGCAATCAGTCAGAAAGTGGCTCTCAATGGAGGGGCCTGGGTGTTAGAGGCCTGTGAGGGGCTCCCTCCCTTTGTTCAGAAGGACTCTTTATGGGGCTCAGTGTTCCTAAAAAGTGGGGTCTGCAGACTGACTACCTCAGAATCATCTGTGCACTGAATTGTCTGTGGGCCCCATCCAGACCCCCTGGAGGCAAACTCTCTAGGGATACAGGGCCTGAGACTCCTGCCCTTTTTCACAAGCTTTTCAGGTAATCTTCAAGCACAATGAGGTGTGAAAACCTCCCCTCCACAGACTAAACTACAAAGCCATTCTCAGCCCCAATCCCCTGAGAGCAGGGCCTCCTCCTTCCCACACAGACAGATCCCAAACCTCCCTGGAGTCTCCAGAGGGGACACCCTGGCCCCAGCCTCCTCCCCCAGGGCCAGCCTGAGGGGAGTTTTGCAAGAGGACCTAGAGGAGTGGGCAGGTTGACCCAAGGCAAGCTCAGCCACTGTAACATCCCTTTTTCCCTGTTCAGAAACAACCCACAACACACGGGAGTAACCAGCAGCCCTACAACTGAGCTAGTGTTCCCACTATGAGCTCTTCCTCGAGAAAAAGGTAGTTTGAGTTTTTCTGTAACAGAAAAACCCGAACAAAGTTCCTGGTCAGCCCAACACTACCAGCTGGGAAAGACCCCTCTTGGGCTCAGTGGTGTAAGACCTTGATTTAATGTCACTCCTCTCCCCTCACCACCCTCACCCTTGCTTCTGGTGCTGATCACATCTTGCTGGGGTGAGAACCACCCTGTTCGTGGGGCCTGGACCACTTCTTTCTAGAACCAGGTCCAGTTTCTCTTCTGACCTCCATCAACGGCTCTCCCATCTCATTCATTCATTTTATGATGTTCCGCTCACTAGCAGCGTAACCTTAGAGAAATGCGTGAACTTCTGAACCTGTTTGCTCTGTAAAACGAGAGCAGTCATAGTTCCACTTCATAGATCGTGGTGTGGAGTCAAAGGTTATGGTGTGAAAGGGCTTGGCACTTAGTAGGTGCTTGATCAATATCCGTCCTCCTTTCTGCCTTCCAGGTGCTGGGGGTGGCGCAGGGCAGGAGAGGTGTGAGCTGTGGTCCCTGCCCTCGGGGAAGCTTGGGGAAATAAGTTCTAAAAATAGTTGCAACAGGAGGACGCCCTAGGTGTTTTTTCAGTGTCATAGGTGATGGTAAGGGAGAGGTCATCCGAGGCTGGGATGAACAGTTTGGCCACTGGAAGAACACTTTGCCTCTGTAACCTTGGATACCTCTCATCTGAACTATTGCCTCACCCATAAAAGGGAATGGTCATGCCTGCCCTGCCCATCTCCCAGGGATGTCATGAAGCTCAAAGCAAATCATGGATGTAGAGGAATCTGCGACCAGTAAAATGCAATGGGAGAGCTGCCTTAAATTCAAGGGGGAAAAGGTGCTGCTGGAAGAGAAGGGGCCTTTGGCAGCTGACTGGAGTGGGGGGAGGGGACGACCACTGGGAGGAACAAAAGCGAGAGAGTGCATCCCAGGGCAGGGCCCCGGGTGGGATCTGACTCCTCTGAGGCAGCCCTGGCCCCGGGCCCTCTGGGCAGCTGACCTGAACTACAGGTCAAAAGAAGCAGGACCAACTGGGGAGTAGAACAGATCTAACCAGACTCAATCCTCCTGTTAATAGTAACAGCCCACATGAACTTGGAATATCACAGACTCAGCTGAGCACAAGTGAAGAACTGGTGGAGGGGAACAAGAATTCTGAACACCTCCCGTCCATGGCTGGCATGCTTAAGCACCAACAACATGCCAGTCCACGGAGTGTGCGCTGTCGGCCTAGGCAGTGAGGGCTGCTCTAGACTCCCCCTTCAGATAGATTGCAGAGGAGTTGTACGTTGGTTCAGAACTGGTTTGTTTTCAAAAAAAAAAAAACCCTGCACTACCCACAGTGGGGGCTTCAAGCCAAGCCAGGTGGGTTGGCCCTGCAAAGAGCCAGGGGTCCAAGCCCCCAACTTGGTCACATTCCCCCTCCACCCCACCTCTCTTGTTCCCCTGGGCCTATGGAAGGACAAGCTGTTCCCATTGAGCCCTGCCAGGACTGCGCTTTAACCCCTACAATCCATGCTAATCCTCAGCTCCACCCACTCCAGCTGCTCTCTCCCCTGAGCCCTGGCAGTTCTGCCTGCCAGCCTCAGCCCTCCGTTCACCCTCCCCGGGGCACCCTCTCCTCTCCCTAAGAAGAGCTGGGAGCTGGCCCAGGGCCCTCCAGAGCACAAGTCACGGGCTGGGCACCTGCTACTCAGATGCAGAGCCCGGCCCAGCCTCTTGCCCTCACACGGCCTCTCCCACACCCTTGCCCTCTGCTCTGGGACCTGTTGCTAGAAGCAGTCGGTCTGGGCACCTGAACTACCTAGATCCTATTTGCCACTGGGGGGGCTGCTGACTCATCTCACAAAGCCTCGGGTTCCAGCTGTTCAGTGACAGGGAGATTATATAAGATAAGGTCATGTGACTTTCGTCTCGGGTGGGACTTTGGACTTGACTGCTGTCAAGCAGTGAGGGGAAAGGGAGGAGTTTTAGTCTGAAGTGGAGGACAGAGGCGACTGTCCTAGGGCTCCTAGTGAGAAGTGTGACCTTTTCGTCTGTCCCCGGCCTTCTCACTGTTTACTCGGCCACGCTGAACTGCATCCCTGCTGTCCTGTTTGTCCAGCTTGGCAGCCTGAGACCCTGGGACTTGTCCTCACCCACACGGCCACCTGGAGGAGGGCAAACCTCCTGAGGGCCCGAAGCTGTGCTCACAGTCTAAGAAGGTCACACAGAGGGGTCCCATGGCAGGACTGATCCTAGCTGCTGAGAAAGAAAGGGCAGTTGGTTTGTAGTCAGAATCAGCAAGACGCCAATGTCTCCAGGCCTTGAAGACCGGCTGTGGGCTGCGACCTGGCTGGTGGCCTTGGAGCTGCCTTACCCAGGCTCATTTTCTCAATCAGTGCCCAGCACCATGCTCCCTGCTTCCTCCTCCACCCCCACTCTGGGATGGATGTCTCTGTGAGTGAGTTCAAGTGGCATGGGGGTGGGCTCAGCACGGCAGGAGTTAATCCAAGCCTAGCAAAATGTTCCCTGCCTGTGGGGGAGCCGCTCCACTGACCATCCTGCTGCAGAAATGAACATCATGTTCAGGGCCCAGAGCTGCGCACGTGGTTCCCTGCGCCCTCTCACCTCAGTGGAGACGTAAAACTGGCGCCTCACACAGAGACATAAATGAGAGAGGGAAGTGTGTGGGCCTCTGGAATCCAGCTGGTCCAGACCAGACTGCCCAGGGGCTCCAAGGAGCACAGAGCTTTAGGCCTCCTGGGGTCTGAGTGATGCAGGAAGGAGGAGCTTCCCAGGGACCTCAGTCCAGCTGGCTGGCTCTCTCTCCCCAAGGGCACTGGAGGGCTGAGAGCCGAACCCCTGACAAGAACCCTGAGCCCCCACCAATTCAATCAGGCCGCCAGTCTGTCCTGTCTTGCATGGGTAATTGCAGGTGTGTGCAGGAGCAGGGTTTAAGCCATGTTTCTAAACCTGGGACTGGGCTGCCCACTAACAGCTGAGAAAGCAAAATATTTGCAGTCTTGTCTTCACACAACTAAATCTGACTTTAATTTTATTTAAATACTCCATCCGTGCCAGGGGAATTTGAGGGGAGAAAATACCGCCAGGGGAGGCAGGCCAAGCACGGGGTCTGAGAAATGGCAGTCGTGGGCTCCAGCAAGGAGTTCTGCTCAGATCAGCTCAATGTGTTTGAGGCAAAACGTCACAGAGCCAGAGCCAGATTCAGATCCCCGAAGACTGTATGCTTTGCCCAAGCCACTTCAGGAAACAGCGCTGAGGAGAAAGGGTCTCACGGGGTCTTGGTTAGTTGAGAAATGACCACAGTTCTTCATGGCCGTGTCCAGCAGCCATCACACCTGCCTGACGAGACTGGACCCCATCTGAATTCTCTCTAACCAGACTTCTCAAAGGGCACCCATGCAAGAGCCTTCCCCAGCTGGGCCTCCCTGCTCCCAGCAATGCCCCTGACCTCCTACATCCCAGGAAAGAGGGAGAGAGCAGGCTGGCAGAATGCCATGATGTCCCCGGGGTAGCTGGCCTACGTCATGGGGAAACAGGTCAAACACTCCAGTGGGTGACCGCCTGACAGCACTTCCTGCAAATCACTTACTCAACACGCAAACCCAGACTTACCCCACCCTCTGAGGCTCAATGGGACTTCCAGCATCGCCTGGTCTGGCCCCCTTTAGTGATGAGCTCAACACCTCTATTAAGCACCCACTAAGAGAACTCACAGTCCTGCCCTTGAGGTATCAGTGTGATGGTACAATCAACACACAAGCTCAGACCATTTACAGAAGTCTTAGAAAAATGTATAAGACAAAGATAAACACACTAAAACAAATTGGTACAGTGGAAACTGAATGCTAGAAGACCAAGAGTATGCAGTAGTGGAATGTTTAGAACTTGGAGTTCATTAGAGAAGACTTTGTGGAAAACATGAGTTTTGAGCAGAATTTACAAGGAGATAATTGACAGAGAACAGGAAGGGCATTCTAGAATCTCCTGGTAGTTGTTACTAGCATGGGTTTTGCTGTAGGACCCATCTGGGTTCAAAGGCCCACACTGCCATGTACCAGCTTTGCAGTCCTGGCAAGTTGTTTGACATCTCAGGGCTTAAGATCCTTCATTTAGAAAATAGAAGTAAGAGTTACTGCGTCACTGTCACTGAGCTGTTATGCAAGTTAACTGGCATAATGTATATAAAGCGCTCAGCGGTGCCTGGCATTTAATAAGTACTTCACTGGTGACAGTTTTGTTAAAGGAGAGAAGGCATGTGCTAAAGCAGGTTGATTGGCAGCGGGGATTAGAGAAGAGTGAGGGTGGTGACCATGGTGCTATCCAGCCTAGGGACCACAGCCTCACAGACAAGTCTACCTAAGGCTTCTGGACTGGCTGGAAGAGTCGGGTGTATCAGGGCAGGGGAGTGATGTGATGAAATGCAAGCCTTGCTGCAGAGTGTGGGACTGGCTCAGAGGGGTGTGGTTAGGAAGAAGGAAGCATGGAGGGAAAGGTGGTTGCATCTTGTCCAGGGCCCAGCTTTGATCCCAGCAAGGACAGTGACTGGAGATCTGCTCTTCTAATGTCACTTACCACCTAGGAGGATGCCCTGAAGCCCCTGCCTCCTGCCCACTCCTCCCACCACCGAGGCGGGAACATGGGGGCGACCGTCTGTGCTCCTCTCTCAACAGCACAAAAGTGCTGTTCTGTGGGAGGCCTGGGGTACAGCCATACATGTGTCCTGGACACATTCCCCAAGTGGCTGTGGTTGTGTGTGCAGTGCGCGTGTACATGTGGGGATGCACAGGCCAAGAGGAACAGAAGGAGGCCACAGATGAGTAACAGCACACACTGCTGCCTCTCAGAGTATTTTTAAATGCTAAAAATACTGGCTAAAAATAGCCGTCAAGCTCCAAACAAGATACTTTCTCCAGGCAGATTCTATGTGGGTCCCTGATAGGTGAGACGGATGGAGCAGCGGGAATAAAACCCAATGCTCTGATCCCTGAGCATTGCTGCCCTTGGGATCAGAGAAGGACACTCCCCCCAACACACCAACGGAGCACCAGTTTCCCCACATGCAGGGACTTTCTTCCCACCTCCCAAAAACAAATCAAAATCTGAGATTCTCAGGGAGATGGAGTTGGGTAATTGGGTAGATGAGGCCAGAAAAAGGTTTCTTCCTGGGGCCAAAAGGGACACTGACCTGTTGTCATCATGTAAAAAATCTAGGCATTTCCTTTCTTGATAGTGGGCCACACTAGGACTGGAGGGAGGAGGGGAGTTCGTCCGGAAGCCGTGGAAATCTACCTTTGGGTCCTCTTACCCTCACGGACTGGCTGGATATTGGGCTCCAAGAAGGCCTGAGTCGTCCCCTCCCACCCACACGCCCAGAATGTTGTGCAAAAGTTTGTGCGTGGGTGCATTTTTTTCCGAAAAAAAATGAGTACAGGGCTTTCATCGGGTTCTCAAAATGATCTGCAGCCCTCCAAAAGTTAGGAATCTTTCGCTGCCTTCGGGGAAGCTCACCAGCTGACACACGGCCTTGGAGACGCGTCCTCTTTGGGACTCAAAGGCAGTTTCTCCGGAGTCCCAACCCCGAGGTGGTTCCCGGGCTCCGCAGGTCTCGGTCGCGGGCTGGCCCGCCTGGTCCCGGGGGGCTGGGGGCAGCCGGGCCGGGGGTGGAATCGCGGGGGCGCGGCCTCACTCCGGTCCGCGGGCCGGGGGCGGGGGCGGGGCCTGTGCCTGGCCCCGCCCCGGTGATGACGTCGCGCGGCCCGAGGCGCCGGCGGAGCCCCCAGTCTGCCGGAGCGCGAGAACCGGCGCCGGGGAGGTTGGCGGCTCGTGCCGGGGAGGTTGAGGTGCCGGAGCGCGCGGTCGGCCCGCCGGAGCGGTTACCGCCGGGCGCCGCGGACGGCGTGCTGCGGCGGCCTCGGCGGTCTGGGCGTCCGGGCCGCGGGACCTCGCGGTACTCCCCCGCGCCCTATTGGCCAACGTTAGGCGAGGGGCCGAGCCCGCCGCCCGCCCCCCAGCATGCGCACCTCGTACACCGTGACCCTGCCCGAGGAGCCCCCCGCCGCCCCCTTTCCCGCCCTCGCCAAGGAGCTGCGGCCGCGCTCCGCTCTCTCCCCTTCCCTGCTGCTCTCCACCTTCGTGGGGCTCCTGCTCAACAAAGCCAAGGTACGCGGGGCCCTCTTCCGGACCTTCACGCCGAGGGCTGGGGTTCTGCCTCCCTCCCGGGGTGCCCCCTCCCGCCCCCTGCCGCCGCGCGCCCGCCCGGCCGGGGCACAGATTCTTCCCAGCCCCCTCCCGTCCTTTCCCAGGGTCCCCCGACAAGGAATGCCCCCTCCCCAGGTGATCTCACGCTTACTCGCGCCCCCTCCCCCTTGCTGAGGTCCCTGCTCCCCCACCCCGAGTCCCCCGAGCCCCCTGCCCCTCCCTCTCCTGGACCCCAGCACCAGGTGGCTCCTGGGCTCGTAATTCCTGGCACCTATCAGGACAGGTGCAGAAAAGCGTAACCTTGACTAGTTCTCGGGGTGTGAGGGAACGGGCACCTCGCTGGACTCTGCGGGCGTGACTCCTCCAAAGCCAAAAGCCAGCAAGAAAGGCTGGTGGGAAAGGGACCGCCTCCCCGTCACTCATCGCAAAAACGCCCTCTCCCAGAGGGTGGGCAACAGGGGTCCTTTGACCCCGTGAAGGGCAAAGGAGTTGCAGACAGGGAAAGAGAACAACGTCCCTTCCCCTCCCCTCCCCAGTTCAGTTCGGAGGGCACTGGATCCCTTCAGTGATGTAGCCGCCCCAGAGTGATGCTGGGGCTAAAAGCTGGGCACTGCCCCCTCGGGGAAGGGAGAAGGGGCCAGAGCTTGACAGATCTTATGTAACAGCACAAGCTCCTGTGTTGGCAGTGCATGCACTGCCCCGTGCCAGGGCCACACCAGGCTCCTTGGCTGCAGCCAGGACTCATGGCTGACCCTCATGGCACAGGTGAAGTAAGCCGGAAAAGCCCTTTCTTGGGGTCTCAAGGGTGAAGACACAAACCTGCATCAGTCTTTCTTCTGTGGCCCGTGTTCCCAGATGTGTTTCCTCCATGTTCACATAGCAGCGGGGCTCTTGCTCCTTCAGTGGGCGGTGAATGCTGTCTGTTTACTAGCAATGGAGGTGGCACCTGCCTTCTAGAACAGTGGCTGCTCCTGAGTCGAATTAGGTCTTCTGATGGCTAATTTTAAGGAAGTTTTTACCCCGAACTTTTCTCAGCTCTTTGCACTTGAGCTCCAGAAGCCCAGCTGGAGTCATTTCCTTCTCCTGCTGAGAGGCTGGTGTGCAGGGTCTCTCCCAGCTTCTCCAGTTTGGGCCTCTCCCTGTCAGCCCTGAGGTAGGATTGTTTTCCCCGTAAGAAAGGTCACTCCTGGGACATTTTGTTCCCCTCTGGAATGGAAACTGCTGACTTTCCCTGGAGCTCCTGATTTCCTATTCATGGCAGAAGAATATCTGGCTGGGCAGAGAACAGCCCTGCTCTCCCCTCCACTCCCACTCCCTGACTCCTGATACCCATCCGCCTTCTACACAGAGTGCTTGGAAATTGGCAGGCACTTTCAAGCTCAAGAAATTTTAGACAAAGGCACAGCCCCCACCCCCAGAATTAAGAGGGTCCTGGCGAAGAAGCCTTAAAGGAGCCTCCCGCATCTCTCCACCAGCCAGGCCAGACATAGGGTTAGATTCTTAAGGATAGTAACCCCGATCGTGACCTGTTCTTCCTGACCTGCCCTCCGCTGGTTCAGAGAGAGAAGTGTCAACACCACAGGAATGCTTCAGTAGAAAGACGCCTCCAGCCTCCCATTGCCGCACTCCCACCGGTGCTGCTTTACTGCTATCTCAGTCGAGGGCCCACTTTGGTGGACAGTGACAGCCACCAGCGGTAGAATGCTTTGCTTCTGTGGCCTGTTTACACAGATGTTGCCTGAGGCATGAGGGGCAGGTGGGGGAGGGGTGCAGGGTAGAACTGATACGCTGGAAAGAGGTTCGAGTGGGTATTCTAGGGGAGGAAGAGCAGGTATGTAGGTGTGGGCAGGCTTTAATGTTTAGTTCCAAATGAGCAACACAGACTTCAGTGTTTCTGTTGAGCCCCAGGTCTGCTTCAAAAGGCTGATAAGGTCTTTGTCCAGGGAATTATCTCTGTTGTGGCCCACTGACTGGAACATCAGGGTTTAGATTGTCATAAAGGTAAGATTTAAATGTCGTGTTTGGGACCCTACATGGCTGATCTTCAGTGATGCTTGTACCCCACCTGCTGCCAATAGTCTTTTCTTTCTAGCTGCAGGCGAACAGCAGGTCTGCCTGCTGGTTTAGGTATTTCCCTCCCTACCTGTGAGTGTTAGACCTGATAACTGGCAAGGAGGGATCGTCTTACTTGTGGGGGATCAGCAGGGCAATTCCTGAGAAAAGCCCTCCTTCAGCCTGCCTCTCCCCACCCCACCCCCTAATGCTGACAACCTCATGGGCTTTGAGCTGCTGACAGCACACGGCATGAGTAATTTTAGCTGAGTTATTTCAGGCTCCTGTTCTGATCAGGGTTGAGCTGGCCCCACGCATGCCCCAGCCAGTGTTGCTCCAGAGTTGCCTGCTCCCGGGTCCCCTCCCCAAGAAAGAGGGTAGCAGGCTCATCTGTATGGTGATGCTTTAACCCTCTGAGCCAAAAGGTTATCTGACTTCTTGGAGGTTGGACCAGGATTAGCCAAGAGACTGGACAAACAATGCTCAGGGTCCTGTTCACTCTCCCACCCCCTCACCAGCCTCCACAAGAAGTACAGGAGCAAGAGTAGCACCTTCAGCCAGGTGCTGACCTCTGCTTGACCGCAAGCTGCCATCAGAAGGATTCCCAGCCAGCAGCCGATCAGGATGTTGAAACCTGAACCAGGCAGGGAGGATTCTCCCAGGCTCTAAACAGCCCTCAGGAGCTGAGCTCAGCTGGAAGGAATTCCACCTGTCTCTGGCAGTTCAGAATGGCAGGCCGACTGGAGTTTTTCCCCAGCTGAAGATCTAAACTCAGTTTAGATGTTTTGTCATTGAACTTTTCAAGACCTCCATGAAGTGTTCATTATGACAGCTACTTTAGATATCAGACATCTCAGAGTACAAATGTAGGTCATTTGAGAGAGTGCCTGGATTTGGGACCTGAAATTTGTCAGAATCAGGTATATGAAGTCTCTGGCTTCTAATCTCCAGTCTCCAATATGGCAGAGAATGAAAAGTATTAACATAAAAGATGGGGGTGGTAATTAATATCAATTAAAGAAAGCAAAACCACATAAGTCAGGAAAAGAAAGCAAAATCTTGAAGAATGTTTTTGTCCTGTGTTGAAAATGACAGGCATTCCATACCCTGCTTTCCTACAATGTAATTAGATTAAAGTTGAAGAGAGGATCATGTGTGTGGCCTGAAGCTAGTGGCTACAACTAGCAGAAAGTTGCAGAGAGAACCTAACATAGGCCAGGCCTCTTCCTTCAACCTGAATATGCCTCATGTTCTTTGCTTATAGAATTCTAAGAGCACCCAGGGTCTGGCTGGTCTTCGAAACCTTGGGAACACGGTGAGTTCTCCCCAGCCCATTTCTTTCCCGAGATGGGACTCAGTCTCATCTCAACTGGGACTGTCTAACCAGATGATCCTGGCTGCAGCTAACTCCCTACCCCCTAGGCCAGTTGGTACCTGCCCTTCCTGGCTGATGTTTTACAGAGTTGCTGAGCTCTGTCTCACCCCCACCCCAGTAGGAAACACTGCTAAAGGGGAGTCACCCTTTTAACTGATACCTTAGTCACTTTTCTGGATCCTTTTCCCCCAGGACATCCATCACTTCCCACCCACTGTCCAGCTGCCCAACACTCTTTTGTACATCTCTGTAATAAATAACTAGTTACTTCACCCATGCCAGCAGTGGGTATTTGCCTCACTTCCACACTGTGACTTACGGAAAGAGGAACTTGAGGCTATGGGAGGCTTGAGGCTCATTTGTAGGCCAGGAGTACCAGAGGGCTCTGAGTGTTAGGTAACTAGACATGCCAGCCAGGGGTCTTTGTTCCGCTGCTGACATCCAGTGGTCTCCTGCAGTGCTTCATGAACTCCATTCTACAGTGCCTGAGCAACACGCGGGAGCTGAGAGACTACTGCCTGCAGCGGCTCTACCTGCGGGACCTCAGCCACAGCAGCCGCGCACACACGGCCCTCATGGAAGGTGAGGGCTGGCCCTGGGCGCTCTTCCACGCTACTGTAGGAGTTGAGGGTGACATGCTTCTCTTCCATTTCTCTTCCTCTGGCTTCTTTTGGGACTCTACAGAATGAGAAAATGGCTCAGCTATCCTCCACGCCCCCCTCTACCCTTTTCTTCTTCCTATAGAGTTTGCAAAACTAATCCAGACCATATGGACCTCATCCCCCAATGACGTGGTGAGCCCCTCTGAGTTCAAAACCCAGATCCAGAGATACGCACCGCGCTTCGTCGGCTATAAGTAAGGGCCTTGGGGACGTGTCCCTCCCCAGAGTGGATGGCAGCAGTAGCAGATTTGTGGGACCAGAAGTGTTGCTTAACTCCCTTGTCTTCACATTCAGTCAGCAGGATGCTCAGGAGTTTCTTCGCTTCCTTCTGGACGGGCTGCACAATGAGGTGAACCGGGTCACAGCAAGGCCCAAGTCTAGCCCTGAAAACCTCGACCATCTGCCGTAAGTAGGAGGAGAGGGCTGGGGCCCGAACTATGGGAACTTCTTTGGGGTAATGATTTCAGAAGAATTGTGGATACCAAGGATGTAGATGGCTAGGCCTTTACACTTACCATGGTTTGAGCTCTGACCCAGTTGTCTTCCTTTCTCTGGGTCCTAGCGATGATGAGAAAGGGCGCCAGATGTGGAGAAAGTATCTAGAACGGGAAGACAGTCGGATCGGGGGTAAGTGCAGGCAGGGGGACCGGGGGTGGGTTGCCTGCCTTCCCTGTTAACTGCTTGGCCTGAGCAGAGCACGAGAAGCCCATTCTCCCAGGACCCCTCCTGCTTCCCAGTGCCCAGCCCCCAGAGGACTGAGGTGGGAGCAGTAAGAAAGGACACGTGGCCTTTAAGCATCGTGTGTCCGTCTCTTCCCCAGATCTCTTTGTTGGGCAGCTGAAGAGCTCCCTGACGTGCACTGATTGTGGCTACTGTTCTACGGTCTTTGATCCCTTCTGGGACCTCTCTCTGCCCATTGCTAAGGTAGACACCCCTGTCGCCCCAGTTTTAAAACTCTTGCTCTTACCCTTTCACTTCATTGACCTCTGATCCCTCACTTCTCTCTCCCAGAGAGGTTATCCTGAGGTGACGTTAATGGACTGCATGAGGCTCTTCACCAAAGAGGACGTGCTTGATGGCGATGAAAAGCCGGTACATCACCCTCTGTGGCAGTTAGGGCATGTCTCCCGGAGTCCTCTTGGGGCCGGCCCAGCCTAGGAATTGCTGCATTCGGCCATTGGCCTCACCCATGAGTCCTTCCCAGCTCTGGCCTGTTATGTTTTTCAGACATGCTGTCGCTGCCGAGCCAGAAAACGGTGTATAAAGAAGTTCTCCATCCAGAGGTTCCCAAAGATCTTGGTGCTCCGTATCCTTCAGATGGTCAGGGCAGGGGCTGACGTTAGAGAGTGACTGAGGACTGGGGGCCAGTTGAGGGCCAGCAGGGTAGGACGGGAAAACTCGTTGGGCTCTCCCCGCCTCTGCTTCCTGAGAAGTGCAGTCGCCCTCAGGGGCTCTGCCTCCTGTTCTGCCTCTGTCCTTGACTCACACCAACACCAGATCTGAAGCGGTTCTCAGAATCCAGGATACGAACCAGCAAGCTCACAACATTTGTGAATTTCCCACTAAGAGACCTGGACTTGAGGGAATTTGCCTCAGAAAACACCAGTAAGCATTTCTCAGCTGGAAGCACAGAACCAAGGCACGGGTGTCTGAGCTGCAGATGGGACGCCCTGAGGTGGCGGGAAGCTGCTGAGGAGAGAGAGGTGGAAACTGGGAGGAGACGCAGGACTGGGAAGGGCAGAAGGGGTTGGGTGCAAGGGATACCTTGGGGCTTGACACCTCACCCTTCCTCTTCAGACCACGCTGTTTACAACCTGTATGCTGTGTCCAATCACTCCGGAACCACCATGGGCGGCCATTACACAGCCTACTGCCGGAGTCCGGTGACAGGCGAGTGGCACACTTTCAACGACTCCAGGTGAGACGGGCCTCGGGCAGGGCTCCCGACTGTCATACACCCGTCCCTCACCCAGGAGCGGTCAGGGCCAAAAACTGTGGAGCTGCCCATCAGAAGGCTCTCCAGAAGGAGACGGCCTCGGGTGTCCAATAGGGCAGAGACGGGCCCTCGTGCTGCCCGGCTGTGCGTTCCGGGCCCCCAGGCCGCCGAGCTGACCTGCCCTGCTCTCTCCGCAGCGTCTCCCCCATGTCCTCCAGCCAAGCGCGTACCAGCGACGCCTACCTGCTCTTCTACGAGTTGGCCAGTCCGCCCTCCCGCATGTAGCAGCGAGGATCTACATCCCATCCTCCCTTCCCTGTGGTGGCCCCACAAGCTACGTTTTTTTAAAAAGACCAAAAAAGGCAAAAAAAGTCCTGACAAATAAGAGGAAAATAAAGGAAAGTGAAGCTGCAGAGCAGGAGTTGCTGCAGCCTGGCCGGAGCCTGGAGCGGGGAGCCCGGTGCCCCCGAGCCCAGCCTGGTAGGGAAGATTGGCAGGACGCAGACCGAGCCAGCACGGTGCCCTCGGCTTCTCATGTCTGCATTTGTAAGCGCGTGGTTCTTTTCCCGTGTGTGATAAACCGCAGCCCTCTGTGGGGAGAAGATCCCTGTCCAGGGGCCCACTGGCCTCGGCCCAGCCCCGGCCTCTCGAGAACACAGTGCCCTCTGGAGCCTGCTGGGAGGATCACCGCCTGGAACGCTGCCGGTCTTTACCTGGACCCCGCTTCACCCTTCCAGGAGCAAGAAAAACACCCATGAGCCAAGAGCCTTCTTAAGGCTGCTAACTCCAGGGGGACAGATGAGGGGACGTCTTTGAAAAAAGCTGTTTTTGATTTTTAAAAGCCCAACTTTTTTTTTTTTTAATTACCGTAACTAAAGTTTTCAAACTGGAGATGCTCTCTCACACCTCTTCACAGCTGGGATGTTGTGCTGGTCATTTTTTTTTTTTTTTTAATTCTTCAAGTACAACTTTTCTAGTGCTCGCCCCCAGTGGTGCTAGGTGGGAGTTGGCCAGGCCCAAGCACAGCCACAGTAGACCTGGGATCTGACAGGTTTTTTTGTTGTTTTTTTTTTAATGTTTTGGATGGAATCTAGTTGCCTCCAAGAATTGTGCCTTATAGTGTTTGGGGACCAGGGGGTAACTGCCCCTCCCTGAAATATCCCTCAGCATCTTCCCTTTTCCCCAGTGCCATGTCCAGAGCTGCCAGGGAGCTTGGGCCCACTCCCACAGCCCCTGGCTTGTTGCGCATTGCAGTGAGGTGAAGAGAGTAAGTAATTCTGATAGTGTATCACATTCTTCCCGCCAGCGTCCTCTAACCCAGCCCTGGTCTACTCCCCAGCTGTTGGAAGGATAGCACGAGCCCCTGACCCTTGAGCTTCTCTCACCTTTAATTTATTCCCCCTTAGCTTGCTCCTTCTCCCCAGCCTCCCTGCCCTGCCCACCTTCTCAGAGCCTCCTGACATAGACCCTTTGGACCGAGTTTCTCAGGGATGCCCACGCCACCCCCAGCTCCCCTTGGCATCAGTCTGCAGTTCAGCCCGGGAGCTGGAGCCTGGGTATCTGGGGACATCTTGCCTCCGTTGTATGGTTCTTGCCCATGGGCTTGATTTTGCTCTGAGTCGTCGGACAAAACTCTGTGTTGTCTCAGAGAGAAAAACTGTTCGGCACCAAGGCCCACGGTTCTGTGCGTGGCGCACCCTGCACACCCACAGCTGGGCCCTGGCTGTGCCCCTTGAGGGCAGAACTCTCCAGTGCTCCCCGGAGGCAGCAGAATAAGATTCCCTGAGTCTACTGGCCTGACACCCTTCTCCAGGGCAGACCTGTGAACCTGAGCCAAAGGGCTGTGTATACACTTGTTTACCGTGTAAGCAAGGGTAGATGAATGTGCGATGTACAGTGGAACCTTGTACAGAATAAATCATAGCTTTGAGAAATAAACTGCTAAGTGATGGAATCTTGATTTGGGAGGGGTCCGAACCCAGGAAGTGCTCCTAGCCTATCAGTGGCCAGATATTTTACTGCTTCAACCAGGTTGTAAAATCCAAGTTCTAGAAAAAGTAAACTACCTACTTTTTAGCTTAAACTTCTCAATTCTGTTTTTATAAAAGCCAGAATAGTACATATTTTGAACATGATATTCCTCATCTGGATTCACTGATATTTTAACTTTTTGCCACATTTGTTTATGTATACACTTTATTCTTTGGGGCAAAACATTTAGGGGGCGAGGCATCCTATTACCACTTCTGAACACCTCAGCGTGTTTCTCCCATGTAACCACAACCCTGGCTTCATACCGAGGAAATCATCTCTAACAGACCTCTCTCTAAATGGTCTGTCTGTTTTTTAACTGCTGGTATGGGCACCCTGGTGGTTCTCTATTGACAACTCGGGTTTCTCTACAGACCCATGACGAGCCAAGACAGGTCTCCAGCAGAAGCTGAATACAGACAGCACTGTTTTCTCTTAGAGCAGAGTGGCCTATGCCTGGGTGTGGAGTGATCAAGGCCTGGTCCTCATGTGAAACATCTCAGCATGCCCCCCTAATACCTGGAAATAGCTGCGTTTACATTAAAAGTGTTCTCTACTGTTTTCAAGACATCACCAGATTGAACTTCTTGAAGGAAGGACCTCCGTGGTGCCCCCAGGGACTTGGTTCGCTTTTTTTCTGTTCAGATTTTCCATTTCTATCACCAGTCTAGAACCTGGGAAACTTAAGTCTCCACCAGTTGAGCTGAGAGTGTCTTAGTGGGATTCCCAGTAACAACTGCCCCCCAGGATCCAGACACAGAAATCAAGGCCTCCCTCCCCTCCCTCTCTGAGGCAGTGGCACCTGCTGTCACACCTCCTGAGCCAAGACAGCGGCAGGTCTGGGCATTTCCCAAGTAGGATCGAAAACAACAGTGACTCAAGGCAGAGATTTCTCCCAAACATGCGCTGGCAGGGGCCTGACCTAGGAAAGGTAATTTCCCCCATACCACAAATGAACAGGATGACCTTCCAAATGGAAACACTAGGCTTAGAGCAAAGTGGATGGCTAAGCCCCTAATCCACGTAAGGTGTTCTGCCTCTTCTGTGACCAGTTTTTCACGAGAGGTAGAAGTCACCTGTGTGTTTTGTTGTCTTCTACTGGGGAACAGACAGACTATAGGTAAGGGCCCCCTCGAGGCAGGGGGCTCAGCCCATCCTTGCTCCCAGCCCTTCCTACTGTACTTAACCTGTGGTGCTTCCTCATCCCCGTGGCAACAGGTCCTAGTGCTGCACAGGTCCCCAGACAGCCTATCGCCATGTTTCCTCACCCGTCAGCTTTGCCTCCTAGCAACTGGGATTGCGGTCCCCATTCTTTGCTGGCATCCCAGCAGGCCTCTCCCTAGAGGAGAAGCTCCCCTTGCTCTTGCTCTTGTGTGACCTTGAGCAAGAACCTCCCTCTTTCTGGGCCTTGGTGTCTCATCTGTGAATTAAGGAGATTGGACTAGAGCTTCTCAAAGGTCTCAACTCAAATGTCCTCACTCTAGGTCATCTTTTCCCTAAATGCAAGTCCTACCTCTGGTTCCCTGATTCCATTTCCTAGAGTCTATCTGTTTTAAAGGAGCCAGTGCTCAGAAAATGTGTCCTGCTTTCCGTTGGGGTCACCTTGTCCACGTTCTCATCTTGCCAGGGAGGACACGAGCTCTAGAGACACCTCAAGTCCACCAACTTGTCGGTGGTAGGGACAGGACGCAACTTGGGGATCTTGACTCCCCACCAGCTCTCTTTCCATCTGAGTGCTCTTCCTTTTGGTCAAATAATTGACAACATTTTTCAGGGCTTTCTGCAGCAAACTGCCCAACCCTGTGTTCAGCTGAGCAGAACAGTAACCTGGGAACTCGCTCACTTTACACAGCCATACGTGCTAAGTCGCATCAGTCGTCCAACTCTTTGTGACCCTGTGGACTGTAGTCTACCAGGCCCTCTGTCCACGGGATTCTTACACGTTCATACAGCCAATAGCAAACCAGCACGATCTGTGGCATACCTGGGCCCACGCACCTTTGAGGGTCCCATCCTTCACTGCTCTAGAGGCGCAAATGAGCACCTTGGCGGGAGACAGGGGCCAGCAGAGAGAAGAGCAGTCATAGTCCAAGCAAAGTACTTCATTTCTCTGGGCTTGTTTCCACCTCTGAAATCTGTGCACAACAAGAGCTACTCAGAATTGTGACTGTGAGAGTCTGGCACATAGTAGGTACTCAATGGATGTCCATTTCCCCCAGCCTCGCCTCCATTTCCAGGACTGTGCCATCAACACTCCACTAAGATTCTCATAGCGAGTGATCCTTGGCAAAGGCCAAGTTTCCCTGGCCTCTCAGAGTGCTTCTGACTTTTCAGGAATGCAGTAAGTATAGTACAGCATCGCCCAAACCACACAGTTAGTGACGCAGAGCACTGTCTGGGCATTCCAAAGACAAGGGCTGAGTTCCCGGTACTTGGTGTGACCGTCCTCTTGGAGACCTCAGAGGGTGGGCTGGGATAGAGCTGCAGTCGTCCTGGCTCCTAGAAACTAAAGATCCAGGAGCCAGAGGGGTGAGAGTCGAGGGTACAGGTGGCAATGAACAACCAGAAGAGAGAGTATTTGACAGACTTAGTGACGAAGAATTAAGTCCACATGCGCACCTAGAATGCTGGCCCTGGAAGCAAGTGAAAGGAAAGTGTTCAGATCAGAGGACAAGCCTGGACAAAGACAGGTAGGGTGGGTACAGTGTGTGCCAGAGACCAGAGAGAGGCCGCTCTGACGGGAGTGGAGGGCTGGGGCTGGAGGCCCAGTAGGAGGGAGAGCTAGTGAGCCAGAGTGTAGAAGGTGACAGCTAACCAGCTGGCCTTGCCCTTCCTGGTTATGGACGGGCCACAGAGAGCCAGGCAAGCCAAGCTTTTGCAGGAACCAAAGCAAAAGCCCAGTGGCGCTTCCGGGAGTCTGGAAATCGTCAGTTGCCTTTGCTTGTTAGTTTTATTCACAGTGGCTTTTTTATTCACAGGAAAATCCGTGCAGTTGCCCCTGCAGGGACAAGAAAGGGGAGGGCTGGAGACACAAAGTCCTTGCAGGCAGAGAGGAGGCAGGGACACCCCTGAGAAGGAAGAGGCAAGAAGGCCAAGGCCTGGGGTCTGCAAAGGAGAAAAAGGAAGCCCAAGAGGCAGCCAAGAATGAAGCAAGAACCTGGGACTCGATGGCCGCCAGCAGAAAACCTCCCCGGGGCCTCAGGACCCAGGCCTCCTCTGCACACCTGGGCTCCAGCAAAGGCTGCCTACGGGGTCCATGCCCACAGGCCCTCTCGCCCCCGCTATTCTACACGGCTTGCAGAAAAAACTTGGAAGGAAAGCAAAAAATAAAAAAGGAAAGGAAGAAAAGGAACAAAAAAAACTTGGAAGGAAAGCAAAAAATAAAAAAGGAAAGGAAGAAAAGGAACAAAAGCTAAAATATCAGAATCCAGTAGACCCAGCTCTGAAACCCAGCACTGCTCCTTGCCAGCTGCGCGACTCTGGCGCCTCAGTGACAGCTGGAAAATGGGAACAAAAACGCCTCCCTGTCCTTGCCTCCCAGGGCTGTTATGAGGGTCAAATGAGCCAGTGAGTGAAGGGTCTAGGTTCTGTTTCTCCCATCGTCCGTTTACCCAAGCCCTCATCCCACCCTGCCCTGGTGCCTCGCGCAGCTTACCTCCTCTCCTAGGAATTCTTTCACAAAACAGCCACCTGCAAATGGTGTCTGGAGGATGGCCATGGGCAAGGGCAAAGCCAGAGAAAAGCTTCCAGCCCTGCCTGCCTCCCCCTTGCCTTCTTTCTACCACTTCCCCACAAACAGGGACTATTCTGAGACCCGGTTCTGACCAAGCCACTCCCTGCTTAAAATGGGTTACAACCCAGGCTCCTGAGGCCCACAGTGCTAAGCAGCCCCTCTTTTCTGGAATCCCTACCTAACCCCCAAGTTTTACCTATTAAAATCTCTTTCAATTCTCTCACTTTTTTTTAATTAAAAAAATAAAATTAGTTGCAGCATGTGGGATCTAGTTCCCTGACCTGGAATAGAACCCAGGCCCCCTGCATAGGGAACACGGAGTCTTACCCACTGAACCACCAGGGAAGTCCCTCAACTCTCTAACTTTAGACTAAATGTCCACCTCTTCCAAGAAGTCTCCCTGCCTGTTATAGCTATCAATATTTGCCATGTTAAAATTTGAAAGGAACCCAAATACTTATTTTTTAAATAAAAATTTTAAATAACAGTAAACCTTTTATATGCTAACATAAGTAACATTTTCTTTCTTTTCTTTCTTTTTTTGGCTGCATCACACAGTTTGTGGAATCTTAGTTCTGTGACCAGGGATTAAACCACCTGATCGGACCAGTGACCCCCTAGCAGTGGAAGCACAGAGTCCTAACCTCTGGGCTGCCAGGGAATTCCCTTAATTTTTTTTTTTTAACTACATTTTCCAAAACAAAAAGAATTTAGGAAGAAGGATAGTGTTTACATTTTTGCAAATCTCATTAACACCTGGCTGGATTCTCACCTGCTTCACATCAGGCAGCCTCATGAAACCACGCTGTGTGCTCAGCAATGAAAGGGAGAAGGACAAATAATGCCTGTGTTATTTATGGACAATACTTTTGACCTTTTAAACCCTCTAAAAGCAGTCCAGCCTTAGGACCCAGGAAATCCTTCTCCCCTAGACAAAAGTGCCCCAGGGCCCTCCAGCGGATGAATGGAGAGGAGCAGGGAACTTCCCTGGTGGTCCAGAGGCTAAGATTCTGAGCTCCCAGTGCAGGGGTCCAGGATGGATTCCTGGTCAGGGAATGAGATCCCACATGCCTCAGCTAAAGCGACTGCATGTGTCAACGAAGATCAAAGATACGGTGCAACTAAGACCTGGCCCAGCCAAATAAATATTTTTTAAAAAATGAAAAGAGAGACACAGACTTAAGAAAACAAACTTTGCCAGGGGGACGGGATAGTTAGGGAGTTTGGGATGGACTGATGCACACTGCTATACTGAAAATGGATAACCTGAGGACCTACTGTATAGCACAGGGAACTCTGCTCAACGTTATGTGCCAGCCTGCGTGGGAGAGGGGTTGGGAGGAGAGTGGATACATGTATATGTATGTATGAGTCCCTTTGCTGGTCACTGGGAACTGTCACACTGTTAATTGGCTATATGCTGCTGCTAAGTCACTTCAGTCGTGTCCGACTCTGTGCGACCCCATGGACGGCAGCCCACTAGGCTCCACCATCCCTGGGATTCTCCAGGCAAGAACACTGGAGTGGGTTGCCATTTCCTTCTCCAACGTGTGAAAGTGAAAAGTGAAAGTGAAGTTGCTCAGTCTTGTCTGACTCATAGCGACCCCATGGACTGTAGCCCACCAGGCTCCTCTGTCCATGGGATTTTCTAGGCAAGAGTACTGGAGTGGCTTGCCATTGCCTTCTCCGAATTGGCTATATACTCCAATACAAAAATGGTTTTAGTGTTTAAAAAAATTAAATAAAAAGAGGAGCTGGATGTGTGTGTGAGGAGAGCTGCCTCGGGATCACAGACTCAACTTCCCCTCTTCTCTCCCCACTGGGCTCCTTACTTAGTTCCCTCCGTCACCAGCCTGCCTCGGGCCAGGGTAGAGGGACAGAGGTGTGTCTGAGAAAATGTGCGTTTTGGATTTTCCCAGTCCTGGGTTCAACTCCTGTCTCGGTATCTCACCAGCTGTGTGATCTTGAGGAAGTTACTGAACCTCCCGGAGCCATAGGCCATCATTTGTAAAAGGATTATGCAGCCTCACAGTGATTCAAGGAGAGAAATTGCACTTAGGACCTCTCACCCAGGGCTAGTATGTAACAGACATTCTACAAACAGTAGAAAAAAAAAACACGCTGCTTCCCCACCTCCTGCCCTGCCCGAGTCAAAACAGATTACAATCCCTTTCCAGTCTCCCTGCGGACAGCTGCGCCAGGCGGGGATTTTCCAGGAGAAGTTCGCTCCTGGAGAGAGAGGCAAGGAGTGATGTAGTTTGCAAAGGGCAGATTTTCTATCCTGCAACAGCAGATGGCACCACCCACCAGAATTCATAGCCCAACTGAAGGGCCTGCCCTGACCCTGCCCAAGGCCTCAGGCACCTTCTCCTCCTCTGTCCTTTCTGCTGCAGCCTGAAACGGCCCAGGAAGAAGCAACCAACCCCTCAAGTTCACAAAAGCCCCAACACACCATGTCCCGCCCACACCATGTTCTTGTCCCTGGGCACCCAGGTGCTTTAGGGGGACTTTCAAAGACCCAGCTTGGGTAATGCCTCAGTCACCCAGATGCCAAGGAGCAGTTGTTGTTTAATCGCTAAACTGCTCTCTGACTCTTTGTGACCCCATGGACTGTAGCCCACCAGGCTCCTCTGTCCACGGGATTTCCCAGGCAAGAATACTTAAGTGGTTACCATTTCCTTCACCAGGGGATCTTCCCCACCCAGGGATTGAACCTCCGTCTTCTGCATTGGCAGGCAGATTCTTTACCCCTGAGCCACCTGGGAAGCCTGGAAGGAGCAGAGGTCACTGTTTTTGTCCAGGGCCCTCAGGACTCACAGGCTTTAAAGCTGCCAAGTCCTCACACCTGGCTTTGAAGTCTCCTTCATGCTTGCAAAACTGTCCCACTGCCCCCCCTCCCTCGCAGCACTCACTCAACACCTCATTGAGATTAAAGGGGTGACCAGCTCCCCGTCACAGCCCCCACAGAGCACCCAGCTTCCTGTGCAGGGTGTCCTCAGCCATGGCCTGTGCCTTTAAGGACCACTGCTGTGTGCCAGGGTCTCGACTTCAGCATCCTCAGCTGAGTTGGATTAAGTGACCATTCCATGCCTTTGCAAATTCCTTCTGGCTGTTGTCCCTTCCCCCACACAGAGACGGAATAGCCAGCAGCCTGAGCCAGTCTGCCTAGGGCAGCAGGAGAGCTGGTCTAGCCCGACTGCCCTCGGCCTCAGGGAGCAGAGGCTGTCCCTTGAGAGAGGGACTGGGGCAGGAAGTGGGCTCTTTGGGGTCTTGCACTGCTGTCGCAGGGACTCCAGAAAGCCATGCAGAGCCTAGAGCCATGAAGGACTGCTCAGATATCGTCCTCTGTGTGGAGACGACAGAGCTGAGCAAGGTAAGGGTCACCAGGGCCACTCCCGCAAGACCCAGACGCCCGCCTAGGGCTGCCGTGCCCCGTGAACACACCTGCCAGGCAGCACTGCCACTGGCCCTCAACCCTCAAATCTCTCCCTCCAGACTGAGTTCTGCAATCCTGCTTTCGAGCCTGAATCAGGGCCACCTTGCCCCCTCCCCGCCCTCCGCGAGGACACCGACTGCAGCGCCCAAGCTCCCTGGCATGGTAACAATCTCAGGGGGTGACCCGGGGGTAGGACAAGAAAGGCCCGGCAGCTGAGGGTGGTAGGTGAGGGACGCCCTAGAGAGAGGGTTCTCAAAACCCCGCCCTGCCTGTCCGCAGGTCGGCAGCCCCTACGGCTGCAGCCGGACTGCCGCTTCTCCTGGCTGTGTGTCCTCCTGCTGGCCGGCCTGCTGCTCCTGCTGCTTGGGCTGCTGGTGGCTGTCATCCTGGCCCGTAAGTCCCCAGGGCCTGCTGGAAGAAGGGCTTTAGGATGAGACTCCATGAGCTCTTCTGCCTATGCCCCCAAGGGATCCAGAGCCTCTGAGCCCCCTCCCCCATCTTGTCAGAATTGCAGGCTACAGCCCCACCCGGGGCCACCTACCGTCCACTGCCTTCCCGAGGCCTCGCCACCATTGGCACTACCCCTGCCACCTCTACCATCACCTCCCAGGCAACTGGGACCCCTAAAGGGCAACCGGAGGCAGGAGTGAGCCTCACACCCCAGTCTGGTGAGTACTCAGGGCTGATCTTCCTGGAGAAGGGCCCAAGATTGCAGGAGGAGGGTGTGCAGGAAGAGGCACGTTGACAAAACAAAAAAACAAAAAAAAAAACTCTCTCTTCTTTTGACCTCTGAACATTCACCTCCATCTCTGCAGCCTGTGGGGGCCTCCTTCCTGGCCCAAGGGGCTTCTTCAGCAGCCCCAACTACCCAGACCCTTACCCACCCAACGTCCACTGCGTGTGGCATATCCAGGTGGCCACAGAACACGCAATACAGCTTAAGATCGAAACTCTTAGCACGGAGAGTGTGGCCTCTTGTCTTTTCGATCGCTTGGAAATCTCTCCCGAACCTGAAGGCCCCCTCCTCAGGTAGGTCCCTCTGTCCCCAGAGATCCCAACCCCCACTCTCACACCCCTGTCCTGAACGACTGTCTGGAGGGCAGAACCAGGGAGGTGCAGAGGGAAACTCTTGACTGGGAGGAAGAAATGGAGAGACTTGGCCTCTGCACCCAGCTCTGCCACCATCTTTCTATATGACCTTGGGAAGGTCACTTCCCCTCTCTGACTTTGGCTTCCAAATCTGGAAGCTGGAGCTCCCACATGTCTTTCCCATGAATCAATGGTTCAAGGATGGACAAGCAGGTGCCAGGGAGGTCATGGCTCTGCTGGAAAGGAACGGAACCTTAGACACATCGTCTCCAGGATGAGGCTTCAGGAAAGAGGACCACAGAGCCCAGGCAGGCTCCACTCCCACTGGCCCTGAGCTCTGAGCCGCCATCATCTCCAATCTGGCTTCTTGCAGAGTATGTGGGAGGGTGCCTCCCCCCACACTCAACACCAACGCCAGCCGCCTCCGGGTGGCCTTCGTCTCTGACAGCAGTGTGGAAGGATCTGGCTTTCATGCCTGGTATCAGGCTGTGGCCCCTGGACACGGTGAGTGTTCTCCCACCAAATGCCCAGCTGCCCATCAGCTGGCCATTTTCCACCCCTCCAGCCACTCCCAGCCCTGAAAAAGGGGCAGAGACTCTAGCGGGTTCTGAATCCAGATGCCCGCCCCCAGGGAGCTGTGCCCACGAGGAGTTCCCCTGTGACCAGTTCGTCTGCCTGCTGCGTGACTCGGTGTGTGATGGTTTTGCCAACTGTGCTGATGGCAGTGACGAGACCAACTGCAGTGCCAAGTTTTCAGGTACAGGTCCGATCAACCTCGGGGTGGGTACTGTCTGATCCAGGTGCCGCTGGACCCCTCCTGGCCTGGCCCAGCTCCAAACCTGCCTGGTCATCCTTCTGACCCAGAAGTTGTTTCCCATGGGCACAGACAAGATTCTTCGCCACTGTCACTGCCGGGCCTACTGGCGAAAGGCACAGATCCTAGTAAACTCATGAGCCTCCCCCGCCTCCTCTCTACAGGGTGTGGGGGAAACCTGACTGGGCTTGAGGGCACTTTCTCTGCTCCCAGCTACCTGCAGCAGTACCCTCACCAACAGGTAAGCCAGCCAGCGTTCCATGGGGAGGGCAGTGGGGCACACACGGGCACACCTGAGCATCGGGGTTAGTGCGATTGAGAACGGCAAGGCAGATACTCCTTGTACCTGGAAAGACCAGAGATCAAGCAAACAGGAAGGGGACATTATTAAGTGCTTACTAGGTACCCAGCTGCTATGCTGGGTAAGCTTATCTCTGAGACCAGACAAGTTAAAAGCCCTTCCACCAACGATGCTGAGAGCAGTGTGGGCCAAGCCCGCCCACTCCCTACCCAACTTGCAACCAGGGAAAGCCCATCTGGAGCTCAGCCTGGGGACCCCAATTGGAACAGGAGAAGGAATCCATAAATTACCCCACCTGTGCCCTCCCCCAGCTTTGCACCTGGCATATCTCGGTGCCTGCTGGACATGGCGTCGAACTGCTCTTCCACAACTTCAGCCTGGAAGCTCAGGAGGAGTGCAAGTCTGACTACGTGGAGGTGTACGAGGCCCGCAACTCTGGGGCCCTCAGCCTCCTGGACAGGTATAGGGCAGAGTCACGGGAGGAGCCGAGGATACACCCCCGCCTCCACAGCCTGACGTCAAGACTGCCCACAAATTACCACACCCATTCAGTAGCCTCATTGTCCTCTCTTGCACCAAGCTGGAGGTCTCCTCACTGTCACACTTTTAAAAAAGGCTTGTCCTTCCGCACCTTTGTACCTGTCCCTCTTGCGTTGACTCCTTACATTGCCTCCTCCAGGAAGCCCTCCCCAGGCTTCTCCCACTCCCAGTTCTCCTGGGTCCATTTCCATTTCCCCCAGAACCCTCACTGATTTTTCCCAGGTCGAAGTGGCTCAAGTTCAAGCAGTGTGTCTAGTACTGTGTCTACTGAACACGCGTGTCCTCTTCCCATGAGTCAATGACTATGCCTCCCATCCCCTCTGGCATCGTCCAGAACACCCGGCTCCCCCCCGCCCCCGGGCCTGCAAGAGGCCTCACGCACGCTCGCTCAGCCGGGGGGGCCCGATGCCAGGATTGCTGCCTGCACTGGACAGGTTCTGTGGAGCAGAGCCGCCCCCGCGTCTCATCTCCTCGCATCATCAGTTGGCAGTGCTGTTTAGGACAGACCATGGCTTCAGCGTTGGGGGTTTCTCAGCCACCTACCGGGCCCTCAATGCCACAGAGAGTAGGTGGCCCTGGGAGCTTGGGTTTGGGCAGTAGGGGTGCCTCCAGAAGAATGGGGAAGGGTTCTAGACCCTGGTCTGGGCACAGTGAAGGTTGTGGGGATTCAGACATGTCCCCCTTTCCCTGTAGGCCCCTGTAGGCCCGGAGAGTTCTCCTGCCAGGATGGAGGGTGTAAGAGTCTGCAGTGGATGTGCAGCGCATGGCGAGGCTGTGCCGATGACAACTGCAGCGGCCCCTTGTTCCCACCCCCAGGTGAGGAGCCCGCCCTGCACTGTGAGGCCTGGGAAGGCTGGGTGCCTGTTCAGAGAAACCCATGGGCACACGGGCACACAGTTATCCCCATCCTTCCTGATGGGGGCTGGGAGTCCCCTGTTCAGACTCTGGACCACTTCACCAAATCCTGAAGGGATTCTCCCCTAGCCATGGCAACAGCATTTAGAGTCACCCCCAAGGCAAATGGGAATCTGGGAGACGATGGTTCGGGCTTCAAGAACCAGTCCGGCCTTTGCCACACAGAGAGGCTCTCTCCAGGGCCCACCTCACAGATGTGGGTGAGCCCGGGGGAATTCCTTCCAGATGGCTAGTGGTTCTGCCAATGTTGGTGACCCTTGCTTCCTGAGATCACAGAGGTGGCTGCATGATGCCCGGGGCTGGCGAAAGATACTTGGAGTAGGCTCCCGAAAACAGGACCCCTCGACATTTATACAAGGCATCTCTCCATGTTAACGCCTTTGATTCTCACAACAATGGCAATCCACTCCAGGATCTTGCCTGGAGAATTCCATGGACAGAGGAGGCTGGTGGGCTACAGTCCACGGGGTCGCAGAGTCAGACATGACTGAGCGACTGACACTTTAACTTTCTTTCCATATTATCTCCTTTGGTTCTCACAACAAGCCCCGTCTGACCCATGAAGGGTGATTTGGTGACTTGTCCCCAGTCACACAGCCAGTGAGTGCTCCCCAGGGTGACCCTCCCCTCCCCTCCCTGCAGAGCTGGCCTGTGAGCCTGTCCAGGTGGAGATGTGCATCGGTCTGAACTACAACACCACAGCCTTCCCTAACATCTGGGTGGGCATGACCACCCAGGAGGAGGTGGTGGAGGTCCTCAGAGGTTACAAGGTGCTCCAGGCAGAGATAAGGAGGAGCCCCAGGAAGGGAGGGAGCCTGGGGGGGTGGGGGCCTGAGGGCTCCTCTCTTCCTTGCACAGAGCCTGACAAGCCTGCCCTGCTACCAGAATTTCCGGAGGCTCCTTTGCGGGCTGCTGGTGCCCCACTGCACCCCACTAGGCAGCGTCCTTCCCCCTTGCCGCTCTGTCTGCCAGGAGGCAGAGCGCCAGTGCCAGTCTGGCCTGGCGCTGCTGGGCACCCCCTGGCCCTTCAACTGCAACAGGCTGCCTGAGGCAGCTGGCCTGGAGGCTTGTGCCCAGCCCTGACGCTGAGGTGGGGCCCTTGCCCTCTGCTACACACCCTCCTTTGCCCATAAGGGTGGGCAGGCAGGGGAGCAAGGGAAGGGGCCCAGCATGGAACTCTGCCCATCCTCCCCACTTCCGGGTCCTCCCCCGGATGGGAAGAGGAGTCCTCAGTGGGGCTAGTGGGGCCCTCCCCCACTCCCAGATCTTCCCCTATCCCTTCACTTTCCCCAGCTGCTGCAAACAGCTGGCCCGACTCCACACTGTACCACTGACAATCTGGACCCCTTCCCACCCAAGTCTGTGACCTTGACTTCCTGTCTTCTGCCTTCCCCGTCTCCCATCTGGTTTTTCAGGCTCTCTATCATCCGCCTTCTGACATTTTCATTTATTCAACAGAAAATGTCATCCAGAGTCTAGCCATGGGCAGGGCCTGTTCTGAGCCCTGGCCATCCAGTTGTCTACAGCTCTAGAACCCTCCACCCTCAGTTCTCAGCTTCTGTTTCTCCCGGATGTATCCTTGGTCTCTGTTACCCTTGGTCTCTGTCGCGGCATCATCTCTGCTTCCAGCTCCTTGGAGCTATGGATGCCCTGAGCGTCCCTCTCTCACAGTTCTTTCTGCCTCTGCGCCCGCCTCAAAACTCTCCCTCCTTTCTCCCCCTAACTTTGGCCGGCCGCCGCGCGACACCACGAGTTATTTCCCTGCTATTTCCCGGCCCGGGTTCTTGGCCCCCGAGCAACCGGTTTCCTCTTGGAGTCTGGGAGGAGCACAGCGGAGCCGGCAAGGAGCGAACCAGGACCAGGGAGACACCGGGGGCAGGGGGAGCCTGGCTGGAGAGAAGCGCAGGGAAGGCAGCGCTGGGGTCACCTGGAGGGTCTGAATTAGCGAGAGCCCCGAAGGCCACGGAGACAGCGAGCAGCCCCGGGCGCCGGGAGGGGCGTGAGTGGGGCGGGGAGATGGGGCTGGGGGAGGGGACTGTGGGAAAGGCCGGGCGCCGGCCGGGGCTGGAGGAGGAGGGAGGCCGGGTCTGTCCTTCCCTCGGCGCGGGGCTTTAGAGGGTCCCGGGTCTAGGGACCCCTCTTCTTCTTGCCCACGCGGCCACTCAGCCTCGCTCGGGGACACGGCAGTGGGGTGGGGACCGAGCCGGCCGCGCGGGGAGCGGGGACCGAGACGGGTCCCAGGATCCCTGGTCCCGACTCCTGTGCTGCCCGGCCCGCAGACGACCAGAGGCCCGCGGCGTCCGGGCTCCGCGTGCCAGCGCCATGAGGCCGCTCCTCGCCCTGCTACTCCTGGGCCTGGCGACCGGCTCGGCCCCTCTGGACGACAACAAGATCCCCAGCCTGTGCCCGGGGCACCCGGGCCTCCCCGGCACGCCGGGCCACCACGGCAGCCAGGGCCTGCCGGGCCGCGACGGCCGCGACGGCCGCGATGGCGCGCCCGGGGCTCCGGGAGAGAAAGGCGAGGGCGGGAGGCCGGGTAAGCGGCGCCTCGGCGGCGATCGGTGGGGACGCCCCAGCGAGCGCGGCCCGGCTCTTGCCCGCGGGGTCCCGAGCTAGGGGTTCACGCCAGGGGGCGCCGCTCCCGTCCCCGCCCGACCCCGTCAGATCGGGGAGCCCGCAGAGGAGTGACTCAGCGGCGGGAGCCGGAACCCCTGGGACCCTCAGATCCGCCCCGAGCCCTGCGGGAAGGGGGCTTGTGCGCAGGGCGGCCCCAGCCGGGAAGGGGCTGCGGGAGGCTGCGGGAGGACCCCGGCGGGCGCACCCTGACCGCTCTGCTTCCCTCTCCCCCCACCCGCAGGCCTCCCGGGGCCGCGTGGGGAGCCCGGGCCGCGAGGAGAGGCGGGACCCATGGGGGCAACCGGGCCGGCGGGCGAGTGCTCGGTGCCTCCGCGCTCCGCCTTCAGCGCTAAGCGCTCTGAGAGCCGGGTGCCTCCGCCGTCGGACGCGCCCCTACCCTTCGACCGCGTGCTGGTGAACGAGCAGGGACATTACGACGCCGTCACCGGCAAGTTCACCTGCCAGGTGCCCGGGGTCTACTACTTTGCCGTCCACGCCACCGTCTACCGGGCTAGCCTGCAGTTTGATCTGGTCAAGAATGGCGAGTCTATCGCCTCTTTCTTCCAGTTCTTCGGGGGTTGGCCCAAGCCAGCCTCGCTCTCCGGGGGCGCCATGGTGAGGCTGGAGCCTGAAGACCAGGTGTGGGTACAGGTGGGCGTGGGGGATTATATTGGCATCTACGCCAGCATCAAGACAGACAGCACCTTCTCTGGATTTCTAGTGTATTCTGACTGGCACAGCTCCCCTGTCTTCGCTTGATGCCAGTTGGAAAGTGAGCTCATGCTCTCTCACTCCTAGGAGAGGAGGGGGTGACACCGATGGCACCATCACCCAGGAGGGCTGGCCCCCCTGGAATGTCCTGAATGACTGCAGAGGTGGGGTGGGGGCCTCTCCGTTCTGCTGCCAGCCGGGAATAGGGATCAAGGCTGAGATCAGGGCTGGCAGCATGGGGCAGTGGCTGGATTTCTGCCCTAGATGAAAGGAGTTCGCTGTTCTGGCAGGTTTAGTTCCCCCCAGTTGCTCTGGCTCGGGACCCCAAGGTGCGGTGCTCGCTTCCTGGTCCTCTGTCTCTCTGGATCTTCCCTCATCCCTCCTGCTCCTGGGCCCTTTTTCTCAGAGATCATTCAATAAATTTAATATAACCCTCCTACTGGCTTCAGTCTTTCTTTACTGGTGGAGATGCTTTGATTCTGAGAATGGGGAGACAAAGGAGCAGGGTGGAGGGAGAGGGTGTTCTGGCAGAAGGGAGGGCTCTGAGGCTGGATGGAGCTATGGACCAGAGGAAACAGAAAACAGGCCCAGGTGATGAAGAGGCCGGTCCACGGAGCTGCCCCCCAAGCAGTGTAGGTTGTGAACAGGAGCGCCCTGCTGGGGATGGTGTCCTGGTGGGGGACTCCGGCCACCCAAGAAGGCACACCTTTTTCTAACTCAAAGATGTCATAAGAACTGGCTGGAGCGTCAACACACACATTCCTGCCCTGACCAACAAAAAGGAACTTGGGATTTTCACCCATGGCTGCTCTGGCTATGTGCCTGTTTCCTGGATGACTGGAACGCTATTTCTCTGTCCCCGATGCCAGGGGAGTGGAGTGTCCCTGGCTGTCTAGAGATGTCATCTCAGAGATGGCCACAAGGGGGCACCCCAATTCCAGACTGTCCCAGTGACCCTAGCTAGCTAGAGCTCCTGGCTACTAGGACAATTAGGTAGAGGAAGGGTTTTGAGGTCTCCCAGTAGGATTCCAGATGGGGGTTGGGATAATGGGGTCATTTGCTCCCAGCTCAGGAAGTTTATCTTCTCTTATAAAATGTTTATCCTCACATTATACAGAGACTGGAAGGAACTAAGCCTCCCCTTGGTCAGCTCCCCCTCCAGGGTTGGGGGAAGGGGGGCAGAAAAGCCCTTCCTCAGGCCTCTACACTCCAAGGTGGATGTGGGGAACACTCCCTCACTGTGCTAGGCCGCGCCACTAAGTCTGTGGCTAGCCGCAGAGCCCCTTCAAGTCTCCCTGCCTTGTCCCGCCCCTAACCCAATGACTAACAAACCCAGGCTTGCCAGGCCCACATCAGCTCAGGCTCTCAACGCAAAAATGGAAGGGCCTCTCCTCAGCGTTTCCTCCTGACCTACCCCTTTCCCCCCTCCCCTCCTTCCAGAAGGCTGTCCCTGGCATTATGCCCCTACGTTTAACATACAATTATGGGGTAGTGTCCCGCCCCCCCACCCCTTTGCAGGTCATGTGAGGATTGATATGACCAATGGGGACTGGGCCCACTCAGTGAGCTAGAGACAGGCCTCCCAGCTCTCCAAGAGGAGGCCCCGCAGCTATACTCCAGCCCACCAGAGCACCACTCTCTGCCAAGAGACACAAAGACAAGCACCAACTCCTTCAGGGATCTCAGGATAGATTGGACTCCAGGCAGCAGGAGCCCCAAGTTCTCTCCTGGAAAGAGTGGCACTAGAGGAAAAACTTGCTCAATGGGTAAGTTCACATTCCTCTCTCCGAGGGCTCAATTCTAGCAAAATGGAAAAGATAGGGCTATGCTTAGTCGCTCAGTCATGTCCGACTCTTTGCGACCCCATGGACTGTAGCCCACCAGGCTCCTCTGTCCATGGGGATTCAGGACAGAATATTGGAGTGGGTTGCCATGCCCTTCTCCAGGGGATCTCCCCAACCCAGGGATCAAACCCTACAAGTCTCTCACACTGCAGGCAGATTCTTTATTGACTGAGCCACTAGGGAAGCCTGGAAAAGATAGGGAGAGCTTTCCAAAAGCCATACATATGAGAGGATACAAATTGGAGAACGTAAAAGCAAATCTAGCCACACAGGGCACGGGCTCTCCCCAAGGCACCCTATCTCAGCTCTTCCCCTGCCAGTTCCCTCATCAACTACACTTGTTGGGACTGAAAGACCCTGCTGCAGCATCCATTACCATAACCAACCATTCACCCTTGCAAAGATGCACACAGAGGCCATCAGAGCTGTAACACAACTTTATTCATTGGATCCTGGGTCAGACGGACCCCTCAGGGAGCTGCATGCCCCTCAGCCCTGGCTCCCTCTGTATTTGGACCCTAGTGAAATGTGCACAGTCTGCCCTCCCCAGTGGCAGGGAGAGACGGACAGAAGGGAAATGCCATTTTTTTCTCTGTGATGTGGAGAGTGAAAGGAAGAGGAATAGAAATCTGGTTATCCCTCCTGAGGTTCCCAGTGGTGCTGGGTATCAGAAGGTTCATGGTCCCAAAGCCAGGTGCAAACACACACACACATACACACACACCTGGGGGGTAATGCTTGATCCCAGCTGTCGGGCCAGGTGAGGAGGGAGCCTTGTAAGATCATGACAAGTAGAAGTAGCTCGAAGGGCACCTGAGAGATACTACCCTCAAAGCCTGCCAGAGCATATGCCAGCTGAAAGGAAATGTTTAAGATAATTCTAAGGCCCTTGAGTTGCCAAAATACCCAAATGACATTAATGTGCATGGCTGAAGAAGCTGGGAAGGAAGTGGGGAGGGAGCAGGGAGAGAACCTACAAATCCGCAACAGAAAAACCAGAAGCGAAGCGGGGGTAGTCCCCAGTGCTGGCATCAGGATGGGCCCTGGCAGGCTGGAGGGGAGTCCACAGTGAACAGTCTCTGGGGCCTTGCAGAGTGACACCCTCACCACCCTCGGCATCACAGGGACACACGGGGTAAGGAAAAGCTGTTACCCTGCCCCTACCCAAGTCACAGTCTTCCAGGGTTTCCCATTTCAATGTCCTGGAGATGCAGCTTAGAGACTCAGCACGATGACTGTGGGGGCAGCAGGGGATGCAGGCCAGGACCCAGAGATCAGGTGTGACCGCTGTCTGAGCGCAGGTGGCTGCGTGGAGCACGGAGGGGTGGGCAGGAGGGAGGGAGGAAACCTTCAGAGGTAGACATTGAGGGTCTGCAGGATGCCCCGACGGCATAGTGGGCAGTTGCGGTGGTAGACGGGGTGGCGCATCAGGATCTCAGTGCAGGCCTGGCACAGGCACAGGTGCCGACAAGGCAGAAGCAGCACCGTCTTGCTCTGGTCCTGGCAGATGACACACTTCTTCCGCTCCTCCTGCTCCTTCAGCAATTTCCACGGGTCCTGCCCAGCTACAGACTCCTCCACATTGAGCCTCTCCCGGCCCCGGGCAGCCATCACTCTGGCCATCCTGACCTCCTCTTCTTCTGCCTCCGATCGGGGCTCAGCTTCAGGAAGAGTGTCCTGTCGCCATGTCCTGGCTGAGGGCAGCCTCCTAGGGCCACCCTGGGGGGCTCCAGGGGCCCCTCCCCGGTTTGGCCAGCTCGCCAGATGCAGGCTACGACTCCAGACTCGGCGCCAGGCCTCCAGGCCCAGAACTAGCCGAGAGAGCCGCACAACATCCTCTCTGAGCCTGTGGTAGGATGGCCGGGTATGGAGTTGACTGAGCACCCGGGTGGCCAGCCTCAGGGTGAGGTCCGGGTGCAAGAGAGTCACTGTCACTGCCAGCACACAAGCCAGCAGCACCAGGCCAGTGAGATTGACAAGCACAAAGCTGGCCAGGAGGCGGGCAGCTGAGGCCAAGAGCTCCAGCACTAGCTGGCAGGGGGTCCAGAGAAGGATGGACATGGCCACGGCACTGCTGGAAATGTGGGCTAGGAAGGCAGCCACTACATCTGTCATCCTCCACAGCGGCCCCATCACTGCATCCCACAGGGCCACCACAAGGGAGAAGAAGTTCTGAGTGCCAATGAGGCAGATGTTGACCAGGCTATTGATCACGTAGGCCACCAGGCTCATGGTGATGGCACAGATGTCACAGATCTGACGCAGCAAAGCATGGCCATTGGAGACCATGTTGAGGACACCCCGGTGGAGGATCTCCCGGCTCCTAAGCGCCCCATGGGAGGCCAGGTGCCCCAGGAGCTTTAGGCTCTCCAGGCCAGAACAGCAGCTGTACAGTACCGTAGACAAGGCCTGCAAGCCCCCACAGGTGAAACGGACCATAGCTTCAATCAAGGCCAGCAGTGAAAGTAAGACTCCACGGCCCAAGTGCAGAAGACTAGTCAGTACCGTGTGTGGCAGGTTGTAGATGAAGGCCAGGAGCCAGGCCAAGGTGGCCAGGAGGGAGGACACCAGCAGGAAGTTGAGGTCCAACACCAAGGTCAGCACATCCAGCAACAGGCCCACCCCATTCACTACCAAGTACACAGCATCCATGATAGGGCTATGGGGTTGGTCCAAGAAGTCTGGCTCCCGGTTGAGGGGGGTGTCAGGGCTGTCAATATTTGGGGGGAAGGGGGCTCAGGGATTAATCTGGAAGGGAAGTGAACGGTCTCTCCAATCAGAGAGAAACAGGAAGACTTGGGTTAGAAGAAGTGGAGTCTCGGGGGAGGGAAAGAGGGCCAGGTGCCGGTCCGGGACTCCCGGTTTTGAAGGCGGTCTGTTTGGGAAGAAAGAGGCCAAACATCTCTAAAGTGGAAGTGATCCCGGGCTGGAGGAAAAATCTCAGCTTTGGAGGCCTGCTGGTGGCGTACCACGGCCGGGCAATGGGTCAGATCGAGAGAAGACCGGGAACGGAAGGGATCGGGCCAGGCCGGGGCCGGGTGGGGGCGGCGCAGGCTGGGCGCAGGCTTGCGGTCCAGCTACGCAGGTGCCCCTGTCCCCTCCCGGCCCCCGTTCTCTGGGCTCGCGGCGCTTTGCGCCCAAGGGAGCAGGAGGGAAAGGAGCAAGCCTCAGCAAATCCCAGGCGCGGCCTCGACTCCGCTGGGCGCCGCCATCTTGTGTGAGAAAGGGTGGGGCAAGAGGCATGTCAAGGAGGGAGGGGCGACGAGCTCTGGCCAATCGGTGAGACCCAACCGCAGGAAACATCGATCGTTCATTGGTCCGTTTGAACGGTGCCCAAACACATTCAGTGCTTTACAGAGGTGGGGCGGAAACAGATTTAAATCCCCGCCCCCATGAGGAGGGGATTGGTCAATTGAAGGGCAGAGGTGAATTGCCCCAGCCCCGCCCCCCTAAAGGAGCAGGACTTTGTATGTGTGTGTTGCGTGGCTCAGTCGTGTCAGACTGCGACTCCACAGACTGTGGGCTGCCAAATTTCTCTGTCCATGGGATTTCCTAAGCGAGAATGCTGGAGTGGGTTGCCATTTCCTACTCCAAGAGAACTTCCTGACCCAGGGATCGAACCCGCCTCTCGAGTCTCCTGCATTGGCAGGTGGATTCTAAAGGAACAGGACTTTGGACTGGGCTAATACGGTCGCTGTTCTTTCTCTTCGCCTCCAGCCTTGATTTTTTTAAAGTGCGGATTGGTGGTCACTGTTCTGAACCAGGCTTTGGGAATTGCACCGCCTCCACAGCCAGACTCAGTTCCTTCTCCTCCTCCATTCGTCCACTTACTCCGTCGTATATTGAGCTTGCTACACGTGAACTGGGGATGCAAAAAATGTTTAAGATCTGCCTGCTCACAAGCAGTTTAAGGGGAAACAGATTGTGATAGGGGATTCCCAAGCTGCTATTTCCAAACGGTTTCCTCAAGCTCTGTCACGTTTTCTCAGCATCCTCAGGAGATTACCTCATTGTCAGTAAGAAAAAGAGGTCGCAGGCCGGAAATAGCTCACCTCCTAGCCCAGGCCCTATTCATTTGTTTACTTAAACACTCTAGTTGGGTATCTGCCTGGGCAGCCTTAGTAGTGGCCTCAAAATTGTATCCCTTTTTAGAATATTCAAATAATATTCAAAAATATCTAAGCTCCTATCCCAAATATATTGAGAGCCTGGTGTTCTCTACTAAAGCCAAGGATACTTGGGGGTCTGAGCCTTCCCCTGTTCTCTATTGCTTTAATTTCCTGCTTGCACTTGTCCACTGAAAACAGTGCACAACAAGAAAGTTGTGAGTTAAGTTTTACTTAGGGTAAAACAAGGATTATAGGCCAGCAGACCGTCTCTCAGATAGTTCCAAGGAACTGCTCAGAAGAGGTAAGAGGGGAGGTGAATATATATATGTAATTTTGGTAGGTAATTGGGCAGACGTGCAATCTCACACGTGTTTTTACAGAAGGCTGCTGCTGGTCACAGGAAGTTTGCTGCTAGGTGTGAGAAGCAGATGTCTGTTAATGATTGTAGTGCTTTTCTAGATATAAGAAGGGGCAAGATTTTGGGTTCATAAAATCTCCTGAAAATAACTATCTGAGGGCCTGTTCTGCCTGTTTTTCCCAGAGCACAGAGTGCCTCATTCCAGCTCTTGGCTCTGAATTCCCTTCAGGGTATGTCAAAGTTCAGTGACTGGTGGCTGCTGACAGTTTTTAGTTGGCACACTACACTCTTCATCTCCACTCTGGCCTGGACTTCTTAAACAGTCTCCATCACCTCACCCTGGACACTGCCTGAATCCTTCCTTTCCCAAAGCACCACTGATTCAAGGCTGAAATATTCTGCACCCCTTTCTGAGACAGGCGGCTCCCAGTACAGGTTAGAACATAGTGCTATTTCTAAAACTCCCCTCGTTTTTCTCTAGCTTCTCTCTCACATCTGTCAGGCCCCAACTTCATGTTTTCTCTGAGACATGTTTTCCCTTTGTCTTCCTCTTCCTTTTGAGATTTCCCCTCTTTCTCTAGCCACCAGACTCCAACTTTCCTTTGTTATTATGTTTTTATTTATACTGCACTGGGTCTTTGTTTCTACATGCAGGCTCTCTCTAGTTGCGGTGCTCGGGCTTCTCATTGAGGTGTCTTCTCTTGTTGCCCAGTGTGGGCTCTAGTGCATGTGGGCTTCAGTAGTTGTGGAGTGCCCCTTGTCACGTGGGATCTTCTGGGACCAGAGATCGAACCCATGTCCCCTACATTGGCAGGCAGATTCTTAACCACTGGACCCCCAGGGACGTCCTCCATTGTTGTTTGATATACAGAATTGTCTGTTTCTACCCCCAATTCCATCTAAACTTTAGCCACAAAATGCTCATTTCTCTACACAAAGAAGAATAATGTAAAGATTTGTTTACCCACTCACTGGAAAAGACTCTGATGCTGGGAAAGGTTGGGAGTGGGAGGAGACGGGGACGACAGAGAATGAGATGGCTGGATGGCATCACCGACTCTGTGGACATGAGTCTGAGTGAACTCCGGGAGTTGGTGATGGACAGGGAGGCCTGGCGTGGTGTGATTCATGGGGTCGCCGAGAGTCGGACACAACTGGGCGACTGAACTGAACAGAACTGCCTGTATCACGGTCTGTTGTGGTTCTTGTTGCTGGTGGTTTTTGTTTTTGTTTTTCATTTTCCCCTAATCTGAAATCTTGGCGAAAATGCCCACATCTTCTTTAAGATACTTGATCCCACCACCCGTAACCTGTCCTCTTCGAAAATTTTCCTTGTCCAATGAATACTCTTGTGTTTTTAATCTATCTTCCTGCAGCACTTGACACCAGTGACCATTCCTCCACCCTTGGCCTCTGGACCTTACCATCTCCTGTCTTCTTTCTGTGCCCACCATGGCCCCCTCTCCTCTCTACCGATGATTCCCAAATCGATGTCTTCAGCCTGAATTTGTCTGTCAAAATTCATGTTCCAGCTGCTTCCTGAACAGCTGCTGGATATCCTACTGGTGCTTCAAACTCAATGTGTCAAAATCAAGCTCAGCAAATTTGCTGTGCCTCACTGTGTGTAGTTACCAGCCAGCTTTCTGCACCGAGGAAGTTGAAGTTGGCAGGGTCCTCTAAGACAGTATTTCCATTAGCCTGGGACCAAGGCCTCACCTTTGTGATCTGAGACATACTTAAACAAGACACAGCCTTTGACTCTGCTGGCATTCCAGCGGTGGACAGCCAGAGGTTACCTGTGGCCAACATTCTCTGGGTAAATTACTGTGGGTGAATTACTGCAAAATGTTCTCCATTCCTGTGCTAGAAATATAAAGTACCATGTGACCACAGTGCAGATGAAGTGCTGGGATGACACCCCCACCCCCGACTGCTTGGAGAAACCAAGGCACTTCTTGGTTCTGAGAGGTTGTAAACACTCCCTTTGAGGTGAGTGTTGTGGTTTGGACTTAATCTGTATCTCTGGTGACTTTATCATATTTCTTTCTCCTCCAGGACTGTGTCTCAGATAACAGCTGGTTCAAACCCACTGTTGCCAAAGCAGGGGTCATCTGTATTTGAAAATATTTTATAATGTTTATTTTTATTTATTTGGCTGCTCTGGGCCTTAGGGGCAGCATGTGGGAACTAGTTCCCTGACAAGGGATCAAACCCAGGTCTCCATTGGGAGAATGGAGTCTTAGCCACTGGACCATCAGGGAAATCCCCATCTTTTATTTGGAGGCTGGAAGACTCGAGAGTATTGGTCAAAAGAACCTACACCAGGCTTCCCTGGTAGTCCAGTGATAATCTGCCTGCCGATACAAGAGACTTGGGTTCAATCCCTGATCCGGGAAGATCCTACATGCCACGGAGTAACTAAGCCCATGTGCCACAACTATTGAGCCTGAGCTCTAGAGTCTGGGAGTCGCAGCACTGAAGCCCATGTGCCCTAGAGCCTGTGCTGTGTAGTATGAGAAGTCACTGCAACGAGAAGGCCATGCACTGCAGCTCGAGAGTAGCTCCCAGTCTCTGCAACTAGAGAAAAGTCTGCGCAGCAATGAAGACCCAGCCAGAAATACATAAATACATAATTAATTAAATAGATAAAATTAAATTTAAAAAAGAAAGAACCAACAGCCACTGACTTTAGGGAGGAAGTTCAGATTGCTTATGAGTGTGAGTTGCAGTGATTGAGAAAAAATAAACCAGATCTGGAGAAAACTTAACGCCTGGAGGCGCTATCCTTGCAGAATTATGTCATGGAAGATATAGTGGTATAATCTAAAACGCTCAGGCATCTGCCCAGGGGCCTGCTGGAACAACAGCTGGTTTCTGCTGTTGTGCTAAGTGCAGGGCTTTTGTGTTGCTAGGTGAGAGATACGAGCTGGGACAACAGAGGGGGTTTTTAGAGGTTGTTCAAGCTTGAAGAGATGGGGTGAAACCAGAAAGACTGTCTAATTTAGGAGTTTTGCTTTGTGGCGTTGTGTCTCCTATAATCCTCCCCTGTATCTCCCCATCATGTGTTCAGTAAAATCCATATCACTGCCATGGTCTTAAGAGTTTGATATTTTTTTCCTTTTTGATTTAATTTGGCTTTTTAATTAAGCAAATCATTTACCAGATCCCCAAAGTCAAACTATATGAAAAGGTACATTCCTAAAAGGTTTGTGTCTTGGTCTGTGTGTGGGTTGGAAAAGAGTTTCCAGATATGAGGCATAATGAAAAGAGACTAAAGTTTATTAGAGTGGGAGACGCAGTTAGAACAGAGAGCTGGCTCAAGAGAAAGCCAACCCCTTTCAAGGGCTAGTAGCCAATTTTTATAGCCTCAAGACCAAGAAAATTCCTACCAGAAGGGTGGCATTAGTTATTGGTTAAGATGCTATGGGCGTTTCCCTGGTGGCTCAGATGGTAAAGAATCTGCCTGTAGGAGATGCAGGTTTGATCTATCCCCTGAAGAAGGGAATGGCTACCCACCCACTCTGGTATTCTTGCCTGGAGAATTTCAGGGACAGAGGAGCCTAGCGGGCTACAGTTTATGAGATCACAAAGAGTCAGACACCATTGAGCAACTAACACTTTCACTTTTTAGGATGCATTGGGTGGGTATTTTACCTAATATGGGGTCAGGGAACTGGCTGGTTTAGGTCTGAAGGCTTATGGCAGCAGTAGATATAGGGCTCCGTCAGTTCCAGAGATTTCTGTCCTGTGACCTTGGTATAGGGCTCCACAGTTAGCTTTCACCCTGACCCCTCCACCCTGTTCCCTTCCAGTAACACCCTAAGCCCCACAAATCACAAACACACTGAAAACTGTTTTCCTCTCTCAATTAGCATCTGAGGCTTGGCACTGGTACAGGAGAACCCAAACCCTAAACATCAGCTCTAGTAATAACACTGTTCAGGCCCAGAGAAGCAGTTCACATCTCATAACCCATGTCCTGGAAACATGAGGTATCCAAATGCCACAAAGTTCTATGGTTTGTGCCAGGGGAGGATTTCAGCCACTGAAGCACTTAGGGAAGAAAAGAAATACATTAATTAACTAGTCAAATCCTCTTGCTTTTCCTCCTGTTCCAATTTGTGGTTCCAGAAGTACTCAGAAATTAATGTAGTTTGTGCAATAGTGGCTGAGGAACATTTGTAATATTAATTCATATTTTTAAAATTTGTCTATATATGAGTCTAGATGAAACATGTTCACGATTTTATTGGCTTTAGTCCTGTTCTGATTTACGGGAAGGACTGAAGAAAAGCAACTTACTATTTTAGGCATTGATTTAAAGGGCCAAAGAACTAAACAGAAATTTCTCCAAAGAAGACATAAAGATGGCTAACAAACACATGAAAAAATGCTCAACATCCCTCATAATCAGAGAAATGCAAATCAAAACCACAATGAGATACCATTTCACACCAGTCAGAATGGCTGCTATCCAAAAGTCTACATGCAATAAATGCTGGAGAGGGTGTGGAGAGAAGGGAACCCTCTTACACTGTTGGTGGGAATGCAAACTAGTACAGCCACTATGGAGAACAGTGTGGAGATTCCTCAAAAAACTGAAAATAGAACTGCCATATGATCCAGCAATCGCACTCCTGAGTGTATACACCGAGGAAACTAGAACTGAAAGAAACACATGTACTCCAATGTTCACTGCAGCACTGTTTATAATAGCCAGGACATGGAAGCAACCTAGATGTCCATCTGCAGATGAATGGATAAGAAAACTTTGGTACATATACACAGTGGAGTATTTTTCAGCCATCAAAAAGAATGCATTTGAGTCAGTTCTAATGACGTGGATCAAATTGGAACCTGTTATACAGAGTGAAGTCAGCCTGAAAGAAAAACATCAATACAGTATACTAATGCATATATATATGGAATTTAGAAAGATGGTAACCTTAACCCTGTATACGAGACAGCAAAAGAGACACAGGTGTATAGAACAGTCTTTGGGACTCTGTGGGAGAGGGTGAAGGTGGGATGATTTGGGAGAATGGCATTGTAGCATGTATATTATCATATGTGAAATGAATCACCAGTCCAGGTTCGACGCATGATACAGGATGCTTGGGGCTGGTGCACGGGGATGACCTGGAGGGAGGATATGGGGAAGAGGGAGGTGGGAGGGGGGTTCAAGAAGGGGAACACATGAACACCCGGGGCGGTCGTGTCAATGTATGGCAAAACCAACCAATATATTAATGTAATTTGCCTCCAATAAAAAAAAAAATTTTTTTAAAAAGAAAAAAGAAAATTAAAGCCAACTTTCATCAACCAGAAAAAAAAAAAAGGATGTTGAAGACAAGTTGATAATGCAATTGACACTTTATTATAAGTTCAATAAAGATGAACATTTTTTTCACTGAAAATCCAGAAACATTTTTTATGCCATATGCCATGTATGGCACATAGTCATTTGTTACTATGACCTGACCTCAATTGTGATCATCATGGCTTTCTTTGGAACATTAAAAAGATTATATACAGAATTTTCTGGATCTTCCCAAAGATGAAACATCTTAGGAAAACACATATCACATTTGACTTTACAACACCCTTGGACACGTGATGAGAATATTGGCTAAATGCTACTAAAACAAGTAGACTTAATTAACACAATGATACTAAAAGAACTTGAAGAGTTAAGCAAAACAACAGAAAACTCTCAAATAAAGAGTTTCCACATGGTCCCAAGTGGAAAATGAAATTATTCTTGAATGTGTGCTACCCACAGATATTTGAGAGGGACTTTCTTAATATTAATAATATTGACAAAAGTTTAACAAATCTAAACCTAAGTTTGACTGTTTTAGTTTCTTTGTTTTTTCACAATCAATGAGCTAATACTAACACATTATTATTACTAACTGAAGTCTATAGTTTACGTTAGTGTTCACTTTTAATGTGGTACATCCTATAGGGACTTCCCTGGTAGTCCAGTGGCTAAGACTCCAAGGTCCCAATACAGAGGGGTGGAGTTTGATACCTGGTCAGGGAGCTAGATTCCAAATGCCACAACTAAAGATCCCACATGCCGCAACGAAGACCCAGCACAGCCAAATATATAAATAAAAATAAATATTAAAAAAAACCCTGAAATCTGCTGTAGATCCTATGGGTTTTGACAGATGTATTATACCATGGTCTACCATTACAATATCATGCGAGGTATTTTCCCTGCCCTAAAAATCGCCTGTGCTCCACAGGGATGGCCCTTTCCTGCCTCCCCTCCAGCCCCACTTCATGGCCATCACTGATCTTTTTGCCATCTTCTTCATTTTGCCTTTTCCAGAATGTCATATCACTGGAATCATGCAGTATGTAGCCTTTTCAAATTATCTTCTTAGCAATAAACATTCAGGCTTCCTCCATGTCTTTTTGTGACTTGATACCCCACTTCTTTTTAATCTTGGCATAATATTCCGTTGTATGGATGCAGCTACCAGTTTGTTTATCCATTCTCCTATTAAAGGACATCATGATTGCGTCCAAGTTTTGACAATTATGAATAAATCCTCTATAAACATCCATGTGGAGGTTTTGTGTAGAACTAAGTTTTCAATTTATTTGGGTGAATACCAAGGAGCGTGATTAATGGGTCTTATAGTAAAGGTATGTTTCATTTTATAATAAACTTCCAGACTGTTTTCCAAAGTGGCAGTGCCATTTTGCATTCCCATCAGAAATGAATGAGAGTTCCACATGCTCTCCAGTACTTGATGTTGCCTGTGTTTTTGAACTTTAGCTATTCCAATAGGTGTGCATTGCATCTCACTGTTGTTTTAATTTGCAATTCCCCAGGCTTCCCTGGTGGCTCAGACTGTAAAGAATCTGCCTGCAATGCAGGAGACATAAGAGACACGGGTTCGATCCCTGGGTTGTGAAAATCACTTCGAGGAGGGCATGGCAACCCTCTCCAGTATTCTTGCCTGGAAAATCCCCTGGACAGAGGAGCTGGTGGGCTGCAGTCCACAGGGTCGCAAAGAGTCAGACGTGACTGAAGATACTGAGTAGAGCACAACACTCACCACTACTGAACTGTATGCTTAAAAATGGCAAAGGAGTTAAATTAAAAATTTTTTTTTATCACAATTAAAGAAACAAACAAAAAACCCTACCTAAGGTTTTACCCTTTGACCCAGAAATCCACCTCTAGGAATGTACTGTTAAGACACTTTCAACAAAATGAAAATTTATTGTCACATTATTTATAATTGCAAAATACTGGAAATTGTTTTTGGCCCCGCCTGTATGGATTGTGGAATCTTAGTTCTTGGACCACAGCAGTGAGAGCGCCAAGTCTTAACCACTGGACCGCCAGGGAATCCTCTTGCGTCATTTTGACTTTTAGAAGCATGTTAATCTCCTACACACTTAAAATATTAAACTAAATCAAAATATGAGAAAAAAACAAACCAAACTGAATGCAAGCAGAAACAAATGAACCCAGCTGAATTTCACATGAGTGATACAACCACATAGCAAGCTGGGGAAGTGCACCCTGTGTCTCAGACGGTAAAGAATCTGCCTGCAGTGCAGGAGACCCGGGTTCTGTCCGTGGGTCAGGAAGGTCCTCTGGAGAAGGGAATGGCAATCCACCCCAGTGTTCTTGCCTGGAGAATCCCATGGCTGAAGAGCCTGGTGGGCTACAGTCCGTGGGGTCACAAAGAGTCGGACATGACTGGACGACTAACACCACACCAAACAGCCTCAACCTGGGGGAAGTAACGACCTCTAGAACTCACTTTACTAGGCTTACTTTTTGTAGTGTACGACACTTTTGAAATATTGCTGGGAGCCAGAGTTCTTCGTTTGGAAGAAGGGAGACATAAATATGGAATACAGGAACTACAAGGTAGAGAACCCCATGAGACAGGATCAAAATTGTAAGTTACCAGTATAAACTCATGCTTTCTCTAATAATAATATATATATTAGATATACTATATATGAGCTTAGATGTATTATATACACAACATATGTGATTATATGTATCCACTGAAAGAACCTAGAAGCAATAAAACCCTAGTAGCAAGAAGCATACCTGGTACTCAGATGTTGGTTTCTACCATTCCACACTAAAAGAATCAGGGTTCCTGGGGAAAAGAGTTGATTATAGTGGCTGAGACAGAGAAGGAAGATTGAAAATTCTGCCAGAAATAAAGCAGCGCCAAAAATTATGGGGCAGGGGCCAGCAGACTGGGGGTGGCTGTGTCCGAGGATACAGAAGCCAGATCAAAGGTGGCCACATCTCGGTTGATTTCAGCATCAAAATGAATAAGGACAGAAATGGAATAAAACCCACTGAATAAAATAGGCGTCCATGAGTCCACATATATTACAAAGAACATAAATAAGCAAAAGATGAGAAAGGAGGGCTCTTGTTTACAATGGAACACTGACTGATACAGAAGGAGGGAGGCTGACGGGAGAAAATTATCATTTCAAACCATCATAGTGACTTCCCGAGGGGTCCAGTGGTGAAGACACCGCACTTCTAATGCAGGGGGTGCAAGTTCAATCCCTGGTTGGGGAACTAAGGTCCCACATGCTATGGGGTATAGCCAAAAATTCTAAAAAATCAAAATAAACAAAACCATCATGGTAAAAATTGGTTCAGACCAGAACCATTACAGGATGCTAACATATGTATTACTTATATAATATCTCAGCCTGGTTGCATAACCCTACTTCATGCACAAGATTACACCAGACAAATCCGGATTGACAAATACAAAGGCAACGTCTGAGGAACCGTTGCAGATTACAGGGAAAATAACGAGACCTGAAGACCAAAGACAGTCGAGAAACCCGGACTGCATCCTGTTCTAGAGGGAAAAGACCAACACCACCGTGGACGTCCGGGACTCTTGTCAAACTGGAATATGGATTATAGACTAGTGTTTTGTATCAATTTAAATCTTCTAAATTGGATAACTGTATTGTGATTATATGGGACAATATCCTTCTCAGGAACTAGCGAAGTGTAAAGGGACCTAGGAGCACACTGTACGCAATCTACTTTCAGGATTTAGAATAATTATACATAGGTTCAGTTCAGTTCAGTTCAGTTCAGTCGCTCAATAATGTCCGACTCTCCGCGACCCCATGAATCACAGCACGCCAGGCCTCCTTATCCATCACCAACTCCCGGAGTTCACTCAAACTCATGTCCACAGAGTCGGTGATGCCATCCAGCCATCTAATTCTCGGTCGTCCCCTTCTCCTCCCGCCCCCAACCCTTCCCAGCATCAGAGTCTTTTCCAGTGAGCAACTCGTCTCATGAGGTGGCCAAAGTATTGGAGTTTCAGCTTTAGCATCAGTCCTTCCAATGAACACCCAGGATCGATCTCCCTCAGAATGGACTGGTTGGATCTCCTTGCGGTACAAGGGACTCTCAAGAGTCTTCTCCAACACCACAGTTCAAAAGCATCAATTCTTCGGCGATCAGCTTTCTTCACAGTCCAACTCTCACATCCATACATGACCATGGGAAAAACCATAGCCTTGACTAGACGGACCTTGGTTGGCAAAGTATTGTCTCTGTTTTTTAATATATTATCAAGGTTGATCATAACTTTCCTTCCAAGGAGTAAGCGTCTTTTAATTTCATGGCTGCAATCAGCATCTGCAGTGATTTTGGAGCCCCAGAAAATAAAGTCTGACACTGTTTCCACTGTTTCCCCATCTATTTCCCATGAAGTGATGGGACCAGATGCCATGATCTTTGTTTTCTGAATGTTGAGCTTCAAGCCAACCTTTTCACTCTCCTCTTTTACTTTCATCAAGAGGCTTTTGAGTTCCTCTTCACTTTCTGCCATAAGGGTATTATACATAGGTACACACATCAAATAGAAAATTTTAGTTAAAATTTAATATAAATTTTAATTTAGAGAGAATAAAAAAGCAAAATCTGGGGAATTCCCTGGTGGTGCAGTGGTTAGGACTCTGAGTTTTCATTGCTGAGAGTGTGGGTTCAAATCCTTGGTGGAGGGACTAAGATCCCCCAAGCCAGGTAGCTTGGCCAAAAAAGAAAAAAGCAAAATTTGTGGCAAAACATTAATCATCTTTGATTCTAATTAAAGAGTATTCAGGGAGTCTATACTATCTCTGCAACCTTTCTGAATGTTTACAATTATTTCAAAATAAAGTTGAATATATAAAAAGAGAAGCTAAAACAAGGAAATAAAAATGTTGCAAGGGCATAAAGGAAAAGACTCACATACAAATAATCTCCAGACTAATTTCTCTTGAGACTAACTTCTGGACAAGTTCAAATTACAGCTTCAATTTCAGAGAGATTTTAAGAAATGTAACAAAATAGTACTCTGGTATTTTTTTTAAATAAGAGCTCAGCATTGAATAATTTGCAAACAGTAAAATTTAAACACCAAATGGATCTCGATATTGCTTTAAAGGCTGTTGAAAATTATTTTAAAGGCTGACACGATGAAAAAGTATTTTCAGGAATAAAATATTTATTATCTGTGACTCCTTTATAATGTTTAAATGTGAGGTGCAAAATTTATGATTCAGTTCTGAATCCAAGTATTGCTTTAAAATTGTTAGTAATAATTTCAGTTTCGAACAACAGTTCTCTAAATTGAAATTTATTTTTTAAACAGCTAAAAACAACAACCCAAGAAAAGTAAATTAACTTGGCATTCCTAGCAATAGAATATGCATTATGAGATTTTTATTATACAAAGTAATTAGGGATTTGCCAAAATGAAGACAAGAACATTTTATTTAATGGAATATTATATAATAACTTATGAGTTGCACATGACTTTATTATCCATCCAAACATTGTTGGCCCTTCTTGAGGACACCCAGGCATGCGCGATGAAAATTAAGTTAAATTATCTTGAATATTTTGCTGACTTTAAGTCATACAAAAGCTGTGTCATTACATATATTTTAATTTTGTCATTAGAAAGGTTATTTGTCAAGGTAAGAGGGCAGAGCATATTTAAGAGTTAGCTAGTCTTCAAATAATTCAAAAAGTTTGACATACAATATGTGAACCGTCATTTATATCTGACCTGGCCAGACAAGTATTGGAGGTTTTGGTCCTTTAATTACTTCTATTTGAAAGTATAAATAGATGTTGATCATATGAAAATATTTATCTATTCTTATACAAAAGGTAGCATTCCACATATAGCACTGTATATCAAGCTTTTAAATTTAGAACTATATTCTACATCAACCATACCTTAATAAAAATGTCAGTGATCCTCAAATGAATAAATAAATTATATTCCAGTGATCATTCCATATCAACATATAGGGAGTGTCCGTATCCTTTTAACAGCTGCACGGTACTCCACTGAGTGGAGTTAATTCAAGGATTGTTGATAGGGCACTCGAAAGTGTTGTGTCCCATGTCAAGTCAGATGTGGTACGGAGAGAAGGCTGCCAAGAAAACCTCAGTCATGGTGGGTGACATAAGGACCAGATTCCTCCCAAGCTTATGTTTTATTCTAGTGTGAAGTTTTATGATCAGATGGATTGGCATGTTCAAAGTTAAACTAAGGCCATACCCCAGGTATAGAAGGTATAACCCAGGTAAGCAGCAGCTTCCCCAGAAGTGGCTGGATGTTTCCAACCTCAGTCACCCAGGATACAGGACAGATCTGGGAGGGGAAATAGACCTTAGAAAGCAGAACTTTTGGGGGAACTTCCCTGGTGGGCCAGTGGCTAAGACTCCATCCACTCTCCCAATGCAGGAGGCCTGGGCTGATCCCTAGTCAGGAAGCTAGATCCCACAAGCTGCAATTTTAAAAAGATCCTGCATGCTGCAACTAAAAAAAAAAAAAAGATCCTGCATTTGGCAACGAAGATCTCACATGAGGCAACTAAGACCTAGCACAGCCTAATTAATCAGTTAAAAAAAAAGAAGAAAAATGAGACCTTTGGTTCTGTCCCTCTGTGTCTGAACTCAGATGGATCTAAACCGATTGGCAGGCATTCCCCTGCTCAGAACCGTTTACACACACCCTGCTGTGCTAAACCATTTATCAGGGTCTATGCTGCTAAGTCACTTCAGTCGTGTCCGACTCTGTGTGACCCCATATACGGAAGCCCACCAGGCTCCCCCATCCCTGGGATTCTCCAGGCAAGAACACTGGAGTGGGTTACCATTTCCTTCTCCAATGCATGAAAGTGAAAAGTGAAAGTGAAGACGCTCAGTCGTGTCCAACCCTTAGCGACCCCACGGACTGCAGCCTACCAGGCTCCTCCATCCATGGGATTTTCTAGGCAAGAGTACTGGAGTGGCTTGCCATTGCCTTCTCCTATCAGGGTCTATAAATCCTCTGTAATCTGGCCTCATCCCTCACTAAATTCATTCCTCTCTTGCAGGATATGAACCAACCACTAGTCGTCTCCTGCACAGAGGATGCTACCATACCCTATTTACCCCGGCTACCTGCCATTATCCCTTAAAATGAAGCTAGGTGTCAACTCTTCCAGGAAGCCTTCCTTGGCCACCTAAGGTTGAGTTAAGTAACTGTTCGTATGCATTTGTGCACCCTAGTACTTGCACATTATACTCTAATTGTTTACTTGTCAGCCCCCCTCACTAGGGCTTCCCTAGTGACTCAGCATTCACAAATCTGCCTGCAGTGCAAGAGAGGCAGGTTTGATCCCTGGGTCAGGAAGATCCCCTGGAGGAGGGCATGGCAACCCACTCCAGTATTCCTGCCTGGTAAAATCCTGTGAACAGAGGAGCTTAGCAGGCTACAGTTCATGGGGTCCCAAAAGTCGGACATGACTGAAGCAACTGAGCACGCATTCCCTTACTAGAGTACAAGCCTCTTTAAGCCCATGAACCTTGTCTTAATTATGATCCCATCCTCTACCCCCAAGCTTAGCATCTGACATAGGACATCCTAGTTCAATGATGAGACAGAGAAGGGAGCTGCCACAATGCCCTTTTCCTTCAAAGCAAACTCTCTCTGTTCACATGTCACCTCTGTTTGTACCGCAGTGTTGGCATCACTCAGGACGAATTGAAATGAAGCCTAAGACTTTGACTTCTCCAAATGATCAGTTCTGTTTTTCCATCCCCCCCATCCTGCTTTCTGTGAGATGAGCTGCTGCGATGAGAGAACAATTTAAATTAGGGGCACCAGGGGGCGCTCTCAGGCAAGAAGAAATAGAGAAACCCTTCAGTTCAGTTCAATCGCTCGGTCGTCTTACACTCTGCAACCCCATAGACTGCAGCACGCCAGGCCTCCCTGTCCATCACCAACTCCCGGAGCCTACTCAAACTCATGTCCATCGAGTCAGTGATGCCATCCAACCATCTCATCCTCTGTCATCCCCTTCTCCTCCTGCCCTCAATCTTTCCCAGCATCAGGGTCTTTCCCAATGAGTCGTTTCTTCGCATCAGGTGGCCAAAGTACTGGAGTTTTAGCTTCAGCATCAGTCCTTCAACTGAATATTCAGGACTGATTTCCTTTAGGATGGACTGGCTTCCTTTGGGATGATTTCCTTGAGGATGGAGAAAGCCTTATAAACCTCAATTCCAATTTCGTCACATCATTGCTCAAGAACTTGCAGCAGCTCCCCACTGCCTCTTCTATCTGAAGATCCAAGTTCCTCCCCCATGACTTTATGCCACCTCATATGCCCAACCTCTCACGTGGATGCACCCTCTACCCTCTTGAATTTCTAGTTAATTGTGTAACACTTTATTTTAGCACCAGCTGTTTGCATAAAGGTGGTGCCAATAGGTGATAGCAGTGGCTGAAGCTCTTCTCCAGACACTCTAAGTAAACATACAATGAAAGTGAAAGTGGTGAGCTGGCTATGCAAACAGCAATTCATGTCTGCCAGCCTCCCCACATCAGCCTGACCTTCTAGCCAGATGTTGATGCTGAAACTCTTTAATACAGAAGAAGCAGTCGTCCCTGTGTGTGTCCCTTTCTTCAATCTCACCCTTCCTTTCCTTGTTTGTGCCATTTGCTCTGCTTAGAATGATCTAGCTTCATTCCTCCCCTCCCTAAACTTGACTTTTTGCTGGAGCCTCCACACTTCCAGAAAGGCTTTCCTGGCTAGTGCAGGCACCGTGCATAGATGCTCCCTCTTCTGAATCCCTGTTGCATTTCCTGTTTATACCACATAATTCACTGGTATTCAATCTGCTGCTTTCTTTTCCATGATGTGTTTACTTAATCCAGCTGTAACTTATCACAGGTATGGGGCCCAGATTTGGGAGTTGGATCAATCTTAGTTCAAATTTTAGTTCCTTGGAGTGATCAAAAAGTTCTGGAACTAGACAGTGGTGATGACTGCATAACATTGAGAGCATGCTTGATGCCACTGACTTGTACACTTAAAGTGGTTAAAAGGATAAGTTTTAGGTTATGCGTATTTTACCACACTGAAAAAATGTAGCTCCATTACTCACAGGCTGTGTAACTTTAGGTCATGTAACTCTTTTCACTTCAGTTTCCTCATTTTTTGTTGCAAAGATCAAGATAAACATTAGCAATGAAAATGACCCTTAAGTCATGGGCTGAGCTGTACAGCCCTGTGAAAATATTAGCTATAAGTAGCTTCTTCTCTCATTCTGAGCACTGCCATGTCCCTTCTCAACAGTCACTGGTTTGGCCACTTGCCCAAGATTAGTTAATTAAGTGGCAGGGAGATCTCAAAGCCACCAATTCCTTCATGGAGTTTACAGCCGGGTGTTGGAGACAAGCGCTTCTATGGTGGCTGGGTCGGTAAAAGAATCCACCTCCAAGGCAGGAGATGTGGTTTGATCCCTGGGTCAGGAATCCCATGGAGGAGGGCATGGCAACCCACTCCAGTATTCTTGCCTAGAGAAGCCCACGGAGTGAGGAGCCTGGCGGGCTACCGTCCATGGGGTTGCAAAGGGTCAGACACGCCTGAAGGGACTGAGCACGTGTGCATGTTCACCCACTGGGGACCAAAGCTGAACGAGCTCTTTCCAATGTGATTGGGACACAAAAGGAAGGTGCCAGGGAGAACGCAGGCCCAGTCTGACCTGGTCTGGGGATTTTCTCTGACTCCAAATCCTGTGTTCTCTCCACTTTTCAAGTTCCCTTGAGGCCGCGGACCCTGGGATATGGGTCAGGGAGACAGGGTTCAGCGTCCCTCTCCCCTCAGCTTGCTATTCCCTTCCCCTCACCTCTCTGGCAGCCTCCAAGGCCAGCTGCGGCAACTACAGAAGGGGTCACAGGCCCTGCCAGAGTGCAGTGGAACAAGGCTCCCCTGCTCCGGGGCTCCCCTGGGTTGTTCATAGCTCTGGGTGTCTCCAGGGGTGTAGCAGAATCTGGGATCACTAGGTTTCCTGTAGGCTCCTCTAGGGTACACTAGCTGGCCATTCCTCAGGGATAACTCAAAGTCAAAATTTAAACAGCTCTCTGGGGACACTCCTCCCCCTGGGTGGTGGTATTTTGGGGAGCGGATGTGAACTTCCCCGAGGGGGAGAGATTTAGGCTCCCAGCGTCCGGCCCTTCGCCCTCCTCCCTGCCCCCAGCTCGCTCTGTTCTCCAAATTTAGGATGGGAGGAAGAAGTGGGAAGACATTTGGGTCCTCAGAGGCCAGAGAGCAGAGACCCAGGACCAGAAGCAAGACAATCCTTTATCACAGCTGATAGGAGCCCCCAGCCCTGCCCGAGGCTGAAATCCTGGCTAGATCATCCTTCCCTCCCCTCCATCAGAGGTCACTGCGCCCCTGGGAGGCAGTGCTCAGGGACTCCCCATGCCATCTGGCTCTCTCCCCAAACTCCACCAGACTCCCACCCACAACTCAGCTCCCCCCTCCGTTTCCCAAAGCAGAGACTGAATCACCTCTACCGGCCCTCGCTGGGAAAGGCCTGGAGACCGGATTCAGGGCTTCCGGAGAGCCCCCAAGGTCCCCTGCCCAAGCCCCTCCCCGGCCCGCAGCAGCCTGAGCATTTATGGTAATGTTTGGATTGGGGCGAGCTCGGCCGGATGCCCCGCCTTCCCCGGGCAGGACCTGGGATCCCCTGGGCTGAGGCCTTGGGTGCTGGAGGGCAGCCCACGTGAAGAGGGCCCTGGGGTCAGAGAGGACTAGAGGGGACAGTCCAGGCCCGAGGGACGGCTCAACAGGGCTGGGGACTAGAACGGGAGGGATGGGTCGCCCTCTGCACACCGCACTCATTGCGAACCCTTCCTCTGGTTTATGGGTCCCTAATCCCTAGGGACAGGGAGGCCTGGCGTGCTGTGATTCATGGGGTCGCAAAGAGTCGGACACGACTGAGCGACTGAACTGAACTGAACTGAATCCCCAGGAAGAGTCCCCATGCGGCCACATCCTCTTTTCCCTCTCTCCCCCCACCCCCTTAGCAGGGAAGGGGCTGAGAGGAGAGGCCGGCAGCTCCCAGGGGAGTCGCTGGAATGCTGGGAGCCTGGGAACAGACCCTGCAGTGTCCCTGGGAAAGCCAGGCTGTGGGAATCCCACCCACAGCCCCCTCCCCAGGATGCGACACCGGATGCCAGAGACAGATCCCACCTCCCCAAGAGGGGACTTCTGTGAGAGTGGGAAAACCTCCCTGTCCCAGCCCCAGCCTGGCTCGACCCCGGAGTTCAGTAGGCCAGCTGTGATGGAGACGCCCCCTCCCGCGCCCTCCTCTCCCCTGCCGGCTCTGATATAATCCCGGTTATTGTGCCACCACCTCCCCTCCCCCGCCTCTTCTCTGGACCCCTGTACAATGGGGCCTTTGCCTCCTCCAGCACTCAGGGTGGAGATGAACTCACTGAGGGTTTCTCCAAGTTTAAAAATAGCCCCTCCCATCTTCCCCGGCCCCACCCACCACCACCACCACCAGCACAAGTCACCCTCCTCTGCCACGGCGTTTCTGGGGCGCAGCTCAATCCAGGCCACATCTCCTTCCTGCCTGGAGTCAGGTGCGAAGGACATGGGTGAGACCACGTCCGGCCAAGACAGGGGCCGCTTCCCTCTATTCAATCTCGTCCCCAACATTTTCCACCCAGCCCCCCAGTATCCGGTTTCCTGGCCCGAGGTTGCCTCACCAGCAACTGCCCCCCACCCTCCTCCTACCCCGTTTTTTCACTCCCGTAGCACAGTCTCCTCCCAGCTCAGACCCCCAACACTGGAAAAAATTCTCCTACCTCCCCTCCAAAGACTCAGACTGAACCCTATTTTTAGGCCAGGCCAGGGAGGGGGGATTCCCCAGCCTCAGTCACTGCCAATATTGCTGGCCTAGCCCCGCCACCCCATAGCTCCTTCTCTTACTGCAGATGTAAACTTGTCTTTATCAGCTTCCTTCCTCTGCTCAGCCCGCCCTTCTCATATCCTCCTGGTTAAGGCCCCTCCACTGGAGGGGGTGGGTGGGAGACCACTGTACCCACTGTGAGAGAGGACTCCTGGGTTTAATCTCACCCCAGCAGGACTAACCCCCTGGGGCAGGACTAGCCTTCTCTTTCTACCTCCAGCTCCACGTGGGGGATGGGGGGGTGTCCCACATCGTACAATGACATGAAAGCCCCCACTCACCCGGGAGACAGCAGTTGAGGGACTCAGGCCATGGCCACCACCCCTCGCAGCCTCAGTTTCTCTACCTGTGGTCAGACTTATGCCCAAGAGACACACCAAGGGCCTTCTGCGCCCCCTGGGTTTGCCGTGGGACTGAAGAAGGCAGCCTTCCTACCCATTCCTTCTGGAGAGAAATGAGGCAGGGAATTTAGGGCTCTGGTCTGGGGCTCTGCTGATCCTGGCCTGCATCTGGGCAAGACTGCCTCCACTGAGTCCAGGCACAGCAATGTCTGCAGATGGAAAGCACACAGTGGCCTCCTTGGCTCTCCCCTTTTGCTGGACCTCCATCCTCTCTCACTGAAAGTTCTTCCCCGTCTGCTTCCTCTCTTTCCTGCAGCTGTGGATGCTCTAGCTTCTGGCATCTCAGAGAAATGGAGATACTCATCTCAGATACCCTCCACCTCCTGCTCCTTCACCCTGTGCCGCCATCATTCTGCTTCCTTCTGCCTCCAGTCCCCTCTGAAGCCTCTCCAAGGACTTGACCTCTTTGGTTTGGAATCCCAGCAGGCCCCTCTCAATGAAGCCTTCTTGAGGTTGTCTGCCCCCTGACCTCTGCCACCCACTCCCTGGCAGCCCAGATCACCCTAAGCTACCAATTTCCCTAAAGGACAGTCTCTGTGCTAGCTTGGTGGGGACGTGTGGGACACAGAGGTCACCCTGGGCTCTGCCCTCACTTCCCTTTCACCGCAGAGGCAGCTCCACCACCCCCTCCTAGCTTCACTCTTCTCACAACGGAAAAAGGATTCTGAACTGACCGTCCTTGGTGGTTAGCTGGCTTTGCTCTCAGGCTGGAGAGAGGAGAATGATTAGTTAATGGTGTTAAGAGAAGGGAAGGGGGGTGGGGGCAGGGAAGCAGAATACCATGCCCAGCTCTGAGCTTGCCAGGGCAAACAGCATCCTTTAGCCATTCCCACTCCTGCCCCTGCAGACAAAAACAAATGCATCCATTCCATTCTGGGCCCTGGGCCAGTCCATACATTCACTCTGGGGTATGAGGAAGCACCATCCTTCTCTCACGCTCCCACCCCCAGCCCGGGCTCCAGGACCCTGGCTTGGCCGGCCTGGCATGGCCTCTGGCTGAAAATTAATGGAGACGGAGGAGGGGATCAGCAAGGATCTGAAAGATGAGGGCTGATGTGGCTCAAGAGTCATCTCGGCGTCATCAGAATGCCATCCTGGAGCATCCTCTAAGTCACCTGCCCATCTCCGGCATTTGCTGCCTCACCCTGCTCCTCCCCCAACCAGCAGCAAGGCTGCCCTGCCTAGGACAGGACTCTATGCCAAATCCAGGCCCCCTTTAAACTGTCCCAATTAGAGGGGTCCCAGCTAATGTGGACCTTTTTCCCATGGTCAGGGAGCAGGGGATCTGTCTCTATGAGACAAGAATCAGTCTCACTCCCCAGAGTCTCAGTTCAGATTCAAAGACCCAGGCATTGGGAATAAGGGGAGATGCAGGTCCCCTCGCCTCACTGGGACAGATTCCACTTGGGCAGGGCAGCCTGGAGCCAGTTCTGATTCTTCCTCCAAACCCCCCACCCTCAGCTGCTGGGGGGCCATAGCCCTGCTGCAGGGGGTCCCTTCAACCCTCAGCAAGAGCAACAGGTATGGGGGGAGCAAGCTGGAGACCTTGTGCCCATTAACTCATTTTTCTCCCTCTTTTCTTCATTCAGGGGAAACTGAGTCCCAGGTTGGGTCCAGTAAGTGAAGCCAGAAGAAGCAGAAACCTCAGGATCCAGGCTCGGTGGGACAAGTGTGACAACTTCGGGCCTGTGAATTCAGCCCCTCCCTGCTTCCTCTGGTCTGAGGCTTGCAGGAGCTGGGGGTGAAGGGACCACCCTTGGCGCGCCGTCTCCATTCCCCAATACAGATGCCTCTGGCTCTGTGGGCCCTGGGCCCAGGGTTCTTCCCTCAAAGCGGCCAGTACTGCAAGGCTTGGGGGTAGTGCCAGGCAGGCGGCCGCCGCAGCGGTGCAACCGTTCTGGGAAGCCCGATGTCTCTGGGGCAGAGGTCCGGGGGAATGGAGGCGGCGGCGGGCAGAAGAGCTTAAAAGGGAGCGAGGTCCCCATCAAGGACACCAAGGACCTGCCAATGGCTCCTTCTCCAGGAGGTCCCCCAGGGCTACACGGGCTGGCTGGGGCTAAGCGGGGTCTGATCCGGCGGGACTCCAGCATCCGGGCCAGCTTCTCTCCCTGCAGCCGCCTCGGAGACACCTGTCACCGCCCCCTGTCCGTTCCCTAGCGGGGTGCTGGGAGGAAGGCTCCGGCCTAACCCCGCGCCGCGCTGTTCGCAGCTCCGGGCATCTCGGCGCCGGGCCCGCCCCCTAGGGCTGCGGCGCGCCGGGCGGAGGGTGGGCTGCGCGGGGCGTGGCGGGCGGTCCGGGCGCCCGGGCCCCCTCCCCCGCCCCCCTGACGTCAGCCCCCGGCGGCCGCGAGCTCCCTCACTTGGCTCTCGCCCTCCGGCCGGGAAGCATGGGACGGTCCGGGCTCATCTGCGCTTTGCTGCTCGCCGTCTGCTGCTGCTCTCGCCGCGCCGCGGGTGAGTGAGCTCGCTGGGGCCCCGCACCCCGAACGGCCCGGCCGGGCGGTTTTCGGCGGAGCGTGCCCGGGAGCAGAGCCCGCATCCCGGCGGGGGCCGGGGCTTTGCGCGGCGGCGTGCGCTCCTCCTCTCGGGGTCCCCGGCACCCGGCGCCTTGCGCGCGTACAACTCTTCTTTGTGGCCAGTTTGCAGCCTCTGTTCCAGACCATCCCGGGAGCAGGACTGGGGAGACGGGGAGGGGGCTGCTGCCTGGAGCGGGAAGGGGTGGAGCAGAGTCCCTTCGGGCTCTGGGGAGAGCTTTCCTTCAGGTGCTTTCTCGGGGGCGGGGGGCGGGGAGCGCGATTGGAGCCTTGGCGGGAGGGGCAGCTACAGCGCATCCCCAAATCCTGAATTCCGCGCCCGCCTGTTGCTGGAAAACGCAGTTTTCTTAGCTGGAGGGGTGCACCGACCCCTCCCTCTCCCGGCTGGGCTTCGAGTCAGGCTAGAGGTGAGCGAGAGGAAGAGGAACGGCGGCTCCCGCCCTGCCAGGGCGTTGGCAAAGGCTGGAGCGCTGTGTGGGTCCCCTCGCGCCTACCCGGGTGACGGGGTCACAGGTGGCAGGAACTAGGGATCGCGGAGTCCCAGAGTGCGAGCGCCCCAGACTTGTTACACCTCCCGGAATGGAACCAGATTCAGGTGGGGAAAGGGCCCCTGCACCTCGGAGTTTTTCTCTGAAACTGCTTGGGAGCCGGGCACTCCCAGGCTCACCCTACCCTTGTATGGCCGCAGTGGTGTCGCTCGTTTCTCTTGGCTCAGTTTCCCGGGTTCCAGCCGCTGGCTGGCTGGGGAAGGGGAGGTCTGGGCAATACCCAATGCCATGGCTTCGTGCCCATGCCAACAGTGTCCCTGGGGTACCCTCAGTTGCTGCCTTCAAAGCCTTTCTAGGGTATGGAGGGGAAAGGGCTGCATGGGGCTCCAGTGCTGCAGAAGGTCCAGCCCCACCCTGCCCTATTCTTCTAGCACTGGGGAAACCGAGTCAGGGAGTTGGGGCTTTTGCTCTGGGCTGAAGACCACTCCATCTGCCCTCATTGTTTGGGAGCCAGCTCAGGGCAACCACCCAGGCACCCGAGTCCAACCAGATGGTATGGAGTGACATCACCTCCTTGTGGGGCGGGCAGGATACTGGCACCACTGACGTCACTCTTGCCCACTGCCTGGCCCTTACCCTGACCCCTGCCCCCGACCCCAGGGAGAGATTCTGGCCCCTCCATGACTCTGACCCCTCCTGTGCTCACAAGACTCCCAGGATGGGGTCCCCTGAGAGTGTGGACACGCACAGAGGTGCTGCTTGCTGAGTAGGAGGTAGGGGTCTCCTGACAGGGGTTGCCCATTGGGGTCTTATGGGGTGGCGTTGGGGGCCAAAGGGTAGAATAGTGATGTCTTACCCTGGGTGTGGGGACAAAAAGGGCCTGTGTGCCTGGGCCTGGCACATGCCTTGCATTCCCACACTCTGAGCTCACCCAGGGAGGAGGGGGCCTGGAAGGAAAGGGGCCTTCCTCTTTGCCCACCCTCTGCCAGCCTCATCTAGGAGTTCCTGGTGCTCAGGGTCTCTGCTCCAATGACCAGAAATGTCCATCCCTAGCTCCCTTGAGCCAGGAGAGGGCTGGTCCCCAGGTTGGGGGATCATACAGAGTGGTTGAGGCTTGGAGAGGACAGTGTGCCTTTCGAACCCTCATTGAAGTGGCAGAGAGAACAGCTGCTGCAAGCGGGTGTGAGCGAAGGGCATGGTGAGCAGCTGGAGCTCACACAGCTGCCGGTGCCCCCCTCCCCTGCCCCGCGACCCTCCCAGGTGTACCCGGAGAGGCCGAGCAGCCGGAGCCCGAGCTGGTGGAGGCGGAAGTGGGCCACACGGCCCTTCTGAAGTGTGGCCTCTCCCATGCCCAGGGCAACCTCAGCCATGTGGACTGGTTTTCTGTGAGTGCAGGAGAGGGCAGCAGGGGCGGGAGGCCCTGCCCTTCTTGCAGCCCCAGGACCCTCACCCCTGCCCCGCTGCCTCCACTCAGGTCCACAAAGAGAAGCGGACGCTCATCTTCCGTGTGCGGCAGGGCCAGGGCCAGAGCGAGCCTGGGGAGTACCACAACCGGCTAAGCCTCCAGGACAAAGGGACTACTCTGGTCCTGAGTGGCGTCACCCCCCACGATGACCGCATCTTCACATGCCAGGGCAGGCGCCGGGCTCAGGAGCACCGCATCCGGCTCCGTGTCTACAGTGAGTGCCCCGTCCGCGCCTCGTGGGCAGCATGGGGCATGGGAAGCGGTGGTCCCACACGCCTCCCCATCTCTCTCCCTTGTAGAAGCTCCGGAGGAGCCAAGCATCCAGGTCAATACCTTTGGCATTTCTGTAAACAGTGAGGAGCCTGTGGAGGTGAGGTCTGCTGGGGTGGCCCGGGGTCGGAGGAGGCGGGGACGCAGGAGCTAAGAGGGGGCAGCTTGGCTGGGTCACAGAGTTAGGAAGCCTCACGCCCTGTCCTCCTTAGGTTGCTACCTGTGTCGGAAGAAATGGGTACCCTGTTCCTCAAGTCACCTGGTACAAGAACGGCCAGTCCCTGAAGGAGGAGAAGAACCGTAAGTCATCCTCTCTGCCCTTCGAAGCCATCCTTGTGGCACTATATGGGGACTGCTTTGCACTTTTACTTTGTTTTTGACTGCACTGTGAGGCATGCCGGATCTTAGTTCCCTGACCAGGAATGAAACCCATGACCCCTGTGTTGGGAGCACTGAGTCTTTAATCACTGGACCGCCAGGGAAGTCACTATTGTACATTTTTTTTTTTTCAAGTACAAAAGCCATCCATGAAAATGTTATCATTAGAGTTCAAACTGTACAGAAAATCTAGAAGGAAAATTTTCTCCCTGCCCCAGACCCCCCTCCCAGAAATATATTTTCTGTCAGTGTGTATATATTCTTTCAAGCCTATTTCTAGGTCCTTACTCACACATGTAAATATGTCTAGGACTATATAGGGTTTTGTTTTTTATTACTTAAATCAGTGGTTCTCTTCTAAGGCTGATCTTGCTCTCCTCTGGGACACTTGGCAGTGTCTGGAAATATTTTTGGTTGTTGCAAATGGAGAGATGCAACTGGCATTTGGTGTGGGGGTCAGTGAGGCCAAGGATGCTGTAAACATCCCACAGGGCACAGAGTACTTCTGGCTCCAAATCTCAGTAGTGCTGAGGTGGAGAAACCCTGATCTGAATGGCACGGCCTGCCCTACACTTTGTTTTCCTTTTGACAACAAGTCCTGGAAATCTTGCTGGATCGCTCTATTTAGATCTACCTGATTGTTTATCTACTGCCCAGCACTTCACATGACTGAGCTATAATGTAATATATAATATAGCTATAATATGATCTAGCTAACCATTCATTCTGGTTAGTAGATGTCCACAGTGTTTCCTCTTTATTTTTAAATCGCTGCAGTATTATTTGCACACACACCCTTGTATGAGTGCCCACGTGTGTTTGGGGTAGATAAGAAGCAGTAAATAGCTGGGTTGAAGGGTGTTGAGGTTCAGGCCAGGAACGCACGGCCCTCTACAGGGGCTCCCCTGCCATTCCTTCCCCGACCCAGGATACCACAGGGTGGGGATGGAGGTGGGGCGGAGACCCACCGAACCCTTCTTCCATTGCTCCCTGCCCAGGGGTCCACATCCAGTCATCCCAGACGGAGGAGTCGAGTGGTCTGTTTACCTTGCGCAGCGTTCTGCAGGCACAGGTATCCAAGGAGGACAAAGATGCCCAGTTTTACTGTGAACTCAGCTACCGGCTACCCAGTGGGAACCACATGAAAGAATCTAAGGAGGTCACTGTCCCTGTTTTCTGTGAGTACCGACCCTTCACAGCGGGGCTGGGTCCTGCGAGCTTCTGCCCACCCAGTGCAGAAGCCGCTCTTGGGCTGAGAACTGTCCCCTTTGCCTGTGCAGACCCGGCAGAGAGAGTGTGGTTGGAAGTGGAGCCTGAGGGGATGCTGAAAGAGGGGGACCGTGTGGAAATCAGGTGTTTGGCTGATGGCAACCCCCAGCCCCACTTCAGCATCATCAAGCAGGTGCGGGACCCTCTGTTCTGGGTGGAGGCAGGCATGCAGGAGTGGCTGGAGGTCCGCTCTGATCACACCTTCGTCCTCTCCCAGAACCTCAACACCAGGGAGATGGAGGAAGAGAGGACGGATGACAACGGGGTCCTGGTCTTGGATCCCGCCCAGAAGGAGCATAGTGGCCGCTATGAATGTCAGGGCCTGGACTTGGAGACCACGACATCACTGCAGAGCGACCAACAGGAGCTGGTGGTGAACTGTGAGGGGCTGGGGGCCCAGGACAGGGGGATCAGGATGGGGCAAGAGGGAATCCAACCTGCCCTGTCCTGCCTGACCCCACTGCTGCACCCCCAGATGTGTCTGATGTCCGGGTGAGCCCCGCAGCCCCTGAGAGCCAGGAGGGCAGCAGCCTCACCCTGAACTGTGAGGCCGAGAGCAGCCAGGACCTTCAGTTCCAGTGGCTGAGAGAAAAGGTACCCAGGTGGGCCCAGGGCTCTGGGGGATGGGTGGGCCTGGGAGTGACCTCTGACCCATCTCTCACCCCAGACAGGCAAGTTACTGGCAAAGGGGCAGGTGCTCCAGTTACACAACCTGAAACGCGAGGAAGGGGGAGGCTACCGCTGCCTGGCCTCTGTGCCCAGCGTTCCTGGCCTGAACCGCTCCCAGCTGGTCAACGTGGCCGTTTTTGGTGAGGCCCTTGAGTTGGTCGGTGTTTTCAAGCTCTTTGGGGGCCAGGAATCACCTGCTGCCCTGGGGCGCTCTGGTGCGGGAGAGGGTGGCGGGCTGGCAGAGTGTGCTGTCTCAACCCGTCCTGCCCTCACGTAGGGCCCCCGTGGATGGCATTAAGGGAGAAGAAGGTGTGGGTGAAGGAGAACTCGGTGCTGAATCTGTCTTGTGAAGCCTCAGGGCACCCTCGGCCCAGCATCGTGTGGAGCGTCCACGGCGCGGTGAGCGGACACGCGGCAGCCTCCCAGGCGCTGGGCCATCCCCTTGCAGGCTCTGCTGCCACCGCCCGACACCCTCCCACCCCTGAGCTGCGTCTCCTTCCTTGTAGGCAAGTGAGCAAGACCAGGAGCCACAGAGCGTCCTGAGTGTCCTGAATGTCCTGGTGACCCCAGAGCTGTTGGAGACAGGCGCTGAGTGTGTGGCCTCCAACTCCCTGGGCAGAAACACCACCATCATTTTCCTGGAGCTGGGTAAGGGCCAGGTCCTGCAGATGGGGAGGGGACTAGCCCACATCGGGCTCATTCCTATCCCACCCCTGACCCCAATCCATTTCATGTCTTCCACCCCAGACTCCAACAGAACCACCAACCTCAGTACCTCCACCGTCAGCCCCTCTGCCAGAGCCAACGGCACCTCAACAGGTGAGCTGGACTGGACCAGGCATCCTCATTCTGCCCTGCCCAGCCCAGGGGAGCCCTGGGCAGCTGCCCACCTTCCATCGCCCTGGACTGGGCAGGGCAGTGATGGTAACGGGGCAGCCTGGGGCAGGGAGTGACTCCGAGTGTCTTTGTGGAACAGAGAAGAAGCTGACAGAGCCCGAAAGCAAGGGTGTGGTCATCGTGGCTGTGACCGTGTGCGTCCTGGTCCTGGCCTTGCTGGGCGCCGTCCTCTATTTCTTCTACAAGAAGGGCAAACTGCCATGTGGACGGTCAGGCAAACAAGAGATGTAAGCATGGTAGCTGGCATCTTGCACACCCACCCCCCACCTCATGCTGCCAGCTTGCTGCCTCCTCGGGGATGTTCCCCTGCCAGCCCCCGGCCCACTAGCCCATTAGGAACAGGAACGGGACACCTGCTTTCCCATCACTACCCAGCTCCTTCCACCACACCGCTTCCCTTCTTCCCTGTTGCCCTTCCCCGAGCTGGCCCAGAACACCCAAGGGCCCGTCATCACCCAGTGCCCCGTCCCTCCTGACAGCCCCCCCTCCCTTGCCCTCAAGTTGCCAACCTCTTGCCTCCCTCCCTTCTCCCAGCACGCTGCCCCCGTCTCGTAAGAGCGAATTTGTAGTTGAAGTTAAGTCAGATAAGCTCCCAGAAGAGATGGGACTCCTTCAGGGCAGCAACGGTGACAAGAGGGCTCCAGGAGACCAGGTAGGAGGCAGTTCCTGTGGCCAGAGCCTGACAGTCTTCAGGGATTGGGAGCAGCAGGGGCTGGCGGTTGCTGAACACTAACTCTGTCCCTCATCCTCCCCCGTCTCCAACGGGGAGCAGCTCCCACTTCACCTCCCTAACACTACTATCACAGACACTAGGGCCAGGCAGGTGGCTGAGGGACGCTGGAGAAGGTAGCCCCCAGGACCAAGAGCAGGACCCCGTCCATCAGCACTTGCTGAACGGCTCTGGTGGCTCACATCACTGGGTGTGACGTGTGGCCCATAGTGATTCGGGGTCCCATCTCTCATTCCCTGCCCTGCCGCCCCCCGCCCCCACCCCACCCTGGCTTCTTCCCTCCTGGCGCTGCACCTAGTTCATCAGCTGTGGCTTCAGCCCCCCCTCTCTTTTAGTGCTCGCACCTAAACCCTAGTCTGTGTCTCCGAATTTCTGCCTCACTTCTGCTCTTGACCCATCTTTAGGGAGAGAAATACATCGATCTGAGGCACTAGCTGCTGAATCACACGGCTCTCCCTCCCCTGCCTGGAACGTCCCCTGTTCCCTGCTCACCCTCCTCCCCAGCACTCAGGATGGTCGCCAAAGCCTCTAAAGTGGATTACTGAAGCGGAGAAGATCCCTCTCCAGCTCACTCTGCAGACCCTGTTTCAGAGGGCTAGGACATGAGCTGTCCTGAGAAAGACCTCATGTGGCCCTGGAGGCCCCCTCTCTGGGGACCTGTCCACCACGGTCTCGATTTGTTGAGACCAAGGAGGGGCCTCAGAATCCCAGAAATGCATAGGAGAGTTTCTTACAGAACTTGTTTTCTCTTTACACGTTATGGATGTAAGTACCCCTCTTCTACCAGCAACCAAATTAAGGTAGCCTGTTTATCTTGAGCTGACTTCCTGCTCCAGGGCTGGCTTCAGAATCCAGTCGTATTGCTGAAGTGTGGCTGCGGTGAGCCCAGGGCTCTCTCCGCGGGTGAGGGTCGCTGCTCACTTCAGTTTTGGAGGGACCCCCCCCACAGTAAATGGAAGCAGCTGCCTGCCTGCCTCTGGAGTCTCTTTTGCGACACTCCTTTCTTTCCCTGGGCAGAAGCCAGGACCTGGTGGTGTTCCTTACAGGATAGTCAGTGAGGATACGGGCACAGCTTTCCAGAGTGAAGGCCCGAGCACCCTCATTCACTTGGCTCCCCCCACCCTCTCTAAGAATCACGTAATGACTGAACGCTGCGGGTGGGGGCTAGAAATGAGGTCCAGGTTGTCCTTTACAAGGGTTAAGGCTATAAAATTATATTAGCACCAGGGTCCTAATGGGAGAATGGTACTTAGAGATGAGAAATGGGCCTGGCTAGAGCTTTGGGGCGTGTATGTTTATCTGCGTGTATGTGTGTGTGTGTGTATATACAGTTTTGTTAGGTTGTAAATTTGCAAATTGTTTCCTTTTTATATATGTGTGTGTGTGTGTGTATATATATATATATATGAAAAATAAAGCTTAACTGTCCCAATCTTACACTGTTTTTTATTCATCACGGGTACCACAGCAGCCTGGGGCCTGCAGAGTTGGAACCATGCCAAAAGGAACACAGCGCCCTTTGCAGTTGGGAGCAGGGACCAGAGGTCACCTCTGCTTCTCGGCAGAGGGCTTGAGCTCTAGCACAGAGGATAAGTTGGCTCCTCAGCAGCAGAGCTGCCCTGATCGAGGCAGCTTGCAGAGCCTGGCGAGCTGTCGGCAGGGCGTTTGCCCCTTTCCTGTTGCTCAGATGGCCCTCCAGTAGCAGAACAGGCGTCTGGTGATAAACTGGTGGGATTATACATCTGGCCCTGTAGATCCCCAAAGTATTACTCCCTGACCCGCGAATGAGCAAGAACTCTGGTCTGCTACAACAAAAGAAACTTTATTTAAAAATATTTTTTACAGACATGGGTGCCTGAAAAAGCTCTTTAGTTAACTGTGTATGGAAGTGAAAAAAAATTAATAAATAACATTAGTATAACAGAACCTCTAAACATTAATACATTGGCAAAACAAAATGGACTTAAAATGAAAATGACTCTTAAAGCTCTGCTATTCTCTGTAAGAATATTTACCTTCTGTTTTATTCTTTACAGGTGAGAATGATTAAATACTGCTAATATAATTTTTTTTATATTAATGACACATTTTTAAAATAGTCCACAAAAATCTCATCTAAGGTTTCATTTTGTTTTATTTTTAACACTGATATACAAATGGGACTCTTCATTCTGGAGAAAGCATCAAGTTCTCTCCAGCCCCACCCAGGCCAAGAATGTCAAAACCCTGAATAAGGAGGACTCTGAAAAGAACTGTTTCTATCTCCCAATTCTTTATTAAGGTAAAGGCAAGGAAGAACTGAGAAGAGGGAAAGAGACAAGTAAAACGTCATCATACAGAAAACTGTTGTTGTTGTTGAAACCTACAGTGGCCACCATACTGAGGACAGGCTTCTGTTCCGGTACGTGGTCCTTGCCGCCCTGCCCAGGGGAAGACTCGCCCCTGCAGAGGCGCTATCTGCTTAATGCTCTACGTCTGAAGTTTTCAAACAAAAGGAAAGCCAAGTCTTAAGAGAGAGGCAGAAGGTCTAGGCCAGTTCAGGATCCAGCATAAAGACAAGACGAGACAAGACAGACAACCTCCTTTTCTCGGGAGTCCACTCTACACTGTTCCATGCAGTTGGGTCATTGACAGGATCGGGAGGCTGGGTCACTTGAAACGGTCCAGAGGATACCTGGCAGTCATGGAACGTTCTGTCTCCTGCTGAGTATAGAACATCCAACCTGACAATTAAGATTCTGACTGGAGCCAACCAAACGATCCTGGGGTACAATGCTCACTTCTTCCAACTCAGCACTGTGGCTGGGAGAAGGGACTGCCGACCCGCTGCACCTGGGTGCCACCTCCCCGGTCGCATGGAGACACTTCCTCTCCCCTAGACTGGAGAACTAATGACACTCAAGGTAGAGGAGCTAAGACTCTGGTATTTCCATATTAAGTCCTAAAATGCAGCCTGGGATACAGTGCTGCCTTAGAAAGGCACAAAATGTTTGGTTTTTTTTTTTTTTTCAGTGTGCTAAAAATTGTTTTGTTTTGAATAAAGGAAAAAGATATATAAGGTTAAAAATACCAAGTCACCACAGCCAGAAAGCAGAGGGAGGAGGTACCTCCTAGCTGCCACGCCCCTGCCACACATTTCAGCAGAAGGCCAAGGCCAGGACACTAAAACAAGGCTGAGACGGGCAGGTCAGGAGGCATCCACTCTTGTGGGTCTGGCGCCTGCAGGCTCACTCACTCCGACAGCAGAAGGAAGAAGCCAAGGAAGAGAATACAGATGGTCTATAGCCTTGTAAGCAGTCCCCTGCCTCTTCAGCTTCCAGACAGCCATAAGCGCAGCTTCCTCAGCCACAGAACCGCAGTCAGAGGGAGGTGGGGAGGAGGGAACTGACACACAGGGCACGTTGGCACCTATGTCAGAGCGCTGGGTGCAGGCACACACATACCCAACGTGGGGGCCCAGCATGCAAGCAGTGCCAGGCCTGGGGAGGCTCAGACAGCCTGTACCGAGCAGGATCCCCTGGCCTCCCAAAGTGACCCAGGGGCAGAAGGAGAATTTGTGAAGGGCGCCTCTCACATTTTGGGGGCCGAATAAGAATCTGGGGCCGGGCATGAGAATCTGATTTGTTCCATGGCCAGATCAGTACGTTGGCGTTCAGCCTCTGCTCTCTACACACACAGCAAGTGGTCGGCTACATTTTTCTCAAGCACTGAACAAGGGAAGGGGCAGCGAGATCTCCAAACAGTTGTTAGTCTGTTAGTCAACAGCTGGCCCTTTGGCACCGTGCTCTCCAGAAGACTGCCAGGGGGCCTCCAGGCAGGCCTGGCTCTCCCAACCCCAACTCTCCCACTCACTCCTGGGCTACCTTCCGGAAACAAGAAACATTGATGCTCCCTCTCTGAAACCAACCCAGACTTCCTAGGACTCAGTGAAGGCAAGTGGCACTGCTGTCCCTCTGCCCCTGAATTCAGGAGCCTAGAAGGGAATTTCAAACACACAGGCCCCAGCCTTCACCACGGGCCTCAGTGTGTATCTTTGGATTATTAGGTGACTTCAATGTACATCAAATGACTCCAGTAGTTTAAAAAAGTTGTAAGTAATCACGAAATGCATTAATAATAAGGGACAGGCTCTGGGATGAGAGAAGTAGGATCAGAAGACTCAGGCAAGGAGAAGCATGGCTTTAAAAAACCAACAAATAAAGGCTTTACTACAGGACGACAAAGGAAGCAACCGGACAGAGAGGACAGATGCATCCTGTCAAAAGAGCTCTCAGCAGAAACTCTCAACTGGAATCTATACCTAATTCACATCCTGGCAACTGTCCCAATGTCATAAATTCTTACTGCAAAGTAGTTTCTGAGGTACCGCAGAAGGCCTGCCTAAGGACATCACTGCAGAGGAAAGACGAGATGAAAGGGTGGGGAGGAGGACGTGGAGGGACTGCAGCTACGGGCCCGGAGAACGAGTATGTTCTCAGCACTAAAACCTGAAGAGGGCCCAGAAGTCCACGGGCAGGGGCGACGGGGGATTTGTGATCTGCTCTCTGAAGAAACTGAAAGACAGCCAGAAACCTGAGATTAAACGAAGGCTAAGAAATGTCACCTAAGAACAGACTAGCTCTGGAACAGGAGAAACGGGTCCTGAAGAAAGAGGTAAGAAATCTTGGATGCCAGGACTCATAAAGGAAAGAAAAACAGGCAATAAAGAAACAATGAAGACAGTAACCCAAGTTAACGTTAACCTAAGTGTTTCTTCAATGTCCCATACACAGTCCCATTCCTGCCTTTCCCCTCTCAAGAAAGCAGTATGGTAAACTTTACTACTAAACTATTGGTTTGGCCAAAAAGTGCATTTGGGTTTTCATGTCATGACACTGCACACAAAAGCTGATCAAACTTTTTGGCCAACCCAAAATGATTTAGGGTCTCTCTCACCTCCAATCAGAACCTCCCACTGCCCCTTCTTCCTTCCTGAACTAACACGCGGCTGCCGCCCTGTGTTGCAAAGGCTGAGTGGTTGGGTATCCACACCTGATCAATATGCTGGGCTGATGACAGTCTTCCTTGAGAATATGAACAAGAGGAGCTGGGTATCTGTTAAAGCGATGATCCCTAGAACTTGGGGGTCACAAGGACTTGAGGACTAGGGTTCTGATTTCAGGGCCACACATTACTGACAAACAGATTTACTTGGAGGAGAAAGGTCAAGCTGCAAAGTTTCTCAGCTCTACGCAGAATCAACAGTGCTGCTTCGTTGGGTTCTGGGAGATACTCTGCATCCTGATGACTCCCTCCTTTCTTCTGCTTGAATTCTTCTGTTTCAAAGAAATGGTCAAACATACAGCCTTGACCTTCTTCCACTATGCGCCCTCCTCCATGCATTAAGTGGCAACATGCATTTCTAACGTGAGGCTGCTAATGTAGACTGAGATCAAAGTAATAGTGATGCTTTATGCTGAGAATACTTCAGATCGAATTTCTAGGGCATGAAAATCCAGGAGAATAACCTGTTGACTCTTACACTAAGTTCCAGGGTCTCTCAGTTCCATTCTCCTAGAGATACAGGCTGACATTTTTGAGAACTGAGTTCAGTCTACCTCACTGCCTGGCTCTTGGGAGACCAAACTGGTGCTCATCCTCCTCTCACAACTTTGGCCCTTCTGAAGAGACACAGGATTAGCAGAAAGGTTGTGGAATGATTGAAAACCAGTTCCACACAGGATGGGAGAGGGTAAGAGGTCCCAGAAGGGGCATAAGAAAACTTCCTAATAAAGGGAAACAGGAATACAAGCAGCTGAGTAAAAAGATCAAGGAAGGCACTAGAGTGGAAAGGGGACTGTAGGCAGATGCTTTCCTTAAACATTTGACTGCCCTACTGTGCAACTCTGAGCCAATGAACAGACCCACCAAAAAGACTGTAAACACATAAAAATAGTGGGTAATCCATGAGACTTACATGGAGGAATCTCCCAGACATTGTCAAAACTATAGGAAGATAACAGGGGTTAAGGAGAGCATCTTGAACTGATTCTTAACCAGGACAGCTCTATAAGGAAACGTATGTCCGCACAGAGCTGTGACTATAAACTGCACAACTGGATAGGAATGGGTATTTTAGGACCAAATGCACATGCTAGATATACAATTCCTCAACATCAGTAAACCGCCCTGTGGTGGCAGGGGAGAACACAGAGCTGGCACTTCAGGCTCACGGTGTTCACTCATAACCACCTGCTGAATGAACACATACTCAGTGAGAGCCAGGCCAATGGTCATGGGCAGTGGTCACTGCAGAGTCAGAAAGGCCAAAAGCAAGAGAGGAGATTTACAGTTTGGGAAGAGGGCCTGTAACCCTCTGTCTCTCATGACGTGAGGTAGGAGAATATTCTGCACTAACACCATTGCTGGTCACATGCAAAAAGGTCTAGATCTTGTTAAAGGGAACAGACAGCTGGTCCCTACTTTGCAAGCGAATATACAAAATTCATGTGTGAGGTTTCTGATTGGACCATAAAATATATTTTACTTTCCTATAGAGGAAATAAATATTATAAGTATGAGAAATAGCAACCTCCCCTAATTTTTCTTCTAAATCCACAAAACAGCTAAATGATACTAACAGTACTATCCCATGCCCTGGGCCCTGGTGTTAAGAATCTGCACGAGAAGCAAAAGAACAGAAGGATGGCACAACACGCAGAGCAGGGTGTGGGGCACAGAGAGAGTTAGGGGAGAGAATGGCCACCCACAGGCACATATCACTACTGGTATAAATACTAACAGATAAATGCTGAGATGGCAGACTGCCAAATCTATTATTTACCTAAAGGGAGGTATATCACTGAGTCCAAGGTTCCACCTTGAGAACCCCTGACTTTAATGGAAGGAGTATGGCAGGGGCAGTGGATGAAACAGCCACCCAGCATCAAGGAGGGCTGTGGAAAGCAGTCCAGGGAGACATGGGGAAGCAGGGTTGAACCGAAGAGCCTAATGCATTTGAGAAAAGGGAAAACAGCAAAGTGGTTTATACCTTACTTACCTGATAGCTAACAGAGGAGGGACCATTTGTAATTTAGAGGGAGAAAGGGGATGTGATTGCTCCAAATGGCAAAATTCAAAGCTCACTTGTGAAAGGGCAATTTAGTTAAATTCAGAGCAGAACCAAAGAATTAAAAACTGCCACACAAACTGAGGATAAAGAATGGGTGACTGGTGCCTCAAAGGAAAATTTAATAAATTATGGTTTGGGAAATATCCTCAAAACAAGAGCCATGCAAAAACTTACCTGAGGCTCACCTGGCAATCTCAGGCTCAGACCCAGGCATGAACTCAGAGCACCCAAAGGAACCTCTCGAGACCCTGAGTGCCCGTAGACAAACAACCAACAAGCTAGCTAAGAACCAGGCCAAGCAATGGTGCATATGTTCAACACTGAGTTTGAGGGCTGACCCAATGAACCACACAGGTACTCAATGAACTGTTGAGTACTGAATGACCCAATGAACCATTATGAAAAAAAAAGGATAAGCTTGCCTTTAGCGGATATAAGTAAGGACATAATCTTCAAAGAAGATTTTGCATCCACTTTGGAAAAGACAAAGGATTTGCAAAACCACTGCTTTGTTCTCTTGACAGATCTTCAGACTATAGGTAGTATCTACAGATGAGGAAAAACTCCAGCAGGCAGAGGTATGCAGGCTGCTGCCATGTTTTCTAGTTCTTCACCTAGGCCTTCCACATCTAAACAAAGTGCAAAAGTGAATGCTACCGTAAGTGACACACTATACTGGCTTTGAGCGGGAGACACTAGGTTCCTCTTTCCTACTCTCTGTTGCTTTCCTCTGCCCTCTCCACCCGGATTCAGGCTCTCCTGCACCTGGTGGGGGCTGTGTCATTTTCTGCCATAAAGAGAAGATACTGGGTAACCACAGCAATTCAGCAAGCAGGCCCAAACCATCCACTCTGGGGATGTAAATGGCTCGGAGGCAAGAGGAGAAAAACAAAAGATCTAGGAGTAACTGAAAGCCAAGAAAAGAGTAAGAAAAAGCTTTAAGTCCAAAGATGAAAACATGGGAAAGAAAACAGATGCAAAGTCATTTCTGTTTGGATTGTGAGACAAAACCAGGTTTTAGATTCTGAGGCAGGTGGGTTTATCAAGGAGCAGGCTTATTTCTGACCAGGAGGAAGGTTACCCACTGCCAGGGAAGTGAGTTAAAAGGCTCAGGCTGGAGAACTAACTGAAATCAAGAGGTCCCTTGGCAGCATCTACAGGAACAGACCAACGAACTCTGAGTCTTCTTTACCAACTGGCAAGGGCACAAGCTGCAGGGCTTGTCAATGTTGTCTGAGTGCAGTAAAGGCATTGATTACACCAGTGATGTCTAAAGACCATGGGGAGCGTAGTCACTTAAGAGTATCTGAGAGCTAAAGGGAAGAAGAAAGGGGACGGGGAGGAAGAAGGAAATGCTACATTCCCAAAGCCACAGGCACAAAGAGAAAAGCGAGCTGCCAGGCAGCACCAGTGTAGGGTTGGTGCTAACTGTCAGCAGAATGCTGTGCTACCCTGGAGTGATACCCCCCACTCCTTAAAGAGCAAAGAAAAAACTCATCTCTGAAAATATCACCTGGCTCGTCATCACCGGGAGACACCCATATAAGCTGAAATTCACTGGGAAGAAAAGCTGAAGAGAGAAATCCTTATTGTCTGCTGTGTGCATTTTATGTATAACAAGGTAGAGAGTGTGTGAACGGAGCTTCGTAAGTGCTTCATGGTATTTGGGCCAGAAAGCCATGCTGGAAACAAATGATTTCCCCTTTCCGTTAAGTAGAAAAATCTCATGACCTACATTAGAACACATACCTGGCACCAAGGCAAATGGCTCCCGCAGACTGCTTTCTGGGGAGAGCATGGAATGTATCTGAAGGCCTCTGTCTCCTATCAGTCATTATGTAATTATGATAATTAAAACATCTTTTTAAAAAGATTCAGTGTTCCTATAGAAACAGTGCTTTGGAGTGACCAGTGTTCGCTGCGAGTATCAAACAGGACCATAATGACAGAGCAACAGTACTTTTTTCCCCACCTATCTACCAAACAAACCAACACCATCACACATTACAAAGAACATCCTATAAGCTGCTTGGCGTCAGTAAGGCTGATCACAGCACGCCCACTGCCAATGACAGACACGAAGGAGGAGGAGGGTGGAGGAGACAAGGAAAAGACAGAGCTGGGGGGTGGGGAGGTGTTCTAAAAATACAAGACTTCAGCTATGCACATGATAATCCAAGCCAAAGGGGAGTGTTTGAGTTGTAATACACACTGGGGTTGGGGAGAAAACCACAGTAGATGGAAGTCTTTAAGATTCCTTCCTAAACCTCTTGTGCTAATTCCCCACCTGGAATTTACACACACAGCAGGTTAATCTTATAATCACAGGACACACACAACCACAGACAGACAGACAAAATGCACACAACCATATCCTAAACCCAAGAAAGTCTTAAGTCCTCAATTAGGATTTACAGCACAGTACTTCTGCTTTCTGGACTGTTCCCCAGGTAGGCTACCATTTCACAAAAATCCACTCTTTCCAAGTGGGAACTGAAGGACACCTTCAAATGCACTCTTAAAGAATCAAGCCTCCTAGCTGTTCCGTCCTCAGTCCACTGCTTTGAAATCTTGGAACCACAGATGTGATACCCCACAGATCAGGCAAGACCTCACTGTGAAGTTTCCAAAGGAACCTAGCCACCCTTCTGGGTGCTACTTGAGCGAGAGCTCCCGGCTCCTCGGTCCTCTAAGCTGCAGCAGGGAAGGGGTATGCTAGGTGGCAATGTGGGCCGGAGAAGAAATAGAAACAAATTCCCGGAGGATGTTTTTGGCCATTTCAATGTTGTTGTGGGCAATGACCAAGGCTTTCTGAATGTCCTGATAGGAGTAGCCCTGACTCAGGAGGCTCTCGATCTCGCTGGAGAGCTGCGGGGAGGCAACAGCCGAGGCGGCAGCACTGCTCTGCTGACAGCTGCCTGCTTTCCGTTCAGAGTTGATTCTCCGAGGGAACGGCTTGGGTGGCCTCTCAGGAACCTGGGCACTCTCAGTGAAGTCTGGAAGAAATCGGAAAGAGAATATTTGCAAATCTGGGGGCGGGTGGGGGTGGGGAGAAAGCCTCATCTAATAACAGTGTTCTAGTATGAGATATTACTGACCCACTGTCAGTCAGGTCCATGTGTTCTTTAGTCACACGGCTGGGTTTTTACAGCTTTAAGGGTTTTAGTGTACAGCCTTCCTCTCATGGCAGGACAACCTTCTAAAGACACATGCACCTGCCCAACCGACGGGGACCAAGCTGCCCTGCACACACAAGATCTGCAACACGCTTTACACTGTGAACAGCAAATTTTCACATGCATTACTGCCTGAATAAGTCAAAAAACATTTCTGAGGGGCCAGAGCAGACACTAGATTTCTCCCTTTATAAATCAAGGAACAGAAATAAGCCGAGGTCACAGCGAAAAAGCATTAAACAAGGCTGGGTGGCAGGGGATCACTGCCTGTTTGGGCAATGGAAGCCATGTATCTTTTTTCACCAGCTGTCCTAAAGGCTGTCTTCCGTTACTAAAGTGACAGAAACTCTGGCCGCTGTGTTCCCAGGCGGCCACAGGTGCAAAAAGGACAGCCCTTAACAGTCGAGGTCCAAATGTGGGCTGGCTCCAGGCCCACTCAGTGTGCTTTCCAGAGCCAGTACGCCTCCCTTCCAGCGGGACAGGGCCTAGAAGTCAGGAATGTGTGCTCCGAATCATCAAGCTGAATTATCACTGTCATCACGCATGCTCAGATGAGCCAGAAAGCCTACTACTACCCCCAGCATAGGCAGAGCCAGGGTGTAAGTAATAACCTTATGTCTAAGTCAGGCAAAATTCTCAGGAGTCTAAATCAGCTTTAACTTCCAAATTTGGGTCCCAGGACCAGCCTTCCTCCCACTTTGGTCCACTCCTTTTGGCTACTGACTTACTGTCACTAGGCAGTCATCTTTGTTTTGGTATAAAGAGAAAGCCACACAGCATTTCTGGGTAAACCTGAGGGAGCCTGGAGACTCACGTGTTGGGGGATCACCTTCCAGGGATAGCCAGCCAAAGGAGGAACTGGCATTGGAGATGTCGGAGAGCGTGCGGCGGGCCAGCACCGCAGGCACGGGTGGCTTGGGGACATCATACCCATCCTCTTCATTTTCTGACTCCTCAGGGCCAGTGTTGGCATGAGCTGCAGCCAAATTCCCTTCACCTAGAGAAAAGTTCGTGCAGTTATCCTCTTTTACTAACATACTTCTCTAACATTTCAGGCCAGGGACATCTACTCATCGAGCATATACAGCATCAAACAGTTACTGAATATCCATTATGGGCCAAACACTGTGTGGCCCTGTGGGTAGAAATATAAGAAACAAGGAACCTAAAATCTGCACCAATCCTGCAGCTCTACTTTTCTAAATATGTCAAAAGCTACCCTGGCCAAGGTTAACGGCCACTGAAATCCAAGACTCAAGCACCACTTTACAGCATTCAGTCAACATTTTCATCTGCATTTCACCTTGGAAGATCAGCCAAAGGGCCCTGTTGTATGTACTGCCTTCTTGAACTTTCAACTTGGTAAGCTAGTTAATATGGGAATTGAGTATTCACCACCCACACACACAAGAATTTCATCAATGTTGAAAAGCAATGGGAGTAAGAGGGAGCTGGCTGCCAGTACTGCAGGTCCAGGCCATATAACACAAGGGCCGCCAGGCCCTGGAAGGATGAAAAACCCAAATGGAACCGGCTGTGTGAATGAGAAATAAAAGAGAAGAAAGGCCTTTACTGCCACAGGTCAAAGATATTTTGCAAAGAAAATTATTTAAGAATATTCCACTTAGATCAAGCCAGACATTACCAGCTCATTCCTCCGGCACATCAATGATTGTTAAAGCAGCAGTACTGGGGACTTCCCTGGTGGTCCAATGGCTAAGACTCCGTGCCCCCAGTGCAAGGGGCCCAGGTCTAATCCCTGGTCAGGGAACTAAGATCCCACATGCTGCAACTAAGATTTCGCATGACACAACTAAAGATCCCACATACTGCAACTAATACCCGGCACAGCTAAATGAATGAATAAATTTAAATAAGTAAATAAAGTAGCAGAATGACTACTCACCAAAGGTACCACTCTCTGTGACAGACGGCGCCACCTGGGACTGAATATTATACATGGCTTCGTATGTACAGCTATCGATCTGCTGGTCACAGTCACACGTTCTGGACCGGAAGGAAAGTGGCATAATGATCTTCAGAAACAGAACTCTGTTATCTGCAAACTTACCAGGAGTCACTTATTCACAACTTCTCTAGACCCTGATTCTATCAAGATAACACTCTCCCTTCACCAGTGTCACTACTAGTAAATATCGTAAGATTGACTCCTATTATGAGTAACAGCTATGTATGTTTTTGAAATTACTGTGATGCTGAAGAAACGTTAAGTGGAACTGCTTACAGATGCAAGAAGCTTAAAACATTAGCAGCTACACACACCTTTCTGCTTTATTTTTGGCTGGATAACACTATGTGCAGGCAGCAAGCCAAGCAGGTGAGTGAGTCGGTGTCAACTGAATTCCCAAACAGGACTGTTGTGAACCTACCGTGAACTCTGCGCTATCTCCGGAGGCCACTTCACTTCTGGCTTTTGAAGTCCCACAGGCCTAGAGGAAGGAGTCATATACTCTGTGTCCTCCTCACTTTCACACTGCTCCCCAGGGGGCAGCTTTGGCACAGGAAGAGGTCTGGAAGAGGAAGAATAAAAAAAACAGAAAAAGAAAACAGAATGAACTGCTTTGCAATTACCTGAAATAATTCGAAAATCACTGTGGCAGAAGAAATATATAACATCCTCAAATGTTCAAGATACTCCTAGTAAGAAACAGCAAGCATGATTCTAAACACAGAAGAATGGCAATGAGTATATTCCCTGTTACCAATTACTGTCTGACTCTAGGTGGTAAGACTCTGCTAACTTTCTTTAGCATTGCTCACCTGTGTTTTTAAAATATTCTTAGAACACATACTATTTTAATAAAGAGAAAAAGGTCATTAAAAGGGTAATCCAAAAATTTTAATTACAATTCTTTTTGTTGATGTTAATAAAAATATAAAATTGCACCGTTTACTCATTAAGCATTTTGGCAACACATACTTTAAAACATTTTCTGTCACAGTAATTCTACCTTGGCTTCATCTCTGGCTATGTAGAAAGATACGCTGAAGTAAAGTCATTACATTAAAAGCTTTTAAACAAAATAAATATCCAAAAACAGGAATGATTAAATATATGATGTCATAAACTTGTGGGAGATAGTGAAGGGCAGGGAAGCCTGGTGTGCTGCAGCCCATGGGGTCGCAGAGAGTCGGACAGGACTAAGCAACAATAAAACAGTCATATTACGTAATAATATGCAATCGTTAAAAGTGAGGATTTTGAAGAACTTTTTAACTGAAAGGAAGAAGTGCCCAATATATAATGCTAAGTTAAAAAAAAGGGAAAACATAACACTATATTGATCTAAAACATAAATACATTTTACATGCTTACAGCCATGGCCAAGTAACAAGTGTTGTCTGACCGTCTGCCTATAACAGCCAGCTATAAAAGCAGGAAACTATACAAAAGAAAGAAGCAGAGGCATATTCTCTTTCCAGAGGCAAGGAGAATACACTGCAATAAGCCCCCATATTAGGAGTTCTGAACTTGGGCTTTTGATGTAGTTTTCAACAGACTGAGGAGAGAGGGATTGGAATTTGGGAATACCACAATGGCCAAGACACAAGGAGTCAAAAATCCTGGAGAAGGGAACAGTAGAGACAGAGGTTTGAAATGCTGCCTACGATTTTCCCTAAAACTACTGTGAATCCTTAAACCATGTATGCATGGGACAAGAGTCTAAGAAACCAAGCAAAAAGCAGTAATACTTTGGCTGTCTTGCCAAACTAGAGAGACAAAGTTGAAAGTAACAAATATGGCCTTTAAAATAGTTATAATTTACATGTTCAAGAAAAAAGAATTTTATTAGAAAGCTATACATGAAAAGTCTAGAACCTAAAAACACAGTATTTGTTAGATGGATTCTGGGGCAGATTAGAAACTGAAAAAAAAGAAAAAGATTAGGCAAGTGAAATAGAATAAGAACTATTCCAATTCAAGTAAAGAGAGGAAAAAGAATGGAAAACATGGAAATGAGCAAAAGAGCTATACGAGGTATGATGAAAAGACTGAACTTTCAGGTAACTGGAATCACAGAAGAGAAAGAAGCTGCACTGTTTCAGTCTATCTGAAGAAACAGTATACACTGGAAACTAACACACTGTAAATCAACTATACTCCAATAAAAATTTTAAAAACGAAATAGTGGCTGAAATTTTCTATGCTGATTTTTTTTGGGGGGAGGTGGTGGAGAGAAGGGGGCTGGTACTGCATGGCTTATAGGATTTTAGTTTCCCAACCAGGGATTGAACCCAGACACTTGTCAGTGAGAGCACAGAATCCTAACCACTGGACCACCAGGGAATTCCCAGTGGCTGAGATTTTCTAAAACTGATTATAAACATCAAATGACAAAATCCATAAACTCAAAAACCTTAAGCATAAATATAAAGAAAACTACATAGGCACATTATAGTAAAACTGATGGGATCCAAAGACAAAAAGGTGTTCTAAGTAGTCAGAAAAAGAAACATTACCCTTAAAAGAGCAACATTATTCTCATTTTCCATCAGAAATAATAAAAGTCAAAAGGCGGTGTGATGATATTTTTAAAGTGCTGAAAGATATGGGTTTAAATTGCATTGGTCCACTTTTATGCACACTTCCCCCATAAATGCATACTATAGTACTACACAATCCATACAGTTGGTTGAATTTGGATGCAAAACTGTGGATACAGAGCGTGCACTGTAGTCATATCTGGATATTCCAATACATAGTGGGTTGGTGCCCCTAACTCCTGAATTGTTCAAGGGTTGACTGTACTATATTTAGAAAAAATATCTTTAAAAAATGAAAGATAAAAGACATTTTAAGTCAAAGAAAATTTAAGTGAATCCATTAATAGAAGATATACTAACACACCCTCTTCTTTCTCTCCCTCTGTTGCTCTAAAGGAAGTTATTTAGGCAGAAGGAGAAAGATTGCAGATGGAATGGTGGCAAAGCAGGAAGAAATGAAAATACTAGAGGATAAATTCTTGGAAATTTAAATGTTCTTGAAGTGTTAAAAGGCCCTGATTCCAAGTGGACTCTAATGATCATGAGTCAAGGGTATATGCTGGAATCTCAAGGGTAACTGTTAAAAGAATGTAAGGAGTGAAATGGTATAATAAAAACTATTTTACTCCCAAAGAAAGAAAATAGGGGGGAAAAAAATGAGCAAAGACAGGAAAAATGGGGGAAAGAGTAGGGAACAAATATTTTAAAACAAAAATGCTAGACTGGATTTAAGGGAGAAGAAAGCCAACAAGTATATCTATATATACTGCTTACGAGAAACATACCTTCAAACATCCCTTCAGCAGGAAAGTTGAAAGTAAAAGGATGGAAAAAGTTCAAGCAAACACTAAAAGAGAGCCGAGTCCAGGGTTTAGGACTCTGATACAGACATTTTAATATAAGTCAAATTCCATGGGGTCACAAAGAGTAGGACAGGACTTAAGCAACTGAACAATAACAATAAAGCAGGCGAAAGCTGGACAGAAGCACAATCAAGAGAGTAAATGGAGTAACAAAAACAATGATTATTTAGTCAATAATTCTAAATTTCTATGTACCCTAATTACATAGACTAAATACACATACAAGTGGACAGAAATAAGCAGAAAAAATAGAGACCCACAATTATAGGTGGAGTTATTAACATAACACCTCTTTGACAGAACATGTAAATTAAAAAAAAAAAATCAGCAAGGAAATAATACATTTGAATACAATTAACAAACTTGACATACACAGAATGTTGTGCCCAACAACTGCAGAATATTCATTTTTATAAAATGAAGGTGGTAATAACACATGTGGAATTTACCATAAACTGGTCAATAAGGAAGGTCCCACAAGTAGCACAAATTTAAATCATAGGGTATGGTTTCTGACCACACTGGAAGGAAGCTAGAATGCAGGAACAGAAAAATAACTAGAAAATCTTTCAATATTTTAAAATCAAGGAACATATAAACAACTGATGAGTCAAAGAAGAAATCACAAAGGGAAAATCATCATATAATTTGAAGTGAATGATAAAGAAAACATAACACATCAACATTTGCGGTTTACAGCTATAGCATCTGTTACGGACTAAACGTTTGTGTCCTTCCCAAAACTACCGTGTTGAGGCCCTAGTCCCCAGTGTGGCTATAAGTGAACATGGGGCATCTGAGGCAGTAACTAAGGCTGGATGAGGTCATGAGGATAGGCCCCAACCCAACAGGATGGTGTCCTGATATGAACAGACACCAGAGAGCCTGCTGTGGCTCTCTATACCTCTCCCTCAACACATGTATGAAGGAATAGCCACGTGAGAACATAGTGAGAAGGTTATGCAAGCATGTAAGCCAGTAAGAGGTTCCTCACCAGAAACCAAATATGCTGACATCCTGATAGATCTTGGACTTCCAGTCACCAGAACTATGCGAAAATTAAATTCTGCTGCTTAAGCTGCCCAGTCTGTATGCAGTATTTTGTTATGGCAGCCTGAGCATATTAACACAGCACCCAACTCATGGAGCTAGAAAAATAACAAATAAAGCCTAAAGAAAGTTGGAAGAAAAAAATATAAGAGGAGAAAGCAATGAAACAAAAAGCAGATACTCAATGAGGATTCTGGGAAGATGGCAGAAGTTGTCTGATGTAACCATCTTGGAACTCCAGTGTCTGTTGAAGGCTTGTAACTGCCAGGTAAAGGTCAAGATGCTAAATTGCTATTAATTTCAGTTCTGAGCATAGTAGCAGCTATCCATTCCCAACCCTTGTCACAGGGCAGGCAGCTGTACAAATGTTCCTGGAGCAGCCTGCACATAACATTCAGGAGTCAAGGTGGACAAAAAGGACTCAGCCCCTCAAATATTGGGAATCTATGTTCTGATCACGGATTGCTGCTCCTGTTCACAGAGGTGCTGACAAAGGGGCAGGAGCAGCAGCCACTGCTGCTGCACCTCCCTGCATTGTTGTAAGTCCCTCCCACTCTGGCTGAAGTGACTTCCATGAGATTTAAAGGAAGATGTGGAGAAACATCAAGAAAACCATGTGGAACAAAATGAAAGTATCAATAGAGACAGAAAAACCTAAGAAGAAACAAAAAAGAAATTCTAGACTGAAAAGTACAAGTGAAATGAAAAAAAAAATCACTAGAGGGATTCAAAGGTAGACTTGAGCAGCAAGGAGAAAGAATCAGTGAACCTGAAGAGAAAACAATGGAAATTATCAAGACTGAGGAATAAACAGAAAGAAAAAAAGACCGAAGAAAACCAGTCTAAGGGAGCTGTGGGACATAACACCACCAAAGGACCAACATACACACCGTGGGAGTCCTAGAAGAAGAGAGAGAGAAAAGGGGCAGAGAGAATAGATGAAGAAATAAGGGCCCCAAACTTCCCAACTCAATGAACACAAACATGTGAGAAGTTCAACAAACTCCAAATAAAAGGAACTCAAAAAGACTCACACTCTTAAAAGACAAAGGTAAAGAAAGAAGCAAATCATCAGACATGAGGGATCCTAAATGAAATTATGAGCAGACTTCTCATCAGAAACTTTAAAGGCCAGAAGACAGTCGGCTTATATATTTGAAATGCTAAAAGAAAAGAAGCTCTCAACCAAGAATCCTACACAGGCATACCTTATTTTACTGCACTTCACAGACAGCATTTTGTTGTTTTTCTTTTTTATAAATTGAAGACCTGTGGCAACTCTATCGAGCAAGTCTACTAGCACCATTTTTCCAATAGCGTTTTCTCACTTCATGTCTATGTGTCACATTTTGATAATTCTCAAGATATTTCAAGATTTTTCATTATTATATTTGTTATAGTGATCTGTAATCAGTGATCTCTGATATTACTATTGTAAAAAGATTATGACTTGCTGAAGGCTCAGGAGATGATTAGAATTTTTTAGCGATGAAACATTTTACATTAAGGTGTGTGTGTAGGACATAATGCAACTGCACACTTAATAGACTACAGCATAGTGTAAACATAACATTTATATATACTGGGAAACCAAAACCAAAGAATTCAGGTGTCTCACTTTACTGCAATTTTGACCTTAATGCAGTGGTCTGAAACCAAACCACAGTATCTCTGAGGTATGCCTGTGTCTGGTAAAATTGCTTCCAAAATTGAGGGAGAAATCAAGATATTTCCAAATAAACAAAAGCTGAGGGAGTACATGACCACTAGACCTGCCCTGCAAGAAATGCCCAAGTAAGTCCTGCAGGGTGAAATGAAAACACTAGACAGTAATTTCAAGCTGTATGGAGAAATAAAGACTTGCATAAAAGTAAATACATGGACAGTTATAAAAGCTAGTATTGTTGTAAGAGTGGTTTGTAACTGTACCTTTTTTTTTCTACATGATTTGAGAGACCAATGCACTTAAAAGGAAAAAAATCCATTATTAATAGTGTAAAAGCCAGTATTACTCTAACTTTGGTTGGTAACTTCAAATCTCTTTTTCTGTATAAATTTTAGGAACCTAATGCACTTGAAAGAACTAGATTATAATCTAGTTTAAAAGAACTGCTGCCGCTGCTGCTGCTAAGTCACTTCAGTCGTGTCCGACTCTGTGTGACCCCACAGACGGAAGCCCACCAGGCTCCCCCGTTCCTGGGATTCTCCAGGCAAGAACACTGGAGTGGGTTGCCATTTCCTTCTCCAATGTGTGAAAGTGAAAAGTGAAAGTGAAGTCGATCAGTCGTGTCCGACCCCTAGCCACCGCGCGGACTGCAGCCTACCAGCTGGTATAAATTCAAATTATACTGTTATAGCTTTGGGATGTTACATATAATCCCTATGGTAACCACAAAAAAAGAATCTATAGAATATACACAAAAGAAAATGAGAAAGGAACTTAAAACATTTCACCACACACACACACAAAAACTGAACACAAAAGGAAGTAATGCAGAAAATGAGGGACAAAAGAACTACAGGGAATACAGAACACAAACAGCACAATGACAGAAGTCCCTCCATATCAGTAATTGCTTTAAATATAAATGAGCTAAATTCTCCAATCAAAAGACAGAGACTGGCAGATTGGATTAAAACACACAGTCCAATGATATGCTATCTATAAGAGACTCATTTGAGACTCCATGACACAAACAGGCTGAAAGCCAAAGGATGGATTAAGTTATTCTGTGCAAATAGTAACCAAAGGGGTGCGGGGAGGAGGGAGGAGGGAGCTCTGCTAAGTCAACAAACTTTCAGTCAAAAAAGGTTACAAGAGACAAAGAACATTATATAAACTGGAAGATTTAACAATTATAAACATTTATACACCTGAGATCAGTCCTGGGTGTTCATTGGAAGGACTGATGTTGAAGCTGAAACTCCAATACTTTGGCAACCTGATGTGAAGAGCTGACTCATTAGAAAAGACCCTGATGCTGGGAAAGATTGAGGGCAGGAGAAGGGGACGACAGAGGATGAGATGGTTGGATGGCATCACCGACTCAATGGATATGGGTTTGGGTAGGATCCGGGAGTTGGTGATAGACAGGGAGGCCTGGTGTACTGCAGTTCATGGGGTCGCAAAGAGTCGGACACAACTGAGCAACTGAACTGAACTGATACTCCTAATGACAGGCCATCAAAATATCAATATATGAAGCAAAACCTGACAGAATTGAAAGGAGAAACAGACAGCTCTACAATAACAAATGGAGATTTCAACACCCCACTCATAATCATGGAAAGAACAATCAAATATAAGATAAGTAAAGAAAGAAAGGACTTAATACAATAAACCAATTAGATGTAACAGACAAACACAAAAAAACTCTACTCAACAATAACAGCACACACGCTCTTCTCCTGTACAAACAGGACACCTTACAGATGGACAATATGTTAGGCCACAAACTCTTAATAGATTTTTTAAAATATCATATAAAATATTTTCTCTAATCACAACAGATAAAGTTACAAATCAATTAAAAAAAAAGTAACACTGAAAAGTCACAAAACTGTGGAAATTAAATGATACACTCCTGAATAACTGTGTAGCTGAAACCATACTGGGTCCATTCTGTGAGCGCCCTCTTACACCTGCAATCCCACACCTTCCCCTTCTCTGTGACTGGGCTTTATCCTGCCCACAAGGAATATGCCCAAGCCAGGTCAGCTCCCTATCAACTTTAACCTTTGTTCCATCTGATATGAAAACTGGAAGAATGCCTTCGGCTGACACAGATGATTAATGGTCTGTGAGGAATAAAGGCAAGAGGCCTCCCCCCAGCTCGCCCACCTGGTTCCTACTGCTGCAGACACGCTTCTCCTCTGGGGGTCAGACTCCATCTTCAGCTTCAGCCCCGTTACACTCCCTTGTTCCCCCTTCAGTGACGCGCAGTGGCTGTCTGCCCAATACTGCCTATATGTACGTTTCCCACAATACACTCCACGTTGGACCTTATTTCGCTTTTTTGGTCTCAAAGTTCCTTCTCATTTTGTGTTGTTGGAAGAGGATGTTTGCTATGACCAGTGTGTTCTCTTGACAAAACTCTCTTAGCCTTTGCCCTGTTTCATTTTTACTCCAAGGCCAAACTTGCCTGTTACTCCAGATATCTCTTGACTTCCTACTTTTGCATTCCTACTATGTACATATACACAGAGAAAACAATGGAAAGAAACAGTCCAATACATGATAAGTTTTACATAATAGAAATACAGGTCAATTTTTATTTTCTTCTTTACAACCCTCTGGGTTTTCTAAATTTCCCATAAATAAGTTATTTGAAAGTATCAACTCCACTGTATGAAATACAGTTTTAGTAAACTTACCTGGCAGCCAGAGAATAAATGGCATTGGCAGATGCGGAAGATTTGATTTTGGGATGCTCACACTCTGCACCTGCTAATGGGCTGCTGCTATTCATGTTCTGGAAAGAAAAGAATTTAAAAAAAAATGTTCTTAATATAGCAAAGCATCTCCTCTTATTTAATCTATTCAAAATAACAAGAACAGTCATACAGACAGAGACCTCATCCTCAATGCCATGCTTTGGGCTTATTATATGTGACAAAAGTATAGTTGAAGGTTCAAATATAAGGGTTAGGGAGGACAGATCTAAAAACGAGGCAAGGAAATAAGGGGTTTTTTGTGGAAAAAATTTGAGGAAACTGGCTGTCTGCACAAATACCATTCTAGCTTTAAAAATCTACATATTTTTCTATATTGATGCCACTGAAAGTCAAACCTAATCCACTCTAATTAAGACTGCCTATCCCATAAATGCCACTTAAATGCTAAGTTACCTTCCCCTTTCCCTTTCAACCAAGAAATACACAGTTCATTTAAGGACCACAGCATTTCTCAACTTTACCCTCCAATTGCATCTTCTTCCTGGGTTTCTAACTACCCACTGGCCAATTCTTCCTTTAATGGCTGTGTCAAATTCAACGCGTCTTTCCCTAGTTAGTCAGGTTAAAAACCTCTTGGGTGTGTGCATATGTGTATGTATGTATTTGCGACCTCTCATCGTTTTTCCCACCGACCAACTACTTTCAAGACTCACTGGGTCTTTGTTTCATGCTCCCTAAAGTCTCTACCTAATCAGGTTCCCCTTTCTGTTCCTGGACCACGAGTCTCCCGCTCATTTACCCCATACCAGCTATGTGGAACCCCTCTGTGATTATAACCACAGACTCTCCCAAACTCATCTGCTTTCCCTCCATCCCCTGTTGCTCCAAGTCTTTGCTCAGAAATATATGTCATCCCTTCATGTACCTCCTCATCCCAACTCCAGCTTTCTCTACACCGTTTTCACCCTATTTTTCTCCACAGCATTCATCAGCATCCAACACCTTTTATATTTTATAGTTTATCCTGTTTATTTTCCATCCTTCCTCCAGTAGAATGTAAATGTTTTGAGGGCAAGATTTTTTGCTGAGTGCATAAAGAACCAACGAAAGAAGGAATACACCACTCCCACTCCCAGTTCTATCCCTTATCGCCAGCTTATCCAATGGACTGCTAACCTGTCTTTTTTCAATCCATTCTCTTTCTAATCCCTTCTGCATACTATTCCTAGATTCCTCTCTTTAAGCCATCATCTTGGTCACATTACTGCACTAATTTAATCTTCATGTACTCTTCATTTATACCAAATAAATTCCAATTCTTCTGGGATGGTGCCGTCTAATCTAGCAACAATGTTCCTTTCTAGCCCCCTTTCCTACTATGATACACAAAACTTCTCCTCTCAAATTAAACACTTTTTATTCCACAATACATCTTAAGCATTTCTGTCATTGTTCAGTTCAGTTCAGTCGCTCAGTCGTGTCCGACTCTTTGCGACCCCATGAACCACAACACGCCAGGCCTCCCTGTCCATCACCAACTCCCGGAGTTCACTCAAACTCATGTCCATCGAGTCGGTGATGCCATCAAGCCATCTCATTCTCTGTCGTCCCTGTCTCCTCCTACCCCCAATCCCTCCCAGCATCAGACTCTTTTCCAGTGAGTCAACTCGACGCATGAGGTGGCCAAAGTATTGGAGTTTCAGCTTTAGCATCAGTCCTTCCAATGAACACCCAGGATTGATCTCCTTTAGAATGGACTGGTTGGATCTCCTTGCAGTCCAAGGGATTTTCAAGAGTCTTCTCCAGCACCACAGTTCAAAAGCATCAATTCTTCGGCGATCAGCTTTCTTCACAGTCCAACTCTCACATCCATACATGACCACAGGAAAAACCATAGCCTTGACTAGACGGACCTTGGTTGCAAAGTAATGTCTCTGCTTTTTAATATGCTATCTAGGCTGGTCATAACTTTCCTTCCAAGGAGTAAGCATCTTTTAATTTCCTGGCTGCAATCAGCATCTGCAGTGATTTTGGAGCCCAAAAAAATATAGTCTGACACTGTTTCCACTGTTTCCCCATCTATTTCCCATGAAGTGATGGGACCAGATGCCATGATCTTTGTTTTCTGAATGTTGAGCTTCAAGCCAACCTTTTCGCTTTCCTCTTTTTTTTTTTTCGCTCTCCTCTTTCACTTTCATCAAGAGGCCTTTGAGTTCCTCTTCACTTTCTGCCATAAGGGTGGTGTCATCTGCATATCTGAGGTTATTGATATTTCTCCCAGCAATCTTGATTCCAGCTTGTGCTTCTTCCAGCCCAGCGTTCCTCATGATGTACTCTGCATACAAGTTAAATAAGCAGGGTGACAATATACAACCTTGACGTACTCCTTTTCCTATTTGGAACCAGTCTGTTGTTCCATGTCCAGTTCTAACTGTTGCCTCCTGACCTGTATACAGGTTTCTCAAGAGGCAGGTCAGGTGGTCTGGTATTCCCATCTCTTTCAGAATGTTCCACAGTTTATTGTGATCCACACAGTCAAAGGCTTTGGCATAGTCAATGAAGCAGAAATAGATGTTTTTCTGGAACTCTCTTGCTTTCTCCATGATCCAGCGGATGTTGGCAATTTGATCTCTGGTTCCTCTGCCTTTCCTAAAACCTGCTTGAACATCTGTCATTGTAGGTCTATCTTAAAACAGTATCCACTTTGGAAAGAATACTTCAAATTCAGATGCCACTCTTCTCATAAAGCCCTCATGATTGCTCTATCTGGAAATAATCTTTTCTTTCTCTAAAAGTGTTTTCTATTTATACAACTCATGGCAGAAATATGCTTATTGCATTAATAAACATATTAACAGATATACTTCTTGAAAATAGGCATTATATTATCTCTGAATCCAGTACAAAACATACCATAGAACATTCCCCATCAATGTCATCCACAAATATTTGTTACTAAGATAAATAATTTCAAAATCAGGACTCACCATGGAGGTATCCAGATTGAATGTGCTTCCGAGCCTAGGCATATCGGTTCTGGGTTCCATTTGTGAGGGCAATGAAAACGGAAGTGAATGCCGGTTGGTTAATTCTCTCCCTGTCCAGGGGTCACTAGGGTTTGGGGCAACTACTGGTACTTTGGGGATTGGCCGATGCAGCCATGACGTTTCTCCAATGCGGCCAGAGGGGACAGGGGGCAGTTTGTCTCTGGATGGACAGTCGCCCGGTGTACACGGCAATGGGCGTCTCTGAGGCCGGGTTTCTGCTCCACCAGAATACGGCCGATCTGGAGGGGGTGGCGGTGGAAGATCTCGAAGAGTGGGAGGTATTGGTAATGGTTTGTCCTTATGAAGAGAGCCAGAAGGAGCCTATGGAAGCATGATGGAAGCAATGAAATTTCACTAATCCACAAAAAAGAATCAGAAAAAATTGTAGAAATGGATAATGCTTTACCTTAGAAGCGGTTCCAAGACCAGAAGCACTTGAAGGGATAGATATTCGCTGCTGTAGAAGGTCAAGTCGTGGTGGCACTGGGGGAAGGGAAGCTTGTGGGGCCATGGAGAATGGAGAAGGAGGTCGTTCCACCTAATACAAGTAAAAATTTCCTAATAGGTTATTCTTGTTTGGAGGAGGGGTAACTCTCAACTCCTAAAGATGTAAACAAGTACAATATGAACAGTGAATATACCAATGAGCCTGACTTTGGCTACGGAGTGCTTTCTGAATTATTTTTATGTTACCATAAGAGGGCGCTCTCAATCACAAAAGTACCATAAAGATACAAGCTACAAAGCTTGTATCTAGAAACTGTGCTGTAAGCAGCTTCTAAGATTACAATTTTAAAAAACTTTACGATTTCCCATCGCTTAATCTTCAGAAGAAGAAAAATCTTTTCAAGATTAAAAAAAGAAAGTTGTATTAAAAGAAAGGGATACCCATTAATCCCTCAACAAATCATCTAGGAAAATAATGCTTAAGGAGCAGAATGAAGAAAGAAATCAAAGTAAATAAACTCTCCAGAGGTTATTATGATTCAAAGAAAAAAAGAGATTTATAAGATAAAGTGATCGATGGTATTATTAAAAAGCATCTTGTGTTCTTCCAAAGAAATGTTATTTCGATTCGGTAATTAAAAGGGATGATTTTTTCTTCAATTTGTATTCCAAAAATTGTGCCAAATCAAAAGAAACAAATAAATGTATAACCTTTTCCATTTCCCTGCCCACAGCAGGGTGATGAATAGCTGATAAGCTTGTCCAAGTAGGCTGTCAAGAGATATACAAGAATTTATACAAAATACTACTTTGCATTTGCATTTCCTGAAAGCAAAACAGATGAAAAATAGGCAAATATGTATTACAAGCACTTATGTACAATGACAGAAAAATAACCATCTCCATATTAAGTCCTATCATTAATGCCAGGAAGGGAATGAGGGAAAAGCCTGCATTACAGGTTACTTGCTCTGACTCACACTTAAGAACATGGCCTCCACGGCAGCAGAGCATGAGCAGCGCAACACCTCGAGGGTTAAGAAAGTGAAAAGTCACTTACTCTCCCTCCATCATCAATATCTAGTCAGTCACTGTATCTTCCCTGGTGGCTCAGATGGTAAAGCATCTGCCTACAATGCAGGTAGACCCGGGTTCAATCCCTGAGTTAGGAAGACTTCCTGGAGAAGGAAATGGCAACCCACTCCAGTATTCTTGCCTGGAAAATCCCATGGACGGAGGAGCCTGGCAGGCTACAGTCCATGGGGCGGCAAAGAGTTGGACTGAGTGACTTCACGTTTTTTCTTTCACTGTATCTTGTTATTTTTCCACAAAAGAATGGCATATCTATATTTTCCTTTTCATTCTACTTACCAACCTCAGACCTAATTTATCAAAACCACCTTCTAACGATTCTCCCAACTTTCTAGTTTCTTATCTCACCAAATCATTTTGCTCACCATTACCAGCTTAACCATCCTTAAATCCTCACTAGCTCAAAAGCCATTCACCAGGAACTCCTACTTTCCCATATCATAAAATGTCACTTTCCTGCCTGGTTTTCATGAGTCTAAATTGGTCTCCCTAACCAATAGCATTTTCTGTAATTCTCTATTTTGGAATTCCTACCTTCTTAGCTTTCTTCAAGTTGTTTCTCGGTTTGGAAGGCCCCCTCTGCCTATACTGATCCCCCCACCATCCATCCCTCCTTCTCATCCCTAAAGGGCAGAGGGTTGAGATAATCAATCATATTCTTCAATTCATGCCTCAATATCAAAACCAATCCCTAAAATGTCCTTTTATCTCAACATATAATAAAGCTCCAGAAAAGGATAAAAGCACATACAAGAAAGAAATTACAAAAAAAAAAAAAAGTATTTGCAAGACCTAAGGGATATAAATATCCATATAGGAAGTGTTCATTATACAGGTAGCCCAAAGAAAGAAAAGAAACCCATAACCAGCCAAACAACACCACCCTTAAATTTTCAGGGAATCAAGGATAAAGAAAATATTCTAAGGCTTCTGAGGACAGAGAGAAAGGAGGCACCAAAGAGCAAAAATATGATAGAAACTAGAGGTCACTGAGGCTGTAACAATTCACAGAGGTGAAGTTTTTTTTTCAACCCAGTAAGTCTATATTTAGTCAGTTTGAGGGCTGAATAAAGACAGTTTTAAGATTATCAGATGTCTCAAAAATTTCACCTCTCACCTTTTCACAGAAAGCTATTTTGAGGGCATACTCTACTCAAACAAGGAAGTTAAAGCAAGAAACAGAAAAACATGGGAGTTACGAAATCCAACACAGATGAGAGGCAATGAAGTCCCATGACGACGGCGAGGAGAGACCTCAGGGTGACAGAATGCAGCACAGCCAGTGAAAAACCAGTCCACACTGGAGCCAAAACATGGCAGACGCCACACATCAGTATACCACATTACACAGTATCTACTTTATCAATACATGCATAGAATTTACTCCATATAAAATTATATCAAGAGGATGTTTGGTAGTGACAGGTACAAATTGAAAACTAAGGAAATAAATCAATTATTTCAGAAAAGTGGAAGGTTGTAAAACAAAGCAAAAGTAATCACATTATAGTATATTACTTGAAACAATAGGGAGCAAAAATCATTTAAACACTGAATACTGACTGAACCAAAAAACATTCCAAATAACTACAATCGGAAGTTAGGGAGTAGGAAGCAGGAAGATAAGAGATTTTAAATCCTTTTCTAAACACATAACTAATATCGAAAAATCAGGAGAAAGCAGTACAGCCTATGGCTAAGGAAAAGCTTTAGGAATGGAAAAATCTGAATGGGACATAGGAGCTAGAGGAGATGGAAGCAGATAACCGACATTTTTAGCAATTCTTTTCAACTTTAAACAACAACAAAAAAAACGTGTATTTATCACAGGGCTATTTTAAAAAGTAGATTCACTATTTTAAAAACAAATCAAAACTAAGCAACAAAACAACAAGCTACTGGGATGTGATGAAGCAGGTCCTCTCATAGTCGCATATACCTTAGGAGTGACCTTAGGACAAAAAATACAGGGAACAAATCTTAATGTCTGTCCAAAAAAAGTTAAGAGATATTTTTACTCCAATATTTTATCCACACAAAGTAGATAATGAACTATAAGTTACAAAGAATAAGATGAAACACCCACACAGAACCTACCTTTCAGCTAAAAAATGGAATACCATTGCTTTCTGAAATTCCCATATATCCCACCACTAATTATATCCCTCTCCTCTCTCAAAGAGTTTAAATGGACATATTCTTATCTAGCAATCCGACTGTTAGAAATTCACCCTACAGACAGATTTGCAAAAGAACGCCTGTAAGGGTCAACTTCAAAAAATTTAAAATGTACTACTCAAATAGTCCAGATTTCCTCAACTATCCATACAGCATAGACACATTTATCAATTCCTGTTTCAATGTGCTTTTAATTCCTAAACATCCAAAGCAATTACTATGTGCTCAAATGAGAGTAGCCAATTACAAATGAGAGGTGACTCTTGCCTTCTAGGAATTTAGAATGGGAAATGATTATTTTTTTGGTCACACAACATGGTGTGTGGGATCTCAGTTACCCAACAAGGGATCGAACCCAGCAGTGGAAGCAAGGAACTCTAACCACTGTCATGGAATTTCCAGGAAATACTTTTAATAAATTATTACCAGGTGGTAAGTTCAGAAAACAAAGATCATGGCATCTGGTCCCATCACTTCATGGGAAATAGATGGGGTAACAGTGGAAACAGTGTCAGACGTTGTATTTTTGGGCTCCAAAATCACTGCGGATGCTGATTGCAGCCAGGAAATTAAAAGACGCTTACTCCTTGGAAGGAAAGTTATGACCAACCTAGATAGCATATTAAAAAGCAGAGACATTACTTTGCCAACAAAGGTCCGTCTAGTCAAGGCAATGGTTTTTCCCGTGGCCATGTATGGATGTGAGAGTTGGATTGTGAAGAAAGCTGAGCACCAAAGAATTGATGCTTTTGAACTGTGGTGCTGGAGAAGACTCTTGAGAGTCCCTTGGACTGCAAGGAGATCCAACCAGTCCATTCTAAAGGAGATCAATCCTGGGTGTTCATTGGAAGGATTGATGCTAAAGCTGAAACTCCAATACTTTTGCCACCTCATGCGACGAGCTGACTCACTGGAAAAGAGTCTGATGCTGGGAGGGATGGGGGCGGGAGGAGAAGGGGACGACAGAATGAGATGACTGGATGGCATCACCGACTTGATGGATATGAGTTTGAGTGAACTCCGGGATTTGGTGATGGACAGGGAGGCCTGGCGTGCTGTGATTCATGGGGTCGCAGAGAGTTGGACACGACTGAGCGACTGAACTGAACTGAACTGAAGTTCTATGGCCGACATTTCACAGTACCCAAGAAACACTTAGCCAGATCTAGATTGTATCTGGGTAAATATGTGTGAGTTAGGGGTAGGAGAAGCAGGTTATAGTCAGGAAAGATTTCTCAGGATATGAAAACTGATTTAAATTACATAGAAACTATCAAGACAAAAGCATGGAGAAATCTTCGATGACTCAGCTTCCACAAAACACAAAGTGGAAAAGATTATCAGGGCAAAGTGCGTAGAACAGAGAATGTACTTACTAACGCATTAAGTAATGAGAAGTCATTAAAGAGCGTGAGGCAAACGAATGAGATGATCAAGGTATGTGTTGTAGATCAATGACTCTGGAAACAGGGAGAACCTATGCTTCTGAGAGCGAGGAAGAGACAAACTCGACACAATCATTGAAGAGACTCCAACCCATCGTCTCAATATTTATTGAGCACCTACCATGTGCCAGGCAGTTGGGTGCTGATATAAAAGAAAGATTCTTCTGTAACAAAAAATGCATCCTATGAAAGGTGTAACAGCCTAAACTAGAGAACTGACAGCATATTAGAACCTTTGTCTGCCCTACATTTATTAAAATCTTCGGTGGCTGCCTCACTTTCAATTAGCGAATAAATCTGTTTTACCCTACCACTGATGTAACAGAATTTGGTCACATCCTTTCTTGACCTTTATCGTTCCTATCTTTATTAGGGCCTTTCTAGTTTGTTTAGTCTCTGTACGGTACTTCCTACCACCCTCCAATCACTTTAGTTGCCATTTTTTTGGTTTTTAACAAGGCCTTGTTTCTCCTGCCTAAACCTAACTTTCCATTGCCAAGACTCCACTAGAGAAAAAAACAAGGAGAAAATATTCTAGTCACAGCAGTGAGACATGGTCCAATTCTTTTACTCCCCCTTCATTTTCTCCACCAAGCTATCCAAGTACAACCCAGTTCTAGGATACAGACTGTAACAGCATGGGCCTGGAAGGCGGGATGCCTGGCCACAGATTCTGGCTCAACTTACTAGTAGTGTGACCTTCGGCAAATTCCTTAACCTCATTGTGCTTTGATTTCTTCAATTGCTGAATGAGGATAATAATAGCTTCTACTCATAGGGTTACATGAATATGGATAAGTATAGGATTATGAGTTAAAGTAGTCAAGTATTTAGCATGGTTCTCTTTCACATGGTAAATGTTCAATAAATATTAGCTATTATTACTCCTTGTATTTTAGATGTTGTTAAGTGATCTACTGCTTTAGGACACAGCTGATGAGAGATTTTGCCACAATCTATTAAACTGTAGACTTACCTTGGCACCAGCCAATTCCTTCATCATGAAGAGAGAATCATCAGCTCGTTCATCATCATCATCATCATAATTTGGGGAGGGAGCTCCCTCTGCTCCTTGCCTCAACAGGCTGCCACTTCCTCTAGGATCAAAGGGATCAACCACAATGGGCTCAGTACCTTTAATTTCACATCGGCAGAAAGGACAGCCCTGGCCTTCTGATTCCTACAAAGGAAACAGGAGATAGTGACAGACACATCTGAAAGTTCTTAAAATATTCGTCCACTAAAAATACAGTACCTAAAAATGAAAAAAGCACCAAAAGTTTAGAACCTACCCCACAAACCAGGCCATTCTTTATATCCATAAAGGATATACAGTCCCCAGTTCTGCACTGTGATTGTTTAGCTGAGGAAAAGCACGGTTTGGATCCGTACCTGCCAGGATGTCAGACAGGATGTGCACATGAGGTGGCCGCAGGGCTCGATCTTCACATCTTTATCATTCTCAGCACATATTTTACAGAGTTGGAATGTGGAGCCCATCTCACAGTATAATTCATATTGCTCCTTTGATTAAAAAGGGAAAAGAGATTATTCGGTCTGCTACAAATATGTGTGGAATGAATGAATGAATGACTACAACTATAAATGCTAAAAAGAGGAAAACTGAAGATGGTCATTGGTAATACTAATCTTTGCCTGGAAACGGAGTGTCACAACAGTGAACAGGGAAAACAGAAAGCACCTAGTCTTGGTCCTATCTTAAGAAGCAGGGTTTAAAAAGAGACCACGCACACGTAAATTCACTAATCCAGTCGATGGTTTAAAATTTTAAGTGTTCCAATCACTTAATATAATTCTGTCAGTTCTACAGAGTAATATACAGAAGCTTGGGTCTAGCAATATGATTAAAATGGAAAACAAAACTCACCTGGGTCACTTTGATGTGGTCCTGGGGAGTTGGTTCACATAAGCCTGTCAGATCGGGATTCTGATTCCGTCCATCAGGAAACAAATAGCTGTAAAAAGAGTAACCAATCTTGGGGGTCTACTGAAGCCAATTTATCACTGCTTACTAGTACAGACAAATGTTATCTAGGAATTCTCTCACTCTAAAAGGGCAATTTAGGAGAAGTGCAAAAAGAAATTTTATTAGTACTTCAAAAAAATTAAGTGACACAGATCACTTCTACGAAGATACTCTTTAAACACTGATATTCCTTCTCCAGGGTGTCACAGGCTCTATTTTAATTAAGGGGTTGACAAGCTTTTCCTGTAAAGGACCAGTCAGTAAATGTTTCAGGCTCTGTAAGCCACATAACTGTGTCACATATTCTTGTTTTTTTTTTTTAAAAACAACATACTGAAAAGGAAAAACTATATTAGACACAGACTAAAAGACCTAGCCTGTGCGCCATAATTTACCAACTCCTATTTTTATCTGTGGATGACCACAGATTAAAGTGTGAATTCTCAATTTAAAAAAACCACATTTGCTTCAACCAAAGACCTTAAAACACCCTTGTTTACAGATTTAACACTAAGAGACACCAATTTGAAAGAAAAGTAACAAGAAGCAAATTAAGCCACTGAGATCAACTACCAGGAAGCTTCTAAAATCAAATTGCTCTGACATCTGGTGAAGTACCCCTTTCAGTTCTAACATTACTGTAGAAAATGATGTGTAATGGAAAATGGATTTTCCTAATCACTTTAAAACACAAGCAGTTTTCTCATACCTGGTCAACTGTTAGTATTCTTAGTGCTTACCAACTGATAATCAATTTGAATTCCCAAAGGACTAGGATTTCTGGAATAAATAGGAACTTAAGTCATAAATATTAGCAGAGATTACAAAAACCCATAGCCTGAAGAAATTCTGTTGAATTAAAATGAAGTTAGGATGAAGGCCACTGGGCCTGCTGCCATCAGGAACATCTAAGTCATCCTAATTCTGCCTAGTCAAATAACTGGTAACATATTCTGCTAATTGGTATGGAAATATATTTTTAAAAATATTTATCTATTTATTTATTTGGCTGAGTCAGGTCTTAATTGCAGCACGGGAGATCGTCACTGTGTCATGAGGGATCTTTCACTGTGGCATTGAAATCTTTAGTTGCAGCATTTGGAATCTTAGTTCCCCAACCAGGGATCAAACCCACGTCCCTTGCACTGCAAAGCGAATTCTTAACCACTGCACCACCAACTGACATAGACATATGTGGTTTGGAAAGACTGGTGAAATATTTACTGTCTGGCCCTTCACAAAAAATGCTTATCAACCCCTTGATTAAAATAGAGCCTGTGGCACTGTGCCCTGGAGAAAGAATATCAGTGTCTGGAGGACAACACTGATGTTGTCAGTGCTGTAGTCGCTCACTCCTGTCTTTGTGTCACTCTTTGTGACCCTTTGGACTTTAGCCCACTAGGCACCTCAGTCCATGGGATTCTCTCGGCAAGTGGGTTGCCAGTTCCTTCTCCAGGGGATCTTCCAAGCCCAGAGATCGAACCCATGTCTCCTGCACTGCAAGCAGATTCTCTACCTGTTGAGCTCTAGGGGAGGCCCCTGTGTTTGGAGAGTACTGTATATTTTAAAATCTAATATAGACCTGAAAATAAGTTAACGTGTGGAAAAAAGAGAAAGATAAAATCTACTCAGGGTAACAAAAGAAATAGTAGAGGAAAAAATAATTTCACTCAAGGCATCCTTTTTAAATAAAAACAGAAGTACTACAGAAGTTGAAAATTCAAAGAATATAAGCTGTTAATATGTTTCCTGAATCTTAACCTGTAGAGGAAACCTGGAATAAAGTCATTAATGAGGCAGTTTCACAGCCCTAAGTTCCTTGGACTCTAACAGATGATAAACAGTAGGTACTCACAAGCCTTCCCTGAAGCCATCAATCAGCGCTTGGAAGAGAGGTTTATTGTGAGGGATTGTCTGGAGAATGTTCCCATCAGCAGTGACATACCCAATAGCCCACTGACCCAGACGAGTACAGCTCAGCCGGAAAATGTAACTGAAAACAGAGAACAAAACCTTGATTACATATGCTTGCATTAGGGTAGAAGATGAGACAGAGACGAAAATCAAAAAGACCATCAATAATATTCTTCAATGATTCCACACCAAAAGTCACAAAAGCTTAATTCTTAAGTGGCTTGAAAGTATTTATCAAATCATAGTATCTGAATAAGTCAATTCCTCTGATAAACAGACATCAATCCTACCACAGAAATGTGGCCACTGGGGAACTAGTAAAAGATCATGTTTCCTCCTTTTCAGCAAAGGTCACAGAATAAAATTCAGGAGAATAAACCTCTTTGCTTCATTCCACTGACCTGCCAGGTTTGTGAATGAATTTCTGGAGTCGCGCTTTCACTTCATCGTATGTCAGGAAAGCCATGTAACCAGGATGAGTTACAGCAAGGCTATTCCAGTTTCTGAGCAAAGAGGACCAGGGCTAAGGAAACAAGAGATCAATCAGATCATCCGGCTCCAAACATACAGCCAGCCCCAGAGCAAATAACAAAAGGAAAAACCACCTCAATGCTCAAATACAAATTCTCCATTTAGTGTCACAAATTTTCAACCATATTGTTACTTTAAGGGAAGACAAACAAGTTTGGGAAATAAAAACTTTGAAAAGCTAAGAAGAAAATAACACATGCTTATAGGGAGAACTCTAACTGTGCAAAATACAGAAAATTTTCAAGCAGCTCTAACCTGCTGGAGCTGTTAGAGTAATGATGAGGTTAAACAATAGACAAAAACAGAGAAAACAGGGCAAGGTCTGATGTGCAACTAAGAAATGCCAAATAAAGGCTTATGCAAGGCAGCATATACACACATTATTTTTAGAAAAGGAAAGGAGTTGTGAACCATCAGTGTATCTCAATATTAGTCAAGAATTTTAATACCACAGGAGAAAAAGTTGGAAACAAACATAAATGTCCAGTAACTGAACTCAGGAAGTATATTATATCCATTTTTAGGGTAAAATACAACCATTAAAATGGTGCAAAGAAAAAAAACTGATGTAAAGAAGAATATTTAATAACAGAAAGATTATAAATATGAGGAGAATAAGCAGATTATATAGTTACTCTTTTTACATATATATATAAATATAAAATACAGAGTAGTTTTAACCTTTTTTAAACTATAGTTTCTAAAATAAAAATACTTTTATAATAGGCAAACTCCCAAATGTCCAAATGTTATTTTTTTTTAAAAGGTTCCCCTTCAGAAAAGTGGCAATAATTAGTTCAGCCAACATTTTAGCATCCTACCTGAAAGAGTCTTGTAAAGATGTCGAATTCAAAAACTGAAATATAATCATTGCAGGTCAGATCAATAGTGGATTTCAGAGCCATGGCCTCCAGCCCAGAACTGATGGGATGTACTTCATGAAGGGCCTGTCTGAAGCTCTTCCAAGGGACTATTGTCCTAGGATGCAGATGGGGGTGAGAGAGAAGGCACAGAATAAGACAGCAGATAATTCCAGGCATTACTACAGTCAAGGAAAAGAGTCTCTTTAAATTCTCAAAATCCACTTTAATTTTCTTAGAGAAAGTGAATTATATTTTACACTGATAACAGAAAGGGCATAAATGATACGTTTCTTAACTTCCTAATGAGTAAATTAATAATAGAGACGTCTTTACCCACTTTTCTTTGGCAGAATGCCACAAGTTGATCCCCTTTCTCACCTTCAGACATTTGTTGTATTAGAGAAGCATGGAGAGGAGATTATCTTTTTTGTATTAGAGATGTAACCTGTGGCCAGATCTTCACTCATTGTGTTTAAACTAACCTTTTAAAAGCACGTAAAACACTCTGATTCTTTTGAGGAACCCACACTATCAAGGACCAGACTTGAGGAATATAAAGCTTAAGGTACAGGAAGAAAAGAGTTCTGATACAAATGAAGAAGAAATTATTTAACAAAAGAATGATTAAACTCCAGATGTGGCTAGCAAAGGGTACTGTGGGATTTCTATTTTTCAAGATTAAAAAAATAAATAAAGTAAAATCTCATTGCCTTTATGTATTCACCTGCCTGAAAGTAAGAGATCAATTGGCAATTTAAATTCTTTTCTAAAGTAGATAGTTACTGAGTTAAAGTAACAAAGTTAAACTCATGCCTATCCTCTTCAACTAGGTTTTTGAAAATCGCTAATTATTCTATATCTGATGCATAAACACAACTTTTTAAAATAAAGCAAGCATTTAACATACATCAAATCAATATGCAGTATATACCTGAGACTAACTTAACAGTGTACATCAACTATATCGCAATTAAAAACAAAAAAGCATTCAAAGAAAAACTTACATTAGGATCTGTATATTCAACTGAAAATTTTTATTGTTTTCTACTTTTTCAGTTCTTTGATTTAAAATTTCAGAGTATATTCAAGAACATTTATATTAATACTAAGAAACAAAAACTTGACTTAAATCATGGGCTGCCCCGGTGGCTCAGCGGTAAAGAGTCAGCCTGCTAATGCAGAAGACATGGGTTCAATCCTTGTTCCTATTCCAGGAGGATCCCACATGCCGTGGAGCAGCTGAGTGAGTCCCTGTGTCACAACTACTGAGCCTGTGCTCTAGAGCCCGGGAACCTGAACTACTGAAGCCCTCACGTCCTAGAGCCTGTGCTCCATAAGAGAAGCCATTGCAATGAGAAGCCCATGCACCACAATCAGAGAGTAGCCTCTGCTTGCAGCAACTAAAGAAAAGCCTGTGCAACAGCAAAGACACAGCACAGCCAAATAAATTTTTTTTTAAAAAAAGGACAATATAACAAAGTGGAAACACAAGCCACAGACATCTCTAATGTTAGTGACTAACAAAGAATTAGTATCTTACAACAGGAAAAAGACAAGTCTATAGGAAAATAGACAAATCAGGAATAGAAACAGCCAACTCAGAAAAAGAATCTAGACAGGTGACAAATGTGAAAAGGTGCTCAAGCTCCCCTGTCATTAAGAATATAAAGTAAAATATGATACCAATTCATATTACCAGTGTTAGCCAAATTGCAGAGCTACTGGAACACGTGCATACTACTCACAGGAATAGAAACTGGTACAACCACTTCGGAAAGCAGTTAGGCAATGTTTGGCAAAGCAGAAGATGTGAAACCCCCTGACTCAGCAATTCCACTCCTAAGTATATAAATATTGAGAAATTCCTGTGTATGAAGGCAAATACAATTTTGTTTTCTGTAGCACTGCTTGCAAAAGCAAATAATTTGAAATGTATGTGTTCATTAACAGCATAATGGACAAAGATATATCTACTTCTTTAAGAAAAAAAATACAAACATGATCAGAACAACAACAACAAAAAACTAGGTTAATATTTACCACAGTTGGGAAGCAGTTATGCATATATTCATTATTTTTCTGTTTCAAACTAAAAAACTCAAAACACAAGCTTCAGTTCTTCATAGTTCAAATTCATTATTTTGACACTTACTTTTCCCCAAAAGCTTTCCTCCAAAATTCTGCAGCATCTGCTTTAGTAATCCGAAACGTGTCTCCTTGAAAGAGTCCACTTGGGAAGATTCCTTTTAGTTCTGCCAGCATGTGGCTGAAGATAAGGGATAGTTTGGTCAGGTTTCGTCTAAAAATGATCAGAAGTGCAATGGTTAAATGAGCCCATAAAATTATTTTTATTTTAAATGTGGTGAATCCACTACATCGGGTATGTGATTATAATGCAAGAAAGACTGTTGCATTCACTAAAGTCCACTCCTTTTCCCTCCGTTCAAATAGGCATTAACAGGTAAATAAGAAAAAAAAAATTTTAACAGTAATCTATTTCAAGACTTTTAATCTTAAATTAATCAGGCCTAATAACTGAGCATAAACTTCTATGAACAAATCTACCTTTTTTAGGCTGATAGATAAAAGAGGACTCAACTAAAAAGTGTAAGAAGTTGTACACTACTATAACCATTCACTCACAAAAGAGATGTTAGAAAAGCAAAATATATTATTTCCCGCTTTGCATAAACTAATCTGGATGTTTAAATTATCCCAACTCATCTAAATTAAAAATAAATTAAAAATCTTCAATAAAGAGGACTATTTACATATCCAGAACAAATATTTTCACTAATCAGACCTAAAAGAAATAAGTTTTCCTCTTTAAGGAACTTCTTTTTCTTTATCAAAACTAAAAGCTAACATCCAAACCATGTAAAAATTTCTAAATAAGTGCATATTTTAACAAGTTAACTTGAGCCTGACAACCTCTGTTTAATGGTTGTGGTTATAAAGTACCAATTCAATACACCAGATGATGTCTCTACTTTCAGGTGTGTACTTAAATCAGATTATCTCAGTCATCTTTAACGGTACTTCTGCAGAACAAGATACAGATGTCTTAGATATTGCTACTCACTAAACCAGCTACTATTATAGTTGCTTATTTTCCCTTGCTTCAACAATTAGTATTTATGTATTAAAAAGTCAATTCTTGTCATACAAGTAGACAATAAAATTTCAAGTCAATCCATGATCAATTTTATTGCCTCAAATTCTCTTTAAGACAGATTTTTCTTTTCACCATTAGTCCCATCTTTGTCCTTCCTAGATAAAATGCTGCACCAAGTCCCTATAGCCCTTTCTTTTTTTTATTTTTTTTTATTGGAGGCTAATTACTTACAATAGTATATTGGTTGGTTTTGCCATACACTGACATGAATCCGCCCCGGGTGTACATGTGTTCCCCTTCTTGAACCCCCCTCCCACCTCCCTCCTCCCCATATCCCTCCTCTGGGTCATCCCTATGCACCAGCCCCAAGCATCCTGTATCATGCGTCAAACCTGGACTGGTGATTCATTTCACATATGATAATATACATGTTTCAATGCCATTCTCCCAAATCATCCCACCCTCACCCTCTCCCACAGAGTCCCAAAGACTATTCTATACACCTGTGTCTCTTTTGCTGTCTCGTATACAGGGTTAAGGTTACCCTCTTTCTAAATTCCATATATATGTGTTAGTATAGCCCTAACTTTTCTGCAAAATACTTCTGAAATCTTTCTAATCAGTTTTTCAACAAATCAGCTTAAGTTTTCTGGTATCTGTCTTTTGCACTTGTATCAGGTTTTAGTCTTTCTGCTGCTGCTGCTAAGTCGCTTCAGTTGTGTCTGACTCTGTGCGACCCCATAGACGGCAGCCCACCAGGCTCCCCCGTCCCTGGGACTCTCCAGGCAAGAACATTGGAGTGGGTTGCCATTTCCTTCTCCAATGCGTGAAAGTGAAAAGTGAAAGTGAGGTCGCTCAGTCGTGTCCGACTTAGTGACCCCATGGACTGCAGCCTACCAGGCTCCTCCGTCCATGGGATTTTCTAGGCAAGAGTACTGGAGTGGCTTGCCATTGCCTTCTCCGTTTACTCTTTCTAGTTTTCCTATTTCTGAAAGCACCGAAAAAGTGATAAAATCAATATTCATTGAAATCAGTCTAAAATAATTCATATGCCAAATAGTTCAAGTAAGTAATGGAGTTTAGGGATTGGATAAGTGATTGTGTAAGTAAGTAAGCTGAAAAACACAATCACTTATCCAATCCCTAAACTCCATTAATTGTTTTCCACTTGGTATTTTAAGAGCCTTCAATTGTTGTTGGTTAGGATAGTTACTATTTTAATAAACAGGAAACAAAAACAGAGACTATTGAGATATATACATATATATATATCACAGATAATATTATAGAAAATCTGCAAAGCACAAATTATTGCCAATGACTTCCCAAAGTCTTCAGTAGGATACCAGACTGCACAATGCACTAAACCTTAATAACATTTTGCCAAATGTTAATCCTTAAAGATAAGCAAGAGAGTCCTGGTTCCCTTGCTGCTGCTGCTGCTAAGTCACTTCAGTCGTGTCCGACTCTTTGTGACCCCATAGACGGAAGCCCACCAGGCTCCCCCATCCCTGGGATTCTCCAGGCAAGAACACTGGAGTGGGTTGCCATTTCCTTCTCCAATGTGTGAAAGTGAAAAGTGAAAGTGAAGTCGCTTAGTCGTGTCCGACCCTTAGCGACCCCACGGACTGCAGCCTACCAGGCTCCTCCATCCATGGGATTTTCTAGGCAAGAGCACTATATGCTAAATTGCTGAGAACTATGTGTAAAGAACTATGCTAAACAGTACAGCAGAGTAACATATATGATAGAAAATATACATATTACAAAGTTACAACAGAGATCTTTCTGGAAGAAACAGTTTGAATCCTACTTCTTTCTGAAAATGTCTTTCCTTAGTTTCTCCAGTGTCATCCTCTCTTGGGTCTCCTCCTTGCTTTTGTTCTTCCTTTGGTTTTCCTTTCTATCCTCCTAAAATAGCTATTTCTCAAGAATCTGCTCTGAACTGAAGAATCTGCTCTCCATTTCCTTTCTTTCTCCATGCACTCTCTTGACTCTTCCTTTGCTAATTCAAGGATTCAAAAACTGCTTTGCAAAAGATTCCCAAATCTTAGGCCTTGATAGCTTTCCAACTGCCTACTGTATTTCTCCAATCAAATGCTAGCACCTCAAAGCAACATTCTCAGACTTAAACTAACCTTCCTTGAGTGAGGCGTTAATAAATTTGGAATTTGAGATTAACAGATATATACAGTTCAGTTCACTTAGTCATGTCCGACTCTTTGCAACCTATGGATTGCAGCACACCAGGCCTCCCTGTCCATCACCAACTCCCAGAGCCTACCCAAACCCATGTCCATTGAGTCAGTGATGCCATCCAACCATCTCATCCTCTATCGTCCCCTTCTCCTCCTGCCCTCTATCTTTCCCAGCATCAGGGTCTTTTCAAATGAGTCAGCTCTTCGCATCAGGTGGCCAAAGTATTGGAGTTTCGGCTTCAACATCAGTCCCACCAATGAACACCCAGGGTTGATCTCCTTTAGGATGGACTGGTTTGATCCCCTTGCAGTCCAAGGGACTCTCAGTCTTCTCCAACACCACAGTTCAAAAGCATCAATTCCAATTCTTCGGCGCTCTCTTTATAGTCCAACTCTCACATCCATACATGACCACTGGAAAAACCATAGCCTTGACTAGACAGACCTTTGTTGGCAAAGTCTCTGCTTTTTATATGCTGTCTAGGTTGGTCGGAACTTTCCTTCCAAGGAGTAAGCATCTTTTGATTTCATGGCTGCAATCACCATCTGCAGTACTACATACAAAATAAACAGCAAGGACCTACCGTACAACAGAGCTATATTCAGTATCTTGCAATAACCTATATGGAAAATAATCTGAAAAAGAATATATGTATAAAACTGAACCACTGTGCTGTAACCTTGAAACATTATAAATCAACTATATTGTCACCCTGCTTATTTAACTGATATGCAGAGTACATCATGAGGAATGCTGGGCTGGAAGAAGCACAAGCTGGAATCAAGACTGCCGGGAGAAATATCAATAACCTCAGATATGCAGATGACACCACCTTTATGGCAGAAAGTGAAGAGGAACTCAAAAGCCTCTTGATGAAAATGAAAGAGGAGAGTGAAAAGGCTGCCTTGAAGCTCAACATTCAGAAAACAAAGATCATGGCATCTGGTCCCATCACTTCATGGGAAATAGATGGGGAAACAGTGGAAACAGTGTCAGACTTTATTTTTTGGGGCTCCAAAATCACTGCATATGCTGATTGCAGCCAGGAAATTAAAAGACGCTTCCTCCTTGGAAGGAAAGTTATGACCAACCCAGATAGCATATTAAAAAGCAGAGACATTACTTTGCCAACAAAGGTCCGCCTAGTCAAGGCTATGGTTTTTCCCATGGTCATGTATGGATGTGAGAGTTGGACTGTGAAGAAAGCTGATCGCCGAAGAATTGATGCTTTTGAACTGTGGTGCTGGAGGAGACTCTTGAGAGTCCCTTGGATTGCAAGGAGATCCAACCAGTCCATTCTAAAGGAGATCAATCCTGGGTGTTCATTGGAAGGATTGATGATAAAGCTGAAACTCCAATACTCTGGCCACCTCATGCGACGAGTTGACTCACTGGAAAAGAGTCTGATGCTGGGAGGGATTGGGGGCAGGAGGAGACGGGGACGACAGAGAATGAGATGGCTCAATGGCATCACTGACTCGATGGACATGAGTTTGAGTGAACTCCGGGAGTTGGTGATGGACAGGGAGGCCTGGCGTGCTGTGGTTCATGGGGTCGCAAAGAGTCGGACACGACTGAGCGACTGAACTGAACTGATACTTCAATCAAAAAACTTGCCTTTAGTCTACTCCGAGATCAATCCTGGATGTTCATTGGAGGGACTGATGCTAAAGCTGAAACTGCAATACTTTGGCCACCTCATGCGACGAGTTGACTCACTGGAAAAGACTCTGATGCTGGGAAAGGTTGGGGGCGGGAGGAGAAGGGGATGACGGAGAATGAGATGGCTGGATGGCATCACCAACTCTGTGGACATGAGTTTGAGTGTACTCTGGGAGCTGGTGATGGACAGGGAGGCCTGGCGTGCTGTGATTCATGGGGTCGCGGAGAGTCGGACACGAGTGAACGACTGAACTGACCTCAACTGATACATGTTCAATCACACCACATATAACTACCTTTTAAGGGGAAGGGGCACAATTTCTATACTACTAATGAGACAAAATCCAGTTCAGCTTTGATTTTTAGACTTTCCACTGACCTGGGTCTAATCTACCTTTATAACTAATTTCACTAGCATATTCTAGCCAAACTGAATATTTTCAGTTCAGCTGTTCAGTCACGTCTGACTCTTTGCGACCCCATTGACTGCAGCACATCAGGCTTCCCTGTCCATCACTGGAGCTTGCTCAAACAGATATCCATTGAGCCGGTGATGCCATCCAACCATCTCATTCTCTGTCTTTCCCTTCTCTTCCCGCTTTCAATCTTCCCAGCATCAGGGTCTTTTCCAGTGAGTCAGTTCTTCACATCAGGTGGCCCCAAAGTATTAGTTTCAGCTTCAACATTAGTCCTTCTAATGAATATTCAGGACTAATTACCTTTAGGATGGACTGGTTTGATCTCCTTGCAGTGCAAGGGACTCTCAAGAGTCTTCTCCAACACCACAATTCAAAAGCATCAATTCTTCAGTGCTCAGCTTTCTTTATAGTCCAACTCTCACATCCATACATGACTACTGGAAAAACTATAGCTTTGACTAAACGGACCTTTGTCAGTAATGTCTCTGCTTTTTAGTATGCTGTCTAGGTTGGTCATAGCTTTTCTTCCAAGGAGCAAGCATCTTTTGATTTCATGGCTGCAGTCACCACCTGCAGTGATTTTGGAGCCTAAAAAAATAAAGTCTGTCACTGTTTCCACTGTTACCCCATCTATTTGCCATGAAGTGATGGGACCAGATGCCGTTATCTTAATTTTTCTGAATGTTGAGTTTCAAGCCAGCTTTTTCACTCTCCTCTTTCACTTTCATCAAGAGGTTCTTTAGTTCTTCACTTTCAGCTATAAGGGTGGTATCATCTCCATATCTGAGGTTATTGATATTTCTCCCGGCAATCTTGATTCCAGCCTGTGCTTCAACCAGCCCGACATTTCGCATGATGTACTCTGCATATAAATTAAATAAGCAGGGTGACAATATACAGCCTTGATGTATCCTTTCACTATTTTGAACCAATCTGTTGTTCCATGTTCAATTCTAACTGTTGCTTCTTGACCTGCATACAGATTTCTCAGGAGGCAGGTCAGGTAGTCTGCTATTCCTGTCTCTTGAAGAATTTTCCACAGTTTGTTGGGATCCACAGAGTCAAAGGCATTAGCATAGTCAATAAAGCAGAAATAGGGCTATGGGGTCACACAGAGTCGGACACGACTGAAGTGACTTAGCAGCAGCAGCAGCAGCAGATGTTTTTCTGGAACTCTCTTGCTTTTTTGATGATTCAACAGATGTTGGATCTCTGGTTCCTCTGCCTTTTCTAAATCCAGCCTGAACATCTGGAAGTTCACGGATCACATTCTGTTGAAGCCTGGCTTGGAGAATTTTGAGCATTACTTTGCTCGCGTGTGAGATGAGTGCAGTTGTTGAAGTAGTTTGAGCATTCTTTGACATTGCCTTTCTTTGGAACTGGAATGAAAACTGGCCTTTTCCAGTCCTGTGGCCACTTTTCCAAATTTGCTGGCATATTGAGTGCAGCACTTTAACAGTATCATCTTTTAGATTTGAAATAGCTCAAATGGAATTCCATCACCTCCACTAGCTTTGTTCGTAGTGATGCTTCTTAAGGACCACTTGCCTTCACATTCCAGTATGTCTGACTCTAGGGGAGTGATCACACCATCGTGGTTACCTGGGCCATGAAGATCTTTTTAATATAGTTCTTCTGTGTATTGCTGGCACCTCTTCTTAATATCTTCTGCTTCTGGTCTGGACCAGAAATGGTCCATACCATTTCTATCCTTTACTGTGCCCATCTTTGCCTGAAGTGTTCCCTTGGTATCTCTAATTTTCTTGATGAGATCTCTAATCTTTCCCATTCTATTGTTTTCCTCTATTTCTTTGATCACTGAGGAAGGCTTTCTTATCTCTCCTTGTTATTCTTTGGAACTCTGCATTCAAATGGGTATATCTTTCCTTTTCTCCTTTGCCTTTAGCTTCTCTTCCTTTCTCAGCTATTTGTAAGGCCTCCTCAGACAGCCATTTTGCCTTTCTGCATCTCTTTTTCATTTTACCTTTTCTTATACATACTACCCTGATTCACTTTTTCATCTCTGAATCACTATGTATTTGTTCCTTAATTTGAAAAAGACCCAGCTTAAATGTCACTTTCCTAAGAGGCTAGCTAGAAGTAACAAACCTCTAAAATACCCTGAGTATTTTCACTGCAGTTGTTCTCCATGTCATCTGAACCCATCCTGTACTACAGTTATCTGTGTACATGAGGGCTGAATTCATTTCTGATGAATATTTATATCCTTCTGGCATCAGTTCTAACCGTTATTACACCTCCAGAAAATATGTGACTGCATACTATGTACTAGGCTCTAGGGATGGATACAACAATGAACAACACAAAATTCCTGGTTTTAGAGCACTCCCATTTCCTTGGTATCAGGGTTATAGGAGAAAAAGGCTTTGAAGAAAAACAAAGCAGGGTATGCGAAGAGAGGCCTGTATGGTTGCCGTCTTTAGAGAGGATGGTCTTAACAGTCCTCTCTGAGTGGTGATTTTTGAAGCCAATTCTGAAGTAAAGGTAGGAAGCCAGTCTTTGGGTGACTGGGCCATGTCGATATCTTTGACTTTTCAAGTAATTTTCCGCTAAGAATCTACCAGGTATCCAGTACTATGCTGGATCAGAGATAAAGTACACAAACCAAAATATAATGGGCCAAAAAGCTATTTTAATTTGTGGAGTAAGGCACAACAAGGAGAAAGTTATTGACCACAAGGATATAATGGCACCAGGTGCATAAGAACAATCTGAAGTGCTGGCTGAAACAGTTACTGAAAATCAATTTAAAACATTTTCCTACTCAAGGATGCATCCCCCAAAAAGCCAGTTTATATTTCTTAAAACCACCAGAGATGTGCACCATAAGCATCACACTTCTTAAAAGGAAAAAAAAGAAACTATAAAAGCCCATGCATGGATCAGAGTATTTGGTAAGTGGTCTGAGTTGCAATTCTATTCAAAAACATTTTAAAGCAGTAGGCTTATGGTTCAGTGCCTTCAGGGCAGAATTTAACCAGCAAAATCTGTCTAAACTTGTAAACTTAGAGCAATGAAGCATGATGGATATTTGGGCTTATTACAAGTAAGCAATTACATTTCAAATTCTGTCAGCATTTACTTCAACTTATACAATGTGTTCTAACATTTCTCCAAAGATCCACAGAGGAACACAACTATTCAATTTTTCTTGTAAATGCACTGAAGACAAAACTTGTCTTTCTTAACTCTGAGTGGCAGCAAAAGCTTTTTTAAATTCAGTGTTTAAAGGCAGTTATTTTTACTTAACACTAACCTTCACATCTAAGTAACTGCAAATTCTACTCTATAGCTTCCATCTTTCTCTTCTCTTCTCACAACTTCCCCAGAATCAAATGCTGATTCAGTATGCAGTGTCAATTTTTAAAAAGGTTCAGGACTGGTGTGAGTTCTTCTCCCCCACCTCAGGTCCTACTCTAAAAGCCAAAGTACCTTTGTACCTCAGGCCTAATGTAATGGTATACATTTTTCCACGTATACTTTCAGCTAAAAGGGACTAAGATTTACGTGTCACCAATACATGAGGATACTGAAAATTAAATGACCATTGTTCCTGTTTTAGCTTCAAAAGTAAAAAGATAAATACAAACTGACAGAAACCACAATCATCATTTCTATAGATCAAGCAAGACAGTGTTGGAAAGTAGCCTTTTTATTAAATATGAAACAAACTGAAAACTCCTTAAAGGAAGCCAACCAATGAATTTTCTATTACACAAAATACTAAAACACAAGCTGCTATGTTACTCTTGGCCACAAAGTACTTTGCAAAGAGGAAATGGAAAAAAGAACATAGTATGGGGAGATATATTAATCCTCTATATTAAAGGTGTATCTATTAATGTTTAAGTACAGAGAACAATACCATTCTTTTTTGTTATAATGAGAATGTTCCATCCCAAAAACAGTTTCAAGAAAAAGACTTTTGAGAAATTAAGAGATTGAGATCTTCTAGAAAAAAAATTTAATGATGACTTACAAAACAATCAGTCCAATGTATTCATAAAGATATTCTCATGGTTACTTTTTCTGAAACTACATTTTGATAGTCAGCTGCTGTCATTCAGTGGCTAAACTGTATAACTGACAAGCATGCTCTGTTTATTCTTTCTACAAAAGAGTACTTGAAAATATATATGATAATAGTCAAGAGAACTAGGGACTTCGCTGGCAGTCAAGTGGTTAGGATACCATGTTTCCACTACACGAGGCACAGGTTCAATCTCTGGTCAGGGAACCAAGATCCCACATGCTGCATCAGTCAGTCAGTCAGTCAGTCAGTCGTGTCCGACTCTTCGCGACCCTATGAATCACAGCACGCCAGGCCTCCCTGTCCATCACCAACTCCCGGAGTACACTCAAACTCATGTCCACAGAGTCGGTGATGCCATCCAGCCATCTCATTCTCCGTCGTCCCCTTCTCCTCCCGCCCCCAACCTTTCCCAGCATCAGAGTCTTTTCCAGTGAGTCAACTCGTCGCTTGAGGTGGCCAAAGTATTGCAGTTTCAGCTTTAGCACAGCATGGCCAAAAAACGGGGAAAAAAGACAACCAGAAATCTAAAATGTATTTCCTGGTCTCCCATTAATTTCCTGTGTCCTGCGACAGTTATTTAAACTTTCTGAGCCTTCACTGACTCAAATGTAATATAAGGAAACTGGAACCAATTACTCCCAAAGGTATCTTTCCACCAATAAAAATGTATAAATGTATGTTATTATCACTGATTTGAAACTGGAAAAGAAACCTTAACTTCAGCAGTTTAACTGCATAATAAGATTGAAGAAGTCATGAAAGAAAGAAAACCAGTACTTTACCCTTATAAGACAGAGGGCTAGAAATTATGTCAAGAAACAAGAATTTTTAAAAGTACATTTTTCTGCCTGCAAAAATTTAATAAACTTACATCTTATGGAATTTTAAAAGTTACTTGTATGAACCGTATATGGGGATAAATTAAAATACTGTTGTCTACTCTAGTACTAGAGTCTACTAAATTCCAGAATATGTACTGAATTATTTCACTCAAAGAATTTTATCATTTCTGAAAAAATAACATCAAAAATCATCCCAGCTAAGTGAAAATACTGTCACATGTGAAAATGGTTCAAAGCTCAGAACTTTTACTTTTAAAAAGCAAAGGAAGTAGAACTTTCCTCTTGAAAACAATTTAGGTAACTGGAGCATCTAGGTGATAGGTATATAATTATTGTAAAAATTTTCCCAATTTTTCTGTATGACTGAAAAATTTATAATAAAACAATGGTGGGGAAACCCCAAAAAATCTATTTTAATAACATCTGTATACCCAATGATCCTGTACTTCCCAGGGAGTAAATTTCAGAATGATTAACACTTAATACAATGATTGACAAACAAGCTGCACACCAATACCATTTTGGAGCGGTAAAGTATTTCCCAAATAAGGTCATAATATAACTCACTCTGCCACTCAGTCATGCTGTGAGCTGCAAAACCTATACAGATGATGAGAAATAATCATACTGCTGAACACTGACATGATCAATGCTTTTAGGTATTTCATTTACTAGTACCATTTCAGGGATAACTGTGTTGCTTTCTCTATTCATTAAACTCCAAAACTCCAAAACTTTATATGCAAACTCTAGTGTCATCCAAAGAACACTGAGTGAGAACATACTGAGATGACATTTATAACTCAATAGCAGCATCCTCTGCTCACAGTAATCAGCTTTAAAAATAGATACAACGGAACTTCTTTCAGCAAAGCTTCACAGGAAGTCAATGAAGTACTGTTTAACTCTTATCTGCTTAAGCTGCTAAAAAAAAAAAAAACAAAAAAAACGAGGGAGGTGAAGCAAAAACCATCACCTATTGAAAAAAAGTACTAAGCTAATATATCTAAAAATATCAATGACCTTTTTTACTTAACACATATTAAGTATATTTGATAATATACTAATGGTCATGCTTTTGAGACCCCCCCAAGTTACACAGTAATAGATTAGAACAGTATTATTCGGAGCACTTGGAGCCATTTCATAGCATTTTAAACCTGAAGAAACACTAATCTCATTCACCAGGTAAAGGGGAAGGCAGCAACCTGCAAAAGAATCTCCAACATGACCCTCTTAAGTTTATTACAACCTTAAGACATAGACTCAATCTCCTTAATCTCCCTACACCAAAATCCTCAATGATTTACCAGTAACTACCAAAAACGCTCAAGCTACTCTGCTTATAAGTCTAAGCATGCCCAGTGTGGTCCTGATTCACTTTTCCAGACATATACTACTCAATATTTCCCAAAACATTCTATATTTTCCAGGCCCCAGACCTATGGTGATGGTGTTATATCAATAACCCGTGTCTTTCTCTAGTAGTTTAACATTAAGAGTTCACTATGTATCAGACAGGCTATTCCGGTGGCTCAGGCAGTAAAGGATCTGCCAGCAACGCGGGAGACCCGTGTTCGATCCCTGGGTTGGGAAGAACCCCTGCAGAAGGGAATGGTTACCCACTCCAGTGTTTCTGCGTGGAGAATTCCATGGACAGAGGAGCCTGGCAGGCTACAGTCTATAGGGTCTCAGAGAGTCAGACACAATTGAGCAACCAACACTTGCACTTTTTCATATAGCAGATACTTTGTTAAGCTACATGTATACCTCATTTAATTCTCATAATAGTGCTTTGAAACAGAAATTACTAATCCTATATTACAAGGATAAACAAAGACTTTCGTAACATCAAATAAGCTGTCCAGGTCACAGAGCTAGTAAGTGACAGAGCAGGTCCGTGATTCAAGATCCCAGGCTTGCTGGTGTGATACGTATCATTTCCTTTCCAATGACTATGGTTACAGAAATCTTGCCCATTCAAAATTAGTTCTAAATGCTATCTTCTCAGAAATGTATTTTCAGTCTTCATTTAGTGTCTACTTTCAAACTCAGACACACCCCTGCCACACCTCACAGGGTCTTGTTGATACTTTGTACTGGCTTCGTGTTCCACTGTGTATCAGGTGTCTTATTCCCCAACAGGATGACAGCTCCTTAAGGGCAGGCGCAGTGAAGGTGTCTTGTACACTCTATCCCCTGCAGTGGTGAGCACACTGCCTTGCACTTAGACATTCCATAAATTTATAGGATTGAAAACTACTCCTTACTTTTTAAATAAACTTTTTACTGTGAGATTTTAGATTTACAGAAAAGCTGAAAAGATGGTACAAGGCATTTCCCCATATACCCCTCATTCAATGGTTTCCCTTAATAGTACCATTTTATATTCCTGTGGTACATCTGTCAAAACTAAAACTGTCAGCACAGTGCTATTAACTAAACCCTAGACTTTATCCAGGTTTCACCAGTTACTTTTCCATTAATGCCCTTATCTATCCAGGGATCTAATCTAGGATACTATATATTTATCCACACGTCTCCTTAGTCTCCCCTGGTCTGTAATAGTTCCTCAGTCATTCCTTATTTTTCACGATCTTAAACTGTTTTGAGGAGTACCAGTTACGTATTTTGTAGAATGTGGCTCAGTTTCTATTTAAGTCGATGTTTTTCTCATACTTTGACTGGGGTTATTAGTTTTATGGTCACAATACCACAGAGGTGTCTATCTCATCACATAATACTGGAGGGTACATGAAGCCCCAGGAGATCACTGGTGATGTTAACTTTGACCACCTGAGTTAAGGCACTAAGGATTTGTCATGCTTCTTCACTTACTGCTGGAAAAGATTTATTGTTTTTTTTTTTCATAGATACATTCCTTCTTTCCTAACTCATGTAAAACAGGTCACTTATACTCATCATTATTTTTAAATGATTAGTGTGATATTCTCATTAAAGCACACACTATAAAGACATAGTATTTATAAGTTAATACCTTTGGTTTTTAGTGTATTTGGAAAAAACAAAACAGCTTAAAACTCATTGAGAATATTTAGCAAATGTTCACTAAGTTACATTAACTTAAGGTACTATCATCATTTCTTAAAGAGGTCAAGAATATAATCAGACTTCCCTATCTTTCAAAATAACGTCTGAATTTACTCAACCCAAATTCTGAAAGATAACTATGTAAGTTACATACATTGGAGCATCTGTCTGCAGCTAAAAGCAAATTAACCCTGAGAACTGATTACTATTTCTCTATGTATGCATGCTTAGTTGCTCAGCTGTGTCTGACTTTTTGTGATTCCATGGACTGCAGTCTATCAGGTCCCCCATCCATGGTATTTCTCAGGAAAGAATACTAGAGTGGGGAGTCATTCCCTTCTTCAAGGGGTCTTCCTGGAGAAGATGCCCTTGAAGGATTGAAGTTTCATCTCTTGCACTGCAGGTGGGTTCTTTACTGTCTGAGCCACCAGGGAAGCCCACTATTTCTCTATACCAGTGACTTAAAGAATATACAAATACATCAGTAACGTAATACAGAAATCTCCAAAACTTCTCATACCCCTCAACAAGTGACAAAAACTACCAAGCACCTTCAGAAGTTTTATCCCGCGAACTTAGGGGAAAAAAACAACTTTAAAATATATACAGATATACAGACAAATTATATACCGAGCAAGAAACAGCTCTAATAGAATCTAATCAAATATATAAAAAGCATATCAAATTGACATTAATTATTTAACTCCTAAGTATATGATTTATCAGACATCCATTTCCATTTCAAATATGTGACTTCCCAGAACAAACACAAGTAACTATGAGATTTTGCCGTTCTCAAAAGTTGGGAAAGAAGAAATTTTCTATATCTACTGAATCTCCTCTACATGGAGGCATCAAAATCAGAGAATCTTTATCACTGCCATTTTCTGCAATGTATTTTCCATGAAAAATAATTCTCCTCAAGTTCAAGAATCTCTGTCTGTACAACTCTGGTGTTAGAATTTTAGTTAGTAGTATTTAATTAGCAGCATTTTACAAAACTTAATACGGTTTTATTAAAAAGCTATAGATAAAGACAACGTCAGATAACACAGAAAAGAAGGTCTTCCTGGCCCTGACCAGTTATCAAAGCAAACACACATTTAGGTAGACTTTGCTGAGGACTAGAGGAAAGTAAAGTGTCAAAAGAGCACGGGTGGGAAAACCATTAATTAAAACCAGTATATTTTAGGGGGCTTCTTGGACTTTAAAGAATAGATGGGATTTCAAAAGACAATATGGGAGGGCAAGGGATTCCAAATCAAGGTAATGACCAAAGCAAAGGCTCAGTAGAAAAAAGTTCAGGGACTGGCAAACAGATGGATATGGGCTTCCCAGTAGCTCAGTGGTAAAGAATCCATCTGCAATGCAGGAGACACAGGTTTGATCCCTGTGTCAGGAAGATCCCCTGGAGAAGGAAATGGCAACCCACATCAGTACTCTTGCCTGGAAAATTCCATGGACTAAGGAGCCTGGTAGGCTACACAGTCCATGGGGTCGCAAAGAGTCAGACACCACTGACCAACTGAGCATGGGCTAGAATGTAGAATCATGGCAGCATGTGATAAAACTGAGTAACACAGGCAGGACTCAAAATATAGAGATTTAATTACCATGATGAGAGAGATTACAGATGCAGCAAGAAGTCATTAAGGGTTTGGAACTAAGGAGTGACATCGAATCTGTTTCAAGGCCATAAATGACAGCTGTATGCAAGATGAAACAGAGAGGAAATGACAAAAAGCAGCAAGCTCAAACAGGATAGTACTGCAGGAGAAAGGTAATGGGAGCCCAAAAATGGGCAGTAAAATAAGACAGATTTGAGAGAGACTGCAGAAGTAAAACCAAGAAAATGAGACGATTAGTAAGAGGGAAGAGATGATGAAACTGAGCCTGCGCAGCTGAGAGTAGGGTCTTAAAAATAATATATTAATAAAGCTAATACTTTTTTTAAAACCTTTTTGTTTTTTTATTGGGGTATAGCCGATGAACAGGCTTCCCTTGTGGCTCAGCTGGTAAAGAATCCCCCTGCAATGCGGGAGACCTGGGTTCGATCCCTGGTTTGGGAAGATCTTCTGGAGAAGGGAATGGCTACCCACTCCAGTATTCAGGTCTGGAGAATTCCATGGACTGTATAGTCCATGGGGTTGCAAAGAGTCGGAGGACTAAGCGACTTTCACTTTCTTTCATAGCCAGTGAACAATGTTGTGGTAGGTTCATGTGAACTGCGAAGGGCCTCTGCCATACATATACAATAAAGCTAATATTTTTAAAGGGCTTACTGTGTGTCAGACATTTTATATTTTTTATTAATTAATTTTCACACACAATCCTCTAAGACAGATTCTGCTCTTACCCCCATTTTATAGATGAAAGACACCTTGGCTGAAAGAAATTAATCCAAGAGTCAGTCTCATAACTAATGCCTGTCACCACTATATAATACTAACCGAGGGAACTCAGAAGAGGAAGCTGGTTTGCTAATGAAGAGGACACATTCAGTATTCAGACATGTCGAGTGTGAGATGTCTGAAAGATATTACGATAGCCTGTCTAGCAGGAAACTTGGGAAGGAAGTATCAAGTAGGGAAACAGATCTGTGAATATCTGTATAAGGCTGTTGACACTGTTGAGAATGACCTAATTGCTAATTCACTCACATGGGATAATCAAAATGAAATGGAGCTTTTATCAAATCAACATACTATACATCTTAAACTTACATAATGCTGTATGTCAGTCACATCTCAATAAACTTCTAAAAGTTTAAAAGAAACTGAAACACTGTTTTGAAAAGATTTGGAATTTCTCCCTTTGGGAGTATGGGGGTATCTAGGATGGAGTCAGAAAAGGACAGAAGTGGCAGGCTTCTCTTATTAAAAGAATATATCTATGTGTGTGTATATATATACATACATATACACATACACATATCACCCTAAAATACTTGCTCCAAAGAAATTAAAATACATATCCACACAAAGACTTGGACATGAATGTTCCTGTTAGCTGCATTTATAATAGCCAAAAACTGGAAACAACTAAAATGTACATCAATGGATAAACAAATTGTGGTAAACCCATATAATAGAATTCTGCTTAGCAAGCAGAGAAATAAGCTATTTATATGCAACGTGTGTGTGTGTATATATATGAAATTATTTTATCAATCCAGCAACTTATTATTTCCACCACAGTTCAGTTACTACCTTAGTCCAAACAACTACCATCCCTCCCAGATTACTGCATCTGAACCCTGATTGGTCATCTTGCTCTTTCTGCATTGCCTGGCAACGAGCTTAACTAGAACCAGGGATTCCTCCTAACATCTTGCCAAGGAACCTCCACCTCCAAAGTCTCCAGCTACCAGGCAACTGGTTCTCAGTAACTCCTATAAAGAGGTGGCACCAAACATACTTTTTACCTCACTTGTCACATTGACCCCCATAAACAGAGAGAGTGCAGGGGTACAATGGGGGAGTTTAAGCCCCTTTCCTGGAGCTCAATCCCAAGACACAGCCAACAGTGCTTGAGCACTTCTCTCCACAAGACACCAAGAAAATATGGGTCTCTATATAGGCTCATCCTTCCATCTATGAATTCAAGCCTGATGTTCACCTAGAATGCACTAAAAACAAGATTTCAAAAATGCTTGCTGGGACATCTGGGGCAGCCCAGTGGTTAAGACTCTGTGTGCCAATGCAGGGGGGACTGGCTCAATCCTTGGTTGGGGAACCAAGATCTCATATGCCGCACCGCATGGCCAAAAAGCAAAAGTTAAATTAAAATTAAAAATAAAAAAATACTTGCTGAAGACAGCAAAAGAGACACAGATGTAAAGAACAGACTTTTGGATTATGTGGGAGAAGGCGTGGGAGGGAAGACTTGAGAGAATAGCACTGAAACACGTATATTACAATATGTAAAACAGATGACCAGTGCAAATTCGATGCATGAAGCAGAGCACTCAAAGCTGGTGCTCTGGGACAACCCAGAGGAATGGGATGGGGAGGGAGGTGGGAGTGGGATTCAGGATGGAGGGACACATGTGCACCGGTGGCTGATTCATGTCGATGTATGGCAAAAACCACAATACTGTAATTAGCCTCCAATTAAAATAAATTAATTAAAAAAAATACTTGCTGAATATTTGCATAAAGAAAATTTTAGTAGACTTTGAATCATGCCATTTCTTTTTTAAAAGTAATGACAAATATACATGACATAAAATTTATTACAACTATTTTGAAGTGTATATGTACAACATTTCTCTTAACATTTCCCCCCTCCCATAATTTTTCAATGAGTGTATATCTCTAAGTTTTAAAAAATCAAATACTTAGGTCCTGTGGTATTAAGCAGTGCCTTAACTACTCATCAAATCTATGCAACCTTAATCTAGTAATAAATAAAACAGGTAATATTCAGTCATATACAGGCCTAAAGAGCCCTTCACAATGTTTTATGTCAAGAGAACTTAGCTTGGGGCTTCCCTGGTGGCTCAGCGGTAACGAATTCACCTGCCAATACAGGAGAGAAAGGTTCAATCCCTGGTCTGGGAAGATCCCACACACCACAGAGCAACTAATAAGTCCATGTGCCACAACTACTGAGTCTATGCTCAGAGACCAGGTACCGTAACAACTGAAGCCCATGTGCCCTAGAGCCTGAGTTGTGCAACAATTGAAGCCACTGCAGTAAGTCCACACGCTGCAACTAAAAGCAGCATCTGCTCATCGCAACTAGAGAAAAGCCCACGCAGCAACAAAGACCCAGCACAGCCATAAATAAATACATAAATAAAATTATTTTTAAGAAAACAGAGAACTTAGTTCAAACTCACTGTTAACAGAAATAATGATGAAAGATTTCCTTTCCTAAAAAGCCACTAGTCATGCCCTTTTAAGTTAGAAAAGAAGAATAGAAGAAAAGGGATCACTACAATCTGGCTCAACGTTACAGGGTAAATAAAACATTCAACTAATTATTTTAAATGTAAATAAGAAAAATACCATAAGAATAAGAATGAAACAAGTTAAGAAATAGTAACTCTGAATACTTAAATCATTTAGATATATTTTATTAGATGCTAAGCAGGATGAGCTTCCCTGGTGGCTCAGAGGTTAAAGCGTCTGCCTCCAATGCGGGAGACCTGGGTTCGATCCCTGGGTCGGGAAGAGCCCCTGGAGAAGGAAATGGTAACCCACTCTGGTATTCTTGCTTGGAGAATCCCATAGACGGAGAAGCCTGGTAGGGTACAGTCCACGGGGTCGCAAAGAGTCGGACGCGACTGAGTGACGGAACAGAACGGAAAGCAGGATGAGTGTTTTGCATGTAAAAGGAGTAGGGGAAGGGTTTAAACAAAGAGGAAAGAAAAATGCTAATGGGAGTTTTTTATTCCATTTCTTTAACAAATTTAATATATAAGGTTTTAAGCTTTCTGAACAAAACATACACTTCAGGTTCAATAAACAGCAAGTAAAACTAAATATATATATATATGTTTCCAGGATTCAAGTTCATTATGTTTCTAACATTTTCACGCTACTAGGTATCTCTAGCAAGCATTTGCTGCTTTGGATACTACAGTCTGGCAAAAAAAGACATTCTTGTAGCTAGCTTTTGAGCTTGTTCTTTAAGATGTCCTAATTTAAATGCAGTTGTAGACTTCACAAGTATTATGGTTTTAGAGCAAGTCTTGGTTGGCACTATTAGAGCAAAGTGATTACAAAAGGCTTTCATTCATTCTACTCAACATTCACTGTCTACTCCTCTATACTGCTCTGGTCTTATAAAGTCATCACTGATTCTTTGACGGGAGGCAAGGGCCAGGGTACCTTCATATTCCCTCTCTATCTGCATAATCAAGCCTATGTTCTGTTAGAAATATTCTGAGTGAAATTCTCTTGCTATGTGAATACCTAATCCTGTAGTAAATCACAGTATTGAATATTTGCCTGTTCAAAAGACAGGTCTATTAAAATGTTTTAACTTCCCCAAGTTTATGTAGTTTACCATTTCATATACTACTTTAAATATGGCCTCCAAGGGATCATTTCTGTAATATGAAATGAAACACACAATCATTACTCCTTTAAATTCAAACCAAGAAAACCAAAGTAATTGCTAATAAACACTTGGGAGACTAGCTTAAATTAAAAAGGCCCTGGTACTTAATAACTTCATACACTTGGGTAACGTAGTCTAACTTTCTGAGCCTTGGTTTCCACATCTATAAAGTAAAAAACACATAAAGGCGAAGGTCATGCTCTTTTTGTTCAACATAAAAGAGAGTGCCCAATTGATATGTGTGGTGAGATTGGGAGTCAGTAAAGAAGATTAGACCACATTTGAACTTTTCAGGCATACAGCAATTACATGATAAGTATTAATGGTATCTGAATTTGGAAAACCCAAACCCCAAATTAAATTTTAGACTGAGACTCTTACTTTCAGCCACGATGGAATTTGCAGGGACTGGATATGCCCTCTCTGAAAGAACTAAAAAACTGGACAGAATATATAAGATAATGGTTTCCAGACTGTGGACATCATGCAACAGAGGACTGTGATCCCTAAGAGAGAGAAAACAAATGGAGGTGAACTCTTATGACAGATTACACTTACTGCCTGGAGTTTCCAGGTCTCAGCACTGGGAGGGGGGTACCCAGGCAGAACCTGACCATCTCTTCGGTTGAGAAAACAGAATTGAGTCTGGGGAAACCACAGCAGCTGGAGTTCTCAGTACAGTATACAAGAAAGGAGAGACATGCATAGGGAGCACAAGCTCCAGAAATCCACAGCTGAGCACCAATGAGCAAAGGGCAACACCTGAGGTTGGGGAGGACCTATATGAAAGGAGTACAGGAACATGCCCCAGTTCTCACATAGCAGGCGGCAGGAGGAATCGTGTAATTCAGAGAGCACAGGTAGTTCCAGCATGCAACTAGATTAAAAGCTATTCATCTATCTGGAGAAAACTCTTAAATTTGAAGATACATGGCCTCAGTGTTCATAAGAACACTATTAACAATAACCAAGACATGGAAGCAACCTAAACGTCCACCAACAGGTGTATGGATGAAGAAGATGTGGTATGCATGTGTATATGTCTGTGTATATACGTGTATATATACACACACACACAAAACGGAATATTACTCAGCTTAAAAAAAGAACGAAATAATACCTTTTGCAGCAACATGATGGACCTACAGACTATTATATATCTTCTGTCACCCTGTTTGTTTGTATATATACGCTGAGCACATCATGAGAAGTGCTGGGATGAATGAGTTACAAACTGGAATCAAGATAGGTGGCAGAAACATCAACAACCTCAGATACGTGGATGATACCATTCTAATGGCAGAAAGTGAAGAGGAACTAAACAGCTTCTTGATGAGGGTAAAGGAGGAAAGTGAAAGAGCTGGCTTAAAACTAAATATTAAAAAAAATAAGATCATGGCATCCGGCCCCATTGTGCTATGCTTAGTTTCTCAGTTGTGTCTGACACTTCGTGACTTGCATTTCTCCAGGCAAGAATACTGGAGTAGGTTGCCAAGCCCTCCTCCAGGGGATCTTTCCAACCCAGAAATCAAAAACAGGAGTCTCGCATTGCAGGCAGATTCTTGACCATCTGAGTCACCAGGGAAGCCCAAGAATACTGGAGTGGGTAGCCTATCCCTCCTCCAGGGGATCCTCCCAATCCAGGAATTGAACTGGGGTCTCCTGCACTGCAGGCAGATTCTTTACCAGCTGAGCTACCAGGGAAGCAAATAGAAGTAGTGACTGATTTCCTCTTCTTGAGCTCTAAAATCACTGCAGATATTGACTGCAGCCATGAAATCAGATGATTCCTTCTTGGCAGGAAAGCTATGACAAACCTAGACAGTATGGTGAAAAGCAGAGATACTACTCTGCCAACAAAGGTCCATATAGTCAAGGCTATGGTCTTCCCAGTGGTCACATACGGCTGTGAGAGCTGGACCATAAAGAAAGCACAGTGCCAGAGACTGAATGCCTTTGAACTGTGGTGCTAGAGAAGACTCCTGAAAGTCCCTTGGACAGCAAGGAGATCAACCCAGTCAACCTTAAGGCAAATCAACCCTGAATACTCATTAGAAGGACTGACCCCGTTGAAGCTGAAGCTCCAGTATTTTGGTCATCTGATGTAAATAGCCAACCCACTGGAAAAGTCCCTGATGCTGGGAAAGATTTAGGGCAGAAGAAAAAGACGGTGTCAGAGGATGAGATGGCTGGTGGCATCACTGATATGATGGACATGAACTTGGGCAAACTTCAGGAGATGATGAGGGACAAGGAAGCCTGGCACGCTGCAGTTCATGGAGCTGCAAACAGTCGGACACAACTGGGCAACTGAACAACAACATATATATCTGTGTATATACACACACACAAAATGGAATATTACTCAGCTAAAAAAAGAACGAAATAATGCCATTTGCAGCAATATGATGGACCTAGAGACTATTAAGTGCAGTCAAGGAAATATCATATATCACTTATGATACAAATGAATTTATTTACAAAACAAAAATAGACTCAGAGACATAGGAAAAAAACTTATGGTTATCAAAGGAGATAATGGAGGGGCAGAGGTAAATTAGAAGGTTGGGATTAATATATACACACTACTATACATAAAACATCGACAAGGACTTACTGTATAGCACAAGGAACTATACTCAGTATCTAAAATGGAAAAGAATCTGAAATCTCTCTCTATATATATATATGTATATAATTATACCTGATATACACCTGAAATACAACATTGTACAAAATTAACTATACCTAAATTTTGGGGCTTCCCTGGTGGCTCAGAGGTTAAAGCATCTGCCTCCAATGCGGGAGACCCAGGTTCGATCCCTGGGTCGGGAAGATCCCCTGGAGAAGGAAACGGTAACCCACTCCAGTATTCTTGCCTGGAGAATCCCATGGACGGAGAAGCCTGGTAGGCTACAGTCCACGGGGTCGCAAAGAGTCGGACACGACTGAGCGATGGAACGGAACGGAAATTTTTTAAAGGTTAATATTAAAAAAAAAAGTTATTCTGGCCTTGCCTAACAAAGTTTAAAAGGATCAAACTATTCAGCTATATCCCAAAATACAGCTCAAGAATATTTATAAGGATACAAAAGTATAGCGCACCTACCACAGTAAAATTAACAATGTCTAGCATCCAATCAAAAATCAGCAAACATGAAATGAAGTAATAAGTAAGTGTGGATAAAAACAAATCAATAGAATTAAATCCATGAGTGACACAAATGACAGAATAGACAAAAATATCGAAATAATTATTTTAACTATATTTGTACAAAAAGGCAGAGAAATTATTGTACATGTTGAAGATATGAAAGACATAAAAAAGATCTAAATCTACCTTCTGGACATGTAAACTAAAATGAAAGGGACTCTCAGCAGATTCACTACTGCAGAAGAAAAGATTAATTAACTCAAAAGCACAGTGATAGAAAATCCTCAAAATAAAACACTGGGAAAAAAATGAAGAACAGAGTACCAGTGGCCTATGGGATGACATCAAGTAGCCAAATATACATATAAATGGGGTGCCCTAAGGGGAAGAAAAGAAAATTTTTTTCTGAAGAAATTAGACAAAGATTTTCTAAAACTATGAATTTTAGACTAAACTAGTAAAGAACAAATTATGACAATGTCATATCTCTTTCTCAAGTCCAAGGAAGACATTTTTATTCCCCATTTCTATTCCAGCCTTTACCCATTGAACTCCTCAAAACAATCTAAGCAGCTACACCCTAGCTATAGGACCAGCAATTATTAAAACCTATTTACCAGCCTTGATATTCTGTTTCCTTGAAATGTATAATGGTTCAAACATAAAAGAGGATTAAGATTAGCCTGCCTTGCTCCAGAATTATAAGACAGTACTGGTGGCTCAGATGGTAAAGCGTCTGCCTGCAATGCAGGAGACTCGGGTTCGATCCCTGGGTTGGGAAGATCTCCTGGAGAAAGGAATGGCTACCCACTCCAGTACTCTTGCCTGGAGAATCCCACGGACGGAGGGGCCTGGTAGGCTACAGTCCATGAGGTCGCAAAGAGCTGGACACGACTGAGCGACTTCACTTTCACTTTCTTTCACTTTCACTGGAACAGTATAACATCAAGTCACTCTTTAAGAGACTAAAAGGAACTATATCAAAAAACAGCAGCATGAATCACTATCTTCTTCCTTGCACTACTTTTCAATTCTCTATAACGTGGCTGTAGCACTTTTAAAATTTGCATATCAACATAGCAGTTCTCAAAGTGTGCTGTGCAATCCCTAGGGGTCTTTGAGACCCTTTCAGAGAGTTTGCAATGTTAAAGCTATTTCCATACTACTACTTAAGACGTGACATGATTCATCTTTTCCACTGGGTTGACACTTGCACCAAAGGCACACAGTCAATGGTGAGTTGTGTCCTGCTGGTGTCCTGGCTGAATCAAGGCAGGAGCCCTGAACTGCACCGTATTCATCACCATGATCTGCAGTAAAATCAAAAACAAAATGCTAACTGCACTTTAGAATATCCTTGATAAAACAGGTAAGACCATTAATTTCTTTAAATTTTGAATATTGAGAATATTTTTTAAAATATTACGTGTGACCAAATGAGAAGTACCCCAGAAGCATTCTCGCTGTAATAACAGATGTCCTCACAGAAAGTATTCATGCCATGTTTAGTTAGTTGAAGAAGTTGCTTTTTTGAGGAAATCTTCTTTTGTAAGCCATTTTTAAATGTACAATTCTGTAGCATTAAGTACATCCACAATGTTGTATAACTATCACCACTAACCATGTCCAGAATTTTCATCATTCCAAACAGAAACATTGGCAATAACTACCTACTCTCCCTCTGCCCGGCCTCCTGGTAACCTCGTTTCTAACTTTCTGTCTCTATGAATTTGCCTAGTCGATACCTCATATAAGCAGAATCTTACAATATTTGTCTCTTTGTATCTATTTCACTTAGTACAATGCTTTTAAGTTTCAGCCATGTTGTAGAATGTATCAGAACTTCATTTCTTTTTATAGCTGGATAATACTCCATCACAGGAGTACATCACCTATTGCTTGTCCATTCACCTACTGAGGGTCACTTGTGCTGTTTCTACCTTTTGGCTATCAGGAAGAATGCTGCTATGAACTCAGGTGAACAAATATCTAAGTTCCTGCTTTTGATTCTTTGGGGGTAGATACTTAGCGGAATCAGTAGATCACATAGTAATTCCACTTCAACTTTCTGAGGAACCACCAAATTCTTTACAAAGTGATTGCCCTATTTTACATCTCCACCAGAAATGGAAAAGGATTCCAATGTCTCTTCAACAACTTTTGTTAGTTTCCCTTTTTTCATAACAGCCACTCTAAGGAGTGTGAAGTGGTATCTGGTGGTTTTTATTTACATTTTCTTAATGACATGGAGCATCTTTTCATGCACCTATTGGCCAACTACATAACTTCTTGGGAGAAGTGTCTATTCAAATATTTTGCTCATTTTTGAACTGGGTTTGGGTGTGTGTGTGTGTTTCTATTGAGTTGCAGGAGTTCTTTACACACACTGGATTTAAATCCCTCTTCTAATATAGGCTTTGCAAATATTTTCTCATGAGTTTGAGTGAACTCCGGGAGTTGGTGATGGACAGGGAGGCCTGGCGTGTTGTGATTCATAGGGTCGCAAAGAGTCGGACACGACTGAGCAACTGAACTGAACTGAACTGGTGGTTGTCTTTTCACTTGCTTGTTAGTGTCCTTTGACGGATAAAGTTTTTATATTTTGATAAAGTCCAACCGATCAATTTTTTTTGTCTATGCTTTTGGTGTTATAACTCAAGAAGTCATTGCCCAATCCAACATCATGAAGATCTTCACCCGTTTTAAGGGTTTGGTATTTAGCTCTTTAATTTAGGTCTTTGATCATTTAAAGCTAATTTTTATATGTAATATAAGGTGAAAGTCTAACTTCATCCTTTTAATTGTGGTTATCCGGTTTTGCTAACACCATTCATTGAAAAGCCTTGGCATCCTTGTTGAAAATTAATTGGCCATATGTATGAAGGTGTATTTCTGGGCTCTCTGTTTTATTCCATTGTCTATATGTCTATCCCTATGCCAGTACCACATCACCTTGATTACTGTAGCTTTGTAGTAAAAGTTTTGAAATCAAGAACTGTGAATCTTCCACCTTTGTCCTTTTTCTAAATTCTTTTGGCTTTTTAAAGTTCCTTAAGATTCTTAATGAATTTTAGGATTAGCCTGTCAACTTTTACCAAAATGGCAGCTGGAATTTTAACAGGAATTGCACAGGACCTTTAGATCAATGTGGGTAGTACTGCCACCTTAGCAATACTGAGTCATTCCTAATCTATGAACATGACATATCTATTTATTTGGGTCTTCTTTAATTTCTTTCAGCAGCATTTTATTTTCAGAGTACAAATCCTTCACCTCTTTGGTTAAATTTATTCCTAAGTACTTTACTCTTTCAGATGCTATTATATGAAATTGTTTTTTCTTAGTTTCATCTTTGGATTGTTCATTGCTGGTGTGTAGAAAGAATACGATTCAGTTTTGTGAAGTTTTGTGTTTGATCCCGAATCCTGTAACTTTGCAGATATCATTTATTGATTCTGGTAGTAGTGGGGTTTTTTTAATGGATTCCTTAAGATTTTCTACAAACAAAATCACGTCATGAGCAAACAGAGACAGTTTTACCTCTTCCTTTTCCATGTGGCAGCTTTTAATTTCTTTTATTTTGCCTAATCAGCATAGAGAGACGGTAATGGCAAGCCACTCCAGTACTATTGCCTAGAAAATCCCATGGATGGAGGAGCCTGGTAGGCTGCAGTCTGTGGGGTCGCTAAGGGTTGGACACGACTGAGCGACTTCACTTTCACTTTTCACTTTCACACATTGGAGAAGGAAATGGCAACCCACTCCAGTGTTCTTGCCTGGAGAATCCCAGGGATGGGGGAGCCTGGTGGGCTTCCGTCTATGGGGTTACACAGAGTCGGACACGACTGAAGTGACTTAGCAGTAGCAGCAATCAGCATAGAACTTCATATCCTGAACAGAAATCATGTTGAACAGAAGCAGTGAAACAAGACGTCCTTGTCTTATTTCTTTCTTTTGAAAAAAAAAAAATTATTTATTTGGCTGTGGCAGGTCTTAATTGTGACATGTGGGATCTAGTCCCCTGACCAGGGATTGAACTTGGGCCCCCTGCATTGGGAACATGGAGTCTTAGCCACTGGACCACCAGGGAAGTCCCTTCTGACGTTAGTGGAAAACTTTTAGTCTTTCACCATTGAATATAATGTTAGCTGTGGGATTTTCACATATGGCATGGAACACCATTTTTGCTTGAAAGAATGACTAATAGACAAAGTACTCAGACTCGGCTACTTGGCAGTTTCTCCAAAATAAGGAAAGTGACTTGTCACTTCAAGGAAAACAAGTGATTGCCCATCCTCCACTATGAGATTAACAGCTTCCAAATGAAACTTTTCTAATGATATTTAACTAATGAGTGTGATTATACAGTGATGTGTCAACACTTGGAAAATCTACATAACCTAGTGAACCAATATTTTCCAAGTGATCAAGGGATGATGTTATAAAACCATGCATGGGTAAAAGATTCATTCCAAATGCAAGACAGACCAGTGAATTTTGATGTAACCAAGTACAAAATGTTGTCTGAGGCAGTTTAAGAGATTTGAGAAAATGGAGAGATACTTATTTTTTAAAATACTTCCCAAGGAGTTCCCTTGGGAACTAGTGGTCAGTTTCCTTGGTTGCCTAATGGTTAGAATTCCAGGCTTTCACTGCTGTAGCACAGGTTCAGTACCTGCTCAGGGAACTAAGATCCCACGAGCCAAGTGATGTGGCCAAAAAAGAAAAAAAAATTTTTTTCTATTAAAATGTTTCCATATTTAAAAATATATTTTATGTTAATATGCAATGGGCTTATTATTAAATGTTATTTTAAATATTTTCAATTTCTTGATTTTAATAGTGAATATGGCGAATATTGATAAATATATAATCCACATACACAAAAGTTCTTTGAGGTCTTCTTTGAGGAAAAAACTATATCAATTAACATCAGCTCTATACAACAATGTAGCTATTTGTTTTAAAACAAACAGTACTTTAGGCACTAATATTCAGTCAAACACCTACATTATAATTTCTTAAGATCTTATTATCAATATTAACAATTAACCACAGTAATTTATGATTAACTGGTCTGCAAGTGCTGTCATATTACAGTTGTACAGGATGGTGTTAAGAACTAAATGTGACTCTTCACCTTCATTAAACTTCACCCTGTCCATTTGAGCCCAGTTCTCTAGCCTCTCAAGCTGAGAACTTAGGACTTTGACTAGGTTCACTGAAATCAACTGAACTGACCAATCACGTTACTACAAGATATGGGAAGTTCAGGATTGTCCTTGTAAATCCAAGTTGTCAACTAAGAAGTATCACATCTTTTTCTTCTTTCAAAAAATAATTTGGTTGATTATATATTAATTGGAGAAAATTGAGAAAAGATATAAATAGAAAATTAAAATTACTTCTAATTCCAATACCTAGAAATAACTACTATTGATATTTTGGTATCATTCCTTCCATGTTTTTTCTATATTTTTTAAATATATTTTTAAAAAATGTGGTCTTATTAGTTACAGATACAATTCTGTAGCCTCTTATCCTTTATAAAAATATTATAGTCATCATGTTGTACATCATATCCCTGGGACTTATTCATCTTATAATTAGAAATGTGGGCCTTTTGATAGTTTTACTATTTCTTTAATATATTGCCTATCAAAAATCTTTATTGACAAAAACTTTTATGTCTACATAGCTCGCCTTATCTTCTCTTGTGTATGCAATTTATCTTATGTTGGACATTTAGGTTGTTTCCAGTTTTTCCCTTTTATATACAGCATCTAAATGAATAGCTTTGTAACTGCATTTTAACCCAAATCACTTCTCTTGTTCTTTCTGATAAATCACCCTCCAGAAAGGCTAAACCAGTTTCATTCTACCACAACCAGGTATGAGTACTCACATTCCTGTACCCCCTCCTTTGAAACATTAGCTATAAGTAGATTTTCCTTTGTCTTTTGCAATTTTACAGGCCAAAAGGAAATTCTTTACGACTAAATAATTGATGGAAGGGCTTCCCTCGTAGCTCAGTCAGCAAAGAATCTGCCTGCAATCCACTTCTTTCATGGATTACTTATTTCCTTTGCTAGTTTTGTATTTAGAGAGAATTTGAGGAGGGGAAGGAAGGACATTTCTTTTTTTTTTAACTGAAGTATAGTTTATTTACAATGTTGTATTAATTTCTGCCATACAGCAAAGAGATTCAGTTATACATATATATATTCTTTTTTATATTCTTTTCCAATTATCACAGGATATTAAATATACTTCCCCATGCTATAACAGTAGGACCTTGCTGTTTATCCATTCTATATATACTAGTTTGCATCTGCTAACTCCCAAATCTCACCCCACCTCCTTTCCTTTGGCAACCACAAGTATGTTCTCTATACCTGTAAGTGTCTGTTTCGTAGATAAGTTCACTTGTGTCGTATTTTAGATTTCACATATAAGTGATCATACAGTATTTGTCTTTATCTGACTTACTTCACTGAGTATGATAATCTCTAGGTCCATCCGTGTTGCTGCAAATGGCATTATTTCATTCTTTTTTTATGGCCAAGGACTATTCCATGATGTGTATGTACGTATGTGTGTGTGTGTATTCCACATCTTCTTTATCCATTTATCTGTTGAAAGATATTCAGGTTGTTTCTGTGTCTTGGCGATTGTGAATAGTGCTGCTATGAACACAGTGGTACATTTATCTTTTTGAATTATTGTGTTCTCTGGATAAATACCCAGGAGTGGAATTGCTGGATCATATAGCAATTCTATTTTTCGTTGCTTTTTTTTATTTTTGAGGAATATCCATACTATTTTCCACAGTGGCTGCACCAATTTACAGTTCTACCAACGGCATAGCAGGGTTCCGTTTTAGAGAGAATTCTTTTGTTTTTGTTTTCTACTGTGTTGGCTATTTTAATCTATTCTCTACTTTCTTCCTTAGTTGTGCACCCTCTTAAGTCTCCTTTGATATTACTCTCCCCAACCAGATGTCCTGGCTTTAAATACTATTCTGAATATTACCAAAATTCTCTCTCTATTCCAGATCTCTGCTTCTAAACTCCAAACTCTAATATAAGCAACTGCCTGCTTGATGTATCACCTTAGATGGCTCATGAGAATATTTCAAACTTAAAGTTGTCCAAAATGGAACTCTTAATTTCCCTTTCTCTCAACTTACTTTTCCCATCTCTACTCCGAAATCTCCACTTCAGTAAATGCTGCCACCAGTTGGCAGAGTTAATGACCACAAACCTACAAAGCATCCTTGATTCTTCCCTGCCCATTCTCAACCATTCTCTTGTCCAATCCACTAGCAATTCTTACTGAGTCCAGCTCCACTCTATTATTCCTTCCTTTCAGCTTTCTCATCCTTAGTCTGAGTTATCTCATCTCTTACCTGGTCTAGCAGTAACCTTTTAACCTATTCCCTCTCCTTCCATCACTGCTACCTCCACAAGCCTAATCCATTCCCACACAACATCCTAGCATGTAAAATAAAAATCAGATCATGACTTTCCCTTGTTATTTATACCTTTCCATGGCTTCCCATTACATCATCCACTTGCTCAAATCAGAAACTTAATCCAATGCATTTACAAGTCATGTTATGCAAGCTTTAAAAGACCTCAAGTTCTGCCCAAACTCAACACAGATCTAAGCCCCATTATCTACCAATAGGATTTGCCATACTTGTTGACACCTATTTTCAGGCTACTAGGGGAAAACTACAGCAGTAACAAATTCTGCCATTTCTTTGTGAATCACCACTCTTCCACTGGAGGATAACCTGGAAACCAAAGACTACTGCTTCAGTGGTTATATTTTTAAAACAAATGTAAAGAGACAGAACATAAGGTTATAATTTTGTTGTTCAGTCATTAAGTCATGTACAACTCCGCAATAAGCATCGTGAGAAAAGGGACTATCTTCTGCTTACCGCTCTATCAGTGCTCCTAGAGCAGTGCCTACCACAGAGAAAATACTACTATTTTTCCTTTAATGAATGGTTAGCACATAAGCTTTTATCTATTTCTGAATTCTTCCTGGCTGAATATAACAAAACCAAATTTTGATAATTTCACTTTACAACCACCTCTGAAAAGATAACATACATGCAACAGAAAAGTTTAATCTAACTTCCAAAATGAATACAATAAGACAGTACAGTAACAATGACAATACAGTAAGATAATTTTAAAATTAACTGCACCATATAATCCCACTCAGCTTCTACTATAACATCCTGCATACTAAGGAAAACAGGTGCAAAAACCAGAATTAAAGATAAAAGGCAAGAAAGCAGCTTATGGTTTTCATGTAATTCATTTTTTATAAAAGTCTGAGAATGAGGGCAAATGTATCTTCAGAGAAGTTAATTCATCTGATATCCTCTCTAAAATAAAAACATGAAGTAACTGTATTATATACTGACAGATACTTATATACACTCTTCTGCAGAATATTTAAGGGATAAGCTCCTTAACATCCAGTCTGGGAACAAATTCCTTCACGTACATGGTTTGAGGGAACAGATATGTTCCCCAAGCCATAGCAGGTTTGTTTAGAAGTGACACTTTGTCCAGGTTTGACTAATCATAGAAGCAAGTTTTTCTTTTGGAGTTGATTGGTCCATAGATAATCACTTGGTCTATACCAAGCCTAAATCAAAGCGGGGATCAAGACGTAGACTCTCTGCTGTGGTGAAAACCTGTAAGACGTAAATCTTGGGTTTAGCAGAGGCCAGCTGTTGCTCAGTCGCTGAGTTGTGTCTCATTCTTGGTGACCCCATGGACTGTAGCATGCCAGGCTTTCTGTCCATGGAATTTCCCAGACAAGAATACTGGAGTGGGTTGTCATTTTCTTCTCCAGGGAACCTCCGGGCCCAGCAATCAAACCTGCATCTCCTAAAATCAGCAGGTGGATTCTTTACCACTGAGTCACCTGGGAAGCCTCCAGCAGAGACCAGGTTTCCCCATAATTCAGATATTAATCTGCATTGAGAGAATGCAGGTAGTGTCCTGGCAGCATTCTCAACCCTGATTTCAGTTATTCCTTGGGCTTGCCTGCATTCTTGTCCTTAACGCAACTCAAAATACTTTTTCTAGAATTTTAAGAGTCCAAAATTTTTCCTTTCCCAAGAAGAAAAACCAGGAGCAAATCATAAAAGGCCTATAACATTCTTTTGTGATTTAAAAAAAAAAAATTAAAGAAATAGAAACATTCTCAACCTGATAAAGGACATCTATAAAAATCCCATAGTTAACATCATACCCAGTGATGAAAGACTGAAAGCTTTCCTCCTAATATCAGGAACAAGACAAGGATGTCTGTTCTCACTACTTCAACATAATTTCTATCCAACATATGAGGTTCTAGCTAAAGTGATTCGGCAAGAAAAACATTAAAAGCACCCACATGGAAAAGGAAGAAGTAAAACTCGCTCTTATTTGCACATGACATGATCTTGTTTCTAGAAATTCCTAAAGAATCCATTAAAAAAAAACCCACTACTACCAGAACCAATAAATGATCTCTGCAAAGTTACAGGATTCAAACTCAAACACAAAACTGAATCATATTCTTTCTACACAGCAGCAATGAACAATCCAAAGATGAAACTAAGAAAAAACAATTTCATATAATAGCATCTGAAAGAGTAAAGTACTTAGGAATAAATTTAACCAAAGAGGTAAATGATTTGTACACTGAAAACAAAATTCTGCTGAAAGAAATTAAAGACCCAAAAATAAATGGGAAGTCATCCCATGTTCATAGATTGGGAGGACTTAGTATTGCTGGGATAGCAGGACTTCCTACCACTGATCTAAAGGTCCTGTGCAATTTCCAAAATTCCAGCTGCTCTTTTGGTAGAAATTGGCAGGCTAATCCTAAAATTCATAACAATCTCAAGGGACTTCAAAAAGCCAAAACAATTTAGAAAAAGGACAAAATTGGAAGATTCACACTTTCTGATATCAAAACTTTACTACAAAAGTACAGTAATTAAGATGATGTGGTACTGGCATAAAGATATACATACAGAAAAGCTAAAGTCAGTTGCTCAGTTGTGTTTGACTCTTTGCAACCCCATGGACTGGAGCCCACCAGGCTCCTTTACCCACGGGATTCTCCAGGCAAGAATACTGGAGTTGGTTGGCATCCCCTTCTCCAGGGGATCTTCCCAACCCAGGTCTCCCACATTGCAGACAGATTCTTTACTGTCTGAGCCACCAGGGAAGGCATAAGGATAGACATATAGACCAATGAAATAAAATAGAGAGCCCAGAAATACAACTTTATACACATGGTCAATTAATTTTCAACATGGATGCCAACTTCATTCAGTGAGAAAAGGACAGTCTTTTCAACAAATAGTGCTGCAAAAACTGGATGACCACAATCAAAAGAATTAAGTTGGACCCTTACCTTACACTATAAATAAAAATTAACACAAAATGATCATAACTGTAATCTTCATGATCTTGGATTAGGTACTGGTTTCTTTGCTACGAAGCTTCCCTGGTGGCTCAGACAGTAAAGAATCTGCCTGCAATGCAGGAGATCTGGGTTTGATCCTGACATTAGGAAGACCCCCTGGAGAAGGGAATGGCAATCCACTCCAGTATTCCTGGGCTTCCCTTGTGACTCAGCTGGTAAAGAATCTGCCTGCAATGTGGGAGACCTGGGTTCAATCCCTGGGTTGGGAAGCTCCCCTGAAGAAGGGAAAGGCTACCAAATGATACTATCAAGAAAGTGAAAAGATGCTCCACAGAATGGGAATAAAGTTTTATAAATCATATATCTGATAAGAATCTAGTATCCAGAATATGTAAAGAACTCTTACAACTCAACAATAAAAAGACAAGTTGTTGTTCAGTCCCTAAGCCATGTCTGACTCTTTGCAATCCCACTGACTGCAGCACACCAGGCTCCCCTGTCCTCCACTATCTCCCAGAGTTTGCTCAAATTCATGTGCAATGAGTCAGTGATGCTATCTAACCATCTCATCCGCTGATGCCCCCTTCTCCTTTTGCCTTCAATCTTTCCAGAGAGTAAGCTCTTTGCATCAGGTGGCCAAAATACTGGAGATTCAGCATCAATTCTTCCAACAAATATACAGGGTTGATTTCCTTTAGGATTGACTAGTTTGATCTCCCTCCTGTTCAAGGGACTTGAGAGTCTTCTCCAACACCACAGTCCAAAGGCATCAATTCTTCGGCACTCAGCCTTCTTTATGATCCAACTCTTATATCCATACCTGACTACTGGAAAAACTATAGCTTTGACTAGATGGATCTTTGTCGGCAAAGTGATATCTCTGCTTTTTAATATTCTGTCTAGGTTTGTCATAGTGTTCCTTCCAAGGAGCAAGTATCTTTTAACTTCATGGCTGCAGTCACCATCTGCAGTGATTTTGAAGCCCAAGAAAATAAAATCTGTCACTGCTTCCACTTTTTCCCTTTCTACATGCCATGAAGTGATGGAACCGGATGCCAAGTAACCCAGGTTAAAAAAACAAGCAGAGGATTCAAATAGACATTTTTCCAGAGAACATACACAAGCAAAGAATAAACATATAAAAAGATTGCTCATTTTATTACTTATTAGGGAAATGAAAATCAAAACAATGAGTATCTACTTCATACCCAGTAAGATGGCTATAACAAAAAAAATAAAGGTATTGGTGAGAAGTTGGAACCCTTATACATTGCTTGGGGAATGTAAAATGGTGCAGCTGCAGTGGAAAACAATTTGGTGGTTCCTCAAAATGTTAAATACAGAATTACCATATGACTCAGCAATTCCACTCCTAGATATATATCCAATAGAACTGAAAACATATAGTCTCGCAAAAAATTGTGCATAAATGTTCATAGCAGCATTATTCGTCACAGAAACCATCCAAATGTCTGTAATCAAAATGTCAATACAATATCAATAAAATATAATTACAATACAATATAAATACCCTGGTAGCACAGTGGAAAAGAATCCACCTACCAATGCAGGAGACATAGGAAACACAGGTTCGATCCCCAGGTCAGGAAGACCCTTGGGGAAGAAAATGGCAACCCACTCCAGTAATCTTGCCTAGGAAATCCCATGGACAGAGGAGCCTGGTGGACTATGGTCCATGGAGTTGCAAGAGTTGGACATGACTTAGTGTGCACACACACACAAATACAAAATAAATATAATATTGCCATAAAAAGGAATGAAGTAATGATCTATGCTATAAGATGGATGAATGGGAAAACATGCTAAGTCAAAGACGCTAGACAAAAAAGGCCGTATTGAAAAGAAATGTCTATTACAGGCAATCCTCAGAGACAGAAAGTAAATATTATTGATCACCAAGGGCTGGGGAGAAGAAGGAGTAGGGAATGGGAAGTGACTGCTAATGAAAATGAGGATTCTTTTGGGGGTGATAAAAATGTTCTGGAATTAAATGGTATAGTGACGGCTGCACAACTTTGTGAACACACTAAAAACTACTAAATTATATACTTTAAAAGGGTGAATTTTATGGTATATGAATTCTATCTCAATTTTTAAAACTGCGTAGGAAAAAAGCCTCCTAACAACCAAAATACAGATCACAAAGATCATAAAGCTATATATTTTCCTTTACTAAAAAGAAAATTATATTCTCACCTCAAATTTATTTATTCCCACTTTATATATAATTTGTACAAGCCTGGTTGTATGATCAAAGCCTATAGTGGATTAAAAGTTTTATATTAGGAGAAATGAAATTGATACCAACAGACATATTGACAGTAAGATTTTTTTAAAAAAGCAAAAGAACTTACAAGCATCTCGTGAAGCCATGTAGTAAGAGCAAACTGGTCTATGCATTTCACTGCATGTATGTATGCATGCTAAGTCGCTTCAGTCATGTCTGACTCTTTGTACCCCTATGGACTATAGCCCGCCAGGCTCCTCTGTTCATGGGATTCTCCAGGCAAGAATACTGGAGTGGGTTGCCATGCCCTTATCCAGGGGATCTTCCCCATCTAGCGATCGAACACTTGTTTCTTATGTCTCCTTCACTGGCAGGTGGGTTCTTTATCACTACCACCATCTGGGAAGTCCCACGCACTTCATTAGGTTATGCTTACTAATGACAAACAGCCTGACACAACAATCTACGTTTATAGTAATGAAAGTAATGAAGATGATTAATATAAGAGCTAACCCACTCATTATTTTCCATATGCCAATCACTGTTCTAAGTAGCAAACATTTACTTATCAAATTCCCAACAATCCCACAAGAAAAGTTATATTATTATCTCATTTTACAGATGAGGAAACCAAGGAATCACACTAAGTAAGTGGCAAGTTAAGATTCAAACTAAGGCAGTTGGCTTCAGAGTTACTCCTCTTCTTAACCAGTAGCCTATCCTGCCTCTCAGTGATGAACTATCAGTCATAAAAATTAAAAAAAAATAAAATGTCAAACAATGTTCAGTGTGCTCCAAAAAGACTGAAAAATCTACAATTTTTGTTTCATTATTTTAAAAAAGCTGCAGTACATGAGGTCACAAAGAGTTGCACACGACTTAGCAACTAAACAACAATTCAAAAAATAAATAAAGAAAACCTTTTCTATGGCAGCATGTTATCAACAGGAGAAATTCTAGAGATCAAAAAACAGCTCTTTACAATCTGACTCCAACCCGTATTTCCAGCTTATCTATCTCCCCTAGTTCTAGCCAAACCAGACTGCTCACGTTCTTTAAACAGAGCCTGCATTTTCACGCCACTGTGTCAAAGGCCTTTGCTTCACTTCTCTGCCTAGAGAATTCCTTCAAAAGATCCTTCAAAATCTAGCTCAAATAATATTTCTCTGTGCCACCTTCCCTGATGCCACTAGGCAAAACTGTTCATACAGTATTTTGTACATATTTTTATTAAAGCATTTATCACATGACATCAGAATTAAATGCTTAACTCTTCTTTTCACCTCCTAGAATTAGAACCTAGTACATTGTGGATGATAAATAAAATTATTCTTAACTTATGGTACTTAATAAAGTCCAAAATTACTTTTATTTTAATTTAGCCATACAAAATGACTGGTTAGATAATGTCTAAGTAGTCGCGGTTTTAACAAAAGCCATGAAGTTTAAATAATTTAAAATAGACAAAGGTCATTTTCATGTAAATTAGAAGTTATAGAAGTTCCTACACATAGAATTCAGTCACCAGATATCTTAAGAAGAAAATTCTAATACTCTAGACCAAACCTGAGTCACTTGTCACAGTGAAGTCAACATGAGTAATGATGTGGGTAAAATGTTAAGTGAGAGATGAAAGTTCCCAGAATCTAAGCCAACAAAATCAAAGGCTACAAGGATAAAATTTAGTAAATTACTCCTTGGCACACTGACTGAATGCCCTCAGAAATTATTGTCCCTCCCAATTCAAGTCACTCCTCAAGAGTAAGTTACTCCCTAAAAAGTTCTAACAGAATTTATATCTTATTACTTGTTCCAGGTGAGTTAATATTTAATTCCGATTGGACAAAACACAAATATACGATGCATGCAATCAATTTCTCTCCCAATATGTAATTTACAACAACCAAGCCAATAACATACGGAACTGCCAATACAGTTTTTAGCATTTAGTAATTACAAAAGAATACTTAACGGTTCCTCAAACATTTATTGAACTAACTGCATTTTGCCAATTCTGTTTGAAAAGTATTCTACTCTTCTCTATTTGAAAAGCTACTTTACCTATAAAGGAAATGTCATTTCACTTAGGTTTATTTTTTTAAAAAGTTATCCAAACTACTAATTTTTTTTCTATTATCCCCAACTTATAACCTTACTTAATATGCTACCAGCTCAGGCAAATGAGGCTTCCCAGATGGAGCCAGTGGTAAAGAACACGCCTGCCAATGCGGGAGACGTATGTAAGAGACGTGGGTTTGATCCCTGGTGGGGGAAGATCCCCTGGAGAAGGGCACGGCAACCCACTGCAGTGTTCTTGCCTGGAGAAACCCATGGACAGAGGAGCCTGGCAGGCTACAGTTCATGGTCCAAATCTGACCCCTTACTAAATACTGTCAACTCCAACTTCTTTCTTTCAAACTCTCACCTATCCACAAACTTCCGGATCTCTAAAAAACAGCCTGCCTCCAGCTCATCTTCCTGACTGCAAATCACTAACTTTTCAGAGGTAAATGAATGACCAGAGTTAGGGATGGATCACTCACTACCCTCCAAGGCAACCTTTAACACAAAACACAGCTTTAAGTCAAAATGTTAACTTCGCATTCTATTTCTGTTGACATAAAATTAAAACCAACTCAACTATTTCTATGTGTTACCCATCCGGGCAGTCACAGACCTGAATAAATATTTGTGTAGTATTCTCCATTACCTAGGCTGAGAATTCTCCTCATACATTCTTTCTTTCCCCTCCTTGAAGAGGCTTATGGTCTGCTTAGTTTTCTTCATCAAATTCTCCATGAATACCCTAAAATACTCATTTTCTCCAAGTGTCTCCATCTTCCCCTCATATCTTGACAAGATAGTGCGGAGATGCTGGTAGGTATCTGGCAGCAGGTCTAAGATATAAGGTGGGCTATTCTTTAGCGCCAGCTTTGGGTTCTGACACAACCGCACCACCTGCAACAAATGGAAAAGAAGGACTATTACTTGGAGGATTTTATGGGCAATTTCCTTTTTAAAATTTAAAAAAGTTATAAAGTATGTGCTCTTTTGCAGAAATAAGAAAAATGCACAAAAATATAAGAAATGATCCATAACACCCCCCTAAAGGCAATCACTTTTAGCAGTCCCCCGAAAGGGTGGGTTCTTAAAACTGTATTTAACAGTTCATAAAACACACAGAAGACTAAACAATTGGGGTGGGGGAGACACCCACACACATGCCTAAAAAAGCTAGACGAAGTACAGCAAGTTCCTTTGAAATGCATGGCTCATCCCACAACAGAACAAAGAAAATTTCCAGGGGCACAAATAAAGAACATGGCTGCCCTTGTAGGAAAACCTTGGAAATGTAGGAGAGAAGGCAATGCAAGCCACTCCAGTATTCTTGCCTGAAGAATCCCATGGATGGAGGAGCCTAATAGGGTGCAGTCTGTGGGGTCGCTGTGGGTCGGACACGACGGAGCGACTTCACTTTCACTTTTCACTTTCACACATTGGAGAAGGAAATGGCAACCTATTCCAGTGTTCTTGCCTGGAGAGTCCCAGGGATGGGGGAGCCTGGTGGGCTTCCGTCTATGGTGTTGCACAGAGTCGGACACGACTGAAGTGACTTAGCAGAGCTTTGACGACCACTAGGGAACAGGAAATGGCAACCCACTCCAGTGTTCTTGCCTGGAGAATCCCAGGGACAGAGGAGCCTGGTGGGCTGCCATCTATGGGGTCACACAGAGTCAGACATGACTGACGCGACTTAGCAGCAGCAGCAGCAGGGGACAGGAGCACAGACTCTTGGACCCAGCAAAGACCCAGCAAAGAGCTGAAACTAACTCTTTCAAGACACCATTTCTTCCCATTTAAATGCAAAACTCTCAGAATGTGCCTGGTAATTCATTTTATCTTCTTTTAAACTTTTTTTGAGTTCTTAGCTTTAAGTAAGTAAGTCTCTTTTTAAAAAACATATAGTCAGATTTATTTAATCCAATGTAACAATCTTTGTTTTTTGACTGGTGAGTTTAGTACATTTTATATTTGTTACAATGACGAGTAATTTGTATTCATTCCTATTCTTATTTAGCACTTTCCATTTACATAGGTTTTTCTGTGTCTGACAAAAACATAAATTAGGGCAACAGTAACATTTATTTCAGTAAAGAAATAGACCCACACATATAGACCCTTGATTTATCACAATGGAGTGATGATCTTTTCCAAAAACAGTAGTGGTACAATCACACAGGAAAAAAAGAAAGTCAAACTAAACCCTCAGCTTATACTAAACAATAAACAAAACAAATCCAGGACTTCCCTGGTGGTCCAGTGGTTAAGACTCTGCACTCCCAATACAGGGGACATAGGTTTGATCCCTGGCCAGGGAACTAAGATCCCATGTGCTATGCAGCATGGCCAAAATTAAGATAAATAAAATAAAAGGAATTCACTCTTCAAAAAAAAAAAGACAAAACAAAAAACCTAATGGGTTCTAGACCTAAATGTGAAAGGCATCTTTAGAAGATAGGAAAACTCTTTCATTACCTCACGATGAAGAAAAAATTCTGAAACAGGACCATAAATACGTTAGCAATAAAGGAAAATATTAAAGTCTGCTATACTCTAAATGAACTTTTAGATACCATGAAAGAGTAAGAACGCATGTACAGAAACAGAGAGGATATTTATAATATGTATATATTAAGACATATATATATATATATATCCAGAATATATAAAGAGCATCTACAAATCAGTAAGGCAGATACAACGTAATACAAAATGAACAAAAGACTTAAACAAGAACACAACAAAAGAAGATATCCAAATAACCACTAAACATATGAAATGGTCTTTAATCTTATTAATCATTTTAATTTCATTAAAATGAAAATCATACGCTCACAACTACCACTATACACAGCAAACTGGTAATGCCAACCACTGGAAAGGAGCAAGGACTTTCAAACACTACTGCTGGGACTCTAAGCTACTAGAACCACCTTGAAAAACAGTTCACTATATCGTCAGGCTAAAGATTTATATGCTCTACGAACCTGAAGATCTCCACCTGGAAAGGTATACTAGGATACACATACAAAAATATGTAACAACTAACAACTACAAACAACCCAAATGTCCATCAACAGTAGAGTGGATAAACTGTAGTATATTTATTAGCAATAATACACTACCATACTGGAGAAGGAAATAGCAACCCACTCCAGTATTCTTGCCTGGACAAGGACAGAAGAGCCTGGCAGGCTACAGTCCATGGTGTTGCAAGAGTCGGACACAACTAAGTGACTACACCACCACCGCCACACTACCCCATGGATGCTCCTCTCAAAACAGACCTAAAGAAACCAGAAAACAAAACATACTTAACACCATTACACACATATGACTACACTACTGTTACAAAGAGATCCCATTAAATTGTTGAGATATGCACACATAGGTGGTAAAAATATAAATAACAGAAAAAAAATTTTTATTTTATTTGCAGCTGATATAACTGTCCATGATTAAAATAAAGGAGAACTGACAAACCATTAGAAACAGTCTAACAGGTTACTGGACTCAAAACTAACCTGGATTCAAAACCAATAAACCAAAACAGCATTCATAAACATTTTATAAATAATTTAAAACACGACTTTAATTGTTGTCATTTTAAATGGCTTAAATAAAATTTTAAGGCTCTTAGGAATACATATAACAAATAATGTGCAAGACTTTTGTGAAGAAAATTATTAAACTTTACTGAAGAATGTAAAAACAGAAATTAAGGAAGAACTGTATCATGTTTAAGGAAATGTCACTTCTCCCCCAAGTTAGTATATAAATGCAGGGCACTTCCTATCAAAACCCCAAAAAGCTTTTTCGCAGAACTTAACAAGCTGATCCCAAACTCACATGGAATAAAAAGAAACGAAATCCAGTCAAGCCTATTTTGAAGTAGGAGGTATTTACCCAATGAGCTATCAAGACTCTTTCATATCTTATAATTAAAATAATGTGATATCGGCCAAAGACAGATAAATGACCAAATGGATAAGAAGAGAGACCAAAGAGACACACACATATAGAAATTCAGTATCAGAAGCGGCATTACAGATAAGTTCAAGAGGAGTTCCCTGGTGATCCAGTGGTTAGCATTCTGCACTTCTACTTGGTGATCCAGTGGTTAGCACTCTGCACTTCTACTTGGTGATCCAGTGGTTAGGACTCTGCACTTCTACTTCGGGGGCACAGGTCCTCTCCGTGGTCAGGGAACTAAGATCCTGCATGCCCTGAGGCGTGGCCAAAAAAAAAAAACGAACCCACAAATCAATTAAAGAGAAAAACTACTGGAAAACTGGTTATCCATATGGAAAAAACATACCCCTTATACATTACATAAGAAGTAAATTTCCGATGAATTAAAGATTTTGTGCAGAGAAAAAGCTTTGAAGATTTTAGGAAAAAAAATTTGGAAAATATTTGTTGAACTTTATGATCTCCAAGGGGAAGTATTGCTTAAGACACAAAAACAAATCATAACCGTAAACAAAACAAAAGACAACCCACAGAATGGGAGAAAATGTTCTCAAACAAAGCAACTGACAAGGGATTAATCTCCAAAATATACAAACAGCTCATTCAGCTCAATTTCAAAAAACAAACAACCTAATCAAAAATAAGAGGAAGATCTAAATAGATACATCTTCAAAGGAGACATGCAAATGGCCAAACACCTGAAAAGATGCTCAGCATCATTAATGAGTAGAAAAATGCAAATCAAAACTACAGTGAGGGATCACCTTACACTGGTCAGACTAGCCATCATCAAAAGTCTACAAACGGGACGCTAGTGGTTAGGATTCTGGGCTTTCAACCGCATGGCCTGGGTTCAATCCCTGATCAGGGAACTGAGATCCTGCAAGCCGAGCTGTGCGCCAAAAAAAAAAAAAAAGTATTCTTACACTTAAGGCATGATTTTGTTGTACAGAATATAACTGGTTTCCTTTTAATCCATTCTGACAATCTTTGGTTTTAACTAATTTGACCTGTTTACACTTCAATTATGAAACTTACTATTGCAGGTCAAATACTGCCAATTTCATACAGTTCACTTAATAAGCTCTGACAGTATAGTAAATAACGAAATAATTTACTATTTGTTTCCAATGTGTCTCTCTTATTTCATATTCCTTTACCTCCCCTTTCCAGCCCTCATTTAGTTTACGCGTTTATTGTCCCAATTTTCACCATTAGCTTGTCAAATATATATTCTGCTGCTGCTGCTAAGTTGCTTCAGTCGTGTCCGACTCTGTGCGACCCCATAGACGGCAGACCACCAGGCTTCTCCGTCCCTGGGATTCTCCAGGCAAGAACACTGGAGTGGGTTGCCATTTCCTTCTCCGATGCATGAAAGTGAAAAGTAACAGTGAAGTTTCTCAGTCGTGCCCGACTCTTAGCGACCCCATGGACTGCAGCCTACCAGGCTCCTCCGTCCATGGTATTTTCCAAGCAAGAGTACTGGAGTGGGGTGCCATGCCTTCTCCAATATAACCTTCTACTGCTCTTTAAATGAACAGCTTAGTAATTATAAAATGTCCTCTGACTCACGAAAACTTATATCAAGTAGTATTTTTACCACTTCCCAGACAATGCAAGGGACGTGGAGCACTAACTTCATTTACTCTTTTCAAGACATGTGCTATTACTATCATACATTTTAATCCCAAATAGCATATCAAGTTCATAAGTCATTATTACTATTTAGTATTTTATACAGACAATATTCATTCACATTTACCCACATAACCACCCTTCCCAATCCTCTTCATTGCATCTGAAATCATTTTCCTTCAGCCTAAGGAACACCCTCTGCCCTTTAGGGTGCAGGCTATGGGCTCTAAGCTCTCCTCCGCTGCAGGCATACCTCAGAGACACCGCCGTTTCCATACCAAACCACTGCAACGAAGGGAGTACTGCGATAAAGCAACTCACAAAATTTTTGGTTGCCAGTGCACATAAGCTATCTTTATATTATACTGCAGTCTATTAAGTGTGCAATAGCAATGTGTCTTTAAAAATAATATACATACCTTAATTTTAAAATATTACTAAAAAACTGCTAATCTTCAACTGACAACACAGGGCTGCCACAAACCTTCAATTTATAAAAAATGCATTATCTGTTAAGTGCAATAAAATGAGGTATGCCTTCTGGAAACCACTGTTCCTGTTGAAAAGTCATGCTGTCAGTCTCACTGCTGCACCTTTGAATATAAAATGTCTTTTATTCTGTGGTTGCTTATAAGATTTCTCTTTTCTTCGGGCTTTACTAATAATGTGCCTCGGTGCAGTTTACTCTGGATTTCTCCCGGTGTTGAAAAAACTTTTAATTTATGACTTCATTTTCACCAGTGTTGGAAAATTCTCAACCAATTTCCCATCAAACACAGCTTCTGCCTCATTCCCTTTATTCTCTTTCTCAAGTACTTGTCCATGAGAACTTTACCCAGTATTCCATATGCCTCTCATACTCTTTCCATCCTTTTGTCTCTCAGTGCTTCAGTCCAGATTTTCTCCTGACTTATCTTCCACTTCACTAATTTTTTTCTTCAGCTTTATACTGTTAAACCCAACCACTGAGTTCTTAACAATCAGTTCTTTGGTTTTTCAGTTCTAGAATTTCTCTTTCATTATTTACCATTTTAGATCTCTGACAAAATTATCAATTTTACTTTCGGTTCTTCTAAGACATTAATCATAGATATAAATCCATGACTGACAGCTCAAAAATCTGTATCCCTTGTATATTTCTATTATCAATCTTTCCTGTTCATTGTAGTATATCTTTTCATAAACCTTGTTATTTTTTATTGAGGGCTGAGCATTGTACATAAAACATTATAGCAATAATCTGAGGCTATGGATGATATTATTCAGAAAGGATTTACTTTCGCTTCTAGCAAAAGTAAATTAGTGAGGGACACGAGGAATTCCAGGTCATCTTAATCTAACCCAAAATTGAGACTACAAGGCTGGGTTTCAGTCTTCAGTTCCCTGTAAAGACTGGTTTACTTCTGTTTCATCCTTACTCCTATAATTCAGGGCCTCAGGGACTTGACCCCCAAATCTAGAGTGTTTCCCTCCACCTTGGCAGGCCCTAATTCAGTTTTTTGTCCTCCATGACATGAGCACTTTGAAAAATCTATTTGGCCTCTTCATCTATTGCTTTCAGAATCAACAATGACCTCATGGGCAAGGCAGCCTCAAAAATCAGGCTTACCTTTCACAGCATTCCTTATCTTCCAGATCCTGGCCTCTAATTCCTTACTGCCTTTGTAGCTCTTTGACCTCTTCTGGCTTCTCTAGTTGCCAGCAGCATTATTTGGTTTCAAACAACCTAGTCTAACATTGGTAGAAGAAGAAATCTGACTTCCGATGCTTTAATTCATATTTTAAAATGCCTATTATCTTGTATCACCAAAAGCTTATATAAACTTTTTAAAGACATCTAAATGATTGCACTCTCCCCTCCACTTTAATATTAACATTGTTTTTAAGTCTTCGCTATCACAAATGTCACTGCGATGAACAACTTTGGAATCACTAGGTCCATCTAGAACAATTGCAAAATTCCAATTTAATTACTAATTGTTCTTCAAATGATGTAAGAGCATATGAACATTTTTAAACTAAATATTTTATCCTCTGTACATCATTTCCTGTACTCTTGAAATATAGCCCTATATAAGCCTAGCAAATAAAGACAAGCTGAATCAACAAAAATATCTGATTTATGAATATTTTAACAGTGTTTTAGGAAGCGGCTCATCCTATTAAGGGTTTCAAGCCAAAAGGGTTTCAAACAACACAGCCAAGGAACAGGACTCTACCTCAGAAGACAATATATTTGAAATGCAACAGAGTTATGAACTCACACTAATTTTAAAAAGTAGTCTTCGATTTATAAGTATTACATTCCAAAATCTCATTCGTAAGGCAGGTATTTATGATTGAGAATATACATGTATAATAAAAATTATAATGGCAGGTTCTTAAATGAGCCCATGGAAGGAGTCAGGGGAGAGTGACATTGAGACTAAGAGACCGAGACTGAAGGCGTTTATTCTCAGAGACTGCTGAATGCGTTTACATGGATAAAGAGCCAGAAGAGGAGGAGATAAATGAAACGGGGTCTACAACACAGCTAGGAACACTGAACACCTAATACCATTCAAAGAAGGGACACCTTCTTCCCCTAAAACAGGGAGAAAGGGAGTGAGGATGGGCTGAAACAGACACAAATTCAGAGACGTGAAAGCAGTGTACTTAAGAAGGTTGCACCTGGTTTTGACTTTTCTCAATGTACCCATTTAACAAATATGTCAGGCACTGGGACATAGAAGTGAAAATACAATAATCCTGAATCTGAGAGGAATCAAGCAATAAACAACAAAAGGAAATCAATAAGAAAATTATCAGCTTCTTTGCAGATAATTAGAATAATAAGAAAATACTGTGACACTGTAGCACAGTGAGTAGGGAAAGCTTCTCTAAGCTGAACTCAGGCTGAGTTAAAAGTACAGGAAGGAGCCAGTCATGCAGAATCAGCAGAAGAGTAGGCCAAACGGAGGGAACAACTAATGCAACAGCCCTAGAGTGGGAACAGGTTTGGATCTGAGGAACGGACAGGTCAGTGAGACTAAAACGTAAAGAGAAGGTGAAGAGGGTCATTAAAGAGAAATGTGGAGCATCAGGGAATTAAGAAGGAGAGAGGAAGACAAGGCCTAAAATATAAGCTTTTGTGTGTTGAATTAAAATTTAAGTGTTTTAATACAACAAGATTATACCAAATAGCCACATCAGAATGTCCTGTTTCAGTCTTTTACCTTCAGTAAATTTCTTAACCTCTGAGCCTGTTTTTACCTTAAGACAATAATACCCACCTCATAATAAGTGTTTATGAAGGGACTGCACAATTTCAAAAAAACCAGACTTTTAAGGCTCATTTCCTCCCCATTTCCATACAACTTGACCAGGTTTATCTGCAGGTTACGCAGGAATTATCTATTGAAGACAGAAGGTTAGACCTCACATAACCCTTTGATGACTCCCAGAAACTGACAGCATTATTCCTACCATCCTGGCCATGCCACAGGTACCCTTCCAAACGTGTATAGTCTCAGACTACTTCGTGTCCAAAAGATAGAGAAAAGGCAGCAAGCCGCCCAAGAATAGGGTGACCAGCAATCTGCAAAAGCTACAGTATCCACTCTTTCAAAGGTTCAAACCAAGCAGAGGTCCCTCCGAATTTATTATATCCAGGGCCACAAGCTCCTAACCCATATATTCTCCCTGCTGCTCCTGCTGCTGCTGAGTCGCGACAGTCGTGTCTGACTCTGTGCAACCCCACAGATGGCAGCCCACCAGGCTCCTCCTTCCCTGGGATTCTCCAGGCAAGAACACTGGAGTCTGTTGCCACTTCCTTCTCCAATGCATGGAAGTGAAAAGTGACAGTGAAGTCGCTCAGTTGTGCCTGACTTTTCGAGACCCCATGGACTGTAGCCTACCAGGCTCCTCCATCCATGGGATTCTCCAGGCAAGAACACTGGAGTGGGTTGCCATTGCCTTCTATATTTTCTCTATTTCAAAGCAAATGTATTAAGAATTCCGGCTAAAATGCAGTATTTGCCTAATACCTCTGGGGGAAAAAAAAAAAAGGCTTCCCTCACAGCTCCGTTGGCAAAGAATCCGCCTGCAATGCAGGAGATCCTAGTTCGATTCCTGGGTCAGGAAGATCCCCTGGAGAAGGGAACGGCTACCCACTCCAGTATTCTTGGGCTTCCCTGGTGGCTCAGCTGGTAAAGAATTCACCTGCAAGGTGGGACACCTGGGTTCAACCCCGGGGTTGGGAAGATCCCCTGGAGAAGGGAAAGGCTACCCACTCCAGTATTCTGGCCTGGAGAATTCCCTGGACTGTACATTCCATGGGGTCGCAAAGAGTCGGACACGACTAAGCGAACTTTCACTTTCTGGAAAAAAAAGTATACTTCCTTCCAGTAACAAAAATAAACTAAAATTGTTCTGCTCAAACTATAATAAGCAAACAATAAACGCTGTTAATGACAATGAACTTAAAAACCATATTACCCCTCACAACAAAGATTTAAAATATCATGAGTTTTAAAATGTCTCCTAAACACTTGATCAGTTCACATTTTTGAACCACCACCATCCCATGGTACATCCCACGAATGTTACCAGTCGCTCCTTAGAATGTGACCTCGTAAAGATCGTTTGTAGATTAAATATCTGCTTTTCTCAAGATATTTCAAAGATAAATCATCACATGACCAGGAAAATCAGCACTCCACTGACAACTCTGAGTTTTTAGCAATAACACGGACCATAAAGAAAGTATACAGGTAGAGTAACTTTTTTGATATTAAAATCCCCAGAAAAAAAAATTCCCTAAATATTTAGAGCCTCTAGGGGAAAAGTTTCCCAAAGTCTTTGTGAATAATTCAAGTCAATAGTTAACAAACATCAAAAGCCAAAAGAACCTGGCTTTACTACTTCAGTTCAGTTCAGTCGCTCAGTTGTGTCCGACTCTCCGCGACCCCATGAATCACAGCACGCCAGGCCTCCCTGTCCATCACCAACTCCCGGAGTACACTCAAACTCATGTCCACAGAGTCGGTGATGCCATCCAGCCATCTCATTCTCCGTTGTCCCCTTCACCTCCCGCCCCCAACCTTTCCCAGCATCAGAGTCTTTTCCAGTGAAAACAGTTGTCATTAACTTCTAAAGTACAAATGAGCATTCTGAGCTTTAAAACTTCACCAAAAAAATTTCTGAAAGATATTTTCCTTCTTAGTCTATTCTCCATTTGACTAATTTTATTTTGCTTTAAAAGTCCTGGAATAACAAAAATGGCTTCCTTTTGTTTACTTCTGCCTGTACATTTACAGCATCACTCAGAACAATGTCAAAAAGAAACACACTCAGCTCCGGGAAACCAACAATATCCTTGTACAGCTGCCATATACTCCATTCATAATAGCTTCCTCACTGGCCTAGCACCTCCCTTTGCTTCTGCCAAGGGCTCAATGGTCAACAAAAAAAAATTTGGAAAGTGCTATGATTACTATAAAGAGGAATAAATTATGGTTGGAACTTGCTAAGTTTTAAAAAAGATAAAGGTTACAGAGAACAGCACCTATGCCTCATTCTATTCTGAACACAGAATCTTCTATAACACTAAGGAATTAAATTTCTAGTTAGGCAGAAAACTATAAGCTTATAGTTTTAGTATAACTTATAGACTCTGACGGAGAAGGCAATGGCAAGCCACTCCAGTACTCTTGCCTGGAAAATCCCATGGACGGAGGAGCCTGATGGGCTACAGTCCATGGGGTCACTATGAGTCGGACAAGACTGAGCGACTTCACTTTCACTTTTCACTTTCACACATTGGAGAAGGAAATGGCAACCCACTCCAGTGTTCTTGCCTGGAGAATCCCAGGGATGGCGGAGCCTGATCGGCTGCCGTCTATGGGGTCGCACAGAGTTGGACACGACTGAAGCGACTTAGCAGCAGCAGCAGCATAGACTTTGAATGATTAAGTATTTTTATCTCTGTAACCTTACCCATGGAAGCATTTTTCATTTCAAACTTTTTCGTATGATAAAAAGCATGGTTAAAATAACCACTGTGCTTCAAAAGCAAGTATTCAATATGGTGAACTATACATAAAACACAGAAAATTTGATGACAGTTTTAAAGAATCAGTTGTTCAAGAGAACAGGAAGTATACCAGAAAGGACTAGGAGCCGAGAGACCTGGGTCCTAGTCTGGTGACTGACATTAACTGGCTATATGACCTTGAGCAAGTTACTCATCTTTCTGGGACTCTCTTCTCCCTCTACAAATTAAGAGTTAGATCAATTAATTTCTTAAAGTCTTCTTAAAGCTTCAAATTTTAGAAACTAATCAACTTAGAAACTTAAGGAGATTTTAAGTTTTATAAGTGTAACTACACAGTGAAGCTTTTAAATGAAAACAACTCATGACTTTTTTCAAAGAGAAATCAGAAACCCATACTTTTTTAAGAGAAACATATCATCACCAGTAATGGCCAAAAGGAAAAAAGGTCTTTTACTTCTAATTACTATTCTCCATTATTGATTTATCAAAACCCAACCAGGGACCTGAACTGTAATTACTACCCAACACTTCTCAAATACCACCCAACACTATTAAAAACACTCTGCCACTTTCAACTAATTACCAATCTCATTATTTTCATTTATCACATTAACCGCAGACAAAAATACAGTCAATAGGAAATTAAATAACTAACATGTGCTTACAGCTTAACTGTGCAGTTTTTATACATGGATTCTGTCTTTAAAATAATAAAATAATTCTCTCCCCAGACTTATCAATGCAACTTCAAAACCAAATACTTAGCATGAACTAGAGATTAAATGATTTTAGCATCATTTTTGGATGTCAGACCCTAATTAAAGCACAACTGTGAATTAGGATATTGTGGAGTTTCCACCTCCCCAGTTCCAATTCCCTTTCTGGTCTCCTCAAGGATTAGGTAAAGATTTGCCTAATGGTTCCCATGCTGTGGGGTATAGGGAGTAGGGTTGGGATTCTTCACCCGGTATAACTTCAATTATATCTCAAGTTTATATATGTGAGCATTGGCTCATTCTTAACTTCATAGCACCCAGGAAGAAGTTCACATTCAATGAAAACGTAATGTGGAAAGGTGCCAACACATTTTTCACCTTAAGGAACTAGGAATCAGCTACCATATTTAAATCAACAAACTAGGCAAGGATTGGGGATGAAGGCAGATTTTTGGAAGGCAATGTGCCAATACATACTTTTCAAAGTTTAATGTATGATTCCCTTGACCCAGGACTTTTCATTTCTAGAAGTTTATTCTGAAGAATACCTAGAAACTGCATAATAGATTGTCACGGTAACACTGTTTCTAATATTAAAAATCAGAAACAACCTAGAAGGCTATCACTATGATTTGCTAAATAAACATATATATATCCATATTATAAAATCTTAAATAAAACTTAAAAAAAGAATTCAAGGAGACCTACATGTTGTATCAACATAATCTTTTCATTCTAGAAGCATTTTTGTTTAAAAACCCCACTTTTGCATAACAATGTATTTTATATGTATTAAAAACGTTATATATACTACTTTTCAAATTTAAGAACATAATATCTCAAAAATAAATAAAATACTACACTTTTTTTTTTTTAATAAAATCTGTCAAGCTTATCTAAAACAAAAGTAACTGTGGAAAGGGCCTCGCTTCTTGAAGTATGATCCATGTCACCAACACAGTTTCAGGCCCCACCTCAGAGCTATTCAGACAAGATCCACAGATTTGAATTTATGTTAAAGTCTGAGAAGCACTGGTTTATAAAACTCACTTAACAGAGTCTGAACACCAGTTCAAGATCCACATTAAAAAACAAAACTATGAGTTGGGTGGCTTATCTTAATTTCTCTGAATCTTGTTTCGTTCTCACAAGACACATTATTCTGAAATTTTTACTGTATCAGCAGATGTGAAATTGTAAACTGCTCCACAATATAAGGAATTATTAGTTGTCCGTCTTTGCAACTAAATGCTAAGAAGGCAACAACTTGTTCAGAGTTGCTTAGAAAAAAGGATTGGAGGGATGAACGCCAAATAGTAGACAGTGGTTACCTCTGGAGAAAATAGTAGTTTAGGGGAAGGAGAGTAAAGAGAGACTTACATTTTGTTCTATATATTTTATGATCCATAAACTGTTTCTCACAAAGAGATCTATACTTGTATAGTGCTATTCAGATAGGTCTAAGAAGTGAAAGTCACTCAGTCGAGTCCAACTCTTTGTGACCCCTTGACTGTAGCCCTCCAGGTTCCTCTGTCCATGGATTTCTCCAGGCAAGAATGCTGGAGTGGGTTGCCATTTCCTTCTCCAGGGGATCTTCCCAACCCACGGATCTAACCCAGGTCTCCCGCATTGTAGGCAGACTCTTTATCGACTGAGCCACCAGGGAAGCCCAGGTCTAAGAAAGGAGGCAGGAATTAGGACCCCATCCCCCTCACTGAAGTAGCAGCGGGCTGGCCTCATTTTAAGATTTCCTCATGGCTGATCCCAGAGCCACAGGGAAGGTCAGTGGTGGCTGTAAGGAGGCACCCGAGGTAGTGGCCACCGCTGAGTAAGACCGGCCACCCGTCCTGGAAGTTGCAGAGGGGAGACCCCGAGTCATTGTAGTGACATTCCATCTCCAAGGGCTTGACTCCCCATGGGCGTGCACCACCAATGCCATCACTGCACCCCTTTCCCCTCCTCCTTTTGGAAGCTGCTGCAGGAAGGAACATTGTGGGGACAGAGCTGAGGCTGGCTTCCAGTGCTCCTGGTTGACTGCTCCCACCTATTTCCTTCCAGCACAAAATGTGCTAATCATGAAAACATTTCACAATGACTTGCTAGTTATAATTCCCCTCTTCCAACAAACCTAATGGAGATCAGAATTAATAACTTCATTGGAAAACGTGAATGAAATTTAGGCTCAGTTTTCAAACAAATACTTAGACCATTTTTCTTTGAATACTTCATTTTTCTTTTAATGCTCTAGGTTAGTCATTAGAGGACATTATCACACGGTTGACTGTAACATGAACTCCACTGAAAGTAGACTTGGGAAACTAACTTGCCCATGTGTATACAGCTACCAACACATTAAAAACAGGTTTCATTATAGCAAGAGTCACCAAAAACTTTAACCAAAGCCACAAAATGAACAGAGCAGATTATCTTCTTCCCCAGCCTAAACCCTTCAAAATTTCGATCATGAATCACATGAAATGCTCAGTGAGCTCACATCTCACAAGAATTAGGGGGGAATATTACATCCATTGGGGGAATTCTTAACAGGTTTGAAAACGACACCATCTTTTTTTACAATGACTATGTATCACTTTTATAACCAAAAGAAGGTAAAACTACTTTTAGCAAATGTTATTTTAATTCAACATTAAAAAAAAAAAATTCCCTACCTTATCCCCTTAATTAATCACACAGAAAATAAGGGAGCATGTTTCAATCTCATTTTACTTTATTAAAATGTCTGCGCTTCATTCAGCAAGTATAATACTATATATTAGACACAGGAACTGAAGTTAAGACAAAGCCTTGATCCTGAAGAGCTCTAGTGGAGGAAGAGACAGATGAAATAAAAAGTGATAAATGCTACCACAGATAACATGAATTAAGTATCATGGGAAAATAACATGTACAAGCCTCCACAATAACCATGCAAAGTAACCAGTACACATAATTTGAAAAGACACAAATCCTTAACTTAAAAGTAGATTATTTCTTTTAATGGTAGTAGTTAAACATCATGTAAATATTATTTAAGAAAACATCTACTCTGTGTGTGAATGGTGGTGTGAGAGTGTGCGTGAGGACTGCTGTTGTATACCGACACAGGTCCTTTCTGAAAAATGACTTACGTTATCAAGACTGTTGTACACCTGAGAAGTTACTGTATGGAGGAAATAACTAAGCCTTGTTCAGTTGCTAAGTCATGTCTGACTCTTCGTGACCCCATGAACTGCAGCACGCCAGACTTCCCTGTCCATCACTGTCTCCCCAAGTCTGCTCAAACTCATGTCCATTGAGTCGGCGATGCTGTCCAACCATCTCATCCTGTCATCCCCTTCTGCCCTCAATCTTTCCCAGGATCAGTCTTTTCCAATGAGTCACCTCTTCATATCAGGTGGCCAAAGTATTGGATTTTCAGCTTCAGCATCAGTCCTTCCAATGATTATTCAGGGTTGATTTCCTTTAGGATTGACTGGTTTGATCTTCATGCTGCCCAAGACTCTTCAGACTCTTTTCCAACACCACAGTTCAAAAAAGCATCAATTATTTGGCGCTCAGCCTTCCTTATGGTCCAACTCTCACATCCATACTTTGACTATTGGAAAAACTGCAGCTTTGACTATATGGACATTTGTCGGCAAAGTGATGTCTCTGCTTTTTAACAGGCTGTCTAGTTTTGTCGTAGCTTTCCTTCCAAGGAACAAGCCCTAGCTAAGCCTTAGGAGGTGGATAATCCTGGATTCTAAGTCAAGCTCCCTATTAACTAAGCAACGTAACTTCTTCGAAGCTAAGTACCCAAAAAAGAGGAATGATACTGCCAAAGAACTAGTGAAAGAAATTAATGTAATTAATAATGATTACCACTTGCATACCTCTTCCTTTGTTTTCCTTTGGGGGCACACAAAGCAATTTCATTTAACAAATATTTACAAATGCACCTACTATTGTGTAAGACCTCGTGATTAAAGACTGCAGAAGATAAAGAGATTACAGCTGTTGTCCTCGAGATATTTACATCTTGAGAGGTTAGGATAGAGAAGAAATATGTGCTTTTTTTTTTTTTTTTGGTAATCTTTCAGCCAAACAGCGTCCCATGTGGGATCTTAGTTCCCCAACCAGGGATTGAACTCATGCCCCCTGCACTAGTAGTGCAGTCTTAACCACTGGACCACCAGCGAAGTCCCTGCACCTGATGTTTAAACTCAAGAGATCCCGTATCGCGCTGAACATCCTTAGTCACGTATCACTATAATGGAATCTCCTGGAATGCAAGAATTTACACGTAGTGCTATCCTTGGGATTTAGTGAGCATGCAAACATAGGGGAGAGGTAAAAAGGAAGGGAGAAAGCAATCCAATGAAACATACTGATTCATAAATTCTGTTAAGCGCATCTTACTTCCAAAATACAAGAAGTTACTTAAGGTGCTGTTTTTACGGCAAGCAGGAAAAGGTAAGTAGTAGGATTATCTTTTTAAAAAGCTTTTTTAAACCCATGATTTAAAGGAAAGCACTTTTCCAATAAATTATATTCCATTAAATAAATCAATACCTCAAGGTTTTACTAACGTAAGCTAATTTAAAATAAAAACATAGCAGGGACCTAAAATACTGCCGGCATGATGCTCTACTTTAGAGATCGACAAACTAAAACGTGATGGATTTTTCTGTACACCTGCAAGATAAGAATGGTTTTTACATTTTGAAAGAGTTGTAAAAACAACAGCAGCCAAGAATATAGAACTGCATAGGTGGCCAGCAAGCCTAAAGTATTTACTATCTGCTCTGTGACAGAAAGTTTGTCAACTCCCACTCTACCTCACAATGGAATTCTGAGTCTCTCACTCAGTTAAATACTTGATACTTCCATAGTTATATTTAAAGCAATTATATGATTGCTTTCTCTACCCCCTACCCAGCTGTCTATTTCCTCACTAGCCACTTTCTTCACATACAAGTATCTTCACAAATATCTATTACAATATACTGGGATGGCAAGAAAAAAAGGAAAAAAACTATAGAGACTGAACAACATCTTCTGTTTAGTAACAAGCATCCTAGCACAAGCATTTTTCCAACAATGAGTTTAAGTTTTGAAATGGAATAGTAAATTGGGCCTACACTGACCAGAACCCATGATTTAGGCCAACATCTCCATCCATGTATATATCAAATACAGAGGAGAGGAGACAGTTCCCAGTACTAAATCAATAAGCTGATTAATAACAGGCTGGAATAATATTCACCTAGCTTTAATGACAAGGTTAAAACAGGTAAGAGATGGTGACTTAGAGCTAAATTCAAATAACCGCGTGGGACATTTGTGGATTTAACACTAAGTTCTTCATCTCTTGTATTATAGGACATGAAGTCAAGAAGGGTTAGTGATACATTAGGACTATCAACAATAAAGTGAAAAAAGAGAACATTTATGCTTAAAACATCAAGAGTAAAAGAGCACACTCTAACAACACTACAGGAGTATTCAGAAAATCTGGAAAGCAGAACAAATCTACCGGATTAACACATCAGAAAGAAGAACGGAAGCTTTCATTTCAGCACAACCAGTAACATGTGATACAGGACACAGAATACTAAAAATCATCTTTCAAAACAATCAACACAGGAATAAAACCACCGCTCTTCCTACACTAGAATGGAAAAGGTAGAAGCCTACTTTCCTTCAACTATCAAAATCTGAAAAGCCTTTGACTCAAAACTGAGAGGTCTTTATTCTTCCCAAATAATTAAACATTTTTCAGAAGAAATCATACTACATACTCTTTAAAAAGATGGAGTTAAGGCTTAAGGGGTGGGGGGAATCATTTTAAGGACTACTTTACAGAAACTCTAGAATTTGACAAAAAGTTTTATTTTTAAGGAAAGGTCTCTAATCAATACAATCTTGATACATTGCAGGTTGATACAAGTGTGTCAAATAAGAAACTAATTAGAAATGCAAATTAAAGGAGAAACTTTAGTATCAGTGCACTTAAAATACCCTTAACTGCCTATCTTTCTGTAATGGTTTTACTGCAATTTCTAAGAATGAAATTAGCATTATAACAGTAATTACAATACCAATTACTTAACATGAGAAAAACCAGCCCTGAAAAAGTAGCTTCTGAAGCCGCTGGTATGCACTACAGGAGCGCTAATTCACACACAGGACTTATTAAGTATTTCCACAGCACATTTATATCTGCCAAGTGCTTCATAATCACTTTTATTGGCTGTTTCTAGTCTAAAGCAATCCATGAAAAACTTTACAGAAGAGGAACCTAGGCTCAGAGAGGAACCAAAGAAAACCAATTTTACTGTGGAGGAAATAACACCATTCTCTTACAATATACGCCTGATCCTTCTAACCATCTTTCATCTGCAGAACGAATTTTGCAAAAACCAGTTACTGATAAATGTTGAAAAACAGCAAGGAAAAACTGAATGCTCTGGAACAAACCGTTACACTTGGGACTAACTACTATCTTTCATTATACAGACATACTATAAGGAAGTAAAATTCAGTCAAATGCCAAGCTTAAAGTGAAGTTATTTTTCACACTTGCTGAAAAAAAAAAAGTAATCAAAGCAGCTCATCTAACAATTTTAAAGTCAGGTTCTGTAATAAGGAGTCAGGGTCTATTACCAAAAAAAGTAGAACCCAACAAAAAGCAGTGTGTGTGTGAGGAGGAAGTTCTGGAAGGAGTCAGAATCGGCTGCTTAACCCACTCGGTCAACGTATCTCTCCGAAGATAAAGGTTATAACCAGAACTTGTGGTTGAATCAGTGCATATCTCAGCACCAGCAATGGATCCCATCCAATGTTTTGGAAGAGAAAAACTTGAGCCAGCGCTAGATGTGGAGGAAAGTTCCTTCCTCCGTCCATTTAAACATTCCCCATTTCTTTTATCTCTGTCACATCTTAATGAGAAGAAGGGGGGAAAAAACACAATTCTACGCTCACCCAGAGCAGTCTGCCCGCGGAGCTGTCAGGACCCCAGGTCTCTCCATGAGAGCCCGTAAAACCCAATTCCCTAATTAGAGCCCGGCCAGCTCAGTCCCAGCCGGTAAACCAAGCGCTCTTCCTCACCCCCGCGCCTCCTATCTCCCGGGGCCAATTCCGTGACCCACATCCCTACATCCTGCGCAGAGCCCCAAACTCTGCAGCCCCACCAGACTTCCGCCCCGGTGGCTCCCCGGTCAGCCTCCCCCAGCCCCCGCCCCATCTTTGTCTCGCAACCCCGAGCGCACCACCGCGACGTTCCCCGCCCCGCCGCCAACCGCAGCCCTTCCCCTCCGCCGACCCCGTCCTCCGCCGCCTCCCTGCCCCCACACGCCAGCCCCCGGCCCCGGCAGCCCGGCCGCCCGCGCCCCCGGCGCCCCACGGGCCTCCCGCCCCTCCCGCAGCCCCTGCGCCCGCGGGCCCTCCGCAGGCCCCGCACCTTGTCCATGAGCTTCCAGCACTTCTCCACCATCTTCTTGTCCACGGCGCCCGGCGGGTGGGGGCTGAGGTGGTGGTGGTGGTGGTGGTGCGGCTGGAAGGCGTCCTTCATGAGCCCGATCAGGCCGCCGGAGCCCCCGGAGCCGCCGCCGCCGCCCCCGGCCCCAGAGCTCTTCTTCACGTTGCCGGCCATGGCCCGGGAGAGCGTCAGGGCGCCGCCGCGGCCGCCGGCCCCGCTCGGCTGCGAGTGAGGGAAGGAGGCGCGGAGGAGGGGCCTCTCCCGGCCGCCGCCGCCGCCGGCCGTCCGGCGGAGGGAGGGGCGGCCGCGCGGAGGGGAGTGGGCGGCGCCGGGCGCGCGCGTCCGCGCAGGCGCGCCCCCTCGCAGAGCGCGCGCCCGGGGGCAGCGCGCGGGCCGCGGAGACGCGAGCGGCCGCGTCTGGGCTGAGCAGCGGCCTCCCCTGCGCCTCCCCGTCCCCGAGTCACCGCTCCCGGAAAGCCGCCGCCAAGTTTCCGCGCCACCGCCCCCGGGGGCGGGCCCGGGCCGAACCGTCCCCCTTCGCCCCCTGCTGGAAGAGTGCGGGAAGCGGCGGGGCGGGGCTAACGTGGAGTCTGCGCACTAGGCCGAAGCCGGGCCCTCCATGTTGCCTCTGGGTTGTGGCTTGTCAGCCCTGGAGGAGGTCGTTGGGCTGCTTAAGTTAAGACGGGTAGAGCCAGGAAGTTCCACTGGTTAATCAAACGAGAACAAAGGCCTCGACCAGTTCTCCCACAAGGTGATTGCAACCTCTTCTGAGTTACTGATTCTCAGAGGTTCTTTTCAGAGGGTTACCCACATGAGCCTCTATTTTAATAGAAGAAATTGATGCCTAAGTTGTCAGTCAACCTTCAGTTTCATGACTATTTCAGTCTTGTGGTGAGGGGTCGTTTGAATTCATTTTTATTTTTATTTCTATTTTTAATTGAAGTCTGTTTGATTTACAAGGTTGTGTTCATTTCAAGTGTACAGCAAAGTGATTCAGTTGTTTATGTACCTATTAATATATTGTACCTATTAATATATTTCAGAATCTTTTCACTTGTAGGTTATTACAAAATATTAAGTATAGTTCCCTGTGATACAGAGTAGGTCTTTGTTGGTTATCTATTTTATATGGAATGTCTTCTTAAAAGGGAGTCTACTGCACTATTTTACTTATAATGATTCTTGGAAAGGATATTAGAAGAAAGGAGATTTGGGAATTTTATGAAAGTCAAATTTAGAATGACATCTGAGTTTATATTTCCTTTTCTAAACTTCTGGCTTTGTAAAAGCTCCTTCTACATTATGAAAAGAGTGTGTGTGTTGGAGGGGGGGATTACTCGACTCAGTAATTAAGTTGTGTGACTCTTTGTGGCCCCATGGAATGTAGCCCATCAGGCTCCTCTGCCCATGGATTTTCCAGGCAAGAATACTGGAGTGGGTTGCCATACCCTCCTCCAGGTGGATCTTCCACATCCAGGGATCAAACCCACATCTCCTGCATTGGCAGGCAGATTCTTTACCACTAGTACCACCTGGGAAGCCTTAAGAGAACAGGTGCATGCATGCTAAGTCTCTTCCCCTGATGCCCTCCTCCAGAGGATCTTCCCAACCGAGGGACTGAACCCACATCTCTTATGTCTCCTGCATTGGCAGATGGGTTCTTTACCACCGGCACCACCTGGGAATCCCCAATTGTTAAAAAAGAAAAGAAAAATTAAGTGCCATGGAAAGAATCTCAATGTTGTCTTTACCCCACACCTGACAAATTAGGAAATTGAACTTGATTTGCTTCTCCTACCAGTCCATTCTAAAGGAGATCAATCCTGGATGTTCATTGGAGGTACTGATGCTAAAGCTGAAACTGCAATACTTTGGCCACCTCATGCGACAAGTTGACTCACTGGAAAAGACTCTGATGCTGGGAAAGGTTGGGGGCGGGAGGAGAAGGGGACGACGGAGAATGAGATGGCTGGATGGCATCACCGACTCTGTGGACATGGGTTTGAGTGTACTCCGGGAGTTGGTGATGGACAGGGCGGCCTGGCGTGCTGTGATTCATGAGGTCGCGGAGAGTCAGACACGACTGAGCGACTGAACTGAACTGAACTGAACATTGTGAAAGAAAAAGGGAAGTTTTTCCCCCACTCCCTAGTGCTTTAAACTCCTAGTTAAGTCAGGACCAAGGACAGGAATGGGAATGCTGCAGATCATTGCATCCTGATTACACCTCAGAAAGGCTGGCGCCATCAGGCCATGAGTTCTTCTTCCAGGCCCTTTAACCTACTGAAAACAAAACGCCTCCCCCTCTTTTTGCCTTAAGATTCCCCTGCTTAGCACCTTGTTCTGCAGGTGGGTAGGCACCGCCAGTATCAGGCCCTGACCACAGAAACCTTGAGCTTGAGCCCTAGCCTGAGGAGGCCATACCCCTCCCAGGAACAGCGATGCAGTGCCCAGTCACTTCCACTTTTCTAGTCTCAAAGTTCCCTTGGAAGAACTGCAAAAACAGAACTTCCCTCCTGAAGAAGGAAGTGCCCTGCCCTAATGTGCTAATTCTGAGCCTCAGCTTTGGGAGTTTGCAGGCCCTGGTGTGTCAATAAGTACTCAGTTCCGCCTTAGATTCCCCCCCTGGCTCTTCTGCAAAGCTCTTGACTGATTAGGGAATTAAGCTTATCAAATGATACTAGAAGAGAGGGGTGAAAAAAATCTCTGAACTCAAAAAGACTCTTCAGCCAGACATTCTTGTTTGTAACTCAGTGGCCTGTATCTACAATTGATTGTGGAGTCAGAATTATCATTTCCTATCAGTAGAATTTCCATTAAGCAGTACTTACCTGGAAAGAGTTAGAATGGCTCAAGAAAAAAATACAGGCAAAGCTCTTAGATAACTGTCAAAACTTCCCACCCCTGATGTGTCCACCCTTAGTTGCAGGCCCTCTTTTCCTCCCACTGCGTCTATAGAAACCTTTTCCTTACTGATTTCCCTGCCACTTTCAGTCCATTTTGTCACCAGACCAGTGTTCCTAAAGTATACTTCTGACAACATAATACAAAAAACTTTCAGCACTCTCCATTGCCTCCTTAATGAAGTTAATAGTCATGATCTAACTCCAAACTACCTTGCAGTTTTATACTATTCCAGTACATATATTCTATGCTGGGTGACTCACCAAGTCTCGAAATACCACAATTCTTTTTTCATCACCGTTATTCAGAGCATTCCGTCTGCCTAAAGAGTGCAATGAAGTCCAATCCGTTTTTTATACTCAAATGTTGTCCTCCTTATCAGACACTCCAGCTAGAAATAATCCTTCTCTCTTCTAAACTTCCATAACCATCTATTTCTCACCTACCACACATTAATTTGAGGGGTTCTCCAGTGGCTTAGCAGTAAAGAATCCATTTTCGATGCAGGAGACTCAGGTTTGATCCCTGGGTCGGGAAGATCCCCTGGAGGAGGAATTCGCAACCCACTCCAGTATTCTTGCTGGGAAAATCCCATAGACAGAGGAGCTTGGCTGGCTATAGTCCAAGGGGTCACAGAGTCAAGACACGACTGAACACACATGCAGGCATTAACTCATGCTATACTGTCCTATCAGCTTTGGTCTTCCACAGTACCCAGCACACTGTAGACATGCAAGGGGACATTTTTCCCCTCATAGTCAAATCCTAGATTTAATACAGTCCAGTCACTCAGTCATGTCCGACTCTTTGTGACCCCATGGACTGCTGCACACCAGGCCTCCCTGTCCATCACCAACTCCCGGAGCATACTCAAACTCATGTCCATCAAGTCAGTGATGCCATCCAACCATCTCATCCTCTGTCATCCCCTTCTCCTCCTGCCTTCAGTCTTTCCCAGCATCAGCGCCTTTTCCAGTGAGTCAGTTCTTCATATCATTTGGCCAAAGTATTGGAATTTCAACTGCAGCATCAGTCCTTCCAATGAATATTCAGGACTGAGTTCCTTTTGGATAGACTGGTTGGATCTCCTTGCAGTCCAAGAGACTCTCAAGAGTCTTCTCCTACACCACAGTTCAAAAGCATCAGTTCTTTGGTGCTCAGCTTTCTTCACAGTCCAAATCTCACATCCATACATGACCACTGGAAAAACCATAGCTTTGACTAGACAGACCTTTGTTGGCAAAGTAATGTCTCTGCTTTTTAATATGCTGTCTAGGTTGGTCATAGCTTTTCTTCCAAGGAGCAAGCATCTTTTAATTTCATGGCTGCAGTTACCATCTTCAGTGATTTTGGAGCCCAAAAAGATAAAGTCTATCACTCTTTCCATTGTTTCCCCATCTCTTTGCCATGAACTGATGGGACTGGATGCCATGATCTTAGTTTTCTGAATGTTGAATTTTAAGCCAACTTTTTCACTCTCCACTTTCACTTTCATCAAGAGGCTCTAGTTCTTCTTCACTTTCTGCCCTAAGGGTGGGATCATCTGCATATCTGAGATTATTGATATTTCTCCTGGCAGTCTTGATTTCAGCTTGTGCTTCATTGAGCCCAACGTTCCTCATGATGTACTCTGCATATAAGTTAAATAAGCTGGGTGACAATATACAACCTTGATGTACTCCTTTCCCAATTTGGAACCAGTCTGTTGTTCCATGTCCAGTTCTAACTGTTGCTTCTTGACCTGCATACAGATTTCTCAGGTTGAGAAATTAACCCTTGGAGTTGCATATGAGCTTGTGGCTCATTTGCACCATCTCTGGCTTGATTTAAGGCTTCCAATTTGTATTATGTTCAGTATGGTCTGTATATTATAGAATGGGATGGTGTAATTTGCACTTTGTTCCTGCTGCAGCAAGGCATATTTCTTTTAATGCATGATGACCTATGTCTCACATCTGCATAAAGTAGAGGGTGACCTCTCTGTGTCCCTTTAAAACCCCAAGATGGGATCCTATTTAAAGGAAGGCAGAATTCTGCTGAGATGATCTTTCCTCTTTTCACTTCTGAACTGAGGTTAATGAAAAAAAAAAAAAAAGAACAAAAGATTGACCTTTCTTACCCAATTTTCATTTGGCTTGTTTTCAAAATGTACTAGAGATTGAATCGTGGCGCACAATGTCATTCTGATTCCTGGATGATTCTAGAGCTGGCTCAGTTTGTATCGCATCATGTGATCCGTGGCACTCTTATTCCATTTCACCTTCACCCCAAACCACATCCTCATTCTGCACCTGAAAGTCAGTTACTGAACGTATTTTGAAAAGTAAATGCTCTTCTGAGACACGATATGTTGTTTATTCTCTGTGATCTCTTCCTCAATATGTGACTCCCTGCATCAGCCTAGCAGAGACACTAAGCATTCTATGGAAAAGTCCCCAGCACAGAATTCTGGATGAGGGGAAAGACAGGACAGAGACCTCTACTGCTTTCCTACGCAGGAAGAGAGGGTTGTCGGTGGGGTGGGGTGGTGGGAGGAGGGCAGGAGTAAACGAAAACATGCATCAAGGTTAGAAGAAAAGTCTTCTGATATGGGAGGTGTGGGCAAGATTTTCTGACACTGAAGAACAGTACGCATCACGAAGAACAAGGCTGGCTCTTCCCTTTACTCTGTAAAATGTCCCTGGGGTCAGAGAGGTATCCTGCAGCTGTGAAGGTAACAAATAAATATCCTCAGGCTCTGCCTGAATCTGCTACTACCTAGAAGAAGGATTTTCCCACCCTACCCCCGACCACCTGCCCAAGATCTCATGGCTGTTTCTTCAGATCTGTTCCTAATAACAGGTAATTGACCAAAACTGTTGAGGAAGACAGAAAAATATCTAAAGGAAGAGTCTGCAGTTCCCTAAATCCACAAGGGGGAAAGCCCTGAAGTTTCTGCTGTTTTCATTTTAGCCACTTTGGTGTTCACAAATCTGGGTGGCAGACAGACAATAAGGCTCCCAATAGCAAAAGGCTGGAGAGAGGGGTTTCGGGGAGGGAAAAGCTGACCAGGGCAAGCCACTCAGCATTCTCCCTTCCCCAGATTTATTTTTCCAACTATTCGTGACTCCAGCAAGATGCTAGGCAGCATCCCTAAGTGAGGGGCACCCCCAACATTGTTCCATAATTTAAATAGAAAAATGCAGGAGACTCAGTAGAAGGTCAAGAAAATCCACTAGAGGGAGCCCAAATCAACTCAATGCCACAGGGAACCAAGCTGGTTATTCTCTCAACACCTGTTTGAAAGTCAACGAGACCGGAATGGGGGAAGGGGAAATATATTCAGTTCAGTTCAGTTCAGTCGAGTCACCATAAAAGAAGATAGTCCTGTAAATACCTGGTGAAAATCCAAGCCTCTCAAGATTTACAAAATCAAAGATTTATTTTTTGGCCGTACCCTGTGGCTTGCTGGATCTTAGTTTCCAAACCAGGGATCAAACTCATGCCTCTTGCAGTGGAAGCACAGAGTTCTAACCACTGGATTGCCAGGGAATTTCCCAAAATCAAAGATTTAAAGATTTAGGAAACCAAGGCTGAGCAAGGAAAATGACTTACCCAAATTTACATATCTGGAGAAGGGTAAGGATGAGAAGTCAAAAGCTCCTGTCTCTAACCAGTACCCTTTCTTCTTGATTTGCATCTATGTCAGCATAGAAGGGCAGGGCAACCACTCCAGTATTCTTGCCTGGAGAATCCAATGGACAGAGGAGCTTGGAGGGCTACAGTCCATGGGGTCACAAGAGTCGAACACGACTGAAGCGACTTAGCACAGCACCTTGAGGTCCTAGGTCCAACTCTCCTCTGTGTCTCATTTATCTGAAATAGGAGACTCTCTCAACTACCGTCTTCTGAATTTCTTTCCCTCATTCACCACAGAATACCTGAAAGGGATCTTCAATTTTAAGCCTATTTAATAATGTCATTTTGTTGATGAGACTTTGGGAAGTGTAAATCACCCCAAATGGCTACTGCCAGTTCTTTTCCTCTGGATCAGCACAATAGCATTATTTTGGATGTGTAAATCTATAATTTGTAAGTGTCCAAATTGCAGGCAGTGCTACATAGAAGTGCATCATAGTTTATCAGTTCCAAAGCCCTTTCTCCTCAAACTACACTTAGGATCTGGGGACAAGAAGAGTATTGGCCCTCTGAGATCTTGGTATTTTAAGTGTTGTATTTAGCCCCTTCTACCAGACACAATTGAAGCGACCAGTCCGTGGGGTCGCTAAGGGTTGGACACGACTGAGCGACTTCACTTTCACTTTTCACTTTCACACATTGGAGAAGGAAATGGCAACCCACTCCAGGGTTCTTGCCTGGAGAATCCCAGGGACAGGGGAGCCTGGTGGGCTTCCATCTATGGGGTCACACAGAGTCAGACACGACTGAAGTGACTTAGCAGCAGCAGCAAACAAACATGCACGTACCTTCCTATCAACTCCATGTTTCCCAGTTGTCTAGACAACGTGCAGCCTCCAGAAGCCCAACCTTCCAGTTCTCAGTCCCACCCCCAAATGAAATTTGCCACTCTGGATTGGGTCCCAGATCACGATCACCTCCTCCGGCTCCCAGTTGGTTGGGCCTTTTCTCTGCCCCTCCTGGAGAGTGGGTCACACCACAGGGAGACACAACAGCGACGCCTGAGGGTCTTGGAGGAAGGAAGAGGCAGGGTAAGGATGGTGGGAAGAGAGACGGGGCCAGGTACTGAGCTTTATTTTCTCTGAAAGAGGGTTGAGAGGCATGACTTCTGTACTTAGATCCTGACTGGTAGAGAGAAACAGGTCCATCCTTCCCACTGGCCCCAGCCTTGCCTAAGTTTCCAAGGAAACCAAGAACTGAAGCTTCTGGAAAGTGTCAGAGACAGACTTGGAGACGGAGACGAGAGCATTAATTCTCCTGGGACTGCTGGTGCAGTCTAGGGAGTCAGGAGAGCGTGTCCATGTCCAGACCTAAATATGAGTCCCCTCCCTCCCTCCAGGACAGGAAGGAGATGCCACCTAAGACCAAAGCAAAAGGGACAAAAGCTGGGGCCCAGAAGAAGAAAAGAAATGCAGGTGCTGGTGAGTCAGCCTGGGTGGAGGTGGGTGCCTCCCTGCCTCTCCTTGTTCTGGGTCAGAGACCTCCAGAGAGAATTCAGCCCTCTGTGTGACGAGATTGGGCTGTCTTGGCCTTCCCCCTTTATATCCACATCCAGGTTCCATGGAGCTGGGAACATGGGAAAATCAGCACCCATGAATCCCTTCTGGCTCTGTGCCTTCCTTGTGTATTCATTACACATCTTTCAAGTACCTACTATGAGCTGGGCAGTGAACTCACTAGACTTTGCCATCAGAGGTCCCTCATTTAATGTGCCTCATATCTCCCACCAAAAAAAGAGAAGTCCAAGGTACGGGAGGAGGATGGAAGCGGAGTAGGGAAGGCTGAGATCCTGACAAGCTGAGGGTCTGCCGTCTTGCCAGGGCAGATATGGAGGCTGAATCCATGCGCAGGCTGGCACTGCTGGAAAAGGAGGTGCTCCAAGACCGCTTGGGTAAGAAGGCGAAAGTTCTGGGGGCAACAGAGACAGTGGGCATTTGTGTATCCCTGGGAGCTTAAAGTTTTGGAGCCATGGTGGAGGGCTGAGCTGATCTCTAACCATCCCTTAATGGGAAAAGATTGTCCAGAGCTGGGGTCGTGAGGTCAGGGTGGGCAATGAGGGTTGATGAAGAAGGCTAATTTTTATAGCTGGAACACAGAGGGCGTTTTTCCCTCTTAGTAACAGTCTATAGGATCTAAGGCGGGGAAGGGAAACACACAGAATGACAACAAGAGACTGGCAGCCTGCCACCAGTTTTCTGTAGGTGGACAGAGTCCATCAAGGTCATGGGGGCTGATTCAGTGGAGTCCCCAGCCAGTGCAGAGGGCTGCTCTGGCCTGTTCACAGCTCTGCAGAGGGATGAAGCCCGCCGAGCCAAGGCTTCTGAAGACCAGCTGAAGCAGAGGATCAAAGACTTGGAGGCTGAACTGGAGGGGGCCCGGTGCGAAGGGAAGGCCATATATGCAGGTGTGAGGTTGATCGAGCAGGTGGGCGGGAGACAGGGACCCAGAAGAGGACAACTGGGAGGGCCCGAGGATGCTGGAAAGGGAGACAAGGAGGACTGCAAACCGCCATACCTAGCCTCAACCCTCCCAGCACACACAGGCATCCTGAAGGAACCAAAGGAAGATCTTCTGTGGTCTTGGGCAGGAACCTTCCATGACGTGCAGTGCTATGTGCTTGATGTCACGTGGGTTATGAAACACAGCCCTAGCCTTTATCTCCCTCCTCCCGTGGGAGTGGGTGGGAAGGAGGGCCTGAATTCCCATCCTGAGCTGGCACAGCAGGTGGGCATCTTGTTTCTAAGCTCTGTCCCCACCTTCTCAGATCACCACAAGAAGAACCCAGAAGACCATTTTTTTTTAAGATTTTTTTTTTAATGTGGACCATTTTTAAAGTCTTTATTGGGCTTGTTACAATATTGCTTCTGTTTTGGTTTTTTTGGCCCTGAGGAATGTGGGATCTTAGCTTCCAGATCAGGGGTGAAAACTGCATCCCCTGCATTGGCAGGTGAAGTCTTAACCACTGGACTGCCAGGGAAGGCCCCCAAAAGACTGTTATGCACCTGTCCACTGGACCAAGCAGAGCCCTCCCCACCCACAACTCCCGGTCCTTTCTCCACTGCTCTCTCCCCACCTGGGTCCCTGGCCACCCACTGCTCTGCCAGAGATGAGTCGTCAGTGCCAGAACCTTCAGGAGGCGATGCAGAGTCGCAGCAGGCAGCTGGAGGAAGAAATGAAGGGCCTGCGCCAGCAGTTAGGTAGGCTTCCCAGGTGGCCCTAGTGGTAAAGAACCCGCCTGCCAGTGCAGGAGACTTAAAAGATGTGAGTTCCATCCCTGGGTTGGGAAGACCCCCTGGAGGAGGGCAGGGCAGCTCACTCCACAGTCTTGCCTGGAAAATCCCATGGGCAGAGGAGCCTGGATGGCCCCATTCCATGGGGTCACAAAGAGTCGAACACTAAATGATTTAGCACGCACACACAGCACACCCTACCCTCACAGCGCTTTCTCTCAGAGGATCTCTGATGTAGTCCAGCCTGAAGGGGTGGAGTGAGGATGGTCTTTCTTTAGAAAACTGCAATGTAAGCTCTCATACTGTCTTCCCCACTGACTCTTCTACCACTTGCAACAGAATGTTCACGATGGCAAAAAATACCCAATCTTAAACTTTAAGTTATAAGTGAAGAAGACCTAACTTTCTCACTGCATCTCCCTCTCTCAAGGGTCTCTCTAAAGACAGTTCTTACTCCCTACCGCCGCCATGTCTCTCATGAGCAAAACACATTCTCTCTTAGTTTGGCTAATTTTTAGAATGAAAGCAAGTTTGAATGTAACTGTTTGAATTACTTCCCTCTGTATCTTCAAGACCTAACGTGTGGTAGGTCGTAAATAACTATTTGCTCATAAATAAATGAGCTTCTAAATAAGCAACAAAGCAAAACAAAACAGGGAGCTTTTGCTTTCTTGCATCTTGGTAACAGGACAAAGTTGAAAAATTTTAGCATGGCACAGATTTTCCACAATTTTGGCCTCAAAGTTTTATTACCCTAAAATAGCTTTAGTTTAGCTTTAGATATCCAAAAGTTGCTTATCTTCCCACACAGACCCTGAGTTCCTTTCCTAATCTTTGCCTTATCTCAAATGCAAACAGCATTTTTAAGCACCTCCTACATACTAGGTGCTTTCCCACACATTATCACATTTTTTAATGTATTTTTATTTATTTGTTTGTTTGTCTGCCCTGGGTCTTAGTTGGGAGCATGTGGGATCTTTAGTTGGGGCATGTGAACTCTTAGTTGCAGCGTGTGAGATCTAGTTCCCCAACTAGGGATCAAACCTGAGCCCCCTGCACTGGGAGCGCAGAGTCTTAGCCACTGGCACCGGGAATGTCCTCATATTACCACATTTAACTCTCAGAGCACACCTGTGAAGTATGTGTCATTTTCTCTATAAAAATGAAGAAACTGAGTCTTAGAGACGTGTCAGATGTTACACAGCAGTGAATGGCAACCTGATTTGGGAGCCAAATCTCTTGTCCCAAGCACCCCCTCTCTTACCTTAATGGTAGTTGTCCGCTCTTTATAGGAACTAGGGGAAGTTGACGGCTCTGGGGGAGTCTGGGACAGTCCCGCTCATGTTGTCCTCTTTGGGTGGGAGACTCTGTTCAGAGGCAGAGTGTCACCATCCTGTCTTCTTTCATCCTCCCCCGGCACCATCTCCCCCAGAATTGTGCCAGAGGGAGGCTGAGGCTGCCCAGAGGGAGGCCAAGCAGGCCCTTGGAGAGCGGGACCAGACTCTGGCTCAGCTTCGGGCCCACGTGGCAGACATGGAGGCCAAGTATGAGGAAATCTTACATGTAAGCCCTGCTCTCTGAAGACCAGCCATCCCAGTACCCAGCCCTCCCCCATCCCCACAGATCCCGGTGAGTATGACAATGACAGACCAGGGAGAAGGGAAAGAAGCATCTCCACAGGGGACTCTGCTCTGTCTTAAGGGGATACAACCATGCCTACCCACTAAGAATAAGAGCTTGAAGAAAACACTGGCTAGGAAAGCTGTAGACCAGGCTGGGGGCATCCCTTACCCCACCCTTTCCCTTCCTGAGACTGAAGCTTGGTGTCTGCAGGATAGCCTGGACCGGCTCCTGGCCAAGCTGAGAGTTGTGAAGCCTCAGTGGGACGGGGCTGTGCTGAGACTCCACGCCAGGCTCAAGGAGGATCTCCGTCAGTTTGGACTCAACCCCCTGGATCTTTGAGGCTGAGAGTCTCTAGTCTCTGGGGCCCTCTGAGGCCGCAGCAATAAAGCTGTCTTGCTGTAGACCTCAGCAGGACTGTGAGCTGTGTTTTTTTGGCAGAGAGGAGTGCCTCTCATGGGAATATCTCAGTTCTGGACTGATCCATTACCCTGAAGATGGAATAAGAAGAGAGAAATTTGAAAAGGTCTCAACTTCTCTCCTAGAGAGTCTGGGTCCCACCGCTTGAGCCTGGAGCCCTTTGGTCACCCTATCCCCACCAGCAGCAACAAAGGCAGCCAGATTTGTGGATAAAGGCCATTTCTATAAAGCACCAACAGTGACTAGGCACCAGCCCCCACAATCCTCAGGTGCCCACAGAGGGAAGGTGCAGCTAGGCTCCAGATTCTTGTAATATACCCAACATCCTGGAGTCATGCTTAGGGCAAGTTCCAGATGGCTTCAATCCTAGCCAGCCCCACAGCCCACCTGAAAAGGGAATACTCTGCTTCTCCTTTATTTTACTACAGCGTTCTCAGTTCTACTTCATTTCTGGTTAAATATGGAAGGGGGAGATTTTGAAAAGAATTCCCAGCATTGCCTTGTATTGAATTTATAATGTCATTTTAAAAGTTTAATTAATTTTGTATAAAGGAGAATAACCAAATATATTCTGTTTTGCCATCTCTTGGGAATAACAGAATATATTCACCATAATAGAAATAGCAGAAACAGTTCATTTTCACCCTCTGTAGAGTCTTCCTTTCAGTAATTTGTGTTTCATCCTTACAGACTGACCTTTCATGTGGAACAGGTTGAGGTTTAGGTGGAAATGAGCATCAGGATTCTACTCACTACGCACAATTGTTTCCACTATGGACAACTGTGTATCTTTTAGCTATGGTGCTTAAAAGGCTTCCTCGGTAGCTTAGTAAAGAATTCACCTGCAATGCAGGAGACCTTAGTTCAATCCCTGGATTAAGAAGATGCCCTGGAGAAGGAAATGGCAACCCACTCCAGTATTCTTGCCTGGAAAATCCCATGGACAGAGAGGAGACTGGCAGGTTACAGTCCATGGAGTCACAAAAGAGTTGGACGCAATGGAGCAGCTAAACCACCGCACCACCGTTGTGCTTAAACTTCCGCCAAGAGAAATAAATATAACACATTTTAAAAGGGGAGAGGGGGAGGTTTCCCACAACAAGTAATTCTCTGTAGACATAATTTAACTTTTGTGTTACAATTTAACTCAACTGTGGCACTGTCTACCCGACCATAGCATCAGATCCCAGGGTTAAGGGCTCAGTCCCACAAGACTGCCCTCAACCTCAAACACCAGTCTTAAGTCCAGGCTGTCACTTGTGCTTTTCACTAACTGGCTATCAATCAGTGATAGCCACAGCCCCCTCCCTGGGTTCAATCGTTTGCTAGAGTGATTGAATTCAGGGAAATGGTTTACTTACTAGATCACCATTTTATTACAAAGGACACAACTCAAGAACAGCCAGATGCACGAGATACACAGGGTGGGGTATGAGCAGGGAAGCTCCACACCCTCTCCAGGTGTGCCAACCCCTGCACCTCCACTTGTTCATCAGCAAAGAAAGCTCCCTGAACCTGTGCTTCTGGGTTCCTATGGAGACTTCATTATGTAGGCATCATTAATCAATCCATTGATCACTGGTGATTAATTCAACCTCCAGCCCCTCTCCCCTCCCAGGAGACTGAGGGTGGGGGTGGCAGTGAAAGTTCCAGCCTGCTAATCACATGATCGGTTCCCCTGGAAACCAGTGCCCCATTCTTAGGTGCTTTCCAAAAGGTACCTCATTAACAAGGATAGCTATAATTGAACGAGCCTTATTATGAATAAGAGAGGACACCTTTATCACTCTTATTACTTAGGAAATCCCAAGGATTTTAGAAGCTCTCTGCCACGAAAGGATAGGAAGACCTAATATATATTTCTTGTTATAAAACACAAAATCACACTGCTCATCTCAAGCAGATCTTCATCTCTGGGGCACAGCTCCCAAAGACCCCACGTGACTTCCTCTGGAATCAAATGGGAAGCTCCTTCATGGGCCCATCTGAGGGCTTTAGCCACACACTCTTCCAGGAGGTGGAGCCATGGGAAGAGAGAGAGACCTTGAACAATCCTGTGAATGGAGGTATCAGGAGTCCTAAAGCTGCAGCTTCCAGTTAAAGAGAGCATCTCAGCTCCAACCACATCAGGCTGGAGGGTGAAGACAGGAAAACTTGGGCAGATCATTGCCAAGCATGGGGTGCTACAGCAGATCTGAGGCCAGAACTCCATCCTAAGCAAACAAAGAAGAGAAGTCATTCAGGGAACAGAAGAGTTCCTTTTCCCTGTCCCCACCTGCACTGGAATGTCCAGGAATAGGGGCTTCTTCTCTGGAGTCCTTGTGTTCCCACCTACCCTGGCCTAAAGTCCGAACCAGCGTCCCCCAAACTGCTTCACTTGCAGCCTCCCGCTCTGCCCTCCTCTCTGACCACGGCCCCTCCTCTTCTGGCTGCTCATAGCTCATCCATCTCTTCTTCCTCACCTCTCTGGACCCTGGGTGAATCCAGGCTTCCAAGCCCTGCTGAGATCTGGTCACCAACTTCAGGCATAGGGGTGGCTTTGCCTCAGCCAGCTGCTGAAGTCTTTCCAGGTCATTCTCTCCACCCATGGGATACCCATTCATCTCCAGAATCACGTCTCCTGTTTGCAGCCCTGCCTGGGCAGCGGAGCCTCCTACGGTCACCTGGTGGAATAGGTGGGGTCTAGAGGAGCCTGGAACACCACAGAAAAGTTTGCAGGGTATTCTAGGGCTCTGGGAGGGAAGCAGAAGAAGGCTCATCAAGAGGCAAAGGATTGAAAACATCCAAGGTGCCCGGGGCATCCGTCACCTGGGAGATGAAGACACCAGGCCTGCTGGCCACACAGCTGAGTCGGAAGCCATAGCCACCGCCAGGCCCAGGGTACAGGAAGCACTGGCGGAAGCCGCATGGGACAGGAGCCACTGTTGTGTCTTCAACAGGTGGGTTCTTGGTGTCAACCACAGAGGCTGAGCCATTACGCCGGGGAGAGTCAGGAGCCTCTGTGCTCTCCAAGAAGAGGAGCGGAGACAAGCGAACCTGGAAAAGAGGAAGAGGACAAATCCGTTGCTTCTCCCTAACCTGAGCCCGGCTCCATTCCGGTCCCATCTCCAGCCCCGGCCCCTCAGCTCGCACCATGCTGAAGAAGCGGTCAGCCTTGGGGTCGACGACAATGAGGGAGACACGGGAGCCCTGCGCCCGGATCTTGGACACTGTCTCCTCGTGGCCCAGCCCCTCCACGCTCTCCCCAGCCACAGCACACAGCCGGTCCCCAGGCTGCATCCCGGCCTTCTCCGCTGGCAGTCCTGGGTCCACCTCCCATAGGAACTGACCTGGGACGCAGACATCCTCATGGCTCCTTCCCCCCCAACCCCCAATGCAAGCCCAGACCACTGTGTGCACACTGGGGGGCTGACCCAGGGGTACACAGGAGGAGGAGGAGGCCCTGGGCGGGGGTTCAGCCAGGGCCAACACTTGTGTGCAGAGCAGTGAATGCAGACCCTCGTGTGCCCACCCCAAGGCTCGCCTTCCCGCCCCATCCCTGGGGCTCCCACTCACCGAGGCGACCATCAAGGCCCTTCTCCTCCCGGAGCACGAACCCGAAGCCCTGGGGCCCTTTCTCGAGATGCAGACAGCGGGGCTTGGTGGGCAGTGCCCAGCCCTCTGCCAGAGGTGCAGCCAGGGGCATTCCCAGCTGGCGACACTGTTCCTCCACCTCTGGCCCTGCCACCAGCAGGGTCACCTGCTTGCCACTCTGCCAAAGCTGTGGAGACCCAGCAGGGTATCAGCATCAACCAGCTGGGGAGGGAGGGCAGAGGCAGGCACCCCCTCCCAGCCCTTCTTCCCAGGCCCTGGAAGGAAGCCCTCGGGAGGGGAGGGGGTTGGCGAGCAGAGTGGAAAGGGAAGGATGGTGACAGAGGTACAAGACCAGACTGGGAGATTGAGAGTCTGCTTCCCGAGACAGGGACAAGCCCAGAGGGCTGAGGACAAGAGGAACCAGCCATACCTTCCTGTTGAGTTGGTTATGCGTGAGCTTTTCCACACTGACCCCATTCACTTCTAGCAGCCGGGCCCCAGGGGGCACTCCTGCCTGCTCAGCTGCTCCTCCAGTGCTCAGCACTAACCAGAAAGGACCCCGACATCCTGGAAGCCCAAAGAGTGACTTTCTGCCTGCTGTCCACCCACAACAGGGCTCAGGGCCCCCCTGCTGACCCTTCCCGTGCTCTAAGCTCACCTTGGGTGACACTGAAGCCAAAGCCGCCCTCGTCTTTCACTATGTGGCACAGCCGAGGCCGGACCCCCTGGCCAAGAGGGGGACAAAGGTGGGTGCTGTTCCCCCGCTGAGCTCGGGCCACCTCGAGCATGTGCCGTGACAAAACTGTCAGCAACACCCGAGGCCCGCTGGCCCGGATCCGGCGTATCACCTGAACAGCAGGCACATGAGGTGGGCTTGGGCTGGCCCCTCTTATGAAGGTCCCCTCCACGAAGCTACCCTCTTCACCACGGGAACCAGCTCTCTGGAGGCCTTCACCCAACCATTCTGACCTGGTGCATCCCTAAATTCTGGGAGATCAGGGAGGTGACTCCCCACCCTCCCACCTCCCATGTGAGAGGTATGTCACCCCTACATACCCAGGGACATGACCAAGAGGCTTCTGTCTCCCCCAAGTGCTGCAGAACGTTCCCTCGTACTACCGGGATTCCAGCCCAACCTCACCATCAAATAATCTTCCTGTTCCACGACGTGGTTGTTCACCCCCAGGATCCAGTCTCCTTCTCGAAGACCCTGGCGCTGGGCAGAAGAGCCTGGCTCCACCCTGCACACCACATGCCCAGCCCTGCCTGGCCGCTGCTGCAGGTGGAAGCCAAAAGTCCTGCCCTCCTCTTTATTCAGCAGGTAGAAGCGAGGCCGTTCCAGGCTCCAGAGATCTGGATGGGGAGGTGGGCAGCAGAAAAGGTGGGGGAAAGGGAACATGACCCAAGTCACCTTGTGCCTGGTAGCCCCTGCCCGTGTGACTGAACGGACAGGCTTCTGCCCAGTTAGGTGTCGGGCAGTGGTGCTGAACACAGCCCAGGCAGAGTGGCTGGGGCAGAGGGAAAAAGCCCAGCCCCCTTCCACCTCCATGTAGTCACTCCCCACCAAGGCTGTCATCAGAGGGAGACAGTGAGTGGTTTCCAAGGAGACAGGATGCTTTGTGGTGCCCTGGCGGCTCTGGGGAAAGGAAGTGGTTGTCCCAGGGGGTTGGGGGAGGTTACCAGAAGGGTCGTAGTCTTCAGCCAGGGAGAGGACAGGATTATCAATGCCCAGCTTTGGGTTAAACTCAAACTTCCTGCAAGGAGGCAAGTCACGCAGGTAGGAGAAAGCTGACATCCAGACGTGGGTCCCAGGCTCGCCTTGAGGTGCCAAAGGCAGCTGATGAGCCTCCCCACCTTCAGTTCCCTCCTTTCCGTGCCCCAGTCTTTCACAGCACGGCACTTACAGGGCCAAGGAAGCTGTGTCCTGAAGATCTGCCAGGCAAAGAAGGGGTGAGGGGACAAGAGGCAGTCTGCCCCCCGAGACTCCACTTCCATGGTCGTTAACTGAAAGGACTTAGGGGAACCCCCAAATTCAGGACTCGCCCTATGTTCTGCTCCAAAAGGCTCTTCCCTTCCCCTTCCTCCCACTCCCTGGCCCAGGCCTTCTGATATACACAGAAATCTGAGCCTATCAGTTCAGGGCGTGGACCAGGAAGGCAGACACATCCACCCTCTCACCTCTCACCTCCTAACTTCCAGTCTGTTTCCAGGGCTCCAAGCCCCAATACCAAGTGTGCCCTAGTCCCAGAGCCTTCCAATCCACCCTCTGCCCTGAAGTCCCCTCCGGAGGGTTTCTCCCGGCCTCCTACCTGCAGCCGCCTCCATGGTTGGATCTGCGACCCAGCGCTCGGTGTAAGGACAAGGTCCATCGAAACCAGCTGATCCTCCCACCTACCCCCGCCCCCACGTCCCGCCTCCTTCAAGACACTGCCTTAGAAGCAGCTGGGTAATGGTTAAGGGGAGGAGAGTCTTGTCTTCTGGGGAAGTGTGTATGTCCTTCCTGCCCCATTCCTGAGCCCCGACTTTCTCAGGAGGCTCTGCTGCTGTCCCAGGTTTCCCTCTGCGCAGAGAAAGGTCATTATAATTGCTGGTCACTGTAATTCCAAACCTGGGATAAGTGTATGACTTGGGGGACAGAAGCCCTATGGCCCAACATGGCCTCCCACCCACCCCAACATCTAGTTCATGTACCACCCCCTCCCCAGCCCTTGCTGCCTCTGAACTTAGGGCCCAAGAAACATCTGCAACAGAAAGTGGCCAGTGGCTTAACCAGAATGATCAAGAACAGTACCCTTTCTTGAAAGCAACAGGCAAAATAGAGGCCATGGTAGTTGGAAGACACAGCTCTTTAATAGCAGCAAGTCCGCGCCCACGCCCCTGGGGGCCACCAGCTTGGGTACCATTGGTGAAAGGGGGGCGACGGCGAGGAGACAGCACCAGGGAGAGAGGAAAGTGACTGCTGGCATCCTGGGTGTCCCCAGGAAACAGAAAGGCAGGGCGCGGAAACCCTCCAACACATCTGGACAGCAATACCCGTAGCAAGTCCGACGTGAGAAGAGTGCCCCCTGGTGGCACAATCAGAGGCGCTTGGTGGTGCTGCTACAGGACAGGTGTATTCCCTGAATAGCTCAGCGGTAAAGAATCTCCCTGCAACGCAGGAGACACGGGAGACATGGTTCCAATCCCTGGGTTGGGAAGATCCCCTGGAGGAGGGCATGGCAACCCACTCCAGTATTCTTGCCTGGAGAATCCCGTGGACAGAGGAGCCTGGTGGGCTACAGCCCAAAGGGTCAGACACAACTGAAGCGACCTAGCGTGCACGTACACACGCTAAGGGACAACGTGACCACCAAATGCCACATCTTTCGGTCCTTCTAGCTGAAGGGAGGTGAGGCATGTTCCAGGATCCTGGAAACTCCAGACGTGGGATACTGGTTGGACATGCCCTAGAGAGAACTGGCACTCCTGTGTGCACATTCCATCCATCCCCTGAAGGGATCTTTCTAGAAGTAGTAGTGAAAGCTAGGGGGGTCACAGACAGAAGGGACTTGGGGCCAGGGGACATACACTGCTGCCACGGTCTCAGCTTCCAGGGCCGCCCAGCTGCTCCAGGAGGGCCCTGACCTCGCCCTCCACCCGCAGCAGCTGGGCCTTACGCCAGGGATTAAGAGTGGCTCCCCGGTTGTCTTCCAGATCCCTCAGCAGCAGCTCCAGGTGGCGCCGGACCCGGCCCCGATCCCAGCTGTTGAGGTTCCGCTGGACTTCACCCAGGATCACCGACCAGTACTCGGACACTGCTGTCCCCTCCGTCAGCGACACCACGACCCGGGCCCCGCCCTCTGCAGCGCTCCCCACGTCCCGCAGGGCTTGGCGGCATTCTGAGCTCAGCTCGTTGAAGTAGAGACTGGCGGGAGAGAGCAGAGTAGACGCCATTCCGCGGGGCTCCGAAAAGGCAGGCGGAGGGCGGGCAGTCGGAAAGCCAGGGAGGCGCGTAACTCATCCCCTAGCTGTGGAATGCGATGGGGAAAGGGTCTGCAATATGCCAGAGACGGAGGGCGGTGCCCAGCGGGAGGCAGGGATGGCACTAGAATTCAGTGGGACCAGAGTCGAGAGGAACCAGGCCACTAGGACCCTAAGAGAAATGGTGGTGGAGAATCAGGGCAGGGGAAGGGCCCATCACGGATGGGGTGGGGGAGCAATGGGACGGGGTGAGGGCGGGGCAGGAAAACTCACTGCAGCAGTTCCAAGGAAGGGTGCTTCCAGGCAGCCTTGGCTAAGGCCAGGGCCGCCGTGTCACCAGCGCCGTTGTAGGCCACGTTCAGCTCCTGGAGCTGCTGGTTTCGGTCCAACTGGGCAGCCAGCAGCTCCAGGCCCTCATCCCCAAGGCCCGTGTGCAGTAGAGACAGGTGTTTCAGGGAGGTATTTCCCGCCAGCCCCTCCAGCAGCAGGGCCACACCCGCCACCGTCAGCGGGTTGTTGGACAGCCTAGGGCCACAAGCAGTCTAAGGTTAAGAGAGCTCCTAGCAGATGCCCTGTGCTGAGCACTGGGACTTGGACCTAAAGAGTGCATCGCCTGGGGCAGAGACCAGCCTGGATGCAGAGAAGTGCAGGCCAGGAAATGAGAAATAGGGGTGAGCTCACTGCAGAGGTGGAAGACTGAGATGGAAGCTGGCTTCTCCCTCCCCTCCTCCTGCCTTCCAGTCTGCCTGTGACACCCCCCTTCCCTCTCCCCTTCCTCTTCCCTTCTTCCTCCTTTTGTCACTTCCAATCCCTGCTTTGCCCTCTGTTCCCAATTGCCCCTCCTTCTTCCCACCCCATTCATCTCCCCTTACTCCAACCCAAAATCAGGAACCCAGGTGTCTGGGTTGCTAGTCAACCAGTCAACACTTTGGGAGCATCTATTGAGTGCCCAGCATCAGGGTCATCCTCGTGAGGCAACAGGGAACATCCTGGGAGGGAATCTGTGGTTCTGTTACCAGGCAACTGGCCTGGGTGTTGTTCCACTGGCCCCTCCCAGGCTGATTTTAGCCATGTGAGAGGCTTACTTAATACCTACGGCCCGTGGTACTTTCCCCCTGCCTGGTTGCCTGTACTAGACAGGGAGGATGGGGGAGAGGGGGGGGTGTGTGGGGAGTAAGGAGTGTGGGTCAGGGTCTACCCTCCTGCCTTGTTTATTATACCAGGCATGTTGAGAAGCGGAGAGCCCACCCTTGACCATAGCTGGCCAGTGAGATGGAGCCCCCTGCACAGGGCACTCACCGCAGGGTGGTCACTTGGCACTGGTCATGCAGCAGCAGGTCACGGAGGTCTCTGCAGGCCTCGGGGCCTAGGCTGTTGAGTTGCAACCTAGAGCAGAAGGTGGCCAGAGGGGAGGAGAGAAACCAAGGAAGGAGTTCGGCCTGGAGCCCGCCCACCCCCCAGGACCCTCCCTCATCATGCACCTCTTGTAGTCCACAGCTGCGTCCCCTTCCGTGGCTCTTGTCACCTCTACCCACACCAGACTCACCCCACCCCCTGGTCCTTCCTCGCTCCCTTTGGTCTCCCGAGCACCTTTTCCTCTGCCCATGCAGGAGGGCAGGGCCTCACCCCAGCTTCCGGGCACGCAGGAAGACAGGCATGAGTGTGCGCAACCCAGCAGGATCCAGCTGGCAGGAGGCCAAGTTCACCTCGTCCAGGGCATGCCTTCCACTGCCCAGGACAGCTGCCACCACCGTGCACTTGAGGGGCGTCATGCGCACGCCTGCCAGGTTGAGCTGGAGCAGAGAGCCAAGCACCTCGGCAGAGAAGCGCTGATTCTGGAACTCATAGTGGAAGAAGAGGTGGTCTAGGAGCTCCGAGGGGGGCAGCACCTGCCGGCCCAGCTTGCCCAGCTTCTTCTTGATGGCCTGGGCATTCTCCAGGGCATCCAGGGTCTTGATGGGGCAGCCGAGCTGAGCCAGCACTGCCCGGTTGTGGGCAGACAGAAGCCCACCCATGAACATGGGGAAAAGCTCAAAGACTTCATCGTCTGGAGGTTCGTCCGGGTGGCGCCGGGGACCTTCGACACCCAGGATGCTGGCGCCCATCTGGTCCAGGACATCATCATTATAGTAGTCCTCCTCCCGGAACATCTCCAGCACCATGGCCTGGGCCACTGCCTCACGGCTCTTACCCACCATGCGCCCAAACACTCGTGGAACCACCTGGAAGGGAAGCAGTGTGGAGGAATGGGGGGCAGGTGCAGCCTCCTGCTTGCCTTTCAGCCTTCCTGCCTAAGCCTCACAGGCTCCTTAAACTGAAGCGTAATTTGTCCGATCACACTATCCCCCCTCCTGCAGCAGCTTCCATGGCTCCCTGATGCCCATGTGAAATAGAAAACTGCATAATTTGGCCCCAGCTGGACCTTTGCAGAGTCATCTCTCAGCACTTGTCTCAGGTACTCCAGATACAAGGAAATTCTTTCTTTTTCCTTAACACCCCTTCTGTTTTCAAGTCCAGGGTTGGTGGAAAAGAATTAGCATATATTACGCATTTAGCCTGAAGAAATGCGCATATACTATTCGTTGAGCTTGGTCCCAGGCTAGGTGGCATAAATGCATCACCATCTTCAACATCATCACTGTCATCACAGCAGCGATGACCGATGACCGATGTCACTCCTACCACTTCAGATCCTTCATGACTTGGCCTGATGACATAAAATTCATATTTTAAGGTAACACAAGAAAAATTTAAACATAAAATTTTTCTCTGCCCATCTGGGCCTCCTCCCTTCCTTCTGGTATGCACTGTGCATCTCCATTCTACATTTAACTAGACTTCCCCGATGGCAAAAATACCTGCCACAAAAATCAGTTTCTTCTGGCATCAGTTATGTGACTCCTTTGAAGATAACATTCCTTTTTCAATCTTCTAAGGGGTCACGATGATCTAACCCTCACCTTGAATATGCAAACATCTTAGGTGAACTTTATGTAAAACGCCAATGTATCATTTTCCTTAAAGATAGCGATTGATGCAAGACTTCTCAGATGACCTGGGGCAATCCTGGGCTTCACCTCATGGAAGATCTTAGCTTCAATACTTACTTATGATCTTAGCAGTGCTATTAGGTCTATTACTTGTATTTGCCTATTTTATAAGACTGTTGTTCCCTGGATTACCCTGTGACTGAGCTTCAGATAAAATTAATGATTAGGCAACTTGAAAGTGAAAGTTAATCACACAGTCACATCCGATTCTTTGCAATCACATGGACTGCAGCCTGCCCGGCTCCTCTGTCCATGGAATTCTCCAGGCAAGAGTGCTGGAATGGGTTGCTCTTTCCTGCTTCAGGGGATCTTCCCTACCCAGCCAAGTCTCCTGCATTGCAGGCAGATTCTTCACCAACTGAGCCACTAGGGAAGGCCAAGCAACTTGAAATACTGATCAAATATATAGTTCTATAAGATGAATGGCTGTAAGATGTAACTCTAGATATGGGAAGAAGCAACAAGAGGGAATCATTTTCTGGATCATAACAGACTAGTAAGACAGGCAGGTCAGAGGATTTTGGCTACTGTTAGTAAGGCCGAGTCCAGTAATACACACTGAGTGACCCATCAGTGAAATCCGTGCCTGACCTGGGAATGAGCAGTCCTAGTTCCCTGGAACAAATTGGTCACAAACTGCCTCCCAAACCTTGATCAAAATTAAGACTGAAAGGGGAGGGATTGTAAAATAAAGAATGTTGCCCACCACCCACTACAAAATCAAGTCATTAGCCACTGCAGTTGCTGGCCTACAATAACCTTGAAAGGACTTCAGGGCAAAGATCAGGATGAGGCAATTTGTGCACTGGTTAAACTGACAGTGAAAGTGAAAGAGGAGAGTGAAAATGCTGACTTAAAACTCAGCATTCAAAAAACGAAGATCATGGCATGCAGTCCCATCACTTCATGGCAAATAGATGGGGAAACAGTGGAAACAGTGACAGACTTTATTTTCTTGGGGTCCAAAATCACTACAGATGGTGACTGTAGCCATGAAATCTAAATTCACTTGCTCCTTGGAAGAAAAGCTATGACCAACTTAGACAGCATATTAATAAGCAGAGACATTACTTTCCTGACAAAGGTCCGTCTAGTCAAAGCTATGGTTTTTCCAGTAGTCATGTATGGATGTGAGAGTTGGACTATAAAGAAAACTGAGCATGGAAGAATTGATGCTTTTGAACTGTGTTGTTGGAGAAGACTATTGAGAGACCCTTGGACTGCAAGGAGATCAAACCAGTCCATCCTAAAGGAAATCAGTCCTGAATATTCATTGGAAGGACTGATGCTGATGCTGAACCTCCAATACTTTGGCCACCTGATGCGAAGAACTGACTCATTGGAAAAGACCCCGATGCTGGGTAACATTGAAGGCAGGAGGAGAAGGGGATGGCAAAGGATGAGATGGTTGGATGGCATCACTGACTCTATGGACATGAGTTTGAGCAAGCTCCAGGAGTTGGTGATGGACAGGGAAGCCTGGTGTACTACAGTCCATGGGGTCACAAAGAGTCAGACATGACTGAGTGACTGAACTGGACTGAAACTGACAGAACTGGTCCTTAGATATTTTCAGGAGAAATTTTTATGAACCTGGATTCTTGTATCTTTCCATACTTAGGAAAGCACTAAAACCATGAACTAAGATGTCTGTTCCTCATGACTAGATGGAGTTTCCCTGGTGGCTCAGTGGTAAAGAACCCATCTGCCAAGGAGGAGATGTGGGTTCAATCCCTGGGTCAGAAAGATCCCCTGGAGAAGGAAATGGCAACCCCCTCCACTATTCTTGTCTGGAGAATACCATGGACAGAGAAGCCTGGTGGGCTACAGTCCATGCGGTCACAAGACTGAGGCAACTAAACACACACAGACACACACACACACTCCCTTCAACAAAATAGTATATGTACTGGTCTCCCTCTTTACCTCTGAAATAGTTCTTAGAACTCTCTGAGAGACCATCTCCCAGGTTATAATCCTCAGATTGGCTTGAATTAAAACTTCCATTTCTTTCTTAGATATGTTACAGAACGATTGACCAGAGCAATGATGACCACTTGCATGAGTCATCTGACAGTAGGATGTCCCAAAGAGGAACGTGATGCTGCTGCCAAAACCTAACCTGGAAAATCTGGGAAGGGCCAAAAGGAGGGAGAAGATGCCAGCCCCATAATCATTCTGAAAGAGATGGGAATACCAGACCACCTGACCTGCCTCTTGAGAAAACTATATGCAGGTCAGGAAGCAAAAGTTCGAACTGGCCATGGAACAACAGACTGGTTCCAAATAGGAAAAGGGGTACGTCAAGGTTGTATATTGTCACCTTGCTTATTTAACTTATATGCAGAGTACATCACGAGGAACGCTGGGCTGGAAGAAGCACAAGCTGGAATCAAGATTGCTGGGAGAAATATCAATAACCTCAGATATGCAGATGACACCACCCTTATGGCAGAAAGTGAAGAGGAACTCAAAGGCCTCTTGATGAAAGTGAAAGAGGAGAGTGAAAAGGTTGGCTTGAAGCTCAACATTCAGAAAACGAAGATCATGGCATCTGGTCCCATCACTTCATGGGAAATAGATGGGGAAACAGTGGAAACAGTGTCAGACTTTATTTTTTTGGGCTCCAAAATCACTGCAGAAGCTGTTTGCAGCCATGAGTTTAAAAGACGCTTGCTCCTTGGAAGGAAAGTTATGACCAACCTAGATAGCATATTAAAAAGCAGAGACATTACTTTGCCAACAAGGATCTATCTGGTCAAGGCTATGGTTTTTCCCGTGGTCATGTATGGATGTGAGAGTTGGACTGTGAAGAAAGCTGATCGCCGAAGAATTGATGCTTTTGAACTGTGGTGCTGGAGAAGACTCTTGAGAGTCCCTTGGACTGCAAGGAGATCCAACCAGTCCATTCTAAAGGAGATCAATCCTGGATGTTCATTGGAAGGACTGATGCTAAAGCTGAAACTCCAATACTTTGGCCACCTCATGCGACGAGTTGACTCACTGGAAAAGAGTCTGATGCTGGGAAGGATTGGGGGTGGGAAGAGACGGGGACGACAGAGAATGAGATGGCTGGATGGCATCACCGACTCGATGGACATGAGTTTGAGTGAACTCCGGGAGTTGGTGATGGACAGGGAGGCCTGGCGTGCTGTGATTCATGGGGTCACGGAGAGTCGGACATGACTGAGCGACTGAACTGAACTGAACTGAACCTCCCAGAATCCTTCACACCGGAATCCATCTTGGCTAAGAGATGCACATGCCACTTGGAAGGACCCTGAGTCAGACTAAATATGGGCCAAGCAAGATGACTGACCAGAGACAACCCAGAAATTAACCTCGTCGCCCTGACACCTGAGGCTGAGTCACAGTGCAGAGCAGCTCGGCTTCTCCCCGCCCCCTTTCCCACTGCTCTCTGCCTGGACGCCCTTCCCAGTAAAGCCTCTTGCTTTGTCAGTATGTGGTCTCCTCAGACAGTTCGTTTCCAAGAGTGAGACAAGAGCCCACCCGCAGGCCCTGGAAAGGGTCCTCCCCCCTGCAAAGGATGGACGACTGGTTAATTTCCCACTGACAGGCCCCTGCCAACCGCAGCGCCTTCACCGCGGCTCTCACTCTGCTCTTGTGCTAGCTCTGTCTTCTGTCTCTTTTGGACAGTGCTCCTCCTTCAGAGCTGTATCCTCTTCCTGGCGTGTTTTTCCCCCAGTGTGTCTCCTGGTTAATCCTCCAGGGATCACATTAAATGCCCTTCCTACAGAGCGGCTTTCCTTATCCCCTAAATCAGGTCCCCACCTTACACACCTCCACAGCACCTGGAACCTGGCTTTCCAGGCACTTCCCAGGATTTTTAATCATACGGTTATGCTGACATGTTTGTGTTGAGACTGCACGATCAGAAAAGACAAAAGCCTGGGGTTCTGTTAGTTTTTTCCTCCAAATCTAACACACTGTCTAGCACACAGCAGGCACTCAAATATCTGTCGAAAAAAATGAATGTTTGGGAGGTTGGTGACATCAGCTCCCATGTTTGCAATGGTTCTGAGAAGAAAGGACCTCTGGTGAGAGCCGCGAGGTTATTTTGTGGAACCTCCTCTACTGGCGTGCTGCAGTCCATGGGGTCGCAGAGAGTCAGACACTTCTGAGCAACTGAACAATAACCTCTAATGCCTGCCTTTTTTTTTTCCACTTGTTACAGGCAAGGTTCTCACCATGGAGGGTAGAGTGTCCCTCCCGCAACAATCATCTGGAGACAAGATACGAAAACAGTCACCCTGGGAAGCTGAATCAATAGGCTCATATAGACACAGATGGGACCCAACCTCTGCTAGGCAACCCTCCCTCCAAGAGGGGCTGGGGGTGTGGTGCCCCCTCAAGTAACTGAGCGGCTTTCTGAATCCCATCAGGAGACCACAACCTCACTGCAATCCAGATGAACCAAGTACATCCTCAAAGGGGTGGAGCAGCCTCAGCAATGGCCATTACCTCCCTGCCTGGGTTGATGCCATGAAAAGGGATGGGCTGCCTGAGCCTTTTATGTTTAACAACAAAAAAAAAAATTTAAGTTTTTCATTTATTTTTATTGTGTTGCACTGGGTCTTACTCTTGGCATGTAAAACCTTAGTTGCATCATGTAGAGTCTAGTTCCCTGACTAAGGATCAAACCTGGACCCCCTGAATTGGGAGGTGGAGTCTTAGTCACTGGACCACCAGGGAAGTACCTAACAATTAAATAGCACTTAGTATGTGCCAGGATCTGCAGATGAAGACATATAATCCTCATATTGGGCCAATGATACAGATTCTTTATTTTTCCAGTTTGGAGTAGGAAATGGCAACCCACTCCATTATTCTTGACTGAAAAATTCTATGGACAGGGAAGCCTGGGCGGGCTACAGTCCGTGGTGTTGTAAAGAGTTGGACGTGACTGAGTGAACACACACATTATTCCCATTTAACAGATAATGACCTTGAGACACAGACAGATCAAGTAACTTGTACAAAGTAGCTTGTACAAAGCTAGTTAGTGGCAGAGCCTGGATTTGAACCCAGGTTGCTTGCCTGGAGAATCCCAGGGACGGGGGAGCCTGGTGGGCTGCCGTCTATGGGGTCGCATAGAGTCGGACACAACTGAAGTGACTCAGCAGCAGCAGCAGCAGCTGTGTTGCAGAATCCTTATTCTTAACCCTGACGCTTTGCTGCCTATAGAAAGGAAAACTTGTTAAAATTTTGTCCGCTTACCAAGGCCCTGCTTCCTCAAGATAGGTAATTACAGAGGACCGGGGTTACCAGCAAAGCACCACAGCTTCACAGAAATATCCATAGTACATCAGTAAAGTTTAGCAGAAAAAGCACAGGATTCGGAACTGTAAAACCTGCACTCAGATCCCAGTTATTCTACTTACTGAGTGGCCTTGGTCAAGTTACTTAGCCTCGGTGAGCCCCAGTTTCCTCATCTATAAAAACGATTATGACAGTGTTTCATCTACAACGCATCCGGCAGACATCAGCTGAAAGTGGATCCTTCTTCCCATCAAAAACTTAGTGCATCTGCACTGCTCACAGCACAGTCCTCAGGCCTGTAATTTGGTTTGTGGAGCGGACCTGCACCCCGGACAGATTGTCCTAAATCAATTACCAATGCCATTTATCCTCCTGGTATAAATGAATAAAACGGCATCTGCTTTATAAACCTGTCTCTGGTGATTAAGTTAGGATGAGACATCACTCCCGAGTCTAATCACCTCTGAGGAATAGATACAGTTGGGTTTCTGGACCTGCAAAGCACAGGATGGACCCTGGACTGCAGTGACCTCAGCCGCCCAGCAATAAAGACTAGAAGGAGAGAGACTGAGCAACCCAACCCCCAAAAACCTACCATCAGAGTTATGGTATTGTTATTAATAAAGTCCCTGCACCCTCAGATTCCCCTCCAAGCATTCCCCAGCCTATGGCTTCTCTCTCCCTCTTCCTGATACCCCAATCCCATTAAAAGCCAGACTGCCCAGATCTGAAACAAAGCCAAGAAGGAGATTCACAGCTATGCAGGGAAAACAGGTTCCTTCTGGAAGAGGAGCAGGGGGTGAACAGGGAGGATGGGGGCTGGCAGCCGGGGGTCCTGGGGCTGTTACCTTGAGCAGGTTGAAGAGCAGCGGCAGGGCCCGCAAGGGCAGCAGCTTGGCCATGATGCCCAGGACCAGGCTGACATCCTCCCCAACACGGCCCACGAGCTCGGCCACTTCCTTGCCCACCCGCTGCAGAGTCGTCTTCCGCAAACCCAGCACGATGTAGAGGGCAGCCAGGTATTCCTGCATGGCGGGCACGGTGAACACGAAGGTACCCGCGTGTCCTGGCTCCACGCACGGGGCCAGAAAAAACCGCAGGGCATCTCGGCGGAAAACGTGCAGCAGCTGAAACTCCTCTTCTGTCTGGACGCCAGCTTCCAGGCACCCACGCACGTCCTCTTCGGAGAAGTAGGTCTTGCGGGAGGACACGCCCTCATAGGCCAGCTTGCCCATGGTTCGGGCCGCATAGGCCATCAGGGACAACTTGGAGGGGTCAGTGCTGTCCAGCATCTCCCCACTGAAGTTAAGACGCAGGAAGCTGGTGTAGATGCTCGTGAGGGTCTGGCCGGCCGGCGTGGGGGCATGAAGGAAGTGCAGGGTGGCACAGACGAGCCAGCAGTAGGAGGGCAGGAAGCAGGCAGCGGCGATCTGATGGTGCCCCTCCAGGTTCCGGGTCAGCATCTGCACCAGGTGGTCACGCTGAGCCGGCGTGACCGACACCGCCCCAGCTCCGGGCCCACAGTCTGGCTGGTTGAGGCGGAGCTGGAAGTAGAGCTTCTGGAGGTTGGTGTCAGAGAAGCCACAGATCACCCCATAGCGGCCCACATACTTGCTGGGGATGCGGCCAATGGCAGAGGGCCGGGTGGTCACCAGAATGCTGGCCTGGGAAGGGCATGGTGGAGGGTTAAGGAAGAGCCTGGTGTCCTCACTGCCTCACTTGCCAGGGAGGAGAGTCCAAGGGTGAAGATGATGATGACCTCAGTCGTAATAACTCAGACTTACTGTGGACCCACTGTGATCCAGGGCACCATGCTAATCACTTCATATGCAGCATCTCATTTGATCAATGCAACTCAAGGAGAGAAGGAAGTGGAAGCCTGGAGAAGCTACTAACCAGCTCAGTCCCACAGCTCAGAAGCGGAGCGGCGGGATTTGAACTAACCCAGAGCCTACACTCCTATGTATTAAATATGTGGACCCAGAACGCAAAAATCCTTAGGGGGCAAGTTAGGGGCAGCAAATCAGGGCAGGGCACACTCACCTCAGGCAACATGTATTTGCGCAGCAGGTTGACAATGATGGCAGCTGGCGCCTCTGGCTTCTCAGGGTCACTGCAAAGCCCTGTGCTGGCCAATGAGAAATTGAGGTTGAGATGCTCCAAGCCGTGGAGCACGAAGAGCAGGCGGGAGCCGGCAGCGGCCATCAGAGGCAGAATCTCCTTCAGGGGAATATAGCGCTGGGCTACAAGTTGGTACAAGGAGGCGGGAGCATGGCCCAGGGATGACAGGTCCTCACAGGAGAAGGGGATGAGCAGCTCAAAGGCTGGCAGCCGCCCATAACACCAGTCCAAGACCATCTTGCGCACCAGCGTGCTCTTGCCTGTGCCCACGGTCCCGTAAAGCACCACCGTCTGCACCCGGCGCCCACAGGCATCTGGGTCAAAGAGCTGAGACAGGGCTAGCGGGGGGAGCCCAGCAGAGGGTGGCTGACGCTCCAGGGCCAGTTCAGCCAGTGGGCGCAGCAGCTCATCAGGGGTGCTCTCACGGATCACAGGGTCTACATGGACTGTGTCTAGTGCAAAGGTTGGGCCGAACTGGCGCTCTTCCCTGGGCAGCCGACTGAACCACTCGGCCAGGTTGTGGCGGTGCCGCTGGATAGCTTCTGAATGGGACGGCAAAAGGGGAGAGGGGCGTCAGGGGGAGGGGCGGGGAAACGCAAGAGCTTAGGGAGATGGTAGGGTCAAGCTGCCGAGTCAAGACACGACATCGGGAGATGCTGGGGTCCAAAATGGTGCTGGACACACAGGACTCCCTTAGAATGTCCAGGAAGTTCAGACCCCTGTGACAGGAAGTGGGGAGCCATGGGATGAGTGATGGTGAGTCTGGGCTGACTGGTTGCACGATTATCTGTGCATGATCTTCCCTGACAGCTAGAGGCAGTGTGCTGAGGGGAGGGATGTTATATCCCTCCCTGTGCTTTGTACACCGTAAGTGTGCACGGCACGTGTGTCGCAGGAAGGGCTACACAGATAGATGGATGATAAGGCCAGGGGGAGTGGGTCCACGGATGGCCGATGGTAACGGGTGCTCTATACCACCTTCCTGCTTGCTTCTCTGCCCACCCTCCCCGACCCCATCGCACCCCCGGGATTCCAGCAGCCCCTCTCCTCAGGCTGACTGAGGAGCCAGTCCCTTTACCAGATGCAGCAATGCCCCGGAACAACTGTCCGTGCCTCCCAGATGAAGGACCATTGCCCACTGAGCTTCCATTGTGACGTATAAAGGCCCTGTGAGCAAAGAGAGGGGGTGAGCTGGGGCTTGGCTGTTGGGCTCAGGCTCCACAGAGGCTCAGTGTCCAGTCCTGCCTCAGCTCATAGACTGCTGGCTTCCTGAGATCCAGCCCTGACCCTGGACATTCAAGTCCAGAGCCTCGTCTGACTCTCTCACACCCTTCCCAGGGCCTGAGGTCTCACCCCTAGCCCTCCACCCCCCACTGCTCCCTGCCTGCCTGGAACGCAGGCTGGCCTCTGCCAGACTCCACCCACTTTGACCAGCCCTTCCTCTGGCTGACCGCTGTGACTTGCACCAATAATGATATAAGCCAACTTCCTCTTTAGGTCTACTAGCTGACTCTCTACCCGCCGGAAGACCAACCTATCCCCAGGGTCTAAAGTATGAAGCCAAGGCCTCACCTTGGTGACCCAAGAGGGCGCTCCCCTTTAAGGGGCCAACTCCAGTGAATCAGGAAGGGGATACGTTCATCTACAGAGAGAAAGAAGAAGGAAGAAATAGCATCAAGAACTCACCCATGTTAGCTCAACAATACACAGACCCCACATCTACATCAAACCCCCTCATCATCTGCCCTCATAGCATCACGAACTGCCCCTTTGCAGCAGTTATTATATTTCATTATGTAATTATTTCATTAACATTCATTCACACGCCCATTCTTCCATGAGAGCGGAGATTACATCTGTTTTGTTCATAATTATCTACTTAGAACCAGGCACAGGGTCTGGCACATAGCAGGCACTCAATAAATATCTGTTGAATGCAAAATGAAATCAGACAAGTGTTCCTGGGCTTATGTAGCTACAGGGACCCTCAAAGATCTTCCAGTTCGACTCCCTTAGTTTAGGATGGGAGAAAGGAGGCTGGGGAAGTGCAGTGACTTGTTCAAGGTCAACAGCTAGTGAATCACAGAGCTGGGACTAGCACACCTGGTGTCTGCATCCCTGCTCTCCTGGGGGTGCCCTCTGGACTCTGAAGATGAAGGGAGAGTTGGAAACAGAAACCCCTGCTTTCTGCTCACCTGCTGGCTGGAGTACTCTTCCCAGACCAGGGCTCCAAGAGGCCCTGGGCAAATGGCAGCCCCACCTCATGGCAGGAGAAAAGATCAGAGCCTGAGGGACTGAGCACACTGCCTTCTATCCTGTTCCCCTGCAGGAAAAATGGTATGAACAGACCCCACACACCCCAACTTTCCCACCCCACCTTCCCGAGCAGCCAAAGGGTGGTCTTCCTCCTCAAGAGAACATTAGCTTCTGTAAGTGTCAGTGTTGACAAAGCCCTGGCCTGGCCTTCAGACCTCCCTCCTCTACATCCCCCACCTGAGTGATCCCACTGTATCTCCTACCACCCACTGCCTCTACCCTACAGCTTCATGATCGCCTTTCTCCTGAGTTCCAGCCTAATGAACTATTTAGTTATCCTTTTAAAAAAATATTTATTTTGGCTGCACCGCAAAGCATGTGGGATCTTAGTTCCTTGACTAGGGATGGAACCTGTACCCCCTGCAATGCAAGCGCGGAGTCTTAACCACTGGGCTACCAGCGAAGTCCCCCTCGTTGTCCTTTTCTTCTTTTGCTTGGCTTCCAGCAAACTCATAGGAGTTCTGTGTTCATGTTCAGAAGCTTTTCTGAGCCAACAATTCCCAGTGAACAATCATCCACTCTCCTCTGAAGTTGTTCTGTAGCTATCCGGTCCTTTTAGCTGAGTTTTAATGGTTTGACCATTTTATCTTCTCTGTGACTTTTATCTAACCTGCTTTCCAGGCTGGCATAAATAATAGATAAAGGAATGATGGACTTCCTACTTGGTGTCTCCATATGGACATCCTGCCTGTACTTCAAGATGCATGCTCGAAGAACTGAACTCAGCATCCCTCGTCCCTGTTCAGTTACTTTACCGCACATCTTCACAATCACATGATTTCTACTTGAAATCTGACCCCTTTGTCTTCAAATTCTTCCCTCCTCCTTCAAACACTGGAAACAGCCCAGCCCTTCCTCCTCCCCCTTCTTTGCCAGCCTGTTCCTGTTGCATCATCCCTCCCACACCTGTGCTAACTCAGACCCTCCCCAGACTCCCGGGACCCCTCTTCTCTTTACTGGCCTCTGCCTTCAGTGTCATCCCATTCCCATCCCTCATCCCAGCCAGCAATCGCCTTCCTAAAATCCTAGGTTGCATGGAGTCCAAGTACCTGACCCACAAGTGCTATTTTCCTGATAATGCCCCTGACCGGTGCCTTATCCACAGGCTTTCCGAATCGTGCTTCCACTTGACTTTGTTCAGACTCTTCCATCAGCTTGGAATGACCTTTCTCTGCTGCCAGAATCCTACCCAAGCTTTGAAAAACTGCTTAAAGGCCCTCTCTCCTGGGAAGTCTTTCCCGATCCCCGAGCTCCCTTAAATGAAGCACACAGATATTTGGCAGCCGGTCTCCACTGGGATGTGTCTCCTTAAGGGCAGGACACACTTAGGGAGAAGTGGGTGCCCTGGGCCCTCTTGCCAGCAGGGCCAACCAGTGGAGGTGCAGACTGGGTCCCAGACCTAGAGTCCCGGTTGCAGAAGAAGGGTTAAGAGGCGGCCCCGGCAAGCTGGAAAAGCTTGGGGAAACTAGCTCAGTGGGAAAAAATCAGACGCAGGGCCTCTGATTCACGATGGGACTCGCGGTGGGGGCAGGGGTGGCGAGGGTAACTTTTGGAGGATCACCCCTGGTCTCCAGAGCAGTGAGAAAAGAGGGCACCACAGGAAAGGTACCAGGTCTGTGTTCGCACAAATCCAGAGCTCCTCCTCTTAATCGGAGACCCCAGCTTTCTTTGTTCAAGTCGGTTTCAGACCCAAGGGGAGAGCCCGCCACAACGGCCACCATTCAGCGCGCCGCTGCGTCCTACGCAAGCCCGGCCGCCAGCTCCCTGCGGCTCCAGCCCAGCCCGCCCCGCCCCCGCCGCTTAGACCTTTACCCGCCGCGGTCCAGGCCGGGAGCGGTCGCCGCCGGAGTCTCTGGCTTACTCGCAGAGGCCCCGGCGCGGCGCCGCGCAGCCTGCCCGCCCCGCCCGCCCGCGCGGAGCGCTGCCCTTTCTGGCCACACGCCCGGCAGCGGGCACGCGCGGGGACGCGCCTCGGCGCTCCGGGCCTCCGGGTCCGGGGAGGAGGGAGACGGCGAGAGAGGCTGGCGTCCCGGGGAGCAGGCCCGGGGCGGGGACTCCTTCCCCATTCGTCCGGCCACCTCCCCCGCCTTCGGCGCCACACCCCTCCATCCGGGCGGGCCCTGCCGCGGGAACTGTCTTCTGCAGGTCACCGAGCGACAATCTCATGCTTAGTCACCATCTCTCAGGCAGGGCTTGTTGCGACGCCCATTGTACAGATGAAGGCACTGCCGCTCAGAAAGGTGAAATGACTTGCACCGTCGGTTGACCCAACTTGGAAGGGGAAGAGCCAGAACAAGAATCTGGGGCCTGGGCCTTCCTACCTCGGACCCCTGGACCTCCCCACCTCGGACCCCTGGACCTCCCCGAGGCCACTTCACTCCCTCATCCCCAGGACATTCTTCCCTCTGTGCCTCTTCACCGCGTCAGCCTACCTCCTGGCAGAGATCTTGGGATCTTGGGTCTTCCCTCTGTACCTGGCTCTCTTCACCTCTGCCCAGAACCTCTGTGTGTGGCTTCTGGTCACTTGCCTCGAGGAAGACAGAAGAATGGGGCTGAGGGGCTGCTCCCACCTCTAACTGCCCTTCTTGTCTGCCACCCAGTCATAGCCTAGACCTGGGGCTTCCTGGTCCTCAAAACCCCCACTCTCGTCCCTGTGCTTCCATACCTGGCACGCTCAGGACCCATGAAGCTGAGGGAGGCGTCACCCACGACCCACAGCCAGGGCATGTCTCTGCAAGCAAACACAGGTGTGCACTGAACAGAGGCGTGCAATAGGGAACTGGTAGAGAGGCAGCCAGGCGGGGCTGGGAAGGGGGCTTTGTGATCTTGATTTCAGTGAGGCAGCTATAGGGAACTGGTAGAGAGGCAGCCGGGCGGCGCTGGGAAGGGGGCTTTGTGATCTTGATTTCAGCGAGGCAGCAGTGAGCAGTGGCTTGAAGCAAGATCTTAATTCCCTCTCCAGGAACTGAACCTGGGTAGCCTGGATCCTAGCCACCAGACCAGCAAGGGCTAGAGGCTAGAAAACATTTTTCCCTGGATCTTTGCCCCCAGTGAAAAATACATGTATCACAGTGGCAGAAATTGTAAATGTAGGTACCGAGTATCATTAGAGACATAGCACAACAGGCGGGAGAGCATATAGAGAAATGCTTTGTTTCGAGTTAAGGCAGAAGCCAGGCAGAGATGCACACCCGGAAAGAAGGGGCGTACCCCTTAGAGGGGAGGAGTGCAGTGGAAGAGCAGTGAAGTCATTTGTATAGGTCAGGTCGTCTGGGGCTTTGTCTTCCTTCACTCAATTATCTGGTTTCTTTTTCTACACCTGACCTACCCTGGGACCCTCCCCTGGTTCACAGGCATCCCTCAGTCAAGATTTATCTCGAAGTGAAGGCTTCTGGGAGGCACAGGACTCATTCATTATTGCCTGGAATTATCCCCTGACTTTTGACCCTCAAGGAGCCTTTCTGCACATGTGTCCTGTCTCCTTTGTCCCAAAAAGGGGGAGTGGAGATCCCTTAATCCTTTCCTCGAGCAGAGTTTTGCACCTCTTTGTCCTTGCCATGACTATTACCTTGATTATTTCCATGACTATTACCTAAAGGTGGTCACAAGAGATAACCACTGGCTATTTACCCTGCTTCTGTTGTTCCATTTTGGAGTGCAAACAGGAGGCTGATTATAAATTCCTCAACTGGAGCCTACCTATCTCTTATATCAGGAATTGCAAACAGTTGTTAGCTATCCAGGCTGAAGCCTGCTTCTTCCAGCCCCGTGAAATGCAAACAGGAGGCCAGTTGTCAATGTCTAGCCTGGAGCCCATCTGTCTCCTGACTCAATCTCTACCCTCCATCTAGGCTGAGGATTCACTTGTCCATGTAAACATCTGTTCTTTCACCAAACACGTGGTGTTGGGCTAAGACCGAACAACAAGAAGAACAAGGACCAGACCAGAGCAGCTCCCCTCTAGGGGACCCAAAGGACAGTTCTTCAGAGGCAGAAGAAGCCTTAGGAAAGTCTGGGAGAGGAAGTTACTAACTGACTATGACCCGGAAGTGACATTTGAAGTGGATCTTAAATAAGATGGTACTCAGCCCAAAAAAACAATGAAATAATGATGTTTGCAGCAACATGGATGGACCTAGAGATGATCATACTAGGTGAAGTCAGACAGAGAAAGGCAAATATATGATATCACTTATATGCAGAATCTAAAAAAAAAATACAAGGGGGAGGTTCAAGAGGGAGGGGACATATATATATATCTATGGCTGATGCATGCTGATGTATGGCAGAAACCAACACAATATTGTAAGGCAACTACCCTCCAATTAAAAATAAATTAATTTAAAAAATGAACTTATTTATAAAACAGAAATAAACTAACAGACATAAAAAGCAAACTTATGGTTACCAAAGGGGAAAGGGAAGGGAGGGATACATTTGGAGTTTGGTATTAACAGATACACATTACTACATATAAAACAGATAAGCAGGGACTTCCCTGGAGGTCCAGTGGCTAAGACTCCATGCTCCCACTGCAGGGGGCCCGGGTTCAATCCCTGGTCAGAGAATTAGATCCAACATGCCACAACTAAAAGGTGTCACGTGCTTCAACAAAGATGGAAGATCCCACTTGCCACAACTAAGACCGAGCACCAGTCAAATAAATAAATACTTTGTTTAAATAAAAAGTAAAAACAAAGTAGATAAACAGCAAATAGCACAGGGAATTATATTCAATATCTTGTAATAACCTATAATGGAAAAGAACCTGAAAAAGAATATATATATTAATTATATATATAACTGAATCACATTGCTATACACCTGAGACACTGTAAATCAATAATACGTCAGTTAAATTTTTTCTTAAAAAACCAAGGAATGAAAAGGCATTCCAGACACCAGGAAGACAACACATTTGATTTCAACAGAGTTTTGAACAGGGAGTGGGAGGGGTAAGGGATGAGGGGAGAGGAGGCAGAGCGACCCTGGGAACATGGCTTTAGGGCCTGGGGGGCTCCTCTAGCTTCACTCCACTTCCCTAGCCACGTGAGGCAGACAGGCCTCTGGGGGTACAGAACAAACCATTTCCCTCCCCCGCCCCCTCAGCGGGTATGGCAACCACGTAAGCTTTATTAATGACTTATAATTTGACTGGCCTCTTGCAGACAGAAGCACTGTGAGTCATGCTGCGGGCACATGCTCTGTCGTCTGACCTCAGGATGGGGCAGCAGGTGCCACAGAGCCACAGCTCGGAGAAGTGCCTTGGTCCTCTCTGTCCTCCTGTACCTTGCACAGACCCTAACCAGAAGGCGGCACCGTGTTGAAGGAAACGATCTCTGGGCCCAGGAAGGCTGGCATTCAGGGAGAGTGGGTCCATTTCAAAACCTGTTTGAAAGCCGCCCTGCACCTCCGCAGGTTACTGGGACTGGGAGTAGAAATTGAGAAGGCTCTCGGCGGCAAGAGCATAGCAACTTGAGGGCTTGCTCAAAGCACTTCTCCATGCCTTGGTTTCCTTCTCTGTAAACGGAGGAAATGATCATACTCCTCCTCTCAGCCTCAGGGGGTTGCTGCAAGAAACAAAAGTACTTTCTTCGGAATTAGGTGAGCCACTCTACGAATGGTCTCTGTGCCTGAATGGCTCTTGCTGGCTCTGGAATGGCTGTTCATTTCCTTTAGCTCCTAAGGGAATACACAAATGTGTGAACTTATAAGTGTTACTCTTTTGAAAGTATTTTAAATTTCATCTTTAAAGAGAAAGAAGGAACTTCCCTGATTGTCCAGTGGCTAAGATTCTGCGCTCCCAATGCAGGGCCGCTGGGTCCAATCCCTGGTCAGAGAACTAGACCCCACATGCTGCAACGAAGACGCGATACAGCCAGATAAATAAATATTAAGAGAGAGAGAAAGTAAAGAGGAAGAATCTTAAAGACTATATAGTGGTGGGGTTTTGTGCCTTCTGACTTACGGGAGCCATCTATTGGCATTATGCCAGGGAGAAGGTGGCACCCAGAGTGGCCCTTAAAGCTAACTAGAATTCCAGGAGCTAGGACTCAGACTTCCTGCTTCCCAAACCCCACGCCCACCCCCATAAGAAACTCAGGTAGTCCATCTCCAGCCAAGCACCCAGCCAGTCATAGATTGGGCCCTACTCTAGCCCAGGGCACTTAGCTCTGCCTGTGGCACTACTAGGGTACTCTAGGCAACTGGCAGGACTGATGCTGCCCTTTTCTTCAGTCCCCAAGCTCAGGATCAGGAGGGAAGAGGGTGAGACAACGTATTCCTTCTTGGGTAATCCTGCTACTAGCCCTTAAGGCCTTCCAGACAATTGCCTACTTCAAATTTCAGGCCACAATGATAGGGACAAAGTAGGTGATTAAATAGTTAATCCCACTAGGCAATTGTAAGTAAAAAAACATGGGAGACCCCTGTAAGTTAATGGGTACTCAAGAAAGCAGGTTTGCTTAACCACAAAACCACACAGGCTTGTTTAGCAGTGAAACCATACAACAGAAGCACAAGACATGCTCCAACAAGAAAACAACGGTTAATGATTCCTAGGACATTCTCCCTGCACACATAAACAAAATTTGGTCCATAATCTGTGGACCTAGCTTGACCATATAGGGACAAGAAAACTCCCCTGCTCAACCTGGAGAAGGAGTTGATGATAGAAGCACAATGTCAAAGACAAAGAAGTTATCCCCTTCCTCATTTTTCATTTGATTATAAAACTGTAGCCCAGTAAGTTCTGGGTAAAGCATCACTTGCCCGCCTGCTTGTAAGTCTCATGAGCATCCTATTTTAATGAATCATTTCTATCTTCTCTGTGCTGAGACATAAAAAATTACGGTACCGGAGGTCTTCAGAGCCCCCAGACAACACCAAATGGTTTAGAGCAGTCCTCAGGGCTGATGGGTTGGCCCTGGAAGTGTGGCTCAGTAGGAAAGAAGTGAAGAGGAAATGGGGAAAGCTGTGCTGAGCTCAGTGGGGTCCCTGCCACTCTTATCCTGGGGCTTAGGCCCCTGGAGCTTTCTGCTTCTCACTGCCTTCACGACTCCTAACCCTCCCCTCTCTCCCATGCTCACAATCGGGGAACCAGGGTTCAGTGAGTCTGAAAAGAGAGCCAGCTATCAGACAGGCAAGAACACACCCATGCAACAGACCCAGAACCCATGCACAGAGCTTGTATGTGTGTGTATGTATGTGTGTGCTCAGCTGTGTCTGACTCTGCGGCCCTCTAGGCTCCTCTGCCCATGGAATTTTCCAGGCAACAATACTGGAGTGGGTTGCCTTTTCTCCTCCAGGGGATCTTTCCCACCCAGGAATCGAACCCACGTCTCTGGAGTCTCCTACGTTGGCAGGCAGATTCTTTACCACTAGTGCCACCTGGGAAGCACACAGCTTGCAGATCCACCATAAAAAAGCATCATCAGCTGATGCCAAGGATGAGGCAGGAGGCAGAAGACCTGGTTGCCAGAGCTGATTCCCACTTGCATTAGCTCAGGGCCCTTTGGCAAGTTACTTAACCCAAGTCTCCGTTCTCTTATCTGCAAAATGGGTTGTCACAAGAGATCATGCGGTTTGGTCTGAGACTCCCTTGAGACAGTGAACATAAGCATTTGTAATATGTGGCGCATAATACAGATATCTCACAAGTTACAAACTCACCAGCTTGATTTCCGTCTAGGACGTCCCCTCCGTTGCCACAGCTCCCTAAAGTGCATAGAATTCTTGGCAAGAGCTTTGAAGACCGCCTCATAGCCCATAGTAACGAGTGCCAGATCCACACACATTTCCACACAGCATACTGTATAAATATAGGTTTTATTAATAATGAGTGAAATCCCACAAATACAATGGGCATCTCCGTGTGATGGGGAGAATCCGTTGCAGGGTAAGGAAGGTCGAGAGGTATGTGCACAGGAAGAAAGGGTGATAAGTGCCCTAGGGGAAGAGGAAATCAGAAGTAGAACGAGCCTGCACCCCAGCCATCCCAGGAAAGTCAGACATGTGCTAGGTGCCCCTGTCGCTCTGGTGCCCCGGCCATGCTGCTCTGACACCCAGGGCCCATCTTGGCTGATAGGAAGCAGGTAGCAGGACATAGACAGGAGTTTGAATGAGCAGCAAGTGGTCATGGAAGGGGTGGAGGAGTGACCTTGCCAGCTTGACACACAAAAGAAGAGCCATGGGGTGGCAGTGACCACGTCCAACTTATGCTCGTGCTCGTGCCTGTGTGGGGTCCTGAACGCCAGGGAGCTGGTACCCTGTGCCAGCGCAGGCTTGGGAAGGAGGGAAGACCAGCGGGGAGACACCTGCAGCTCCTGGAGACAGCCTGGGCAGCACCAGCCTCATCCTGAGTCAAAGTGGGAGCCCCAGGAAGAGGCTGGCTTTGGCCTCCCCACAGCACCTGCCACCACCATGCCACCATCACCCTTCCTCTGAGCCATCCGGGGCATGGAGAATGTGTGTAGGGTTGAGATTGCCTGTTTGCGTAGTGTATATGTGCCTGTAAATCAACAGAGGGGAGGGAGCACTGCGGGACCACATGAACAGCAAGAAAGGAGGCTTGAGTCTTGGCCCACTCACCACTACCCCCTCCACACACCCCCACCCCGGAATAAAGTGCATTCTCCACTTCCAGCAACAGATGGGAAAGAAACAGAGACATTATTGCAGAGGAGCCACAGGCCCAGCCCCCACCAGAGGGGTCCAGGGGACAGCCCAAGGTGCCAGGCGCCTCTCCAACCCCTAGGACTGGGAGGGATGGTCCAGACAGATCCAGACACCTGTCCCAACAGATTGCCCAGATCAGCCAGGGTCTAGGGGTGGAGAGAGGTGAGGAGAAGGAAGAACAGACTTCCAGAGCGGGTCCCTGCCCTGTTCCAACAGGACATCCAGGGGACCTCACTGGGACCCAGCCCTAGAACCCCAACCTTATAACAGCCAGTTTACAAACACTTGTGTGGTGGGACCCAAAAGGGGGGCCACTTTGGTCAATTGTAAGAGGGGGCTTGGAGAGCCTGGGGCTCCCAGGCAGACAACAGAGGTGGGTGTCGGGGCAGTGCTGGAAGAAGGGTGGCAGCCTCCTAGTGGTCTTCACATGCAGGTGTTGGAGAGAAAAGGGAGGAAGCTACAGACCGCATCAACTTGGAAAGACTGCTGGGCATGGCAGAGAGGCCTGGCACCACCACCCCTAGGGCAAGGCTGGGAGCGCAGTCTGACAGCAGCCTGCAAAGGAGCTGAGAGAGGGGAGGGCCCAAGTCTAAAAGGTTAAAACAGTCCCGAAGGGCTGGGGCCCAGGCCAGGGCAAAGCTCTATCTCTGGGACTTGATTCGGTAGCGGAGCACAAGGTATGCCAGCAGTCGCAGGAATAGGAAGAAGATGCCCAAGGCCAGGAAGTCCACATAGAGCTTGCCACCTTCAACTTTCATGGCTTGGAGGACGCTCTGTGGCTTCTGGAAAGGGCACTGTTCCGTCACGCAGCTCAGGTCTTCTCGCTCCATGCCATATATGATCAGCAACATACCCTCGAAGCCATACCTAGGCAATCACAGGCATCAGAGCAGGATGCAGAGCATGGGGCCCCTGCCACCTGGGAAACCTGCCAGAGGCCAGGTGCAATCTCTCACCCAGAGGCACGACCTCCTGCAAGGAGGAACAGGGGCAGATGGTAGGGGGGGGCACTGACCTGACATAGGAGAGGTAGGAGCTCCACTGCAGGTAACGAGGGATGGTTTCGAAGCTGACGAAGAAACCGGAGAACAAGAGGACAGGGATAGCGCTCACGGGACCCACAAAGGTGGCCACCTGCAGGGGAGGGAAGGGGACCGGGCCATCACAGGGGTGACCAGGACAGACTCAGGACCGGGGTTGGGGGGGGGTGCCCAGGCTTCCCAGAGATTCATCCCATTCCTTCGGCCAGCCCCTGCTTCCTCCCACCAGACTCCGACCCCTCTCTGTGGGGTCCCCATGTGCCAGCCCCTCACCTGTAGGGAATTGGAGGCTGCTCCAATCAGCATCCCCAAAGACTGGGCCACCAAGGCCGTGGCGGCACCCAAGGCTAAGAAGAGCAGGAAGCGGCCGGTCTCAGCCGGTTGGCTTGTCATCCAGTACATGATACTGCAGTACACAGCTGGGCATATCACCTGGGGAGCAGGCACGGGGCTGGGCAGTGGCCAAGACCCTCAACTCCAGCCAGGCAGAAGCCGTTAGGACAGCAATTGCCAGAGTGTCCATGCCTGGTCCTCTGTACTCCTGCTCATGCTGTCACATGAACTTGACATGTGTCTGCTTCCCTGGATCTAAGAACCTCATTCATCTTCCATCAGGCCCACTCAGACTCAGGCAGGCCTGGTGACTTCTTTGAAGATCCATCCTATCTGGACCAGCATATTCCTTATATTGTTAATTACTTTACATATGAGAGCCTATTGTCCCTCTGTACGTGCTAAGTCACTTCAGTCGTGTCCAACTCTTTGCAACCCTATGGACCACAGCCCACCAAGCTCCCCTGTCCATGAGATTCTCCAGGCAAGAATATCGGGGTGGATTGCCATACCCTCCTTCAGGAGATCTTCCCAACCCAGGGACTGAACCTGTGTCTCTCATGTCTCCTGCATTGGCAGGCGGGTTCTTTACCACTAGCGCCACCTGGGGAGCCCTTTGCCCCCATCAGTTCCTGGGCAACAGGGACCGAGACTACCAAGGACAGTAGCGAGGGTTGTTCTCTGTACAAGGCACTCAACCAAGAGGCAACCAGAAGCCAAGCCCCAGCTTGTACTCTTCTCACCCTGGCACGGTGCACCCTCGCCCTGGGGAAGGGACACCTCTTTGAATTTGCTCAAAGGTACCCTATGGATCATCGGTGACTCTGGTGCTTGGAAGAGGGTGGTGGTGGCCATAACAGTCAAACCCAGCAAACATTACTGGGTACTTCAGTATGTGCCAAGCACTATTCTAAGGACTTTACCTGTATTGACTCATTTCATTCTCATAAAAAATCCCAAGGTAGAGATTATCTTCATTCTATTTTACAAATGGAGACACTGAAGCAAAGAGAGATTAGGTGACTTGCCCAGTGTCTTACAGCTAACAAGGAGCAGCAAGGCTCCAGAGCCCATGCTGTTCTCTATTGCCCTGAGTAAGAGTCATTTGTAGGGCTATTATTTCCATCAAGTGTTGTTTGTCCTCTCATTCCCACTGGAACATAAAGTCCATGAGGTCAAGACTACTTCCGTCATGTTCGTCGCTACATCCCCAGTACCTGACAAAGCGCCTGGTACATGGCTGGTATTCACCACCTCTTGCTAAGTGAGTAGAAGTGAAGGAAAGGATGGCACATAACAAGGTTGAGGGGGGCCAGGAAGCAAGGATGGAAGGAGCAAGCCAGGAGGGAGGCAGCAGGGAGGTAGGAGGAAGAGGCTCACCTGGAAGGGCACATCAGCCATGGTCTTGGCCAGGAAATACACTTTGAGGCTGTACCAGTAGTTGAGATGCTCCCTCAGGAAGACTGCCATCTCTAAGGGGACTGAAGACACAGGCTGATGAAGCATAGCACCTGACCCTACCCCGTGCTCCCCACACCTGTCCATGCCCAGGGCATCTCAGCTCACAGGTGAGCACAGTTGGCATCATGGCGGCAAACGTGATGAAAAGGATGGAGAAGAAGAGGCAGCCGGTGGTGTTTAAGACCTTGTTGGCATCGTTGCCAGTTTGCAGGTAGACGAGACCGATGAGCACACCAATCACCGCATGGGATATGACCCGCACGTGGGTCAGGACCTGTGTGAGGGATGATCATGAGGAGAGAGGATGGAGCACAGGCTAGGGATGGGTGAGTCACACTTGCCTAGGAACGTGGGTGTGCCCTCACAGGCACAGAGAACCACAGGAGCACTGGGAGAGGGCCCCATCACCATCTCCATTGCTGGTATCCTACACACACAAGGCCAGGCCAACACCAGCCTCCCCCTCCTCCAACTTGATGTCTTACCAGGTCCCTGAGGATGGACAAGAAGCTCCTTTTGAAGAGGTTGCAGAACTGTGTGAGGGTGCTGGTGGCAAAGGTGTGGCTTTCAATGGTATCCACTTCCTGGGGAGAGGAAATTGGATCAGGTGAGCCCACCCCACCCACCCACCACGAAGCCAGGTCAGTCGGTGGGAAAACCCCTGAGCCTGTCCCCAGGGACAAGGGTCCTCCAGAATTCTCCACCACTGAGCTGGGTACCTGGAAGCTGGCCTTAGAGGTGTGAATCAGAGTGAGATTCAGAAAGACACAAAGAGGGAGTAACAGAAGTGGGGAGGGAGGAGACCGAAGGGGAGTCAAGGACACCTGTGGTGGCTACTAATAGACCAGTTGTTTATTTTTAAACTTTATTTTATTTGACTGAGCTGCGGGGCTTGTGGGATCTTAGTGCCCCAAACAGGGATTGAACCCACACCCTAGGCAATGAAAGCACAGAGTCCTAACCACTGAACTGCCAGGGAGTTCCCCAGTCATTCTGGGGAAATTTTAATCCATTGAATACATTTATCCTAAGGGCATTATACCTTTATACAACCAGTTTCACGATAATGTTTTTAACAATGGGATGATGACAACAGCAACAATAACCCTCCTAGTCCCCTGGGGTCACAGTATCTCATTTAAGGAAAAGAGCCAGCTAGAGTAGGAAGAGCTTTGTGTGACTAATCTAATTAGTCCTCCCAATAAGCCTGTGAAATAAGTATCATCACCCCCAAGCTAAAGATGACAGTAAACCACACTGGCCATGAGGCCAGAGACAGAGTCAACCTTGCTTACCAGGCGGCACTACAGGTGCTTGGTAAGAGTTTGTTGAACAAAAAAATGAAAGAGAAAGACGAAGCTCAGAGAGGTTAAGTAATGGGCCCGAGGTCACACAGCTAATAGTAGGTCTATTCCAAGTCCTGGGTTCTTTCTAGTACCCAGTGGTTGGGATGCCTCTGGGGCACAGCCTCTCTGGCTGGGCCATGTCCACGGTCCTGTCTTCCCTCCCCACCTCCGCATCCTGCTCCCTTCAACCTACTCACCAGAGGGCAAGGGGGACAGAGGGCAGGAACCTCATTCTTCTCAGGGCCGTTGTTCTTCTCTACCATGGCACAGAGCCCATTCTGCACAGCCCTGAACAGCAGGGGGTTCAGGTCTCCATACTCGCCAGAGGCCACTTCGATGACTGGGGGACACAGAGGGGGTGCACTCAGCTAAGATCTTTCCTTGCTTCCCAAGGGCAAGCCAGCCGTTCCTTGAGTGTGTGTGGAAGGCAGGTGACAGTGAGATCTCTGCCCCCGGGAGGTCCAAGTACATGATCTGGACCCCTAGGTTTGGCCTGCCACCATATCCCAGCCTAGACCACCAGGCCCCTACTCACTGAAGTCAGCCGGGTTGTGGTAGGTGGGGCAGTGCAAACCAAGCCCCTTCAGATAGGGGATCAGGTTGGTGACCATGCCCTTGAAGATGCATTGACCCTGGCTCAGGATGTAGAGCTGAGGCGGAAAAAGAAGGGCAAGGAAAATAGCACGAGTGGGTCAGGCAGGTCCCACCACACCTTGACTGACTGCCGGCCCTCTCCCCATCGCTGGCCAGTCACCTTTGAGTCCCAGAGACCCTCACCTTGTCAAACATCTCAAAGAGCTTAGCACTGGGCTGGTGGATGGTGCAGATGATGGTTCGGCCCCCCTGGGCCAGGGACTTCATGAGGGACGCCACTTGGAAAGAGGAGGCACTGTCCAGCCCACTGTCCAGAGAGAGGCCACCAGGGGGCAGGGTGAGGTGGGTATGGCCAAGGGAGTGTCTGGATGGGGCAGCTGCTATGAGGGCGAGGGAGCTGGCAGGAAGGGGGTCACTCTGGCCACCCCTATATCCCATCCACGTTGTATGATTCGGGCGTTTGGAGGTACCAAGAAGCCCAGACTACGGTTAGGTGCAACACGCAATTATTAAGCACTTGTTGAATGCCAGCCACTGGGATTACAAGGACAAATAAATAAGACATAGACTCTGGTTGGAAGGGAGAGAGAGAGAGAAATTCACAGATCATCTGAGCCAATGTGGACCATGCTGTAGAAACAGGGGGTGAAAAGTAGGGGAGAATTCACCTCCGCTGTACAAAGGTTTGGGACAGGAGTCAGAGGAGGTTCCTGAGTGAGTCTGGCAGAAGAAAGAGCTAAGCCAAGTGAGGGGGCAAGGACGGGTGCAGTGGTGAAGGGCATTCCAGGCAGAAGACACAGCATGTGCAAGGCTCAGAGGCATGGAACACATGGCTTGACGAAGAGAATAATAAGCGATTCAATCTTATTAGAGCATAACACACAAGACAGCGTGAAGCAAGATGCGAGGCCAGAGAAGGAGGTTCAGCCCCGGACCTTGTAAGTCGTCTGCCTTTATTCTGGGGGCAAATGCGAATCGTTGCATTTTTTAAGCAGAGGAGTGAGTATTGCCAGAGAAAGTTCACTCTGGTTGCAGTGTGGAGGAAGGTGGGCTTGGAGAGACTGGAGACGAGGAGAGAGGAGTCAGTTGCAGAAATGCAGGCAAGAGTGGATGATGTCCTGAATGTAAGCGCTGGCACTAAGAATGGGGGTGGGGTGAATCTGAGAGATGGAGGAAGAAGGCAGACTCAGCAAGGCTCTGTGATTGATTGGCTGTGGGGGAGAATCAGTCAGGGAGGACATGGAGATTTCTGCGAGGGTGAAGGATAGGGCTGCTAGGCAACAGGCTTGGCAGGGGGGGAGCCCTTCTCTGGCCCCAGGAGGCTGCAAACACGTGCTCTGCTCTCCAGCAGTGGAGCAGATGCAGCCTCCAGTTCTGGCTCTGGGCTGAGGGGAGGGGGCAGCCCAGTAGGAGAGGAGGGGAGAACTACCTGGTGGGCTCGTCAAAGAACATGACAGGTGGTTTGTTGACCAGCTCCAGGGCGATGGCCAGGCGCTTCCTCTGCCCCCCAGAGAGCAGGGCTGTCCTCGTGTGGGAGCAGGACAGCAGGCCGAGCGCCGTCAGGATCTCCGTCACCTGGCCCGTCACCACAATCCAGCCCAGGTCAGCTCCAGAGTCTCTGCTTCCCCCCAGCACCACCCTGATGTAGTTATTTATTCAAAAATTTTGTCAAATTGTTTTATTTTTTTGGCCACCCAGCACGGCATGTGGGATCTTAGTTCCCTGACCAGGGATGGAACCTGGGACCCCTGCAAGGGACGTGTGGAGTCTTAACCACTTGGCCACCACCCCAATTTAAATAGGCATCTCCCTTAAACCCAGCGTCCCAGCCTTGGCCACCGCTCTCCTCCCACCCGAATCGAGGGCAGCCCAGACCTCGGGGCCTGGGAAGGGCAGCTGCCTTGTCTCCCCCCCCACCCCAACCCCCACCCCCGACTCACCAGCTCCTTCTTCACCTCCTGCCTCTCATTCAGTTTCAGGTTAGCAGAGACCTGGGGCCCAGAGATGGGGCAGATCAGATATGCGTGGGGGGCGGGCACAGCCTTGGCCCCTTGGCCATTGGAAAGGGTGGGGATAGCAGGCGCCTGGGGGACTGGGAGGAGGCCATGGCTGACCAGCTCTCACCATCATGGCTTCCAGCACCGTGAGGTGTGGCAGTAGGGTGTCTTCCTGCATGATGTAACAGGACATCTTGCGGAAGGTCCTCAGTTCCCGCGGCTTCCCATTGACCAGGATCTGCCCCTTCATTCCAGACTCCCTGCAGGAACATCAGTTAGGGATGGAGGTCAGGGTCACTTCAGAACCTCTTCGGTGCTCCCCAGGGTACCTCTCTTCCTGGGCCCTGCCCCCACTCTACCCCAGCCTTGTCCGTACCTGTATCCTGCCAAGAGGTTCATGAGTGTGGACTTGCCAGACCCTGAGGGGCCCATGATCCCAATCATCTCCCGGCAGCAGAATTTACCTGATAGGCACTTAAGGAGGGTCTTATAACCTGCAATGTGGGAGGGAGGGAGGAACTTTTGATCAGCGCTTCAATGAACAGAGACACCTCAAACTCTTAGGAGCCATGGCTATCAGTGAACTAAGCAGTCTCTACCCACTGTGACTTGGTTAGGATGGCAGAGTGACCCTCAAAGCGCCCATGATGACTTGTACCCTCTCATTCTGTCCCCCTAGAAGCAACCACCACTAATGTCAACGTACCCAACGTGACAGTGCTCTTCTGAAAGCCTTGGGAAAACCCCCACATGCGATGGATGGGTATGGAGAGGGGAACCAACAGAAGACCCTACTTCTCTTCTACAAACACGGCGGTCACTCTCTTACCCACTCCAGGAAGACGTTTCCAATCTTCCAGTCTGAGCCAGCTAACTGTCCTGTATTCCCACGGCACTTCTCATATGCCAGTGTGTTTGTTCCTTGAGGTGCCTGCCCCTCAGCCCCCTCCACCAGCCTCTTAGTCAGTCAGCTCCTTGGGGACAGGGTCTATGTGTGACTCATCTTTGTAACCTTAGCAGATTGGCTGGCATGTACTAGATGCTCAGTAAGTGTTCTGAATGTGTGCTCTCAGAGCCTTGGCCTCCTTCTAAAAGTCCTTCATCAGCGTGCTCTGTCTCCCCACCAGGCTTATCTCTGCAGCCCCGAATGTGGCCCAGTAAAATCTCACCTTTCACTCACTGGGAGGCAGCATATGCATTAAGAGTACACATTTGGAGTCAGTTGGATCTGTATTCAAATTCTGACTCCACACCTACCAGCTAGCTGTGTGACCTGCGGCAAGCTGCTTAACCTCTCTGAGCTCCAGGTGCCTCATTTGTAAGGTGCCTCATTGTGAGATAGATACTATCTACCTCACTGGGTTGCTGTAAAGGTTCATTGAGATAATATATGTAAAGTAGGGCTTCTTTGGTGGCTTAGCAGTAAAGAATCCTCCAATGCAGGAGAAATGGGTTCGATTCCTGTACTGGGAGGATCCCACATGCCACAGAATAACTAAGCCTGTGCACAGCTACTGATCCCATGTGCCACGGTTCCTGAAGCTGCACACCCTGGAGCCTGTGCTCTGCAACAGGAGAGGCTTCCGCAATGAGAGGCCCTCGCACGGCAACTGGAGAGTGGCCCCTGCTCGCCACAACTAGAGAAAGACTGCACAGCAACAGAGACCCAACACCGCCATAAATAAAGAAATATATATATATATATATATATATGTGTGTGTAAAGTACATGACACGGTACTTGGTACATACAGCGCATTAAAAGCAAGTGACATTTTAATGTCAATTCCATGTGACAATGCTTATTGATCATTCCAAACACTGTATCAGACACTCAATCCAAAAAAAGAGGAAGACAGTTCCTGCACTCAAGACAGTGATAGTCCAAGTAAAAGAGATGGACAAGAAAACATCTATGGGGACTTCCCTGGTGATCCTGTGGCCAAGACTCTGCACTCCCAATACAGGGGGCCCAGTTTCAACCCCTTGTCAGGGAACTAGATCCCCCATGTCCCAACCAAGAGTTTGCATGCCACAGCTAAAGATCCCGCATGCCACAATGGAGACTGAAGATAGTACGTGTGGCAACTAAGACCCAGTAGTCACATAAATAACGAGTAATTTTTTAAACAGAAATCATCTATAGATCTGAAGAAAGATCAAGTAAGGGTTATCATAGAAGCATAAGTCTTGTGCAATGAGAATTTAGAAAATAGAACTGATGAGGGTAGAGGGACAAGGGGAAAATCAGAAATGACTTCATGGAAGAGGTGGCTTTGAGCTAAGTGTTGAGGAATGAGCAGCATTTCAAAATGGAAAAGGAAGGCAGAGGCTTTCCAGGCTCTGGGAGGAAAACACCGCTGTATAACAACATATATGTGATACAATCCAGGGAGCACAGGGCAGAGATTCCACAGGGTCAACTGCCGAGACAAGGGGGTGGAGAGGAAAGATGAAGCCAAGGAGGCTGGCCTTGCCTGCCCTGCTTACAGGCCTGCCTCAGTGAGGTTGAAACACCAATCCCTACCAGCCAACACTCACTACCACTCTCTTCCGTCCCCTGTGGAGCCCAATTCCCTCTCCATTCTACCTCCTTAGCAGAGGCAGTGAAGGGATGTGATCTTTCACCCTCCCTCCACAGCACCCAGCTGTCCTTCTGAACACATTCCATCAGACAGGGGATCTTCTGGTGCCCACTGTGAGATCCTGATCATACTAACTGCCTGGATGGTGCTTTCTGGTTTACAAAGCTCATTGTCTCAGTCACTGCTATAGCAACACGGATGAGGCAGCTAGGACCCAGAGATCCAGTGACACCCAAGGTCACATAGCAAGTTCTTTACTTGGGAAGGGACGTCATGAATTCCAACCCTCTGCTTCAGTCATCGTCACCATCAGAGAGACGTGCGGTTTTGCACACCAGCATATGCCTCTCAGAGCTACTCATAAGAAGTGATTTCTTGGGCAGGGGAAGAAATTGGCAATGATGAACCTTCCCCTCATTTAATCACCAAAAAGCACTTGTTGAACTCTGACGTTGAATTCAAAATCATCTTAACGCTTGCCTTTCACAAAGCATTTTCATGGCTAACATCTCAACTGAGCTGCACAAGCCCATGTGGTGGGTATTCTTATCATCCCTGTTTATAGGTGAGGAAAGTGAGAGCAAGAAAGGGTAGGCAGTCTGCGCAAGATCACGCAGCTTACAAGTGGCTAAGAACCCATGTCTTGGGACTCCTGCTGGATTCCAACTGCTCAACCTGGGAAGGGCCCGCCTCCCAGGCTTTCAGGATGGAGACCCACCAGAGTTCTGGTTCTGCCTCCGTCCATAACTCTCTTTGCAATTTTATGAAGTCACTTACTCTTTCAGGGCCTCCATTTCCTCATCTGTAATATAAGGATAGTAGTATCTCCTCCCAAGGACAAAATAAGGTTATTATGACTACTAAGTGAGATTAATAATAATTAATAGAAAAGTGCTTTGAATATCAAGAAATGTCATATATAATCAGGAGAGGCAGGTGACAAATTCTGACCTGGGAAAGTCAGAATCTCCCTTTCTCCATGTCCCTTATTCTTTTTCCTCTTGAAATGAATGAATGTGCCTGCGTGCTCAGTCGTGTTCAACTCTTTGTGACCCCATGGACTGTGACCCACCAGGTTCCTCTGTCCATGGGGATTCTCTAGGCAAGAATACTAGAGTGTGTTGCCATTTCCTTCTCCAGGTGATCTTTCCAACTCAAGGATCAAACCCGTGTCTTCTGCATCTCCTGCATCGAGAGGCAGATTCTTTACCACTGCCTCTAATCGCTCTCTGTCCTCCAAAGAAAGGGACAGGGATTCACGTGAGAAAAGCAGGCAGAGAGAGGAGTACAGAGGGCAGAGAGAGGGACAAGGGATGCAAAAGATGGCAGAATGGCCAGTAGAACAGAATGGGGCTGGCAAGGGCAAAGGAGGGCAGGACCTGGTTGGGGTGCCCATTTGTGGCTGGTGAGTTGAGTTGAAGCCACCAGAGAGTTGGCCCATCTAGACACTTCTTTTGTGTTTTCATTTCTCCTAAAACTGAAAGTGTTAGTTGCTCAGTCATGTCCAACTCTTTGCGGTCCCATGGACTGTACCACCCACACTCCTCTGTCCATGGAATTCTCCAGGCCAGAATACTGAGGTAGGTAGCCCTTCCCTTCTCCAGGGGATCTTCCCAACCCAGGGATCGAACCCCAGTCTCCTGCATTGCGGGCAGATTCTTTACCGTCTGAGCCACCAGGGAAGTCCTTAAAACTGAGGGTTAAGGAAATAACAGGTCCCTCCTGATTGTGCCCCAAACTAGCCTCAGGACCGAGGGCACTGATCAGAGAGCCCAGATATCTCAAATCCTAGTGACTCAGACCCTGTGCTCTTTTGATCGCTCATGGGAGTGAGGGTAGGGAGTACAGAGAGAGTGCAGGCTCAGCTCTGCTCTGAAGCACCCCAAACATTTCTTAAACCTCAGGAAGAATGTCCCAGCTCCACCCCTGATCCACACCCAGGCTCTGGGGAAACCCCAGCTTCTCTATTCCCAGCTAAACCTGCCCAGGGCAGGGGGAAGGGGTGAGGGGCAAAAGGTGGGAGATGGTGAGGATTCAGAGAATTTGGAGCCGCAGGCAATCCCATTACTCACCTGGCCTAAAGAGAGAAGCAGTGGAGATGGGAATGCTTAACAGGGAAGATAAGAGAGAGAAAGGAACACTGCAAGGAGAGCTGGGAAACCTGACTTCTGGTCCTCACACTGCCACTTGTTAGCTGTGTGACATCAGTCAAGTTACTCAACTTCTTTGGGCCTCAGTTTTCATATTAGCAACATAGAGAGGGCTTCCCAGGTGGCTCAGAAGTAAAGAATCCATCAGCAAAGCAGGAGACCCAGGTTCTGCTCCTGAGTTGGGCAAATCTGGAGAAAGAAATTGCAACCCAGTCCAATTTGCCTGGGAAATCCCATGGACAGAGGAACCTGGAAGGCTACAGTCCATGGGGTCTCAAAAGAGTCCAATAAGACTTAGCAACTAAACAACAAGATGTCACCTGTCCTACCAACCCTTCACCCTCCCTGCCTCGGAGAACTTTGGCAAGAATGAAGTAAGAAGATAGGAATGAGAACATCCTTTAAAATTAGCAGTGCTCCATAGACCGCTGCCACACAGCCCAGACATTCTCATATCCACCCTAGAAGGCAGAAGCTCTACCCGAAACAAAGAAGGACAACTCCTCAAGGACCAGAAGTAATAGCCTCAAGGTAGAAGAGGAAATAACCCACTGAACCTAGAGTCCCATGGTGCTTACAGGTGTGAAGGGAGCTCAGACCCTGGCACCTCAGCTGTCTGCAGAGTAAGTGAGGGGCTGAGATTTTAGTGAACTGGCTCCTGCAGGATTTGCAGAACAGGGGACAAACCCAGGCCTCCTGTTCCACAAGGGGCAACTCATGGCCCACAGTTCCCACCAGACTGCTCCCTTACCCCGTTTGCGCCAGCAGGGCCCCTCCCTCACGGAATAGGACAGCTCCACGAACTCGATGTCCACCGCCGAGCGCTTGGGCAGGTGGGAGAAGCGCTGGGCTTCCGTGATGTGATTCTCCACCTTCTTCAGGTGCGTGGTCAGCACGGGGGGCTCCGCCCCGTCTTCCAGCGCCACGGCCGAGGCCACAGCGCCAGGTCGTAATCCACAGACCACAGCCTCCAGAGTCTTCTCCGCCATCACGCCAAGTCCGGCCTGAAGGGAGAGGCCCTGCTCAGTTTGGGGCAGACCTCCATCCCTGGCTCGGAGCTCCCTTGCGTTCTCATGTGCCCTCGCCTCCCTGCTTCCTTCTCAGGGTAGATCGGCTACCGGAAGCTCCCACGTCCCACCTCCAGAGCATCTTGCCCTCCACCGACCACCGCTCCCAGCGCAGCTCCGTTCAGTTCCCACTGCTCCTCGGTCCCGGGCTGCCCCAGCCCCAGCCGGGCCCCTCGAAGCCCGCATCCGCTCCCTTCTCCCCGCGGAAGCTCTAATCTCCTTACCCTGCAGGCCAGCAGTCTCTGGGGACTGGATGGGCGCGGGGGGCGGGGAGCGGGGGTACAGAAAGGACGGCAGGCAGAGGCTGCCTGCTAGGAAATCAGGGTAGCAGGGTGACCGCAGGATGGACCAGGCAAAGGCGGAGGAAGAGGAGGCTGTGGGCCTCCCGCTGCGCCTCCCTCCCCATCTCCAGGCGAGGTGCCCTGGCCAGTCCCTCCTGCCGGCGGTCCTGGGTCCGCGCGCACTGGGCTCTCGCCTCAAACGGGCTCACCACGCGGCCTCAAAACCCACACTGCCAACTAAGCGCCGCATTGGGGGTCATTCCCCTCCCATCTTCCGCAAGCCTGGTCACCTTGAGGCGCCCCGGGCTGGTGCAGAGCTGAGATGCTGAGCGCTGCCACGGGCTGAGGATGGAGACTCTAGGTCCTCCTTGCCTGCCTCTGGCTGCGGCACTGGGCCGGGTGTCCCGGCTCCCGAACCCGGCGGCCGGGCCGGGGCGGGGACGGGGCGGGGCAGGAGACAGGGGAGGGCTCGAGCCCCAGGTCAGAAAAGAGGTGACAAGTCTGCGGAGGGGCGACTGGGGCGTGCCCCTACCCTTCTCGGCCGTGCACACCCGGTTCCCTAAGCCCGATCTTTGGTGCCTTGTCCCGCCGAACCCGCCGGGCGACTGCGCTCTCGCCCAGGCTGCTGCCAGCCGGTCCTGCGGTTCTTAAAGGGCCCACGCCGCCCCGCAGCCCGCGGGGAGAGAGGATGGCGAAGGGGAGAGAAACGCGGGTGCGGGAGAGAGCGCAAGTGCGGACCCAGGACCGGGGATTGGGGGCACAAGGCCGACTCCGAGGCGGGGAAGACAGCTGAAGTAGCTCCGTGGAGACAGGTCCCTGAATTTCAGACGATACAATGGTGGTCGGGAAGGGGTTGGGGGGGTGCAGATTCCGTCATTATCAAGGGATTGTGGAGCTGCCAGCCTGTCTGCACCACCCCCCACCCCCCATCAATTTCCCTCAATTCTGGCCCTTGACCTCAGCATCCCCCAGGAATTCCCAAGCAAGAGTCTTGGGACATCCTCCCCACTTCCCCTTTCCCTCTCTGAGGACCAGGAGACCAGTCAAAAAGGGACAGAGCTGCTTTTGGAGAATTCAGAGGCAGCTCCAAGGTTAAACCGGTACCCAGAGCCCAGCCTGCTCCGGCTGACTGCCATTTAGTCACTAAGTCATCCACTTTTTGCAACCCCACGGACTGCAGCCGGTCAGGCTCCTCTGTCCGTGCTACACCCTCACCCCCACCCCCAGCAAGAATCCTGGAGTGGGTTGCCATTTCCTTCTCCATCTCCGACTGTAGAAATCTCGGTTCTCCCAGGCAAATTCAGGCTTTTAAGACAGACAACGCCTGATGCTGGAGGTACATGTGTGCCAGGGCGTAGAGCAGAACACTGTGTTTGGCATCTTCTCACACACGTGTGCCTCCTCACCCTCACCCTACAAACCTTTAAGACACCAGAGCACTCCAGGGCCTTCCCGCTGCCCTGTGCCTTTCTCAGGCATCTCATCCAGGCTCCAGCCTGCCCCAGCCCCAGTCTTCAAGGAGTAAGTAGGTTAGCCAGCTGAGACAGGTGACCTGAGCTTTTAAGTTCCCACCTGTCACATAGCAAAGAGGGGTGGAAGGGGAGGCTGCTGCCACTGCTGAGGCTTCTCCTTACCGCAGCAGAGGTTCAGTTCAGTTCAGTTCAGTTCAGTTCAGTCGCTCAGTCGTGTCCGACTCTCCGCGACCCCATGAATCACAGCACGCCAGGCCTCCCTGTCCATCACCAACTCCCGGAGTACACTCAAACTCATGTCCACAGAGTCGGTGATGCCATCCAGCCATCTCATTCTCCGTCATCCCCTTCTCCTCCCGCCCCCAACCTTTCCCAGTCAAACCTCTCCTCCGCAGGTTCGCCACCCCCCACCCCCCAGCCTCTCTGCAGCCTGGCGGCCCCTGCAGGATATCTCCAGGCCCAGCCCTGTGACTTAGAGTTGCAAACAGATTCAGCTCCAGCCCTCTCTACCTTCCTCTGATCCCATGCCCCACATCACCACTGTTCCTCAGGACCCTCTATTCTCCAAGGTAACCGTCAGTCCTCTTCTATAGGCCACCCCCCCGATAGTTGCATTATCTCATTTAATTCTCACAGTATCCCTATGAGGCAGGTGTTACAAGAACTCTTTACAGATAAAGAAGCTAAGGCACAAGTTTTTGAGGTTAAGCCATGTGCCAAGAAGACATATCTAATTGGTAGCAGAAAAGGGCTTAAACCCTAAAACCCTCACTTTTACCCACTCTGCTGTGAAGCCCCTGGAAACCCTGTTCCAGGACTGTCACCCTCCAATCTCTGTTCATAACCTCCACAGCTTAAGGACATTCTCCTCCATTCCATGGCATATAACCTGACAATTTTCAGGAAAATTTCCTCCCCTTCTTAGGGAATGCTCTGTCCCCATTCCTCAGGACAGACTTCCCTATCCTCAGAGATCAACATTCCCAAGTCTTCTGTCAGCTTTCCACCCTGTGTGATTCACATCCCCGGCCCCAGAGCAGTGGTCCCCAGCTTTTGTTGAGACTCAGCATCACTTGGGGATTTTCAAAAGATGCTTAGATAACACTCTAAAGCAGTTCATGCTGATCTCTAAGGTTGGATCCAGGCATTAGTATTTTAAAATGCTCCCCAATTGATCCCACTGAGCGGGCCAAGTTGAGAGCCACTACCCTAGATGAAGCTTCCAATTCCCTGGGTTAGAACACCTGTCATGTGCCTACTAAAGGCTGTCTCGTCCCTGGGACATTCTCTAGGACACAGGACACCCTCTCCCCATTTTGTGAACACTCCTTTCATGTCCTGAATTTGGAGTTGGAAGATGTGCATTCTACCCTTGATGCTCTCACTAATTCTGTACTGAAGCAAATTTCTCCACCTCTCTGAGCGTCATTCAAGTTGTGGGGATGATAAAAATACTGCATATCTACCTCAGAAGGTTCTTATGAGATTCAAGTGTTCAAGTGCATAGATTGGTGATTTTTCATTCTCAAAAACAGATCATACATCCTTACTCTCTAAGTCTTACTTTCTAAGTCAGACTTGCCATGGTTCAAAGTCATTTCATTTTCCCCAGAAGAATCTTTCCTTTCCTTGGCAAAGGAGAGGAAACTACATTTGTTGAACGTCTTCTATGTGCTCGGCTCTCACCTTAGGGCTATGAGCTCTGAATAAGGGGCAAAGGTCTCTCTCTTTCTCCCCTGAATTCCCAGAACTTGTACACAGAAAACCCACTCTGTAGCTATCTGTTGACTGAACAGTCTAACCAGTCCTCACAACTTCAGAGGCCAGTGTTTGTCACTATGATTGTTTTATTTGGCTCCACCAGGTTTTAGCTCTGACTGGCAGGATCTTCAGTCTTCACTGTGGCATGAAGGTATTTATTTGCTGCCTGCAGGATGTATGGTTTTTTTTTTTTCTTAGTTGCAGCAAGCAAACTCTTAGTTCTGGCATGTGGGATCTAGCTTCCTGACCAGGGATTGAACCTGGGCCCCATGCACTGGGAACGTGGAGTCAGCCACTGGACCACTAAGGCCAGTAATTATCCTCTCATGTTTCAGATAAGGAAACTGAAGCTAAGAAATGTCAAGTACTAGTTAGTGTGAGGTCATACAACTCGTGTGGTGGATCCAGGGGTCCAAATTCAAGACTACACATTCTGAACCATGACTTGATCTACAACGTCAAGCTTCCTCAGTCCCTGGTAGTGCCACCTTCCCAGTTTATGAAGCAGATCCATCTCCACTCTCCTACACAGGCTCTTTCCCCTTCTAGGATACAAAAGTTTTCCAACCTTCTAGAGATCCACTAGGGTAGACCCCTCTCAGTCTGGGACATATCCCTCCGTATACCTTCCCAGACAGGACTTTTGATTCCATAGTATGCACACCTCTAACTCCTGGAAGAGGCCTTGTAACTCGAGAATAGTGGTTCTCAAGCTTAGCACATGTGAGTATCCCCTGGAGGGGTCCTTACAACACAGATCATGGTCCCTGACCCCCCAGAGTTTCTGATTCAACATCTGGGGTGGGGGCAGAGAATCTGCATCTCTAGTAAGTCCCCAGGTGATGCTGATGTTGCTAGTCTGGGAGTACACTTTGATTTCTCATCCCGCAAATAAACTTCCAATCTCCTACCTGGACTTTTCCTCAGTGCCTCAATGAACCCTTCCCCCTTTCCTCAAATAAACCTCCTCCATTCCCTGACATTGAACCTCTTCTATTTCCAGGGTCCTCCCCAATTTCCATTCCAGAATCTCCCCTCCCATCACCACCAAGACAGCCTCCATCCAGGACAGGCTCCCTAGGCCCACATAGGTAAGTGTTGATGGTAACTGGCTTACGAGGAGCAAGGCAGAAGCTGAAAATTCCTATCTCAGCTTAGTGCCAGGAAGTAATCAAGCAGACACAGGGTGCTCTGGGCAGGGATTTGTGGGAAAAGCAGTTGATAAGGAGATTTATGGACCTATTGGGGAAAGGGAAAGTCCCCGCTTCGGCTGAGTCCAGGGATACCCTTAGGATGAGCGGCGTCGGCGTGAAAAGAAAGAAAACAAAGGGAGTCGAGTCTTGGTTGAGTGCTGAATAAAGACTAATTTATTTTTTCTATATCAGTGTTTATATACCCTAAACTAGTACAGTTCTAAAGTGGTGCAGTGAACAAAGTCAGCTTAACATTACATCAGTTTGCCCTTTACAAAACCAGAATGCTTTCCGCATACTTCTCTGTTTACGAGAGTCTTTTTTATAGTAGATATTAATACATTATCTTCTGGCCTTGAGGCCTATTAACACCTCATGACGTTTTCTTACAAGCTAGGTGAATGCAAAGCTGTTTTTTGTGAGCTATTCTTATTTTTCCACTTGCCTTGTGCTAAATAGAAAAGTTATAATTTCATAGGGTAAGTTCAACAGGTTGCAGCATATTAGAAATTTAACATAATGGTCAGTTCTTTTTTAGTTACTACAGACTCTGCCTCAAATTCCTGGTTAAATATTTATGATTGTCTTATGGTTTCTATACTAGGGCTAAACTCTTATTATTCTAAATTCTAACTATAGTAACAATAATTTCTACATTAAGAGCAAAAACACAGCTAGCAAACGTTGATTCAGTAACAACTTCTAGAATAATATTTTTTATATTCTCTAATAGGGCTTCTTCACTCCCTGAAGGGCTCTGCGTTTATTAGGGCTTTTTGTGTGATCAGGTTCTTTATGCTATTTATGATTAAGGTGTTGTGATCAGTCATGTATGTTAGTGCCAAGGGCATAAATAGTTGATTTTATTTGGAAAGAGATCGGGGAAGGCCTTCTGCCTGTGTCACAGAAATTAAGGAGCAGTCAGAAAGACAGCAGTCAGAAAGATAAGCATCAGAAAGACAGATATTATCTTTAAGGTGAGCCCGGGGCAGCTTTCTGAAATCCCTGAAGTCCTCCTGATCTGCCTTGCTTGTCAGGTCTTCTCCTCATGACCTTGTCATGGGTGGGATCTCGCGTGTTGGCTCCCGGCATCTCCCCATTTTTTATTTTTTAGGACAGCCAGATGGATTTCGGTCGCGAGCTCCTGAGTGCTCTGCTGGAGAGTTCTGACAATACAGGGAAGGATTATAATAAGAAATAGGACTAGGACTGAGGATATTTTTTCCAGTAATAAAGTTAGAAAAGGTACGAAAAAAATCATTAGCAGCCCCTGCAGCAGTAAAATCTAGACGGGAATGTTCTAAGGTTTTTATCTGACCGTGAAGCTTTCTTAGATATAAACTAATGCTGGAGCTATTCCATACACCTGAAATATGATTTTTTATTTTTTTCCCAGTTATAATCTGTATCATTTACCTTTAGGGGTGTTACACAGATCCACCGATAGTCGGTGTGACAGGATAATGCTAGCTTTTACTTCCAGGGCGTCTATTTTCATTTCTAATTTTTTATCTATAACCTCTTGCGTAGCTAGAGCCAAAGAAACATTTTTTGACAAAGTATTGACATACTGTGCAGTATGTACCTGTTGAGTATAGTCATTAGATTCTTCCAGGGTTATACCCTGGGTTTGGGTTGCTCCAATCTTGTATAGAATAATTACTGTCTCCTGGTATTTTATAGCTGATTTTAGAATCATAAGTATAATGATTTCCATATAGGATAGCCTAATTTTTCATCACTAGTTTTCCATATATCATCTGATGGGGCAGTTTCATTAATTACATTTTTTTTAAGTAAATTTTCTCAGGGCCAACCAGTTAGAGTCTTGTAGTAGAGAAATTTACCAAGGTAACCCAGAATTAGATACAGGTAATTGGCCACAAACCCGACAACTGGATTGATTTCTAAAATTAGCATAGGATCAGGCCTATGATAGAAAAGCATTTGATTTATATGCAGAGGTTTAAGAAGCCAAGAAAACATTATAAATTATCATACGAATCAGGTCCAGCGTCTTGGGCAAGCTGTCTACCTCTGATGTCGTCGTCTTCTCATCCTGGCATAGTGTAGTTTCTCCTGATAGAAAAGTCCTTCCATCCAGGTTGGAGACAGTCCTTTAAACTATGTCTTTTTCTAGTCCTGCAGGTCATGAGGCATCTGATCTTCATCCAAAGATAGATTACTGAGATAAGCTTCAGAAACAAACTTAGTGTGTTCTTTAGGAATTCAATTTTACATTAATATCACATAATAGCAAAGATCTATTCAGGAAATGAGTCTTAGTAGATACAGACTTCCATTAACAAACTGGGGTTTAACACTCATTGAAACATCCTTTTTTCCCTAAAATCACCCTCATTTTTATCAAATATAACCAATTTAGGACTTGTTTACAAAACAGATCTGTTCTCAATAAACTTGACCTGATTATTTATATAATCATAGACTTTTCTTTTTTTTTTGCTTTGCTGAAACTTTTATGGAGTCTCAAACTTAACTTTAAAATAAAACCTTTCATGGCTAGGAAAGTCATCTCAAAGGCTTATCACAGATTTCGCCTAACAGATCTGAGTGAATTCCTCCCTTTCTTAAGGTCTCCAAAACTGAGCTTTCTGTACCTGTTAGTCAGATAGCCTTCCTAATCTATCTGATAAATTTACTGGAAGACCAAGGGTTTCCAGTCTCTGAAGGGGTCAGATAGAGAAAAATGTTAAATGCTTCAATTTGTCTATTAAATACCATTTTACCAAATTACTGTTAAGTCATAATTAGTTTGAGGGGAAGGTTTCCTAAGATCTGGAAAACATAGCTCAAACCAGTAATTTTTCATAAACCATAAAAGTTATAAGCATATTTGCCAGTTCACTCTGTCCTTTTGTTAACCTTTGTACGGTCATCAGGTTTCCCAACTAGAATCCTTTAATTTCTTACCCAGTTCAGAAATTTATATTTATCCAAAAGTCCTTTTTATAAATCTTCTGGAAGAGGAAGCATTTTCACAAGAAACTTGGTTAGTGCTGTGACAACACTTTAAGATAGTAATCAGAATTATGGCAATATTTTACCTGACTATATCAGAATTTATATATAAATTGTTTCTAGGATGTCTGTATTAGTAACATTTACCATACAATATACCCGAGACTTTTTGAAAGAGATGGGAATAACCAGACCACCTGACCTGCCTCTTGAGAAACCTGTATGCAGGTCAGGAAGCAACAGTCAGAATTGTACATGGAACAACAGACTGGTCCCAAATAGGAAAAGGAGTACGTCAAGGTTGTATATTGTCACCCTGTTTATTTAACTTATATGCAGAGTACATCCTGAGGAATGCTGGGCTGGAAGAAGCTGGAATCAAGACTGCCGGGAGAAATATCAGTAACCTCAGATATGCAGATGACACCACCCTTATGGAAGAAAGTGAAGAGGAACTCAAAAGCCTCTTGATGAAAGTGAAAGAGGAGAGTGAAAAGGTTGGCTTGAAGCTCAACATTCAGAAAACAAAGATCATGGCATCTGGTCCCATCACTTCATGGGAAATAGATGGGGAAACAGTGGAAACAGTGTCAGACTATTTTCTTGGGCTCCAAAATCACTGCAGATGCTGACTGCAGCCAGGAAATTAAAAGACGCTTACTCCTTGGAAGGGAAGTATGACCAACCTAGATAGCATGTTAAACAGCAGAGACATTACTTTGCCAACAAAGATCCGTCTAGTCAAGGCTATGGTTTTTCCCATGGTCATGTATGGATGTGAGAGTTGGACTGTGAAGAAAGCTGATCGCCGAAGAATCGACGCTTTTGAACTGTGGTGCTGGAGAAGACTCTTGAGAGTCCCTTGGACTGCAAGGAGGTCCAACCAGTCCATTCTAAAGGAGATCAATCCTGGGTGTTCTTTGGAAGGACTGATGCTAAAGCTGAAACTCCAATACTTTGTGCCGGGAGCCAGCACACGAGATCCCACCCATGACAAGGTCATGAGGAGAAGAACTGACAAGCAAGGCAGATCAGGACTTCAAGGATTTCAAAAAGCTGCCCGGGCGCTCACCTTAAAGATGATATCTGTCTTTCTGATGCTTCTCTTTCTGACTGCTCTCTTTCTGACTGCTCCTTAATTTCTGTGACACAGGCAGAAGGCCTTCCCCGATCTCTTTCCAAATAAAATCAACTGTTTATGCCCTTGGCACTATTGCACATGACTGATCACAACACCTTAATCATAAATATTATAAAGAACCTGATCACACAAAAAGCCCTAATAGATAGAGCCCTTCGGGGGGTGAAGAAGCCCTATTAGAAAATGTAAAAAATATTATTCTAGAAGTTGTTACTGAATCAACGTTTGCTAGCTGTGTTTTTGCTCTTGATGTAGAAATTATTGTTACTATAGTTAGAATTTAGAATAATAAGGGTTTAGCCCTAGTGTAGAAACCATAAGACAATCATAAATATTTAACCAGGAATGCGAGGCAGAGGCTGCCTCACTGGAGCCGCAGAGTCTATGTGTAGTAACTAAAAAGAACTGACCATTGTGTTAAATTTCTAATATGCTGCAACCTGTTGAACTTTTACCTTACGAAATTATAACTTTTCTGTTTTCTTTTAGCACAAGGCAAGTGGAAAAATAAGAATAGCTTACAAAAAACAGCTTTGCATTCACCTAGCTTGTAAGACGGAGAAGGCAATGGCAAGCCACTCCAGTACTTTTGCCTAGAAAATCCCATGGATGGAGGAGCCTGGTAGGCTGCAGTCCGTGGGGTCGCTAAGGATCGGACACGACTGAGCGACTTTCACTTTTCACTTTCACACATTGGAGAAGGAAATGGCAACCCACTCCAGTGTTCTTGCCTGGAGAATCCCAGGGACGGGGGAGCCTGGTGGGCTTCCGTCTGTGGGGTCACACAAGAGTCGGACACGACTGAAGTAACTTAGCAGCAGCAGCAGCAGCTTGTAAGAAAAGGTCATGAGATGTTAATAGGCCTCAAGGCCAGAAGATAATGTATTAGTATCTACTATAAAAAAAGACTCTAGTAAACAGAGAAGTATGGGGAAAGCATTCTGGTTTTGTAAAGGGCAAACTGATGTAATGTTAAGCTGACTTTGCTCACTCTCCCCTTTAGAACTGCACTAGTTTAGGGTATATAAACACTGATGTAAAAAAATAAAATAGTCTTGATTCAGCACTCAACCCAGACTCGACTCGCTTTGTTTTCTTCCTTTTCTCGCCGACGCCGCTCATCCTGTGGGTATCCCTGGACTCAACCGAAGCTGGGACTTCGGCAGGTGGCACCCAAGACAGGAACCCAAACGTAATCCCCCCAACTGTTCATTTTTCGGGGAGGCTAGGACCCCACCGAGGGCGCTGCAGGCCCCCCTGCATAAGATAGGTAGGGTGAGGATAGGTGGGAAGGCTTAAGTACAGTTTCCTTTCTTTTTTTTTCCTCTTTTCTGTCACTATGGGTAACGAAGAGTCTAAGGAGAGACAGTTTTTTATTGGAGTGATATTACAATTATTAAATAAAAGAGGTATTAAAGTAAAAAAGGCAAGCATACAGGCTTTCTTTCATTTTGTATAAGAGCAATGCCCCTGGTTTCCAGAAGAGGGCACTGTTAACTTACAAACATGGGAAAAAGTAGAAAAACAATTGAAATCTTATACCCTGCATGGGCCAGAAAAATTACCTGCTGAAACCTTCTCCTTGTGGAATATGATCAGGGAGGCTTTAGATCCTACTCATGAATCTGAAAGAGTAACAGTTAAAGACGAGAGGAAGGTACTGATTCCAAGCCAAATTATCAACAGCTAAGGGAGATGCTGGCCGCCATGAACACCAATAGTCAGGTAGAAAGCAGGGACGAAAAGAAAGAACAGCCCCCTACCCCCACCTAAAATGAGAAAGATTTAGAAGCAGCAGCAGCTCGCTATCATTCTGATGAAGATTGGTCGTTTTTCGCTAAAGACGCTCCTAAAAGTCTAAGAGTTACATCTCCAGTTAGGCCTTCTGTAAAATTCGATCCTAAAATCCCTAAAGTATCTTCAGAATAGGGTAAAAAAAAGTATGGGGCGATCTCGATTCCCCATACCCCCTCCACCACACAGGGGCAAGGGTCCCCCACTTGGTCCTTATCGGAGGCGTATCTTCTCTAAACCGGGAGAAGAGATAGATCCATATTTAGAGGCTTGCTTTCCAGTAATATTTGACGAGGAATGGGAAGATGAACACCCTTCTTGGGAACCCCTACCTATGAAATTAATCAAAGAATTAAAGCAGGCTTGTGCTCTATATGGATCTACTGCCCCTTACACTTTAACTTTACTTGATGCTTTGGCAGCTAAATGGATGAATCCTTATGATTGGCGAACGGTTGCTAAAGCCTGGACAATATTTGCTCTGGCGTACTGAGTATGAAGACTTAGCCCGCAAACAAGCAACAGCTAACCACAGACATGGCCCAGAACCTATTACTCAGGGAATGTTGGCAGGAATTGAAGAATTTGCGGCCGATCAAGACTAAATGCAGTTAGAATTGGGTTTCTAAAAAGGTACTCGAGGTACTCAGGGGCCAGCTTGCCTGCCAATGTACCAGACCCAGCGGCCGCAACAGGGACCCTTTTGTCCCTGGTCTCCTCCTGATGCAGACAACTGGCCAGAGTGCCCCGACAGGTAAGGAACAAGAGACTTTAAAGTCTGTCTGTCTCGATTTATGTATGTCTCAATGTGTGTCTTTGTGTTTTTTTTTTTATAATATTGCTGAAGTTGTGAGTTCTAATTTAATTGGCCTAAAAAAATTAAACAAATAAATAAATAAGCACTTACAAATCAGACAATTCTAAGTACAAGAAAAATTAACCTGAGTTTCAGAGTCACGTGAACTGGTAAATATTCAATATTAAATATCAAGTATTAATGTTTATTTGCTAATCCAATATAGACATGTCTAAGAGTCATTAACATTAAGCATATTTTCATTGTACCTAGGTTTATTATAAGTTAAATATTGTTATACTGTTATATCTGTCACAAGTCTGTCGGCAAAAAAGGTACCTCTAGTAAAAAAAACTTCAAAAAAAAATGAGATATGAGCTTTTAGATAAAATCTATTAAGATTAAAAATGTCTGTCTAAAACAGTTTCTCTAGATTTTGGTAACCTGAATTTCTAAGGTTGTGAGAAATTAAGTAACAAAAGTTTATTGAATAGCTAGGTCATTTCCAAATAAAATAAGATTCTGAAACATTCACTACTGAATACTAACTTACAGAAAAACTAAAGATTTTAGACTATTAATAAATAATGTTTGATGCCATCCTGAGATGTTCGCTAAAATTTTTTTAAGTTATCACTGGTATTTATGTTCACCAATCTATAGAATGCTAATATAAAGGTCAATTCTTGGTGCTTAAGGGAAGTAAGATGTGTGTGTTCAGTAAAGAAGGTATGAAGAATGAAGTTACACTTTATGAAGGAAAAAGGTAGTAGGTCTGACTTAGAGTTGGCTGTTCCAGGATGGGAGAACAAATGGGTACAGAAAGTGATAAAAAGGTTTTGTGGAAAGTGGACCCCAAGGAAAGAGTTTTGTGTATAAATAAACGTTTTCTTGAGATATTAAACTGCATTTGACAATAGATTTAAGTTTATTTGCCTCTTAAATGGTCTGTTCTGTATTTGCCTCTGAAATCCTATATTGTTACTATGGCTGAGTGAATAGCTATTGTTTCACAGTGACCTATAGTCCCATCTGACTGAGTGCTCTAAACCTTTCTGATATTTGTTGACAAAACTTCCTGAATGATTCTGATGAAGCACTTTTGGGTTCTAGCTAACTTTGGGATGCTTCAGAGGGCCCCTGAGACATCCCAAAGGGAGATATTACACTAATTGGGTTCAACTTCCATGTTAAATTACATGGGAAGTATTGTCAAGTGAATAATAAGTCTCGGGTATATTGTATGGTGCGGTAGTTTGAGCATTCTTTGGCACTGCCTTTCTTTGGAATTGGAATGAAGACTGACCTCTTCCAGTCCTGTGGCCACTGCTGAGTTTTCCAAATCTGCTGGCATATTGAGTGCAGCACTTTCACAGCATCATCTTTCAAGTAAAGTCATGCTCAAAATTCTCCAAGCCAGGCTTCAGCAGTATGTAAACCGTGAACTCCCAGATGTTCAAGCAGGTTTTAGAAAAGGCCTTACAAATAGCTGTGAAAAGAAGAGAGGTGAAAAGCAAAGGAGAAAAGGAAAGATATAAGCATCTGAATGCAGAGTTCCAAAGAATAGCAAGGAGAGATAAGAAAGACTTCCTCAGTGATCAATGCAAAGAAATAGAGGAAAACAACAGAATAGGAAAAACAAGAGACCTCTTCAAGAAAATTAGAGATTCCAAGGGAACATTTCATGCAAAGATGGGCTCGATAAAGGACAGAAATGGTATGGACCTAACAGAAGCAGAAGATATTAAGAAGAGGTGGCAGGAATACACAGAAGAACTGTACAAAAAAGATCTTCATGACCAAGATAGTCACGATAACATGATCACTGACCTAGAGCCAGACATCTTGGAATGTGAAGTCAAGAGGGCCTTAGAAAGCATCACTACTAACAAAGCTAGTGGAGGTGATGGAAAGTCATGCTCAAAATTCTCCAAGCCAGGCTTCAGCAGTATGTAAACCGTGAACTCCCAGATGTTCAAGCAGGTTTTAGAAAAGGCAGAGGCACCAGAGATCAAATTGCCAACATCCGCTGGATCATGGAGAAAGCAAGAGAGTTTCAGAAAAACATCTATTTCTGCTTCATTGACTATGCCAAAGCCTTTGACTGTGTCGATCAGAATAAACTGTGGAACATTCTGAAAGAGATGGGAATCCCAGACCACCTGACCTGCCTCTTGAAAAACCTGTATGCAGGTCAGGAAGCAACAGTTAGAACTGGACATGGAACAACAGACCGGTTCCAAATAGGAAAAGGTGTACGTCAAGGCTGTATATTGTCACCTTGCTTATTTAACTTATATGCAGAGTACATCATGAGGAACGCTGGGCTGGAAGAAGCACAAGCTGGAATCAAGATTGCTGGGAGAAATAGCAATAACCTCAGATATGCAGATGACACTACCCTTATGGCAGAAAGTGAAGAGGAACTCAAAAGCCTCTTGATGAAAGTGAAAGAGGAGAGTGAAAAGGTTGGCTTGAAGCTCAACATTCAGAAAACAAAGATCATGGCATCTGGTCCCATCACTTCATGGGAAATAGATGGAGAAACAGTGTCAGACTTTATTTCTTGGGGCTCCAAAATCACTGCATATACTGATTGCAGCCATGAAATTAAAAGACGCTTGCTCCTTGGAAGGAAAGTTATGACCAACCTTGATAGTATATTAAAAAGCAGAGACATTACTTTGCCAACCAAGGTCCGTCTAGTCAAGGCAATAGTTTTTCCCGTGGTCATGTATGGATGTGAGAGTTGGACTGTAAAGAAAGCTGATCGCCGAAGAATCGATGCTTTTGAACTGTGGTGTTGGAGAAGACTCTTGAGAGTCCCTTATACTGCAAGGAGATCCAACCAGTCCATTCTAAAGGAGATCAATCCTGGATGTTCATTGGAAGGACTGATGCTAAAGCTGAAACTGCAATACTTTGGCCACCTCGTGCGGCGAGTTGACTCACTGGAAAAGACTCTGATGCTGGGAAAGGTTGGGGGCGGGAGGAGAAGGGGACGACGGAGAATGAGATGGCTGGATGGCATCACCGACTCTGTGGACATGAGTTTGAGTGAACTCCGGGAGTTGGTGATGGACAGGGAGGCCTGGCGTGCTGTGATTCATGGGGTCGCGGAGAGTCGGACACGACTGAGCGACTGAACTGAACTGAACTGATATTGTATGGTAAATGTTACTAATACAGATATCCTAGAAACAATTTATATATAAATTCTGATATATTCAGGTAAATTGTTGCCATAATTCTAATTACTATCTTAAAGTGTTGTTACAGAACTAACCAAGTTTCTTGTGAAAATTCTTCCTCTTCCAGAAGATTTATAAAAAGGACTTTTGGATAAATATAAATTTCTGAACTGGGTAAGAAATTAAAGGATTCTAGTTGGGAAACCTGATGACCGTACAAAGGTTAACAAAAGGACAGAGTGAACTGGCAAATATGCTTATAACTTTTATGGTTTATGAAAAATTACTGGTTTGAGCTATGTTTTCCAGATCTTAGGAAACCTTCCCCTCAAACTAATTATGACTTAACAGTAATTTGGTAAAATGGTATTTAATAGACAAATTGAAGCATTTAACATTTTTCTCTATCTGACCCCTTCAGAGACTGGAAACCCTTGGTCTTCCAGTAAACTTATCAGATAGATTAGGAAGGCTATCTGACTAACAGGTACAGAAAGCTCAGTTTTGGAGACCTTAAGAAAGGGAGGAATTCACTCAGATCTGTTAGGCGAAATCTGTGATAAGCCTTTGAGATGACTTTCCTAGCCATGAAAGGTTTTATTTTAAAGTTAAGTTTGAGACTCCATAAAAGTTTCAGCAAAGCAAAAAAAAAAGAAAAGTCTATGATTATATAAATAATCAGGTCAAGTTTATTGAGAACAGATCTATTTTGTAAACAAGTCTTAATTTGGTTATATTTGATAAAAATGAGAGTAATTTTAGGGAAAAACGGATGTTTTAATGAGTGTTAAACCCCAGTTTGTTAATGGAAGTCTGTATCTACTAAGACTCATCTCCTGAACAGTTCTTTGCTGTTATGTGACGTTAATGTAAAATTTAACTGAATTCTTAAAGAACACACTAAGTTTGTTTCTGAAGCTTATCTCAGTAATCTATCTTTGGATGAAGATCAGATGCCTCATGACCTGCAACCAGGACTAGAAAAAGACATAATTTAAAGGACTCTCTCCAACCTGGATGGAAGGACTTTTTTATCAGGAAAAACTACACTATGCCAGGATGAGAAGATGACGATATCAGAGGTAGACAGCTTGCCCAAGATGCTGGACCTGATTTGTATGATCATTTATAATGTTTTCTTGACTTCTTAGACCTTTGCATATAAATCAAATACTTTTCTATCATAGGCCTGATCCTATGCTAAGTTTAAAAATTAATCCAATTGTCAGGTTTGTGGCCAATTACTTGTATCTAGCTCTGGGTTACCCTGGTAAATTTCTCTACTACAAGACTCTAACTGGTTGGCCCTGAGAAAATTTACTTTAAAAAACTGTAATGAGACTGCCCTGTCAGATGATATATGGAAAACTATTAAAAAAAATTAGGCTATCCTATATGTAAATCATGTACTTATGATTCTAAAATCAGCTATAAAATACCAGGAGACAGTAATTATTCTATACAAGATTGGAGCAACCCAAACCCTGGGTATAACCCTGAAAGAATCTAATGACTATACTCAACAGGTACATACTGCTTAATATGTCAATACTTTGTCAAAAAATGTTTCTTTAGTTCTAGCTATGCAAGAGGTGATAGATAAAAAATTAGAAATGAAAGTAGACGCCCTAGAAGAAGCAGTCATGCATTTTGGAACTTGAGTTGCAGGTAAAGCTAGCATTATCCTATCACGCCGACTATTGGTGGATCTGTGTAACACCCCTAAAGGTAAATGATACAGATTATGAATGGGAAAAAATCAGAAATCATATTTCAGGTGTATGGAATAGCCCCAGCATTAGTTTAGATCTAAGAAAGCTTCACGGTCAGATAAAAACCTTAGAACACTCCTGTCTAGATTTTACTGCTGCAAGGGCTGCTAATGATTTTTTTCGTACCTTTTCTAACTTTATTACTGGAAAAGATATTCTACGAGCCATCTTCAGTTACGTTGCTGTAGCAGTCTTAGTCCTACTTCTTATTATAATCCTTCCCTGTATTGTCAGAAACTCTCCGGCAGAGAACTCAGAAGCTCGCAACTGAAATTCATCTGGCTGTCTTAAAAAATAAAAAAGGGGGAGATGCCGGGAGCCAGCACGCGAGATCCCACCAATGACAAGGTCATGAGAAGACCTGACAAGCAAGGCAGATCAGGACTTCAGGGATTTCAGAAAGCTGCCCCAGTGCTCACTTTAAAGATGATATCTGTCTTTCTGACTGCTCCTTAATTTCTGTGACATAGGCAGAAGCCCTTCCCCCATCTCTTTCCAAATAAAATCAACTGTTTATGCCCTTGGCACTACTGCACATGACTGATCACAACACCTTAATCATAAATATTATAAAGAACCTGGTCACACAAAAAGCCCTAATAAACGCAGAGCCCTTCGGGGGGTGAAGAAGCCCTATTAGAAAATGTAAAAAATATTATTCTAGAAGTTGTTACTGAATCAACGTTTGCTAGCTGTGTTTTTGCTCTTGATGTAGAAATTATTGTTACTATAGTTAGAATTTAGAATAATAAGAGTTTAGCCCTAGTGTAGAAACCATAATACAATCATAAATATTTAACCAGGAATGCGAGGCAGAGGCTGCCTCCTCACTGGAGCCGCAGAGTCTATCTGTAGTAACTAAAAAGAACTGACCGTTGTGTTAAATTTCTAATATGCTGCAACCTGTTGAACTTTTACCTTATGAAATTATAACTTTTCTGTTTTCTTTTAGCACAAGGCAAGTGGAAAAATAAGAATAGCTTACAAAAAACAGCTTTGCATTCACCTAGCTTGTAAGAAAAGGTCATGAGATGTTAATAGGCCTCAAGGCCAGAAGATAATGTATTAGTATCTACTATAAAAAAGACTCTAGTAAACAGAGAAGTATGGGGAAAGCATTCTGGTTTTGTAAAGGGCAAACTGATGTAATGTCAAGCTGACTTTGCTCACTCTCCCCTTTAGAACTGCACTAGTTTAGGGTATATAAACACTGATGTAAAAAAATAAAATAGTCTTGATTCAGCACTCAACCAAGACTCGACTCGCTTTGTTTTCTTCCTTTTCTCGCCGACGCCGCTCATCCTGAGGGTATCCCTGGACTCAACCAAGGCTGGACTTCGGTAACTTTGGCCACCTCATGCGACGAGTTGACTCACTGGAAAAGAGTCTGATGCTGGGAGGGATTGGGGGCGGGAGGAGACGGGGATGACAGAGAATGAGATGGCTGGATGGCATCACCGACTCGAAGGACACGAGTTTGAGTGAACTCTGGGAGTTGGTGATGGACAGGGAGGCCTGGCGTGCTGTGATTCATGGGGTCCGACACGACTGAGCCACTGAACTGAACTGAACTGATACCTGAGACTTATTATTCACTTGACAATACTTTCCATGTAATTCAACATGGAAGTTGAACCCAATTAGTGTAATATCTCCCTTTGGGATGTCTCAGGGGCCCTCTGAAGCATCCCAAAGTTAGCTAGAACCCAAAAGTGCTTCATCAGAATCATTTAGGAAGTTTTGTCAACAAATATCAGAAAGGTTTAGAGCACTCAGTTAGATGGGACTATAGGTCACTGTGAAACAATAGCTATTCACTCAGCCATAGTAACAATATAGGATTTCAAAGGCAAATATAGAACAGACCATTTAAGAGGCAAATAAACTTAAATCTATTGTCAAATGCAGTAACATCTCAAGAAAACGTTTATTTATACACAAAACTCTTTCCTTGGGGTCCACTTTCCACAAAACCTTTTTATCACTTTCTGTACCCATTTGTTCTCCCATCCTGGAACAGCCAACTCTAAGTCAGACCTACTACCTTTTTCCTTCATAAAGTGTAACTTCATTCTTCATACCTTCTTTACTGAACACACACATCTTACTTCCCTTAAGCACCAAGAATTGACCTTTATATTAGCATTCTATATTGGTGAACATAAATACCAGGGATAATTTTTAAAAAATTTTAGCGAACATCTCAGGATGGCATCAAACATTATTCATTAATAATCCAAAATCTTTAGTTTTTCTGTAAGTTAGTATTCAGTAATGAATGTTTCTCCAGTACTATTGCCTAGAAAATCCCATGGATGGAGGAGCCTGGTAGGCTGCAGTCCGTGGGGTCGCTAAGGGTCGGACATGACTGAGCGACTTCACTTTCACACATTGGAGAAGGAAATGGCAACCCACTCCAGTGTTCTTGCCTGGAGAACCCCAGGGATAGGGGAGCCTGGTGGGCTTCTGTCTATGGGGTCACACAGAGTCGGACACGACTGAAGTGACTTAGCAGCAGCAGCAGCAGCAATGAATGTTTAAGAATCTTATTTGGAAATGACCTAGCTGTTCAATAAACTTCTGTTACTTAGTTTAGCACAACTCTAGAAATTCAGGTTACCAAAATCTAGAGAAAGCTGTTTTAGACAGACGTTGTTAATCTTAATAGAGTTTATCTAAAAGCTCGTATCTCATTTACTTTTTTTTGAGTGCTGAATCAAGACTAATTTATTTTTTCTATATCAGTGTTTATATACCCTAAACTAGTACAGTTCTAAAGGGGGGCAGTGAACAAAGTCAGTTTAACATTATGTCAGTTTGCCCTTTACAAAACCAGAATGCTTTCCGCATACTTCTCTGTTTATGAGAGTCTTTTTTATAGTAGATATTAACACATTATCTTCTGGCCTGAGGCCTATTAACATCTCATGACATTTTCTTACAAGCTAGGTGGATGCAAAGCTGTTTTTTGTAAGCTATTCTTATTTTTCCACTTGCCTTGTGCTAAACAGAAAACAGAAAAGTTATAATCTCTTAGGGTAAAAGTTCAACAGGTTGCAGCTTATTAGAAATTTAACACAACGGTCAGTTCTTTTTTAGTTACTACACACAGACTCTGCCTCGCATTCCTGGTTAAATATTTACGATTGTCTTATGGTTTCTACACTAGGGCTAAACCCTTATTATTCTAAATTCTAACTATAGTAACAATAATTTCTACATCAAGAGCAAAAACACAGCTAGCAAACGTTGATTCAGTAACAACTTCTAGAATAATATTTTTTATATTCTCTAATAGGGCTTCTTCACCCCCCGAAGGGCTCTGCGTTTATTAGGGCTTTTTGTGTGATCAAGTTCTTTATAATATTTATGATTAAGGTGTTATGAGCAGTCATGTGCGTTAGTGCCAAGGGCATAAACAGTTGATTTTATTTGGAAAGAGATCGGGGAAGGCCTTCTACCTGTGTCACAGAAATTAAGGAGCAGTCAGAAAGACAGCAGTCAGAAAGAGAAGCATCAGAAAGACAGATATCATCTTTAAGGTGAGCGCTGGGGCAGCTTTTTGAAATCCCTGAAGTCCTGATCTGCCTTGCTTGTCAGGTCTTGTCCTCATGACCTTGTCATGGGTTGGGGAGCACAACTCCCTCCGTATACCTTCCCAGACAGGACTTTTGATTCCATAGTATGCACACCTCTAACTCCTGGAAGAGGTCTTGTAACTCGAGAATAGTGGTTCTCAAGCTTAGCACGCGTGAGTATCCCCTGGAGGGGTCCTTACAACACAGATCATGGTCCCCGACCCCCCAGAGTTTCTGATTCAACATCTGGGGTGGGGGCAGAGAATCTGCATCTCTAGTAAGTCCCCAGGTGATGCTGATGTTGCTAGTCTGGGAGTACACTTTGATTTCTCATCCCGCAAATAAACTTCCAATCTCCTACCTGGACTTTTCCTCAGTGCCTCAATGAACCCTTCCCCCTTTCCTCAAATAAACCTCCTCCATTCCCTGCCATTGATCCTCTTCTGTTTCCAGTTCAGTTCAGTTCAGTTCAGTCGCTCAGTCGTGTCCGACCCTCCACGACCCCATGAATCACAGCACACCAGGCCTCCCTGTCCATCACCAACTCCCGGAGTTCACTCAAACTCATGTCCACAGAGTCGGTGATGCCATCCAGCCATCTCATTCTCCGTCGTCCCCTTCTCCTCCCGCCCCCAACCTTTCCCAGCATCAGAGTCCTTTCCAGTGAGTCAACTAGTCGCATGAGGTGGCCAAAGTATTGCAGTTTCAGGGTCCTCCCCAATTCCCATTCCAGAATCTCCCCTCCCATCACCACCAAGACAGCCTCCATCCAGGACAGGCTCCCTAAACCCACATAGGTAAGTGTTGATGGTAACTGGCTTATGAGGAGCAAGGCAGAAGCAGAAAATTCCTATCTCAGCTTAGTGCCAGGAAGTAATCAAGCAGACACAGGGTGCTCTGGGCAGGGATTTGTGGGAAAAGCAGTTGATAAGGAAATTTATGAACCTACTGGGGAAAGGTATCAGGATCCTATGGGAGCTAGGCAGAAATTGGACTGAGGACTTTGGAACTGACTCAGTTTTGCTTCCACCACCCCAGGTTTCTGGTTCACCAGGACAGTCTCTCATCTTTGGATATATTATCATCAAGTGTATTTGTCAATGGAAGGACCCTCTGCTGTCTACTTGGGGAAATGGGAGAGAGTGGTGAAGAGGGAGCTGTTGGAGGCAGGTAGTAAAGATGGGTGGAGGCATCTGAGTCCAGGCAGTGGAGTGGTATCTACAAGGAGTCCCTGATGTTACCTTAAAAAAAAAACAACCAACTTTATTGTTAGGACTTCCCTGGTGGTGCAGTGGACAAGAATCTGCCTGCCAATGCAGGGGATATGGGATCAATCCCTGGTCCTTGAAGACTCCACACACCACAGAACAACTAAGCTCATGCACCACAACTACTGAGCCCAAGAGCTGAAACTATCAAGCCCAAGTGCTGCAAGTGCTGAAGTCCGCATGCTCCGGGACACGCAACCGCAACTACTGAGCCTATGTGCCTCCCCAGCACCTTAGAGCCCACACGGCACCAGTACTGAGCCTGAGTGCTGCAGCTACTGAAGCCCGCCTGCCTAGAGTCTATGCTCTGCAACAAGACAAGCCACTGCAATGAGAAGCCCACACACAGCAACCAAGACCCAGTGCAGCCAAAACTAAATTAACTTTTAAAACTTTGTTTAAAAATATAAGAATATAACATATATAACAGAAATCAAGCAATATTGAAGTATATTTTTAAAGTGTGTGGAGAAGGAAATGGCAACCCACTCCTATACGCCTGCCTGGGAAATCCCATGGACAGAGGAGCCTGGTAGGCTACAATCCATGGGGTCGCAAAGATTCAGACACGACTGAGCGCCTTCAGTTTACTGCAAGACATACTGTGTAATAGAGAGTAATGCAGTTGTGAAATAGCTTAAGTGTGCTTAAGGGTCAGAGGCATAAATTCTGAACAACTTTTCCTATGTCATAATGGTTGCTAACATGTAAGGCCCATTAGAAGAACCTAAAACCAAGATACTGGGCTTCAATGTAAGAAAAAATAAATAAATAAAGTGTGATATTTCTCTCTCCATCTCTTACCTGTGATGTACTGCCATTTCCTTTTGATAGGAAGAAAATAAGGGGTTCTTCGAAGGTGCAGAATGCCAAGGTTCTCTGCCCAGGTTATACAGTGATGTGTCAACACCTGGAAAATCTACATAACCTAGTGAACCAATATTTTCCAAGTGATCAAGGGATGATGCTACAAAACCATGCATGGGTAAAAGATTCATTCCAAATGCAAGACAGACCAATGAATTTTGATGTAACCAAGTACAAAATGTTGTCTGAGGCAGTTTAAAAGATGTGAGAAAATGGAGAGATACTTATTTTTTAAAATACTTCCCAAGGACTTCCCTTGGGAACTAGTGGTCAGCTTCCTTGGTTGCCTAGTGGTTAGAATTCCAGGCTTTCACTGCTGTAGCACAGGTTCAGTACCTGCTCAGGGAACTAAGATCCCACAAGCCATGTGATGTGGCCAAAACAGAAAAAAAATTTTTTTTTCTATTAAAATGTTTTCATGTTCAAAAAATATTTTATGTTAATATGTAATGGGCTTATTATTAAATGTTATTTTAAATATTTTCAATTTCTTGGTTTTAATAGTGAATATGGTAAATATTAATAGATATATAATCCACATACATGAAAGTTCTTTGAGGTCTTCTTTGAGGAAAAAATTTATCAATTAACATCAGCTCTATACAACAACATTTCTCTCCCAATACATAATTTACAACAACCCAGCCAATAACATACAGAACTGCCAATATAGTTTTTAGCATTTAATAATTACAAAAGAATACTTAACAGTTCATCAAATATTTATTGAATTAACTACATTTTGCCAATTCTATTTGAAAAGTATTCTACTCTTCTCTATTTGAAAAGCTACTTTACCTATAAAGGAAATGTCATTTCACTTAGGTTAATTTTTTTTTAAAGTTATCCAAACTACTAGTTAATTGTTTTTCTATTATCCCCAACTTATAACCTTACTTAATATGCTACCAGCTCAGGCAAATGAGGCTTCCCAGATGGAGCTAGTGGTAAAGAACACGCCTGCCAATGCAGGAGACGTATGTAAGAGACGTGGGTTTGATCCCTGGTTGGGGAAGATCCCCTGGAGAAGGGCACGGCAACCCACTGCAGTGTTCTTGCCTGGAGAAACCCATGGACAGAGGAGCCTGGCAGGCTACAGTTCATGGTCCAAATCTGACCCCTTACTAAATACTGTCAACTCCAACTTCTTTCTTTCAAACTCTCACCTATCCATAAACTTTCGGATCTCTAAAAAACAGCCTGCGTCCAGCTCATCTTCCTGACTGTAAATCACTCACTTTTCAGAGGTAAATGAATGACCAGAGTTAGGGATGGATCACTACCCTCCAAGGCAACCTTTGACACAAAACACAGCTTTAAGTCAAAATGTTAACTTCGCATTCTATTTCTGTTGACATAAAATTAAAACCAACTCGGAGAAGGCAATGGCAAGCCACTACCGTACTCTTGCCTAGAAAATCCCATGGACAGAGGAGCCTGGTGGGCTACAGTCCATGGGGTCGCTACTAGTCGGACAGGACCGAGCGACTTCACTTTCACACATTGGAGAAGGAAATGGCAACCCACTCCAGTGTTCTTGCCTGGAGAATCCCAGGGATGGCGGAGCCTGGTGGGCTGCCGTCTAAGGGGTCGGTCGCACAGAGTCGGGCACGACTGAAGCGACTTAGCAGCAGCAGCAACTATTTCTGTGTGTTACCCATCCGGGCAGTCACAGACCTGAATAAATATTTGTGTAGTATTCTCCATTACCTAGGCTGAGAATTCTCCTCATACATTCTTTCTTTCCCCTCCTTGAAGAGGCTTATGGTCTGCTTAGTTTTCTTCATCAAATTCTCCATGAACACCCTAAAATACTCATTTTCTCCAAGTGTCTCCATCTTCCCCTCATATCTTGACAAGATAGTGCGGAGATGCTGGTAGGTATCTGGCAGCAGGTCTAAGATATAAGGTGGGCTATTCTTTAGCGCCAGCTTTGGGTTCTGACACAACCGCACCACCTGCAACAAATGGAAAAGAAGGACTATTACTTGGAGGATTTTATGGGCAATTTCCTTTTTAAAATTTAAAAAAGTTATAAAGTATGTGCTCTTTTGCAGAAATAAGAAAAATGCACAAAAATATAAGAAATGATCCATAACACCCCCCTAAAGGCAATCACTTTTAGCAGTCCCCCGAAAGGGTGGGTTCTTAAAACTGTATTTAACAGTTCATAAAACACACAGAAGACTAAACAATTGGGGTGGGGGAGACACCCACACACATGCCTAAAAAACGCTAGACGAAGTACAGCAAGTTCCTTTGAAATGCATGGCTCATCCCACAACAGAACAAAGAAAATTTCCAGGGGCACAAATAAAGAACATGGCTGCCCTTGTAGGAAAACCTTGGAAATGTAGGAGAGAAGGCAATGCAAGCCACTCCAGTATTCTTGCCTGAAGAATCCCATGGATGGAGGAGCCTAATAGGGTGCAGTCTGTGGGGTCGCTGTGGGTCGGACACGACGGAGCGACTTCACTTTCACTTTTCACTTTCACACATTGGAGAAGGAAATGGCAACCTATTCCAGTGTTCTTGCCTGGAGAGTCCCAGGGATGGGGGAGCCTGGTGGGCTTCCGTCTATGGTGTTGCACGGAGTCGGACACGACTGAAGTGACTTAGCAGAGCTTTGACGACCACTAGGGAACAGGAAATGGCAACAGACTCCAGTGTTCTTGCCTGGAGAATCTCAGGGACAGAGGAGCCTGGTGGGCTGCCATCTATGGGGTCGCACAGAGTCAGACATGACTGACGCGACTTAGCAGCAGCAGCAGCAGGGGACAGGAGCACAGACTCTTGGACCCAGCAAAGAGCTGAAACTAACTCTTTCAAGACACCATTTCTTCCCATTTAAATGCAAAACTCTCAGAATGTGCCTGGTAATTCATTTTATCTTCTTTTAAACTTTTTTTGAGTTCTTAGCTTTAAGTAAGTAAGTCTCTTTTTAAAAAACATATAGTCAGATTTATTTAATCCAATGTAACAATCTTTGTTTTTTGACTGGTGAGTTTAGTACATTTTATATTTGTTACAATGATGAGTAATTTGTATTCATTCCTATTCTTATTTAGCACTTTCCATTTACATAGGTTTTTCTGTGTCTGACAAAAACATAAATTAGGGGAACAGTAACATTTATTTCAGTAAAGAAATAGACCCACACATATAGACCCTTGATTTATCACAATGGAGTGATGATCTTTTCCAAAAACAGTAGTGGTACAATCACACAGGAAAAAAAGAAAGTCAAACTAAACCCTCAGCTTATACTAAACAATAAACAAAACAAATCCAGGACTTCCCTGGTGGTCCAGTGGTTAAGACTCTGCACTCCCAATACAGGGGACATAGGTTTGATCCCTGGCCAGGGAACTAAGATCCCATGTGCTATGCAGCATGGCCAAAATTAAGATAAATAAAATAAAAGGAATTTACTCTTCAAAAAAAAAAAGACAAAACAAAACAAAAAACCTAATGGGTTCTAGACCTAAATATGAAAGGCATCTTTAGAAGATAGGAAAACTCTTTCATTACCTCACGATGAAGAAAAAATTCTGAAACAGGACCATAAATACGTTAGCAATAAAGGAAAATATTAAAGTCTGCTATACTCTAAATGAACTTCTAGATACCATGAAAGAGTAAGAACGCATGTACAGAAACAGAGACGATATTTATAATATGTATATATTAAGACATATATATATATATCCAGAATACATAAAGAACATCTACTGTAAGAATGGGTTAGCATAAGAACGGCCATCTTAGAGGCTGGAAAAACCATTTTTACTGAGTATGTGACTTGAGGGAAGAAGAATTAGATAAAACCTGGAAGACAAGTTAATTTTAAGTACCAGGAAGGCAAGTTAATCTTAAACACCAAGGATGTGGGCGGCTTCGACACTGAAAATTAGGTAAACAGGTCTGATAAACTTATCTCCTTAAGACCCCAGGAGAGAGATAGGCACAGCTGTGTGTGTGTGTAATAAAAAAATTCCTGTGAGTTAGGTAATTTAGAAATATCATGATTTGAAAATGCTATATAACCCCTTGGCTCTGAGTGCTCGGGGTCCTTGTTGAAACCCGCTGCGTCGGGCGGACACTTGGACCCCAGCTAGCTGGAAATAAACCTCGCTGTGTGTCTTGCATTATCGTGAGTGTCCTCTGTTCCTTTGAGGGAAGGGCGACTCCGGACTCTAACACTACAAATCAGTAAGGCAGATACAACGTAATACAAAATGAACAAAAGACTTGAACAAGAACACAACAAAAGAAGATATCCAAATAACCACTAAACATATGAAATGGTCTTTAATCTTATTAATCATTTTAATTTCATTAAAATGAAAATCATACGCTCACAGCTACCACTATACACAGCAAACTGGTAATGCCAACCACTGGAAAGGAGCAAGGACTTTCAAACACTACTGGTGGGACTCTAAGCTACTAGAACCACCTTGAAAAACAGTTCACTATATTGTCAGGCTAAAGATTTACATGCTCTACGAACCTGAAGATCTCCACCTGGAAAGGTATACTAGGATACACATACAAAAATATGTAACAACTAACAACTACAAACAACCCAAATGTCCATCAACAGTAGAGTGGATAAACTGTAGTATATTTATTAGCAATAATACACTACCACATTGGAGAAGGAAATAGCAACCCACTCCAGTATTCTTGCCTGGACAAGGACAGAAGAGCCTGGCAGGCTACAGTCCATGGTGTTGCAAGAGTCGGACACGACTAAGTGACTACACCACCACCGCCACACTACCCCATGGATGCTCCTCTCAAAACAGATCTAAAGAAACCAGAAAACAAAACATACTTAACACCATTACACACATATGACTACACTACTGTTACAAAGAGATCCCATTAAATTGTTGAGATTGCATACATAGGTGGTAAAAATATAAGTAACAGGAAAAAAAATTTATTTTATTTGCAGCTGATATAACTGTCCATGATTAAAATAAAGGAGAACTGACAAACCATTAGAAACAAACAGTCTAACAGGTTACTGGACTCAAAACTAACCTGGATTCAAAACCAATAAACCAAAACAGCATTCATAAACATTTTATAAATAATTCTAAACACGATTTTAATTGTCATTTTAAATGGCTTAAATAAAATGTTAAGGCTCTTAGGAATACATATAACAAACAATGTGCAAGACTTTTGTGAAGAAAATTATTAAACTTGACTGAAGAATGTAAAAACAGAAATTAAGGAAGAATTGTATCATGTTTAAGGAAATGTCACTTCTCCCCCAAGTTAGTATATAAATGCAGGGCACTTCCTATCAAAACCCCAAAAAGCTTTTTCGCAGAACTTAACAAGCTGATCCCAAACTCACATGGAATAAAAAGAAACGAAATCCAGTCAAGCCTATTTTGAAGTAGGAGGTATTTACCCAATAAGCTATCAAGACTCTTTCATATCTTCTAATTAAAATAATGTGATAACAGCCAAAGACAGATAAATGACCAAATGGATAAGAAGAGAGACCAAAGAGACACACACATATAGAAATTCAGTATCAGAAGCGGCATTACAGATAAGTTCAAGAGGAGTTCCCTGGTGATCCAGTGGTTAGCACTCTGCACTTCTACTTCGGGGGCACAGGTCCTCTCCGTGGTTAGGGAACTAAGATCCTGCATGCCCTGAGGCGTGGCCAAAAAATAGCGAACCCACAAATCAATTAAAGAGAAAAACTACTGGAAAACTGGTTATCCATATGGAAAAAACATACCCCTTATACATTACATAAGAAGTAAATTTCCGGTGAATTAAAGATTTTGTGCAGAGAAAAAGCTTTGAAGATTTTAGGAAAAAAATCTGGAAAATATTTGTTGAACTTTATGATCTCCAAGGGGAAGTATTGCTTAAGACACAAAAACAAATCATAACCGTAAACAAAACAAAAGACAACCCACAGAATGGGAGAAAATGTTCTCAAACAAAGCAACTGACAAGGGATTAATCTCCAAAATATACAAACAGCTCATTCAGCTCAATTTCAAAAAACAAACAACCTAATCAAAAAATAAGAGGAAGATCTAAATAGACACATCTTCAAAGGAGACATACAAATGGCCAAACACCGGGAAAGGTGCTCAACATCATTAATGAGTAGAAAAATGCAAATCAAAACTACAGTGAGGGATCACCTTACACTGGTCAGACTAGCCATCATCAAAAGTCTAAAAACGGGGGTGCTAGTGGTTAGGATTCTGGGTTTTCAACCGCATGGTCTGGGTTCAATCCCTGATCAGGGAAATGAGATCCTGCAAGCCGAGCTGTGCGCCAAAAAAAAAAAGTATTCTTACACTTAAGGCATGATTTTGTTGTACAGAATATAACTGGTTTTCTTTTAACCCATTCTGACAATCTTTGGTTTTAACTAATTTGACCTGTTTACACAATTATGAAACTTACTACTTCAGGTCAAATACTGCCAATTTCATACGGTTCACTTAATAAGTTCTGACAGTATAGTAAATAACGAAATAATTTACTGTTTCCAACGTGTCTCTCTTGTTTTATATTCCTTTACCTCCCCTTTCCAGCCCTCATTTAGTTTACGCGTTTATTGTCCCAATTTTCCCCATTTGTTTGTCAAATATATATTCTGCTGCTGCTGCTAGGATGTTTCAGTCGTGTCCAACTCTGTGCGACCCCACAGATGGCAGCCCACCAGGCTTCTCCGTCCCTGGGATTCTCCAGGCAAGAACACTGGAGTGGGTTGCCATTTCCTTCTCCGATGCATGAAAGTAAAAAGTGAAAATGAAGTTTCTCAGTCGTGCCCGACCCTTAGCGACCCCATGGACTGCAGCCTACAAGGCTCCTCCATCCATGGGATTTTCCAAGCAAGAGTACTGGAGTTGGGTACCATGCCTTCTCCGATATAATCTTCTACTATTCTTTAAATGAATACCTTAGTAATTATAAACTGCACTCTGATTCACGAAAACTTATATCAAGTAGTACTTTTACCACTTCCCAGACAATGCAAGGGACATGGAGCACTAACTTCATTTACTCTTTTCAAGACATGTGCTATTACTATCATACATTTTAATCCCAAATAGCATATCAAGTTCATAAGTCATTATTACTATTTAGTATTTTATACAGACAATATTCATTCACATTTACCCACATAACCACCCTTCCAATCCTCTTCATTGCATCTGAAATCATTTTCCTTCAGCCTAAGGAACACCCTCTGCCCTTTAGGGTGCAGGCTATGGGCTCTAAGCTCTCCTCCGCTGCAGGCATACCTCAGAGACACCGCCGTTTCCATACCAAACCACTGCAACGAAGGGAGTACTGCGATAAAGCAACTCACAAAATTTTTGGTTCCCCAGTGCACATAAGCTATCTTTATATTATACTGCAGTCTATTAAGTGTGCAATACACAAACCTTCAATTTATAAAAAATGCATTATCTGTTAAGTGCAATAAAATGAGGTATGCCTTCTGGAAACCACTGTTCCTGTTGAAAAGTCATGCTGTCAGTCTCACTGCTGCACCTTTGAATATAAAATGTCTTTTATTCTGTGGTTGCTTATAAGATTTCTCTTTTCTTCGGGCTTTACTAATAATGTACCTCGGTGCAGTTTACTCTGGATTTCTCCCGGTCTTAAGAAAACTTTTTTAATTTATGACTTCATTTTCACCAGTGTTGGAAAATTCTCAAACGATTTCCCATCAAACACAGCTTCTGCCTCATTCCCTTTATTCTCTTTCTCAAGTACTTGTCCATGAGAACGTTACTCAGATTCCAAATGCCTCTCACTCTTTTTGGTATTCTCCATCCTTAAGTCTCTCAGTGCTTCAGTCTAGATTTTTTCCTGACTTATCTTCCACTTCACTAATTTTTCCTTCAGCTTTATACTGTTAAACCCAACCACTGAATTCTTAACAATCAGTTCTTTGGTTTTTCAGTTCTAGAATTTCTCTTTCATTATTTACCATTTTAGATCTCTGACAAAATTATCAATTTCACTTTCAATTCTTCTAAGACATTAATCATAGATATAAATCCATGACTGACAGCTCAAATATCTGTATCCCTTGTATATTTCTATTATCAATCTTTCCTGTTCATTGTAGTTTATCTTTTCATAGCCTTGCTATTTTTTATTGAGGGCTGAACATTGTATATAAAACATTATAGCGATAATCTGAGGCTATGGATGATATTATTCAGAAAGGATTTACTTTCGCTTCTAGCAAAAGTAAATTAGCGAGGGACACGAGGAATTCCAGGTCATCTTAATCTAACCCAAAATTGAGACTAAAAGGCTGGGTTTCAGTCTTCAGTTCCCTGAAAAGACTGGTTTACTTCTGTTTCACCCTTACTCCTATAATTCAGGCCCTCAGGGACTCGACCCCCAAATCTAGAGTGTTTCCCTCCACCTTGGCAGGCCCTAATTCAGTTTTTTGTCCTCCATGACATGAGCACTTTGAAAAATCTATTTGGCCTCTTCATCTATTGCTTTCAGAATCAACAATGACCTCATGGGCAAGGCAGCCTCAAAAATCAGGCTTACCTTTCACAGCATTCCTTATCTTCCAGATCCTGGCCTCTAATTCCTTACTGCCTTTGTAGCTCTTTGACCTCTTCTGGCTTCTCTAGTTGCCAGCAGCATTATTTGGTTTCAAACAACCTAGTCTAACATTGGTAGAAGAAGAAATCTGACTTCCGATGCTTTAATTCATATTTTAAAATGCCTATTATCTTGTATCACCAAAAGCTTATATAAACTTTTTAAAGACATCTAAATGATTGCACTCTCCCCTCCACTTTAACATTAACATTATTTTTAAGTCTTCGCTATTACAAATGTCACTGCAATGAACAACTTTGGAATCACTAGGTCCATCTAGAACAATTGCAAAATTCCAATTTAATTACTAATTGTTCTTCAAATGATGTAAGAGCATATGAACATTTTTAAACTAAATATTTTATCCTCTGTACATCATTTCCTGTACTCTTGAAATATAGCCCTATATAAGCCTAGCAAATAAAGACAAGCTGAATCAACAAAAATATCTGATTTATGAATATTTTAACAGTGTTTTAGGAAGCGGCTCATCCTATTAAGGGTTTCAAGCCAAAAGGGTTTCAAACAACACAGCCAAGGAACAGGACTCTACCTCAGAAGACAATATATTTGAAATGCAACAGAGTTATGAACTCACACTAATTTTAAAAAGTAGTCTTCGATTTATAAGTATTACATTCCAAAATCTCATTCGTAAGGCAGGTATTTATGATTGAGAATATACATGTATAATAAAAATTATAATGGCAGGTTCTTAAATGAGCCCATGGAAGGATTAGGGGAGAGTGACATTGAGACTAAGAGACCGAGACTGAAGGCGTTTATTCTCAGAGACTGCTGAATGCGTTTACATGGATAAAGAGCCAGAAGAGGAGGAGATAAATGAAACGGGGTCTACAACACAGCTAGGAACACTGAACACCTAATACCATTCAAAGAAGGGACACCTTCTTCCCCTAAAACAGGGAGAAAGGGAGTGAGGACGGGCTGAAACAGACACAAATTCAGAGACGTGAAAGCAGTGTACTTAAGAAGGTTGCACCTGGTTTTGACTTTTCTCAATGTACCCATTTAACAAATATGTCAGGCACTGGGACATAGAAGTGAAAATACAATAATCCTGAATCTGAGAGGAATCAAGCAATAAACAACAAAAGGAAATCAATAAGAAAATTATCAGCTTCTTTGCAGATAATTAGAATAATAAGAAAATACTGTGACACTGTAGCACAGTGAGTAGGGAAAGCTTCTCTAAGCTGAACTTAGGCTGAGTTAAAAGTACAGGAAGGAGCCAGTCATGCAGAATCAGCAGAAGAGTAGGCCAAACAGAGGGAACAACTAATGCAACAGCCCTAGAGTGGGAACAGGTTTGGATCTGAGGAACGGACAGGTCAGTGAGACTAAAACGTAAAGAGAAGGTGGAAGAGGGTCATTAAAGAGAGATGTGGAGCATCAGGGAATTAAGAAGGAGAGAGGAAGACAAGGCCTAAAGTATAAGCTTTTGTGTGTTGAATTAAAATTTAAGTGTTTTAATACAACAAGATTATACCAAATAGCCGCATCAGAATGTCCTGTTTCAGTCTTTTACCTTCAGTAAATTTCTTAACCTCTGAGCCTGTTTTTACCTTAAGACAATAATACCCACCTCATAATAAGTGTTTATGAAGGGACTGCACAATTTCAAAAAAACCAGACTTTTAAGGCTCATCTCCTCCCCATTTCCATACAACTTGACCAGGTTTATCTGCAGGTTACGCAGGAATTATCTATTGAAGACAGAAGGTTAGACCTCACATAACCCTTTGATGACTCCCAGAAACTGACAGCATTATTCCTACCATCCTGGCCATGCCGCAGGTAGCCTTCCAAACGTGTATAGTCTCAGACTACTTTGTAACCAAAAGATAGAGAAAAGGCAGTGTTAGGGTCCGGAGTCGCCCTTCCCTCAAAGGAACAGAGGACACTCACGATAATGCAAGACACGCAGCAAGGTTTATTTCCAGCTAGCTGGGGTCCAAGTGTCTGCCCGAAGCAGCGGGTTTCAACAAGGACCCTTACCTAGGGTTCCAAACGGCGTCCACTGTGGACGTCGTTCAGGCACCCCTTCGTCAGGAACATCTCCCACGACTTCCAGTAATGGAGCCTCCAGGGTCGTAACCCGCTCCTTCCCTTCCACGAGAATTCTCAATTGGGATTGGGCAGAGACCCGTTTCAGTCCCTCCGGTCGAGGACCTGTTTCAGTCCTCCCCTCTAGGAGGTGGCCAAACCTCCTGCCGCGGCTTTTGTGCAAACCTCGGTATCGGAGGTTGTCTGTCTCTTTGAGGAGGGGTCTTGGGATCCCGGACGAGCCCTCAAACGTTATGCCCTGAGTCCGGTCCCCCCATACTGGTAGAATAAGACACTCGCAGCAATGCAAAAGCAAGAATGGGGTTTATTTCTAGTTCGAGCTAGGGCTAGCTCATTCTTGCTTTTGCATTGCTGCGAGTGTCTTATTCTACCAGTATGGGGGGACCGGACTCAGGGCATAACATTAGCAAGCCGCCCAAGAATAGGGTGACCAGCAATCTGCAAAAGCTACAAGGTTCAAACCAAGCAGAGGTCCCTCCAAATTTATTATATCCAGGGCCACACGCCCCTAACCTATATATTCTCCCTGCTGCTGCTGCTGCTGAGTCGCATCAGTCATGTCCGACTCTGTGCAACCCCACAGATGGCAGCCCACCAGGCTCCTCCTTCCCTGGGATTCTCCAGGCAAGAACACTGGAGTCGGTTGCCATTTCCTTCTCCAATGCATGAAAGTGAAAAGTGAAAGTGAAGTCGCTCAGTTGTACCTGACTTTTCGAGACCCCATGGACTGTAGCCTACCAGGCTCCTCCATCCATGGGATTCTCCAGGCAAGAGTACTGGAGTGGGTTGCCATTGCCTTCTATATTTTCCCTATTTCAAAGCAAATGTATTAACATTAAGAATTCCAGCTAAAATGCAGTATTTGCCTAATACCTCTGGGGGAAAAAAAAGGGGGGGCTTCCCTCACAGCTCCGTTGGTAAAGAATCCACCTGCAATGCAGGAGATCACAGTTCGATTCCTGGGTCAGGAAGATCCCCTGGAGAAGGGAACGGCTACCCACTCCAGTATTCTGGCCTGGAGAATTCCATGGACTGTACATTCCATGGGGTCGCAAAGAGTCGGACACGACTAAGCGACATTTCCCTTTTTGGAAAAAAAGGTATACTTCCTTCCAGTAACAAAAATAAACTAAAATTGTTCTGCCCAAACTATAATAAGCAAACAATAAATGCTGTTAATGACAATGAACTGAAAAACCATATTACCCCTCACAACAAACAGATTTAAAATATCATGAGTTTTAAAATGTCTCCTAAACACTTGATCAGTTCACATTTTTGAACCACCACCATCCCATGGTACATCCCACGAATGTTACCAGTCCCTCCTTAGATTGTGACCTTGTAAAGATCGTTTGTAGACTAAATATCTGCTTTTCTCAAGATATTTCAAAGATAAATCATCACATGACCGCGAAAATCAGCACTCCACTGACAACTCTGAGTCTTTAGCAATAACACAGACCATAAAAAAAGTATACAGGTAGAGTAACTTTTTTGATATTAAAATCTCCAGAAAAAAAAATTCCCTAAATATTTAGAGCCTCTAGGGGAAAAGTTTCCCAAAGTCTTTGTGAATAATTCAAGTTCAATAGTTAACAAAAATCAAAAGCCAAAAGAAGCTGGCTTCACTACTTAGTGAATTTTAAACAGTTGTTGTTAACTTCTAAAGTACAAATCAGCATTCTGAGCTTTAAAACTTCACCAAAAAATTTCTGAAAGATATTTTCCTTCTTAGTCTATTCTCCATTTGACTAATTTTATTTTGCTTTAAAAGTCCTGGAATAACAAAAATGGCTTCCTTTTGTTTACTTCTGCCTGTACATTTACAGCATCACTCAGAACAATGTCAAAAAGAAACACACTCAGCTCCAGGAAACCAACAATATCCTTGTACAGCTGCCATATACTCCATTCATAATAGCTTCCTCACTGGCCTAGCACCTCCCTTTGCTTTTGCCAAGGGCTCAATGGTCAACAAAGAAAAATTTGGAAAGTGCTATGATTACAATAAAGAGGAATAAATTATGGTTGGAACTTGCTAAGTTTTAAAAAAGATAAAGGTTACAGAGAACAGCACCTATGCCTCATTCTATTCTGAACACAGAATCTTCTATAACACTAAGAAATTAAATTTCTAGTTAGCAGAAAACTATAAGCTTATAGTTTTAGTATAACTCAGACTTTGACGGAGAAGGCAATGGCAAGCCACTCCAGTACTCTTGCCTAGAAAATCGCACGGACAGAGGAGCCTGGTAAGCTGCAGTCCATGGGGTCGCTATTAGTCGGACACGACTGAGCGACTTCACTTTCACTTTTCACTTTCACTTTTCGCTTTCACACATTGGAGAAGGAAATGGCAACCCACTCCAGTGTTCTTGCCTGGAGAATCCCAGGGATGGCGGAGCCTGGTCAGCTGCCGTCTATGGGATCGCACAGAGTTGGACACAACTGAAACGACTTAGCAGCAGCAGCAGCATAGACTTTGAATGATTAAGTATTTTTATCTCTGTAACCTTACCCATGGAAGCATTTTTCATTTCAAACTTTTTCGTATGATAAAAAGCATGGTTAAAATAACCACTGTGCTTCAAAAGCAAGTATTCAATATGGTGAACTATACATAAAACACAGAAAATTTGATGACAGTTTTAAAGAATCAGTTGTTCAAGAGAACAGGAAGTATACCAGAAAGGACTAGGAGCCGAGAGACCTGGGTCCTAGTCTGGTGACTGACATTAACTGGCTATATGACCTTGAGCAAGTTACTCATCTTTCTGGGACTCTCTCCCTCTACAAATTAAGAGTTAGATCAATTAATTTCTTAAAGTCTTCTTAAAGCTTCAAATTTTAGAAACTAATCAACTTAGAAACTTAAGGAGATTTTAAGTTTTATAAGTGTAACTACACAGTGAAGCTTTTAAATGAAAACAACTCATGACTTTTTTCAAAGAGAAATCAGAAACCCATACTTTTTTAAAAGAAACACATCATCACTAGTAATGGCCCCAAGGAAAAAAAGTCTTTTACTTCTAATTACTATTCTCCATTATTGATTTATCAAAACCCATCCAGAGACCTGAACTATAATTACTACCCAACACTTCTCAAATACCACCCAACACTATTAAAAACACTCTGCCACTTACAACTAATTACCAATCTCATTATTTTCATTTATTATCGGGGACCAGCCTCGATATGACCCAGGGTATCCTCGGGATGAATGGCGTCGGCGTCAGAGAGAGAGAGAAAGAGAGAGAGACAGGGGCTGATGATTCCTTGGTTTACGCTGGAAACCAATAAAACCCCAGCACGGGGCTTGCTCTGTTTACGTAGGCCGCAGGCGCCCTCTCGAATCACTGGAGGCACCCCACCAGGGCACCCTCTCGAGTGGGTCTTAGAAGCCCAGGCAGATAAGTAAACTCAGAGGGCCCAGAGCTCCAAGAATCTCAACCAGAAAAAGGAGAATAGAGAAAAGGATGGAAAAAGAGAAAGAACGACACGGGGAGACCAAGCTTCAGGAGCAAGGCCCAAAACTTTATTTTGCAGTGCTGCTTTTATATCCTAAGTTATGCGCATAAGAAACAGAGAAAGGGAGGTATAGATTCACACCAAAATCACGTGGGGTCAGCAGTCTCGACCCTTATCAGGATCAGGGCTTATTTTTGTGTATCTCGTGATAAAAGTTTTAGGTGGTTTACATCCTCTTCTGGCCAGGGGGCCTGCTAACAGTTTATGGCCCTCTCTCCTAACAATAGGTTAGTTAGCAAGTAAAAGGCTTATATTCTTTTAAGGTGACTTTCTTCGAGTCAGGTGCTAGACACATAACAAAGTTACATTCCTATAAGGCACCGGTGTAGTGAGCTGCAAGAAAGGAATTTATTAACTTAAGATCTGATGTGGTTAAATCAAAGGCTACTACTTATATTCTCTACATGTGATTAATATATTTCCAAGGATACAATAGATAGAGGAAACTGCAGCAAGCATTGATTCAACAATGAAATCTTTTTTAGTACTTCTCTAATGATTTTAACTTCTTCAACAGATTCCTGTATTTTAGAATATTAGGCTTTCTGTCCTTGCATGGCTGGGAGGCTATAAACAGTCACACTCATAGTTGTAAGAGCCCAGACAAACTTGTCATGCAAGTTAGAAAGCTATCAGAGGGGCTTGGATTGGAACACTCCTATTAAGCCAAGGAGAACTTTTAAACTACAGCTCTGAATTAATGTTTTCAGAGAAAGGTGGTTGGGGGGACGCCCTTGTAAGTATTAGAGGACTTGGTAAGAGGCGTAAGATAGTAAAGCAGTCAGACTCCAGTTTTCTTTGGGGTAGATGCTCAGGTAAGTCCAGGGGGTTCCTCGAGCCCTGATTAACCTTTGCCCGTCAGGCCTCTTCGCCAATTGACCTTTGCCATGGGTAGGATTTCCCTCGCTGGCTCCCGGCAATTTATCACATTAATCGCAGGACAAAAATACAGTCAATAGGAAATTAAACAACTAACATGTGCTTACAGCTTAACTGTGCAGTTTTTATACATGGATTCTGTCTTTAAAATAATAATTCTCTCCCCAGACTTATCAATGCAACTTCAAAACCAAATACTTAGCATGAACTAGAGATTAAATGATTTTAGCATCATTTTTGGATGTCAGACCCTAATTAAAGCACAACTGTGAATTAGGATATTGTGGAGTTTCCACCTCCCCAGTTCCAATTCCCTTTCTGGTCTCCTCAAGGATTAGGTAAAGATTTGCCTAATGGTTCCCATGATGTGGGGTATAGGGAGCAGGGCTGGGATTCTTCACCCGGTATAACTTCAACTATATCTCTAGTTTATAAATGTGAGCATTGGCTCATTCTTAACTCCATAGCACCCAGCAAGAAGTTCAAATTCAATGAAAACGTGATGTGGAAAGGTGCCAACTCAATTTTCACCTAAAGGAACTAGGAATCAGCTACCATATTTAAATCAACAAACTAGACAAGGATTGGGGATGAAGGCAGATTTTTTGGAAGGCAATGTGCCAATATATACTTCTCAAAGTTTAATGTATGATTCCCTTGATCCAGTACTTTTCATTTCTAGAAGTTTATTCTGAAGAATACCTAGAAACTGCATAATAGATTGTCACGGTAACACTGTTTCTAATATTAAAAATCAGAAACAACCTAGAAGGCTATCACTATGATTTGCTAAATAAACATATATATATCCATATTATAAAATCTTAAATAAAACTTAAATAAAGAATTCAAGGAGACCTACATGTTGTATCAACATAGATAATCTTTTCATTCTAGAAGCATTTTTGTTTAAAAACCCCACTTTTGCTTAACAATGTATTTTAAATGTATTAAAAACATTATATATACTACTTTTCAAATTTAAGAACATAATATCTCAAATATAAATAAAATACTACACTTTTTTTTAAATTAAATCTGTCAAGCTTATCTAAAATAAAGGTAAGTGTGGAAAGGGCCTTGCTTCTTGAAGTATGATCCATGTCACCAACATAGTTTCAGGCCCCACCTCAGAGCTATTCAGACAAGATCGACAGATTTGAATTTATGTTAAAGTCTGAGAAGCACTGGTTTATAAAACTCACTTAACAGAGTCTGAACACCAGTTCAAGATCCACATTAAAAAACAAAACTATGAGTTGGGTGGCTTATCTTAATTTCTCTGAATCTTGTTTTGTTCTCATAAGACACATTATTCTGAAATTTTTACTGTATCAGCAGATGTGAAATTGTAAACTGCTCCACAATATTAGTTGTCAGTCTTTGTGACTAAATGCTAAGAAGGCAACAACTTGTTCAGAGTCGCTTAGAGAAAAGGACTGGAGGGATGAACGCCAAATAGTAGACAGTGGTTACCTCTGGAGAGAATAATAGTTTAGGGGTAGAAGAGAAAAGGGAGACTTACATTTTGTTCTATATATTTTATGATCCATAAATTGTTTCTCACAAAGAGGGCTATGCTTGTATACCGCTATTCAGATAGGTCTAAGAAGTGAAAGTCACTCAGTCGTGTCCAACTCTTTGTGACCCCTGGACTGTAGCCCTCCAGGTTCCTCTGTCCATGGATTTCTCCAGGCAAGAATGCTGGAGTGGGTTGCCATTTCCTTCTCCAGGGGATCTTCCCAACCCACGGATCTAACCCAGGTCTCCCGCATTGTAGGCAGACTCTTTATCGACTGAGCCACCAGGGAAGCCCAGGTCTAAGAAAGGAGGCAGGAATTAGGACCCCATCCCCCTCACTGAAGTAGCAGCGGGCTGGCCTCATTTTAAGATTTCCTCATGGCCGATCCCAGAGCCACAGGGAAGGTCAGTGGTGGCTGTAAGGAGGCACCCGAGGTAGTGGCCACCGCTGAGTAAGACCGGCCACCCGTCCTGGAAGTTGCAGAGGGGAGACCCCGAGTCATTGTAGTGACATTCCATCTCCAAGGGCTTGACTCCCCATGGGCGTGCACCACCAATGCCATCACTGCACCCCTTTCCCCTCCTCCTTTTGGAAGCTGCTGCAGGAAGGAACACTGTGGGGACAGAGCTGAGGCTGGCTTCCAGTGCTCCTGGTTGACTGCTCCCACCTATTTCCTTCCAGCACAAAATGTGCTAATCATGAAAACATTTCACAATGACTTGCTTGTTATAATTCCCCTCTTCCAACAAACCTAATGGAGATCAGAATTAATAACTTCATTGGAAAACGTGAATGAAATTTAGGCTCAGTTTTCAAACAAATACTTAGACCATTTTTCTTTGAATACTTCATTTTTCTTTTAATGCTCTAGGTTAGTCATTAGAGGACATTATCACACGGTTGACTGTAACATGAACTCCACTGAAAGTAGACTTGGGAAACCAACTTGCCCATGTATATACAGCTGCTGCTGCTGCTAAGTCACTTCAGTCGTGTCCGACTCTGTGTGACCCCATAGACGGAAGCCCACCAGGCTCCCCCGTCATATTAAAAACAGGTTTCATTATAGCAAGAGTCACCAAAAACTTTAACCAAAGCCACAAAATGAACAGAGCAGATTATCTTCTTCCCCAGCCTAAACCCTTCAAAATTTCGATAATGAATCACATGAAATGCTCAGTGAGCTCACATCTCACAAGAATTAGGGGGGAATATTACATCCATTGGGGGAATTCTTAACAGGTTTGAAAACGACACCATCTTTTTTTTACAATGACTATATATCACTTTTATAACCAAAAGAAGGTAAAACTACTTCTGGCAAATGTTACTTTAATTCAACATTAAAAAAAAAATTCCCTACCTTGTCCCCTTAATTAATCACACAGAAAATAAGGGAGCATGTTTCAATCTCATTTTACTTTATTAACATGTCTGCGCTTCATTCAGCAAGTATAATACTATATATTAGACACAGGAACTGAAGTTAAGACAAAGCCTTGATCCTGAAGAGCTCTAGTGGAGGAAGAGACAGATGAAATAAAAAGTGATAAATGCTACCACAGATAACATGAATTAAGTATCATGGGAAAATAACATGTACAAGCCTCCACAATAACCATGCAAAGTAACCAGTACACATAACTTGAAAAGACACAAATCCTTAACTTAAAAGTAGATTATTTCTTTTAATGGTAGTACTTAAACATCATGTTAATATCATTTAAGAAAACATCTACTCTGTGTGTGAATGGTGGTGTGAGAGTGTGCATGAGGACTGCTGTTGTATACCTACACAGGTCACTTTCTGAAAAATGACTTACGTTATCAAGACTGTTGTACAACTGAGAAGTTACTGTATGGAGGAAATAACTAAGCCTTGTTCAGTTGCTAAGTCATGTCTGACTCTTCGTGACCCCATGAATTACAGCACGCCAGACTTCCCTGTCCATCACTGTCTCCCCAAGTCTGCTCAAACTCATGTCCATTGAGTCAGTGATGCCGTCCAACTATCTCATCCTCTGTCGTCCCCTTCTCCTGCCCTCCATCTTTCCCAGGATCAGAGGCTTTTCCAATGAGTCAGCTCTTCATATCAGGTAGCCAAAGTATTGGAGTTTCAGCTTCAGCATCAGTCCTTCCAGTGAATATTCAGGGTTGATTTCCTTTAGGATTGACTGGTTTGATCTCCAAGGTGCCCAAGGGACTCTCCAGACTCTTCTCCAACACCACAGTTCAAAAAAGCATCAATTATTTGGCGCTCAGCCCTCTTTATGGTCCAACTCTCATATCCATACTTTGACTACTGGAAAAACTGCAGCTTTGACTATACGGACATTTGTTGGCAAAGTGATGTCTGTGCTTTTTAACAGGCTATCTAGTTTTGTCGTAGATTTCCTTCAAGGAACAAGCCCCAACTAAGCCTTAGGAGGTGGGTAATCCTGGATTCTAAGTCAAGCTCCCTATTAACTAAGTAACATAACCTCTTCGAAGCTAAAGTGAAGTGAAGTCGCTCAGTCGTGTCCGACTCTTTGCGACCCTGAGGACTGTAGCCTACCAGGCTCCTCCATCCATGGGATTCTCCAGGCAAGAGTACTGGAGTGGGTTGCCATTTCCTTCTCCAGGGGATCTTCCCAACCCAGGGATCAAACCCGGGTGTCCCGCACTGCAGGCAAACGTTTTACCTTTTGAGCCACCAGGGAAGCCCAGATACATGGTAAAGTCACTGCGTATTAGACGTTCTAACATTATCATTACAATCCAAAGAAAGGGCTAGCCTCTTGACCTGGAAAAATGCTAACAGATCTCTACACAGGTGTGCACCTCTTTTTTGAAAGGCATGTAATTTAGTCCAATCTTTTCCTTTAGGCTGGTCACATTGGGGAAATAAAAGAACTTTAAAGAGTAGACGTTTCAGAGATTGTTTTATGATAAAATTTATTTTAAAAAATTTAATTAATCGATGGTCTAGCCTCTTCATTCCTATTTCTCTTTAGATAGAATGTAACCTGTACATTACTGCTAATTATTTTTCAAATAGAACTCTAGTTTCATTATCCTGCTCCAAATTTGTAAACATTTCTCCACTGTCTACTAAAATTAAGTACAAACTACAGCAAGGCATTAAATAATTTCAACAAAAATAGCCCTAACCTATCTTTCCCAATTTACTTAATGGTATATCCCATATAGATAGCCACAAGCTCAGTTTGAAGCTAAGTACCCAAAAAAGAGGAATGATACAGCCAAAGAACTAGTGAAAGAAATTAATGTAGTTAATAATGATTACAGATCAATCTTGAGTGTTCATTGGAAGGACTGATGCTAAAGCTGAAATTCCAATACTTTGGCCACCTCATGCGACGAGTTGACTCACTGGAAAAGTCTGATGCTAGGAGGGATTGCGGGTGGGAGGAGACGGGGTCGACAGAGAATGAGATGGCTGGATGGCATCACCGTCTCGATGGACATGAGTTTGAGTGAACTCCGGGAGTTGGTGATGGACAGGGAGGCCTGGCGTGCTGTGATTCATGGGGTCGCAAAGAATCGGACATGACTGAGTGACTGAACTGAACTGAACCACTTGCATACCTCTTCCTTTGTTTTCCTTTGGGGGCACACAAAGCAATTTCATTTAACAAATATTTACAAATACACCTAATATTGTGTAAGACCTCCTGATTAGAGACTGCAGGAGATAGAGAGATTACAGGAGATAAAGAGGTTAGGACAGAGAAGAAATATGTGCTTTTTTTCCCCCAATATTCCGGCCAAACAGCCTCGCATGTGGGATCTTAGTTTCCCAACCAGGGATTGAACTCACGCCCCCTGCACTAGTAGTGCACAGTCTTAACCACTGGACCACCAGCAAAGTCCCTGTACATGATGTTTAAACTCAAGAGATCCCATATTGCCCTGAACATCCTTAGTCATGTATCACTATAATGGAATCTCCTGGAATGCAAGAATTTACACGTAGTGCTATCCTTGGGATTTAGTGAGCATGCAAACATAGGGGAGAGGTAAAAAGAAAGGGAGAATGCAATCCAATGAAACATATTGATTCATAAATTCTGTTAAATGCATCTTACTTCCAAAATACAAGAAGTTACTTAAGGTGCTTTTTTTTTTTTTAAGGCAAGCAGGAAAAGGTAAATAGTAGAAGGATTATCTTTTTAAAAGCTTTTTTAAACCCCTGATTTAAAGGAAAGCATTTTCCAATAAATTATGTTCCATTAAATAAACCAATACCTCATGGTTTTACTAACGTAAGCTAATTTAAAATAAAAACATAGCAGGGACCTAAGCACAAACTGGAATCAAGATTGCCAGGAGAAATACCAATAACCTCAGATATGCAGATGACACCACCCTTATGGCAGAAAGTGAAGAGGAACTAAAAAGCCTCTTGATAAAAGTGAAAGAGGAGAGTGAAAAGGTTGGCTTGAAGCTCAACATTCAGAAAACAAAGATTATGGCATCTGGTCCCATCACTTCATGGGAAATAGATGGGGAAACAGCGGAAACAGTGTCAGACTTTATTTTGGGGCCTCCAAAATCACTGCAGATGCTGACTGCAGCCAGGAAATTAAAAGACGCTTACTCCTTGGAAGGAAAGTTATGACCAACCTAGATAGCATATATAAAAGCAGAGACATTACTTTGTCAACAAAGGTCCGTCTAGTTAAGGCTATGGTTTTTCCAGTGGTCATGTATGGATGTGAGAGTTGGACTGGGAAGAAAGCTGATCGCCGAAGAATTGATGCTTTTGAACTGTGGTGCTGGAGAAGACTCCTGAGAGTCCCTTGGACTGCAAGGAGATCCAACCAGTCCATTCTAAAGGCGATCAGTCCTGGGTGTTCATTGGAAGGACTGATGCTAAAGCTGAAACTGCAATACTTTGGCCACCTCATGCGAAAAGTTGACTCACTGGAAAAGACTCTGATGCTGGGAGGGATTCGGGGCAGGAGGAGAAGGGGACGACAGAGAATGAGATGGCTGGACGGCATCACAGACTCGATGGACATGAGTTTGAGTGAACTCCGGGAGTTGGTGATGGATAGGGAGGCCTGGCGTGCTGTGATTCATGGGGTCACAGAGTCGGACACAACTGAGCGACTAAACTGAACTGAAAATACTGCCAGCATGATGCTCTACTTTAGAGGTGGACAAACTAAAACGTGATGGATTTTTCTGTACACCTGCAAGATATGAATGGCTTTTACATTTTGAAAGAGTTGTAAAAACAACAGCAGCCAAGAATATAGAACTGCATAGGTGGCCAGCAACGCCTAAAGTATTTACTATCTGTTCTGTGACAGAAAGTTTGTCAATTCCCACTCTACCTCACAATGGAATTTTGAGTCTCTCACTAAATTAAATACTTGATACTTCCATAGTTACATTTAAGGCAATTATATGGTTGCTTTCTCTACCCACTAGCCAGCTATTTCCTTACTAGCCACTTTCTTCACATACAGGTATCTTCACAAGTATCTATTACAATATACTGGGATGGCAAGAAAAAAAGAAAAAAAAAAACTATAGAGACTGAACCACATCTTCTGTTTAGTAACAAGCATCCTAGCACAAGCATTTTTCCAACAATGAGTTTAAGTTTTGCAATGGAATAGTAAATTGGGCCTACACTGACCAGAACCCATGAATTAGGTCAACTTCTCCAACCATATATATATCAAATACGGAGGAGAGGAGACAGTTCCCAGTACTAATCAATAAGCTGATTAATAATAGGCTGGAATAATATTCACTTAGCTTTAATAATAAGGTTAAAACAGGTAAGAGATGGTGACTTAGAGCTAAATTCAATAAACGCGTGGGACATTTGTGGATTTAACACTAAGTTCTTCATCACTTGTATTATAGGACATGAAGTCAAGAAGGGTTAGTGATACATTAAGACTGTCAACAATAAAGTGAAAAAAGAGAACAATTATGCTCAAAACATCAAGAGTAAAAGAGCGCACTCTAACACTACAGGAGTATTCAGAAAATCTGGAAAGCAGAACAAATCTACTGGATTAACACATCAGAAAGAAGAACGGAAGCTTTCATTTCAGCACAACCAGTAACATGTGATACAGGACACAGAATACTAAAAATCATCTTTCAAAACAATCAACACAAGAATAAAACCACCGCTCTTCCTATACTAGAATGGAAAAGGTAGAAGCCTACTTTCCTTCAACTATCAAAATCTGAAAAGCCTTTGACTCAAAACTGAGAGGTCTTTATTGTTCCCAAATAATTAAACGTTTTTCAGAAGAAATCATACTACATACTCTTTAAAAAGATGGAGTTAAGGCTTAAGGGGTGGGGGGAATCATTTTAAGGACTACTTTACAGAAACTCTAGAATTTGACAAAAAGTTTTATTTTTAAGGAGAGATGGCTAATCAATACAATCTTGATACATTGCAGGTTGATACATGTGTCAAATAAGAAACTAATTAGAAATGCAAATTAAAGGAGAAACTTTTTAAGTCAACTCTAAATCCCCAAAATGCAAACCTACAATCTTCAGATTTTCAATATATTCAATATATTTTTTTAAAGTATCAGTGCACTTAAAATTCCCTTAACTGCCTATCTTTCTGTAATGGTTTTACTGCAATTTCTAAGAATGAAATTAGCATTATAACAGTAATTACAATACCAATTACTTAACATGAGAAAAACCAGCCCTGAAAAAGTAGCTTCTGAAGCCGCTGGTATGCACTACAGGAGCGCTAATTCACACACAGGACTTATTAAGTATTTCCACAGCACATTTATATCCGCCAAGTGCTTTATAATCACTTTTATTAGCTGTTTCTAGTCCAAAGCAATCCATGAAAAACTTTACAGAAGAGGAACCTAGGCTCAGAGAGGAACCAAAGAAAACCAATTTTACTGTAGAGGAAATAACACCATTCTCTTACAATATACGCCTGATCCTTCTAACCATCTTTCATCTGCAGAACGAATTTTGCAAAAATCAGTTACTGATAAATGTTGAAAAACAGCAAGGAAAAATTGAATGCTCTGGAACAAACCGTTACACTTGGGACTAACTACTATCTTTCACTATACAGACATACTATAAGGAAGTAAAATTCTGTCAAATGCCAAGCTTAAAGTGAAGTTATTTTTCACACTTGCTGAAAAAAAAAAAAGTAATCAAAGCAGCTCATCTAACAATTTTAAAGTCAGGTTCTGTAATAAGGAGTCAGGGTCTATTACCAAAAAAAGTAGAACCCAACAAGAAGCAGTGTGTGTGTGAGGAGGAAGTTCTGGAAGGAGTCAGAATCGGCTGCTTAACCCACTCGGTCAACGTATCTCTCCGAAGATAAAGGTTATAACCAGAACTTGTGGTTGAATCAGTGCATATCTCAGCACCAGCAATGGATCCCATCCAATGTTTTGGAAGAGAAAAACTTGAGCCAGCGCTAGATGTGGAGGAAAGTTCCTTCCTCCGTCCATTTAAACATTCCCCATTTCTTTTATCTCTGTCACATCTTAATGAGAAGAAGGGGGGAAAAAACACAATTCTACGCTCACCCAGAGCAGTCTGCCCGCGGAGCTGTCAGGACCCCAGGTCTCTCCATGAGAGCCCGTAAAACCCAATTCCCTAATTAGAGCCCGGCCAGCTCAGTCCCAGCCGGTAAACCAAGCGCTCTTCCTCACCCCCGCGCCTCCTATCTCCCGGGGCCAATTCCGTGACCCACATCCCTACATCCTGCGCAGAGCCCCAAACTCTGCAGCCCCACCAGACTTCCGCCCCGGTGGCTCCCCGGTCAGTCTCCCCCAGCCCCCGCCCCATCTTTGTCTCGCAACCCCGAGCGCACCACCGCGACGTTCCCCGCCCCGCCGCCAACCGCAGCCCTTCCCCTCCGCCGACCCCGTCCTCCGCCGCCTCCCTGCCCCCACACGCCAGCCCCCGGCCCCGGCAGCCCGGCCGCCCGCGCCCCCGGCGCCCCACGGGCCTCCCGCCCCTCCCGCAGCCCCTGCGCCCGCGGGCCCTCCGCAGGCCCCGCACCTTGTCCATGAGCTTCCAGCACTTCTCCACCATCTTCTTGTCCACGGCGCCCGGAGGGTGGGGGCTGAGGTGGTGGTGGTGGTGGTGGTGCGGCTGGAAGGCGTCCTTCATGAGCCCGATCAGGCCGCCGGAGCCCCCGGAGCCGCCGCCGCCGCCCCCGGCCCCAGAGCTCTTCTTCACGTTGCCGGCCATGGCCCGGGAGAGCGTCAGGGCGCCGCCGCGGCCGCCGGCCCCGCTCGGCTGCGAGTGAGGGAAGGAGGCGCGGAGGAGGGGCCTCTCCCGGCCGCCGCCGCCGCCGGCCGTCCGGCGGAGGGAGGGGCGGCCGCGCGGAGGGGAGTGGGCGGCGCCGGGCGCGCGCGTCCGCGCGGGCGCGCCCCCTCGCAGAGCGCGCGCCCGGGGGCAGCGCGCGGGCCGCGGAGACGCGAGCGGCCGCGTCTGGGCTGAGCAGCGGCCTCCCCTGCGCCTCCCCCTCCCCGAGTCACCGCTCCCGGAAAGCCGCCGCCAAGTTTCCGCGCCACCGCCCCCGGGGGCGGGCCCGGGCCGAACCGTCCCCCTTCGCCCCCTGCTGGAAGAGTGCGGGAAGCGGCGGGGCGGGGCTAACGTGGAGTCTGCGCACTAGGCCGAAGCCGGGCCCTCCATGTTGCCTCTGGGTTGTGGCTTGTCAGCCCTGGAGGAGGTCGTTGGGCTGCTTAAGTTAAGACGGGTAGAGCCAGGAAGTTCCACTGGTTAATCAAACGAGAACAAAGGCCTCGACCAGTTCTCCCACAAGGTGATTGCAACTTCTTCTGAGTTACTGATTCTCAGAGGTTCTTTTCAGAGGGTTACCCACATGAGCCTCTATTTTAATAGAAGAAATTGATGCCTAAGTTGTCAGTCAACCTTCAGTTTCATGACTATTTCAGTCTTGTGGTGAGGGGTCGTTTGAATTCATTTTTATTTTTATTTCTATTTTTAATTGAAGTCTGTTTGATTTACAAGGTTGTGTTCATTTCAAGTGTACAGCAAAGTGATTCAGTTGTTTATGTACCTATTAATATATTGTACCTATTAATATATTTCAGAATCTTTTCACTTGTAGGTTATTACAAAATATTAAGTATAGTTCCCTGTGATACAGAGTAGGTCTTTGTTGGTTATCTGTTTTATATGGAATGTCTTCTTAAAAGGGAGTCTACTGCACTATTTTACTTATAATGATTCTTGGAAAGGATATTAGAAGAAAGGAGATTTGGGAATTTTATGAAAGTCAAATTTAGAATGACATCTGAGTTTATACTTCCTTTTCTAAACTTCTGGCTTTGTAAAAGCTCCTTCTACATTATGAGAAGAGTGTGTGTGTTGGAGGGGGGGATTACTCGACTCAGTAATTAAGTTGTGTGACTCTTTGTGGCCCCATGGAATGTAGCCCATCAGGCTCCTCTGCCCATGGATTTTCCAGGCAAGAATACTGGAGTGGGTTGCCATACCCTCCTCCAGGTGGATCTTCCACATCCAGGGATCAAACCCACATCTCCTGCATTGGCAGGCAGATTCTTTACCACTAGTACCACCTGGGAAGCCTTAAGAGAACAGGTGCATGCATGCTAAGTCTCTTCCCCTGATGCCCTCCTCCAGAGGATCTTCCCAACCGAGGGGCTGAACCCACATCTCTTATGTCTCCTGCATTGGCAGATGGGTTCTTTACCACCGGCACCACCTGGGAATCCCCAATTGTTAAAAAAGAAAAGAAAAATTAAGTGCCATGGAAAGAATCTCAATGTTGTCTTTACCCCACACCCGACAAATTAGGAAATTGGACTTGATTTGCTTCTCCTACCAGTCCATTCTAAAGGAGATCAATCCTGGATGTTCATTGGAGGGACTGATGCTAAAGCTGAAACTGCAATACTTTGGCCACCTCATGCGACAAGTTGACTCACTGGAAAAGACTCTGATGCTGGGAAAGGTTGGGGGCGGGAGGAGAAGGGGACGACGGAGAATGAGATGGCTGGATGGCATCACCGACTCTGTGGACATGGGTTTGAGTGTACTCCGGGAGTTGGTGATGGACAGGGAGGCCTGGCGTGCTGTGATTCATGGGGTCGCGGAGAGTCGGACACGACTGAGCGACTGAACTGAACTGAACTGAACTGAACATTGTGAAAGAAAAAGGGAAGTTTTTCCCCCACTCCCTAGTGCTTTAAACTCCTAGTTAAGTCAGGACCAAGGACAGGAATGGGAATGCTGCAGATCATTGCATCCTGATTACACCTCAGAAAGGCTGGCGCCATCAGGCCATGAGTTCTTCTTCCAGGCCCTTTAACCTACTGAAAACAAAACGCCTCCCCCTCTTTTTGCCTTAAGATTCCCCTGCTTAGCACCTTGTTCTGCAGGTGGGTCGGCACCGCCAGTATCAGGCCCTGACCACAGAAACCTTGAGCTTGAGCCCTAGCCTGAGGAGGCCATGCCCCTCCCAGGAACAGCAATGCAGTGCCCAGTCACTTCCACTTCTAGTCTCAAAGTTCCCTTGGAAGAACTGCAAAAACAGAACTTCCCTCCTGAAGAAGGAAGTGCCCTGCCCTAATGTGCTAATTCTGAACCTCAGCTTTGGGAGTTTGCAGGCCCTGGTGTGTCAATAAGTACTCAGTTCCGCCTTAGATTCCCCACCTGGCTCTTCTGCAAAGCTCTTGACTGATTAGGGAATTAAGCTTATCAAATGATACTAGAAGAGAGGGGTGAAAAAAATCTCTGAACTCAAAAAGACTCTTCAGCCAGACATTCTTGTTTGTAACTCAGTGGCCTGTATCTACAATTGATTGTGGAGTCAGAATTATCATTTCCTATCAGTAGAATTTCCATTAAGCAGTACTTACCTGGAAAGAGTTAGAATGGCTCAAGAAAAAAATACAGGCAAAGCTCTTAGATAACTGTCAAAACTTCCCACCCCTGATGTGTCCACCCTTAGTTGCAGGCCCTCTTTTCCTCCCACTGCGTCTATAGAAACCTTTTCCTTACTGATTTCCCTGCCACTTTCAATCCATTTTGTCACCAGACCAGTGTTCCTAAAGTATACTTCTGACAACATAATACAAAAAACTTTGAGCACTCTCCATTGCCTCCTTAATGAAGTTAATAGTCATGATCTAACTCCAGACTACCTTGCAGTTTTATACTATTCCAGTACATATATTCTATGCTGGGTGACTCACCAAGTCTCGAAATACCACAATTCTTTTTTCATCACCGTTATTCAGAGCATTCCGTCTGCCTAAAGAGTGCAATGAAGTCCAATCCGTTTTTTATACTCAAATGTTGTCCTCCTTATCAGACACTCCAGCTAGAAATAATCCTTCTCTCTTCTAAACTTCCATAACCATCTATTTCTCACCTACCACACATTAATTTGAGGGCTTCTCCAGTGGCTTAGCAGTAAAGAATCCATTTTCGATGCAGGAGACTCAGGTTTGATCCCTGGGTCGGGAAGATCCCCTGGAGGAGGAATTCGCAACCCCCTCCAGTATTCTTGCTGGGAAAATCCCATAGACAGAGGAGCTTGGCTGGCTATAGTCCAAGGGGTCGCAGAGTCAAGACACGACTGAACACACATGCAGGCATTAACTCATGCTATACTGTCCTATCAGCTTTGGTCTTCCACAGTACCCAGCACACTGTAGACATGCAAGGGGACATTTTTCCCCTCATAGTCAAATCTTAGATTTAATAGAGTATAGTTCAGTTCAGTCACTCAGTCATGTCCGACTCTTTGTGACCCCATGGACTGCTGCACACCAGGCCTCCTGTCCATCACCAACTCTCAGAGTTCACTCAAACTCTTGTCCATCGAGTCGGTGATGCCATCCAACCATCTCATCCTCTGTCGTCCCCTTCTCCTCCTGCCTTCAATCTTTCCCAGCATCAGGGTCTTTTCCAGTGAGTCAGTTCTTCATATCATTTGGCCAAAGTATTGGAATTTCAGCTGCAGCATCAGTCCTTCCAATGAATATTCAGGACTGAGTTCCTTTTGGATAGACTGGTTGGATCTCCTTGCAGTCCAAGAGACTCTCAAGAGCTTTCTCCAACACCAAGGTTCAAAAGCATCAATTCTTTGGCGCTCAGCTTTCTTCACAGTCCAACTCTCACATCCATACATGACCACTGGAAAAACCATAGCTTTGACTAGACAGACTTTTGTTGGCAAAGTAATGTCTCTGCTTTTTAGTATGCTGTCTAGGTTGGTCATAGCTTTTCTTCCAAGGAGCAAGCATCTTTTAATTTCATGGCTGCAGTCACCATCTTCAGTGATTTAGAAGCACAAAAAAATAAAGTCTGTTTTCCATTGTTTCCCCATCTATTTGTCATGAACTGATGGGACTGGATGCCATGATCTTAGTTTTCTTGAGTTTTAAGCCAACTTTTTCACTCTCCTCTTTCACTTTCATCAAGAGGCTCTAGTTCTTCTTCACTTTCTGACCTAAAGGTGGGATCATCTGCATATCTGAGGTTATTGATATTTTTCCTGGCAATCTTGATTTCAGCTTGTGCTTCTTCCAGCCCAGCATTTTGCATGATGTACTCTGCATATAAGTTAAATAAGCTGGGTGACAATATACAACCTTGACGTACCCCTTTCCCAGTTTGGAACCAGTCTGTTGTTCCATGTCCAGTTCTAACTGTTGCTTCTTGACCTGCATACAGATTTCTCAGGGTGAGAAATTAACCCTTGGAGTTGCATATGAGCTTGTGGCTCATTTGCACCATCTCTGGCTTGATTTAAGGCTTCCAATTTTTATTATGTTCAGTATGGTCTGTATATTATAGAATGGGATGGTGTAATTTGCACTTTGTTCCTGCTGCAGCAAGGCATATTTCTTTTAATACATGATGACCTATGTCTCACATCTGCATAAAGTAGAGGGTGACCTCTCTGTGTCCCTTTAAAACCCCAAGATGGGATCCTATTTAAAGGAAGGCAGAATTCTGCTGAGATGATCTTTCCTCTTTTCACTTCTGAACTGAGGTTAATGAAAAAAAAAAAGAACGAAAGATTGACCTTTCTTTCCCAATTTTCACTTGGCTTGTTTTCAAAATGTACTAGAGATTGAATCGTGGCGCACAATGTCATTCTGATTCCTGGATGATTCTAGAGCTGGCTCAGTTTGTATCGCATCATGTGATCCATGGCACTCTTATTCCATTTTACCTTCACCCCAAACCACATCCTCATTCAGCACCTGAAAGTCAGTTGACTGATCGTATTTTAAAAGTAAATGCTCTTCTGAGACACGATATGTTGTTTATTCTCTGTGATCTCTTCCTCAGTATGTGACTCCCTGCATCAGCCTAGCAGAGACACTAAGCATTCTATGGAAAAGTCCCCAGCACAGAATTCTGGATGAGGGGAAAGACAGGACAGAGACCTCTACTGCTTTCCTAAGCAGGAAGAGAGGGTTGTCGGTGGGGTGGGGTGGTGGGGGGAAGGCAGGAGTAAACGAAAACATGCGTCAAGGTTAGAAGAAAAGTCTTCTTCTGATATGGGACGTGTGGGCAAGATTTTCTGACACTGAAGTAGAAGAACAGTACGCATCACGAAGAACAAGGCTGGCTCTTCCCTTTACTCTGTAAAATGTCCCTGGGGTCAGAGAGGTATCCTGCAGCTGTGAAGATAACAAATAAATATCCTCAGGCTCTGCCTGAATCTGCTACTACCTAGAAGAAGGATTTTCCCACCCTACCCCCGACCACCTGCCCAAGATCTCATGGCTGTTTCTTCAGATCTGTTCCTAATAACAGGTAATTGACCAAAACTGTTGAGGAAGACAGAAAAATATCTAAAGGAAGAGTCTGCAGTTCCCTAAATCCACAAGGGGGAAAGCCCTGAAGTTTCTGCTGTTTTCATTTTAGCCACTTTGGTGTTCACAAATCTGGGTGGCAGACAGACAACAAGGCTCCCAATAGCAAAAGGCTGGAGAGAGGGGTTTCGGGGAGGGAACAGCTGACCAGGGCAAGCCACTCAGCATTCTCCCTTCCCCAGATTTATTTTTCCAACTATTCGTGACTCCAGCAAGATGCTAAGCAGCATCCCTAAGTGAGGGGCACCCCCAACATTGTTCCATAATTTAAGTAGAAAAATGCAGGAGACTCAGTAGAAGATCAAGAAAATCCACTAGAGGGAGCCCAAATCAACTCAGTGCCACAGGGAACCAAGCTGGTTATTTTCTCAGCACCTGTCTGAAAGTCAACCAGACAGGAATGGGGAAAGAGAAGATATATTAACTCACCATAAAAGAAGATAGTCCTGTAAATACCTGGTGAAAATCCAAGCCTCTCAAGATTTACAAAATCAAAGATTTATTTTTTGGCCGTACCCTGCGACTTGCTGGAATTTAGTTTCCAAACCAGGGATCAAACTCATGCCTCTTGCAGTGGAAGCACAGAGTTCTAACTGCTGGATTGCCAGGGAATTTCCCAAAATCAAAGATTTAAAGATTTAGGAAACCAAGGCTGAGCAAGGAAAATGACTTACCTAAATTTACGTATCTGGAGAAGGGTAAGGATGAGAAGTCTCTAACCAGTACCCTTTCTTCTTGATTTGCATCTATGTCAGCATAGAAGGGCATGGCAACCACTCCAGTATTCTTGCCTGGAGAATCCAATGGACAGAGGAGCTTGGAGGGCTACAGTCCATGGGGTCACAAGAGGTCGCAAGAGTCGAACACGACTGAAGCGACTTAGCACAGCACCTTGAGGTCCTAGGTCTAACTCTCCTCTGTGCCTCATTTATCTGAAATAGGAGACTCTCTCAACTACTCTCTCAACTACTCTCTCTGAATTTCTTTCCCTCATTCACCACAGAATACCTTCCTGAAAGGGATCTTCAATTTTAAGCCTATTCAATAATGTCATTTTGTTGATGAGACTTCAGGAAATGTAAATCACCCCAAATGGCTACTGTCAGTTCTTTTCCTCTGGATTAGCACAATAGCATTATTTTGAATGTGTAAATCTATAATTTGTTAAGTGTCCAAATTGCAGGCAGTGCTACATAGAAGTGAATCATAGTTCAGTTCAGTTCAGTTCAGTTCAGTCGCTCAGTCGTGTCCAACTCTCCGCGACCCCATGAATCACAGCACGCCAGGCCTCCCTGTCCATCACCAACTCCCGGAGTTCACTCAAACTCATGTCCACAGAATCGGTGATGCCATCCAGCCATCTCATTCTCCGTCGTCCCCTTCTCCTCCCGCCCCCAACCCTTCCCAGCATCAGAGTTTTTTCCAGTGAGTCAACTTGTCGCATGAGGTGGCCAAAGTATTGCAGTTTCAGCTTTAGCATCAGTCCTTCCAATGAACACCCAGGATTGATCTCCTTTAGAATGGACTGGTTGGAATCTCCTTGCAGTCCAAGGGACTCTCAAGAGTCTTCTCCAACACCACAGTTCAAAAGCATCAATTCTTTGGTGATCAGCTTTCTTCACAGTCCAACTCTCACATCCATACATGACCACGGGAAAAACCATAGCCTTGACTAGACAGACCATTGTTGGCAAAGTAATGTCTCTGCTTTTTAATATACTATCAAGGTTGGTCATAACTTTCCTTCCAAGGAGTAAGCGTCTTTTAATTTCCTGGCTGCAGTCAGCATCTGCAGTGATTTTGGAGCCCAAAAAAATAAAGTCTGACACTGTTTCCACTGTTTTTCCATCTATTTCCCATGAAGTGATGGGACCAGATGCCATGATCTTTGTTTTCTGAATGTTGAACTTCAAGCCAACCTTTTCACTCTCCTCTTTTACTTTCATCAAGAGGCTTTTGAGTTCCTCTTCACTTTCTGCCATAAGGGTAGTGTCATCTGCATATCTGAGGTTATTGATATTTCTCCCAGCAATCTTGATTCCAGCTTGTGCTTCTTCCAGCCCAGCGTTCCTCATGATGTATTCTGCATATAAGTTAAATAAGCAAGGTGACAATATACAGCCTTGACGTACTCCTTTTCCTATTTGGAACCAGTCTGTTGTTCCATGTACAGTTCTGACTGTTGCTTCCTGACCTGCATACAAAAAAGCAAAATGGCTGTCTGAGGAGGCCTGACAAATAGCTCTGAAAAGAAGAGAAGCGAAAAGCAAAGGAGAAAAGGAAAGATATAAACATCTGAATGCAGAGTTCCAAAGAATAGCAAGGAGAGATAAGAAAGCCTTCCTCAGTGATCAATGCAAAGAAATAGAGGAAAACAACAGAATAGGAAAAACGAGATCTCTTCAAGAAAATTAGAGATTCCAGGGGAACATTTCATGCAAAGATGGGCTCGATAAAGGACAGAAATGGTATGGAAGCAGAAGCAGAAGATATTAAGAAGAGGTGGCAGGAATACACAGAAGAACTGTACAAAAAAGATCTTCACGACCAAGATAGTCATGATAACGTGATCACTAACCTAGAGCCAGACATATTGGAATGTGAATTCAAGTGGGCCTTAGAAAGCATCACTATGAACAAAGCTAGTGGAGGTGATGGAATTCCAGTTGAGCTATTTCAAATCTTGAAAGATGATGCTGTGAAAGTGCTGCACTCAATATGCCAGCAAATTTGGAAAACTCAGCAGTGGCCACAGGACTGGAAAAGGTCAGTCTTCATTCCAATCCCAAAAAAAGGCAATGCCAAAGAATGCTCAAACTACCGCACAATTGCACTCATCTCACACGCTAGTAAAGTCATGCTCAAAATTCTGCAAGCCAGGCTTCAGCAATATGTGAACCGTGAACTCCCAGATGTTCAGGCAGGTTTTAGAAAAGGCAGAGGCACCAGAGATCAAATTGCCAACATCCACTGAATCATGGAGAAAGCAAGAGAGTTCCAGAAAAACATCTATTTCTGCTTCATTGACTATGCCAAAGCCTTTGACTGTGTGGATCAAAATAAACTGTGGAAAATTCTGAAAGAGATGGGAATACCAGACCACCTTGAGAATCATAGTTAATCAGTTCCAAAGCCCTTTCTCCTCAAACTACACTTAGGATCTGGGGACAAGAAGAATATTGGCCCTCTGAGACCTTGGTATTTTAAGTGTTGTATTTAGCCCCTTCTACCAGACACAATTAGAGTGACTAAGCAAGCATGCATGTACCTTCCTATCAACTCCATGTTTCCCAGTTGTCTGGACAACGTGCAGTCTCCAGAAGCCCAACCTTCCAGTTCTCAGTCCCACCCCCAAATGAAATTTGCCACTCTGGATTGGGTCCCAGATCACGATCACCTCCTCCAGCTCCCAGTTGGTTGGGCCTTTTCTCTGCCCCTCCTGGAGAGTGGGTCACACCACAGGGAGACACAACAGCGACGCCTGAGGGTCTTGGAGGAAGGAAGAGGCAGGGTAAGGATGGTGGGAAGAGAGACGGGGCCAGGTACTGAGCTTTATTTTCTCTGAAAGAGGGTTGAGAGGCATGACTTCTGTACTTAGATCCTGACTGGTAGAGAGAAACAGGTCTATCTTTCCCACTGGCCCCAGCCTTGCCTAAGTTTCCAAGGAAACCAAGAACTGAAGCTTCTGGAAAGTGTCAGAGACAGACTTGGAGACGAGAGCATTAATTCTCCTGGGACTGCTGGTGCAGTCTAGGGAGTCAGGAGAGCGTGTCCATGTCCAGACCTAAATATGAGTCCCCTCCCTCCAGGACAGGAAGGAGATGCCACCTAAGACCAAAGCAAAAGGGACAAAAGCTGGGGCCCAGAAAAGAAAAGAAATGCAGGTGCTGGTGAGTCAGCCTGGGTGGAGGTGGGTGCCTCCCTGCCTCTCCTTGTTCTGGGTCAGAGACCTCCAGAGAGAATTCAGCCCTCTGTGTGACGAGATTGGGCTGTCTTGGCCTTCCCCCTTTATATCCACATCCAGGTTCCATGGAGCTGGGAACATGGGAAAATCAGCACCCATGAATCCCTTCTGGCTCTGTGCCTTCCTTGTGTATTCATTACACATCTTTCAAGTACCTACTATGAGCTGGGCAGTGAACTCACTAGACTTTGCCGTCAGAGGTCCCTCATTTAATGTGCCTCATATCTCCCACCAAAAAAAGAGAAGTCCAAGGTACGGGAGGAGGATGGAAGGGGAGTAGGGAAGGCTGAGATCCTGACAAGCTGAGGGTCTGCCGTCTTGCCAGGGCAGATATGGAGGCTGAATCCATGCTCAGGCTGGCACTGCTGGAAAAGGAGGTGCTCCAAGACCGCTTGGGTAAGAAGGCGAAAGTTCTGGGGGCAACAGAGACAGTGGGCATTTGTGTATCCCTGGGAGCTTAAAGTTTTGGAGCCATGGTGGAGGGCTGAGCTGATCTCTAACCATCCCTTAATGGGAAAAGATTGTCCAGAGCTGGGGTCGTGAGGTCAGGGTGGGCAATGAGGGTTGATGAAGAAGGCTAATTTTTATAGCTGGAACACAGAGGGCGTTTTTCCCTCTTAGTAACAGTCTATAGGATCTAAGGCCGGGAAGGGAAACACACAGAATGACAACAAGAGACTGGCAGCCTGCCACCAGTTTTCTGTAGGTGGACAGAGTCCATCAAGGTCATGGGGGCTGATTCAGTGGAGTCCCCAGCCAGTGCAGAGGGCTGCTCTGGCCTGTTCACAGCTCTGCAGAGGGATGAAGCCCGCCGAGCCAAGGCTTCTGTAGACCAGCTGAAGCAGAGGATCAAAGACCTGGAGGCTGAACTGGAGGGGGCCCGGTGCGAAGGGAAGGCCATATATGCAGGTGTGAGGTTGATCGAGCAGGTGGGCGGGAGACAGGGACCCAGAAGAGGACAACTGGGAGGGCCCGAGGATGCTGGAAAGGGAGACAAGGAGGACTGCAAACCGCCATACCTGGCCTCAACCCTCCTAGCACACACAGGCATCCTGAAGGAACCAAAGGAAGATCTTCTGTGGTCTTGGGCGGGAACCTTCCATGATGTGCAGTGCTATGTGCTTGATGTCACGTGGGTTATGAAACACAGCCCTAGCCTTTATCTCCCTCCTCCCGTGGGAGTGGGTGGGAAGGAGGGCCTGAAGTCCCGTCCTGAGCTGGCACAGCAGGTGGGCATCTTGTTTCTAAGCTCTGTCCCCACCTTCTCAGATCACCACAAGAAGAACCCAGAAGACCATTTTTTTTTTAAGATTTTTTTTTTTTATGTGGGCCATTTTTAAAGTCTTTATTGGGTTTGTTACAATATTGCTTCTGTTTTATGTTTTGGTTTTTTGGCCCTGAGGAATGTGGGATCTTAGCTTCCAGATCAGGGGTTAAACCTGCATCCCCTGCATTGGCAGGTGAAGTCTTAACCTCTGGACTGCCAGGGAAGGCCCCCAAAAGACTGTTATGCACCTGTCCACTGGACCAAGCAGAGCCCTCCCCACCCACAATTCCCAGTCCTTTCTCCACTGCTCTTTCCCCATCTGGGTCCCTGGCCACCCACCGCTCTGCCAGAGATGAGTCGTCAGTGCCGGAGCTTTCAGGAGGCGATGCAGAGTCGCAGCAGGCAGCTGGAGGAAGAAGTGAAGGGCCTGCGCCAGCAGTTAGGTAGGCTTCCCAGGTGGCCCTAGTGGTAAAGAACCTGCCTGCCAGTGCAGGAGACTTAAAAGACGTGGGTTCCATCCCTGGGTCGGGAAGATCCCCTGGAGGAGGGCAGGGCAGCTCACTCCACAGTCTTGCCTGGAAAATCCCATGGGCAGAGGAGCCTGGATGGCCCCATTCCATGGGGTCACAAAGAGTCGAACACTAAACGATTTAGCACGCACACACAGCACACCCTACCCTCACAGCGCTTTCTCTCAGAGGATCTCTGATGTAGTCCAGCCTGAAGGGGTGGAGTGAGGATGGTCTTTCTTTAGAAAACTGCAATGTAAGCTCTCATACTGTCTTCCCCACTGACTCTTCTACCACTTGCAACAGAATGTTCACGATGGCAAAAAATACCCAATCTTAAACTTTAAGTTATAAGTGAAGAAGACCTAACTTTCTCACTGCATCTCCCTCTCTCAAGGGTCTCTCTAAAGACAGTTCTTACTCCCTACCACCGCCATGTCTCTCATGAGCAAAACACATTCTCTCTTAGTTTGGCTAATTTTTAGAATGAAAGCAAGTTTGAATGTAACTGTTTGAATTACTTCCCTCTGTATCTTCAAGACCTAACATGTGGTAGGTTGTAAATAACTATTTGCTCATAAATAAATGAGCTTCTAAATAAGCAACAAAGCAAAACAAAACAGGGAGCTTTTGCTTTCTTGCATCTTGGTAACAGGACAAAGTTGAAAAATTTTAGCATGGCACGGATTTTCCACAATTTTGGCCTCAAAGTTTTCTTATCCTAAAATAGCTTTAGTTTAGCTTTAGATATCCAAAAGTTGCTTATCTTCCCACACAGACCCTGAGTTCCTTTCCTAATCTTTGCCATATCTCAAATGCAATCAGCATTTTTAAGCACCTCCTACATACTAGGTGCTTTCCCACACATTATCACATTTTTTTTAACATATTTTTATTTATTCGTTTGTTTGGCTGCCCTGGGTCTTAGTTGGGAGCATGTGGGATCTTTAGTTGGGGCATGTGAACTCTTAGTTGCAGTGTGTGAGATCTAGTTCCCCGACTAGGGATCAAACCTGAGCCCCCTGCACTGGGAGCGCAGAGTCTTAGCCACTGGCACCTTGGATGTCCTCACATTACCACATTTAACTCTCAGAGCACACCTGTGAAGTATGTGTCATTTTCTCTATAAAAATGAAGAAACTGAGTCTTAGAGACGTGTCAGATGTTACACAGCAGTGAATGGCAACCTGATTTGGGAGCCAAATCTCTTGTCCCAAGCACCCCCTCTCTTACCTTAATGGTAGTTGTCCGCTCTTTATAGGAACTAGGGGAAGTTGACGGCTCTGGGGGAGTCTGGGACAGTCCCGCTCATGTTGTCCTCTTTGGGTGGGAGACTCTGTTCAGAGGCAGAGTGTCACCATCCTGTCTTCTTTCATCCTCCCTCGGCACCATCTCCCCCAGAATTGTGCCAGAGGGAGGCTGAGGCTGCCCAGAGGGAGGCCAAGCAGGCCCTCGGAGAGCGGGACCAGACTCTGGCTCAGCTTCGGGCCCACGTGGCAGACATGGAGGCCAAGTATGAGGAAATCTTACATGTAAGCCCTACTCTCTGAAGACCAGCCATCCCGGTACCCAGCCCTCCCCCATCCCCACAGATCCCGGTGAGTATGACAATGACAGACCAGGGAGAAGGGAAAGAAGCATCTCCACAGGGGACTCTGCTCTGTCTTAAGGGGATACAACCATGCCTACCCACTAAGAATAAGAGCTTAAAGAAAACACTGGCTAGGAAAGCTGTAGACCAGGCTGGGGGCATCCCTTACCCAACCCTCTCCCTTCCTGAGACTGAAGCTTGGTGTCTGCAGGATAGCCTGGACCAGCTCCTGGCCAAGCTGAGAGTTGTGAAGCCTCAGTGGGACGGGGCTGTGCTGAGACTCCACGCCAGGCTCAAGGAGCAGCTCCGCCAGTTTGGACTCAACCCCCTGGATCTTTGAGGCTGTGAGTCTCTAGTCTCTGGGGCCCTCTGAGGCCGCAGCAATAAAGCTGTCTTGCTGTAGACCTCAGCAGGACTGTGAGCTGTGTTTTTTTGGCAGAGAGGAGTGCCTCTCATGGGAATATCTCAGTTCTGGACTGATCCATTACCCTGAAGATGGAATAAGAAGAGAGAAATTTGAAAAGGTCTCAACTTCTCTCCTAGAGAGTCTGGGTCCCACCGCTTGAGCCTGGAGCCCTTTTGGTCACACTATCCCCACCAGCAGCAACAAAGGCAGCCAGATTTGTGGATAAAGGCCATTTCTATAAAGCACCAACAGTGACTAGGCACCAGCCCCCACAATCCTCAGGTGCCCACAGAGGGAAGGTGCAGCTAGGCTCCAGATTCTTGTAATATACCCAACATCCTGGAGTCATGTTTAGGGCAAGTTCCAGATGGCTTCAATCCTAGCCAGCCCCACAGCCCACCTGAAAAGGGAATACTCTGCTTCTCCTTTATTTTACTACAGCGTTCTCAGTTCTACTTCATTTCTGGTTAAATATGGAAGGGGGAGATTTTGAAAAGAATTCCCAGCATTGCCTTGTATTGAATTTATAATGTCATTTTAAAAGTTTAATTAATTTTGTATAAAGGAGAGTAACCAAATATATTCTAATTGTTTTGCCATCTCTTAGGAATAAGAGGATATATTCACCATAATAGAAATAGCAGAAACAGTTCATTTTCACCCTCTGTAGAGTCTTCCTTTCAGTAATTTGTGTTTCATCCTTACAAACTGACCTTTCATGTGGAACAGGTTGAGGTTTAGGTGGAAATGAGCATCAGGATTCTACTCACTAAGCACAATTGTTTCCACTATGCACAACTGTGTATCTTAGCTATGGTGCTTAAAAGGCTTCCTCGGTAGCTTAGTAAAGAATTCACCTGCAATGCAGGAGACCTGAGTTCAATCCCTGGATTAAGAAGATGCCCACTCCAGTATTCTTGCCTGGAAAATCCCATGGACAGAAAGGAGACTGGCAGGTTACAGTCCATGGAGTCACAAAAGAGTTGGACACGATGGAGCAGCTAAACCACCGCACCACCGTCATGCTTAAACTTCCTCCAAGAGAAATAAATATAACACATTTTAAAAGGGGAGAGGGGGAGGTTTCCCATAAGTAATTCTTTATAGACATAATTTAACTTTTGTGTTACAATTTAACTCAACTGTGGCACTGTCTACCCGACCATAGCATCAGATCCCAGGGTTAAGGGCTCAGTCCCACAAGACTGCCCTCAACCTCAAACACCAGTCTTAAGTCCAGGCTGTCACTTGTGCTTTTGACTAACTGGCTATCAATCAGTAATAGCCACAGCCCCCTCCCTGGGTTCAATCATTTGCTAGAGTGATTGAATTCAGGGAAATCGTTTACTTACTAGATCACCATTTTATTACAAAGGACACAACTCAAGAACAGCCAGATGCACAAGATACATGGGGTGGGGTATGAGCAGGGAAGCTCCACACCCTCTCCAGGTGTGCCAACCCCTGCACCTCCACTTGTTCATCAGCAAAGAAAGCTCCCTGAACCTGTGCTTCTGGGTTCCTATGGAGACTTCATTATGTAGGCATCATTAATCAATCCATTGATCACTGGTGATTAATTCAACCTCCAGCCCCTCTCCCCTCCCAGGAGACTGAGGGTGGGGGTGGCAGTGAAAGTTCCAGCCTGCTAATCACATGATCGGTTCCCCTGGAAACCAGTGCCCCATTCTTAGGTGCTTTCCAAAAGGTACCTCATTAACAAGGATAGCTATAATTGAACGAGCCTTATTATGAATAAGAGAAGACACCTTTATCACTCTTATTACTTAGGAAATCCCAAGGATTTTAGAAGCTCTCTGCCACGAAAGGATAGGAAGACCTAATATATATTTCTTGTTATAAATCACAAAATCACACTGCTCATCTCAAGCAGATCTTCATCTCTGGGGCACAGCTCCCAAAGACCCCACGTGACTTCCTCCGGAATCAAATGTGGCCCATCTGAGGGCTCTGGCCACACCCTCTTCCAGGAGGTAGAGCCATGGGAAGAGAGAGAGACCTTGAAAAATCCTGTGACTGGAGGTATCAGGAGTCCTAAAGCTGCAGCTTCCAGTTTAAAGAGAGCATCTCAGCTCCAACCACATCAGGCTGGAGGGTGAAGACAGGAAAGCTTGGGCAGATCATTGCCAAGCATGGGGTGCTACAGCAGATCTGAGGCCAGAACTCCATCCTAAGCAAACAAAGACGAGAAGTCATTCAGGGAACAGAAGAGTTCCTTTTCCCTGTCCCCACCTGCACTGGAATGCCCAGGAATAGGGGCTTCTTCTCTGGAGTTCTTCTGTTCCCACCTACCCTGGCCTAAAGTCCCAACCAGCGTCCCCCAAACTGCTTCACTTGCAGCCTCCCGCTCTGCCCTCCTCTCTGACCACGGCCCCTCCTCTTCTGGCTGCTCATAGCTCATCCATCTCTTCTTCCTCACCTCTCTGGACCCTGGGTGAATCCAGGCTTCCAAGCCCTGCTGAGATCTGGTCGCCAACTTCAGGCATAGGGGTGGCTTTGCCTCAGCCAGTTGCTGAAGTCTTTCCAGGTCATTCTCTCCACCCATGGGATACCCATTCATCTCCAGAATCACGTCTCCTGTTTGCAGCCCTGCCTGGGCAGCGGAGCCTCCTACGGTCACCTGGTGGAATAGGTGGGGTCTAGAGGAGCCTGGAACACCACAGAAAAGTTTGCAGGGTATTCTAGGGCTCTGGGAGGGAAGCAGAAGAAGGCTCATCAAGAGGCAAAGGATTGAAAACATCCAAGGTGCCCGGGGCATCCGTCACCTGGGAGATGAAGACACCAGGCCTGCTGGCCACACAGCTGAGTCGGAAGCCATAGCCACCGCCAGGCCCAGGGTACAGGAAGCACTGGCGGAAGCTGCATGGGACAGAAGCCACTGTTGTGTCTTCAACAGGTGGGTTCTTGGTGTCAACCACAGAGGCTGAGCCATTACGCCGGGGAGAGTCAGGAGCCTCTGTGCTCTCCAAGAAGAGGAGCGGAGACAAGCGAACCTGGAAAAGAGGAAGAGGACAAATCCGTTGCTTCTCCCTAACCTGAGCCCGGCTCCATTCCGGTCCCATCTCCAGCCCCGGCCCCTCAGCTCGCACCATGCTGAAGAAGCGGTCAACCTTGGGGTTGACGACAATGAGGGAGACACGGGAGCCCTGCGCCCGGATCTTGGACACTTTCTCCTCACGGCCCAGCCCCTCCACGCTCTCCCCAGCCACAGCACACAGCCGGTCCCCAGGCTGCATCCCGGCCTTCTCCGCTGGCAGTCCTGGGTCCACCTCCCATAGGAACTGACCTGGGACGCAGACATCCTCATGGCTCCTTCCCCCCCAACCCCCAATGCAAGCCCAGACCACTGTGTGCACACTGGGGGGCTGACCCAGGGGTACACAGGAGGAGGAGGAGGCCCTGGGCGGGGGTTCAGCCAGGGCCAACACTTGTGTGCAGAGCAGTGAATGCAGACCCTCGTGTGCCCACCCCAAGGCTCGCCTTCCCGCCCCATCCCTGGGGCTCCCACTCACCGAGGCGACCATCAAGGCCCTTCTCCTCCCGGAGCACGAACCCGAAGCCCTGGGGCCCTTTCTCGAGATGCAGACAGCGGGGCTTGGTGGGCAGTGCCCAGCCCTCTGCCAGAGGTGCAGCCAGGGGCATTCCCAGCTGGCGACACTGTTCCTCCACCTCTGGCCCTGCCACCAGCAGGGTCACCTGCTTGCCACTCTGCCAAAGCTGTGGAGACCCAGCAGGGTATCAGCATCAACCAGCTGGGGAGGGAGGGCAGAGGCAGGCACCCCCTCCCAGCCCTTCTTCCCAGGCCCTGGAAGGAAGCCCTCGGGAGGGGAGGGGGTTGGCGAGCAGAGTGGAAAGGGAAGGATGGTGACAGAGGTACAAGACCAGACTGGGAGATTGAGAGTCTGCTTCCCGAGACAGGGACAAGCCCAGAGGGCTGAGGACAAGAGGAACCAGCCATACCTTCCTGTTGAGTTGGTTATGGGTGAGCTTCTCCACACTGACTCCATTCACTTCTAGCAGCCGGGCCCCAGGGGGCACTCCTGCCTGCTCAGCTGCTCCTCCAGTGCTCAGCACTAAGCAGAAAGGACCCCGACATCCTGGAAGCCCAAAGAGTGACTTTCTGCCTGCTGTCCACCCACAACAGGGCTCAGGGCCCCCCTGCTGACCCCTCCCGCGCTCTAAGATCACCTTGGGTGACACTGAAGCCAAAGCCGCCCTCGTCTTTCACTATGTGGCACAGCCGAGGCCGGACCCCCTGGCCGAGAAGGGGACAAAAGTGGGTGCTGCTCCCCCGCTGAGCTCGGGCCCCCTCGAGCATGTGTAGTGCCAAAACTGTCAGCAACACCCGAGGCCCGCTGGCCCAGATCCAGCGTATCACCTGAACAGCAGGCACGTGAGGTGGGCTTGGGCCGGCCCCTCTTAGGAAGGTCCCCTCCACGGAAACTACCCTCTTCACCACGGGAACCAGCTCTCTGGAGGCCTTCACCCAACCATTCTGACCTGGTGCATCCCTAAATTCTGGGAGATCGGGGAGGTGACTCCCCACCCTCTCACCTCCCATGTGGGAGGTATGTCACCCCCACATACCCAGGGACATGACCAAGAGGCTTCTGTCTCCCCCAAGTGCTGCAGAACGTTCCCTCGTACTACCGGGATTCCAGCCCAACCTCACCATCAAATAATCTTCCTGTTCCACGACGTGGTTGTTCACCCCCAGGATCCAGTCTCCTTCTCGAAGACCCTGGCGCTGGGCGGAAGAGCCTGGCTCCACCCTGCACACCACATGCCCAGCCCTGCCCGGCTGCTGCTGCAGGTGGAAGCCAAAAGTCCTGCCCTCCTCTTTATTCAGCAGGTAGAAGCGAGGCCGTTCCAGGCTCCAGAGATCTGGACGGGGAGGTGGGCAGCAGAAAAGGTGGGGGAAAGGGAACATGACCCAAGTCACCTTGTGCCTGGTAGCCCCTGCCCGTGTGACTGAACGGACAGGCTTCTGCCCAGTTAGGTGTCGGGCAGTGGGGCTGAACACAGCCCAGGCAGAGTGGCTGGGGCAGAGGGAAAAAGCCCAGCCCCCTTCCACCTCCATGTAGTCACTCCCCACCAAGGCTGTCATCAGAGGGAGACAGTGAGTGGTTTCCAAGGAGACAGGATGCTTTGTGGTGCCCTGGCGGCTCTGGGGAAAGGAAGTGGTTGTCCCAAGGGGTTGGGGGAGGTTACCAGAAGGGTCGTAGTCTTCAGCCAGGGAGAGGACAGGATTATCAATGCCCAGCTTTGGGTTAAACTCAAACTTCCTGCAAGGAGGCAAGTCACGCAGGTAGGAGAAAGCTGACATCCAGACGTGGGTCCCAGGCTCGCCTTGAGGTGCCAAAGGCAGCTGATGAGCCTCCCCACCTTCAGTTCCCTCCTTTCCGTGCCCCAGTCTTTCACAGCACGGCACTTACAGGGCCAAGGAAGCTGTGTCCTGAAGATCTGCCAGGCAAAGAAGGGGTGAGGGGACAAGAGGCAGCCTGCCCCCCGAGACTCCACTTCCATGGTCGTTAACTGAAAGGACTTAGGGGAACCCCCAAATTCAGGACTCACCCTATGTTCTGCTCCAAAAGGCTCTTCCCTTCCCCTTCCTCCCACTCCCTGGCCCAGGCCTTCTGATATACACAGAAATCTGAGCCTATCAGTTCAGGGCGTGGACCAGGAAGGCAGACACATCCACCCTCTCACCTCTCACCTCCTAACTTCCAGTCTGTTTCCAGGGCTCCAAGCCCCAATACCAAGTGTGTCCTAGTCCCAGAGCCTTCCAATCCACCCTCTGCCCTGAAGTCCCCTCCGGAGGGTTTCTCCCGGCCTCCTACCTGCAGCCGCCTCCATGGTTGGATCTGCGACCCAGCGCTCGGTGTAAGGACAAGGTCCATCGAAACCAGCTGATCCTCCCACCTACCCCCGCCCCCACGTCCCGCCTCCTTCAAGACACTGCCTTAGAAGCAGCTGGGTAATGGTTAAGGGGAGGAGAGTCTTGTCTTCTGGGGAAGTGTGTATGTCCTTCCTGCCCCATTCCTGAGCCCCGACTTTCTCAGGAGGCTCTGCTGCTGTCCCAGGTTTCCCTCTGCGCAGAGAAAGGTCATTATAATTGCTGGTCACTGTAATTCCAAACCTGGGATAAGTGTATGACTTGGGGGACAGAAGCCCTATGGCCCAACATGGCCTCCCACCCACCCCAACATCTAGTTCATGTACCACCCCCTCCCCAGCCCTTGCTGCCTCTGAACTTAGGGCCCAAGAAACATCTGCAACAGAAAGTGGCCAGTGGCTTAACCAGAATGATCAAGAACAGTACCCTTTCTTGAAAGCAACAGGCAAAATAGAGGCCACGGTAGTTGGAAGACACAGCTCTTTAATAGCAGCAAGTCCGCGCCCACGCCCCTGGGGGCCACCAGCTTGGGTACCATTGGTGAAAGGGGGGCGACGGCGAGGAGACAGCACCAGGGAGAGAGGAAAGTGACTGCTGGCATCCTGGGTGTCCCCAGGAAACAGAAAGGCAGGGCGCGGAAACCCTCCAACACATCTGGACAGCAATACCCGTAGCAAGTCCAACGTGAGAAGAGTGCCCCCTGGTGGCACAGTCAGAGGCACTTGGTGGTGCTGCTACAGGACAGGTGTATTTCCTGAATAGCTCAGCGGTAAAGAATCTGCCTGCAATGCAGGAGACACGGGAGACATGGTTCCAATCCCTGGGTTGGGAAGATCCCCTGGAGGAGGGCATGGCAACCCACTCCAGTATTCTTGCCTGGAGAATCCCGTGGACAGAGGAGCCTGGTGGGCTACAGCCCAAAGGGTCAGACACAACTGAAGCGACCAAGCATGCAGGTACACACGCTAAGGGACAATGTGACCACCAAATGCCACATCTTTCAGTCCTTCTAGCTGAAGGGAGGTGAGGCATGTTCCAGGATCCTGGAAACTCCAGACGTGGGACACTGGTTGGACATGCCCTAGAGAGAACTGGCACTCCTGTGTGCACATTCCATCCATCCCCTGAAGGGATCTTTCTAGAAGTAGTAGTGGAAGCTACGGGGTCACAGACAAAAGGGACTTGGGGCCAGGGGACATACACTGCTGCCACGGTCTCAGCTTCCAGGGCCGCCCAGCTGCTCCAGGAGGGCCCTGACCTCGCCCTCCACCCGCAGCAGCTGGGCCTTACGCCAGGGATTAAGAGTGGCTCCCCGGTTGTCTTCCAGATCCCTCAGCAGCAGCTCCAGGTGGCGCCGGACCCGGCCCCGATCCCAGCTGTTGAGGTTCCGCTGGACTTCACCCAGGATCACCGACCAGTACTCGGACACTGCTGTCCCCTCCGTCAGCGACACCACGACCCGGGCCCCGCCCTCTGCAGCGCTCCCCACGTCCCGCAGGGCCCGGCGGCACTCTGAGCTCAGCTCGTTGAAGTAGAGACTGGCGGAAGAGAGCAGAGTAGACGCCATTCCGCGGGGCTCCGAAAAGGCAGGCGGAGGGCGGACGGTCGGAAAGCCAGGGGGCGCGTAACTCATCCCCTAGCTGTGGAATGCAATGGGGAAAGGGTCTGCAATATGCCAGAGACGGAGGGCGGTGCCCAGCGGGAGGCAGGGATGGCACTAGAATTCAGTGGGACCAGAGTCGAGAGGAACCAGGCCACTAGGACCCTAAGAGAAATGGTGGTGGAGAATCAGGGCAGGGGAAGGGCCCATCACGGATGGGGGGTGGGGCGATGGGACGGGGTGAGGGCGGGGCAGGAAAACTCACCGCAGCAGCTCCAAGGAAGGGTGCTTCCAGGCAGCCTCGGCTAAGGCCAGGGCCGCCGTGTCACCAGCGCCGTTGTAGGCCACGTTCAGCTCCTGGAGCTGCTGGTTTCGGTCCAGCTGGGCAGCCAGCAGCTCCAGGCCCTCATCCCCAAGGCCCGTGTGCAGTAGAGACAGGTGTTTCAGGGAGGTATTTCCCGCCAGCCCCTCCAGCAGCAGGGCCACACCCGCCACCGTCAGCGGGTTGTTGGACAGCCTAGGGCCACAAGCAGTCCAAGGTTAAGAGAGCTCCTAGCAGATGCCCTGTGCTGAGCACTGGGACTTGGACCTAAAGGGTGCATCGCCTGGGGCAGAGACCAGCCTGGATGCAGAGAAGTGCAGGCCAGGAAATGAGAAATAGGGGTGAGCTCACTGCAGAGGTGGAAGACTGAGATGGAAGCTGGCTTCTCCCTCCCCTCCTCCTGCCTTCCAGTCTGCCTGTGACACCCCCCTTCCCTCTCCCCTTCCTCCTCCCTTCTTCCTCCTTTTTTCACTTTCTTCCAATCCCTGCTTTGCCCTCTGCTCCCAATTGCCCCTCCTTCTTCCCACCCCATTCATCTCCCCTTACTCCAACCCAAAATCAGGAACCCAGGTGTCTGGGTTGCAAGTCAACCAGTCAACACTTTGGGAGCATCTATTGAGTGCCCAGCATCAGGGTCATCCTCGTGAGGCGACAGGGAACATCCTGGGAGGGAATCGGTGGTTCTGTTACCAGGCAACTGGCCCGGGTGTTGTTCCACTGGCCCCTCCCAGGCTGATTTTAGCCATGTGAGAGGCTTACTTAATACCTACGGCCCATGTTACTTTCCCCCTGCCTGGTTGCTTGTACTAGACAGGGAGGATGGGGGAGAGGGGTGTGGCGGGAGTAAGGAGTGTGGGTCAGGGTCTACCCTCCTGCCTTGTTTATTATACCAGGCATGTTGAGAAGCGGAGAGCCCACCCTTGACCATAGCTGGCCAGTGAGATGGAGCCCCCTGCACAGGGCACTCACCGCAGGGTGGTCACTTGGCACTGGTCATGCAGCAGCAGGTCACGGAGGTCTCTGCAGGCCTCGGGGCCTAGGCTGTTGAGTTGCAACCTAGAGCAGAAGGTGGCCAGAGGGGAGGAGAGAAACCAAGGAAGGAGTTCGTCCTGGAGCCCGCCCACCCACCAGGACCCTCCCTCATCATGCATCTCTTGTAGTCCACAGCTGCGTCCCCTTCCGTGGCTCTTGTCACCTCCACCCACACCAGACTCACCCCACCCCCTGGTCCTTCCTCGCTCCCTTTGGTCTCCCGAGCACCTTTTCCTCTGCCCATGCAGGAGGGCAGGGCCTCACCCCAGCTTCCGGGCACGCAGGAAGACAGGCATGAGTGTGCGCAATCCAGCAGGATCCAGCTGGCAGGAGGCCAAGTTCACCTCGTCCAGGGCATGCCTTCCACTGCCCAGGACAGCTGCCACCACCGTGCACTTGAGGGGCGTCATGCGCACGCCTGCCAGGTTGAGCTGGCGCAGAGAGCCAAGCACCTCGGCAGAGAAGCGCTGATTCTGGAACTCATAGTGGAAGAAGAGGTGGTCCAGGAGCTCCGAGGGGGGCAGCATCTGCCGACTCAGTTTTCCCAGCTTCTTCTTGATGGCCTGGGCATTCTCCAGGGCATCCAGGGTCTTGATGGGGCAGCCGAGCTGAGCCAACACTGCCCGGTTGTGGGCAGACAGAAGCCCACCCATGAACATGGGGAAAAGCTCAAAGACTTCATCGTCTGGAGGTTCGTCCGGGTTGCGCCGGGGACCTTCGACGCCCAGGATGCTGGCGCCCATCTGGTCCAGGACATCCATCATTATAGTAGTCCTCCTCGCAGAACATCTCCAGCACCATGGCCTGGGCCACTGCCTCACGGCTCTTACCCACCACGCGCCCAAACACTCATGGAACCACCTGGAACGAAGCAGCGTGGAGGAATGGGGGGCGGGTGCAGCCTCCTGCTTGCCTTTCAGCCTTCCTGCCTAAGCCTCACAGGCTCCTTAAACTGGAGTGTGATTTGTCTGATCACACTATCCCCCTCCTGCAGCACCTTCCGTGGCTCCCTGCTGCCCATGTGAAATAGAAAACTGCATAATTTGGCCCCAGCTGGACCTTTCCAGAGTAATCTCTCAGCACTTGTCTCACATACTCCAGACACAAGGAAATTCTTTTTCCTTAACACCCCTTCTGTCTTCAAGTCCAGGGTTGGTGGAAAAGAATTAGCATATATTATGCATTTAAACATCTATTTCTGCTTCATTGACTATGCCAAAGCCTTTGACTGTGTGGATCACAATAAACTGTGGAACATTCTGAAAGAGATGGGAATCCCAGACCACCTGACCTGCCTCTTGAGAAACCTGTATGCAGGTCAGGAAGCAACAGTCAGAACTGTACATTGAACAACAGACTGGTTCCAAATAGGAAAAGGAGTGCGTCAAGGCTGTATATTGTCACCTTGCTTATTTAACTTATATGCAGAATACATCATGAGGAACGCTGGGCTGGAAGAAGCACAAGCTGGAATCAAGATTGCTGGGAGAAATATCAATAATCTCAGATATGCAGATGACACTACCTTTATGGCAGAAAGTGAAGAGGAACTCAAAAGCCTCTTGATGAAAGTAAAAGAGGAGAGTGAAAAGGTTGGCTTGAAGTTCAACATTCAGAAAACAAAGATCATGGCATCTGGTCCCATCACTTCATGGGAAATAGATGGAAAAACAGTGGAAATAGTGTCAGACTTTATTTTTGGGGGCTCCAAAATCACTGCATTTGCTGACTGCAGCCAGGAAATTAAAAGACGCTTACTCCTTGGAAGGAAAGTTATGATCAACCTTGATAATATATTAAAAAGCAGAGACATTACTTTGCCAACAAAGGTCCGTCTAGTCAAGGCTATGGGTTTTCCAGTGGTCATGTATGGATGTGAGAGTTGGACTGTAAAGAAAGCTGATCACCGAAGAATTGATGCTTTTGAACTGTGGTGTTGGAGAAGACTCTTGAGAGTCCCTTATACTGCAAGGAGATCCAACCAGTCCATTCTAAGGGTGATCGATCCTGGGTGTTCATTGGAAGGACTGATGCTAAAGCTGAAACTGCAATACTTTGGCCACCTCATGCGACGAGCTGACTCACTGGAAAAGACTCTGATGCTGGGAAGGGTTGGGGGCGGGAGGAGAAGGGGACGACGGAGAATGAGATGGCTGGATGGCATCACCGACTCTGTGGACATGAGTTTGAGTGAACTCCGGGAGCTGGTGATGGACAGGGAGGCCTGGCGTGCTGTGATTCATGGGGTCGCGGAGAGTCGGACACAACTGAGCGACTGAACTGAACTGAACGCATTTAGCCTGAAGAAATGCGCATATACTATTCATCGAGCTTGGTCCCAGGCTAGGTGGCATAAATGCATCACCATCTTCAACATCATCACTGTCATCACAGCAGCGATGACCGAAGTCACTCCTACCACTTCAGACCCTTCATGACTTGGCCTGATGACATAAAATTCATATTTTAAGGTAACACAAGAAAAATTTAAACATAAAATTTTTCTCTGCCCATTTGGGCCTCCTCCCTTCCTTCTGGTATGCACTGTGCATCTCCATTCTACATTTAACTAGACTTCCCCGACGGCAAAAATACCTGCCACAAAAATCAGTCTCTTCTTCTGGCATCAGTTATGTGACTCCTTTGAAGATAACATTCCTTTTTCAATCTTCTAAGGGGTCACGATGATCTAACCCTCACCTTGAATATGCAAACATCTTAGGTGAACTTTCTGTAAAATGCCAATGTATCATTTTCCTTAAAGATAGCGATTGATGCAAGATTTCTCAGATGACCTGGGGCAATACTGGGCTTCACCTCATGGAAGATCTTAGCTTCAATACTTACACTTACTTATGATCTTAGCAGTGCTATTAGGTCTATTACTTGTATTTGCCTATTTTATAAGAGTGTTGTTCCCTGGATTACCATGTGACTGAGCTTCAGATAAAAATGATTAGGCAACTTGAAAGTGAAAGTTAATCATATGGTCACATCTGACTCTTTGCAATCCCATGGACTGCAGCCTGCCCGGCTCCTCTGTCCATGGAATTCTCCAGGCAAGAGTGCTGGAATGGGTTGCTCTTTCCTGCTTCAGGGGATCTTCCCTACCCAGCCAAGTCTCCTGCATTGCAGGCAGATTCTTTACCAACTGAGCCACTAGGGAAGGCCAAGCAACTTGAAATACTGATCAAATACATAGTTCTATAAGATGAATGGCTGTAAGATGTAACTCTAGATATGGGAAGAAGCAACAAGAGGGAATCATTTTCTGGATCATAACAGACTAGTAAGACAGGCAGGTCAGAGGATTTTGGCTACTGTTAGTAAGGCCGAGTCCAGTAACACACACTGAGTGACCCATCAGTGAAATCCGTGCCTGACCTGGGAATGAGCAGTCCTAGTTCCCTGGAACAAATTGGTCACAAACTGCCTCCCAAACCTTGATCAAAATTAAGACTGAAAGGGGAGGGATTGTAAAATAAAGAATGTTGCCCACCACCCACTTAAAATCAAGTCATTAGACACTGCAGTTGCTGGCCTACAATAACCTTGAAAGGACTTCAGGGCAAAGATCAGGATGAGGTAATTTGTGCACTGGTTAAACTGACAGTGAAAGTGAAAGAGGAGAGTGAAAATGCTGACTTAAAACTCAGCATTCAAAAAACGAAGATCATGGCATGCAGTCCCATCACTTCATGGCAAATAGATGGGGAAACAGTGGAAACAGTGACAGACTTTATTTTCTTGGGGTCCAAAATCACTGCAGATGGTGACTGCAGCCATGAAATCTAAATTCACTTGCTCCTTGGAAGAAAAGCTATGACCAACTTAGACAGCATATTAAAAAGCAGAGACATTACTTTGCTGACAAAGGTCTGTCTAGTCAAAGCTATGGTTTTTCCAGTAGTCATGTATGGATGTGAGAGTTGGACTATAAAGAAAGCTGAGCATGGAAGAATTGATGCTTTTGAACTGTGGTGTTGGAGAAGACTCTTGAGAGACCCTTGGACTGCAAGGAGATCAAACGAGTCCATTCTAGAGGAGATCAGTCCTGAATATTCATTGGAAGGACTGATGCTGATGCTGAACCTCCAATACTTTGGCCACCTGATGCGAAGAACTGACTCATTGGAAAAGACCCCGATGCTGGGTAACATTGAAGGCAGGAGGAGAAGGGGATGACAGAGGATGAGATGGTTGGATGGCATCACTGACTCTATGGACATGAGTTTGAGCAAGCTCCAGGAGTTGGTGATGGACAGGGAAGCCTGGTGTACTACAGTCCATGGGGTCACAAAGAGTCAGACATGACTGAGTGACTGAACTGGACTGAAACTGACAGAACTGGTCCTTAGATATTTTCAGGAGAAATTTTTATGAACCTGGATTCTTGCATCTTTCCATACTTAGGAAAGCACTAAAACCATTAACTAAGATGTCTGTTCCTCATGACTAGATGGAGTTTCCCTGGTGGCTCAGTGGTAAAGAACCCATCTGCCAAGCAGGAGATGTGGGTTCAATCCCTGGGTCAGAAAGATCCCCTGGAGAAGGAAATGGCAACCCCCTCCACTATTCTTGTCTGGAGAATACCATGGACAGAGAAGCCTGGTGGGCTACAGTCCATGCGGTCACAAGACTGAGGCAACTAAACACACACAGACACACACACACACTCCCTTCAACAAAATAGTATATGTACTGGTCTCCCTCTTTACCTCTGAAATAGTTCTTAGAACTCTCTGAGAGACCATCTCCCAGGTTATAATCCTCAGATTGTCTTGAATTAAGATTTCCATTTCTTTCTAAGGTATGTTACGGATCGATTGACCGAAACGGCTCATCTTGACCAGAGCGATGACGACCACTTGCATGAGTCATCTGACAGTAGGATGTCCCAAAGAGGAACGTGATGCTGCTGCCAAAACCTAACCTGGAATATCTGGGAGGGGCCAACAGGAGGGAGGAGATGCCAGCCCCATAATATTGTCCTACTAACCTCCCAGAGTCCTTCACACCGGAATCCATCTTGGCTAAGAGATGCACACGCCACTTGGAAGGACCCTGAGTCAGACTAAATATGGGCCAAGCAAGATGACTGACCAGAGACAACCCAGAAATTAACCTCGTCGCCCTGACACCTGAGGCTGAGTCACAGTGCAGAGCAGCTCGGCTTCTCCCCGCCCCCTTTCCCACTGCTCTCTGCCTGGACGCCCTTCCCAGTAAAGCCTCTTGCTTTGTCAGTATGTGGTCTCCTCAGACAGTTCGTTTCCAAGAGTGAGACAAGAGCCCACCCGCAGGCCCTGGAAAGGGTCCTCCCCGCTGCAAAGGATGGACGACTGGTTAATTTCCCACTGACAGGCCCCTGCCAACCGCAGCGCCTTCACCGCGGCTCTCACTCTGCTCTTGTGCTAGCTCTGTCTTCTGTCTCTTTTGGACAGTGCTCCTCCTTCAGAGCTGTATCCTCTTCCTGGCGTGTTTTTCCCCCAGTGCGTCTCCTGGTTAATCCTCCAGGGATCACATTAAATGCCCTTCCTACAGAGCAGCTTTCCTTATCCCCTAAATCAGGTCCCCACCTTACACACTTCCACAGCACTTGGAACCTGGCTTTCCAGGCACTTCCCAGGATTTTTAATCATACGGTTATGCTGACAGGTTTGTGTTGAGACTGCACGATCAGAAAAGACAAAAGCCTGGGGTTCTGTTAGTTTTTTCCTCCGAATCTAACACACTGTCTAGCACACAGCAGGCACTCAAATATCTGTCGAAAAAAATGAATGTTTGGGAGGTTGGTGACATCAGCTCCCATGTTTGCAATGGTTCTGAGAAGAAAGGACCTCTGGTGAGAGCCGCGAGGTTATTTTGTGGCACCTCCTCTACTGGCGTGCTGCAGTCCATGCGGTCACAGAGAGTCAGACACTTCTGAGCAACTGAACAATAACCTCTAATGCCTGCCTTTTTTTTTTTCCACTTGTTACAGGCAAGGTTCTCACCATGGAGGGTAGAGTGTCCCTCCCCCAACAATCATCTGGAGACAAGATACGAAAACAGTCACCCTGGGAAGCTGAATCAATAGGCTCAAATAGACACAGATGGGACCCAACCTCTGCTAGGCAACCCTCCCTCCAAGAGGGGCTGGGGGTGTGGTGCCCCCTCAAGTAACTGAGCGGCTTGCTGAATCCCGTCAGGAGACCACAACCTCACTGCAATCCAGATGAACCAAGTACATCCTCAAAGGGGTGGAGCAGCCTCAGCAATGGCCATTACCTGCCTGCCTGGGTTGATGCCGTGAAAAGGGATGGGCTGCCTGAGCCTTTTATGTTTAACAAAAAAAAAAATTTAAGCTTTTTATTTATTTTTATTATGCTGCACTGGGTTTTACTCTCAGCATGTAAAACCTTAGTTGCATCATGTAGAATCTAGTTCCCTGACTAAGGATCAAACCTGGACCCCCTGAATTGGGAGGTGGAGTCTTAGTCACTGGACCACCAGGGAAGTCCCTAACAAACAATTAAATAGCACTTAGTATGTGCCAGGATCTGCAGATGAAGACATATAATCCTTATATTGGGCCAATGATACAGATTCTTTATTTTTCCAGTTTGGAGTAGGAAATGGCAACCCACTCCATTATTCTTGACTGAAAAATTCTATGGACAGGGAAGCCTGGGCGGGCTACAGTCCGTGGTGTTGTAAAGAGTTGGACGTGACTGAGTGAACACACACATTATTCCCATTTAACAGATAATGACCTTGAGACACAGACAGATTAAGTAACTTGTACAAAGTAGCTTGTACAAAGCTAGTTAGTGGCAGAGCCTGGATTTGAACCCAGGTTGCTTGCCTGGAGAATCCCAGGGACGGGGGAGCCTGGTGGGCTGCCGTCTATGGGGTCGCATAGAGTCGGACACAACTGAAGTGACTCAGCAGCAGCAGCAGCAGCTGTGTTACAGAATCCTTATTCTTAACCCTGACGCTTTGCTGCCTATAGAAAGGAAAACTTGTTAAAATTTTGTCCGCTTACCAAGGCCCTGCTTCCTCAAGATAGGTAATTACAGAGGACCGGGGTTACCAGCAAAGCACCACAGCTTCACAGAAATATCCATAGTACATCAGTAAAGTTTAGCAGAAAAAGCACAGGATTCGGAACTGTAAAACCTGCACTCAGATCCCAGTTATTCTACTTACTGAGTGGCCTTGGTCAAGTTACTTAGCCTCGGTGAGCCCCAGTTTCCTCATCTATAAAAGCGATTATGACAGTGTTTCATCTACAACGCATCCGGCAGACATCAGCTGAAAGTGGATCCTTCTTCCCATCAAAAACTTAGTGCATCTGCACTGCTCACAGCACAGTCCTCAGGCCTGTAATTTGGTTTGTGGAGCGGACCTGCACCCCGGACAGATTGTCCTAAATCAATTACCAATGCCATTTATCCTCCTGGTATAAATGAATAAAACGGCATCTGCTTTATAAACCTGTCTCTGGTGATTAAGTTAGGATGAGACATCACTCCCGAGTCTAATCACCTCTGAGGAATAGATACAGTTGGGTTTCTGGACCTGCAAAGCACAGGATGGACCCTGGACTGTAGTGACCTCAGCCGCCCAGCAATAAAGACTAGAAGGAGAGAGACTGAGCAACCCCCAAAAACCTACCATCAGAGTTATAGGATTGTTATTAATAAAGTCCCTGCACCCTCAGATTCCCCTCCAAGCATTCCCCAGCCTATGGCTTCTCTCTCCCTCTTCCTGATACCCCAATCCCATTAAAAGCCAGACTGCCCAGATCTGAAACAAAGCCAAGAAGGAGATTCACAGCTATGCAGGGAAAACAGGTTCCTTCTGGGAGAGGAGCAGGGGGTGAACAGGGAGGATGGGGGCTGGCAGCCGGGGGTCCTGGGGCTGTTACCTTGAGCAGGTTGAAGAGCAGCGGCAGGGCCCGCAAGGGCAGCAGCTTGGCCATGATGCCCAGGACCAGGCTGACATCCTCCCCAACACGGCCCACGAGCTCGGCCACTTCCTTGCCCACCCGCTGCAGAGTCGTCTTCCGCAAACCCAGCACGATGTAGAGGGCAGCCAGGTATTCCTGCATGGCGGGCACAGTGAACACGAAAGTACCCGCGTGTCCTGGCTCCACGCACGGGGCCAGAAAAAACCGCAGGGCATCTCGGCGGAAGACGTGCAGCAGCTGAAACTCCTCTTCTGTCTGGACGCCAGCTTCCAGGCACCCACGCACGTCCTCTTCGGAGAAGTAGGTCTTGCGTGAGGACACGCCCTCATAGGCCAGCTTGCCCATGGTTCGGGCCGCATAGGCCATCAGGGACAACTTGGAGGGGTCAGTGCTGTCCAGCATCTCCCCACTGAAGTTAAGACGCAAGAAGCTGGTGTAGATGCTCGTGAGGGTCTGGCCGGCCGGCGTGGGGGCATGCAGGAAGTGCAGGGTGGCACAGACGAGCCAGCAGTAGGAGGGCAGGAAGCAGGCAGCGGCGATCTGATGGTGCCCCTCCAGGTTCCGGGTCAGCATCTGCACCAGGTGGTCACGCTGAGCCGGCGTGACCGACACCGCCCCAGCTCCGGGCCCACAATCTGGCTGGTTGAGGCGGAGCTGGAAGTAGAGCTTCTGGAGGTTGGTGTCAGAGAAGCCACAGATCACCCCATAGCGGCCCACATACTTGCTGGGGATGCGGCCAATGGCAGAGGGCCGGGTGGTCACCAGAATGCTGGCCTGGGAAGGGCATGGTGGAGGGTTAAGGAAGAGCCTGGTGTCCTCACTGCCTCACTTGCCAGGGAGGAGAGTCCAAGGGTGAAGATGATGACGACCTCAGTAATAATAACTCAGACTTACTGTGGACCCACTGTGATCCAGGGCACCGTGCTAATCACTTCATATGCAGCATCTCATTTGATCAATGCAACTCAAGGAGAGAAGGAAGTGGAAGCCTGGAGAAGCTACTGACCAGCTCAGTCCCACAGCTCAGAAGCGGAGCGGCGGGATTTGAACTAACCCAGAGCCTACACTCCTATGTATTAAATATGTGGACCCAGAACGCAAAAATCCTTAGGGGGCAAGTTAGGGGCAGCAAATCAGGGCAGGGCACACTCACCTCAGGCAACATGTATTTGCGCAGCAGGTTGACAATGATGGCAGCTGGCGCCTCTGGCTTCTCAGGGTCACTGCAAAGCCCTGTGCTGGCCAATGAGAAATTGAGGTTGAGATGCTCCAAGCCGTGGAGCACGAAGAGCAGGCGGGAGCCGGCAGCGGCCATCAGAGGCAGAATCTCCTTCAGGGGAATATAGCGCTGGGCTACAAGTTGGTACAAGGAGGTGGGAGCATGGCCCAGGGATGACAGGTCCTCACAGGAGAAGGGGATGAGCAGCTCAAAGGCTGGCAGCCGCCCATAACACCAGTCCAAGACCATCTTGCGCACCAGCGTGCTCTTGCCTGTGCCCACGGTCCCGTAAAGCACCACCGTCTGCACCCGGCGCCCACAGGCATCTGGGTCAAAGAGCTGAGACAGGGCCAGTGGGGGGAGCCCAGCAGAGGGTGGCTGACGCTCCAGGGCCAGTTCAGCCAGTGGGCGCAGCAGCTCATCAGGGGTGCTCTCACGGATCACAGGGTCTACATGGACTGTGTCTAGTGCAAAGGTTGGGCCGAACTGGCGCTCCTCCCTGGGCAGCCGACTGAACCACTCGGCCAGGTTGTGGCGGTGCCGCTGGATAGCTTCTGAATGGGACGGCAAAAGGGGAGAGGGGCGTCAGGGGGAGGGGCGGGGAAACGCAAGAGCTTAGGGAGATGGTAGGGTCAAGCTGCCGAGTCAAGACACGACATCGGGAGATGCTGGGGTCCAAAATGGTGCTGGACACACAGGACTCCCTCAGAATGTCCAGGAAGTTCAGACCCCTGTGACAGGAAGTGGGGAGCCATGGGATGAGTGATGGTGAGTCTGGGCTGACTGGTTGCACGATTATCTGTGCATGATCTTCCCTGACAGCTAGAGGCAGTGTGCTGAGGGGAGGGATGTCATATCCCTCCCTGTGCTTTGTACACCGTAAGTGTGCACGGCACGTGTGTCGCAGGAAGGGCTACACAGATAGATGGATGATAAGGCCAGGGGGAGTGGGTCCATGGATGGCCGATGGTAACGGGTGCTCTATACCACCTTCCTGCTTGCTTCTCTGCCCACCCTCCCCGACCCCATCGCATCCCCTGGGATTCCAGCAGCCCCTCTCCTCAGGCTGACTGAGGAGCCAGTCCCTTTACCAGATGCAGCAATGCCCCGGAACAACTGTCCGTGCCTCCCAGATGAAGGACCATTGCCCACTGAGCTTCCATTGTGACGTATAAAGGCCCTGTGAGCAAAGAGAGAGGGTGAGCTGGGGCTTGGCTGTTGGGCTCAGGCTCCACAGAGGCTCAGTGTCCAGTCCTGCCTCAGCTGATAGACTGCTGGCTTCCTGAGATCCAGCCCTGACCCTGGACATCCAAGTCCAGAGCCTCGTCTGACTCTCTCACACCCTTCCCAGGGCCTGAGGTCTCGCCCCTAGCCCTCCACCCCCCACTGCTCCCTGCCTGCCTGGAACGCAGGCTGGCCTCTGCCGGACTCCACCCACTTTGACAAGCCCTTCCTCTGGCTGACCGCTGTGACTTGCACCAATAATGATATAAGCCAACTTCCTCTTTAGGTCTACTAGCTGACTCTCTACCCGCCGGAAGACCAACCTATCCCCAGGGTCTAAAGTATGAAGCCAAGGCCTCACCTCGGTGACCCAAGAGGGCGCTCCCCTTTAAGGGGCCAACTCCAGTGAATCAGGAAGGGGATATGTTCATCTACAGAGAGAAAGAAGAAGGAAGAAATAGCATCAAGAACTCACCCACGTTAGCTCAACAATACACAGACCCCACATCTACATCAAACCCCCTCATCATCTGCCCTCATAGCATCACGAACTGCCCCTTTGCAGCAGTTATTATATTTCATTATGTAATTATTTCATTAACATTCATTCACACACCCATTCTTCCATGAGAGCGGAGATTACATCTGTTTTGTTCATAATTATCTACTTAGAACCAGGCACAGGGTCTGGCACATAGCAGGCACTCAATAAATATGTTGAATGCAAAATGAAATCAGACAAGTGTTCCTGGGCTTATGTAGCTACAGGGACCCTCAAAGATCTTCCAGTTCGACTCCCTTAGTTTAGGATGGGAGAAAGGAGGCTGGGGAAGTGCAGTGACTTGTTCAAGGTCAACAGCTAGTGAATCACAGAGCTGGGACTAGCACACCTGGTGTCTGCATCCCTGCTCTCTTGGGGGTGCCCTCTGGACTCTGAAGATGAAGGGAGAGTTGGAAACAGAAACCCCTGCTTTCTGCTCACCTGCTGGCTGGAGTACTCTTCCCAGACCAGGGCTCCAAGAGGCCCTGGGCAAATGGCAGCCCCACCTCATGGCAGGAGAAAAGATCAGAGCCTGAGGGACTGAGCACACTGCCTTCTATCCTGTTCCCCTGCAGGAAAAATGGTATGAACAGACCCCACACACCCCAACTTTCCCACCCCACCTCCCCGAGCAGCCAAAGGGTGGTCTTCCTCCTCAAGAGAACATTAGCTTCTGTAAGTGTCAGTGTTGACAAAGCCCTGGCCTGGCCTTCAGACCTCCCTCCTCTACATCCCCAACCTGAGTGATCCCACTGTATCTCCTACCACCCACTGCCTCTACCCTACGGCTTCATGATTGCCTTTCTCCTGAGTTCCAGCCTAATGAACTATTTAGTTATCCTTTTAAAAAAATATTTATTTATTTTGGCTGCACCACAAAGCATGTGGGATCTTAGTTCCTTGACTAGGGATGGAAACTGTACCCCCTGCAATGCAAGCGCGGAGTCTTAACCACTGGGCTACCAGGGAAGTCCCCCTCGTTGTCCTTTTCTTCTTTTGCTTGGCTTCCAGCAAACTCATAGGAGTTCTGTGTTCATGTTCAGAAGCTTTTCTGAGCCAACAATTCCCAGTGAACAATCATCCACTCTCCTCTGAAGTTGTTCTGTAGCTATCCGGTCCTTTTAGCTGAGTTTTAATGGTTTGACCATTTTATCTTCTCTGTGACTTTTATCTAACCTGCTTTCCAGGCTGGCATAAATAATAGATAAAGGAATGATGGACTTCCTACTTGGTGTCTCCATATGGACATCCTGCCTGTACTTCAAGATGCATGCTCGAAGAACTGAACTCAGCATCCCTCGTCCCTGTTCAGTTACTTTACCGCACATCTTCCCAATCACATGATTTCTACTTGAAATCTGACCCCTTTGTCTTCAAATTCTTCCCTCCTCCTTCAAACACTGGAAACAGCCCAGCCCTTCCTCCTCCCCCTTCTTTGCCAGCCTGTTCCAGTTGCATCATCCCTCCCACCCCTGTGCTAACTCAGACCCTCCCCAGACTCCCGGGACCCCTCTTCTCTTTACTGGCCTCTGCCTTCAGTGTCATCCCATTCCCATCCCTCATCCCAGCCAGCAATCGCCTTCCTAAAATCCTAGGTTGTATGGAGTCCAAGTACCTGACCCACAAGTGCTATTTTCCTGATAATGCCCCTGACCGGTGCCTTATCCACAGGCTTTCCGAATCGTGCTTCCACTTGACTTTGTTCAGACTCTTCCATCAGCTTGGAATGACCTTTCTCTGCTGCCAGAATCCTACCCAAGCTTTGAAAAACTGCTTAAAGGCCCTCTCTCCTGGGAAGTCTTTCCCGATCCCCGAGCTCCCTTAAATGAAGCACACAGATATTTGGCAGCCGGTCTCCACTGGGATGTGTCTCCTTAAGGGCAGGACACACTTAGGGAGAAGTGGGTGCCCTGGGCCCTCTTGCCAGCAGGGCCAACCAGTGGAGGTGCAGACTGGGTCCCAGACCTAGAGTCCCGGTTGCAGAAGAAGGGTTAAGAGGCGGCCCCGGCAAGCTGGAAAAGCTTGGGGAAACTAGCTCAGTGGGAAAAAATCAGACGCAGGGCCTCTGATTCACGATGGGACTCGCGGTGGGGGCAGGGGTGGCGAGGGTAACTTTTGGAGGATCACCCCTGGTCTCCAGAGCAGTGAGAAAAGAGGGCACCACAGGAAAGGTACCAGGTCTGTGTTCGCACAAATCCAGAGCTCCTCCTCTTAATCGGAGACCCCAGCTTTCTTTGTTCAAGTCGGTTTCAGACCCAAGGGGAGAGCCCGCCACAACGGCCACCATTCAGCGCGCCGCTGCGTCCTACGCAAGCCCGGCCGCCAGCTCCCTGCGGCTCCAGCCCAGCCCGCCCCGCCCCCGCCGCTTAGACCTTTACCCGCCGCGGTCCAGGCCGGGAGCGGTCGCCGCCGGAGTCTCTGGCTTACTCGCAGAGGCCCCGGCGCGGCGCCGCGCAGCCTGCCCGCCCCGCCCGCCCGCGCGGAGCGCTGCCCTTTCTGGCCACACGCCCGGCAGCGGGCACGCGCGGGGACGCGCCTCGGCGCTCCGGGCCTCCGGGTCCGGGGAGGAGGGAGACGGCGAGAGAGGCTGGCGTCCCGGGGAGCAGGCCCGGGGCGGGGACTCCTTCCCCATTCGTCCGGCCACCTCCCCCGCCTTCGGCGCCACACCCCTCCATCCGGGCGGGCCCTGCCGCGGGAACTGTCTTCTGCAGGTCACCGAGCGACAATCTCATGCTTAGTCACCATCTCTCAGGCAGGGCTTGTTGCGACGCCCATTGTACAGATGAAGGCACTGCCGCTCAGAAAGGTGAAATGACTTGCACCGTCGGTTGACCCAACTTGGAAGGGGAAGAGCCAGAACAAGAATCTGGGGCCTGGGCCTTCCTACCTCGGACCCCTGGACCTCCCCACCTCGGACCCCTGGACCTCCCCGAGGCCACTTCACTCCCTCATCCCCAGGACATTCTTCCCTCTGTGCCTCTTCACCGCGTCAGCCTACCTCCTGGCAGAGATCTTGGGATCTTGGGTCTTCCCTCTGTACCTGGCTCTCTTCACTTCTGCCCAGAACCTCTGTGTGTGGCTTCTGGTCACTTGCCTCGAGGAAGACAGAAGAATGGGGCTGAGGGGCTGCTCCCACCTCTAACTGCCCTTCTTGTCTGCCACCCAGTCATAGCCTAGACCTGGGGCTTCCTGGTCCTCAAAACCCCCACTCTCGTCCCTGTGCTTCCATACCTGGCACGCTCAGGACCCATGAAGCTGAGGGAGGCGTCACCCACGACCCACAGCCAGGGCATGTCTCTGCAAGCAAACACAGGTGTGCACTGAACAGAGGCGTGCAATAGGGAACTGGTAGAGAGGCAGCCAGGCGGGGCTGGGAAGGGGGCTTTGTGATCTTGATTTCAGTGAGGCAGCTATAGGGAACTGGTAGAGAGGCAGCCAGGCGGGGCTGGGAAGGGGGCTTTGTGATCTTGATTTCAGCGAGGCAGCAGTGAGCAGTGGCTTGAAGCAAGATCTTAATTCCCTCTCCAGGAACTGAACCTGGGTAGCCTGGATGATAAACAGGAATCCTAGCCACCAGACCAGCAAGGGCTAGAGGCTAGAAAACATTTTTCCCTGGATCTTTGCCCCCAGTGAAAAATACATGTATCACAGTGGCAGAAATTGTAAATGTAGGTACCGAGTATCATTAGAGACATAGCACAACAGGCGGGAGAGCATATAGAGAAATGCTTTGTTTCGAGTTAAGGCAGAAGCCAGGCAGAGATGCACACCCGGAAAGAAGGGGCGTACCCCTTAGAGGGGAGGAGTGCAGTGGAAGAGCAGTGAAGTCATTTGTATAGGTCAGGTCGTCTGGGGCTTTGTCTTCCTTCACTCAATTATCTGGTTTCTTTTTCTACACCTGACCTACCCTGGGACCCTCCCCTGGTTCACAGGCATCCCTCAGTCAAGATTTATCTCGAAGTGAAGGCTTCTGGGAGGCACAGGACTCATTCATTATTGCCTGGAATTATCCCCTGACTTTTGACCCTCAAGGAGCCTTTCTGCACATGTGTCCTGTCTCCTTTGTCCCAAAAAGGGGGAGTGGAGATCCCTTAATCCTTTCCTCGAGCAGAGTTTTGCACCTCTTTGTCCTTGCCATGACTATTACCTTGATTATTTCCATGACTATTACCTAAAGGTGGTCACAAGAGATAACCACTGGCTATTTACCCTGCTTCTGTTGTTCCATTTTGGAGCGCAAACAGGAGGCTGATTATAAATTCCTCAACTGGAGCCTACCTATCTCTTATATCAGGAATTGCAAACAGTTGTTAGCTATCCAGGCTGAAGCCTGCTTCTTCCAGCCCCGTGAAATGCAAACAGGAGGCCAGTTGTCAATGTCTAGCCTGGAGCCCATCTGTCTCCTGACTCAATCTCTACCCTCCATCTAGGCTGAGGATTCACTTGTCCATGTAAACATCTGTTCTTTCACCAAACACGTGGTGTTGGGCTAAGACCGAACAACAAGAAGAACAAGGACCAGACCAGAGCAGCTCCCCTCTAGGGGACCCAAAGGATAGTTCTTCAGAGGCAGAAGAAGCCTTAGGAAAGTCTGGGAGAGGAAGTTACTAACTGACTATGACCCGGAAGTGACATTTGAACTGGATCTTAAATAAGATGGTACTCAGCCCAAAAAAACAATGAAATAATGATGTTTGCAGCAACATGGATGGACCTAGAGATGATCATACTAGGTGAAGTAAGTCAGACAGAGAAAGGCAAATATATGATATCACTTATATGCAGAATCTAAAAAAAAATACAAGGGGGAGGTTCAAGAGGGAGGGGACATATATATATATCTATGGCTGATGCATGCTGATGTATGGCAGACACCAACACAATATTGTAAGGCAACTATCCTCCAATTAAAAATAAATTAATTTAAAAAATGAACTTATTTATAAAACAGAAATAAACTAACAGATATAAAAAGCAAACTTATGGTTACCAAAGGGGAAAGGGAAGGGAGGGATACATTTGGAGTTTGGTATTAACAGATACACATTACTACATATAAAACAGATAAGCAGGGACTTCCCTGCAGGTCCAGTGGCTAAGACTCCATGCTCCCACTGCAGGGGGCCCGGGTTCAATCCCTGGTCAGAGAACTAGATCCAACATGCCACAACTAAAAGGTGTCACGTGCTTCAACAAAGATGGAAGATCCCACTTGCCACAACTAAGACCCAGCACCAGTCAAATAAATAAATACTTTGTTTAAATAAAAAGTAAAAACAAAGTAGATAAACAGCAAATAGCACAGGGAATTATATTCAATATCTTGTAATAACCTATAATGGAAAAGAACCTGAAAAAGAATATATATATTAATTATATATATAACTGAATCACATTGCTATACACCTGAGACACTGTAAATCAATAATACGTCAGTTAAATTTTTTCTTAAAAAACCAAGGAATGAAAAGGCATTCCAGACACCAGGAAGACAACACATTTGATTTCAACAGAGTTTTGAACAGGGAGTGGGAGGGGTAAGGGATGAGGGGAGAGGAGGCAGAGCGACCCTGGGAACATGGCTTTAGGGTCTGGGGGGCTCCTCTAGCTTCACTCCACTTCCCTAGCCACGTGAGGCAGACAGGCCTCTGGGGGTACAGAACAAACCATTTCCCTCCCCCGCCCCCTCAGCGGGTATGGCAACCACGTAAGCTTTATTAATGACTTATAATTTGACTGGCCTCTTGCAGACAGAAGCACTGTGAGTCATGCTGCGGGCACATGCTCTGTCGTCTGACCTCAGGATGGGGCAGCAGGTGCCACAGAGCCACAGCACGGAGAAGTGCCTTGGTCCTCTCTGTCCTCCTGTACCTTGCACAGACCCTAACCAGAAGGCGGCACCGTGTTGAAGGAAACGATCTCTGGGCCCAGGAAGGCTGGCATTCAGGGAGAGTGGGTCCATTTCAAAACCTGTTTGAAAGCCGCCCTGCACCTCCGCAGGTTACTGGGACTGGGAGTAGAAATTGAGAAGGCTCTCGGTGGCAAGAGCATAGCAACTTGAGGGCTTGCTCAAAGCACTTCTCCATGCCTTGGTTTCCTTCTCTGTAAACGGAGGAAATGATCATACTCCTCCTCTCAGCCTCAGGGGGTTGCTGCAAGAAACAAAAGTACTTTCTTCGGAATTAGGTGAGCCACTCTACGAATGGTCTCTGCGCCTGAATGGCTCTTGCTGGCTCTGGAATGGCTGTTCATTTCCTTTAGCTCCTAAGGGAATACACAAATGTGTGAACTTATAAGTGTTACTCTTTTGAAAGTATTTTAAATTTCATCTTTAAAGAGAAAGAAGGAACTTCCCTGATTGTCCAGTGGCTAAGATTCTGCGCTCCCAATGCAGGGCCCCTGGGTCCAATCCCTGGTCAGAGAACTAGACCCCACATGCTGCAACGAAGACGCGATACAGCCAGATAAATAAATATTAAGAGAGAGAGAAAGTAAAGAGGAAGAATCTTAAAGACTATATAGTGGTGGGGTTTTGTGCCTTCTGACTTACGGGAGCCATCTATTGGCATTATGCCAGGGAGAAGGTGGCACCCAGAGTGGCCCTTAAAGGAAACTAGAATTCCAGGAGCTAGGACTCAGACTTCCTGCTTCCCAAACCCCACGCCCACCCCCATAAGAAACTCAGGTAGTCCATCTCCAGCCAAGCACCCAGTCAGTCATAGATTGGGCCCTACTCTAGCCCAGGGCACTTAGCTCTGCCTGTGGCACTACTAGGGTACTCTAGGCAACTGGCAGGACTGATGCTGCCCTTTTCTTCAGTCCCCAAGCTCAGGATCAGGAGGGAAGAGGGTGAGACAACGTATTCCTTCTTGGGTAATCCTGCTACTAGCCCTTAAGGCCTTCCAGACAATTGCCTACTTCAAATTTCAGGCCACAATGATAGGGACAAAGTAGGTGATTAAATAGTTAATCCCACTAGGCAATTGTAAGTAAAAAAACATGGGAGACCCCTGTAAGTTAATGGGTACTCAAGAAAGCAGGTTTGCTTAACCACAAAACCACACAGGCTTGTTTAGCAGTGAAACCATACAACAGAAGCACAAGACATGCTCCAACAAGAAAACAACGGTTAATGATTCCTAGGACATTCTCCCTGCACACATAAACAAAATTTGGTCCATAATCTGTGGACCTAGCTTGACCATATAGGGACAAGAAAACTCCCCTGCTCAACCTGGAGAAGGAGTTGATGATAGAAGCACAATGTCAAAGACAAAGAAGTTATCCCCTTCCTCATTTTTCATTTGATTATAAAACTGTAGCCCAGTAAGTTCTGGGTATAGCATCACTTGCCCGCCTGCTTGTAAGTCTCATGAGCATCCTATTTTAATGAATCATTTCTATCTTCTCTGTGCTGAGACATAAAAAATTACGGTACCGGAGGTCTTCAGAGCCCCCAGACAACACCAAATGGTTTACAGCAGTCCTCAGGGCTGATGGGTTGGCCCCGGAAGTGTGGCTCAGTAGGAAAGAAGTGAAGAGGAAATGGGGAAAGCTGTGCTGAGCTCAGTGGGGTCCCTGCCACTCTTATCCTGGGGCTTAGGCCCCTGGAGCTTTCTGCTTCTCACTGCCTTCACGACTCCTAACCCTCCCCTCTCTCCCATGCTCACAATCGGGGAACCAGGGTTCAGTGAGTCTGAAAAGAGAGCCAGCTATCAGACAGGCAAGAACACACCCATGCAACAGACCCAGAACCCATGCACAGAGCTTGTATGTGTGTGTATGTATGTGTGTGCTCAGCTGTGTCTGACTCTGCGGCCCTCTAGGCTCCTCTGCCCATGGAATTTTCCAGGCAACAATACTGGAGTGGGTTGCCTTTTCTCCTCCAGGGGATCTTTCCCACCCAGGAATCGAACCCACGTCTCTGGAGTCTCCTACGTTGGCAGGCAGATTCTTTACCACTAGTGCCACCTGGGAAGCACACAGCTTGCAGATCCACCATAAAAAAGCATCATCAGCTGATGCCAAGGATGAGGCAGGAGGCAGAAGACCTGGTTGCCAGAGCTGATTCCCACTTGCATTAGCTCAGGGCCCTTTGGCAAGTTACTTAACCCAAGTCTCCGTTCTCTTATCTGCAAAATGGGTTGTCACAAGAGATCATGCGGTTTGGTCTGAGACTCCCTTGAGACAGTGAACATAAGCATTTGTAATATGTGGCGCATAATACAGATATCTCACAAGTTACAAACTCACCAGCTTGATTTCCGTCTAGGACTTCCCCTCCGTTGCCACAGCTCCCTAAAGTGCATAGAATTCTTGGCAAGAGCTTTGAAGACCGCCTCATAGCCCATAGTGACGAGTGCCAGATCCACACACATTTCCACACAGCATACTGTATAAATATAGGTTTTATTAATAATGAGTGAAATCCCACAAATACAATGGGCATCTCCGTGTGACGGGGAGAATCCGTTGCAGGTAAGGAAGGTCGAGAGGTATGTGCACAGGAAGAAAGGGTGGTAAGTGCCCTAGGGGAGAGGAAATCAGAAGGAGAACGAGCCTGCACCCCACCATCCCAGGAAAGTCAGACATGTGCTCGGTGCCCCTGTCGCTCTGGTGCCCCGGCCACGCTGCTCTGACACCCAGGGCCCATCTTGGCTGATAGGAAGCAGGTAGCAGGACATAGACAGGAGTTTGAGTGAGCAGCAAGTGGTCATGGAAGGGGTGGACGAGTGACCTTGCCAGCTTGACACACAAAAGAAGAGCCATGGGGTGGCAGTGACCACGTCCAACTTATGCTCGTGCTCGTGCCTGTGTGGGGTCCTGAACGCCAGGGAGCTGGTACCCTGTGCCAGCGCAGGATTGGGAAGGAGGGAAGACCAGCGGGGAGACACCTGCAACTCCTGGAGACGGCCTGGGCAGCACCAGCCTCATCCTGAGTCAAAGTGGGAGCCCCAGGAAGAGGCTGGCTTTGGCCTCCCCACAGCACCTGCCACCACCATGCCACCATCACCCTTCCTCTGAGCCATCCGGGGCATGGAGAATGTGTGTAGGGTTGAGATTGCCTGTTTGCGTAGTATATATGTGCCTGTAAATCAAGAGAGGGGAGGGAGCACTGCGGGACCACATGAACAGCAAGAAAGGAGGCTTGAGTCTTGGCCCACTCACCACTACCCCCTCCACACACCCCCACCCCGGAATAAAGTGCATTCTCCACTTCCAGCAACAGATGGGAAAGAAACAGAGACATTATTGCAGAGGAGCCACAGGCCCAGCCCCCACCAGAGGGGTCCAGGGGACAGCCCAAGGTGCCAGGCGCCTCTCCAACCCCTAGGACTGGGAGGGACGGTCCAGACAGATCCAGACACCTGTCCCAACAGATTGTCCAGATCAGCCAGGGTCTAGGGGTGGAGAGAGGTGAGGAGAAGGAAGAACAGACTTCCAGAGCGGGTCCCTGCCCTGTTCCAACAGGACATCCAGGGGACCTCACTGGGACCCAGCCCTAGAACCCCAACCTTATAACAGCCAGTTTACAAACACTTGTGTGGTGGGACCCAAAAGGGGGGCCACTTTGGTCAATTGTAAGAGGGGGCTTGGAGAGCCTGGGGCTCCCAGGCAGACAACAGAGGTGGGTGTCGGGGCAGTGCTGGAAGAAGGGTGGCAGCCTCCTAGTGGTCTTCGCATGCAGGTGTTGGAGAGAAAAGGGAGGAAGCTACAGACCGCATCAACTTGGAAAGACTGCTGGGCATGGCAGAGAGGCCTGGCACCACCACCCCTAGGGCAAGGCTTGGAGCGCAGTCTGACAGCAGCCTGCAAAGGAGCTGAGAGAGGGGAGGGCCCAAGTCTAAAAGGTTAAAACAGTCCCGAAGGGCTGGGGCCCAGGCCAGGGCAAAGCTCTATCTCTGGGACTTGATTCGGTAGCGGAGCACAAGGTATGCCAGCAGTCGCAGGAATAGGAAGAAGATGCCCAAGGCCAGGAAGTCCACATAGAGCTTGCCACCTTCAACTTTCATGGCTCGGAGGACGCTCTGTGGCTTCTGGAAAGGGCACTGTTCCGTCACGCAGCTCAGGTCTTCTCGCTCCATGCCATATATGATCAGCAACACACCCTCGAAGCCATACCTAGGCAATCACAGGCATCAGAGCAGGATGCAGAGCACGGGGCCCCTGCCACCTGGGAAACCTGCCAGAGGCCAGGTGCAATCTCTCACCCAGAGGCACGACCTCCTGCAAGGAGGAGCAGGGGCAGATGGTAGGGGGGGGCACTGACCTGACATAGGAGAGGTAGGAGCTCCACTGCAGGTAACGAGGGATGGTTTCGAAGCTGACGAAGAAACCGGAGAACAAGAGGACAGGGATAGCGCTCACGGGACCCACAAAGGTGGCCACCTGCAGGGGAGGGAAGGGGACCGGGCCATCACAGGGGTGACCAGGACAGACTCAGGACCGGGGTTGGGGGGGGTGCCCAGGCTTCCCAGAGATTCATCCCATTCCTTCGGCCAGCCCCTGCTTCCTCCCACCAGACTCCGACCCCTCTCTGTGGGGTCCCCATGTGCCAGCCCCTCACCTGGAGGGAATTGGAGGCTGCTCCAATCAGCATCCCCAAAGACTGGGCCACCAAGGCCGTGGCGGCACCCAAGGCTAAGAAGAGCAGGAAGCGGCCGGTCTCAGCCGGTTGGCTTGTCATCCAGTACATGATACTGCAGTACACAGCTGGGAGTATCACCTGGGGAGCAGGCACGGGGCTGGGCAGCGGCCAAGACCCTCAACTCCACCCAGGCAGAAGCCGTTAGGACAGCAATTGCCGGAGTATCCATGCCTGGTCCTCTGTACTCCTGCTCATGCTGTCACATGAACTTGACATGTGTCTGCTTCCCTGGATCTAAGAACCTCATTCATCTTCCATCAGGCCCACTCAGACTCAGGCAGGCCTGGTGACTTCTTTGAAGATCCATCCTATCTGGACCAGCATATTCCTTATATTGTTAATTACTTTACATATGAGAGAATATTGTCCCTCTGTACGTGCTAAGTCACTTCAGTCGTGTCCAACTCTTTGCAACCCTATGGACCACAGCCCACCAAGCTCCCCTGTCCATGAGATTCTCCAGGCAAGAATATCGGAGTGGGTTGCCATACCCTCCTTCAGGAGATCTTCCCAACCCAGGGACTGAACCTGTGTCTCTCATGTCTCCTGCATTGGCAGGCGGGTTCTTTACCACTAGCGCCACCTGGGGAGCCCTTTGTCCCCATCAGTTCCTGGGCAACAGGGACCGAGACTACCAAGGACAGTAGCGAGGGTTGTTCTCTGTACAAGGCACTCAACCAAGAGGCAACCAGAAGCCAAGCCCCAGCTTGTACTCTTCTCACCCTGGCACAGTGCACCCTCGCCCTGGGGAAGGGACACCTCTTTGAATTTGCTCAAAGGTACCCTATGGATCATCGGTGACTCTGGTGCTTGGAAGAGGGTGGTGGTGGCCATAACAGTCAAACCCAGCAAACATTACTGGGTACTTCAGTATGTGCCAAGCACTATTCTAAGGACTTTACCTGTATTGACTCATTTCATTCTCATAAAAAATCCCAAGGTAGAGATTATCTTCATTCTATTTTACAAATGGAGACACTGAAGCAAAGAGAGATTAGGTGACTTGCCCAGTGTCTTACAGCTAACAAGGAGCAGCAAGGCTCCAGAGCCCATGCTGTTCTCTATTGCCCTGAGTAAGAGTCATTTGTAGGGCTATTATTTCCATCAAGTGTTGTTTGTCCTCTCATTCCCACTGGAACATAAAGTCCATGAGGTCAAGACTACTTCCGTCATGTTCGTCGCTACATCCCCAGTACCTGACAAAGCGCCTGGTGCATGGCTGGTATTCACCACCTCTTGCTAAGTGAGTAGAAGTGAAGGAAAGGATGGCACATAACAAGGTTGAGGGGGGCCAGGAAGCAAGGATGGAAGGAGCAAGCCAGGAGGGAGGCAGCAGGGAGGTAGGAGGAAGAGGCTCACCTGGAAGGGCACATCAGCCATGGTCTTGGCCAGGAAATACACTTTGAGGCTGTACCAGTAGTTGAGATGCTCCCTCAGGAAGACTGCCATCTCTAAGGGGACTGAAGACACAGGCTGATGAAGCATAGCACCTGACCCTACCCCGTGCTCCCCACACCTGCCCATGCCCAGGGCATCTCAGCTCACAGGTGAGCACAGTTGGCATCATGGCGGCAAACGTGATGAAAAGGATGGAGAAGAAGAGGCAGCCGGTGGTGTTTAAGACCTTGTTGGCATCGTTGCCAGTTTGCAGGTAGACGAGACCGATGAGCACGCCAATCACCGCATGGGATATGACCCGCACGTGGGTCAGGACCTGTGTGAGGGATGATCATGAGGAGAGAGGATGGAGCACAGGCTAGGGATGGGTGAGTCACACTTGCCTAGGAACGTGGGTGTGCCCTCACAGGCACAGAGAACCACAGGAGCACTGGGAGAGGGCCCCATCACCATCTCCATTGCTGGTATCCTACACACACAAGGCCAGGCCAACACCAGCCTCCCCCTCCTCCAACTTGATGTCTTACCAAGTCCCTGAGGATGGACAAGAAGCTCCTTTTGAAGAGGTTGCAGAACTGTGTGAGGGTGCTGGTGGCAAAGGTGTGGCTTTCAATGGTATCCACTTCCTGGGGAGAGGAAATTGGATCAGGTGAGCCCACCCCACCCACCCACCACGAAGCCAGCTCAGTCGGTGGGAAAACCCCTGAGCCTGTCCCCAGGGACAAGGGTCCTCCAGAATTCTCCACCACTGAGCTGGGTACCTGGAAGCTGGCCTTAGAGGTGTGAATCAGAGTGAGATTCAGAAAGACACAAAGAGGGAGTAACAGAAGTGGGGAGGGAGGAGACCGAAGGGGAGTCAAGGACACCTGTGGTGGCTACTAATAGACCAGTTGTTTATTTTTAAACTTTATTTTATTTGACTGAGCTGCGGGGCTTGTGGGATCTTAGTGCCCCAAACAGGGATTGAACCCACACCCTAGGCAATGAAAGCACAGAGTCCTAACCACTGAACTGCCAGGGAGTTCCCCAGTCATTCTGGGGAAATTTTAATCCATTGAATACATTTATCCTAAGGGCATTATACCTTTATGCAACCAGTTTCACGATAATGTTTTTAACAATGGGATGATGACAACAGCAACAATAACCCTCCTAGTCCCCTGGGGTCACAGTATCTCATTTAAGGAAAAGAGCCAGCTAGAGTAGGAAGAGCTTTGTGTGACTAATCTAATTAGTCCTCCCAATAAGCCTGTGAAATAAGTATCATCACCCCCAAGCTAAAGATGACAGTAAACCACACTGGCCATGAGGCCAGAGACAGAGTCAACCTTGCTTACCAGGTGGCACTACAGGTGCTTGGTAAAGAGTTTGTTGAACAAAAAAATGAAAGAGAAAGACGAAGCTCAGAGAGGTTAAGTAATGGGCCCGAGGTCACACAGCTAATAGTAGGTCTATTCCAAGTCCTGGGTTCTTTCTAGTACCCAGTGGTTGGGATGCCTCTGGGGCACAGCCTCTCTGGCTGGGCCATGTCCACTGTCCTGTCTTCCCTCCCCACCTCCGCATCCTGCTCCCTTCAACCTACTCACCAGAGGGCAAGGGGGACAGAGGGCAGGAACCTCATTCTTCTCAGGGCCGTTGTTCTTCTCTGCCATGGCACAGAGCCCATTCTGCACAGCCCTGAACAGCAGGGGGTTCAGGTCTCCATACTCGCCAGAGGCCACTTCGATGACTGGGGGACACAGAGGGGGTGCACTCAGCTAAGATCTTTCCTTGCTTCCCAAGGGCAAGCCAGCCCTTCCTTGAGTGTGTGTGGAAGGCAGGTGACAGTGAGATCTCTGCCCCCGGGAGGTCCAAGTACATGATCTGGACCCCTAGGTTTGGCCCGCCACCATATCCCAGCCTAGACCACCAGGCCCCTACTCACTGAAGTCAGCCGGGTTGTGGTAGGTGGGGCAGTGCAAACCAAGCCCCTTCAGATAGGGGATCAGGTTGGTGACCATGCCCTTGAAGATGCATTGACCCTGGCTCAGGATGTAGAGCTGAGGCGGAAAAAGAAGGGCAAGGAAAATAGCACGAGTGGGTCAGGCAGGTCCCACCACACCTTGACTGACCGCCGGCCCTCTCCCCATCGCTGGCCAGTCACCTTTGAGTCCCAGAGACCCTCACCTTGTCAAACATCTCAAAGAGCTTAGCACTGGGCTGGTGGATAGTGCAGATGATGGTTCGGCCCCCCTGGGCCAGGGACTTCATGAGGGACGCCACTTGGAAAGAGGAGGCACTGTCCAGCCCACTGTCCAGAGAGAGGCCACCAGGGGGCAGGGTGAGGTGGGTATGGCCAAGGGAGTCTCTGGATGGGGCAGCTGCTATGAGGGCGAGGGAGCTGGCAGGAAGGGGGTCACTCTGGCCACCCCTATATCCCATCCACGTTGTATGATTCGGGCGTTTGGAGGTACCAAGAAGCCCAGACTACGGTTAGGTGCAACACGCAATTATTAAGCACTTGTTGAATGCCAGCCACTGGGATTACAAGGACAAATAAATAAGACATAGACTCTGGTTGGAAGGGAGAGAGAGAGAGAAATTCACAGATCATCTGAGCCAATGTGGACCATGCTGTAGAAACAGGGGGTGAAAAGTAGGGGAGAATTCACCTCCGCTGTACAAAGGTTTGGGACAGGAGTCAGAGGAGGTTCCTGAGTGAGTCTGGCAGAAGAAAGAGCTAAGCCAAGTGAGGGGGCAAGGACGGGTGCAGTGGTGAAGGGCATTCCAGGCAGAAGACACAGCATGTGCAAGGCTCAGAGGCATGGGACACATGGCTTGACGAAGAGAATAATAAGCGATTCAATCTTATTAGAGCATAAAACACAAGACAGCGTGAAGCAAGATGCGAGGCCAGAGAAGGAGGTTCAGCCCCGGACCTTGTAAGTCGTCTGCCTTTATTCTGGGGGCAAATGCGAATTGTTGCATTTTTTAAGCAGAGGAGTGAGTATTGCCAGACTTGTGTTTGAGAAAGTTCACTCTGGTTGCAGTGTGGAGGAAGGTGGGCTTGGAGAGACTGGAGACGAGGAGAGAGGAGTCAGTTGCAGAAATGCAGGCAAGAGTGGATGATGTCCTGAATGTAAGCACTGGCACTAAGAATAGGGGTGGGGTGAATCTGAGAGATGGAGGAAGAAGGCAGACTCAGCAAGGCTCTGTGATTGATTGGCTGTGGGGGAGAATCAGTCAGGGAGGACATGGAGATTTCTGCGAGGGTGAAGGATAGGGCTGCTAGGCACCAGGCTTGGCAGGGGGGGAGCCCTTCTCTGGCCCCAGGAGGCTGCAAACACGTGCTCTGCTCTCCAGCAGTGGAGCAGATGCAGCCTCCAGTTCTGGCTCTGGGCTGAGGGGAGGGGGCAGCCCAGTAGGAGAGGAGGGGAGAACTACCTGGTGGGCTCGTCAAAGAACATGACAGGTGGGTTGTTGACCAGCTCCAGGGCGATGGCCAGGCGCTTCTTCTGCCCCCCAGAGAGCAGGGCTGTCCTCGTGTGGGAGCAGGACAGCAGGCTGAGCGCCGTCAGGATCTCCGCCACCTGGCCCGGCACCCCCATCCAGCCCAGGTCAGCTCCAGAGTCTCTGCTTCCCCCCAGCACCACCCTGATGTAGTTATTTATTCAAAAATTTTGTCAAATTGTTTTATTTTTTTGGCCACCCAGCACGGCATGTGGGATCTTAGTTCCCTGACCAGGGATGGAACCTGGGACCCCTGCAAGGGACGTGTGGAGTCTTAACCACTTGGCCACCACCCCAATTTAAATAGGCATCTCCCTTAAACCCAGCGTCCCAGCCTTGGCCACCGCTCTCCTCCCACCCGAATCGAGGGCAGCCCAGACCTCGGGGCCTGGGAAGGGCAGCTGCCTTCCCCCCCCCCACCCCAACCCCCACCCCCGACTCACCAGCTCCTTCTTCACCTCCTGCCTCTCATTCAGTTTCAGGTTAGCAGAGACCTGGGGCCCAGAGATGGGGCAGATCAGATATGCGTGGGGGGCGGCACGGCCTTGGCCCCTTGGCCATTGGAAAGGGTGGGGATAGCAGGCGCCTGGGGGACTGGGAGGAGGCCATGGCTGACCAGCTCTCACCATCATGGCTTCCAGCACCGTGAGGTGTGGCAGTAGGGTGTCTTCCTGCATGATGTAACAGGACATCTTGCGGAAGGTCCTCAGTTCCCGCGGCTTCCCATTGACCAGGATCTGCCCCTTCATTCCAGACTCCCTGCAGGAACATCAGTTAGGGATGGAGGTCAGGGTCACTTCAGAACCTCTTCCGTGCTCCCCAGGGTACCTCTCTTCCTGGGCCCTGCCCCCACTCTACCCCAGCCTTGTCCGTACCTGTATCCTGCCAAGAGGTTCATGAGTGTGGACTTGCCAGACCCTGAGGGGCCCATGATCCCAATCATCTCCCGGCAGCAGAATTTACCTGATAGGCACTTAAGGAGGGTCTTATAACCTGCAATGTGGGAGGGAGGGAGGAACTTTTGATCAGCGCTTCAATGAACAGAGACACCTCAAACTCTTAGGAGCCATGGCTATCAGTGAACTAAGCAGTCTCTACCCACTGTGACTTGGTTAGGATGGCAGAGTGACCCTCAAAGCACCCATGATGACCTGTACCCTCTCATTCTGTGCCCCTAGAAGCAACCACCACTAATGTCAATGTACCCAACGTGACAGTGCTCTTCTGAAAGCCTTGGGAAAACCCCCACATCCGATGGATGGGTATGGAGAGGGGAACCAACAGAAGACCCTACTTCTCTTCTACAAACACGGCGGTCACTCTCTTACCCACTCCAGGAAGACGTTTCCAATCTTCCAGTCTGAGCCAGCTAACTGTCCTGTATTCCCACGGCACTTCTCATATGCCAGTGTGTTTGTTCCTTGAGGTGCCTGCCCCTCAGCCCCCTCCACCAGCCTCTTAGTCAGTCAGCTCCTTGGGGACAGGGTCTATGTGTGACTCATCTTTGTAACCTTAGCAGATTGGCTGGCATGTACTAGATGCTCAGTAAGTGTTCTGAATGTGTGCTCTCAGAGCCTTGGCCTCCTTCTAAAAGTCCTTCATCAGCGTGCTCTGTCTCCCCACCAGGCTTATCTCTGCAGCCCCTAATGTGGCCCAGTAAAATCTCACCTTTCACTCACTGGGAGGCAGCATATGCATTAAGAGTACACATTTGGAGTCAGTTGGATCTGTATTCAAATTCTGACTCCACACCTACCAGCTAGCTGTGTGACCTGCGGCAAGTTGCTTAACCTCTCTGAGCTCCAGGTGCCTCATTTGTAAGGTGCCTCATTGTGAGATAGATACTATCTACCTCACTGGGTTGCTGTAAAGGTTCATTGAGATAATATATGTAAAGTAGGGCTTCTTTGGTGGCTTAGCAGTAAAGAATCCTCCAATGCAGGAGAAATGGGTTCGATTCCTGTACTGGGAGGATCCCACATGCCACAGAATAACTAAGCCTGTGCACAGCTACTGATCTCATGTGCCACGGTTCCTGAAGCTGCACACCCTGGAGCCTGTGCTCTGCAACAGGAGAGGCTTCCGCAATGAGAGGCCCTCGCACGGCAACTGGAGAGTGGCCCCTGCTCGCCACAACTAGAGAAAGACTGCACAGCAACAGAGACCCAACACAGCCATAAATAAAGAAATATATATATATATATATATATATATATGTAAAGTACATGACACGGTACTTGGTACATAGAGCACATTAAAAGCAAGTGACATTTTAATGTCAATTCCATGTGACAATGCTTATTGATATACACTATATTCCAAACACTGTATCAGACACTCAATCAAAAAAAAGAGGAAGACAGTTCCTGCACTCAAGACAGTGATAGTCCAGGTAAAAGAGATGGACAAGAAAACATCTATGGGGACTTCCCTGGTGATCCTGTGGCCAAGACTCTGCACTCCCAATACAGGGGGCCCAGTTTCAACCCCTTGTCAGGGAACTAGATCCCCCATGTCCCAACCAAGAGTTTGCATGGCACAGCTAAAGATCCCGCATGCCACAATGGAGACTGAAGATAGTACGTGTGGCAACTAAGACCCAGTAGTCACATAAATAACGAGTAATTTTTTAAACAGAAATCATCTATAGATCTGAAGAAAGATCAAGTAAGGGTTATCATAGAAGCATAAGTCTTGTGCAATGAGAATTTAGAAAATAGAACTGATGAGGGTAGAGGGACAAGGGGAAAATCAGGAATGACTTCATGGAAGAGGTGGCTTTGAGCTAAGTGTTGAGGAATGAGCAGCATTTCAAAATGGAAAAGGAAGGCAGAGGCTTTCCAGGCTCTGGGAGGAAAACATCGCTGTATAACAACATATATGTAATACAATCCAGGGAGCACAGGGCAGAGATTCCACAGAGTCAACTGCCGAGACAAGGGGGTGGAGAGGAAAGATGAAGCCAAGGAGGCTGGCCTTGCCTGCCCTGCTTACAGGCCTGCCTCAGTGAGGTTGAAACACCAATCCCTACCAGCCAACACTCACTACCACTCTCTTCCGTCCCCTGTGGAGCCCAGTTCCCTCTCCATTCTACCTCCTTAGCAGAGGCAGTGAAGGGATGTGATCTTTCACCCTCCCTCCACAGCACCCAGCTGTCCTTCTGAACACATTCCATCAGACAGGGGATCTTCTGGTGCCCACTGTGGGATCCTGATCATACTAACTGCCTGGATGGTGCTTTCTGGTTTACAAAGCTCATTGTCTCAGTCACTGCTATAGCAACACGGATGAGGCAGCTAGGACCCAGAGATCCAGTGACACCCAAGGTCACATAGCAAGTTCTTTACTTGGGAAGGGACGTCATGAATTCCAACCCTCTGCTTCAGTCATCGTCACCATCAGAGAGACGTGCGGTTTTGCACACCAGCATATGCCTCTCAGAGCTACTCATAAGAAGTGATTTCTTGGGCAGGGGAAGAAATTGGCAATGATGAACCTTCCCCTCATTTAATCACCAAAAAGCACTTGTTGAACTCTGACGTTGAATTCAAAATCATCTTAACGCTTGCCTTTCACAAAGCATTTTCATGGCTAACATCTCAACTGAGCTGCACAAGCCCATGTGGTGGGTATTCTTATCATCCCTGTTTATAGGTGAGGAAAGTGAGAGCAAGAAAGGGTAGGCAGTCTGCGCAAGATCACGCAGCTTACAAGTGGCTAAGAACCCATGTCTTGGGACTCCTGCTGGATTCCAACTGCTCAACCTGGGAAGGGCCCGCCTCCCAGGCTTTCAGGATGGAGACCCACCAGAGTTCTGGTTCTGCCTCCGTCCATAACTCTCTTTGCAATTTTATGAAGTCACTTACTCTTTCAGGGCCTCCATTTCCTCATCTGTAATATAAGGATAGTAGTATCTCCTCCCAAGGACAAAATAAGGTTATTATGACTATTAAGTGAGATTAATAATAATTAATAGAAAAGTGCTTTGAATATCAAGAAATGTCATATATAATCAGGAGAGGCAGGTGACAAATTCTGAGCTGGGAAAGTCAGAATCTCCCTTTCTCCATGTCCCTTATTCTTTTTCCTCTTGAAATGAATGAATGTGCCTGCGTGCTCAGTCGTGTTCAACTCTTTGTGACCCCATGGACTGTGACCCACCAGGTTCCTCTGTCCATGGGGATTCTCTAGGCAAGAATACTAGAGTGTGTTGCCATTTCCTTCTCCAGGTGATCTTTCCAACTCAGGGATCAAACCCATGTCTTCTGCATCTCCTGCATCGAGAGGCAGATTCTTTACCACTGCCTCTAATCGCTCTCTGTCCTCCAAAGAAAGGGACAGGGATTCACGTGAGAAAAGCAGGCAGAGAGAGGAGTACAGAGGGCAGAGAGAGGGACAAGGGATGCAAAAGATGGCAGAATGGCCAGTAGAACAGAATGGGGCTGGCAAGGGCAAAGGAGGGCAGGACCTGGTTGGGGTGCCCATTTGTGGCTGGTGAGTTGAGTTGAAGCCACCAGAGAGTTGGCCCATCTAGACACTTCTTTTGTGTTTTCATTTCTCCTAAAACTGAAAGTGTTAGTTGCTCAGTCATGTCCAACTCTTTGCGGTCCCATGGACTGTACCACCCACACTCCTCTGTCCATGGAATTCTCCAGGCCAGAATACTGAGGTAGGTAGCCCTTCCCTTCTCCAGGGGATCTTCCCAACCCAGGGATCGAACCCCAGTCTCCTGCATTGCGGGCAGATTCTTTACCGTCTGAGCCACCAGGGAAGTCCTTAAAACTGAGGGTTAAGGAAATAACAGGTCCCTCCTGATTGTGCCCCAAACTAGCCTCAGGACCGAGGGCACTGATCAGAGAGCCCAGATATCTCAAATCCTAGTGACTCAGACCCTGTGCTCTTTTGATCGCTCATGGGAGTGAGGGTAGGGAGTACAGAGAGAGTGCAGGCTCAGCTCTGCTCTGAAGCACCCCAAACATTTCTTAAACCTCAGGAAGAATGTCCCAGCGCCACCCCTGATCCACACCCAGGCTCTGGGGAAACCCCAGCTTCTCTATTCCCAGCTAAACCTGCCCAGGGCAGGGGGAAGGGGTGAGGGGCAAAAGGTGGGAGATGGTGAGGATTCAGAGAATTTGGAGCCGCAGGCAATCCCATTACTCACCTGGCCTAAAGAGAGAAGCAGTGGAGATGGGAATGCTTAACAGGGAAGATAAGAGAGAGAAAGGAACACTGCAAGGAGAGCTGGGAAACCTGACTTCTGGTCCTCACACTGCCACTTGTTAGCTGTGTGACATCAGTCAAGTTACTCAACTTCTTTGGGCCTCAGTTTTCATATTAGCAACATAGAGAGGGCTTCCCAGGTGGCTCAGAAGTAAAGAATCCATCAGCAAAGCAGGAGACCCAGGTTCTGCTCCTGAGTTGGGCAAATCTGGAGAAAGAAATTGCAACCCAGTCCAATTTGCCTGGGAAATCCCATGGACAGAGGAACCTGGAAGGCTACAGTCCATGGGGTCTCAAAAGAGTCCAATAAGACTTAGCAACTAAACAACAAGATGTCACCTGTCCTACCAACCCTTCACCCTCCCTGCCTCGGAGAACTTTGGCAAGAATGAAGTAAGAAGATAGGAATGAGAACATCCTTTAAAATTAGCAGTGCTCCATAGACCGCTGCCACACAGCCCAGACATTCTCATATCCACCCTAGAAGGCAGAAGCTCTACCCGAAACAAAGAAGGACAACTCCTCAAGGACCAGAAGTGATAGCCTCAAGGTAGAAGAGGAAATAACCCACTGAACCTAGAGTCCCATGGTGCTTACAGGTGTGAAGGGAGCTCAGACCCTGGCACCTCAGCTGTCTGCAGAGTAAGTGAGGGGCTGAGATTTTAGTGAACTGGCTCCTGCAGGATTTGCAGAACAGGGGACAAACCCAGGCCTCCTGTTCCACAAGGGGCAACTCATGGCCCACAGTTCCCACCAGACTGCTCCCTTACCCCGTTTGCGCCAGCAGGGCCCCTCCCTCACGGAATAGGACAGCTCCACGAACTCGATGTCCACCGCCGAGCGCTTGGGCAGGTGGGAGAAGCTCTGGGCTTCCGTGATGTGATTCTCCACCTTCTTCAGGTGCGTGGTCAGCACGGGGGGCTCCGCCCCGTCTTCCAGCGCCACGGCCGAGGCCACAGCGCCAGGTCGTAATCCACAGACCACAGCCTCCAGAGTCTTCTCCGCCATCACGCCAAGTCCGGCCTGAAGGGAGAGGCCCTGCTCAGTTTGGGGCAGACCTCCATCCCTGGCTCGGAGCTCCCTTGCGTTCTCATGTGCCCTCGCCTCCCTGCTTCCTTCTCAGGGTAGATCGGCTACCGGAAGCTCCCACGTCCCACCTCCAGAGCATCTTGCCCTCCACCGACCACCGCTCCCAGCGCAGCTCCGTTCAGTTCCCACTGCTCCTCGGTCCCGGGCTGCCCCAGCCCCAGCCGGGCCCCTCGAAGCCCGCACCCGCTCCCTTCTCCCCGCGGAAGCTCTAATCTCCTTACCCTGCAGGCCAGCAGTCTCTGGGGACTGGAAGGGCGCGGGGGGCGGGGAGCGGGGGTACAGAAAGGACGGCAGGCAGAGGCTGCCTGCTAGGAAATCAGGGTAGCAGGGTGACCGCAGGATGGACCAGGCAAAGGCGGAGGAAGAGGAGGCTGTGGGCCTCCCGCTGCGCCTCCCTCCCCATCTCCAGGCGAGGTGCCCTGGCCAGTCCCTCCTGCCGGCAGCCCTGGGTCCGCGCGCGCTGGGCTCTCGCCTCAAACGGGCTCACCACGCGGCCTCAAAACCCACACTGCCAACTAAGCGCCGCATTGGGGGTCATTCCCCTCCCATCTTCCGCAAGCCTGGTCACCTTGAGGCGCCCCGGGCTGGTGCAGAGCTGAGATGCTGAGCGCTGCCACGGGCTGAGGATGGAGACTCTAGGTCCTCCTTGCCTGCCTCTGGCTACGGCACTGGGCCGGGTGTCCCGGCTCCCGAACCCGGCGGCCGGGCCGGGGCGGGGCCGGGGCGGGGCAGGAGACAGGGGAGGGCTCGAGCCCCAGGTCAGAAAAGAGATGACAAGTCTGCGGAGGGGCGACTGGGGCGTGCCCCTACCCCTCTCGGCCGTGCACACCCGGTTCCCTAAGCCCGATCTTTGGTGCCTTGTCCTGCCCAACCCGCCGGGCGACTGCGCTCTCGCCCAGGCTGCTGCCAGCCGGTCCTTCGGTTCTTAAAGGGCCCACGCCGCCCCGCAGCCCGCGGGGAGAGAGGATGGCGAAGGGGAGAGAAGCGCGGGTGCGGGAGAGAGCGCAAGTGCGGACCCAGGACCGGGGATTGGGGGCACAAGGCCGACTCCGAGGCGGAGAAGACAGCTGAAGTAGCTCCGTGGAGACAGGTCCCTGAATTTCAGACGATACAATGGTGGTCGGGAAGGGGTTGGGGGGGTGCAGATTCCGTCATTATCAAGGGATTGTGGAGCTGCCAGCCTGTCTGCACCACCCCCACCCCCCATCAATTTCCCTCAATTCTGGCCCTTGACCTCAGCATCCCCCAGGAATTCCCAAGCAAGAGTCTTGGGACATCCTCCCCACTTCCCCTTTCCCTCTCTGAGAACCAGGAGACCAGTCAAAAAGGGACAGAGCTGCTTTTGGAGAATTCAGAGGCAGCTCCAAGGTTAAACCGGTACCCAGAGCCCAGCCTGCTCCGGCTGACTGCCATTTAGTCACTAAGTCATCCACTTTTTGCAACCCCACGGACTGCAGCCGGTCAGGCTCCTCTGTCCGTGCTACACCCTCACCCCCACCCCCAGCAAGAATCCTGGAGTGGGTTGCCATTTCCTTCTCCATCTCCGACTGTAGAAATCTCGGTTCTCCCAGGCAAATTCGGGCCTTTAAGACAGACAACGCCTGATGCTGGAGGTACATGTGTGCCAGGGCGTAGAGCAGAACACTGTGTTTGGCATCTTCTCACACACGTGTGCCTCCTCACCCTCACCCTACAAACCTTTAAGACACCAGAGCACTCCAGGGCCTTCCCCCTGCCCTGTGCCTTTCTCAGGCATCTCCTCCAGGCTCCAGCCTGCCCCAGCCCCAGTCTTCAAGGAGTAAGTAGGTTAGCCAGCTGAGACAGGTGACCTGAGCTTTTAAGTTCCCACCTGTCACATAGCAAAGAGGGGTGGAAGGGGAGGCTGAGTCCAGGGATACCACTGCTGAGGCTTCTCCTTACCGCAGCAGAGGTTCAGTTCAGTTCAGTTCAGTTCAGTTCAGTTCAGTTCAGTCGCTCAGTCGTGTCCGACTCTCCGCGACCCCATGAATCACAGCACGCCAGGCCTCCCTGTCCATCACCAACTCCCGGAGTACACTCAAACTCATGTCCACAGAGTCGGTGATGCCATCCAGCCATCTCATTCTCCGTCGTCCCCTTCTCCTCCCGCCCCCAACCTTTCCCAGTCAAACCTCTCCTCCGCAGGTTCGCCACCCCCCACCCCCCAGCCTCTCTGCAGCCTGGCGGCCCCTGCAGGATATCTCCAGGCCCAGCCCTGTGACTTAGAGTTGCAAACAGATTCAGCTCCAGCCCTCTCTACCTTCCTCTGATCCCATGCCCCACATCACCACTGTTCCTTAGGACCCTCCATTCTCCAAGGTAACCGTCAATCCTCTTCTATAGGCTACCCCCCAGATAGTTGCATTATCTCATTTAATTCTCACAGTATCCCTATGAGGCAGGTGTTACAAGAACTCTTTACAGATAAAGAAGCTAAGGCACAAGTTTTTGAGGTTAAGCCATGTGCCAAGAAGACATATCTAATTGGTAGCAGAAAAGGGCTTAAACCCTAAAACCCTCACTTTTACCCACTCTGCTGTGAAGCCCCTGGAAACCCTGTTCCAGGACTGACACCCTCCAATCTCTGTTCATAACCTCCACAGCTTAAGGACATTCTCCTCCATTCCATGGCATATAACCTGACAATTTTCAGGAAAATTTCCTCCCCTTCTTAGGGAATGCTCTGTCCCCATCCCTCAGGACAGACTTCCCTATCCTCAGAGATCAACATTCCCAAGTCTTCTGTCAGCTTTCCACCCTGTGTGGTTCACATCCCCGGCCCCAGAGCAGTGGTCCCCAGCTTTTGTTGAGACTCAGCATCACTTGGGGATTTTCAAAAGATGCTTAGATAACACTCTAAAGCAGTTCATGCTGATCTCTAAGGTTGGATCCAGGCATTAGTATTTTAAAATGCTCCCCAATTGATCCCACTGAGCGGGCCAAGTTGAGAGCCACTACCCTAGATGAAGCTTCCAATCCCCTGGGTTAGAACACCTGTCATGTGCCTACTAAAGGCTGTCTCGTCCCTGGGACATTCTCTAGGACACAGGACACCCTCTCCCCATTTTGTGAACACTCCTTTCATGTCCTGAATTTGGAGTTGGAAGATGTGCATTCTACCCTTGATGCTCTCACTAATTCTGTACTGAAGCAAATTTCTCCACCTCTCTGAGCGTCATTCAAGTTGTGGGGATGATAAAAATACTGCATATCTACCTCAGAAGGTTCTTATGAGATTCAAGTGTTCAAGTGCATAGATTGGTGATTTTTCATTCTCAAAAACAGATCATACATCCTTACTCTCTAAGTCTTACTTTCTAAGTCAGACTTGCCATGGTTCAAAGTCATTTCATTTTCCCCAGAAGAATCTTTCCTTTCCTTGGCAAAGGAGAGGAAACTACATTTGCTGAACGTCTTCTATGTGCTCGGCTCTCACCTTAGGGCTATGAGCTCTGAATAAGGGGCAAAGGTCTCTCTCTTTCTCCCCTGAATTCCCAGAACTTGTACACAGAAAACCCACTCTGTAGCTATCTGTTGACTGAACAGTCTAACCAGTCCTCACAACTTCAGAGGCCAGTGTTTGTCACTGTGATTGTTTTATTTGGCTCCACCAGGTTTTAGCTCTGACTGGCAGGATCTTCAGTCTTCACTGTGGCATGAAGGTATTTATTTGCTGCCTGCAGGATGTATGGTTCTTTTTTTTTTTCTTAGTTGCAGCAAGCAAACTCTTAGTTCTGGCATGTGGGATCTAGCTTCCTGACCAGGGATTGAACCTGGGCCCCATGCACTGGGAACGTGGAGTCAGCCACTGGACCACTAAGGCCAGTAATTATCCTCTCATGTTTCAGATAAGGAAACTGAAGCTAAGAAATGTCAAGTACTAGTTAGTGTGAGGTCATACAACTCGTGTGGTGGATCCAGGGGTCCAAATTCAAGACTACACATTCTGAACCATGACTTGATCTACAACGTCAAGCTTCCTCAGTCCCTGGTAGGGCCACCTTCCCATTTTATGAAGCAGATCCATCTCCACTCTCCTACACAGGCTCTTTCCCCTTCTAGGATACAAAAGTTTTCCAACCTTCTAGAGGTCCACTAGGGTAGACCCCTCTCAGTCTGGGACATATCCCTCCGTATACCTTCCCAGACAGGACTTTTGATTCCATAGTATGCACACCTCTAACTCCTGGAAGAGGCCTTGTAACTCGAGAATAGTGGTTCTCAAGCTTAGCACATGTGAGTATCCCCTGGAGGGGTCCTTACAACACAGATCATGGTCCCCGACCCCCCAGAGTTTCTGATTCAACATCTGGGGTGGGGGCAGAGAATCTGCATCTCTAGTAAGTCCCCAGGTGATGCTGATGTTGCTAGTCTGGGAGTACACTTTGATTTCTCATCCCGCAAATAAACTTCCAATCTCCTACCTGGACTTTTCCTCGGTGCTTCAATGAACCCTTCCCCCTTTCCTCAAATAAACCTCCTCCATTCCTTGCCATTGATCCTTTTCTATTTCCAGGGTCCTCCCCAATTTCCATTCCAGAATCTCCCCACTCATCACCACCAAGACAGCCTCCATCCAGGACAGGCTCCCTAGGCCCACATAGGTAAGTGTTGATGGTAACTGGCTTACGAGGAGCAAGGCAGAAGCTGAAAATTCCTATCTCAGCTTAGTGCCAGGAAGTAATCAAGCAGACACAGGGTGCTCTGGGCAGGGATTTGTGGGAAAAGCAGTTGATAAGGAGATTTATGGACCTATTGGGGAAAGGGAAAGTCCCCGCTTCGGCTGAGTCCAGGGATACCCTCAGGATGAGCGGCGTCGGCGTGAAAAGAAAGAAAGCGAGTTGCGTCTTGGTTGAGTGCTGAATAAAGACTAATTTATTTTTTCTATATGAGTGTTTATATACCCTAAACTAGTACAGTTCTAAAGTGGTGCAGTGAACAAAGTCAGCTTAACATTACATCAGTTTGCCCTTTACAAAACCAGAATGCTTTCCGCATACTTCTCTGTTTACAACAGTCTTTTTTATAGTAGATATTAATACATTATCTTCTGGCCTTGAGGCCTATTAACACCTCATGACATTTTCTTACAAGCTAGGTGAATGCAAAGCTGTTTTTTGTAAGCTATTCTTATTTTTCCACTTGCCTTGTGCTAAACAGAAAACAGAAAAGTTATAATTTCATAGGGTAAGTTCAACAGGTTGCAGCATGTTAGAAATTTAACATAATGGTCAGTTCTTTTTTAGTTACTACAGACTCTGCCTCAAATTCCTGGTTAAATATTTATGATTGTCTTATGGTTTCTATACTAGGGCTAAATTCTTATTATTCTAAATTCTAACTATAGTAACAATAATTTCTACATTAAGAGCAAAAACACAGCTAGCAAACGTTGATTCAGTAACAACTTCTAGAATAATATTTTTTATATTCTCTAATAGGGCTTCTTCACTCCCTGAAGGGCTCTGCATTTATTAGGGCTTTTTGTGTGATCAGGTTCTTTATGCTATTTATGATTAAGGTGTTGTGATCAGTCATGTATGTTAGTGCCAAGGGCATAAATAGTTGATTTTATTTGGAAAGAGATCGGGGAAGGCCTTCTGCCTGTGTCACAGAAATTAAGGAGCAGTCAGAAAGACAGCAGTCAGAAAGATAAGCATCAGAAAGACAGATATTATCTTTAAGGTGAGCCCGGGGCAGCTTTCTGAAATCCCTGAAGTCCTCCTGATCTGCCTTGATTGTCAGGTCTTCTCCTCATGACCTTGTCATGGGTGGGATCTCGCGTGCTGGCTCCCGGCATCTCCCCATTTTTTATTTTTTAGGACAGCCAGATGGATTTCGGTCGTGAGCTCCTGAGTGCTCTGCTGGAGAGTTCTGACAATACAGGGAAGGATTATAATAAGAAATAGGACTAGGACTGAGGATATTTTTTCCAGTAATAAAGTTAGAAAAGGTACAAAAAAAATCATTAGCAGCCCCTGCAGCAGTAAAATCTAGACGGGAATGTTCTAAGGTTTTTATCTGACCGTGAAGCTTTCTTAGATATAAACTAATGCTGGAGCTAATCCATACACCTGAAATATGATTTTTTATTTTTTTCCCAGTTATAATCTGTATCATTTACCTTTAGGGGTGTTACACAGATCCACCGATAGTCGGTGTGACAGGATAATGCTAGCTTTTACTTCCAGGGCGTCTATTTTCATTTCTAATTTTTTATCTATAACCTCTTGCGTAGCTAGAGCCAAAGAAACATTTTTTGACAAAGTATTGACATATTGTGCAGTATGTACCTGTTGAGTATAGTCATTAGATTCTTCCAGGGTTATACCCTGGGTTTGGGTTGCTCCTATCTTGTATAGAATAATTACTGTCTCCTGGTATTTTATAGCTGATTTTAGAATCATAAGTATAATGATTTCCATATAGGATAGCCTAATTTTTCATCACCAGTTTTCCATATATCATCTGATGGGGCAGTTTCATTAATTACATTTTTTTTAAGTAAATTTTCTCAGGGCCAACCAGTTAGAGTCTTGTAGTACAGAAATTTACCAAGGTAACCCAGAATTAGATACAGGTAATTGGCCACAAACCCGACAACTGGATTGATTTCTAAAATTAGCATAGGATCAGGCCTATGATAGAAAAGCATTTGATTTATATGCAGAGGTTTAAGAAGCCAAGAAAACATTATAAATTATCATACGAATCAGGTCCAGCGTCTTGGGCAAGCTGTCTACCTCTGATGTCGTCGTCTTCTCATCCTGGCATAGTGTAGTTTCTCCTGATAGAAAAGTCCTTCCATCCAGGTTGGAGACAGTCCTTTAAACTATGTCTTTTTCTAGTCCTGCAGGTCATGAGGCATCTGATCTTCATCCAAAGATAGATTACTGAGATAAGCTTCAGAAACAAACTTAGTGTGTTCTTTAAGAATTCAATTTTACATTAATATCACATAACAGCAAAGATCTATTCAGGAAATGAGTCTTAGTAGATACAGACTTCCATTAACAAACTGGGGTTTAACACTCATTGAAACATCCTTTTTTCCCTAAAATCACCCTCATTTTTATCAAATATAACCAATTTAGGACTTGTTTAAAAACAGATCTGTTCTCAATAAACTTGACCTGATTATTTATATAATCATAGACTTTTCTTTCTTTTTTGCTTTGCTGAAACTTTTATGGAGTCTCAAACTTAACTTTAAAATAAAACCTTTCATGGCTAGGAAAGTCATCTCAAAGGCTTATCACAGATTTCGCCTAACAGATCTGAGTGAATTCCTCCCTTTCTTAAGGTCTCCAAAACTGAGCTTTCTGTACCTGTTAGTCAGATAGCCTTCCTAATCTATCTGATAAATTTACTGGAAGACCAAGGGTTTCCAGTCTCTGAAGGGGTCAGATACAGAAAAATGTTAAATGCTTCAATTTGTCTATTAAATACCATTTTACCAAATTACTGTTAAGTCATAATTAGTTTGAGGGGAAGGTTTCCTAAGATCTGGAAAACATAGCTCAAACCAGTAATTTTTCATAAACCATAAAAGTTATAAGCATATTTGCCAGTTCACTCTGTCCTTTTGTCAACCTTTGTACAGTCATCAGGTTTCCCAACTAGAATCCTTTAATTTCTTACCCAGTTCAGAAATTTATATTTATCCAAAAGTCCTTTTTATAAATCTTCTGGAAGAGGAAGCATTTTCACAAGAAACTTGGTTAGTGCTGTGACAACACTTTAAGATAGTAATCAGAATTATGGCAATATTTTACCTGACTATATCAGAATTTATATATAAATTGTTTCTAGGATGTCTGTATTAGTAACATTTACCATACAATATACCCGAGACTTTCTGAAAGAGATGGGAATAACCAGACCACCTGACCTGCCTCTTGAGAAACCTGTATGCAGGTCAGGAAGCAACAGTCAGAATTGTACATGGAACAACAGACTGGTCCCAAATAGGAAAAGGAGTACGTCAAGGTTGTATATTGTCACCCTGTTTATTTAACTTATATGCAGAGTACATCCTGAGGAATGCTGGGCTGGAAGAAGCACAAGCTGGAATCAAGACTGCCGGGAGAAATATCAGTAACCTCAGATATGCAGATGACACCACCCTTATGGAAGAAAGTGAAGAGGAACTCAAAAGCCTCTTGATGAAAGTGAAAGAGGAGAGTGAAAAGATTGGCTTGAAGCTCAACATTCAGAAAACAAAGATCATGGCATCTGGTCCCATCACTTCATGGGAAATAGATGGGGAAACAGTGGAAACAGTGTCAGACTATTTTCTTGGGCTCCAAAATCACTGCAGATGCTGACTGCAGCCAGGAAATTAAAAGACGCTTACTCCTTGGAAGGGAAGTATGACCAACCTAGATAGCATGTTAAACAGCAGAGACATTACTTTGCCAACAAAGATCCGTCTAGTCAAGGCTATGGTTTTTCCCATGGTCATGTATGGATGTGAGAGCTGGACTGTGAAGAAAGCTGATCGCCGAAGAATCGACGCTTTTGAACTGTGGTGCTGGAGAAGACTCTTGAGAGTCCCTTGGACTGCAAGGAGGTCCAACCAGTCCATTCTAAAGGAGATCAATCCTGGGTGTTCTTTGGAAGGACTGATGCTAAAGCTGAAACTCCAATACTTTGTGCCGGGAACCAGCACACGAGATCCCACCCATGACAAGGTCATGAGGAGAAGAACTGACAAGCAAGGCAGATCAGGACTTCAGGGATTTCAAAAAGCTGCCCCGGCGCTCACCTTAAAGATGATATCTGTCTTTCTGATGCTTCTCTTTCTGACTGCTCCTTAATTTCTGTGACACAGGCAGAAGGCCTTCCCCGATCTCTTTCCAAATAAAATCAACTGTTTATGCCCTTGGCACTATTGCACATGACTGATCACAACACCTTAATCATAAATATTATAAAGAACCTGATCACACAAAAAGCCCTAATAGATAGAGCCCTTCGGGGGGTGAAGAAGCCCTATTAGAAAATGTAAAAAATATTATTCTAGAAGTTGTTACTGAATCAACGTTTGCTAGCTGTGTTTTTGCTCTTGATGTAGAAATTATTGTTACTATAGTTAGAATTTAGAATAATAAGGGTTTAGCCCTAGTGTAGAAACCATAAGACAATCATAAATATTTAACCAGGAATGCGAGGCAGAGGCTGCCTCACTGGAGCCGCAGAGTCTATGTGTAGTAACTAAAAAGAACTGACCATTGTGTTAAATTTCTAATATGCTGCAACCTGTTGAACTTTTACCTTACGAAATTATAACTTTTCTGTTTTCTTTTAGCACAAGGCAAGTGGAAAAATAAGAATAGCTTACAAAAAACAGCTTTGCATTCACCTAGCTTGTAAGACGGAGAAGGCAATGGCAAGCCACTCCAGTACTTTTGCCTAGAAAATCCCATGGATGGAGGAGCCTGGTAGGCTGCAGTCCGTGGGGTCGCTAAGGATCGGACACGACTGAGCGACTTTCACTTTTCACTTTCACACATTGGAGAAGGAAATGGCAACCCACTCCAGTGTTCTTGCCTGGAGAATCCCAGGGACGGGGGAGCCTGGTGGGCTTCCGTCTGTGGGGTCACACAAGTGTCGGACACGACTGAAGTAACTTAGCAGCAGCAGCAGCAGCTTGTAAGAAAAGGTCATGAGATGTTAACAGGCCTCAAGGCCAGAAGATAATGTATTAGTATCTATTATAAAAAAAGACTCTAGTAAACAGAGAAGTATGGGGAAAGCATTCTGGTTTTGTAAAGGGCAAACTGATGTAATGTTAAGCTGACTTTGCTCACTCTCCCCTTTAGAACTGCACTAGTTTAGGGTATATAAACACTGATGTAAAAAAATAAAATAGTCTTGATTCAGCACTCAACCCAGACTCGACTCGCTTTGTTTTCTTCCTTTTCTCGCCGACGCCGCTCATCCTGAGGGTATCCCTGGACTCAACCGAAGCTGGGACTTCGGCAGGTGGCACCCAAGACAGGAACCCAAACGTAATCCCCCCAACTGTTCAGTTTTCAGGGAGGCTAGGACCCCACCGAGGGCGCTGCAGGCCCCCCTGCATAAGATAGGTAGGGTGAGGATAGGTGGGAAGGCTTAAGTACAGTTTCCTTTCTTTTTTTTTCCTCTTTTCTGTCACTATGGGTAACGGAGAGTCTAAGGAGAGACAGTTTTTTATTGGAGTGATATTACAATTATTAAATAAAAGAGGTATTAAAGTAAAAAAGGCAAGCATACAGGCTTTCTTTCATTTTGTATAAGAGCAATGCCCCTGGTTTCCAGAAGAGGGCACTGTTAACTTACAAACATGGGAAAAAGTAGGAAAACAATTGAAATCTTATACCCTGCATGGGCCAGAAAAATCACCTGCTGAAACCTTCTCCTTGTGGAATATGATCAGGGAGGCTTTAGATCCTACTCATGAATCTGAAAGAGTAACAGTTAAAAACGAGAGGAAGGTACTGATTCCAAGCCAAATTATCAACAGCTAAGGGAGATGCTGGCCGCCATGAACACCAATAGTCAGGTAGAAAGCAGGGACGAAAAGAAAGAACAGCCCCCTACCCCTACCTAAAATGAGAAAGATTTAGAAGCAGCAGCAGCTCGCTATCATTCTGATGAAGATTGGTCGTTTTTCGCTAAAGACGCTCCTAAAAGTCTAAGAGTTACATCTCCAGTTAGGCCTTCTGTAAAATTTGATCCTAAAATCCCTAAAGTATCTTCAGAATAGGGTAAAAAAAGTATGGGGCGATCTCGATTCCCCATACCCCCTCCACCATACAGGGGCAAGGGTCCCCCACTTGGTCCTTATCGGAGGCGTATCTTCTCTAAACCGGGAGAAGAGATAGATCCATATTTAGAGGCTTGCTTTCCAGTAATATTTGACGAGGAATGGGAAGATGAACACCCTTCTTGGGAACCCCTACCTATGAAATTAATCAAAGAATTAAAGCAGGCTTGTGCTCTATATGGATCTACTGTCCCTTACACTTTAACTTTACTTGATGCTTTGGCAGCTAAATGGATGAATCCTTATGATTGGCGAACGGTTGCTAAAGCCTGGACAATATTTGCTCTGGCGTACTGAGTATGAAGACTTAGCCCGCAAACAAGCAACAGCTAACCACAGACATGGCCCAGAACCTATTACTCAGGGAATGTTGGCAGGAATTGAAGAATTTGCGGCCGATCAAGACTAAATGCAGTTAGAATTGGGTTTCTAAAAAGGTACTCGAGGTACTCAGGGGCCAGCTTGCCTGCCAATGTACCAGACCCAGCTGCCGCAACAGGGACCCTTTTGTCCCTGGTCTCCTCCTGATGCAGACAACTGGCCAGAGTGCCCCGACAGGTAAGGAACAAGAGACTTTAAAGTCTGTCTGTCTGGATTTATGTATGTCTCAATGTGTGTCTTGTGTTTTTTTTTTTATAATATTGCTGAAGTTGTGAGTTCTAATTTAATTGGCCTAAAAAAATTAAATAAATAAATAAACAAGCACTTACAAATCAGACAATTCTAAGTACAAGAAAAATTAACCTGAGTTTCAGAGTCACGTGAACTGGTAAATATTCAATATTAAATATCAAGTATTAATGTTTATTTGCTAATCCAATATAGACATGTCTAAGAGTCATTAACATTAAGCATATTTTCATTGTACCTAGGTTTATTATAAGTTAAATATTGTTATACTGTTATATCTGTCACAAGTCTGTCGGCAAAAAAGGTACCTCTAGTAAAAAAAACTTCAAAAAAAAAAATGAGATATGAGCTTTTAGATAAACTCTATTAAGATTAAAAATGTCTGTCTAAAACAGTTTCTCTAGATTTTGGTAACCTGAATTTCTAAGGTTGTGAGAAATTAAGTAACAAAAGTTTATTGAATAGCTAGGTCATTTCCAAATAAAATAAGATTCTGAAACATTCACTACTGAATACTAACTTACAGAAAAACTAAAGATTTTAGACTATTAATAAATAATGTTTGATGCCATCCTGAGATGTTCGCTAAAATTTTTTTAAGTTATCACTGGTATTTATGTTCACCAATCTATAGAATGCTAATATAAAGGTCAATTCTTGGTGCTTAAGGGAAGTAAGATGTGTGTGTTCAGTAAAGAAGGTATGAAGAATGAAGTTACATTTTATGAAGGAAAAAGGTAGTAGGTCTGACTTAGAGTTGGCTGTTCCAGGATGGGAGAACAAATGGGTACAGAAAGTGATAAAAAGGTTTTGTGGAAAGTGGACCCCAAGGAAAGAGTTTTGTGTATAAATAAACGTTTTCTTGAGATATTAAACTGCATTTGACAATAGATTTAAGTTTATTTGCCTCTTAAATGGTCTGTTCTGTATTTGCCTCTGAAATCCTATATTGTAACTATGGCTGAGTGAATAGCTATTGTTTCACAGTGACCTATAGTCCCATCTGACTGAGTGCTCTAAACCTTTCTGATATTTGTTGACAAAACTTCCTGAATGATTCTGATGAAGCACTTTTGGGTTCTAGCTAACTTTGGGATGCTTCAGAGGGCCCCTGAGACATCCCAAAGGGAGATATTACACTAATTGGGTTCAACTTCCATGTTAAATTACATGGGAAGTATTGTCAAGTGAATAATAAGTCTCGGGTATATTGTATGGTGCGGTAGTTTGAGCATTCTTTGGCATTGCCTTTCTTTGGAATTGGAATGAAGACTGACATCTTCCAGTCCTGTGGCCACTGCTGAGTTTTCCAAATCTGCTGGCATATTGAGTGCAGCACTTTCACAGCATCATCTTTCAAGTAAAGTCATGCTCAAAATTCTCCAAGCCAGGCTTCAGCAGTATGTAAACCGTGAACTCCCAGATGTTCAAGCAGGTTTTAGAAAAGGCCTTACAAATAGCTGTGAAAAGAAGAGAGGTGAAAAGCAAAGGAGAAAAGGAAAGATATAAGCATCTGAATGCAGAGTTCCAAAGAATAGCAAGGAGAGATAAGAAAGACTTCCTCAGTGGTCAATGCAAAGAAATAGAGGAAAACAAGAGACCTCTTCAAGAAAATTAGAGATTCCAAGGGAACATTTCATGCAAAGATGGGCTCGATAAAGGACAGAAATGGTATGGACCTAACAGAAGCAGAAGATATTAAGAAGAGGTGGCAGGAATACACAGAAGAACTGTACAAAAAAGATCTTCATGACCAAGATAGTCACGATAACATGATCACTGACCTAGAGCCAGACATCTTGGAATGTGAAGTCAAGTGGGCCTTAGAAAGCATCACTACTAACAAAGCTAGTGGAGGTGATGGAAAGTCATGCTCAAAATTCTCCAAGCCAGGCTTCAGCAGTATGTAAACCGTGAACTCCCAGATGTTTAAGTAGGTTTTAGAAAAGGCAGAGGCACCAGAGATCAAATTGCCAACATCCGCTGGATCATGGAGAAAGCAAGAGAGTTTCAGAAAAACATCTATTTCTGCTTCATTGACTATGCCAAAGCCTTTGACTGTGTCGATCAGAATAAACTGTGGAACATTCTGAAAGAGATGGGAATCCCAGACCACCTGACCTGCCTCTTGAGAAACCTGTATGCAGGTCAGGAAGCAACAGTTAGAACTGGACATGGAACAACAGACTGGTTCCAAATAGGAAAAGGTGTACGTCAAGGCTGTATATTGTCACCTTGCTTATTTAACTTATATGCAGAGTACATCATGAGGAACGCTGGGCTGGAAGAAGCACAAGCTGGAATCAAGATTGCTGGGAGAAATAGCAATAACCTCAGATATGCAGATGACACTACCCTTATGGCAGAAAGTGAAGAGGAACTCAAAAGCCTCTTGATGAAAGTGAAAGAGGAGAGTGAAAAGGTTGGCTTGAAGCTCAACATTCAGAAAACAAAGATCATGGCATCTGGTCCCATCACTTCATGGGAAATAGATGGAGAAACAGTGTCAGACTTTATTTTTTGGGGCTCCAAAATCACTGCAGATACTGATTGCAGCCATGAAATTAAAAGACGCTTGCTCCTTGGAAGGAAAGTTATGACCAACCTTGATAGTATATTAAAAAGCAGAGACATTACTTTGCCAACCAAGGTCCGTCTAGTCAAGGCAATAGTTTTTCCCGTGGTCATGTATGGATGTGAGAGTTGGACTGTAAAGAAAGCTGATCGCCGAAGAATCGATGCTTTTGAACTGTGGTGTGGGAGAAGACTCTTGAGAGTCCCTTATACTGCAAGGAGATCCAACCAGTCCATTCTAAAGGAGATCAATCCTGGATGTTCATTGGAAGGACTGATGCTAAAGCTGAAACTGCAATACTTTGGCCACCTCATGCGACGAGTTGACTCACTGGAAAAGACTCTGATGCTGGGAAAGGTTGGGGGCGGGGAGGAGAAGGGGACGACGGAGAATGAGATGGCTGGATGGCATCACCGACTCTGTGGACATGAGTTTGAGTGAACTCCGGGAGTTGGTGATGGACAGGAAGGCCTGGCGTGCTGTGATTCATGGGGTCGCGGAGAGTCGGACACGACTGAGCGACTGAACTGAACTGAACTGATATTGTATGGTAAATGTTACTAATACAGATATCCTAGAAACAATTTATATATAAATTCTGATATATTCAGGTAAATTGTTGCCATAATTCTAATTACTATCTTAAAGTGTTGTTACAGAACTAACCAAGTTTCTTGTGAAAATTCTTCCTCTTCCAGAAGATTTATAAAAAGGACTTTTGGATAAATATAAATTTCTGAACTGGGTAAGAAATTAAAGGATTCTAGTTGGGAAACCTGATGACCGTACAAAGGTTAACAAAAGGACAGAGTGAACTGGCAAATATGCTTATAACTTTTATGGTTTATGAAAAATTACTGGTTTGAGCTATGTTTTCCAGATCTTAGGAAACCTTCCCCTCAAACTAATTATGACTTAACAGTAATTTGGTAAAATGGTATTTAATAGAGAAATTGAAGCATTTAACATTTTTCTCTATCTGACCCCTTCAGAGACTGGAAACCCTTGGTCTTCCAGTAAATTTATCAGATAGATTAGGAAGGCTATCTGACTAACAGGTACAGAAAGCTCAGTTTTGGAGACCTTAAGAAAGGGAGGAATTCACTCAGATCTGTTAGGCGAAATCTGTGATAAGCCTTTGAGATGACTTTCCTAGCCATGAAAGGTTTTATTTTAAAGTTAAGTTTGAGAACCGGGTGAGGATCCCTAAGGCGGGGAGCTGCAGCGCAGTGACCGTCCAGGGACCGGACACGGCGCTCGACCTTTGCATTGCAGCTATAATTAAAGAATGCTGTCACATTACATTGTCACTGAAGAGCCGAACCTTAGATGCAGAGACAGATGTATTATGTGCAATCCTTTACAGCAATCACAACAGAATGGGCCGCCATAAGCCCCATTTGGCCCTCAGACAGGTTGAACAGTGTTTAAAACGTTTGAAAAACATGAATTTGGAAGGTTCAATTCAAGATCTCTCATTTTCTTCTAATGAAAATCAGCCTATAAATACCAAAGCATGTGTCATCCCCAGCCAACCGGTGGTGGAACTGGTGTTGATGAAGATTTTGGGAGCCTGCAAGTTGCTGCTTCGCCTATTGGACTGTTGCTGCAAGACATTTCTCTTGACTGTGAAACATCTAGGTTTGCAAGAATTCATTATTTTAAACCTTGTGATGGTTGGGCTCGTGAGCAGGTTATGGTATGTATAAAAGTCATCAGAATTTGATGTGAGAGCTTTCTGCAAACAGCTGAAACACAAAGCTATTCAGGAGAAGAGCTCTGAGTTTAAATGTTCTCAATCCAAACTAAAGGCAACCAAACATTCTTCTCAGAAAGCAGTAGGAACTCCCTGTGTAAAAAGTCTTGTGCAAAGATTCCGAGAGGCTGAGACTTTCACACAACTTTCTGAAGAAATCCAAATGGCAATTCTGTGGTGTAGAAGCAAAAAACTGAAGGCTCAGACCACCTTTCTGGGTAACAAACTTCTTAAAAGTAACCGGCTTAAACATGTGGAAGCTCAAGGCTCTAGTTTGCCAAAGAAGCTACAGTGCATAAAAACATCTATTTGCAACTGCCTTCTTCATGGCTTAGGTATGAAAACTTCAAAGCATCACCTGAGACAAAGAAGATCACAGAATAAATTTTCACTGAAAGGAAGGAAACAGAGAAAGTTGCAGTCAACTCTTTTAAAGGAAATCCAGCAGCCCCCTCAAGGGACTCAGAGTGCTACGGATGTCATTGAAGGGAGACTCTCAGATTCTACTGTTCGTAGGACTGATCTGTACCCTAACAATAAGCAAGTGTTGAATAGGAGAGTTTCAAATCCTGTCGTACAAACTAAGGAGAAACAAACTCATGAAAAGCTTACAGAAAGCAATGAAAATGAGACGGATTCTTGGACAATGATACAAGTAAACAAACATAATACATCAGGAACCACTAAGGAGACAGACGACATTGATGATATTTTTGCTTTAATGGGAGTTTAGAGGCTCATATGTGAAACTTTTAACCAGTTGCTCCAGTGTTCTGCTGCTTTAAGTAGAACAGTTGAGATGTGGAAAGATCTGGAAGTACCACTTGGACTCAGAGGAGCTGCTTTAGTACAACACTGTACAGCAGTTCATTTTAGTTCAATAAACGCTTACCATAAAAAAAAATAATAATAAAGTTAAGTTTGAGACTCCATAAAAGTTTCAGCAAAGAAAAAAAAAAAGAAAAGTCTATGATTATATAATCAGGTCAAGTTTATTGAGAACAGATCTATTTTGTAAACAAGTCTTAATTTGGTTATATTTGATAAAAATGAGAGTAATTTTAGGGAAAAACGGATGTTTCAATGAGTGTTAAACCCCAGTTTGTTAATGGAAATCTGTATCTACTAAGACTCATCTCCTGAACAGATCTTTGCTGTTATGTGACGTTAATGTAAAATTTAACTGAATTCTTAAAGAACACACTAAGTTTGTTTCTGAAGCTTATCTCAGTAATCTATCTTTGGATGAAGATCAGATGCCTCATGACCTGCAACCAGGACTAGAAAAAGACATAATTTAAAGGACTCTCTCCAACCTGGATGGAAGGACTTTTTTATCAGGAAAAACTACACTATGCCAGGATGAGAAGATGACGATATCAGAGGTAGACAGCTTGCCCAAGATGCTGGACCTGATTTGTATGATCATTTATAATGTTTTCTTGACTTCTTAGACCTTTGCATATAAATCAAATACTTTTCTATCATAGGCCTGATCCTATGCTAAGTTTAAAAATTAATCCAATTGTCAGGTTTGTGGCCAATTACCTGTATCTAGCTCTGGGTTACCCTGGTAAATTTCTCTACTACAAGACTCTAACTGGTTGGCCCTGAGAAAATTTACTTTAAAAAACTGTAATGAGACTGCCCCGTCAGATGATATATGGAAAACTATTGACAAAAAATTAGGCTATCCTATATGTAAATCATGTACTTATGATTCTAAAATCAGCTATAAAATACCAGGAGACAGTAATTATTCTATACAAGATTGGAGCAACCCAAACCCTGGGTATAACCCTGAAAGAATCTAATGACTATACTCAACAGGTACATACTGCTTAATATGTCAATACTTTGTCAAAAAATGTTTCTTTAGTTCTAGCTATGCAAGAGGTGATAGATAAAAAATTAGAAATGAAAGTAGACGCCCTAGAAGAAGCAGTCATGCATATTGGAACTTGAGTTGCAGGTAAAGCTAGCATTATCCTATCACGCTGACTATCGGTGGATCTGTGTAACACCCCTAAAGGTAAATGATACAGATTATGAATGGGAAAAAATCAGAAATCATATTTCAGGTGTATGGAATAGCCCCAGCATTAGTTTAGATCTAAGAAAGCTTCACGGTCAGATAAAAACCTTAGAACACTCCTGTCTAGATTTTACTGCTGCAAGGGCTGCTAATGATTTTTTTCGTAACTTTTCTAACTTTATTACTGGAAAAGATATTCTACGAGCCATCTTCAGTTACGTTGCTGTAGCAGTCTTAGTCCTACTTCTTATTATAATCCTTCCCTGTATTGTCAGAAACTCTCCGGCAGAGAACTCAGAAGCTCGCAACTGAAATTCATCTGGCTGTCTTAAAAAATAAAAAAGGGGGAGATGCCGGGAGCCAGCATGCGAGATCCCACCAATGACAAGGTCATGAGAAGACCTGACAAGCAAGGCAGATCAGGACTTCAGGGATTTCAGAAAGCTGCCCCAGCGCTCACTTTAAAGATGATATCTGTCTTTCTGACTGCTCCTTAATTTCTGTGACATAGGCAGAAGCCCTTCCCCCATCTCTTTCCAAATAAAATCAACTGTTTATGCCCTTGGCACTACTGCACATGACTGATCACAACACCTTAATCATAAATATTATAAAGAACCTGGTGACACAAAAAGCCCTAATAAACGCAGAGCCCTTTGGGGGGTGAAGAAGCCCTATTAGAAAATGTAAAAAATATTATTCTAGAAGTTGTTACTGAATCAACGTTTGCTAGCTGTGTTTTTGCTCTTGATGTAGAAATTATTGTTACTATAGTTAGAATTTAGAATAATAAGAGTTTAGCCCTAGTGTAGAAACCATAAGACAATCATAAATATTTAACCAGGAATGCGAGGCAGAGGCTGCCTCCTCACTGGAGCCGCAGAGTCTATCTGTAGTAACTAAAAAGAACTGACCGTTGTGTTAAATTTCTACTATGCTGCAACCTGTTGAACTTTTACCTTATGAAATTATAACTTTTCTGTTTTCTTTTAGCACAAGGCAAGTGGAAAAATAAGAATAGCTTACAAAAAACAGCTTTGCATTCACCTAGCTTGTAAGAAAAGGTCATGAGATGTTAATAGGCCTCAAGGCCAGAAGATAATGTATTAGTATCTACTAAAAAAAGACTCTAGTAAACAGAGAAGTATGGGGAAAGCATTCTGGTTTTGTAAAGGGCAAACTGGTGTAATGTTAAGCTGACTTTGCTCACTCTCCCCTTTAGAACTGCACTAGTTTAGGGTATATAAACACTGATGTAAAAAAATAAAATAGTCTTGATTCAGCACTCAACCAAGACTCGACTCGCTTTGTTTTCTTCCTTTTCTCGCCGACGCCGCTCATCCTGAGGGTATCCCTGGACTCAACCAAGGCTGGACTTCGGTAACTTTGGCCACCTCATGCGACGAGTTGACTCACTGGAAAAGAGTCTGATGCTGGGAGGGATTGGGGGCGGGAGGAGACGGGGATGACAGAGAATGAGATGGCTGGATGGCATCACCGACTCGATGGACACGAGTTTGAGTGAACTCTGGGAGTTGGTGATGGACAGGGAGGCCTGGCGTGCTGTGATTCATGGGGTCTGACACGACTGAGCCACTGAACTGAACTGAACTGATACCCGAGACTTATTATTCACTTGACAATACTTTCCATGTAATTCAACATGGAAGTTGAACCCAATTAGTGTAATATCTCCCTTTGGGATGTCTCAGAGGCCCTCTGAAGCATCCCAAAGTTAGCTAGAACCCAAAAGTGCTTCATCAGAATCATTTAGGAAGTTTTGTCAACAAATATCAGAAAGGTTTAGAGCACTCAGTTAGATGGGACTATAGGTCACTGTGAAACAATAGCTATTCACTCAGCCATAGTAACAATATAGGATTTCAAAGGCAAATATAGAACAGACCATTTAAGAGGCAAATAAACTTAAATCTATTGTCAAATGCAGTAACATCTCAAGAAAACGTTTATTTATACACAAAACTCTTTCCTTGGGGTCCACTTTCCACAAAACCTTTTTATCACTTTCTGTACCCATTTGTTCTCCCATCCTGGAACAGCCAACTGTAAGTCAGACCTACTACCTTTTTCCTTCATAAAATGTAACTTCATTCTTCATACCTTCTTTACTGAACACACACATCTTACTTCCCTTAAGCAACCAAGAATTGACCTTTATATTAGCATTCTATATTGGTGAACATAAATACCAGGGATAATTTTTTAAAAATTTTAGCGAACATCTCAGGATGGCATCAAACATTATTCATTAATAATCCAAAATCTTTAGTTTTTCTGTAAGTTAGTATTCAGTAATGAATGTTTCTCCAGTACTATTGCCTAGAAAATCCCATGGATGGAGGAGCCTAGTAGGCTGCAGTCCGTGGGGTCGCTAAGGGTCGGACATGACTGAGCGACTTCACTTTCACACATTGGAGAAGGAAATGGCAACCCACTCCAGTGTTCTTGCCTGGAGAACCCCAGGGATAGGGGAGCCTGGTGGGCTTCTGTCTATGGGGTCACACAGAGTCGGACACGACTGAAGTGACTTAGCAGCAGCAATGAATGTTTAAGAATCTTATTTGGAAATGACCTAGCTGTTCAATAAACTTCTGTTACTTAGTTTAGCACAACTCTAGAAATTCAGGTTACCAAAATCTAGAAAAAGCTGTTTTAGACAGACATTGTTAATCTTAATAGAGTTTATTTAAAAGCTCGTATCTCATTTACTTTTTTTTGAGTGCTGAATCAAGACTAATTTATTTTTTCTATATCAGTGTTTATATACCCTAAACTAGTACAGTTCTAAAGGGGGGCAGTGAACAAAGTCAGTTTAACATTATGTCAGTTTGCCCTTTACAAAACCAGAATGCTTTCCGCATACTTCTCTGTTTATGAGAGTCTTTTTTATAGTAGATATTAATACATTATCTTCTGGCCTGAGGCCTATTAACATCTCATGACATTTTCTTACAAGCTAGGTGGATGCAAAGCTGTTTTTTGTAAGCTATTCTTATTTTTCCCCTTGCCTTGTGCTAAACAGAAAACAGAAAAGTTATAATCTCTTAGGGTAAAAGTTCAACAGGTTGCAGCTTATTAGAAATTTAACACAACGGTCAGTTCTTTTTTAGTTACTACACACAGACTCTGCCTCGCATTCCTGGTTAAATATTTACGATTGTCTTATGGTTTCTACACTAGGGCTGCTACTGCTACTGCTGCTAAGTCACTTCAGTCGTGTCCGACTCTGTGTGACCCCATAGACGGAAGCCCACCAGGCTCCCCCGTCCCTGGGATTCTCCAGGCAAGAACACTGGAGTGGGTTGCCATTTCCTTCTCCAATGTGTGAAAGTGGAAAGTGAAAAGTGAAAGTGAAGTCGCTCAGTCGTGTCCGACCCTTAGCGACCCCACGGACTGCAGCCTACCAGGCTCCTCCATCCATGGGATTTTCTAGGCAATAGTACTGGAGTGGCTTGCCATTGCCTTCTCCACACTAGGGCTAAACCCTTATTATTCTAAATTCTAACTATAGTAACAATAATTTCTACATCAAGAGCAAAAACACAGCTAGCAAACGTTGATTCAGTAACAACTTCTAGAATAATATTTTTTATATTCTCTAATAGGGCTTCTTCACCCCCCGAAGGGCTCTGCGTTTATTAGGGCTTTTTGTGTGATCAAGTTCTTTATAATATTTATGATTAAGGTGTTATGAGCAGTCATGTGCGTTAGTGCCAAGGGCATAAACAGTTGATTTTATTTGGAAAGAGATCGGGGAAGGCCTTCTGCCTGTGTCACAGAAATTAAGGAGCAGTCAGAAAGACAGCAGTCAGAAAGAGAAGCATCAGAAAGACAGATATCATCTTTAAGGTGAGCGCTGGGGCAGCTTTTTGAAATCCCTGAAGTCCTGATCTGCCTTGCTTGTCAGGTCTTGTCCTCATGACCTTGTCATGGGTGGGGGAGCACAACTCCCTCCGTATACCTTCCCAGACAGGACTTTTGATTCCATAGTATGCACACCTCTAACTCCTGGAAGAGGTCTTGTAACTCGAGAATAGTGGTTCTCAAGCTTAGCACGCGTGAGTATCCCCTGGAGGGGTCCTTACAACACAGATCATGGTCCCCGACCCCCCAGAGTTTCTGATTCAACATCTGGGGTGGGGACAGAGAATCTGCATCTCTAGTAAGTCCCCAGGTGATGCTGATGTTGCTAGTCTGGGAGTACACTTTGATTTCTCATCCCCCAAATAAACTTCCAATCTCCTACCCCGGACTTTTCCTCAGTGCCTCAATGAACCCTTCCCCCTTTCCTCAAATAAACCTCCTCCATTCCCTGCCATTGATCCTCTTCTGTTTCCAGTTCAGTTCAGTTCAGTTCAGTCGCTCAGTCGTGTCCGACCCTCCACGACCCCATGAATCACAGCACACCAGGCCTCCCTGTCCATCACCAACTCCCGGAGTTCACTCAAACTCATGTCCACAGAGTCGGTGATGCCATCCAGCCATCTCATTCTCCGTCGTCCCCTTCTCCTCCCGCCCCCAACCTTTCCCAGCATCAGAGTCCATTCCAGTGAGTCAACTAGTCGCATGAGGTGGCCAAAGTATTGCAGTTTCAGGGTCCTCCCCAATTCCCATTCCAGAATCTCCCCTCCCATCACCACCAAGACAGCCTCCATCCAGGACAGGCTCCCTAAACCCACATAGGTAAGTGTTGATGGTAACTGGCTTATGAGGAGCAAGGCAGAAGCAGAAAATTCCTATCTCAGCTTAGTGCCAGGAAGTAATCAAGCAGACACAGGGTGCTCTGGGCAGGGATTTGTGGGAAAAGCAGTTGATAAGGAGATTTATGGACCTACTGGGGAAAGGGAAAGGTATCAGGATCCTATGGGAGCTAGGCAGAAATTGGACTGAGGACTTTGGAACTGACTCAGTTTTGCTTCCACCACCCCAGGTTTCTGGTTCACCAGGACAGTCTCTCATCTTTGGATATATTATCATCAAGTGTATTTGTCAATGGAAGGACCCTCTGCTGTCTACTTGGGGAAATGGGAGAGAGTGGTGAAGAGGGAGCTGTTGGAGGCAGGTAGTAAAGATGGGTGGAGGCATCTGAGTCCAGGCAGTGGAGTGGTATCTACAAGGAGTCCCTGATGTTACCTTAAAAAAAAAACAACCAACTTTATTGTTAGGACTTCCCTGGTGGTGCAGTGGACAAGAATCTGCCTGCCAATGCAGGGGATATGGGATCAATCCCTGGTCCTTGAAGATTCCACACACCACAGAACAACTAAGCTCATGCACCACAACTACTGAGCCCAAGAGCTGAAACTATCAAGCCCAAGTGCTGCAAGTGCTGAAGTCCGCATGCTCCGGGACACGCAACCGCAACTACTGAGCCTATGTGCCTCCCCAGCACCTTAGAGCCCACACGGCACAAGTACTGAGCCTGAGTGCTGCAGCTACTGAAGCCCGCCTGCCTAGAGTCTATGCTCTGCAACAAGACAAGCCACTGCAATGAGAAGCCCACACACAGCAACCAAGACCCAGTGCAGCCAAAACTAAATTAACTTTTAAAACTTTGTTTAAAAATATAAGAATATAACATATATAACAGAAATCAAGCAATATTGAAGTATATTTTTAAAGTGTGTGGAGAAGGAAATGGCAACCCACTCCTATACGCCTGCCTGGGAAATCCCATGGACAGAGGAGCCTGGTAGGCTACAATCCATGGGGTCGCAAAGATTCAGACACGACTGAGCGCCTTCAGTTTACTGCAAGACATACTGTGTAATAGAGAGTAATGCAGTTGTGAAATAGCTTAAGTGTGCTTAAGGGTCAGAGGCATAAATTCTGAACAACTTTTCCTATGTCATAATGGTTGCTAACATGTAAGGCCCATTAGAAGAACCTAAAACCAAGATACTGGGCTTCAATGTAAGAAAAAACAAATAAATAAAGTGTGATATTTCTCTCTCCATCTCTTACCTGTGATGTACTGCCATTTCCTTTTGATAAGAAGAAAATAAGGGGTTCTTCGAAGGTGCAGAATGCCAAGGTTCTCTGCCCAAGTTATACAGTGATGTGTCAACACCTGGAAAATCTACATAACCTAGTGAACCAATATTTTCCAAGTGATCAAGGGATGATGCTACAAAACCATGCATGAGTAAAAGATTCATTCCAAATGCAAGACAGACCAATGAATTTTGATGTAACCAAGTACAAAATGTTGTCTGAGGCAGTTTAAAAGATGTGAGAAAATGGAGAGATACTTATTTTTTAAAATACTTCCCAAGGACTTCCCTTGGGAACTAGTGGTCAGCTTCCTTGGTTGCCTAGTGGTTAGAATTCCAGGCTTTCACTGCTGTAGCACAGGTTCAGTACCTGCTCAGGGAACTAGGATCCCACAAGCCATGTGATGTGGCCAAAACAGAAAAAAAATTTTTTTTTCTATTAAAATGTTTTCATGTTCAAAAAATATTTTATGTTAATATGTAATGGGCTTATTATTAAATGTTATTTTAAATATTTTCAATTTCTTGGTTTTAATAGTGAATATGGTAAATATTAATAGATATATAATCCACATACATGAAAGTTCTTTGAGGTCTTCTTTGAGGAAAAAATATATCAATTAACATCAGCTCTATACAACAACATTTCTCTCCCAATACATAATTTACAACAACCCAGCCAATAACATACAGAACTGCCAATATAGTTTTTAGCATTTAATAATTACAAAAGAATACTTAACAGTTCATCAAATATTTATTGAATTAACTACATTTTGCCAATTCTATTTGAAAAGTATTCTACTCTTCTCTATTTGAAAAGCTACTTTACCTATAAAGGAAATGTCATTTCACTTAGGTTAATTTTTTTTTAAAGTTATCCAAACTACTAGTTAATTGTTTTTCTATTATCCCCAACTTATAACCTTACTTAATATGCTACCAGCTCAGGCAAATGAGGCTTCCCAGATGGAGCTAGTGGTAAAGAACACGCCTGCCAATGCAGGAGACGTATGTAAGAGACGTGGGTTTGATCCCTGGTTGGGGAAGATCCCCTGGAGAAGGGCACGGCAACCCACTGCAGTGTTCTTGCCTGGAGAAACCCAAGGACAGAGGAGCCTGGCAGGCTACAGTTCATGGTCCAAATCTGACCCCTTACTAAATACTGTCAACTCCAACTTCTTTCTTTCAAACTCTCACCTATCCACAAACTTTCGGATCTCTAAAAAACAGCCTGCGTCCAGCTCATCTTCAGACTGTAAATCACTCACTTTTCAGAGGTAAATGAATGACCAGAGTTAGGGATGGATCACTACCCTCCAAGGCAACCTTTGACACAAAACACAGCTTTAAGTCAAAATGTTAACTTCGCATTCTATTTCTGTTGACATAAAATTAAAACCAACTCGGAGAAGGCAATGGCAAGCCACTACCGTACTCTTGCCTAGAAAATCCCATGGACAGAGGAGCCTGGTGGGCTACAGTCCATGGGGTCGCTACTAGTCGGACAGGACCGAGCGACTTCACTTTCACACATTGGAGAAGGAAATGGCAACCCACTCCAGTGTTCTTGCCTGGAGAATCCCAGGGATGGCGGAGCCTGGTGGGCTGCCGTATAAGGGGTCGGTCGCACAGAGTAGGGCACGACTGAAGCGACTTAGCAGCAGCAGCAGCAGCAACTATTTCTATGTGTTACCCATCCGGGCAGTCACAGACCTGAATAAATATTTGTGTAGTATTCTCCATTACCTAGGCTGAGAATTCTCCTCATACATTCTTTCTTTCCCCTCCTTGAAGAGGCTTATGGTCTGCTTAGTTTTCTTCATCAAATTCTCCATGAACACCCTAAAATACTCATTTTCTCCAAGTGTCTCCATCTTCCCCTCATATCTTGACAAGATAGTGCAGAGATGCTGGTAGGTATCTGGCAGCAGGTCTAAGATATAAGGTGGGCTATTCTTTAGCGCCAGCTTTGGGTTCTGACACAACCGCACCACCTGCAACAAATGGAAAAGAAGGACTATTACTTGGAGGATTTTATGGGCAATTTCCTTTTTAAAATTTAAAAAAGTTATAAAGTATGTGCTCTTTTGCAGAAATAAGAAAAATGCACAAAAATATAAGAAATGATCCATAACACCCCCCTAAAGGCAATCACTTTTAGCAGTCCCCCGAAAGGGTGGGTTCTTAAAACTGTATTTAACAGTTCATAAAACACACAGAAGACTAAACAATTGGGGTGGGGGAGACACCCACACACATGCCTAAAAAACGCTAGACGAAGTACAGCAAGTTCCTTTGAAATGCATGGCTCATCCCACAACAGAACAAAGAAAATTTCCAGGGGCACAAATAAAGAACATGGCTGCCCTTGTAGGAAAACCTTGGAAATGTAGGAGAGAAGGCAATGCAAGCCACTCCAGTATTCTTGCCTGAAGAATCCCATGGATGGAGGAGCCTAATAGGGTGCAGTCTGTGGGGTCGCTGTGGGTCGGACACGACGGAGCGACTTCACTTTCACTTTTCACTTTCACACATTGGAGAAGGAAATGGCAACCCACTCCAGTGTTCTTGCCTGGAGAATCCCAGGGACAGAGGAGCCTGGTGGGCTGCCATCATGGGGTCGCACAGAGTCAGACATGACTGACGCGACTTAGCAGCAGCAGCAGCAGGGGACAGAAGCACAGACTCTTGGACCCAGCAAAGACCCAGCAAAGAGCTGAAACTAACTCTTTCAAGACACCATTTCTTCCCATTTAAATGCAAAACTCTCAGAATGTGCCTGGTAATTCATTTTATCTTCTTTTAAACTTTTTTTGAGTTCTTAAAGTAAGTAAGTCTCTTTTTAAAAAACATATAGTCAGATTTATTTAATCCAATGTAACAATCTTTGTTTTTTGACTGGTGAGTTTAGTACATTTTATATTTGTTACAATGATGAGTAATTTGTATTCATTCCTATTCTTATTTAGCACTTTCCATTTACATAGGTTTTTCTGTGTCTGACAAAAACATAAATTAGGGGAACAGTAACATTTATTTCAGTAAAGAAATAGACCCACACATATAGACCCTTGATTTATCACAATGGAGTGATGATCTTTTCCAAAAACAGTAGTGGTACAATCACACAGGAAAAAAAAGGAAAGTCAAACTAAACCCTCAGCTTATACTAAACAATAAACAAAACAAATCCAGGACTTCCCTGGTGGTCCAGTGGTTAAGACTCTGCACTCCCAATACAGGGGACATAGTTTGATCCCTGGCCAGGGAACTAAGATCCCATGTGCTATGCAGCATGGCCAAAATTAAGATAAATAAAATAAAAGGAATTCACTCTTCAAAAAAAAAAGACAAAACAAAACAAAAAACCTAATGGGTTCTAGACCTAAATATGAAAGGCATCTTTAGAAGATAGGAAAGCTCTTTCATTACCTCACGATGAAGAAAAAATTCTGAAACAGGACCATAAATACGTTAGCAATAAAGGAAAATATTAAAGTCTGCTATACTCTAAATGAACTTCTAGATACCATGAAAGAGTAAGAACGCATGTACAGAAACAGAGACGATATTTATAATATGTATATATTAAGACATATATATATATATCCAGAATACATAAAGAACATCTACTGTAAGAATGGGTTAGCATAAGAACGGCCATCTTAGAGGCCGGAAAAACCATTTTTACTGAGTATGTGACTTGAGGGAAGAAGAACTAGATAAAACCTGGAAGACAAGTTAATTTTAAGTACCAGGAAGGCAAGTTAATCTTAAACACCAAGGATGTGGGCGCTTCGACACTGAAAATTAGGTAAACAGGTCTGATAAACTTATCTCCTTAAGACCCCAGGAGAGAGATGGGCACAGCTGTGTGTGTGTGTAATAAAAAAATTCCTGTGAGTTAGGTAATTTAGAAATATCATGATTTGAAAATGCTATATAACCCCTTGGCTCTGAGTGCTCGGGGTCCTTGTTGAAACCCGCTGCGTCGGGCGGACACTTGGACCCCAGCTAGCTGGAAATAAACCTCGCTGTGTGTCTTGCATTATCGTGAGTGTCCTCTGTTCCTTTGAGGGAAGGGCGACTCCGGACTCTAACACTACAAATCAGTAAGGCAGATACAACGTAATACAAAATGAACAAAAGACTTGAACAAGAACACAACAAAAGAAGATATCCAAATAACCACTAAACATATGAAATGGTCTTTAATCTTATTAATCATTTTAATTTCATTAAAATGAAAATCATACGCTCACAGCTACCACTATACACAGCAAACTGGTAATGCCAACCACTGGAAAGGAGCAAGGACTTTCAAACACTACTGCTGGGACTCTAAGCTACTAGAACCACCTTGAAAAACAGTTCACTATATTGTCAGGCTAAAGATTTACATGCTCTACGAACCTGAAGATCTCCACCTGGAAAGGTATACTAGGATACACATACAAAAATATGTAACAACTAACAACTACAAACAACCCAAATGTCCATCAACAGTAGAGTGGATAAACTGTAGTATATTTATTAGCAATAATACACTACCACATTGGAGAAGGAAATAGCAACCCACTCCAGTATTCTTGCCTGGACAAGGACAGAAGAGCCTGGCAGGCTACAGTCCATGGTGTTGCAAGAGTCGGACACGACTAAGTGACTACACCACCACCGCCACACTACCCCATGGATGCTCCTCTCAAAACAGATCTAAAGAAACCAGAAAACAAAACATACTTAACACCATTACACACATATGACTACACTACTGTTACAAAGAGATCCCATTAAATTGTTGAGATTGCATACATAGGTGGTAAAAATATAAGTAACAGGAAAAAAAATTTATTTTATTTGCAGCTGATATAACTGTCCATGATTAAAATAAAGGAGAACTGACAAACCATTAGAAACAAACAGTCTAACAGGTTACTGGACTCAAAACTAACCTGGATTCAAAACCAATAAACCAAAACAGCATTCATAAACATTTTATAAATAATTCTAAACACGATTTTAATTGTCATTTTAAATGGCTTAAATAAAATGTTAAGGCTCTTAGGAATACATATAACAAACAATGTGCAAGACTTTTGTGAAGAAAATTATTAAACTTGACTGAAGAATGTAAAAACAGAAATTAAGGAAGAATTGTATCATGTTTAAGGAAATGTCACTTCTCCCCCAAGTTAGTATATAAATGCAGGGCACTTCCTATCAAAACCCCAAAAAGCTTTTTCGCAGAACTTAACAAGCTGATCCCAAACTCACATGGAATAAAAAGAAACGAAATCCAGTCAAGCCTATTTTGAAGTAGGAGGTATTTACCCAATAAGCTATCAAGACTCTTTCATATCTTATAATTAAAATAATGTGATAACAGCCAAAGACAGATAAATGACCAAATGGATAAGAAGAGAGACCAAAGAGACACACACGTATAGAAATTCAGTATCAGAAGCGGCATTACAGATAAGTTCAAGAGGAGTTCCCTGGTGATCCAGTGGTTAGCACTCTGCACTTCTACTTGGTGATCCAGTGGTTAGGACTCTGCACTTCTACTTCAGGGGCACAGGTCCTCTCCGTGGTTAGGGAACTAAGATCCTGCATGCCCTGAGGCGTGGCCAAAAAATAGCGAACCCACAAATCAATTAAAGAGAAAAACTACTGGAAAACTGGTTATCCATATGGAAAAAACATACCCCTTATACATTACATAAGAAGTAAATTTCCGGTGAATTAAAGATTTTGTGCAGAGAAAAAGCTTTGAAGATTTTAGGAAAAGAATCTGGAAAATATTTGTTGAACTTTATGATCTCCAAGGGGAAGTATTGCTTAAGACACAAAAACAAATCATAACCGTAAACAAAACAAAAGACAACCCACAGAATGGGAGAAAATGTTCTCAAACAAAGCAAATGACAAGGGATTAATCTCCAAAATATACAAACAGCTCATTCAGCTCAATTTCAAAAAACAAACAACCTAATCAAAAAATAAGAGGAAGATCTAAATAGACACATCTTCAAAGGAGACATACAAATGGCCAAACACCGGAAAAGGTGCTCAACATCATTAATGAGTAGAAAAATGCAAATCAAAACTACAGTGAGGGATCACCTTACACTGGTCAGACTAGCCATCATCAAAAGTCTACAAACGGGGGTGCTAGTGGTTAGGATTCTGGGTTTTCAACCGCATGGCCTGGGTTCAATCCCTGATCAGGGAAATGAGATCCTGCAAGCCGAGCTGTGCGCCAAAAAAAAAAAGTATTCTTACACTTAAGGCATGATTTTGTTGTACAGAATATAACTGGTTTTCTTTTAACCCATTCTGACAATCTTTGGTTTTAACTAATTTGACCTGTTTACACAATTATGAAACTTACTACTTCAGGTCAAATACTGCCAATTTCATACGGTTCACTTAATAAGTTCTGACAGTATAGTAAATAACGAAATAATTTACTGTTTCCAATGTGTCTCTCTTGTTTTATATTCCTTTACCTCCCCTTTCCAGCCCTCATTTAGTTTACGCGTTTATTGTCCCAATTTTCCCCATTTGTTTGTCAAATATATATTCTGCTGCTGCTGCTAGGATGTTTCAGTCGTGTCCAACTCTGTGCGACCCCACAGATGGCAGCCCACCAGGCTTCTCCGTCCCTGGGATTCTCCAGGCAAGAACACTGGAGTGGGTTGCCATTTCCTTCTCCGATGCATGAAAGTAAAAAGTGAAAATGAAGTTTCTCAGTCGTGCCCGACCCTTAGCGACCCCATGAACTGCAGCCTACAAGGCTCCTCCATCCATGGGATTTTCCAAGCAAGAGTACTGGAGTTGGGTACCATGCCTTCTCCGATATAATCTTCTACTATTCTTTAAATGAATACCTTAGTAATTATAAAATGCACTCTGATTCATGAAAACTTATATCAAGTAGTACTTTTACCACTTCCCAGACAATGCAAGGGACGTGGAGCACTAACTTCATTTACTCTTTTCAAGACATGTGCTATTACTATCATACATTTTAATCCCAAATAGCATATCAAGTTCATAAGTCATTATTACTATTTAGTATTTTATACAGACAATATTCATTCACATTTACCCACATAACCACCCTTCCAATCCTCTTCATTGCATCTGAAATCATTTTCCTTCAGCCTAAGGAACACCCTCTGCCCTTTAGGGTGCAGGCTATGGGCTCTAAGCTCTCCTCCGCTGCAGGCATACCTCAGAGACGCCGCCGTTTCCATACCAAACCACTGCAACGAAGGGAGTACTGCGATAAAGCAACTCACAAAATTTTTGGTTCCCCAGTGCACATAAGCTATCTTTATATTATACTGCAGTCTATTAAGTGTGCAATACACAAACCTTCAATTTATAAAAAATGCATTATCTGTTAAGTGCCATAAAATGAGGTATGCCTTCTGGAAACCACTGTTTCTGTTGAAAAGTCATGCTGTCAGTCTCACTGCTGCACCTTTGAATATAAAATGTCTTTTATTCTGTGGTTGCTTATAAGATTTCTCTTTTCTTTGGGCTTTACTAATAATGTACCTCGGTGCAGTTTACTCTGGATTTCTCCCGGTCTTAAGAAAACTTTTTTAATTTATGACTTCATTTTCACCAGTGTTGGAAAATTCTCAACCGATTTCCCATCAAACACAGCTTCTGCCTCATTCCCTTTATTCTCTTTCTCAAGTACTTGTCCATGAGAACATTACTCAGATTCCAAATGCCTCTCACTCTTTTTGGTATTCTCCATCCTTAAGTCTCTCAGTGCTTCAGTCTAGATTTTTTCCTGACTTATCTTCCACTTCACTAATTTTTCCTTCAGCTTTATACTGTTAAACCCAACCACTGAATTCTTAACAATCAGTTCTTTGGTTTTTCAGTTCTAGAATTTCTCTTTCATTATTTACCATTTCAGATCTCTGACAAAATTATCAATTTCACTTTCAATTCTTCTAAGACGTTAATCATAGATATAAATCCATGACTGACAGCTCAAAAATCTGTATCCCTTGTATATTTCTATTATCAATCTTTCCTGTTCATTGTAGTTTATCTTTTCATAGCCTTGCTATTTTTTATTGAGGGCTGAACATTGTATATAAAACATTATAGCGATAATCTGAGGCTATGGATGATATTATTCAGAAAGGATTTACTTTCGCTTCTAGCAAAAGTAAATTAGCGAGGGACACGAGGAATTCCAGGTCATCTTAATCTAACCCAAAATTGAGACTAAAAGGCTGGGTTTCAGTCTTCAGTTCCCTGAAAAGACTGGTTTACTTCTGTTTCATCCTTACTCCTATAATTCAGGCCCTCAGGGACTCGACCCCCAAATCTAGAGTGTTTCCCTCCACCTTGGCAGGCCCTAATTCAGTTTTTCGTCCTCCATGACATGAGCACTTTGAAAAATCTATTTGGCCTCTTCATCTATTGCTTTCAGAATCAACAATGACCTCATGGGCAAGGCAGCCTCAAAAATCAGGCTTACCTTTCACAGCATTCCTTATCTTCCAGATCCTGGCCTCTAATTCCTTACTGCCTTTGTAGCTCTTTGACCTCTTCTGGCTTCTCTAGTTGCCAGCAGCATTATTTGGTTTCAAACAACCTAGTCTAACATTGGTAGAAGAAGAAATCTGACTTCCGATGCTTTAATTCATATTTTAAAATGCCTATTATCTTGTATCACCAAAAGCTTATATAAACTTTTTAAAGACATCTAAATGATTGCACTCTCCCCTCCACTTTAACATTAACATTATTTTTAAGTCTTCGCTATTACAAATGTCACTGCAATGAACAACTTTGGAATCACTAGGTCCATCTAGAACAACTGCAAAATTCCAATTTAATTACTAATTGTTCTTCAAATGATGTAAGAGCATATGAACATTTTTAAACTAAATATTTTATCCTCTGTACATCATTTCCTGTACTCTTGAAATATAGCCCTATATAAGCCTAGCAAATAAAGACAAGCTGAATCAACAAAAATATCTGATTTATGAATATTTTAACAGTGTTTTAGGAAGCGGCTCATCCTATTAAGGGTTTCAAGCCAAAAGGGTTTCAAACAACACAGCCAAGGAACAGGACTCTACCTCAGAAGACAATATATTTGAAATGCAACAGAGTTATGAACTCACACTAATTTTAAAAAGTAGTCTTCGATTTATAAGTATTACATTCCAAAATCTCATTCGTAAGGCAGGTATTTATGATTGAGAATATACATGTATAATAAAAATTATAATGGCAGGTTCTTAAATGAGCCCATGGAAGGATTAGGGGAGAGTGACATTGAGACTAAGAGACCGAGACTGAAGGCGTTTATTCTCAGAGACTGCTGAATGCGTTTACATGGATAAAGAGCCAGAAGAGGAGGAGATAAATGAAACGGGGTCTACAACACAGCTGGGAACACTGAACACCTAATACCATTCAAAGAAGGGACACCTTCTTCCCCTAAAACAGGGAGAAAGGGAGTGAGGATGGGCTGAAACAGACACAAATTCAGAGACGTGAAAACAGTGTACTTAAGAAGGTTGCACCTGGTTTTGACTTTTCTCAATGTACCCATTCAACAAATATGTCAGGCACTGGGACATAGAAGTGAAAATACAATAATCCTGAATCTGAGAGGAATCAAGCAATAAACAACAAAAGGAAATCAATAAGAAAATTATCAGCTTCTTTGCAGATAATTTACTGTGACACTGTAGCACAGTGAGTAGGGAAAGCTTCTCTAAGCTGAACTTAGGCTGAGTTAAAAGTACAGGAAGGAGCCAGTCATGCAGAATCAGCAGAAGAGTAGGCCAAACAGAGGGAACAACTAATGGAACAGCCCTAGAGTGGGAACAGGTTTGGATCTGAGGAACAGACAGGTCAGTGAGACTAAAACGTAAAGAGAAGGTGGAAGAGGGTCATTAAAGAGAGATGTGGAGCATCAGGGAATTAAGAAGAAGAGAGGAAGACAAGGCCTAAAATATAAGCTTTTGTGTGTTGAATTAAAATTTAAGTGTTTTAATACAACAAGATTATACCAAATAGCCGCATCAGAATGTCCTGTTTCAGTCTTTTACCTTCAGTAAATTTCTTAACCTCTGAGCCTGTTTTTACCTTAAGACAATAATACCCACCTCATAATAAGTGTTTATGAAGGGACTGCACAATTTCAAAAAAACCAGACTTTTAAGGCTCATCTCCTCCCCATTTCCATACAACTTGACCAGGTTTATCTGCAGGTTACGCAGGAATTATCTATTGAAGACAGAAGGTTAGACCTCACATAACCCTTTGATGACTCCCAGAAACTGACAGCATTATTCCTACCATCCTGGCCATGCCGCAGGTAGCCTTCCAAACGTGTATAGTCTCAGACTACTCTGTAACCAAAAGATAGAGAAAAGGCAGTGTTAGGGTCCGGAGTCGCCCTTCCCTCAAAGGAACAGAGGACACTCACGATAATGCAAGACACGCAGCAAGGTTTATTTCCAGCTAGCTGGGGTCCAAGTGTCTGCCCGAAGCAGCGGGTTTCAACAAGGACCCTTACCTAGGGTTCCAAACGGCGTCCACTGTGGACGTCGCTCAGGCACCCCTTCGTCAGGAACATCTCCCACGACTTCCAGTAATGGAGCCTCCAGGGTCGTAACCCGCTCCTTCCCTTCCACGAGAATTCTCAATTGGGATTGGGCAGAGACCCGTTTCAGTCCCTCCGGTCAAGGACCTGTTTCAGTCCTCCCCTCTAGGAGGTGGCCAAACCTCCTGCCGCGGCTTTTGTGCAAACCTCGGTATCGGAGGTTGTCTGTCTCTTTGAGGAGGGGTCTTGGGATCCCGGACGAGCCCTCAAACATTATGCCCTGAGTCCGGTCCCCCCATACTGGTAGAATAAGACACTCGCAGCAATGCAAAAGCAAGAATGGGGTTTATTTCTAGTTCGAGCTAGGGCTAGCTCATTCTTGCTTTTGCATTGCTGCGAGTGTCTTATTCTACCAGTATGGGGGGACCAGACTCAGGGCATAACATTAGCAAGCCGCCCAAGAATAGGGTGACCAGCAATCTGCAAAAGCTACAAGGTTCAAACCAAGCAGAGGTCCCTCCAAATTTATTATATCCAGGGCCACACGCCCCTAACCTATATATTCTCCCTGCTGCTGCTGCTGCTGAGTCGCATCAGTCATGTCCGACTCTGTGCAACCCCACAGATGGCAGCCCACCAGGCTCCTCCTTCCCTGGGATTCTCCAGGCAAGAACACTGGAGTCGGTTGCCATTTCCTTCTCCAATGCATGAAAGTGAAAAGTGAAAGTGAAGTCGCTCAGTTGTACCTGACTTTTCGAGACCCCATGGACTGTAGCCTACCAGACTCCTCCGTCCATGGGATTCTCCAGGCAAGAGTACTGGAGTGGGTTGCCATTGCCTTCTATATTTTCCCTATTTCAAAGCAAATGTATTAACATTAAGAATTCCAGCTAAAATGCAGTATTTGCCTAATACCTCTGGGGGAAAAAAAAGGGGGGCTTCCCTCACAGCTCCATTGGTAAAGAATCCACCTGCAATGCAGGAGATCACAGTTCGATTCCTGGGTCAGGAAGATCCCCTGGAGAAGGGAACGGCTACCCACTCCAGTATTCTGGCCTGGAGAATTCCATGGACTGTACATTCCATGGGGTCGCAAAGAGTCGGACACGACTAAGCGACCTTTCACTTTTTGGAAAAAAAGGTATACTTCCTTCCAGTAACAAAAATAAACTAAAGTTGTTCTGCCCAAACTATAATAAGCAAACAATAAATGCTGTTAATGACAATGAACTGAAAAACCATATTACCCCTCACAACAAACAGATTTAAAATATCATGAGTTTTAAAATGTCTCCTAAACACTTGATCAGTTCACATTTTTGAACCACCACCATCCCATGGTACATCCCACGAATGTTACCAGTCCCTCCTTAGAATGTGACCTTGTAAAGATCGTTTGTAGACTAAATATCTGCTTTTCTCAAGATATTTCAAAGATAAATCATCACATGACCGCGAAAATCAGCACTCCACTGACAACTCTGAGTCTTTAGCAATAACACAGACCATAAAGAAAGTATACAGGTAGAGTAACTTTTTTGATATTAAAATCTCCAGAAAAAAAAATTCCCTAAATATTTAGAGCCTCTAGGGGAAAAGTTTCCCAAAGTCTTTGTGAATAATTCAAGTTCAATAGTTAACAAACATCAAAAGCCAAAAGAACCTGGCTTTACTACTTAGTGAATTTTAAACAGTTGTCGTTAACGTCTAAAGTACAAATCAGCATTCTGAGCTTTAAAACTTCACCAAAAAATTTCTGAAAGATATTTTCCTTCTTAGTCTATTCTCCATTTGACTAATTTTATTTTGCTTTAAAAGTCCTGGAATAACAAAAATGGCTTCCTTTTGTTTACTTCTGCCTGTACATTTACAGCATCACTCAGAACAATGTCAAAAAGAAACACACTCAGCTCCAGGAAACCAACAATATCCTTGTACAGCTGCCATATACTCCATTCATAATAGCTTCCTCACTGGCCTAGCACCTCCCTTTGCTTCTGCCAAGGGCTCAATGGTCAACAAAGAAAAATTTGGAAAGTGCTATGATTACAATAAAGAGGAATAAATTATGGTTGGAACTTGCTAAGTTTTAAAAAAGATAAAGGTTACAGAGAACAGCACCTATGCCTCATTCTATTCTGAACACAGAATCTTCTATAACACTAAGGAATTAAATTTCTAGTTAGCAGAAAACTATAAGCTTATAGTTTTAGTATAACTCAGACTTTGACGGAGAAGGCAATGGCAAGCCACTCCAGTACTCTTGCCTAGAAAATCGCACGGACAGAGGAGCCTGGTAAGCTGCAGTCCATGGGGTCGCTATTAGTCGGACACGACTGAGCGACTTCACTTTCACTTTTCACTTTCACTTTTCGCTTTCACTTTCACACATTGGAGAAGGAAATGGCAACCCACTCCAGTGTTCTTGCCTGGAGAATCCCAGGGATGGCGGAGCCTGGTCGGCTGCCGTCTATGGGATCGCACAGAGTTGGACACAACTGAAACGACTTAGCAGCAGCAGCAGCATAGACTTTGAATGATTAAGTATTTTTATCTCTGTAACCTTACCCATGGAAGCATTTTTCATTTCAAACTTTTTCGTATGATAAAAAGCATGGTTAAAATAACCACTGTGCTTCAAAAGCAAGTATTCAATATGGTGAACTATACATAAAACACAGAAAATTTGATGACAGTTTTAAAGAATCAGTTGTTCAAGAGAACAGGAAGTATACCAGAAAGGACTAGGAGCTGAGAGACCTGGGTCCTAGTCTGGTGACTGACATTAACTGGCTATATGACCTTGAGCAAGTTACTCATCTTTCTGGGACTCTCTCCCTCTACAAATTAAGAGTTAGATCAATTAATTTCTTAAAGTCTTCTTAAAGCTTCAAATTTTAGAAACTAATCAACTTAGAAACTTAAAGAGATTTTAAGTTTTATAAGTGTAACTACACAGTGAAGCTTTTAAATGAAAACAACTCATGACTTTTTTCAAAGAGAAATCAGAAACCCATACTTTTTTAAAAGAAACACATCATCACTAGTAATGGCCCCAAGGAAAAAAAGTCTTTTACTTCTAATTACTATTCTCCATTATTGATTTATCAAAACCCATCCAGAGACCTGAACTATAATTACTACCCAACACTTCTCAAATACCACCCAACACTATTAAAAACACTCTGCCACTTACAACTAATTACCAATCTCATTATTTTCATTTATTATCGGGGACCAGCCTCGATATGACCCAGGGTATCCTCGGGATGAATGGCGTCGGCGTCAGAGAGAGAGAGAAAGAGAGAGAGACAGGGGCTGATGATTCCTTGGTTTACGCTGGAAACCAATAAAACCCCAGCACGGGGCTTGCTCTGTTTACGTAGGCCGCAGGCGCCCTCTCGAATCACTGGAGGCACCCCACCAGGGCACCCTCTCGAGTGGGTCTTAGAAGCCCAGGCAGATAAGTAAACTCAGAGGGCCCAGAGCTCCAAGAATCTCAACCAGAAAAAGGAGAATAGAGAAAAGGATGGAAAAAGAGAAAGAACGACACGGGGAGACCAAGCTTCAGGAGCAAGGCCCAAAACTTTATTTTCCAGTGCTGCTTTTATATCCTAAGTTATGCGCATAAGAAACAGAGAAAGGGAGGTATAGATTCACACCAAAATCACGTGGGGTCAGCAGTCTCGACCCTTATCAGGATCAGGGCTTATTTTTGTGTATCTCGTGATAAAAGTTTTAGGTGGTTTACATCCTCTTCTGGCCAGGGGGCCTGCTAACAGTTTATGGCCCTCTCTCCTAACAATAGGTTAGTTAGCAAGTAAAAGGCTTATATTCTTTTAAGGTGACTTTCTTCGAGTCAGGTGCTAGACACATAACAAAGTTACATTCCTATAAGGCACCGGTGTAGTGAGCTGCAAGAAAGGAATTTATTAACTTAAGATCTGATGTGGTTAAATCAAAGGCTACTACTTATATTCTCTATATGTGATTAATATATTTCCAAGGATACAATAGATAGAGGAAACTGCAGCAAGCATTGATTCAACAATGAAATCTTTTTTAGTACTTCTCTAATGATTTTAACGTCTTCAACAGATTCCTGTATTTTAGAATATTAGGCTTTCTGTCCTTGCATGGCTGGGAGGCTATAAACAGTCACACTCATAGTTGTAAGAGCCCAGACAAACTTGTCATGCAAGTTAGAAAGCTATCAGAGGGGCTTGGATTGGAACACTCCTATTAAGCCGAGGAGAACTTTTAAACTACAGCTCTGAATTAACGTTTTCAGAGAAAGGTGGTTGGCGGGACGCCCTTGTAAGTATTAGAGGACTTGGTAAGAGGCGTAAGATAGTAAAGCAGTCAGACTCCAGTTTTCTTTGGGGTAGATGCTCAGGTAAGTCCAGGGGGTTCCTCGAGCCCTGATTAGCCTTTGCCGGTCAGGCCTCTTCACCAATTGACCTTTGCCATGGGTAGGATTTCCCTCGCTGGCTCCCGGCAATTTATCACATTAATCGCAGGACAAAAATACAGTCAATAGGAAATTAAACAACTAACATGTGTTTACAGCTTAACTGTGCAGTTTTTATACATGGATTCTGTCTTTAAAATAATAATTCTCTCCCCAGACTTATCAATGCAACTTCAAAACCAAATACTTAGCATGAACTAGAGATTAAATGATTTTAGCATCATTTTTGGATGTCAGACCCTAATTAAAGCACAACTGTGAATTAGGATATTGTGGAGTTTCCACCTCCCCAGTTCCAATTCCCTTTCTGGTCTCCTCAAGGATTAGGTAAAGATTTGCCTAATGGTTCCCATGATGTGGGGTATAGGGAGCAGGGCTGGGATTCTTCACCCGGTATAACTTCAACTATATCTCTAGTTTATAAATGTGAGCATTGGCTCATTCTTAACTCCATAGCACCCAGCTAGAAGTTCAAATTCAATGAAAACGTGATGTGGAAAGGTGCCAACTCAATTTTCACCTAAAGGAACTAGGAATCAGCTACCATATTTAAATCAACAAACTAGACAAGGATTGGGGATGAAGGCAGATTTTTTGGAAGGCAATGTGCCAATATATACTTCTCAAAGTTTAATGTATGATTCCCTTGATCCAGTACTTTTCATTTCTAGAAGTTTATTCTGAAGAATACCTAGAAACTGCATAATAGATTGTCACGGTAACACTGTTTCTAATATTAAAAATCAGAAACAACCTAGAAGGCTATCACTATGATTTGCTAAATAAACATATATATATATCCATATTATAAAATCTTAAATAAAACTTAAAAAAAGAATTCAAGGAGACCTACATGTTGTATCAACATAGATAATCTTTTCATTCTAGAAGCATTTTTGTTTAAAAACCCCACTTTTGCTTAACAATGTATTTTAAATGTATTAAAAACATTATATATACTACTTTTCAAATTTAAGAACATAATATCTCAAACATAAATAAAATACTACACTTTTTTTTTAATTAAATCTGTCAAGCTTATCTAAAATAAAGGTAAGTGTGGAAAGGGCCTTGCTTCTTGAAGTATGATCCATGTCACCAACATAGTTTCAGGCCCCACCTCAGAGCTATTCAGAAAAGATCCACAGATTTGAATTTATGTTAAAGTCTGAGAAGCACTGGTTTATAAAACTCACTTAACAGAGTCTGAACACCAGTTCAAGATCCACATTAAAAAACAAAACTATGAGTTGGGTGGCTTATCTTAATTTCTCTGAATCTTGTTTTGTTCTCATAAGACACATTATTCTGAAATTTTTACTGTATCAGCAGATGTGAAATTGTAAACTGCTCCACAATATTAGTTGTCAGTCTTTGTGACTAAATGCTAAGAAGGCAACAACTTGTTCAGAGTCGCTTAGAGAAAAGGACTGGAGGGATGAACGCCAAATAGTAGACAGTGGTTACCTCTGGAGAGAATAATAGTTTAGGGGTAGAAGAGAAAAGGGAGACTTACATTTTGTTCTATATATTTTATGATCCATAAATTGTTTCTCACAAAGAGGGCTATGCTTGTATACCGCTATTCAGATAGGTCTAAGAAGTGAAAGTCACTCAGTCGTATCCAACTCTTTGTGACCCCTGGACTGTAGCCCTCCAGGTTCCTCTGTCCATGGATTTCTCCAGGCAAGAATGCTGGAGTGGGTTGCCATTTCCTTCTCCAGGGGATCTTCCCAACCCACGGATCTAACCCAGGTCTCCCGCATTGTAGGCAGACTCTTTATCGACTGAGCCACCAAGGAAGCCCAGGTCTAAGAAAGGAGGCAGGAATTAGGACCCCATCCCCCTCACTGAAGTAGCAGCGGGCTGGCCTCATTTTAAGATTTCCTCATGGCTGATCCCAGAGCCACAGGGAAGGTCAGTGGTGGCTGTAAGGAGGCACCCGAGGTAGTGGCCACCGCTGAGTAAGACCGGCCACCCGTCCTGGAAGTTGCAGAGGGGAGACCCCGAGTCATTGTAGTGACATTCCATCTCCAAGGGCTTGACTCCCCATGGGCGTGCACCACCAATGCCATCACTGCACCCCTTTCCCCTCCTCCTTTTGGAAGCTGCTGCAGGAAGGAACATTGTGGGGACAGAGCTGAGGCTGGCTTCCAGTGCTCCTGGTTGACTGCTCCCACCTATTTCCTTCCAGCACAAAATGTGCTAATCATGAAAACATTTCACAATGACTTGCTTGTTATAATTCCCCTCTTCCAACAAACCTAATGGAGATCAGAATTAATAACTTCATTGGAAAACGTGAATGAAATTTAGGCTCAGTTTTCAAACAAATACTTAGACCATTTTTCTTTGAATACTTCATTTTTCTTTTAATGCTCTAGGTTAGTCATTAGAGGACATTATCACACGGTTGACTGTAACATGAACTCCACTGAAAGTAGACTTGGGAAACCAACTTGCCCATGTATATACAGCTGCTGCTGCTGCTAAGTCACTTCAGTCGTGTCCGACTCTGTGTGACCCCATAGACGGAAGGGGGTCATATTAAAAACAGGTTTCATTATAGCAAGAGTCACCAAAAACTTTAACCAAAGCCACAAAATGAACAGAGCAGATTATCTTCTTCCCCAGCCTAAACCCTTCAAAATTTCGATCATGAATCACATGAAATGCTCAGTGAGCTCACATCTCACAAGAATTAGGGGGGAATATTACATCCATTGGGGGAATTCTTAACAGGTTTGAAAACGACACCATCTTTTTTTACAATGACTATATATCACTTTTATAACCAAAAGAAGGTAAAACTACTTTTAGCAAATGTTATTTTAATTCAACATTAAAAAAAAAATTCCCTACCTTATCCCCTTAATTAATCACACAGAAAATAAGGAAGCATGTTTCAATCTCATTTTACTTTATTAACATGTCTGCGCTTCATTCAGCAAGTATAATACTATATATTAGACACAGGAACTGAAGTTAAGACAAAGCCTTGATCCTGAAGAGCTCTAGTGGAGGAAGAGACAGATGAAATAAAAAGTGATAAATGCTACCACAGATAACATGAATTAAGTATCATGGGAAAATAACATGTACAAGCCTCCACAATAACCATGCAAAGTAACCAGTACACATAACTTGAAAAGACACAAATCCTTAACTTAAAAGTAGATTATTTCTTTTAATGGTAGTAGTTAAACACCATGTTAATATCATTTAAGAAAACATCTACTCTGTGTGTGAATGGTGGTGTGAGAGTGTGCGTGAGGACTGCTGTTGTATACCTACACAGGTCACTTTCTGAAAAATGACTTACGTTATCAAGACTGTTGTACAACTGAGAAGTTACTGTATGGAGGAAATAACTAAGCCTTGTTCAGTTGCTAAGTCATGTCTGACTCTTCGTGACCCCATGAATTACAGCACGCCAGACTTCCCTGTCCATCACTGTCTCCCCAAGTCTGCTCAAACTCATGTCCATTGAGTCAGTGATGCCGTCCAACTATCTCATCCTCTGTCGTCCCCTTCTCCTGCCCTCCATCTTTCCCAGGATCAGAGACTTTTCCAATGAGTCACCTCTTCATATCAGGTAGCCAAAGTATTGGAGTTTCAGCTTCAGCATCAGTCCTTCCAGTGAATATTCAGGGTTGATTTCCTTTAGGATTGACTGGTTTGATCTCCAAGGTGCCCAAGGGACTCTCCAGACTCTTCTCCAACACCACAGTTCAAAAAAGCATCAATTATTTGGCGCTCAGCCCTCTTTATGGTCCAACTCTCATATCCATACTTTGACTACTGGAAAAACTGCAGCTTTGACTATACGGACATTTGTTGGCAAAGTGATGTCTGTGCTTTTTAACAGGCTATCTAGTTTTGTCGTAGCTTTCCTTCAAGGAACAAGCCCCAACTAAGCCTTAGGAGGTGGGTAATCCTGGATTCTAAGTCAAGCTCCCTATTAACTAAGTAACATAACCTCTTCCAAGCTAAAGTGAAGTGAAGTCGCTCAGTCGTGTCCGACTCTTTGCGACCCCGAGGACTGTAGCCTACCAGGCTCCTCCATCCATGGGATTCTCCAGGCAAGAGTACTGGAGTGGGTTGCCATTTCCTTCTCCAGGGGATCTTCCCAACCCAGGGATCAAACCCGGGTGTCCCGCACTGCAGGCAAACGTTTTACCTTTTGAGCCACCAGGGAAGCCCAGATACATGGTAAAGTCACTGCGTATTAGACGTTCTAACATTATCATTACAATCCAAAGAATGGGCTAGCCTCTTGACCTGGAAAAATGCTAACAGATCTCTACACAGGTGTGCACCTCTTTTTTGAAAGGCATGTAATTTAGTCCAATCTTTTCCTTTAGGCTGGTCACATTGGGGAAATAAAAGAACTTTAAAGAGTAGACGTTTCAGAGATTGTTTTATGATAAAATTTATTTTAAAAAATTTAATTAATCGATGGTCTAGCCTCTTCATTCCTATTTCTCTTTAGATAGAATGTAACCTGTACATTACTGCTAATTATTTTTCAAATAGAACTCTAGTTTCATTATCCTGCTCCAAATTTTTAAACATTTCTCCACTGTCTACTAAAATTAAGTACAAACTACAGCAAGGCATTAAATAATTTCAACAAAAATAGCCCTAACCTATCTTTCCCAATTTACTTAATGGTATATCCCATATAGATAGCCACAAGCTCAGTTTGAAGCTAAGTACCCAAAAAAGAGGAATGATACAGCCAAAGAACTAGTGAAAGAAATTAATGTAGTTAATAATGATTACAGATCAATCCTGAGTGTTCATTGGAAGGACTGATGCTAAAGCTGAAATTCCAATACTTTGGCCACCTCATGCGATGAGTTGACTCACTGGAAAAGTCTGATGCTAGGAGGGATTGCGGGTGGGAGGAGACGGGGTCGACAGAGAATGAGATGGCTGGATGGCATCACCGTCTCGATGGACATGAGTTTGAGTGAACTCCGGGAGTTGGTGATGGACAGGGAGGCCTGGCGTGCTGTGATTCATGGGGTCGCAAAGAGTCGGACATGACTGAGTGACTGAACTGAACTGAACCACTTGCATACCTCTTCCTTTGTTTTCCTTTGGGGGCACACAAAGCAATTTCATTTAACAAATATTTACAAATACACCTAATATTGTGTAAGACCTCCTGATTAGAGACTGCAGGAGATAGAGAGATTACAGGAGATAAAGAGGTTAGGATAGAGAAGAAATACGTGCTTTTTTTCCCCCAATCTTCCGGCCAAACAGCCTCGCATGTGGGATCTTAGTTTCCCAACCAGGGATTGAACTCACGCCCCCTGCACTAGTAGTGCATAGTCTTAACCACTGGACCACCAGCAAAGTCCCTGTACATGATGTTTAAACTCAAGAGATCCCATATTGCCCTGAACATCCTTAGTCATGTATCACTATAATGGAATCTCCTGGAATGCAAGAATTTACACGTAGTGCTATCCTTGGGATTTAGTGAGCATGCAAACATAGGGGAGAGGTAAAAAGAAAGGGAGAATGCAATCCAATGAAACATATTGATTCATAAATTCTGTTAAATGCATCTTACTTCCAAAATACAAGAAGTTACTTAAGGTGCTTTTTTTTTTTTTAAGGCAAGCAGGAAAAGGTAAATAGTAGAAGGATTATCTTTTTAAAAAGCTTTTTTAAACCCCTGATTTAAAGGAAAGCATTTTCCAATAAATTATATTCCATTAAATAAATCAATACCTCGTGGTTTTACTAACGTAGGCTAATTTAAAATAAAAACATAGCAGGGACCTAAGCACAAACTGGAATCAAGATTGCCAGGAGAAATACCAATAACCTCAGATATGCAGATGACACTACCCTTATGGCAGAAAGTGAAGAGGAACTCAAAAGCCTCTTGATAAAAGTGAAAGAGGAGAGTGAAAAGGTTGGCTTGAAGCTCAACATTCAGAAAACAAAGATTATGGCATCTGGTCCCATCACTTCATGGGAAATAGATGGGGAAACAGCGGAAACAGTGTCAGACTTTATTTTGGGGGCTCCAAAATCACTGCAGATGCTGACTGCAGCCATGAAATTAAAAGACGCTTACTCCTTGGAAGGAAAGTTATGACCAACCTAGATAGCATATATAAAAGCAGAGACATTACTTTGTCAACAAAGGTCCGTCTAGTCAAGGCTATGGTTTTTCCAGTGGTCATGTATGGATGTGAGAGTTGGACTGTGAAAAAAGCTGATCGCCGAAGAATTGATGCTTTTGAACTGTGGTGCTGGAGAAGACTCCTAAGAGTCCCTTGGACTGCAAGGAGATCCAACCAGTCCATTCTAAAGGCGATCAATCCTGGGTGTTCATTGGAAGGACTGATGCTAAAGCTGAAACTGCAATACTTTGGCCACCTCATGCGAAAAGTTGACTCACTGGAAAAGACTCTGATGCTGGGAGGGATTGGGGGCAGGAGGAGAAGGGGACGACAGAGAATGAGATGGCTGGACGGCATCACCGACTCGATGGACATGAGTTTGAGTGAACTCCAGGAGTTGGTGATGGATAGGGAGGCCTGGCGTGCTGTGATTCATGGGGTCACAGAGTCGGACACAACTGAGCGACTAAACTGAACTGAAAATACTGCCAGCATGATGCTCTACTTTAGAGGTGGACAAACTAAAACGTGATGGATTTTTCTGTACACCTGCAAGATATGAATGGCTTTTACATTTTGAAAGAGTTGTAAAAACAACAGCAGCCAAGAATATAGAACTGCATAGGTGGCCAGCAACGCCTAAAGTATTTACTATCTGTTCTGTGACAGAAAGTTTGTCAATTCCCACTCTACCTCACAATGGAATTTTGAGTCTCTCACTAAATTAAATACTTGATACTTCCATAGTTACATTTAAGGCAATTATATGGTTGCTTTCTCTACCCACTAGCCAGCTATTTCCTTTCTAGACACTTTCTTCACATACAAGTATCTTCACAAATATCTATTACAATATACTGGGATGGCAAGAAAAAAAGAAAAAAAAAAACTATAGAGACTGAACCACATCTTCTGTTTAGTAACAAGCATCCTAGCACAAGCATTTTTCCAACAATGAGTTTAAGTTTTGCAATGGAATAGTAAATTGGGCCTACACTGACCAGAACCCATGAATTAGGTCAACTTCTCCAACCATATATATATCAAATACGGAGGAGAGGAGACAGTTCCCAGTACTAATCAATAAGCTGATTAATAATAGGCTGGAATAATATTCACTTAGCTTTAATAATAAGGTTAAAACAGGTAAGAGATGGTGACTTAGAGCTAAATTCAATAAACGCGTGGGACATTTGTGGATTTAACACTAAGTTCTTCATCACTTGTATTATAGGACATGAAGTCAAGAAGGGTTAGTGATACATTAAGACTGTCAACAATAAAGTGAAAAAAGAGAATTATTATGCTCAAAACATCAAGAGTAAAAGAGCGCACTCTAACACTACAGGAGTATTCAGAAAATCTGGAAAGCAGAACAAATCTACTGGATTAACACATCAGAAAGAAGAACGGAAGCTTTCATTTCAGCACAACCAGTAACATGTGATACAGGACACAGAATACTAAAAATCATCTTTCAAAACAATCAACACAAGAATAAAACCACCGCTCTTCCTATACTAGAATGGAAAAGGTAGAAGCCTACTTTCCTTCAACTATCAAAATCTGAAAAGCCTTTGACTCAAAACTGAGAGGTCTTTATTGTTCCCAAATAATTAAACGTTTTTCAGAAGAAATCATACTACATACTCTTTAAAAAGATGGAGTTAAGGCTTAAGGGGTGGGGGGAATCATTTTAAGGACTACTTTACAGAAACTCTAGAATTTGACAAAAAGTTTTATTTTTAAGGAGAGATGGCTAATCAATACAATCTTGGTACATTGCAGGTTGATACATGTGTCAAATAAGAAACTAATTAGAAATGCAAATTAAAGGAGAAACTTTTTAAGTCAACTTTAAATCCCCAAAATGCAAACCTACGATCTTCAGATTTTCAATATATTCAATATATTTTTTTAAAGTATCAGTGCACTTAAAATTCCCTTAACTGCCTATCTTTCTGTAATGGTTTTACTGCAATTTCTAAGAATGAAATTAGCATTATAACAGTAATTACAATACCAATTACTTAACATGAGAAAAACCAGCCCTGAAAAAGTAGCTTCTGAAGCCGCTGGTATGCACTACAGGAGCGCTAATTCACACACAGGACTTATTAAGTATTTCCACAGCACATTTATATCCGCCAAGTGCTTTATAATCACTTTTATTAGCTGTTTCTAGTCCAAAGCAATCCATGAAAAACTTTACAGAAGAGGAACCTAGGCTCAGAGAGGAACCAAAGAAAACCAATTTTACTGTAGAGGAAATAACACCATTCTCTTACAATATACGCCTGATCCTTCTAACCATCTTTCATCTGCAGAACGAATTTTGCAAAAACCAGTTACTGATAAATGTTGAAAAACAGCAAGGAAAAACTGAATGCTCTGGAACAAACCGTTACACTTGGGACTAACTACTATCTTTCATTACACAGACATACTATAAGGAAGTAAAATTCTGTCAAATGCCAAGCTTAAAGTGAAGTTATTTTTCACACTTGCTGAAAAAAAAAAAGTAATCAAAGCAGCTCATCTAACAATTTTAAAGTCAGGTTCTGTAATAAGGAGTCAGGGTCTATTACCAAAAAAAGTAGAACCCAACAAAAAGCAGTGGGTGTGTGAGGAGGAAGTTCTGGAAGGAGTCAGAATCGGCTGCTTAACCCACTCGGTCAACGTCTCTCTCCGAAGATAAAGGTTATAACCAGAACTTGTGGTTGAATCAGTGCATATCTCAGCACCAGCAATGGATCCCATCCAATGTTTTGGAAGAGAAAAACTTGAGCCAGCGCTAGATGTGGAGGAAAGTTCCTTCCTCCGTCCATTTAAACATTCCCCATTTCTTTTATCTCTGTCACATCTTAATGAGAAGAAGGGGGGAAAAAACACAATTGTACGCTCACCCAGAGCAGTCTGCCCGCGGAGCTGTCAGGACCCCAGGTCTCTCCATGAGAGCCCGTAAAACCCAATTCCCTAATTAGAGCCCGGCCAGCTCAGTCCCAGCCGGTAAACCAAGCGCTCTTCCTCACCCCCGCGCCTCCTATCTCCCGGGGCCAATTCCGTGACCCACATCCCTACATCCTGCGCAGAGCCCCAAACTCTGCAGCCCCACCAGACTTCCGCCCCGGTGGCTCCCCGGTCAGCCTCCCCCAGCCCCCGCCCCATCTTTGTCTCGCAACCCCGAGCGCACCACCGCGACGTTCCCCGCCCCGCCGCCAACCGCAGCCCTTCCCCTCCGCCGACCCCGTCCTCCGCCGCCTCCCTGCCCCCACACGCCAGCCCCCGGCCCCGGCAGCCCGGCCGCCCGCGCCCCCGGCGCCCCACGGGCCTCCCGCCCCTCCCGCAGCCCCTGCGCCCGCGGGCCCTCCGCAGGCCCCGCACCTTGTCCATGAGCTTCCAGCACTTCTCCACCATCTTCTTGTCCACGGCGCCCGGCGGGTGGGGGCTGAGGTGGTGGTGGTGGTGGTGGTGCGGCTGGAAGGCGTCCTTCATGAGCCCGATCAGGCCGCCGGAGCCCCCGGAGCCGCCGCCGCCGCCCCCGGCCCCAGAGCTCTTCTTCACGTTGCCGGCCATGGCCCGGGAGAGCGTCAGGGCGCCGCCGCGGCCGCCGGCCCCGCTCGGCTGCGAGTGAGGGAAGGAGGCGCGGAGGAGGGGCCTCTCCCGGCCGCCGCCGCCGCCGGCCGTCCGGCGGAGGGAGGGGCGGCCGCGCGGAGGGGAGTGGGCGGCGCCGGGCGCGCGCGTCCGCGCAGGCGCGCCCCCTCGCAGAGCGCGCGCCCGGGGGCAGCGCGCGGGCCGCGGAGACGCGAGCGGCCGCGTCTGGGCTGAGCAGCGGCCTCCCCTACGCCTCCCCGTCCCCGAGTCACCGCTCCCGGAAAGCCGCCGCCAAGTTTCCGCGCCGCCGCCCCCGGGGGCGGGCCCGGGCCGAACCGTCCCCCTTCGCCCTCTGCTGGAAGAGTGCGGGAAGCGGCGGGGCGGGGCTAACGTGGAGTCTGCGCACTAGGCCGAAGCCGGGCCCTCCATGTTGCCTCTGGGTTGTGGCTTGTCAGCCCTGGAGGAGGTCGTTGGGCTGCTTAAGTTAAGACGGGTAGAGCCAGGAAGTTCCACTGGTTAATCAAACGAGAACAAAGGCCTCGACCAGTTCTCCCACAAGGTGATTGCAACTTCTTCTGAGTTACTGATTCTCAGAGGTTCTTTTCAGAGGGTTACCCACATGAGCCTCTATTTTAATAGAAGAAATTGATGCCTAAGTTGTCAGTCAACCTTCAGTTTCATGACTATTTCAGTCTTGTGGTGAGGGGTCGTTTGAATTCATTTTTATTTTTATTTCTATTTTTAATTGAAGTCTGTTTGATTTACAAGGTTGTGTTCATTTCAAGTGTACAGCAAAGTGATTCAGTTGTTTATGTACCTATTAATATATTGTACCTATTAATATATTTCAGAATCTTTTCACTTGTAGGTTATTACAAAATATTAAGTATAGTTCCCTGTGATACAGAGTAGGTCTTTGTTGGTTATCTATTTTATATGGAATGTCTTCTTAAAAGGGAGTCTACTGCACTATTTTACTTATAATGATTCTTGGAAAGGATATTAGAAGAAAGGAGATTTGGGAATTTTATGAAAGTCAAATTTAGAATGACATCTGAGTTTATACTTCCTTTTCTAAACTTCTGGCTTTGTCAAAGCTCCTTCTACATTATGAAAAGAGTGTGTGTGTTGGAGGGGGGGATTACTCGACTCAGTAATTAAGTTGTGTGACTCTTTGTGGCCCCATGGAATGTAGCCCATCAGGCTCCTCTGCCCATGGATTTTCCAGGCAAGAATACTGGAGTGGGTTGCCATACCCTCCTCCAGGTGGATCTTCCACATCCAGGGATCAAACCCACGTCTCCTGCATTGGCAGGCAGATTCTTTACCACTAGTACCACCTGGGAAGCCTTAAGAGAACAGGTGCATGCATGCTAAGTCTCTTCCCCTGATGCCCTCCTCCAGAGGATCTTCCCAACCGAGGGACTGAACCCACATCTCTTATGTCTCCTGCATTGGCAGATGGGTTCTTTACCACCAGCACCACCTGGGAATCCCCAATTGTTAAAAAAGAAAAGAAAAATTAAGTGCCATGGAAAGAATCTCAATGTTGTCTTTACCCCACACCTGACAAATTAGGAAATTGAACTTGATTTGCTTCTCCTACCAGTCCATTCTAAAGGAGATCAATCCTGGATGTTCATTGGAGGGACTGATGCTAAAGCTGAAACTGCAATACTTTGGCCACCTCATGCGACAAGTTGACTCACTGGAAAAGACTCTGATGCTGGGAAAGGTTGGGGGCGGGAGGAGAAGGGGACGACGGAGAATGAGATGGCTGGATGGCATCACCGACTCTGTGGACATGGGTTTGAGTGTACTCCGGGAGTTGGTGATGGACAGGGAGGCCTGGCGTGCTGTGATTCATGGGGTCGCGGAGAGTCGGACACGACTGAGCGACTGAACTGAACTGAACATTGTGAAAGAAAAAGGGAAGTTTTTCCCCCACTCCCTAGTGCTTTAAACTCCTAGTTAAGTCAGGACCAAGGACAGGAATGGGAATGCTGCAGATCATTGCATCCTGATTACACCTCAGAAAGGCTGGCGCCATCAGGCCATGAGTTCTTCTTCCAGGCCCTTTAACCTACTGAAAACAAAACGCCTCCCCCTCTTTTTGCCTTAAGATTCCCCTGCTTAGCACCTTGTTCTGCAGGTGGGTCGGCACCGCCAGTATCAGGCCCTGACCACAGAAACCTTGAGCTTGAGCCCTAGCCTGAGGAGGCCATGCCCCTCCCAGGAACAGCAATGCAGTGCCCAGTCACTTCCACTTCTAGTCTCAAAGTTCCCTTGGAAGAACTGCAAAAACAGAACTTCCCTCCTGAAGAAGGAAGTGCCCTGCCCTAATGTGCTAATTCTGAGCCTCAGCTTTGGGAGTTTGCAGGCCCTGGTGTGTCAATAAGTACTCAGTTCCGCCTTAGATTCCCCCCCTGGCTCTTCTGCAAAGCTCTTGACTGATTAGGGAATTAAGCTTATCAAATGATACTAGAAGAGAGGGGTGAAAAAAATCTCTGAACTCAAAAAGACTCTTCAGCCAGACATTCTTGTTTGTAACTCAGTGGCCTGTATCTACAATTGATTGTGGAGTCAGAATTATCATTTCCTATCAGTAGAATTTCCATTAAGCAGTACTTACCTGGAAAGAGTTAGAATGGCTCAAGAAAAAAATACAGGCAAAGCTCTTAGATAATTGTCAAAACTTCCCACCCCTGATGTGTCCACCCTTAGTTGCAGGCCCTCTTTTCCTCCCACTGCGTCTATAGAAACCTTTTCCTTACTGATTTCCCTGCCACTTTCAATCCATTTTGTCACCAGACCAGTGTTCCTAAAGTATACTTCTGACAACATAATACAAAAAACTTTCAGCACTCTCCATTGCCTCCTTAATGAAGTTAATAGTCATGATCTAACTCCAAACTACCTTGCAGTTTTATACTATTCCAGTACATATATTCTATGCTGGGTGACTCACCAAGTCTCGAAATACCACAGTTCTTTTTTCATCACCATTATTCAGAGCATTCCGTCTGCCTAAAGAGTGCAATGAAGTCCAATCCGTTTTTTATACTCAAATGTTGTCCTCCTTATCAGACACTCCAGCTAGAAATAATCCTTCTCTCTTCTAAACTTCCATAACCATCTATTTCTCACCTACCACACATTAATTTGAGGGCTTCTCCAGTGGCTTAGCAGTAAAGAATCCATTTTCGATGCAGGAGACTCAGGTTTGATCCCTGGGTCGGGAAGATCCCCTGGAGGAGGAATTCGCAACCCCCTCCAGTATTCTTGCTGGGAAAATCCCATAGACAGAGGAGCTTGGCTGGCTATAGTCCAAGGGGTCACAGAGTCAAGACACGACTGAACACACATGCAGGCATTAACTCATGCTATACTGTCCTATCAGCTTTGGTCTTCCACAGTACCCAGCACACTGTAGACATGCAAGGGGACATTTTTCCCCTCATAGTCAAATCTTAGATTTAATAGAGTATAGTTCAGTTCAGTCACTCAGTCATGTCCGACTCTTTGTGACCCCATGGACTGCTGCACACCAGGCCTCCTGTCCATCACCAACTCTCAGAGTTCACTCAAACTCTTGTCCATCGAGTCGGTGATGCCATCCAACCATCTCATCCTCTGTCGTCCCCTTCTCCTCCTGCCTTCAATCTTTCCCAGCATCAGGGTCTTTTCCAGTGAGTCAGTTCTTCATATCATTTGGCCAAAGTATTGGAATTTCAGCTGCAGCATCAGTCCTTCCAATGAATATTCAGGACTGAGTTCCTTTCGGATAGACTGGTTGGATCTCCTTGCAGTCCAAGAGACTCTCAAGAGCTTTCTCCAACACCAAGGTTCAAAAGCATCAATTCTTTGGCGCTCAGCTTTCTTCACAGTCCAACTCTCACATCTGTACATGACCACTGGAAAAACCATAGCTTTGACTAGACAGACTTTTGTTGGCAAAGTAATGTCTCTGCTTTTTAGTATGCTGTCTAGGTTGGTCATAGCTTTTCTTCCAAGGAGCAAGCATCTTTTAATTTCATGGCTGCAGTCACCATCTTCAGTGATTTAGAAGCACAAAAAAATAAAGTCTGTTTTCCATTGTTTCCCCATCTATTTGTCATGAACTGATGGGACTGGATGCCATGATCTTAGTTTTCTTGAGTTTTAAGCCAACTTTTTCACTCTCCTCTTTCACTTTCATCAAGAGGCTCTAGTTCTTCTTCACTTTCTGACCTAAAGGTGGGATCATCTGCATATCTGAGGTTATTGATATTTTTCCTGGCAATCTTGATTTCAGCTTGTGCTTCTTCCAGCCCAGCATTTTGCATGATGTACTCTGCATATAAGTTAAATAAGCTGGGTGACAATATACAACCTTGACGTACCCCTTTCCCAGTTTGGAACCAGTCTGTTGTTCCATGTCCAGTTCTAACTGTTGCTTCTTGACCTGCATACAGATTTCTCAGGGTGAGAAATTAACCCTAGGAGTTGCATATGAGGTTGTGGCTAATTTACACCATCTCTGGCTTGATTTAAGGCTTCCAATTTTTATTATGTTCAGTATGGTCTGTATATTATAGAATGGGATGGTGTAATTTGCACTTTGTTCCTGCTGCAGCAAGGCATATTTCTTTTAATGCATGATGACCTATGTCTCACATCTGAATAAAGTAGAGGGTGACGTTCTCTCTGTGTCTCTTTAAAACCCCAAGATGGGATCCTATTTAAAGGAAGGCAAAATTCTGCTGAGATGATCTTTCCTCTTTTCACTTCTGAACTGAGGTTAATGAAAAAAAAAAAGAACGAAAGATTGACCTTTCTTTCCCAATTTTCACTTGGCTTGTTTTCAAAATGTACTAGAGATTGAATCGTGGCGCACAATGTCATTCTGATTCCTGGATGATTCTAGAGCTGGCTGAGTTTGTATCGCATCATGTGATCCGTGGCACTCTTATTCCATTTTACCTTCACCCCAAACCACATCCTTATTCTGCACCTGAAAGTCAGTTGACTGATCGTATTTTAAAAGTAAATGCTCTTCTGAGACACGATATGTTGTTTATTCTCTGTGATCTCTTCCTCAATATGTGACTCGCTGCATCAGCCTAGCAGAGACACTAAGCATTCTATGGAAAAGTCCCCAGCACAGAATTCTGGATGAGGGGAAAGACAGGACAGAGACCTCTACTGCTTTCCTAAGCAGGAAGAGAGGGTTGTCGGTGGGGTGGGGTGGTGGGGGGAAGGCAGGAGTAAACGAAAACATGCGTCAAGATTAGAAGAAAAGTCTTCTTCTGATATGGGACTTGTGGGCAAGATTTTCTGACACTGAAGTAGAGGAACAGTACGCATCACGAAGAACAAGGCTGGCTCTTCCCTTTACTCTGTAAAATGTCCCTGGGGTCAGAGAGGTATCCTGCAGCTGTGAAGGTAACAAATAAATATCCTCAGGCTCTGCCTGAATCTGCTACTACCTAGAAGAAGGATTTTCCCACCCTACCCCCGACCACCTGCCCAAGATCTCATGGCTGTTTCTTCAGATCTGTTCCTAATAACAGGTAATTGACCAAAACTGTTGAGGAAGACAGAAAAATATCTAAAGGAAGAGTCTGCAGTTCCCTAAATCCACAAGGGGGAAAGCCCTGAAGTTTCTGCTGTTTTCATTTTAGCCACTTTGGTGTTCACAAATCTGGGTGGCAGACAGACAACAAGGCTCCCAATAGCAAAAGGCTGGAGAGAGGGGTTTCGGGGAGGGAACAGCTGACCAGGGCAAGCCACTCAGCATTCTCCCTTCCCCAGATTTATTTTTCCAACTATTCATGACTCCAGCAAGATGCTAGGCAGCATCCCTAAGTGAGGGGCACCCCCAACATTGTTCCATAATTTAAGTAGAAAAATGCAGGAGACTCAGTAGAAGGTCAAGAAAATCCACTAGAGGGAGACCAAATCAACTCAGTGCCACAGGGAACCAAGCTGGTTATTTTCTCAGCACCTGTCTGAAAGTCAACCAGACAGGAATGGGGAAAGAGAAGATATATTAACTCACCATAAAAGAAGATAGTCCTGTAAATACCTGGTGAAAATCCAAGCCTCTCAAGATTTACAAAATCAAAGATTTATTTTTTGGCCGTACCCTGCGACTTGCTGGAATTTAGTTTCCAAACCAGGGATCAAACTCATGCCTCTTGCAGTGGAAGCACAGAGTTCTAACTGCTGGATTGCCAGGGAATTTCCCAAAATCAAAGATTTAAAGATTTAGGAAACCAAGGCTGAGCAAGGAAAATGACTTACCCAAATTTACATATCTGGAGAAGGGTAAGGATGAGAAGTCTCTAACCAGTACCCTTTCTTCTTGATTTGCATCTATGTCAGCATAGAAGGGCATGGCAACCACTCCAGTATTCTTGCCTGGAGAATCCAATGGACAGAGGAGCTTGGAGGGCTACAGTCCATGGGGTCACAAGAGGTCACAAGAGTCGAACACGACTGAAGCGACTTAGCACAGCACCTTGAGGTCCTAGGTCCAACTCTCCTCTGTGTCTCATTTATCTGAAATAGGAGACTCTCTCAACTACTCTCTCTGAATTTCTTTCCCTCATTCACCACAGAATACCTTCCTGAAAGGGATCTTCAATTTTAAGCCTATTCAATAATGTCATTTTGTTGATGAGACTTCAGGAAATGTAAATCACCCCAAATGGCTACTGTCAGTTCTTTTCCTCTGGATTAGCACAATAGCATTATTTTGGATGTGTAAATCTATAATTTGTTAAGTGTCCAAATTGCAGGCAGTGCTACATAGAAGTGAATCATAGTTCAGTTCAGTTCAGTTCAGTCGCTCAGTCGTGTCCAACTCTCCGCGACCCCATGAAGCACAGCACGCCAGGCCTCCCTGTCCATCACCGACTCCCGGAGTACACTCAAACTCATGTCCACAGAGTCGGTGATGCCATCCAGCCATCTCATTCTCCGTCGTCCCCTTCTCCTCCCGCCCCCAACCCTTCCCAGCATCAGAGGTTTTTCCAGTGAGTCAACTTGTCGCATGAGGTGGCCAAAGTATTGCAGTTTCAGCTTTAGCATCAGTCCTTCCAATGAACATCCAGGATTGATCTCCTTTAGAATGGACTGGTTGGAATCTCCTTGCAGTCCAAGGGACTCTCAAGAGTCTTCTCCAACACCACAGTTCAAAAGCATCAATTCTTTGGTGATCAGCTTTCTTCACAGTCCAACTCTCACATCCATACATGACCACGGGAAAAACCATAGCCTTGACTAGACAGACCATTGTTGGCAAAGTAATGTCTCTGCTTTTTAATATACTATCAAGGTTGGTCATAACTTTCCTTCCAAGGAGTAAGCGTCTTTTAATTTCATGGCTGCAGTCAGCATCTGCAGTGATTTTGGAGCCCAAAAAAATAAAGTCTGACACTGTTTCCACTGTTTTTCCATCTATTTCCCATGAAGCGATGGGACCAGATGCCGTGATCTTTGTTTTCTGAATGTTGAACTTCAAGCCAACCTTTTCACTCTCCTCTTTTACTTTCATCAAGAGGCTTTTGAGTTCCTCTTCACTTTCTGCCATAAGGGTAGTGTCATCTGCATATCTGAGGTTATTGATATTTCTCCCAGCAATCTTGATTCCAGCTTGTGCTTCTTCCAGCCCAGCGTTCCTCATGATGTACTCTGCATATAAGTTAAATAAGCAAGGTGACAATATACAGCCTTGACGTACTCCTTTTCCTATTTGGAACCAGTCTGTTGTTCCATGTACAGTTCTGACTGTTGCTTCCTGACCTGCATACAAAAAAGCAAAATGGCTGTCTATAGAGGCCTGACAAATAGCTGTGAAAAGAAGAGAAGCGAAAAGCAAAGGAGAAAAGGAAAGATATAAACATCTGAATGCAGAGTTCCAAAGAATAGCAAGGAGAGATAAGAAAGCCTTCCTCAGTGATCAATGCAAAGAAATAGAGGAAAACAACAGAATAGGAAAAACGAGATCTCTTCAAGAAAATTAGAGATTCCAGGGGAACATTTCATGCAAAGATGGGCTCGATAAAGGACAGAAATGGTATGGAAGCAGAAGCAGAAGATATTAAGAAGAGGTGGCAAGAATACACAGAAGAACTGTACAAAAAAGATCTTCACGACCAAGATAGTCATGATAACGTGATCACTAACCTAGAGCCAGACATATTGGAATGTGAATTCAAGTGGGCCTTAGAAAGCATCACTACGAACAAAGCTAGTGGAGGTGATGGAATTCCAGTTGAGCTATTTCAAATCTTGAAAGATGATGCTGTGAAAGTGCTGCACTCAATATGCCAGCAAATTTGGAAAACTCAGCAGTGGCCACAGGACTGGAAAAGGTCAGTCTTCATTCCAATCCCAAAAAAAGGAAATGCCAAAGAATGCTCAAACTACCGCACAATTGCACTCATCTCACACGCTAGTAAAGTCATGCTCAAAATTCTCCAAGCCAGACTTCAGCAATATGTGAACCGTGAACTCCCAGATGTTCAGGCAGGTTTTAGAAAAGGCAGAAGCACCAGAGATCAAATTGCCAACATCCGCTGAATCATGGAGAAAGCAAGAGAGTTCCAGAAAAACATCTATTTCTGCTTCATTGACTATGCCAAAGCCTTTGACTGTGTGGATCAAAATAAACTGTGGAAAATTCTGAAAGAGATGGGAATACCAGACCACCTTGAGAATCATAGTTAATCAGTTCCAAAGCCCTTTCTCCTCAAACTACACTTAGGATCTGGGGACAAGAAGAGTATTGGCCCTCTGAGACCTTGGTATTTTAAGTGTTGTATTTAGCCCCTTCTACCAGACACAATTAGAGTGACTAAGCAAGCATTCATGTACCTTCCTATCAACTCCATGTTTCCCAGTTGTCTGGACAACGTGCAGCCTCCAGAAGCCCAACCTTCCAGTTCTCAGTCCCACCCCCAAATGAAATTTGCCACTCTGGATTGGGTCCCAGATCACGATCACCTCCTCCGGCTCCCAGTTGGTTGGGCCTTTTCTCTGCCCCTCCTGGAGAGTGGGTCACACCACAGGGAGACACAACAGCGACGCCTGAGGGTCTTGGAGGAAGGAAGAGGCAGGGTAAGGGTGGTGGGAAGAGAGACGGGGCCAGGTACTGAGCTTTATTTTCTCTGAAAGAGGGTTGAGAGGCATGACTTCTGTACTTAGATCCTGACTGGTAGAGAGAAACAGGTCTATCCTTCCCACTGGCCCCAGCCTTGCCTAAGTTTCCAAGGAAACCAAGAACTGAAGCTTCTGGAAAGTGTCAGAGACAGACTTGGAGACGAGAGCATTAATTCTCCTGGGACTGCTGGTGCAGTCTAGGGAGTCAGGAGAGCGTGTCCATGTCCAGACCTAAATATGAGTCCCCTCCCTCCAGGACAGGAAGGAGATGCCACCTAAGACCAAAGCAAAAGGGACAAAAGCTGGGGCCCAGAAAAGAAAAGAAATGCAGGTGCTGGTGAGTCAGCCTGGGTGGAGGTGGGTGCCTCCCTGCCTCTCCTTGTTCTGGGTCAGAGACCTCCAGAGAGAATTCAGCCCTCTGTGTGACGAGATTGGGCTGTCTTGGCCTTCCCCCTTTATATCCACATCCAGGTTCCATGGAGCTGGGAACATGGGAAAATCAGCACCCATGAATCACTTCTGGCTCTGTGCCTTCCTTGTGTATTCATTACACATCTTTCAAGTACCTCCTATGAGCTGGGCAGTGAACTCACTAGACTTTGCCGTCAGAGGTCCCTCATTTAATGTGCCTCATATCTCCCACCAAAAAAAGAGAAGTCCGAGGTACGGGAGGAGGATGGAAGCGGAGTAGGGAAGGCTGAGATCCTGACAAGCTGAGGGTCTGCCGTCTTGCCAGGGCAGATATGGAGGCTGAATCCATGCGCAGGCTGGCACTGCTGGAAAAGGAGGTGCTCCAAGACCGCTTGGGTAAGAAGGCGAAAGTTCTGGGGGCAACAGAGACAGTGGGCATTTGTGTATCCCTGGGAGCTTAAAGTTTTGGAGCCATGGTGGAGGGCTGAGCTGATCTCTAACCATCCCTTAATGGGAAAAGATTGTCCAGAGCTGGGGTCGTGAGGTCAGGGTGGGCAATGAGGGTTGATGAAGAAGGCTAATTTTTATAGCTGGAACACAGAGGGCGTTTTTCCCTCTTAGTAACAGTCTATAGGATCTAAGGCGGGGAAGGGAAACACACAGAATGACAACAAGAGACTGGCAGCCTGCCACCAGTTTTCTGTAGGTGGACAGAGTCCATCAAGGTCATGGGGGCTGATTCAGTGGAGTCCCCAGCCAGTGCAGAGGGCTGCTCTGGCCTGTTCACAGCTCTGCAGAGGGATGAAGCCCGCCGAGCCAAGGCTTCTGTAGACCAGCTGAAGCAGAGGATCAAAGACCTGGAGGCTGAACTGGAGGGGGCCCGGTGCGAAGGGAAGGCCATATATGCAGGTGTGAGGTTGATCGAGCAGGTGGGCGGGAGACAGGGACCCAGAAGAGGACAACTGGGAGGGCCCGAGGATGCTGGAAAGGGAGACAAGGAAGACTGCAAACCGCCATACCTAGCCTCAACCCTCCCAGCACACACAGGCATCCTGAAGGAACCAAAGGAAGATCTTCTGTGGTCTTGGGCAGGAACCTTCCATGACGTGCAGTGCTATGTGCTTGATGTCACGTGGGTTATGAAACACAGCCCTAGCCTTTATCTCCCTCCTCCCGTGGGAGTGGGTGGAAAGGAGGGCCTGAAGTCCCGTCCTGAGCTGGCACAGCAGATGGGCATCTTCTTTCTAAGCTCTGTCCCCACCTTCTCAGATCACCACAAGAAGAACCCAGAAGACCATTTTTTTTTTAAGATTTTTTTTTTTATGTGGGCCATTTTTAAAGTCTTTATTGGGTTTGTTACAATATTGCTTCTGTTTTATGTTTTGGTTTTTTGGCCCTGGGAATGTGGGATCTTAGCTTCCAGATCAGGGGTTAAACCTGCATCCCCTGCATTGGCAGGTGAAGTCTTAACCTCTGGACTGCCAGGGAAGGCCCCCAAAAGACTGTTATGCACCTGTCCACTGGACCAAGCAGAGCCCTCCCCACCCACAATTCCCAGTCCTTTCTCCACTGCTCTTTCCCCATCTGGGTCCCTGGCCACCCACCGCTCTGCCAGAGATGAGTTGTCAGTGCCGGAGCTTTCAGGAGGCGATGCAGAGTCGCAGCAGGCAGCTGGAGGAAGAAGTGAAGGGCCTGCGCCAGCAGTTAGGTAGGCTTCCCAGGTGGCCCTAGTGGTAAAGAACCTGCCTGCCAGTGCAGGAGACTTAAAAGACGTGGGTTCCGTCCCTGGGTCGGGAAGATCCCCTGGAGGAGGGCAGGGCAGCTCACTCCACAGTCTTGCCTGGAAAATCCCATGGGCAGAGGAGCCTGGATGGCCCCATTCCATGGGGTCACAAAGAGTCGAACACTAAATGATTTAGCACGCACACACAGCACACCCTACCCTCACAGCGCTTTCTCTCAGAGGATCTCTGATGTAGTCCAGCCTGAAGGGGTGGAGTGAGGATGGTCTTTCTTTAGAAAACTGCAATGTAAGCTCTCATACTGTCTTCCCCACTGACTCTTCTACCACTTGCAACAGAATGTTCACGATGGCAAAAAATACCCAATCTTAAACTTTAAGTTATAAGTGAAGAAGACCTAACTTTCTCACTGCATCTCCCTCTCTCAAGGGTCTCTCTAAAGACAGTTCTTACTCCCTACCGCCGCCATGTCTCTCATGAGCAAAACACATTCTCTCTTAGTTTGGCTAATTTTTAGAATGAAAGCAAGTTTGAATGTAACTGTTTGAATTACTTCCCTCTGTATCTTCAAGACCTAACATGTGGTAGGTTGTAAATAACTATTTGCTCATAAATAAATGAGCTTCTAAATAAGCAACAAAGCAAAACAAAACAGGGAGCTTTTGCTTTCTTGCATCTTGGTAACAGGACAAAGTTGAAAAATTTTAGCATGGCACGGATTTTCCACAATTTTGGCCTCAAAGTTTTCTTATCCTAAAATAGCTTTAGTTTAGCTTTAGATATCCAAAAGTTGCTTATCTTCCCACACAGACCCTGAGTTCCTTTCCTAATCTTTGCCATATCTCAAATGCAATCAGCATTTTTAAGCACCTCCTACATACTAGGTGCTTTCCCACACATTATCACATTTTATTTAACGTATTTTTATTTATTCGTTTGTTTGGCTGCCCTGGGTCTTAGTTGGGAGCATGTGGGATCTTTAGTTGGGGCATGTGAACTCTTAGTTGCAGCGTGTGAGATCTAGTTCCCCGACTAGGGATCAAACCTGAGCCCCCTGCACTGGGAGCGCAGTCTTAGCCACTGGCACCTTGGATGTCCTCTCATTACCACATTTAACTCTCAGAGCACACCTGTGAAGTATGTGTCATTTTCTCTATAAAAATGAAGAAACTGAGTCTTAGAGACGTGTCAGATGTTACACAGCAGTGAATGGCAACCTGATTTGGGAGCCAAATCTCTTGTCCCAAGCACCCCCTCTCTTACCTTAATGGTAGTTGTCCGCTCTTTATAGGAACTAGGGGAAGTTGACGGCTCTGGGGGAGTCTGGGACAGTCCCGCTCATGTTGTCCTCTTTGGGTGGGAGACTCTGTTCAGAGGCAGAGTGTCACCATCCTGTCTTCTTTCATCCTCCCTCGGCACCATCTCCCCCAGAATTGTGCCAGAGGGAGGCTGAGGCTGCCCAGAGGGAGGCCAAGCAGGCCCTCGGAGAGCGGGACCAGACTCCGGCTCAGCTTCGGGCCCACGTGGCAGACATGGAGGCCAAGTATGAGGAAATCTTACATGTAAGCCCTACTCTCTGAAGACCAGCCATCCCAGTACCCAGCCCTCCCCCATCCCCACAGATCCCGGTGAGTATGACAATGACAGACCAGGGAGAAGGGAAAGAAGCATCTCCACAGGGGACTCTGCTCTGTCTTAAGGGGATACAACCATGCCTACCCACTAAGAATAAGAGCTTAAAGAAAACACTGGCTAGGAAAGCTGTAGACCAGGCTGGGGGCATCCCTTACCCCACCCTCTCCCTTCCTGAGACTGAAGCTTGGTGTCTGCAGGATAGCCTGGACCAGCTCCTGGCCAAGCTGAGAGTTGTGAAGCCTCAGTGGGACGGGGCTGTGCTGAGACTCCACGCCAGCCTCACGGAGCAGCTCCGCCAGTTTGGACTCAACCCCCTGGATCTTTGAGGCTGTGAGTCTCTAGTCTCTGGGGCCCTCTGAGGCCGCAGCAATAAAGCTGTCTTGCTGTAGACCTCAGCAGGACTGTGAGCTGTGTTTTTTTGGCAGAGAGGAGTGCCTCTCATGGGAATATCTCAGTTCTGGACTGATCCATTACCCTGAAGATGGAATAAGAAGAGAGAAATTTGAAAAGGTCTCAACTTCTCTCCTAGAGAGTCTGGGTCCCACCGCTTGAGCCTGGAGCCCTTTTGGTCACCCTATCCCCACCAGCAGCAACAAAGGCAGCCAGATTTGTGGATAAAGGCCATTTCTATAAAGGACCAACAGTGACTAGGCACCAGCCCCCACAATCCTCAGGTGCCCACAGAGGGAAGGTGCAGCTAGGCTCCAGATTCTTGTAATATACCCAACATCCTGGAGTCATGTTTAGGGCAAGTTCCAGATGGCTTCAATCCTAGCCAGCCCCACAGCCCACCTGAAAAGGGAATACTCTGCTTCTCCTTTATTTTACTACAGCGTTCTCAGTTCTACTTCATTTCTGGTTAAATATGGAAGGGGGAGATTTTGAAAAGAATTCCCAGCATTGCCTTGTATTGAATTTATAATGTCATTTTAAAAGTTTAATTAATTTTGTATAAAGGAGAGTAACCAAATATATTCTAAATGTTTTGCCATCTCTTAGGAATAAGAGGATATATTCACCATAATAGAAATAGCAGAAACAGTTCATTTTCACCCTCTGTAGAGTCTTCCTTTCAGTAATTTGTGTTTCATCCTTACAAACTGACCTTTCATGTGGAACAGGTTGAGGTTTAGGTGGAAATGAGCATCAGGATTCTACTCACTACGCACAATTGTTTCCACTATGCACAACTGTGTATCTTAGCTATGGTGCTTAAAAGGCTTCCTCGGTAGCTTAGTAAAGAATTCACCTGCAATGCAGGAGACCTGAGTTCAATCCCTGGATTAAGAAGATGCCCTGGAGAAGGAAATGGCAACCCACTCCAGTATTCTTGCCTGGAAAATCCCATGGACAGAGAGGAGACTGGCAGGTTACAGTCCATGGAGTCACAAAAGAGTTGGACGCGATGGAGCAGCTAAACCACCGCACCACCGTCATGCTTAAACTTCCTCCAAGAGAAATAAATATAACACATTTTAAAAGGGGAGAGGGGGAGGTTTCCCATAAGTAATTCTCTGTAGACATAATTTAACTTTTGTGTTACAATTTAACTCAACTGTGGCACTGTCTACCCGACCATAGCATCAGATCCCAGGGTTAAGGGCTCAGTCCCACAAGACTGCCCTCAACCTGAAACACCAGTCTTAAGTCCAGGCTGTCACTTGTGCTTTTGACTAACTGGCTATCAATCAGTAATAGCCACAGCCCCCTCCCTGGGTTCAATCATTTGCTAGAGTGATTGAATTCAGGGAAATCGTTTACTTACTAGATCACAATTTCATTATAAAGGATACAACTCAAGAACAGCCAGATGCACAAGATACATGGGGTGGGGTATGAGCAGGGAAGCTCCACACCCTCTCCAGGTGTGCCAACCCCTGCACCTCCACTTGTTCATCAGCAAAGAAAGCTCCCTGAACCTGTGCTTCTGGGTTCCTATGGAGACTTCATTATGTAGGCATCGTTAATCAATCCATTGATCACTGGTGATTAATTCAACCTCCAGCCCCTCTCCCCTCCCAGGAGACTGAGGGTGGGGGTGGCAGTGAAAGTTCCAGCCTGCTAATCACATGATCGGTTCCCCTGGAAACCAGTGCCCCATTCTTAGGTGCTTTCCAAAAGGTACCTCATTAACAAGGATAGCTATAATTGAACGAGCCTTATTATGAATAAGAGAAGACACCTTTATCACTCTTATTACTTAGGAAATCCCAAGGATTTTAGAAGCTCTCTGCCACGAAAGGATAGGAAGACCTAATATATATTTCTTGTTATAAATCACAAAATCACACTGCTCATCTCAAGCAGATCTTCATCTCTGGGGCACAGCTCCCAAAGACCCCACGTGACTTCCTCCGGAATCAAATGTGGCCCATCTGAGGGCTCTGGCCACACCCTCTTCCAGGAGGTGGAGCCATGGGAAGAGAGAGAGACCTTGAACAATCCTGTGACTGGAGGTATCAGGAGTCCTAAAGCTGCAGCTTCCAGTTTAAAGAGAGCATCTCAGCTCCAACCACATCAGGCTGGAGGGTGAAGACAGGAAAGCTTGGGCAGATCATTGCCAAGCATGGGGTGCTACAGCAGATCTGAGGCCAGAACCCCATCTTAAACAAACAAAGAAGAGAAGAAGTCATTCAGGGAACAGAAGAGTTCCTTTTCACTGTCCCCATCTGCACTGGAATGCCCAGGAATAGGGGCTTCTTCTCTGGGGTCTTTCTGTTCCCACCTACCCTGGCCTAAAGTCCCAACCAGCGTCCCCCAAACTGCTTCACTTGCAGCCTCCCGCTCTGCCCTCCTCTCTGACCACGGCCCCTCCTCTTCTGGCTGCTCATAGCTCATCCATCTCTTCTTCCTCACCTCTCTGGACCCTGGGTGAATCCAGGCTTCCAAGCCCTGCTGAGATCTGGTCACCAACTTCAGGCATAGGGGTGGCTTTGCCTCAGCCAGTTGCTGAAGTCTTTCCAGGTCATTCTCTCCACCCATGGGATACCCATTCATCTCCAGAATCACGTCTCCTGTTTGCAGCCCTGCCTGGGCAGCGGAGCCTCCTACGGTCACCTGGTGGAATAGGTGGGGTCTAGAGGAGCCTGGAACACCACAGAAAAGTTTGCAGGGTATTCTAGGGCTCTGGGAAGGAAGCAGAAGAAGGCTCATCAAGAGGCAAAGGATTGAAAACATCCAAGGTGCCCGGGGCATCCGTCACCTGGGAGATGAAGACACCAGGCCTGCTGGCCACACAGCTGAGTCGGAAGCCATAGCCACCGCCAGGCCCAGGGTACAGGAAGCACTGGCGGAAGCTGCATGGGACAGGAGCCACTGTTGTGTCTTCAACAGGTGGGTTCTTGGTGTCAACCACAGAGGCTGAGCCATTACGCCGGGGAGAGTCAGGAGCCTCTGTGCTCTCCAAGAAGAGGAGTGGAGACAAGCGAACCTGGAAAAGAGGAAGAGGACAAATCCGTTGCTTCTCCCTAACCTGAGCCCGGCTCCATTCCGGTCCCATCTCCAGCCCCGGCCCCTCAGCTCGCACCATGCTGAAGAAGCGGTCAGCCTTGGGGTCGACGACAATGAGGGAGACACGGGAGCCCTGCGCCCGGATCTTGGACACTGTCTCCTCGTGGCCCAGCCCCTCCACGCTCTCCCCAGCCACAGCACACAGCCGGTCCCCAGGCTGCATCCCGGCCTTCTCCGCTGGCAGTCCTGGGTCCACCTCCCATAGGAACTGACCTGGGACGCAGACATCCTCATGGCTCCTTCCCCCCCAACCCCCAATGCAAGCCCAGACCACTGTGTGCACACTGGGGGGCTGACCCAGGGGTACACAGGAGGAGGAGGAGGCCCTGGGCGGGGGTTCAGCCAGGGCCAACACTTGTGTGCACAGCAGTGAATGCAGACCCTCATGTGCCCACCCCAAGGCTCGCCTTCCCGCCCCATCCCTGGGGCTCCCACTCACCGAGGCGACCATCAAGGCCCTTCTCCTCCCAGAGCACGAACCCGAAGCCCTGGGGCCCTTTCTCGAGATGCAGACAGCGGGGCTTGGTGGGCAGTGCCCAGCCCTCTGCCAGAGGTGCAGCCAGGGGCATTCCCAGCTGGCGACACTGTTCCTCCACCTCTGGCCCTGCCACCAGCAGGGTCACCTGCTTGCCACTCTGCCAAAGCTGTGGGCACCCAGCAGGGCATCAGCATCAACCAGCTGGGGAGGGAGGGCAGAGGCAGGCACCCCCTCCCAGCCCTTCTTCCCAGGCCCTGGAAGGAAGCCCTCGGGAGGGGAGGCGGGTGGCGAGCAGAGTGGAAAGGGAAGGATGGTGACAGAGGTACAAGACCAGACTGGGAGATTGAGAGTCTGCTTCCCGAGACAGGGACAAGCCCAGAGGGCTGAGGACAAGAGGAACCAGCCATACCTTCCTGTTGAGTTGGTTATGGGTGAGCTTCTCCACACTGACTCCATTCACTTCTAGCAGCCGGGCCCCAGGGGGCACTCCTGCCTGCTCAGCTGCTCCTCCAGTGCTCAGCACTAAGCAGAAAGGACCCCGACATCCTGGAAGCCCAAAGAGTGACTTTCTGCCTGCTGTCCACCCACAACAGGGCTCAGGGCCCCCCTGCTGACCCTTCCCGTGCTCTAAGCTCACCTTGGGTGACACTGAAGCCAAAGCCGCCCTCGTCTTTCACTATGTGGCACAGCCGAGGCCGGACCCCCTGGCCAAGAGGGGGACAAAGGTGGGTGCTGTTCCCCCGCTGAGCTCGGGCCACCTCGAGCATGTGTAGTGCCAAAACTGTCAGCAACACCCGAGGCCCGCTGGCCCAGATCCAGCGTATCACCTGAACAGCAGGCACGTGAGGTGGGCTTGGGCCGGCCCCTCTTAGGAAGGTCCCCTCCACGGAAACTACCCTCTTCACCACGGGAACCAGCTCTCTGGAGGCCTTCACCCAACCATTCTGACCTGGTGCATCCCTAAATTCTGGGAGATCGGGGAGGTGACTCCCCACCCTCTCACCTCCCATGTGGGAGGTATGTCACCCCCACATACCCAGGGACATGACCAAGAGGCTTCTGTCTCCCCCAAGTGCTGCAGAACGTTCCCTCGTACTACCGGGATTCCAGCCCAACCTCACCATCAAATAATCTTCCTGTTCCACGACGTGGTTGTTCACCCCCAGGATCCAGTCTCCTTCTCGAAGACCCTGGCGCTGGGCGGAAGAGCCTGGCTCCACCCTGCACACCACATGCCCAGCCCTGCCCGGCTGCTGCTGCAGGTGGAAGCCAAAAGTCCTGCCCTCCTCTTTATTCAGCAGGTAGAAGCGAGGCCGTTCCAGGCTCCAGAGATCTGGATGGGGAGGTGGGCAGCAGAAAAGGTGGGGGAAAGGGAACATGACCCAAGTCACCTTGTGCCTGGTAGCCCCTGCCCGTGTGACTGAACGAACAGGCTTCTGCCCAGTTAGGTGTCGGGCAGTGGGGCTCAACACAGCCCAGGCAGAGTGGCTGGGGCAGAGGGAAAAAGCCCAGCCCCCTTCCACCTCCATGTAGTCACTCCCCACCAAGGCTGTCATCAGAGGGAGACAGTGAGTGGTTTCCAAGGAGACAGGATGCTTTGTGGTGCCCTGGCGGCTCTGGGGAAAGGAAGTGGTTGTCCCAAGGGGTTGGGGGAGGTTACCAGAAGGGTCGTAGTCTTCAGCCAGGGAGAGGACAGGATTATCAATGCCCAGCTTTGGGTTAAACTCAAACTTCCAGCAAGGAGGCAAGTCACGCAGGTAGGAGAAAGCTGACATCCAGACGTGGGTCCCAGGCTCGCCTTGAGGTGCCAAAGGCAGCTGATGAGCCTCCCCACCTTCAGTTCCCTCCTTTCCGTGCCCCAGTCTTTCACAGCACGGCACTTACAGGGCCAAGGAAGCTGTGTCCTGAAGATCTGCCAGGCAAAGAAGGGGTGAGGGGACAAGAGGCAGTCTGCCCCCCGAGACTCCACTTCCATGGTCGTTAACTGAAAGGACTTAGGGGAACCCCCAAATTCAGGACTCGCCCTATGTTCTGCTCCAAAAGGCTCTTCCCTTCCCCTTCCTCCCACTCCCTGGCCCAGGCCTTCTGATATACACAGAAATCTGAGCCTATCAGTTCAGGGCGTGGACCAGGAAGGCAGACACATCCACCCTCTCACCTCTCACCTCCTAACTTCCAGTCTGTTTCCAGGGCTCCAAGCCCCAATACCAAGTGTGTCCTAGTCCCAGAGCCTTCCAATCCACCCTCTGCCCTGAAGTCCCCTCCGGAGGGTTTCTCCCGGCCTCCTACCTGCAGCCGCCTCCATGGTTGGATCTGCGACCCAGCGCTCGGTGTAAGGACAAGGTCCATCGAAACCAGCTGATCCTCCCACCTACCCCCGCCCCCACGTCCCGCCTCCTTCAAGACACTGCCTTAGAAGCAGCTGGGTAATGGTTAAGGGGAGGAGAGTCTTGTCTTCTGGGGAAGTGTGTATGTCCTTCCTGCCCCATTCCTGAGCCCCGACTTTCTCAGGAGGCTCTGCTGCTGTCCCAGGTTTCCCTCTGCGCAGAGAAAGGTCATTATAATTGCTGGTCACTGTAATTCCAAACCTGGGATAAGTGTATGACTTGGGGGACAGAAGCCCTATGGCCCAACATGGCCTCCCACCCACCCCAACATCTAGTTCATGTACCACCCCCTCCCCAGCCCTTGCTGCCTCTGAACTTAGGGCCCAAGAAACATCTGCAACAGAAAGTGGCCAGTGGCTTAACCAGAATGATCAAGAACAGTACCCTTTCTTGAAAGCAACAGGCAAAATAGAGGCCATGGTAGTTGGAAGACACAGCTCTTTAATAGCAGCAAGTCCGCGCCCACGCCCCTGGGGGCCACCAGCTTGGGTACCATTGGTGAAAGGGGGGCGACGGCGAGGAGACAGCACCAGGGAGAGAGGAAAGTGACTGCTGGCATCCTGGGTGTCCCCAGGAAACAGAAAGGCAGGGCGTGGAAACCCTCCAACACATCTGGACAGCAATACCCGTAGCAAGTCCGACGTGAGAAGAGTGCCCCCTGGTGGCAAAATCAGAGGCGCTTGGTGGTGCTGCTACAGGACAGGTGTATTCCCTGAATAGCTCAGAGGTAAAGAATCTGCCTGCAACGCAGGAGACACGGGAGACATGGTTCCAATCCCTGGGTTGGGAAGATCCCCTGGAGGAGGGCATGGCAACCCACTCCAGTATTCTTGCCTGGAGAATCCCGTGGACAGAGGAGCCTGGTGGGCTACAGCCCAAAGGGTCAGACACAACTGAAGCGACCTAGCATGCAGGTACACACGCTAAGGGACAATGTGACCACCAAATGCCACATCTTTCAGTCCTTCTAGCTGAAGGGAGGTGAGGCATGTTCCAGGATCCTGGAAACTCCAGACGTGGGACACTGGTTGGACATGCCCTAGAGAGAACTGGCACTCCTGTGTGCACATTCCATCCATCCCCTGAAGGGATCTTTCTAGAAGTAGTAGTGGAAGCTAGGGGGTCACAGACAGAAGGGACTTGGGGCCAGGGGACATACACTGCTGCCACGGTCTCAGCTTCCAGGGCCGCCCAGCTGCTCCAGGAGGGCCCTGACCTCGCCCTCCACCCGCAGCAGCTGGGCCTTACGCCAGGGATTAAGAGTGGCTCCCCGGTTGTCTTCCAGATCCCTCAGCAGCAGCTCCAGGTGGCGCCGGACCCGGCCCGATCCCAGCTGTTGAGGTTCCGCTGGACTTCACCCAGGATCACCGACCAGTACTCGGACACTGCTGTCCCCTCCGTCAGCGACACCACGACCCGGGCCCCGCCCTCTGCAGCGCTCCCCACGTCCCGCAGGGCCCGGCGGCACTCTGAGCTCAGCTCGTTGAAGTAGAGACTGGCGGAAGAGAGCAGAGTAGACGCCATGCAGCGGGGCTCCAAGAAGGCAGGCGGAGGGCGGGCGGTCGGAAAGCCAGGGAGGCGCGTAACTCATCCCCTAGCTGTGGAATGCGATGGGGAAAGGGTCTGCAATATGCCAGAGACGGAGGGCGGTGCCCAGCGGGAGGCAGGGATGGCACTAGAATTCAGTGGGACCAGAGTCGAGAGGAACCAGGCCACTAGGACCCTAAGAGAAATGGTGGTGGAGAATCAGGGCAGGGGAAGGGCCCATCACGGATGGGGGGTGGGGCGATGGGACGGGGTGAGGGCGGGGCAGGAAAACTCACCGCAGCAGCTCCAAGGAAGGGTGCTTCCAGGCAGCCTCGGCTAAGGCCAGGGCCGCCGTGTCACCAGCGCCGTTGTAGGCCACGTTCAGCTCCTGGAGCTGCTGGTTTCGGTCCAGCTGGGCAGCCAGCAGCTCCAGGCCCTCATCCCCAAGGCCCGTGTGCAGTAGAGACAGGTGTTTCAGGGAGGTATTTCCCGCCAGCCCCTCCAGCAGCAGGGCCACACCCGCACCTTCAGCGGGTTGTTGGACAGCCTAGGGCCACAAGCAGTCCAAGGTTAAGAGAGCTCGTAGCAGATGCCCTGTGCTGAGCACTGGGACTTGGACCTAAAGGGTGCATCGCCTGGGGCAGAGACCAGCCTGGATGCAGAGAAGTGCAGGCCAGGAAATGAGAAATAGGGGTGAGCTCACTGCAGAGGTGGAAGACTGAGATGGAAGCTGGCTTCTCCCTCCCCTCCTCCTGCCTTCCAGTCTGCCTGTGACACCCCCCTTCCCTCTCCCCTTCCTCTTCCCTTCTTCCTCCTTTTGTCACTTCCAATCCCTGCTTTGCCCTCTGTTCCCAATTGCCCCTCCTTCTTCCCACCCCATTCATCTCCCCTTACTCCAACCCAAAATCAGGAACCCAGGTGTCTGGGTTGCTAGTCAACCAGTCAACACTTTGGGAGCATCTATTGAGTGCCCAGCATCAGGGTCATCCTCGTGAGGCGACAGGGAACATCCTGGGAGGGAATCTGTGGTTCTGTTACCAGGCAACTGGCCTAGGTGTTATTCCACTGGCCCCTCCCAGGCTGATTTTAGCCATGTGAGAGGCTTACTTAATACCTACGGCCTGTGGTACTTTCCCCCTGCCTGGCTGCTTGTACTAGACAGGGAGGATGGGGGAGAGGGGTGTGGCGGGAGTAAGGAGTGTGGGTCAGGGTCTACCCTCCTGCCTTGTTTATTATACCAGGCATGTTGAGAAGCGGAGAGCCCACCCTTGACCATAGCTGGCCAGTGAGATGGAGCCCCCTGCACAGGGCACTCACCGCAGGGTGGTCACTTGGCACTGGTCATGCAGCAGCAGGTCACGGAGGTCTCTGCAGGCCTCGGGGCCTAGGCTGTTGAGTTGCAACCTAGAGCAGAAGGTGGCCAGAGGGGAGGAGAGAAACCAAGGAAGGAGTTCGGCCTGGAGCCCGCCCACCCACCAGGACCCTCCCTCATCATGCATCTCTTGTAGTCCACAGCTGCGTCCCCTTCCGTGGCTCTTGTCACCTCCACCCACACCAGACTCACCCCACCCCCTGGTCCTTCCTCGCTCCCTTTGGTCTCCCGAGCACCTTTTCCTCTGCCCATGCAGGAGGGCAGGGCCTCACCCCAGCTTCCGGGCACGCAGGAAGACAGGCATGAGTGTGCGCAACCCAGCAGGATCCAGCTGGCAGGAGGCCAAGTTCACCTCGTCCAGGGCATGCCTTCCACTGCTCAGGACAGCTGCCACCACCGTGCACTTGAGGGGCGTCATGCGCACGCCTGCCGGGTTGAGCTGGCGCAGAGAGCCAAGCACCTCGGCAGAGAAGCGCTGATTCTGGAACTCATAGTGGAAGAAGAGGTGGTCCAGGAGCTCCGAGGGGGGCAGCATCTGCCGACTCAGTTTGCCCAGCTTCTTCTTGATGGCCTGGGCATTCTCCAGGGCATCCAGGGTCTTGATGGGGCAGCCGAGCTGAGCCAACACTGCCCGGTTGTGGGCAGACAGAAGCCCACCCATGAACATGGGGAAAAGCTCAAAGACTTCATCGTCTGGAGGTTCGTCCGGGTTGCGCCGGGGACCTTCGACGCCCAGGATGCTGGCGCCCATCTGGTCCAGGACATCCGTCATTATAGTAGTCCTCCTCTCGGAACATCTCCAGCACCATGGCCTGGGCCACTGCCTCACGGCTCTTACCCACCACGCGCCCAAACACTCATGGAACCACCTGGAACGAAGCAGTGTGGAGGAATGGGGGGCGGGTGCAGCCTCCTGCTTGCCTTTCAGCCTTCCTGCCTAAGCCTCACAGGCTCCTTAAACTGGAGTGTGATTTGTCTGATCACACTATCCCCCTCCTGCAGCACCTTCCGTGGCTCCCTGCTGCCCATGTGAAATAGAAAACTGCATAATTTGGCCCCAGCTGGACCTTTCCAGAGTCATCTCTCAGCACTTGTCTCACATACTCCAGACACAAGGAAATTCTTTTTCCTTAACACCCCTTCTGTCTTCAAGTCCAGGGTTGGTGGAAAAGAATTAGCATATATTACGCATTTAAACATCTGTTTCTGCTTCATTGACTATGCCAAAGCCTTTGACTGTGTGGATCACAATAAACTGTGGAAAATTCTGAAAGAGATGGGAATCCCAGACCACCTGACCTGCCTCTTGAGAAACCTGTATGCAGGTCAGGAAGCAACAGTCAGAACTGTACATGGAACAACAGACTGGTTCCAAATAGGAAAAGGAGTGCGTCAAGGCTGTATATTGTCACCTTGCTTATTTAACTTATATGCAGAATACATCATGAGGAACGCTGGGCTGGAAGAAGCACAAGCTGGAATCAAGATTGCTGGGAGAAATATCAATAATCTCAGATACGCAGATGACACTACCCTTATGGCAGAAAGTGAAGAGGAACTCAAAAGCCTCTTGATGAAAGTAAAAGAGGAGAGTGAAAAGGTTGGCTTGAAGTTCAACATTCAGAAAACAAAGATCATGGCATCTGGTCCCATCACTTCATGGGAAATAGATGGAAAAACAGTGGAAACAGTGTCAGACTTTATTTTTGGGGGCTCCAAAATCACTCCATTTGCTGACTGCAGCCAGGAAATTAAAAGACGCTTACTCCTTGGAAGGAAAGTTATGATCAACCTTGATAATATATTAAAAAGCAGAGACATTACTTTGCCAACAAAGGTCCATCTAGTCAAGGCTATGGGTTTTCCCGTGGTCATGTATGGATGTGAGAGTTGGACTGTAAAGAAAGCTGATCACCGAAGAATTGATGCTTTTGAACTGTGGTGTTGGAGAAGACTCTTGAGAGTCCCTTATACCGCAAGGAGATCCAACCAGTCCATTCTAAGGGTGATCGATCCTGGGTGTTCATTGGAAGGACTGATGCTAAAGCTGAAACTGCAATACTTTGGCCACCTCATGCGACGAGTTGACTCACTGGAAAAGACTCTGATGCTGGGAAGGGTTGGGGGCGGGAGGAGAAGGGGACGACGGAGAATGAGATGGCTGGATGGCATCACCGACTCTGTGGACATGAGTTTGAGTGAACTCCGGGAGTTGGTGATGGACAGGGAGGCCTGGCGTGCTGTGATTCATGGGGTCGCGGAGAGTTGGACACAACTGAGCGACTGAACTGAACTGAACGCATTTAGCCTGAAGAAATGCGCATATACTATTCATCGAGCTTGGTCCCAGGCTAGGTGGCATAAATGCATCACCATCTTCAACATCATCACTGTCATCACAGCAGCGATGACCGATGTCACTCCTACCACTTCAGACCCTTCATGACTTGGCCTGATGACATAAAATTCATATTTTAAGGTAACACAAGAAAAATTTAAACATAAAATTTTTCTCTGCCCATTTGGGCCTCCTCCCTTCCTTCTGGTATGCACTGTGCATCTCCATTCTACATTTAACTAGACTTCCCCGACGGCAAAAATACCTGCCACAAAAATCAGTCTCTTCTTCTGGCATCAGTTATGTGACTCCTTTGAAGATAACATTCCTTTTTCAATCTTCTAAGGGGTCACGATGATCTAACCCTCACCATGAATATGCAAACATCTTAGGTGAACTTTCTGAAAAATGCCAATATATCATTTTCCTTAAAGATAGCGATTGATGCAAGACTTCTCAGATGACCTGGGGCAATACTGGGCTTCACCTCATGGAAGATCTTAGCTTCAATACTTACACTTACTTATGATCTTAGCAGTGCTATTAGGTCTATTACTTGTATTTGCCTATTTTATAAGAGTGTTGTTCCCTGGATTACCGTGTGACTGAGCTTCAGATAAAAATGATTAGGCAACTTGAAAGTGAAAGTTAATCACACAGTCACATCCGATTCTTTGCAATCCCATGGACTGCAGCCTGCCCGGCTCCTCTGTCCATGGAATTCTCCAGGCAAGAGTGCTGGAATGGGTTGCTCTTTCCTGCTTCAGGGGATCTTCCCTACCCAGCCAAGTCTCCTGCATTGCAGGCAGATTCTTCACCAACTGAGCCACTAGGGAAGGCCAAGCAACTTGAAATACTGATCAAATATATAGTTCTATAAGATGAATGGCTGTAAGATGTAACTCTAGATATGGGAAGAAGCAACAAGAGGGAATCATTTTCTGGATGATAACAGACTAGTAAGACAGGCAGGTCAGAGGATTTTGGCTACTGTTAGTAAGGCCGAGTCCAGTAACACACACTGAGTGACCCATCAGTGAAATCCGTGCCTGACCTGGGAATGAGCAGTCCTAGTTCCCTGGAACAAATTGGTCACAAACTGCCTCCCAAACCTTGATCAAAATTAAGACTGAAAGGGGAGGGATTGTAAAATAAAGAATGTTGCCCACCACCCACTTAAAATCAAGTCATTAGACACTGCAGTTGCTGGCCTACAATAACCTTGAAAGGACTTCAGGGCAAAGATCAGGATGAGGTAATTTGTGCACTGGTTAAACTGACAGTGAAAGTGAAAGAGGAGAGTGAAAATGCTGACTTAAAACTCAGCATTCAAAAAACGAAGATCATGGCATGCAGTCCCATCACTTCATGGCAAATAGATGGGGAAACAGTGGAAACAGTGACAGACTTTATTTTCTTGGGGTCCAAAATCACTGCAGAATGTGACTGCAGCCATGAAATCTAAATTCACTTGCTCCTTGGAAGAAAAGCTATGACCAACTTAGACAGCATATTAAAAAGCAGAGACATTACTTTACTGACAAAGGTCCGTCTAGTCAAAGCTATGGTTTTTCCAGTAGTCATGTATGGATGTGAGAGTTGGACTATAAAGAAAGCTGAGCATGGAAGAATTGATGCTTTTGAACTGTGGTGTTGGAGAAGACTCTTGAGAGACCCTTGGACTGCAAGGAGATCAAACCAGTCCATTCTAGAGGAGATCAGTCCTGAATATTCATTGGAAGGACTGATGCTGATGCTGAACCTCCAATACTTTGGCCACCTGATGCGAAGAACTGACTCATTGGAAAAGACCCCGATGCTGGGTAACATTGAAGGCAGGAGGAGAAGGGGATGACAGAGGATGAGATGGTTGGATGGCATCACTGACTCTATGGACATGAGTTTGAGCAAGCTCCAGGAGTTGGTGATGGACAGGGAAGCCTGGTGTACTACAGTCCATGGGGTCACAAAGAGTCAGACATGACTGAGTGACTGAATTGGACTGAAACTGACAGAACTGGTCCTTAGATATTTTCAGGAGAAATTTTTATGAACCTGGATTCTTGTATCTTTCCATACTTAGGAAAGCACTAAAACCATTAACTAAGATGTCTGTTCCTCATGACTAGATGGAGTTTCCCTGGTGGCTCAGTGGTAAAGAACCCATCTGCCAAGCAGGAGATGTGGGTTCAATCCCTGGGTCAGAAAGATCCCCTGGAGAAGGAAATGGCAACCCCCTCCACTATTCTTGTCTGGAGAATACCATGGACAGAGAAGCCTGGTGGGCTACAGTCCATGCGGTCACAAGACTGAGGCAACTAAACACACACAGACACACACACACACTCCCTTCAACAAAATAGTATATGTACTGGTCTCCCTCTTTACCTCTGAAATAGTTCTTAGAACTCTCTGAGAGACCATCTCCCAGGTTATAATCCTCAGATTGTCTTGAATTAAGATTTCCATTTCTTTCTAAGGTATGTTACGGATCGATTGACCGAAATGGCTCGTCTTGACCAGAGCGATGACGACCACTTGCATGAGTCATCTGACAGTAGGATGTCCCAAAGAGGAACGTGATGCTGCTGCCAAAACCTAACCTGGAATATCTGGGAGGGGCCAACAGGAGGGAGGAGATGCCAGCCCCATAATATTGTCCTACTAACCTCCCAGAGTCCTTCACACCGGAATCCATCTTGGCTAAGAGATGCACACGCCACTTGGAAGGACCCTGAGTCAGACTAAATATGGGCCAAGCAAGATGACTGACCAGAGACAACCCAGAAATTAACCTCGTCGCCCTGACACCTGAGGCTGAGTCACAGTGCAGAGCAGCTCGGCTTCTCCCTGCCCCCTTTCCCACTGCTCTCTGCCTGGACGCCCTTCCCAGTAAAGCCTCTTGCTTTGTCAGTATGTGGTCTCCTCAGACGGTTCATTTCCAAGAGTGAGACAAGAGTCCACCCGCAGGCCCTAGAAAGGGTCCTCCCCCCTGCAAAGGATGGACGACTGGTTAATTTCCCACTGACAGGCCCCTGCCAACCGCAGCGCCTTCACCGCGGCTCTCACTCTGCTCTTGTGCTAGCTCTGTCTTCTGTCTCTTTTGGACAGTGCTCCTCCTTCAGAGCTGTATCCTCTTCCTGGCGTGTTTTTCCCCCAGTGCGTCTCCTGGTTAATCCTCCAGGGATCACATTAAATGCCCTTCCTACAGAGCAGCTTTCCTTATCCCCTAAATCAGGTCCCCACCTTACACACCTCCACAGCACCTGGAACCTGGCTTTCCAGGCACTTCCCAGGACTTTTAATCATACGGTTATGCTGACATGTTTGTGTTGAGACTGCACGATCAGAAAAGACAAAAGCCTGGGGTTCTGTTAGTTTTTTCCTCCGAATCTAACACACTGTCTAGCACACAGCAGGCACTCAAATATCTGTCGAAAAAAATGAATGTTTGGGAGGTTGGTGACATCAGCTCCCATGTTTGCAATGGTTCTGAGAAGAAAGGACCTCTGGTGAGAGCCGCGAGGTTATTTTGTGGAACCTCCTCTACTGGCGTGCTGCAGTCCATGCGGTCGCAGAGAGTCAGACACTTCTGAGCAACTGAACAATAACCTCTAATGCCTGCCTTTTTTTTTTTCCACTTGTTACAGGCAAGGTTCTCACCATGGAGGGTAGAGTGTCCCTCCCGCAACAATCATCTGGAGACAAGATACGAAAACAGTCACCCTGGGAAGCTGAATCAATAGGCTCATATAGACACAGATGGGACCCAACCTCTGCTAGGCGACCCTCCCTCCAAGAGGGGCTGGGGGTGTGGTGCCCCCTCAAGTAACTGAGCGGCTTTCTGAATCCCGTCAGGAGACCACAACCTCACTGCAATCCAGATGAACCAAGTACATCCTCAAAGGGGTGGAGCAGCCTCAGCAATGGCCATTACCTCCCTGCCTGGGTTGATGCTGTGAAAAGGGATGGGCTGCCTGAGCCTTTTATGTTTAACAAAAAAAAAAAAAAATTTAAGCTTTTTATTTATTTTTATTATGCTGCACTGGGTCTTACTCTCAGCATGTAAAACCTTAGTTGCATCATGTAGAATCTAGTTCCCTGACTAAGGATCAAACCTGGACCCCCTGAATTGGGAGGTGGAGTCTTAGTCACTGGACCACCAGGGAAGTCCCTAACAAACAATTAAATAGCACTTAGTATGTGCCAGGATCTGCAGATGAAGACATATAATCCTTATATTGGGTCAATGATACAGATTCTTTATTTTTCCAGTTTGGAGTAGGAAATGGCAACCCACTCCATTATTCTTGACTGAAAAATTCTATGGACAGGGAAGCCTGGGCGGGCTACAGTCCGTGGTGTTGTAAAGAGTTGGACGTGACTGAGTGAACACACACATTATTCCCATTTAACAGATAATGACCTTGAGACACAGGCAGATTAAGTAACTTGTACAAAGTAGCTTGTACAAAGCTAGTTAGTGGCAGAGCCTGGATTTGAACCCAGGTTGCTTGCCTGGAGAATCCCAGGGACGGGGGAGCCTGGTGGGCTGCCGTCTATGGGGTCGCATAGAGTCGGACACAACTGAAGTGACTCAGCAGCAGCAGCAGCAGCTGTGTTGCAGAATCCTTATTCTTAACCCTGACACTTTGCTGCCTATAGAAAGGAAAACTTGTTAAAATTTTGTCCGCTTACCAAGGCCCTGCTTCCTCAAGATAGGTAATTACAGAGGACCGGGGTTACCAGCAAAGCACCACAGCTTCACAGAAATATCCATAGTACATCAGTAAAGTTTAGCAGAAAAAGCACAGGATTCGGAACTGTAAAACCTGCACTCAGATCCCAGTTATTCTACTTACTGAGTGGCCTTGGTCAAGTTACTTAGCCTCGGTGAGCCCCAGTTTCCTCATCTATAAAAACGATTATGACAGTGTTTCATCTACAACGCATCCGGCAGACATCAGCTGAAAGTGGATCCTTCTTCCCATCAAAAACTTAGTGCATCTGCACTGCTCACAGCACAGTCCTCAGGCCTGTAATTTGGTTTGTGGAGTGGACCTGCACCCCGGACAGATTGTCCTAAATCAATTACCAATGCCATTTATCCTCCTGGTATAAATGAATAAAACGGCATCTGCTTTATAAACCTGTCTCTGGTGATTAAGTTAGGATGAGACATCACTCCCGAGTCTAATCACCTCTGAGGAATAGATACAGTTGGGTTTCTGGACCTGCAAAGCACAGGATGGACCCTGGACTGTAGTGACCTCAGCCGCCCAGCAATAAAGACTAGAAGGAGAGAGACTGAGCAACCCCCAAAAACCTACCATCAGAGTTATAGGATTGTTATTAATAAAGTCCCTGCACCCTCAGATTCCCCTCCAAGCATTCCCCAGCCTATGGCTTCTCTCTCCCTCTTCCTGATACCCCAATCCCATTAAAAGCCAGACTGCCCAGATCTGAAACAAAGCCAAGAAGGAGATTCACAGCTATGCAGGGAAAACAGGTTCCTTCTGGGAGAGGAGCAGGGGGTGAACAGGGAGGATGGGGGCTGGCAGCCGGGGGTCCTGGGGCTGTTACCTTGAGCAGGTTGAAGAGCAGCAGCAGGGCCCGCAAGGGCAGCAGCTTGGTCATGATGCCCAGGACCAGGCTGACATCCTCCCCAACACGGCCCACGAGCTTGGCCACTTCCTTGTCCACCCGCTGCAGAGTCGTCTTCCGCAAACCCAGCACGATGTAGAGGGCAGCCAGGTATTCCTGCATGGCGGGCACAGTGAACACGAAAGTACCCGCGTGTCCTGACTCCACGCACGGGGCCAGAAAAAACCGCAGGGCATCTCGGCGGAAGACATGCAGCAGCTGAAACTCCTCTTCTGTCTGGACGCCGGCTTCCAGGCACCCACGCACGTCCTCTTCAGAGAAGTAGGTCTTGCGTGAGGACACTCCTTCATAGGCCAGCTTGCCCATGGTTCGGGCCGCATAGGCCATCAGGGACAACTTGGAGGGGTCAGTGCTGTCCAGCATCTCCCCACTGACGTTAAGACGCAGGAAGCTGGTGTAGATGCTCGTGAGGGTCTGGCCGGCCGGCGTGGGGGCATGCAGGAAGTGCAGGGTGGCACAGACGAGCCAGCAGTAGGAGGGCAGGAAGCAGGCAGCGGTGATCTGATGGTGCCCCTCCAGGTTCCGGGTCAGCATCTGCACCAGGTGATCACGCTGAGCCGGCGTGACTGACACCGCCCCAGCTCCGGGCCCGCAGACTGGCTGGTTGAGGCGGAGCTGGAAGTAGAGCTTCTGGAGGTTGGTGTCGGAGAAGCCACAGATCTCCCCATAGCGGCTCAGGTACTTGCTGGGGATGCGGCCGATGGCAGAGGGCCGGGTGGTCACCAGAATGCTGGCCTGGGAAGGGCATGGTGGAGGGTTAAGGAAGAGCCTGGTGTCCTCATTGCCTCACTTGCCAGGGAGGAGAGTCCAAGGGTGAAGATGATGACGACCTCAGTAATAGTAATTCAGACTTACTGTGGACCCACTGTGATCCAGGGCACCGTGCTAAGCACTTCATATGCAGCATCTCATTTGATCAACGCAACTCAAGGAGAGAAGGAAGTGGAAGCCTGGAGAAGCTACTGACCAGCTCAGTCCCATAACTGGGAAGCAGAGGGGCAGGATTTGAACTAACCCAGAGCCACCCCCTGTGATTCCAGCAGCCCCTCTCCTCAGGCTGACTGAGGAGCCAGTCCCTTTACCAGATGCAGCAATGCCCCGGAACAACTGTCCGTGCCTCCCAGATGAAGGACCATTGCCCACTGAGCTTCCATTGTGACGTATAAAGGCCCTGTGAGCAAAGAGAGGGGGTGAGCTGGGGCTTGGCTGTTGGGCTCAGGCTCCACAGAGGCTCAGCGTCCAGTCCTGCCTCAGCTGATAGACTGCTGGCTTCCTGAGATCCAGCCCTGACCCTGGACATCCAAGTCCAGAGCCTCGTCTGACTCTCTCACACCCTTCCCAGGGCCTGAGGTCTCGCCCCTAGCCCTCCACCCCCCACTGCTCCCTGCCTGCCTGGAACGCAGGCTGGCCTCTGCCGGACTCCACCCACTTTGACCAGCCCTTCCTCTGGCTGACCGCTGTGACTTGCACCAATAATGATATAAGCCAACTTCCTCTTTAGGTCTACTAGCTGACTCTCTACCCGCCGGAAGACCAACCTATCCCCAGGGTCTAAAGTATGAAGCCAAGGCCTCACCTCGGTGACCCAAGAGGGCGCTCCCCTTTAAGGGGCCAACTCCAGTGAATCAGGAAGGGGATACGTTCATCTACAGAGAGAAAGAAGAAGGAAGAAATAGCATCAAGAACTCACCCACGTTAGCTCAACAATACACAGACCCCACATCTACATCAAACCCCCTCATCATCTGCCCTCATAGCATCACGAACTGCCCCTTTGCAGCAGTTATTATATTTCATTATGTAATTATTTCATTAACATTCATTCACACACCCATTCTTCCATGAGAGCGGAGATTACATCTGTTTTGTTCATAATTATCTACTTAGAACCAGGCACAGGGTCTGGCACATAGCAGGCACTCAATAAATATCTGCTGAATGCAAAATGAAATCAGACAAGTGTGCCTGGGCTTATGTAGCTACAGGGACCCTCAAAGATCTTACAGTTCGACTCCCTTAGTTTAGGATGGGAGGCAGGAAGTTGGGGAGGTGCAGTGACTTGTTCAAGGTCAACAGCTAGTGAATCACAGAGCTGGGACTAGCACACCTGGTGTCTGCATCCCTGCTCTCATGGGGGTGCCCTCTGGACTCTGAAGATGAAGGGAGAGTTGGAAACAGAAACCACTGCTTCCTGCTCACCTGCTGGCTGGAGTACTCTTCCCAGACCAGGGCTCCAAGAGGCCCTGGGCAAATGGCAGCCCCACCTCATGGCAGGAGAAAAGATCAGAGCCTGAGGGACTGAGCACACTGCCTTCTATCCTGTTCCCATGCAGGAAAAATGGTATGAACAGACCCCACACACCCCAATTTTCCCACCCCACCTCCCCGAGCAGCCAAAGGGTGGCCTTCCTCCTCAAGAGAACATTAGCTTTTCTTAAGTGTCAGTGTCACCAAAGCCCTGGCCTGGCCTGCAGACCTCCCTCCTCCACATCCCCCACCTGAGTGATCCCACTGTATCTCCTACCACCCACTGCCTCTACCCTACGGCTTCATGATTGCCTTTCTCCTGAGTTCCAGCCTAATGAACTATTTAGTTATCCTTTTAAAAAAACATATTTATTTTGGCTGCCCCGCAAAGCATGTGGGATCTTAGTTCCTTGACTAGGGATGGAACCTGTACCCCCTGCAATGCAAGCGTGGAGTCTTAACCACTGGGCTACCAGGGAAGTCCTCCTCGTTGTCCTTTTCTTCTTTTGCTTGGCTTCCAGCAAACTCATAGGAGTTCTGTGTTCATGTTCAGAAGCTTTTCTGAGCCAACAATTCCCAGTGAACAATCATCCACTCTCCTCTGAAGTTGTTCTGTAGCTATCCGGTCCTTTTAGCTGAGTTTTAATGGTTTGACCATTTTATCTTCTCTGTGACTTTTATCTAACCTGCTTTCCAGGCTGGCATAAATAATAGATAAAGGAATGATGGACTTCCTACTTGGTGTCTCCATATGGACATCCTGCCTGTACTTCAAGATGCATGCTCGAAGAACTGAACTCAGCATCCCTCGTCCCTGTTCAGTTACTTTACCGCACATCTTCCCAATCACATGATTTCTACTTGAAATCTGACCCCTTTGTCTTCAAATTCTTCCCTCCTCCTTCAAACACTGGAAACAGCCCAGCCCTTCCTCCTCCCCCTTCTTTGCCAGCCTGTTCCTGTTGCATCATCCCTCCCACCCCTGTGCTAACTCAGACCCTCCCCAGACTCCCGGGACCCCTCTTCTCTTTACTGGCCTCTGTGGCAAGCCACTCCAGTACTGTTGCCTAGAAATCCCATGGATGGAGGAGCCTGGTAGGCTGCAGTCCGTGGGGTCGCTAAGGGTCGGACACGACTGAGCGACTTCACTTTCACTTTTCACTTTCCACTTTCACACATTGGAGAAGGAAATGGCAACCCACTCCAGTGTTCTTGCCTGGAGAATCCCAGGGACGGGGGAGCCTGGTGGGCTTCCGTCTATGGGGTCACACAGAGTCGGACACGACTGAAGTGACTTAGCAGCAGCAGCAGCAGCCTTCAGTGTCATCCCATTCCCATCCCTCATCCCAGCCAGCAATCGCCTTCCTAAAATCCTAGGTTGTATGGAGTCCAAGTACCTGACCCACAAGTGCTATTTTCCTGATAATGCCCCTGACAGGTGCCTTATCCACAGGCTTTCCGAATCGTGCTTCCACTTGACTTTGTTCAGACTCTTCCATCAGCTTGGAATGACCTTTCTCTGCTGCCAGAATCCTACCCAAGCTTTGAAAAACTGCTTAAAGGCCCTCTCTCCTGGGAAGTCTTTCCCGATCCCTGAGCTCCCTTAAATGAAGCACACAGCTATTTGGCAGCCGGTCTCCACTGGCATGTGTCTCCTTAAGGGCAGGACACACTTAGGGAGAAGTGGGTGCCCTGGGCCCTCTTGCCAGCAGGGCCAACCAGTGGAGGTGCAGACCTAGAGTCTGGGTCCCAGACCTAGAGTCCCGGTTGCAGAAGAAGGGTTAAGAGGCGGCCCCGGCAAGCTGGAAAAGCTTGGGGAAACTAGCTCAGTGGGAAAAAATCAGACGCAGGGCCTCTGATTCACGATGGGACTCGCGGTGGGGGCAGGGGTGGCGAGGGTAACTTTTGGAGGATCACCCCTGGTCTCCAGAGCAGTGAGAAAAGAGGGCACCACAGGAAAGGTACCAGGTCTGTGTTCGCACAAATCCAGAGCTCCTCCTCTTAATCGGAGACCCCAGCTTTCTTTGTTCAAGTCGGTTTCAGACCCAAGGGGAGAGCCCGCCACAACGGCCACCATTCAGCGCGCCGCTGCGTCCTACGCAAGCCCGGCCGCCAGCTCCCTGCGGCTCCAGCCCAGCCCGCCCCGCCCCGCCGCTTAGACCTTTACCCGCCGCGGTCCAGGCCGGGAGCGGTCGCCGCCGGAGTCTCTGGCTTACTCGCAGAGGCCCCGGCGCGGCGCCGCGCAGCCTGCTCGCCCCGCCCGCCCGCGCGGAGCGCTGCCCTTTCTGGCCACACGCCCGGCAGCGGGCACGCGCGGGGACGCGCCTCGGCGCTCCGGGCCTCCGGGTCCGGGGAGGAGGGAGACGGCGAGAGAGGCTGGCGTCCCGGGGAGGAGGCCCGGGGCGGGGACTCCTTCCCCATTCGTCCGGCCACCTCCCCCGCCTTCGGCGCCACACCCCTCCATCCGGGCGGGCCCTGCCGCGGGAACTGTCTTCTGCAGGTCACCGAGCGACAATCTCATGCTTAGTCACCATCTCTCAGGCAGGGCTTGTTGCGACGCCCATTGTACAGATGAAGGCACTGCCGCTCAGAAAGGTGAAATGACTTGCACCGTCGGTTGACCCAACTTGGAAGGGGAAGAGCCAGAACAAGAATCTGGGGCCTGGGCCTTCCTACCTCGGACCCCTGGACCTCCCCACCTCGGACCCCTGGACCTCCCCGAGGCCACTTCACTCCCTCATCCCCAGGACATTCTTCCCTCTGTGCCTCTTCACCGCGTCAGCCTACCTCCTGGCAGAGATCTTGGGATCTTGGGTCTTCCCTCTGTACCTGGCTCTCTTCACCTCTGCCCAGAACCTCTGTGTGTGGCTTCTGGTCACTTGCCTCGAGGAAGACAGAAGAATGGGGCTGAGGGGCTGCTCCCACCTCTAACTGCCCTTCTTGTCTGCCACCCAGTCATAGCCTAGACCTGGGGCTTCCTGGTCCTCAAAACCCCCACTCTCGTCCCTGTGCTTCCATACCTGGCACGCTCAGGACCCATGAAGCTGAGGGAGGCGTCACCCACGACCCACAGCCAGGGCATGTCTCTGCAAGCAAACACAGGTGTGCACTGAACAGAGGCGTGCAATAGGGAACTGGTAGAGAGGCAGCCAGGCGGGGCTGGGAAGGGGGCTTTGTGATCTTGATTTCAGCGAGGCAGCAGTGAGCAGTGGCTTGAAGCAAGATCTTAATTCCCTCTCCAGGAACTGAACCTGGGTAGCCTGGATGATAAACAGGAATCCTAGCCACCAGACCAGCAAGGGCTAGAGGCTAGAAAACATTTTTCCCTGGATCTTTGCCCCCAGTGAAAAATACATGTATCACAGTGGCAGAAATTGTAAATGTAGGTACCGAGTATCATTAGAGACATAGCACAACAGGCGGGAGAGCATATAGAGAAATGCTTTGTTTCGAGTTAAGGCAGAAGCCAGGCAGAGATGCACACCCGGAAAGAAGGGGCGTACCCCTTAGAGGGGAGGAGTGCAGTGGAAGAGCAGTGAAGTCATTTGTATAGGTCAGGTCGTCTGGGGCTTTGTCTTCCTTCACTCAATTATCTGGTTTCTTTTTCTACACCTGACCTACCCTGGGACCCTCCCCTGGTTCACAGGCATCCCTCAGTCAAGATTTATCTCGAAGTGAAGGCTTCTGGGAGGCACAGGACTCATTCATTATTGCCTGGAATTATCCCCTGACTTTTGACCCTCAAGGAGCCTTTCTGCACATGTGTCCTGTCTCCTTTGTCCCAAAAAGGGGGAGTGGAGATCCCTTAATCCTTTCCTCGAGCAGAGTTTTGCACCTCTTTGTCCTTGCCATGACTATTACCTTGATTATTTCCATGACTATTACCTAAAGGTGGTCACAAGAGATAACCACTGGCTATTTACCCTGCTTCTGTTGTTCCATTTTGGAGCGCAAACAGGAGGCTGATTATAAATTCCTCAACTGGAGCCTACCTATCTCTTATATCAGGAATTGCAAACAGTTGTTAGCTATCCAGGCTGAAGCCTGCTTCTTCCAGCCCCGTGAAATGCAAACAGGAGGCCAGTTGTCAATGTCTAGCCTGGAGCCCATCTGTCTCCTGACTCAATCTCTACCCTCCATCTAGGCTGAGGATTCACTTGTCCATGTAAACATCTGTTCTTTCACCAAACACGTGGTGTTGGGCTAAGACCGAACAACAAGAAGAACAAGGACCAGACCAGAGCAGCTCCCCTCTAGGGGACCCAAAGGACAGTTCTTCAGAGGCAGAAGAAGCCTTAGGAAAGTCTGGGAGAGGAAGTTACTAACGGACTGTGACCCGGAAGTGACATTTGAACTGGATCTTAAATAAGATGGTACTCAGCCCAAAAAAACAATGAAATAATGATGTTTGCAGCAACATGGATGGACCTAGAGATGATCATACTAGGTGAAGTAAGTCAGACAGAGAAAGACAAATATCATATGATATCACTTATATGCAGAATCTAAAAGAAAATACAAGGGGGAGGTTCAAGAGGGAGGGGACATATATATATATCTATGGCTGATGCATGCTGATGTATGGCAGAAACCAACACAATATTGTAAGGCAACTACCCTCCAATTAAAAATAAATTAATTTAAAAAATGAACTTATTTATAAAACAGAAATAAACTAACAGACATAAAAAGCAAACTTTGGTTACCAAAGGGGAAAGGGAAGGGAGGGATACATTTGGACTTTGGTATTAACAGATACACATTGCTACATATAAAACAGATAAGCAGGGACTTCCCTGGAGGTCCAGTGGCTAAGACCCCATGCTCCCACTGCAGGGGGCCCGGGTTCAATCCCTGGTCAGAGAACTAGATCCAACATGCCACAACTAAAAGGTGCCACGTGCTTCAACGAAGATGGAAGATCCCACTTGCCACAACTAAGACCCAGCACCAGCCAAATAAATAAATACTTTGTTTAAATAAAAAGTAAAAACAAAGTAGATAAACAGCAAATAGCACAGGGAATTATATTCAATATCTTGTAATAACCTATAATGGAAAAGAACCTGAAAAAGAATATATATATATTAATTATATATATAACTGAATCACATTGCTATACACCTTAGACACTGTAAATCAATAATACGTCAGTTAAATTTTTTCTTAAAAAACCAAGGAATGAAAAGGCATTCCAGACACCAGGAAGACAACACATTTGATTTCAACAGAGTTTTGAACAGGGAGTGGGAGGGGTAAGGGGTGAGGGGAGAGGAGGCAGAGCGACCCTGGGAACATGGCTTTAGGGCCTGGGGGGCTCCTCTAGCTTCGCTCCACTTCCCTAGCCACATAAAGCAGACAGGGCTCTGGGGGTACAGAACAAACCATTTCCCTTCCCCACCCCCTCAGTGGGTATGGCAACCACATAAGCTTTATTAATGACTTATAATTTGACTGGCCTCTTGCAGACAGAAGCACTGTGAGTCATGCTGCGGGCACATGCTCTGTCGTCTGACCTCAGGATGGGGCAGCAGGTGCCACAGAGCCACAGCACGGAGAAGTGCCTTGGTCCTCTCTGTCCTCCTGTACCTTGCACAGACCCTAACCAGAAGGCGGCACCGTGTTGAAGGAAACGATCTCTGGGCCCAGGAGGGCTGGCATTCAGGGAGAGTGGGTCCATTTCAAAACCTGTTTCAAAGCCGCCCCGCACCTCTGCAGGTTACTGGGACTGGGAGTAGAAATTGAGAAGGCTCTCGGTGGCAAGAGCATAGCAACTTGAGGGCTTGCTCAAAGCACTTCTCCATGCCTTGGTTTCCTTCTCTGTAAACGGAGGAAATGATCATACTCCTCTCAGCCTCAGGGGGTTGCTGCAAGAAACAAAAGTGCTTTCTTCGCAATTAGGTGAGCCACTCTACGAATTGGAATGGCTGTTCATTTCCTTTAGCTCCTAAGGGAATGTACAAATGTGTGAACTTATAAGTGTTACTCTTTTGAAAGAATTTTAAATTTCATCTTTAAAGAGAAAGAAGGGACTTCCCTGATTGTCCAGTGGCTAAGATTCTGCGCTCCCAATGCAGGGCCCCTGGGTTCAATCCCTGGTCAGGGAACTAGACCCCACATGCTGCAACGAAGACTCGATACAGCCAGATAAATAAATATTAAGAGAGAGAGAAAGTAAAGAGGAAGAATCTTAAAGACTATATAGTGGTGGGGTTTGTGCCTTCTGACTTACGGGAGCCATCTATTGGCATTATGCCAGGGAGAAGGTGGCACCCAGAGTGGCCCTTAAAGCAAACTAGAATTCCAGGAGCTAGGACTCAGACTTCCTGCTTCCCAAACCCCACGCCCACCCCCATAAGAAACTCAGGTAGTCCATCTCCAGCCAAGCACCCAGCCAGTCATAGATTGGGCCCTACTCTAGCCCAGGGCACTTAGCTCTGCCTGTGGCACTACTAGGGTACTCTGGGCAACCGGCAAGACTGATGCTGCCCTTTCCTTCAGTCCCCAAGCTCAGGATCAGGAGGGAAGAGGGTGAGACAACGTATTCCTTCTTGGGTAATCCTGCTACTAGCCCTTAAGGCCTTCCAGACAATTGCCTACTTCAAATTTCAGGCCACAATGATAGGGACAAAGTAGGTGATTAAATAGTTAATCCCACTAGGCAATTGTAAGTAAAAAATCATGGGAGACCCCTGTAAGTTAATGGGTACTCAAGAAAGCACGTTTGCTTAACCACAAAACCACACAGGCATGTTTAGCAGTGAAACCATACAACAGAAGCACAAGACATGCTCCAACAAGAAAATAATGGTTAATGATTCCTAGGACATTCTCTCTGCACACATAAACAAAATTTGGTCCATAATCTGTGGACCTAGCTTGACCATATAGGGACAAGAAAACTCCCCTGCTCAACCTGGAGAAGGAGTTGATGATAGAAGCACGATGTCAAAGACAAAGAAGTTCTCCCCTTTCTCATTTTTCATTTGATTATAAAACTGTAGCCCAGTAAGTTCTGGGTATAGCATCACTTGCCCGCCTGCTTGTAAGTCTCATGAGCATCCTATTTTAATGAATCATTTCTATCTTCTCTGTGCTGAGACATAAAAAATTACGGTACCGGAGGTCTTCAGAGCCCCCAGACAACACCAAATGGTTTACAGCAGTCCTCAGGGCTGATGGGTTGGCCCCGGAAGTGTGGCTCAGTAGGAAAGAAGTGAAGAGGAAATGGGGAAAGCTGTGCTGAGCTCAGTGGGGTCCCTGCCACTCTTATCCTGGGGCTTAGGCCCCTGGAGCTTTCTGCTTCTCACTGCCTTCACGACTCCTAACCCTCCCCTCTCTCCCATGCTCACAATCGGGGAACCAGGGTTCAGTGAGTCTGAAAAGAGAGCCAGCTATCAGACAGGCAAGAACACACCCATGCAACAGACCCAGAACCCATGCACAGAGCTTGTATGTGTGTGTATGTATGTGTGTGCTCAGCTGTGTCTGACTCTGCGGCCCTCTAGGCTCCTCTGCCCATGGAATTTTCCAGGCAACAATACCGGAGTGGGTTGCCTTTTCCCCTCCAGGGGATCTTTCCCACCCAGGAATCGAACCCACGTCTCTGGAGTCTCCTACGTTGGCAGGCAGATTCTTTACCACTAGTGCCACCTGGGAAGCACACAGCTTGCAGATCCACCATAAAAAAGCATCATCAGCTGATGCCAAGGATGAGGCAGGAGGCAGAAGACCTGGTTGCCAGAGCTGATTCCCACTTGCATTAGCTCAGGGCCCTTTGGCAAGTTACTTAACCCAAGTCTCCGTTCTCTTATCTGCAAAATGGGTTGTCACAAGAGATCATGCGGTTTGGTCTGAGACTCCCTTGAGACAGTGAACATAAGCATTTGTAAGATGTGGCGCATAATACAGATATCTCACAAGTTACACACTCACCAGCTTGATTTCCGTCTAGGACTTCCCCTCCGTTTCCACAGCTCCCTAAAGTGCATAGACTTCTTGGCAAGAGCTTTGAAGACCGCCTCATAGCCCATAGTAACGAGTGCCAGATCCACACACATTTCCACACAGCATACTGTATAAATATAGGTTTTATTAATAATGAGTGAAATCCCACAAATACAATGGGCATCTCCGTGTGACGGGGAGAATCCGTTGCAGGTAAGGAAGGTCGAGAGGTATGTGCACAGGAAGAAAGGGTGGTAAGTGCCCTAGGGGAGAGGAAATCAGAAGGAGAACGAGCCTGCACCCCACCATCCCAGGAAAGTCAGACATGTGCTCGGTGCCCCTGTCGCTCTGGTGCCCCGGCCACGCTGCTCTGACACCCAGGGCCCATCTTGGCTGATAGGAAGCAGGTAGCAGGACATAGACAGGAGTTTGAGTGAGCAGCAAGTGGTCATGGAAGGGGTGGACGAGTGACCTTGCCAGCTTGACACACAAAAGAAGAGCCATGGGGTGGCAGTGACCACGTCCAACTTATGCTCGTGCTCGTGCCTGTGTGGGGTCCTGAACGCCAGGGAGCTGGTACCCTGTGCCAGCGCAGGCTTGGGAAGGAGGGAAGACCGGCGGGGAGACACCTGCAGCTCCTGGAGACGGCCTGGGCAGCACCAGCCTCATCCTGAGTCAAAGTGGGAGCCCCAGGAAGAGGCTGGCTTTGGCCTCCCCACAGCACCTGCCACCACCATGCCACCATCACCCTTCCTCTGAGCCATCCGGGGCACGGAGAGTGTGTGTAGGGTTGAGATTGCCTGTTTGCGTAGTGTATATGTGCCTGTAAATCAAGAGAGGGGAGGGAGCACTGCGGGACCACATGAACAGCAAGAAAGGAGGCTTGGGTCTTCACCCACTCACCACTACCCCCTCCACACACCCCCACCCCGGAATAAAGTGCATTCTCCACTTCCAGCAACAGATGGGAAAGAAACAGAGACATTATTGCAGAGGAGCCACAGGCCCAGCCCCCACCAGAGGGGTCCAGGGGACAGCCCAAGGTGCCAGGCGCCTCTCCAACCCCTAGGACTGGGAGGGATGGTCCAGACAGATCCAGACACCTGTCCCAACAGATTGTCCAGATCAGCCAGGGTCTAGGGGTGGAGAGAGGTGAGGAGAAGGAAGAACAGACTTCCAGAGCGGGTCCCTGCCCTGTTCCAACAGGACATCCAGGGGACCTCACTGGGACCCAGCCCTAGAACCCCAACCTTATAACAGCCAGTTTACAAACACTTGTGTGGTGGGACCCAAAAGGGGGGCCACTTTGGTCAATTGTAAGAGGGGGCTTGGAGAGCCTGGGGCTCCCAGGCAGACAACAGAGGTGGGTGTCGGGGCAGTGCTGGAAGAAGGGTGGCAGCCTCCTAGTGGTCTTCGCATGCAGGTGTTGGAGAGAAAAGGGAGGAAGCTACAGACCGCATCAACTTGGAAAGACTGCTGGGCATGGCAGAGAGGCCTGGCACCACCACCCCTAGGGCAAGGCTGGGAGCGCAGTCTGACAGCAGCCTGCAAAGGAGCTGAGAGAGGGGAGGGCCCAAGTCTAAAAGGTTAAAACAGTCCCGAAGGGCTGGGGCCCAGGCCAGGGCAAAGCTCTATCTCTGGGACTTGATTCGGTAGCGGAGCACAAGGTATGCCAGCAGTCGCAGGAATAGGAAGAAGATGCCCAAGGCCAGGAAGTCCACGTAGAGCTTGCCACCTTCAACATCCATGGCTTGGAGGACGCTCTGTGGCTTCTGGAAAGGGCACTGCTCCGTCAGGCAGCTCAGGTCTTCTCGCCCCATGCCATATATGGTCAGCATCACACCCTCGAAGCCATACCTAGGCAATCACAGGCATCAAAGCAGGACGCAGAGCACGGGGCCCCTGCCACCTGGGAAACCTGCCAGAGGCCAGGCGAACTCTCTCACCCGGAGGCATGACCTCCTGCAAGGAGGAGCAGGGGCAGATGGTGGGGGGGGCACTGACCTGACATAGGAGAGGTAGGAGCTCCACTGCAGGTAACTGGGGATGGTTTTGAAGCTGACGAAAAAACCGGAGAACAAGAGGACGGGGACAGCGATGACAGGACCCACAAAGGTGGCCACCTGCAGGGGAGGGAAGGGGACCGGGCCATCACAGGGGTGACCAGGACAGACTCAGGACCGGGGTTGGGGGGGGTGCCCAGGCTTCCCAGAGATTCATCCCATTCCTTCGGCCAGCCCCTGCTTCCTCCCACCAGACTCCGACCCCTCTCATGGGGTTCCCCATGTGCCAGCCCCTCACCTGGAGGGAATTGGAGGCTGCTCCAATCAGCATCCCCAAAGACTGGGCCACCAAGGCCGTGGAGGCACCCAAGGCTAAGAAGAGCAAGAAGCGGCTGGTCTCAGCCGGTTGGCTTGTCATCCAGTACATGATACTGCAGTACACAGCTGGGCATATCACCTGGGGAGCAGGCACGGGGCTGGGCAGCGGCCAAGACCCTCAACTCCACCCAGGCAAAAGCCGTTAGGACAGCAATTGCCAGAGTGTCCATGCCTGGTCCTCTGTACTCCTGCTCATGCTGTCACATGAACTTGACATGTGTCTGCTTCCCTGGATCTAAGAACCTCATTCATCTTCCATCAGGCCCACTCAGACTCAGGCAGGCCTGGTGACTTCTTTGAAGATCCATCCTATCTGGACCAGCATATTCCTTATATTGTTAATTACTTTACATATGAGAGCCTATTGTCCCTCTGTACGTGCTAAGTCACTTCAGTCATGTCCAACTCTTTGCAACCCTATGGACCACAGCCCACCAAGCTCCCCTGTCCATGGGATTCTCCAGGCAAGAATATCGGAGTGGGTTGCCATACCCTCCTTCAGGAGATCTTCCCAACCCAGGGACTGAACCTGTGTCTCTCATGTCTCCTGCATTGGCAGGCGGGTTCTTTACCACTAGCGCCACCTGGGGAGCCCTTTGTCCCCATCAGTTCCTGGGCAACAGGGACCGAGACTACCAAGGACAGTAGCGAGGGTTGTTCTCTGTACAAGGCACTCAACCAAGAGGCAACCAGAAGCCAAGCCCCAGCTTGTACTCTTCTTACCCTGGCACGGTGCACCCTCGCCCTGGGGAAGGGACACCTCTTTGAATTTGCTCAAAGGTACCCTATGGATCATCGGTGACTCTGGTGCTTGGAAGAGGGTGGTGGTGGCCATAACAGTCAAACCCAGCAAACATTACTGGGTACTTCAGTATGTGCCAAGCACTATTCTAAGGACTTTACCTGTATTGACTCATTTCATTCTCATAAAAAATCCCAAGGTAGAGATTATCTTCATTCTATTTTACAAATGGAGACACTGAAGCAAAGAGAGATTAGGTGACTTGCCCAGTGTCTTACAGCTAACAAGGAGCAGCAAGGCTCCAGAGCCCATGTTGTTCTCTATTGCCCCAAGTAAGAGTCATTTGTAGGGCTATTATTTCCATCAAGTGTTGTTTGTCCTCTCATTCCCACTGGAACATAAAGTCCATGAGGTCAAGACTACTTCCGTCATGTTCGTCGCTACATCCCCAGTACCTGACAAAGCGCCTGGTGCATGGCTGGTATTCACCACCTCTTGCTAAGTGAGTAGAAGTGAAGGAAAGGATGGCACATAACAAGGTTGAGGGGGGCCAGGAAGCAAGGATGGAAGGAGCAAGCCAGGAGGGAGGCAGCAGGGAGGTAGGAGGAAGAGGCTCACCTGGAAGGGCACATCAGCCATGGTCTTGGCCAGGAAATACACTTTGAGGCTGTACCAGTAGTTGAGATGCTCCCTCAGGAAGACTGCCATCTCTAAGGGGACTGAAGACACAGGCTGATGAAGCATAGCACCTGACCCTACCCCGTGCTCCCCACACCTGCCCATGCCCAGGGCATCTCAGCTCACAGGTGAGCACAGTTGGCATCATGGCAGCAAACATGAGGAAAAGGATGGAGAAGAAGAGGCAGCCGGTGGTGTTTAAGACCTTGTTGGCATCATTGCCAGTTTGCAGGTAGAGGAGACCGATGAGCACGCCAATCACCACATGGGATAGGAACCGCAGGTGGGTCAGGACCTGTGTGAGGGATGATCATGAGGAGAGAGGATGGAGCACAGGCTAGGGATGGGTGAGTCACACTTGCCTAGGATCGTGGGTGTGCCCTCACAGGCACAGAGAACCATAGGAGCACTGGGGAGCTGCTGGGAGAGGGCCCCATCACCATCTCCATTGCTGGTATCCTACACACACAAGGCCAGGCCAACACCAGCCTCCCCCTCCTCCAACTTGATGTCTTACCAGGTCCCTGAGGATGGACAAGAAGCTCCTTTTGAAGAGGTTGCAGAACTGTGTGAGGGTGCTGGTGGCAAAGGTGTGGCTTTCAATGGTATCCACTTCCTGGGGAGAGGAAATTGGATCAGGTGAGCCCACCCCACCCACCCACCACGAAGCCAGCTCAGTCGGTGGGAAAACCCCTGAGCCTGTCCCCAGGGACAAGGGTCCTCCAGAATTCTCCACCACTGAGCTGGGTACCTGGAAGCTGGCCTTAGAGGTGTGAATCAGAGTGAGATTCAGAAAGACACAAAGAGGGAGTAACAGAAGTGGGGAGGGAGGAGACCGAAGGGGAGTCAAGGACACCTGTGGTGGCTACTAATAGACCAGTTGTTTATTTTTAAACTTTATTTTATTTGACTGAGCTGCGGGGCTTGTGGGATCTTAGTGCCCCAAACAGGGATTGAACCCAAACCCTAGGCAATGAAAGCACAGAGTCCTAACCACTGAACTGCCAGGGAGTTCCCCAGTCATTCTGGGGAAATTTTAATCCATTGAATACATGGGCATAATACCTTTATGCAACCAGTTTCACGATAATGTTTTTAACAATGGGATGATGACAACAGCAACAATAACCCTCCTAGTCCCCTGGGGTCACAGTATCTCATTTAAGGAAAAGAGCCAGCTAGAGTAGGAAGAGCTTTGTGTGACTAATCTAATTAGTCCTCCCAATAAGCCTGTGAAATAAGTATCATCACCCCCAAGCTAAAGATGACAGTAAACCACACTGGCCATGAGGCCAAAGACAGAGTCAACCTTGCTTACCAGGTGGCACTACAGTTGCTTGGTAAGAGTTTGTTGAACAAAAAAATGAAAGAGAAAGACGAAGCTCAGAGAGGTTAAGTAATGGGCCCGAGGTCACACAGCTAATAGTAGGTCTATTCCAAGTCCTGGGTTCTTTCTAGTACCCAGTGGTTGGGATGCCTCTGGGGCACAGCCTCTCTGGCTGGGCCATGTCCACGGTCCTGTCTCCCCTCCCCACCTCTGCATCCTGCTCCCTTCACCCCTACTCACCAGAGGGCAAGGGGGACAGAGGGCAGGAACCTCATTCTTCTCAGGGCCGTTGTTCTTCTCTGCCATGGCACAGAGCCCATTCTGCACAGCCCTGAACAGCAGGGGGTTCAGGTCTCCATACTCGCCAGAGGCCACCTCGATGACTGGGGGACACAGAGGAGGTGCACTCAGCTAAGATCTCTCCTTGCTTCCCAAGGGCAAGCCAGCCGTTCCTTGAGTGTGTGTGGAAGGCAGGTGACAGTGAGATCTCTGCCCCCGGGAGGTCCAAGTACATGATCTGGACCCCTAGGTTTGGCCCGCCACCATATCCCAGCCTAGACCACCAGGCCCCTACTCACTGAAGTCAGCCGGGTTGTGGTAGGTGGGGCAGTGCAAACCAAGCCCCTTCAGATAGGGGATCAGGTTGGTGACCATGCCCTTGAAGATGCATTGACCCTGGCTCAGGATGTAGAGCTGAGGCGGAAAAAGAAGGGCAAGGAAAATAGCACGAGTGGGTCAGGCAGGTCCCACCACACCTTGACTGACCGCCGGCCCTCTCCCCATCGCTGGCCAGTCACCTTTGAGTCCCAGAGACCCTCACCTTGTCAAACATCTCAAAGAGCTTAGCACTGGGCTGGTGGATGGTGCAGATGATGGTTCGGCCCCCCTGGGCCAGGGACTTCATGAGGGACGCCACTTGGAAAGAGGAGGCACTGTCCAGCCCACTGTCCAGAGAGAGGCCACCAGGGGGCAGGGTGAGGTGGGTATGGCCAAGGGAGTCTCTGGATGGGGCAGCTGCTATGAGGGCGAGGGAGCTGGCAGGAAGGGGGTCACTCTGGCCACCCCTATATCCCATCCACGTTGTATGATTCGGGCGTTTGGAGGTACCAAGAAGCCCAGACTACGGTTAGGTGCAACACGCAATTATTAAGCACTTGTTGAATGCCAGCCACTGGGATTACAAGGACAAATAAATAAGACATAGACTCTGGTTGGAAGGGAGAGAGAGAGAGAAATTCACAGATCATCTGAGCCAATGTGGACCATGCTGTAGAAACAGGGGGTGAAAAGTAGGGGAGAATTCACCTCCGCTGTACAAAGGTTTGGGACAGGAGTCAGAGGAGGTTCCTGAGTGAGTCTGGCAGAAGAAAGAGCTAAGCCAAGTGAGGGGGCAAGGACGGGTGCAGTGGTGAAGGGCATTCCAGGCAGAAGACACAGCATGTGCAAGGCTCAGAGGCATGGGACACATGGCTTGACGAAGAGAATAATAAGCGATTCAATCTTATTAGAGCATAAAACACAAGACAGCGTGAAGCAAGATGCGAGGCCAGAGAAGGAGGTTCAGCCCCGGACCTTGTAAGTCGTCTGCCTTTATTCTGGGGGCAAATGCGAATCGTTGCATTTTTTAAGCAGAGGAGTGAGTACTGCCAGACTTGTGTTTGAGAAAGTTCACTCTGGTTGCAGTGTGGAGGAAGGTGGGCTTGGAGAGACTGGAGACGAGGAGAGAGGAGTCAGTTGCAGAAATGCAGGCAAGAGTGGATGATGTCCTGAATGTAAGCACTGGCACTAAGAATGGGGGTGGGGTGAATCTGAGAGATGGAGGAAGAAGGCAGACTCAGCAAGGCTCTGTGATTGATTGGCTGTGGGGGAGAATCAGTCAGGGAGGACATGGAGATTTCTGCGAGGGTGAAGGATAGGGCTGCTAGGCACCAGGCTTGGCAGGGGGGAGCCCTTCTCTGGCCCCAGGAGGCTGCAAACACGTGCTCTGCTCTCCAGCAGTGGAGCAGATGCAGCCTCCAGTTCTGGCTCTGGGCTGAGGGGAGGGGGCAGCCCAGTAGGAGAGGAGGGGAGAACTACCTGGTGGGCTCGTCAAAGAACATGACAGGTGGGTTGTTGACCAGCTCCAGGGCGATGGCCAGGCGCTTCCTCTGGCCCCCAGAGAGCAGGGCTGTCCTCGTGTGGGAGCAGGACAGCAGGCCGAGCGCCGTCAGGATCTCCGTCACCTGGCCCGGCACCACAATCCAGCCCAGGTCAGCTTCAGAGTCTCTGCTTCCCCCCAGCACCACCCTGATGTAGTTATTTATTCAAAAATTTTGTCAAATTGTTTTATTTTTTTGGCCACCCAGCACGGCATGTGGGATCTTAGTTCCCTGACCAGGGATGGAACCTGGGACCCCTGCAAGGGACGTGTGGAGTCTTAACCACTTGGCCACCACCCCAATTTAAATAGGCATCTCCCTTAAACCCAGCGTCCCAGCCTTGGCCACCGCTCTCCTCCCACCCGAATCGAGGGCAGCCCAGACCTCGGGGCCTGGGAAGGGCAGCTGCCTTCCCCCCCCCCACCCCAACCCCCACCCCCGACTCACCAGCTCCTTCTTCACCTCCTGCCTCTCATTCAGTTTCAGGTTAGCAGAGACCTGGGGCCCAGAGATGGGGCAGATCAGATATGCGTGGGGGGCGGCACGGCCTTGGCCCCTTGGCCATTGGAAAGGGTGGGGATAGCAGGCGCCTGGGGGACTGGGAGGAGGCCATGGCTGACCAGCTCTCACCATCATGGCTTCCAGCACCGTGAGGTGTGGCAGTAGGATGTCTTCCTGCATGATGTAACAGGACATCTTGCGGAAGGTCCTCAGTTCCCGTGGCTTCCCATTGACCAGGATCTGCCCCTTCATTCCAGACTCTCTGCAGGAACGTCGTCAGTTAGGGATGGAGGTCAGGGTCACTTCAGAACCTCTTCGGTGCTCCCCAGGGTACCTCTCTTCCTGGGCCCTGCCCCCACTCTACCCCAGCCTTGTCCTTACCTGTATCCTGCCAAGAGGTTCATGAGCGTGGACTTGCCAGACCCTGAGGGGCCCATGATCCCAATCATCTCCCGGCAGCAGAATTTACCTGATAGGCACTTAAGAAGGGTCTTATAACCTGCAATGTGGGAGGGAGGGAGGAACTTTTGATCAGCGCTTCAATGAACAGAGACACCTCAAACTCTTAGGAGCCATGGCTATCAGTGAACTAAGCAGTCTCTACCCACTGTGACTTGGTTAGGATGGCAGAGTGACCCTCAAAGCGCCCATGATGACCTGTACCCTCTCATTCTGTCCCCCTAGAAGCAACCACCACTAATTTCAACGTAACCAAGGTGACAGTGCTCTTCTGAAAGCCATGGGAAAACCCCCACATCCGATGGATGGGTATGGAGAGGGGAACCAACAGAAGACCCTACTTCTCTTCTACAAACACGGCGGTCACTCTCTTACCCACTCCAGGAAGACGTTTCCAATCTTCCAGTCTGAGCCAGCTAACTGTCCTGTATTCCCACGGCACTTCTCATATGCCAGTGTGTTTGTTCCTTGAGGTGCCTGCCCCTCAGCCCCCTCCACCAGCCTCTTAGTCAGTCAGCTCCTTGGGGACAGGGTCTATGTGTGACTCATCTTTGTAACCTTAGCAGATTGGCTGGCATGTACTAGATGCTCAGTAAGTGTTCTGAATGTGTGCTCTCAGAGCCTTGGCCTCCTTCTAAAAGTCCTTCATCAGCGTGCTCTGTCTCCCCACCAGGCTTATCTCTGCAGCCCCTAATGTGGCCCAGTAAAATCTCACCTTTCACTCACTGGGAGGCAGCATATGCATTAAGAGTACACATTTGGAGTCAGTTGGATCTGTATTCAAATTCTGACTCCACACCTACCAGCTAGCTGTGTGACCTGCGGCAAGTTGCTTAACCTCTCTGAGCTCCAGGTGCCTCATTTGTAAGGTGCCTCATTGTGAGATAGATACTATCTACCTCACTGGGTTGCTGTAAAGGTTCATTGAGATAATATATGTAAAGTAGGGCTTCTTTGGTGGCTTAGCAGTAAAGAATCCTCCAATGCAGGAGAAATGGGTTCGATTCCTGTACTGGGAGGATCCCACATGCCACAGAATAACTAAGCCTGCGCACAGCTACTGATCCCATGTGCCACGGTTCCTGAAGCTGCACACCCTGGAGCCTGTGCTCTGCAACAGGAGAGGCTTCCTCAATGAGAGGCCCTCGCACGGCAACTGGAGAGTGGCCCCTGCTCGCCACAACTAGAGAAAGACTGCACAGCAACAGAGACCCAACACAGCCATAAATAAAGAAATATATATATATATATATATATATGTAAAGTACATGACACGGTACTTGGTACATAGAGCGCATTAAAAGCAAGTGACATTTTAATGTCAATTCCATGTGACAATGCTTATTGATATACACTACATTCCAAACACTGTATCAGACACTCAATCCAAAAAAAGAGGAAGACAGTTCCTGCACTCAAGACAGTGATAGTCCAGGTAAAAGAGATGGACAAGAAAACATCTATGGGGACTTCCCTGGTGATCCTGTGGCCAAGACTCTGCACTCCCGATACAGGGGGCCCAATTTCAACCCCTTGTCAGGGAACTAGATCCCCCATGTCCCAACCAAGAGTTTGCATGCCACAGCTAAAGATCCCGCATGCCACAATGGAGACTGAAGATAGTACGTGTGGCAACTAAGACCCAGTAGTCACATAAATAACGAGTAATTTTTTAAACAGAAATCATCTATAGATCTGAAGAAAGATCAAGTAAGGGTTATCATAGAAGCATAAGTCTTGTGCAATGAGAATTTAGAAAATAGAACTGATGAGGGTAGAGGGACAAGGGGAAAATCAGGAATGACTTCATGGAAGAGGTGGCTTTGAGCTAAGTGTTGAGGAATGAGCAGCATTTCAAAATGGAAAAGGAAGGCAGAGGCTTTCCAGGCTCTGGGAGGAAAACACCGCTGTATAACAACATATATGTGATACAATCCAGGGAGCACAGGGCAGAGATTCCACAGGGTCAACTGCCGAGACAAGGGGGTGGAGAGGAAAGATGAAGCCAAGGAGGCTGGCCTTGCCTGCCCTACTTACAGGCCTGCCTCAGTGAGGTTGAAACACCAATCCCTACCAGCCAACACTCACTACCACTCTCTTCCGTCCCCTGTGGAGCCCAGTTCCCTCTCCATTCTACCTCCTTAGCAGAGGCAGTGAAGGGATGTGATCTTTCACCCTCCCTCCACAGCACCCAGCTGTCCTTCTGAACACATTCCATCAGACAGGGGATCTTCTGGTGCCCACTGTGGGATCCTGATCATACTAACTGCCTGGATGGTGCTTTCTGGTTTACAAAGCTCATTGTCTCAGTCACTGCTATAGCAACACGGATGAGGCAGCTAGGACCCAGAGATCCAGTGACACCCAAGGTCACATAGCAAGTTCTTTACTTGGGAAGGGACGTCATGAATTCCAACCCTCTGCTTCAGTCATCGTCACCATCAGAGAGACGTGCGGTTTTGCACACCAGCATATGCCTCTCAGAGCTACTCATAAGAAGTTATTTCTTGGGCAGGGGAAGAAATTGGCAATGATGAACCTTCCCCTCATTTAATCACAAAAAAGCACTTGTTGAACTCTGACGTTGAATTCAAAATCATCTTAACGCTTGCCTTTCACAAAGCATTTTCATGGCTAACATCTCAACTGAGCTGCACAAGCCCATGTGGTGGGTATTCTTATCATCCCTGTTTATAGGTGAGGAAAGTGAGAGCAAGAAAGGGTAGGCAGTCTGCGCAAGATCACGCAGCTTACAAGTGGCTAAGAACCCATGTCTTGGGACTCCTGCTGGATTCCAACTGCTCAACCTGGGAAGGGCCCGCCTCCCAGGCTTTCAGGATGGAGACCCACCAGAGTTCTGGTTCTGCCTCCGTCCGTAACTCTCTTTGCAATTTTATGAAGTCACTTACTCTTTCAGGGCCTCCATTTCCTCATCTGTAATATAAGGATAGTAGTATCTCCTCCCAAGGACAAAATAAGGTTATTATGACTATTAAGTGAGATTAATAATAATTAATAGAAAAGTGCTTTGAATATCAAGAAATGTCATATATAATCAGGAGAGGCAGGTGACAAATTCTGACCTGGGAAAGTCAGAATCTCCCTTTCTCCATGTCCCTTATTCTTTTTCCTCTTGAAATGAATGAATGTGCCTGCGTGCTCAGTCGTGTTCAACTCTTTGTGACCCCATGGACTGTGACCCACCAGGTTCCTCTGTCCATGGGGATTCTCTAGGCAAGAATACTAGAGTGTGTTGCCATTTCCTTCTCCAGGTGATCTTTCCAACTCAGGGATCAAACCCGTGTCTTCTGCATCTCCTGCATCGAGAGGCAGATTCTTTACCACTGCCTCTAATCGCTCTCTGTCCTCCAAAGAAAGGGACAGGGATTCACGTGAGAAAAGCAGGCAGAGAGAGGAGTACAGAGGGCAGAGAGAGGGACAAGGGATGCAAAAGATGGCAGAATGGCCAGTAGAACAGAATGGGGCTGGCAAGGGCAAAGGAGGGCAGGACCTGGTTGGGGTGCCCATTTGTGGCTGGTGAGTTGAGTTGAAGCCACCAGAGAGTTGGCCCATCTAGACACTTCTTTTGTGTTTTCATTTCTCCTAAAACTGAAAGTGTTAGTTGCTCAGTCATGTCCAACTCTTTGCGGTCCCATGGACTGTACCACCCACACTCCTCTGTCCATGGAATTCTCCAGGCCAGAATACTGAGGTAGGTAGCCCTTCCCTTCTCCAGGGGATCTTCCCAACCCAGGGATCGAACCCCAGTCTCCTGCATTGCGGGCAGATTCTTTACCGTCTGAGCCACCAGGGAAGTCCTTAAAACTGAGGGTTAAGGAAATAACAGGTCCCTCCTGATTGTGCCCCAAACTAGCCTCAGGACCGAGGGCACTGATCAGAGAGCCCAGATATCTCAAATCCTAGTGACTCAGACCCTGTGATCTTTTGGTCGCTCATGGGAGTGAGGGTAGGGAGTACAGAGAGTGCAGGCTCAGCTCTGCTCTGAAGCACCCCAAACATTTCTTAAACCTCAGAGAAGAATGTCCAAGCTCCACCCCTGATCCACACCCAGGCTCTGGGGAAACCCCAGCTTCTCTATTCCCAGCTAAACCTGCCCAGGGCAGGGGGAAGGGGTGAGGGGCAAAAGGTGGGAGATGGTGAGGATTCAGAGAATTTGGAGCCACAGGATATCCCGTTACTCACCTGGCCTAAAGAGAGAAGCAGTGGAGATGGGAATACTTAACAGGGAAGATAAGAGAGAGAAAGGAACACTGCAAGGAGAGCTGGGAAACCTGGCTTCTGGTCCTCACACTGTCACTTATTAGCTGTGTGACATCAGTCAAGTTACTCAACTTCTTTGGGCCTCAGTTTTCATATTAGCAACATAGAGAGGGCTTCCCAGGTCACTCAGAAGTAAAGAATCCATCAGCAAAGCAGGAGACCCAAGTTCTGCTCCTGAGTTGGGCAAATCTGGAGAAAGAAATTGCAACCCAGTCCAATTTGCCTGGGAAATCCCATGGACAGAGGAACCTGGAAGGCTCCATGGGGTCTCAAAAGAGTCGAACAAGACTTAGCAACTAAACAACAAGATGTCACCTATCCTATCAACCCTTCACCGTCCCTGCCTCGGAGAACTTTGGCAAGAATGAAGTAAGAAGACAGGAATGAGAACATCCTTTAAAATTAGCAGTGCTCCATAGGTCCAAGGATTTTTCCTAACCACTGAGGACAACCGCTGCCACACAGCCCAGACGTTCTCATATCCACCCTAGAAGGCTGGGGCTCTACCCGAAACAAAGAAGGACAACTCCTCAAGGACCAGAAGTGATAGCGTCAACTTAGAAGAGGAAATAACCCATTGAACCTAGAGTCCCATGGTGCTTACATGTGTGAAGGGAGCTCAGACCCTGGCACCTCAGCTGTCTGCAGAGTAAGTGAGGGGCTGAGATTTTAGTGAACTGGCTCCTGCAGGATTTGCAGAACAGGGGACAAACCCAGGCCTCCTATTCCAGAAGAAGCAACTCATGGGGGCCCACAGTTCCCCACCAGACTGCTCCCTTACCCCGTTTGCGCCAGCAGGGCCCCTCCCTCACGGAGTAGGACAGCTCCACGAACTCGATGTCCACCGCCGAGCGCTTAGGCAGGTGGGAGAAGCGCTGGGCTTCCGTGATGTGATTCTCCACCTTCTTCAGGTGCGTGGTCAGCACGGGGGGCTCCGCCCCGTCTTCCAGAGACACGGCCATGGCCACAGCGCCAGGTCGTAATCCACAGACCACAGCCTCCAGAGTCTTCTCCGCCATCACGCCAAGTCCGGCCTGAAGGGAGAGGCCCTGCTCAGTTTGGGGCAGACCTCCATCCCTGGCTCGGAGCTCCCTTGCGTTCTCATGTGCCCTCGCCTCCCCGCTTCCTTCTCAGGGTAGATCGGCTACCGGAAGCTCCCACGTCCCACCTCCAGAGCATCTTGCCCTCCACCGACCACCGCTCCCAGCGCAGCTCCGTTCAGTTCCCACCGCTCCTCGGTCCCGGGCAGCCCCAGCCCCAGCCCCAGCCGGGCCCCTCGAAGCCCGCACCCGCTCCCTCCTCCCCGCGGAGGCTCTAATCTCCTTACCCTGCAGGCCAGCAGTCTCTGGGGACTGGATGGGCGCGGGGGGCGGGGAGCGGGGGTACAGAAAGGACGGCAGGCAGAGGCTGCCTGCTAGGAAATCAGGGTAGCAGGGTGACCGCAGGATGGACCAGGCAAAGGCGGAGGAAGAGGAGGCTGTGGGCCTCCCGCTGCGCCTCCCTCCCCATCTCCAGGCGAGGTGCCCTGGCCAGTCCCTCCTGCCGGCGGCCCTGGGTCCGCGCGCGCTGGGCTCTCGCCTCAAACGGGCTCACCACGCGGCCTCAAAACCCACACTGCCAACTAAGCGCCGCATTGGGGGTCATTCCCCTCCCATCTTCCGCAAGCCTGGTCACCTTGAGGCGCCCCGGGCTGGTGCAGAGCTGAGATGCTGAGCGCTGCCACGGGCTGAGGATGGAGACTCTAGGTCCTCCTTGCCTGCCTCTGGCTGCGGCACTGGGCCGGGTGTCCCGGCTCCCGAACCCGGCGGCCGGGCCGGGGCGGGGCCGGGGCGGGGCAGGAGACAGGGGAGGGCTCGAGCCCCAGGTCAGAAAAGAGGTGACAAGTCTGCGGAGGGGCGACTGGGGCGTGCCCCTACCCCTCTCGGCCGTGCACACCCGGTTCCCTAAGCCCGATCTTTGGTGCCGTGTCCTGCCGAACCCGCCGGGCGACTGCGCTCTCGCCCAGGCTGCTGCCAGCCGGTCCTGCGGTTCTTAAAGGGCCCACGCCGCCCCGCAGCCCGCGGGGAGAGAGGTTGGCGAAGGGGAGAGAAGCGCGGGTGCGGGGAGAGAGCGCAAGTGCGGACCCAGGACCGGGGATTGGGGCACAAGGCCGACTCCGAGGCGGGGAAGACAGCTGAAGTAGCTCCGTGGAGACAGGTCCCTGAATTTCAGACGATACAATGGTGGCCGGGAAGGGGTTGGGGGGGTGCAGATTCCGTCATTATCAAGGGATTGTGGAGCTGCCAGCCTGTCTGCACCACCCCCACCCCCCATCAATTTCCCTCAATTCTGGCCCTTGACCTCAGCATCCCCCAGGAATTCCCAAGCAAGAGTCTTGGGACATCCTCCCCACTTCCCCTTTCCCTCTCTGAGGACCAGGAGACCAGTCAAAAAGGGACAGAGCTGCTTTTGGAGAATTCAGAGGCAGCTCCAAGGTTAAACCGGTACCCAGAGCCCAGCCTGCTCCGGCTGACTGCCATTTAGTCACTAAGTCATCCACTTTTTGCAACCCCACGGACTGCAGCCGGTCAGGCTCCTCTGTCCGTGCTACACCCTCACCCCCACCCCCAGCAAGAATCCTGGAGTGGGTTGCCATTTCCTTCTCCATCTCCGACTGTAGAAATCTCGGTTCTCCCAGGCAAATTCGGGCCTTTAAGACAGACAACGCCTGATGCTGGAGGTACATGTGTGCCAGGGCGTAGAGCAGAACACTGTGTTTGGCATCTTCTCACACACGTGTGCCTCCTCACCCTCACCCTACAAACCTTTAAGACACCAGAGCACTCCAGGGCCTTCCCCCTGCCCTGTGTGCCTTTCTCCTCCTGTGCATCTCCTGTGCATCTCCTTCTGGCTCCAGCCTGCCCCTGCCCCAGTCTTCAAGGAGTAAGTAGGTTAGCCAGCTGAGACAGGTGACCTGAGCTTTTAAGTTCCCACCTGTCACATAGCAAAGATGGATGGAAGGGGAGGCTGCTGCCACTGCTGAGGCTTCTCCTTACCGCAGCAGAGGAGAGGTTACTAGCAGTCAAACCTCTCCTCCGCAGGTTCCCCGCCCCCCACCCCTCCAGGCTCTCTGCAGCCTGGAGGCTGGCGGCCCCTGCAGGATATCTCCAGGCCCTGCCCTGTGACTTAGAGTTGCAAACAGATTTCAGGTCCAGCCCTCTCTACCTTCCTCTGATCCCATGCCCCACATCACCACTGTTCCTCAGGACCTTCTATTCTCCAAGGTAACCGTCAATCCTCTTCTATAGGCTACCCCCCAGATAGTTGCATTATCTCATTTAATTCTCACAGTATCCCTACGAGGCAGGTGTTACAAGAACTCTTTACAGATAAAGAAGCTGAGGCATAAGTTTCTGAGGTTAAGCCATGTGCCAAGAAGACATATCTAATTGGTAGCAGAAAAGGGCTTAAACCCTAAAACCCTCACTTTTACCCACTCTGCTGTGAAGCCCCTGGAAACCCTGTTCCAGGACTGTCACCCTCCAATCTCTGTTCATAACCTCCACAGCTTAAGGACATTCTCCTCCATTCCATGGCATATAACCTGACAATTTTCAGGAAAATTTCCTCCCCTTCTTAGGGAATGCTCTGTCCCCATTCCTCAGGACAGACTTCCCTATCCTCAGAGATCAACATTCCCAAGTCTTCTGTCAGCTTCCCACCCTGTGTGATTCACATCCCCGGCCCCAGAGCAGTGGTCCCAGCTTTTGTTGAGACTCAGCATCACTTGGGGATTTTCAAAAGATGCTTAGATAACACTCTAAAGCAGTTCATGCTGATCTCTAAGGTTGGATCCAGGCATTAGTATTTTAAAATGCTCCCCAATTGATCCCACTGAGCGGGCCAAGTTGAGAGCCACTACCCTAGATGAAGCTTCCAATTCCCTGGGTTAGAACACCTGTCATGTGCCTACTAAAGGCTGTCTCGTCCCTGGGACATTCTCTAGGACACAGGACACCCTCTCCCCATTTTGTGAACACTCCTTTCATGTCCTGAATTTGGAGTTGGAAGATGTGCAATCTACCCTTGATGCTCTCACTAATTCTGTACTGAAGCAAATTTCTCCACCTCTCTGAGCGTCATTCAAGTTGTGGGGATGATAAAAATACTGCATATCTACCTCAGAAGGTTCTTATGAGATTCAAGTGTTCAAGTGCATAGATTGGTGATTTTTCATTCTCAAAAACAGATCATACATCCTTACTCTCTAAGTCTTACTTTCTAAGTCAGACTTACCATGGTTCAAAGTCATTTCATTTCCCCAGAAGAATCTTTCCTTTCCTTGGCAAAGGAGAGGAAACTACATTTGCTGAACGTCTTCTATGTACTCGGCTCTCACCTTAGGGCTATGAGATCTGAAGAAGGAGCCGGGTCTCTCTCTTTCTCCCCTGAATTCCCAGAACTTGTACACAGAAAACCCACTCTGTAGCTATCTGTTGACTGAACAGTCTAACCAGTCCTCACAACTTCAGAGGCCAGTGTTTGTCACTATGATTGTTTTATTTGGCTCCACCAGGTTTTAGCTCTGACTGGCAGGATCTTCAGTCTTCACTGTGGCATGAAGGTATTTATTTGCTGCCAGAAGGATGTATGGTTGTTTTTTTTTTAGTTGCAGCAAGCAAACTCTTAGTTCTGGTGGCATGTGGGATCTAACTCCCTGACCAGGGATTGAACCTGGGCCCCATGCACTGGGAACGTGGAGTCTTAGCCACTGGACCACTAAGGCCAGTAATTATCCTCTCATGTTTCAGATAAGGAAACTGAAGCTAAGAAATGTCAAGTACTAGTGTGAGGTCATACAACTCGTGTGGTGGATCCAGGGGTCCAAATTCAAGACTACACATTCTGAACCATGACTTGATCTACAACGTCAAGCTTCCTCAGTCCCTGGTAGTGCCACCTTCCCAGTTTATGAAGCAGATCCATCTCCACTCTCCTACACAGGCTCTTTCCCCTTCTAGGATACAAAAGTTTTCCAACCTTCTAGAGGTCCACTAGGGTAGACCCCTCTCAGTCTGGGACATACCTCCAACTCCCTCCGTATACCTTCCCAGGCAGGACTTTTGATTCCATAGTATGCACACCTCTAACTCCTGGAAGAGGCCTTGTAACTCGAGAATAGTGGTTCTCAAGCTTAGCACATGTGAGTATCCCCTGGAGGGGTCCTTACAACACAGATCATGGTCCCCAACCCCTCAGAGTTTCTGATTCAACATCAGGGATGGGGGCAGAGAATCTGCATCTCTAGTAAGTCCCCAGGTGATGCTGATGTTGCTAGTCTGGGAGTACACTTTGATTTCTCATCCCGCAAATAAACTTCCAATCTCCTACCTGGACTTTTCCTCAGTGCCTCAATGAACCCTTCCCCCTTTCCTCAAATAAACCTCTTCCATTCCCTGCCATTGATCCTCTTCTGTTTCCAGGGTCCTCCCCAATTTCCATTCCAGAATCTCCCCTCCCATCACCACCAAGACAGCCTCCATCCAGGACAGGCTCCCTAGGCCCACATAGGTAAGTGTTGATGGTAACTGGCTTATGAGGAGCAAGGCAGAAGCAGAAAATTCCTATCTCAGCTTAGTGCTAGGAAGTAATCAAGCAGACACAGGGTGCTCTGGGCAGGGATTTGTGGGAAAAGCAGTTGATAAGGAGATTTATGGACCTACTGGGGAAAGGGAAAGGTATCAGGATCCTATGGGAGCTAGGCAGAAATTGGACTGAGGACTTTGGAACTGACTCAGTTTTGCTTCCACCACCCCAGGTTTCTGGTTCACCAGGACAGTCTCTCATCTTTGGATATATTATCATCAAGTGTATTTGTCAATGGAAGGACCCTCTGCTGTCTACTTGGGGAAATGGGAGAGAGTGGTGAAGAGGGAGCTGTTGGAGGCAGGTAGTAAAGATGGGTGGAGGCATCTGAGTCCAGGCAGTGGAGTGGTATCTACAAGGAGTCCCTGATGTTACCTTAAAAAAAAAACAACCAACTTTATTGTTAGGACTTCCCTGGTGGTGCAGTGGACAAGAATCTGCCTGCCAATGCAGGGGATATGGGATCAATCCCTGGTCCTTGAAGACTCCACACACCACAGAACAACTAAGCTCATGCACCACAACTACTGAGCCCAAGAGCTGAAACTATCAAGCCCAAGTGCTGCAAGTGCTGAAGTCCGCATGCTCCGGGACACGCAACCGCAACTACTGAGCCTATGTGCCTCCCCAGCACCTTAGAGCCCACACGGCACCAGTACTGAGCCTGAGTGCTGCAGCTACTGAAGCCCGCCTGCCTAGAGTCTATGCTCTGCAACAAGACAAGCCACTGCAATGAGAAGCCCACACACAGCAACCAAGACCCAGTGCAGCCAAAACTAAATTAACTTTTAAAACTTTGTTTAAAAATATAAGAATATAACATATATAATAGAAATCAAGCAATATTGAAGTATATTTTTAAAGTGTGTGGAGAAGGAAATGGCAACCTGCTCCAGTACGCCTGCCTGGGAAATCCCATGGACAGAGGAGCCTGGTAGGCTACAGCCCATGGGGTCGCAAAGAGTCAGACATGACTGAGCGACTTCAGTTTCAGTTTACTGCAAGACATTCTGTGTAATAGAGAGTAATGCAGTTGTGAAATAGCTTAAGTGTGCTTGAGTGTCAGAGACATAAATTCTGAACAACTTTTCCTATGTCATAACGGTTGCTTACATGTAAGTCCCATTAGAAGAAACTAAAACCAAGATACTGGGCTTCAATGTAAGAAAAAATAAATAAATAAAGTGTGATATTTCTCTCTCCATCTCTTACCTGTGATGTACTGCCATTTCCTTTTGATAAGAAGAAAATGAGGGGTTCTTCAAAGGTGCAGAATGTCAAGGTTCTCTGCCCAAGTTATTGTCTCTCGTTCCTTGAGAATGCACACACCTCTGCCTCCCAGTGTCAGCTTGCCATCTTTCTTTTCCTAGAACCTGAACCCCCACCACACCCCTTTGTACCCTTTGCATGGAACCGGCCTGAGACCAGGTGTCTGCCCAGATTTTCTCTGTGACCTTGTCTCCTGCTCCTAACACAGATTACTCACTGGAGGGTGAGAAGAAAGGCCACAGCTAGTAGGTGTTCAAAATGCTTTATTTCCCTTGGTCTCTGCTACTCCAATGACCTCTGTCTCCACTCAACAGCTTGCTTCCTTGTGGACATACTCCAGACTCTTAATAGCTCCATTTAAAAATGTCTTTTTTCACACACACATACACACACAACCCAATCAAAAAATGGGAAGAAGACCAAATAGACATTTCTCCGAGGAAGAAATACAGATGGTTGATAGGCACAAGAAAGATACTCGACATTGCTAATTATTAGAGAAATGTAAATCAAAACTAATGATACTATGTGGTACCACCTCAAAATGGCCATGATTTAAAAAGTCTACAAATAACAAATGCTGCAGAGGGTGTGGAGAAAAGGGAACCCTCCTAGAGTGTTGGTGGGAATGTAAATGGGTGCAGCCACTATGGAAAATACTATGGAGGTTCCTTAAAAAACTAAAAATAGAGCTACCACATGATAGCATACATCTGGAGAAAACTATAATTCAAAAAGGTATTTGTACCCCAATGTTCATAGCAGCACTATTCACAACAGTCAAGACATGAAAACACCCTAAATGTCCATTGACAGATGAGTGGATGAAGACGATATGGTACCTACATATAAGGTAATGCTACTAAGTCATTCCCCCCCAAAAAAAGCCATTTGCAGCAACATGGAGGGACTGAGAGATTATCATACTAAGTGACATGAGTCAGAAAGAGAAAGACAAATTCCATATGATATCGCTTATATGTGGAGACATATATGACACAAATGAACTTATCCACAAAACAGAAACAGACTCAAAGAAACACAGAACAGACTTGTGGTTGCCAAAGGAAAGGGAGGTTGAGGGAGGGATAGAGTGGGATAGGATGGGAATTTGGGATTAGTAGATGAAAACTATTATATATAAAATGGATGAACAATAAGGTCCTACTGTATAACACAGGAAAGTATTAAAATATTCAATAGCTTGCGATAAGCCATCTAGTCAAGGCTATGGTTTTTCCAGTAGTCATGTATGGATGTGAGAGTTGGACTATAAAGAAAGCTGAGCATGGAAGAATTGATGCTTTTGAACTGTGGTGTTGGAGAAGACTCTTGAGAGTCCCTTGGACTGCAAGGAGATCCAACCAGTCCATCCTAAAGGAGATCAGTCCTGGGTGTTCATTGGAAGGACTGATGCTGAAGCTGAAACTCCAATACTTTGGCCACCTGATATGAAGAGCTGACTCATTGGAAAAGACCCTGATGCTGGGAAAGACTGAGGGCAGGAGGAGGAGGGGACAACAGAGGATGAGATGGTCGGATGGTATCATTGACTCGATGGACTTGGGTTTGGGTGGACTCCGGGAGTTGGTGATGGACAGGGAGGCCTGGCGTGCTGCAGTTCATGGGGTTGCAAAGAGTCGGACATGACTGAGCGACAGAACTGAACTGTGATAAACCATAATGGAAAAGAATCTGAAAAAAAAATGCATATATATATATACATATATATGTATACATATGTATAACTGAATCACTTTGCTATACAGCAGAAATTAACACAACATTGTAAGTTAACTCTACCTCAGCTTTTTTAAAAAAAAACCTTAAAAATATCCCTTTGTTCTGACCACCTTTCCCTCCTGCCCTCTAATCTTCAGAGGTTCACTTTATTTGACTCTAACTAGTCTCCGAGGGCCTCTGTGTCCAGTTTTGATGTCACGACCCATCTCCGGCTGCTCTAATTACCTTCCTCCTTGACCCTAGGCAATTCATGTCCAGGCTGGCAGATCATGGTTGGGGATCAATCCAGTTTTCTTTCTTCTTCTTTTGCTCCAGGGGTGATGATATCTGCTTCAAAAAGGTGTCTGGTTGTGTTGAATTTGCCTCTGCCTGTTCTTGAATTTCAGCTTTGCTGACTTGTCAGGTGGCAGGCATCTGACTGCTTAGACTCAATACTCCGTCTCTCCAGTTTAGCACTTTCTAACCCAGGCACACAGAGCCCTGGATCCCCTCCTCCTGGAGAGCTAGAATCATACAGTATCCGGTCAAAATGTCTTCTGCTGCCCCCATGGTCCAGCCGGAGCAACGGGATTTGGTGTGGGTGTGACTCATACGACTGGTAGGCAAGGCCCTTTTCCTGGGGTGCTGTCCTGGCCCTGAAAGCTCTGCTCAGCTGAGGAATGAATGGCATCAGTAAATGCTGGAGTAACCACTCAAGGGGCAGCCCACGCTACTGCTTAGAACACCAACAAAACATGGGCACCAAAAAAATGAAAGAAAAAATTGATGCCAGAATTTTATAGGTTATAAATATATGTTTGTGAAAGCATAATCATACTATTCTTCCTTATATTTGCTTCCTGGTTTAATATTTTCATTTTGAATTATACACAAGAATGGGGCATCACGGGGCACCACACTCTTTTCAGGGCTCAGAGGTTTTAGTCTTCATTTGGTCTGTTTTAAAATAATTTTTAAAAATTAATTATTTATTTGGCTGTGCCAGGTCTTACTTGTGGCACTTGGGATCTTTGATTGCAGCATATGGGAGTTTTAGTTGCATCATCTGAACACTTAGTTGAGGCCTGTGGGATCTAGTACCCTGACCAGGGATGAAACTCAGGTCCCATGCATCAGGAGCACAGTCTTAGCCAGTCCCCGTCTTCATCTGGTCTTGATTAGGAGAAAGGGCTCTAACTGACTTTTCTTTGGGGGTTTGCCTTTGGCCCTGTTAACGTGCCACTTTGAGACAGTTGTCAATTGAGTCTAACAAGTCAAAATTTAATGAGGATAAACACGAGGGCCTGTTGTTAGGCCCAAGATCACCACTGCAGACATGCGAAGTGAAGAAGCATGGTTTGGGCAATAACATATGTAAAGGCTTAGGGATTTCAGAGGGCAGTGGCTCCATAATAAACTGAGAACATGGTATACCTACCAAAACCATAGGCCCTGAGGACGTGGGGATGGAATGGGGACCCCGAACCACACAACACAAGGAAGTTTAGAAGAAACTGAGGGTACTTAGCCCAAAGAACTTCTGTTGCTTCAACTATCTGAAGGCCTAATGAGGGAACCAGAATTATACTTGTTTAGTGGAGGGACAGGGTGTGGGGTAGCCAAATTAACACAGGATCTTAGAGGAGTGAGCCTGGAGATGCAGTAGCTTTGCTTATGGAGTCTTCACTCGTTTTTCCTCTCTCCTCTGTGTTGCCAGTTTTATAAATTACCTTTTCAATGCCTTCTTTATAAAGTTATTTATTTTTTTATTGACCTATAGTCAATGTGCAGTATGTTATAGGTATATAATATAGTAATTCACAATTTTTAAAGTTATACTCTATTTATAGTTAGTATAAAATATTGGCTATATTCCCTGTGTTGTACAGTATATCTTTGTAGCTTATTTTTCCTTGGCTGTGCCACTTGTGGGATCTTAGTTCCCTGGTCAGGGATTGAACCCAGGCCCTCAGCAGTGGAAGCACAGAATCCTAACCACAGGACCACCAGAGAATTTCCTCTCATGGCTTATTTCATATATTATAGTTTGTATTTCTTTTCTTAAAATATTTTTGTTTGTTTTTGGCTGTGTCCAGTCTTAATTGGGGCAGGTGGGATCTTCCTTGCAGCACGCGTGATCTTTCACTGTAGCTGGCAGGCTCTGCAGTTGCCACACGTGCTTAGTTGCTCTGTAGCATATGAGATCCTAGTTCAGACCAGGGATCAAATTCACGTCCCCTCCATGGGAAGGCAGATTCTTAACCACTGGACCTCCAGGGAAGTCTCTTCTTAATCCCCTACCCTTATCTTGTCCCTTCCCACTTTCCTCTCCCGACTAGTAACCACTCGTTTATTCTCTGTATCTGTGAATCTGCTTCTTTTCACTAGCTTGTTACTTTTTTAGATTCTACAAGTGATATCATACAGTATTTATCTTTCTCTGACTTACTTCACTTGGTACAATATCCTTCAAGTCTATCCATATTGTTGCAAATGGCAACATTTCATTCATGACTGAGTAGTGTTCCTGTATAAATATGTGTGTATTTACCTACATACTACATCATCTTGATTCATTCACCTATTGATGGACATTTAGGCTGCTTCCATATATTGGCAATGGCAAATAGTGCTGCTATGAACATTGGGGTGCATGTATTTTTTTGAATTCGTGGTTCTGGTTTTTTTGGATATACACTCAGGTAGAACTGCTGGGTGGTATGGTGGGTCTACTTTTAGTTTTTTGAGAGACCTCCATACTGCTTTCCACAGTGGCTGCACTGATTTACATTCCCAGCAACAGTGAACTGTTTCTCCACATCCTCACCATGTTATTTGTCTTCTTTTTGATAACAGCCTTTCTGATAGGTGTGAGATGATATCTCATTGTGGTTTTGATTTGCATTTCTCTGATGATTGGCAATGTTGAGCATCTTTTCATATGCCTGTTGGCTATTGTTTTGCTGAAAGTTTTAAGTTTCATTTCAGGTTTGAAGGATTCCTTAACAAAAGAAACCACTCATTATACACAAATAAACAATTTAATACTTAATAGAGAAGTATCTAACTTACTTTCAATATACAATCATTAAAAGAGAAATAGAAACAGTAGAGGAAAGTTAACAGCACATACATCACTGCACTGACTAAAATCCAGATTCAAACAGCACTGGGATGTCCTGTGTAATAGCAATCTGGAGTCCCAACTGAGAAAAGGTCCCAGGTAAGACTTCAAACTGCAGTTGTGCGGACTCCCTGTTATAATCCCAAGCTTCAAACTAACATCATCATGTTTACAAGCAAAAATGCAGCTCTAGTTTTTTAACCTTTCTACAAAGCTATCTGTTTTATCTTGTGAATTATGAAATGTTTCAGGTCCTGGGGAATTGGCGATTCTCAGGGCTCAAGAGAATTTTAAGACTCAACCTCTATCTTATCTATAGTGTCATGCACTTACTGGTATGCATTCACAAGCAGGCACGTCACAGGCAAGGCAAGTCAAGGCAGGTCATAAGCAAGGTCAGAGGCCTGCTCTGCTTTCTTGTCTTTGAAACCTGAACAAGACTTCCTCCATCTTAATTTCCGTAACAGTTATCTGCATGTCCTCTTTGGAAAAATATCTATTCAGTTCTGCCCAATTTTTAATTTTTTCTTTTTGATGTTGAGTTGCATGTTTTATATATTGTGGATACTGAGTATCATTTGCAAATATTTTCTCTCTGTAGGTTGTCTTTTCATTTTGTTTAGTTTCCTTTTCTATGCAGAAGCTTTTTTAAATTGGGTCCCATTTGTTTACTTTTGTTTCCTATACTTTAGGAGACAGATCTAAAAATATGTTGCTACAATATATGTCTGAGTGTTCTGTTTTCCTGTAGTTTTATGGTTTCTGGCCTTACATGTAGGTTTTTAACCCATTTTGAGTTTTTTATACGATGAACACATTGGTGTTTCTTGAAGGGGCTCTTGCAAAGGCAAATGAACACCTATACTGACTTGACCGTAAAGCCCAAGCCCTCAGGATTTCTGCCTGAATTCCTCCAGCAACCCCTTAACTTCTGTCGGCCTGCTCTCTCATTCCCCATCATGGCCAGAATCACCATTCTAAATCTTGATGCAGTCCTTCTGGGTGGCTTTGCATTCTTTCCGTCTTCTCTCTACAACCTATGGCCCTCAGTGGTTGAGACCACAAAGTCCCTCTTTAAATTTCAAACCTAGTCTCTTCTGCCTGGAATAACCTGCCACCCCTTTATAGATGGTAGCTCAATTCATTTCTTTGCCCAAGCACTTTCTGAGCCCTGCCCAAGTAATACTGTCAGCTCCTTCTTTGAGTCTCCTCAATGAACCCTGACCGGCCACTCATTTAGGTCTTTCCTCACCTCTGTACAAGTCCCTCCAGGGCAGGTCCTGCCTGCGTTTATCCATCTCTGTATCCTAAGCACCCGTCACAGTGCCTGAACTATAGGAAGAACTCAGGGAATAGCTGATGGAATTAACTGACTTTTCTTTCCGAATTCTTTCAGCAACAGGCACACAAAAAAGTAGGTTTTTGTAGTAAGAATTACATTTAATCTTTGAAGGGGGGGATAGCTTCCTGCCCATCCAAGCCCCCTGAGAGTATTTCCTTGACCTCTTAAGAGTGGCAGAGTCTCTTAAGAGTGGACACAGAAGCTAAGATGTGACTAAACAAGCCTAAAAAAATGGTTCATATTTTGAAGGGTTCCAACACTTACTTCTTGGAAGGAAAGTTATGACCAACCTAGATAGTTTATTAAAAAGCAGAGACATTACTTTGCCAACAAAGGTCCATCTAGTCAAGGCTATGGTTTTTCCAGTGGTCATGTAAGGATGTGAGAGTTGGACTATAAAGAAAGCTGATAGCCGAATAATTGATGCTTTTGAACTGTGGTGCTGGAGAAGACTCTTGAGAGTCCCTTGGACTGCAAGGAGATCCAGCCAGTCCATTCTAAAGGAGATCAGTCCTGGGTGTTCATTGGAAGGACTGGTGCTAAAGCTGAAGCTCCAATACTTTGCCCACCTCATGCCAAGAGTTGACTCACTGGAAAAGAGTCTGATGCTGGGAGGGATTGGGGGCAGGAGAAGGGGATGACAGAGAATGAGATGGCTGGATGGCATCACCGACTCGATGGACATGAGTTTGAGTGAACTCCGGGAGTTGGTGATGGACAGGGAGGCCTGGCGTGCTGTGATTCATGGGGTCGCGGAGAGTCGGACACGACTGAGTGACTGAACTGAACTGAACTGAACCCCTTTAAGAATCTACTGAAAAAACAGACCCTTTTCTTCAGGAAAACACACCTTCAGACACATACCTTTCTAACTTGGTTCTGGGACTCCAAGCACCTGTTCTTCCCTAGGGCCTTTCACATCTACCCCTACTCCCCACCCCCAGAGCTGCCTCTGTAGAACCCCTACCCCAGAAGCGCTGGGCTCTAACCAGCACTGAGTATGGTCGTGGTCAGGTGCTCCGTCTCCCTGCTGAGCTCCACTTGTCCATTCCAGAGTGTTCTACTGCCCACTGCTGGCCTATGCCTGGAACCTCCATCTTGGTAAATGTTCTGAGAGGAAATGTAGAAGTTTCACCAAAGGTAGGGTGAGGGGGAGGGAGGAAGGGAACAAGACGTCAGTTAAAAACAAAACAAACCCCAGTCACTAAAAGGGAAACAAGCCTAATTATTCTGCTCCACTTCTGGGCAGTGGCATCTCCTCATTACCTAGTTAATACCACCAAATGTAAGGAAGAAGAAATGAGTAATGGCCCACACATTTCTTTTATTACCAAAAACAATTGTTATGCACAAACTCAGTGCCTCCAATACCATCCCTGAGGATAACCATGAAAGTCCTTGGGGCTATAAGAGGAACCATTCAGAGGGAAATGCCTTGGCTGGTTTTGAGGAAAGGGCCCTTGGAGGGATCAGTTACTTAGCATCCCTGGGTCCAAGGACCCCTACAGATAGGAATGGATGTGAGCTGACTATGGATTTTCATCCCTGTTCTAGCATGTCTAGGGGATTAGGGTTTTAAGCCTGACACTAGCCCCCTCTACAGGAACACACACACAACCAAGGTGCCCCCCCTCAAAGAATCAAAACTCTTCAGGATCACCAAAGAATGTGGACTGGCAGAAAAAGGACGTCCCTCAGCTGGCCTAGTGACGCAAGCTGGCTCCAGAGTGGACCACACTGCTCTCAGCATCACTCCTAAAGGTATCCGTTGACAAGGACTGCCCACTAGGGGCGCTGCCACCATTCTGGCTCAGCAGAATTCTGGGCCAGCAGCGTTCACACCTTCCGGACTTCTGGCTCCTCAGCTGCTCCCTGAAGCTCTCCCATGACGCCCCCCGAGGGGGGCTCAGAGGCGGGTGGGGGCTCTCCCGGGGCTTCGAACAGCACATAATAGACGACCTCCCGCTCGCCCTGGGCGTTGGTCTGGTTCACCACGTGGATGATAGGGCTGGACGTGTCCTGAGAGGCTGGGAGGGCTATGCCCTCACTGCCCCCACCTTCCTCTTCAGCCTCCTCCTGGGGTCCTGGCTCTCCGGGCACTGTTTCCAGAATGATGTCCTGAAGGCTGCTCTCATTCAGGGATGCTCCCAGGCCCGATCCCTCTTGTGGCTGCCGCAGCAGTTGCTGGGTCAGCTCTACACTCTCATAGCGAACCAGCTGCAGCCTCATGTAGCCATCCTCATGCTCCTTGTACCTGGTGAAGGAGGAGCACGGAGGACATAGCAAGCAGGGGCAGGGGACACGGTGGGGATGGGGAGCAGACACAGTCTGGAGACTGGCGAGGTAAGGGACAATAGGAAAGAAGGAAGAAGCCCTGGGATTCTAAGTGATGGGTGTTAAAGACAAAAAAAAATGTCTTTATTTTATAATATTTAGAAGAAAAGGCAAGAAGGCTCATTACTCAGAAAGGAAAGGGAGGGACTTCCGTGGTCCAGTGGTTAAGAACCTACCTTCCAATGCAGGGGATGGGGATTCAATCCCTGGTGGGGGAACCAAGAACCCATATGGCACAGGGCAACTAAGCCCATGCGCCTCAACTAGAGAGCCCATACGTCACAACTAGAGAGAAGCCTGCACTTCTCTCTAGAAGCCTTCACAGCAGGGCTGCAATGAAGATCATGTGTGCTGCAACTGAGACCTGATGCAGCCAATAAATAAACATTTTTTTAAAAGAATAGGAAAGGGAGGGGAGGGAAGAGTGAGGAACTGTCTGGGTTGGACAGTAGGGCTGTCAAAGGATTTATGAGAAGGCCATGAAGCTACTGATTAGGACCCTTGGGTTCACGCTCTGGGCTCTGGTTCTGGCTGCAGGGCTTTTGGGATCATTTATTGGGTTTGGAATTGTTCCTGGATACAAAAATTAGAAACATACTCTTTGCCCCACCAATATTTTGGAGGTTCCTTGAGCCTAAATGGAGATAGTGGACATCAGAGCACCATCAGATTCAAGGTTTTTAAAATGCTGAAAAGAAAAAACGCAGGAATCTGGGTGGGGGAGGCTGAGAGACATACCGAAAGCGGGGGTGCCCTGAGGGCCACTTGAACTGGTGCTTCTTGCGAAGGTGCACAGTGAGGTTGTTGCCCCTTGTGAAGCATTTGTCACACACATGGCATCTGTACCTCGGCTCTGAGTCTCCCTGGTGGGGAGGGGAGAGTGAGGCCAGCTTCCCCCCTCCCCAGGGACCCCCCACACTTCTGCCGGCCCCTCCCTACCATCAGCCCCACTCACTTCATGCACTTTTCGGTAATGCGACTTGATAGAGTAGAGCGACCGGGCACTAAAGGTGCAGTTCTCGAAATCACAACTGTAGGCTGGCTCCTTGCTATGGGTATCTAGGTGCTTCCGGAGGTCAATCAGATTCTTGCAGCTGCCAAGAAAGATCAGGAGGGATCAGAAAGCATGGGGGATCTTGGAACCCAAGTTTTGTGATTTCCCATCCCGCTTCCTCTTACCTGTAGTCGCAACAGTCACATTTAAAGGGACGGGCCTCGCTGTGGCGAAAGCGCATGTGGTTTCGGAGGGAGGACGGCAGTGGGCAGGTCATGTCACACAGAGGGCACTTGTAGTGGTTCACTGAGGGGCAGGGAGGAGGCTGTGACTGGAGAGTTAGCGGGAGCTTGGAGGGCAGGCCCGGAGGGTAGGGGTGGTCGGCTACTCACCATGGTTCCGCATGTGGTCCCGCAGCAGCCGCTCTGTGGCAAACCTCTTGGAACAATGAGAGCACTGGAAGTGCTGCTCTGCAGTGGGTCAGACAGGTAGTCAGACAGGCAGGTAGTGGGTCAGACAGGTAGAGACAGGGCGGTGGTAGAGAGGAGGAGAGCATGCTGGGAGAGGGGAACCCCCCACAGGCAGAGGGAAACCACCCAAGAAGAGGGGAGCTTAGGGAACTAAGGATGGACCTAGTATCACGGAAAGAGCGTGGGACTTGGAGTAGAGAACCTGAATTAGAATTCTGGCTTTCCCACTTACTAGCAGTGTGATCTCAGGTAAGTGATTTAATCTGAGCCTCAGTTTTCTCATCTGCAAAAACGGGGGATAAGAAGCCTACCTCATAGGGCCGCTGCGAGGATTCACTGATAAGAGCTGTGGCACAGAGTAAGCATGGAGTGCCAATGTCTAATGAGTCCCCATCAGCAGAGACTGTGCCAGGTGACTGAGCCCTCAAGATAGATACAGCTAATCTGCATATACCTTCGGGGCCCCCTCTCCTGAAAACGTGCCCCCAGCCACCACCCCAAGTAGGACAGCCTGCACCTATGCCCCTTCTTCAATCGCTTACGATCCAACGAGGACTGGCGACGGATATGATCTAAGAACTTGGTGTTGTTGGCGAACATGCCCCCACAGGTGGGGCAGGCCACCACCTTCTCCTGGGTATGGCTGCGGAGGTGCTCTCGAAGCTTAAAGCGGTCCTTGAAGGTGCAGGTACAGCCTAGGAAGGAAGGCCCAGTCAGGTCCAGCCACAAACCCCCAGAGTAGGGTCTGGTACCCCCAAGTCTCTCCAGCCACCCCCAAGTCTCTCCAGCCAGCAGCCAACCCTGCCCTGCAGGACTGGTCCTACCCCTAGCTGCCCTGGTCCCTTAGCAACCCCAAAGTTTCTTTAGAAGCCAGAAATTAAAGAGTGGCCCTACCTTTCCAGCCACAGAGCACCACGTTGTTGTCCTTGCCGACTACTTGGTATTCACAACACAGGCTGTGCGCTTCCACGTGCCGGTAGAACCACTCGGGATTGTCAAAGGAGTGCTGTGCCAGGAGCAATCTGAGGTAAGGACTGAGGAGGGTGGAGGGGCCCCCACTCCCAGGTGTCCAGAGGGGGCTTCTCGGTTCTCTCCCAAATTAATTGGTGGGGACAGGAAAGTTTGAGCAAGGGGCTATCCAGAAAAGAAGGAAAGTTACTAGCAGGAACTTCAGGAATACAGTGTATCCCAGAAAGGATTAAGGAGTCTTGAGTTAAGATCCCCAACCCCTCTCCATCCCTACTCCTGGCTCTGTCTGCTGACCTCACAGTGCTCCCACAGACACAGGAAGTGGTCGGGGATGTCAGGGATGAGGTTGCGGCTCTGGAAGTCCAGGATGCAGGGGCTGAGGTCAGCCTGGCTCTGCAGGGCCTGCAGTCCCCACTGTTTCAGCTTGGTGTGGTAGCAGTGGAAGTAGACATGGCGGATGAGATCAGCAGAATTATCTGGAGAACAGAAGCCACACTCCCTCCACAAGCAGGAGAATTCTTCCTCTGCAAAAAGGGGTTTAGAAGGAAGCAACTGATAACTTTCCAAAGCTCTCCTTCCACTTAGCAGCAAGGGACCAGGCTGGGATGACCTGGTATACCAGGAGTTCATTTAGCAAATGCTAGCATTTAATGACTACTAATTGCATGCCAGGCACTGGGAATACAATAACGAGTACAAAAAAGAGTCCCAGTTCTTATCCTTGCACAGCTTTCAGTCAGGAAGAAAAACACATCAAAATAATCACATGCATAAATATGAAACTACAACCAGGTGGAAAGGAAGCGTGGTCCAGGCAGGGAGACAGTGTGTGCACAGCCCAGTGCCAGTGACTCAGACACAGCAGGTGTGGCTGGCATTTGCTACTGTGGCTTGGAGTTTCTGCTGTTCTCTGAGGAACCTGGGATGCCTCCCACTCCTTCCTGTCAAACCATAGGTCTTTCTTTCCCCCATATTCTGCCCAAGTTCAGCCTTCTCTAGGAAGGCCTATCCAGCCTTCCTATCTCTAGGAAGGCTATTCCAGTCTACTTCCTATCTCTCTAAGCACCAAATTTTCAGTGCTCTATAGAGGTTTACTTGCTTTGAAAAGTAGGTACTTTTAAAAATATAATAATCACCTAATTTCCCTTCTGAATACATATTACTTGACTTCTGAAGCTATTAGTTATAGGTTACAGTCACTAGATTCAAATGGAATGTGAGGTGGGGAAGGAGAGCTGTCTCTGTACGTTCTTTTTCAAACTGTGTTGTGACCCATTAGTGGGTAGTGAAATCAATTGAGAGGATTGCAAATCACGATTTCTTTTTAACTAAAGACAATAAAATAGAACAATTCAGAGAGAATTTAATCAAGGAAAGGATTGTTTTTAGTATTTCTTAACTTCACAACAGGGTTGTGACATAAAATGCATTCCTAACTGGGGGTCATAGTAAAAAATAAATAAATAAAAACACTGCCAGAGAGTGAAAAAAGCAGACTGCCAACAGCTTGTACAATATGATCCTTTTTCAAGAATAAAATCCTATCTAATTTACATATATACATGCAGAGAGAGGTCAAAAAGAATGTTTATTAAGGTACTGTCAGTTAATTGACTTTTAATGGCAAGAGGAAAGGTTCATTCCACATATCCTTGCTGAATGAGTTTTCCAGAATGAGTCTACAATGTTTTTATAAACAAATTAAAAAAGCATAACTAGGAAAATAAACCACCACTCTCACTGGCTGCCTTCTCCCTTTGTGGCAAGCAGAGTCAGATTTTCCACCATCCCTTGAGCTCTTTCCCCTTCCTGTGTCCTGCTTCCTCACCAAGCAGGTCCTCCTCCTCCTCTTCTTCCTCCCCGGAGCCCTGCAGGTGCTGCTGCAGGTGCTGAGTGACATGCTCGCAGAACTCCTCCATGGCCGAGCACACAAAGGAACAGGACCCCCACTCACACTGCAGCCCCAGGTTCTCCTTTCGGGGAACTTTCCCAGGAGGCGGCATGGCCTTCACCCTAGAGGAGGAAGAAATCAGCATCTGTAAGGATTCCACCCAAGTGCTGCTGGGGGTTAACACGGGACAGCCAGCCAGCCTAGAGCCAAGAGATATTTTTCAGTGACCGGTGAGAAACGCTGTGCTTTTTCAGTAGGGACAGAGTAGCAGTTCTTCAGACCCCTCGAAGCCGTTTGGTGTCCTTGGGAATGGAGAATACAAACTGACATTATTGAGCATGTGCCAGGCTCTGAGCTAAGAACTTTAACAGACACTTTTTCAAGGAGCTTCAGAGCAACCCATCAAGAAGGTATTACTCCTACAGGAGGCAGAACAATGCTCAGGTTCAAAAAGATGGCTTTGAAGACCCAGAGCTCAGATTCAGACTCCTTTGTCCACCACCTACTTAGCTGTGTGATACTGGCCAAATAAGCTTAACCCTTCTATTCCTGAACACCCTTATCTCAGAATGGGGATAACAAACCCTTCTGCTTTTAATCTGTTATATGCCAAGCACCTACTAAGCACATTGTGTCATCTAATTACGAACACCATCCCATGAGGGAAGTACAGTTTTTAACTTCATTTGTAGATAAGGGCATAAGGCCTGGAGAGGTTAACTGGTTTGCTCAAGATCACACACCAGGGGTAGGGTCAGGTCAGGCTGACTCCAAAGTCCATATTTTTCCTATGCACACAGATGACCCTAGAAGCTCCTTATTTCTCACTGGATCACATCGTAAGCACTCCATCAGACTTATGAAGTGCCACACATACTCCTTTTGCCTAACCTATCTGGTGCTTTCACCACTGCCCTAATATCCTCTGAACAAAAATGTCAATTCTATTTCACATAAGAGGCAATGTCTGTCCAGTTTATACTGGGTGTACAAAGTGTTAGGCACACTTAGGCGGGTAATAAACATTCGTTGAAGAAAGCTGAATAAAAAACAAAAGGTTCTCAACCTTTAACATGCACACAAATGCAGAGGTTTCCAGCTCCTGCCCTAGAGATTCAGATTTGGGAATGCTGGGGTTAGGACTAGAAATCTGCCCTTTAACTCAGCAGCCCAGTTGTGATGGGGCCTCCAGAAGCAGAGTCTAAGGAACAATAAAAGGATAGTTTCCCTCATTAAAACAAAACACAGAATGACAGGTGACACTGCAAACAAAAATCTCTGGGGGAAGAAAAGACACTAAGAGGCCCTGACTCTGTCCCCTGAGCATCATCACCTCTTTGAGGATTCTCACCAACTCTCACTGTGGAACCCAGGAAGGGAGTGCAGTATTGCTCCTCCTGGCCTTTCAGAGAGAGGTGGGAACTCTGAAAAAGAACTTTAGTACACAATGAAAGGGGAAAACCCCAGAAAATACAAAATGTATAAAATCTTTCATACTCACAAGTATAAGAACCGACTACATCTAACTAGTTACCAAAGGAACCCCTCCCTCTTTTTTTGTCCACACCTCATGGCATGTGGGATCTTAGTTCTCTGACCAGGGACCAAAAAGGTAGCCTCTGCCTTGGAAGCATGGAGTCTTAACCACTGGACAACCAGGGAAGTACCAAAACCCCCTTTTTAAGGAAGCCTTAAGGAAATGGCAACCTATTCCAGTATTCTTGCCTGGAAAATTCCACAGACAGAGGAGCCTGGTAGGCTACAGTCCACGGGGTCTCAAAGAATTGGACATTACTGAGCAACTAAGCACAGCACATAGCAGCACAGACGGTATAAGAAACCTGGGCTTCTCTGGTGGCTCAGTGGTACAGAATCCACCTACCAATACAGGAGATGCAGGTTTGATCTCCAGGTTGGGAAGATCCCCTGGAAAAGGAAATGGCAACCTACTTCAGTATTCTTCCCTAGAAAATTCCATGGACAGAGGAGCCTGGAGAGCTACAGTCCATGGGGTGGCAAAGAGGCGGACATGACTAAGCATGCACGCAAGCACATGCCAAGCACTGTTCTAAGTGTCTTATATTTATAAAAACTCATTAGTACAACAATTCTATTGAAGTAGGCAGCCTGATTATCCCACTTTAAAAATGAGGAAATGGCTCAGATAGGTTAAATAATTTACCCAAGATTGCAAAGCTAGGAAGTGATGGAGACAGAATTCAAAGCCAGGGAGCATGGCTCCGTTCTCCTCCTCCGTCTGCCTGTCTTACCTTTTTATGTTTGATTCCCTCCTCACCAAAGACGTCATATCCATATACACAATACCCAAAGCAGGCTTTATTGAGTAGCTATTTTGTAAGTTTCCTCCAATAAGCTGTGAGCGCCTAGAAAGCCTGGTCTGTGCTCTCTTCAGTTCTAACTGCAGAGCCAGCACACACCTACTATGAGCTCTTTTAATCTTCAAGTAAATCTATAATATTATGTTACTTTTGGACAAATCACCTAGCTTCTCTGAACCTGTTTCCTTAAATGTAAAACAGGATATTAATATCACAGCAGTGGATGAGGGATTCAACTAATATGATTAGAAAGCTCCAACATTTACTAGCCCTGTGATCTTAGGCAAGTTATTTAAGCCCGGGTTTCCCATGTATTATTAACACGGGAATAATCATGCCTGTTTCACTGAATTGATTTATGGATTAAAACACATAATGGATATTAAAATGCTTTGCCTAACTCAACAAGTGTTGGCTCTTCATATCCTTGCTTCTAAGAATTAGACGATCTAAGAACGAATGCTACAAAAGGATCAACAAAAGGAAAACCCGAAGGATTCCTAACCCTTCCTTTCATAAGGAATCATAGTCAGAAGCAACGAGCAAATACTTGAGTATAAATTGCAACGCAAGGCACCCATGAACCCTGAATGGTATGCAAGAAAAGAGGGACCAAGGTCCGGAACCTTCTAAGGACTCACAATTTGGCCGAAGAGACAAGATTCTGACGTGCTTAAACAACGACCAAAAACAAAGCGCCCGGTGAGGGAAGCTGGACAGGGAGAAACCGCGGCGGCAGGCGAAGCAGGAAAGGTTGCCCTTAGCGGTGGGGACCGGGCCCCCAGAGCACAGGTAGAATTCGGAGAGAAGGAAGGAAAATTCGGGCGGCGAAACCTTCCCCTCTCAGCCCCGCTGGCTTCCCCCTAAGGCGTGGCGGCGATCGTGCTTCAGCCGCAACGAAGCCCCAGACTGGAAAGCAAGTCGGGGTTGGGGGCTGGGGGCGCTGCAGGCGCCAGGCTGAACAGCGTGGCCGAGCAGCAAGAGAGCGCCTCGCCGAAGCGACCGGAAAAGTGCCTGGCTTCGGCAGCCGGCCCAAAGCACAGACCGATGCTGCCCCGCCATCCCCGGTATCCCCTGCTTACCTCCCGTCAGTCAGCTCCCGGGTCTCTCCAGCTCCCCTCCTACCTCGCACCATCTCCGGGAGGGCGCTTGAGTGACGGCCAACGACAGCCAATCGTCGCTCTCGAATCCCTCTAACAGCCAATCACCGCTGCGACTGACGGAACCCGTGCGCGACCAAAACACGGAAGGGGCGGGAGTGAGCGGCAGCGGGCCGCGCGGGAAGGTAGCGCTGTGGACGCCGCAGGTCTGCAGGCCAAGTGCAGGCGGGCATCCCTAGGGCCCGAATTTCCCCGACTGCGCAGGCTCGGCGCATGGCACCCACTGGGCATGCGCAGAGCTCGGGCTGTAAGCAGAGAGGGGTCTCCCTCCTCTTGTTGGTTACAGCTCCAGCTGGCCGCGTGGGCGTTGAGACAGAGGAAGAGGCAGAGGAAAGGGCGTGGGAGGCTCCGTGCCTAGAACAGCGAACCTCGCTCGGCCCAAACTGGGGGTCCTTCACCTTCTTAATCTTCCTGTTTCTTAAATATCAGTATTCCTTATGCCAAGTCCTATAAATTATGCCCCCTTAACACTGGATCTCTCAAGTTCCACCCCCCCTCCCCTTTTTTGAGTTTCGCAGTCCCATCTCTTGACCATTAGCGACGTCCATCCCGGATGTCTACACTGACGCAACTGGTTCCCTGCGGTCACTCTTGCTTCCCTCCAAACCATTCTTGACGGAGCTCTCAAAGTGATCTTTGCAGAGAGCAAATCTGATCAAACCACCACCCTGTTCTAAACGCTCAATCCCCCAAAGCCCCAAAGCATACTGAGGCTCTCTGGACCCTTCAGCATCTGGGCCCTGCATACTTCTCTCCATCGTATCTTGAGTGCTTCTCGGCCTCACTCTGTTCCCCAGCTCCGCATTTCTTTCAGCTTTCCCACCACACCTAGCCGCCTTTCCTCTGCTGCCTTGTACTTACTGTTTCCTCTGCCTGGAACAATCTTCTGAAACGGGTTGGAACTGATTCCTACTCATTCTTCTGGTCTCAAAGAAGAAGCTTTTTTTCCCCCTGGAAGTCTTTCTGGACATCCCTTTTCTGTGTTTCCCTATTACAGCTCTATCACACTTCCCAGGTGGCGCTACTGGTAAAGAATCCTCCTGCCAATGCAGGAGAGACAAGCGAGGAGGGTTGGATCCCTGGATAGGGAAGATCTCCTGGAGGAGGAAGTGGCAACACACTCCAGTATTCTTGCCTGGAAAAATTCCCTGGACAGAGGAGCCTGGCAGGCTACAGTTCATGGAGCCACGAAGAGTCAACGTGACTGACCACACATTGTATTGTATTTGCCTGTTTAACTTGTCTGCATTCTGCACTGACTCACTCAGTTCAGTGAGGGAGAACAGGGAGTGTGTGTGTGTGTGACTTTCTATATAACCCCATTGCTTAGCCTGCTGCTGCTAAGTCACTTCAGTCGTGTCCGACTCTGTGCGACCTCACAGACGGCAGCCAACCAGGCTCCCCCGTCCCTGGGATCCTCCAGGCAAGAACACTGGAGTGGGTTGCCATTTCCTTCTCCAATGCGTGAAAGTGAAGTCGCTCAGTCGTGTCCAACTCTTCGAGACCCCATGGACTGCAGCCTGCCAGGCTCCTCCGGCCATGGGATTTTCCAGGCAAGAGTACTGGAGTGGGTTGCCATTGCCTTCTCCATTGCTTAGCCTAGTAACTGAAACTCAGTAAGCATCCAAGACATATTTGTTTAAAAATTATGTACCTTAGTAAAGTTCATTAGGACTGATATTATATTTTCTAGCCTAAATATAAGCCTATATAGTTTACAAAATCAGAAAGCCTATTAAATGCTCAGTATAAATAAAATTAACTTAAAGATGCCATAAAAAATAGCAGTCACAGGAAAATCAGAAATTTGTGCATGAAATTTTTTACTAACAGTGATTAAATTTTGTCCCTATTTAAAAATATAATTCGAGTAACAAAAATGTTTTATCAACTTTATCCATTCAAAAGCACATAGCTTTAGTAATACTTCACAAATTGCCAACCCTATTTTAATTCAGAATTAAACCACCATAGATGGCTCTTAGCTTTAATTTAGCAATTCCTGAAGAAAAATTCATTCATGGAGCTGTGTAGACTCAATTTTTACAGAGAAAAAATTTCAGGATATCCCTGAAATTCACACGTTTCCAAAATTTGAGACAGTGCTTTGCTGTCTAGCGTAGTTTACTTCCATCTCAATCTGCTTCTCTTGAAAACAGGCCACAATTTTGGCTGGATAATTCAAGACACATCCTGAGATTTGTTCTTTAAAAGCTGCCACAAAACCTTGAAGCATAATTCATACTCATCAAAAACGCTGGATCTCTCCTGAAAGTAGAAAATGGATAAGTTGAATTATGTTTTTTGTTTCTTCTGCGTTCATTTTTTAAATCTCTATTTTTGAGAAGTGATGAGACTCTTCTTCACTACAAAATAGGTGATTGCACTGGGAAGCTCAGTACTGGAAACTGAGTAAGTTTTCCAGTCATCAACAACTCAATCCACAGATCCAGTAGGAACCTGAATACCTGCCCTCTCATCAAAAAAAATTTCTTGTGAAATTCTGAGTTCAGTGTGTTGGCTGTCTTGTCATGTTGGTAAACAAACTGCTCCTCTGTGAACAAATAAAGAGTTTCATTTCTTAGATCAGGGGAAGGAGCTTGATAAATCTCTTTGAGTTTTGATGACTAGAACTTGGCATATCTCTCATACAAATTGGGCTTCCCTGGTAGCTCAGCTGGTAAAGAATCTGCCTGAAATGTAGGAAACCCTGGTTTGATTCCTGGGTTGGGAAGATCCACTGGAGAGGGATTGGCTACCCAATCCAGTATTCTGGGGCTTCCCTGGTGGTTCAGCTGGTAAAGAATCCGCCTGCAATGGGGGAAACTTGGGTTTGATCCCTGGGTTGGAAAGATCCCCTGAAGAAGGGAACAGCTACAAACTCCAGTATTCTGACCTGGAAAATTCCATAGACTGTATAGTCCAGTCAGTCAGTTCAGTCGCTCAGTTGTGTCCAACTCTTTGCAACCCCATGGACTGCAGCATGCCAGGCTTCTCTGTCCATCACCAACTCCCGGAGCTTGTTCAAGCTCATGTCCATCAAGTTAGTGATGCCATCCAACCATCTCATCCTCTGTCATACCCTCTCCTCCACCCTCTCCTCCTGCCTTCAATCTTTCCCAGCATCAGGGTCTTTTCCAATGAGTCAGGTCTTTTCCAACGAGTCATTTCTTTTCCAGTGAGTCAGTGGCCAAAGTATTGGAGTTTCAGTTTCAGCATCAGTCCTTCCAATGAATATTCAGGACTGATTTCCTTCAGGATTGACTGGTTGGATCTCCTTGCAGTTCAAGGGACTCTCAAGAGTCTTCTCCAACATCACAGTTCAAAAGCATCAATTCTTCCATGCTCAGCTTTCTTTATAGTCCAACTCTCACATCCATACATGACTCCTGGAAAATCCGTATCTTTGACTAGATGGACCTTTATTGGCAAAGTAATGTCTCTGTTTTTTAATATGCTGTCTAGTTTGGTCACAGCTTTTCTTCCAAGGAGCAAGTGTCATTTGATTTAATGGTTGCAGGCACCATCTGCAGTTATGTTGGAGCCCAAGAAAATCAGTCCACGGGGTCACAAAGAGTTGGACACAACTGAGCAACTTTCACTTTCACTCTGTACAAATGAACCAAATATCCATATTCTGGCACCCTTTCAAAATGTTCCATATTCTGTGGCTAGTATGGACAGGAACATGGGGGGAATATTAACAACTCCAAGCTGACTCCCCAAAGGCAAGTACCCTTAAAGCCTCTGTGATATAGGTTAGTCAGAATGTCAAGGCTGGAGTGACCTGCAAGATTATCTCAGCCACTCTTCATTTTAGAGATGAGGAAGTTGCGGTCCAGAAAGGAGAAGTGGACTTCTCAAGGTCACTTGCAGGGTCTGTGGTACACCCAGGTTTTCTGTCCCTGGTTCAGTGCTCTGTCTGACACCCTGCAGCTGCTTATTTGATTCAAGTCCTGAGTAAGGTCTGGAAGAACAGGAATCAGGATCCTTGAATTTGCTAGTATCGTAATCCCCTGAAACTTGCCCTCATTTAGGAGTGAAAGACTTTTTATTATGATGAAACCCTTATGAGACTTCCTCCTTCCAATCTGTCTCTTCTGAGGCAACAGCTCACCCTTATTCAGCAAGGACTGGATGCCAGCTGAGTTCTAAGCACTTTACTCATTTAGTTCTCACCCACAACCAAATGACAGCTACTATTATCACAGTCCCCACTCTACAGATGAGAAAACTGAGGCACTCTGAGGTTACGTAATTTGCCCAAGGTCACGCAGATAATTATGTGTGGAACTGGAACTCAGATCCAGGCTAGATCCAGAGCCTCTACTCCAGACTCTGCTATATTCTAGGAGAAGCAGCCTGTTCAAGGAAGGGGAATGAAGATGCCTGTACTAGCTGAAGGGCTTTTTTTCTTCCTGATTGAAATTACCACTACAACTTGACCTTTCAAAGACACTGTGCTCCCATTCTCTCTCCACATGTCCCTCCCTCTCACAAGAACTTCACAGACCCAATGTATGTGTCACCTACCCCACCTGGGCCGCTGTCTCTGATCCTCCCACTTGATTGACACCACAGCCTCCCCATTTGCCTTTCAAAGGATGACCATTTATTCAGCTTATAAACTCCAGTTTGACTTTAATAAATTAAACTCCAAGCCATCACACAGCAATGGACATCATCATCTCCCACTATACAGAGGGGCAACCCTGCTCTTGCTCCATCATCACACAGTCTGTAAATAAAACTCCTAAAGCCATCTCTCTGGGGAAGGCTTTCCAGCAGGCTCCTGGCTCCCTCCTTCCAACAGAGCCACTGCTCACAGAGAAGGCATCAAGTACAAAAACGGTAATAAAGGGGGAGGGAGGGATGAGGAGCAGAAGGGGAGGCAGGGAGTGGGGAGTACCTGCCCCCCATCCCGGGCACCGGCCCGGCATTCTATGAGCTGCCAATGTCCTCAGAGGCAGACACTGGTGCTGGTCGGGGTGGGGACCTGAGGGAGGTGTGGGAGCCCCATCCCAAAGGAATTGCCAACCCTCCTGGGACAGGAGAGAAGGGTCACCTGGGAGAGATGCCCTCTATCCACTGTTCACTGAGGGTCTGGGACCACACATATAAATAGAAAAGAGAATAAATAAGGGAGGAAGGATCATCTGAGGAGCTGAGCACCCTGGGACTCCTCTGAGGGGGTGGGTGTCAACAGCAGGCAAACGGGTCTGAGGAATGCCCACAGATGTCAGGCCAGAGCCTCCTCTTGCTCCCAGCCACCCACTCCCTCTTCTAGGTCCTTGGCAACGGGTGTCCACTTCTCACACGCTCCCCGTTGCAAGTACCCTTCCAGCTCGCCCCACAGCCCAGGGTGGACAGGGCTTCCTGGAACTCAGGGGGCTTCCCTGGCCCAGGCTGTTGGGAATCCAGGGAGGGGAATGGAAGGGAACATGGGGAAAGGGCTGAGAGGACTCCTGCTCTCCCCTAGCTCAGAGGGTGAACAGGGCCCTCAGAGCTGAGGGCTGGGGTTGCCATTGGCCTTGGGTTTAGATTTGAAGGAAAAGCGCTTGATGAGACGCCGAGAAAAGCTGCCAGCCTTCTTTCGGACGCTGGGTGTGGCCGCCGTGTTGGAGAGGTCATCGTGTGATTGGCTCAGACCAGCTTCCTTCTGACGTGGCCTCCGGCGGAAGATGAGCTTTGTGCCGCTGCGCAGGAAGCTCACTGTGGGGGGAGAGGGGAGGCTGAGGGGTGAGGTGGGGAGCATAGTATGGAAGAGCATGAAGGGGTCCCAAAGCAGGGAAGAGAAAAAACATGCCCTCCCTCCTTCCTGCGAAAAACATGGCGGCGCTCGTGGGGTTCTGTGCGCACTCCTGAGGAGGAATGTCCCAGGGCTGGCTACTCTGTGAGGACAGACTGACAGCTGCGCCTCTTTACTATAGAAAGAAAAAAGCTGAGCAGAGGTGTTCCTAAAAGCCTAAAAAATCACAAAGGGACAAAGTGGGTTGACCTTGACTTGTTGACTAGATTCCAGGATGTGAGCAAAGCGGTGTGTCTGGAAAACTTTAAAGGGGTAAATTCAAGACCAATATAATGAGAAATGTGCTTACACAGCAGGCTTTGGACTTAGGACCCTCATCATCCCAAGAAGTGATGCAGGCTTAAATAAATCATAAATAGTTAAAGACATAAATCATAAATAGTTAAAATAGTTAAAGACGCACTGGCAGAGGGAGGAGGATATTTGGGGCAAGTCCTGCAACCTTATAAATTAGAAATACCACAGGTATGCACCGACTGTGTCACTGCTATAGGGACACTCCTAGAGTTGGCCTAGGGAAGGATTTCTTAGAGCGGAGAGAGTACAGAATGAAAGGAAAGGGGGAAGAAAAGAATGAGGGAAGGAAGATATGCCCTGAGATCCAGGAAGAGAGAAAAACGGATGTTTTTTAAAAAAGGGAAATACTTTTGTGTCTCTTCTTATTACCCACACCTGTTAGATCCAAGCCAGGACCCAAGGCAGCAAGTCCCCAGTCTCTACTCTGGCATATCTGAAACAGGCTGAGAACTCTGATGACCCCTTAGAGGAGGAAGGAGGAGACTGGCCCGAGGCTCCCATGTCGGTAAGTGTCCAGTGGGCCCCAGGTGATGAAACTGGGCATCAAAGAGGGGTGGGGGTGGGACAATGGTGGCACAATGGTTAAGAATTCACCTGCCAATGCAAGGGACATGAGTTCGATCCCTGGTCCAGGAAGATTCCACATGCCTTGGAGCAACTAAGCCTGTGGTCCACAACCACTGAGCTGGAGCTCTGGTGCCTGGGAGCCGCAGCTAGTGAAGCCCACACGCCTAGAGCCTGTGCTCCACAAGAGAAGCCAGTGCAATGAGAAGGCCACACACTGCAACAAGGAGTAGCCTCCACTCTCTGCAACTAGAGAAAGCCTGCACCCAGCAACCACGACCCAGCATAACACCACAATAAATAAGTACATTTTTTAAAAAAGGAGGGGATGCCAGTATCACCCCACCTTTGTGATCCTTCAGACTGCGGGTTTCCAGGGCACCAGTAGACCCTGTTTCCGACTCAACATCATCCACGGAGGGCCTCTCAGAAATGTCCGAACGTGTTGTCTCATCTGCTTCCTGGACACTTGTGGGACTGGAGAGGGCATCTAGGGGTCCTGGGGACATGGCTGGGGGGTCTGAGGGAGGTGAGGAGGGACCTCCGCTGGGCCCTGCATCATCCTGTATTGAGGCGTCCAAGGATGCCGCATAGCCCAGGGACAGTGCCAACTCATCCTGAGCGATGGGCACCTGGCAGGAAGGACAAGTTTTAATGGACAACAGTGACCCATGAGGGCTTTCTCCCGAGCCCACCTCCTTTCCCTGCAGCCCTGTTACCTTGGAAACACCCGAGATGATAAGTGTGCTACGCTTGGTGGGTGTCTTCTTGGCTGCCCGCCCACTGGGTTCAGTCAGCTGGCGAATGGCTGTCTCTGCTACAGGGTCCAGGCCATTGGAAAGGTGGCTCTCCCCTGCTGGATGACGGATACAGAAGACGGGCAACCTGACTCCTCCCCAGCTTCTTAGACTTGAACTCCTGTTCCCCACCCAAAGTGGTTTTTGACTCTGGGACTCCGGTGTCAACCACCACTCACACTTCCCAATTCCCTACTCACGGCTGCTGCTGTGGGACGTGCTGCTGGGGCCACCACTCTCACTCAGCACAGTCGTCGTCTTCTCGGTCACCTCCACCTTGGACGGGGAGCGGGAGGGGGAGTCTGGTGGGTGGGGGAGGGTCAGTGAGCTGGGAGGTGCTTTAGAGTGGCCCCCACCCCCTACTGTCTTTACTGAGAGGCAGACTTTGGCTGACTCATGACTAAGGTATGATTAATCACAGGGGTGACTAAGAAGATGCCATGGGGACAAAAAGATACCACAGGAACCAATACGAGTCTAGGAAAGTGCCAGGGGGCCCACCAAGGGCATGAAAATACTGAGAGTGTGCAGAGATGGCATAGGGGTCCAGTGGAAGTAGGGGAAATGCCATGGGACCCGTAGAGCTGGGAGAAATGTCATGGAGAGGCCCTGGGAGTAGGAGAATTGCCGCTGAGGTCACTGGGTTTGTTGGAGGGTCCCACAGGCTGCTAGAAGTTGAGGGGTGAGGGAGGGGCAATTAGGCAGTTGGGGCTGGGAAAAGGGAAGAAGACAGATGTGTGAAAAGACAGAGGGGAACTTGGGGAGGTGGAAGTATGAGTACTGTCATGGGGGCTGGTAGGTCCAGGCTTAAAGGGGAGAGGGAAGTTAGGGAAATGGACAGATAGATGTACAGGAAAGTTTAGGGCTTCCCTGGTGGCTCAGATGGTAAAGCATCTGCCTGCAATGCGGGAGACCTGGGTTCCATCCCTGGGCCAGGAAGATCCCCTAGAGAAGGAAATGGCAACCCATTCCAGTATTCTTGCCTGGAAAATTCCATGGACTGAGGAGCCTGGTAGGCTACAGTCCATGGAGTGGCAAAGAGGCGGACACGATGAGCGACTTAACTTTCACTTTCAAGGGAAAGTTTGAGAGAGGCATAGGCAATATGGAAGATGTGGTCAGAAAATAGGAGGAGTTGGAATTAGGGCTTTCTTTGCCCTCTCCCTGTCCTGCCACAGACCTGCAGCCCAGGGCCCCTGGCTAGAGCTGGACTCCCAGGCTCCTCCTCTTTACCTGATTTGCCATCTACCCGGGGCCGGGACTGGACAGTGGTGACTGTGGTGACAATGGTGCCATCTGGCATGATGGTCCTGTCCAGCTCAATCTTCTTGGTAGGTGTGATGCTGGGGCGTGGAGTTGAGGGGGTAGAAGTGCCCAGGTTCCGGGGGGAACCCTCCTCATACTGAAGCTGCCAAGGGGGTAAGAGGAAAGAGGCAGGGCCTCAGAACTGGCCTTCCCCCGGGTCTTCCCATCTCCCCCCCCCGGGGGGGGCAGCTTCTCACCTCTATTGCCATGGTGGCTGCCTGCCCCAGGGCTTTCCCGGGCCCAGGGGTGAGTGGGCACACCTGTCTTCGGGAGAGTGGTCTGGAAGGGAAGGCCACAGACAGTGTGGCCTGGCCCAAGAGTTCAGCTGGGAAGAGGGGTGGCACTGTTGAGTTGGGTCCATAACCAGGCGGCCCCACTCAGCACCCACCCGGAGGTGCTCCTTCCTGCCCCATACTCACTGTCTCCACTGCTGCTACTCCTCAGCACTTTGAGGATCAGCTCCCGGCTCTGGGGGCCCAGATCCCTGTGGCCAACAAGAGGTGGGGCAGGGAGGGGGAAGATTAGCAAACTGAATCCACCCTTGAATTGATCACAGGCCAGAGGCAGAGAGTACGTGCATGTATGCTCAGTTGTGTTTGACTCTTTGCGACCTCACGGAGTAAAGCCCACCAGGCTCCTCTGCCATGGGATTTCCCAGACAAGAAAACCAGTGAGTTGCCATTCCCTCCTTCAGGGGAACTTCGAAACCTAGGGATCAAACCTGCATCTTCTGCATTGGCAGGGGGATTCTTTACCACTGAGCCACCTGGGAAGCCCAGAGGCAGAGAGAGATGGATGTAATAAGATGGAATAAGGGCTCCAATATGCTTCCAAATACAGACCCTTCCTTAGAAAATGGGATGGGGCTGAGCAGGGACCATACTCCTCAGCTGGGCATTCAGATATTCCAGGTTCCTGCCTTTCCAGTCTCTATGTTGAATCACCTTCTTTTTCTTTTACTCAAGTTGTTCCCTCTGCCATGAACCCTTGGTCTCTCACACTCTGTTGAAATCCTACTTTTGTTCAAAGGTGTGGTTTAAATGCCACTTCCTCCATGAAGCCTACTCTGATCTTTATTTCTGTGGAATTAAGCTCCCTCACTTAAGCACTCCCATGACACTTTTTATAAACCTGGACTGGAGCACTTATACCATCTTCTTGACGTACATCTGTCTCTGCTTTGAGCTGGTGATCAACTCAGGGTTGAGGTAGGTGCATCTTGGTCATGTCTGTAGCCCTTGGGACTAGGCCAGGGCCTGGCATACAATAGAGGCTCACACCAAAAATTAAGAGCTGAAAACAGCTGATTCATGTCAGGGCTCTGCTGGAAAGGACTTGATCTCAGTCCACCCGGGGGAGCAGGGGTGGGGGCTGGGGAGTCACTCCTTACAATGTCAAGTCCTCGCTCCACTCCACCTCAGACCCAGCCCTCGTGGGCTTGGTCCACTTCTGTTGCATGGGGTTGTCGAGCTCAGCTACACAGCACACTTCCCCAGTGCCTGTGAGGAACCAGAGACATAAAAACGCTCATATCCAAGCTGAGAGGCCATTGAGTAGTAGAGAGGTCATACCCTGGGCAGAGGGGCCAGGAATGCCTGCAGCCACAGCCTTGGTATCCCACCAGAAGCTTCTGGATCTCACCTTCCAGCTCACCTCCCAGGTGAGATGCTCGAAGCTGCCTTAGGAATAACCGGATAGGTCTGGGGATGGATGGCTGGGCCTGGGGCGCCATGGGTGGCTTCTCGCTGGGAACCTAAGAGCAGGAGGAGGTAAAAAGAGCTGCAAGAATCCCAACACAGTACACTGGAGACAACATGCACACAAACTATTTGTTTTGAGTGCCTACTCACCAGGCCCCCAGGGGCAGAGCAAGCCCTGAGGTTGACCATCATAGCTGGCTGGGTGCTGACTATGGCATCCTCAATCAGCTCCTCAATAGTAGAGAGCTCTACTTGCTCTTCACCTCTCTGCGGGGACAGGGAACAAGGAGGTGAGGCCCTCAGCTCCGCCTCCCCTTCCCTGTTCTCTCTCTTCTCTCCAGCCCTTCCCCCTTACCTCCCTGGCCTGCAGCTTGGAAAGCACCGTCAGGCTGAGATCTGGGCGATCAGTGAAGGCCCAGGATACAAGCAGGCCTTCACCAGGGATTTCCTCCAGGTTGACTTCCAACTGGGGACAAGGGACAAAGGGACTGGGTTGACTTGCCCCACTCCTCCAATCCCCTAGGACCCTCTCTTCCCAAATTCCATCTCAGAGAGGAATCAAACTGAAAAGGCAGAGGCAACTGAACCTCCCACCCCCTGCCCAACTCAGTTTCCCACACCCCCTCCACCTGTGTTGGTGGCAGTGTCAGAGTGACGTGGTAGGTCTCCATGGAGACGGCAGCGGGGGACTGCTGGGTCACAGAGACTGGGAACATCACCTCCTCAGCAGACAGCTGGCAGTGCAGCACCTGAGACAGCCAAGGCATGGAGGCAAGGAGGGTTGGGCATGGAGGAAGGATGCTCAGCTTGGGCCTGCCCTGTCCTACCTGAGAGTGGGTCAGTAGACCCCTCTCCAGTTTCCTTTGGGAATCACCTTTTGAGGGGTCCAACTCTTTTGCGACTCTTTTGTGACCCCAAGGACTGTAACCTGCCAGGCCCCTCTGTCCATAGCATTTCCCAGGCAAGAATACTAGTGGGTTGCCATTTCCTTCTCCAAGGGGATCTTCCCGACCCAGGGATCAAACCTGAGTCTCCTACATTACAGGCATATTCTTTACCACTGAGCCACCAGGGAAGCCCTTGGAATGGTCATAAATCCATAAAAGAATGATAAAATTCAGACTCCTCCAGAAAAATGCAGATATGCACACAAGTACTACATTTTGCCTGTAACTTCAATGGGATTCTCCGACCTCCTGAAGCCAGTTCTGGGATTCCTAAGGCATTCACAGACTTCAGGTTAGAAGCCTCAGACTAAAGGGAACTCAGGATCAGCCCCCACCCCAGTCCTAAAGAAGGCAGTACCCATCAGACCCTTACCATGGTGCGCTCTGATTGGTCTACGCAGGTCACATGACTGATGCTGGCTTTGGGTGGGAGTTGGGGCACCTCCTCAAAGGCAATTTGGATGGAGCTCTGAGGGAGTAATGTGGGCATAGGATCAGGTCTTTGGAGCTGCCCCCGCAGGGCTGACCTACTCAGTTGCTGGCTAGGCCCTGGCACTGCAGAGGCCGCAGCTGCAGGCTGGCTTCTGGCCCCACCTTGGTTCAGGGCTTTAGGACAGGAAGTGTTTGTTTTGAATCCCACCTCTTCAGGGATCTGCAGCTGTGAGGCAGACCTGGGGAGCTAGACAACCTCAGAGACCAGATCACCTTGAACTGAAGACCCTAGATTCCTCCTTGAATGCCAGGAGCCTTCCTCCTCCCCCCACCTTCTTCCCTACGCCTGAAGAAAGGTGTGCAGAGAAAATAATAATAATAATAAAGGTACCACCTATATATCCTAGCTGGGCAGGGAGAGACACGGCTGAGCCAAGGGTGAAAGCAGTAGAGCCACTTATTCAAGAGAAGAACTAAGCCTTCTTCCAGCTAAATGGGATGTGGAGGCACCAGAGTATGACTCTACCCATATTCTTAGAGATGAAGGCTAGCTCAGCATGGCCTTGGGGGACTTTACCAGAGGAACTGGGAAGAAAAGCAAGTTCAGAGGGCTCAGTGGCCAGGGACCTGGCTAATTCCTCAAGGCAGAGAGCAAGGTGGCATTAGGGAGAAGAAAGCTGCTTAGCTTAAGTGTTGTAAGAGCTTCCTAATTCTTCCACAGTAGTGGAAGCAAACTGCTGCAGCCCCATCCAGGGAGCAGGATGGGTAGAAATGAGGAGGGGGCACAGACTGGGCACAGACAGAAACAAATCCACAGGGCTCATTTGCCTGGCAAACCGGGGAAAGCCAACTTCTCTGCTACTGTAGCAGTCTTGTCCGAAGGTCAGGCCAAGGAAGATGGATGGTTAGAACCCCAATCTCCCCACTAAGGGAGTCTAATGTCCAGCTGAGTCAGCTGTCTTGGGGAGTCAGTCCTGACAGAGGGACAAGGTACAGAGAGAGCTGGGTGGAAGACTGAGTTCATGATACAGACTGATAGATGCCATCTGGCTTTCTGGTCAGCTGAGTGAAGGAGGAAGAGCAATTTCATTTCTTATGTGTCTACTTCTGTTTCCAGGCATCTGGGCAGCTAGTTGAGTAAAGCCCTCCAGCTAGTGGTGGCTGGAAATGGAGAACCCTCTGAGCAAGGTGGTTCATAGGCTGTGAAGGCCAAGATGAGTGGGGACCCCAAGACAAGGAGGTCTCCACTTCTCACTCCCACCTCAGTCTTATGACCATGCTTCCTGCCCCACTTCCTGGGAGGCCAGCTGCTGGTGGTGCAATGGGAGGAAGTAGGCTGGGCTGGTTTGTGACTGACCCTCAAGGGACTGCTCTAGGCTCATATGCTGGGAGGGCCATGGATTGTCAGTCTGCTATCCACCTGAACACCTTTGGAGCATGAAGAAGGATGTGTTAGACTGGAGCAGTGAAATTACTGAGGGATGGGATTCAGGCTTCTCGGGACCTGCCTGGTCACACCAGGGATCTGGGGCATGAAGTGCTGACTGGGTGTGGTGCAAGAGGACCAGGCAGATTCTTTCACAGGTGCACCTATCTCTTTTCTACGCCTGCCAGCCCTGCTCTCTCCCCTCTTCCCCCCCACACACAACCCGCACCCAGGCTAGGCGGAAGTGCCCTGGGGCACTGGGATTAGTGTTGCTATGAGAACAGCAAGTTGTGCACCGGTTTGGAGCCAGAGAGTACCTAGACCACAGGAATAGAAAATTTGGGATATAGCTGGATTTCCACAACGCCCAGTCACACCTGCACCCTTCTCTCTGACCCCAGAGGGGAAAAGATGCCGTGGGGTTCCTCAGTTGATCCCCACCCCCATACGGTCCTCCTGGCCTGAGCAGTCCTTCCTCTAAAAAAAAAAAAAAAAGGCAGAGTGGGGGGACCATCTAGGTCCTGTCCAACTCACCCCATCCCTGCAGGCCTGCTCGTTCAGCGCTCGCACCCAAGCCCGCTGCCAGTTCTCCCGGAAAGACTTGAAGGCGAAGAGAGATGCCAGAAGGCCCCGGACGCCTGGCTCCTCGGGTGCGCCGGCCCGAGTCGCCCTTAACCTCAGCAGCGAGCGCCACACGCCCAGCTCCCGCAGGGAGCCGGTGGGCTCGGCAGCGAAGGCGGGTCCCTGGCCCCGGCCCCCGCGGGCCCGCGCCAGCCACAAGCCCCGGGCATACTGCAGCAGCCAGCCCAACACCGTGAGCAGTGAGGCCGCGAAGAGGATCAGCAGGGCTGCCCAGCCCACGTCCCGCTGCCCCCAACCCGGATCCATGCTCCGCGCGGGCTCCGGTCCCGGTTCCAGCTCAGGCTCAGCCGCTGCCCCGGGGGAGCATGGCCCGGGCGGGCCCCGGGGCGGGGGCGGGCTCCCCCGGGGCTGGGCGCGCGGGACTGGGGGCTCTCCGGGGCTGGGTGCCCGGGACTAGTGGGTGCCACAGATCGAGGAGAGGAGGTTCCTGGGGGGTCGCGACGCCGGGGTCCCTCTCTCCGTAGTCCGGGGCCCTCCTCGGTTGATCCGCCAGTGCGACCCGGGTTAGTCGCCGGCCAGCGCCCGACTCCTCCCACGGCGGGGGCCCCGCCGGACCCGGGCGGAGACTCGTCTGCAGAGACGCTGTGGCTCACGGGCCGGCACCGGCTCCCGGAGGGCTGCGTGCGCAGAGCTGACACTGACAACACGGCCGGCCCCCCGCCCCCACCCTGCCTTAAAGGAGCCGCACCCGCGCGGGGCGGGGCTTAGGGAGCCGGGAACTCCAGCTCTGGAAGACGGTGGGAGGAGGAGCGGAACGGGGAGGAGGTTCCTGGGTGGGAAACAGGCGGGACCTTTAACTACCCCGCCCCATCCTGGAATCGGGGGTACTCCTGCTCCCCTGAGCTCAAGGTAAGAGTAAGCAAGAGTAACTGCACTCACAGAGATGCCGCCTCAGATTCCCCTGCGCTCCTTAGCTTTCCATAGTTTGGACGCCTGTGGGGTTAAAAAGGAGGTACTCCCTGTGGATAGCATCAACCCCTTATCCCAACACTCCCAGGTTCCGCAGTTTCTTGGTTCCTGGCCGAAGCTATGCTCTGGGGGTGTAGCTGCAGAGCATCCCTCCTAGATAGAAGTGCCTGGCAGAGGTCCAGCTGATACCCACCCGAGAGAGGTTGAGAACATGGAATATTGACCTCCTTCATCCACTCCCATCCTTTGGAGCCAGGACTAAGAGACACCCTATTAACCTCCGTGCTCGTGTGGGTTTGTTCTGGAGATACTTCCCAAGCCTGGGGCTGCTTCTGTTTTTAAAAATAATGTATTTCCATAGTAACAGCTTCTGCCTAAGGAGCACGTGTAGAGGGGTTGGTAATGAGAAGGGAGCTGGCAGCGCAGCACTGGACTATCAATAGATTCAGCCAGAGGACTGAAATATGTGATATCTCAGCACGCATCCAAAAATGTTATAGGTACACTCTGGCCTCGGAACCCATCCCTTTTCCTAGATGTAAGGGGATGGATTCCATTCCTATAGGACAGAGGCTTGTCATTGCTTTCTGGAGGCAGGGGAAGGAAAATTCTACAAAAGGATTCAGAGGAATCTCCATTCCCCAAGAGGCCCTTTTTCTCCACATACATATGGCAGGCCTTCCTTGGAGAGGTAAACAGGAAGGTGTTAAGTATCTCTTTCCCAAATCCAGTCATTAGTCTGAGCAATGAGGATATGGAAGTAAATAATGTCCTCTTAAAGTGTGGGGTTGCAGACCTAAGCAGAACCTGCCTGAGCCATGGGAGGTGTAGGAAAGCCTGGGGCATCCCCAGATTTCACTCTAAGGAATGGGGTGTGGGTGACCTTGCTGTGGCCCTTCCCATGCATCATCATTGGATCCCTCAAACTATAGGTTTCCCTTGTAGCTCAGTTGGTAAAGAACATGCCTGCAATGCAGGAGACTGGGGTTCGATTTCTGGGTCGGGAAGATCCCCTGGAGAAGGAAATGGCAACCCATTCCAATATTCTTGCTTGGAGAATCCCATGGACAGAGGAACCTGGCGGGCTATAGTCGCAAGAGTCAGATATGACTTAGCAACAAAACCACAAACTATAGAAGTCCTAGAGTGTGGATTTTAGGGGGCAAAAAGAGTGGGGACCCTGTCTTAACTCATCTTTCTTCCCTCATACTCAGTCAAGATACTTTAATATAATGAAGTCAACTCCTTCAGTAAAACAATCATGTTTATTTCAGTTTGTGTCCCTATAGTACTTAAAAGTTTCCCAAGCACAGATTCTTTGTAATTTTAAGAAGTCTAACAGAGGGACTTCCCTGGTGGTCCAGTGGCTGGGACTCTCTGTGCTCGCAATGCAGGAGCCCCGAGTTTGGTCAGAGAATTGGATCCCACATGCCACAACTAGGAGTTTGCATATCACAACAAAGATCAGAGGTTCTGCGTGACGTGGCTGGGACCCAGCACAGCCAAATAAATAAAGAAACCTAAGATAAAATATTCCAATAAATATGTAAACACTGAGAATTTCTATACTATTTCCATCTTTTGAAAAATCTATTTGTATCATCCAAGTGGAATGGGAGGTCTTGGGGCTTGCTGATAAAGGAAAGGCAGGAAGAAATGGAAAAAAGTAACTCAGCTGCCTGGATAAAGCCACAGATATGGTCCTGTAAGTGTCATAGATCCAAACCCTCCAAAGCTGTCTCATAATGACTTGTTCACCACTGTGAAACATTTCTAGGACAGTCTTTTCAGGCAATAGGATTTAATAATGCATTGGTTTTGCTTACTGGAAGGCACTCAGGGCTCCCTAGCAGGAGATGTGCATCTCAGACCTTGCCTGTTCAGCCCAAGAAACCAGCTGAAACCATTGACAACCCACCTGATCCATGGATCCTAGGATGAACATTAGCATATAGACAGATGCTTTGAACTTGTATCAGGACAGGCACAGAATTTCAAGTGTGCCCAATCATGTGTTTGTTTCTCCTTGTGAGTCCGATAATCAACTGGGCATTTACATCATGGGAACCAAAATATTCTGATTATATAACAAGTATCCAAGTAACCATGTTCTGATAGTAACATGTATGTGTGGACCATGAATCCCCAGTGTCTTGTTTTTTAACAAGTCCCCTACCCTCTTCCAGTGCGGGTTGTGGGGGAGGGCTAATGATCTCTGGAGAAGAAGGAGACAAAGGTTCCCAAAGCCAAGATGGGAAGATTTATTAGGATTGGCCTCCAAATAAAACAGGAAATAGATACAGACTATTCCTCAGACCTCCAGGGAGTCTCAGCCTGCTCCTGATCAACAAGATAACTGAATGCTGCCTCCTCTGGGGCTCTCACAAGCTCCTCCTTTCCACCTGCTCCTGGTGTCTCACTTTCCCTGTTTGAAAGGCCCTTCCATTCTTGTCACATACTGAAATCTTTGGAGATATTACTCTTCCTCAAGGTCCTCTCACTTCCCCTGGTCACAACTAATTGTTCTCTCCTATTGCCCTCTGTACCTCTTTCAGATGGAGACTCATTATATGTGTTGATGCCTTCTATACAGATATCTGTGTGCTTAGCCCCAGGGGGACACCCTGTGGAACAGAAAACACTCTGCCTCTAGGGAATTACAGATGCACACTCATGTACCCATGTGCAGCTGCACACTCACACACAGAAAAACAATACCAATGGGATAATAAGTACTGAAAAACTGGTGGAAAACAACTATCAAATAATTACTGGCTTGATATATATATAAGCCATATATATGTCTTTATGTTGTTAATTAGAGCCACCTTCAAGTAGAAAGGACATTTGAGAGACAAGAGGGACTACCTTTGACCTAAAAAGTCAACCTGATTGTGACTCTTATTCAAAAGAATGAAGAAACTATCAGCATACTTGAGTTCTCTCCTCAACTTCCTCATGATGATTTCTTCCCTGAGGAAAAAATTTGCCAGCTAAGAGCCTGTGAATGCGTGATAAAGGGAAACAGGTGCCAAGCAAAAGGCACCTGACCTTGAGTTAGAAACCTGCCTGGGAATTCCTCAGGTTTACAAGAAGCCAGCCACTTTTGGGTCTGGTTCTCCTACTTAGTTCTTTCCAAAGCCTCGGCCTCACCTCCTCGGATTGGAAGGCTGTCACAGTCTAATGATCCAGTACGAAGGAAAGTCAAGTACTGGGTTAAATCCAAGACCTGAGAGCACTCCCAGCCCCATCAGTTCTGAAGTGCGCCTCTATGTTGCCCGGCAACTAACTGCTACTGCGGGGGTAGAAGGTGGGTGGGATGATGAAGGAAAAGTACCTGAATCAAGGACACCGGAAAACATGAAGTGGGAGGGGCTTTTCAAGTGTCTGCGCTTAAAATTTACATCATCTTCCAAACTGTAGCTGAGTTTCGGGGAACTGAGTTGTGTTTACCTTGGCTTCCTTCTTAACGTTGACTACCTTGGCAACAGGTTTTCTACAAGGAGCAGGTGCTGCTCCACATCCTTAGCCCGCCTGCCCCGCCTCGCCCCGCCCCTTGCTTCCTGTAGCCATCTTCCCAGCTCGAGAGGCGTCCCAGACTAAACGCCAGGCATTGGCTCTTTTAGCGTGACCAGCGGAGGCCGACGGAGCTAAACCTGACGTGGAACCAAAAATAAGCCGCGTCAGACACGTGGTACAAGGAGGCGTTCATCTTGGAACTGGGCAAGGAGTTTTTCCTCTTTGGGCTGTACATCTTTAATATGATGTTGGGAACGAATCTGCTTTTGTTTGTCCTTCTTTAATTGCTTTACCGGATCCCTGGTGATGATTCATCTCTCGAATAAAGGGTGTGGTTTAAAATCACACTTCGGTCCCCACTATTATGCCCGTATTAAAAATGGCCGCCTCCTTCCAGTGATAGTTGCTCTGCGAACCAGATCCGGGCGGAAACAGTGGGTAAGCAGAGGCAGAGGGGCAGAGCCAGGGTTGCTTCATAGAGGCTCGCGGGAGTCCCGAAGGCGGCTCAGGTCAGAGTTGTTGGGTTTTGCTCAGGCTGCTGTAGGAAGAGCCAGACTGTGGGGAGCGGCCACACCTTACTGCTGGAGCTTGCCCATTAGCTAAGAAGGCGGCCGAGTGGGCCCCCTGGCAGGTCACCATGTGGGCCTTCCCGGAGTTGCCGATGCCGCTGTTGGTGAATTTGATCGGCTCGCTGATGGGATTTGTGGCCACACTCACCCTTATCCCTGCTTTCCGAGGCCACTTCATCGCCGCGCGCCTCTGTGGCCAGGACCTCAACAAATCCAGCCGGCAGCAAATGTGAGGGGCCGGGCGTGGGGGTGGGGAGGAGTGGGCAGAGGCGGGGATTGGAATGCTTGACTGCGCGCGAGACAAAGCGCCAACCTAGCAGCCTGCCCGGGGTTCTGGGAGGTGGAGGGCAGATCTGGTTAGTACTGGGCAAGGGATGGAGGCGGAAAGGTGGGACCCTTGGATGTATCTGGGATTCCAGTGGTGGTGCCCTTCCCCGCCAAGTTAGGTGACGGTACTGCTTGCATTAGTGAGTGACCACGCCCCCTTTCCTCTTTTTCCCCCTTCACCTGACTTGCTGCTGGGCCACAGCCCAGAGTCCCAGGGAGTGATCAGCGGTGCTGTTTTCCTTATCATACTCTTCTGCTTCATCCCTTTCCCTTTCCTGAACTGCTTTGTGGAGCAGCAGTGTAAAGCCTTCCCCCACCATGAAGTAAGTGGGTTAGTGCGGGCGGCTGCCTGGGGCTAGGGCTAGGAGTTAGTGAAGAGAGTTGGGGTTATTTGGGTTTGCGGGGAGGAGCTGAGAACGAACGAAAAGACGGGTCTTCTTGAACGGAACGGTGAAGTGGGAGTAGGCTGGAGCCATGACATGCCCGAGCCTCCCCCAGTTTGTGGCCCTGATAGGTGCGCTCCTTGCCATCTGCTGCATGATTTTCCTGGGCTTCGCGGATGATGTACTGAATTTGCGCTGGCGCCATAAGCTGCTGCTGCCCACAGCTGCCTCACTGCCTCTCCTCATGGTCTATTTCACCAACTTTGGCAACACGACCATTGTGGTACCCAAGCCCTTACGCCCAATCCTTGGCCTGCATCTGGACTTGGGTGAGTAGCACTGCCACTTCTGCCGCTATGACCCCTACTCCAGGGCACCCTTGACCCCCTGTGATATATCCGGCTGAGCATCCTTCCTGGTGCTCCACATTCTCCTTCCTGTGTTGTTCCCCCCGTGTCTTCTTAGATCCTTTTGTTGACCTTTCATCCCACACTCGGACCTCACTACTTTCGTCAGAAGAATATCCTTAAATCCTCATTCCACAGGCGGCATTACTTTTCTTACTGTCTTCTTCCCACAGGGATCCTGTACTATGTCTACATGGGGCTGCTGGCAGTGTTCTGTACCAATGCCATTAATATCCTAGCAGGAATTAATGGCCTTGAAGCTGGCCAGTCGCTCGTCATTTCTGCTTCCATCATTGTCTTCAACTTGGTGGAGCTGGATGGTAGGTGGGATTGGAATAGGGAGAGAAGTCTGAGTGTTAAGGAAACGGCCTGATATCTGGCTTTGGGGAATTCAGAAAAAATGTGATATGTGAGAAATTATGGAAAATAAAGGAGCTATTTACTTATTAATAGTAAGTTACAAATAGTAACTAAGATTTGTTAAATGTGAGAAAGAAAGCCCTAGCATTTATAAAGGGATTGTCACTAAATGACAACCCACTCCAGTATTCTTGCCTGGAGAATCCCAGGGACAGAGGAGCTTGGTGGGCTGCCATCTATGGGGTCGCACAGAGTCGGACACGACTGAAGCGACTTAGCAGCAGCAGCAGCCTTCTCCTATTGAACATAAACAATTTTATAAAACCCCAAATCAGATAGGGTAACTCTATCTGTGACCAAAACCAGACTCCCTCTATAACTGTGTCTGAGAATAGACAAAACCACAGGAACACAGTACATCTCACAATGACCAAGATCCCCTGCTAGCTAAAATGAGTGGTTGCTGCTTCCTTCTGATAACAGCTCAGTTCTTCTCACTTCTTGGATAAAAATTATTAAGCTTCTCAATCATGGTACTAATCGTGCTGACAGCACCCAGTCCAAGGCAAGACTCTGCCTCCTTGCATCCTCCGCAGAATCACTTAAAACAAATCCTATAACAAGTCCTCCCAACACCTCCTTACTGAGGCATCCTAAGGTTTCCCACAGTGTGTGGGTTCCAAAGTGTCCCTTGTTAAATCTCAATAAACCTAGCTTTGACTCCAGGCATGTTTCTAGTGGTCTTTGGCTGAAGGACCTCCATAAGGGCTTATTAAAGTTAAGCACTTTAAAAATGTAATCTCACTTTAAATTCTGTAGCAGCTCTATGTGGCAGGTATTTTTATCAACTTTTTTCACAGATAAGAAACTGAGACTCAGAGAGGTTAAACGTGTCATGATCAAGGTCACTCAGGAAGTAAAGCTGATATTCAAACCAGGGTGTGAATGGTCTGAACCAAATGTAAGACAGTAACTAGTTTAGGAGGGGTTCATGAAAGAGGTGAAATATTGGAAATTGCCTGGTTGATATAAAAAGGGGTAGTGAGTACTTGAGACTTTAGAGAGGTGGACTGTATAGCTTGGGAAAGAACTTAGAGACAGAGGAAAATAGGACCATGATGTGCAGGGGAAGTGGACATCAACTTTTCCTTCTTTTTCCCCTTCTTCCAAAGGTGATTATAGAGATGATCACATCTTTTCCCTCTACTTCATGATACCCTTTTTTTTCACCACCTTGGGACTGCTCTACCATAACTGGTAAGTAGGCCTGTGGACGGGGTACAGCTCTTTGGACATGTGGCAGGTATTGTCCTGATTGTGACCCATCTCCTGGAACAGAGGCTAAACCTGCACATCTCTGTATTGTTCTCTGGGTCTTTAGTTGGTAATATTCTTAAGTCTTGGGCTTCCCCAGTGGCTCAAAGCTAAAGAATCCACCTGCAGTATAGGAGACCTGGTTCAATCCCTGGGACAGGAAGAGTCTTGAAGCAGGACATGGCAACCCACTCCAGTATTCTTCTCTGGGAAATTCCATGGCAGTCTATGGTTCATGGCTTCACAAAGAGTTAGACATGACTGAGCAACTTAGCATGCACTCATTCGTAAATCAGTCACTGGGGCAGATGCTGTGGAGCCCCCAGGAATAGAAAGAATCAGGGCCTTGGTTCCTGGAGAGTTGCTGGGAGAGCGGGAACCCTCTCTGAGCCAGATCTAGCCAGGGCTAGCCCAGTGCCCAGGATGTGTAATGTGAGATAAAGGATTGCTAACACGTATTGCTACTGGCTCAGATCCTCTCCCCCACGCAGGTACCCATCACGGGTGTTTGTGGGAGATACCTTCTGTTACTTTGCTGGCATGACCTTTGCCGTGGTGGGCATCTTGGGACACTTCAGCAAGACCATGCTCCTCTTCTTCATGCCCCAGGTGTTCAACTTCCTCTACTCACTGCCTCAGCTCCTGCATATCATCCCCTGTCCTCGCCACCGTATACCCAGGTAGCTTTGGGGCTTGAAAGGGACATCGTAGCTTTGTCACTTGGGATGCCTTAGATGTTTGCTGTGCAAAGGGAGTGGGCCCAAAGGAGGGCTTTCTCCACACAGTTAGCCCTTTTTACATTACAGAGCACATTTAGTTACATGATCTCATTTAATGTTCACAGCAGCACTGATCACACAGAAGTATGCAGCAGAACCAGAAATAGATCTCAGGGTGTTTGACTCTACATTTAGTGCTCTTTCTATGAATTAACCACAGTGAGGAGAGTTCTTTGTGTAGTGGCCCAGTCACATGAAGCTCTCTTCCCCTGCAGACTCAATACCAAGACAGGCAAACTGGAGATGAGCTATTCCAAGTTCAAGACCAAGAGCCTCTCTTTCTTGGGCACCTTTATTCTAAAGGTAACAGGGTAACAAGGAGGTAAGGCTCTAGGCTGCCATTCTGAATTCAGGGAATGGGAAAACCTAGGCCTACATCAGACCCGAGGGGAGTTTGCAAGCATTCAGCAGATCCCATTCCTGAAGCATAAGTATTAGCAAAAGTTCTCTCCACTTTTGGCCCCTCCAGGTAGCAGAGAACGTTGGGCTACTGACGGTGCACCACAGTGAGAATGAGGATGGTGCCTTCACGGAATGTAACAACATGACCCTCATCAACTTGCTACTTAAAGTCTTTGGGCCCATGCATGAGAGAAACCTCACCCTCTTCCTGCTGCTGCTACAGGTGCAATGCTGTTGGGGGTGTGGTTTACACCTCCTTGTCTCCTTCTCCAGGGTTCTTACTATAGATCATTTCTCCTTGCAGGTTGTCGGTAGTGCTGTCACCTTCTCCATTCGGTACCAGCTTGTCCGACTCTTCTATGATGTCTGAGTCCCCTGATCCATTGCCCTTTGCTTCACAGCCTCCTGGGTTCCTGACTCAGGCCAACGTCTCCTGGACCAAGACTTCCAACTGGCCCAGGCCTCTCCCACCCTTCATTTTCCTCCAGATTTTGTTCTCAGCATTTCCTTTCCCCTGTGATTATTGACACCGGGGCCTGTCTTGCTGTCCAATGACTGGTGATTGGACTTTGCCTATGGCTTTCTTCAGCTTGCCACTCTCCCTCTCCATCCATCTTTGCTGCCTTCTAAGTTGGGGTACTATAGCTTTTATGCAGTTACCCACAACTCTGACACTCAAGGAAAATGCTGGACTTGGGGACAGAACCCTGACTGGGGATAGGGACACAGGTTCAAAGGTGACTTGACATTTGACTATAAATTAAGTATTCTGATGATTAAGAGCAGACCGGGGGCCAGGTGCTCCCAGTGGTGACAATAAAGTATTGTCTTTTTCTTGTTGTTTCTATAGGTGTATTTCCTATATGGGCATTGTAGGGTGGATGGGAAAGTTTGAAGGAGGTATTTCCTCGGAGAGGATGCCTATCTCTGTCCCATCCTTTTTTCTTTCTTTTTTTTTTAAGCACATCAGGCGCCTCCTAGCAAGAAGTGATCAGAAAGAACAGAACCAGACAGAACATGTTGAATAAATGTGAAATCCTGCTGCTCAGGTGGCATAAAGGGCCATAAGATTGGCATTATCTGTTCTCTGGGGTAGGGTTGGACTTTCAAGTGGATCTCATTCCTTCCTTTTTTCACTCTCCTTTTGCCAGGTAGGAGGAGGGAGTGACCAGACCTAGAACGAGAGGCAGAGGTAGTTGTGGTGTTGACTCTTCCTTTAAAAATCCTAGGCCTGCCTTGCGCAGACTTCCCAGACGCTCTAGAGGTGGCTTCCGACTCTACCCTTCCTGTCTTCCGGTTCTGGTCTCGGGCTGTAGCGTTTAAATCTGGCGCGCTTCATTTGGATTGGCTACAGCCGAGACTGGCTGGCTGTCGGGTAGTCTCTGCGCCTCCTCGCCCGTTCCCCGGGCAAAGGGTTTTCAAATTCGACCAATCGGCGGACGCGTTCCCTCAGCTGAGGCGCGTCACCGAAGAGTTAACCGCAGCCAACCAGAGGCGGGTTTGGAGAAAAGAGCCAATCAGGAGGGCGCGGGGGTGTGCCCTGAGGGGCTTATAAGAGCAGCCCCGGGGCGCGCGCGGAAGCGTTAGACTGCGGCGGGTGGTTGTTCCTGTGTGTTTTTAGCCGTCCTTCTCACCGCTCCTCTACCTCATACAGCATGTCTGGCCGCGGCAAGACGGGCGGCAAGGCCCGCGCCAAGGCCAAGTCGCGCTCTTCGCGAGCGGGCCTCCAGTTTCCCGTGGGCCGCGTGCACCGGTTGCTGCGGAAGGGCCACTACGCCGAGAGGGTGGGCGCCGGTGCGCCGGTCTACCTGGCGGCGGTACTCGAGTACCTCACCGCTGAGATCCTGGAGCTGGCGGGCAACGCGGCCCGCGACAACAAGAAGACGCGGATAATTCCCCGCCACCTGCAGCTGGCCATCCGCAACGACGAGGAGCTCAACAAGCTGCTGGGCGGCGTGACGATCGCCCAGGGAGGCGTCCTGCCCAACATCCAGGCCGTGCTGCTGCCCAAGAAGACCAGCGCCACCGTGGGGCCGAAGGCGCCAGCGGGCGGCAAGAAGGCCACCCAGGCCTCTCAGGAGTACTGAGGGCGCCCGTGCCGCCACCGCCCGGCCCTCCCCTCTACACCACAAAGGCCCTTTTAAGGGCCACCACAGCACTCACGGGAAGAGCTGGGCCACTTCGGGCTCCGGGCCGGGCGGCCGCGCGCTCGCCCCTTCCCGGCCCGCCCCTCCCCCTGCGGCTCGCTCCCGCCGAGGCTCGGCGGAGGGCGCGCGTTCGAACGCCGCTCGGCCCCGGGAGCGAGCTCGTGACTCGGCCGGCTTGGCCCCAGAATGCCGATGGGCTGCGGGGACGCCGCGGCACCTTCCGGAAGGCTGGGCCAGCCGAGCTGACGCAGGGCCGGGGAGTGCGGGAGGAAGGTGAGTCGGTGCGGACGGTCGCCGGCGAGGCCGTGCGCTCTGCTACAGCTCGGTGCTTAGGACGGGACTCGATTGCCGCAGCCGGCGGAGTCGATCGGATGCTTCATTTCGTCTCGGGACCCTTTTTGCTGCCGGATCTCGGGCCTCGCACGTCCATGTTCCCACCATCTTCATTCACAGGCCTGTGCGCGTCCTGGAAGAACCCTTCGCGGCGTGAGCGTCTCCAACGTTAGCCGGTCCTGGCGGCGTGGGGTCTGCGGGAGCCCTGCCCCCGGGCCCGCCCCTCCTCCCCGCTACCTTCCCGGCGGGTCCACTCCGCCTGCCAAGCACCTAGATACCAGCACAAGTCCGTTAATCCCCGTCTGGACTGAGCCGCCTTTGGCTTCGGAACTGGAATTTCGCAGCTAACCCATCCAAAACTAGTACTTTAGGTATTGGGGAGAGTTTCAGATGGACTAATTTTATTAAAGGGTTGTTTTTTCCTAAAGAAAAGTGAAGTGTCTTCATTTTGCGAAAGGGTTGTAGAGTCGACTCTAGATACCTAAAGGTAGTGGGGGAGGGGAACCGATATAAGGCTTTACTGTTAACTGGAGTGACAAATTGTAGATTGTTAAGATGATGGCTTTCTTGGCGTTCCCTGGGAGACACTTGATTCTGTCAGAAAATAGAACTACTGACAGAAGGCGTTTTTCAGGAGAACTTTGAAGGGGTCCTAGCCTCAGAGATCAGGCATAAATAAAGGGTTTTGAGTTTGTCCTTCCTTTCCTGCAGCCCCACCAAAAACAAAAACCACCTTCAAATTTGGTTTATTAGTAGAACTGGTTACATTCAAAGGCTGTGGCTTATTATTAAGATTTTTTTTTCTCTAGAGAGGAAGCCCCCACCTACTGGGGAGGCAAGGCCTCACGGTGAGACAAGTCTCTGGAAGTCTCTGCCCCTGCAGTTCAATCCTGTGGGGGCAGTCACTCCTCAGGTAGCGGAGGGCTGGGATGTAGGCACTGGGCACCAGCAAGGCAGGCACCTGTGCCCCACAGACCAATTAGTGGGCTTCATTGAGCTGCCGTGCAACATCCAAGATGTTCTTGGCTCCTTTGTTCAGCAACAAGGTGGCCAGGCTGATGCCAAGGTTCTCAGCAGCCAGCTGGGGTTGTCGTGGAATGTTCCGGGCAGTGATGCCCACCAGCTGTGGATCATCTTCAGGGCCATCTTCATGCTGGGTGAGGGAAGAAGGGTTGGATTTGGTGAGAACGAAAGGGGAGGTAACATAAAGATGTGTTTCCCTCCCCCTCCAGCCTTGGCACCTGGACAGGGACATGGATGGTGGTTTGCATGGTGTCTTGCATGGTCTCTGCTCCATTCAGACTCCAGACTCCTCCAGTCAGGTACAACTGGGAAAGAAAATGGCTGCCTCAGTAAATTGTAAGAGAGAACTGCTTAGAAACCTGTGCTCTTCATGCTGGTGGATACACAGGGGAAATGCCAGAGTTCCTTCCCTGCCCTCCCAGCCATCTTCCCCTGCTTACCTGCCCATCCTTAATAGCTGTATGCACTGCCACTGGCACACTGCAACCTCCTTCCTGCAACAAGTTCTCCCTGTTAGCTTAAGACCCTTATCACCACCCTGTAACCAGAGCCCACAGAGATACACAGACCCCTGCTAAGGACATCGGAAAATGAATCACGGGGCCCAGACCTGGGTCCTGTCCACTCTTAAAGAGTTATGACTAAATACATAGCACTGAGAAATCTCCCCATTACCCTTCCTAATATCCACACCTCCACAGGAGCACAGGTCCTACCAGGTGCCTCAGGAAGGATCGTTCAGCAATGCAGCGAAGTAGAGTCTCAGGATCGTGCAACACACCCACCAGGTCCAAGATGTCCTGGTCTTTGGCTCGAACTTCCACACCCAGAGCCCCCTAATGGGAAAACAGCCTAAGATACCAGTACCAATCTTTCCCCAGCCAGTGGAGCTAAGGGACAGTACTTGGTTGAAAACAAAAGAAGTAGACACAGTACATGGCTTCCCTGGTCGAGCATACCTGACCCACAGCATACATGCACTCCTCAGGGTGCAGGATCTGTGGGGGCAGAAGAGGCAGTCAGAAGGGTGGAGGTAGGGGTGCCCAGAAGCACACAGCACTGAGTTGGGGTTTCCCTACCTACAGAAAGCCTGGATAAGCAAAAGTGGAAGTCCAGCCTCTAATCCTCAACCTTGCCAACCTGGGACTCATTTCCGGCTTGCACTGGCTAGAGGTGGGTATTCAGAAAGAATATAGGCAGGAAGGAGGTGAAGATAACTAGAGAGGGGAGAGGGACAGGCCCTACCTGCCCCACCCGGTTCTGCCAGCCCATGCGCTGCAGGCCAGCTGCGGCCAGGATGATGGCACTGAACTCCTGCAGCTCATCCAGCTTCCGCAACCGCGTGTTGAGGTTTCCCCGCTGTGGAGAAAGGCTAAGGACCACAAGCTCTGGGCAGGCTTGAGCCTGATGCTGTTTCCTCTGCCTGAGTCTCTCTAGCTGCGAACTTCTCACCCTTGAGTTCTCAGCTTGGTGATAACTGCTAACATTTACTCATACTTGCTATATGCCACACACTGTCCTGAAGCGCTTTATATACATCAATTCATGAATTTTCACCACAGCCCTAGGGTGAAAGAGTAGGCAGTAGTATTACCATCTCCATTTTACAGATGAGGAAATGATACAGAGAGGTTTTAAGTTATATTTAACCTTACCCAAGGTTACAACACCTCTAAGAAGCCTTCCTTGACCCTCAAGTCTGTGTTTAGATGTTCCAGCTAGAAGCCTCCAGAGAATTCTCTACTTTCCACATTGAAGTACTTAGTAAATACTACTCTGAAAATCAGCTTTACAAACATAACTGTAAAAAACAAAACAATATGGTGGAAAATAAAAATGGATTTATGGTTACCAAAGGGGAAAGTAGTGGAGTAGGGATAAATTAGGAGTTTGAGATTAGCTGATACAAACGACTATATATAAAACATAAACAACAAGCTCCCATGCTATAGCACAGGGAACTATGTCCACTATCTTGTAATAAACCACAATGGAAAATAATATGAAAAGGAATATGTATATATATGTATAACTGAATCACCAAATCACCAGAAATTAACATTGTAAGTCAACTATACTTCAATTAAAAAGTTTAATTAATTAAAATGGAAGCAACTGGCAATCCCACTGCCTCCATGTAACCATTATTCAGCATCACTGTATTGTCAATGCCTGGTTGTCTGTCTCCAGAACTAAAATGGAAACTATGTTAGGAGGGACAATGCTGATCTTGCTCACCATATCCCCAGTGCCAGGCACTTGCTTGGGGCTAAGAAAACATGAAAGGATTATGAAAGGATGGATGGACAGATGGGTGGGTGGATGAATGGGATGACATGCAGTCCACTGCATTCACAGTCCACTTCCTCTGGAAGTCCTTCCCACTCACAACTCCCAGGGACCTCTGGACTTTGTCTTCCTTCTTGGCTGCTGCCTCCTCCCTTCTCTGAAAGGATACAATACTCTTGAACTCCAGATGTGGGAACTTTCTCTGCAGTTGGGCTGCTCTCCGCAGGGAGCTAGTTCCTACCACGCTGTGCGGAGAGATGGTTTAAAATGGGATTTAACCCTAAGCAGGAACTGTTCTGAAATCTCCTCCTTCCACCCCTCCACCTGCTGTACATATCCCAAGATGCCTGTCCACTCACCTCTTCTCTGGCAAGGTTTCTAGAGTCTTCCCAACAAATTTTGGGTGAAAGACAACAGCATCATAGGGGCTCTCCCGCCTGGAGATGGAGAGGCCATAGAATGAGGGAGAGATCTTAGTTCAGGTCACTTCCAGTCTCTCTCAATAGTCAACTAACTAGCATTTTCTGAGTCTTCTGCCATGCATGACATTCCTCAGGTTAAGGGAGACAGCCAAGAGACAGAAGGCCAAGTCCCAAAGGGAAAAGTCAAGGTTAATGTGACTTCCCTGACTGGCAGAGCTCTTACTTGCAGACAGCTCCAATGGTGAAGCCAGGAGGAAGCACCGTGGGCAGGTCCTTCAGCGAGTGAACAACCAGGTCCACTCTAGGGAGATGGGAGAGAGGCAAGAAGAAGGGGTCTGAGCAGCAGGCCCCAGCCCTTCTCCACTCACTCCTGCCTGCATGTCACTGGTGGAGCCTAGAGCAGTTCAGGAAGCGGGCATTTCTGAGACCTTGTGTCCCTGAGACTTGCTCCCCTCCTCTCTTCCCTCTCACTCCCTTCCCCCAGCCAGTCCAGCACCCCAGGCAGCCAGATGGCTCAGATCCAGGACTCTCTCCTTTTCTGAGGCCTGAAAAACTCACATATGAGCCCCTCTCTAGCCTATCCAAGCGTTTAAGCCTAGCAGTCTAGCTGACACCCAGATGTGATGGGCACTGGGGTCCTAGCGAGAGCTTGGAGGACATCATGCTCCCAATTTCACTTACTCATTCCTCTCCAAGGCATGCTCCAGCTCCTTGGTAAACAGGCTCTTCTCTCCAATCTGCCAGGCAAGAAAGAACTTCAAGGTGAATCTTTGGGGGAAAGGAAAGAGGAGCAGGGAGGAAAGGGTTGGATGGAAAATGGTGTTACCTTAGAGAGCGCAGTATCAAGAATCTTGTCCCCCGTGGTGGACATAGCAACTGAAGAGAAAGTCAACCAATTAGATGCTCATGGAACAGCATTTATTGAGCCCCTCCTAAGCCCAGCACTTGTGCCAAGACTGGCAGTGGATACAGAGGCAGAAAAGTGCCAGATCCTATCCCCTGAGAAGTACAATCTAGGAGGAAAACCAGACGCAATCATAAAAAGACCCAAAGCAGAAGATGTTAAAATGCTAGGCTAGCCCAGGTAAGCTCAAAGCTGGAGGTGCTCAGAGGAGGGAATGGGCCCTCCAAACTGGGGATAGCCAAGAACTTTCAGAGGCAATGGGACCAGGCTCTGGTCAAAGAAAGCCCCCTTTGTCGGGGGGGTACGGGTAAAAGCTTCCAAACAGCTTCCATTCCTGTCCAGAAAACTCACTTATTTCAAACTGCAGGCCTGGGTATAAAGCTTTCAGCGTTGCCACCACACTGTCCGTCTGTATGCGAGCCAGCTGGGGGGAGAAATTCAGGTTATCCCTGTAGTCTGGCCACTACCCTAGGCTCAAATCCTCAGAGGGTCATGGAGATCCTGAAGGGATTGGAATTCAGAGAGGGAACTGAATGGCCACCTAGGAAGGGGAGGGGTCTGTACTGGGAGTCCTCTGTACCCCAATAACTTCCCCAGCCTAGGGACTATCTCTTCACAGAATGCCATCTGTCATTCTGCAGGGGATTTAATGCTCAGTCACCCCATTTTCTCCATCCCCAGGCTGCTGAGAACCCTCTGGGCCCCCCAACTTATAATACTATGAACACAGAACTCTTCTGACAAACCTCCTCCACCCTGGTACCTGCACTAACCTGGCTCTTGCGGGTACCCACTCGAATCACTCTCATCTTTGGGGTATCTTCTTCCTGCAAAAAAAGTCCCCAGGTTACAGTCCCCGCTGCTATTCGAGATCCTCAAAACCTTGTCCAAGAACCAGACTCACTGGCTTGGAATAAAGGAACCTCAGCCCCTTCCCTGTGGCCACCTGAGCCTCAGAGGGGGGAAAGACTTCCAAGACAGTCCCTTTACCTTCCCTAATACCTTCTGCCTCCTCACAGATCCAGAGAAGCAGAGACCAGAGAGAAGCGACAGTAGGACCCGCTGTTGCTGTAATGACAAAGACACTATGCCCTGAAGCCCATCTCAGCAAAGGCACCAGGAATGCTGCACTCAACCAGGTGGATAGAGAGATAAGGCCCATCAGCCTGGCCCCAGAGAGGGCGGGCCTGCAGCAGGCAGGGGTAGGGCAGCTGGGGCCACACAGGGGAACTTGCGCTGAGTCACTGAGGACAAGTTCAGCATCCCCAACAGAGCAGCACTCAAGAAAGCTTCAGTGCTACCTAGATACTATAAGACCTACCCTATAGCTGCCACACTATGTATCCTGTAATCTGGTTGGCATGCACGTATAAAGGACTGGGGCCAACAGATGTGACACACAGTCCTGCTTAGCTTCTTGGCAGGGTGACCTTAAATTCACCATCTTGTTTTTCATCTATAAAATTATTTGTTCATCTATAAAATGAAGTTTGCACTCAAGTATCTTCTGCTTTTGATATTCTATAAGACTAAGAGGGTAAGCTGTCTAATGTCCCTTCACCTAGAATGTGGCCTCTGATTTCACCAAGAAGGAAATATTAGGATGGGATATACCACTTCCTCTTGTCAGTGTATCTTGGACAAACGTATTCAGTGCCAACCAGGAACAACGAAGTTCTCCAGTCTGAGGTCCTGTTTCTTTCCAGATCAGGCAATAGACCCTACAGACACTATCAACTTTCCCTATTCTGGAATCTTCATCCTATGGAGTTCTTCTGCAGCCAGGTATCTGGGGCCTCTGTCACTAGAGGAGGTAACAGCTGGTTGCTCGCAGACTCTAGTCTGCTCCACCAGCTATCACTTCTCCAATAAGTAAACCCTAGGGTACCCTGAGCAAATTAGACTAAACTCGAAATGCCAAACATGGCCACTAAAATTCTGGGTCACAAGAAGCCCACAGAAACATTCCAGAAATTGCTATGTTCAAACAATTTTATTGATTCTGCCCAGCATATTCAAGTCAAACTCTTCCACTAGAAAGATCCTTATCAAGAACATATATACTAGAGCTATTGCTATTAATTTTCTTAACAACTTAGCAGGTAGAGAGGAACCATGTTACAGAAGCAAAGGCTGGCTGTGAAGAGCAAAGCAACTTGACCAGGGCCACAGGTTAAATCATGGGTGCATGCACGTGCAGGCTCAGTCGTGTCTGACTCTTTGTGACCCCATGGATTGTAGCCCACCACGTTCCTCTGTCCATGAAATTTTCCCAGCAAGAATGCTGAAGCAGGTTGCCATTTCCTACTCCAGGGGATCTTCCTGACCCAGGGACGGAACCTGTGTCTCCTGCATTGGCAGGCGGATTCTTTACCACTGGGTAAAGAATGCTTTACCACTGACAGTTGGAATCCACATCGTGTTACTCCCAGTCCAGCGCTCAGGTATGTCAACAATGGCAAAGAGTCCCACTCCTTACCAGCAGGTAGTTCAGGAAGAGATAAACTGCTGCCCCCCTCCTTTCTTATCTCAGGCTGACTTTGGCCTCATCAGCTCTGCACTTTGCACCTGCACGAGCCCAAAGCTAGGACCCCAGGCTAAGAATAGGAAGGCTCTAGGGCGCTCCCCACCCACAAAGGTAGTAACTCATTGGTGCCTCAGCTGGGGAATTTTGAGTGTAGGTTGGGGCTAGGTGGCCGTTATAAGAAAAAGAGCGGAGAAGGTGCACTTCCAAAACGTTTGTGTGCAGTTCGGAGATTTAGAGGTATGCTCTCCTTTCTCGATCCGAATTGCCTCGGACCTGTCCAGAGTGAAGGGATCCCATGGAATAGCACCCTGTCTAGTGTACATGAATTTTCCTGGGTTGGGTCACTAAATTTAGAGCCGTGGACTCCAGACCTCATGGAATGCCATTTAGATCCCCGCAGCAACGAGGTTCCCGTTCGAGACAAATCTTCTGCTCTTTAGTCTGTCCCCACCGTTTACAGATTCCCCCAGGGCAACACGGATTGTAAGGGTAACCCAGCTACTGGCCCTTTAAAAACTATTCGGGCCAAAGCAGTGAATGAGGGGGTGGGGAGACAGATAATCGTCCCGACCAATGGGCGACGGAGAGTGGCAACTTGGGGCCAATCGTAGCACCGCTAGTGCGGAAGACTGAGGTTGAGAGGGTCACCGGCTCTGGACTCACCGCCGTTGCGGCCGCGTTGCCATTACCAGACATGGCTGTGCTCGGCAGGTAGGCCGGGGGCTGCTGCCAATGTCCTCCGGTGTCGGGGAAGCCGAAGGCCCCTGCCGGCCGAACACTGGGCTCGCGCAGGTCTCCAGCTTCTCCAGCAGCCACACACTCCCGGCTCCGCTAAGGGACTGCGTCACTTCCGGCGCCGCCAGACAGGGCGGGACTTCCCCTGGGCGGGAATTAGAACGATTGCGACAGCGAAGACCTTACCTCGGGTTACCATCGCTGCTGATATTGCAACCTTGCTTATTTAACTTAAATGCAGAGTTCAGTTCAGTTCAGTTCAGTCGCTCAGTCGTGTCCGACTCTCCGCGACCCCATGAATCACAGCACGCCCGGCCTCCCTGTCCATCACCAACTCCCGGAGTACACTCAAACTCATGTCCACAGAGTCGGTGATGCCATCCAGCCATCTCATTCTCCGTCGTCCCCTTCTCCTCCCGCCCCCAACCTTTCCCAGCATCAGAGTCTTTTCCAGTGAGTACATCTTGCGAAATCCCGGACTGGATGAAGCACAAGCTGGAATCAAGATGGCCGGGGGAAAGATCAATAACCTCAGATATGTAGATAAAACTACCCTTTTGGCAGAAAGCAAACCTCTTGATGAAAGTGAAAGAGGAGAGTGAAAAAGCTGGATTAAAATTCAATATTCAAAAAACTAAGATCATGGCATCCGGTCCCATCACTTCATGGCAAATAGATGGGGAAACAATGGAAACAGTGACAGACTTTATTTTCTTGGGCTCCAAATCATTGCAGACGGTGACTGCAGCCATGAAATTAAAAGATGCCTGCTCCTTGGAAGAAAAGCTATGACAGACCTAGACAACATATTAAAAAGCAGAGATATTACTTTACTGACAAAGGTCTGTCTAGTCAAAGCTATGGTTTTTCCAGTAGTCATGTAAAAAAGATGTGAGTTTAACCATAAAGCTGAGCACCGAAGAATTGACACTTTTGTACTGTGGTGTTGGAGAAGGCTCTTGAGAGGCCAGTGGACTGCAAGGAGATCCAACCAGTCCATCCTAAAGGAACTCTGTCCTGAATATTCATTGCTAGGACTGATGCTGAAGCTGAGGCTCCAAAATTTTGGCCATTTTGGCCACCTAATGCAAAAAACTGAGTCATTGGATAAGACCCTGATGCTCGGGAAGATTGAAGGCAGCAGAAGGGGACGACAGAGAATGAGATGGTTGGATGACATCACCAACTAGATGGACATGAGTTTGAGCAAGCTCTGGGATTTGGTGATGAACAGGGAAGCCTGGTGTGCTGCACTCCATGGGGTCGCAAAGAGTTGGACATGACTGAGCAACTGAACTGACTGAGCACCCCTACTCCCTAAGGCTGGCTCCGGTCTTCATTGTTTGAGACCTAGGCCCAACTGTTCATTTTTACCTAACCAGGAGTACTGATGTCCTGTGGTTAAAATATGCTCCCCAGATTTAGCCACAAAATAAGTTGTTGTCCCTACTGCCCCTCAAAAGTAAGTCAATAAGCCAGAAGTGGGAGTCCCCGAGAGGAAAAGGATATTAAGCCCTACTAATCAGGGTTGTGGACTTCCCAGGTGGCGCAGTGGTAAAGAACCCGCCTGCCAGTACAGGAAACACAGGAGATGCGGGTTGGATCCCTGGGTCCAGAAGATCCCCTGGAGAAGGAAATGGCAACCTACTCCAGTATTCTTGCCTAGAGAATCCCATGGACAGAGGCTGGTGGGCTACAGTCCAGGGCGTCTCAAAGAGTCCAACATGACTAAGCATCCATACGTGTATATAGGATTGGAAGAAAGGCTATTTGAACAATTTACCATGCCCCCAGGCTGGATTCAAAGTCTACAAATGAGAAGGGCCTGCTCTTGAAAGTTAATCATCCAGAATTCTACAGCTTTATCTCCTTAGTTGTGTCACAAGCAATTAGTGCAGCTTATGCAGTGCTTCTGCTACAACCCTGAAGTAGACAACATTTTTATTTTAAAAAATATTTATTTTTGGCAGGGCTGGGTCTTCATTGCTGTGTGGGCTTTTCTCTAGTTGTAGTGAGCCAGGGCATTTCTGTTTTTAAAATGAGTCAAAACTGGCTCAGAGATCAAAGGTCATGCCTAAAGACAAATAACTGTGAAATGGGAGTGCCAATACATTACTAGTGTTAGCCAAGAAAGGACTAGTTAGTAACGCTTTACCCATTAACAGTGCTAACAACCGTGTATTAACCACTTCCACAAATCTGGACACCTGTTATCCATACCAGCCCCTGAGGGCTAAAAGCATCCAAACTTGACTTACCTATGTGTGTTTCAAAAGCACCTAGTATTTGACAAAGATGTTTTGCAGCTGAACTTTAAGAGATATGGGGTGGTCAACAGTCCCAAAGCAGATGAGACCTGGTGGTGTCCTAAAGCTACCTTTTCTTCATCACCATGCCACGATCTCTGCCCAAGGGGACTATCTGTACACTACTAGGCACAATTCCTGGTGTGTGCAAAGAAGCATGGAAGACTGTCATGCCCAGGCTGCCCTCCAAAATCTCTGCCCCTTTCCTAGAGTCTGACCAGTTTGCCTCCTATCTTTTGAACTCCCTTACTCCCCTCCTTGCAGGGAGAAAGTGTCTTTGGAGCATGTGCTCTCTCTTCTCCATTCCTTCATCAGTGAATAAAGTTTCTGCTCTGCTATACCAAACTTGATTTCTACTGGCATTTGCAACTTCAAGCAAAGGATCCATTGAGGAGTCACCAACCTGCTGGGGACCAATAACAAATCCATTGATTGGCTCCTTAAAGCTTCATAACAGCCATACCAAAAAGATGTTGTAATCCCTTACACATAGACGAAGACCTGAGGTTCAGAGAAGGTTCAGAATTGCCCTAAGCGAAACTAGGATTCAAGCTCTGGACAGCTGATCCAAAGTTTGTATTCTCAGCTGCTACCAATGTAGTGCACTCCACCTTTTCTAAATACTGCCTAAACCACAATGTCCAAGTTACTTCTTTTAATCAAACAGAACCATAGGAGCAATTTTCCAACGGGCAGTGTAACCCAAATGACAGACAGACACCTCTAACAACACAAACTTCAGCTGACAACTTCCAAGAGAGAAAAAAATGTTTCATAAAGGCCCTTTTTATCCTGCTTATCATCTGGTACTGAAGACAAAAAGACACTAACTCACCCATTATGAAGCTTCAGTCCAAGGCCCCTCGCCAGAATCTGCCTCCTGCCTGAATACCTTGTCCACACAAGAGCCACAGAGACCTGTCCTACTAGAGAATTGGGTCTCAGGCCTTAGCCTTTGCAGGCGTTCTTCAGTAAACTGAACTGTGCTAAATGCCAGAGGCCCGACTCGTTACTGGCATGAAGTCTCACTAACATCATCTTTAAGGAACTCTATAGGAAGGGAAAGGACAGTCTAGGAGAGCAGAGGGGAAGAAGTACATTTTGCAGTTAAGAATCACCAGGAAGTCTCCACAATAAATCCTTCAACCCCAAAATCATTATATGCTTTTATTTATAGACTCTGGGAGCCAGGACCCAAGCACAGCCTGGTGCTCTTGGATAGAGAATAAAGCCGCTATTGTCCAGACTCTGAGGTTACTGAGGTACCCTCCCCCGCTGGTCTGGAATGATCTACACTGCTCAGAAAGGCAACAGGAGGAATGGTGGATTGGCCAGCCAAAGGAGGAGGCAGAAAAGGAAGTCCCCTTAAGTCCTGAGGGCAATGGCATCAGATGAGAGGGGCGTCCTGGGCAGGTCTCCCCCATTCCTGTGCAACAGCTCTGTCTCTGTCCCCGTGTCCCTGCTGCTGGGCCTCTACCATCACAATCCCTTCCCACCAGCCACTTAAGTGCCCCTCCTGGCGTGCATGAGCAAGTCCCGCTGCAGCCCCGTCTCCAGGCTCCCAGTCAGTCGGGCTGTGGGCGGGTCGGTCAGCAGAGTCAATTTGTTGAAAACACCTCGGCCAAAGTAGTCAGCAATCACAGAGAAGCTGTCGTTGGAGCACTTGAGCTGAGAAAAGAGAAAAGGTCGGAGTCAGAAACCAGAGGAGGAGGAAAAAAAAACAGCAGCCCTCCCGCACTCCCCACGGCACAGTGGGTGGGGCAGTCATGTGGCCACTCCTCCCTCCCCACCTGGTGCTGAAACTGATCGTGGAGATCTCGCTTCTGTTCCTGGGCCCGGATCATATCCATGACCTTGCGGTTTTCAGGGAGGCAGGTGGGGCAGTCAGCGTCACTTTCCGAGTAACTCTCAAAGCAGTGTTGGTGGAAAGAGTGGCCGCAGAGAAAGTGGACTGAGGGCAGCTCCAAGGCACTGTTACAGATGCTGCACTTGGTCTTCTGGAAAATCTTTGGACTACAGGCAAGGGAGACCAGAGAGTGGCAAAGAGTGAGGGCAGGGCCAGGAGCCACATGGAAAGAGGAGACAGCTCGACGGAACAAGGAGAGATGTCCCCATTAAGGAACAACAAGGGACTCCCTTGAAGGTCCAGTGGATAAGAATCTGCTTGCTAATGCAGGGGACACGGGTTCAATCCATAGTCTGGGGCAACTAACCCTGTGCCCTTCAATTACTGAGCCCATGCTCTAGAGCCCACAAGCCGCCAACTACAGAAGCCCACACACCCTAAAGTCCATTCTCGTCAACAAGAGATACCACCACGATGAGAAGCTCAAGCACTGCAACTAGAGTAGCCCCTGCTCACCACAACTAGAGAAAGTCTCTGTGCAGCAACAAAGACCCAGGGAAGCCATGAATGAACGAATAGGAACTACGAGGCCCTGCTCTTCCTACCACCTAAAGGAGGTCACAGGAGGACCCCACGCTGGGCCTTCAGGGAGTCTCAGCACGCTCACAGCATGTCCATCCAATCCATGGGGGGACTGCTGTCTCTCTTTCAAATTCCACTATTGCCGCTAAACTCTTTCAGGTCTTAATCGCATGTGACCCTTTCCCTTTCAACGAGACCTTTCCTGGCCACTTTATCAATTACAACACACCTAAACCCCTCACCCTATTCCTCTTCCTCAAGTTTCTCCTTAGAACTTAGCACCATTGAACACACTGCAATAGTTGGCTTATTTAACACGCTTACTCTCTGTCTCTACCTCCACAACATAAGCTCTGTGAAGGCAGGGCTTTTTCTGTGTGTTAAGAATGGGGCATGGGACAAAACGGACTCAGTAAATATTGATGGAATGAAGAAACTGGACACGACTTAGTGACTAAATAACAATAACAAATATTTTGTAAAGTTAATGGCAAAGTTAAGGGCTAATGTCTACTATAAATACTTGTAAACTATCCACTTTTTTGTCAACGTTTTTTACTTCCAAGGGCTTCCCACCACAACTTAGATGTGTGTTTAGGAAAGGTAAAATACAGGCACATCTAGAGAAAAGTACCTGCCACAAGATAACAAAACCCAATAAATCATGTTCTATGTAATAAATCGTTCTTTGGAATTCCATTAAAACAGATCTTCAAGAATGAAATGTTGAAACTCACTCCGTATAATCCTTTGTAAAAAATGACACCCTGTGAGCTTATCCCTGGATACCTCTACACTCCTGGATGCCAAGTACCTTGCCTTCAGCTCCTGGATCTCCTGGCGGATGCGAGTGGTCTCCTCTCGGTAGCGCCGCACCCGGAGCTCGTCCTGGGCGATCTGCTGGCTCTGTTTCTGCAGTTTTTGTACCAGGTAGTCCCGGATGACAGACAGGGTGGCCGTGGAGTTATGGGCCAGGGTCTGCACCACTGAGATGGGAGGAAGCAAAACCATGAAGCATGCAGCTTTCTGGACAGAGCTGAAGGACCCCTGCCGCAGAGCCCGACTGCCAGCAGCCTGCATTCACCTAGCCACCCAGCCCACCCCCCGGAGTACCTAGAAGTGGGGGCATGAGGTTCCTGCTCTCGATGTGCTTGAGCACAGCCGCCACATATTCCTTGCAGTCCTCCTCCTTGCGGGCAAAGTAGCTGAGCGCCTGCTCCCACAGGGAGGGCTCCTGCTCCCCGTGGCGCTCGCACACAGCGATCACCTGCCGGTACTGCTCGTGCTGCATGTGGTAGTGCATGATCTGCTGGAACCTGCGGCCAGGCAGGCTGAGGGTCAGTGGCCGACCCTCACTCAGGCGAGTGACTCAGCTCTGCCCCCGCCCCTGAGTACCCCCTGACTCTTACAGTTTGCCCTGCTCATAGAGGTAAAGGACTCCATCCTGGAAGTCGTGCATCTGGCAGAGGACCAGGGCCTTGTCAAAGACATCACAGAAGCGGCCACTCTTCAGTAGGGAGATGGCCTCTGCGTGAAGCTTCTCTTTGACCTAGAAGAGGAGGGTCGAGCTGCCGGACATTAGGGGAAAAGTGACCCCTAAGCAAGTCAACTACCTTCCCCTCACTCCCAATTTCCTCTTTTTTCTCCCCAGTATTTATTTATTTAGGCTGTGCTGGCTCTTAGTTGTGGCATGTGGGATTTAGTTCCCCAACTAGGGTTTGAACCCAGGCCCCCCACATTGGAAGTGAAGAGTCTTAGCTTGCCTACAACTCTGGTTTTAGACCAGCAGTGAAAGTCACTCAGTGGTGTCTGACTCCTTGTAAGGAAGTCTTCAATTTCCTTTTCATGGAGAACCATTTAGCCCCTCAGGGTTAGGTGTTATTGATTTAAAGCAAGTGGCAACCAGGGAAGAAATGGAAGTGCTGGTGGCTCTGACAGGCCTCACCTGCGGATCCTCCTCGTGGGCCCAGTTCTGGAGTCGCAGCTCAAGCAGCGTGTCGTAGATACCCTGCGGGGAGTCAGGCTGCACCTCGCTCATGTGCTCGAGGAACGCTTTCAGCTCTCGAGGGTTGTTGGCAAAGATGGGGATGAACTCCTCCGAGTTGGCCTAGGATGGCAAGGGATGAGAGAGGAGGCCAAGTGAGTGGGCCTGCTACCCATGCCCCTGAGATGACCCCCATATGTTCAAAAGCCATTCTCCCTGAGGCCTCACCCTGCAGCCTGGAGCCTCCCTATCACCTCGGCCTTCAAGGCTAGGCCGATAGTCAGTACAGAGTCCCTTCAGCAGCTGGGTCGTCTGCTCTGGTATATGGTGCATGAGGATCTTGCCATAGCGTTTCATGTTGCTCTCAGCCTGCTCAAAAGGCAGCTTGCCGATATACCGGAGGGCTTCCTGATAATTCTGTGGGGATAGAAAGGGCAGCAGAATTGCATGCTCCTGCCTCACCCATCAAGACACTTTATTTTTATTACTATTTTCTTTTTTGGGCTCCCTGCACAGATTCTCCGGAGAAGGCAATGGCAAGCCACTCCAGTACTCTTGCCTAGAAAATCCCATGGATGGAGGAGCCTGGTAGGCTGCAGTCCGTGGGGTCGCTAGGGGTTGGACACGACTGAGCGACTTTACTTTCACTTTTCCCTTTCACACATTGGAGAAGGAAATGGCAACCCACTCCAGTGTTCTTGCTTGGAGAATCCCAGGGACGGGGGAGCCTGGTGGGCTTCCGTCCATGGGGTCACACAGAGTCGGACACGACTGAAGTGACTTAGCAGCAGCAGCAGCAGCAGCACAGATTCTCCAATTGTGGCGCATGTGGGCTCAGTTGCCCCACAGCATGTGGGATCTTAATTCCCTGACCAAGGACTGAACCCACGTTCACTGTATTGGAAGGCAGACTCTTTAACCACTGGATCCCCAGGGAAGTACCAGGAGGTACTTTCATCATCCCAGGGATATCCCAGGAAAAGAACACGGCCTGCCCGAGTCGGGAGGCTCACCTACCTTGATGTCTTCTAGCTGGATCTTTAAGTACCACTCATGATGAGCATGGTTCTCAGCCAAATAGAGGGCGTGAGAGTAGTAGCCAGCCTGCCGGAGGACCTTGATGGCTGTCTCCACATCAAAGTGGACTTCACTCTCACTCTTTGTCTGTCAGGAAGACATCAGACAAAACCATTCACAGAGAGATTGTGGCTGGGCAAGGGAAAGGAAATATGCATCTCATTCTAAGACCAGATTCTTAAGGTAATAGTAAGGTGGATTTTATTTTTTTTGGCCACACTGAGTAGCATGTGGAAACTTAGCTGCCCCACACCAGGGAGGAACCAGGGCCGCCTGCAGTGGAAGCAAAGTCTTAATCACTGTACTGCCAGGGAAGTCCCAAAGATGATGCTTTTAAAACATATCCTGCCTCTCCGTAAGTGTTCCTCTGCCTCTACTGTTAAGAGGGATGCCTCTGGGGACACTGGGCTTCCTGGGGCTTAGATACCACAAGAAGTTCTGGCATCAAGAAACAAGAGGGGGGAATTCCCTGGAGGTCCAGTGGTTAGGACTCTATGCCTTCACTGCTGGAGGCCCAGGTTCGATTCCTGGTGGGGGAATGAAGATCCCATAAGCCGCACAGTACAGCAAAAAAAAAACAACAACAAGAGGGGAGACAGGAGAGAACTCACAGAAAAGGCTATTTCTCTTCCTTGCCTACAGACCAGAGGACCAGATGATTCTGGTCCCTAAATACAGGAAGCTCTTCCCTCTCCCTGCAGTCCTTGTGAAGCCCCTCAAGGAACCCTCTGCCAGCACCACCCTGCACCTTGATGAACTCCTCTAGCTTCGAGCTGTCCTTGAGCTTGGTGTAGCAGTTGAGCAGAAGGGTGGTGTGGTCAGCATTGGCCAAAGACTGCCGGTGCAGGGTCTGCAGGTAGGCTGTCAGGTTATGGATGCGCTGGGCATCGAGGAACTTGCGGATCACGTATGATGGCTCCAACTTTCCAATGGTTCTAGGGAGACACAGGTGTCAAACAGCGTCAGGATCATCATACTTCTCAAATTTTCATGTGCGTAGGAATCACTTGCAGGTCTCAAAATGCAAATTCTGTTTCAGCAGGCCTGGGGTAAGGCATGAGATCCTGCAATTCTCACAAAATCCCAGGTGGTATCTATGCTATTAGACTGGGGACCACATGAGCAGCAAGGCTCCAGAATACTGGTTTTTATACTTGACTGAAAACAGGAATTCTAGAGAGGTTGGCAAAGAAGCTAGACAAGGTCTTAGAACTCTTCACTAAGTCAGAAAACTAATTAGTACCAAGGAAAGAAACTGTGGAAACAAGAGACGAATACCCTTTCCCCTTTAAAGAATTTGATCAAAATAAGTATTTACAAAGGCCAACCTAACATTTAAAATAACAGGTACTTTTCAGCTCAACTTCCTTAAGAGCTTTCCTGGCAGCTCAGACAGTAAAGAATCCACCTGCAATGCAAGAGATCTGGTTTCAATCCCTGGGTTGGGAAGATCTCCTAGAGAAGGCTACCCACTCCAGTATTCTTGCCTGAAGAATTCCATGGACAGAGGAGCCTGGTGGGCTATAGTCACAAAGAATCAAACACAACTAGTAACTAGCACTTTCACTTATCATCAGCTAACTGCACACTAATCATGTAGCATCTGACCCTAAATATTCCCTTTCCAATAAGGTATACTGTCTCCTCATTTGAGGCATCGCAATTTATGTAGGAAAAAAGGACAATTCATGATAAAGTACACCGCCCACCCCAGTCCCCAAGTGCAGGTTTCAGTCTAGCTGGCTCTCTGTTCCCGCATTCACAGGTATATCCTAAACCGCCTCCAGACTGACCGGATATACTGCTGGACAGCACCATCATGGTTGCCCTTGCTGTAGAGATGGTCCCCATACTGCATGAAGATCTGGGCCAACCCATCACTGTCCAGATGCTGGCTCTTGGCCAGGTTAATCGCCATCTCAAATAGGTTCTTCTTAAACAGCATCTGGAAAGGAAGAGCGATTAGAAAACTGGAAGAAGCAGGCCTGAGAAGACACCTTCCCAGAATGCATCCACAACACACTAGCCAAATGGTTACGAAGTTCCAATCAGCCTAGATCTTAGGGTGAGAACCCCAGACACCCCCAAGACTAACATCAGCTCACCTCACTAGGTTCTCTGCAGGCAGGCAGAGTGGACCCTGAGAGTGGGCTCAGGCCCCCAGCCACTGCTTCCCTCTAAGGCCACATCCCAGGCCACTGACCTTGGAATCTTACACTAAAGAGGCCGAGTAAGGCTGTGACCCAAAGGGAAGGAAACACCCTGGCCAAGGCAACTTGGGGAGTCTGTTCCTAGAGCCGTGTCTGGGTGCCCATAGCCAGCTCTGGGAACCTGGTGGCCTTGCCTCCAGTTTGGTCTGTGTGTCCTTCTCCTGCAGTGCGTGGACCCGCCCATCCCGCGTCAGCACGTACAGGGAGCCCCACTCAGCAAGCACATCCACTACATCCTCAAAGACGGCGCTATAGGCTATGAACTTGTTGCACAGGTCATAGATGTTGAGAATCTGTTTGTCAGAGCTCTGGGAGTCCCGGCTGGTAAACTCTGACCTGTGTGGGAAAGAAAAAGCACCAGATATTAATCTGTACCACCTCAGTCTCAGCTCCCATCTATCTCCCTTCCCCTGACAACTCTGGTGCTACCTACTCCTCCCAGAACAAGTCACTGCTAGCAGCTCATCCTGCAACACGCAACGTGGTGCTGGCAGTTGTTGGAAGAGTATGTGGAGACCTGGTCTTACCTTTAAGGATCCTAAAATTAATACAGGCAACAGACTGAAAACTAGGTATGTTCCAACATCCAAGATTTAACAAATAATTAGTGCCTGGTATATGTAGTCCACTAGGCTTAGTACCGGAGAAGTCAATGGCAAGCCACTCCAGTACTCTTGCCTAGAAAATCCCATGGATGGAGGAGCCTGGTAGGCTGCAGTCCGTGGGGTCACTAAAAGTTGGACACGACTGAGCGACTTCACTTTCTCTTTTAACTTTCACACATTGGAGAAGGAAATGGCAGCCCACTCTGGTGTTCTTGCCTGGAGAATCCCAGGGACGGGGGAGCCTGGTGGGCTTCCGTCTATGGGGTCACACAGAGTCGGACAGGACTGAAGTGACTTAGCAGCCACAGCAGCAGACTTAGTACTGAATGAAAACTAATATCTGACAAGGATCACATGCATCACGCTGAAGATTCTGTCCCACTTTCAGATGACTCAGGGAAAAAAAACAACACCCTGTGTTGCATCTCCCAGCACTTTCCAATCTCTCCACTACTCAATCCCTTGTTCCTCTACCCAATTCATTTCGCCCAAGTAATTAAAAAACCCAATGCCAGATCCAAAATTCCCCGGAGCATTCTAGTGCAAAAGGATTGCTCAGCAAATGTCTGCAGCAAAAGCAAACATTTCAGCAAAAAAAAAAAGTTATAACTGAGTCTAAGTGTAAACACCTCTACAAAAAGTACAAAGTAGGAGGTTGACAGGATGTAGGCATTAGGAGTTTGAAATCAGGTTAATTCTAAGGAACAAGTCCAGCCCACTCCCTTTTGCTTCTCCATAGAATCCTTACTTGGGAGAAACCTTCCGATCACGGGAGACAATGACAAGATAGCCTCTAAACCAGTGAGCGATGAGTTTATGGCCCTCAAAGGCAAAGCAGGGCCCACGTTCATCAGGCTGGTACAGATAGACACATTCATCCCCTGCCACTATGAACTGCAGGTCCTGAGAAGGGTCGCTGAGGGCTGAGCAGCGCAGGCCACAACCATGGGTGTCCAGTTCCACACGAGGATAGTCCTTTCCAGAAACTATGTAGGACTGTGAGAAGTAAGAGAGGGGTTAACAGGCTCCCTTTGAGGAGGTGGCATCTAAATGTTCCCAAAGGTATCTCCACCTCCAAACTGGCTCTCTTAATTCTTAGCACCCTAAGACTTTACCTGGATGCTTGCCTTCTCCATTAAATGGGCCATTACCATCACCCATCTGCTAAATACATAAGCAGAACCCACACTTTCTTCCTCTGTATCCACTATCACTACTTACTACAGATATTTGGCAAGTAAGAGAATTTTACTGCTCTATCAGAAAACTCTGGCTAAAAGAAAACAAAACTATTGGTGTGAGTAAGCTGTTATATTAGAAGCACAAGAACCAAAGAAGTAACTTGTCCAGTGTCACTTAACAAGCCTATTAGAAAAAAAACTTATGTCTTCTGCTACAAGCCCAAGAGTTCTTTTCCTAGCTCTAACTCTTCCCAGTCTCCTAAGAAATAAAATATTAAGTTAGGCGAATGATTCAAGGCTATATGATTAAAAATATAAGAACCTCTTTTGTCAGTTCCTTACCCTAGCCCACTGAGCAATAAAAAAGCCTTTCCTACTTGCCCCAACAGTTATACCAGGAGGCACTGGTCATACCTGAACATTCTCAGTTGTCACAACAAACAAGTGAGTGGTCTTTCCTGCTTGGCGAAAGGCCAGTCCAGTCACAGGATAGTTGCCCTTGTGCAAAATCTGGGTCTTGCTATGTCGGTCCCGAGTGATGTCCCCTTTGTTCAATGTAACACTGCCATCTGTGAAACCTGTAGGAGAGCAGGGCACAGCATTTTATTGAGGCTGAAAAGGCACGGAAGCAGATAAAGACCTTTAGAGGCACTTTTTAGAAGTGACCATCTTTCTCCTCATACCCAACCTCTCCGGTGGTTACCATGAGGATTAGGACTCACGGACTCATTTTCAAAGAACAAAACTAAACACTTTCCCATCCCAAACTTTAAAATCTCAAAAGGCCTCACTTCAGTACAAAATGGTCTCATGAAAACAGTGAAAATGAGCTGTAGAATCAACTCTGAAGGAAATCTATAAAGCATCATAGGGTGTTAGCTGTGCCTTCTTTCTTCTTACCAATGGCCATAAAGTTGAGATTTTCATGGACAGTCAAACAAGATACAACAGTCGGTTCTGTCCCCGGGATGGCAGGGAAGATTCGAGTGCAGAGTGGATTGCCACCATCTCTCTTCTCCAGGTTCCAGATCTTTACCTGGGGACAGAACTCAGATGTGTGAACGCTAGTCACCCTCCAACAAATAATCATTCCCAGGCCTCTGGGTCTTTCTTGTTTCCTTTCTAGGACTCACCAGGGGGTTGATGCCCTCTTCATCCTCACCAACAGAGGCCAGAATATTGTGCTGCTTCAGTTGGTACAGATGTGTCACCCGTAGTTTGTAGGCTTGGAAACCTGTAAGCTGTAGGGAACGGGGCAAAAACCAGATCTGGCCTTCCATATGTGCAGAGCAGTCAAGGAACCTTCTTTCCAAGGGGAGATTCTTACATTTAGGCCAGAACACAAATAACAACTAACCCCCAGGGCTTCCCTGGTGGCTCAGATGGTAAAGAACCCACCTGCAATTCAGGAGACCTGGGTTCGATCCCTGGGTTGGGAACATCCCCTGGAAGAGAGCATGGCAACCCACTCCAGTATTCTTGCCTGGAGAATCAACATGGACAGAGGAGCCTGGTGGCTACAGCAAATGGAGTCCCAAAGAGTTGGACACAACTGAGCACAGCACAGTACCCCAGTGGCTCAGCTAGTAAACAACCCACCTGCCAATGCAGGAGACGCAAGAGGCGAGGGTTTAAACCCTGGGTCAGGAAGGTGCCCTGGAGAAGGAAATGGCAATTTGCTCCAGTATTCTTGCCTGGGAAATTCCATGTACAGAGAAGCCTGCATGGGCTACAGTTCATGGAGCTGCAAAGAACTGGGCATGACTAAGCATACATGCTCAATAAAAAACAAAATCTATACAACTGTTTAAATTTTTCAAGGGTTTTTCTACATATCATCTCTGGAAACTCCCCATTTAAAAAAAAAAAAGTAGAAAGGCCAGAGTTTAGGGGCAGCATTATACAAAACAAGGCAAAAAAATCATGGTTTCATTTAACTCTTCCCCCACAATATGGGCTGGGGAGATAACGACATCTTACATATTCATCTTTTAAAATCAACTTGCATCTGTTCTTTCGATCGACCTTAAAAACAAAAACCTTGCCCAATTGTCATTCTATGCCCCTTTTTCAGATAAGGAAATTGAAGTCCAGAAAGGTTAAACGACTTGCCCAGGATTATTCGCTCATCTGGCAACAAGTTAAAGAGAATGGACTTCCTCCTTTCTTCCCTCGGACCACAGAAGGAACACCGAGCGCCCCTTTAAAGGAAACTGGCACGTAACACGAACCCCTCTGACGGACAGATTTCATCTCAGCTGGATCTCTTCAGGGATTCGAGGAGGGAAGGGACAGCTCCAGAAGAAGGATATCTCCAAAGACTAGGCTCCCTCGGCCTGAGTCGCAGACTGTGATGCCAGGAGGGAGGCAAAGGAACTTGGCAGCAGCGGGTCCAGAGGCAGGCGCGGCCCCGGGAGCAGCCCCATCATTGCCCTGTGGCTCCTTCACCAGCTCCTTGTCGAAGAAAACGAAGCGCCGCCACTGCAGGTAGGTCGCCATCTTGGCCGGAGGTCCCCGCCTCCGGGGGAGAGGTCACATGACAGGAGCCAGAGCATCACATGACCCGTCGACGTCCTGGAGTCTGGGTGCGCCTGCGCTCTCCTCTCGCAGTGACGCTTTCTCGCTGCTGGGACGGTGGGCGCGGCCGCTTGAGGCACGGTTCACCACCCGCAGCTCGCTCCGCAGTTATCGGTTTTGCCGGCTCTGTAAGTGCCTTGGCTGAAATGCTTCTTAAAAGCTAGACCTTCATCTCTCTGGGCATCAGTTTCCTCTTTAACTAAGCTGGCGGGCAGTGAGGGATCAAGATGAGGGATGACACGCGGTTTGTGAATTGTAACCCACTGTGCCTAGGTGAATTACCTTCGGCCTCACAGGACTGTTTTGAGGCCTGAGTGAATCGGTGTGTATTAAACTGGTTTTTCGGCTGTAGGAAAGGGGAAATTAATGGTTTGTGTCTGCCACCAGGTACAGATTGTAACTGTAGTCAGTGTGTTTTTGTGTCCCTCTGTCAGAGGCCTGGCATTTATTGGGCACCTAAAACATGTTTCTTAAGGAAGCTGGGAAATATTTCTGGGGCACAAATCCCAAGAACCTGGGCTTTCTCTCCTTGCCATAATGACAGGATATAAGCAGGGTATAGCAAAGAGCCTTGAAGCCGCGGCACTGAGCACTGCGTGATTTTACAGGTGACAAGGGTCAAAGACACTTCATGGTACCCACGGGCCCCAACTTGGGCTAAACCAGCTGTCTGTGTGGAAAACTGCAAGTGTACTGTTTTTGCGCCACTGGAAGCTACAAATGGGAGTGACACAGTCATTTGAGACAGTATGCAATATGAAAAAGTGGCCATATGATTAGTATTTATGAAGTTTATTTTTGCATTCCTGTCCCTCACAGCCTATTTTCAGAACATATTAGGCTTTATTCCTCCCCGGATTCTCAGCAAGCAGGGTCTGTGTGTTGCTTACCAAAAAGCAGGTCTAACAGCCTGTTAGATGCTCCAAGTGGATTGCAGCAATGAATGTGGATGATTTTCCTCTTACCCTCTCCTTGATCTAGTTGATGGAAAAAGTTGTGTCTATTTGTATAAAGAAATAAATGGGGGGAGGGCACACAGATTTCCTGATTTACAGCCCAGATTTCTTTTTGATCTAGTTGATGAAAAAAGTTGTGTCCATTTGTATAAAGAAATAATGAGGGGAGGGCACACAGATTTCCTGATTTACAGCCCAGATTTCTTTCTTCTTTGTCATGCAGGTATTAGGACCGTTTTGAATCTCAGTCTCTGAGCAGGAGCACAGATAGGGTCTAGATGGGACCTGATTTCACCTTTGAGTTTTGTCCATTATTAAGGCTGTGGATAATACTTGTTAAAGGAAGCGAAGTGAAAGCAGAGAGATGTGAAGAGCAGAATGACATCTTTGTTGTTGATGTGTTTGCTCCCCCTACTGTCCAGTAGTAGAGGCTCTGGTGTACTCAGTTCAGTTCCGTCGCTCAGTCGTGTCCGACTCTATGCGACCCCGTGGACTGTAGCCTACCAGGCTTCTCCTTCCATGGGATTCTCCAGGCAAGAATACTGGAGCGGGTTACCGTTTCCTTCTCCAGGGGATCTTCCCGACCCAGGGATCGAACCGGGGTCTCCCGCATTGGAGGCAGATGCTTTAACCTCTGAGCCACCAGGGAAGCCCACTAGAGCTCCTGTTGGTGAGGGTACATAAGCAGAGACTGGCCCTCCAGAGGACCCATGGCACCTCTTCAGACTTGCTGCCTTCCTTCCTTTCCTCTTTTTGACAAATATGTCTTTGGTATTCCTGAAATTGTACTAAATGCCCAGCATATATACATGAAATAGACATGGTACCTGCTCTTCAGGGAGCTTGATGACCACCATAGGAAACAGACATTAAAAAGGGCTGACAGTTATGAGCCTTTAATTTCTTTTTTAATAAATTGAAGTAAGTTGATTTAAAAATAAATAAATAAATTGAAGTAAGTTGATTGATGTTGTTTCAGGTGTACATCAAGGTGATTCAGTCATACACCCACACATATAAATATTCTTTTTCAGATTATTTTTCATTATAGGTTATTACAAGGTATTGAGTATAGTTCCCTGTGTTGTACAGCTGGTTCTTGCTGTTTATCTACTTTATATAGTAGTGTGTATCTGTTAACTCCAAATTCCCAGTTTATCCCCCCCTTCCTTTCCTGTTTGGTAAACATAAGTTTGTTTTCTGTGCCTGTAGTCTATTCTTGCTTTTTAAATAAGTTCATTTGTTCATGCTTTTTTAGATTTCACGTATAAGTGATGTCATATGATACTCATCTTTAACTTCATTTAGCATGATAATCTCTACATCCATCTATGTTTCTGCAAATGGCATTATTTCATTCGTTCTATGGCTGATATTATTAATATATATTACATCTTTTTATGCCACATCTTTATCCATTTGTCTGTCAATGGACATTTAGGTTGCTTCCATGTCTTGCTATTGTGAATTGTACTGCTATGAATATTGGGGTACATGTGTCTTTTCAAATTAGAGTTTTCATCTTTTCCAGATACCAGCCCTAAATTTCATGTAGCGAATTATACCTAACGAGGTGCTTTCACTCTTCATAGACTCTTCATAGCAACCACCTGCAGAAGTATCATTATCTCTGATGAGAAACAGAGTCTCAAAGAGGTTCAGGTGATTCTCCCTGAGCAAAAACGTCAAAGTTTTTTGGAAATAAAACGAATTCTTCAGTTAATTAACCTTTAATTAAATAACTTGCCGGGGGTATGAAGCTAGGCTACACTTGTCAGAACATACACCAGGATTTGTCTTTTAGGTATGCTTACCTGAATCCAGGAACTTCAGTGTGGTGAGGATGTAAGAAGGCAGACTACACAGAAAGTGACTGTGTGTACAAGTTCACTTCCAGTTCTGCACACTGAGAACTGGAGTTCTGAAGGGACTAAAGGTAAAGAAGCAACTCGAGTCTTTAGCTTGAAATTAAAGAGATCATGACTCAGAATCAAGAATTACCTAGCAATGCCCTCTCTTTTGCCCTTCAGCAAACTGCTGCCCATGACGTACAGCAGTTCTATCCACTACAGAAAAATAGGAACACTTCTTGTTCCAGCTGCAACTTTTATTTTCTATCATTTCCCCCCTCCCTCATCTGGCTCTCTGGGTAGAAACTATTTTCTTAACTACTGAAGAGTTTGTTGTTTTTTCTCTTAGCGCCTAAAAAGGCTAGCAGCAGTTTCCACTTTAGGAACAAAAAGGTCAACCTGATAAACTCAGAGGTCTTACAGTATAAGAGAGCGCAAGGCTTCAGGGCAACCATGAAACAGGAGAAAGGAGCAATTAGCTGATTATTGATTGTGAAAATCTGGCCTGCAAGAGGGAACTTCGTCATGAATTTGGTAAAGCACTTAACCAAGCTTTTCGCACTGCAATAGTGCATATCTTTTCGTTTTATTTCTCTAGACTGAAAAAAAAAAAGCTAACTAATGTATATTTCTAGAGGAGATCAGTCCTGGGTGTTCATTGGAAGGACTTATGCTAAAGCTGAAACTCCAATACTTTGGCCACCTCATGCGACGAGTTGACTCACTGGAAAAGACTCTGATGCTGGGAGCGATTGGGGGTAGGAGGAGACAGGGACGACAGAGAATGAGGTGGCTGGATGGCATCACTGACTCGATAGACGTGGGTTTGAGTGAACTCCGGGAGTTGGTGATGGACAGGGAGGCCTGGCGTGCTGTGGTTCATGGGGTTGCTAAGAGTCGGACACGACTGAGCGACTGAACTGAACTGAACTGAACTGAATGTATATTTGGTGCTTAGGATTCCCTAGCACTGTGTAACGGAGAAGGCAATGGCAAGCCACTCCAGTACTCTTGCCTAGAAAATCCCATGGACGGAAGAGCCTGGTAGGCTGCAGTCCATGGGGTCGCGAAGAGTCAGACGCGACTGAGCGACTTCACTTTCACTTTTCACTTTCACACATTGGAGAAGGAAATGGCAACCCACTCCAGTGTTCTTGCCTGGAGAATCCCAGGGATGGGGGAGCCTGGTGGGCTGCCGTCTATGGGGTCACACAGAGTTGGACACGACTGAAGTGACTTAGCAGCAGCACTGTGTAAAGCACTTTACCACCTTCTCTAATTTTGACAGCAACCCTGTGATGCCGAAAGCTCAGCTTCTCTGTACACAGGTGCTGCATCACATCTCAGAGTTTTGAGTGAAGTGGAAAAGGATAGCTTTATTTGCCAGGCAAAGGGGGCCACAATGGGCTAATGCCCTCAAAGTTGTGTGTCTCCACTTGGAGAAGATAGTGAGTTTTATAGTAATTGTTCAAAGAGTAATTGATCAGCTTGTGGACATTCTTCTGATGGGTTCATGGTGATGCAAGTAGAAGTTAGTATAATTAACCTTCAGGTCAACTAATCTGAGGTCTACATGCTGGTGGGCAACATACCATCATTAACCATGTCAACTTCTCTCACCTGGAAGGGGTTTCAGTGTCTGCAAAATAACTCAAAGATATTGTTGTGTGTATCCATTGATGGGGAAACAGAACCTTGCCCCAAGACTGCTCTTGACTGCTTGTTTCTCCCTGGTCTCGCATCCCCTCCCTTCCCTAGTTAACAACTGCTTGAATCTGCCTACTGGAACTCAGGGGAAGTGATGGAGGCTGAATGAAGGCTGTTTCCTACAATCAAAGAAATGGGGACACAAAGCCCTTGTGCCCAGGGGCCCCACAGGCCCTTTTTGGTATGACCTGTGAGGCATGTACCTGCATGCCTCTTTGAAAGATGTTGAAACTGAGGCCTAGGAGAGCTACACAACAGACATTTCTTCTGTAATTCTAAAAATATTGCTATAAAAGTAGGAAAAAAAAAAACTTACCCTGGTGCTTCTCCTGCCTAAGGTTACAGTAAATAAACCATCTAGTCTTTTGTGTACACATACAAAATAATTTCTGAAATTACTATTTAAGTGTAACATGCAAACAGATTAAGTGTACATACTACAGTCCATTGAATTTTCATAAAAGCCATTGCAACCAGCATCCCCAAAGCCAGCCTTATGCCCTCTTCTTACTGTGAAAGGGTAAGTACCATCCCAGTTTCTGTGACTAGAATTTAATTTTGCCTGTTTTTAAACTTTATACAAGTGAAGTCATAAACTGTGTGCTCTCTGGTTTCTGTCTGCTTTCCCTGAATACTGTTTGAGGGATTTATTTAAGCAGTTGAATGTCAGAGACCAGTTGCTGTATAGAATTCCATTGTGTGAATCTACCACTATTTAATTGATCCAACTTTTTTTTTTTTTTACAACTTCACGTGGCACTCAGGATCTTAGTTCCCCAAAGGGATCGAACTTGTGGCCCCACCAGTGACAGAACCAAGGCCTAACCACTGGACTGCCAGGGACTTCCCTATCTGTACAGCTATTGCTGGGCATTGGGGCAGTATTCCATTGTAGTGCATTTTGAATTAAGCTATTACAAAGTCTCAGTGAACAAAGTCTTAGTGAATATGTTCAAATAGATATATACCTAAGAATGGGGTAACTGGGTGACAACACATTTTTAAAATTCTCCTGGACCAGGATGTTCACCATAATTGACATTGGCCTCAGCCCATGACATGGTTATATAATGTGTGCATGGTTTATAATGTATGCATGTGCTCTGACTTAGGTGTTCATTTTATTCATGTTCTGTGAGATGGCAGCTTTCTCCCTTGGGCTTCTGCACAGTGTAGGGGAGGGGAGGTAGTCCTCAAACGTTATTACAGGTTGTTCTGAAGCAGAACTAGTAGATTCAGCTGTCTTGTGCTGTGCTGTGCTTAGTTACTCAGTCGTGTCCGACTCTTGGCGACCCAATAGACTGTAGCCCGCCAGGCTCGTCTGTCCATGGGGATTCTCCAGGCAAGAATACAGGAGTGGGTTGCCATGCCCTCCTCCAGGGGATCTTCCCAACCCAGGGATTGAACCCAGGTCTCGCTGCATTGCAGGCGGATGCTTTACGATCTGAGCCACCAGGGAAGCAGCTGTCTTGTTTCATCTAAGTCAGATGTTCTACATAAAAATTTTCCCACTGTTTTACATCTTTCTCTTGTGAAACTCCAATCTGGTCAGAGAACAAAACAGGTGATTCCCCAGAGCAATTGCACCTGCTGCCCCTCTCGGGGGGACAGACACCCAGGTTGAGAAGCATAGCTGCTGCAGACTGTACTCCCACCAAGGATATTCTGGGAGTGGGAGCTCACATAAGGAGCAGGGCAAACTGACTTTCTTATTCTCCCAGTAAAGCCATTCAGTGATCACAAAAATCTGTGGAAAATTCTTAAACAGATGGGAATACCAGACCACCTTACCTGCCTTCTGAGAAATCTGTTTGCAGGTCAAGAAGCAACAGTTAGAACTAGATATGGAACAATGGATTGGTTCCAAATTGGGAAAGGAGTATGTCAAGGCTGTATATTGTCACCTTGCTCGTTTAAATTATATACAGAGCACATCATACGAAATGCAGTGCTGGATGAAGCACAAGATGGAATCAAGATTGTTGGGAGAAAGAAGTAAAATAAAGTGAAAGTTGCTCAGTCGTGTCTGACTCTGTGACCCCATGGTTTATACAGTCCATGGACTTCTCCAAGCCAGAATTCTGAAGTGGGCAGCTTTTCCCTTCTCCAGGGTATCTTCCCAACCCAGGGATCAAACCTAGGTCTCCTGCATTGCAGGTGGATTCTTTACCAGATGAGCTACAAGGGAAGCCCACCCAGAGAGATATCAATAAACTCAGATACGCAGATGACACCACCCTTATGGCAGAAAGCAAAGAACTAAAGAGCCTCTCGATGAGGGTGAAAAAACTGGCTTAAAATTCAACATTCAAAAAACTTCAGATCATGGCATCCAGTCCCATCACTTCATGACAAATAGATGGGGAAACAACGGAAACAGTGATAGACTTTATTTTGGGGGGCTCCAAAATCACTGCAGATGATGACTGCAGCCATGAAATTGAAAGATGCTTGCTCCTTGGAAGAAAAGTTATGACCAACATAACCAACAGCATATTAAAAAGCAGAGACATTACTCTGTCAACAAAGGTCCATCTAGTCAAAGCTATGTTTCTTCTGGTAGATATGAGAGTTGGACTATAAAAGAAAGCTGACCGCTGAAGAATTGATGCTTTTAAACTGTGGTGTTGGAGAAGACTCTTGAGAGTCCCTTGGGCTGCAAAGAGATCCAGTCAACGCTATGGGAAGTTTGTTCTGAATATTCATTGGAAAGACTGATGCTCCAGCTGAAGCTCCAACACTTTGGCCACATGATGCGAAGAACTGACTCATTGGAAAAGACGCTAATGCTGGGAAACTTTGAAGACAGGAGACAGGGACGACAGAGGATGAGATGGTTGGATGGCATCACCTACTCAATGGACATGAGTTTGAGCAAGCTCCAGGAATTGGTGATGGACAGGGAAGCCTGGCGTGCTGTAGTCCATGGGATCGCAAAGAGTTGGACACGACTGAGGAACTGAACTGAAAGTCATTCAATAGGTTTTTAATAAGTGTGCAAAACTGTGAACATACTTGTTTCCCAACAGATTGACCTCTGAAGGAAAGGACAGGTCATCCCCATCTCTGGAATCCCAACACCTAGCACAATGCTTTCATGCAGCACAAGGCCAAATGTTAAAGTGCATATTCTGTTTGAAAGAATCTACCCTACTGAATTGGAGAAGGAAATGGCAGCCCACTCCAGTGCTGTTGCTTAGAAAATCCCATGGACAGAGGAGCCTGGTAGGCTGCAGTCTGTGGGATCACAAAGAGTCGGACACAACTGAGCTACTTCACTTTCACCCTACTGAATAGGTGGTCAAAAGTAGAGTCAGTTATTGAGAAACAAAATCTTGGGGACTTTGCTGGTGGCCCAGTGGTTAGGAATCTGCCTTCCAATGCAGGGGACACAGGTTCATTCCCTGGCTGGGGAACTAAATCCCACGTGCCACTGGGCAATTAAGCCTGCACACCACAACGGGCTTAGAAAACAAGCAAAATCTTTTTCTGTGGAATTGAAATGACAACCTCTATGTTCATCAGTATGACTAAACAACTCCCATGCAATGGAATGTTGTATAGCAGTAAACAAGGTGAAGCTGTACACTGGTATGGAAAATACACAATGATTTATTTTAACCAAAGAAAAAAAAGCAAGTTGCAAACAAGCTAATGATATAACATTTTATCATTTAAAATAAACAACAGCTACATGTTTCAAGAGGCATACATGTATGTAAATAGAGGAAAAGGTCTAGAATGTTACACATCTAATAACAGCAGACAACTCTAGAGACTGGATATTATCAAAGAGATTTAACTTTATCTGGCATATTAGAACTTTTTACAAGATTACATTTGTATATTATTTGTGTAATTAAACTATGTTAGTTTCAAGCAAATTTCTATTTCTACCAATTTCTCTACTACCTGAAGACTGAACTATTCTTAAAAGGAAGGAAAATAGACCTCCCCTTGATACTGCCAGTATGTTGATCTTCAACTCAAATCTGAACCCAGCTGGAGATGTTTACTTAAACCTTTGCTTTTTGTCGCTTTTAGTCACTAAAAGGATGCTGTCTACAACTGTACATATATATAATGACCTGGCTAGGGGAACCTGCCCCCCTGCCTGAATGTTGAAGTGCCTTTATTCAGCGCCTATGGATACACTCTGACCCTGCCCACCTGTGAATGGTTACAGAAAAGAAGAAATTAACACACCCCCTCCCTGATGCTTATTTTGCAGGATTTATGGCCTTTTTACTTTACTTCCTCACCACCACCTCCTCTCTGTTCTATAAAAGAAACTGACATCCAGACCCCAGTCAGATGGTACTCTAGGGTGCAAGCCTGCCATCTTCTTGGTTGCCAGATTTTCCGAATAAAGTCTCTAGTCTTTGCCTCAACACTTTGTCGTCCAACTATTGGCTGGTAGACAGAGCTTGGATTCTGTAACAGCCCTAAGCATTATTTTTAAAAATGGGAAAGGACCAGATAAGATTTCCTTAACCAAGCCTGGGCTGTCATAGCAAGGGCCTTCACAAGAACCTTCTGTAAAGGGGGGCCAGGCAACGATTTCATGAGAGGAAGCAGTGATACCTTATTTAAGAAAAATGCGCTGATGTCAATAAAACTGGAAAAAGAAAGTGTGCTCTCTCAGGACCGTGTAGATTTCTATGGGATTGTGAAGTACAGAGGGGAGTTAAGAGCACCAGATACCTTTCCGAGGTGCTTTAATTCAGAAAGTGCACAGACATAATGAAAGAGAAACAGGAGGTGGTGCATCTGTGCTTAACCAATTACAGCCTCACAAAAGCGTCTTTTGTGTCAGGGATTTGCAGTTCGGAATGTTCTTTCTCAAACTGGAGTAAAGAGTCCAGGCCAACTTCTGCCATTAACGCAAGCTTTATCTCCGACTCATCAGCGAACATGATGGCTTTAGTTTCCGTAAAGAAACAAAACGGGGGTTGAGGTGGACTAAGCAGTCGTTCTCTGATTTCCAGCCAAAGCCTAGGGCAGTTCAATACCGATCAGCAAGCTAGCACCTCTTCCGCGCGGATGCCTCGGGGGGTGCAAGGATGCCTGCTCCTCGGACGCGGCTCCCCGATGACCAGAAGAGGCCCGAGTGATGGACCGCCCGTTTGCCGACTCGCTCCAGGCACCGGGCCCTCCAGACCCGGGCAATCAAACCTTCAGCGCCGCCGCCGGAACGGTCCCTCGAGCGCACCGGGATGGACGCTGGGCCGCGCGTGACGTGGACCAATCGGCAGCGGGGCATCGGCGGTTTTCCTCCAACTGGTTGACTGGCCTCTCCTTCGCCTTCGCGGCGGCGGTCGGAGACGGAGGAGGGGGCGGGCCTAGGACGTGGCCCAATGGGGACGCGCGCCGCGGCGGCGGGGGGCGGGGCCAGGCCCGCAGCGCAGGGCCGGGCGGCGGAGGCTCCAATGAGCGCACGCCGCGTCCGGGGCCGGCTGGTGCGCGAGACGCCGCAGAGAGGTTGGTGGCTAATGTAACAGTTTGCAAGCCGAGGGGAGTTGTAGAGGGCGCAGGTTTGGGGGGCGCGCTGTTGGCCTCGTGGGTTTGTTTGGTGCTGCGTTTGTCCCAGAGCTGGGGCCACGGGAGCGGAGGCAAGAGGTAGCTGGGGTGGGGTTGGCGATGGGAACCGGCCACCCCTTAGAGGAGGCAACGTGCTAGCTCCGGGGGCGGGTCAGTAGCGGGAGTGAGGGCCGCACGGTCGCCGGTGCGCTTGACCCCGCAACTCGGTCCCCGGGGAGCTCTCATGTCTTAGAGGTGGGCTGGGATCCGTTTCCGGGAGTGGGAGCCGCCGCCTTTGGCAGGTGAGGCTTAGGTGAACTCTGAATGCTCGCTGCCTTCTCTGCGCGGAACCTTATCGTTCCAGGCAAAGCGTCTGTGTAGGCAGCGGGGCCGGGGATGGGATGGAGAAGGGGAGCGGGCGGAACAACCCGAAGGGATGCTGAGGACGAGACGATCCCTTCTTCCCTCCCTGCCTCCTCCAGCGTCACCATCTCTCAGTTCCCGTCCAGGCCCGGCCAGGCTTTCCCCGCCAGCGGGGGAGCTCCAGGTGTAGGGAGGTAGTCTAGTCCTGAGCGGGGATCCCTGGCGGCACCCCAGGTGTATGACAGCAGGGACAGTGCTGGGGTGCTCCCGTAGAGCTGCCTATGCAGTGGCCGGAAGGCCTTGGTCTCCTTCCTCCTGGCCTGTTACCATCACTGTTTAGGGATGTGGTGGCCGAGGGCTTGGATCCCCGGTGGTTCACCTGGGCCTTCCTGTGGTCACTTCTGAAGATGGTGAGAGTGCTTGGTTCTCATTAGAAGGGAGGGGAATGGATGTAGCCTGTCCTGCCCTAGATGAGGATGGAGTAGGTGTGAATTTTAAAGCTTCTCTTTTCTGGATGAGGTTCTGCCTCCTTCACTCAGGGCATCCAGTTACAAGTGTTGTTTTTCTCCTCTCCTAGGGACACAATGGCAGCCACAGTCAGAAAGCAGAGGCCGAGGAGGCTAGCCTGTTGGGTCTTGATGACTGTGCTTTTGGCAGACCTGTTGGCACTGAGTGGTATGTACCCCAGCAGAGGCGTCAAAAGAAATATAAATGAGTGAATGATGGATGATATGTGGCGGGCAGGGATAATGAGGCTGGCGAATGGGAAACCTCTCGGCTCTTAGGTCGCCAGACCCAGACATTTTTGTTAGTCTGCTGCTGTCTTACCTTCTCCATGGAAAGCGGTATGCTTTGATTAGCAGGGCCTCAGGAAGGTGGGGAAAGAGGGTCTAACTGACAGATCTGTTTCCCCTTCAGACACACTGGCAGTGATGTCTGTGGACCTGGGCAGCGAGTCTATGAAGGTGGCCATCGTCAAACCTGGAGTACCCATGGAGATTGTCTTGAACAAGTGAGGGCGGCCCCAGGGTCGGGTGAGGAAAAGAGGGTCCACACTGCAGGCCCAAGTGTGTTCTTGGTAGTAGCCTCAACAGACTTTGTGTCTGCATGATTGTGGGGTGTTGTATGTATGTGAGGGTGTTGGGGCTCCTGAGAACACACCCTGCCATAGGCATGTGGCCCCAGTGTGTCTTTTCCTCAGGGAGTCCCGGAGGAAAACCCCAGTGACTGTGACCCTGAAAGAAAATGAACGATTCTTTGGCGACAGTGCGGCCAGCATGGTGAGCTCACAGCCCACCCCTTTCCCAGAAGCAGTGGGCAGAGGAGAGGCAACGGCAAACTCCAGAGTCTGCTCCCTGATCGATCTCTGAGATAGGTAGGTGATGACAGGTTTGGGAGTCTTAACACTCTGCTCTTTCTTTACCTCTTCTCAGGCCATCAAGAACCCAAAGGCTACACTGCGTTACTTCCAGCACCTCCTTGGGAAGCAGGAGAATAACCCCCATGTAGCCCTTTACAAAGCTCGTTTCCCCGAGCATGAGCTGGGCTTCGACCCACAGAGGCAGACTGTGTACTTTCAAATCAGCCCGTGAGTGCCCTGCTGGGGAAGGTGGGCTCAGAGGGCCCACCTGGTGGGATCCCCGTCAACATGTGCTCACCACTGTCCTTGTGTGGATGCTGGGCTTTCCTCACCGCTAACCATCCCCCTCCCCCAGGCAGCTGCAGTTCTCGCCGGAGGAGGTCCTCAGCATGCTTCTCAACTACTCCCGGTCTCTGGCTGAAGATTTTGCAGGTGGGTGGCCAAGGTGGGACCAGTGGCAGCCACATTCCCTGGAGACTCAAATGAAGGCAGGTCTGAGTCCCCAGGAACATTTAGTAACATCTGATGACATTTTTGGTTGTCACAACTGGGGAGCTGCAGCCACTGCCGTCTACTGAGTAGAAGCGAGGGGTGCTGCCGAACGTCCTAGAGTGCACAGCTCTGCTCCCCAAAATAAAGAATTATCTGGCCCAGGGACTTTCCTGTTGGTTTAGTGGTTAAGACCCTGAGCTTCCACTGCAGGGGACACAGATTCAATCCCTGGTTGGGGAACGAAGATCCCATGTGCCATGTAGTGCGGCCAAGAAAAAAAAAATATTATCTAGCCGAAAATGTCAGTTGTGCTGAGACTGAGAAACCCCCATCTAAGGTGTGGAGCTGGTGGGAACCCTATTCTGTTGTCCCCTGTAGAGCAGCCCATCAAGGATGCAGTGATCACTGTGCCAGCCTTCTTCAATCAGGCTGAGCGCCGAGCTGTGCTGCAGGCTGCACGAATGGCTGGCCTCAAGGTGCTTCAACTCATCAATGACAACACTGCCACCGCCCTCAGCTATGGTGTCTTCCGCAGGAAAGATATCAACAGCACTGCCCAGGTGAGCCAGGGAGGAGCTGCCGACCGGCCTGGCAGGGTGGCTGAGTCTGATGATGGAAACCACTTGGCTTGTTTTGCATCTTATTTGCATGCTGGCCCTTGACAAATGCAGCAACAGCCCCCTCTCAGCTCCTTTTGGAGCTGTTTGACCTTCATTTGAGTCGGTGCAGCCCTTTGGAGGCAGGCAGGCAGGCACCCTGGAGTTGGGTTAGGTTCCTGTGACAGTGGCCTTGATGTCTCTGCAGAACATCATGTTCTATGACATGGGCTCAGGCAGCACCGTGTGCACCATCGTGACCTACCAAACAGTGAAGACTAAGGATGCGGGGATGCAGCCACAGCTGCAGATCCGGGGAGTGGGGTAAGTGGGTGCTGCGAGGAGGGCTGCTTGCTGAGCTGCCCTTGGTCTGGGTTTCTTCTTGGAGGGTCAGCTGCCTCACTTTCCTGCTCCCTGCAGGAGTACTCACCTGGCTAAAGCATCAGTCTTTGTAGGATACCTCTCCCAAAGAACATGGGGTGGATTTAGATGCAGGGAGACAGTTTGGGAAGGTTGAAGGGCAGTGACTGTCCCAAGCAGCTTCTGAGGAGATCTGTAAGGTGATAGGCTCTATGAGGAGTGTCAGCTTCAACTGTTTTTTTCTTCTTGGCATCTTTGGTCTACTTATTGCTGATGTTATGTTATTTCATGAACCCATTCTTTTCTGTCCACCTTTACCACTTCCACATTAGTCTGAACTGCTGTCTCCTCTCACCTGCAGAATAGCATGTCTCACTGCTGCCAGTGTGGCCTCCCTCCAGTTCTTTCTCCACATTTCAGCCAGAGGGTGCTTTTCAAACCCTGTCTGTATCTCATTTCTTTAGAAACCCTTCAGTGGCTGCACACCTTTGCCTTGGCCATAAAGCCACCTGTATGTGCCCTGACAACTCCAGCTTGGCTCTGACCCTGAGCTCCAGCCGTCTTTGCCCTCCATTGAACTTGCACACTCTTGTTCTCTCACACCTCAGCCTCTGCCTAGAAAGTTCTTTCCTCTCTTCTTCACCTCGTTAACTCCAGCTCATCTTCAGGTTTCAGCTCCAGCATCACTTCTCCACAGAACTTGCCAGACGCCTCTGAATAGCTGACGTTTCACTGTCTGTTCCAGTGGCATCATCTGTCTCTGGCACAACACAGAGGATTGCTAGCATTTCACAGTGTGGTTGATTGCTCGATTCTAAACTGTTTGATAGTGGGGACCGTGTCTTTTGTTTTTTTTCCTTCTTACAATTGTATTTCCAGAGACAGATACGTAATTTGATACATAGTAGTTACAGTTGAATAAATGGCCAGATGGACTATCGCTGAGAGCTGTTAGTTGTGTGGGTGAGAGCCAGGTTCCTGTGTGGATGAAGGGACCCCGTGTGTTCCTCACACTTGTCCCTCTGCCCTTTCCTGCACAGGTTTGACCGTACCCTGGGGGGCCTGGAGATGGAGCTCCGCCTACGTGAGCACCTGGCCAGGCTTTTCAATGAGCAACGCAAGGGTCAGAGAGCAAAGGACGTGCGGGAGAACCCGCGTGCCACGGCCAAGCTGCTGCGTGAAGCCAATCGACTGAAGACCGTCCTGAGCGCCAATGCCGACCACGTGGCCCAGGTGTTCACATGTGGCTGCTTGAGGGCAAAGATTTCCACCCCCTGAGAGGGTGGAGGACCTTGCCACCCTGAGCTCGATTTCGGGGTGGCCCATCCTTTCTTCCCGTGCTTCCTGCCTGCCTCCCAGCATCCTGTTCCCTTGGTGTCTGACCCACCTACCCAGAGAGCAGGACCCAGGTGAGTGCCCTGACCTTCCTGTTCCTTTTCCAGATTGAGGGTCTGATGGACGATGTGGATTTCAAGGCAAAGGTGACTCGAGCAGAGTTCGAAGAGTTGTGTGCAGACTTGTTTGAGCGGGTCCCTGGGCCCGTGCAGCAGGCGCTGCAGAGTGCAGAGATGAAACTGGTGAGATGGGATCATCGAGGTGGGCATGGCGGGGAGACAGGCGGGATGGAAAGTGAGGAGGTGGCAGGGAGGAGGGAAGAAGTCTGAGAGGAGGCTGTGCTGAGGAGGAGGGCGACCTTGGAGCTGACCCATGCCCCTCTTTCTCCCCCTGCAGGATGAGATTGAGCAGGTGATCCTGGTGGGCGGGGCCACTCGCGTCCCCAAAGTGCAGGAGGTACTGCTGAAGGCTGTGGGCAAGTGAGTGTGGGGCCTGAGCAGCAGGAGGGCTGAGGGGAGGAGGGCCAGGCCAGGCTGCATGTGGATGGTCCTGAACCTTGGGACGTTCACAGGGAGGAGCTGGGGAAGAACATCAATGCCGATGAAGCCGCCGCCATGGGGGCTGTGTACCAGGCGGCCGCGCTCAGCAAAGCCTTCAAGGTGAAGCCTTTTGTCGTCCGGGATGCGGTGATCTACCCCATCCTGGTGAGTAAGCCTGGGTGCTGGGGTGGCAGGCTCCCCGTACCTCTCTCAGGGCCATTTCTACTGTCTGCTCGAGCCTATCCCTCTGTCTTCCTGCCATTGGCGTTCCCCATCCCAGACCCTGCTCTGCTTCTCCACTGGGCCTCCCCTCTCCCGCCGTGTAGGTGGAGTTCACGAGGGAGGTGGAGGAGGAGACTGGTGTCCGCAGCCTGAAGCACAATAAGCGCGTCCTCTTCTCCCGCATGGGACCCTACCCTCAACGCAAAGTCATCACCTTTAACCGCTACAGCCATGACTTCAACTTCCACATCAACTACGGTGACCTGGGCTTCCTGGGGCCTGAGGATCTTCGGTGAGGGGGTGGGGCCAGATGGGGACTCCAGGGAGGGAGGGGTGGGGTCTGCGGGTGACACAGGGGAAGCAGCCTGTGGGCCTGGGCTTGGGTTTGGGCTGAGCTTCTCCTCTGGGAGGTGCTTCCATCCCGAGGGTGTCCTAGGGGAGGGCCCCATGTCTCATACCCAGAAGCTGTGTAGACTAGAGCTTGGAGGCAAGCTTGCAGGGCCCTCCCCTGAACGGCTTTCTCCTCCCCACCCAGGGTATTTGGCTCCCAGAATCTGACCACAGTGAAGCTAAAAGGTGTGGGTGAGAGCTTCAAGAAGTATCCCGACTACGAGTCCAAGGGCATCAAGGCTCACTTCAACCTGGACGAGAGCGGCGTGCTCAGCCTGGACAGGGTGAGAGCAGGAGCCCCCATGTGCCAGGCAGGGCCCAGGTGCCACCAGCCTCTTCCACAGCAGTTCCTTGTGGTATTCGAACATGGTCAATGAAATGGGTGTGGGAGTTGGATAAATCATGGGCTAAACAAGGGATCAGGTTTGGGCCATCTCAGAGCCTGTGAATGCTCAAGGACATTGTAATTTTCAGGGTCTAGGATGGCTGAGAAACCTGCTTATTAACAACGGTTCACAGGATTTGTATCTATTAGAACATACTGTGGGCAACAATGGCCCATTCTGTTGAGTAGAGGAGTGTGAGGGTGAGGAGGGGGAAACTTCAGTCCCCTCCTCAAAGGGCTTGTAGTCAACCAGGGTGGAGGAGACTCCATCCAGGAGCCCTTGAAGGAGGCAGGGGAGAGGACAGGCTAGCTCAGCTGGAAGTCACACGGTTGTGCGTAAACAGTAACCCACCAGGCAGGATGTTTGTGGAGAAAAGGTGGGTTAGCATGTGCTTGTCTGTTTTCAGGTGGAGTCTGTGTTTGAGACGCTGGTGGAGGACAGCCCAGAAGAGGAATCTACTTTGACCAGTAAGATGAGCGTGTGCACGTGTGTGAGAGAGTGTCCTTGTGGGCCTTCCAGGGAGGTGGGCAGGCCTTGCCCTTAGGGTTGGGGGTGGAGTCACTTCTGTGGTGCCCTTGAAGTCTTTGGGTTTTCCTCTTTCTAGAACTTGGCAACACCATCTCCAGCCTGTTTGGAGGTGGCAGCACAGCAGATCCTAAAGAAAATGGTACTGACACAGTCCAGGTAAGGCCAGGATGGAGCCGGGAAGCACAGAGGATGGTGCCTGGGACCAGGTGGCGGCAGAGACAGGGGGTTGGGGTGTCGAACCCCGCTTCTCAGGATGTGATAGACCCCGCCTCCTCTTAGCCTGTGAAGGGGATGGCAACCCTCTCCAGTATTCTTGCCTGAAGAATTCCATGGACAGAGCAGCCTGGTTTCTACAGTCCATGGGGTCGCAAAGGGTTGGACACGACTGAACGACTTTCTTTCTTTCTTTCCTCTTAGCCCGAGCTGGGTTCACCACACCCTTCTCTGGACTCTGAGCCATCCCAAGGCTCACTGTCGCCTCCAGACACTTCCTTTGTCCAGCTGGACTGCCTCAGTCCAGACGCCTGTTGCCCATTTCCACACAGTGGTCCTCTGTCTCCCCTAAGCTGTGTCACAGGCAGTGAGCCCCTCAAAGCGGAGCCAGCCCTGATCCACGGACCCTGCTGGTGACTCCTCAGAGGGTGTGTCTGCTTGTTTCCAGGAGGAGGAGGAAGGGCCTGCTGAGGGGAGCAAGGACGAGCCTGGAGAGCAAGCGGAGCTCAAGGAGGAAGCTGAGGCCCCAGCAGAGGACACCTCTTCGCCCCCACCCCCTGAGGCTAAGGGGGCTGCAGCCCCTGAGGGAGAAAAGGCCGCAGAGAAAGATGGCAGGGACAAGCCCGAGGCCCAGGTGAGCTCTCGGCAGAGTGAAGTCGGCCTGGACCCAGAGGCTGACGGGGCAGGCGCCTGCCGTGCTTCCTGTCCCCAGAGCCATCCCTGCCTGTGGAGGACAGGAGGGCTGATGCTTTCCCTGACACCCTCGTCTCTTCCCCACAGAAGCCAAGCGAGAAGGGGGAGGTGGGGTCTGAGGGTGCCCCTCCAGCCCCGGAGGAAGAAAAGAAGCAGAAACCAGCCCGGAAGCAGAGGATGGTGGAGGAGATCGGGGTGGAGCTGGTTGTCCTGGACCTGCCCGACTTGCCCGAGGACCAGCTGGCCCGCTCGGCCCAGAAGTGAGTAAAGGCTGCAGGCGTGCGGAGGGTGGGCGCAGGGTGTGGAGCGGCACCCCTTACGCCTGCTGCCCCTTATCCATAGACTCCAGGACCTGACACTCCGGGACCTGCAGAAGCAGGAACGGGAGAAAGCAGCCAACAGCTTGGAAGCCTTCATCTTTGAGACCCAGGTTGGTGAGCTGGGACACAGGCCTGCTTCAGGACAAGGGACGGGGTAGGGGAGGAGGGTTCTGCCCCAAGAGCCTTGCCCTGAGGGCCTGCGGCACGCTTGTGCTCTGGTGCACCTCCCCAGGACAAGCTGTACCAGCCCGAGTACCAGGAAGTGTCGACCGAGGAGCAGCGTGAGGACATCTCTGGGAAGCTCAGCGCCACGGCCACTTGGCTGGAGGATGAGGGCTTTGGGGCCACCACAGCGGTGAGAGAGCTCCCAGGACGTGGGGGTGGGATGCGGAAAGGAGAGAGCTGGGGAGTGAGGCCATAAAGAAGGGTGCAGGGCCGTCGTCCCCTAATACCTCTGCCCTCTCCCACCCCCACGGCCGTCAGATGTTGAAGGAGAAGCTGGCTGAGCTGCGGAAGCTGTGCCACGGGCTGTTTTTTCGGGTGGAAGAGCGCAAGAAGTGGCCCGAACGGCTGTCTGCCCTGGATAATCTCCTCAATCATTCCAGCATGTTCCTCAAGTGAGCGGCCCCTCTATTCTTCTTCCCCACTCAGTCCCGCCCTGTCCCTCCTGGGCTGACTGTCTCCCCTCTGACTGCAGGGGGGCCCGGCTCATCCCGGAGATGGACCAGATCTTCACTGAAGTGGAGATGACGACCTTAGAGAAAATCATCAATGAGACCTGGGTAATCCCCGTATAAATACTTAGTTGGAGACTTACCTGGCAAGGTGGCCCGTCCTTGGCAGCCGGGGAGATGCGGAGAAATGGAGACTCAGCAGTCTTTGCCTCCTGGCTTGGCAGCGCTTGAGATCACGTCTGATCAGTCCCAGACCAGGGTCATAGCCATGAGTCCTCGATTAGAGGGGTGGAGGGGCCCATCCCCGCGGGGTCAGAGAGAGCTGCTGTGAGGAGCTGGGGCTTGACCTGCATGCAGAAATTGGGGCAGGGTTTGGGGAGGTGAGAATGGCTTGTTGCGAGATGCAGAAGCTGTTGTGGATGTGGGGGCTGTTTTTTGAACCAGAGCACCAAAGCGGTTGAAATAAGGAGAAAAATAATCAAGAAAAATAATCAAGTTCAGCTGTGGTTAGTCCATAGAAATAGGATGGAAGCCAGAAATGGGCATTTTGGCACTCCCTTGTGGAGAGCCTCGAATGCCATCCTGAGGTATCTGTTTGCTTCTGGGGCTGACAGTGATGGGCAGTGATTTGAGGTCTGAGGGGAAGAGCCAGAGGTTGGTTGGGATGAGTTTCGTCCGGGACAGAGGCATCTGCTGGCTCAGAGCCTGTCCTGACCTCGCCCACAGGCCTGGAAAAACACAACCGTGGCCGAGCAGGCCAAGCTTCCCACCACAGAGAAGCCTGTGTTGCTCTCGAAAGACATCGAGGCCAAGATGGCAGCCCTGGACCGCGAGGTGCAGTATCTGCTCAATAAGGCCAAGTTCGCCAAGCCCCGACCCCGGCCCCGGGACAAGAATGGTACCCGGGCAGAGGCTCCCCTCAATGCCAGTGCCAGTGACCAGAGCGAGAAGGTCATCCCTCCACCAGGTGAGGGCAGGGGACTGGTTCAGGCATCACTGGGCAGGAAGAAGCTTTCCCTTCCCTCTGGGGACTACCTTTTTCTCCTGGTTTCTTTCCAGGCCAGACTGAAGACACGAAGCCCATCCCAGAACCTGAGAAGGAGACTGGTGAGCTGGGGAAGCGGATGGGGAACATGGACATCACGTAGTCCCGAGGGGTTGGCAGACTGGCAGGACAGCCTCTTCCTGGACAGCCCTGGAGCTTTGAATGGCCTTTACATTTTGTAGATGGTTATTTCCAAAAACAATAGACCAGGTGTGGCCCACAGATCCTAAAATACTGACATTTACTGTCTGGATCTTTTTGGAAAAAGTTTGCCAACCCCTCTGTCAGCTCCTTCCTCCCTCTTGCAGACACTAACCTGTTCTTTCCGCAAAGCAGGACCTGAAGCAGTAGACTCTGAGCCTCTGGAATTAGGGGGTCCCGCAGCAGGTGAGGGTGGAGGTGGCGGGCTGTGCTGGGGGGCAGTGCCTGCCCTGAGCTGGGCCTGTTCCCTCCGCCTCACCTCCCTCCATCCTTTGCTCTCTTCCCCCAATTCCTCCCAGAATCTGAACAGAAGGAACACCCAGAACAGCCGACAGGACAGAAGCGAACTTTGAAGAATGATGAACTATAACCCCCGCCTCCCAGTTCCCCACTTGTCCCTGCCCCCTTCTCTCACCACCTCTATTTATTAAACACCAAGGACTGGGGGAGGGTTGGTTTCCCCCCACCCCAGAGGCTTCAGTTCCTCTTCTCTCACCTATGACTGGAGGTGCAGAGAAGGGGAAGGAAGGGACGGCTTACCTGTTCCTTCTGGAATAATTCTGTGGTTCAAACTGAAATCGTTCTGTTCCTCAACCCCACCCGCTGGTTCCCTACCCATCCAGGTCCTCGTTTGGGAAAAATCACTATTATGTCTTAATTCTTCGCCTGCGGGTAGGTGAGAGCATGGCCATCAGTAGTTGGTTGACAGACCTGGTAGTGGGAAGGGTGTCCTGGGTTGTTAGAGGGTTTCCAGTCTCTTCTGGTTGTCCTTCCCTCGCTTTTCCACCACAAGATCAATGCCACACAGCCTAGTGTCTGCAGAACCTTGGTTTCCAGGTTTGGTTTCTGAGCTCCTGTCTGTACTTTAGCCTCCTCCAAGGTTTTTTCCCCTAAAAATCCCCATTCCCATGCCTCCTCCCTGTGAGTCTCCTTGCCTTTCTCTTGCACGTTGGACAGTCCTCTGCCTCTTGGCCAGAGCCCGTCCATCTGGACTGTCTAAGTTACTCAAGATCGACCCCCACGCACATGTACAAGCCCAGTGGCCAGAGTAGACAGGGAGAAAGTGAAGAAGGGAATCCAGCCACCTCTCCAGAGAGTAGATGTGTGAGCGCTGTAGCTCCCTCACCTGTGGACTCGGCCAGGAAAGCTGTGTGGAGTGGCTGGTGCAGGGTGCCAGCAGCTGCAAGCAGCTGTTGAAATCTGCATCTTCCCGGTAACCTGGTACTCCATGGCCCTCGGTCTTCTGCCCCGCTTCTCTCCCTATTGTTCTGCCCTCTCAGACAGAGCCTTTCCCTCACCCCCTGGCCCCCTGGGCTCACCAAAATGTGCTTTCTACTGTGAGCCCCTTGTCCCAAGACCCTGGGGGCAGGAGAGACTGTGGCGTGAATGTAGAACTGCCACCTCACTCTCACGGAGGCAGGCCTTGTGGTCAAAGGAAGAGGGTGCAGGCTGGCCTTTCTGTAGTGCATTGCTCTGCTGGGATGGGGGCCCTTTACCCACCACGTTGTTGGGCAGCCCACCCCCCAGGGTCCCATCTGTAGCAGGAGCCAGGGCTACCACCCACACTCCCAGGGCATGGGGGAGCCTGGTTGTATCTGTCTCTTGTCTTTTTCTTTTTTCTTTCTTTTTTTTTTGCCACATTGGCAGAAATGTGCCCTAAGGGTCCTATCCTGTCCTATATGTTTGAATTGTTTCACTAGCAGTTGAGGCTGGTTGGACAGATTTGAGTCAAATTGTACTTCGCTCCATTGTTAATTGAGAAACTGTTTCAATAAAATATTCTTTTCTACAGTTTTTGTGCTGTGATTTTTTTTTTTTTTAATGTGTTTATTTCTAGATCTTCCCTGGTAATCCAGTGGCTAAGATTCTGTGCTTCCAGCACAGGGGGCACGGGTTCAATGCCAGGTTGGGCAAGTTCCACATGCCACATAGGATGGCCAAAGGAAAATATGTTTATTTCTTGACTATAAATAATGCATGTTTATTATGGCAAGTTTAGAAGGTAAAAATTTGAATAACAAAATTACCTATAATACTACCACCAAAACATCGTTAACATTTTGAACTTAGTTGAGATTCATGCATGTAATTTTTCTTGAAAACAAAATTGTTTTATTTTTCCTCTGACATTATTTGGACCAGATATTTTTAGATAATATTTGAGGTATTTTTAGATAACCATTTTTAAGGTAACAGTTTCATTTTACAAATAAGAAACAGCAGTTCAAAGAGGTTGAGAGGTCCAAGGAATCAGGTATTGAGAGGCTCAGCTAAGTTTGAATGTAATGCTGACCCTATAACCCTTCTCTTGTTATCCTGACACAGGAATGTGTTGCTACAGCTTCATCATTCGTACAACAGTTGATTTGGTAGTTCATTGGTTGCAATGAAGCCATGTTTCACCAAAGGAAAGCCACTGTAGTCATTAATCATCTATGTGTCTAAGCAGTTGAATAAAAACTGACCATGAAGGTTGTGTTTTTCTATAAAGCTTGAACAAGTCAGACAAGTTTTGAGCCTGAAGCTTTTTTTTTCCCCAACAGTTTTTAAGGGCAGTTAGGTTCACAGCAAAATTGAGCAGAAAGTACACAGAATTCCCATATACCCTCTAGCCCCATACATGCACAGCCAACCCCAGCATCAACACCCCACACTGGAGCAGGTGGTTTGTTACGATCTGTGAACTATTATCATAACTATTAGGATCTGTGATCCATCACGTAGCATACAGAGTACTCAGCGTCCTAAAAGTCCTCTGTGCCCTGCAGATTCATCCCTCCCTCCCCTTTATGACTCCTGGCAACCACAGATCTTTTTACTGTTTCCATACTTTTGCCCTTTCCAGAATGTCATGTAGTTGGGAGTCCTACAGTATATAGTGTTTTCAGGTTGATTCCATTCACTTAGTAATGCATTTAAGGTTCCTCGTCTTTTCGTGGCTTGACTGTCTTTTTAACACTGACTAGTGTTGCATCGTCCAGATGTATCATAATTTAAACATTCACCTACTAAGGAACATCTGGGTTGCTTTTTCAAATTTTGACAATTATGAATAAAGCTGCTTTAAACATCTGTGTTCAGGTTTTAAGTTTTCTATTCATTGGTGTGTAGTTATGTATATATTTAAAGCTAACATCATAACCATGTTATTAGCAATTTTAAGTATATTCTTATTTTTTTAATAATTTTATTTATTTCCTTTTGGCTGCACTGGGTTTTAGTTGCTCTGTGTGGACTTTCTCCAGTTGACGCGAGTGGGCCTACTGTTTGTTGCAGTGTGCAAGCTTCCCATTGGTGGCTTCTCCTGTGGAGCACAGGCTCTAGGTGCATGGGTTTCAGTAGTTGCTGTACGTGGGCTCAGTAGTTGTGGCAAACAGGCTTAGTCGCTCTGCGGCACGTGAAATCTTTGACCAGGGATGAAACACGTGTCGCTCTCACTGGCAGGTGGATTCTTATCCTCTGTGCCACCAGGCAAGTTCAGTTCTCAGTTTTTAAAAAGCCATTTTTCTACAGGGTTGATTTTGTTCCTCTAGTTTCCATCATCAGGGGTGCATCATTAACAACTTTGCAGTCCACTGACTTGGTATACCATGGTTTATGTAATCTTTTCCTCTATTATTGCATACCTAGAGTGTTTCTGCTTTTCAGGATTATAGACAACAGGATTCAGACATAAGGTTGTATTCATGATCTCTTGCTGCTGCTGCTGCTGCTAAGTCGCTTCAGTCGTGTCCGACTCTGTGCAACCCCATAGACGGCAGCCCACCAGGCTCCCCCGTCCCTGGGATTCTCCAGGCAAGACACTGGAGTGGATTGCCATTTCCTTCTCCAATGCATGAAAGTGAAAAGTGAAAGTGAAGTTGCTCAGTCGTGTCCGACTCTCAGCGACCCCATGGATTGCAGCCTACCAGGCTCCTCCGCCCACGGGATTCTCCAGGCAAGAGTACTGGAGTTGGTTTCATGATCTCTTCCGTTCAGTTCAGTTCAGTTCAGTCTCTCAGTCGTGTCCGACTCTTTGCGACCCCGTGAATCACAGCACGCCAGGCCTCCCTGTCCATCACCAACTCCCGGAGTTCACTCAAACTCATGTCCATCGAGTCGGTGATGCCATCCAGCCATCTCATTCTCTATCGTCCCCGTCTCCTCCTGCCTGCAATCCCTCCCAGCATCAGAGTCTTAGGTGACATTAAAAAGGCAGGAATATTTAAGGCAACCGTTATCAGGAGTTTTGCCAGGGGGCAGTTGGTAATGTCTGAAGGTATTTTGGGCTGTTGTAACTGGGGAGAGGAGCGAATATTTCTAATGAAAAGATGTCAAGGATGCTGCTATAACATCCTGCAATGCACAGAACAGCCCCCCACTATAAAGAATTATCCAGCCCTGGGGAATTCTCTGGTAGTCCAGTGGTAAAGAATCCACCATGCAATGCAGGGGACACATCCTTAGTCAGGGAACTAAAATCTCACAGACCTCAAAGCAACTAAGCCGCAGTTACAGATTCCATGCCCTTTGTGGAAACACCCCAAATGCTGAAACTAAGACCAGATGCAGCCAAATAAATAAACAAAAAAGAAAGAATTACTCAGCCCTAAAAGTCTATTTCAAATCTTGAAAGATGATGCTGTGAAAGTGCTGCACTCAATATGCCAGCAGATTTGGAAAACTTAGCAGTGGCCACAGGACTGGAAAAGGTCAGTCTTCATTACAATCCCAAAGAAAGGGAATGCCAAAGAATGCTCAAACGACCGCACGATTGCACTCATCTCACACGCTAGTAAAGTCATGCTCAAAATTCTCCAAGCCAGGCTTCAGCAATATGTGAACTGTGAACTCCCAGATGTTCAAGCAGGTTTTAGAGAAGGCAGAGGCACCAGAGATCAAATTGCCAACATCTGCTGGATTGTGGAGAAAGCAAGAGAGTTCCAGAAAAACATCTATTTCTGTTTCATTGACTATGCCAAAGCCTTTGACTGTGTGGATCACAATAAACTGTGGAAAATTCTGAAAGAGATGGGAATCCCAGACCACCTGACCTGCCTCTTGAGAAACCTGTATGCAGGTCAGGAAGCAACAGTCAGAACTGTACATGGAACAACAGACTGGTTCCAAATAGGAAAAGGTGTACGTCAAGGCTGTATATTGTCACCTTGCTTATTTAACTTATATGCAGAGTACATCATGAGGAATGCTGGGCTGGAAGAAGCACAAGCTGGAATCAAGATTGCTGGGAGAAATATCAATAACCTCAGATATGCAGATGACACCACCCTTATGGCAGAAAGTGAAGAGGATCTCAAAAGCCTCTTGATGAAAGTGAAAGAGGAGAGTGAAAAGGTTGGCTTGAAGCTCAACATTCAGAAAACAAAGATCATGGCATCTGGTCCCATCACTTCATGGGAAATAGATGGAAAAACAGTGGAAACAGTGTCAGACTTTATTTTTTTGGGCTCCAAAATCACTGCAGATGCTGATTGCAGCCATGAAATTAAAAGACGCTTACTCCTTGGAAGGAAAGTTATGACCAACCTAGATAGCATATTAAAAAGCAGAGACATTACTTTGCCAACAAAGGTCCGTCTAGTCAAGGCTATGGTTTTTCCAGTAGTCATGAGTGGATGTGAGAGTTGGACTATGAAGAAAGCTGATCGCCGAAGAATTGATGCTTTTGAACTGTGGTGTTGGAGAAGACTCTTGAGAGTCCCTTGGACTGCAAGGAGATCCAACCAGTCCACTCTAGAGGAGATCAATCCTGGGTGTTCATTGGAAGGACTGATGCTAAAGCTGAAACTGCAATACTTTGGCCACCTCATGCGAAAAGTTGACTCACTGGAAAAGAGTCTGATGCTGGGAGGGATTGAGGGCGGGAGGAGAAGGGGACGACAGAGAACGAGATGGCTGGATGGCATCACCGACTCGGTGGACATGAGTTTGAGTGAACTCCAGGAGTTGGTGATGGACAGGGAGGCCTGGCGTGCTGTGATTCATGGGGTCGCAGAGAGTTAGACACGACTGAGTGACTAAACTGAACTGAACTGCCAAGATCCTCCAGGGGATCTTCCTGATCCAGGGATCGAACCCAAGTCTCCTGTGTCTCCTGCATTGCAGGCAGATTCTTTATCACTGAGCCACTGGAGAAACCCCAGTTGACTGCATATGTGTGGGTTAATTTCTGGGTTCTCTATACTGTTTCATTGATTTATGGGTCTATTTTTAATGCCAGTATCATACAGTCTGATTATCCTAGCTTTGTAACACAATTTAAAATCAGAAAGTGTGATACTTCCAGACTTGCTCTTCTTCCTCAAGTCTATTTTAGCTACTTGGGATCTTTTGTGGTTCCATATGAATTTTGGAATTGTTTTTCTATTTCTGTTAGTAATGCCGTTGGAATTTTTATAGGGATAGCACCGAATTTGCAGCTAGCTTTGGGTAGTATGAACATTTTAAGCATTATTAATTCTTTCAATCCACAGACAAGAATATCTTCCCATTTGTGTCCTCAATGTTTTTCAAAAATGTTTTACAGTTTTCAATATACAGATATTTCACCTCCTCAGTTAAATTTGTTCCTAAGTATTATATCCTTTTTGAGGCTATTGTAAATGGGATTGTTAATTTCTTTTTAGCCTTTTTTAAAAATTATTTTGACTGGGTTGGGTCTTTGTGCTGTGCATGGGCTTTCTCCAGCTGTGCTGAGTAGAGGCTACTCTCTAGCTGTGTCACACAGGCTTCTCACTGAAGTGGCTTCTCTTGCTGTGGAGCACGGGCTCTGGAAGAAGTGGGTTCTGTAGTTGTGTCATGCAAGTTTAGTTGCCTTGTGGAATCTTCCCAGACCAGGGATCAAACCTGTGTCCCCTGCAATTATGGGCAGATTCCTAACCACTGGTCCACGAGAAAGAAAGTGCTCATTGTAACCCCATGGACTGTATAGCCTGCCAGGCTCTGCTGTCCATGGGATTCTCCAGGCAAGAATACTGGCGTGGGTTGTCATTTCCTTCTCCAGGGGATCTTCCCAACCCAAGGATCGAGCCTGGGTCTCCCGAATTGCAGGCAGATTCTTTACCCTCTAAGCCACTAGGGGAGGTCCTTAATTTCTTTTTTGGAGCCCATCCAGCAGTCAGGCAGATCTGCCTCTTGCTTCAGCAGTAGTTGGTCAGAACAGACCAGGGGCTTTCCTTCCATCCTCTGACCATCCTGTAACCTCCTCTCCAGTCACCACCTCCAGGACTATCTTCTTGGCCATCCTCTACCTTTAGGACCAGCCAACAGGGTTTTGTGTGGTGGCTCCTTACTGTCATCAACCATGAGCTCCCAGATGTGTCGGATTTATGCCACTGACATGGAGACTGTGGCCCACCATCCAATCAACCAGCATCTGGGAGTCTCTGGCCTTCTACACTCACCTCTCTGGGCTTCCACTTCAACTGCAATAATGTGGCTCTGGAGGATGTGGGCTGCTTCTTTCTGCCAATTGGTCAAGAACTGTGAGGGCTCCAAGCATCTTTAGATCAAAATCAGTTCACCTGCTCTGCCCTCTTTCAGGACTCAGAGAAGCTGGCTCAATAAGGCTGAGGCAAGACCTGGAGGCTGTGGAAACCACCATGGCCCTGGAGAAGACCCTGAATCAGGCTATTCTGCATTTGTGTGCCCTGGGTTCTGCCCACACATACCTGGACGACAGCTTCCTAGAGGTGAGGCAGGCTAGGACTCAGGACTGGGACCTTTACTGCAGTGCTTGCGCCTGGACAACTGAACACATCTCTGCAGCGGCAGAATACAAAGAAACTGTAAGGGACTGAAAGCAACTCCATACATGCACAGTTGGGGCAAATTAGGAACAAGATACAAAAAGATCAAAACCCAACTGCCACTTCTGAGATGTCAGGCCCTGCACATAGCATAACCAAGGGGTTGGGCAGATCACCCAAGCTACCCCTCCACCTCGACCCAGGGGACCCGTCCCTCCCCTCCCCCATATATATTTTTTAATGGCCAAATGGCAAATGCATTGGATCCTGGTTTCAGATGTTTTTAATTTGTATTTATTTATTATTTTTGGCTGTGTTGGATCTTCATCGCTTCTCAGACTCTTCTCTAGCTGTGGTGTGCAGGTCCTCACTGCAGCGGCTTCTCCTGTTGCGGAGCACCGGCTCGAGGACACTCGGGTTTCAGTAGCTGCAGCACGTGGGCTCAGTAGTTGTGGCTCCCAGGCTCAGTAGTTGTGGCGCGTGAGGTTAGTTGCTCAGCAGCATATGGGATCGTCCCAGACCAAGGATTGAACCCATGTCCCCTTCACTGACAGGTGGATTCTTTACCATTGAGCCACCAGGGAAGCCCTCCCCTCCCCCGTTTAAGGGACCAGCTTACACCTCCTGCCTGCCTCCCCGGCTACCCCAACCCCACCGCAGGGAGTGAGCAAGGGCACTGGTTACTTGTTCTCACTCCCTCCTGCTGTAGTCCCAATAAAGCCTTGCTGAATTTTTTTCCTGGCCTCTTATCAATTTCTACTGATTAAAGATTTCATGAACTCTGGTCTGTAACAGAAAAAGAGGTGAAAGTCATCAGGAATACGGTGGCCACGTGACTAATCTCAGCAAGGCTGGCAGCCCCTGGGCTGAGATGGGCAGAGAATCCTTTCCAAAGGCCCTATGAGTAGCCCCCTAAAGCTCAGTAGCCTTTGAGGGGCCCCTCTGCATCTCCCCAGTATAAGGGTTTCTGCCTGAGCCTCTCCCTGCAACCTCCAGACAGGTTTTTAACCACCCTGGAGCCCACCAAATGGAAACAATAAAGCTTTTTGAAGAAAAAAATACCTCTTTCCAGATAATTCTTGTTAGTATATAGAAACACTTTGAGTATTAATTTTGTATCCTGCAACTTTATAGAATTCATTGAGATAACAGATTTTGGGTTTTTTGGTGGAGTCTTCAGAGTTTTCTCTACATAAAATCATGTCACTTGAAAACATAATTTTAAGGGTAGGGGAAGATCATAATTCAGTGATCTCAGGACCATTTTACCTTCTTTTCTTTTTCTATTTTTTTAAGCATGTATTTCACTCTCACATGTGAGGCAGACTGAGTAAAACTATGTGATGTAAACATCAGGTTTTTATTTCTTTCTACATGCCAAAGACAAGTAGAAAATAACACAAATTATCTTTTCGAGCCGATAAAATTCCTATGAAAATGATGATAAGTTCAGCTGTCAAAGCTAAAACAAACTGTCTCTAAATATAGTAGCAACCCAAATGTGGTGAGGCTAAGAAACAGCTTTCAAACCATCACAGCCACGAAACCAAGGTTAACTGAGGAAATGGCTTGTTCATTTTGCCTTCTTAGAAATGATCCAAAAAACTGATAAGAACAGATACTACACTTGATCTTAGTTAAAAGATTTTACGCTAACATATGTAACATAGATAGTCAGTGGGAATTTTCTGTATGACTCGGGAAACTGGAACCTGTGCTCTGTGACAACCTAGAGGGGTGGGATGGGGTGGGAGGTGGGAGGGAGGCTCAAAAGGCAGGAGACCTATGGCTGATCCACGTTGATGTATAGCAGGAACCAACACAATATTGTAATTATCCTTCAATTAAAGATAAATAAATAAAAGAGATTTTTAAAATAAGTGAAATCTGGAACAGGAAAAAAAAAGTGCTCACCATACCAGGATACCCTTACCTTCTGCAGAGAGAGCTAGGGCAAAGTGCTGGGGGTTGGACAGTGTCACCACTGCACAGACAGGGAGTTCTACTAGAGGACAGCCAGGCTGCCCTTCTGCAGCTGTCCCAACCCACGCCAGCTACCCCATCCTGCCAAGATTTAGCGCTGAGCCCAGTGATTGGAAACCCACCCCCAGCGTCCCACAGAGCAGTGCTGGCGGTCCCAAGTGTGCCCAGTGCTCAGTTCAGGTGTTTTCTAAGCTGTTGTCAGAGAAAGTGCTAGCAAGGACACAGGAGCAGGAGGGGGAGTTGCCCCCCCAAATAAAAAGTAAAAAATTATCGAGGACTCCAAAGAACTGTTATGTATGTGGATTATCTCTTTCTGTATTTCTCATATTACAAGATTAAAACAGAGACAATTTAATGACTATTTACTTATGAATACATTTTAAATAACAGGGCTTTTCTGGTGGTCCAGAGATGAGGAACCCGCTTTGCAGGGGACACGGGTTCCATTCCTGGCCCAGGAGGATCCCACATGCTGCAGAGCAACTAAGCCCGTGCACCACAAGTGCTGAAGTCCGTGTGCTCCAGGGTCGGTGCTCCCCCACAAGAGAAGCCGCCACAGTGAGAAGCCTAGGCACCAGGCACAGCAACTAGAGAGCTGGCCCCGCTAGCCACAACCAGAGAAAGCCAGTGATCCCCAGTGATGACCCAGCACAGACAATAACACATAAATATTATTAAACAATAAATATTATATAAACAAATAAATATTCAAATAACACTAGTAAACCTACTACCACATGTCAAGTAAATAACATATTCTTATGAAAAACAATTATGTTTTCAGAATTCTGAGGGAATTCCCTGGTGATCCAGCGGTTAGAAAGTTGTGTTTTCACTGCTGAGGACCCGAGGTTCAATTCTTTGTAGGGAAACTAAAAAAAAAGAAAGAAAGAATTTTGAGAACAGTGGGGTTGTTTTGCACCATATTTGTGAATCTCTTTGACGTGTGGTTTGAAACAAGACCACTGCATCCTCACACCCGCTTCAGCATTCAGCTGCCACCCCTGCTATCTTGGTTGAAATACAGGAAGACTCTCCAGCTTCATACAGATATGTAGTTGGAAAAGGAGGAGTTGTTTAATAATAGCCTTTTCAGACAGTTGTGAATTTTTTTTTTTTTTTTTGGTCTACACTAGATTAGACAAGTGGCAGTTTCTTAAAGATTAGTTGCAATGTGGAATCAGAAACGAACTCAGGAACTTTTCATATCTTTTCCAATTAAAAACCTACTGACCTATTTTGCACTTAGAAGGGATTTTTTTTTTACCCCTGCATGATTTTTTTTTAATATCATGCATTGGTAATTTGGAAAGTGTTGGTTCACTGAATTACACAGATCTTCAAATGTTAGTGCATTTCATGATAGGATACCAAAAAATGATTCTGATAATACACCACCGACCTTATCAGAAACATGTTAAGATGGTGGGAAGTTGTCAAGCTCCAACTTTATTGCTGGCCACAAATACTATCAGTTGTTTTCCTTGAAGTAATGATAGCTTACAGTGAACAGTGTCAGATTCGTGATCTCCTGGAGAAGACGATTTAGCTTTGGGACTAAGGACCAGGTTTGATCACTCAAGAGCTTTTGTGTAGCAGAGTTTTATTAAAATATGAAAAGGGAGAAAGTGTCTGACATAGACATCAGAAGGGGAGAGGAGAGTGCCCCCCTGCTAGTCTTTAGCAAGGGAATTACATACTTTTTATTTATTTATTTATTTTTTTGCAGAATTATATACTTTTTAAATTAGTTATTACATTAAATCAAAAGAATGTCTCAAGGTTGTAAAAATTTTACCAGACCCACTCCCACAATTTACATTTTATGATAAGAGGATTAGAATTTAAAAATAAAAAGATCCTATCAGACCCACTCCCATAATATACATTCTAAACTATCAGGATAAGTCAGAAGTTTTTCAGGAAGGAGAGACTGTCTTCAAGCAAGATACATTGTTATATAATCCCTAGTACAGAGTTTAAAGTGAGTTGTTTGTTGTGTAATCATAGTTTTTTGTGACTAAGACTAAGGAATGTAGAGGAAAAAAAAAAAAGTTTGTCCTTTCCTCCTCCTGGAGAACCCCAGACTCCCCTCTCCTCGGGCACTCCTGGACTTCTTATCAACCTGCCTAGGAATTGACTCTCTCAGTGACACGGTTACTTCCTTCATTTTGGAGAAAATGTCTGCCAAATGCCCAAAGTCTAGATAACCATAGCTCCTCTCTCACTTGTTCTTTCAGGTGAAAAGCATGTTTCTTTGAATAAGAGGCTAATTCAGCTCACAACTCACAACTGCAAAGAAATGCACCAAGGAAATGCATCCTTAGACAACCATGGTACTTCCAGAGGCAGCAGAAGTGTTTTAGGCATACTTCACGTTTCAGCACACAAAAACATTAAAAAGATGTGTATTCAGGAGTTCAAAATTAATAAAATTAATGAGTTTTCCTGCTTCATCAAGGACAGTCTTAAGTGAAACTGACTTTTGTCTCTTTTCTTTTTTTAACTCTGTGCAATGGTGAAGAAAACAATGATTACTAGTGTGGTTTGATGTCACTGCCTGATTCATGCCAAAGGGGCAGCAGCTTAATTTTCCATTGCTTTTGTCCCATCAGTGCAGATATTAATATGGTAAAAAATGGCAAATTACATCTCATTATTATTATAAAGATGGTTTTGACCTCCCTACCACAAAAGACTTTGAAGAGTCCAAAGGTAATACTTTGAAAAACACTGCCTTAGTCCAACCAGGATTTGAGCTGATTTGACAGGTCTTTAATTTTTAATTATTTATTAATTTATTTTTATTAAATTAATAATTTATTTTTTAAATTTGGCCGTGGCAGGTGGCTTGCAGGATATCAGCTCCCGCAACCAGGGATTGAACCCTGGCCATGGCAGTGAAAGCCCGGAATCCTAACCATTGAGCCACCAGGGAACCCCCAATTACACTGTTGTCTTTGTGAAGGCTGTGGTATTTCATGTTGACCCTATTCCCAGGATGCAATCCATCAGGTGCCCCAGATTAGTGTCTGGGCAGATTTTCAGGCTGCCTTCTCCTTGATAGCCTTGAACTTCAATTCTTGTCCCCGAAATCCTCTACTTCCAAAAGCAGGGATGAGCTTCCCTTCCTTTCCACAGTTTCTCTTGGATTGCAAAAGCCTTTGTGAGACAAACAGCACCAAATATTGGGTTCACTTCCTTGGGCTTCTCTTCACTCTGGGATCTTGGCCTCTGTGGCAGATCGATTAGAAGAAATGACTCTAGTCCTTCATCTACAACTTTTCATTTATTTATTTGGCTGCGTTGGGTCTTCAGCTGTGGCATGTGCGATCTTCGTTGCTTCACATGGCATCTTTGGTCGAGGTGCATGGACTCTCTAGTGGTGGCACAGGGGTTCCAGAGCAGGCGGGTTCAGTAGCTTCGAGGCAGTGGGATCTTAGTTCTCTGACCAGGGGATCAAACCCTGGTCCCTCCCACTTTGAAGTGGATTCTTAACCACTGGAGTAAGGAGGAAGTCCCTATCTACAACTTTTGCAATGTGATTTTGCAACTCCTTTCATCAAGAGGTGGAGACTTTCCCCATCCCTTGAATTTTGGGTGGTGTTATTGTCTGCTTTGGCCAATAGAAGATGACAGAAGCAATATTGTGCCATTTTGGGAACTAAGCCTCCTTAAGAGGCTGGCATGCTTCAGTTCGGCCTCAGACCCCTGCTGCAAGAATTACCATGAGAATAAACCGAAGCTACTCTGCTGGGATATGCAAGACCAGATGGAATAGAAAGAGACTATCTCATCTGAGTTCATCTTAAATCAACCAGACACCAGCCAAGTCACCTCCTGACTGCAGACTGTCCCCTGAGCCTAACCTGGATCAGCGGAACTGTCCAGGTGTCCAACTACCCCATGGATTTGTGAGCCATAATAAAATTCTTATTGCTTTAAACAACTAAGTTTTGGGGTGATTTTGTTCTATAATAATAGCTAACTGCAAAAGCTAATTGATACCTTGCCCCTTTGGTAGCTCTCTGACACCTTCAAACACCTATTAATATTTTATATTTTGACCAACTTTTCTATTTGTTATTGGTGGGAAGACTGGTCTGAAATAAACTAGTCTGATGCTACTCAAAGGAAAACATCCTTGATGACTTCTTGCTTTTCCTCATACTTTCATGAGTCTGCTTTATCTTTTTGAGATTATTTAATATGTGATTTTAGCTTCTTGGCCCACCAGTCTGCCTTGTCTCTTCTGTACGTGCTAAGTCACTTCAGCTGTGTCCGACTCTTTGTGACCCCATGGACTGTAGCCCACCAGGCTCCTCTGTCCATGGGATTCTCCAGGCAATAATACTGGAGTGGGTTGTCTCTTATAGGCTGTTCAATTTGTTTTATCTTATTTATTTTTGAAGTTTTTATTGAATCTGTTACAATATTGCTTCTGTTTTATGATTTATTTATTTTGACCTGGAGGCATGTGGGATCTTAGCTCCTCAACCAGGGATCCAACCCACACCCGCAGCACCCATATTGGAAAGGAAAGTCTTAACCACTGGTCCACCAGGAAAGTCCCTCAATTTGCTCTATTTTTTTGTATTTATTTGTTTTGTTTATTTTTGGCTGTGCTAGATCTTCACTGCTGCACAGGCTTTTCTCTAGTTTCAGTACGGGGGTGCGACTCCCTCGTTGCAGTGTGTGGGCTTCTCATTGTGGTGCTTCTTGTTGCAGAGCATAGGCTCAACGATTGTGGCACACTGGCTTAGTTGGTCCACAGCATGTGGGATCTTCCTGCATCAGGGATTGAACTTGTGTCTCCTGCTTTGACAGGCGGATTCTTTACCACTGAGCCATCAGGGAGGCCCTGTTTTACCTAATTTTTTTAAAAAAATTATTCTTATAGTGGTTTCTTCCCTAGACTTTGTCCCCTTGAACTCATATTCCCCTAGGGATATTTCTTTGGTGCATGATTCGTGAGAAAGGGCAAACATTCTGGTGGCTAGCACAGGCCCCTCCTGGTGAAGCAGGCTTGTATTCAGAGGAGGGTATGAGACGTGAAGGAGAGACGTTAAAATTATCCAGGGCAGTACAACTGCCTTTTGATGAGCTCTTTTCCTCACTTAGAATCATTTTGTTATTCATATTTTGAGGTGGTGAATTAAATGCTAGGATCCATCTAGTCTGCCTGTTGCTAAGTCACTAAGTTTTGTCTGACTCTTGCAGCCCCATGGACTGCTCACCAGGTTCCTCTGTCCAAAGGATTTCCCAGGCAAGAATACTGGAGTGGGTTGCCATTTCCTTCTCCATGAGATCTTCCTGAGCCAGGGATCAAACTCCATACCTCCTGATTTGCAGGTGGATTCTTTACCACTGAGCCACCAGGGAAGACCTATGTGCCTGTACCCATAGACAGGGGATCTCAATGGACTGGCCCAGGTAATACTGAGGGAAAGAATTGCAGATCTAAAAACTCTGTGCTACTTTGTCTCCTATCCACAGTTCATGGTCCCTGTCACTCTGGGCTGCCTTCTACCACTCTCCATCCCTACTCCAAACACACACAGGATCTTATTATCCATTTTTCCTGGAATGCCTCCATGTTTTGATATTAATTTGACAGATCCACCAGCTGCCCTCCTATTTCTGAGTTTAGGCTTGGGTTGGTCCTAGCAACCAACAGCTATTGGTATTTACATCTTATCATAAATATCTGTTATTATTATGTTTCAATGTTGTCAAATCGATTGTGCTTTTATTTGGTGATTTCTTCACACTGTCTCACCCAGGAACCAATTTATTGGTTTCATTTTCTTCAATATGTGTGTTAGTCACTTAGTCGTGTCCAACTCTTTGTGACCTCACGGACTGTAGCCCACCACGCTCCTCTGTCCATGGGATTCTCCAGGCAAGAATACTGGAGTGGATTGTCATTTCCTTCTCCAGGGATCTTCCTGACCCAGGGATTGAAACCGGGTCTCCCGCATTGCAGGCAGATTCTTTATCATCTGAGCTATAGGGAAGCCCATGTCTTCAATGGCACTGTTTATTTGGGGTTTATTCTGTGTGGGGTTTGCAACAAATATCTAAATGGATTTTTTTCCTAAATAACTAAACAATAATCTTATACCATCAATTAATTAATTACCTCCCCCCCCAATTGATTTATCATGGTTTAAATTATACATTTGAAGACTGCTAGTACATCTTGTTCCTTTTTAATGTCTGGTTAGTGACTTCTTTGGTGGTCCAGTGGTTAAGAATCCGCCTTCCAATACAGGGGATGCTGGTTCAGACCCTGGTGGAGGAATTAAGATCCCACGTGCCTTGGGGCAACTAAGCCGGAGTGCCACAACTACTGAGCCCACAACTGGGGAGAAGCCCGCACACTGCAGTGAAGATCCCTGCATACCCCAACGAGGGCCCGGCACAGCCAAATTAAAAAAAGGCCTGGCTGTGCTCTACACCACGTAGTTACCACATCCTTACAATCGTTAATGTTTGGCAGTGGAAATTCTCCTCTTTACTCTTATTTTTAATTTGTCGAGTTTCTTACTCTGATATTTTTTATTCTCCCAGATGATCTCTAAAACAATTTTGCCCAGTTTCCAAGAAGTCCTATTTGGCATTTTGATTGGATTGAAATCATTTTTAAAACCTCAAATGAAGGGGCTTCTCTGATTGTGTAGCAGTTGGAACTTCGTACTTTCACTACCTGTTTTCAATCCCTGGTCAGGGAACTAAGATCTTGCAAGCAGCACGGCCAAAAATAAAAGGAAACAAACAAACAAAAAACTCCAAATGAATATGGAAAGGATTGATGTTTTTGCTGTATCAAAATCATAGGTTATTTTTCAGGCATGCAGTATGATTTGCACTTATTCACACTAGGTTTTATTATCTAGTAAAACCTGCTTACTTTGGGGGACGTCAATTTCCTTTCCTGACTTTTCTTGGGCTTCTCTTATTGCAGAGTATGGGCTCTAGAGTATACAGGCTCAGTAATTGTGGCACTTGGGCTGACTTACCTCTTCGCATGTGCAATCTTAGTTCCCTTATTAGAAATCCAATCCACATCCCCTGCATTAGCAAGGAGGATTCTTAACTACTGGACCACCAGGGAATCCCCACAAGCTGATTCTTAGTTTTTTGTGTTTTACTCCAATCAGCTCAAAATTCTTAACTCTATAGAACATGTTTATGTTATAATAGGAAAAAAAATCAAGATATAAAATTATTTAGATGGTGTGAGCAACTGTTCATCTAGCAATTTACAGATTATGACAGTAGCGTTTTGTACAAAATACTATTCGGGCACTGTGGTGAAGGGGCCATCGTCCACACTCAGGGAATTTATGTAGTTGGGGAGGCTAACAAGTAAATGGGCAATTTCAACTCAATAGGAAAAATTATAGGATTATATTTATATATGCTAATGTATACGTATATAGGTATATAGAAAAGAGTAAAAATAGAAACACTCAATTTTACATGACAATCGTCAGCTAGTGTTTAAAACTTCTTTTTGGTGTTTTCCAAATTTGCTCTAAAGATAATGTATAACATGAAAAAAATTTAAAAGTTAAAAAGAAATGGGGCTCCCTCTGGCCAAATGTGGGACAATTTGAGCATTAATAAAAAGAATGGTGGACTTCCCCAGTGGCTCAGCAGTAAAGAATCCACCTACAGTGCGGGAGCCATAGGAAACATGGGTTAGATTCCTGGGATGGGAAGGTCCCCTGGAGGAGGGCATAGCAACCCACTCCAGTATTCTTGCCTGGAGAATCCCACGGACAGAGGAGCCTGGAGGTCTACAGTCCATAGGGTCCCAAAGAGTCAGACACGACTGAAGTGATTTGGCACCACATGGCATGACACAGATAATGGTAGCATGGAATATAATACAGCAAATACAAAAAACCTGTGAATCCACATTGATCCTAATCTTTTCGAGGTTGGAGGAGGGGACAAGGTCTTTACAGGAGACTACTAACTCATCAATACAAAAAGAATAACAGAATGAGAAAACCTTCAAGGCAATGGCAAGCCACTCCAGTACTCTTGCCTAGAGAATCCCATGGATGGAGGAGCCTGGTAGGCTGCAGTCCGTGGGGTCGCTAAGGGTCGGACACGACTGAGCGACTTCACTTTCTACTTCACTTTCACTTTTCACTTTCACACATTGGAGAAGGAAATGGCAACCCACTCCAGTGTTCTTGCCTGGAGAATCCCAGGGACGGGGGAGCCTGGTGGGCTTCCGTCTATGGGGTCACACAGAGTCGGACACGACTGAAGTGACTTAGCAGCAGCAGCAGCATGTTAATAAATGATTCAGGCAAGAATCTTCAATGGATGCTGAAACCACTGGGTGAAAAATTGTTGAAACAGGAGGATACATCTGTAGTATCAAAGTATGGTCCCATAGATGACTAATTACAAAGAGGAAAAGCTTCCTACAGTATAGAAATCAGGTGGGTGTCATTCTAACTACAAATTATCAAACTTATCACATGCCTCCTGATGTGGTCCACTGAGGACACATCACCGTCTCTACAGTACCTCTGCCGAAATGATTTAACATGATCCGTGTTGCAAAAACAAGCAGACAGATTCCTGTGAGGGCCATTCTTGCAAAAAACTGACCTAATATTTTGAAAAATATTAAAGTCATGAAAATTTGTCTTTTTTTTAAAAACATGTTTATTACATCTCCTTTTAGAAGTGGCATCTACATCCTCAACCTAAACTCAAATGGACCGAAACAGGTAATAAAGTGTTTTGAAACATTGATTTTGCCTGCTTGCTTAGTCTGACTCTTTGTGACCCCATGGCCTGCACCCCACTAGGCTTCTCTGTCCATGGAATTTTCCAAGCAAGAATACTGGAGTGGGTTGCCAATTCCTACTCCATCTTTCTTTCTTTCTCTTCCTTTTCTTTCTTTAATGGGAAACTGATTTATTTTTATTTAGGCCTTAGGAAGACAATTAAATTTGGTCACTAATATTACTTTTTAAAATATCTAGTTTTGGGAGGTTCCCTGATGGTCTAGTGATTAGGATTCCAGACTTTCACTTCCGGGGTCCGGGTTCAATCCCTGTTAGAGGAACTAAGATCCCACAGGCTCTGCAGTGCAGCCAAAATGAAAAAAAAAAAAATGCTAGTTTTACATAGATAGGACCAAAGTATCAGAGAAATAATTTCTTCTGTAAAAATTGGCCAAATTTTATAAAACATCTAATGTACAATATAATTCAAATTATATAAAGCCTGCTTGGGATCATATCATTCTGAACACATGACAGTTGCAATGCCATTCTATTATCTGTGAAAATACTTGCTCTCCTGTGGCTTCGGTTCAAAAGACTAGAGTTGAATCTGCAAGAATAAACTTTGTACCTATGGATGAAGAATGTCGTATCAGTAAACAAAGGATGTTGAAGTCATCAACCCCTCAGCCACGCAGCCACCCGCAACTGTACACTCTGAGAGAATTTTGTTGTTCTTCAGTTGCTCAGTTGTGTCCAACTCTTTGCAACCCCATGGACTGAAGCATGCCAAGCTTCCCTGTCCTTCACTATTTCCCGGAGTTTGCTTCAACTCATGTCCATTGAATCAGTGATGCCATCCAACCATCTTATCCTCTGTCAACCCTTCTCCTTCTGCCTTCAATCTTTCCAAGCATCAGAGTCTCATCCAGTGGGTCAACTCTTTGCATCAGGTGGCCAAAGTATTGGAGCTTCAGCTTCAGCATCATTCCTTCTAGTGAATATGCGGGGTTCCTTTAGAATTGACTGGTTTGATCTCCTTGCTGTCTCGGGATTTAGGATGGAGTAAAATAGGATTCACTGGAAAAGACTCTGATGCTGGGAAAGGTTGGGGGCAGGAGGAGAAGGGGACGACAGAGAATGAGATGGCTGGATGGCATCACCGACTCTGTGGACATGAGTTTGAGTGAACTCCGGGAGTTGGTGATAGACAGGGAGGCCTGGCGTGCTGTGATTCATGGGGTCGCAAAGAGTCGGACACGACTGAGCGACTGAACTGAACTGAACTGAACTGAAAATAGGATACTGGCCCAAATAGTTAATGTGCATAGGAAATAAACGATTTCAATGAGCCCAGACTCTTACAATTTCCCATATATAGGGAAGTGCTAAATTCATTAACTTGAGATATCTGTTTTTTCTTTAATTAACAGTAATCTTTTGATGTTCTGGACTACCTGTTTTTGTTGCAAAAACTCCTCTATAGCCTGACTCCTTCTTCATCTCTTTGTGATTGATGATGTCTTCCAGGATTAAATCTTCAGCAAAGTTGGCCAAATGAAACACAATTCTCAGCTTTTAGGTTGTGCTTTTTTTTTTTTCAGTCGACATACTCAATCTTTTGCCAGCATTAATTTAGACTGTTATTAGTAGCAGAAACATCCATGATGAATAATTCTACTATAATAAAATATTAAAATAGAATATTTATCATGAAGACATCACAATATCAGATAAACTTTTAAAAATAATTTATTTTATTTGGTTTCTCTGGGTCTTTGTTGCGGTATGTGAAATCTAGTTTCCTGACCAGGGATTGAACCCAGGCTCCCTGCATTGGGAGCTCAGACTCTTAGCCACTGGACCACCAGGGAAGTCCCAGATGAACTTTTATAAGAGAAAAGTATGAAGGAACAAAAAATATAAAACAGCTTCTACAAACAAAAAATTAGTATCTTCCCCCAAACTCCATAACTCTATTTGAAGGGGTAGAAAAGTGTGATTGATGATGCTGATGAGAAAGAAAACTGAGTATTGTACTTATTTCTTATTTTGTACAATGCTTACTCTTTACAACAATGTTTATAGTCACATCCATAACGGTGTGACCCATGGCATCTGAAAGAAAAGTCTTTATAATTAGTTTAAAAAGACTTTAAAAATTATAATACAAAGCTCTGTGCTCTTTGAGCAGTCTTCCACTGTGCACTGTAATGGTAAGGCTTACATTTATTTATTTTAAAAAACTCATTTATTTTCAGTTTCACTGCATCTTTGGACTTCCCTGGTGGCTCAGTTGGTAAAGAATTTGACTGCGATGCAGGAGACCCTGGTTTGATTCCTAGGTCAGGAAGATCCCCTGGAAAAGGGATAGACTACCCACTCCAGTATTCTTGGGTTTTCCTTGTGGCTCAGCTGGTAAAGAATTCGCCTGTAACGCGGGAGACCTGGGTTCAATCCCTCAGTTGGGAAAATCCTCTGGAAAAGGGAAAGGCCACCCATTCCAGTATTCTGGCCTGGAGAATTCCATGGACTGTGTAGGCTATGGGGTTGCAAAGAGTCGGACACAACTGAGCAACTTTCACTTTCTGGATCTTGTTGCTGCACACAGGCTTTCTTTAGTTGCAGTGTGCGTGCTTCTCAGTGCAGTGCCTTCTCTTATGCAAGGGGCTTTGGCACTTGCAGGCTTCAGTAGTTTTGGAGCATGAGCCTAGTTGCCCCTCAGCATGTGGAATTCTCTCAAACTAGGACTTGAACAGGTGTCCTCTGCATTGGCAGGCAGACTCTACCACTGGACCAACAGGGAAGTCCTACTTTTAATACAAAGACGAAGTGTTTGGGAGTTTTGAATGACTGAATTTAACAAACATCATTTTATAGTTGCTTTAAACATCTTTTTTGTTTTGAGGATTCTCCATTTCATTGAGGCTATCAGTAGTTTGGAGTTCTTCAGCAAATTCTTGTTTCTCTGACTGTGAGTCACTTTCAGAATCATCCGGACTTCCAGAGTCAGGAGATTCCTCTTCTTCCTCATCATCACCATTATCACCAGCCACATTGCCTTCTCCATCATGACTTTCTACTTCATTGTGGAAGGCAAGTCCACAATGTTGTTGATATCTTCCAGATAATTTACTGTCCATATTTCGCTAATACTAAGACTCCACTCAGTCAGTTCAGTTGCTCATTCATGTCCGAAATGTTGCGACCCCATGGACTGCAGCACGCCAAGCTTTCCTGTCCATTACCAACTCCCGGAGCTTGGTCAAACTCATGTCCATCGAATCAGTGAAGCCATCCAAACATCTCATCCTCTGTCGTCCCCTTCTCCTCCCGCTTTCAATGTTTCCAAGCATCAGGGTCTTTTCCAATGAGTCAGTTCTTTGCGTCAGGTGGCCAAAGTACTGGAGTTTCAGCTTCAGCATCAGTCCTTCCAGTGAATATTCAGGACTGATTTCCTTTAGGATGGACTGGTTTGATCTCCTTGCAGTCCATGGGGCTCTCAAGAGTCTTCTCCAACACCACAGTTCGAAAGCATTAATTCTTCGGCACTCAGCTTTCTTTATAGTCCAACCCTTACATCCATACATGACTACTGGAAAAACCATAGCTTTGACTAGATGGACCTTTACTGGCAAAGTAATGTCTGTGCTTTTTAATATGCTAGGTTTAATATGTCTAGGTTGGTCATAGCTTTTCTTCCAAGGAGCAAGCATCTTTTAATTGCCTGGCTGCAGTCACCACCTGCAGTGATTTTGGAGTCCCCCAAGATGAAGTCTGTCACTGTTTCCACTGTTTCCCCATCTATTTGCCATGGACTGATGGGACCGGATGCCATGATCTTAGTTTTTTGAGTGCTGAGTTTTAAGCCAGTTTTTTCACTCTCCTCTTCCACTTTCATCAAGAGGCTCTTTAGCTCTTCTTCATTTTCTGCCATCAGGGTGGTGTCACCTGCATATCTGAGATTGCTGATATTTCTCCCAGCAATATTGACTTCAGCTTGTGCTTCATCCAGTTTGGGATTTTGCATGATGTACTCTACATGTAGGTTAAATAAGCAGGGTGACAATATACAGCCTTGACATACCCCTTTCCCAACTTGGAACCAGTTCATTGTTCCATGTCCAGTTCTAACTGTTGCTTCTTGACCTGCACACAGATTTCTCAGGAGGCAGGTCAGGTGGTCTTGCTATTCCCATCTCTTGAAGAATTTTCCACAGTTTGTTGTGATCCACAGTCAAAGGCTTTAGTGCAGTCAATGAAGCAGAAGTAGATGTTTTCCTGGAATTCTCTTGCTTTTGCGATGACCCAACGGATGTTGGCAATTTGATCTCTGGTTCCTCTGCCTTTTCTAAATCCAGCTTGAACATCTGGAAGTTCATGGTTCACATACTGTTGAAGCCTGGCTTGGAGAATTTTGAGCATTATTTTGATAGCATGTGAGATGAGTGCAATTGTGCAGGAGTTTGAGCATTCTTTGAGCATCCACTAGCTTTGAATAGCAAAGAGAGATAAGAAAGCCTTCCTCAGTGATCAATGCAAAGAAATAGAGGAAAGCAATAGAATGGGAAAGATTAGAGACCACTTCAAGAAAATTACAGATCCCAAGGGAACATTTCATGCAAAGATGGGCACAATAAAGGACAGAAATGGTATGAACCTAACAGAAGCAGAAGATATTAAGAAGAGGTGGCCAGGATACACAGAAGAGCTATGCAAAAATGATCTTCATGACCCAGATAATGAAGATGGTGTGATCACTCACTTACAGCCAGACATCCTGGAATGCGAAGTGAAATGTGCCTTAGGAAGCATCACTACAAACAAAGCTAGTGGAGGTGATGGAATTCCAGCTAAGCTATTTCAAATCCTAAAAGATGATGCTGTAAAAGTGCTGCACTCAATATGCCAGCAAATTTGGAAAACTCAGCAGTGGCCACAGGACTGGAAAAGGTCAGTTTTCATTCCAATCCTGAAGAAAGGCAATGCAAAAGAATGCTCAAACTACTGCACAATTGCACTCATCTCACATGCTATCAAAATAATGCTCAAAATTCTCCAAGCCAGGCTTCAACAGTATGTGAACCATGAACTTCCAGATGTTCAAGCTGGATTTAGAAAAGGCAGAGGAACCAGAGATCAAATTGCCAACATCCGTTGGGTCATCGCAAAAGCAAGAGAATTCCAGGAAAACATCTACTTCTGCTTCATTGACTGCACTAAAGCCTTTGACTGTGGATCACAACAAACTGTGGAAAATTCTTCAAGAGATGGGAATAGCAAGACCACCTGACCTGCCTCCTGAGAAATCTGTGTGCAGGTCAAGAAGCAACAGTTAGAACTGGACATGGAACAATGAACTGGTTCCAAGTTGGGAAAGGAGTATGTCAAGGCTGTATATTGTCACCCTGCTTATTTAACCTACATGTAGAGTACATCATGCAAAATCCCAAACTGGATGAAGCACAAGCTGAAGTCAATATTGCTGGGAGAAATATCAGCAATCTCAGATATGCAGGTGACACCACCCTGATGGCAGAAAATGAAGAAGAGCTAAAGAGCCTCTTGATGAAAGTGGAAGAGGAGAGTGAAAAAACTGGCTTAAAACTCAGCACTCAAAAAACTAAGATCATGGCATCCGGTCCCATCAGTCCATGGCAAATAGATGGGGAAACAGTGGAAACAGTGACAGACTTCATCTTGGGGGACTCCAAAATCACTGCAGGTGGTGACTGCAGCCAGGCAATTAAAAGATGCTTGCTCCTTGGAAGAAAAGCTATGACCAACCTAGACATATTAAACCTAGCATATTAAAAAGCACAGACATTACTTTGCCAGTAAAGGTCCATCTAGTCAAAGCTATGGTTTTTCCAGTAGTCATGTATGGATGTAAGGGTTGGACTATAAAGAAAGCTGAGTGCCGAAGAATTAATGCTTTCGAACTGTGGTGTTGGAGAAGACTCTTGAGAGCCCCATGGACTGCAAGGAGATCAAACCAGTCCATCCTAAAGGAAATCAGTCCTGAATATTCACTGGAAGGACTGATGCTGAAGCTGAAACTCCAGTACTTTGGCCACCTGACGCAAAGAACTGACTCATTGGAAAAGACCCTGATGCTTGGAAACATTGAAAGCGGGAGGAGAAGGGGACGACAGAGGATGAGATGTTTGGATGGCTTCACTGATTCGATGGACATGAGTTTGACCAAGCTCCGGGAGTTGGTAATGGACAGGAAAGCCTGGTGTGCTGCAGTCCATGGGGTCGAAAAGAGTCAGACATAACTGAGTGACTGAACTGACTGACTGACATGTAATATATAATCCTTGATTGGATTCTGGATTTTACAAAAAGCTCTAAAAGACATCTTTGGAAAAATTGGAGAAATTTAAATATGGACTATATATTAACAGAAACATTTTTTTGAATGCGAGAATTGTAGTTAGTTATATAGGAGAATGCCCTTGTTTTAAGGGCAATACAGGCTAAAAATATAGAGGGGTGAAGGTTCACAATGCCTTCAACTAACTTTCAAATGATTCAACAACAAACACATGTATGGTTATACAGGGATTCTCAAAACATAGCAAAAAATTTAACATTTGAGAGGTGAATGGTTTTCTTGCAACTTTTCTATTAGAACATTCTATTTGGAACATTTCCAAAATAAAGTGATAGGAAAGTTAACTTAATCTGAGCAGTAGTTCAGTTCAGTTCAGTTCAGTCGCTCAGCTGTGTCCGACTCTCCGCGACCCCATGAATCACAGCACACCAGGCCTCCCTGTCCATCACCAACTCCCGGAGCTCACTCAAACTCATGTCCACAGAGTCGGTGATGCCATCCAGCCATCTCATTCTTGTTCGTCCCCTTCTTCTCCCGCCCCCAACCTTTCCCAGCATCAGAGTCTTTTCCAGTGAGTCAACTCGTCGCATGAGGTGGCCAAAGTATTGGAGTTTCAGCTTCAGCATCAGTCCTTCCAATGAACACCCAGGATCGATCTCCCTTAGAATGGACTGGTTGGATCTCCTTGTGGTACAAGGGACTCTCAAGAGTCTTCTCCAGCACCACAGTTCAAAAGCATCAATTCTTCGGCGATCAGCTTTCTTCACAGTCCAACTCTCACATCCATACACGACCACGGGAAAAACCATAGCCTTGCCTAGACGGACCTTTGTTGGCAAAGTAATGTCTCTGCTTTTTAATATACTATCAAGGTTGGTCATAACTTTCCTTCCAAGGAGTAAGCGTCTTTTAATTTCATGGCTGCAATCAGCATCCACAGTGATTCTGGAGCCCAAAAAAATAAAGTCTGACACTGTTTCCACTGTTTTTCCATCTATTTCCCATGAAGTGATGGGACCAGATGCCATGATCTTTGTTTCTGAATGTTGAGCTTCAAGCCAACCTTTTCACTCTCCTCTTTCACTTTCATCAAGAGGCTTTTGAGTTCCTCTTCACTTTCTGCCATAAGGGTAGTGTCATCTGCATATCTGAGGTTATTGATATTTCTCCCAGCAATCTTGATTCCAGCTTGTGCTTCTTCCAGCCCAGCATTCCTCATGATGTACTCTGCATATAAGTTAAATAAGCAAGGTGACAATATACAGCCTTGACGCACTCCTTTTCCTATTTGGAACCAGTCTGTTGTTCCATGTACAGTTCTGACTATTGCTTCCTGACCTGCATACAGGTTTCTCAAGAGGCAGGTCAGGTGGTCTGGTATTCCCATCTCTTTCAGAATTTTCCACAGTTTATTGTGATCCACACAGTCAAAGGCTTTGGCATAGTCAATGAAGCAGAAATAGATGCTCTTCTGGAACTCTCTTGCTCTCTCCATGATCCAGCGGATGTTGGCAATTTGATCTCTGGTGCCTCTGCCTTTTCTAAAACCTGCTTGAAGGGCATTAAGATTATGTTTTTAAAAAACAAAACATTGAGCTCTACACTTAAGATTTGCACTTTTTTTTTTGTTTTCATACCTTTTGTATTTTATACCTTAACAATAAATGAGGGGGGAACAATGGCTCCCTGTCTGCTAGGACAGGATTCTGAAGTACGGATTCTGATATGGCTTGGTTTTGGAGAGAATCATTTTCCTGGTCCTGGGCTCTACCTCACGAAAGCACAGTGCCTGATATACACTATGCTCTGGGCTACCCTGGTGGCTCAGACCGGAGCGTTTGAAAAGCGTCTGCCTGCAGCGCAGTGCGGGAGACCCGGGTTCGATCCCTGGGTTGGGAAGATACCCTGGAGAAGGAAATGGCAACCCACTCCAAGACTCTTGCCTGGAAAATCCATGGATGGAGGAGCCTGGCAGGCTGCAATCCATGGGTCTCAAAGAGTGACTTCAGTCGACTGAGCAACTTCATTTCAGTTTACTTCTGGCTCAGTAGATATCTGTTCAATTAATTAAGTTTACTCACAGACTGCCCCATCTTATCTTGCCTCTCCTCCACTTCCTCCCTTTCCTGATCATTTTCCTGGTGTTAAAAAAAAAATTCAACTGAGTAAATTCTAAAGATCTTATTGACTTTATTCAACAGTTTATAAATCAGGACACATCCAATCTAGCACTTAGAAAGGCACTCTAAGGAGCTAAACAAAATGAAAGGCTTTTATATGTAGAAGGAACAAGAAATTAAGGGAATAAGAAATTAAACTAGGCAAAAAGCAGACTGGTTATTACCAGGTTACTTTCCTTTAGGGAATGGTAGAGGGTCTATCAGGTGGATGACATAACTAGTACTGATCAGGCAACTCCTGATTAACTTATTTAAGATCCCATTTCTGGGACAGGCAAAACTGTAACGAAGTCTCCCTTTGGTGATGTGGGGCTTAGCATAAGCAACTCCATTTTGGACCTGTTGCTGTGTTTTTAACATCACTCTAAAAGAGCTTTACTCTTGGGACTTCCCTAGTGGTCCAGTGGTTAAGAATCTGCCTGCCAGTGCAGGGGACACGGATTCGACCCCTGGTCCAGGAGGATCCCACATGTCATGGAGCAACCTGTGTGTGCCACAACTACTGAGCCCATGCACCTTAGAGCCCATGCATAGCAACAAGCAAAGCCACCGCAGTGAGAAGCAGGCACACCGAAATGAGAGAGTAGACCCTGCTCATCACAACTGGAGAAAGCCCACACAGCAACAGAAGACCCAGAGCAGCCAAAAAATAGATAATTGATTAAAAAAACAAAACAAAACACAGCTCTACTCTCAACTTTGAAGCACTTAAAATATAATTTCAGCAATTCTTTTATATACTCCGTGAAAGCAGTTATCTAAATTTTCGGAGCTCTAAATCTGTTCAGCCCTCACAATCACCCTATGAGGTTGGTTAAGAAACTGGGGCTCATAGAGATTATTAATTACCCAGGGTCACGCTGTTTGAAGTAGTGGGTCCGGAATTCGAATTTAAGCTTTACTCTGGGTCCACACTTTAAACACTCCAGCTATTTAAACTATATCCCCAACAGTCTGACCACAAGATAAATATTCAAATTGTGCTTACTGAGGCCTGCATTAATTTTTTACAGAAAACACAAGACATCTCCCAGACTGTGAGAACAGCGACTGGTAGCTGGAGGCACTTACTAAAAAATGGTTTCTCGAAGCCCATCAGTTAAGAAGGGAACATATGACTCCAGCCCCTAAGCGGCGCTGTCCTCGTCCGAGGAACAGGGTGACCCGCAAGACCAAACCCAAACCATCAGAGCAGGATTGACTCTCAGGACTGCAAGTTGCAGGCGGAGGCCCCGCCCCATTCAGGGCGCAGGCGCAGGCGCCCGACAGGCCCGGCCGGCCCCGCCCCTTGTACTCCGGCTCCCACCTCGTTCAGGTAGGGGGCGGTGTGCGGGGGAGGGGCGTCTCCTGAGGGCGGGACTGGAGCGCGAGTCTCAGGTGTTGCGGCTCTTTTGTCGGAGGCCCAACTTTCTACCCCACCCGGAGCTGTTTCTGCGGCTGCCGGCACAGGGGTGGGGGCACTCGCTGGGTCGAGGGGCCGCCAAAGCGCTGTCTGGGACCAGTCCGCGCCGGCTCCTTTGTGTTGCGCGAGTCCTGGGCTCTCCGCACCACTCCAGCCCCTGCACTCGGGCCCTCGTCCAGTCCCAGCCGGAGTCGGGTGTCCTGGGTAGCTTGAGGACACGGGGCTGCGCAGGTGCCGAGAGCACGCCGCCTCGCTCGCTCCTTCCCCTCCTTACCGCTCGGCCACCCCGCCAGGCCGAGCCACTCGGCCGCCGAAGCGAGGAGCCTCTGGGGCCTCCGAGCGGCCCACTGCTCCGCTGGCGCCCACGCCTTCTCCAGTTGCTTTCCCCACCGAGCCGAAAAGCCGGGGGCGTGTTGCCGGGGCCCTGGGAAGAGGGGCGCTTGGGCACTGCGCCGGGAGTCCGCCGCTGCACCTTCCCGCCCACGGGCCGTCGGGTCACGGTCCCTGAAGCCCCAGCCTGCCAGACCGGAGCCCATACTGATGTCAAGGGTAAAGGGGATCAGACCTCAGCCCCTAGCGGGGCTTTCGGTGTGACACTGTGTGTCTTGAACTGGGGAGTTTCTCCTGCCTCCCCTTGCTTCAGTTCAGTTCAGTCGCTCAGTCGTGTCCGACTCTCCGCGACCCCATGAATCACAGCACGCCAGGCCTCCCTATCCATCACCAACTCCCGGAGGTCACTCAAACTCATGTCCCCTTGCTTACAGTTCTGCAACTACCCGTTACACACCCCCGTGTGCTAAGAAGCATCAGTAGTTACAGGGCTTCAGGTCAGCTCTGGAAGACTTGGAAGAGAGGTTGTTTGGAGTTCGTGTCTGATTGAATGTTTATGTGTCGAAACTAACCCAGCACGCAGTGCTGTGCTTCGCAACCAATAATCCCTCAATAAACTTTCCCTGAATGAATGAGAAGGTAAGTGACTGAGGAAGCCGGCTAGATCATCCCACCCCTACCTCCCCTGGGCGCAAGGAGACAAAAGTAATTAGGTTAAGTCTTTAATCACCGCTGGTCTCATAGGCTCGCGGAGGCGGAAGCGCCGTGAAAGAAATCCTGGGGACACCGGGTGCTGGCCTAGGTCAGGGACACTGCCTTCCCTCCCGAACTCCCTCCAGCCCCCACAGCTTGGGCGTCAGTGATCTCCTATTTTCTTGTCTCCCTTAGGACACCGGGTTCCCTAGGAGCCGCCCCAGGCTTAATGATTGTCCAGAAGGAGGCTATAAAGGGAGCCTGGGAGGCTGGGTGGAGGAGGGAGCAGAAAAATCCTAACTCAGCAAACCCGGCACTGAGAGCCCGCCAACCTCAGCCGTGGTCAGAGACTTTGTGTCCCAGACAGTAGGGCCTGCTCCTTGCCACCATGGCAGCCCGAGGCTACAGCTATTACCGAACTGTGATCTTTTCGGCCATGTTTGGAGGCTACAGCCTGTACTACTTCAACCGCAAGACCTTCTCTTTTGTCATGCCGTCGTTGGTGGAGGAGATCCCTCTGGACAAAGATGACTTGGGTGAGTCCTGGCAGGGCAGGGTGGTAGGCCCAGGAGCACAGGACCAGCAGGACAAGCTGGGTGTCTGTGCAGTGTGGTGGGTATAGGCACGGAATGTGTGTGGATTGTCTGCACAGCTGAGCCCAGGGGACAGTGCATGTGCAGGATGAGGAAGCTCTGAGATCCATGTCAGTAGTCACAGGTAAAGGACTGTGGGTATGGTCTATGAATGTCTGACGGCTGTGTTTCTGATGTGTGTGCATGCATGTGTGCCTGTGACCAACAGGTGTCCCGGAGGCACTGTGTTAGGGGGATTCTGAGCAGTTTCTGCATCTTTGTGGGTGCAGGCTTAGACCAGGGTGAGTGCTGGCTGCTGACTTTGTGAGCACTGGGAACCGGGGAGTTGGCACATGACTCCATGTGGTCTAGCAGGCTATCCCTTCAGGAGGAATAAGGTCCTTGACTCCAATTCTAAGCCATTGCCCCATGTTCAGAGATGGGGCAACAGAACTGCCAGAGGCCCTGAGTGAGGGGGAAATCAGGTATATGAGAATCACAGGGAGAAGGGCTGTCCTGCCCCCTGACAGCTGCTGCTAGAACTCTCCAGGAGGCTGAAAAGTCATGGGTCAGCCTGGGGCTAATGCTAATGGAGAGACAGGAGGAATAGCCTGGCACCATGAATGAATGTCAGGAATCCAACATGTCAGGAGTCCTTCTTGGAAGGAACCTGTCTCACCCTGCCAAGCACCTCTACACACCTGACCCCATGACTTCCTCCACCCTCCTGTGCCTTTGCCCCATCCCTAACCCCCCAGGTGTCCTGCTCCCTGCTCCCCTCCTCTGCAGGGCTCATCACCAGCAGCCAGTCTGCTGCCTATGCCATCAGCAAGTTTGTGAGCGGGGTGCTGTCTGACCAGATGAGTGCTCGCTGGCTCTTCTCTTCTGGGCTCCTCCTGGTTGGCCTGCTCAACGTAGTCTTTTCCTGGAGCTCTGCGGTGCCTGTCTTTGCTGCTCTCTGGTTCCTCAATGGCCTGGCACAGGGGCTGGGCTGGCCCCCATGTGGCAAGGTCCTGCGGAAGGTGAGTGTCTGCTTCCAAGGAGCTGGTTCAGATTGGCAGAAAGGATACCTAAAGACCACGTGGGCGCGCCGGCACCTCCACCCCAGAGCAGGTTCCTCAGGAGTTTCGGCCCAGCTCCTGTTGCTTGTCAAGATATTTTAGGAGGCTGAACACGGTGGGATCAGGTGGCAGATGAGGGAACTGGCCTTGCCAAGTAGAAGTGCCTTCTCCCTCCTTCCTGTAATGTGAGATCCTGGGTCTGTCCCACCTGACCCCACCTTCCGTATGGACTGGAGGCTGGACACCTACTCTGTTCCTCTCTGCCCCACAGTGGTTTGAGCCATCTCAGTTTGGCACTTGGTGGGCCATCCTGTCAACCAGCATGAACCTGGCTGGAGGGCTGGGCCCCATCCTGGCAACCATCCTCGCCCAGAGTTACAGCTGGCGCACCACACTGGCCCTGTCTGGGGCACTGTGTGTAGTTGTCTCCTTCCTCTGTCTCCTGCTCATCCACAATGAACCTGCTGATGTTGGACTCCAAAACCTGGACCCCACCCCTTCCAAGGGCAAGAAGGGTGAGTACCCACTGAAGCCAACCTCTGGGAACCTTCATCATTCACCTCTCATTCGGACTCTCACTGAAGACGGCTGTATGCTTGGCCCTGTGCTAGCCAATGGATGTCAGGGGAGGGATGGTGATGGAGTGGGTGGGGAGTAAGTAAAACTCTATCCTGAGAGACAGTTAAGTACCAGCCAAGTGGCAGAGCCAACAAATGCTTTGACTCACGTTATAGCCTGGTCGTTCCTTATAACCAGTTCCTTGTGTGGACAGCATCCTAAGCTTAAGTGTCTCGGGTACCTCCTCCACCCTCACTGGTTCTCACATTCTCGTTCACTGGTTGAGACTTGCAGTGGAGGGGAGAGGGCACAACGGTAGGTGAGGGGGTACCTTTGTGCTGATCCTTGTCTATGTGGATGGACTCTGTCCCTGTGGCTAATGAGTGGTAGGGGCTTGAGGTGGGCAAGGCAGCTGGAGCAGAGTCTGAGGCCTGGCCTCCTCCCACCCCCCCAGGCTCCTTGAAGGAGGAGAGTACCTTACAGGAGCTGCTGCTGACCCCTTACCTGTGGGTGCTCTCCACCGGCTACCTTGTGGTGTTTGGAGTAAAGACATGCTGTACTGACTGGGGCCAGTTCTTCCTCATCCAGGAGAGAGGACAGTCTGCCCTCGTGGGTGAGATGAGTGCTGGGGTGGGGCAGGCCTAGGGAGCAGGAGCCAGTGTAGGGGATGGGAAATTCAGGCCCAGTTCCCTTTATCCCCCCTCCTCTTTCCCGAGGCCAGACACTACTCAGGGAGCTGTAGTCAGTCAGTCTTGGGGCCCCTGTGCCTCTCTGGGTTTAAGCCAGTCTGGGACAACCCCAAGGTGTAACGCCCTTCCTCCCTCCCTTTCCCTCTTCCCACTGCAACTCCTCACTGCAGGTAGCTCCTACATGAGTGCCCTGGAGGTTGGGGGCCTTGTAGGCAGCATCGCAGCTGGCTACCTGTCAGACCGGGCCATGGCCAAGGTGAGTGGGCAGAAGGGACAGGAAGGAGGAGGGTCCCTTTAAATTTTCCCAGCATGACTGGGACACCAGAAGTGGGGGCCCTGGGGCACATGCAGCTTGGCATGTGCTGGTTTAGGCTGGCTGAGGTGGAAATGCTTCCAGGATGTTTTTGTTAAGAATGTGGAGATGAAGCTAACTGATGTCAAGGAGAGCCAGCATTTCTCTCCACCTAGCTTCTCCACAGCCCCAGGAAAACTGGGTGCAGCCTGCCAGCCCATGTCCTCGAGCCTGCCCTAGGTGGAGGAAGGGATGTTGTGGAGTTTGGCCTCAGAACATAATAAGCAGGTCCCAGGGCCTCCCAGAGCTGCCCTGGGCCAAGAACTGCAGTGGGATTGCCAAAGACCAGTCAGCAGAGGCCTGCTGTGTCAGAGTCCAGGGGTGGGGGTTCTCTGCTGCTCCTGGGGCCTGACATTGCCAGGACTGTGCCCACAGGCAGGGCTGTCCATCTACGGGAATCCCCGCCATGGCCTGCTGCTGTTCATGATGGCTGGCATGACGGCGTCCATGTACCTCTTCCGGGTCACTGTGACCAGTGACTCCCCCAAGGTAAATAAAGAGGGCCTGGCTCACAGCAGGGACAAGGATGAGAAAGCAAGGGCCACTGTCTCCCTCTCCCTGGCCTTTCTGGTTGTTCGTACCTCAGTTCCCCTCTTGTGTACTCTGGCGCCCCTCCCTGACTCTGGGCCTGGTTTCTTCTCCTCTCTGTGCTCCTCTAGGATATTGCTTTCTGGACTCCAGCTCTTCACCCTCTTGCTGAGCTCACAGGCTTTACAGAGAATGAGGTGCTCCATCTTTATCTCTGGTTTTTCTCTTGGTGTGTCTCACCTTTATCCTACCCCACTCTGCCTCATCCCTAGCCAATCCGGCGTGCACAAATCTTGAGGGGACAGCATCTAACTCAAGAAGGATGGCTTCTGTACCTCCCTCACCTACCCACACAGGCCCCTAGGTTGGTACAGTGTGGCCTCCGCTCCTCCAGTCCTGTAGTCAGTTGTACTGGGAAGTGGTCTGTATGTGGGAGCCACTCTCTCCTTACAACTATTTGTTCCCGGGGCCAAACATTCTCTCCTGTGGCAGGGACAGGTAAGTAGCAGTCTTTCTCAGACTCTAATTGCCACTCTGCACTGCCCTTACAGCTCTGGATCCTGGTGTTGGGAGCTGTGTTTGGTTTCTCTTCTTATGGTCCCATTGCCTTGTTTGGAGTTATAGCCAATGAGTGTGCCCCTCCCAACTTGTGTGGCACCTCCCATGCCATTGTAGGACTCATGGCCAATGGTAAGTGATACTCCAATGATGCCTTGCACTCAGGCTAGTGAGGGGCTGCATTAAGCCCCTCTGGCTCCAGCCTCACAGTGACACGGGCTCTTCTCCTCCTCCCTGACAGTGGGCGGCTTTCTGGCTGGGTTGCCCTTCAGCACCATTGCCAAACATTACAGTTGGAGCACAGCCTTCTGGGTGGCTGAGGTGATCTGTGCGGCCAGCACAGGTGCCTTCTTCCTTCTACGAAACATTCGCACCAAGATGGGCCGAGTGCCCAAGAAGGCTGAGTGAAGACAGTGCAGGCTCCGGAGCATCCTGTCCTACTTGTGGCCTTTCCCTTCCGTGGGGGCAGGGAGGGAAAGGAGGCAGGGGGCTGTCTTGACTAACATCTTTGACTTTCCCTTTCTGCTTCTTTTCCCTTATCTACGTGGCACTAGAAATTATCAGTAGTTAATGAGGTCCCAGCTCATCTCATCTCTATTTAAAGGACAACCTTTGTTCTTGGACTCCATTAGCTCCTATTTCTTGCCTTCAAATAGGAACCCCCTGCACTTAGGGTGCCTCCTATACCCTTCTCCCTCTCCTGAACCCCATCCTGTCTCCATCTCACCCCATCCTCACCTGAGGTGAGGCATCTCCTGTCTGCAGCGGCTGGGCAGCCATGGCCCAAAACTTTTGCCAGAAGGCCTCAGCAGGGGGGCAACTGCTCCTGCTAATACCTTGGACTCCAGGGCCAAAGGGTCACTCTCACCAATACAAAGGGTACAATAGGTGGGAGGGCAGAAAGATCTGTTATACAGAATTAAAACTAGATTTGATACTAACTTGTCAGTGAATCATTCTTTCAAAAGGGGTAACACATGCCAGAGATAGCTTTCCTTTGGGAAATACTCCCTTAATACCTGCATTCTCTACCCCAAGAAAGACTTCATTTCCCTGGAATGGGAAAGCTGAAGGGTAAATGGACTCCTTTAAGCTCCTGCCTCTTCTGCCTTCAACCTCATACTGCAGAACTCAATGAACATTTTAGAGATGACGCTACTGGGTGTCAGGCAGTTTAAATAACTTTTTGGAGGGAGGCAACAGTATAGTCAGAAAGTCTAGGTTCAAGGTCTGCTGGTAACTAGCTTTGAGACTTCTAAGCAGGGAGTTTGTACTTTGCTAAATCTCATCTGTAACACAAACAGGCTGAACATCCTGAGCTAAGGGAGAGGATGAAGTGAGATAAAGCAGTAAAACCTGGCTGTGAGCCCTTGATAAATGTTCCATCATTGTTTTCATTATCGTCATCACTACCACACCACCCAGGAAGTCAATGGCAATCCAAGACTCCTGCTTCAAAGTCCCATGTTCATTCATTCACTTAATATATATTTGTTTTGTTTTCTACTGGAACACAGTATCTCAGCTTTCTTGAATTTCCTTATCATTCTTGTCTCTCCTTCTGAGGCTTTCTCCCCCAAACCATCAATTAGGATAGCAAACACTGAGCTCAAAGGAATGTTTATTACATTTATGGGCCTACCTCCTATAAATAATTTGTATAGAGTTGGGAAGTAGGACCATGATAGATATAGGAGGAAAGAAAGAATGGTATTAAGGCTCGGGATCAGAACATGTCATCAGGCTCAGCATCCTCCCATTTTTAAGTGCAATAACAATGCTGCCGGGATCGCCATCAAAGCGGAAACTGCAGGATTCCTGCTGTAGGATCTCTTTAAGAATTTGGTGGGGTCCACTGCAGGTTCAGCTTAAGACCCAGGTCCAAAGGTTCCGGCCTTCTCTGCCACCTCCAGGGCTAACTTCAGGTTCTGGTCAAACAGTTCACACCTAGGCCAGGCCCAGGAGGCACAAGTAAGGACAAAGTGTTAGGCCTGGCTCTCTCCCCACCGTGGGTACAGAGGTAGAGCTGTTGGAAACTCTGCTCAAAGGCCATAAACCTCAAGGAAAGTCCTTACTTTCCCAAAGAATAAATAAGTGAAAGACTAGTTACTTTTGTTTTATTTAAAAAATAACTCTATTACACTGCAAAATGACATTGGGGAAAAAATACAGGCAAACAAGGAGGCTTTGACCAGAATCTGCAGACTGGGACCGCTTACCTGATGGGCATTTCCAGGGAATAAAATGGATTCTTCAGGGCAAAGTCTGAGTAAATCTCATAAATTTTTCGAAGAAGAGAATCTATCCCAGCCTGCCTAGGATCCGCCAGCACCACAAACTTTATCCCTGGAGAGGGACCGGGAATGATTACCAAAGGGTAGAGAATCAGCAAATAATATTATCCTGTTTGTACAGCACTTTATATAAGCGCCAAGCAGGGAACAAACTCAGGCAGTTTTCAGTGCTCTGCCTTCATGAAGTGAGGACATGCCACTCAGGATCCAAAGGCCATTTTCAACTAGCATTCCAATTTCATTTTGGAACAACACTTACACCTTCCGAAATGTGTGCAACATGAGGGAACACCAAGGTTGAGTTTATCTGCGCAAAGGATAACGAGGGCTGAGCATGGACAAAACTGGCGTCAAGATTAAATATTGGCTTTAGATTCACAAAACAAATAACTGTGCACTTGTCCCAGAAAAGGCTAACCACCACCCCCTTGCTTACCAGAGCCAACTTTGGTCAATGCCTTCCTCCAACCAGACCCATTGCATGCCTTTGACCTGTCTGGAAGCGCGTACCTGTCAGTGTCTGGAAGCAGTGCAGTTTGAATGTATCTGTCTCCAGCATCTCAATGCCTGAGCTGCCCTGTTCAGGAGACAGCTGGGAGCCGATTGCGAACAGCCTATTTGCAAGAAAAGCAAAGTTGGGAAGGCACCTCATTGCTATAAGGGAGGAGTGCTTCTCAAACTTTTCCACCAAGGTGACCCTTATCTTCTGAACACTTAAATTACAACTTGAAATAGAAGCAGCAGTATCAAAATTTTGTAAGAATTCATTTGAATTCTGCATGTATTTTACATTCACACTTTGCTACAAAACATAGTACATTGAAAACCTTGGGTAAAATTAACACTCTGGGATTACGTGCCATGTTTACCCACCAGCGGACTATGCATATCCAACACATAATACAACTAACAGCAGGAAAAGATCTTAAAGATCATTTAATCACCTTAAAGATGAACATATTAAAACTCAGGAAAGAGAAGGTGACTTAGGCAAACAAAATCATACCACTGCCAGCATTACCTAAAGCCTAGTCATACTGGATCAAGTCTTTTCATGACACAGAACTGACGATTTAGGAGGAGGCAGAGAAGGCTGATGGGACCCTACACTCACACCAAGAAGAATAGAAGACATCGGAGGTGGACAGCTTGCCCAAGATCCTTGACATGACTTGTACGATCACTTATAATATTTTAACTTCTTGAACCTTGGCATACAAATCAAATGTTCTTCTATCATAGGCACGATCCTATGCTAGTTTTAGAAATCAATCCAATTGTTGGGTTTGTGACCAATTACCTATGTCTAGTAGTTCTGGGTTACCTTGGTGGATTTCTCCCCTCAAATGTTCTAACTGGCTGGCCCTGAGAAAATTTACTTTCAAGAAAAAGTATACTTATGTTCAGGTCACTCTTGGTATGACTAGATGGACACCCCTCACCTGGCTAACTGATAATGATTGCTCTGACCCCGGTCATAAATATGAGTTTTTTTCTGTTACTCAAGCTCAATCAGAAAAACAAGCAAAGGTTTAGCCAAGGAATAAAATCTCCCACAATTATGGAATGGATTTATGTAGATGGGGCGTCCCTGGTGGCTCAAATAAGTGGTAAAGAATCCCTCTGCAATGCAGGAGACCCAGGTTCCGTCCCTAGGTGGGGAAGATCCCCTGGAGAAGAGAATGGCTACTCATTCCAATATTCTTGCCTGGAGAATTCCATGGACAGAGGAGTCTGGTGGGCTACAGTCCATGGCGGGTGGAAGGGTCACAAAGAGTGTGACACAGTAGAAGGACTGTGTTACTTTTTTAGAGAAAGGTAAGCACCGCCAGTCAGCAAGTCTCAGAGCTCAGAACAATACTAATCCAGTCAGCCTATGAGCCAAGAGTAGACGTAGACAATCTAGGAAGAGTTGCAGGACTTACGAGTGGAACATGGAGGCCAGCATGAGCTTCTCATTGGAGGTGAGGCGAGGACGGCCGAATCGAATGGACACCGGGTAATTAGCAGGGTTACCCAGATACTCCAGCACCTCTTTCCCATCGGCCGTATACTTGCCATTCACGTCCACACCATTGATAGCCAGCACTGCGTGGCCCACTGCAATGGCGAAACTAAACGTCAACAAAGTCTCAGACTGCGGATCCCGCCAACGGTACAAATGACGCGGCCCCCAACTTCATCCGCCCCCCGCCCAGAGATAGCAGCCTACCAAGGCAGCACCTGGCCCCGCCTCCCCCTCCACCCCGCGCCCCGGGACCGAGCCTAACCCACCCCGGATGCCGTCTCGCTGGCCGAAAGCTACCAGCACACGCTCGTCGTGCAGCTTAAGCAGCAGATCCAACGGGTAACTGAAAGTTTTCTCAGCCTCGGCCCGTGGGGCGTAGCTGTCCAACTGGTAAATAAGGCCGCCAGCTTTGTTCACCACATAAACACTGAAAATCGCCATGGCTGCCGCCTAGTCCTAGAGGACTAGGATACGGCCTCTTCCTCCCGGCCCCGCCCCGGAAGCGCAGCGCAGAGCCCACCCTCGGCGCTCCCGGCCGCGCTTCTCTTCCCGGGTCCGCGGGGCCCGCTGAGGCGCTTGCGCACTTGGAGCACGCCTGGGTGTCACTAACACAGGGACTTAGGTTTCCGGGACCTATAAAATTGTTCTCCTTTCCTTTTTACCGGATCTTAGCGCCAGGAAAGTGTAAAACGTGACTGCCTCTCAACTGGCCGCAAAATCGGAAAGCCTGGGATAACGCCGAGAGTGTGACGTTCCGGAGGCGGACCCTGCTTCCGGAAGCCAGTTCCGGGCCTGAGCCCGACCTGCGTCTCCGGACTTCCTCCGCGCAGCTCCGCCCCTTGTCCCGGAAGCAATCGCTGCGGCCGGAGGTTTCTGGGCTTGCTCGCGGGGCGCACTTCCTTTTTGTCCGACATCTTAGCAAGGCGGCAGTGGTCGCAGCTTCTCTCCCGGCTTCGCCATGGTGAGCTCGGTGTAGGGGACGCTGGCGTGGTTCTGGGAGCGGGCGGTGCCGGCGCGCGTTTGGGGCAGCATCAGAGGAGGGCTCACACGACTGCCGGGCCACATGTGGAGATGGAAGGGCTGTAGCTTGCCCCATGTGCTTCGGTAGTGGAGTCTGGGCAGGGTGGGGGGCGAAGGAGGAGCGGGAGCGTGGAGGGCTGCGTTGTGACCTGGCCGCACTCCGGTTTTTCTCCTACAGCCGCCCAAGGACGACAAGAAAAAGAAAGATGCCGGAAAGTCGGCCAAGAAAGACAAAGATCCAGTGAACAAATCTGGGGGCAAGGCCAAAAAGAAGGTAGGAGTAAAGCCCCTCCAACGGTGAGGGATGTTGGGGGCGTCTAGTCTCATTTCCCTGTATTGTAGCAAATGGCTTGTACGGTTGTGGGGTTTAGAGTCAGGTTATTAAGAGTTTACAGTCATATCACCGTTTTGGTTTTGACTCATAAAGAACGGGGCTGTATATGCTACTCGGAAATGAAAAAAGTGTGTTGTTTTTTTATTTCCTTTTTTTTGGTGAGCAGAAGTGGTCCAAAGGCAAAGTTCGCGACAAGCTTAATAACCTAGTCTTGTTTGACAAAGCAACATATGACAAACTCTGTAAAGAAGTTCCCAATTATAAGCTTATAACTCCAGCTGTCGTCTCTGAGAGACTGAAGATTCGTGGTTCCCTGGCCAGAGCAGCCCTTCAGGAACTCCTTAGTAAAGGTGAGAGGGAGGGTGTGTTATACTGGTTTGTATGCTTTTTGCACCTTAGTTTGGGCTGACCGTGTTAGCCATTTTAAATGCAGCAGGTGGAGGTTAGCAATACAATTCTAGCATGTAATCTAGGCTATTGGTAGTGCCTAACAGTGGAAACAGTGATTTTCAAGTTACAGTAAAGTGTTGGGAGGGTAGCCATCCCAAGAGCAGGTAATGAGTCCGTTCTTTTTAAGGGGTGAGTCAGAGTATCACCAAGAAATGCAGGTATGTCTTCTAAAGTCATGCTTAAATTAAGCATTTCTAATTTGTTGAGTTTTTATAGTACCATTATGTGAAAATTTTATCCTCTCTTCCTAGGACTTATTAAACTGGTTTCAAAGCACAGAGCTCAAGTGATTTACACCAGAAACACCAAGGGTGGAGATGCCCCAGCTGCTGGTGAAGATGCTTGAACAGGTGAGCTGGTGAAGATTCATGCACCTGGGGCTCCTATACGAAGTACACGTCACCCTCACAAGAGTCTATAGTTCTGATTCGATTTTTTTTTTTTAACAGGTTCCACCAGCTGTACATTTTGAAAAATAAAACTTTATTAAATCAAATAAGTGGGTTTGTCTGTTTCCTGAGAAAGACAGTTGCAGGATAATAGCATATAACAGATTTGTTGCCTTGGCTTTGAGCCTTATTGTGGTTGGAAATACATCAGGAAGCCATTAGCTTTTTTCCTTTATGTGACTGCTGTTTGTTTCTTGCTGCAGCTTCAGTTTTGAATTGATGCCTGAAAAGAAATGACAGGTTAGCAGCACAAAGAGGGAGATCTCCACAGGGGGAGCAGGTTGAGGTCCTGACACTGGGCTTGTACCTGGATTGCCAGCGGCGTCCATTATTCCAGACCCGGCCAAAAGAGGGCAGCCAGCCAGCACTGGTGCTGGAGCTGTGGTCAAAGTTGGCCCCAACTCTGTCTGGTGGGAGTTTCTTCAGTTTCTGTTTTTCCTCTACAATGAGCAGTTTCATTCGAATAGGAAGACTTAAAGAGTAGGAAGCCTCCCCCACCATTCCTGTATTAACTTACTTTCTTTAAGAAACTCTTCATAGGAGGGTCCTATTTGTTGGTTCCCAGAGCTACAGTCCTCATCTTGGACCATCCAGGGAGGTGTGGCACCTGGAAAAGGAAGACCCTTTAAGCAGAAATGAAAACACTTGAGGAGTTCTGGACCATGTGGGGCTTAAGCTTATTGGAGGCATGACAAAACAACAAACCACATGTTTAAAGTATACAATTTGAAATATTTGATGTAAAATCACACCGTGTATCCTTGTGCCCTTTTATTTTTTAACGCACCTCTATACCCCTTTCCCAGGCCCAGGCAACCACTGATGTATGTTCTGTTGCTGTAGTTTGTCTCTTCTGTAATTTTGCATAAATGGAATATAATATGTACTCGTCTACCTTTTAGCGTAGTTATTCTGAAATTGTGTTGCATGTATCAGTCGTTCCTTCCTTGATGAGTATTTGAATTGTTCACATTTGCTGGGGCACATTTAGATTTTTTCAACTTTTAAAGAAACTGCTAAACTTTTCCAAAGTAATTATGCCATTTTTCATTTTCACCAGCAGTCTATAAGAGTTCTGCATGCATACTTTTGCTGTGTGAGCCTTAACCACTGAAGCACCAGATATGTCCATAGTTTTAGCTGTTTTGATGACCAACTCTTTATATGCCTTTATTGAGTTTTGTGCTGTGCTTAAGATGCTTGAGTCATGTCTGACTCTGGACTGTAGCCCACTGGGCTCCTCTCCATGGGGTTTTCCAGGCAGGAACACTGGAGTGACCTGCCATGACCCTTGCGGGGGATCTTCCCAACCCATGGATCAAACCCATCTCTTAAATCTCCTGCACCGGCATGTGGGTTCTTTACCACTAATGCCACCTGGGAAGCCTACTGAGTTTTGAGAGGTCGTCATATATTGAAGATACAGGTTCTTCAGATCCTTTTCTTTTTTTGAAAAACGTGTTTATTATGCTAAAGTTTTGCAGTGTTCCATTTTTCAAGCAAAATATTTTTTCCCTTAGTCGAAACACAAAGAGGCTGTGTGGCTGTGGCAGGTCTAATGCTGCGGTGGGATTATGTAAGGCACAGAGACTGACCCTCAATTGCAAGTAGTTTTAGGTAGAAAATACAGTTCCTTGTGCTATACAGCAGGACCCTGTTTAGTTTATACCCTTCTCCACAACCGCATGTATTCTTGCTATAAAAGAATTATCCTTATAGTTCTTGTTTCTCTTTGATTTAAAAATATTAAGTATATTATTTTAAAAAATACAGAGGTTGAACAAAAACCCACGTAAGAATTACCATGTCCCAACATTTACGAACTTTAAAATACCTTAGATATGAAAGTAAAAAACATCTGGTAAGCAGGTAAAGGTATGTCTGTTACTTTTCTGAGTTAGATCATTTGACATATGTGTCGGGTACCCTCCTACCAGTGAAAGACCTACAACTCAAAAAGAAAAACCTCTTACAGTTTGAGAAACATTGCCATGGGCCTTACCTGAGTGTATGTTACCAATTCCTGGCGTATCCTGTAGTGGAAAATGGGGAAATTATAAGAAAGCCAAGAGATGATAAGGATACTCAGCCTAGAGGAATGAATTGTGCAGGAGGTGGATGGAACCACTGCCACAGTGCTGCACTGGGTTTATGTCAAATCTCACAGAGCATAGTAAATCACTGAAAGACAGTCTTGTCCCCACCAGACTCTGGGGCTCAGGCTGGAGATGTGCCTACTACATGGTAGGTAAACAAAACCCCTTCCTCACAGAGCATACATATTACTGGGGAAGAGAACTAAGTATGAATTACACAAATCCACAGCTTTTTACACAGTATGACATACTTTTATAAGTTTTCCATGAAAAAGTGACATCTGAGCTGAAGGGGTAGGTAAGGGTACGTAGAGGAGGGAAGGAAGACATGTCATTTAAGATGGTGGGAGGGAAGTTAAAAGAGGGAGGGGACATGGTTATGGCCGATTCACAATGTATGGCAGGAACCAACAGATGCTTCAATTAAAATAGCAATTACATGTTCAAAAGTAAAGAGCATAGGAGGAGGCTGGAGGATAGAATGTAAGATAGCAGGTGATGAGGTTATTTCTTGTGTTTGGGACAAGATTGCATGAGGAGTAGATTGTTCCAAAGTGAAATAGAGGCCAAATTCAGGAGACAAGGCATACTCACTAAGCAAATGTGAGAGAGAAAAAAAAGGAGGTGATAATCTGTCTACAGTTACTAGAAAGAGGAGTGGTGGGGGTTAGGTGCCTGTGGGGTATCTGTTTTGAGCTGGAACTGGATGATTTAGGAGTTGGCACTCCTATGTGATAATGGGGGTAGTGTGGATATCATGGAGGGTGAGGAATGAGAACATAGATACTATGGAACAGGGCAGCAAGAGGGAAGCCTGCTAACACAGGAATGCCCAGGATATACAGAAAAGCCAGGGAGATGGGTGTCCTGGGAACTAGGGGGCATTAGCCCTTTCCCAACTTGCTTATCCATTGTACCTGATAGCCAATAAATGTCAGAGGTTGTCCTATCTCCATCCAGTCAAGCTCGGGGGCTGGTGGCAGGTCCAAGTATGAGGGCTGCTGTGAGGTGGAGGCTACTTGGCTGAAAAAGACAAACAGGAGCCAGGCTGGCAGACTAGGTCCTTTAGCCATTAGGACAGCGAGAATGAGATTTGTTTCCATGTCCTGATCAAAGTTACAGAACGTTCTAAGAGATGTCAGAATGTCCAATAACAGGTTTCCTAACAGTCTTTTACCTGTTTGTCCCTTTCCAGCTTCCAGGTGCTGAAGAGCCCTCTTCTGGGTCTGGCACTGTCTGAGGCTGAGTTTGATTCAGGAAAAATAAATGTGTCTAGAATGCTTAAGAATTTGCCTAGGCCATGCTCCCCACCTCCAGATGTAAACAAATTGACAAATTGAGGATACTGCCTCATCTGGCAACCTCCCTCCCTCCCAGCCCTGCCCACATTTTCTCCACTGGTAAGGCCTGCCCCCTGGTGGGCAGGGAAGGAAATTGAAGACAAGCAGATGGAGTCCATGAATTTTTCATCAGAAGGGCTGGTAGGTGAAATGCTGGACCTGGGAGAACCAGGAATCAGTGGATTTGGATACTGCTCTGGCTCCTCCGAGGGAAACCAACCTCTAAGACAGACCGAACCATCTCCTGCCGGCTTTGCTCCACCTCTCGGATCTGAGCTGCCATCTGTGGGAGAGGGGTGACTTAGACAGGTACCAGAAGGTGGGCTGGGTCCTTCAGAGGCCTTTCCTTTAACTCACCTCTTTAATCACTTCATCCTCTTTTTCCTCATAGGAATCCAGACTTTTCACCATGGATTTCTTGAATCTAAAAAGGAAAAGGGCGAGTCACCCCAGAATCCCAGTCCCTGCCAGTTGTGAAAAGATCCTCAGTAGATCATTTTTCTCTAGATTCTGAATAGTGTCAGACTCCCAGAAACCAAATCTCAGTAGTACAATGAACACCCATGTACCTCTCACCCAAATTCAGTGTTAACATTCTGCCATACTGGCTCCAGTTCTCTTACAAACACATTTCCTTTCTCCCAAGAACATAAGACTTAATTCTAAATTTTTCAGTATGCATTTCCTGGGAAAAGGAACAGCCTATGAAACCATTCAGTTCAGTTCAGTCACTCAGTCGTGTCTGACTCTCTGTGACCCCATGAATCACAACACACCAGGCCTCCTTGTCCATCACCAACTCCCGGAGTTCACCCAAACTCATGTCCATCGAGTCGGTGATGCCATCCAGCCATCTCATTCTCTGTTGTCCCCTTCTCCTCCCACCCCCAATCCCTCCCAGCATCAGAGTCTTTTCCAGTGAGTCAACTCTGCATGAGGTGGCCAAAGTATTGCAGTTTCAGCTTCAGCATCAGTCCTTCCAATGAACACCCAGGACTGATCTCCTTTAGGATGGACTGGTTGGATCTCTTTGCAGTCCGAGGGACTCTCAAGAGTCTTCTCCAGCACCACAGTTCAAAAGCATCAGTTCTTTGGCGATCAGCTTTCTTCATATCAATTACCCTTTTCTGATGTCCAAATTGTCCCATATCTGGGACAATATGTTTGCAGTAGTTTTTATCCTACAGTACACACAAAGGTATCTGAATAATATCAGTACTACTATCAGCAAAACTACTAAGCAAAGCTCAAGATTTCTTTGCAATTCTTTAGTCCTTAGAAAATATCCTCCTAAGGGTCTACAGATTTTTGTTTTCAAATGTTAATGGACAACAGGCGACACCAGTTCAATCCCTGGTCCTGGAAGATCCCAAATGATGCAAGCCAACTAAGCTCGTGCCCCGCAACTACTGAACCAGCACTGTGGAGCCTGTAAGCTGCAACTAGAGAGGCCCCCAACTCTCCACAATTAGCAAATGCACACACTCAGCAACCAAGACCCAGAGCAGCCAAGAAAAAAATTTTTTAAGATGTTACTTAAATTCTTTTGTCATTGTTATCAATTTGATAGTTATAATTTGTCTTTGCCTAATTTTAATATGTAAAACATATTAAATGGCTCCATCATGGTGCCCTGGAAATCCTTACAGGCAAAGCCTTGAACTGCAACTTATCAAAGTTGGCAGAAGGTCTGCATGATCCTCTGGGAACAAAATAGGACAGGAGGTCTGAAAGGAACTGCAAGGAGGCTATCTCCCACTCATCTCCTTATCTCTCACGGGAGGCCGTTACTAAACAGTTTTTCATTAACTCCCAGTTCTGATGGGGTACGGGGCTTTCTGCTGTCAGATTAGGGCTGCAGATATAAAGCCTGTAGCTGCAGTTTAGTCTTGGCTCCCCAACAACAGTATCCCACAGTTCATGCTACAGTCACCCAGCCCTATTTGTATCACTATAGTTCTTTTTGGTGTGTGGGACAACCTGGGAAGCTGGCACTTTGGGCTTACTCTTCACTGCCTATGTAAGTAATAAGCTGCCTGAATCTAAAAGTGGCTCATTTGTATCTTTACGGCTCAAATCAGTCAAGCCTGGCCTGGCCTGGTCTTGTGTGAGCTTGAAATTTATAAAGTTTAAAAATCAAAACTATATTTAAATAAAAAGTTCAGAGAGTCCATCCATTTAATTCTCAATTATAACCTTTCTGCTGCTGCTGCTGCTGCTGCTCCTAAGTCGCTTCAATAGTGTCCGACTCTGTGCGACCCCACAGATGGCAGCCTACCAGGCTCCCCCGTCTTCATCCACCAAAATTCTATAGAGCTGGGTCAGGCTGTGACAAGTAAGTAGCCTGTTTCTTTTTTTAAAATTTTTGATGTGGACCACTTTTTTTAAACTCTTTAATTTGTATAATATTGTTTCTGTTTTGGCCACAAAGCATGTGAGATCTTTGCTCCCAACCAGGGATGGAACTGGAACCCCCTGCACTGGAATGCAGTCTTAACCACTGAACCACCAGGGACGTCCCTGGCCTGTTTCTTACCTCCTCCCGGTCTGAACCACAGACTGGAAGACAAGGTGATGGATTTAAGTACTTCTTAATTCCTCATTATTCTCCACACTGAGTAGAAAGGAATAGTAAACACTATGTATTTTCTTAACTTTGGCTTTGGGATCCCCTTGGGTTCCACTCTCCATAATCTCTATACAGTCCCAATAAAAGTGGTGCCTGCCTGAGTCACCTGAGTCCTCTTTCTGAGGAAGTCACAACTCACCCCCTCTGTGCTGCCAAGCTTCCTGCACTCCAGGTAGCTGGGGCCCTCTAAGGCCAGTTAAAACTATTAAAAGTGGGTACTGGGTGAGCATCGGTTTTTTGCATTCTATAAAAAGCATCTTTTATTTCTAAAGAACCTTAGTCTCTCTGTCACATATTTAAATAGTTGACTATGGTCAGCTTTTATTATACACTTCTCTATTTGCTAAATACATTGTAAATCCCACCCCTCCAACTAGATTATAAACCTTTCAAGGACTCTGTCATATTTCATTTGTGTTCAACATGGTGCCTAGAATAATGAGTGCTACAAATACAATGGTCACTAGTGAAGTCCTTGATAAACTGTCCAATTAGTAGAGGAAGCTCCTGACACAGATGCAAAGAATCCACACTCTGCTACCTCATCATGTGAAGGAATGACTTACCGTGCAAAGTCCTGGGGGGAAATCAAAAACTTCTCTTTCATCTGGAACTCAGCCTTGTTTTCCCACCAGAATTTGTTGGTTGCTTTTTTGTGCTCTGGACTGAGAATGGAAAGGACAAGTAAACTCAATGATAGATTATAGAATATTACATGGCATTTGATAAATAATGCATACTGACACCTGGGTCTGGGCAAGGCTGAGAGAATACTAACAGTATTTTCCAGTTTCCCCCTTCCAATAAAAATGTGACAATCTGAGAGGAAGTGATGGGAAGGAACCTTGATTGAGCCAGTTATCCAATCAAGGCCACCCCCAGCACTGGGACCATAAGGCCGCTACCCCTCAAGACTGGCCATGCCTACCAGATGACTGAATCATCCAATCTGATCAAATCACAAAAACGTTCTTCCTCTCACCCACCCTAAACCCTCCCTCCATTCATTTATAGATTAATATAAACCTATTAATACACTACCGCTGTATGCGGTTCCGGGCCCGGCGCTCACCTGGCCAGATGCTCCAGCAGACCCCCGTGCAGAACGGTCAGGTTTCCGTGGCTCAGGTGATTCCGCACCTCACAGCCGCAGCACAGGCACCAGCACCATCGCTCGTGCTCGGGCACGTAACGCTCCACCTGAGCGGCGCGTACGGCCTTGCGGGCGGCCTCCACCTGCGGCGGAGAGGATGCCAAAGGGGACACGCTAAGCAGGAGCCCGGCGGGATCCCCAGATCCCACCCCCTCGGGCCTCACAGCCCCGCCCGCAGCCCCGCCCCAGGCCGTCCATGGTCCCCTCCCGCCTCCCGTCCGTACCTGCGGCAGGAGCCGCTCCAAAGCCACCTTCAGCTGCCGCTGGTGCTTGCGACTGTAGACGTGCCCGCGACCGCAGAAGAAAGTCTGGCGGCAAAGAGGACAACGTTGCGCCGGCGCCATCGGCCCAGGACTGGGAAGCTGCGGCGCAAAGCTTCTCCGCGGCCCCGTGACCTCTGACCTCTGGGGGCGGGAGCTCTCCGGGGCCCCTAGCGGCCCCAAGCGGCTGGTAGGCGCCACTGCAAGTCCTTTCGCTGCTGCGCACGTTTTTCTCCCGGCTCCTCCCTGTGCGCAAGCGCAACCAGTCACCAGCATCGCCAAATGCTGTCTGACTGGGAAAGGTGAAGGGAAAGAGCGCCCACAATAGTTAAGGGAGACCGCACACGTATCGGGAACACTGACAAGGACCCGTACAATGTAACAAATCGTAACTGTGTTTATAGGGTGCTCAATATGTGTCCAGAACTTGACATGTACTCTGTGATCACAGTAACTCTCTATGTGCGTGCGTGCTGAAGTCGTGTCCGACTCTTGTGATCCCAAGGACTGTAGCCCCCCAGGCTCCTCTGTCCATGGAATTTCCCAGGCAAGAATACTGGCGTGGGTTACCATTCCCTTCTCCAGGGTATCTTCCTGACCCAGGGGTCGAACCCGGGTCTTCCTCATTGCCGGCAGATCCTTTACCATCTGAGCCACCAGTGACCTCTTGGGAGCACAAGACGGAAGGCCTAATCTAAGACCTAGTCACTCACACCCATGCCCCCACAGGGGCGACCTTAACGCTGCCGCTTTAAAGCTGTAAAGGGAAAACTAAAAGGGGTTCAGGATCTTTGCTGACATCTTTAATCTGTAAACGTGCTAAACGAGTGGAACTTTATTCTTTACAAGCCACTCACTTCTCCTACAGTCAACAGCCTTCCTGTCTAGCTTCCTTAAGAACTCAGGGCTGAAATCCCCAGACTGTGATTGTGCTCTGCACCCTAGAGCTCCCTCCAGAATATCTGGGGCCTGGCCCAGACTCTACTTGTAGGACTTGCAAACAGAGCTGTCACAGGGTCCCCAGCTTCCCTGACCATGTGTTGCCTGTACTGGTACATTAACCTGGATGGGTTACAATGCCTGTGGGTGTATACAGTCGACTCTACATAATTCAGACCCAGGAAGTAGGCAGACTCCCCTTCAGAGCTTGACTTCCTGTTGGAGCTTCCCCTTAGACTCAGGCCTTCACTGGATGTGATCCATTTTGATGACACTTGCAGTTCTCAATTCCTTGACCTCTCATCACTTCCCTGGCAGGGGTGATCCCGGACTTTTTCACCAAAAACTGCACCTTCTCTGACTTCAAACTCTGAAGTTCTTCTTTGACCACCGTCTTCCATCCTCCCTTGTGGCCCTACCTTCCAGCTAGTCTTCAACTTCAGGGATGAATATAAGCACTCATATCCGTTCACTGAGAAAATTATTCAACATTTGCCAGCTGTTAAATACTTTGCTCATTTAAAGGTTTTAAAATCTTTAAAGTGTGGCCTCCAGGTCAGCAGCATCAGCATCTGGGAGCTTGTTAGAAATGCAAACGCTTAGGCCCCACCCCAGACCTACAGAATTGGAAACTCTGGAATAGGCCCCATCAATCTGTGGTTTAATGAGCCCTTCCAGTGATTCTAATGCCCAGTCAAGAATTGCTGGTCTAGGACTTCCCTAATGGTATAGTGGATAGGAATCTGCCTGCCATTGCAGGGGACATGGGTTCAATCCCTCGTCTGGGAAGATTCCATATGCCTTGGAGCAACTAAGCTGGTGTGCCACAAGTACTGAGCCCACATGCCAAGAGCCGGTGCTCTGCAACAAAGGCCCTGCTCACTGCAACTAGAGAAAGTCTGCATGCAGCCAGAAAGATCCAGCACAACCAAAAATAAATAAATAATAATAAACAATAAAAACCTATCTGTTAAAAAAAATAAAAAAAGAATCACTGGTCTAGGTCTTAGGTCCTCTTGGCTTTGCTTTACCCACTGGAACCCAGACATATTTTCACCACACTCTCATGGCAACCTATCACTTCACTTGACTTACCAAGACCTCTCATTCTGTCACACCCCAACCATCAACCCTGCTATCTCATTTGTCCCCGTCATTCGTTCCAAAACTGCATTAGGTAGTCTACACCGTCTGCTTCAAATTCTAACTTCTCAGACCTCTGCAGTTTGGCTTTTGAAACTGTTTCCCTAAAGTCCTCCACTACTATTTATTGGGCTGCCATTTGAACTAGATTGTGTGAAATGGAACTCACCATCTCCCTCCTCAAATCATTCCCTGTTTTCATCCCCCCAGGAAATAATACCACCAAGTTAAAGCTGGAGTTTTGGAGTGAGTTATCTTTGACACTTCTTTAGTCCCCACATCCACCCTGCACAAGTTGTCTTATTGGATTTCTGAGATGTTTAAAATCTGTTCTCCACCTTTTACACTCACAGAGCACACTTTATTTCAATTCCCTTCCTTTCTTGTTTTGATTCATGTAAAATCTTTCTGACTGGTTTCCAAGTGTCTGGTGTACTTCACCTCCATTTATCCTCCAGACTTTGGTCTGAAGGTAGTCTCTAAAATGACTTTCCTCATCAATTTAATGTCTAAATTGCCTTCAGGAAGTATCTAAGTTTTGCAGCAAGAATTTTACACTAAGTGTCCTAACTCCTTTTCAGTCTTATACCCCACACTCCCCTCCCCTTCTCCAGGGAATATTCCTACAGTTCCACAGCTTCTTTGCACTTTAGCATCTCCAGCCCTTGGTTCCCCAGCCTAGAATTTACTTTTTTCCAGCTCTGCCTGACAAATTCTATTATATATAATAGAAATATGAAACTTCTGTGAAATATGAACTAGAATGGAATTTCCCTAAGGCTGGTGATTTTGTCTGGAACATAGTAATATCTCAGCCTATTCATAAACTCTTGGATCAATGCATGATTGAATAAATGAAATGTCACCCCTTTTGTGAAGCCTACCAGAGTGGATCCTGCAGGATTAATTTTTCAATTCCAAGATCCTTTGCTCATGTTGTCATTTTGCTCAAAAGTCAATTGAAAATCTAACAGGTGAAAGATCAAGTGTAGGGACTGTGTCTTGGTCATGCCTGACTTGGTAGAACTAGCAGGAAGGGGTCTTCAATGCATGTTTGTCAAATTACGTTAAAATCATCAAAACTCCAGGAACCCTTGGGTTGAAATGCTCATGGGGTGGTAATCTGTGCTAGGAAGAGCCTCAGAAACATGCAGCTAACAGCCTCCTAATTATGTTGCAGAAAGAGGGACCTATTCCAGGTCCTGAGAGTGGGCTCTTTTCTAACACGCAGAAAGGAATTGTCCAAGGAAATAAACATGCTGACAAAGCAAGAGACTTTATTGGGAAGGGGCAGCTGGGTGGAGAGCAGGAGGGAAGGGAACCCAGAACTACTCTGCCACCTGGCTCACAGTCCCAGGTTTTATGGTTCTAGTGCTAAGTTGCTTCAGTCATGTCCAACTCTTTGCTACTCTATGGACTGTAGCCTACCACGTTCCTCTGTCCATGGCATTCTCCAGGCAAGAATACTGGAGTGGGTTGCTATGCCCTCCTCCAGGGGATCTTCCTGACCCAGGGATTGAACCCACAGTCTCCTGCACTGGCAGGTGGGTTTTTTTTTTTTTTACCACTAGCATTTATGGTCATAGAATTAATTTCCAGGTTATCTCTGCCCAGTCATCTTGCTTGGCCCATATTTGATCTCAGGGTCCTTTCTAGTGGACCACGCATCTCTCAGCCAACATGGATTCCAGTGTGAAGGATTGTGGAGGTTGGTAAGACAATATTATGGCATCTCCTCTCTCCTTTTGGCCCCTCCCAAACTCTCCCAGTTTTTGGTGGCAGCACCATGTTCCTTACTGGGACCTCCTGTTGTGAGATAACTTAAGTGGTCATCACTGTGCCTGGCCAAGGTGGGCAGTTTCAGTCAATGGTTCCCTAATAATAGTATCAAACTACAAAACAGCCTAGTGGATAAGTTTATTTTAAAATTCTAAAAAGTAATTTACTTAAAAAAAAAAAAAACTGTACCGAGGTTATAAATAAAAAAGATTGGCCTCCATCTCTTTGCTACCTGCCAGTCCCCAAAGATGACTATTACTATTCAATATCTATTTTCTTCAAGGCACTTTCTGCTTCAACAACATATGTGTATCTATATAAACATAGTTTCTGTCACATTTGGAATCATATCGAACATACTGTTCGTTTTTTTCACCCAAAAAATGCATTGTGGATATCTTTCTACATCAGTACATTAAGTGTGATTTAAAGACTGTCTATATATCCCTCTGTCAAATGTGTTTACATCTTCAGCTCACGCTTATCTTCTGAACTCCAGACTTACAACAATTATCATCTTGACATAACCACTGCGATGTCTCAGATTCTAAACACAAAACTGCTCACACCTGCTACTCATTCACCCAATTACTCAAACAAAAAAACCTCAGAGTCACGCTTTTCTTCTTCTGCATCTAATCAATCCTGTTGACTTGATTCTGTCTCCACCCTACCGCATCAAATTGGGCTGCTTCTCCCCTTTCTAGTGCCATCTGGATTCTGCAGTCATCTCCCTATAGGCTTCCTGATTCCACTTTTGCCACTACAAGCCACCTTCAGTGAATAGCTAAGTATCATTTAAAAATTAAAGAAAACTAAGATCATGGCATCCGGTCCCATCACTTCATAGGAAATAGATGAACAAACAGTGGAAACAGTGTCAGACTATTTTTGGGGTTCCAAAATCATTGCAGATGCTAATTGCAGCCATGAAATTAAAAGACGCTTACTCCTTGGAAGAAAAGTTATGACCAACCTAGATAGCATATTAAAAAGCAGAGACAATACTTTGCCAACAAAGGTCCTTCTAGTCAAGGTTATGGTTTTTCCAGTGGTCGTGTATGGATGTGAGAGTTGGACTGTGAAGAAAGCTGATCGCTGAAGAATTGATGCTTTTGAACTGTGGTGTTGGAGAAGACTCTTGAGAGTCCCTTGGACTGCAAGGAGAGCCAACCAGTCCATCCTAAAGGAGATCAGTCCTGGATGTTCATTGGAAGGACTGATGCTGAGGCTGAAACTCCAATATTTTGGCCACCTGATGCGAAGATTTGACTCATTGGAAAAAACCCTGATGCTGGGAGGGATTGGGGGCAGGAGGAGAAGGGGACGACAGAGAATGAGATGGCTGGATGGCATCACCGACTCAATGGACATGAGTTTGAGTGAACTCTGGGAGTTGGTGATGGACAGGGAGGCCTGGCGTGCCATGGGGTCACAAAGAATCGGACATGACTGAGCGACTGAACTGAACTGATGTCAGTTACTTCAATTACTTTCCACTATACTTAGTACTCTTGCCTAGAAAATCCCATGGATGGAGGAGCCTGGTAGGCTGCAGTCCGTGGGGTGGCTAAGGGTCGGACATGACTGAGCGACTTCACTTTCACACATTGGAGAAGGAAATGGCAACCCACTCCAGTGTTCTTGCCTGGAGAATCCCAGGGAAGGGGGAGCCTGGTGGGGGTCACACAGAGTCGGACACGACTGAAGTGACTTAGCAGCAGCAGCAGCAGCATACTTGGGAAAAAACCAAAACCTCTCAATTTCATATCATAGTTTAGAAGGGTCTGGTCTCTGCCTCCCTTCCCAACATCACCTTGGTTACCATATTCTGTAGCCCATCCCCATTCTCTCAATAGGCCAAGGTGAGGAGGTTCCTACCTCCTGAGCTTTGCTATTCTGTTCCCTCTGCTAGAACACTTTTCCTTACCATGCTTCAGCCTGGTTACTCATTAAACAGGTCTCAGTTAAAATACCTTTCTTAGAAAGGCCTTCTCTGACCTCCTCTCCAATTAGAGTTGAGTATCCATATTGTCTCTCTCACAATAACCTAAGTCTACCTTATTAAGATTTCTCATCATTGTACATTATTAGGGTGTTTGTTTAACATCCTTTGAGACTGTGAGGGAGGTTGCTATCTGTGAGGGAGGAGGCATTTTGCGTTTCACTCAATCCCTAGCAGCTGGCACAGGGCCTGGCATAATGAAAGCTCAAAATGAATAGTTGTTGAATGAACAAAAATGAGGAGGTAGGTGTAGGAGTATAATAGTCTATTAGAGAACAAATGGGCAAAGGCTTTCCCCACAAAGCCTGTATTGCTGTGTTCTTTCCTTCTGATCTGTTGCCTTTCGGGATCCACTTGTGGCTTAAACCAAACAAGAGTGTGGATAGGGATTAAGATGTGAACATGCGCAGGTGAGGCAAGCTAAGGCCAGAGCAGTCAAAACCAGAGCTGAGGATTCAGGACCCCCTTCTTCCTGGGACCAGTATAGATAAGGGCAGTCGGTAAGGGGACTCTAGCTGTAGCGTGCTGGGTGGGCCCAGAGCCGATGACACTAATGACCTGGCCCTTGACGCCTCCTCTAGTGGATGCCACATAAGGAAAAAACCAGCAACCAGACAGTCCAGAGAAAATCACTCCAGGTGGGCCAGGGAAAGGCAGTTCTCTTTTTTTCAAAGAATATACTCGCAAAGAGTCGGACACGACTGAGCTACTGAACTGAACTGAACTGAACTGAAACTTGGTGGTTTCTCTGGTAGCTCAGTGGTAAAGAATCCACCTGCCAATACAGGAGACACAGATTCGATCCCTGGTCTGGGAAGATCCCACATGCTGTGGAGCAACTAAACCCGTGTGCCACAACTATTACACCTGTGCTCTAGAGCCGGGGAGAGGCAACTACTGAGGCCTGAGCCGGAGAGCCCATGCTCTGCAACAAGAGAAGCCACCTCAATGAGAAGCCCCTGCTGTCTGTAACTAGAGAAAAGCCCCATACTAATGAAGACCCAGCACAGCCAAAAACATTTTTTTAAAAAGGGGGGTATACTTGTTTTTTCCCCAGTGGCTGGAGACTTCATTTTGGCCGTGCATGCAGGATCTTAATCCCTCAACCAAGGACTGAACCTGTGCCCCCTGCATTGAGAGCAGAGTCTTAATCACTGGTCCACCAGGGAAGTCTCAGAAAGGCAGTTCTTGACTTGCTCCAGCCGGAAATCTGCATGAGTCTGTCATTTGTTTCTTGGCACCAGTCACTTTCTCTTCCCTGATTGACCCCACCTCCCCAGCCTCCTCTACTGCTTGCCCAAAGCATCCTGACCCCTCACCCAGCAAGGCAGGGCTGCCTTTACGCACTTCTGGAGAACTAGCTGTTGTTTTCCAGACCTGGAAAAAAAACCCTGTGCTCATGTCTTCTGTGAGAAGGCTTCCCAGTTCCTCTCAAGCTAATTGCTCTCTTCTCTGTGCTTCCAGAGAACATGGACTCTGTTAAGGGAAGTTACTAGTGACAAGTAATAGCAAACAGCATTCTTACTACCTAACGGGTCCCATGCTAGGCTCTGGAGTTTGGACATGAAAGGGACTTATTCCATTGTATTTTCCTCAGTGGTTGCCAAGGTCACCGAGGGTGAGCGCCTCTAGGACAGGAGACTATATCTTATACATTCCTCGGTTTGGTAGCTTTCTATTAGCCTTAACACCCTAGAATGGAGCAAATACTCTGAGACCATCTTTATTGCTACCCATGGGCTTTCTCTTTCTCTGGTTGCAGCGAGCGGGGCTCCGCGTCATTGAGGCGCTCAGGCTTCTCACTTCCTTGGCTTCTCTTGTTCAGCACAGGCTCTAGGCTCTAGGTTTCCGTTGTTGTGGGACATGGGCTTAGCTGCCCCAGGGCACGTGGGATCTTCCTACACTAGGGGGTCAAACCCATGTCCCCTGCATTGGCAGGTGGTTTCTTAACCACTGGTCCACCAGGGAAGTCCCGTATGACCATCTCTACCACCCTGAAGTGAACCCTGCTGACAAAATAACCTACCTATACATATCATTAAAAAACAAACTGGAGGACTTCCCTGGTGGTCTGAAGGTTAAGAATATGCCTGCCAAGCAGGGGACTTGGGTTCGATCCGTGGTCCTGGAAGAGCCCACATGACGAAGAACTAAGCCCATGCATCTTAACTATTGAGCTCTGGAGTCTGGGAGCCACAACTACTGAAACTTGTATGTCCTAGAGCCCAAGCTCTGCAACAAGAGAAGCTACCACAATGAGAAGCCCACACACCGCAATGAAGAGTAGCCCTGGCTTGCCACAACTAGAGAAAGCCCACACACAACAACGAAGACCCAGTACAGCCGAAAATAAATCATAATAAAATTGAAAAAAAGTAAACTGTAATGCTCTGTGATATAACAGAAAAATAAAGGGAGAGAAATTTATAATAAGAGTATATTCTAATAGATAAATTATATTTGAAAACATGAAATAGTTGAACATTTGCACATTCTTACAGTAAATAGCTGAAATTTAAGAGATGTTATTCAGATGATTATTGAAAATCCTTTTCCTTTATACTGGCTACCTTGACACTACCACATATTTGTTTATATATGTAGAATCCTTGTGGTCACAAAAGATACAAACACAGGCCAACACAGGGATGTGGTACTGGTGACTTAAATACCAGAGCAGCTTTGCTGTCAGTGATTTTCCAAAATGGCAAACAACACTTGGTAAACTTCCGAATCAAAAAAAGGACAGTCTTCCTCCATTTTACATAAGAGTTGCATTCCTGGAAAAGTCAGTGTATAATAAAACAATACAACAAATAGTTTTTGCTTAGATGTAAAACTGCGTTAGGTTCTTGGCTCAGCCCATTCATTATCAATGGCCTTAGGTATCAGGGTCAGCTCCTCAAGGTGAGACACAATCTCCCACACTGACATTGGACACTCCTGGGCCTGCCAACCCCCAAATTACTGCACAACCATAGCGCTTCCAGGGTCAGTGAGGGCCCTGGCCTAGCACTGCTTTTGGTGCGTGTTCCAGAATGAAGGTGAAGCTGCAACGGGGAAAGAAGAGATGGCTCTGGTGATAGACTGGTGACCAGTGAGATTTCATTTCTGTTACCAAAAACGTGCATACCACACTTGAACCTTTCTTTCAAGGTAGAGATTTTGGTCAGGTGGGATACTGCTTGTACTTTTCAAGAATAGCATTTTTCAGAGCCCAGGGAGGAAGCAGTCTGATTGTATAGTGATACAGACTACAAGGGATTAAGAGGCTGAATAAATGGACAGAAAATGAAGGCCACTCCTTAAATATAATGACCATCACACTCAATGACCTGAGGAGAATAACAGTGCATGTGTGCTCAGTCGCTTCGGTTGTGTCAGACTCTTTGCGATCCCATGGACTCTATAGCCCGCCAGGCTCCTCTGTCCATGGGATTCTCCAGGCAAGAATACTGAAATGGGTTGCCATGCCCTCCTCCAGGGGATTTTCCCAACCCAGAGATCAAATCTGCATCTCTTACATCTCCTGCATTGGAAAGCCAGTTCTTTACCACCAGCGCCACCTGGGAGAATAACAGTACCTTCTCTAAGGTTTTTAATCCAGGTTTAATTGTATGGATTAACTCTGCAAATGCACATAAAATGATGTCTGGTGCAATTGTAAGCACTCAGTGTTAATGTTAATATGCCAGACATGGGAGTATACACTTTCCATTGCCCTATTTAGTTCCCAAATCAAAATCTGTGTGTACTTCTATTATCCCCGATTTGCATGCAAAAGAAATGGAAGTTTAGAAGTGTTAAGAAAACTTGCGCTAAAAAAGATACAGTGAGAGAGACAGGTGATCTGCTGAGAGGGAGCAGAGCTGGGAGTCAGAGATGGAGAACAAGACTGTTGCTGGCAACAGCAAGGTCCCGGTTCCCACGCGCTGAAAGTAGATATAGGCTATTACTAGCCCATCAGCCTCCTGGAGCAAAGACGGTGTCCTAACTAGACATTACAATAACTAATAAAATAGCTACCCTTTATTTACAACTGAGTTCCAGCTTCGGTAGGAAGCGCTCTACTCTATCCCCCTCCATCTCCACACTGGTACAGTGCTAAGAAAGCCATCATTAACTCATTTTCCTCATCAAGACACTGAGCAAGTGGCTGCCTGAGGCATGTTCTTCCACAATGAGGATGCAGGAGAAGCAAGTGGCTACATCAGAGCTGAGAAACAGGAAGGCGAGCAGGAAGGAAAGGAGAAGTGAGATTATCTCAACCCTGACCAACCAGAGAGACCAGGCAGCTGCCCGGACAAGGGTCACCCTTCCTGAGATTCAAGCACCACCCACTGCCAGCTCTGGGGAGGAGTGATACCCAGTCCCCTGGGACCGTGTCTGAAGCTGGAGCCATACTTCTGTGCAGGCCAGCTTTCGGGTAAGGGGGAGCAGCAGCAGGACAGGTATTTCAGCCCCGTGGGAAACCCAGAATGATCTTTGAGCACTGTGGGGAACATCTGTGGCATCCTGACACAGCTCTGAATCTTGTCCCCTACTTATCCGTTCCTCTGGTTTCTCTCCCTATTGCTAAGGTCTGAGGCTGGCAGCTGGCTTTGCCTTAGACACAGTCTCCAGCAATCCAGAAAGCCACCTCAGCCCAGCTGAGATCTATAGCCTCTAGGGACCCTGAATCCCCAATGTGCTCTGGCTTCTACCGAACCCTGAGGTATGAAAGGGCCATACCTTTCAGCTCCAAGTTCCCCTCCCTCCCCTCTTATGCTTAATTGGGAGAAATGAGCCCAGCTACTCCTTTTCTCAAGAAATTATTTTCCTTTGGGACTTCCCTGGTGGTCAAGAATCTATCTGCCAATGCACAGGACACAGATTCAGTCCCTGGTCTGGGAAGATCCCACACGCCACAGGACAACTAAGCCCATGTGCCATAAAGACTGAGGCTGTACTCTAGAGCCTGGGAGCCACAACTAATGAAGCCCGCCCACCGTAGAGCCGGTGCTCTGCAACAAGAGAAGCTACCACAAAGGCCAAGCACCGCAGAGTGATAGTGAAAGTTGCTCAGTCACGTCCAACTCTGTGCGAGTCCTCTGTCCATGGAATTCTCCAGGCCAGAAGACCGGAGTGGGTAGCTGTTCCCTTCTCCAGGGGATCTTCCCGACCCAGGAATCAAACTGGGGTCTCCTGCACTGCAGGCAGATTCTTTACCAGCCTAGCTACCAGCCCTTCCTTACTTGCCGCAACTAGAGAAAGCCCAAGCACAGCAATGAAGACACAACGCAGCCAAAAATAGTTTTCAAAAACAATCTTCCCTCTCACCTTTCTCATTGCTCCCTCATGGTCTCACAGAAGGTATTCCCTTCAACTATTCCATAAACGATACATTTCCCTAGGCCTCTCCTCACTGTCCCCAGCTGATTACATCTACTCCTGTGAGTGGGTGGTGATTTGGGGGGGCCTTTTGCAGGGCTGGCTGCTTTATGCTAGCCATCTCCCCCCCAAAAAAAAAAGAGATCTCGAAGAAGGTTGAGTATTTTCTTCCTTTGAGGAAAGAAGAGTATGGGCTCCCTTTGCTGCACACCAGGCAACGGGCCCATTGCCTCTGGAGCATCCAACAGCTCTGAGGGCAACCCGTGTCCAACCTCAGCGCTGACCTGAACCTCCCCTGCCACCTCATCCTCAGACCACACACACACACCAGGCTGCTGCAGATTACTTTAATAAGGCAGGGGCTGATGGTTGGCTCTTGGAACTAAAGGTCAAAGAGGGAAGACATCACATCTGAAAGGAAAGAAGAAAGTCAAAGGGATCTGTCTGCCCCTGCAGCTGCTCCTCCCTAAGCCTGGGACACTCTCTCATGGCAGGCGACGTATGCACTTCTCTCTCAAGCTCAAATGCCACCTGGTCTCCAGGAGAGGAAAAAGCCCCCTTTGGCAGAGAATCTCCCGTACCATGTTTCTCACTTCGTGTGGTCACCACCTGTCCAGGCTGCGGGGCTATGAGCAGCGCCAGCTGCTTCTCCCTCGGCTCCTGATACCTCACGTTCCATGCTCGTGTATGTGAGGACCCCGCAGGCAGGCACCACCCCAGCATCTCAGAACATCTCTGGCTTCTCCCCTTCCTCCAGAAGCTGCCCCCCTCCACCTTGGTGTGACCCTGGTTCCTTCCATGCACACCCGGCCTCGGATCAGGATCTTCAGGTTCCCTCCCCTGGGCCTCACATATGACAAGGCCTCACACCTGGCTGGCTCATGCACTGTTGGATCCTTTCCAGCCGGGTGGAGGCCAAGGCACGGGCCTCTTCTGCAAAGCGGCGGTGTCCCTCGTCTGTCAACTTCCAGAGGCAGGATCGGGGCCGTGAGCTGGCCCCACCCTGCATGCTGACTGGCACCTTCTCGAAGCTGTCTCGGAAACAGAGATTGTGACGCACTGTATTCTTCCAGCCTTCAGGAGCCGTCCGGAAAAAGGGGAAATGTTGTCTGTGGACATGGAGGAATGGTAAGGAGAGGGGTGGTCTTTCCGGGAGATGCCTTTCCTGGAGAACATTCTCACCCAGGGGCCAGGAGCCCTCAGCCCTCCTCTCAAGGTGGTGAAGCAGAAGCTGGCCCACGAGGCACTGTGCTGACTAGGCCTGTGGCTGCGGAGCTGGTACAGAGCCTCACCCTCTGAACTCAGTCCACTGCCCCCACTCCCAGACTCGCTTTCCTTCCTCCCTCCCTCCAAGGGCTCAGGACTGACACCTGGAACAGAGCTGAAATCAGGCCAACCAGCTCCTGTCAGAGGAATCCTGGTCAAGGACACCTCTTGAGGATTAATATTCTGTGACTCTGACTCTTCTAACAGAGGGAAAAGGTCTGCAAAACTCCTCATACTCATGGGTACCTGACTGTCAGAAATGTAAATCCTTTCTCAGCTCGGCTTCCCCGGGTCCCTGGGGGCCAGGCCGTGCCAGATTAGTTTAGTCCAAAGGGAAAACGTGAGAAACTGCTGGGGGATCTTGAGAGGGAAGATGAGAGAATTTATGACCCAGGTGAAAATATGTTTTGAAGAACTAAGACAGGGACTTCCCTGGTGGTCCAGGGGTTAAGATTTCGCCTTTCCATGCAAGGGGAGCAGGTTTGATCCCTGGTCAGGGAGCTAATAGTCCACATTCCTCGTGGTCACAAAACCAAAACATAAAACAGAAACCATACTGTAACAAAAACTTAAAAAAAGAACTAAGCTATAAGAAGGTTGGAGTCTCTAAGATGTGAGGGGTGGTGGTGGCTATGCTGTCTATATAAGGTGAGGACACACATTCGGGGACAACCCGAAACCAGAGCCTGGGGACGGGGAGGGATCCTCTGGGATACATACAGGGGAGCTGAGGCAGCAGCCCAGGGCCCCCAGCCAGTTGGAAGGTATCAGAGCAGGGCCCAGCCCCCTCCCTTCGCCCTCCTCACAGGGCCCCCGGCACATACCGAGTGAAACTGTAGATCTGCTGCACGTTGAGGCCACAGGGGGCACTGTTTCTTAATGCCAGTGCAATTAGGTGGAAGTAATTGAGAGGGGGCCGGGACCAGAGCCTCCCCTTCTGGCTGTTGGCTTGCAGAAGCCTCCGACTCTGGAGGGGGGCCGGTTTGTGAGAGGATGGGAGAGCCACAGAGGAGCGGTCATCCTGGTCCTCGGCCTCCTCCTCTTCTGTGAGCTGGAGGAGCACAGAGTAGGAACTGGTCCTGACTCCATGGTCTCGACTCCAGAGGTGCGGTGGCAGGAAGGGGTGGTGGGCCAGGGCCACCATCTGGGCTTCTCCCCAACCCAGGAGAGGAGGGGCACAGCTAATTTCTGAACCCATTAACCCTTTGTCAGTCCAAAGAAAACAGAGCTCTCTGCTGCGTCATCATCCCTGAGCCCACCCCCTGCCTAGAGCCCACCCCAGAAATCCCTACCTCCCAGTTGCTGGGGGAGGTAGCAATCCGCTTCCAAGGGGAAGACTGGTCTCCAGGGGGTGACAGTGACTCCACCTCTGTGGCTTCGGGGCATTTGGCAAAGTCTTCTTTTGGGACTGGCTGCGGGGAGGCAGCTGTGGTTATCAGATTCTTCCCCTTACTGGGTTCTGGGACCTCCAGCTTTCCAGCGGGGAACACGATGTTGGGGTCTACCCACATCCACAGGTTGGGCTCAAAATCTGGACCTGCAGTAGAGAAAAAAGGAGACTGTGGCCCATAGCTCAAGGACTTTGGGTGTCCCGCCCAGGCCACAGGGCCATGTCACTTCCCTTCACTTACCATCTTTATCAGGGTTGGGTTTTTTTTCCAGAGGTAGCATTGGTGGCTCAACTATTCGGAGTTTATATCTGGCAACTGGCAAAAAGAAAGAGTTAAAACATCCTAGGATTTCCACTGTGGCCCCAGGGTCCTGGGAGGTGGCTGTGGGCCCTGCCTGGGAAGTGATGTCTTATTCTATGGGTTTCCCCTTACCTCTCTGACCTTCTCATTATCCTCTGCATTCTTCCCTTCTCACCCCACATTACTTCCTTGAACTATCTCATTAACGCCTGTTACTTCAGTCAGTCACCATCTATAAACTCAAAGCTTCCATATCTTTATTTCTAGCCTAGACTTCTCTGTTAGCCCTTAAGTATAACTGTCTATGGGATAACCCGCAAGCACTTGAACCTGGAAGGCTACAGTCACAAGGTCAAAAAAGAGTCAGATACAACTTAGTGACTGAACAACAACACATATATATGTATTCTTTTTCAGATTCTTTTCCAGTCTAGGTTATTACAAGATATCAATATAGTTACCTGTGCTATACAGTAGGTCCTTGTTGGTTATCTATTTTATATATAGTAATATGTATCTGTTAATCCCAAACTCCTAATTTATCCCTCTCCTCACTTCCCTTTTGGTAACCATAAGCTTGTCTTCTATGTCTGTGGGTGGAAATCATTCTTGTCTCCTCTTTCCCATGGAGCCGCACCCAATCAATCACCAAGTTCTACCATCCCAGTCCAAGCCTGTAACCTAAAAGTTCTGTTTACCTTCTTTTCTTTAACTTATCATATTGCAGTTTTGAGCCAACTCATTGGAAAAGACCCTGATGCTGGGAAAGATTGAGGGCATAAGGAGAAGGGGGTGACAGAAGATGAGATGGTTGGATGGCATCATCCACTCAATGGACAGCAGTTTGAGCAAACTCCAGGAGATAGAGAAAGACAAGGTAGCCTGGCATGCTGCAGTCCAGGGGTGGTAAAGAGTCGGACACAACTGAGCAACTGAACAACAATTGGAGTTTTGAGTGATCTCCTAAAAGGTTAATCCAATTTTGCCACCCTTCACTGTAAACTTTTGGATGGCTTTTCACTGCCATTGGGCCAAATCTAAATTCCTTAAGAGAGTCTATAAGGCTCCAGACTCTCCACCCATCTCCAACACATCTTATCTAGGAAGAGCCTCAGTTCAGTTTAGTCTTTCAGTCATCTCTGACTCTTTGCGACCCCATGAATCACATCACGCCAGGCCTCCTCGTCCATTACCAACTCCCGGAGTTCACTCAAACTCATGTGCATCGAGCTGGTGATGCCATCCAGCCATCTCATTCTCTGTCGTCCCCTTCTCTTCCTGCCCCCAGTCCCTCCCAACATCAGGGTTTTTTCCAGTGAGTCAACTCTTCGCATCAGGTGGCCAAAGTATTGGAGTTTCAGCCTCAGCATCAGTCCTTCCAATGAACACCCAGGACTGATCTCCTTTAGGATGGACTGGTTGGATCTCCTTGCAGTCCAAGGGACTCTCAAGAATCTTCTCCAGCACCACAGTTCAAAAGCATCAATTCTTCGGCAATCAGTTTTCTTCACAGTCCAACTCTCACATCCATACATGACCACTGGAGAAACCATAGCCTTGACTAGACAGACCTTTGTTGGCAAAGTAATGTCTCTGCTTTTTAATATGCTATCTAGGTTGGTCATAACTTTCCTTCTCAGTCGTGTCCGACTCTTTGCGACCCCATAGACTATACAGTCCATGGAATTCTCCTGGCCAGAATACTGGAGTGGGTAGCCTTTCCCTTCTCCAGGGGATCTTCCCAATCCAGGGATCGAACCCAGGTCTCCCGCATTGCGGGCAGATTCTTTACCAGCTGAGCCACAAGGAAAACCCTTCCAAGGAGTAAGCGTCTTTTAATTTCATGGCTGCAATCACCATCTGCAGTGATTTTGGAGTCAAAAAAAAAAAAAAAAAGTCATCCACTGTTTCTCCATCTATTTCCCATGAAGTGATGGGACCAGATGCCATGATCTTAGTTTTCTGAATGTTGAGCTTCAAGCCAATTTTTTCACTCTCCTCCTTCACCTTCATCAAGAGGCTTTTTAGTTCCTCTTCACTTTCTGCCCTGGTGGCTCAGACAGATGGTAAAGCGTCTGTCTACAATGCAGGAGACCTGGGTCAGGAAGATTCCCTGGAGAAGGAAATGGTAACCCACTCCAGTACCCTTGCCTAGAAAATCCCATGGATGGAGTAGCCTGGTGCAGGCTACTCCGTCCATGGGGTCGCAAAGAGTTAGACACAACTGAGTGACTTCACTTCTCTTCTTCTCCTATCAGCATATCTGATCCTAGGTCTTCCCATAAGCTGTTCCCTTTCCTGGAAACCCTCTTCCTGCTTGCCTCATTAATTGCTACTCACCCATCAAGTCTGTTTAAACATCTTTCTAAAGCAGCCTTCTTTGACTATCTGTCCAAACACATAGCACATATTTTATTCTAATTGCTTGCTTAGAGTCTGTCTCCAGGTCTGTTTCCCTCACTGCCTTGGACATGGGAGGAGCTCAATTTAAATTGAGCTTTAAATCCATCCACCACGAATGGATACATGGTGGGCTCATCAGAGTAAATTAGGTATATATTAGAGCTAGCTGCTTGGTATGAATCTGGCTTCTGGTCCAGTTAGGGGGAACTGGTTTTGTCTCCCTCATTGTCCCCATAAGTATCATATTACAGAAGAATCTAGGTCTTTGTCTGGAAAATGATGATATACTTATTGGAAAGCTCGGTCTCTAGAAAGGAAAAAGTAGTAAGAGATATAAGAAAGAAAAAAGCAAAACTATAATCATTTACAGGGAAAAAATAGATTAGCATAGAAAACCATATAAAATTGATATAGTAATAAAAAGTATTAGAACTAATAGGAGTCCAGCAGGTTTGATAGATATAAAAGCACCATACTAATCACCACTGTGCCTCTATACCAGCATTAAGAAACTGGAAAATAAAATTTTTTCCAAAAAGATGCTGTTTACAATAGCAACCGAAGTTATAATGTGGACTTTTATGTGAAAAAAAATGTAATTACTATTTGAAGACCTAAAAGACTTCAATAAACCAAGACATATAATACATATTACAGATGCCAATTGGCTTCCCAGGTGGCACAGTGCTAAGACCCCATCTGCCAATGCAGGAGATGCAGGTTCAATCCCTGGGTTGGTAAGATAACCCATTCCAGTATTCTTGCCTGGGAAAACTCATGGACAGAGGACTCAGAGCAGGCTACAGTCCATGGGGTCACAAAAGAGTCAGACACTATTTAGCAACTAAAACAAGAATAAAGCTGCCAATTATTCTCAAATTAACCTATACATTTAATGCAGATATTATAACACATAAATTAGAAGGGTCTGCACAGTAAAACTCACAAGGGGAAAAAAAGTCAATAGATAAGAAACCAGAAAAAAAAAAATCATCTCCCAAACTCTCAATTCTCTGACAGACAACTCCTACAAATCAAAAAATAAAAGGCTAAGGCAAACCTGTTTGTGGGTAAAAGATACGAATCAGTATTCAGGAGGGGATACCTGAAGAGGCTCAACCTCATGAGTCAGAGGAACACAATAAAAGAATGAGATAATACTTTACATGGAACTGACAGGAATTATAAAGACAGGCAAAAAAAAGCATTGGCAAAGATGCAGTGAAACCAGACCCTTTATTAGACTGCAGATCTGAATAGCAACTGGTACCGGTGAAAAGTAATCGAGCAGCACTATAGATTACTGTCTGCCACCGGGTGTGTCTATTCTAGTTAACAGAGAATTTATACACTCATCTTCATTGTTGCCATCATCTACCAAACTCTGGTCCACTCCCCCTCATTCAGAGGAATTCAGTTCCTGGCTCACAGTCACTAATGCTACTCCTGCCTTCAATCTTGGCTATTTTCAGTTGATACATAGATGATTCTCCAAAGACCCTGGTCTCCAAGTTTTTAAATTCTTCTGCTCCCCAAATTTTGCCTTCCATCCTAATATAAACAGTCCTTCTCCCTGTGATGACCTGAACCAGTAACTGCAACCTCTCCATAACCTCATTGTTCCACCTGTAGAAGTGCTGCACCACCTCCCCTTTCCAGCCATCTTCTTTTCAACCCCAACCATCTTTTGATACCGTGATTAACACCCATCCACTGATCTATGGCTTTGGAGCACTGGTTTGGAAGAGATGGATTCAATCAGGGTTGTGGTTTGGCGTAGCAAGTGTTCCAGAGCCAAAGGAATTGATGGTGTATACAAGAGAGTGTGTTTGACTGCGGGATTCCAGGTTTAAAGAGAGAACTTCTTCTCTAACTCCACTCTTTGAAAGCAAAAAAAAAAGGTGACAGGATCAACAGACTGGTAATCTCAGTGGGTCAAAGGATAAGGTCTCTGTCCCTTCTGTCCTTGCTCTGACACAGGTGGCTCTGTGCCTCCTCAAGCATACCCAACGTACTTTTTTTTTTTGGTGGGGGGAGCTCTTGGAGGTTTGTGGGATCTCAGTTTCCTGACCAGTGAGCAAACCCAGCCCTGGCAGTGAAAGTGCCGAGTCCAAAAAACTGGACTGCCAGGGAGTTCCTGTCTCCTCTTTTCTGATGCTGGGAAAGAGTGAAGGCAGGAGGAGAAGGGGGAGACAGAGGATGAGATGGTTGGATGGCATCACCAACTCAATGGACATGAGTTTGAGCAAACTCCGGGAGATGGTGAAGGACAGAGGAGCCTCATCTGTTGCAGTCCATGGGATCACAAAGAGCTGGACCTGATTTAGCAACTGAACAGCAAGAGCAACAACAGCTCTTTCCTGTTATTAATTTCTGTCTCTGGACCATATCAGCATTCAAATATGCTGTTAATTCTCTGATCTGATCTTATTAAAAAGAAGAACTTGTCAGGACTTCCCTGGTGGTCCTGTGGTTAAGACCTCACGCTCCCAATGCAAGTGGCTGGGTTTGATCCCTGGTCAGGGAACCAGATCCCGAATGCTGCAACTAAAGATCCTGCACGTGTCAACAAAAGCCAAAGATCTCGCAAACTGCAACTAAGACCCAGTGAAGTCCAAGAAACAAATACGAATATTAACAAACAAAAATTGTTGTTCCCACTTTCTGTGCCAGGCCACTACTCCATACTTTTGCTTTCTTTTGAGGCAGAACTCCTTGAAAAAATTGCCTGTACTTTCTGTCTTCACTTCCCCTCCCTTCCACTCTTAAATCCTTGCCAATCTGACTCCTCCACCACTCCCCCAAAACCACTATGCTTAAGGTTGCACTCTACCAAAACCATATAATCAGGACTCTGCTTTGATAACTCCAAGTCAACCCACCCCTGATCTGATCTCTCCTGTAACCACTCCTTCTTTAAACACTTTCTTCACTTGGTTTCCAGGAAAAGACAATCTCAGTTTTGATTCCCAATGGTCATTTCCTCAGTTTTTGTTGGTTATCTCTCTTCTCTCCAATCTCTTTAGAATGGAATGCCCCCTAAGGCTCACTCTATTTTCTCCCCTTAATTGCCACATGTGTAACAAAGACTTTCAAAATTCCTATCTCTCCAAAATTCCTCTCTCTCTCCACAATTAAGACAGATCTACCAGCTTACTCAACATTTCTACTTGGATATCTAAGAAATATCTCAAACTTGGCATGTAAAGAACAGAATTCCTGATTTTCCTCCCCAGATTTTCCACACAGACAACTCCATCCTTGAACCTGGTCAGCCAAAAGCTCTAGAGGAGTCATCCTCTAATCTTTTTTTTTTTTTTTACATAATACATCCAATCCATCAAGAGAATCCAGCTGGTTTCTTCTCACCACATCCTCCACCACCATCAGCTCTTGTCTGGATTACTACTGTTGCCTCCTAAATAGTTTCCTGGTTCCCAGTCTCTCTATACTTTTAACCCAGCAGCCACAATGATCTTTTCAGGCTATAAATCATTCAGCATGAGCTATGTAATTTGTAAACCCCAGTGCAAAAGGAAAATGTGGGGTTCCCTGTTCAAAAATTATTAAAAATCTTGACAGTGATAGCAGGACATCAAACCCAGTATAAACACCCTATGTAACGGCACAGGTCACTCCACTTCTAAACCTTTCAACTGTACTAAATCTTACTCAGAGTCAACCCTAATGCCCTGAGAGGGAAAGAGGGCTCTTCCTGACCTCTGCTCCACGTTCCACACCCTCTGAACTCTTCTCTTTATTTACTTTAATCCAGCCTCACTAGCCTCTGGAGTTCCTCAAACACTCCAGGCATATTCCTTTCTGAGGGCTTCTTACAGGAGCTATTTCTTCTGCTTGAGAAGCTTTTCCTCCAAGTATGGTCCAGCTCACCAGCTCACCTCCTTTAGCTGTGCTCAAATATGTTCCTGGGACTACCCTGGTGGTCCAGTGGTGGTCCACTGGCTAACACTTGGTGCTCCCCATGCAAGGACCTCAGTTCAATCCCTGGTCAGGGAACTATATCCCACATGCCGTGACTAATATATATAATATATATATATACATATACACATAGACAATGTGTGTGTGTAATATATATTAATGTAAACTACCTGTGTGGCCCCAGTAGAATATCACCTCCATGAAGACTTGTCTGTTTTGCTCATGGTGTATCAAGAGTGTCCAGGATAGTGCCTGGGAAAATTGGAGGTGCTCAATTAATATTTCTCTTTGTTTTGCCTTGTGGTATGTAGGATCTTAGTAACCAGGGATTGAACCTGGGCCCCCTGAATTGTGGAATCTTAACCACTGGACCACCAGAGAAGTCATTTGATAAGTAAATAGTTCTTGAATCAAGACACAGGAATGTTCAGCATTACTCATGGTGACAAGGAGTTCCAATGGAGCTTTGTCTCCATCAGTAAGAAAAATTAAAATACAAAAAGATAATATATGCAGATGATAGAATATCACACAGCTCTCAGAAATGATGAATCAGATCTTCATTTAGCAACCCAAATAACTCTCAAAAACAACGTGAATGGGGGGAAGCAAAGAATATTATGTACAGTAAAGTTACCTATAAAAGTAAAATAATGCTAAACAGTTTTCAAAGATACATTTATCTATAAAGACATTAAATGGATTGGGAGTGTGGGACCTGAGGAAAGAGGGTGGGGACTGAAGGAAGAAAATGAATTAATCCAACTACTTTGCCCAAACAGATGGCAATCATATATCAAGAATGTAGTAAGCAATTACCTCAACTCTCAACACCTGAGAACCAAACTAAAAAAAAGTTTTTTAAAAGACAACGGTCAACTATCCATTCAGCAAATACTGAGCGAGCGGCTCTAGGTGTCAGACAATGTATTAAGAGGGGGATACGGCCACAGACAAAATTGATTAAAAAAATCTTTTTTTTAAAGAGAAAGATGATCGAAATCCGTAGCGTGCCCAAACGGCGTAGGCGCCACGGAGAAAAGGCTGAAAAGAGATCTAGAAAGTTTTGCGACGGCGCCCGTGAACGAGGGCGGAAAAGCAGTGTTCAGGCAGGCCCCTGCCTTCCGTGGGGAGGCTGGGGCCCCCTCGCCTCTTGGAAAAAGTCGGGGCGGGGACGGGGCGCAGCAAAGCGGGCAAGGGGTCCAGAATCGCGACCTGCTAACCGGGCTCGCGAGGGCGGGCGGGGAGCCTCCGGCCTGGCGCGCCCACCAGCGCCCCCTCAGCCGTCGCGGCGCGCCCGGCCCCCGCGACCCCCGTCCCGGACACTCACGGTTCTGTTCGGCTAAGGGCAGGTGCGACGTGGTGACGGCCACGAAGGACTCGTTCCCCATGTCCCAGTCCAGCAACCCCGGGACCCGGCCATGGAGGCTGGCCCAGAAGTCGACGTGCTGCAGCTTCAGGTCCACGGTTAGGGAGAGCAGGGCCAGCCGGCACAGGGTGGGCGAGTCGGGAGAGCCTGAGGCCGAGGCTGGGAGGCACGTTCTTAAACCCCCGGCGCTGATTGACGTGCGTGGAGCCGCGCAGGTGTGCCTCGTTGGGCACCCGCGACCTCTCGGGCCCACGCCGAGCGCCCCCGCCCCGCCGTTTCCACAGCCCCTCACGCTCTCACTGTGGGGTTTGGGGACCCTGGGGATTCAGAAGGGAGGGATCCCAGGTTCTCTTTCCCCTCCACGTTTGCCCCAAGCTCTTTATTTGGTAAATCAGTCTACCAATCAAGAATGATCCTGTGATGGTATTAGTAGCTACTTCTCTAGAAGTTTGGAGGATTTCGTGGTTTATCCAAGATCGCATCTGTAAGTGTAAAGTGGAGATGGGATTAAATGGTGGTTTTTATTATTTTGTGTCATTTTTTTGGAATGGTGATTCTTAAATTTTGTTTTTCATACTTTCCAATTTACAGAAAAGTCCCAAGACTGCTATAAAAAAAATTCCAGTATATCTAAGTCCTGTAATCAATTATACCAATTATTAACATTTTATCACATTTTGTTTTTCTCTCTGTGTAAGACATATATTACCTTTTTCTGAACTGCTAGAGAGTAATTTGCTGACGTCATGCCCCTTTACCCATAAATACTTAAGTGTGTATTTCTTGAAAACCAGGATATTGGTTTACATAACCAGAAAATCAGAAATGAGAAAAGTAAAAAACTTAACAAGGATTCAATGAAAGTGAAAGTGGCTCAACTGTGTCCATTCTCTTTTTGTTTGTTTTGTTTTGATAGGTAAGAAGTAGATTTGTTCAGATTCAGAGAGAAGCACACTCCAAAGACAGTGTGGGCCATCGCAGAGAGCAAATGCAGCTGCGTCTGACCCTCTGTGACCTGGGCCAGAGTACTGGAGTGGGCAGCCATCCCGTGTCCAGGGGATCTTCCCAGCTCAGGGATCGAACCCAGATCTCCTGCATTGCAGGCAGATTCTTTACCATTTGAGCCACCAGGGAAGCCCAAAAATACTGGAGTGGGTAGCATTCCCTTCTCCAGGGGATCTTCCAAACCCAGGGATCAAACCCAGGTCTCCCACATTGCAGGCAGATTCTTTACCAGCTCAGCTACTAGGGAAGCCCTTATGGATTCAATACTGTATTTAAAATACAGATCCGATTCAAATTTCACCAATTGCTCCAATAATGTGCTTTATATGACTTTGCTTTATTATCTAGAATCCAATTCAGGATCATGCAAGGCATTTAATTTTTATGTCTCTTTAGCCTCTAATCTCGGAGAAGGCAATGGCAAGCCACTCCAGTACTCTTGCCTGGAAAATCCCATGGATGGAGGGGCCTGGTAGGCTGCAGTCCATGGGGTCGCTACGAGTCAGACATGACTGAGCAACTTCACTTTCACTTTTCACTTTCACACATTGGAGAAGGAAATGGCAACCCACTCCAGTGTTCTTGCCTGGAGAATCCCAGGGACGGGGGAGCCTAGTGGGCTGCCGTCTATGGGGTCACACAGAGTCAGACACGACTGAAGTGATTTAGCAGCAGCAGCAGCAGCCTCTAATCTGAAGCAATTTCTCAGACTTAAATCTTTCATAACATTGGCATTTTGAAGAGTGCAGGCCATTTATTCTGTAGAATGTCTTTTATTTTAGGTTCCTGTTTCCTCATGACTAGATTATGTAATTTTGGCAAGAATGTCAGAGAAGAGATGCTGTTTCCTTATTAGTACATCACATTAAGAGACCCGTGATGTCAGTTTGTCTCATTATTAGTGGTATCCATTATGTTTTTCAACTGTGAAGGTACCTTTTTTTTTTTTCTGTTTTGTAATTAGTAAGCAATTTGTGGGGAGATATATTAAAGTGATCTAAAATCTTGTTTCTCGTCAAGTTCACTAATTCTAGTGTCCATTTATGATTCTTGCCTAAATCAATCATTACTATGATGGGTGTGAAATGATGATTTTAATTTTTTTTTTTTGACTGCACCTCCGATCTTGTGGGATCTTCGTTCCCTGACCGTGACAGTGAAAGCACTGAGTCCTAACCGCTGGACTGCCAGGGAGTTCCCTGATTTTTCTAAATCTGTCATTCTATCTCCATTTATTTTAGTTGGCATTCTTTTGTAAGAGCTTCCAAGGTGGCGAAGTGATAAAGAATTCACCTACCAATGCAGAAGGTGCAGGTTCAATCCTTGGATCAGGAAGATCCCCTGGAGAAGGAAATGGCAACCCACTCCAGTGTTCTTGCCTAGGAAATCTCATGGACAGAGAGGAACCAGAGCGGGCTACAGTTCATGGAGTTACAAAAGAGTCAGACAGGACTAAGCACAGCACAGCACATTCTTTTGTAAAGAAGAACTTTTCTTTATCTCATATTTCTTTGTTACCAGTATGGACTCAAAGGATTGATTCTTATGTTACAGAGTGGATTATAATTCAGTACTGTATTTGTTTTATCCTTAAATTGTTCATATTTGGCCAGAGGGTGAGGCAGCCCGCTCTGGTTCCTTTGTGCATTCTGGGTTTTCCCATCAGAGCCCATTCACCCTGTACTGTGTTGCCAGCTGCTTGCCTCCTAGACTGGAAACTTTGAGAGCACTACCTGACACGTAGGAGACCCTCAATAAATGTTGTTTTAACTATGGTGAAAACAGCAACTTCCTTTTAAAAAATTTACTGGCACCCTACCTTTAATATCAATAATAACAGTAACTTTTATGATAATTTCCCTAGTTATAAAAATAATACATGTCTGATGCAGAAAATTTGGAAATATAGAAAGCACAAAGAAAAAGACAAGAAAACAAAAATCATTCTTGTTATCCACCAGAGATAATAATTAATTACATTCTGATGTATAGTATTCCAATCTTTTTCCTGTGTTTCATTTTGTTTTATATGAAAAGTTATTGTAATGCATCTACCCTTTTATAGCCCCTTTTAAATTAATGTATCATTTGAGAATGTTAATATCATGCAAATCATATCTCTGATGAGGTTAACACCCAGAATGTATAAAGAACTCCCACAAGTCATCAAAAAATCCAAACAACCCAGTTTAAAAATGGGCAAAGGACTTGAATAGACATTTCTCCAGAGAAGAAATACAGATGTCCAATAAGCACATGAAAAGATGTGCTTTTATATCATTAACAGTAGAGAAATGCAAATAAAAACCACAGTGAGATACTACTTCATATCCATTGGGATGGCTATTATAAAAAGAAACAAAGAAAATACAGGCAATAATAAGTGTTGACTAGGATGTGGAGAAATTGGAATCCTTGTGAATTACTGGTGGGAATGTAAAATGGTGCAGGCTCTCAAAAAAAAAGAAAAGAATTACTATATGATCCAGCTGTCTCATTTCTTGGTTTATACCCTGAAGAACTAGAATCAGAGGTTTGGACAGATATCTTTATACCCATGTTCAAGACTGCCTGTTCACAGTATCTAAAACGTGGAAACAGGAAGATCCCACAAGATCGGAGGTACTTTCACGGTAAGAATCTGCCTTGCAATGTAGGGGACTTGGGTTGGATCCCTGGTCGGGAACCTAAGATCCCCCATCCCTGGGGCAACTAGAGAGAAACTCACATGCCTCAGTGAAGCGATCACAAAAGATCCCCTGTGCCGCAACTAAGACCTGAGGAAGCCAAACAGGTGTATTTTAAAGATGGTTAAAATCATAAATTTTGAGTTTGTATTGTGTGCTTTGTCACTCAGTTGTGTCCGACTCTTTGCCACCGCATGGACTGACTCCATGCGGATTCTCCAGGCAAGAATACTGGAGTAGGTTGACCCAGAGATTAAACCTGCATCTCCTGCATTGGCAGGCAGATTCTTTACCACTGAGTCACCAGGGAAGCAAAGAATGAATGTGCTGTGCTGTGCTTAGTCACTCAGTCATGTCCGACTCCCTGAAACCCCATGGACTAGAGCCTGCCAGGCTCCTCTGTCCATGGGGATTCTCCAGGCAAGAATACTGGAGTGGGTTGCCTTGCCTTCCTCCAGGGCATCTTCCCAACCCAGGGATCAAACCCAGGTCTCTCGCATTGCAGGCAAATTCTTTACCATCTGAACTACCAGGGAAGCCCTTTATGTTCATATTACCATGATTTTAAAAATGTTTATATCATCCCCCTACCCGCATCCATTTGACAGAACTCTAGAAGCAGAGCGCAGGAGGGAAACTGAAAATTAATAAATAAATAATGTATATATCAGTAATTTCCAAACTTTGATGCATGATCTTTAAAAAGTACTAATGCCTGACTCCCACCCCCAGTCATTCTGATTCTGGTGTAGGATATGGCCTGAGTGTTGGGATTTTTAAAAGTCTCCTGGAAGATTCTAATGTGGGGCACAGTTTGGCTCTTGTTATTGTTGCTGAGTCGCTAAATCATGTTCAATTCTTTCGGGACCCCATGGATTGTGGCCTGCCAGGCTCCTCTGTCCATGGGATTTCCCAGGCAAGAAGCAGATTGTCATTTCTTTCTCCAGGGGATCTTCCCAACCCAGGGTCTCCTGCTTGACACGCAGATTCTTTACCACCATTGGTCACCTGATACAAAGGGCCAACTCAGAAAACACCCTGATATCAGGAAAGATTGATGTCAAAAGGAGAAGGGGGCAGCAGAGGATGAGATGGTTAGATAAGATAGCCTCACAGACTCAATGGACCTGAATTTGAGGAAACTCCAGGAGATAGTGGAAGACAGAGGAGCCTGGCAGGCTGCACTTCATGGAGTTGCAAAGAGTCAACAAGACTTAGCTACTGAACAACAGCAACAACTGATGCTCTTCCCACAATACAAGAAGAGTGGGCACCATACCTCCCTTGGCTGGTACAGGTAGGATGGGAAGAAGGGCCTGAAGGACTCTCCCTGACGCTCCTGCCTGACTTCAGGCCTCAGGGGAGTTGGACCACCCAAACTAAGGAGGGTCCCGTGTTCACCTCCTGTCATCTATCATGACACTTATTGCAATTTTTTATTAAGTTTATTTTCCTGTTCACACTTCGGGGAATCTCTCTTCCCCTCAGTTCTGTGTAAGTTCCATGAGGGAGGAAGAGTGTCTTTTCACAGTCTATTTCTAGCACCTGGCACACAATAAATGCTAAGTTACTGTCTGTGGAATTAGTAAATACTGTTGCCCTTCTCTTCCATTGCCTCCCTCTCCAGGATCTTCTAACTCTGTGTCACTTTTTATTGCTTTTGCAGTATTTTTGGCACACTTTTCCTAGCCCCACCTTCTCTTCAGGGGCTTGTTGATTCATCCATTTGCTCACTGGTTCTATAATATATATTGAATATCCACCATGTCCCAGGCACCACAAAGGTACTATAGGCCCTTGGGAGCAAAGAGACAACTCTCAGGAAACATAAAGTCTGGAGGGAAGACCACTGAATAATCACATAAACATAGTAATAAACAATAGTAATGCCATGAAAGACAGAAGGGGAGAACCCAACCTAATGGTGGGGGTGGGGTGGAGGTCAGAGAAGGCTTCCCTGGAGAAGCTGGGTTAACTGCAAATAGAATGGAATTGGTGGGGGTGGTCTTAAAAGCAGTGTACGCCTAAGGAAGGGGCTTCCGTGGTGGCTCAGATGGTAAAGAATCTGCCTGCAATGTAGGAGACCCAAGTCTTCCCTGGATTGGGAGGACCCCCTTGAATAGGAAATAGCAACCCGCTCCAGTATTCTTGCCTGGACAATCCCATGGACAGAGGAGCCTGGGGTCGCAAAGAGTCAGACAGGCTTAAAGAAGAGTCTGTGCAAAGGCCTGGAGGCAAGAGGAAATGCAGGACATTAGAAGGGATATAGTGAGAGCTGTAGGTAGTTAGGGGACAGACCCAGGGCTGGCCTTGAAAGTCACCGCAAAAATTTTGGTCTTTACCCTAAGAGCAAGGCAAAGATCACTGATCCTTAGAAGGAATAACATATTGGAGAGAACACAAGTGAATGAGGGTGACCACTCCCCCTCTTTCCCCTCGGTTATGCAGAGTACCACTTTTGCTCCCTCTGGCAGGGTGTTCCACTTCTTCTCTCTTCTCCTAGTGCCCTTTAGCCTGTTCTTCACTCCCCCTGTAACTGTAACCCCTCTTCCACCACTCCCTGCCCCATCCCCAGCACCCTGTCCTTGGGTCTCACTCTGGTGGCCTTCTGGCTTTTTTCCCTTCGCTGTGCTGGTTATTCATCATGATGAAGAAGAAAGCCAGTGCTTTCTCCAGTTGCAGAGCACAGGCTCTAGAGTGCTTGGGCTCAGTAGTTATGGTGGCTGGACTTCTCTAGTTGTGGGATCTCAGTCCCTCCAGGATTGAACTAGCACCTCCTGCATTGGAAGGCAGATTCTTAACCACTGGACCACCAGGGAAGTCCTGGCCCTCTGGGTTGTTTTTTGGTCAGAGCCTCTCTTTCTGCAGCACTTCCCCTTGCTCTCCCCTTTATTGTATGGACTAAATTCTTCCACAAAGGCCCTCAGGCCTCTGGGTCCCATGTGGTGGACCAGCCTCTGCTTCACTCCCACCCCAGGGCCCTTGGATGGTGTAAAACCCACAGTCCAGGTGTGGGTCTGAGAACTCTGACTCTTGGATTCTTATCTCATCCGCACCTTCCTGCTTCCTGGGAAAAGTAACTGTGGGGTTCCAGGGCAGAGAGAAGACTGGGAGCTGCCGCAGCCTGGACATAGATTCTGTACATTTGCCCAAAGTAAAAGTTAAGTGAAAGTCGCTCAGTTGCGTCCAACTCTTTGTGACCCTATGGACTATACAGTCCATGGAATTCTCCAGGCCAGGATACTGGAATGCGAAACCGTTCCCTTCTCCAGGGGATCTTCCCAACCCAGGGATCAAAGCCAGGTCTCCCGCATTGTGGGTGGATTCTTTAACAGCTGAGCCACCGGGGAAGCCCAAAGTGGAGCCCATTGAAGAGAAACACACACAGCAAGGTGGCATCAGGCTTTATTGTAGGGACTAAATTCACTGAGGGAGGGAAAAATTCCTGTCTGTCGGGGTAGAGCGGTTAAAGAGGTGAAATGGGAGAAAAACCAACTCTGACAGGAGTGGGGTGAGGGCAGTAATAGGGAGTGTTGGGCCAAGGGGACACCTTGGGGATGAGAAGGGGACGAAGGGAGGAAAGGGCTGTAGTGGAGGAGGGAGGGGAGGCGATGGCACTGAAGGAGCCCAGGCCTGGTGCCTGTGGCCTGGGAGCAGGCCGTCTTCTCAGCCGTGGAGACAAGGGCAGATGCAGAGCCCCGGGCTCTGAACACGGACAGTGCCTTTGACTTGCTGCCTGCTGCCCGGGGCTGTCCTCCTCACTTTCGGGCGCCCAGTGCTAGGGCGATGATCAAGCCCAGAACCAGCAGGAACATGGCGACCGAGAGCAGCACTGTGATGACCACCATGCCCCCTGTCCGGGCCATTGCAAGCCCAATGGATTCTGCCTTCCTTCCTGTCAGAAGAGAGGAGGGAGGCAGTTCTAGGCAGGAAGGGCCCCCACCCTGCCAAAGGCTCCCGGCCCGGCCCCTCATCCATTCATCCAGCCAGCCATCCCCTCATCCATGGATTCATCCGACCAACCAACGAATCATCAGATAAACATTTATGAAGCGTCTCCTACGTGAGGCATTCAGAAATTAATTGGACACAGTCACTACCCACGAAGTTTAGCGGTGCAGGGAAATGTGTCAGCGGCCACTTAAAATGCCAGGAGCTCAGTGTGAGGATAGAGGAAGGCAGAGAAGCTAAGGGAGGATAGGAAGGGGCAGGTGGGGCGAGAGGGGCCAGGGAAGGCTCTGGGGCCCTGAGACGTTACTCACGAGGAAGTGTGGACATTGAGATTTCTCTGCTGGACTCGGTGGATGCCCCCTTTGTCACAAGGTAGGAAATGCTTTTGTGGTGAGGTTCGGGAGAGGAGAGAATCCTCGGTCAGTGTCCAGGACTCAGAGTATGAGGGAGCCCAGGCCTCCCCCTCCGCGGCTGTGCCCAGGAGAGGCCTGTTCTGTTAGCTGTGCCCCTGCTCTCTCCCCCATACTCACCACATCCCACCGCCACCGCTCCTTTTCCTATAGCCCTTCCCACCCATGCCCCAGGCCCGGGTCTGGTACTTACTAGTATTTGGTTCCCGGTGCCAGGTTTGTCACCTGGTATGCACTGAGCCGGGTGACCGTGAAGCCAGACCCGCTGTCCACCACGCTCACCAGCTCCCTGCGTCCGCGGCACGGAGGCACCACGAAGCTAGAACTCACCACTGGGCAGGAAATTGGTGACGAAAGGCAGGGTCGGGCTTTGAAAGGCCCCAAGGAGAAGGGCAGTATTAGAGGAGGGATGGTGGGTAAAGGGGGTCCGCAGGAAGGGAGAGTGGGAGGAGGGATGCCTGGCACCCTGGCACGGGATCTATGGGGACTAGGGGTGCCGGGGGCGAGAAGCAGACCTGTGCTGTCATTGGCTCTCCGGACAGTCAGTGTGGCGTTGCCCCCTGTGAGGTGGCACGGGGGCAAGGCAACTAGCAGGCTTTCCGTCATCACTGGGGACAGCAGACCAGAGAGGCTTGAGATGTTGAAGTCAGCTAGGGGGCCAGGAAGGAGGTCAGGGGAGGATCAATCCCTTTCTTGCCAACAGAATGGCCACCCTATCCACCCCTGGGGGTCCTCTCTAAGGATGAAGGGTCCCTTCCACTCTGTGGTCGGTTTGCAGAACCTGAGTCTTTGCCTCTATGACCACCAGGTGGCAGGCTTGGGCTGCAGAAGCTGGGTACTCAGCCAAGCCTAAAGATGCAGGGGTGCTAGGAAGGGGCAGCTCCCAACCCCACCCCTGTCCAAAGCCTTGGTCTCTTCCCCACTCCTGCCTACCTCCTGGATCTGGAAGGGGACAGGCGTGTGCCCTGGGCCCAGTGACTGATGCCTGGTCACTGCCATCACCAGTTTCCCAACCCCAACTGGCTAGACCAGCCCCTCTTTGACAGCCCTGGAAGGCACAGTGCCTCCTCTCCAGATCCCCTCTTCCAAGCCCCTCCCCACCCCGGCCAGAGATGGCAGAGACCTGCAGCCTGGGAGGCCAGGACAGCCAGCAGAATCAGGATCCAAGACAAGGTCCGCACAGGCCGTGGAGATGCCATTGCTGGGCTGGAAGCTGGTGGGCTGTGACTGCCTAAGGCAACTGAAGCCCTGCCCCGGGAGGCTGTCTGATTTTGTCCTGGGGGTGTGGGAGGAGCTCGAGGGGAATCCTGCCCAACCTGCCCCTTGGGCACCAACAGCCTCAGGGGAGGCCCCCAGACAGGTTTTTCAGGATGGGGAACTAGCCCTCAGGCCAGGAGGGGGAGGGCCTGGCTGGAGCTCCGTGGCTTAGTCACCACAGAGGGGCAGGGGAACTGAGGTAGGGGTGGAAAATCCTTCTTCTGGGGCACCCACGTGTAAGAGCATGAGTGTTCCTGCCTGCACGAGCATCTAGAGCCCGGCCTGTAGAGGACCACCCCCCTTGTGGTGGGGGTCTTCCCAGGAGGGTGGCAAGTACTGAGTTTGCCCTGATGTGTGGGGAGAGGGGAGTCACCCTGAGGGGCTCCTGAAAGGGCCTTGGCTGGGCAGGAACAGGAGAGAAACAGAGAAACCGGCAGGACAGGGTCGGGGCATCAGAGCCCAGGGCCCCAATTCTCGGCATCCACTGAGGCCCAGGCACTGAACTCTGGGAGAGGCAGAGGGGTATGGGTGCCAGTAAGCACACAGGGCTTCCCATTCCTCTGGAGAGTGGGCCAAGGATGCCATGGAGGACTTCCAGAGATCGGAGAGGTGGGCACTGACCTGCCCAGTGGGGGTGGGGGAGGCTTGGTCAACAACATTTGCTGAACTGTTTGAAAATAAAGGGGAGAGAGAGAGAGAGAGACGGAGGGAGAAAATGAAAGAGAGACACAACTTCTCCAAAGGCCCTCCCATCCCTGTGCTGTTTAGAGAGCCATGAAGGAGTTGTGAGCAGAGACGGCAGATGGGAGGAGAAAGCACCTCTCCCGGCCCGGGCAGGCAGGCGCTTTGCTTGCTCTACGCTCACCCTCACCGCCAGCGCGGGCGGTGGACCTTATTGGTTCCTTTCGTGGATGTGGAAACTGAGACTCAGAGCCACTTGTGGAACATGGAATACTTTGTCAAGAGAGGTCGTAGACCTCCGCAGAGAGCGTTTATGTGTGTCTTTCTGCTCGTGGAGCCACTCTGGCTCCCCCAGTCCCGGAAGAGGGTCAGGCCCCACCAGGGAAGTGAGGGGCTGGTGAAGGTGTGTCCACACCCCCATGGTGAGAAGGTCAGCTCCCGTCCTGGGGTTTGAGCAGGGGTGACAATAAAGACAGGACCCCTGGATCAAAGCGGAGAGTGGGAGGGCCTCAGACCAGCGCTTCTCCAAATTGAGTGTGCATGTGAATCCCCAGGGATCTTGTGGAGACGCAGTATCTGATTCAGTGGGTCTGAGGTGAAGCCTGAAAGTCTGCATTTCTAACGAGCTTCCAGGTAAGGTTGATTGATGCTCGTTCTGGGAGGCACACACTTGAGTCACCAGATGCTCAGTATGGCCTCCCCCTCCCCCCAAACACACACTCTGGATCCTCTGTTGGGGATCAGGGTCAGGTGTTCTTCCCCTGTCTCCCAGGACAGGCTGCCTTTGGTTAAAGAAATGAATTCTGTTTTCCCTGCGCCTTGGCTTTTGTTCCCTTTTAGATAAGATCCGATCATCATTCTGCAAAATGAAAGAGGATCTTTGGCACATTGAGAACTTTGGAGAGAGGGAACAGACTAAATGGTGGAATTCCAGGGGTGAGGGATCTTCTTAGTACTCTTCAAATCCCATCCCCAGCCAGGAGGATGTTTACACTTGGGCTTGGGAGAGATCACTTCCCATCTCAGTCACAAACCAGCAGCAGAAAGGAGGAGAGGTTGGGTTTATTGCAGACGGCATCATGTTGTGTCCACTCCTAAGCTCCCATCCCCATCTGAAATTATGAGTGGGACAGAGTGGGGTAGGGGAGGACAGAGCTCTGACCAGATTTTAAAAGGATAAGAGGGTCCTGTGCCTTTAAACCCTCCTTTCTGCCTTCAGTCCTCCCCCCTTCCCCACCCTTGGCCCTCCCCAGGTTTCTGGAGGAGCTGAGAGTTGCGTCTTCTCCCTGCCCTGCCGAGCTGCTCACTGGCTGCTCTGGAGGCTGTGCTTTGGGGTCTCCATGGAAACCATTAGTTGCTAAGCAACTGGAGCATCATCTGTGCTGAGCTCTCGCATCTAATTATCCCATCACAGCCTCCGAGAAGGGTTTGGGGAGCTGAGAGGAGGGGGAGGACAAGCACAGGAGCAAGAGGATAACTCTTTTAGCAGAGCAGATTCATTGACAACGCTGAAGTCATTTAAAGCCACAGCACTCTGTTCCTCTGGAGGATTTCCTCATGGCTTGGAGAAATCGAGCCAGGGCCACAAATGCCTGGGGTCTCTCTCTTGGACCCACTCTTTCTAGGCTGTCTCTCTCTTGGTTTCTCGATTCTCAACTCAATCAAGTTTCCTCCCTTGCCTCCTTCCTTCCAAATAGCAAATAGTTATTAAACACCAGTTATGTCCCTGGAACTGTGCTAGGCACCAGGGATATGAAGGCAAGATAAATTTTTACCCTCAAGGAGTTTCTGATTGTTCTATTCTATTCTGCTCCTAAGATTAGCTCCTGAAACAGACCTACTCTTCCTAAACTGTGGTTCTTTCTTTCTTCCTCTCTTTCTCCCTTCGTTGTTTCCTTCTTCCCTTCCTCCCTCCCTCCTTTCTTTCATTTTTTTAAAATTGAACTATGGTAGTTTTGCCACCAAAAGAGCTTGGATAAGAACCCAGGTCTGCCTGATATATTATACTTTTGTTTCTCCTTTGGCAATGCCATTCTTAGTCACTTAGAAGAACATGTCCACTTGGTTCCATGGGCATGTCAACCTCTGATGGGCACTACCATGTAACTTTGGGTGAGTCACTTTGAACCTCAGTTTTCTCACCTATAAAATGGAAAGACTCTTTCCTTACCATTTGTCTAGCAACATATGACAGATGTAAAAATGCTTTAAAAATAAAGGTGCAAAAGGAATGTAGAGACCATTGTCAGAAGCTATAGTAGCAGACTGGGAGAAACCCTGGCCACTTGGATCTAGAGATCAGATTCAGTGCTCACCAAATATTGGTCCAATGATGAATGGTAGAGCACCTATCCTTGAGATATGAGGCTGCAAAAAAGGCTGTGAGAGTAAGAAAATCTCAGTTGTTCAGTGATAGAATGCAACTGGATGCTTCTTTATTTTTTTTTCTAATATTGCCCATGATACAACCACTTCCCTCAAATCTTTCAGCTTTCTGACCTTGACCAAGTTAACTACCTATCTACTCTGAGATGCAGTTTTCTCTTCCATAGAAAGGGTATAAAATCTGTCTCATCAGGATACTATGACTATCACTCAAGGTAATTTATTTAAGAGTGCCTAGCACTGTATCTGGTTCAATAAATATCAATTTAAGTAATTTATTCTCTCTTTTTTATTAACCCTTGGTGCAGAAGAAGACTAGAGGCTCAGAGGCAATAAATAACATTCTGAAGGTCTCAGAGTGAGCAAAAAATGAGGTGGGATAGAATTCAGAATTTGCTTTTCCAACCATGTCATTGATGTAGGGGCTTCCCAGGTGGCTCAGTGGTGAAGAATCTGCCTGCCAATGAAGGAGATGTGGATTCAATTCCTGGGTCAGGAAGACTCCCTGGAGGAGGAAATGGCATCCTGCTCCAGTATTCTTGCCTGGAAAATCCCATGGACAGAGGAGCCTGGCAGGCTACAGTCCATGGGATTGTGAAGAGTTGGACATGATTGAGTGACTGAGCATGCACACATTGATGCAAAGGAGATGGCTGGGCAGGAAAGGTAGTCTGGGATCAGGGTAGGGGGGTGAGTGACTGTGGTGGATCACCTATAACACACATACCGAAGGGGTACCAGGCACGAGGGAACGGTCTGCTCACACACTTATTCATTAAATAAATATTTGTTGAACAGCATCTACGGTGGGTACTACACTAGGTGATGAAATACAGAGATGACAAGACACAACTTCTGCTCTCAAGTTGCTGATTTTTGGAGAGTTGCAGAGTTAGCCTTGCTAAGTGGAAAGGGATATTCCAAAAAAACGGAACAGCACATGAAAAGACTCAAAGATGTGAATTATCCTGACACCTCCTGGAACACTGAACAATACATCTTGGCTAGAAAGAAGTATTCAAGGATGAACATGGTGAGAGCTCTAGCCATTGGTTAGGCCACCAATGGCTTTGTAAGCTGTGCTATGTGCTAAGGAGCCTGGCTTTTCTTTTAGATTTATTTTTGGCTGTGCTGGATCTTCGTTGCTGCTTGCAGGCTTTCTCTAGTTGCAGCGCGCAGGCGTCTCATTGCAGTGGCTCAGTAGTTGTGGTGCACAGGCTTAGTTGCTCTGTGCCATGGAATCACCTCTGACCGGGGATCGAACCTGCGTCCTCTGCATTGGCAGGCGGATTCTTAACCACTAGACCACCAAGGAAGCCAGGAGCTTGATTCTTTTGCTGAAGAAAACAGGAAGCCTGTGAGGAATTTTACTTGTTTAAAGATCTTTCTGGAAACAGTGTGGGGAATGGATAGGCAGCAGGTAAGAAACTGGTTCATTGTGTCAGGGTTGGTCTATGTGGCCAATCGAATAGTAGGTCACTTCTGAGGCTACGTCCTAAATCACACCTTCCCCCTTGCTCTCATGGATTGCTCACCCTGGAGGATATGGGAGCATCTGGGGAGGTCCACGTGGCAGGGAATTGAGGCCTCTTGCCAAGATCCAGGGAGAAGGCAATGGCAAGCCACTCCAGTACTCTTGCCTGGAAAATCCCATGGATGGAGGAGCCTAGTAGTCTGAAGTCCATGGGGTCCTTAAGGGTTGGACGTGACTGAGTGACTTCACTTTCAATTTTCACTTTCATGCATTGGAGAAGGAAATGGCAGCCCACTCCAGTGTTCTTGTCTGGAGAATCTCAGGGACGGCGGAGCATGGCGGGCTGATGTCTATGGGGTTGCATAGAGTCAGACACGACTGAAGTGACTTAGCAGCAGCAGCCAAGATCCAAGGAGGAACTGAGGCCTCCAACCGACAGCCATGTGAATGGGCGAGCGTGGAGACAGAGCCTCCGGACCCAGTCAGTCCTTCAGGTGACTGTGGCCCAGGATGATACCTTCACTGGAACTTCATGATACAACCAGCTAAGCCTTACTCAGATTCCTGATTCTTAGAGTAAATGTTTGCTTTTATAAGCCACAAAATTTGCAGATTAGCGGCTACGCAAGAATTGATAACATTCTTTCCTGGAGAATTCCATGGACAGAGGAGCCTGGTAGGCTACAGTCCATGGGATCACAAAGAGTCAGACATGACTAAGCGACTAACGCTTTCACTTTTTTCACCAATATCTTGGGCAAGTCAGATGAAAGCGACATTTTCATGTGAAGTGAAGTGAAAGCATGTAAGTCTGGAGGACAGGAGAGAAGTCTGGGATGAAGAAAGGGAAGGTGAACAGTGGCTAAAATCATCAATGTAAGGACTTCCCTGGTGGTCCAATGGTTAAGAATCCACCTGGCAGTGCAAGGGACGCTAGTTTGATCCCTGATCCAGGAAGATTCCCCATGCCAAGGGGCAACTAAGCTCATGAGCCTCAACTACTGAAGCCGACGTGCCCGAGAGCCTGTGCCCTACAACAAGAGAAGCCACTGCAATGAGACGCCCTTGCACTGCAAAAAGAAGAGCCCTCACTGGCCACAACTAGAGAAAGCCCACAACAGCTCCACACAATAAAAAATAAAAAATTTTTAAAAATCAGAAATGTGGAAGAGTCCTGGAAGACAGTGGTGGAAGGGAAGGATAAGAAAGCCAAGTACAGACTACTAGGGAACCCAGTGTCTAAAGGACAGACGGAGTGAGAGGAGCTGATGAATGAGGAACGAGCTTTAGGAGAAGAACCAGGAGAAAGTGGATGGATGGTTTTGCAAAGGAAGTGTCAGATGGTATGAAGGTCAGAATTGGAGTCCAGGACTCAAAAATGTCCCTGGGGAACTTCCCTGGGGGTCCAGTGGCTAAGACTCTATGCTCCCAAGGCAGGGGCCCTGGGTTCCATCCCTGGTCAGGGAAGTAGATCCTACATACTGCACCTAGAGATCCTGAGTGCTACATCTAAAACCCAGCAGACCCAAATAATTAAATATTTAAAAAAAAAAAATGCCCCTGGGCCTAGCATCTTGAGGGGTGTTGTGTGTCCTTCAGAGTAGGTTCCTGCAGGTGAGTGGGGCAGCAGCCAGATAGTAAGAGTTCAGGGATAACTGGGAGTAGGTGGAGTTAGAACTGTGTAGACCTCTTTGAAGAAATTTGGCTGCAAAGGGAAGGAGACAGATAACCAGAGGGAATTGTGGGTACAGAACAATCTCATCTGTTTTGTTTTTAAAGTTGAAGAGGGAATTCCCTGGTGGCCCAGTGGTTAAGACTTCATGCTTCCAATACAAGGGGCACAGGTTTGATCCCTGGTTGGGGAAATAAGATCTCACATGATGTGCCATGCCGTGCCTTGCCATGCAGCAAAAAATAATAATAATAATAATAAAATAGAATAAAGCATGTTTAAAACATAAACTAAAGATAAAGAGAACAGAAGGTATAATTTATGGGGAAGCTCCCAGAGGAGGGAGAAGATGGCACTTAAAAGTGGAGGTATTAGCCTGTGGCGGTAGGAATGACACTTTCCAGCAGAGAAGAGAATAGGAGCAATGGTGCAGAGAAATCTTATACCTTTAGTGGAGGGCAGGTGTGGAGAAAAATGGGTTGGGAAAGGCTGGGAGATGAAAGAAGAAAGTTAAGGGAGCTCCCTCCTGAATATCTCTGCTTTCCCTGGAAAGTAGAAAGCTCATTGGGGAGGGAAGTTTGGGGCCTGAAGAGCTGTTGGGGGAGAGGAAGACACAGCTACCAAGAACCCTGAGGAAGACTGTGTTTGGAAGAGATGGACAGCTGAGAGCGGGGACCACTGGTCTTCAGGGGCACGGACTGTGTTAGTCAGGGTTCTCCAGAGAAACAGAACCAACAGGATGTGTATATATAGACAGATTTATTTTAAGGAATTGGCTCATGAAGTTGTGGAGCCTTGGCAAGTCCAAAATCTGATGGGAGAGGCCAGCAGGCTGGAGACTCAGGAAAAGAGTTGCAATTTTGGAGTCCAAAGGCAGTCTGTTGGCAGAATTCCTTCCTCCTAGTGGGGAGAGGGTGGAGGTCACCTTTGCTACATTAGAACCTTCAACCTTCACCCATATTGTGAGAGAATCTACTTTACTCAAAATCCACTAATTTAAATGTTGATCTCATCCAAAAACACCATCACAGAAATATCCAGAATAATGGTTTGACCAAATATCTGGGCAACATGGCCCAGCCTGGTTGACACATACGATTAACCATCATACGGACCTTGACATGTTGGGAGCTTTTCAAACTACTCAACAGCTGGAATGTAGAAATGATAAAACTGTCTGGTTGTAGTGACTCAGGGTTAGGGTTTTCAAGGCATGGAAAGTTGAGGGTACTGGCAAGAGTGAAGGGATGAAGAAAAGATCTAGGCTGGTTTCGAGAAGGAGCAATAGATAGGACAGGAAAGAGGATGGAAGGAGAGGGTGTTCAGTGAGGTCAAGGCAGAACAAGGCGTGAGAGAGGCGAAGGAGCAGGGGTTCGTGGATGTGGCAGGAGGTGACGTGGGGCTGAGTGGGGCTAGGTGGCAGCTGAGGAGGCAGAGCCAAGGTCTTCACTGCAGCTGGATGGGATCAAAGCGTTGTGAGGCTGGCAGGGGCTGCAGACCCAGTGTCTCCAGGGTCCAGGCAGATAACAGAAGTAGTAAAACCAGGTGGGTGAGACTGGGGCCAACCGGCGACAGTGTAGCAATATGAACTCCATCTACTGAAAGAGTTGCTCTGGGGAAGGGGGAACATCGTATGGTCATGCCTTCGCCGTTTTTCAGGAGAAGCCATAAATCTGAATTTTTTGGTAAAATGATCATATTTTCAAATTTTAAACTAAATATATATTAGGAAAATGCACTTTGTGAGCCAAACAATATACACCTCCGAGGCCAGCTTTGCCCTGGGGTCCCCAGATTGTGTCATCTGGGACATAGGATGTCGGAAAGGTATTTGAGGCTGGGGCAGAAAGGCTGGAGGGTGTGGAAGCAACTAGGGGTTCAGTGCAGCCAGTGGGTAGGATCCTGGGCAGGAGCGTTTGCAGTGGAAGGAGTGGGTGCAGAGGTGAAGGAGCAACTGCCCTGCCATTTCCACAGACAGCAGGAGCCTCCGACAGGGTTTGAGCAGGGAAGTCGCATAATTCATTCTAGTTGTAGAAAAATTACTGAAAGAGTAGGTGCAGGCTTGATTGTGGGGTAATTAAGCTTCTCCTTAGGCTGAAGGAGAGCTAACCCATACAAGAAATAATGATGGCCTGAATTAATTTATTCAATAAATGTTTATTAAATGCCTTTGCATCAGTCACTGTGCTAAGTGCTGGACATTCAGAAGTGAATGAGACATTGTTCTCCCTTAAATTATAGTCCAGTGGGAGATACTGAAGAGGCCACTAACTGTATCAGGGTTTTAGTGGAAGATGTAATAATAACAGTTACTATTTACTGAGTGCTTACAACATGCCAGGCACTGTGCTAAATCCTCTATGTTTATTTTCTTGTTTAATCCTCATGACAACCTCTATTATTATTGTCCTTATTTTATTTTGTATAATAGTTAAAAAATATTTATTGATATGGCTGTGCCTTATCTTAGTTGCATCATGAGGTATCTTTTATTTGTGGCATGCAAACTCTTAGCCATGGCATATGAAATCCAGTTCCCCAACCAGGGATCGAACCAGAGCTGCCTGCACTGGGAGTGGGAAGTCTTAACCACTGGACCACCAAGGAAGGCTCTCTCCTTATTTTATTAATGGGGAATCTAAGGTCAGAGAACTTAAGTGACTTGCCAGAGAGACACCTCACAGAAGGGGCCTGGGTAGTTCCAAAGGGCTTCCCAGAGGAAGTGGTGATTGAGTGGAGACCTGAAGGTTGAGTAGGAATTAGCAGTGTGAAGGCAGTGGGGGAGGAGTGGAGAGGCGAGATGGTTCTAGGCTGTTAGGGACCAAGGTTAGGGAATGGGCCCATCGGTGAGGGGCAAGGTGGGGGCGTGTTAGAGTGGATTTTGAGAGAGTCACTGGAGAAGTAACTGGGACCAGATGAAAAGTTTTGTAAGCCCCGTTAAGCAATTTTAGTTTTTGAAAATATGATTTATTTTTGGCCGTGCTGGGTCTTCACTGTTGCACATGGGCTCTCTCTAGTTGCGGTGAATGGGGGGCTACTCTAGTTGCGGTGCATGGGCTTCTCATTGCGGGGGTTTCTCTTGTGGAACTCTGGCCCTAGGGTGCTTGGGCTTCAGTACTCATGGTGTGTGGGCTTAGTTGCTCCAAAGTATGAGAAATCTTCCTGGACCAGAGATTGAACCAGTGTCCTCTGCATTGCAGCTGGACTGTCAACAGCTGGACCACCAGGAAAGTTCTAAGCAATTTTAGTTTTTATCCTAAGGCTAAAAGGAAGCCCTTGAAAGGTTTTAAACTGGAGAGTGTCATGATCAGATTTGTATCTTATAAAGATGGCTTTTGCTGCAATGCAGAGATTTTGTTGGGTGAACAGCTGGGAGATATTTTGGACATCTCTGACATGCTGTGGAGATAAGATTCCAGGCAAAAGATGATAGAAGAGGAGATTTGGGGTGATGGTTGGGCTGGAAAGGCTGTGGAGAGGGGTGAAGAGCAGAGTTAATGATGCCTCCCAGGTCCTGGCTGGGGCAGCTGGGTGGAGGATGGCAGTGTCACTAGCTGGGCATGCGTCGGGGTGGGAGGGGCAGACTTGTGGGAAGGGGGTGGAGATCATGGAACTTGCTGAGTTGAGGTGCTGGAGGACACCCAGGTGGAGGTGTATGGAAGGTGGGCAGGTGCATTTTCTGGAGCCCCAAGGGTTGTCGGCTCAGGTGTGGCAGCTGCAGCCTTGGCGAGAAGGATGTGCCAAGTAAGAGGACAAGGTCAAGGAGAGAACCTAGGGAACACCAATACCATGGGCAGAGGAACACAGGAGCCTGCAAAGGAGATGGCATGCATGCGTGCTCCCTGGCTTCAATCGTGTCCGACTCTGCGACCCCATGGACTGTCGACCCCCAGGCTCCTCTGTCCATGGGGTTGTCCAGGCAAGAATACTGGAGTGGGTTGCCATTTCCTTCTCGGGGGAATCTTCCTGACCCAGGGACTGAACCTGGATCTCTTTTGTCTCCTGCACTGGCGGACGGATTCTTTACCTTCAGCGCCAACTGAGGAGACTGAGAAGCTTCCCAAAAGGAAAAGAGAAGGGCCAGGAGAAGTATCCCAGGTACAGAAAGGAGAACACTTCTAGGAGGCATGTTCCCCACCTAGCTGGCGCTCAGCAAATAAAGAGCCACGACGTGCGCCCTTTGCATGTGGCAAGTAGGAGTCATGGGGACTGCTTCAGACTAGGGGGACTCTTGAGTGAGGGGGAGTGGGCTGGGCACAAGGGTGTTGGAAGGCTGGCAGGTCTGGAGGAGTTGGGTCTGAGGCTCAGCAAGGGGCTGGTTGACCAGACAGTCTAGGGAGGGCAGGTGTGAAGAAGGACACAGAAGAGGCTCTTTTTCTCACCCCTCACCCTCCTGCAGTCCAAACCCTTTTGGGTCTGGAACCTATGATGGGAACAGGGAAGGAGGGTCAAGAGGGCCATCCTGGATGTTGGTGGCTTGTGGAAGAGATGGGGTGAACTGAAGCAACAGAAGTGGGTTGATCTGGATCAGCCTTCCCTTCAGGCCTCAGGAGGAAGGAGCTTTACCTCCGTCCCCCACAACACACACACCCCGCCCCCAACCTCCTCCTTAACCTTCTCTACAGGGGTTGGGGGCAGGACCTGGGATCTCCAGCTCAGAGACAAGCTGGAGCCATTACAGGCACACACACATTACACACACACACACACACACACCATTACAGGCACACACACATTACACACACACACCATTACAGGCACACACACATTACACACACACACACACACACACACACCCCATTACAGGCACACACACATTACACACACACACCATTACAGGCACACACACATTACACACACACAGACACACACACCACACACACACACACACACACACACACACACACACGCCAGCCCCCAGAGAGAGTTGTTTCAAGGTAGCCAGGTGGGCCAGAGGGCCAACACACACACACACACACACACACACACACACATGCCAGCCCCCAGAGAGAGTTGTTTCAAGGTAGCCAGGTGGGCCAGAGGGCCAACACACACACACACACACACACACACACACACACACACATGCCAGCCCCCAGAGAGAGTTGTTTCAAGGTAGCCAGGTGGGCCAGAGGGCCAACACACACACACACACACACACACACACACACACACACACACACACATGCCAGCCCCCAGAGAGAGTTGTTTCAAGGTAGCCAGGTGGGCCAGAGGGCCAACACACACACACACACACACACACACACACACACACACACATGCCAGCCCCCAGAGAGAGTTGTTTCAAGGTAGCCAGGTGGGCCAGAGGGCCAAAATCCCCTGGAATCCCAGGGCACCCTCCTGAGGGGGAGGGGTGGCCTTGGCAGAACTGCTCAGGCCACAGCCCCAGACTCGGCCTTCTCCCACCTCCCCAGGCCCTGTTTAATATGCGCATCAGCTACGGTGCCCTTTGCAAAACTGTTATTTGTACAGAAGCCAGAGGGAGGGGGAGGGAAGCCGCGCCCCGCTTCGCCCCCTCCAGGCACTTCACTTGCAGGGACCTGCAGTCAAATACCAGCCCCGGGTCCCTCTGGCTCACTAGCTCAGAGACTTGCAAACCGAGACCGCCGGTTCCCCGGCTCCCCGGCTCCCCCGCTCCCCACGTGGCCGCGCTGGCGCTCCGCCGCAGCACTGCCGGAAATGGTCTGGCCTCTGCGCTTCCCCCACTCCCACGGTCCTCCCCACCTCAGCCCTTCCTCCCCACTCCCCCAGCCCTGAGCTCAGAGCACCCCGGCGCCTCCCACTGAGCCCAGAGTCTGGCTGCTGTGGTCTATTTGCCTCCGGCTTCCCCAACTCTGTCTCTCAGAGCGGAATGAGAGCCCCTAACTCATCTACGCCTCCCCTCCCCACCCCCAACAGCGCCCATCCTGCCCCTTCCAGCCCCAAGTGGGTGCAGGAAAAGCCAGGGACTGCGAACAGGTTCTGCAAGGTAGGCAGAGGGCTAGGAAGGGAGGAAATGGCTTTGGAGGAGATGGGCCCCGCTGCGCCCCACTCTGGCTGCTGCTTGCCAGCTTGGGGCCTTGTTCGAAGTTTCCTGCCTGCCAGTGGCGGCGGTCAAACCTACCTCCAAGGGCTGTGCTGCAGACGGAACGAAACAACGTCTGAGGTGCCCAACACAGTGTTTGGCACATCATAGGTGCTTAAAACACGTTCCCTCCCCTCTCTTCACTCTGGGGCTCTGATGAAGAGGTAGAATGACAGAAACTAGGGTCTATGGAGAGAACTCTCCAAGAGCCGAGGAGGCCTGGGGTAGGGGGGTGCCTGGGGCCCTCCTTCGCTCCTCATTCCCCACTGGCCTCCCCACTGGCCTGGCAAGACCTCTGAGAAAGGCATTCCTATGGGTTAAGGAGGTCGGGCGGGGAGGGCCTGAGGTGGGGACACTGCCCCTGGGTCTTGAGCAACCCCCTCTCTCCACTCCCCCCAACTCATAATCCGATTTATATTCCTACTCCCTCCTCTGGACCCGTCACCATGGCAACAGTTTTCTCAGTTGCACTTCATCAGTTTCTCGGCAAATCTTTTTTTCTGCCCCCTCCGTGAGTCTCATTTTCTCTTCTATCAGTCTGCCTTTTTCTGTACCTATGCTGCCCGCCCCTCCGCCACCCCTTCAGCTTTTCTATTTCTTGAAGCTCACTTTGTCTCTGCCTACCCCTGTCTCTACAGCTTCTCCTTGTCTTTTCCTTCTCAAGTCCAGGATTGTAGCAACAAGCTAGAGTCTATCGGCTGGACAAGAGCTTGAATTCCTTCTGACATCAGGGTAGAAAAGCGGAGGTGTGGAGGGACACAGTTTGGGTTCCAGTGAGCTCTGGACAGAGGTCAGTGATGCCAAGGTGGATGGACCGTCTCCTCTCTATCTAGTTCTGACCAGGGGGCAGGAAATGGGAGTGAGGGAACCGGATCAGACAGTTTCTTCAGTCCCAAACAGAATCAGTGTGGCTCTGGGAGGTCCTGCATGGCACAGTCCTTGGTTCACTTCCCAACTCACCCTCAGAGACCTCACGCCATGCCTACAACACCCACTGGCATGGGGTGTGTCCCAAATACATGAATTTGGCCCTGATTTCTCTCCAGGCTTTACTCAAGTCTCTTACTTCCTCGGGGTCAGAACCAGGGTATACTTCTCATCATGCTTGATTCAACAACTCTAACCATGAACCTGTCTTCTGAATACCATCAGCCCTCCTTACAGGACTTCCCCATCACCATCCAGTGTAAAAACATTGGTGCTACCTGTGAGTCCTCTCTCTCTCTGTCATCCTCCATATGTAGAGTTCAAGAGATATCAGTTCTTCTTTGTAAGAGGAGAATCTCCTTCTATCCCTGTACTCTTTCATCTAGATGACCTGAGACCCAAGTGCCCAGTGAGTCATTTGGGGCTCTCCCTGTAGCTTCATTTTTTCCTGGGCTTCCTAGAAAGATAGTCTCCTCTTAGAAACCAAACCCATCTGAAACATGACTTTCTTCTCTCTTTTTTTTTTCTACCTGACTTATTGAGTGTGCGTGCTCAGTTATGTCTGATTCTTTGCGACCTCGTGGACTGTAGCCTGCCAGGCTCCTCTGTCCATAGGATTTCCCAGCAAGAATACTGGAATGGATTGCCATTTCCTCTTCTAGGGGATCTTCCCTACCCAGGGATCAAACTGACGTCTCCTACATTGGCGAGTGAATTCTTTACCACTGAGCCATCCGGGAAGCCTGATTTATTGAACACCCATTATGTATTAGGCTCTTCATGTATCTCATTTAATCTCATCTTCACCCTAATCTATAAAGTAGGTATCATTTTACAGAAGAAGGAATTGATGCTCAGAGTGGTTAATTTGTCCAAGTTCTACAGCTAGTAAGCAGTAAGGCTAGGACTCAAGTCCAGATCTGTGGAGTTCCACAGTTAGTGTTTTATTCTGTGGCTATACCTATAGTCTGCTTCCATGTGACTCTTCCACTCAAAAACTCTGTTCTGGTTCTGAGCCTTCTGACTTTCTTAATCTTCTGTTAGGCTTGTGAGGTTCATTATGATCTGACCCATTCCACCTACAAGACCCTGGATCTTGCTACTTCTCAGTATGACATGGACTGGTATCAACCAGGAACATTTGTTTGCTTTAGGACTTGCCTTCATCTCTGTCCTATTAAATATTTTTAGATAGTGTATATGAAAATATAGTATCACATTTCACAGAGATAAACCTTGAGGTATAGTAAACACTTTGAAAGACAAGGTAAGGATCCAAATATCATCTCCATGCGTAGAATGGTAGGAAAACCTAACAAGATGAAGTGATCAGAGATCTGTGTAAGATCTCAGCAACACACACAGTCTACACATGTCTTAGAGGCAGTTCAGATAAAACAGAATCGGGGCTGGGGGCGGGGCGGTTAGTAAATTCAGTCCGAGTCATCAGCGTTACATGGTCACCAAAAGTGAATCCAAATTTAAGCCATATTAATAGAGGTATAGTTTTTGGAATAAAGGAGAGGATTGATAGTCCTGTTTTACTTTAAATTGGCCAGGTGTCATTGTGGGCATAACATTAGTGAACTGGGAATGTTTAGGCCAGAGAAAAGAAGAGTCTGAAATCATTAAAGCTTAGATATATGAAGGACCAGGAGTTAATTCATGGACTAATGAATAGAGACCACTAGGAGATAGAATTCAGCTCAAAAGAAGGAAAAACATATGTTCATAAGTGGAATGGACTGTCCCATTACTGGAGATATTAATCAAGATGCTGATATAGTGCTTGCTTGGGCTGTTAACAAAGAGTTGAGAATCAGAAAGAATTAGAGCTAGGTAGTTGGTCTTTGAGACCCCTTCCCACCAGGATCTGTGATTCCTCCTGCTTCGGCTCCATCTCTCCCCTCACCGAGGGGCTCCCCTGTACTCCTCTGTGCTCCCTTGTACCTGAAGTCAGTTTCCTGTTTCTCTTCCATGTCTACCAAAGGATGCAACTTGCACTGGTTGCATCAACCCCACATCTTTTAATGATTTAGCATCTTTTGTTGTTCTTTAGTTGTCCCCATTTTATAAGCTCCTTTAGGGCAGGTGCCTTTATTATCTGTTACAGGATAAAAACTTATTAACCAATGACTGTTCTCAGACTCCCTCTGCCCTGCAGCCCCTCACCCCCGAGATAATTTTTTTCCTCACTTGTTGGAAATCTTGTCATGGCCTGCTCAGGGCTTTTGTAACATAGAGCTGGGAGAATAGGAGGTGACAGATAAGACTAGAGAGACAGGAGACAGGTAACTTTCTTGTGTGTTAGGGAGAATCTGGGTAATGGGTGAAGGAGAAAAGAAAATAATGAAACCTGAGAGGCTAAGCTACTCTACAAAAAAGTAAAAGGAAGGTGACTGGCAAAAGAGACAGAAAACCTTTTTGAATACAAAGAACAGAGAGAGGCAGAGAAGGGGGCTGATTTAGGGTTTGCAGAGAGCAATTTAACTGTTGCAAGGTTTAGCAAAATAGAAGAGGAAAGGGAATTTGAACAAGATGTGCTGTAGGTTAAGAACTGGATCACCTTCAAGAGATAAAAATAAATACTGCTCTGTGGTTACCTGAATGGGAAGGAAGTCCAAAAGGGAGGTGCTTTATGTATACATATAGCTGATTCAGTTTGCTGTTCAGTGCTGTGTTAAGTTGCTTCAGTCCTGGACGACTCTTTGTGACCACCATGGACTGTAGTCCGCCAGGCTTCTCTGTCCATGGGATTCTCCAGGCAAGAACACTGGAGTGGATTCTTTACCAGTAGTGCCACAGTAGAAACTAAAATAACATTGTAAAGCAACTATAGTCCAATAAAAATTTAAAAAAGAGAGATACAAGTAAAAATTGTGATTCCTTTTCGAAATTTTTCTTGTTATTTGGGACCCCAGAATATACTCAGGCGACACATTTGTCACTTTCATACAACCTGGCATGGTACCAAGGTATCGATGCCTGCATCAAGCAGCACCAGTTCCTGCAGCTAGAGCAGACATAGTCCTGGGGTTATGGGGTCCTGCAAAAAGGCAGAAAGTGAAGTGAAAGTGTTAGTTGCTCAGTTATGTCTGACTCTTTGAGACCCCATGGACTGTAGCCTGCCAGGCTCCTCCGTCCATGGGATTCTTCCAGGCAAGAATACTGGAGTGGATTGCCATTTCCTTCTCCAGGGGATCTTCCTGACCCAGGGATTCAACCCCAGTCTCCTGCATTGCAGGCAGACTCTTTACTGTCTGAGCCACTGGGGAAGCCCAAAAAGGCAGAAAGGTTAAGTTTTTACCCTACTTCAGAGTTATAGCTTTTAAAAACACATCCTAATCTGAGATTTCAAGTTACAAATGCTCCAGGAGTTAGAATTTGCTGTAGGTCTTGACAGATGGTGAAAATGAGGCCTAGGGAAGTTAATCAACTTGCTCAGGGTCACAGAGCAGGTTTGAGGCCTGGGAATATGCCTGACCCAAGGCTCTGTCCACAGTCCTGGGATGCCTCTTTAGACTGAGTCAGAGACCTACGTGCATGTAAATAGGGTCATAATGAGAGAAAGGGGCGGCTGGGAGACTGGGAGTTCTGAGCACCCCTTCCTCTGTTCAGAGCCATGTACCAGGCTCTGGGGGACGTCCAGATAAGGAGGCCAAGCCTGCCTTCCCAAATCTTATGGCCTCACAGGGAAATGAGCCAGATGCAGGAAGAAGTCCAATGGAAAGTTGGAAGCAAGTGCTGCAGTGGTGTCGTGGAAATAGTCTGAACTGGGAATGAGAAGACCCGGGCACCCCTTCCAGCTGTCACTCACCAGCCATGTGATTTTAGGCCTGTCCTTTTACCACCTTCTGCCTCAGTTTCCTTACCTCTGAACATCCTATCTCTTCAAAATAAAAGCTCTATGGTGCTACATGGGCTTCCCTGGTAGCCCAGATGGTAAAAATCTGCCTGCAATGCAGGAGACACAGGAGATGCAGGTTCCATCCCTGGGTCAAGAAGATCCCCTGGAGAAGAGAATGGCAACCCACTCCAGTATTCTTGCCTGGAAAATCCCTGTGGACAGAGGAGCCTGCAGTCCATGGGATCACAAAGAGTTGGACATGGCTGAGTGAGGGAAGAGCAAATTAATGCAGCTGCATTATACTGATATTTAGGGGGTGCTGTCCCCCAGGGCTCACCCCTCCTAGCACAACCTAAGAAAGGCTCTTGCTTTGAGTTGATGACAAGAATTAAATGTTCCCAGGACTCACAACTGCCAGGCAACCTGGGAAGTGAAGAGTAGGAGGTGACTCAAGTGGCTTTCTCTGGGCCCTGCCTCTGCCAGCCTCTCCTAGGCTTATGAACTCTGCCTTCTATTCCCAAGCTGGCCAGAGCCATGTGATTGTTTTTCTCTGAACAAACTAAGCCTGCTATTTAACTGCTATCTTCCTGATAAAAAAGAGCCTGGAGATAAGCTCATCCAACTCCCTTGTTTTTTGAAGAAACTAAGGTCCAGAGATGAGGCTGACTAGTCCAAGGTCATATGCTCTTGGCTTTCAGGCCAGTCTCCTTTCTTTTGGAACTTGGAGAACTTAATAGAAATGGATTGCTGGGGAATGCAGCTTTGGCGATCTCTTTTAAAAAAAATTTATTTTTAAAATTCATTTTTATTTTTATCTGGCCTGGGTCTTTGCCACTGCGCATGTTGGCTGGTGAGCAGGGGCTACTCTAGTTGTGATGGGCAGACTTCTCATTTCTGTGGCTTCCCTTGTTTCAGAGCAAGGGCTCTAGAGCACTGGCTGAGTAGTTGTGGTGCATGGGCTTAGGTGTTCCGCTGCATGTAGTATCTTCCCAGACCAGGGATTGACAAGCAATAAAACCCATGTGCCCTGCCTTGGCCTTCAGATTCTTAACCCCTGGACCACCAGGGAAGTCCTCAATAGATACTTTTTGAACAAATAAGTAGATGTCAGAGAAGGATTCCTGGAGGAGTCAGGTATCATAGCCTCCAAGTAGGACAGGATTGTCCTTGGTTGGGTGAACTGCTTACGGGAAAGGAAGTCTTAGATAGCAGATAATGGGAAATGGGTGAGGGAAGAAAGTGGGGCAATTAGGGGGAAAAAAGGAGAAAGGAACCTTTGAAGGTCACAGCCTTCTGCTAACCTGGGAGCGTTTCTGGGTAGAGGGGAGGAAGGGTGTTAGCCCTGCCTGCGATAGGAGGAAATGGTTGTGAGCACCTTGAATCCATCAAGAGGCCTCCTTTATGGGGGAGAAATCTGAAGGCAACTGAGCTTGAGGGGAGGGACACTGATGGGGGATCATGTAGCTGATAGGAGTGTTGAAGCCTGGCTAAAGGTCTGCTTTTGCTGCTGGGGTCTGCAGGGAAGCAGACTGCAGGAGTTCTGGGAAGGCCTGGGGCATAGAAAAGAAGATGAGGGACAGTTTCCCTCCACTGCCCCTCTTCATTAGGTTGAGACTCTGTCAGGATAGGGTGTCTTCTATTTTTTCCTATTCTCCTCCAGGTGTCTGGGCACCTGGGACCCACAAGTAGAGTCCCTGGGGCAAACATCTGGAAGTGACTGAGGCAGCCTGATAAGAGGGGATGGCATGGCAGATTGTGGAAGCTCCACCAGCCTCCCCAGAGGATCCTCTGTCTCTCCGAAGGTGCTGTTCCTGCAGAAGTAGTCTCCAAAGTTTTCCTTCCACCAATCCCCACCTGAGCGCATCTTTTGCCAAGGCTGCTAAGCCAGGTCTAGCCACCAGGGGGCAAAAGAGCAGCCCTGAGGTCAGCGTCCCTCCGCTTCCCCGCACGCACACCTGAAGGCCAAGATGGGCGGTGCCTCACCTGGCTCTCACAGGGCGCCTGGGAGCTCCGTTAACCCCTTCCTGCCTAGACTGAGGCACTGCCTTCAGGCAGAGTCTTCCGTGGCCAAACTGGGCGCGCAAATCTGACGGCGGAGGAAGTGCTGCTTAGGAGAGGGGCTAGGGTGGAAGTGAAGTCAGGGTTTCCGGCTCCTCGGGCTCTTGTCCTAGCTGGGGCTGGGGGAGGTTAGTATTCCCGCCTCGGCTGGGTAGCTACTCCCGCCGATGGGTGAAGGCGCCCTCTGGAATCCAAAGAGGCCCCGGGCTGCGGTCACCTGCGCGGGGCCTCGCGGGCGGGAGGAGGAGAACGCCGGGGCCGCCGCGGCACCCAGACTTCCGGGTTCCCTGCAGCCTTCGATCTGTCAGGGCTCTTTGCAGCAATTAGTGGGGGTGGCGGCGGGAGGGCGGCCAAAGGGAGGAGGAAGAGGCACCGCGGGTTAGGGTGGCGGGGGAGGGTAAGACAGTTAAGATTTGGCAGGAGAGCGGGCTGGGTTACGCAGCTCTCAGGTGCCGGTTTTTGTGGGTCGCTTTTCGAGGACTAGGCAGCTTTCCAGGGCTCTGACAAGACCGAGTTCCAGAGACTGCGTTCTGGGCCACAAGGTGTTAAGCCGTGGGTGGGAGTGGGGTCTGGAGTCCCTCCCTCTTGCCCTCCCTCACAAGCGTCACCACCTAGGAGTCCACCGGGCTGGCGCTCAAGGAGTTAAGTCTGCCCGCAATCTGCAAAGACTGGACCCGAGGAGGGGGAGAAAGGGGGGAAGGAGGGGGTAGAGGACTAGGGGAAGCAGACTGCAGGGAGACAGCGCCAGGAACCCCCTCTCCAGGGACCTGGCCCCTGGGCCCCCAGCCCCAAAAGAGGCCCTGCCCTCCCCGGGGTCGTGCTCTCTCCCCTGCTGCCCTGCCTCCGCCCTCCAGCTTTGTGTCCCCAGGAGGGTGGGCTGCAGAATTTCCAGCCAAGCCTTGGCTGCCTGCTCAGTTTTTCCAAACCCTCCAGTCGGGGAAGGCGGGAGCCCTGTCAGGATAAGAGTCCCTCCCCCACTGCCCCTGCCGGCCCCTTTTCCCAGCCTCCCTCTCCCTGCCCCCGCACGCTTTCCAAACTCCTTCCCCAATCCGACCCTGGCCCCTGCGCCCCCAAACCCCACCTCTATTGGCTCCCAAGTTCCAAGTTCAGGTTGGAAGGGGCCAAGTGGGTCCCACAATTCTGGAGAGGCGCTGGTAACACCGTACTCCTCAGGCCAACCCTGAGACCCGCTGGGCGCCCGCCGGACTCCCTGCCTGGCGCCCCCCCCATCCCAGGACGTGGCCCTAAAGGCCACCGGGGAGGGTGGCCCAGGGGTCTCCCGCCCCGGAGTGGAGGCGGTGCCGGGGGCGCCGGTCGAGCTGGACGGCAGGCCCTGTGCTGCTGGTGCCAGGCCCTGGGGCGGGCTTCGAGGAGGGGCAAAGTGTTCCGAGCTCTGGCACGGCTCTGTCCAGCAGGTCTATTATATAATAATCACCATCTATCAGGAAGCCAGGCAGCTGGAGTGAGTGGAGAAGCCAGGATGCCCAGATCCGCTCCTTCTCCAGGGCTCAGGAAGGTGTCTTCATCAAGGTGGGGGGTGTGGCTGCAGCCCAGAGGTGAAACCAAGTTGGGGGTCTAGGGGCAAGTGAGGGGCGCTGGGCAGTCTGAAGGCGGCCCCCACAAGCCCCGCCCCAGAAACTGACTGACAGTGCCCTGAGCCAATGATTGAAGTCACTGTGGGGGGGGGGGGTTCAAAGTTAACCCTTTCTTGGGTTTTTCGTAGCTTAGGGGACAGAGTCCTTTTCCAGGAACTGTTCCCTAGTTCAGAATTCCTCCCACCTGCCCGAGATCGGCGATGAGTACCAACTGGAGGGTCCTTTCGTCCTCGTCATCCCAGGTGGAAATCTCAGAAAATCAATAGCCCTAACACCGCCCACCCCCTGCCCCCACCCCAAAAGTTAACTGCATTACAAAATGTGGTTGTGTGTACACGTTGTGGTTCCAGAAACAGACCCGCGTAACGCTGGCTCACCCACACTGCACCACGAACAGGCACTCTCACACAACGATACCCTTGCCCGAACTTCCACCGACACTCGCTGACACACCTGTGACACCCCTCGTGACATAGTGACACAGAGTACGGGAAAACACACGGTGATTCCCCTAACTCGCCAGTAGAGGGAGCCACTCTATTCCAGCAATGGGCCTCTCTCCTCTCCTCGCTTACTCCAGGGTTCCCCACCCAGAACTCGTGGCTGCCCAGAGCTGGGGCTCCGTATCCCAACCTGGAACCTACGCTGGGGCAATGAGTCACAGCCCCACCCAAGGGAGTGCTCTACATGGCACCTCCACGGGACATGCCGAATACACTGGAACTTACAGTGTGCCACAATTAACTGACCCCTTGAAACATGGCCATCACTCCCTGCTACAGACATTATTTTCTGGACCTGCTATGAACCTTCATGGTGCCAAATAGATAATCACAAGCCCGTGTGTCTTGTCACCTATGTAAATGGGAAACTGACCCAAGTAACTGAATGGACCCTTCCAACTAGCAAATCCTCTTTGAGAAATAACCCTCTTGTCTTGTGGCTCATCTTATACCCTCAGGACCTAGAGAGGGGAGAGGAGATGAAACCCTGCTTCTGTGGGTCAGGTACCATCCTAGGCTCTGAGATCTTTTATACCAGAGCTGAGCCTCTCTGGGCTTTAGTTTTCTTTTCGTTTCAGTGAGAATAAGACCTACCTCATAGAGCTGTGATGATTCAATCCCTGACCCAGCTTGATCTTAGCTTAGCAGATAATAGACTCTTGTCAAAGTTTTGTTGATTGGCTCAAAGCAGGATCAAGAAATAATGTGTATGAAAATGCTTTGTAAATGTCAATGTTAGGCACCCACAGGGAGTGTTATCTTCTCTCAGGGTTTCTCCCCCTTTTCTACCTGGGCCTCCCTAGACCTTCCTCAGTGGTCAACTCCAGGTACCATCAACCCATCAAGTGAGTATTTACTGGATCCCTATTATGAACCCAGCACTTGAGTGCTGTGGGTTTATGTAGAGACATAGAAGGCATGGTCTGGGCCCTCAAGAATCTTTTGGGGCAACTAGACCTGCACACAGGAGAGTCAAGATAACATGCAAGTAGGTACTCAGTTGGGTGACATAGATGTAATAGATCATCAAAAGAGTAGGAGGTCAGGGGCAGGGGAGAGCTCAGAATCAAATAGCATGAGCAAGGCTTGCTAGTGTCCTTCCTTTCTGAAGTGTCCATGTTTATTCCTTCTTGGTATTAATTCTGGGTGCTTGGGGACAGTGGGATCCAGAGAAGGTGCCCTGGGATAAAGAGACCCACACTCTAGTCCTTGGCTTGCCACTTTCTATCAGTGTAGCCCTGAGGAAGTCCTTAACTAACGCAAGCCTTGGTGTCCTCATCAGTGTCTTGGGGCCATAACATTTCTCACAGGTTTGTGGCAAACATTGATATAAATATGTGAAATGCTTTTATAAAGCCCTTTACTTCCTTTTCATTGGATCTATTCTCCTGTAGGGTCTTGGGTGTTTTTGCTTAGCACTTTGAGACTGGGATAGAATTCTTTTGGGAAAACAAAGGTTTCATTTTCACAAACACTTTATTAGTATCCACATTGCACTCTGCTGAGGATTGAGATGAAAAAATTCAGTCCACATATTCAAGGACCTCCTGGTCTACTTGGAAAGAGCGATGAACAAAGTGAATAAAGAGATGTTCAGCGCATAATGAATGTGGGTGGGTACGACGAAGAGGGGACCTAGTGAAGTGCGCGCGCGCGCGAGTGTGTGTGTGTGTGTGTGTGTGTGTGTGTGTGTTGTGGGGTGGGGAGGTCTAGGCAACTCCCACTGCTTCCAATCAGTGTAGATAGGCAGGTAGGCTTGTCAAACCTCTCCCCAGCCTGAGATGTCGTTAGCACGTCTCCTCCCCAGTTCTTGGGAATGGGGTGGAGGGAGGGATAGAAGCCCCCACCCGGCCCCCCGGCCAACCAGCCTCCCGCTAGCCGGCCGGGCGCCTTACCGAGTCAGACCACTGGGAGGCTGGGGGAGCCGGGTTGGGCGAGGAGGCGAGCGAGATGGGGGAGCTCTTATTTTGACAGGGGCCTCTCCGGGCTCTGGTATGAAGGCAGAAGGAGGCAGCCAGAGAGCCCCGATGCTTATTCAGGCTGGGGAGCGGAGCCGAGTGGAGGGGCGAGCGAGGCTCCGGCAGCGCAGGGGAGCCCGGGGAGGCGGCGGCGAGCGGAGCCAGTGGCCGGACATGCCCCGGACTCGGGGCCGCTGCACCACCGCCGCCGCCCGGAGCCAGCCGGCCGGACACCCGCACGCCTGGGTCCCCCGGCGCCGCGCCGCCCGGGGGCTGCGACCCGGACCCTCCGCGTCCGACCAACAATAAGCGCCCAGACAGACCCCTCCCCGCCCCGCGCCCGCCTTCCCCGCGGGCCTCGGGGAAAGTGAAAGGAGGAGGCGAAGGAAGGAAGGAAGGAAGGAAGGGAGGAGGAGCAGGAGCCGGAGCCGTGAGGTTGGGGCCGAGACCCCAGCCCCGAGCCCCGAGCCGGGCGGGTGTGCGCGCTCTCCCGCCGCTGCCCGGCGCCCATGACCATGCTCCGCGGTTGGAAGGCAGGAACCCAGGCTCCCAGCGACCCCCGGATACCCACTCCCGGGCCGGGCTGGTATTGAGATCAAGGCGTCCAGGATCAAAAGATCACCACCTGCCCGCCTTCCTCCGCACCTCCAACTGGCGAGCCGGAGGACCCCAATCCACCCACCGACACTGACCTGGTCATGGCGTCCAACTCCGGCCTGGCGTGAGGACCCCCGACCCGCGCGAGGTGAGGGGTGGGCTGGGACCGAGGACGAAAAGTCATGCCAGGCCAGCTGAGGCGCGAGGAGGGAGATCCAGTTCGAACTGGGGAGGGGGGACACAGTTTGATTGTCTCTGGCCCTCTGGCACGCACTCTCGAGCTGTATAAGGGGTGGGAGACGCCCCCAGGGTTAGCGAAGGCTACTTTTGGGCCCCCAATCAGGTTGGCAGCCCCAGAGCACAGCGGGGAGGGATTAGGGGCAGCCAGGGGACCCTGCCACCCTAGCGCAGAGAACAAGGCCGGCCTTGGGCCAGCTGGAGCAGCAACCCTGCCCTGGGGGCTTCTGGGAGATGTAGTCTCCCTCCCAGGCTCACCAACCCCCTTGGGTCTCAGCCCCCAGCACTCCTTTCCTGGCTGATAGGAGCCTCCGGAAGGAGGTGCATTGGGATTGGAGACTGCTGGGGGTCCCCCTCTGCCCTCAAGCACTGTCTAGGAGCAGCAGGGGCTGTGACTAGAGAAGTCTCCACGAAGACTCTGAGTGGTGTGGGCTTGGTTGCGGGGTGGGGCAGTCACACAGTTCCTTGGAGGTGTCTCTGCACAGGCTCAGAGGAGATGGCCCCTGCCTTGGTCCTGAGAGCTCTTGGGAGAGTAACGTGAGAAAGAGAAGGGAGGCTTAGGGCTTCTTGCTTGGCTGGAGTATGCCCTGTCCCAGGGCTGTTGAAATTTGGTTTCAGGGGACACTGAGGTCCTCTTAGGAGCTGAGAGGGAGGGTGTCCCTGATGGTCAGAGAATTCGGAGGGTGTCTCTCTGGAGCAGGGAAGCCAGGATCAGCTTCTATCTGTCTGTCCAGCTTCCTTCCTTCCGGGTTTTTCTGACACCCCCTCCTCCCTCCTCCTTATGTCTGTCTGCTGCTTGGGGTGTGGGTCTGTGTCTGGGGGGCCCTCTGCTGCAGGGAGGAAAAGTGTTATTCTGGGAGAGGTGAGCTGGGCATGTGATTGAGCCCTGGGAAAGGGGCTTGGAGGCCCCCTTGATCTTTGGCCTTGGTTTCCTGTTTTACCTAGGAAAGCTGTCTTCACACAGTGTCTGCTGTAACCCTGCTGATGCCTCTGGAGGAGGGCAGCTCTCTGAATGAGACCTGCAGGGTGGGTGGGCTTCCGCTCCCCTTGCTTTCTACCCTCCTCAGCCTCTCCAAGGATCAGCCACTTCTTCTGGGCTGGAGCTGCCTGGCTTGTCTGCTGCCCCCCAGCACTGGCGTGGCTGCCTTCTCTAGGTCAGGACCGTGATTTCATGGCCCCAGGGGAAGAGCATGTTCAGGCCCTGTCTTTCTGGTATCAGCTCTGAGGCGCCTGCTGATAGCAGCCTCAGGACAGAGTGAGAATGGGAGAGAAAGGTAAGGGGCGGGGAGCTCTGGTATCAGGATGGAAGGTGCTGCCCTCCCTCAGCTGATCAGGCTCCTTGGCCTTAGAGCACCAGGCCTGGAAGATCAGCCTTCTGGCCACTTCCTTCTGGAGCCTCTCTGCTAACCTGTGTTGCTTCAAATTGGGATGGGGTAGAGGTTAATGTTGGGGAGAATTCTCTCTTGAAGGGGAGAATATATATAGTCTTGGATCCAGAGTAACTCCTGTGCTTGGGCTAGCAGGGCCCTCATGCTGGACATGGCTTCTGGAGGGCCATAAGGAGACTCACAGTGAGTCTCCAGGTACTGAGGTTGACGGTCCAGGTGGGAAGAGATGACAGAGTCCCAGAGAGGGACTAGTGTTTGTGATCACAACAGTGATGATGTGGGACCTAGTGAACTTGCTTTTTGAGTCTGTGTTGGGCTTTCTTTGGATAGTTTCTGCCTCCCAACTTCTGGGTACGTGAGTTAAACAAGAGTCCTGGGCTGGGGACTCAACTTCCATGAACAGGCAGAGCGATAGCCTTCTGGGCACAGGCCTAGTGGGTGGCAGTGTCGACTCAGCAAGGGCTGGAATGCCTGGCACCTGCTTTAGATTAAGGGAGATGCCTGCAAAGGGGGCTGCCTGCCTGCAGGGGGAGGGGCTGGGATGGAGCTCCGTGGAGCCCAGGAGTGGGGTGGAAGGAAAGGACCAGGGTTGCAGGCAGCTCTGGCAGAAGTGGAGGGAGCCACTCAGAACACCAGCCCCACCTCCAGGGAGTCCAAGGCGGGAACTGGGGGCCCTCCACAGGGCCTCTGGCGCCCCAGGCTGCTGCTCTGTCCCAGTGCCCTGTGGGGGCAGCTGTGGGGAGCCAGGGTGTCTGGGTGTCCAGTCTGCCCAGGACTGGAAGAGGCCTCCAAGGAGATGGGGGGTGTTTTGGGGTTCTCCTTGGCCTGATGCCACGTTGACTCTTTTGGGGGCTCCTGGGTTGCTGGTAGTGAGGCATCCCAAGAGCCTGGGCACCCAGGGGTGCTGGAAAACAACACCCTTTGCCGGTGCCAGGAGTCCTGGGCTCTGCTAGGTTGCTGACTTGGGGGGGAGGGGGCAGAGGGGATGACACCGTGGGAAAGTGGGCAGCCGTGGGAGCCAAGCGGGTACAGGCTGGGTGCCGCGGGCAGGGAGCCTCTGCCAGGCCTGCTCTCCCTGGGGTGGGGCTGGTTGTTCCAGGGACTGGCTCAACCTGTTGAGCGCCTGGCTGCTCTAACCTGGCATCTGTGTCCCTGCCTGCCAGCCCCACTGACTGCCCACCCGCAGTCACACTGTGGTGGCTGCCCCCAAGGATCTGGGTCCAGAAGGCTCTGACAGGCCAAAGGGTCAGTCGAGGCTCCTCCAGAGGCTCTTACAGGGTGTGCCGAGTTTCCCCAGGTCCTGTCCTCTAACTCCCAGAGCCAGGGCTGAAGCCAGTTGGAGGGCCAGGTAGCCAGAGCTAGGAGCGAAGGGGTAAGGTGAAGAAAGCCACAGTGCTGGACCCGCTGCCGGTCACTCGGCCGCCCTGAAGGCAGCCTGGCGTTACCGCCTGGAATTTCCTCCGCTGGGTGCCAGGGCCGGGCCTCCAAAGCCCCACCCCCAGCCTGGCCTGACCTCCCCTCCCTGGGAGAGACTTTCCCTGGGGGTTGGGGGAGGGGCAGTAAGGACATTCTGGTGCCCTGGGAGGAGAGGGTTGACTTCCTGGGTGTGGGGGTCTGTAGTACTGCAGTCAGCCTCCTAAGTAAGGGCTGGCCCTCCCCATGGAGAGGGCGGAAGCTCCGGGTTCCCTTGGAGATGTCCCTGTGTGTGTGTGTGGGGTCCTGGATCCCAGGGAGGGTCCCTGACCCGCCGTAGGCCCTTGCTGTCCTCCCACACCCTCTGCCCCGTAGCTTGAGGCCTGCCTCGGGGCTCTGCTAGCCAAGTAGCCAAGGGGAACCAGCTGCCACTCTGCCGGGGAGAAGGTGGCCACCACCGCCCCCAGGTAGGGGGAGGGGCCAGGCAGTTTCCCCCGCCGCCTTCCGACTTCCCCGTCAGTGGCTGGAGCTGAGGCCTCCCCTTCTCTGCCTCCATTCCACCCCGGGCCCTGGCCACCTGCCCCTCCTAACCCTGGTGTCTGGCCGAGTCCCCATCCCTGGGGGCCGGGATGCCCTCTGTCCAAGTCCCTCCTCCCACAGGCTGGTGGCCCTGTGCTGGCCTGTCTTCCCCTCTCCCTCCCCTCCCCCCACCCCCAGCCTCAACTGAGAATGGCCCTGAATCCAGCATTTCCAGCATTTCGAAACCAGGATTGTTTTGAAATCCCTGAGCACTTCTCCACCCTCCTCTGACTCCCCTCCTCCCCACTAGCCCAGAATTTAGTGCTCTAATCTGGCTTCATGCTGTGCATTGCCTGTGTGTGTGTGTGTGTGTGTGTGTGTGTGTGTGTGAGAGAGAGAGAGAGAGAGAGAGAGTTTGTGCTAGTACATGGCCATGTGCATACTACTCAGCGTGTCTGTGTGTGCGTGTATATCCCGATGTGGCTCTACCTTCTGTCAGCAGTTCTGAGTGACCGGCCGACATCATTTGTGTTTCCTGGGCCCCCTTGGGCTTTCTCTATGAGTGTGGGCACCTCTGAGGGTCTGGAGGAGTCAGTTTTGGAGAGTCTGTGTTATTTTGAAGAGGTATCTTGGATGTGTGTGTTTGGGAGCTGTGCCTGTTCCTCTCTCAGGTACATGCATCTGAGAGTATCTGAGGAGTGTGTGTGCCCGGGGTTGTGTCTTTGATGCATGTGTGTGCATGTGCGCACACTCAGTGCACTCTGCTCCCGCCTCTATCCTCCTCCCTTGGAACACATCTGGGGGTGTAGCCACAGGTCTCCCCACAGCTCCCTGGGACATGAAGTCCTCTGTCCTTTGAAAGGGAGGTTTCCTGGAGAGAGGCCAAGGCTTCTGGCAGTTCTGTGGTCCTTGGAGAGAAAGTGTGCAGTGGGGAGACTTTGGGATAAACTGTCCCCAGGGCTGGACTCTCCTCCTCTGCCCTCCCCAGACACCCGGCATCTCAAGGGGTCTGATGCTCCCAGTCCATCCTCTTCTTGTCCTGCTGCTGTCATGGGGGCTGTGACAGGGAGGCCCAGTGCTCTCCAGAAAGGAATGGGGGAAGGGACTTAACCCCCCGCCCTTGGGGTGGCTTGCTTCATTGGAGACAAGAAACAGCCAGCCTCACCAGACCTGGGAGCTTTCAGAAAAGTTGACTTTGCTAGTTAGGGGCAGACAGCAAAACAAAACAAGACACTCATGTTTCCAGCCTGAGCAGAAGACAGAGGGGCCTGGTCTCTTGGGGGGTTATACCACCCCCAAAATATGAAGCATTGGCTGTGGGGCCAGCTGCCATTGTAGCCTTGACCCTGAGAAGTCCTTCTTGTTCTACAGTCCTTTATCATGTTCTACAGGAACAGGGAGCTTTCTTTCCTTTTTTTTTTTCTTTTGCCAGAGCTAAAATTGTGATGGTCATGTTTGCACGGGATACAGGCACTTGGAACCCTGATGCCTCACTATGACTCAGTTTCCCATCCTGGGACCTCAGGCTATAATTGACTACTTTCTTCTAGAAGCACTTGTAGCAAGTCAGTGAAGAAGAAGAGGGCTGGGGCAGGGGCTGGTTGTCGGAGTCTAGGGCCTATGGAGACAGCAGCACGGGTGGGCAGAGAGAGAAGCTGTCTCCTTCTAACCCCCCTTCCCATGGCCTCTGGTCCCAGGGCGCGGTGGGAGGAGGCAAGGGGTGAAGGCACAGGTTGGTCCAGTGCTCAGTGGCCCGGGGGAGGGCCTTGGCAAGGAATCTTCAGTTTGTTTCTCAGCCTCTGTCTCTGCGACCTGTGCACGCACATGGGGACAGGTGATATCATGTTCTGGCAGGCATGCTATGCTTGCCCCCTAGAATGGGAAGTTGGGCCCAGCAGGAGGTCCCCTCCCCAATTCCCCTGTCCTGGGCCTGGGCACACCACAGGCTGGAGAGGGTTAAGTCTGGTTGGCAGGGACAGTGCCCCCCCCCAACCCCGTGCAGTGAGAGAGAGAGGGAGGGGTAGTTAGCAGCTTGCTCTAGTTGGCTTCTCTCCCAGAATTCTTCGGAAAAGAACTCCCCTTTGACCCCCAGTACAAACTGAGCCGAGCCACCAGCCTCCCTCCCGCCTGCCTGCCTGTGGGAGCTTCACCCAGCCCCCTCCTACTGAACTGCTAAGCCCGATTCTCTCCCTCCAGGCCCTCCCAGCTAGGCCTGGTCCCCAGGACTCGAGTCTTCCGGGGACAAGGGAGACCACACAGGGACAGAGGACCCACGCCATTCTTTTCCCTGACACACGATAACCCCGGGGTGGTGGGTGCCGGAAGCTGGGGTCCTCAGGCCTCCTCTCATCCATCCCTCCACCCGAGTGCTCCGGCCAGGACGTGGGAGTCCTGCCCACCCCACCCCCGACCCTGGGGCTGAGCCCTAAGGCATCTCCAGGGCCTTCTCCTTTCCTGCTTCCAGGGGAGGGAGGGGGAGCCCTGCGGTGGGGCGGCTGGGTCAGGCCTGGCTTCTGGCCAATCCACAGAAGTCGTTGGGGGGGGGGTGGTGTCCGAGTAGCTCAGGGACTTCCTGGAGCTACAAGCCTGTCTGTGTACATGCTTAGTGGTGTGCGTGCTGGGGGTGGGGCTGGGGTTCTGGGAGGAGCAGGGGTAGAGATTGCTGGCCCGGGGCTTCGAGCTGTGACCCTCTCTCCACAGGGAGCCCCAGCCCCGATCACACCCTTGAGCCCGAGCCCGACACGCGTTATCCTGAGGTGAGAGGTCTGTGTGCTTGTGTGTGTCCTCACACCCTCTGCGCTCAGCTCTGCCTGCCTCTGCCGGAGCCTCCTGCTTGGCTTTTTGTCTTGGGCGCCCTCCTCCTGGCTCTCTGCCCCTACTTCTCCTTTCATTCTCCTCCCCCAGAGGAGGGGGTGCTGACAGCTTACAACCTGGGACCCAGTGGGGATGGGGGCGGGGCCCGGGCAGGAAGGGTTAAAGCGCCGAAGCCGCAGCTCCAGTGAAAGTCCCATCCGGGGTGGGTGGTGGGGAGCCCCAGCCCAGTCACCCCTGGAGGGCAAGGTATGGTTTCCTTCCTGGTCATCCCAAGTGCCTGCTACCCCCTGCCTGCTGGCTTTGACCTGAGCTGGCTGAGTCAAAGCCAGGGTGGCCACCAGCCACAGTAATGTGGTTTCTGCTGCCCTAGCCCCTAGACACACAAACACACACGCACACGCACACGCATGCAGACACACGCACACTTTCTCCCTACTGCCACCCCACCCCCTCCTTCCCTCCTCCCCGCCTCCCTCCCCTCCTTCCTTACTTAGCAACAACTCCCTGAATTCACAACAAACACTCCTGTAGGATCCCAGACTAGGGAAAGCTGGAGAAAGTACAGGACTGGGAGGAGGCACTTCTAGACTGTCCTCAGGAGGAAAGGGCTTCGAATCCCCCCACCCTCTCTGTTGGAGGCAACCACCCCCCAGGGACTGGGAGGAAAGTGGTCCTGCTTCCAATCAGGCAATGAAAATACTGGGGGACTGGCCAGGTGTGGCCGAGCAGGTGGGGGGCAGGGCTGAGACTCCACCCATCACTAGTGGAGTCCCACTTGACCTTTGACCCCCACCTGCGAAGTGGGAGGGGCCACAGACTCCTCCTGCCTCTGGGCCTCTCAGCAGGGGCCTGTGCTATTGTCATGGTAACTTGCCGGGCTCCCTCCCCAGACTCTTAGGGACCAGGATGGGTGACAGGTTGGGGGTGGGCGGGGCTGGGGTGGCCCAAGAACTTTACTCTCAGAGCCCCAGCGGGCCAGGCACCTGTGTTGAGGGGGCGGGGAGTTGTGGCCTCTCTTTGATCTCGTCCCTGGGTAGGAACTGTGGCCTCTGGCTAGGACCTGGTGCACACCAGGTTTGGAGGGAGCCTGGAATGAGGGAGTGAGGCACCATTCTTTCGTCACAGCACAGAGGGCTGCTACCAGGGTGAACCTGTATTGTGAAATGGTTACGAGCAAATGGCTGGAGTATCTGGGTTCAAATCCTGAATCTTCTAAGTTTGGACTGTCTGCCTTAGGCAAGTTATTCAATGTCCCTGTACCTCGGTTTTCTTATCTGTAAGGTGGGGATAAGAGACTTTTCTTATAGAGTACTAAATTAGAGAATTAAATTAGATAATGCCTGTGATTAGCAGCTTGATGTTACAGAGTAAATGCTCAATAAATAGTAGAGATTTTCCTAATTATTATTAGTCATAGGAACTCCTGATCCTCCCAGAGGCTTTAGCAGGGGGAGATGGGGGTGGGGAAGAAACAGTCTTTCCAATGCTTGAGACTCCTAGATTCTAATACCCTTCTAGACTCACCTTCTTGCTGCCTCAGTTTCCCCACTGCTGGTGCTAGCAGGCGTCATGATTGCAAGTTTGGGAAATAGCTGTGGGCCTGGAGAAGGGAAGGGTCTGAGGGCTTAGGACCTGCCTGCCTCCCCATCGCCCAGCACTTCTCAGGGCTGAGCCCCTCCCTGAGGCTATTAGCTCAAATCAGCTTCAACACCGCTCCCACCATCCCATCTCCTGCTGCTCTGTTCCCTTACCAGGCTGAACAGCCATTAAGATGCTCTGTCCTTCAGTGGCTTAAATGGCTGCCTCCTCTCCTTCCTGGCCTAAGGGGTCTGGGACCTTCCTTGGGAAGAAGAGTAGCAGTGAGAAGCTGTGACATGGATGGCAGCCGTCAGGCCTGCCTTGGGGCCCAGGGTCCACTGGATTCCCTGTACCCTGCCTGGGCATTTTCCCTGAGTGTGGCAGGGCAATGCCAAGGCCTGTGATATGTGTCGAAGCCCAGATGGGCAGGCCCAGCACCTGCCGCACACAGATGGACAGGAAGTCCATCCTGAATCCCAGAGGAGGGGTGGGGTCATACTGTCATCCAGAGGACACCCCTGGAACCCTTTCCTCTGCTGCATGGGTACATGTGGGCAGGGCTGGGAAACATTCTGTTTCAACCCTGTGTGCCCTGGGGCAGGCCAGGGGAGAATGCTGAGTGACTCTGGGTGAGCAAGGCTCCCAAAGGCCCTGGGATGACAGTGGGTTGATGGAAGGGCTAAGGCTTGGGAACTTCTGGGTGAGGATCCCAGGACAGGGTAGCAGGCATGCCCACCAGGAGGGAAACTCTGCAGACATGTGGTTTGGTCTTCTTGGGAGTAAAAGTGATCAGATGTGGCAGAGTGCCTGGGATTCCAGGACTCCTGGGGACCTTCTCTGGCCTGGTACCAAGGCGGGTGGGCTGGAGCCACTGGCTCTACACACCACTTCTTTCTTTCTGGGAACAGAGGGATTTCCTCCCTTCCATGGGCCTGGGAGTGAGGCATCAGTGTTGGCCTGAGCCATGCCTGACTGCTGGGCCGGCCTTGCCGCCTTTGCCCAGCCCCTGGAGCCTGTTCCTTGGGCAGGCTGGGGCTATTTTTGGGATCGGGCTGGGGCTCTGGGGCTGGTTTCAGATGTTCCAATGTGAACAGGAGAAAATGGGAACAGATGGCTAGAGGGTTCCAATCAGTGGGTCCTGCTGGGAGCAGGTTATTTTTAGGGCCCTGTTAACCCTTTGGGGGCTATGGAGCCACCCCAAGAGGGACAGCCCTCTCTAGCTGAGAAGAGGATAGGTCTTCTCTCTGGACCTCTACTTTCAGAACTGCGTGTCCCAGTTGCTCTTCTTACCTTCTCAGACCCTCCACTCTTTAAAGAGGCCCATGGCAACAAAGTAGGCTCCTGCTTCCTCCCAGCCTAGACCCTGCAGGGAGACTGCCAAGGGCTGGGGGTGACTGGTGGAGGGGATGTGGCCACTGTTGAAAGGAAACTCCCCTTTGCTTTTCTCCTGCTGTCTCCTGAGACAGCCCTGAGGCTAAGAGAGTGGATAACTACTCTCTGGATTCACGCTCCGGGTTTGAATGTTGATAAACCCAGTGAGGCCCAGAGGAGTCCTTGCCGAGGGACCTGGCCTCTGTGAGGACAGAGGAGGAGCCAAGTTTTTGTACTTGATACCACTGAGATGATACCTTTGGGCCCGATGTCTTGAAAGTCACTCAGTCATGTCCCACTCTTTGTGACCCTATCGACTATAGCCAGTCTCCTTGTTCATGGAGTTCTCCAAGCAAGAATACTGGAGTGGGTAATCATTCCCTTCTGCAGGGGATCATCCTAACCCAAGGATTGAACCCAGGTTTCCTACATTGCAGGCAGATCCTTTATCAGCTAAGCCATCAAGAGCAAATCTCTCGACAGTGCCTGTCTTTATCAAATGCCCTTGGATTTGGGTGCTATATAGGGGGTAAATAAGGGGGCATCATGGCCTGAGGTGGTTTGTTGAGGGCTATGTCACAGGCATTCTGTTGGCTAGTTTCGTTATTAGCATCTCACTTGACATATTGATCCTCATTTTGCAGATGAGGAAACTGAGGCTCTAAGGGCTGAAGGGACGGATAAAGTCCTGTCGTTCAGAGGGGGTGGGATGTGATTGGCAACCTTGTCAGCCTGACTGCAAACCCATCTCTCATTCCACTGCATCACTCATACTGCCTGCCATGTCCTGGCCCCAGAGGGCGGCTAGGCTGCCAGGGCTGGGCCTCCTCGGGGAGCAGGTCTGAAATGAGCGTAGGAACTGAGGCCTGGGGGCAGGGGACCCTGCCTGTCACCACTCTCACAATCCCCTAAGCCCTTCTGGCCTGAGGGTGCCAGGACTGACACCAGAAACCCCATTTGGCCTTCCTGTCTTCCCTGCAGGAGGATCACAGGCATACATCCTGTCTTGTCAGCCCCCACCCCCACCCCGTCCTGGCCCACATGCCCCTGCTTCCTGTAGGGTCATGGCAGTCTGGATGGCAACGTGGGCAGAGCTGGAGGGCTCTCTAGGTGCTGCTGGTGCCAGGAGTCTGGGCCCAGCCGGTGAGGTGAGGGCTGGGAGGATGTCTCTGTCGCTGGCAGCACCTGGGGGAGAGAGCCCGGCGGGCAGGCGGGCTCTGGGTGAGGTCCCGCCCCTGGTGCGCTGCCTGTGCCAGCAGTCTGCCCGCACTCTGCAACTCCCACAATGGCCCCATTGTTCCCAGCCGCCAGGCAGTTTGGAGGAGGTTCCTGGGCCACCCCTAATCCCCCCCCAAAAAAGGGTCCGATTAACCCCTTGGAGGATAGAGGCCAGGTGAGGGTCCCCAGGGAGCTACCCTGTCCATTCCTCTCTTCCAGGGATGCGGGCTGGGGACGCCACCTCCTACCACGTGTCTGCAGCAACAGGGCACCTGGAGAGCCCGGGGTCCCCCACAGGGGAGGGAGTAGCCCCTAGACCCTCTCTCACCCCCATGGTGGTGCAGGTGCCAGGGGGCAGGAAGTGCCAGAGGGGTGGCAGGCGGAGACCAGATATATTTGGGCCGGTGGGGCTAATTCCAGCCACCACCTCCTGCCCTACTGGCTCCTGAGCGCCTTTCCTTCCTGTGAAACCAGAGCTGGGTTGGGCCTAGCTCAGGATTTCGGTGGATTTAAAGAGGCAGCACCCTCTCTGGCAGCCTGGCTTCCTCTCCCCCTCCCCAGGTGGGGTCTGGGGCCGAGAGAAGGCTAGAGAGCCTCTGCCCCTCCCTTGCCCTGGGCTAACCCCTGGCCCTTGCCCCCGCTGGGGTACCAGGCTTTTGGCACTCCTTTCTCCCAGAGCTTTGAGCGGGTGGGGTGGGCGGGGGTGGGCTGTGGTTTCCTGTGTTGGCTGTTTGTGCCTGGCCCAGAGTGCATGCCGCCTGCCTGGGCTTCCTGCCCTGTCTTGTTTCCTTGTGCCCCCCACCTCCTCCCTCGCCTCCCCCCTGGGGGGAGGGAGCAGCCAGGGATTGGACAGTAGCCTTTGGGGGCACCCCACTGCCAGGCTATGACTGCTTCTTGAGGCCTGGCCACAGGGGCCCTGGCCATGGGAGCCAAGTGAGGTGACCTCCAGCTTGTCTAGGCAATGCTTCTTAGCCTTGTGGTCCCCACAAGGGCAGAATCCACCCCTCACCCCTGAAGCACCCTTCAAAGACCCCAGACTGAAGGGTCTGGGGCCAGGAATTTCCATGTCCCAGCAGGGCTGGGGTTGTCAGACATCACCCTGGGGCTGCAGGTGGGGTGGGGCTGGAAACTCCCAGACAAAAATGGTTGATTTGCATGGTCTCCTTTGGCAGGAGGTGGGGGGAAGTGGGGAGAGCTGCTAGGAACCAGGGTGAGGGGAAGGCCCCCCCAACCCTGGAAGTCCCCACACAGAGGGTCCCCAGCAACACCTTGGTTCTTGAGCAGATTTCCTGCTGGGCTAGGAATCCTTGACCTCCCCACCCCTCTGAGTCACCACCTCAGGAAGAGGAAGTGACCTGGGTGATGGGAGGACAGCGTCTAGGGACCCTGGAGAAAGGGGACTCAGGACCTCGTTGTCTTGGGGGCTGCCTCTCCCTAGGTCAGTGGCCAAGGATCCCGCCCCTAATACTCCCAGCAGGTCTCTGTTCTTTCAGCCACACAGGGTCTAGCTGCCCATTTCCTCTCTAGAGGTGTCTGCCCACTGCCTATGGAAGTGTGGACCCTCCAAGCAGTGTTCTCAGTGCCTCTTTGGGCTGGCTTTGAGACTGGTGTGCTGGCAGGCAAATCAAGCAGAGGCTCCCAAGGTGGGAGCCACTGAACGGACGCAAGTGGCCGCTGCCCGTGTACTATGCCTGTGGCAGCTCTGTGTTGAGCAGGGAGCTGGCCTGTCCCACCTGGAGGCCTTGGGCATCCATCAAAGCCTTCCTGGTCTCCCTCCCCCAGCAGAGGTCAGGTCCACTTTGACCCTTAGGTCACTGCTTCCCCACCCCACCCCCACCGCCTGCCCCCAATATTGCACCAGGAGGGCAAGATCTCAGGCAGGGTTTGTCTCAGCAGCCTCCTGGGCTCCATTCTCATGGGTCTGCTCCTGGCCTTTCACTCAGGTGACTGGCACCTGCTCCCTGTTTGTGAGCATGTCACTGCTCCCCACCCCACCACATTCCCTGAGAGGAGCGCAGGTCTGTGTTCCCAGAGCTGCATCCCTTTCACCCGTCTCAGGGGCCCCTGGCCTGGTGCCAAGAAGCCCCCCTCTCATTGTTTGTTTGTTCCTGCCTCCATCCTCAGGGCTTTCCAGGTCTCTTCCGGGGACTCTTAAGTACAGAGAGAAGGAGGGTCTCTGATCTGGGGCGGGCTGCTGAGGGGCAAAAGGGGGAGGTGTGAGATGGGAAAGTCCTGACTCATCTGTACTTGACTCAGCTCGTCCTGCTGGGTGGGAGCGAGGGGGTGGAGTCCTAGAGGGGAGGGCAACTCGAAGATTCTTCTGGAGAGGAGCCTTGGCCCCACTGGGTACCCTGGAGAGGATGAATTTTCTAACAGCCCCTTCCCAAATTACTAAATGCCCCAATATTTGAAGCTGTAAACAGAGGAAAGTGGGTAGCCTTTGCCTTGCTGGAAGCCCATCTGTCTGATGCAAGCACAGACAAGGCGTCATGACTGGAGGGGAGGACACTGCAGTGCAGGGGAAGCACCGGGGGGACAGGGTCTCGGTAGGCCCATGGAATCGTCATGCGACCCAGGGGCCTCTGACTTCCTTCTAGATCTGTTTCCTCATTGTGAAATGGGGATAGGAATACTGCCGTGGCGGGTGGCTGGTAGTTTTGCGGATCAGCGAGGTGGGGAAAGGGGAAGCCTGGGACACATGTCAGTCATGGGCCTGCCCCTAAGCCCAGGTGCCCTCCGGCTCTCCCCACCTCACCTCTCCCCCGACGTGAGGCAAGCCTGGGGACTGACCGCCGGCTGCTGTTCAGCCTGGCCTGGAACCGGAGGAACCTTCTGCTGAGAAGGCCAATGTACCCTGGGGTTAAGCTAGGGTGAGACTCCCACAGGGTCCCTGGTGTGGCCCCCTCCCCGCTCCCCAGGTCCCAGCCCGGCCTGCAGCAGCCCGCCGGGAAATGTGCCCCGGTGTCTGGCTGGGCCAGTCGCCGGGACGCAGCTCCCGGCCCAAGGCTCCTCCCCTCCCCCACCCCTTCCTGGGATCTGCGGGAGGGGCGGGGGGGACAGGACCGGGGGCCGTCGGGTGAGGCTTCCGTGTTTGTGTAAGTCTGTTGGTTGGTGTATCTCTGGCCCCGTGTGTGTTCCTTTGTCACTACCGGGCTCAGCTCTCTATGGCTCCCTTGTTGTCGGGCCTCAGTCTTTTCGTCTGTTCAATGAGTCGACGCGCCCCCTCGCTGCCTTCTGGCCGCCTCTGGAAACGTGCGCCCCCGGCTATTTCTGCGCTCCTGCTTCGGCCAGCGCCTCCTTAGCGGTCCCGCACACCTCCGCGGGCCGGCGTTTGAGCGCGCCTCTAGTATCCTGGGCTCCGTGCGTGTCTTTGTCTCCCCGTCCACGTGTGAGCTGCGAGTGTGTGTGTGTGTGTGTGTGTGAGTGAGTCCAGAGTTCGGGTGCCGGTGGGTCCCCGGGGCTCCTGCCTGGCCGCGCCCGGCGCGGAGCTGAACATGGGCCCCCGCCGCGGCGCGCGCCCGGCCCCTCGCCGCACTTGGCCGTGGGTCTGTCGGGGCGGCGCGTGCGGGGCTGGGAGAGGCACGCTGCAGCCCTGCCCGTGGCCCGCTCCCCGGCTCGCTGGCTCTGTCGCTCGCTCGCTCTGCCTCTGCGCTCGGGCTCTGCCGGAGGGGGCGGGGTGGGGTGCCGGGGCGGGGGGAGGGGAGGCTCCTGCATTCTTGCGGTCGGGGAGGAATCTGAGCCAGCGTTACTGGTCTCCAGAAGAGCCCAGCTGCAGCCCCGAGGCCCCGCCAGGCCTCTCGCTGCCCGCCCGGGCCTGCTGGGATGGGCACAGGCTAGGCCTCGAGCTGGGGGCGGGGCATCGCCCCCACCCCCGGCCCCCTTCCAGCCCCAGCGCCCGGGGGCAGGGCGCAGCGCTGGGGCGGGGCGCCGGGGGTTCCCCCGCACCCCTCCCCCGGGTGAGGGGCGTGCCTGGGGGCGGGAGTCCCCCCCTCCCCGGGGGCCTGACAGACCTCTCAGCCGCCCCACGCGGGCACCTTGGCAACCTATCTTTTTAGTGAATTCTGCCCCTGCGGCCCCGGGGGCCTTGCTAGAAACTGCAAGCTCCCTGAGGGTAAGGTGCGGGAGGGATGGATTCAGACCCCGACCTGGAATCCTTCCTGGCCGTTCCCACCCTACCCTGTCCAGTACCCTAGTCCCAGGGCTGTTGGGTCCTCCCGTCTCCCCTCCCCTCCTCGCACCCCCTCCCCTAGTCACAAGTTTTCTCTTTGGGGCTTGTTGCTGCAGTCCCTGCTCCAGTACCGAGTACCTGGCTGGGCCCTGGGCACGCACAGGGGCCGTAGCCCCACTGTGTGTGGGAGCCATGAGGATCCTGGCTAACAAGACAAGGTGTGTGGGTGTCGTGGAGGGCGGGATGTGTGTGTGGAGTGAGGGGAAGGGATGGGCCCAGTGTTGATGGGGCTGAACCGTGCAGGCTTGGAGAGCAAGCCCCCCCGGGGTACCTGGCTTCCCGGCCACCGGTGGGCTAAAGAAGGGGTCAGAATTGGAAGGCCTGCCCCCAGGCAGGAGCCCACACCTTTAGCGCCTGAGCCCAAGGAACAGAAGGGAATGGCAAGCGGCTAAGCCTGCTGTTCTAGTCCCTTCCAGTCCTTTCCTCTTAAAAACGGTTTGAGCAGACCCCCGCCGGCCCCGCTGTCGGGTCCGCTGGCGCCCTCTGGCCTCGGTCTAGCTGGGGATGGGAACTGGAGGGGCGGTGCCTGGTTCCCTCCCCTTCCCCGGGAGAAGCCGGCAGACAGGGCCAGGCGGCAGCAGCAGGACAGCAGAGCTGAAATAAATCTGAGCTGGTGTGGAATGAGGGGGGATAAATATCCTCTCCCGTGATGTGATCTTTCCAGCGGCTATTAATAGGTCTCCGGGGAGGGGGAGGCGGTGGGGGGAGCGGGCTGGAGCTTAAAGGGCCCGCAGCCTAGGCTGCAGGAATCCTTGGTTTCAGTCTGCTCCATACACCAGTCCCCTCCCCCTTTCCTCTTGCTCCTGCCTGCCGGCCATACCTGCTGGTGCACCTTCTAAAGGCATTCCCCTCCTGCCCTGGGGAGCTGTCTGGATCAGTGGGCACCGCAATCTGGTGTGCTTTCTCCCACTTCCCCAAGGGGAAATGGGGCTGGGCCAGGAGCAGTGATTCCCAGGTCCTGGGTTCCTTCCCTGCTGGTGTTGGGACACATGGAAGTTGAGGTTGGGGGGCCTAGGAATGAGTGTGCAGACAGCAAGAGAGAATGCTTAAGAGTTGGCCAGGTGCTAGTGGAGGGGGTTGCCATGGAGGCTTGCAGTCTGATGGATGCTGGGGCTTAGGGGCCCGGTTGGATTCTGCCAACGTAAGGCTCAGGTTTTCATCTGGGGACTAGAGGGTGGAGGGGGTTGCCCCATCTTCATTTCCCAAGTGGAGAAGGGCATCAGCCCTTGACTGAGGTGCCATGGGAGATAGGGGATAGCTGGTGGTCTTAAGATGCCACTCGGCTCCCACCTCCCCAACCATTAGGTGAGGCAGGATGGGGTGATGAAAATCCAGGCCTGCTACACCCCTGGCACTGCGATTAACTTTTCATGTCTCTTCCACCTCCCAGGTTACCCCACCCCAGGAGGAGAGAAGCTCCAGGGAGCCCGCCGCTGTCCCCCCGCGGCCACTGCCCCCCTGCCCCAGCCAAGCCAATGCACCCAGAAAATAAGTTGACCAATCATGGCAAGACAGGGAATGGCGGGGCCCAATCTCAGCACCAGAATGTGAACCAAGGACCCACCTGCAACCTGGGCTCGAAGGGCGTGGGGGCGGGGAACCATGGGGCCAAGGCCAACCAGATCTCACCTAGCAACTCAAGTCTGAAGAACCCCCAGGCAGGGGTACCCCCTTTCAGCTCGCTCAAGGGCAAGGTGAAGAGGGAGCGGAGCGTGTCTGTGGACTCCGGAGAGCAGCGGGAGGCTGGGACCCCATCCCTGGATTCAGAGGCCAAAGGTACCCCATTTCCTGATCCCTAAGATCCCAACATCGTCCACTGTTCTAGACACACAGGGGCTGGGAGAGCATCTTTCTGCATCCCTGGTCTAATCCTCACTTGCCATTCCTCTCCAGCATTTATGCAGGGGCAGCCTCTTTCTCTAACCTCCCCCCCCCCGCCGCCCACCCCCATTGTGCCCACCCATCTGCTCATTCTCTCAGGACTAGGTGGAGACGTCTCATCCTTAGGGCCACACAGAGTGATGGGGTCAGTGTCTGTCAGGCTCAGGCCTCTCCTGCTTTCCCACCGGAGCCCCCAGAGGGGGGACAGGAGGTGCTCTGGGGTGAGGCGCAGACCCACACACCTCCCAGGAACCTCCTGGTGTTCCAGCTGGTGGGAGCAGGCACTGGGGCCTGGAAGAGTAGCAGCAGCTTCCCCCTCCCCCCCAGCCCTAATTAGAACCAGTTGTGGTTGGGGATTACGTTGGGCTTGGTGCTGGGTGGGGGAGGGGAGACAGGCAGCAGGGCTGTAGAGAGAAATCAGAAACAAATGGTGTTGTGGTGGGGGCCAAGGGCTGGCAAAGTGCCCACCGTGGCCTGGGCAGTGCCCCCTGGGCTCTGGGCACTGGGGCATCCGGGGCATCTGGGGGAATGGGCTTGGGGAGGCCCCCAGAGGTGGGAGGACGGGCCCTCCCGGGTATTCACTCACTCTGACCCCCGCCTGCCTGCCTGGGCAGAGGTGGCACCCCGGAGTAAGCGGCGCTGTGTGCTGGAGCGGAAGCAGCCATACAGCGGGGACGAATGGTGCTCAGGCCCGGACAGCGAGGAGGACGACAAGCCCCTTGGGGCCGCCCACAGTGAGTGCCCATCGCTGCCGGGATGTTGTGGCCCATGGTGTCCCCAGGGAACAGTTGCCCTGAGGGAGCCTCCTCTCTTCACCTAGGGCTTTCGAGGACCCGGGCTGGGCCAAAAGGAGCAAGGGATCAGGAGCCCGGCTCCTCCTCTCCCATCTCCTGTCTCTGACTCAGTCCCTCCTGGCACTGACAGCTCAATCCCCGCCTTCCAGGTGCTCTCTAGCCCCCTGTCCTTAGGGACCTGGGTGGGGTAGGTGGAACCTTAGGTGGCCTCTCCAGTCACACTGGCTACACCTCCTCCCATGAATTCCTGGCCTCTGCTGCCACCTACTGGTCACTAGAGGGAGGGCAGTGAGGGTTCAGCATCCCTGGGAGCTGGACAGCCGGCTGGCCCCTGCAAAACTGTGCTAAAGAAGCCTGGGTGTGAGCTGACATTGACTGTGTCTCTGGCGCCCTTCCCTAACCTCTAATTGACTTCTGGAGCGCATCACCAAGACGAGGAGTGAATGTCAGTGGGCGCCCACCTCTCTCCTTCTTGCACTGATCAGCATATATTTGGGCCTTGCACAAGTAATGGGGGAGAACCAGACATACTCCTGCCCTTGGGAAGCCTGTACATGTTGATCTGATGCTTTTCCTCCAAGCTTGCATCTGTGTGTGGGGAGAAACAACTCAGTGCATAAGAAACTAGTCAGAGAACGTTACACTGAACTTTTCCAAGGCTAGGACTGTAGAAAGGAAGAAGAGAAATTATGCGGGACACTTTGCTACTTTGTTTTATTGAATTCTGATAACAGTGCTGTGAGGTAGGTGTTATTAGGAAGCAAAAGAGGAGACAGACTCAGCAGTTGTTTTTAGAAGGAGCAGATCATGTCTGTGGAGATGGTGTTTGGGATCAGACAGCCTGTGCAGCTGGCTGGCACTTTAAACATCACCTGGTCCCAGCATCCCCGACCCCCTAGGGGACTGACTGGTGGTTCACAAACCCTGGCCAAACCCTTCAGTGTAGATGGGGCTAGACACTGCTTCCCAGGACAGACCCTCCTCAGTTCACTTTTACAACAACTAGGCTGTACCGTCGTAGAAGCACGAAGACACAGGGAAGTCAAAGAAGTTGCTAATACCCCATACCGAGTACCAAGGCAATCAGTTATGGTTTTAGTTATACTGACCTTAGGTTCTTGAAGAGTTCTTAATGGCAGGGCAGTATAAAGTAGAAGTTAAGAGCACAGACTCTGCAGTCAGACCCCCCTTGGTTTATATCCTGGATCTTCTGCTTACCATTTATATAAGTTTGGGAAAGGGCCTCAGTTTCCTCATCTATAAAATTTGTATTTCCCTCTTAGGGTTGTTATGAGGAGTCAGTGAGTTGATAGTTGCAACACACTTAGAACAGTGTTAGCTTTTTTGTTGTTATCATTGTATTAGAAGTTTTCATATTGAAATAAAGCCCCGGGACTTCCCTGCTGGTCCAGTGATTGCCAGTGGTTAGGACTCTGCACTTCCAACGCAGAAGGTACAGGTTTGAGCCCTGGTCGGGGAACTAAGATCCCACATGCTATGTGGTGCAGCCGAAAAAACAAAGAGAATAAAACAAAGCCTGCCTTTCTCCCTGTAGCTTTTCCCCAGGAGTCCTAGTTCTATGTGTTCAATATGCTCCTTCCTCTTCTCCAGGGCAATCCTCACACATTGAGGTTGGCTCTCAAGCCCCCCAACCCCCAAACTCTTGGCTCTGTGTAAAATTGGAGGGACACATCCAGATCAGGGCCTTTATGAGGTAGGAGAGTCAGAGCAGATTTCTGCAAGGAGAGGAGCCTGCCCCTAAGCGTGGGAAAGCGGCTACTTCCCCGGATCAAGGGAGTCCACTTGGAATAGTAAGTCCTGGCGCTGTCTGTGGGCCACACGTGGACTGGTGGCAAAGGGCCCACTCATGCACTAGACCCAGTAATGACCAATTGAAGTGAAAATCTCTCAGTTGTGTCCGACTCTTGAATTCTCCAGGCCAGAATACTGGAGTGGGTAGCCTTTCCCTTCTCCAGGGGATCTTCCTAACCCAAGGATTGAACCCAGGTCTCCCACATTGCAGGAGGATTCTTTACCAGCTGAGCCACAAGGGAAGCAGTAGTGACCAAGGGCTGATGTCTTGTCTAGGCTAGGACTTAGTGTCAAGTTGGTGACGGTGGACGAAAGCCTCCCTCAGTGCTGTGGGTGGCCAGTCTACCCTGGGGAATGAACCCAGTGTGTCAGGCGTTTGTAACTCTCTGTTCTCCAGTTTTTTTAGTTTGTGACACAGTTGTGAATTTGCCGCAAAAATAGATTTCTTTGACCAGCCCCTCCCGACTCCTGCCGAACTAGAGTTTAGTGTTTCCACTAAACATGAAGGAATGATGCCTTGAGGAAGTATCTTGTTGATAAGGTTGCCGGTCAGTTAGTGGTAAGGCCAGAATGAACACCTTCAGCTTTTCCATCAGTTGTACAAGCTCATTGCCCGCTTCCCTCACCTGGCCAGCGTGCACGCATATGCACACCCGCTGCACAGACCACAGTGCGGGGTCGGGGCCAGGCCACGCGCCGGGCTCTGCACTACCTGTCTGCCACCTTGGGGGAGTGGTGTCAGCCTTCTGAGGTGGTTCCCTCCTCTCTCAGTGGAGTGCACGCCCTCCTCCCAGGCTGTGACGACGGTAAGGTAGAGTCACTTCCAAGGCGCAGTCAGGGCGCCAGGCGCGTGGGGGCCTGTCGGTGTCCGTCTCCTCTCCTGGGCTCCGCGCAGTCGCCATCCTTGGCAAAGACTGGGCTCCGGCAAGCGTCTGGGAGCGGGACTAGAGAAAATGCCAGGTTGTGGCACCAGATGACCCTGTGGGCACGAGCCGCTCTGTCCCTGGGCATCTCTGGGATGGGACAGCAGGGCGGACACTCCCCTCTGGCTCTCCTCTCTAAACCTGGGCCTCTTTCCCTTTCCTCTCTTGTGCAGATTGTAATGTAGCAGACCCAGCCATGGCGGCCCCACAGCTGGGTCCCGGCCAAGCCCCCCAACTGCCCCTCAGTGACAGCAGCGCACCAGGTCCTCCGCATGGGCCCCCGCCCGGCCTTCGGCCTGATGCCCCCGGGGGCGGAGGCGGGGGTGTCCCTGGAAAGCCCCCCTCCCAGTTTGTGTATGTCTTCACCACCCACCTGGCCAACACGTAAGTGCCCCCAGCCATCGTTTGCCTAGCAGCCCTCAGCCTGGGGTCCTGACTGCCTGCGGGGGCCGGGGCTGGCTGGGGCTGGGATGGGTGAGGTGGAGGGCTCCCTCCTGCCCGTCGCTCTGAGCTGCTTGTGCCCGACCCTCCTGTGCAGGGCTGCGGAGGCTGTGCTACAGGGCCGGGCCGACTCCATCCTTGCCTACCACCAGCAGAACGTGCCGCGGGCCAAGCTGGACCAGGTGAGTGTGTCGCCGGGTCCAGGCACGGGGCTCTATGAGCAGTGGACCCACTACTGCCTCTCCTGACCCATCTCATGGGTTTGCCTTTATCCTCTCGCAGGCCCCCAAAGTGCCACCCACCCCGGAACCGCTACCCCTGAGCACGCCGTCAGCAGGCACCCCTCAGTCCCAGCCTCCTCCTCTGCCGCCACCGCCACCCCCAGCTCCGGGCAGCGCCCCCCCTGCCCTGCCTTCTGAGGGGCCTCCTGAGGACACCAGTCAGGACCTGACACCCAACTCGGTGGGAGCTGCCAGCACGGGCGGTGGAGCTGGGGGGACCCACCCCAACACCCCTACAGCTTCCACCGCCAACAACCCGCTGCCTCCTGGAGGAGACCCCAGCAGCGCTCCCGGCCCCACCCTGCTCGGGGAGGCCCCCACCGGAAATGGGCAGCGGAGCCTGGTGGGCTCAGAGGGCCTGTCCAAGGAGCAGCTGGAGCACCGGGAGCGCTCCCTCCAGACGCTTCGAGACATTGAGCGGCTGCTGCTCCGCAGCGGGGAGACTGAGCCCTTCCTCAAGGGGCCCCCTGGAGGAGCGGGCGAGGGAGGACCACCAGCACCAGCCCCTCCCGCACCCCAGCAGCCACCCACGGCCCCAACCAGTGGGCTGAAGAAATACGAGGAGCCCTTGCAGTCCATGATTTCCCAGACTCAGAGCCTCGGGGGCCCCCCGCTGGAGCATGAAGTGCCGGGGCACCCCCCGGGTGGGGACGTGGGGCAGATGAACGTGATGATGCAGAGGCTGGGCCAGGACAGCTTGACCCCCGAGCAGGTGGCCTGGCGCAAGCTGCAGGAAGAGTACTACGAGGAGAAGCGGAGGAAGGAAGAGCAGATCGGGCTGCACGGGGGCCGCGCGCTGCAGGACATGATGGGCATGGGGGGCATGATGGTGAGGGGGCCGCCGCCCCCCTACCACAGCAAGCCAGGGGATCAGTGGCCCCCTGGGATGGGCGCCCAGCTGCGGGGGCCCATGGACGTCCAAGATCCCATGCAGGTCCGGGCCGGACCCCCCTTCCCCGGCCCCCGTTTCCCAGGCAACCAGATGCAGCGGGTGCCGGGGTTTGGGGGCATGCAGGGTATGCCCATGGAGGTGCCCATGAATGCCATGCAGAGGCCTGTGAGGCCAGGCATGGGTTGGACCGAAGACTTGCCCCCTATGGCGGGGCCTGGCAATTTTGCCCAGAACGCTGTGCCCTACCCAGGTGGGCAGGGTGAAGCGGAGCGATTTATGACCCCTCGGGTTCGTGAGGAGCTGCTGCGGCACCAGCTGCTGGAGAAGCGGTCGATGGGCATGCAGCGGCCCCTGGGCATGGCTGGCAGCGGCATGGGGCAGGGCATGGAGGTGGAGCGGATGATGCAGGCACACCGGCAGATGGATCCGGCCATGTTCCCTGGGCAAATGGCTGGCGGCGAGGGCCTGGCAGGCACTCCCATGGGCATGGAGTTTGCCGGAGGTCGGGGCCTCCTGAGCCCCCCCATGGGGCAGTCTGGGCTAAGGGAGGTGGACCCACCCATGGGGCCCGGCAACCTCAACATGAACATGAACGTGAACATGAACATGAATATGAACCTGAACGTGCAGATGACCCCGCAGCAGCAGATGCTGATGTCGCAGAAGATGCGGGGCCCTGGGGACATGATGGGGCCGCAGGGCCTCAGTCCTGAGGAGATGGCCCGGGTGCGGGCCCAGAACAGTGGTGGAATGATGGGAGGCCCACAGAAGATGCTTATGCCCTCGCAGTTTCCTAGCCAAGGCCAGCAGGGATTCTCTGGGGGCCAGGGACCCTACCAAGCCATGCCCCAGGACATGGGCAACACTCAAGACATGTTCAGCCCTGACCAGAGCTCAATGCCCATGGGCAACGTGGGTACCACCCGGCTCAGCCACATGCCCCTGCCTCCTGCATCCAATCCTCCAGGCTCTGTGCATTCAGCCCCGAACCGGGGACTGGGCAGACGGCCTTCAGACCTCACCATCAGTATTAATCAGATGGGCTCGCCGGGCATGGGGCACCTGAAGTCGCCCACCCTCAGCCAGGTACACTCACCCATGGTCACCTCGCCCTCTGCCAACCTCAAGTCACCCCAGACACCCTCACAGATGGTGCCCTTGCCTTCAGCCAACCCGCCAGGACCTCTCAAGTCGCCCCAGGTCCTCGGTTCCTCCCTCAGCGTCCGTTCGCCCACCGGCTCACCCAGCAGGCTCAAGTCTCCCTCCATGGCGGTGCCTTCTCCAGGCTGGGTCGCCTCACCCAAGACAGCCATGCCCAGCCCCGGAGTCCCCCAGAACAAGCAGCCGCCTCTGAACATGAGCTCTTCCACCACCCTGGGCAACATGGAACAGGGTGAGTCCATGGGGCTGGGCAGGTGGGCCCTGGACTCGCCTCCCAGGTGGGTGTGTTCTTGTCTGGCGGGGGTGTGTGTGTGTGTGAGTGTGAGTGAGTCAAGGGGTCTGTGCCAGGGCCCAGAGGTGGGACGGCTCTGCTGGAGGAGCAGCCACTGGCCCCCGTGTGTGAGCTTCCACAGGGAGCACCATGTTCATCCAGCAGGGATTTCGAGGCGGGGGTGTCATATTTAGGATCTCCTTTCTGTTCAGGGCCCTGAGGCTACAGGAACTGCCTGGAGATGGGTGGGCTGTAGTGATCATGGGGGAACCCGAATTGATGGGCTACCTGTGCCTGAGAGTCAGGTGGAAGTCTGGGAACTGACCTCTTCCTAAAGCCCCAGTGTGAGCAGCCAAATTCATCCCGGCCTCCCCAGTCACCCCCGCTGCTCTCTCTGTCTCCCCACTTCTGTAGGTGCCCTCCCGCCCAGTGGCCCCCGGAGCAGCTCCTCAGCGCCTCCTGCCAACCCCCCGGGCGGCATCGTGAACCCCAGCCTGCCGTTCACTTCCTCCCCAGACCCCACGCCCTCCCAGAACCCCCTGTCTCTGATGATGTCCCAGATGTCCAAGTACGCCATGCCCAGCTCCACCCCGCTCTACCACAATGCCATCAAGACCATCGCCACCTCAGATGACGAGCTGCTGCCCGACCGGCCCCTGCTACCCCCGCCGGCACCGCCGCAGGGCTCTGGGCCAGGTGCGAGGACAGGGAGGGGGTCTCAGGAAGAAGAGCCCACACGGGCTCTGGGAGGGCGAAGAGTGGCCGTGGCCAGTGATCGCCCCTGTGGTCCCGCTGGCTTTTTTGTGCTTCCAAGGGGCCCTGGGTGTCGGGGGTTGTGATGTTCTGGGACACAGTTCCCACTGGTCATTCAATGAAACCAAGCCTGGCTCACTGGAGTGGTCCTTCCAACATCTACTGATGTGTCCCTGGGTAACTGGGCCAGAGCTTGGGTCTCTTGGCTTCTCACCTAAATCCCCCGAGTCCCTGCCCTCACAGCTAGGGCAGGCCAGTGGTGAAAGCCGTCACCCCTGGCACCAGCCTGGCTGGGGCATGGAGAAAGGACTGAGTTCTGTAACCTGCCCCATCTGGGTGCACACGGTTCGTGACCCCCGTTTCTCTTTCCCCGCAGGGATCAGCAATAACCAGCCCAACCAGATGCACCTGAACTCAGCTGCTGCCCAGAGCCCCATGGGCATGAACCTGCCAGGCCAGCAGCCCCTGTCCCATGAGCCCCCACCTGCCATGCTGCCCTCCCCCACCCCTCTGGGCTCCAACATTCCACTGCACCCCAACGCACAGGGGACAGGAGGGCCCCCTCAGAACTCGATGATGATGGCTCCAGGGGGCCCAGACTCCCTGAGTGCCCCCTGCGGGCCGGTGCCCAGCTCCTCCCAGATGATGCCCTTCCCCCCTCGGCTGCAGCAGCCTCACGGTGCCATGGCCCCTGGTGGGGGCGGGGGCGGGGGCCCTGGCCTGCAGCAGCACTACCCCTCAGGCATGGCTCTGCCCCCAGAGGACCTGCCCAGCCAGCCGCCAGGGCCCATGCCCCCTCAGCAGCACCTGATGGGCAAAAGCATGGCCGGCCGCATGGGCGACGCATACCCCCCGGGCGTGCTCCCCGGGGTGGCATCAGTGCTGAATGACCCTGAGCTGAGCGAGGTGATCCGGCCCACCCCGACGGGGATCCCCGAGTTCGACTTGTCCAGGATCATCCCCTCGGAGAAGCCAAGCAGCACCCTCCAGTACTTCCCCAAGAGCGAGAGCCACCCCCCCAAGGCCCAACCCCCCAATCTGCATCTCATGAACCTGCAGAACATGATGGCGGAGCAGACCCCCTCCCGGCCCCCCAACCTCCCGGGCCAGCAGGGCGTCCAGCGGGGGCTCAACATGTCCATGTGCCATCCCGGACAGATGTCCTTGCTGGGCAGGACAGGTGTGCCCCCGCAGCAGGGCATGGTGCCACACGGCCTGCACCAGGGGGTCATGTCCCCCCCACAGGGCCTCATGGCCCAGCAGAATTTCATGCTGATGAAGCAGCGGGGTGTGGGGGGTGAGGTCTACAGCCAGCCACCCCACATGCTCTCCCCGCAGGGCTCCCTCCTGGGCCCCCCGCCCCAGCAGAACCTCATGGTGTCCCACCCCCTGCGGCAGCGCAGTGTGTCTCTGGACAACCAGATGGGCTACCTCCCAGCCCCGGGCGGCATGGCCAACCTGCCCTTCTAGCGGGCCCGGCGAGGGGCTGGAGCTGGGGCCATGTTGCAAATATGATAACCTTAAAAAAAGTTGCTTCTCCTCCAGTGTTGGGATGGCCTGGGTCAAGGGGTGGGGTGGCGGGGGCTTGTGTGGGGAGCGGCATTTGTGGAAACCAGGTGTGCTGGGAGCTTAGGGAGAAGTGGCAGAGTGGGGTGGGGGACCTGGGGGGTGGGTTTGGTTCCATTGTGGCCGCCAGGACCGCCGCTCCCCTTCTCCTCCCGAGTCCTACAGAGCCTCTCCTGTTTCTCTGCACCCACCCTCTTCAGCTTTGCGTCCTGAGTCCTGTATCCCTGTCTCGAACCCTTGGCCGGTTTGGAAGGAGGGAAGTCCCCGCCCCTGTCCTCTCCGGATCCCACTGCTCTCTCCTCTTGGAGCTTCACTCTCCTCCTCTTGGTTTCTCTGTCCCCCTCCACCCCGTTTTTTTCCTTCTGTCCTCTCCCTGCTGTGGCTGACCCCTCTCCCACCCCAACCTGCAGGCGGCTGGCCAGGTGGGCAGGCGCCAGCTGTAGCTGTAAATAGAGCGCTGCGCTTTTGTGCTGGTTTGTGCGTGTGCTGTATTTCTGTGTTTTGATAGAAGTCACTCAGAAAAAAAAAAAAGGATAAAAGAAGCCCTCCCCACGCCCCCCCCACCGGCCCCTTCAAATGATTGCCCCTTTCATTTCCCCTGGACCCAGGGGCATGCAGTCCGACACACAGGTCCAGAAAGGATACCATTCCCGTGCCCTCCTCCAGCGGTGAAATGACCGAGCTACTACCCCACACCTAAACTGAGGTCAGACCACCTTAGGCTTCCACCTGGTGGGCCCCAGCAGGGCTGAGACCTCCCAGGGCGGCAGCCTGTCTGCTGCTGAGTGATTCAGGCGAGCGTGTGTAGGTGCACGCATCTTTGCCCCACACAGGTGACACGGGGGCCCTGGCTTCCCAGCTGTGGATGGCTGGTGTCCCCTGCTGCTACATCTTAAGCCAGAACTTGAAGTCCTTGGTCCCCAGTCTGGGCTGAAGGAAAGAGGGATGAGGCAGAGGCCAAGCGGGTGGCCCTTGGGTGTGGAGCCGTGGAGGAGTAGCCTGTGGGCTGCGAGGGTCCTCTGCCTGCTGCAGTGGCTGCAGGCCAGGTAGCCCCCAGGGCCCTGACTCTTTCCCCAGGCTGCCACCTACTTCCTGTCACCAAAGGAGGAAGGAAAAGGGTTAGGCCCAGTCAGTCTGTCTCCCTGCACCTGCTGAGGACAGAAGAGAGAAAGTGTTCGGCTCGGAGCAGGGCAGCGTCCTCTGCGTCTCTGCCTCCCCGGTTCACTGGCACGGTCCCTCTGCCCAGAGCTCGGGGCTCCCTGCCCACCCAGGCACAGCCACTGCCTTCCAGTCAGCCCCCGGCCCTTTCCCAGAAGAGCTCTCCTCCTCCTCTGGTCAGAGCTGAAGCCATACACGGTTGGGTGTTTTGCCCCCCCTTGGCCCCAGGAGTAAAACACTTCTCCTTTTCTCACTTCCTTTCCTGCCTTGTGAGGTGGCAGGGCAGCTCTCTGGCTGAGGCCTTCCGTGCCCACCTCCAGGACCCAGGGCCGTTTCTCGGCGAGGTGTCTTCTGCCATGGCCCGTCCCTGGCCTTCCCGACCTGAGGGGGCCTGGTCTCCCATTGGCAGCTGTGATACAAAGGGACTTTGTCCTTGCTTCTCCCAGGCTGGTGCTGTCCTAAGTCCCCCGTCGGCCAGGTCAAGCGCTTCCTCCAGGGCTGGCTGTGGCAGGGCCTGGGGCTCTGGGTTCAGGGGCCACCTGCCCTCCACCCCGCCAGACATGTTCCCGCCCTGTGTCTGGGCTCCATGCCCTTTAGCCTCCCACCTCTGACCCAAGACTCCCCAAGCCGACTCTTAAGTGTTTCCTGCCCAGAGGAGAGACGGGTCAAACTGAAAAGGGCCTGACGCCCTCCCCCTGCCCCTCTCCTCCCACCTCTGCCACCAGACTAGCTTTCCAAGGTGAAGTCCACAGGCCAGCTTCCCTCCATTCGTGGCCACACCCCCAGCCATTTTGTACCATTATATAAATATATATATATAAATATAAATATATAAATACAATATGTGAAGACATCTTCTTCGTTTTTATTTTGAGACAATTTTTAGGCTTGTTCCGGGGCTCTCTGTGCTGCCTGTACTGTATTGACCTGTTTTATAGGTGCCTTTTTATTAAAAAGACAAAATTAAACATCTAGTTTCTTGCTGTCTTCTTTCATGTCTGGCTCCTCCACTGCCCAGCTTACTACTGGAGGCTGAGAGGAACAGGGGACCCCAGGGTTCTCCAGCGTTCCATGGTGAAGACGAGTCCCCTGGGTCATACATCTAATATTCCCTACAGAGAGACTTCTTAAGGACTTCCGCTGATGGACTTGAGTGGGCCTGAGTAACCAACGTGTGCCCTCGACAAGTGCAGGAGTCCCTGATATCCCATTCTGGTCAGACCAGGGGCCAGGCTGGCAGGCAAGGGGGCAGGGGCAGGACTGGCGTGGAGCAGCTTCCTCTGGTTCCATTTGAGTAGTACCTTCTCGGGGCAGGGCTCAGCTTCCTGGAGCCTGGGGACTTCCTTGCCCAGGCCTGCTTGTCACACTGCCCAGCCCAAGGGGATGCTCCTCGGCTCTCACTGAGGCCCAGAAAGATGGCCCAGCCTGCAGGCAGGGGACTGGATGAGATGACCCCCGGGGACCCTTTAGATCTGTCTCTCTCCTCAGGAGGTCTCTCTCTCCACTGACTTGGCTAAGTGCCCCCTCTGCTGTGGTTGGATCCTCTCTGCGGCTCCAGGGGTTTCCCTGGCAGTGTAGTTTGCAGGGAGAGGGGTGGGGGGAACGCATCTATCTCCTTCCCCGTCAGCTCTCAGACCCACCCGGGCCCTGAACCACACTGGGAGCTCTCTGCCCTGGGCAGAGAAGACAACTGGCTTTGGTGAATACTTGTGCCTCCTTGGAGCTGGGGAAGGAGAATCTTTCCTTTCCTTGGTTGGGTTCCTCTCGGCTGCCCTTACGTCTTCTCTAGGACGCTGACTTGTCTCCGAGGGTGCCTGGAGTCTGCCCTAAGTCGGTAGACCTCCCAGGGCCCAGTGACGTGGGACTGGCCCAGCGCCATTTTGAACAGAGCCAGGCAGCCACATGGACCGGGTCAGCCTGAGCTTCCCGCCTGGTCAGAACACCGCAGGTCTGGTGACCCGAAAGAATGTCTGGGCTTCTTGGTCACTGAGACGTGTTGAGGCCACACACACTCTGTTGCCAACTGACCTTTCTTTAGCTTTAGCCTCCATCCAACCCCTGGTGCTTAGCTTCTAGTTTCTTTTGGCAGGTGAGGTGGGAGGAGATGTGGGTGGTTGTAGAGGTATGTGGTCCATAAGATGACAGACCATGTTCTGGAAGGGGAGTGACTTTCCCTGTTGGCAGGGGCAGAAGTAAAAGTTGTTCTTTGAGCTCTGGATGGTTAGGATGAGAGAAGGCAAGCGTGGTCCTCTCAGCCCAAGGGCAAAGGTATCCTTGGCTCTGCCTTTCGGATGCTGTCCCCTCCCTGGACCTCAGCCTAGATGTGGGGCTGGGAGAAGACCCAGCAAGGATGTCCTGGGAGGAGGGGTTGATTCCTCCAGCTGCCCCATATGAGGATACTGGCCAAGGCAAGCTCTTAGGAACCCAGCTCCTGCGATCCCAGCATCACTGCCTGCCCCAAGGAAAGCTGAAACAAAGGGGAGGGGGCTGGGACCTAGAAGGTGGTGAGGGAGGTGGCGTTCTCTGACTCTGAGAGGCTGCTCTTGCGCCAGCTGGGGAAAAACTGGCAAAGGGAGGCAGGGCCGGTGCAGCCCAGCTTGGTCAGGAGCCGTGACAGGTCACTGCGGAATTTCACACCGGCGAAGGTGTAGAGCATGGGGTTGAGGCAGCAGTGGGCTAGGCCCAGAAACTCGCTCATGGTGATGGCCATGGAGAGATAGCTGTCCAGCTCACAGCTGCTGCCTAGCATCTTCAGCCTCGCTAGGGTGTCCAGGAAGATAACGATTTGGTAGGGTGACCAGCAGAGAAAGAAGACACTTGTCACCAGGATGGCCACCCTGACCGCCTTCTGCCGCTGAGGGCGCCGCTGGGCCTGGCACAGCCTGTGCACCACCCCAACGTAGCACCAAGCCATCACCAGCATCGGCAGCAGGAATCCTCCGATGTGGTAGAGAAAGCGAGAAGTGAACCAGGCGTTGGTTTCGGCTTGGTTCTCCTGGGAGAAGGTGCAGTGCGGCAGGGAGTCGTTGTAATGGGGTTCGCTGACCTTGGCAAAGAGGATCTCTGGCAAGGCGAAGAAGAAGCCCGCCAGCCAGATGGTCGCACAGGTGACGTGGATGGACAGGAGGCGGCGATGGCGGTAGGCGTGGACGGCGTGGACGATGGCCAGGTAGCGGTCCACGGCGATGCAGGCCAGGAGCAGGCTGCTGCAGTAGAAGTTGATCTTGTGCAGAGAAATCACGGTTTTGCAGAGGAAGGTGCCCAGCACCCAGCCCACGGAGCTCTCGGCCACAGCGAAAGGCAGGATGAAGACCAGGAGGAGGTCTGCCACCGCCAGGTGGAACAGGAAGGTCTCAGTGGAGCTGCGCGTCTGCCGGTGGCGCTCCAGGATCACCAGGACCAGAATGTTGCCCATCATGCCGAGGAGGAAGATGAGGCCATAGGCCACGGGCATGAACACGGCCTTGAAGGAGGTCAGCAGAGGCCCCTCAGCAGTGAGGCAGAGGTGGTTTTCCTTTATGGGGGTCTCCGTACTGTCATTGTAGCTCCCTAATTCCTTGTACTTCAAGGACAAGGAGACAGGAGAGCAGAAACTGAGAACCAGTCTTTCCTCTCGGAGAGGGATCCTGACGCCCTGGTAGAGTTAGCCTGTTCCCCTCCCCCCACACCCCGCAAGCTAACTGCTTTCGTCCCTGCGCCCCCAGGCCGCCCACAGATCAAATCCCAGTTTCCCTTCATGTTCCTCCAACAAATCACTTTGCCTTTTCCAACTTCGGTTTTCGTCTGTAAAGATCCCTCACTGGGTAGTGACAAAGACTAAAGGAGAGAACGTGGCATGAGAATATGGACTCTGGAGGGCTGTGCCCCTGTAAGTCATTTCTCATCTCTGAGTCCTCAGGTGTGGAAGGCTGCAGGCTCGGGGGCTGGGATCAGGACTTCCATTTGGGGAATGAATCTGGTTGGGATAAGGAGTTCCAATTCTGGACAGGACAGAGGGCACTCATGCCTGCGTGCGTGTGTGCTCAGTTGCTCAATTGTATCTGACTCTTTGTGGCCCCATGGACTGTAACCTGTCAGGCTCCTCTGTCCATGGGATTTCCCTGGCAAGAATGCTGGAGTGGGTTGCCATTTCCTTCTCCAGGGGATCTTCCTGACTCAGGCATGGAACCTGCATCTCCTGTGGCTCCTGCATTGGCAGGTAGGTTCTTTACACTGAGTCACCTGGGAAGCCCTACTAAAGCCCAGGATCCTGCTGAAGGGCTGTTTGCTGATATGGGCTGTTGGCTTCCTCTCGTTTTGTCCCCTTCTTCCTGAGTGCCTTCTTTATAACTGAAATTGTTGTGAGAGCCTCTTGTTTTGTATAACTTGCACAATAAGCTCAGGTATGTAATATCTCTGTTTCACCAATGTCTTGCTAGAGAGCAGGTCTGCTTGAACCCATGTTGACGTAACTTCCACCAACACACGGCACCGCCTGGGCTGCCCTGCCTGCTACTCCCCATCACCTGCACACTCCTTGCTCTGCGCCCTTCCCATTTCAGAAGCAGAGGGCCCAGAGGCAGAGGAGGGCAATAGGAGGAAGTAAGGGAGGCACGAGGGTGGGGGTGGGGTGTGGGGGTGGATACCTGTGGCAGGGGTGATGGTGGTGGGGGGCTGGGGAGGGCTCCAAGTGAAGGGCATGTGCCCACTCAGTTTCCGGAAGCTCACTCCCCCCACCCCCCACCCCCCCACACACCCCCAGCACTCAGGTTGTTTACCGAGCAAACCGCAAAGGAAGGCAGGGTGCCTGTTTTCATACCTTTCACTCACAGCTGTCCCCCTGCACCTGCTCCTCCTCACTTCCCAGCTCTGTTCTTCCCACCCCTCCCCTAACCAGACCCTCCTTCACGGCATTTCAAAACCACTTATAACCAACTTCTGTGGGCTCAGAAAGACACTTCCAGAAACGATGAACCCCTGGGAGAGAGAGGATGGGAGCAGGGACTCGGCACCCAGGCTCTGGGTGCCATCCTTCCTGGAGAGTGAGGGTCCCCCCACAAGTGGGGGTGGCTGCACTGCTAACCAGGACCCCAGCTGGGTCTTTCCTTCTGGTTCCTGGGGCAGGTGGTTCTGGAAGAAGGGGTTGGGGGGATACATAAGTTTAGTGGCAGAGCCACAGGCTTGCCCCGACCTCAGCATCCTCTACCAAAGCTCTAGCCCTTCTTCACACTCATGCGCAGGTCTATTGTCTCCCCGCGGTCCCATTCCCACCAACTTCTCCACTCTTGTCTAGCTCCTACACAGAGGGCAGGATGAATTTTCCAACCCACGAACCTCATTACATAAGTGTCCTGCTTAAAATCTTTTACTGTTCCCTGTTACCTCTAAGCAGTGATTTTCTTTTTTTTCCAATTTCATACTTAAAAAAATTTATTGGAGTATAGTTGATTTAAAATGTGTTAGTCTTATTTAATAGCAAAGCCAATTATAAGAAAAAGTCATGTTTTGGATCAAGTTCATCAATAGAAGTTTGGAAGACGCCAACCTCCATGCATTCACACAGCAGACTACAACACAGCGCTCAAAACCAGATGAGGTTTATCTGCATGTTCTCTTAGGGAGAGATGTTTACCTTACATCACTCAATTTCAGAACTAATTGGAGGGCATCCCGTAGAGGATGAGTCCATGACTTTCTCTGCAGGTTTTAGCAGGGAGTGGGTGGAGGGCAAGGAGAGAGTCTCCTTGAAACCAGGACACCCTTGTCTCATGTAGGGTTTCACATACTAGATTTTGTTTAAGAATATGCTTCTGCTTTCATTCAAAAGCCATAAACTTGTAGTGCCAGTGTGCCAAGTCACTTTAGTCATGTCTGACTCTTTGTGATCCTCTGGACAGTAGCCCGCCAGGCTTCTCTGTCCCTGGGATTCTCCAGACAAGAATACTGGAGTGGATTGCCATGCCCTTCTCCAAGGGATCTTCTTGACCCAGGGATCGAACCCACGTCTCCTGTCTTCTGCATTGGCAGGCGGATTCTTTACCTCTAGTGGCACGTGGGAAGTAGGGTAAGGTCTAAACTCCCCTACAGGGCATTTACATTGTTGCAAAATGTATATTTCCCTGACCTTTTAAACCTTATCTCTTCCTCTTCATAGCTTTATTCCTCTCCTTCAGGTTCATCATCCTCCTGCCTGCCTGCCCCCATCACTCCAATATAGTCCTGTCTCTAAAATTCTTCCTTTTGCTGAGCAGTCCTTTCTTGCAAAAGCTTACCTGTTCCTATGCTTTTCTTAATGCCCCACTCAATCCCACCTTCCTATGTCCTTCCTAACTCTTCTGTTTGGAATTATTGGGTTGGCTTAAAAGTTTGTTCAGGTTTTTCTGTACTATCTTATGGGAAGAGCTGAACAAACTTTTGGGCCATCCCAGTACGTTCTCTCTTCTTCTGTCACAAGTGCCTTTATTACATCACTCAGGACCTGGGATGCCCATGGCCTCAGTACAGGGTGAGCTCCTGGAGGCAGGCCCTCTGTGTCCCCCTTACAAGGCCATGTATTTTGCACGTGCCGGATGGGCTTCAGAGAGCAGTTTCGAAAGAAGACCAGAGACCCTCATATTCCAGGACTTCAAGGCAGCTCCTCTCTGTGCCCCAGCAGAGACTCAGACACTGCTCCTTACCCTACTTCAGTCTTGTCTCCTCCCAAAGTTCTTGACAGCCTCAAGCCTATCGAGTTCTCTATCCATACTGGGAGCTATTTCCAACATCCTCATTGAATACAACCTGGAACTCAGCAGGAGTTAAGGAGAAAGAAGTGAGATGAGCTGTCTTCATGCAGAACAAAGCAATGGAGACAGAAGCAGAGGTGTAGGGTTTGGCAGTCAGTGGGGCTGGGCTGGACTCCGTCTACCTCGTGGTGGGAGCCTGGCGGTCCCACCACCCAGCAGGGGGCTTCAGTGCAGCCAGCCTACCTGGCCACTCAAGACCTGCTGGCTAAAGCATCTAGGTTGATGGGTTAAAGTCAACACAAAGAGACGTGTCCTTTGGACCCCAGAGCCCCCATCTCCTGATCCAGGTTTAGAGAAGGATGGCTGGGGTGGGGGAGTTGGGGGGGGCTTCCCAGGAGGCGCTAGTGGTAAAGAATCCACCTACCAATGCAGGAGACATAAGAGACCTGGATTTGATCCCCTGGAGGACGGCATGGAAACCCACTTCAGTAATCTTGTCTGGAGAATCCCATGGACAGAGGAGCCTGGTGGGCTTCAGCCCATGGGGTCACACAGAGTCGGACACGACTGAAGTGACTTAGCACTCACACACGGGAGTAAGGGAGTTAGGGGAGTGGGGACTGTCTCTTCCTTCTTGCCGAGAGGTGGTTGTTCAGCAGAACGCTCAGGTAGAGAGGAGAAGATGGAGGAAGCTGGTTTGAGGAGCGCTGAGAGGCTGCGATACCGCTCAGCAGGAGGTGTCAAACAGACGGTTGTTGGGGCCCGGGAGTGGCACGTGTTAAACCATTTCCCACAGCCAGGGGATCCGGCACCCTCACCCTTCCCCAAATCATGGAGAGAGGTAATCGCACAAGGCTGACTCTGGCCCAGTGGGAAACTGGGAATCCTGAATGTCATGGGAATGGGGCATGGAAGGGCCCCCCAAGACTCACATCCAGAGGGAGTTCATTGTGGGTGACATGACCTCATTCTTTGCTATGACAAGTTTCAGGAACCCACGGCCCTCAGGCACACACACCCTCTGACAGCAGTGTGTACCCTGTATAGCTTCAGACATGTGCCAGGTGGGGCCATGACAGCATGTAGTGTGAGCAGGTACCCAGTGGATAGTAGCCTAACAAAGGCTAGGGACCAGGCCTCAAAAGAGGCAAGAAAACACAGTAACTGGGATGAAGCTGAGCAAAGAGCCAGGAATCTAGGTAGAAAATTGCTGTGACCACTAGGAGGAGTGGGGGCTAGAACATTCTGTGTCCTGGTATTGAGGTGCCAGGAGAAGGGAGGATGGGATTGCAGTGCTTGGGGTTGCAGACTTGCCTGGTGGTCCAGTGGTTAAGCATCCACCTGCCAGTGCAGGGGACACGGCTTCAATCTCTGGTCCCAGAAGATCCCACAGGCTGCAGGGCAATTAAACCCGTGGGCCACAACTACTGAGCCCACGAGCCGCAACTACTGAAGCTCAAGGGTACTAGAGCCCATGCTCTGCAATAAGAGAAGCCACCACAATAAGTCCTCGCACCTCAACTATAGAGTAGCCCCCACTCACTGCAACCAGAGAAAGCCCATGCAGCAACAAAGACCCAGCACAATAAAAGATGAATCAACACAATTTTTTTTTAAATGCTTGGGATTGCAAATGTTATTCTTCTTCCCCTGCTCCCCACTTCTTTCCTTCCTCTGGATCCCCTGTAGGACCCAGGCCTCTCCCTGGATAATTAAGGCCCCCAGGTCCCATCTGACTTCTTTAAATAATGAGGCTACCATGCTGCCCTGCCCTGAACTGTGTGAAGCTCACAAGCATTTGCTGATGGGTCTCTGTGTCAGCAAGTGGGCAGGGGGGTGTCTCGGACCCTCCCCAGGGGTCTGCCCTAGATCCTTTCCTTGTTTTCACTCTCAGCCCTGTCCTGGGTGACACAGCTGGGGGACATTTTCAAATGATGCAGACTTCTCTATAAACAAGAACTACAGGCCCAAACTGACCAGATGGAATTGATCAGGAAAAATGTAGAAACTGAGATGGGGTTTCAAACTTTAACTCTTCAGGGACCGATGAGGGAAGACCTGACTTAACTGTTTGTGAGAAAAAAGTCCCGAGAGTTTGTTGACAGCAAGCTTCAGATGAGTCAACAGAGTGACGTGGCTGCCAGGAGGGCTCCGTTACCTTATGTAGGTGAACAGAAACCTGTCGGTGGGCAGCTTCCACCAACCCAGTTCCTTTGGGCTGGACCAGGGTGACCAGAGGTTAAGGGGTCCGGAAATGCCTGCCCTTGGAGGAAGCTCCCAGGTCAGTGGCGGTGGCATCCAGGGAAGAGAAGACTTGACTCAAAGATAGCCAGCGCCTTCAAGGACTGTAAAGAGCCCCCATGGCGAGAGGGTAGGATGGACTTACTGTGTGAGGTTCTAGAGGGTAGACCAGGAAGAACGGGCCGAGATTGGGGTGAGGGGTGTTTCAGTCAAAGGAGAAAGAACCTTCTAACAGGTTCTAGCTATTTAACAATGGGTTGGGGCCCTTGGGAGGAAGAGGAATATTTGAGGCCAAGTGTGTGGAAGGCATTCCTGCCCTGGAAAAGAGGCTGGGAGCTGCTCTCAGATGCGCCTTGCTCACAGCTCCCAGACGCTCCACGTCTCGGGCTGTCATGCCCTGCCCTGAGCTGGTTCTCAGCCTTATCTTCAGTTGCTTGGGTGCTGTTGCTTCTCCAGGTTGTCTGGCCTGCAGGGAGGGAATGGCTCAGCCTAACTTTGCTTCTCAGCCCACAGGAGGGGGGCAGGGCTGCTGAGGGCTTGGCTCGTCCAGGCCCAAGCCCAGGGCTCCAGGGGCCTGAGTCATACAGACTGCAAGAGGCTCGGGGAGCACACACAGACTCCATCTCCTTTTATGTCCTTGGCTGGACATTCCCAGTTCAGAGTCGGGAGCTGTGATCAGGGCAGTCAGAGTGTCTCCTATTCTGGTTTTCGGTGGCTTGAGGGATGCCGGGGGCAGGGGGGTGTTCTGAGGAAGGAGGCTGGGCTGAAGGGCAAGGGCGGAGGTCGGTATCCCCTCTTCCTTTAGAGGGCCCACACTCCCTGAAGGCCATTTGTCACATCTCCCCCCCTTCCCCACCCCCAGCCTTCAAGAGTGACCTGCCAGGCTACTCTTCCATCTCCACCAGAGGGCTTTGGCCATGAGGAACAAGACACTACTCTGGGTGTGGTTCTGGGTGGAGACTCTAAGCTACCCCTTCCTCTGCACTGAGTCTCCAGGCTTCAGTGGGTCCCCCTTGGTACCCCAAATCAATTTACACTTTGGGGACAGAACCACACTGTCCAAGGGACAGATGGACATGTCACTTGGGTGTGTATGATACCACATCCCGAGTTAGTACTGATTGGAAGTATTTTGTCCCATCACTCCTGAAAGAAGACTCATTCTTATGTTCTGATTGTCAGCGCGAGTTCAGGGCCACTTTTTCAGCCAATCTGCCAGAGGAGTGGATCAGCCACAGTCTGCTTCGTCACTGAAGGCGAGAATTTCTGCTGGAGACTGCGGTCTGTGTGCCTGAGTCCAGATTTGCTCCCGTGCCGACCCCTCCCCAGGCTGGCCCTGCCTGGGTCTCCCCCTTATCGGACCCTACCAATCACCCCCAGGTGTGACCCTTCTCACTGGGGTTCCTCTGGGAATTTCTGATTGGTTTGGGAGGAGGGTGAGCCTTCCCTCCCCCAAGGTAAACCCCAGAAACAGCCTGAGCTGGTTTTGGTTCCTCTTCTTGACACCTCCTTGATGAAATGGGACAGTGCGTGTGAACGGCCTTTGCATCCTGTGATGCTCTGATCACGCTGAAGTCATAGTTTGTGGGGGTCATCCCTGGGGAGGGGTCGGGGAATCCAGGCCCTGGGGCTGGGCCAGGCTCCCCCTAATCGATGGCTGGTGTGCAGGGTGGGGCTGGAGATGCAGCTTATGACTGGCCCCTGGAGGCCCCTCAGGTCCTAGTTCTGTCTAGAGGAGGCTTCATGCTTTCAGGTCCAGCTTCCTGTGGACAGAGGCTTTTCCCGGATCTGCCTAGATCTACCTTCCCAGAAGAATGGGTCCCTGGCATGCCCACCTCAGGGACCTGGCTACTTGTTTCTGGTACCTAGCCAGATGTCTTCCGTTTGGATCCTCCATTCATGGCAGTTAGCAATCCATCTCAAGAAAATGGACATTTAAAATAGGTGCAAGAAGAGGGAGGGAAGACAGGATGGCCAACACTTGGTTTATGGCCAAGAGTCCCCCATCCCCACACCGATCTTAACCCAGCATTGGAGTCTAGAACTCAGTGTTCTGGGAAGCTGAACTGATACTTGATTTGGACAAGGAGAAGGAAGGGAATGGGAAACAAAAACAATAGAAGCCAGACTAGCTCCAGAGAGATGGGGAGCTGAGACCCCCAGTAGAATAGCACGAATCAGCACACACTTGGTGAGAAGCAGGTGCATACAAGACTCTTCTGCTGCCCTGCCATCCCAGGGCCCTGTGCGGGGAGACGTTGTGGGGGAGGTTGCCAAAACTGCTCAAGGTCCTGCTGTGAGGGAGTGGGGGTAGAGAGGGTCTGTGCTTCTGAGGAGACAACAGCCCTAAGAGAGAATATATAGGAGGTGAGTGTAGGTGGGATGAAGCACTAGGAGCTGGCTAAAGACAAGTCCAGGGCCCAGCCGGCCCTGGGATTCCTGGCTCCTGGCCTGACTCTGAGAGGGATGGGGTGGTTCAGGCCCACTGGGTTCCCTGGCCCGAGACCACCCAATTGAGATATGACATGAAGTGAGTCACCGGTTTCTCTCCCTGGCCTGTGGGTTTTCTTTGGTATGTGGGACGCGCCCCACTGTCCCCCTGCCCCCTGCCACCACCTGTCTCTAGTAGGTCATGCAGTGGAGTGAGGCGTGCTGTTAGGGGAACTCTTGAGGTTTCTCAGAAGCCAGAACGAGCCAGGTCTCGAGTTGGTTACTGTGATATCCAACTGGGTCAGGGCTCGTGGTCAGCTTGAAGCTGTGGGCAAAGGAAGATGCCCTGTAACCTAATCAGGGAAGGCTGGGGGCCAGGGCTGGGGGCCAGGGCGAGAGTGCGTTGCCTTGTCAGGGCTGTGGGGTTTTAGCCTGATTGGACCCAGGACCAGCTTTATGGGCGTGCTACGAGGACAGTCACGCAGCACCCAGCACTTAGAAGAGCCCCGTGCTTGGCTTGGTGCTCTCTTGTCACTGTCTTGAAATTCTGAATAGGATCCCTACACATTTAGGTTGCATCAGGTCTCTCAATAGGAGACCTATATGTTCGGGTTGCATCGGGTCCCACAAATTAAGCAGCAGGTCTGATCAGACTGACGGTTCTGACTGCTCTTATCTGGGGTTAGGATCGAGAAGCTAGACTTTGGGTAATTAGCCCTTCCCCCACCTCCCCACGTTCTACATATCCTTCCAAGTCTTGGAGTCTAGGTGAGTGAGAGGCAGAATTTTCCAAGCAAGTGTGGGTACACGGTTGATGGAGTTACAGTATGTACTCCAGTCAGGGGAGCGAGAGGGAGTCAGGGATCATCTCAGGGGGAGTGTAGGGCCAGGAGAGCTGGTGGGTAGAGGAGAAAGGGTTTGGACCATTCATGATCCAATCCAGACTGAGTGAGAAATTCTCCCCCTAGAAGTGTCCTTGGCCATGGGGGAAAGGGAGAGAAGGCCGCAAGGAAGTTTCCAAAAGATCCTTACAAACTATCCTCTACTGCCCTCACATAGGCGCCTCCGGTCTCTGGTTGAGTGGTCCCCTACATACATCTTTCGGGGACCCAGTGATGACCAAGCCAACTGGGCTCCTCTGCTTCATGGGACAGGCGTGGGTGGGTGGCAGAGAGTGATGCTGGGGACTGTATTGTTCAGCCCACCCAAGAATACCTTGTCTCTAGAGAGCCCAGTCTTCAAAGGGAGACCACAACATACTCTAAGACATTTCTAGGATTAATACAAGATTCTTCCCTGCACTTGACACCAACTCAGCACCATCTGCCCCAGCCCACTGGGGTCCTCTCCCTTGCCAACCATCTCCTCAATTTAAGCACATAATCCTTGTCTACAAGCTTCTAGTGAGTTGTTTTTACTTCTTGGCTAGCCCGTAAGCTATTTAAGGGCCAACACCAGGTTCTCAACTTCTCTACCCAAGAGAGAGTGTCGTGCCCCAATGACAATCATATAGCAAGAGATGACTAAATATACACTGATCGGTCAGCTAGCAGTGCCAGCCTCTGAACATGAAGAAAAGTGCCAATGTACTTTCCCACGTACCCCTTATTCCAGTCCTAAGAGATGAGGAGAGGAGATCCTATTGAAGAGTTGAGAGGCAAAGTGACTTGTTCTAGGTCCCAGAACACACCAAGGAGGATGCAGGATCTAAACCCATCTTTCTAGTCCCCTCTAAATAAAGGATGTCTATGTAAGGCATCAGTTCTATTTATCTGCTGCATCCATGGAATGAGAAATCAAACCTTAAAAGGCAGGGGCCAGGGAACCTGTCTAGAGTCTGCCGATCCGCTGTGGGAGGGGACTATCCCGTCTTCCCTTGGGCCCCGGGCCCAGGATATTTAGAATTCCTGGGCAACCTGTCTGTACTCACCAGGTCCTCCAGGTTGTAGTTCATGAGGTCCATATCCAGAGTGAGGGGGTAGTTCATGATTGTAGCAGTATGTCAGCAGACTGGCTACTATCTGATTTTGAGAGCTTCTCCGCTTGGTGCCTATAGAGAGGTGGCAGCCGTCAGCTGCAAATTTAAACAAATGAACTGCGTGCTGTCTCCTGGGGCTGTGTAGGGCCCAAGGCCTGTCTCACAACTCATCACTTTTTTTTTTCCACTGGGTCTTTTCTGTTTTTTTGAAGAAAAAGGGAAAATCCCCAAAGCATCAGTGCTAGTCAAGCATTTCAGCTTCTTTCCTGGCAATAGTTATCTCAGGTGGGGCTTATGACTGGTTTGAAGGCTGCCCCTCACTTCTCCACCGTGTATCTCCACCAGGCTCCCGATGGGGGGTTAGTTACGCCTTGTAATGAAAACCACCACACCGGTTGGTCGGGGGTGCTTCGTGGGAAACTCCACGTAGAAAGGGAACAGGAGGTGAACTCTTGCAGGCCCCTTCCTCCAAGCTGCCTCCCAGCCCTAATCTTTCTCACCACTATAGCAACCCAGCCTCCAAGTGTGCCTGGGACTGAAAGTCCCTGGTCCTGGGAAACCCCTCAGTCCAAAGCAGACTGGGACACCTTATTGGCCATGATCCTTTTGTCCAGGCAGGGACAAAAACCCTTCCCTTTCCAATTCAAGTTCAAAAGAGAGAGGTTAGAAATTTTCAAAGGGAACAACACTAAAATATTACTGGCAGACAAAAATGAAATTACCCGAATCACCAAGCACAAAAACAGCCACAGAAGAGTCATTTTCTGACTCAAAAATAATGACGTTCCAGCTATAAATGAACTTGGTTGGCACATAAATGATAAATGTCATAGACTTCCTAGCTAGAGTAGAGCTTTACACGGGAGGACCCTGATGCTCGGAGAGGCAGAGTGACTTCCTTAGGACCTCCAGGTAACCAGTGGCAGAGCTAGGACTTGAAACCCAGGCTTCTTGCCTCCATATTCAGTATTCTCTCTAATGCACCAGGCTGCTGCTCTTACAGGCTTGTCAGAACCCTTTTCCTTTCCTTCAACTCTGCCCTGAGTTGAAGAGCAGTTGAAGGGTTCTGTGGACCCCTACCTTTAAGAAGTTCCTTTGTAGACATGGATCAACTTCTCCTCCAAGGCTCACCTTTGTGCTTTTTCTTCCAGGAAAGGTCCACAATGATACAGAATCAGTGAGAACACACACAGAGGCACCTACAGATGAGGTGCTCTTTCTGGCCCCGCTTCATTCTGCCCTTCCAGCCAAGTTGCCATTTGCTGTAATTCTACTTGTTCCAGTGTCCTCCTTCTCTTTTTCTTCCATGTTCATCTTCCCCTTTTCTTTTCCCCACATCATCCCCAACAGATACATCTTTCTTGGAATTCAACAACCTGAGGGATTTTCAGCCTCTCTATTTAATGTTGAGGTCTTTCTTTCCTCAATCTCCATTCAGTGCCTCCAGTAACAGCTTTTGAAAGAGGAAGAATTTCAGGACAAGGGGCCAGAGTTCCTCTTCTGCATTTCCGTTCCTGAAACCATTAGGAGGAGGTTGCTCCAGTGTTCTCTGTGTACTTATTCTTCCAGCCTCCCCCGATCCCAATATCTCTGTCCCTCCAGTCCATTGATATATTCCATTTAGCTTCTGCTACTCTAAGGAAACTGATCAGAATCTCCCTGGTGGCTCAGTTGGTAAAGAATCTGCCTGCAATGTGGGAGACCCGTTTCAATCCCTGGGCCAGGGAAGATCCCCTGCAGAAGGAATTGGCAACCTACTCCAGTATTCTTGCTTGGAGAATCCCATCGTCACAGGAGCCTGGTGGGCTACAGTCCATGGGGTTGCAAAGAGTCAGACATGACTGAGCGACTAACACACACATGTGTGCAGAATCATGTCGGAATAGGAAGGGAATTTGGAAGAGCAACCATTCCATTCTCATTCTCTGCTCCCCCACCCCCAGCAAATTCACGTTTCCTGTCACTACATCCTCATCAGATGGTCACCCAGTATTAGTCAAACATCAACAAGGGTGAGAAGTTTGGTCCTTTCAAGAGATCGTGTTTTAATACAGGATGACATAATCAATCTGTTCTTTGACCTCTGTGTGATTTCTGGGTAATGGTCTTGATACACTCTCACTAGGACAACATACAGGAAGATAAGCGTCCTTGTGCCATACTTACATAACTGCCATTAAAATGGTCTTTCCAGGGGGCTCCCATTCCCCTTGACAAAATGCCTAACGAATTTCCTTTCAATGGTTTCAGTCCATCGTCTTGGACTTCCCTGTTGGCTCAGCACTAAAGAACCCACCTGCAAAGCAGGAGTTGCAGGAGATGCGGTTTCGATCCCTAGGTCAGGAAGATCCCTGGAGAAGGGCATGACAACCCACTCCAGCATTATTGCCTGAAGAATCTCATGGACGAGGAGCCTGGTGGGCCCCAATCCACAGGATCACAAAGAGTTGGACACGACTGAAGCAACTTAGCACACACACGCAGTCCATCATCTCAACTTACAAAGGGAAACTTGAAATCTTGCTTCAGTCCTTTGTTGATGTGATGCTAATTTAAATAAGCCTGCTTTCCTTGGGTCTATCCAAGTCCTGATGGGAAATATTGACAGAACAATGCCAAAAACAGAACCCTGCTTCATGCCATTAGAGACCTACCATGCTCAAAAGTCAGGGAAGATTTCATGGATGAAGAAGGACATGAGCTAGACTCTGGAGGGTTGGGTAGAGTGACCTGGTATGCCTGGAGGGGAGGGTGCAAGGTAGGGGGCGTGGGAGAAGATGAGGACTGCATGAAGAAGTGTGTGGAAATAATTACTCAAGATGCAATGGGTGTGGTTATGGAGGTGGTGATGATGATGATGGTATGGTGGGGGGGGGCGGCAGCAGCAAGAAGATGGAGGAGGTTGGAGTGTATACTGGACAAGGGAGGAATTGCTCTTGTGGCCTTCTCCTCGCGTATTCTTCTCATGGTTTTCCATTCACTATGATGCGTGGCAGGCTCAGAAGAGAGGTTTGGTAAGAGGTTCAGGATGACTCCTCAGATGTGGTGGCAGGCTATGGCTGTGGTTGCCCCATGATGCTGTGGGCAGCAACACATCTAACTTCTCAGTGACTGACCTGGGTTTTATGGAGAAGAGAAACCTGTGCCTGTTTCCTGAACGCCTCTCCAGTCCCTTAACTTACTGTGCATCTTGGGCCATTCAGATGGCCCTTCCCATCTCTCCAGATGGTGGGAGATACTGCAGGTGCCCAGGGCCCACTTGTCCCAGTCACTGACCTTTGATGGTTTGCCCTAAATGAATAAATACCTGCTGACTATGAGTTCTAATGTTACCTTGGAAGGTTCAGAGAGTAACTGCCTCTAGGAGAAAAGATGATCTTCAAACAGATAAAGTCAGACTAAGCCCCCTAGAATAGAGATAACAGTGCGTACTGTGACCCCATGATTTTAAAGAGGAGATGGCAAGAGTTCCACCGGTGTGTGAGGGTGACATTTCCAGATAAGGCAGTCCAAACTATTTCAGCATGTAACTTGCTTGTATTTGTTCCATGTGGGATTCCAGTCTCTACCCATGGGTAACCTACCCAAGGCAATGTTGTTTTCCAGGCTTCTCAACAAAACAACCACTGATGGTTCTGACCAGAGTAGACTTATGTCTACCTTAGGCAAGATGGTGGCTTAATATAAGCTCAGGTGGGTTTTTCTCAGTGATTTTTGCTTCACACTTCAGGAATTAATTGCTTCTCTTTATTTCAGATATTAGACTCCATCACTTGTCTTGGAGTTCCTTTCCTATATTCCACAGAAATGTTAAGCTGTGCAGCAGAGTGTATGGGGGCAAGGAATGGGTTGGGGTTTTCCCCTATTCTTTCACTACCCTGGGATGCTGGCTCTCTCTGACCTGGACTGAGATCTTGTTCTCTGGGTCTCCCCCAGCTGTTCAGAACAAAGCTCCACAGGTCCCCACCTAGCGAATCAGCCCAAGGAAGTGTTGGGTATCTGTCTAGGATAGGACAGTAACTTTTGTCCAGTATTAACCAATCTACAAAGTTGCACAATTTTAATCATCTTTATCCTTACTTTCACATTTAACTCTATTTAATCCTCAGAACTCATTGTGCAGGTATTCACCTGTGGCCATATTTTATGGTGGGGGAGGTATGAGGAAACAGCCTCAGTTCCTCCCTCATGAGTATAGGAAGAGTAATGGACAGAGGCAGGGTCTGAAACCAAACCTGGGGACCTCTCCACCAGACCACATGACCGTCTCTCAGAGATTCAGTTTTGTATAGGACAGGCACTTACCTGGCCATCTGAGGGGAAAATTCTGCCTAAATTTATGGGCTGTTTATCAGGTGCTTACTGTGTGCCATGAACTGCTAAGCTCTTCGCACACACATCATTTCCTATGGTCCTCTAAACAGTCTTTATGTGTTAGGTATTTTTATCACGTTATCACACATGTGGAAACTGAGCTTCAGGCAGTAGTGGGAAGTAGTTGTGAGTGTTAACAGCTCACTCAGTCACCAGTGACCCACAAGCACAATAAAAATCAACACAGGAAGTGGGGTGGTGAAGGTTCTCAGTGCTGGAGCCAGCACCCACGCATAGCTCCTCTCTCATTAGGTAACAGGTAGGAGTCCTGCGGGGAGGAAATGAGCTGCAGGTGCTGGGGAGGTACATCAAGGTTGCCTCAAGGTTATAGGGGCCTTGAGTATGTCTGGGAAACTTTGGTCTGGGGCAGGCTCTGTGGCCAGGGTTAGAGTGGGAGTCAGGTGCCTGGATCAGGTGCTTGCATGTTGAGCACGGCTGAGCCCCATTCAGAGGGGTGACGTGAAGATGGAGGGAGGAAGGATTCAGGCTCTGTGCTGGGAGCACCTTGTCCAGCATGCACCCAAGTCTACACACTCATCTACATGTGTAACTTGAAAACATTTTCAAAGCAACATCAGCTCAGCTCAGCTCAGCTCAGTCGCTCAGTCGTGTCCGACTCTCCGCGACCCCATGAATCACAGCACGCCAGGCCTCCCTGTCCATCACCAACTCCCGGAGTTCACTCAAACTCATGTCCACAGAGTCGGTGATGCCATCCAGCCATCTCATTCTCCATCGTCCCCTTCTCTTCCCGCCCCCAACCTTTCCCAGCAACATACACGCATGCATTTGAGCCCAGTGCAGGCCACGCCCAGCAGCGTGGAAGGTACACGGTGTAGGAAGCATATACCCAGCATTCCTTTACACGTCCTATATGTGAATGTGCCGTGTAAACTGTGGAAAGAAAGCCAGGGTTTGTAGCAAAAGGCCTGGACTGGTGGCCCAGCATTTCTATTTTCCAACAAGGCTGCCTTTAGACCAGACCTGCCTAGATATTCCAAGACACATAAAATACAGAATGCCAAACAGGGCATCCTTAGGAAAGTGGTTCTCAAACATTCTGCCTCAGAGTCACCGGGAAGGCTTGTTAAAAAGATGGCTGGGCCCTCCCTCAGGTTTTCTGATTCCCGAAGTCTGGGATGGGACCTGGGAATACGAATTCTTAACAAGTGACCAGGTGATATTGATGTTGCTGGCCTGGGAACCACACTTTGAGAACCGCTGCCCTAGGCTACACGGCATTGGTACCTGGAGATGGCTGCCCTGACACAGCCCAACCCACCCAGCACAGCTCTCAGCCTCTCCACACAAACACTGCCGTGGCTGAGGCTTCTCTAGAACAACTCACCTCACACAATAGGAACCACAACCCACAGATGGTTTCCCCCAGAGCACTGGCTTCCCTGGGCCCCAGGCTGGCACTGCTGAAATTTAGGTCATGGCTCCCATCTCTGGCCTCTCTCTTGTCCATCTCGGCCTCCACAAGAACTTGTGAAGCTTAAGTCCTTCTGGTTAACCCTTCAGCACATGTGTAACCCAGTCACTTTGACCGTGGCCCATTGTATGAAATATGTCTTTATCGCAGACTTGTTGGCTTGTGTACACACACACACACGTTTTCCCAACAACACTTATTCTTTACTTACTCCTCGTGTGACATACTCATATTTTCTACCCTTCCTCTCTTCCTCCCCACCTCCCTCTGGGTCTCTTGCCTCTGTCTCTGCTTCTCTCTCAGCCTGTTAGTCTATCTCTCCTTGTTCCTTTTTTTCTTCAGTGGAACTCACTCTTTAATGGATCCACAAGTTAAGTACAATCCCTGGGTATAGAAATTACAAATAAAATTTCTCTGAGCCTAACTTCCTAATCTGTACGCTTATAAAGTGCCTACACTGTCAATCTTGCTACTATTTATCTTGAATGATATCATATATGTAAAATGTCTTTTTTTTCCAAATAGAAATCCTGCATAGGTACAAACTGCTATTAAACACACACACTCTGACTTCCTTGGTGGTCCAGTGCCTAAGACTCTGCGCTCCCAAAGCAGATGGGGCTGTCTTTGATCCCTAGTCAGGGAACAAGATCTCACATGCTGCAATTAAGACCTGGCACAGCCAAAACACACACACACACATACACACACTTGTCAAAGGGGTTTGGAAAGGAAGGAAGTTTAGGCAGGACTTTGAGGGAAGGGAATGGGGAATGCCTGAGCCCCAGCAGAGGTCTGCAGGTGAGTACAAGCATATCTTGGGGAGACGATGGTGGGCAGCTTGTCTGGACTGGAGCTGAGGAAGACGTGTGAGAAGGACAAGAGGCCGGGAAGGTAGGTTCTGAGGGGGCACAGGGAACCTCCTCTTTGGGCATTTGGATCACAGATGGAGAAACTGGGAAACGTGATAGCTTCTTCAGCAGCAGAACTTCACAATGAAGATGGAATTTAAGGAGGTTTGTTTATTTCAACTTCCAAAAAACACTTAGTCGTCTACTACATGCCACGGTGAAGCAGTGAACAAGACAGATCAGCCTCCCAGATGTCTCCTGGGAGGATGGGTATGGGTCCTCAAATCATTATTCTTTAGGCTTGCACTGCACGGGAAAATAAAAAGAAACAACCCTAAACGTGATTTCTGCCCATTGCACACGTAACTTACACTCTGGAGAGGAGGTCAGTAGTCAACAAGCCAACAATTTGCTCAGTGGTTATGGTATCTTATAAAAGTCTGTAAGTGCTCTAAGGAAAGGAACAAGATTCCCAGCAAGAGAACAATAATGTGAACTCAATCTTCACAAACTAATAATGGCAATCAGAATACTCCCAGATTAATTTACAGTTTATGAAGTCCTTTCCCATGCTTTGTCTCAGAAGGACCTCATCTCAAGCCTGTGGAGAAAACCAGCCAGGAGTTCTTCAACTCTTTTATTTTTTTTCTCAATTACTTTTTAATTCTTTATTTTACTTTTATTTTTAAGTTAATTTTTACATGAGTATAGTTTCTTTACAATGTTGTGTTAGTATTTACTGTATGGTAAAGTAAATCAGCTATGGTAGTGGTGGTGGATTTAGTTGCTAAGTCATGTCTGACTCTTGTGACCCTCCATGGACTGTAGCCTGCCAGGCTCCTCTATCCATGGGATTTCCCAGCGAAGAATACTGGAGTGTGTTGCCATTTCCCCCTCCAGGGGATCTTCCTGACTCAAGGATTGAACCAGTGTCTCCTGCATTGCAGGCACATTCTTTTACCCCTGAGCCACCAGGAAAGACCAAGTGAATCAGCTATACCTATACGTATCTCCTCTCTTTTTTGGATCTCCTTTGCATTTAAGTCACCACAGAGCACTGAGTGGAGTTCCCTGAGCCATACGGTAGGTTCTCATTAGTTATCTCATTATACATAGTGTCAACAGTATATTTACGTCCTGAGAAAACCAAGGCTCAGCCAGTCTCATGAGTTGCTTGAGTCTATCCAGTAGGAAAGGAAGCCCAGTCAGTTCTTCTGACTCCAGACCCAGTGCTCTGCCCTCCAGGGAGCAAGAGACGAACTGGCCTCCAGGGGAGCAGTTAGCCTGCTTGTTCTAGAGGGGATGAAAAGTGGCAAAAAGTTCATTTTCCCCGCCTGCATGTCCTCAGAGCCTCTACAGTAAGGCTAGGGCAAGGAACTGTGGTCAGTGAGGGGGCAGATGAGGGCCCTGCCCTGGGATGGCCCAGAATAGGGCAGGCAGGACAGAGCAGCCTTGAAAGGCAAAGGCAGGAAACGAGAGGCAGGACCGTGCGCGGGCATCGTCAAAGGCATCCACATCACACTTCTCCGTCTCCGTCTCCGGCAGTGAAAGTGAACCGGGCCGAGGCGGAGGTGATGGGCCAACGAAACTCACCGCCGCATTCACCTCCGAGACTGGGGACATGGTGAGGCAGGCCCACCTGCCGTATCAGCACCTTGATCACGGAGCTCATCAGAGAGAGGTTTCCAAATGACTCGGCCCTGCTGCCCCAGGAAGGAAGCCTTCTGGGCTGCTGTGTGGGGGCTGCTGGGTGTGGGCCAGGCACTTAAAAGAGAGTAAACGATGACACAGCAGCGGGGGACAGGGCTGCTGACACTGTGGTTCCAGCTGCTGAGGAGGAGGCTGGGAGAGGCCAAGACGGGGCAGACACCTGGCCTTACCCATCAAAGGGGGATGCTGGGAAAATCCCGTAATGGCTCCCTGTTAGCAAGAAAACAAGCACCAGATTCTAATTTGGCATTTTTGGTCTCTGTAATCTGGCCCAAATGTACTGTTTTTCAGGTAGTAAATATTTAGAGAATGTCCACAGTCTATTTCTTTTTTTCTAGAGGTGGGGCGTATGCCACATGGCATATGGGATCTGGTTTCCTACCGGAGATCAAATCCACACCCTCTGCATTGGAAGTAAAAGTACAGATTCTTAACCATTGGACGACCAGGAAAGTCCCTCCACTGCCTATTTCTAAAACTCGAGCCTGCTATTCCCCTTTAGGCACATCATCTTCCAACCACACAGACTCCTATAGTTTTTTTCCCTTCCTTTCTCCGCCCCTTCCTGCCTCCACCTTTTATTGAATGTGTTTCATCTCAGCAGTCCTTCCCCTATATCTCTGCTGGACCCAAAACTGAATATCCTCAAGGCCCATCTCCGCAAAGATTCTCCTAAATCAGAGTAATTTTTTCCTCCTTGAACTCGATCTAGCACTTTATCTACGTTTCTTACTTTTCACCTGGCATCATAATTATCTATGTATGCTCTTCTATTAGGCTCTGAGAGTTTTCGGTGACCAAGTCTTTTATGAGCCATTTCCCCACTGCCCCAAAGAGCCTTGCACCTAGTAGGCGCTCAATAATTGTCTTTGATTGACTGACTGAATGAAGAAGGAATGAGAGTGGGGCCAGTGGAGGAGAGGTGGGGAGTCAGGGTAGGGCCACAGGGGGTTGGCTTTCCCTGAGTTTCTGTGTGAGCCTGCAGTGCTTATCCTGGGACTGCCAGCAAGGTCAGGAGAAAGAACACAGGCTCAGTAGCTGTGTGACTTTAGGGAAGTCTCTGCCTTCGTCCTCTTGTGCAAGTGATCATACGTGCGTAGTCACTCAGTCGTGGACTCTGCAACCCCATGGACTGTAGCCTGCCACGTTCCTCTATCCATGGGGTTCTGGCCTCTGTTCAGGTCAGAATATTGGAGTGTGTTGCCATGTCCTTCTCCAGGGCATCTTCCCGACCCAGGGATCAAGCCCATGTCTTCTGTGTCTCCCACATTGCAGGTGAATTCTTTACCCGCTGAGCCCAAGTGATCTAATACCTACCTCAAAATTTTATTGTGAGGATAAATATATGATCAATACAGAAAAACAGTAATGTTCAATAAAGTCATTGACCACTTAGCCAAGTGAGAGTGACTTTTTTTTTAACTGCTTCATTTAGGTGGGGTGGGTGGGGCATTTGCCTTACTCCTCTTTGTAGCAGAGACATCCGCACAAGGGTACTGCTAGATTATGACCTAGCACAGTGCCAGGCACACAGGGCAGTGGAGTCTGCAGTCCACAGAGGTTTGATGAATGATGGATGAACACATGCATGATAATTGAGTCAATGGCTTCTGGAATCTAAAATTCTATTTGTAGAAACGAAAGGAATGTAAGCTGTTGCTGTTACGGTTGTTCAGCTTCAGGCAGAGAAATTCTTTTCCTCTAAGCGGTTGGTCCAGCCCTGTGATCCTCCAGGGCTTCTGGCTAGATGCCGAGGGGAGGCTGTGGAGGCAGCAGTGGAAGAGAGGCTCAGCTTGTGCAAAAGGGCAGTCACCCTGTGCTTGACGGCTGAGCCAGAAAAGAAACAATGCTTTTTGTCCTTATCAGGTCTAGGGTGGGGAAGAGAAAGCCACAAGTCACTGAGTCTTATGAATCAGTGCAGTGCCCAGAAAATGGACATTGGCCAAGGCTGCACAGCTGTAGAATTCTCTGTCCTGGAGACTGGCCAGGGAGGCTGAGCCCTGGTCAGCAGCAAAGAGAGGGCTCCTCAGGCTGAGCAGTGAGGAAAGACAATGGCTGGGGAGGTGCCTGGGGATAGGGCGGAAGGAGCCCAAACTGGCCTTGACGACTTCCATGTGAAACAGGAGAGAAGCGGGCAGAGCGCAACCTTTAAAAGAATATCCTAGCCATAGGACATGACAAAAACTGGTTAGAATCAACTGGGTCCAAGACGGCGGAAGATTTGACTTCCAGTGGACCTTGTTGTTGTTTAGTCACTAAGTTCTGTCTGACTCTTTGCGACCCCAGAAGCTGCAGCACACCAGGCTTCCCTCTCCTTCACTGTATCCTAGAATTTGCTCAAATTCTTGTCCATTGAGTCAGTGATGCTATCCACCCATCTCATCCCTTTTCCCCCTGCCCTCAATCTTTCCCAGCATCAGGGTCTTTTCCAATGAGTCAGCTCTTCACATCAGGTGGCCAAAGTATTAGAGCTTCAGCTTCAGCATCAGTCCTTCCAATGAATATTCAGGGTTGATTTCCTTTAGGATTGACTGGTTTGATCTCCATGCTGTCCAAGGGACTCTCAAGAGTTTTCTCCAGTATCACAACTCAAAAGCATCAATTCGTCAAAGAAAGCACTCAGCCTTCTTTATGGTCCAGCTCTCACATCCATGATCTTGAGCCTGTTTATATCCTCATTGTAATACATTAACATCTGAATAACCCACCCACAGGTGACAGTCCTGAGCTAACCATAAAAGGCCAAAAAGTGGGTGGTGGCCCAGTTCTGCAAATCCCCACCCCTTCCCCCAAAATAGCTGGACTACTCCTCCCACTCATTAGCCTATGAAATTACCTACCTTTATAAAAACGGACAACCCCATACCCTGGGACCTCTCGCCCACACTCTGTGGAGTCTTTCTCTCTAAACAAATCTACTTCTTATCTATCACTTAGTCTCTCACTGCATTCTTTCTGTGATGAGACATCAAGAACCTGAGCTTTGTTAAGTCCTGAGACCAGGTGAGTGATTGTAATTAAAAGATCATGGGTTCAAGTCCCAGTCTGGGTTCCGTGGTTTCACATGCGCCCAGTTCCTCCTGTGAGATGGGCCGAGTTTGGAAGACATCACAGAAGGTTCTCGGACCAGCGGCACAGAAGGCTGAGGAGGGTCTCCTTCCTATAATCTGAGACTGGTGCACCGGGATGTGGCATGTGTGGGTGCGCCCTGGAGCGAAACCTGCCTTGCTGCTGTCCAGAGGTCGCTGAGCTGCTGGTCAGAGGACCCTTGTGAAACCGTACAGCTCACACTGGGACTCAAACCCAATCACACCTCAGATGGGACTTGAACCCAGCCAGAACTCAGACTGGGACTTGAACTTCTGGGCTCTCCTATGAACCAGACTTTTTTTTTTTTTCCTAAAGAGGCTTCTTCCAGACTTATTTTTAAAATCTAATCAGACAGTATATGAACACTGTATATACAATTATTTTACAGTTATTTTTAGAAATGATTTACAGAAAAAGCCCTATGATCAAGACCAACAGTGAGCTTTCCCTTCTCTCCAGACCTGTTCCAGGTACTGCCGAAAAGATAAGCTTTGCTTCATTTTTCTGTAAAGGATGTCATGTTGTTCCTATTTCAGTAAGTCAAACTTTTGTTTTAGAGACAATTTTAAATGAAATTGGAAAATAGCAAGAAATTCTTTGTAATGTTACAATGAAAACTAATGTAACTTTTGTGCCCCATCTTTTTCTTCTACATATCTTGCAAATTTGTAATCATAGTATCTGTGTGATTTTGTAGCCTTTCATTTAGCACCTTCTCATAACCATTGTTTGTAGATTTTTAGCAAATGTCAATGCTTAAAATTGTTCTTTTCCAGACTCTTACTGTTTCCAAAATGATAAAAGAATAACTAGAGTGACTAGATATTAACTAAATGTATTCACAATTATTATCATGAATGTATTCAGTACTGTATGCCAGGTTTTGTTTTAGGATATAGCAGTGAACAAAATAGACAAGGATGCCAGTCTTCACAGAGCTTACTTTCTAAAAGTGAAAGACAGAAAATAGGCAAAATAAATAAGAAAATTATATAGTGCATTAGGTAAATAGTTGGTGAGAAGGACACGTGTGCTATTAAAAAAGGTAAAGCTGGAAAGGAAGATGGTGGGGGCGGCGGCTGGAGCTGCCAGGAAATGCGTAACATTTAGAAGGGGACCTTTGGGTGAAGATTTGAAGGTTACGTGAGTGAGCCAAGAGGAGAACTCGGGGTAAAAATGTTCCAGGCCTCTGCTGGCAAACACAGAGATTTGGAGGTGTGGGAACATGCAAAAGGCTGGTCTGACTGCAGTGAAGTGAGCGAAGTGTAAAGATGACAGCAGAGGTGGTGGGACCAGATTGTATACAACTTCATAGGTCCTTCAAGGACTTTGAGTCTGACTCTAAACAGGGAGTCTACAGCCATACCACCCTGAACGCACCCAATCTCGTCTGGCCTCAGAAGCTAAGCAGGGGTGGCACCTGGTTAGTACTTTCGGAGGCTTCCCTAGCAGCTCAGACAGTAAAGAATCTGCCTGCAGTGCAGGAGACCTGGGTTCGATCCCTGGGTCAGGAAGATCCTCTGGAGAAGGGAATAGTTACCGACTCCAGTGCTTTTGCCTGGAGAATTCCACGGACAAAAGCAGGCTACAGTCCATGGGGTCTCAAAGAATCTGACACGACTGAGCAACTAACACTCACTTTTCACTGAACTGCGAAGTACTGGAGGGTTTGGGGCAGAAGAATATCATAATATGACCTTTATAACTTAGTTAAAATAGGTTTACCTGGGTGCTATATTAAGAATAGACTTGGAGGGACTTCCCTGGTGGCGTAGTGGATAAGAATCTACCTGCCAATGCAGGGGACATGGGTTCTATCCCTGGTCAAGGAAGATCCCACATGCTGCGGAGCAACTAAGCCCCTGCACCACAACCACTGAGCCCGAGCTTTAGAACCCACAAGCGGCAACTACCGAGCCCACGTGCCTAGAGCCTATGCTCCGCAACAAGAGAAGCTACTGCAGTAAGAAGCCAGCACACCACACCTAGAGGAAGCCCGTGTGCAGCAATGAGGACCTAGCACAGCAAAAATAAAATTAAAAAAAAATTTTTAAAGTAGACTTGGGGATAAAAAAAACAAAAAAGAATAGGCTTGAAGAGAATAAAAATGAAAGCAGGGACACCAAGGAGCTATTTCATTAGTCCAAGGTAAGAGGTGACAGTGACATGAACCAGTATGGTTATGGTGAAGGTGGTGAGAAGTGGTTGATTTCAGGTGTATTTTGAAGGAAGGGCTGATGCAATTTGCTAATGGGTAACTCCAAGGGCTTTGGCCTGAGCAGGTAGCAGTGTGGAGTTGCCATTACCTGAGACAGAGAAAACCTGGGAAAAAGCAGGTTTAGGGAGGGAGATGAAGAGTTCAGTGTGGGTCATGTGAGGCTTAAGATATCTATTAGATGTCCAAGAGGAGTAGTCCATCAGGCAGCTGAGTACTGAAATGTAGAGATCAGAGGAGAGGAAGGAGCTCAAGATATAAATTTGGAAGGAATCCAGTGGTATTTAAAGCAGAAGTAGTGAGTGTAGCCAGAAGAGATGAATGTTCTGGCCTAAGGCACAAGGTTCAGAGGTCAGGGAAATGCATTCATTCATTTAACCTTCACAACAAAACCCTCTGAGGAAATTACTATGATTGTCACTATTTTGTTGTTGTTGTTTAGTCTCTCAGTTCTGTCCGAAACTTTTGTGGCCCCGTGGACTGTAGCCCACCTGGCTTCTGCGTTCATGGGATTTCCTAGGCAAGAATACTGGAGTGGGTTGCCATTTCCTTCTTCAGGGGATCTTCCTGACCCGGGGACTGAACCCGCAATTCCTGTGTCTCCCGCATTGCAGGCAGATTCTTTACCACTGAGCCACTAAGGAAGCCCTGTCATCATTTTACAAGTGATGAAATTCAGTCATAAAGAGATGAAACAACTTGGCAAAAGTCACATAGCCAATAAGCAGCAGTACTGGGATTTGAACCCACCAGTCTGGTTCTAAGTACCATGCACTTCTAGGTTATGTGGGTGGGTTCTAGTCAGGAGCATGGGTGGAGAAATTGAGCTTTGGGCTAAATAATTTGCTAATTGGTGACAGAGCTGGGATAGGAAATCTCTCACTGACTCTCTGCTTTGAGAGATCTCTGCTTTTTTTTAAATCATTCTGCCATGGTGGTGGTTTAGTCACTAAATCGTGTCTGATTCTTGCAACTCCATGGACCGTAACCCACCAGGCTCCTCTGTCCATGGGATTTCCTAGGCAGGAATACTGGAATGGGTTGTCATTTCCTCCCCCAGGGAATCTTCCCAACCCAGGAATCGAACCAGGGTCTCCTGCATTGCAGGCAGATTCTTCACTGATCGAGCTACAAGGCAAGCCCCAACATCTCTCAAGTTAGAGCCCTTAAACAACAGGCTTTCCTCCTCTCACACAAACATTTTTTGACTTGTTACTGTGTTTGGAAAAGTGGGATGCCAGCTCTAGCTGCCAAGGCAGCCTTGGACCCTGAGACCCTTCCCCTCCTCTCTCTCCCGATCAGGAAGCCCATGGTTGGATATAGTTCCAACTTCCTGAAGCTCAGGTCTTAAGGTGATTCCTACAGAATGGTTTTGTGTGGCTATTAACAAGTTTTCTCAGTTTCCTCTTCAGTAAAACAAAAAGATTGGGTCAGGACAGTGGTTCCCAAGCTGGCTCCATACCTGATTCACCCACCTGGGGACTGTTCAGAGTCTGTATTGCCCACAACAGACCTATTGAATCAGACTCTGCTGGGGTGAGGCCCAGCTAGGAACTTGATGGTTCTGACACATCTCTGGTTAGGATGCCCTGGGTAAGATGATCTTGAAGGCCTCTTCTCAGCTCTATGTGCTGATCTTGGATTGAGCTTCTCTGATGTCTCTCAGGTCAACAGCAAGGTGGATCTCTGAGTAGAGGTCAAGAACTTGAGTTCTTATGCTCATCAGGCCCATAATTCAGCTCAAACAGGACCTTCCTCTGGACCTAAGTTTCCCCAACAGCAAGAATAGTTTATTGAGGGCAGGGCATAGGATTACCTCAGAGTCATTCACCTAGCAAGTGTTCATTGAGCAACTACTGGACTCTCTACCAAGCACTACAATTTTCTGGGTCTGAGTCTAAGTCACATGGAAGGGTAATATCACAAGAGGTGTGGGTGGGAGGGTGGCTGCTGCCAGGCAACTGGTCCCAGTTACCTAGACTTCCAGGCATGGATTCCATACATCCTTTTTTAGCATAAGTGTGATGGTCCCTCTCCCTAGATCCTCTTCCTGACCCTGGCAGCTCCAGTTGGTCTCCACAGCAACAAGCAAGCCTGCCGGACTCTGAGAGGGAAGAATATGCAAAACTGGCCAAATAAAAAATCATTAGCTTTTCTAGAGAATCACAGTAACAGGTTCTAAAATATTAAATAATCCCATTCCAAATAGCACAACCGCAATCTCAGTGATCAGCATGCAGGCCCCAGCACCATAGAAGCATCACCCCAGAACTTGCTAGAAATGCAGAATCCTAGGCTCTGCCCCGGGCCTGCTGACTCAGAGTCTGCTTTTCAAGATTCCCAGGTGATGGTATGTACATCAGCGTTTGAGAAGCACTAAACTAAAAATAAAATCGGCTCAGAAAACCCCCTGACAAGAAATGTATGTGAGACCAGCATGAAGACAAGCACGTGACTTCCCTGACAGACTGCACGTAGCACATTCCTGGATGGGGCGACTCAGTGGTGTGAAGACGTCTGTTTTTACCACCACAGAATGTGTCAAAGTGATTTGTGAAGTTCATCTGAAAGAATAAAGGGCCAAGAATAACTTTTTTTTTCTTTTTAAAGAAAATAAAAATAATGAGATTTCCCCTGTCAGAGAGAAATGGGTGATAAGTAAGAATTCAGGTTCTGGAGGAAGCAGACCAGGCATTGAATCTGGCTCTACCACTTCCTTGAGTTTCCTCTCTTGAGCAAACTTCAAGAGATAGTGGAGGACAGAGAAGCCTGGCATGCTGCAGTCCATGAGGTTGCAAAGGTCAGATACAACTTAGCAACTGAACAGCAACAACTGCTACCACTTCCTGGACCTGTCCCTGTTGTGGCATGGTGTCCTGCCGAAATTCACATGTCAAAGCCTTAACCCCCAGCGTGCCTGCACCCAGAAAGAGATCTGCCTGGATCTCTCCATGCCTGAGAACAAAGGAGAGGTCATGAGAGAACACAGCAAGAAGCAGGTCATCAGCAAGCCTCACCAGAAACCAAACTCCATCAGAACCTGGATCTTAGACTCTTCAGATTCGAGAACTGTGAGGAAATTAATTTCTGTTGCTTAAGCCGCTCAAGCTGCAGTGCTTTGTTATAGCAGCCTGAATGGACTAATATAGTCACCTTTGGAAAGATTTCTAACATCTTGTAGCCTCAATGTCCTTATCCAGGAGAACGGGGAGAAGAATACCATTTAGAGTATTGTTTTTGTTTTTTTAACTTTTTATTTTATATTGGAGCTTCCCAGGTGTCACAATGGTAAAGAATTCGCCTGCCAATGCAGGAGACGCAAGAGACATGGGTGTGATCCCTGGATCTGAAAGATCCCCTGGAGGAGGAAATGGCAACCCACTCCAGTATTCTTGCCTGGGAAATTCCATGGGCAGAGGAGCCTGGAGAGCTACAGTCCATGTGGTTGCAAAGAGTTTGGCATGACTGAGCACACAAATAGCCAATTAACAATGTTGTGATAGTTTCAGGTGGACAGCAAAGGGACTCAGCCATACACAATACAGGTATCCATTCTCCACAAACTTATAATATTGAGTATCAACTGGATGCAAAGCACTTAGCACAATGCTTAGCCCTTAACAGCTGTTCAATGAACAAGTACAATGATAACAACTGTGCCACTGGAGCAAGAATTCAGAGACAGACCAATGGAACAGAACAGACAACTAAACACATGCCTCAGTATTCATATAAGCTCTGGGAGTGAGAAGAAGGACTATATTTGTATTCACCGTTGTTTCATTCCCCCATGCAGTATAGGTATGGCACATACTAGGTGCTAAAATATTTGTTGACTGCCTGAACTAGAATTTAGCACATACTAAAGGAGGACTCATATTAATATTAATGGTAAAAGAAAATTGAATGATAGATCATATCATTACAGTTTATAAAGAAGCTTTCAAACCATGACCCACAGTAAGAAATATGTGAGACATCTCAGCCAAGCAAATACACTCATAAATATAAATTCATAATTAAAACAACAGGTCATAAAGCAATATTTATCCTTATTATGTCAGATGGGCTCTGATCTGTTCTCCCCTATCCAATTCTACTCCTAGTCTATCCTATTAGAAGAATACTACCTTAGAAGAATACTACCTTATAAGATTAATTTCCAATTTGAAAAAGGAAAATAAATTATAGCTAAATAATGTAAAGTTTTGAAGTAAGAAAGGATTTGAGAATTAAACAATGATGTAATAGGGACTTCCCTGGTGGTCCAGAAGCTAAGAATCCAATCTCCCAATGCAGGTGGCCCAGGTTGGATCCTTGGTCAGGGAGCTAGATTGCACATGACACAGCTAAGACCCAACAGAGCCAAATATATAAACATAAATATTTAAAAGAAAAAGATATAACAAGGGCTTCCCTAGTGGCTCAGGGGGAAAGAATCCACCTGCCAATGCAGGAGACATGGGTTCAACCCCTGGGTCAGAAAGACCCCACATGTCTCGGAGCAACTAAGCCCATGTACCTCAACTACTGAGCCTGTGCTCTGGAGCCCATGCTCTGCAACAAGAGAAGTCACCGCAAAGAGAAGCTTGCATGCTCTGATGAAGTAGCCCCTGCTCGCTGCAACTACAGAAAAGCCCAAGTAGCAATGAAGACCCAGCAAGGCCAAAAATAAAAAAATTGTTTAAAAAAAGAAAAAACGATATAATGAACTTACAGTAGGCCCTTTGTTGGTTATCCGTTTTAAATATAGCAGTGTGTGCATGACAATCCCAAACTCCCTAACTATCCCTCCCCTCGCCCTGGGCAACCATAAATTTGTTCTCTAAGTCTTTGAATCTCTTTCTGTTTTGTCAGTAAGTTCATTTGTATCATTTCGTTTTAGATTTCACACATAAGGGATGTCATAATATATTTCTCCTTCTCTCACTGTAAACTTTTTTTTTTAAAAAAAGAAAACGATGGGGAAAATGTCACAGAGGCAAATGTTAAGAGGTTTGACTATTTAAGCCTTTTAAAACATCTGTCAGAGGGATTTCGTGGGGAAGAGGCAGCTGTGACTGAAACAGGACATGTCTGTGACCGGAGAGAAAGAGGACACTCAATCTTGACGCTTCCTTCTTCCTCAAACTCTCCTGCCTCTGAGCATCACCAAGGCGTTTGGATTCGGCCTCCGTCTGTGGCCTCATCTTACTCCCGCCAGCATTCTCTCTCACCTGAGCTGCCGCCTCCACCTCCTAACTGGTCTCCCCACTTCCACTCTGCACCCCACAATCCTTTCTCTCACAGCAGCGAGAGTGAGACTTTTAAAGTATAAGCGAAGTCTCGCCCTTCTTAATACTCTTAATGTACAATCCAAACTCCTGGATGTGGCCTGGCCGCTGCCCACCTCCCGCCTCACCCTCAGACGCTCCCCACTCTCCTCCCTCCACACTCCCCTCTCAACTCTGGCCTGGCCTCGGTTCCATCTGGACTCAGCACCCTTCCCACTACTCCCTTCTTCCCTGATTTCTCATCCCCTGTTCCTCAGCCTGGGTCACCTGCACCCAAACCCAAGCAGCTCCCTCTCTCATAGTGTTTTCCCCCCCGAATCTATAAACATTTGCTATTTGTTTTCTCCTTTCTTTACTGCTCAACTCCCCTGAATAGTCTAAGTTCCTTGAGAGCAGGGACCACTCAGTCTTCTTGTCTACAGCAGCTCTGATACGCAGCAGTGTCTGGCCTGTAGTAAACAGCCAAAAAACGGTCACTCAGTGTAATGCATGCTAAGACAAGAGCAAGGGGGCTCCAACTTTGGGCCTGCACTTTATTTATTTATTTGATCACGCCATGCAGCTTGCAAGATCTTAGTTCCCTGACCAGGGATTGAACCTGTGCCCTTGGTAGTGGAAGGGCAGAATCTTAACCACTGGACCACTGGGGAAGTCTGGGCCTGCACTTTAGAGGCCCCTGCTGCGGCCCTCCCATACTCTGCCCTTCCCTATAGGAGGCAGAGAATACGGGTCCACCAGGCTTCTCCCCTCAAGTCCATGTACCTGGGATCCTAGAATTCCTTTTGCAGTGCCCCTCGCCCTCTTCCACAGCCTTCAAGGACCTCTTTCCTGGATCTATCATCCCAAGGACAGGTTGGCTCATCTATGTATGCATCCCTAGGCCTGAAAAGTGGCCAATAGTGATCGAAGTTTGGGTGTGTAGTGGAACCTAGATGTGCTGGTTGAGGTGGTCACAAGCAGGCCCCCGAGACCCTGTGTGGGATGGGATGGAGCTGTGGGGTTAGGAGAGGGAGAGTCCAGCCCTGCCTCCACCTCCACATTCTGGAGAGAAAATCTAAGGAGTCCAGGATTCTAAATTAGAGCCAGGACCTACTGGTTGTTCTGAAGGTATATTTCTCAAGGTAGGAGGATAGACTATATGTATGGTGTTGGAGAAGACTCTTGAGAGTCCCTTGGACTGCAGGAGATCCAACCAGTCCATTCTAAAGGAGATCAATCCTGGGTGTTCATTGGAAGGACTGATGCTAAAGCTAAAACTGCAATACTTTGGCCACCTCATGCGAAGAGTTGACTCACTGGAAAAGACTCTGATGCTGGGAGGGATTGGGGGCAGGAGGAGACGGGGATGACAGAGAATGAGATGGCTGGATGGCATCACTGACTCAATGGACATGAGTGTGAGTGAACTCCGGGAGCTGGTGATGGACAGGGAGGCCTGGCGTGCTGTGATTCATGGGGTCACAAAGAGTCGGATACGACTGAGCGACTGAACTGAATTGAACTGAACTGAACTGATGGACATACATATTTAAATGTGTTTTATTGAAGTATAGTTCATTTACAATGTTGTTTCTGCTATGTAGCAAAGTGATCCACACATATACACACAGATATAAATATATATATATACTTTCATTTGTTTATGTATTTATTTTTAATTGAAGGATAATTGCTTTACAGTATTGTGTTGGTTTCTGCCAAACATCAGTATGAATCTGCCATAGGTGCACATATTCTTTTTCACGTTCTTTTCCATTATGGTTTATCATGGGATATTGAATATAGCTCCCTGTGCTATACACTAGGACCTTGTTGTTTATTCATTCTATATATAATAGTTTGCATCTACTAACCTCAAACTTCCAAACCATCACTCAATAAAACATTATAAATCAACTATACTTCAATTAAAAATAAAAATAAAATTATCATAGGAATAATTTGAAAAGAAAAATAAGTATAGATATATATTATATAATATATATAAGTATTATATATTAAATAAGTGTATATATATATATATATATATATATATATATATATAAACAGTTTTATATTATATAGAAAAGTGAAAAGTGTTAGTCACTCAGTTGTGTCTGACTCTTTGCTACCCCATGGACTGTAGCCTGCCAGGCTCCTCTGTCCATGAGATTCTCCAGGAAAGTATACTGGAGTGTGTAGCCATTCCCTTCTCCAGGGGATCTTCCCAACCCAAAGATCAAACCCAGATCTCCCACATTGCAGGCAGATTCTTTGCTGTCTGAGCCACCAGGGAAGCCCTATATATAAAACTATATATATATATATATTAATAACCATACATATATACCTATATATATAAGAATATATGTTAAAAAAAGAATATGTATTATTCTTTTTCAGATTCTTTTCCATTATAGATTAATGCACAACATTGAATGCAGTTCATTTCCCTCTATTGACTGATAACTTAATTCAGTTCCCTGTATTGACTTATAACTTTTAAATATTAGATATATGGTCTATGGATGTCCATTTGCACTCTTGCCCTGGGCCTGGCTGGGTCAAGCACAGGCATGGCTGAATGAATGGACAGCAACTTCTTGGGGCTGAGCTCTCCTTCCTGTGGATAGGCAGTGGGGACACACACAGACTCAGAGTTGGAGCTCCATTGAAACGTGACTCTCAAATCTCTGATGCCTTGATAGGAGGGGAGGAAATGAAAAACTGTCGTTTCAAAGCTGATGTTAATCCATTTTCACTCTAGGGAAACCACTTAAGGGTACTTTTAGTTATGCAAATATAGAGCAGAACTACCCCTCTGAAAAGGAGATGCCTCTGGCCCAGGGGCCCAATGGTCCAATGGTCCAGGAGCACCACTTCTGGTCAGATAACGGCAATGGCCTTTGTTGTAGGCAGAAAGGCATCTCTTCAGATTCTATTTCCAAAAATAATTTTTTATATAAAGTGTAATGAATACAATAATATTAAATGAATAATCATGTGTCAGATATTATGATAAGCACTTTACATGGATTATCTCATTCAGTTTTCATGATATCCAATATTATCATCTTCATTCTATAAATAGGGAAGCTGAGGTTACTAGTTTGAGTAACTAGTGCAGAGGTCATGTAGTTAGCAAGTGCAAAGCTGGGATTTGAACCTTCCTCTGACTCCAGAGACAGAACCACCTCTATCAACCTCAGGAATTGTTAATAATCCTCTACTGTGGAGTGCCCAGACTAGAAGGGTGTTCTCAAGACTGACTCAGACAAGCAGAGCAAGAGAAGCCATCATTTTCTATGAGGTGAATGCCAACTAGAGTCATCCTTCTGACTTCTAAACTTGTTTCTTGACCCAAGATGGAGAGGATGAAACCACTTTACAACAAGGGCACAAAGATGCAACAGGCAGGAAGGAACCAAGGCCTTTTCCCACTCTGGGGCAGGCCAGTAAGAACTGAGCAACACCCAGGTGATCAAGTTCAGAAGAGTGATGTTGAGGACAGCTTCAGGGTGATGTTGATAGACCTAGAGCGTCTCCCAGAAGCAGAGGGCCCACTGGACAGGGGCAAGTGGCCACAGTGACTGCTGGGGTGATCCATTTCAGCAAGTCGAAGGAAATATGAAAGCACTTCCCACAAGCAGCCTGAAGCCACCTCCTGGACAGAGCTGCACCCTTGATGCAGACTGGGGACTGGGCACTATACTGGAGACCTGTGGGTCCAAAGTAGAGGGATGGATGTCCTTATCCTTTTGGGTATGGAGGCCTGTAATACTCAAGAGAACTTTTGTTTGTAGATTTAGCATTTTTTACTTGAAGCTTTCCAAACCACATTGTTAGCAGAGCACAAATGCCACCTGCCTCCTATCCACTCTATTTGCATTTTTGGGGAATCCAGGTCGGAGGTTGAGCAAAGATATTGTAATAACTCCATCCTCTCCCACCCCTCCTCCAAGAAAAGAACCCTGCCTATTTGTTGCAGCTCAACAGTTGCACTTTTATCGATACTTCTTAACATTATGTTGTAAGCTGTTGGTTCATATTTAGCTTGTGGTTGACCTAAACCACCAGATCTTTTTCATACAAACTGCCGTGAGGCCAGTTTTTCCCAGCCTAATCTTCTAGTACATGTGCAACTGATCAAAAATAAAGTAAAATGTAAATGCAGGGCATTTCACTTTTTAATTTTATTTGATTCTGGTCTGCTGAACTACTGTAAATATTTTACTCTGTCACATTTTATAATAATCCCTTTGCAGCTTTGTATCATCTGCAAAACTGATGAGCATCAATTACTTTGTAGTTAGTGAAAATTAATTACAAAACATCATTAATAATAAAAATGAAAAATAGGGCAAAACAGAGCCTTGTGGCATAGCATGACATCAGGTGTTCTCATAGTGTGGTCCGCAAATCCTGGAGTTCCCTGGGACCCTTTCAGAGGATCTGTGAGATCGAAACTATTTTCGTAATAATGCTTAAATGTCTTTATTCCTCTCATTCTATCATGAACAAACCTTGAATTTTCCAGAGGCTACATGACATGTGATTGTTCTAGACTATGCAGAAGTAGTTATGAGAATCCAGCTGTCTTCCATGATCCAGATGTTAAAGAGACTTGCAAAACTGTAGAACAAAACCACTCTTTTTTCACTTTTTTTCTTTTTGGAAGATATAACCATTTTAAATTAAAAGTTTATATAATATAAAATGGAGAAACAAGGACCTACTGCATAGCACAGAGAACTATATTCAATATTTTGTAACAACCTGTAATGGAAAAGAACCTGAAAAATAATATGTATATACATATATAAATATGTATATAAAATAATAGGTACTGCAGTTCATGGGGTCGCAAAGAGTCGGATACAACTGAGCGGCTGAACTGAATGGAACTGATGTGTATATATATATGTGTGTGTTTATATGTGTGTGTATATATATATATAAATCTGAGTCACTTTGCTGTACATCTGAAACTAACACAACATTGTAAATCAACTATACTTCAATAAAAATAATCGTCTTGTAGAGCCTGTCCTCTGCAACGAGAAAAGCCACCACAAATGAGAAGCCCTCACACCACAACTAAAGAAAGTCTATGTATAACAATGAAGACCCAGCACAGCCAAAAAAAGTCTAAAAAAATTGTTTAAAGGTTACGTAACATACAATAGATTATTATTTTAAAAGTAATTAATAAAACATTTAATGTATTTTATTAATTTTAATTTCCAGTACCATAATTTTCTATTAAGAGATAAAATCCACATAAATGGAGGTTCTGAGAGTCCTCAAAAATTTTAAGTGTCAATTTAAAATCTTCAAGACTACAAAGCTCAAGAGTCACAATGTTAGAGATATCCCTCCAGGCTGATAGCAAACCCCTACTCTATGAGTTGTCATAAATAATGTGAAGATTTGCAGAATTTCCCTAGCACTTTTCTTCTAAGGCAGAGGCAGTATAGTCAGGCAGATACTGAAGACTGAAGAGATTGGAGCTCTAATTCTGGCTGTGTCACTAACCAGCTGTGTGATCCTGGGTGCTGTGCTTAGTCACTCAGTCGTGTCCAACTCTTTGCAAACCCATGGACTGTAGCCCACCAGGCTTCTCTGTCCATGGGGAGTCTCCAGGCAAGAATACTGGAGTGGGTTGCCCTCCCCCAGGGGATCTTGGATCTTCCCAACCCAGGGATCAAACTCAGGTCTCCTGCATTGCAGGCGGATTCTTTACCATCTGAGCCACCTGGGAAGCCCATGATCCTGGGTAAAACCCCTCATTTCTCTAGAGAACTGTTTCCACATTTGTAAAATGAGGATTTTTATAGGATTGACCTTTAGGGTCAATTTTTTGAAAACTAAAGCACTTCAGGGGGAAGGGACAGGTATTTATTCTTCATTTTACCAATAAGGAAGTTAAGGTCAAAGATGTTAATGAGAAAGAAATGCTCAAGGACATGTCTTGAGCTGGTATCAGATTCAGGATTGAAGTTGGCATCCTTGTCTTCTAGGCTAAGACTTGATGCATTCAATTGGTAATATTAATAATAATAGTATTTGCATGTATATAGCATTAAAAATAAATTCATATTCTGAAACAACTCCAAATTTCTAAAAGTTAGACAGAAAGAACTTCATAATTTTCGTGACTATGGGAGCCAGCCTCTGAGGTGGCCTGCAATAATCCTTTCTTCTGGTATTTGTGGACTTGGGCATCTCCAGAAACATTCAATAGTGCTGACCCGTGTGACCAACAGAATATTGGCCAGTAAACTGAAGCAATAGGGTGTGTCATAAAAGACATTGCAGCTTCTACCTTGCTCTTTCTTAGATTGCTCTAGGGATATCTAAGATTGCTCTAGGGAAAGCCAACCCCAGTGTTTTGAGGACACATAAGCATCCCTGTGGAGAGTCACATGTGATGAAGAACTGAGTCATCCCGCCAACAAGCAGCACCAACTTGCATTCATGTGGAATGCAAAGGAGGTCAGAGGTCTTTGCAGACTAGAAAATGACAAAGGCTGAGAAGCAGGTCGAGCCCTAGGATAGAGCGGTGATGTTATACTGCTGGACCTGCCAGCTAAAAAAAAACTGCGTTGGGTGGTCTCTTCTAAAAGGTATGGAGTAAAAAATACTCGTCAAATCAATAGCAAACTAAGTACCATGGGATATGTTGATTTGCTTCAGTGAAGAAATCATACCTAGAATAGCAGTTGTGATCGAGTCATCAAGTTTAGATAATCCATTGTCATTCTCCAAGTTCCATCAGTCTTCGGAGAGACAAATAGGTGATCTGAATGGGGCATATGGTAGGAATCACTACCTCTGTATCCGTCAAGACCTTGTTGGTGACACTGATCTCTACAGTCCTTCCAGGAATGCAATACTGCTTTTGGTATCCTGTTTTAGGAAGTGGACACAGTTCGAGTGACTCCACTAAGCCTTTTCTTTTCTTTCTAAACAATATGTATTTATTTGGCTGAGCTAGGTCTCAGTTGTGGCACATGGGATCTTCAGGTGCAGCATGTAGGATCTAGTTCCCTGAGCAGGGATGGAACCTAGGCCCCTTGAACTGCCAGCAGGGAGTCTTAGCCACTGGACTACCAGGGAAGCCCACTTGACTTTTCCTGTCATGATAGCTTTTACTTCCTGGGTCAGGGGAATGTCTACCAGTTGCTGATTTTATCTTCTCAGATACCTGCTGAGTATATCTAAGCTGCAGTATATATCCATCTATGTATTATGGAACTGAGGAAAAATAATGGGATGGTTTCTGGGAACCACTGGGCTTGTGATATGAAGCTAAGCCAAAACTCAAGATCATCTGACTTTCCTAAACCCCTACTTTGACAGTGAATCACAGTGGCATTTTGAGTCTCCAGGGATTAGCATCAGTTCAGAGCCAATGTTCAGTAATCCCCTAAAAATCTGGTTATCCCCCCTTCCTAATGCTCAGTCGCCATGGCAGATGGCTGCAGGTTCCCTCAGGAGAAAGTGCTGGTAGAAGATTTACAGAGTGACTGTTTGGCACTAGAGCAGGGTCCTTCCTCAAGTGGCCCCAGTCTTCCCTTCATTCTAGGAAGGTGGAACCGACTCCAATCTAAGAACTGGTTGAAGGGCTCTTGCTCTATTGTTAGAAGTCAGATATCTGATCACCAAACTAGAGTGTTTCACTCACACTAACCAAGTAAAACTTCTGCCCCAGGGACACTCTGATCAGTTAGCCACTGTCAAGGCTCTGTAGGCCAAACCACTTTGATGCCTCTTTGGGCTCTCCTGCCCATTAAAGTAACTACACTAACTTGTCTAGGTTACTAAATGCCTCCATTTTGCTTCTGACACCTGATAGCCTGTCATTCCCATTGAGTTAATTCAGGAAGCCCGCTTTGATGACTGTGTTCCCCACCACCATGCCTGCCTTTAGAGAAAAGCCACTGTAGCGCTCTTCAAGAATGCCGGTGTTCTAACCAATGTCTGTCTCAAAACCCTGGTGAAGGGAGTATCTTCTGGATCCTACCCAGGAAGACTGTACATTGGTTTTATGTTATCAGCCTACTCTAGTGTTCAGAATACTTTCCTCCTCAATATTGGAATTTCTGACATCTCAGCTTCCTTCAGTGAAAGCCCTTTTTGGATTTAATCGAACTATTAGAGCTATTCCCAGCCAACATGAGCAAATACATTAAATCCAGAATCTCTGTTTAGTGTACTCATGCTAACACATTCAGCCCAATCACGATAAATATTCCTTCCATCCTGACCCAACACCCTTAGGATCCATCCTCACACATTTTCTCTGGGTTTCTGTCCATATACACTGGCATCAGAGGGGGTCTGGATGAAAGGTAAGGAGTATCGTTTGTACTATTCTTGTAACTTTCAGTAAGGGTGAAATTCTGTCAAAACAAAAAGCGAAACAATATATGAACTGACAAACTTTCAATATTCTTTTGGTGTGTTTGGTGCTTCCTCATGGGTTACGCTGGGGCCTGCTGTCACTTGAATCAGGTCACAGATCTAATAGAGGTGGTGGGGTTAGGTTTCTAGGAGGATGAGTTGCCTGTGAGGCAATGACTTCCGGGGAGATCATTACAGGTTCTTCAGGTAAAAGAAGAGGAACTTCATTTTTACTGCCCAGGGAGGGTCAGCAGAACTTAGAGGTTAAGGACTTCTTAGTTTCGTCAGAATCTGTCCATGTGTCCCCATCCTAAGATTCAGGATCTCATTCCTTCCCAGTCAGTGTCTTATTTTACATGAGACCCTGCTTGGTCATGAATTCAATTTGTATGGAAATTCAATTCCCTGACAAGTAAAAATTGAGGGATTGGTTATCAGAAATCTTGACCCTGAGGCCAGAAGAGATAAAAGTTTCCTCCATGGCAGTTAGAGAAAATTTTTGGTCCCTTTCCCAGATTTTGGGCTGGGAATTTAAAGGCCTAGGTTCATTATTTTCTTCCTCTGAATTCTCCAGCACACTTAGAAGCAACCAACAAAACTCACCATTTGTACTAAAATGTTCTAGGACTGCAAATATTTGGTTACTTTAAGGTTTGCCTTCCATAGGCATTTATCACAGTGAGCGTTATCTACAAGTGGGAATTAAGTGACTGCTTTGCCAGTGAATGCCTTGGAACACTGATGGCCCCTTTCCCACTGGCAATAATCATTAATGTGTTTAAATTTCATTAGATTAGAAAACCAATTCCAGATTCCCACCCTTAAGAATCTATTTCCCTGAGACCACAGTCAGAACCAGTAAGTGTATCAGTCAGGAAAGCTTAATCGCTGTGAATTATGAAATAAGAAGTTTACTATGGGAGGGACTTCCCTGTTGAGTCAGTGGCTAATATTCTGTGGTCCCAATATGGGGGGTCCTGGGTTTGATCCCTGGTTGGAAACTAGATCCCACATGTTGCAACTACTTGAGCGCCACAAGTCAGAACCTGCATGCTACAACAAAGATCATAGATTCCATATGCTGCAACAAAGACCCAGAATGGCCAAATATTAAATAAACAAAAGGAACCTCAGCCAATCACAGTGCAAGACCATTAATAAAAGTATAGTTTTCTATGGGAATTAGAGCTTACACAGTTTTGGAAAGACCTGGAGAAGTGAAGGGCCAACAGAGAAGTCAAAGGATCAGGAAAGGAGTCACAAATATGGGAAACCCAGCACATCCAGCAGACACAGGACACTGATGGGAAAGCTTATGAAAACTGCCACCTCTGCAGGTCTATTAGCAAGTGTCTGGAGGTGGGCCCAGGGCCACTGTTGGTCAGGAGGGTCAACAATTGGGAAGCATTGCAGGACTCTAAGAAGTGCAGAAGGGGACAACAGAGGATGAGATGGTTGGATGGCATCACTGACTCAATGGACATGAGTTTGAGCGAACTCCAGGAGACGGTGAAGGACAAGCCTGGCGCGCTGCCGTCCATGGGGCTGCAAAGCATCAGACATGAGGTAGCAACTGAACAACCACAAAGGAGAACAAAGCAAGAACAGGCTTGAGCTCATTTTTAACACTTGTTTCTATCAGTCACCACATCTAACCACAATGACCTTCAGAGAATCATACTTGCTGCTTCATTTCTGCCCCTCCGAATCTTGTGCCCATCCCTCATTTGACTAATTCTAACCTGAAACCATCCAGGGAACAGGATTCTGGCAAACATAGCTCCAGCTAAACCAAGTTCTCACGGTACAAATCACTGTAGTACTGTGCAACGTGTGAGCCTGGACTGGAGAAAAACAACCTGTAACAGACATTTTGGGGGACTCCCCTGGTGGTCCAGCGGTTAAGAATCTGCTTGCCAATGCAGGGGACATGGACTGGATCCTTGGTCCAAATCCAGGAAGATTCCACATGCCTTGGGGGAACTAAGCCCGCTTGCTACAACTACTGAAGCCTGCACACGTTAGAGCCCATGCCCCGCAACAGGAGAAGCTGCTGCAATGAGAAGCCCAGGCCCTGCAACTAGACAGTAGCCCCTGCTTGCTGCAACTAGAGAAAGTTCAAGTGTAGCAGCAAAGACCCAGAGCAGCCAAAACTAAAATAAAAAAGACATTTTGGGGATATTGGAATGGTTTCTATATAGAGTAGCTATTAGATGATTAAAAGGGACTAATGGGTGTTTTTCTGGCCCTGATGTGCAATTTGTGGGGATTTTAGTTGCCCGACCAGGAATTGAACCTGGAGTTGTGGCAGTGAAAGTCCAGAATTCTAACCACTAGACCACCAGGGAACTCCCATGAAAGAGATTATGTTAAGTTTTATGCTTGATCATGGCACTGTGGTTTTGCAAGAGAATGTTATTATTAGGAGCTAGGTGCTTAAATATTTAGGGGTAAAGTTTCCAATGGTTTAGCATTTATTTATTTTTATTACTTATTACGTGACTATGGTAGGTTGTTAATCATTGCTGAATCTAGGTGGTGGATCTGCAGATGTTTCAACTTTTCTGTGTTTGAAATTTTTAATAATTAAAATATTAAGGAAAAGACTGCTGTGGTCATTACTTCCTCTGGAAACCTTTCCTGCCCATCTCCCCTCTTCTCCTCCAAGGTGGTTATGTTGTTTCTTTTACACTGCAAGTACCTCAGATGTAGCATTGAAGCATTTATAACATTGTACTTCAATTTCTTGTTTTCTCACCTCTCTCCCCATCTAAACTTTGAAGTCTTTAAAAGACACAGGTGGGACTTCCCCGGTGGTCCAGTGGCTAAGATTCCGCGCTCCCAATGCAGGGGGCCTGGGTTCCATCCCTGGTCAGGGAACTAGATCCTACACGCCACAGCTAAGACCTGGTGCAGCCAAATAAATAAATATTTTAAAAAAGAAAGGACACAGCTGTCTCTGGTCTTTAACTCTTCTAATGTTTCTTCCTGCTTCTGACACAGAGTAGGTACTCCCTTAATCTTTATTCAGTCAAGAACAGAAGAAAGTCTAATTGAGGAATTCCTTCAGAGATACCATCAAATTAGGGTTCAAGTGAATCTAAGGAAAGCAAGGTTTTGAGCTTAAGATTTTTTGTTTCAAATTACAAAAGTAATACATGCAAATAAAAAAATAGAGTAGTAAAGTGAAAATGAAATTATTGTTTCATTCCTGTTTTATACATATACTCCAACCCAGGAGTCAAGAGCTTAAAATGTATCCTTCCAGAACTATTTCTATGAAATTATAAACACCACCACCCTGAAACGTTGTTTGGTAACTTACTTTTTTCTTTAACTTGATGATCCACGTCCTTGTATAGATAGGACATCATTCTCTACACAGGCTACATTGTAATTCATTGCATTCATATGCACTTACTTATATAACAACCACATTTAAATGAGCATGTAGACAGAGGAGCAGTTTCTGCATGAAACCAGTACGGCTGACCAGGGGTCCCTAAACTCCAGGATCTACTGCCTGATGATCTGAGGTGGAGCTGAGGTAATAATAATAGGAATAAAATGCACAATAAATGTTATGTCCTTGAATCATCCCAAAACCAACCCCCTTTCCCTGGTTCCTGGAAAAACTGTCTTCCATGAAACCGGTCCCTAGTGCCAAAAAGTCTGTGGGTGGCTGCCCTACAAAAATGGCAAGCCACTCCAGTACTCTTGCCTAGAAAATCCCATGGATGGAGGAGCCTGGTAGGCTGCAGTCCGTGGGGTCGCTAAGGGTCGGACACGACTGAGCAACTTCACTTTCACTTTTCACTTTCACACATTGGAGAAGGAAATGGCAACCCACTCCAGTGTTCTTACCTGGAGAATCCCAGGGACGGGGGAGCCTGGTGGGCTTCCATCTATGGGGTCACACAGAGTCGGACACGACTGAAGTGACTTAGCAGCAGCAGCCCTACAAAAAGGGATTTGGTAACTCCAGTAATCAAAGGAGTGTAAGAATAGCTCAATGTTGAACTATGGGTTCAGAGACTGGGTAAACTGGCTAGGAAGGGACTTTACCAGAGTCTCAGCTTACAGAAAGACTTGGGCTTTTCAAGGAATAAAAGAGAGAGCAAGATGATAATGATCAGAGTGTGAAACTGAACTGAGCCAGCTGACAAATATGTGACCATGTAAGCTGCTAATCTGCATCCCCCAACACCTTCCCAGTAAATTAACGCAGTCCTTTGCAGACTGAGCACAGCCACTAGGGAACTAGTGAAAGTGGCCAGTGTATGGGCCTGGTTCATCTTGGAGGAGAAAGTCCCCCAGGTTTCCCAGTGACAACAGAAAGTTACCCAAACAAGTGTTGATGAAATCCTTCCAGAAGTTTGTTTCGTGGGCCTTTCTGATCTCATCAATTAGGCCCCCTCCACCGCTTTCGCTTTCCCTACTTGTTCCTCATGCACAAAAACAAGCTTGCTTTGTCCTGTAGTTCGCCCTCCTCTTTAAGGGTCCTCATGCTCCCTAACTATCCAATCTGGCTGCTGCTGCTGCTAAGTCGCTTCAGTCATGTCCGACTCTGTGCAACCCCACAGACAGCAGCCCACCAGTCTCTGTCCCTGGGATTCTCCAGGCAAGAGTACTGGAGTGGAGTGCTGTTGCCTTCTCCAAACTACCCAATCTTATCTCCCTGTAAATTTCTAATGCCCACCTTGTGTTCCACTTAGACTGTTATAGTGTCAACAAAAAGAAGCTGGAATGCACTGAGACTGTTAAAATTTGTTGTACCATCTTGGTGGTGTTGACCTAAACCAAAGCACAGCATGATCCCATTCACATCAATTTACCTTCACTGCCATCTCAAAAGTGTGTATTTGGGGTTCTTTCTGCTGCTAATGGCAGGTATTCACATTCTCTCCAGCAAGAATGCTGAATTTCATTCAATAAAAAAAAATTTTTTTTAATGTTTATTTATTTTGCTGAGCTGGGTCTTAGTTGTGGCACTCAGGATCTTTGATCTTCATTGTGACATTCGGGATCTTTTCTTTTTTTAGTTGTGGTTTGTGGGATCAGTTCCCTGACCAGGGATCAAATCCAGGCCCTTCCATTGGGAGCTCAGAGTGTTAGCCCTTGGACCATCAGGGAAGTCCCAAGAATGCTGACTTTTAAATACTAAATATTGGTGGCATTATCTCTCAATTTTTAAGATGATTTTTTTTGGCATTTATTTTGTGTTAACTTTTTAGAGTGTCATTCAGTGTTTTCCATTATCAAATGTCTGTGTCAGATAGAGATCATGTTAACATGTTATTGAAATACATAATCTTGTCACAATATGTTGGGTCGTAATAATAATAAATGTGCATTTATTACATTGCTTTTTTGTAGTAAGCCTCTGAAATGTTTAGTATAACCTCATTACAGAGAATTGATTATTATTAAGATCACTCACTATTATTTAAAGCATGTAAATAAAGTGTTATTAAAAATACAGAACGGCTTATAATATCAAGAATTCCCAGGGATTTTTATTTCTTATTCCCAGATCCAGAAGGTTGTAAGGTGATAATTTTTGAAGCTGTTCATATCGTGAAGGGGTTCATAATACTGCTATATGTTGCCATATGTGTTTAAATTTTTCTGTAAAAACTGGATCATGCTACATTCCTGCCTAAACTTCAAGGGCTTTCTAGCGCCTTTAGGACAAAAGCTGAAAGCGTTTAAAGCTCGCACAAATTTGACCCTTTCAGCTCTCTGGCCCCAACTCATCTCATTCCCCCACCACTTTCCAGCAACGGTAGCCTTCGTTCAGTTCCTCAAACTTACCAAATATTTTCCTGACTCAAGATCTTTGTCCATTCTGTTCACTCGGCTTAGAACACTCTTCCTGGCCCTATTTCCCTGGTTAACTCCTACTTATCTTTAAATATGAGCTCCTGGGCTTCCCTGGTGGCTCAGTGGTAAAGAATCTGCCTGTCAATGGAGGAGACCTGATCCATGACATGGGGCAGTTGAGCCCTTGTACCACAACGGCTGAGCCTGTGCTCTAGAACCTGGGAGCCACAATTACTGATGTCCACATGCCCTAGAGCCCATGCTCTGCCACAAGGGAAGCCACCATAACGAGAAGCCCAGGCACCATAACTAGAGAGTATCCCCTGCTTGCCACAACTAGAGAAAAGCCCGCACAGCAACGAAGACCCAGCACAACCAAAAGAAAATAAATAAATGAATAAATAAAATCTCTTGGAAGCTTTGCTTGGAGCAACCTCCCCTACCTTGCACCACCAAATCTAAATGAGGTCACCCTGTGATAATCTTACACAATTTCTTCATAGCACTCAACACAGTTTGTGTTGAATATGTCTATTCATTACTTATTGTTTAAATGACCATCTCCCTCAGTACATAGTAAGAAGAGACAGTATGTCTGTTTTTCTCACCCCTGTTTTGCCTGCATCTAGCATAATGCTTGGTACAAAATAGGCCTACAGAAAATATGAGTTTAAACAATCCCAACTGTGCAAGGGAGGTAGATACATAACATTTAGAAAATAAAGTAAAATTGTTCTTATTGAATATACAACAGCTCTCAGTGATCACCAAGTTTTTTGTATTGCTCACAAACATGTTCTAGAATCTCACCCAAGATCAACAATGAGCTTGCTTTTTGTTGTTTCTGGAGTCTGCCTTTCTTCCTAACAGCTTTAATTAAGCCTAAAACGGATCCTTCGAGGTTGACTGAGAAAAGAAAATAAGCATAGGAGACCTAAGAGACACAGCAACCAGCTGTAATGTGTGGACCTTGTTTGCCTACAATTTGAAGTCTGACTCTTGTCCCAAGATTTAGTTTGGGGTGCAAGTAATAAAGATGATTTTACTATAGATCTTACAGATTTTTAAAAGACAGCAATGGAAATATGAAAAACCTTATTCCAATAAAAATTTGGCACCTTAGATGAGATGGAGACAAATTATAACAACTGACTCAGGAAGAAATAAAGTACTTGAATTGTCCTATATCAATCAAATAATTGAATTTGGAGTGAAAAAAATCTTCCCTTAGGCCCAGATAGCTTCTTTGTTAACAGAATATTAGCAAATAGAATTCAGCAAGTAGAGAGGATAATACAGCGTTCCCAAGTTTGGTTTGAAATCAAGATTGGTTTGAAATCAATTAACATAACTTACTGTGTTAATAGAACAAAGGAGAAAACCCATGTGGCTATCACAATAGAGGCAGAAAAAAGCATTTGAACAAATTCAAAATTAATTTGTAACAATAGCTACAAAACACTCACCAAGTTTTGTGTTGTTTGTTTGTTTTTTTGGTCCAAGATTGACTGTGTATGTGGCCTAACTTCCATGTGGTTTCACTGTGCACTGAGTCTCCCTCTACAGCCAATCCTGAGGGAGTCAACACACAACCTTGAACAAATATTTGTGAGACAGGAGAGAAAGGGACAAGGTGTGACTTTTAAAAGAATGACAGAGCCGTTGAGGATACAGTTTAAACTGGTTAGAACCAATGAGGCCCAAGATGGCCAAAGACTTGACTTCCAGTTCCCTTGAGCCTCATTATACATTCATTGTAATACATTACCACATGCTAAAATGCCACCCATAGGTGCTGTGACAGTTCCAAGGCTAAACATAAAAAGCCAAAAAGTGGGCAGTGGCCCAGTTCCTGGAAATTCCCAATCATTCCCCCAAATAGTTAAAATAATCTTTCCACTTTTTAGCCTATGAAATTACCCAGCCCAGAAAAACTAACCACTCTGGCACCCAGAGGCCTCACGTCTTCTGAGTCTGCTGACACCCTGTCTGTGAGTGTGTGTATCCCTTAATAAACTTGCTTTCATGTTGGTATGGCTCGCTCTTGAATTCTTTCCTGTGTGAAGATGAGGACCCTTACTTGGCGGCCTGCCCCAGGAACTCACCCAAGACCTGGGACATGACCACCATCCTCTTGTGCCCCATTCTCTTGCAACATTTGAGTGCCTGTAATGGGTCAGTTATGTTCTAGGAGCCGAGGATACAGATGTGACCCAACCAGCAGAAGAAGTCCCTGCCTTAAAGAGTTTGGAAATAGGTTTGATTTTATTAAAGGTTCTAGGAGAATTCTCTTTCCTTTCACCCTACCCAAACCACTTCTGAAAAAATCAGATCTGTGCCTGTCTTCAAAACTTCTCATTCCATGGGACTGCCCTGGTGGTTCAGTGCTTCACACTCCTTGCTTCCAAAGCAGTGGGTGAAGTTTTCATCCCTGGCCAGAGAACTAAAATCCCACATGTTGTGTGGCCAAAAAATGAAACAAAACAGAAACAATCCCCTCAAAGAGCCCCATGATAACATAAATAAAAACCATATTAAAAAAAAAAAACAACTTCTCTTCCCTCCCCAGTTCTCCAGAATATGGGGTAAATGGGCTTTCCAGGTGGCACTAGTGGTAAAGAGCCCACCTGTCAATGCAGGAGACGTAAGAGACTCGGGTTTGATCCCTTGGTTGGGAAGATCCCCGGAGAAAGGCATGGCAACCCACTGCAGTGTTCTTGCTTGGAGAATGCTATGGACAGAGGAGCCTGGTGAGTTACATTCCATGGGGTCGCAAAGAGTTGGAGGCGACTGAAGCGGCTTAGTATGCACACATGCTTGGGCTAAATAGTGACTAGTCCTACAATTTCTTTCAGTGCCCTAGGAGTAATTTATTGGGGTTTGGAGTCTTTAAAACACACAAAGGTTCACTTATTATCTTTCCCATGTCTTGGACTTCAATTCACATTTAACTCCATTCTCTTTAGTGGAGCTCTAAATAGGAGATGCATGTTTTTCTGTCTGCCACTTGCAAATCTGGAATCTTATGCCTGAGCACTAGTTAATGATCCTCTTGTTCTAAATACTTTTAAAAAACAGCTTTATTGAAATATGATTCATATACAATTCAAAGAGTTTTTCTATTTAAAGTATATAACTCAGTATTTCTTAGTATATTCACAGTGATCTAATTTGAGAATGTTTTCCTCTCCCCTTAAAGAAATCCCATACCTGTTAGTAATCAGTCCTGAGTGATTCATGACTATCTTTAGCTGGTTTTCTCAGGCCTCATTCTAGGGGTGGTCTTCCTCCCCAGCTTCAGTCTCTCTAGAACTGCAACCGTAACTGGTGCACACATTCTCTCATATGTATATTTGCACTTGCCCTTCTATTTTCCTCTCTTCGGATCATAGTGGATATTTTCTTCACAATATCCAGCCCACCTCCCCCACTTATGCAGCAGCAAGCATACGTTGGAGTTCCCGCTCCTGGTGAAGAGAGATTCTGACTAACCTGCACTTAAAATCTTTACTTCCTCTGTACTTTTCAGTTACATGAGTCAATAAATTTCCTTTATTAAGTCAGTTTGAGTGGGTTTTTTTAAATAAAACTGATTATGGAATCCTACTTATTCACATTAATTTTTAACAGCTTTATTGAGATAGAATTTTTTAAGATACAATTTATGTACATATGATCCATCCATTTAATGTGTATACACAGATGGATGGTTTTTAGTATAACCACAAAGTTGTGTGACCATGACCAGAATGAATATTAGAATACGTTCATCACTTTTAACAGAAACCCTGTACGCAGTACCAGCCACTCTCCACTTCTACCTGTGGTGGACTTCTGACTTCCACAGCTACAAGATAATAAATGACAGTAATAGAAAATGAATAAGCAAATTAGAAAGAATGACACTTGTAATTCTTCTCTAGAGAAATGTCTATTCCAGTCTTTGCTCATTTTTCAACTGGATTATTTATCTTTTTATTGTTGAGTTATGAGTTCCTGGCTTCCCTGGCGGCTCAGATGATAAAGAATCTGCCTGCAACATGGGAGACCTAAGTTCAATCCCTGGGTCAGGAAGATCCCCTGGAGAAGGAAATGGCAACCCACTCCAGTATTCTTGCTGGGAAATCCCATGGACAGTGGTGCCTGGGCTACATTGCATGGGGTCACAAAGAGTTAGACACAACTGAGCGACTAACATTTTATAAGAGTTCTTTATATATTCTGGGTACAAGTCCCTTATCAAATAAATAATTTGTAAATATTTTCTCACATTCTGTAAGTTGTCTTTTCACATTCTTGGTCACGTTCTCTGATCCGCAAAATATTTAATTTTGATAAAATCCAATTTATCTATTTTTCTTTTATTGTCTGTGCTTTTGGTGTCATATTTAAGAAGATTTTGTCTAACCTAAAGTCATGAAGATTTACTTCTATGTTTTCTCTTAAGATTTTATAATTTTAGCTCTTACATTTAGGTCTATGATCCAGTTAAATTTTATGTGTGGTGTAAAAAAGGGGTCCAACTGCATTCTTTTCCATATAGATATCCAGTTATCCCAGCATTTTTCATTGATAAGACTATTCTTCCCCCAACTGAGTTGTCTTAGCACCTTGTTGAAAATTGATTGGCCACAATAGGAAGAGTCTGTTTCTGGACTCTCAAATCTGTTCCACTTATATGGCTCTCCTTATATCAGTATTACCCAGTCTTTTAAAATTTTTTTAAATTAAGTAATTTGGCTGTGTGAAATCTCAGATGCTTCATGCAGGACCTTCGTTGTGTTATGTGGGATCATTTGTCGAGCTCCAGAGCAGGTAGACTCATAGTTGTGGCACTTGGGCTTAGTTGCCCCATGGCACATGAGATCTTAGTTTCTCAACCAGACTGGAGCCAATCAAAAAAGATATTCTACATCCAAAGATATAAAGAAGAAGTCACAACAAGATGGTAGGAGGGGCATACTTGTGATCTAATAAAACCCATGTTCCCAAGGTGGGCAACCCATAAACTCGCAGTGGTTTAGTCGCTTCAGTTGTGTCCAACTGTTGCGACCCCATGGACTGTAGTCCACCAGGCTCCTCTGTCCGTGGGATTCTCCAGGCAAGAATACTGGAGTGGGTTGCCATTTCCTTCTCCAGGGGATTTTTCTGACCCAGGGATTGAACCCAGGTCTCTAGTATTGCAGGCAGATCCTTTATTGAATGAGCTACGAGGGAAGCCCAACTGGAAAACAGTTATATTGCAGAACTTCTCCCATGGAAATTAGAGTTATGAGCCCCACGTTAGGCTTCCTAGCCTTGGGGTCTGGCACCAGGAGGAAGAGTCCCCAGGGCATGTGGCTTTGAAGGCCAGCAGGGCTTGATTGCAGGAGATCCTCAAGCCTAGGGGAAACAGAGATTCCGCTCATGGAGGGTGCATATAAAATCTTGCATGCACAGAAACCCAGGGCAAAAGCACTGACCTCATAGGAGCCTAGGCCAGGCTGGTCTTGGAGGGTTTCTTGGGGAGGACCTAATTAAACTTAAAAACTTTTTGCACAGCAAAGGAAATCATAAAATGAAAACCAACCTACCAAATGGGAGAAAATATTTGCAAATGATACTACCGACAAGAGAGTAATTTCCAAATATACGGTTTTTACAGCTCCATGTAAAAAAACCTCAAACAATGCAATCAGAAAATGGGTAGAAGATCTAAATAGGCAGTTCTCCAAAGCAGATATGCAGATGGCCAACAGGAACATGAAAAGATGTTCCATTTTGCTAATTATTAAAGAAATGCTCACCAAAACTACAATGAGGTATTATTTCTCTCCTGTCAGAATGTCCATCATCAGAAAGTCTACAAATGGGGGGTTCCCTGGATGCCTAGTGGTTAGGATTCCAGGCTTTCACTGCCATGGTCTGAGTTCAATCCCTGGTCAGAGGAACTGAGATCCCTCAAGCTACACAGCCCAGTCCAAAAAAAAAAAAAAACCACATGCATTCACTCTTTCTCTATGCAAAAAGAAAAGTCTACAAATAATTAATGCTGGAGTAATAAATGTGGAGAGGGTGTGGAGAAAAAGGAACCCTCCTACACTGTTAGTGGGAATGTAAATTGGTACAGCCACTATGGAGAACAGTATGGAGGTTCCTTAAAAAACTAAAAATAGAGTTACCATATGATCCAGGGATCCCACTCTTGGGCATATATCCAGAGAAAACTATAATTCAAAAAGGATACATGTATTCCTATTTTCATAGCAGCACTATACACTATAGCCAAGACCTGGAAACAACCTAAATGTCCATCAACAGAAGAATGGATAAAGAAGATGTAGTGTGTGTGTGTGTGTGTGCCTATATATATATATATATATAATAAAATATTATTCAGCCATAAAAAGAATGAAATACTGTCATTTATAGCAACATGGATGGACCTATAGATTATCATACTAAGGAAAGTAAACCAGACAGGGAAACACAAATATCATATGATATCGCTTAATGTGGAATTCGAAAAAAAAAAAAGATACACATGAACTTATTTACAAAACAGAAATAGACCCACAGACATAGAAAACAAACTTACGGTTATCAAAGGGGAAGGGGGAGGGGATTAATTAGGAGGATGGGATTAACAGATACACACTACTATATATAAAATAGATAGCCAAGGACCTACTGCATAGCACAGAGAACTACACTCAGTGTTTTGTAATAACATATAAGGAAAAAGAAACTGAAAAAGAATCTCTACCTGTCTGTCTGAATCATTTTGCTGTACACCTGAAACTAATACATTATAAATCAAAATACTTCAATTGAAAATTTTTCAAAAAAAATCAAAAATTAAAAAAAGAAATCAAAGCATTTCCCCAATTTACTAGAAACTATGCAAAGCATCTTTTCTAATGATTGCATTAATGTTCTACTGTGGGAATAAGCTGAAATGTATTTAACCAGTTTCATTTTTTGGTACCTAAGATGTTTCTGTTTTTTTCAGCCTTGTATATAACACTGAATATTTGTAAATAACTCTTTGTGTATATTTTAGATAATTTTTTAGGATAATTTAACAGGAAAATACTTGATATGCATCACCAGATTATTTCTCTAAAAGCAGTATCAATTTGCCTTCCCATCAGCAGGACATAAGAATAGCCTTTGCATTGCATGCTTGCCAGCACTGGATAGTCTTATTTTTTTCTTTTCTTTTTTTAACTTTTGCAAGTTTTGATAGATAAAAAATGGTACCTGGTTTCAAAAATTTGCATCTCTTTTGTTATTAGTGAAGTTGTACATTTTCCCACGTGTCTTTTAGCCATGCATGTTTCCTCTTGTGTGAACTGTTCAAGTTCATTTACTTTTCAGGTGGGGTCCTTGACCAATTCTGACCAATTACTTTGGATCCTAGCTTTCCTGTTCCTAACCACCCTCTTAACACACCTGGGTCATTTGCTCAGACTATATAGAAAGCGGCTTTCTAAATAAAGAGGATATTAAACACATAGATATCTAGAAGTGGGCTTTTCTTTGTAAAGTGGTGAGATTGAAAAAGTGGGGTCAGAGTACAAATATCCATTTCTGAAAGGGCTATTAGCACTTTCTGACCAGATTCAACAGTCTGAAAAGCTGACAAATGTAGCCTTGGGCAAAACACCATGGTCTTGAGAATTTCCATTCTTAAAAATCTCCAAATTTAAGTTCCCATTGTCTTACATACAACCTTAAATTTAAGTGCCTTAAGACTGTGGTAAAGATCTAAAAGTGCTTCCCTGCTAGTTCAGACAAAGAATCTGCCTGCAGTGCACGAGACCCAGGTTTGATCCATGAATCAGGAAGATCTCCTGGAGAAGGAAATGGCAACCCACTCCACTATTCTTGCTTGGAAAATTCCATGGACAAAAGAGCCTGGTTGCAAAGGGTCGGGCATGACTGAGTGACTAACACACACAGAAAGATCCAAATGGTCTTGTATTTGGAAAAGATTTGGTATGGGGGGCCCTGCAAAAGTGATGCAGAGTCATTATCTACTTATGCCCAAGGCAGGAAAAGAAAAACTAAACACAAACTGTCTTAGGACAGGTACGGTTTAAATATCAATAAGGATGAGCCAAATGTCAGCTGAGTGAGTTTCTGGCTCAGATCATCGAGAAAGCCTGGTTATTTTGTAGGAAGAAATTGAGAATTCCTTGATAACTTTTTGGATATAATAAGCTTGTCCTCTGGGAGATTGGGATGGGTTAATTAATCTGTATTTCAGCTGGCCCGTGGAAGGCAAAAGAGTATGATCTCAGAGGGCCGTGACATCATCACGCCATCCACCCATGTCTAAATTAGACCAATCTATTAACATGCAGGAATTCTGGGCCTGAGTGGGAATCCCACAGAAGTCACACTACAACGTGAAGGTTAAGGGGGAATACCAGACCGGAACCTGACATTTCATTCTGCTTCCCTGGCAGGACCTTTTCAAAGAAACAAGAACTGAAATGTAGCTTGAACTGGCATGCAAAGCAGGCCGCTATTTCAGTCTGAATCATGAGTAGGGGCCTCAGTGGGTCATGTGAAACTGAGGAGCAAAAGAAAGCCGAACACCAAGGCAGGAGCTGCACGTGATAAAAAAAATTGACTGGACAGTTCCAAGCATTAGCACCCTGGGAGCTGGGCCAGGAAGCAGAATTGTATAGCATTTCCTTTCTGGCTAGAACCGTGCACCAGTGGTATTCTCTCTGTCTCCTCTTTCCCGGGATTCCTGCAGTTGCGCCCCGGATCTGCCGCAGGACTGAAGGACGGCAGGTCTCTGAGTACTGCTTGGCCGTGCACTGCAGTGTTGCCACGTCACCTGGCACTCTGCCCCTCCCCCTGCCCAGCCCAGAGTCACAGCAGCCTGCGGGGTTGCCAAGGAGCTGGCATCATCCAGATCCAGAGGGCAGACCAGTGGCTGAGGTGGCCAGCCACGTCAGTCATCTGCAACCTAGAGTGTTTATGTTCCCTGCAGTCCAGTGACGCAAATATGAGGATCTGTCAACAGTCCTCATATTTATTCTGCTTTCTTGAGCCTTCAAGAAGTGAAGAGCTGTCATGAAAACAAAGCAAGGGAAGCTCTGATGGGGAAAAGGTTCAGGCTGCCTTCTTGAATTACTTTTTCTGCCTTTTTCTGCTAAGTCGTTTTCTTCCCTTCCTCCTGCATGTCTCCCCTGATGGAAAGCCTTCCTTAACTGTAGCTAAGACCTGCTCGCTCAGGTTCCTGTTCATCTCTCCTCTGACCATCAAAAAAAAGTTTTCATTCAAGGTCAAGTTACCTCCTAACCAGGGAAGCTGAAAGAGTGTTTAGAGAAAATAAATGGGTTTTACTATTAGCTTAAGTTAACACATATGTCTTCAGTATATAGTAAGCTGGGAAAGACTGAAGGCAAAAGGAGAAGGGTGGGGGTGCAGAGGATGAGAGAATGAGATGGTTGGATTCAATGGACATGAATTTGCGCAAACTCCAGGACATAACGGAGGACAGAGGAGCCTGGTGTGCCAAAGTCCACAGAGTTGCAAAAAGTATGACACGACTTATCAACTGAAAAACAATACATAGTAAGCACCAAATGTATTTAATTGATAATATCATAGGGCTTCCCAGGTGGTGCTAGTGGTAAAGAACCCACCTGCCAATACAGGAGACATAAGAGACTCAGGTTCAATCCCTGGGTCAGGAAGCTCCCCTGGAGGAGGGCATGGCAATCCACTCCAGTGTTCTTGCCTGGAAAATCCATGGGCAGAGGAGCCTACAGTCAGTCCATAGGGTCCACAGGCAGGCTACAGTCCACAGGTGAGCTACAGGCCATAGGGTCACAAAGAGTCAGACATGGCTGAAGCGACTTAGCACACACATGTACTTGAGAGCCAAGGCAGTTTTAATTTTTATATTATCTATGCACACATCATTATTGAAATCCCAGGATCTTTATTTAGACCGACTTAAGTTTAACTCTAGGCTTTACCACTTAGCCCAGTTGTGTCCTGGGCTTCCGGGTAGCTCAGATGGTAAAGAATCTGCCTGCAATGTAGGAGACCTGGGTTTGATCCCTGGGTCAGGAAGATCCCCTGGAGAAGGAGATGGCAATCCAGTCCAGTATTCTTGCCTGGAGAATTCCATGGACAGAGGATGTGACCTTGGACAATTCATTTCACTTCTTTGAACCGCTTATCAGATGAAGATCCTAATATCATGCCTCATAAGGCTTTTCAGAGGATTATGTACAGGAGCCTCTTGTTCACACTTGTGAACAGTTAAGCAACAGCTGCATTACTACGTGTACATGTTATTTCATACTTTCTCTCTGTACACCTCTGCTTTGTGACCATGATCTCTATGAGGGTGGTGCCAGGATCTACCATCTGAGTTGGTGGTTGTCCAGCTGATTGATCCTACATGCATCATGCCAAGAAAGCTGAGATACAGTCTCATGGTACTTGGGGTACCTTCCCAGGTGGCGCTAATGGTAAAAAATCTGTCTGCAATGCAGGAGATGCCAGAGACACAGGTTTGATCCATGGGTTGGGAAGATCCCCTGAAGGAGGAAATGGCAATAATCCGTGGAGTTGCAAAGAGTTGGACAGGACTACACAGTAGAAAGCCCTGGACCATTGATTTTGAGACACAGGATTAATATCTGCATAATGAACCAAGCATACTACGTCAGGCCATGATACATAGTTGTGAAGTTTTAGGAAACTTAATTGTTTAATTATTTGACTATTCACCCACATGGTTACTGAACATCTGTTATGTTGGAAAACGTTTCCACCTAAGCTTAGAGTTTCATTATTTAACCTAAAGAAATAATGGGGCAATGTAACTAATATTCATTGGCAAGCATTTCAACTATGTAGGGGAACATTGTGGTTTATTAAAATAAACCAGAACCTTTGAAGCTTAGCTCTTGAGAGAAAATATCTAGATAGAATAACTGGCTGACCAGGGTCTTGACTCTGTCCCTGGTTCCCCCTCCTTCAAGTTTCCTTTGTCTTTTTTTTTTTTTAAATTGAACTATAGTTGATTTACAATGTCATGTTCGTTTCTGTGCTAACAGTTGGACGTTGTTGTCTATCAGGTTTCCTGTGTCTCTGCTGTTCCCTTTCTAACCCTCTGGCCCAAGCATAGGTTATGAATCTGTTGTGTATTGATGAAATCAGCTGAAGTAGTCAACAAAATACTCTATTAAAAAAAAGTATGGGAGGGGCTTCCTGATGGCTCAGTATTTAAGAATCCACCTGCCAATACAGGAAACAGGTTCAATCCCTGGTCCGGGAAGAACCCATGTGCTGGGGTGCAACTGAGCCTATGTGCCACAACTATTGAGCCTGTGCTCTAGAGCCAGGGATTTGCAGCTACTGCAGCCTGCTTGCCCTAGAGCCCATGCTCCACAACAAGAGAAGCTACTGCAATGAGAAGCCATACAGTGAAACCAGAGTAGCTCCTGCTGGCCACAACGACAGAAAGCCGGCACACAGCAATGAAGACCCAGTGCTGCCAAAAATAAATAAATGGATTGAAAAAGAAAAACAAATAAGAAACAAAAGGACTTTCTTGAAAACAATATGAAACATCGTTATGACTTCGGACAATTGGTGTTATTTACTAAAGCTGATCACAATCATATACATGCAAAGTCTCAGCAGGTTCGTTCCTAGGAATGTACCCAATGTGCATTTTTTGTGTATATTTGTTCACTAAAACCATGTACTAGGACGATAATAGCAGTATTATGTGTAATAGCCAAATATTGGAAACAACCTAAATGTCCATGTGAAGCAGAATAGATAATTAGGGTATCTTTACACCGTGGAATGCTACACAGCACAACAAACTACAACTCTAGGTAAAAAAATGCGTGAATCTCACCAACACAATGTTGAGGGTTAAACCAGGCACAAAAGAGGATCTGCTGTGTGGTTCTGTTTATCTAAATTTCCCAAACAGAGAAATCTGGGGTGTTTGCAATCAAGTGATTGTCACTGGAACTAGTGACTACAGAGGGCACAGGTTACTAGTCCTGGAGGGCTAGTAATGTTCTCTTTCACTGATTTAGGTTCTGGTTACAGGGGTGGAAATTCATTGAGGTGAATTCATTCATTCATTTATTACTTCTGCACTTTTCTAGATATACAGTATATCTCAATAAAAGGATTTTTAGAAAATAGTATAGAAGAGTCTGATTTCCTGACCATTTTCTAGCTAACTCATGAGCTTGGTCTGAATGGTCTGTAACCCAGAATGGGCAAATACCCAAGCGCTTTGCATATGTTCCTGTTTCCTCTGTCCCCTGAACACTCGCTGGGAGCAGGTGTGCTCTTCTTTCCCACCACACAAGAGCTAACGTCTAGACAGTTGTGTCACCTTGGTGGCTTAGCTTACTATCCCCCTGGGTCTTCTAGTCAGTTTCTGTTTCCCAAATGAGGGATTTTCCCAACCCCAGAAAATTGCTAGGACTACGGTGAATGATTCAACGAACGTGTGTGTGTGTTCAGTCACTCAGCTGTGTCTGACTCTTTGTGACCCTTTGGACTGTAGCCCACCAGGCTTCACTTCCATGGGATTTTTCAGGCAAGAAAAATGGAGTGGTTGCCATTTCCTTCTCCAGGGGATTGTTCCCACCCAGAACCGAATCTGCATCTCCTGTGTCTCCTGCATTGCAGATGGATTCTTTATCCATTGAGCCATCAGGGAAGCCTGATTCAATGAATAGGTGTATCTTTTTTGTGAGATCCCAGCCCCTGTACCTAAGCATGGCTATGCCCCTAATATGGGCTTCCCTAGTGGCTCAGTTGGTAAGGAATCTGCCTGCAATGCAGGAGACCCAGGTTCGATCCCTGGGTTGGGAAGATCCCCTGGAGAAGGAAATGGCAACCCACTCCAGTACTCTTGCCTAAGGAATTCCACGGACAGAGGATCAGGGCAGTGGTCGAAAAGAGTCAGAAATGACTATGTGACTAACTTTCACTTTTTCATGCCCCTACTATAGACACAATAATAAAGTAATCTTGTAATAAAATAATTATTGCACTCATGCCATAATTTCTCCCCTTCTTTAGGAAAGAAGCTTTATGAGGGCAGGAAATTTGTTTTATTCACTGCTTTATTTTATTATACTCATGGCTGTTATAGCCCTAGCACACAGAATAGTCCCTGGCACATAATAGACACTCAATTAAACTGTTTTGGGATTTCCTTGGTGATCCAGTGCCTGAGACTCCCAGTACTGGGGGCCTGGTTCAATCCTTCCTCAGGGAACTAGATCCCACATGCTGCAACTAAGAGTTTACTTGCTACAACTAAAAAGATCCTGCATGCTGCAACTAAGACCTGGCACAGCCAGATAAATAAATAAAAAGAAATGTTTTTAAATGTTTTGAATGAAATAATTATTTTCAAAGAAAAGAAACATACACAGAGGATGAGTGTGTGTTCTAGAATTAGACTGTTCAGGTTCAGATCTTAGTTCCACCACTAGCCAGCTATGAGATATTGGACAAATTATTTATTCTATTCATGCTTCATTTTTCTCATCTGTCAAATGGAGGAAGTACTAGTATATCTTTTTCTTAGAGTTACTATGAAGTTTAAAGAACACATGTAAATATCATGTATAGAAACAGTTTGGTGACCACTATGCCAAAAGTGGGCTTGTCCTATCTCTTAAAAATGCAAGAAAATTGAAGTATTCTGACCATCTGTGTGGCATACAATAGAATAAGTAATAAAAAGAAAGTTAATTAAAAAAAAATGAAGAAATCACTTAAAAATGTTAAAATTCAAGATCCAAGCAATATTTTTTTCGTAGTTACAGACAAGTTTAACCTAAAATTTATATGGAGTCCTAGAGCTAAAGCTGAAGTTGCTCAGTTGTGTCTGACTTTGCGACTCCATGAACTGTAGCCCACCAGGCTCCTCTGTCCATGGAATTCCCCAGGCAAGAATACTGGAGTGGGCTGCCATTTCCTTCTCCAGGGAATCTTCCCAACCCAGGGACTGAACCCAGGTCTCCCGCGATGCAGGCAGACTCTTTATCATCTGAGCCACCAAGAAAGCCAGAGTTAAAGCTAAGAGACTGAAAAAATGCAGACCACCAGGGCACAACTTATTCCTCCTGCTCTGATCCGCTCTTGTACCAGGTCTAATTAGTCCTGTGTCTGACTTCTTCCTGAGGAGGCCAGAGGTCCCATTTGAACAGCCTTCCTACAGCAGTGTCCCAACCCAGGTGGACAAGTGGAAGTTGGCTAGACAAGACATTGACACAGCAGCCAAGTTTACTGGTGGTGTGGCTGCCATAATTGGTGCAGCTGGTTCAGGGGCCAGCTTTGGAACAGTGTTTGGCAGCTTGATCATTGGCTATGCCAGAAACTTGTTTCTGAAGCAGCAGCTCTTCTGTTATGCCATTCTGGGCTTTGCCCTGACTGAGGTTATGGGGTTTTTCTGTTTGAAAAACCCTCCTCATCCTCTTTGACATGTGAGGCTCCATGGAGATTATCTACCCACCCCTGCTTCTACAACTCCATGCCTGGTGCTGGAGAGAGGTAAACTTTAACATTAAACACAATGTTTCTCTAAAACAAATAAATAAAATAAAATTTATATGAGGAGTCCAAGAAGCTAGAATAGTTAAAACAATTTTGAAAGAGTAAAGTGGGAGGAATCACCATTTTATGTTAAGGCTTATGGACACATAGATAAATGGAACAGACCAGAAGACCCAGGAATAGACCCACACAACTATGCCCAACTGAATTTTCACAAAGGGACAAAACAATTCAATAGAGAAAGAATACCCTCTTCAATAAGTGGTGCTGGAGAAATTGAATATCCATAGGAAAAAGAAAGAAAAAGAAGAACCTTGACCTAAATGTCATATCTTATGCAAAAGTTAATTCAAAATTGATCATGAATTTAAGTGTAAATATGATATCTGGAAAAGAAAAAAACACTAATTAGAAAAGATACATGGGGACTTCCCTGATGGCCCAGCAGCTAAGACTCTGAACTCTCAGTGCAGGGGACGTGGGATGGATCCCTGGCCAGGGAACTAGATCCCACATACCACAACTAAAAGTTCACATGCTGCAACTAGAGCCAGCAGCAGCCAAAAAAAGAAGAAAGATACAAGTACCCCAAAGTTCATAGCAGCACAGTTTACAATAGCCAAGACATGCAAGTAACCTAAGTGTCCATCAACAAACAAGTGGATAAAGACGATGTGAAATATACAGGAATGTGCTACTCAGCCATAAAAAAGAATGAAATCATGCCATTTGCAACAGCATGGATGGCCCTAGAGATTATGATGCTAAGTCAGACAAAGACAAATGTATCACTTACATATGGATTCTTTAAAAAATGATGGAAATGAACTTATTTACAAACAGAAACAGATTCAAAGACTTAGCAAGTGAACTTACATTTACCAAAGGGGAAAGTGGAGGGGAGGAGGGAAAAATTAGGAGTTTGGGATTAACAGATATATGCGACGAGTTGACTCACTGGAAAAGACTCTGATGCTGGGAGGGATTGGGGGCGGGAGGAGACGGGGACGACAGAAAATGAGATGGCTGGATGGCATCACCAGCTCAATGGACATGAGTCTGAGTGAACTCCGGGAGTTGGTGACGGACAGGGAGGCCTGGCGTGCTGTGATTCATGGGGTTGCAAAGAGTCAGACACGACTGAGCGACAGAACTGAACTGAACTGATGGGCTTCCTAGGTGGCTCAGTGGAAAAGAATCTGCCTGTCAATGCAGGAGATGCAGGTTTGACTCCTGAGTCAGGAAGATCCCCTGGAGAAGGAAATGGCAACATACTCCAATATTCTTGCCTGGGAAATTCCATGGACAGAGGAGCCTGATGGGCTACAGTCCATGGGGTCACAAAGAGTCAGACCTGATTCACTGGCTGAGCAGAACACGACAATGTATAAAGTGGATACCAACAAGGACCCTGTGCAGCACAGGAATCTATCTACAGCATTAGGGCCCAGCAATCCCACTGCTGGGCATACACACTGAGGAAACCAGAATTGAAAGAGGCACATGCACCCCAATGTACATTGCAGCACCATTTACAATAGCTAGGACATTGAAGCAACCTAGATGTCCATCAGCAGGCAAATGGATAAGGAAGTTGTGGTACATATATACAATGTAATATCACTCAGCTATAAAAAATAACACATTTGAGTCAGTTCTAATGAGGTGGATGAAACCGGAGACTATTATACAGAGCGAAATAAGTCAGAAAGAGAAACGCTAATACAGTATATTAACACATATATACGAAATTTAGAAAGATGGTAATGACAACCCTATACACAAGGCAGCAAAAGAGACACAGATATAAAGAACAGACTTTTGGACTATGTGGGAGAAGGCGAGGGTGGGATAATTATAGAGAAGAGTATTGAAACATGTATATTACCATATGTAAAATAGGTGACCAGTGCCAAGTTCGATGCATGAAGCAGGGCACTCAAAGCTGGTGGGCTGGGACAACCCAGAGGGATGGGGTGGGTAGGGAGGTGGGAGGGGAGTTCGGGATGGGGGAACACAATGCACCTGTGACTGATTCATGTCGATGTATGGCAAAAACCACCACAATATTGTAAAGTAATTATCCTCCAATTAAAATAAATAAATTAATTTAAAAAGTTAAATTAAAAAAAGAAATCTATCTACCCATCTGAATCATTTTGCTGTACACCTGAAGCTAACACAGCATTGCAAATCAACTATATTTCATTAAACAATTAAAAAATATAAAATATGAAAAAAGTCCATCACTATATGATTCCATTGATAATGACATTCTCGAAATGACAAAACTGTAGAGAACGAGAGATGATTGATGGTTGTTGGGGCAGGGATGATATGTGTGCTGCTCACAAGTATGAAGTAAGAGCGCGTCTGTTGTGGCGATAGAACTGTTCTTTATCTGGACTGCGGTGGTGGTTCCATGAATCTACGTGGTTTAAAAATTGCATAGAACTACAAACATGTGAAAGGATGCGTACTAAAAAATGGCAAAAGCTGAATAAGATCCAGAGTCTAGTTAAAAATATTGTTCCATGTCAATTTCCTGGTTTTCATATTGTGCTACAATTCTATGAGATATTACCACAGGGGAAGCTGAACGAAGAGCAAATAGTACTCTATATTCTGCTGCTTCAGCTTTCTGTGAGTCTATAATTATTTCAAAATACCAAGTGTAAAACTTCTCACAGCACATGATACAATCGTAAGTGCTTGGTGAGCATTAACCATCATTCTTTTCTTAACTATTGCCATTATTATTATAAAAGGAGAACTACTCATTCACACTCTTTGGCACAGATTAGGTGATCAATAAATATTTGTTGATTAAATAAATGAATGATAGGTATGGAGAAAAGATTGAAGAATGATATTAATAGATTCTAAAATTGTGGGCTTCCCTGTGGTAAAGAACCTGCCTGCCAATCCAGAGGACACAGGTTCGATCCCTACTCTAGGAAGATCCCACATATCTCAAGGCAACTAGATCCGTGGGCCACAACTACTAAAACCACAAGCCCTAGAGCTTATGCTCCACAAAAGAGAAGCTACTGCAATGAGAAGCCCACACACTGCAACAAAGAGTAGCCCCACCTTGCCACAATTAAAGAAAGCTCACATGCAGCAACGAAGACCCAGTGCAACCAAAAATAAATAAATAAGGATTTATTAAAAAAAAAAAAAGATTGGAAGCAGCCTTCAGGGAACTTCCATGCTAAAGGAAGAAACAGACATGAAAATAATGAAACATTTATTTTTAGTGGTGGTATAGTTGCTAAGTCCTGTCTGACTCTTATGACCCCATGGACTGTAGCCTGTCAGGTTCCTCTGTCCATGGAATTCTCCAGGCAATAATACTGAAGTGGGTTGCCATTTCCTTCTCCAGGGAGTCTTCCCAACTCAGGAATCATACCCAGATCTCCTGCATGGCAAGAGGATTTTTACCGACTGACCTACGAGGGAAGCCCCTTCATGGAGGTAGTGGCTTTGAACTGAGACTTGGAAAATAAGTTGATGGAGAAGAAGGATGAAGAAGATAATCCGAGATGAGATTATCAAGGAGATTGAGAAGGATTTCGAATGCATTTAAAGAGTTTAGTCCTATATTCTGCAGGCAAAGGAAGGCCATTAAACAGTATATGTAAGATAATTCCAGTGTCAGTATGAAGGACGAATTAGCATGGAAAGAGTGTAGGCCACCTGTAAATATATAGTCCCTTACTAGGAGATAGGGGTTCCCAGGTGGCACAGTGCAGGAGATGCAGTTTTGATCCCTGGGTCAGGAAGATCCCCTGGAGAAGGAAATGGCAACCCAATCCATCATTCTTGCCTGGAAAATTCCATGGACAGAGGAGACTGTTGGGCTATACATTCCAGGGGGTTTCCAAGAGTTGGCCATGACTGAGCTACTGATCGCAGCACTAGGAGATTACAGTTTAACTCTGAATTGACAAGAAATATTTATGTTAACATGTCAGCAGTCACATGTCCATGACCAACTTTTCTCTGATCTGGAGAGACTTTTTAGAGGACTTTTCCTGACCTGTTACAAGAAGGAAGCTAAAAATATGAAGAAGAGTGTTCCGGTCATCTCCATTTTGAATAATATCTATTTTTTAAAATTCCAGGACTGAATGGAAATGAAATCAGTATACAGGCCCCTTTCTTCAGAGGTAGTTCTTAACTTCCCCCAAACAAATAGGTATCTTGCAGGAAAAAAATTAAATATGTAATCTAAAAACAAGTGATCTCTATAAAGCTAACACAAAGAAAATCTGCAACCAATTAAGGATGTTGTGATTTGGGGATTTGCACTTCTCTTTATTTCTCCACCTGGCCTATTTCCTGTTTCTAAGGTACTTTGGTTGCTATGGAAACATAAACAAACATAAGTATTTTCCCCTAGTTGGACTGCTGAATTCCACCCTGAGCTCTGTCCCTCTGCTTTCTCCCTCATGGCCACTTCCCATAACTCTGCAATTAACCATCACCTTTTTCTGCCAACCAACCTATCCCCCTTCTCTTTGCCCCCTTAAATTTCTCTCCTAATCTCCCTCTCCTGGTGTGATAGCACTCTTGAGTGTGTGATAACTATTTGCCTCCCAAGTTATACATTCTTTGTGGAAACTAACCTCTTACCAATGGGATTGCCTCCTGCAAAGACTTCCATTTTTTTGTGGCGCTAAATAGATTAGAATTATGAATACACTTTGCTTTCTATTGAAGCTGTGTAAGTAAATAGTAATCTGTTTTTATAAGATGAATAGCACAGAGCTTCAAGGAATTAGTGATATGTATACAAATTGGTGGGCTTCCCAGTGGTAAAGAATCTGCCTGCCAATGCGGGAGATGCTGGTTTGATCTCTGAGTTGGGAAGATCCACTGGAGTAGGAAATGGCAACCCACTCCATTATTCTTACCCGGAAACTTCCACAGGCAGAGGAGCCTGGTGGGCTACAGTTCATGGGGCTGCAAAGAGTAGGACATAACTGAGCTACTGAGCATGGCACGGCACATACAAATTGGTATGAAATAGTGATCCAAAACAATGAATGACCTAGATAAAATTAAGAATTAGAGGAAATGGGGTGGGTGAGAGGGATGCATTGGCAGATTGGGATTGATGTATATACACTACTATGTATAAAATAGGTAACTAATGAGAACAGACTACAGCACAGGGAACTCTACTCATTGCCCTGTGTTAACCTAAACGGGAAGGAAATCCAAGGAAGAGGGGATATATGTATACATGTGGCTGATTCACTTTGCTCTACAGCAGAAACCAACACAACATTGTAAAGCAACTATACTCCAATTTTAAAAAAAGAATTAGAGGAAATGGATTGAGGGGAGCGATGAAAATCTGGAAAGTTCATAAATGAACAATGTATTAACCATTCTTTCTCCTTCCTTCTCCTCATTCTCCTTCTTCTTCTTCCTAATAAAGTCATAACTTGGGACAAGCTGTGATCACAGACATTACATGATGCATACTGATATTCCTAATGGGTTGAGATATAGATCAGATGGGGAGGAGATCCGACTGAACAGAAGCTCCTAGCGTGTCCTGTAGCAATCTAATGTCCTGTAGGTGAATCTAATGTCAGAGCTGTGTGTGATATGGGAGAAAGGGTGAAACGTCAAAGCACTGTTGATATGAAAATCCAAGAAAAACCTTCTTGTGCTTTGTGCTGCCAGGGGCAGGTCCCACCAACATACACTCTGCTAAAAAGGAAACTGCAAAAGAGAACTCAAAAGATTAAACCCAGATCTCCAGAGAGAGATGTATTTACATACTATACGTAGGTAAAGTGGGTATATTTTTAGCTCAGCAGATCTGGCCAAGCAAGCTTAACGTGAAAATATGAGTATTGTCCTATTTCAATAGACCCACCCAATTCGATATTCTGTCTTTGAGAGTGGAAGTGAAAATTTCATTTTTGTGTAGAGTTTATTGTGTAAAAGACTGATTTAGTTCTCATTCTGCACTGCCATGTAATAAATCTATACAATCGTCCCCATGAGATTAACTTTTCTCTAGGACAGAGTCCCTGTTAAACAATCACCAACTATCTGGAAACTTCAAGAAAAGTCACTGTAGATGGACAAGTTAAACACATAGGCAAGCACTAATTTTTCAACATACACAAAAATTTGCTAAATTGATAACAATAGGGTAAAGATTATAAAGCAATTTTTACACCAAATGTCTCAGAATGCTGCATGTCTTAAGTTTTCATGTAGGATTTTAATCGTTTTTCTTATCGGTTTCCCTACTATTGGCTCCCACTTCTTTTTGCTCTTAGGGTACAGTTTATTTAAGACAGACTATCTTCCCTTCTAATACAGTTTCTAATCTACTATCAGCAGATGATAAATGCTACTTACATTTGCCCTACACCTTAGCAGTTGCAAAATGCTTATGGGACCTTTGCAGCTGACATCATTGTCTGTCAATAGCGCTAGGGTCGGGCCTGACCAATCAGAATATTCCATCTCCCTCACCAAAGACTGGTTCAAGGATGAACACATGACTCAAACTGAGCCTATCGAATCTGTCCTAGGATTTTTGTCAGATTGGTCAGGGAAACAGTATTTCTGAAGATTATCTTAATGCTATAAAATCGGGTAAACCTGGAGCTGCCCATCTATCTTACTGCCAAGATCCTAACATACAGAAAAATAGCTGGGAGATGGAGGGACATAGACCTGACAACAATATCGTCTGAACATCTGAATCCTAGACTTTTGAGCTTGCATGAGCTCACTCCACCATACATATCCATTTTTCATTTATCTTTGTTGTGTTTAGACTGGCTTGAGTTGGACTTCTGAGTTTCTGTCATTTGTAACCAAAAGAGTTCTGACAAATACAAACTCCCCATCAACACTTTGAGATAATAGGAATATTATCATTGGTTTTACAGATTGATAAACTAATGATTTAACTCACAAATGAATACACGTCATCGTAACTAGAAAGAGAACTTCAAACCAGGTGTCACATTTCTTAATCTAGAGTTCTTTATTTTTTTTGGTTATATTAAATTCCTAGTAACCAAATGTGTTAAAATTGCATATAAAACAAGGGCAAGTATGCTCTGAGACAGAGCCCTCAGGTAAGACATCATTCGATGCTTCTGGGCAGATTTGCTGTGGCCTGACTCCATCCTCTGCAACTCACAGCTCAGAAACTTCCACCATTCAGTGAAAGAATCCAGTCAGTAGGAGCTCCAGGACTGCCTGGGGGACAGATTTTCAAAAGCAAAGACTCTCAAGGACTTCCCTGGCTGTCCAGTGGTTAAGAATCTGCTCGTCAATGCAGGGGACACAGGTTCAACCCCTTGTCTGGGAAGATCCCACATGCTGAGGGACAATTAAGTCTGTGGGCCACAACTAGAAAGTGGCCCCCCACGCTTCCCAACTAGAGAAAGGCTGAGAGCAGCAACACAGACCCAGCACAACCAAAAATAAAAAAATAAAAATAAAGCCCAAAACAAAACAAAACAAAACAAATTAAGACTCTCAAAACAAGTTTTCAATAGTTTCACTTTGAGCATTTTCCCCCAGTGGATAGTCTCTTTTTACTTCCTCCCTCCCTTCCTTCCCTTCCCTTTCTTTCTTTCCTTCCCTCTTTTTCCTTTCTTTCTCCCTCCTCTTTCTCTCTCTCTATCCCTTCCTTCCTTCTTTATTTTCTTCCCAGCCATGCACACTTGTGGGATCTTAGTTCCCCACTAGGGCTCAAACCTGGGCCCACAGCAATGAAAGCACCGAGTCCGAAACACCAGACTGCCAGACATTTCCCTTTCTATTTTTTTGGTTTTCTTTCTATGTTTAAAAATTTTGCAAGATTTATTACAAGAAACAAACATAGCATTCTCTTGCTGCCTCCAACCCATTTTCTTGCCTCACTTTTTACTCTTTTAACTGACTCCTTTGTATTTCCAGCATATTTTTAATAACATGGTTATGCTGCTACTTACTGATTTTTCTGTTCTACATGTTTTCTACTGGCTTCCTTTTTATGAAAAATGAAGATTTATCTCTCTTTTACACTTACATACCACCACCATTACCACTGGTTTATATGTCCCATTCCTCATTCCCTAATATAATTATATCATAATTTTGGTTATTTAGACTTTATAAGTTATGACCAACCTAGATAGCATATTAAAAAGCAGAGACATTACTTTGCCAACCAAGGTCCGTCTAGTCAAGGCTATGGTTTTTCCAGTGGTCATGTATGGATGTGAGAGTTGGACTGTGAAGAAAGCTGATCGCTGAAGAATTGATGCTTTTGAACTGTGGTGCTGGAGAAGACTCTTGAGAGTCCCTTGGACTGCAAGGAGATCCAACCAGTCCATCCTAAAGGAGATCAGTCCTGGGTGTTCATTGGAAGGACTGATGCTGAAGCTGAAACTCCAATAGTCTAAGAGTTGACTCACTGGAAAAGACTCTGATGCTGGGAGGAATTGGGGGCAGGAGGAGAAGGGGACGACAGAGAATGAGACAGCTGGATGGCATCACCGACTCTGTGGACATGAGTTTGAGTGAACTCCGGGAGTTGGTGATGGACAGGGAGGCCTGGCGTGCTGCGGTTCACGGAGTCTCAAAGAGTCGGACACGACTGAGCGACTGAACTGAAGATTATGAAGTCATTGTCATTGCTGTTTAGTTGCTAAGTCGTGCGACCCCATGGACTGCAGCCTACCAGGCTCCTCTGTCCATGGGATTTTCCAGGCAAGAATACTGAAATGTGTTGTCAAATTTCCTTCTCCAGGTGATCTTCCTGGCCCAGGGATTGAACGCACCTCTCCAGCATTGCAGGCGGATTCTTTACCACTGAGTCACATGGGAAGCCTTATTAAGTCATTAAGGCTTTGTAAATACTGCTCATAAATGAGTCATATAATGTCATATTAGTGTTCCTTTCTTGCAAAACTTTTTGCTTCCTGGAAGTTAATAATTATATTTTTACTTTATTTGTTCGAATGCTTAGTTTTCTAGGTACATATTAATTCAACCCCCAAACATCCCCCCAACTAAGCAATCCTCACTCAATGCATTAAGTGCTCTGGATGTTCTAGTGCTTTCGTTTTGGCAACGTCTCTCTGGGAGTCACTGGACCCACTCCAGTCTGGACTGGTTGTTGTGGCCTCAAGTGCACAGTGTCTGCCCAGGACTTCTTTTCACTATCATCCTCAGATTCCCTTCACTTTTCTCTGAGCTGTGTCTTTTCAGTCCATGTTTTCCTGCTTGGTTTATTTCTTCATTTTGGTGAAGTACATCCCTCAATAACTTCCTGAATACAGCCACCATTTCCTGTAGTTGGGAAATTAATTTTTGAAGACTTTGCACGCTTGAAAATGTCTTTGCTTTCCTACATCATGGATAGCTGGGCTATATTGGGAGGTTCTAGGCTCTAAGTTGGAGAAGGCAATGGCAAGCCACTCCAGTACTCTTGCCTAGAAAATCGCATGGACGGAGGAGCCTGGTGGGCTGCAGTCCATGGGGTCGCTACTAGTCGGACACGACTGAGCGACTTCACTTTCACTTTTACTTTCACACATTGGAGAAGGAAATGGCAACACACTCCAGTGTTCTTGCCTGGAGAATCCCAGGGACGGCGGAGCCTGCTCGGCTGCCATCTATGGGGTCGCACAGAGTTGGACACGACTGAAGCGACTTAGCAGCAGCAGCAGCGGCAGGCTGTAAGTAATTTTCCCCCAGAATCTTAAAGATGTCTCTTCACTGCCTTCTAGTTCTAATGTGGCTGCTAATAGGTCTCAAATCATTTGGATTCCTAAGTCTGTCTCTATTTTTAATTAGTTTTGTTTACTTTCTCAGATCTGTTCTTCTCTTCATGCCAGATTTTCTGATGTACCTTGAAGACGTAATGTTTCTCATTGTGGGTCTGTTTTCACTCACTGTGCTGGCTCTAGGTGGGACATTTCAATGTGGAAAGTAATGTCTTTCAATTCTTTAACTGTTCATCTGATAACTTCCTCCTCTCTGATTTCTCTGTTCTCTTTATTGAGTACCTATCATTCAGATGTTGTTTCCCCTAGTCTAACCCAATTATTATGGTCCTTGTTTTGTTTTTGCTTTTTAGCCCCTTTATTATCTATCTTTATAATTTCTTCTGTAAGATTTCCTCAAATTTTTCTTGCAAGCTTTCTGTCATGTATTTTTTTTTTAAATTTCTGTTATCAGACAAAGACAAATACTGTATGATTTTACTTATATGTGGAATCTAAAAAGCAAAACAAATGGATAAACATAACAAACTAGAAACAATCACAGAATAAACAGGTAGTTGCCAGAGTTGAAGAGGGTTGGGGGGAGGAAAGAAATTGCTGAGGGAGATTAGAAGGTACAAACTTCCAGTTGTAAAACAAATGAGTCACAGTCATGACATGTGCAGTGTGGGGAATGTAGTCAATAAATGTGCAATATCTTACTATCGTGACAGTTTGTAAGTAGACAAAAAAGTTCTGCCATCATATTCTTTTTTTTTGGTTGGCATAAATTTCCTTTAATAATTTCGAAATTTCCAATAGGATTTAATTTTGAGGTTTAACGTATTAAGCCAGTATTATGCTTTACAATTTTAGTAATTCTGAATTCCAGGTCATTTAAGATGAAAATAGAAATGCAAAGTTTACTTAAGAAATTTAATTTTCATCTTCTATAACATCTAAATCTTCATCCTCTTCATCATCTTCTGTTTGTTGATCCTTTCTTAGTGGACAGGTCAATACCTGTCCTGTTCCAGATACACACTTAGCTGACAATGATCTCCGAAGAGGTAACTTTGAATTTGCTCTTACAATGTCTAAATGGGATGAATAATGTAGATAATAGAGAATGTCAGGAAGCCTCTAAATCTTCTTCAATAATCTTTTGTATATTTTGGTAAGCAGCAGTGTAGACCTTTAAAGCTTTTCTGTGAAGTAACATTTCGATAGTGATAAATTCTGAAAATACAGTCTTTATATGCTTTATTTTCTGCTTTTCAAAATTGTCAGTAATTTCCTCCAGATGGCAGTTGTTCGGGTCACACCCATTGTAGCTCTTCGTAATTCAGTTTCTGCCTGTGAAATAACATGTCGATCAGATGGGTTTCTCTGACGTGTTCTTTCTAACTGAGTTAACAGTTTAACTTCTCGATTCCTTGCTGTTAATGTTGCTTTGAGATCATCTCACTTCATTTTTACAATGGTTACATAAGCTTTCAAAGGTTCAGTTACTTCGGCTTCAAGTCTTTCAACCTTAGTTTGTCAATAATCCTGAAGTTTGGCAAACTCGTCAGCAAGGTTTTTCAGGCCCTGCTTTAAACGCGGGGTCTCAGTAGAGGCATATACGTTGATTTCATTCACCAGGAGGTCCGCTTTCTCTCGCAGTCTGGCAGTTTTCTGCACATAAGCAGCAAAGATTTGGCACAGCTCTCCAAAATGTTTCCCCACTTGTGTGACAGCATCTTGCAGTTGTCAGGTTTGAGCGTTCTGGTTTTCCAAGCTGCACCTCAACATGCCGCCTCACTCACGATTAAAGACCCCGGGCTGGGCCCAATGACAGAGTCTTGGCGCCCGGAAGTGTGCCGGGGCACCCATATTTTTAATTTGCAAGAGTTCTTTCTTGTTTGAGTGTTTCTTTTCATAGCATCTGTTCTTGTTTCATTAACTTGATAGCTACTCATTTCTCTGAGAATATTGGTGACGTATTTTTAATTTAATTTCTCTTTTTATTGTAAGAGAAGTCTAAATTTTCAAAAAAAAAAAGACAAGAAAGGGTTGTTTTGTTTTGCTTTTTGGTTGTGTCATGCAGCATGTGGAATCTTAGTTCCCCAACCAGGAATCAAACCCATCCATGACCCCTAAGTGGAAGCATGGTGTCCTAACAACTGGACCACGAGGGAAGTCCCCTCAAGAATAGTTTAAAGAAAATTTTTCTTAAATCATTTGAGAGTGCTTCATTCCCAGTACTTAAGAGTATTTCCTCAAACAACATCTACCTAATAATATCATTAGAATGAACACATTAATACTGATACATGACTGCCATCTAATCCACAGACCCCAGTTAAATTTCTCCAGTTGTCCTAACGCTGCCTTTAATAACAGAGGATCCAATCCAGGACCATACACTGTGTTTATTGTCATGTCTCTTTAGTTTCTTTCAGTCTAAAACAATTATTTCACTGTTTCTTTTGCTTTCATGATCTCGACAATTTTTTTACAGGTCACTTATTTTGTAGAATGTCCGTCAGCTGGAGTTTCCTCATGACTGAATTCAAGTTATGCTTTTTGGGAGCGAGAACATCATGAAGTGATGATGTGTCCTTATTGCCTCTTATCAGGTAATACTGGAGGCCTGCACCTGCACATATGTGCTTAGTTGTGTCCAATTCTTTGAGACCCCATGGACTGCAGCCTGCCAGGCTCCTCTGTCCGTGGGATTTTTCCAGGTTAGGATACTGGAGTGGGTTGCCATTTCCTTCTCCTGTAGACCAATACTGGAGGAGGAAATGGCAACCCTGTCCAGTATTCTTGCTGGGAAAAATCTCATGGACAGAGGAGCCTGGCAGGCTGCAGGCCATGGGGTCTCAAAGAATTGGACACAAATAACCACATACACATACACATATCAGTTAAGACCCAGGTAATAACTGGTTTCAATGTGTCCCATTATTGAGATTGTTTTGATCATCTGATTAAAGTGGTATCTGCTAGGTTTCTCCATGTGAAGTTACTCTTTTGCCCGTGTAATTCAGTAAAAATTTTGTGCAGAGGTACTTTGAGACTGTGTACATATCCTGTTCCGCTTCAAACTTTTACTTGTTAATTTCTTTGGCTTAATGAATTTTTACTATGATGGTTCCAAACGGTGATTTTTCAATTTATTATTCATTTTAATTTATTAGTTGTCATTCTAAAAGTAAGGAAAATTTTTCTCTTCTACCCATTCACTTATTTATTCATTTTTATATCAGTTTGGACATATAGATTCCTATTTTATTCAATGTAGTATAACCTTTGACTGTCATTATTTATTTGATGCTCAGATTTTGTTAATGAGAGTCCCCATTAAGCACCTTTTGTGTTCTTTTGCTTTGTCTGCATTATTCTTTAAGCATCTCTTTATTTCTGACACAGAAAGACAGTCCAGGTTTATCTTGTACTTTCCCTATCTCAACTCCGGAATCAATCATTTCCCCAAGGGCCCCAGGTTTCTTTTAGTGGAGGATGGTATTTAAACACCAGGATTTGGGCAGTAGAGGTGTTAATTGCCATTAGAGTATTGTTGTTTCCGGGCTTCCCAGGTGGTGCTAGTGGTAAAGAACCTGCCTGCCAGTGCTGCAGACATAAGAACCACGGGTTCGATCCCTGGGTCAGGAAGATCCCCTGGAGGAGGGCACGGCAACTCCCTCCAGTATTCTTGCCTGGAGAATCCTATGGACAGAGGAGCCTGATGGGCTACAGTCCATAGGGTTGCCAGCCAAAGAGTCGGACACTACTGAAGTGATTTAGCATGCACGCACACATGCATTGTTGTTTCCAAGCTCTCAGTTGATAAAGATAGAAAATATGCGTATCCAGAACTCCACTTGCAGACACTTGCCTTCCCCGGATCTTAGTCATTCTTATTCTGCTTAGATACCCATAACCTGTTTGGGGCCACTGTCACATCCAGCCCCCACACCATTCAGATGCTATCTTCCCTCCCTTTTGGCGCTAACATATCACACTGGCTATGGACATAGCTCCTTACTGTGCTCAAACTCTGATCTGCCAAACTGTATGGCTGCCCCTACCTCCCCCGGACAAATACTCTCCTTGCCCTGTCCAGGCTCTGACACCAAGCTTGGGGCTATTGCCTCCTACTCCTCAATGCTTTGGGCTTCCCAACTGGTGCAGTTGGTAAAGAATCTGCCGGCCAGTACAGGAGATACAAGAGACTTGGGTTTGATCCCTAGGTCGGGAAGATCCCCTGGAGGAGGAAATGGCAACCCACTCCAGTATTCTTCCCTAGGAAATCCCATGGACAGAGGAAGAACCTGGCGGGCTGCAGTCTCTGGGGTCTCAAAGAGTTGGACATGACTTAGCAGCAGCAGCAGCAGCCTCAATGCTTCATGGCCTGACTCATCTGGCCTCTAATACCCTGGCAGGCGGCTGCTGCTGCCACTTCCACTCCCTCTGCAAATACTCTTTACCCGACTTGGGCTCAATACCTAAGTGGATTCCTTGTTACTCTACTTAGACTTCAACAGCCTATATCTGGCTGTCAGTGTTACCACCACTGTCTCCACCGCACAGAAGTCCTGCTCACCCTGCTTTAATATCACCTCTCCCAACCCCTCATAGATATCTATCTGCTCATACCCATGGCTTTGGGACTAAATTAGTGAAGGGGAATAGAAGAGAGGAAGACAGGAGGCAGGTTTTTACCTGGTCTGTTTTCGGTAAGTAGTTTTTTTTCTGTTTGTTCTGGTCTCATCTTCATATAAGAGGACATTCTCAGATACCTAGTGATTCCTGGTTGCCTATGTGGGGGTGGGTGGGGGGAGGGGAGTGTTTGCTTACCATCTGGGTACTTTACTGACCTTGCAGGTCTATTTCTTTGAGGAACAGCTAAAGACTGTATCTTTAGGTTTTTGTCTCTTTTACCTGCTCCAGAAACTAGACCTCCAGCTCTCTGTTGGAATGAGGGAAGAGAGAGGAGAAGTTGCCCAGCCACTTGGGGTCAGTGAGCGATTCTGGATGTCTAACAGCATTTTAACCAGACTCTCAGTTCATCTCCTGCTCATAGTCCCTCCTCTCCACAACGTCAAGAGGTACCAATGTCATCGGTTCCTGAGCCTTTGCAAGTTGTGGGGTGGAAATCCAAGTTGCCCCTTGGCTTTCTCTGTCAGTGTAGGAAGCCACTTCCCTGGTCCTGCTAACTCGGTCACCGTTCCTCTCCTCTCTTGCTCTCTTTGTTCTTAAGCAGTGTTTTGTTTTGTTTTTTTCAGTCGCTTTCTGTCATTTTAGTAGGGTTTCGAAAGGAAGTGGAATTAAATGCGTGCTTAATCTGGCGTTGCTTACTGGAACTCCAGTTTGAACTTTCAGGCTTTTAATTTGCCTTCATGACTCAGTATCGAGGTCAAAAGCCCAAATACAGTTTTTTTAAATTGCATCTTCTTTTAACCCCTCATCTTTTTAGTTCTTTGTATTTCTTTCCATTTGGCTATTCTTACCATTGTCCTGTTGCATCTCTTTCACTGTCCTATAGAATCCTCATTGAAATAGCAACAATAACAGTAATAAACAAATCTCGATTTCTCCCGGTTGATGAATAATTAATTGAGTCAAACTGAAGAGTATAACTTGGGAACAGCCTCTTGGAAAGTGCTGAGAACAGTTCAGCCCATTAAAGGTCAAAACACAGTTATATCAGTTTTTGAGACAGAGGGCTCTATTATATTAAGTGATGTATTATTGGCAGTTTACACAATCCAGATTATGGGTCATTGTGGCTATAATATTTAAGTAAGAAGGAAGGATATCTCCTGAGGAATTGTGACCCTTGATGAGATCAAGAAAGATGTTATTTCCTAAGGAGATCTTGGAGAAGGCAATGGCAACCCACTCTAGTTCTCTTGCCTGGAAAATCCCACGGACGGAGGAGCCTGGTAGGCTGCAGTCCATGGGGTCGCAAAGAGTCGGACACAACTGGGTGATTTCCCTTTCACTTTTCATTTTCATGCATTGAAGAAAGAAATAGCAACCCATTCCAGTGTTCTTGCCTGGAGAATCCCAGGGATGGCAGAACCTGGTGGGCTGCTGTCTATGGGGTCACACAGAGTCGAACACAACTGAAGCGACTTAGCAGCAGCAGCAAGGAGAGCTAGTTAATGCAGATACACAATACACACCAAAGGGAAAGGAGGAAGCTCAAATGGGCAAACAAAAATTTTGGTTAAATTTTTCTTGTCATGACATAAAATTATAAAATTCATCATCTCTTAGCCACAGATCAAATTTATCCCCAAGGCCTGGTGATTCTTCTTCCTAAATATCTCTAGAATTTACCACTTCTCTCCCTCCACACTTGATTCCCACTCAAACCTTCATTTTCACCTGGACTGCCTTCTGATCCTCCTGCCTCTTGCTTAGCTTCATTCCATGCATCTAATTTCTTTTTGTAAAAGACAAATGCGGGGACTTCCCTGGTGGTCCACTGGCTAAGACTCCGCCCTCCCAATGCGGGGGACTCAGATTCTATCCCTGGTCAGGGAAGTAGATTTCACATGTCACAACTAAGAGCCCATATACTGCAACTACAGATCCCACATGCCACAACTAAAACTTGGCACAACCAAATAAATAATTAAAAAAGTGTGACTGTGGCTCTTGCCCAGGTCACAGTTTTAAAATTCAAAGTTGAATGCTTTCAGGGGAGTGTGCACTCTGGCAGTCTTTGTGGGCCCCGTTGCTTCCTCTAGGACATTGATTTAGGCCACCTGCCTTCCCCTGAAGGCATTTGAGCTTCTGATTCCCTGCTTAAATGATTTCTCCATTGTCCTCAGGTAAACTACAAACTCTATCTGACCTACAAGACCTGCATGATCTGGCCCTGCCCACCTCTCTCCAGCCTCATCTTTCCCCATAGCTCTGCTCTCTTGCCAACTGGAACTATTATTTCAAATGTGCCAAACTGCGTCTTGACTCCAGGCTTTGTGTGTGCACTTCTCATTCTCCCCTCCACATTCATCTGGCTAATTCTGACTCATACCTCTGTCTCAGTTTAGACTTAATTTCTTTTGGAAAACCCTGCCAGTTATGTGCCCCCTCCTGCTGACTCTTGCAGGGAACTCTGTCTACTTCCTCTATAATAGCACTTATCACACATAACTATAATTACCTATTTATTGTTTTATTGTTCTTTCCCCAGAATGTGTCTCAGTATTTCCACATAGGCTGTTCTGTGCTTAGTCACTCAGTCATGTCCAACTCTTTGGGACCCCATGGACTGTAGTCTGCCAGGCTCCTCTGTCCTTGGGGATTCTCCAGGCAAGAATACTGGAGTGGGTTGCTGTTTCCTCCTCCAGGGGATCTTTCCAACCCAGGGATCAAACCCAGGTCTCCCACATTGTGAGCAGAATCTTTACCAGCTGAGCTACCAGGCATGTGTGCTCAATTGCTCAGTTGCCTCCGACTCTTCGAGATCCCTTGTACTGTAGCTCAACAGGCTCCTCTGTCCATGGGGTTTCCCAGCAAGAATATTGGAGTGGGTTGCCATTTCCTTCTCCACAGGATCTTCCCTACCCAGTGATCGAACCTGGATCTCCTGCATTGCAGGCAGATTCTTTACCACCTGAGCCACCAGAGAAGCCCAAGTTATAAACAGTATTTTTGAAATAAAGTTGATTAATTTAACTTAGACCTCTAGGTTTCTGCCTTAGATGAATGAAGATACCATTAACCAAGATATACAATACAAGAAGGCCAGGGAGGCTGCAGGGGTTAGACACAGGAGGAAAGGCTAGTGAGGCAGCCAGGATAGATGTATCTAGTCACTCGATGGGACACAAGCCTGGGGGTTATACAATTGGTGGTTAACAACACACTAAATGCCTGGTGACCTCATGATGGGTGAGATCATCTGCGAAGGGAAAAAAGAGAATCAGGAAAAGTGGAGTCCTTAGGAGTCAGGTGAGGAAGATATGGAGAAACAGTGATTATTCAACAATATGTACACTGGAGAGGAACATGTTCCCATGTGTGTTTTATAAATTCCCCCAGGATGTTTGCTGGCATTCTGCTGGGAGCGTGAGAGAACAAAGAGAGCTATGGGCAATTGAGTTTGGAAAATCCTGATCTAAATAAACCTGAACAAATTTCTTCTGTGTAGGATTTTACATTTAATATATTCACATTGTGATTTCCCCCGAGGGCAACATATTCACTCGTTCATTTTATTCCACAGACATCTTTTACATGCTAGAATATGGGACTATTCAGTAAAAATCAGATAAGGGTCCCTGCCCTCAAGAACATGCATTTCTCAGAAAAGTCAGATATTAACTAATTAAACAAATTAACTGCAAGTGAGCTAAATGCTACAGAGCTGAAGCACAGGATGCTGTAAAGGTGTTTAATAGGAGGAAGAGGAACACACTTTTTCATTAGAGCCACTCAAGGGACCAGTGTTCTGTGGAACCAAATTGAGGAAGTGTGGCTGTAGAAAGGTCAAGTAGGCTGAGAAGTGGAGCATATGTCCGTGGATTTAAAAACAAAGAGGTCATTCATGTTACTAGTGAGCACTGTTTCACAGAGTGGGAGTGGATGAGGTCTAGACAGACAATCCACTCTTTGGTCAAGTAAGGGAAGAAGCAACAGGGCTGCAGCTGCAAGGGGAAGAGAAAGTCAAGGGTAAATCTTTAGCCTTTAGTCTGAGCAGTCTTATACCTATTTGCAAGTTAAAAGAAAAGCTAGACAGTTTGCACTTAAAATAGTGAGGGCACTCATTCATGTATTCACTTGTACATGTTTGGTATATTCTTTGCTCCAGGGACTGTACTAAGCACTTGGGATACAGCGGGGAATAAAATATACATTGTGTTCCCTGCTTACCTATATTCTAATAGGGAAGACAAACAGTAAACAAGTAATCATGGTGGACTTCCCTGGCAGTCCATTGGTTAAGACTTTGTGTTTCCACTGCTGGGGGCAAGGGTTCGATCCACGGTCAGGAAAGTAAGATCTCACATGCCATGCAGCCAGAAACAAACAAACAAACACCTCCCCAAACCAAGTCATCATGAAGACATACAATAATGAGAACTCTGATAAGAATTACGAAGAAAATAAACAAGATCCTGTAATAGAGGACAGGGTGTATGTGTATTCAGGAGGGTCTTTGAGGAATGACATTTGCTTGAAGAACAACAAGAAGCCAGCTCTGTAAGGAGAGAGGAGAAGTGCTTCTGTTAGAGAAAACAGTAGGTCTTGAGGTGGGAAAGAGTTTGCTGACGTTAAGAACTTCCAAGGGCCACTGTGGCTGGAGCGGAATGAGCAACAAGAAGAGTCACAGGAGCTGAAATAGGAAGGATAGGTAGGACTTGGATAATACAGGCCCTTGCAGACCAGGGAAGGGAAATGGGAGCATATTCTCAGCATGTTGGGAAGCTATTGACAATGCAAGGTGCTGATGCTGTCATTTACATGAAAAATATCACTGAGGCTGTGTGGAGAATCGACTGGAATAAGACAAGAAGGGGCAAGTAGGGAGCCCAGTTTAGGACACAACAGCAGGAAACAGGCCAGCGGAAAACAATTCTGTCTGGTTGATACTGGAGGCAATGGATTAATAAGGAGCAGACAGATTCAGGAAATATTTTAGAGATTGAACTAATAGGACTTGGCAATGCATTGGATATAAGACATCAGGAAAAGATCTAGAATGAGGAAGTAGAAATTGAGATAATATGCAATTCCTTTGGAAGGATTATTTTTGAAAAGGAGACTGAAGGGAATGTACAGTTTAGTTTGCTCAAGAGCCCATTCAGTAAACATTTACTGAGCACCTATCAAATGTCAGGCCTTATGTCAGGTGTTGGACATACAAAGAATGAGGCATAGATAGATCCTACAACCGAGTTATCTCTGATACCAAGAGATGTGCACAGTAATAGAAATTTGCACAATGGTGGCACCAAAGTGGGAGTGCTTCACTCTGCCTGGAGCATTAGAAGGAAGGGATGTCAGGGAAGCTGTAAGGCTAGAGTCTGTGGAAGATGAGTCTAGGGGTAGAGAAGGGAAATTGAGGACTGAGCTCTGCAATCTTGAGTTTTTGCGCAAGGTAGCAAGCAGTCAGGCTGCTCCAGTGGCCCAGCAGTAAAGAATCCACCTGCAATGTACAAAATCCAAGTTTGAAACCTGGGTTGGGAAGATCCTCTGGAGAAAGGCATGGCAACCCACTCCAGTATTCTTGCTGGAGAATCCTATGGACAGAGGAACCTTGTAGGTTACACTCCACAGGGTCACAAAGGACAAAACTGAAGCCACTGAGCAGGCACGCACACAGGAAGCAGTGATCTGCTGCCAGTCAGTAATGGGTTAGAAGACTTGAAGGAATGTTACATATTTTGTTTGTGTTCTCTGTAGGTGAAGTCACTGGTTTTGCACTTTCAGCAACCAGCAACCTGAGAGATAACACTGAGAGCATATCTCCAAAAATGTCATCATCTCCTCACGTTACTTATTACTCTATTATTTTTCAACATTTGTTGTTGTCGTTGTTCAGTTGCTCAGTCGTGTCCAACTCTTTGTGACCCCACGGACTGCAACATGCCAGGCTTCCCTGTCCTTCATTATCTCCCAGAGCTAGCTTAAACTCATATCAATTGAGTCAGTGATGCCATCCAACCATCCTCTGCCGTCCCCTTCTCTTCCTAGTCAGCTCCTTGGTAGCTCAGACTGCAGCCTTGAAATTAAAAGATGCTTGCTCCTTGGAAGAAAAGCTATGACCAACCTAGACAACGTATTAAAAAGCAGAGATATTACTTTGCTGAAAAAATTCTGTATAGTCAAAGCTATGGTTTTTCCTGTAGTCGTGTCTGGATGTGAGAGTTGGACCATTAAGAAGGCTGAATGCTGAAGAATTGATGCTTTCGAACTGTGGTGTTGGAGAAGACTCTTGAGAGTCCCTTGGACTGCAAGGAGATCAAACCAGTTAATCCTAAAGGAAACCAACCCTGAATATTTATTGGAAGGACTGATGATGAAGCTGAAGCTCCAGTATTTTGGCCACCTGATGTGAAGAGCTGACTCATTAGAAAAGAGTCTGATGCTGGAAAAGATTGAAGGTAGGAGGAGAAAGTGAAAGTGAAGTCGCTCAGTCGTGTCTGATTCTTTGAGACCCCATGGACTGTAGACCACCAGGTTCCTCCATCCATGGAATTTTCTAGGCAAGAGTACTGGAGTGGGTTGCCCTTTCCTTCTCCAGGGGATCTTCCTCGAACCTGGGTCTTCAAGGCTGCAGTCACCATCTGCAGTGATTTTGGAGCCCAAAAAAATAAAGACTATCACTGTTTCCACTGTTTCCCCATCTATTTGCCATGAAGTGATGGGACCAGATGCCATGATCTTAGTTTTCTGAATGTTGAGTTTTAAGCCAGCTTTTTCACGCTCCTCTTTCACTTTCATCAAGGGGCTCTTTTGTTCCTCTTTGCTTACTACCATAAGGGTGGTGTCATCTGCGTATCTGAGGTTATTGATATTTCTCTTGGCAATCTTGATTCCAGTCTGTGCTTGATCCAGTCTGGGATTTTGCATGATGTACTTTGCATATAAGTTAAATAGTAGAGTGACAATATATAGCCTTGACATACTCCTTTCCTAATTTTGAACCAGTTTGTTGTTCAATGTCCAGTTCTAACTGTTACTCCTTGACCTGCATACAGATTTCTCAAGAAGAAGGTAAAGTGATCTGGTATTCCCATCTCTTTAAGAAGTTTCCACAGTTTGTTGGGATCCATACAGTCAAAGGCTTTAGCCTAGTCAATGAAGCAGACGTTTTTCTGGAATTCTTTTTCTATGATCCAATGAATGTTAGCAATTTGATCTCTGGTTCTTCTGACTTTTCTAAATCCAGCTTGAACATCTGGAAGTTCTTGGTTCATGTACAGTTGAAACCTAGTTTGGAGAATTTTGAGCATGACCTTGCTAAGCATGTTAGATGAGTACAATTGTGTGGTAGTTGGAACATTCTTTGACATTGCCTTTCTTTGGAATTGGAATGAAATCTGACCTTTCTCAGTCTTCTGGCCTCTGCTGTGTTTTGCAAAATATGCTGGCATATAGAGTGCAGCACTTTAACAGCATCATCTTTTAGGATTTGAACTAGCTTTGTTCGTAGTGATGTGTCCTAAGGCCCGCTTGACTTTGCACTCCAGGATGTCTGGCTCTAGGTGAGTGATTACACCATCGTGGTTATCTGGGTCATGAAGATCTTTTTTGTACAGTTCTTCTGTGTATTCTTGCCACCTCTTCTTAATATCTTCTGCTTCTGTTAGGTTCATACCATTTCTGTCCTTTATCGAGCCCATCTTTGCATGAAATGTTCCCTTGGTATCTCTAATTTTCTTGAAGAGATCTCTAGTCTTTCCCATTCTGTTATTTTCTTCTTCTTCTTTTTTTTTTGCATTGTTTGATTAACAAGGCTTTCTTATTTCTCCTTGCTATTCTTTAGAACTCTGTCTGCAGATGGGTATATCTTTCCTTTTCGCCTTTGTTGTTAGCTTCTCTTCTTTTCTCAGCTATTTGTAAGGCAACAAGTAAGTCAACATTTTAAACTGTAACTGAATGTTTTCCTTCCAGCTTTATTTATAATTATTTATAATTGACATCCAGCACTGAATAGGTTTGAGGGATACCGAATAATGATTTGACTTACATACATCATGAAATGTTTAGTGACCATCCATCATTGCATACAGATATAAAATAAAAGAAATGGAAACAAAATTTTTTCTTTTGATGAGAACTCTTAGGCTTTTCTCTCTTAACCATTTTCTTATACACTATACAGCTGTGTTGATCATATTGTACACTACATTCCTAGTAATTATTTATGTTATGCATGGAAGTCTATACCTTTTGATTGCCTTCATCAAATTTTCCTCCTGCCCCAACTTGCCTCTCTGGTAACCACAAATCTGATCTTTTTTCACTATGGGTTTATTTGTTTTTTATTCGACTATAGTTGCTTTGCATCACTGTGTCAATTTCTGCTGGAGAGCAAAGTGAATCAGCTCCATGTATACATATATCCCCTCTATTTTGGAGTTCTTTCCCATTTAGGTCACTACAAAGTACCAAGTAAAGTTGTTTGTGCTATATAAAAGGTTCTCATTAGTTATCTGTTTTATAGATAGTAGTGTACATATGTCAATCCTAATTGTTTGTCTGTTAATTGATCTACAAGACTATGTTCATTCTATTACAGAGCATAGTTATTTGGTATTTCTACACATTTCAAAATGATCACAAAAAGTTTAGTTACCATATGTCACCTTACAAAGAACATAGTTATTGATTATATTCCCCACACTGAACGTTTCACACCCACAACTCTTTTATTTTGTAACTGGAAGTTTGTACCTCTTAATCTTCCTCACCTATTTCTTTCTTCCCATCACCGTTATTCAACAATATTTAATAAACATTTATTGTGTATCTGGCATAGAATAAATGAATGAACAATGAATAAATGAACAAAAGAATAAATGGTGGAGTGAATAAACAGGTAAAGAATTACAGCTGTCACTGACACTAGAAACAAGATTTAACTAAAAATTCGATAGCAATTATATTTTTAGCTACCCCACCTTTAGCATCGAAACCTTTAGCTACCTAGATCACCCACTATAAAAATAGCTATTGTTTACTGAGGCTTGCAATACGTTAGGCCCTCCACTAAGCATTCTATGTGTTATTTCTCATGTATTCTTCTCACAACCACCCCAGAGGCAGAGGTATCATCCTGATTTTCCAGATGAGAAACAGGTTTAGGGAGGTTAAATAGCTGAGGAATTCAAGCCCAGCTCTTACTCTGAAGTCAGGCCTCAACACTATGCATAGTTTTCATTCTTCCCCTACTTCCAAAAGACAACTATGCTTTTTCATAACTATTACCTGATCTTTTGAACCCATACTCTGAAAATGTTACTGAAATCCTTAGGAGTAGGATTTCCTACTCCTAAGCTCCTACTTTTTTTGGTTGGAAGAACACAAGAGGCATCATCTACAAAGAGGGAAGGTGAGCTTCAACCCTGGTGCCTCTGATCGTGGGCACCTAAACTGATACCTCCTACCATGGTCATCACTTCACTCTTTCCTACAAATTACCAGCCAATGAGTGTGGAGAACGTCAGTGATCAACAGGTTTATAAACATGAACTAGTTTTGCTATGTGGAATAGAGAATTATAAGACAATGATGCTTCGTTCAAACAGTTTCCAATCTAGTAGAAGAAATAGGATCACACACACAAAAAAAACGCAATAAAAGCAAACTCAGTTCAGTTCAGTTCAGTCGCTCAGTCGTGTCCGACTCTCCGTGACCCCATGAATCACAGCACGCCAGGCCTCCCTGTCCATCACCAACTCCCAGAGTTCACTCAAACTCATGTCCATCGAGTCGGTGATGCCATCCAGCCATCTCATTCTCTGTCGTCCCCTTCTCCTCCCGCCCCCAACCTTTCCCAGCATCAGAGTCTTTTCCAGTGAGTCAACTCGTCGCATGAGGTGGCCAAAGTATTGCAGTTTCAGCTTTAGCATCAGTCCCTTCAATGAACATCCAGGATTGATCTCCTTTAGAATGGACTGGTTGGATCTCCTTGCAGTATAAGGGACTCTCAAGAGTCTTCTCCCACACCACAGTTCAAAAGCATCGATTCTTCGGCGATCAGCTTTCTTCACAGTCCAGCTCTCACATCCATACATGACCACGGGAAAAACCATTGCCTTGACTAGACGGACCTTGGTTGGCAAAGTAATGTCCCTGCTTTTTAATATACTATCAAGGTTGGTCATAACTTTCCTTCCAAGGAGCAAGCGTCTTTTAATTTCATGGCTGCAATCAGCATCCGCAGTGATTTTGGAGCCCCAAAAAATAAAGTCTGACACTGTTTCCACTGTTTTTCCATCTATTTCCCATGAAGTGATGGGACCAGATGCCATGATCTTTGTTTTCTGAATGTTGAGCTTCAAGCCAACCTTTTCACTCTCCTCTTTCACTTTCAGCAAGAGGCTTTTTAGTTCTTCTTCACTTTCTGCCATAAGGGTGGTGTCATCTGCATATCTGAGGTTATTGATATCTCTCCCAGCAATCTTGATTCCAGCTCGTGCTTCTTCCAGCCCAGCGTTCCTCATGATGTACTCTGCATATAAGTTAAATAAGCAAGGTGACAATATACAACCTTGATGTACACCCTTTCCTATTTGGAACCAGTCTGTTGTTCCATGTCCAGTTCTAACTGTTGCTTCCTGACCTGCATACAGGTTTCTCAAGAGGCAGGTCAGGTGGTCTGGGATTCCCATCTCTTTCAGAATGTTCCACTAGCTAGTGTGTAATTGGATACTAAATTATGTGGCACAGCCTATCAACAAAGAGCTTGGGAGACATGACATTTGGAGGCAACTGAGACAAAGGAAAGCAACATATATTGATCTTTTTTTTTTTTTAACCTAACACGCTTAGCATGTGTTAGATATTTTGTTAGACTCTCCAAATATGTGATATTTTAATGTATCAGCCAGTCTTATTTAACAGTTTCTGAGCTTTCTACTATATTTATACAAAATACTATGTACTATTGATGAAAGACATAGGAACATGACTTGCTTCCTGTCCTCAGTGAGCTTAGAAATAAGACATATGTACAAATGGCTATGAAGGCTTTCCCTGTGGCTCAGCTGTAAAGAATCCACCTGCAATGCAGGAGCTACAGGTTCTATTCCTGGGTTGGGAAGATGCCCTGGAGGGCACGGCAACCTACTCCAATATTCTAGCCTGGAGAATCCCATGGACAGAGGAGACTGGTGGGCTACAGTCCGTAGCATCACAAAGAGCCAGACGCAACTGAAGTGACAGCACACACGCACAAATGGCTATGATACCAGGCTACAAATAACAGTGGTTGTATAATTTATTGTCCAAATCTGAATACTTTTGAGAAGAAACAGAAACACTATTAATAGTTACTATGGAGCAATCCAGGCATTAAACACAGACTACTCTGAACAATCCAGGTTGTATTATCACAGCAGGGAAAGAGCTTGAAGTGGTGGCCAGCACAAAAGAGCAATTGGGATGAATCAATGAAACCAGAAATGGGCTCAGTTGGGCTTGCTGCTTGGGAGGGCATAGGCAATAAACAGGCAAACAAAATAATTTTAGGCAGCTTAATGTGGTAAAGAGTGAGGGGGTAAGTTGTTGCTTAGTCACTGAGTCGTGCTCGACTCTTTTGTGACCCCATGGACTGTAGCCCACCAAGCTCCTCTGTCCTTGGGATTTCCCAGGCAAGAATCCTAGAATGGGTTGCCATTTCCTTCTCCAGGGCATCTTCTTGGCCCAGGGATCGAACCCGTGTCTCTTGCATTGGCAGGCAGATTCTTTACCACTGAGTCACCAGGAAAGCCAGGGTGGGGAAGCAGACTACTTAAAAAAGCACGGTCAGTGGAATTTCCTGTCGTTCCAGTGCTTAGGGCTCTGTGCTTGCATTGCCAAGGGCCTGGGTTCTAACCCTGGGCAGGAAACTAAAATCCTCTAAGCCTCATGGCACAGACCAAAAAAAGAGTCATGTTCAGTGGGAACACATCTCAGAGGCAATAACATTTAAGCTGAAACTTGAATGATGAGACGAATCGAGAAACTGAAAGAAAAAAAAAAAATCTCAAGTAGAGTCCAACCTCAGCAGTGATCTGAAGGTCAGTAGGACCAGCCTCACATTCATGAGGTTTAGAGTGAGGAGGTTCTAGAGGCTCCCTACTTAGTGTGAAAAGAAAGGAGGGGATTTCAATTTTATTCTGTAGGTAATGGAGAATCATTAAAGAGACTTGAACAGAACACTGATATGACTGGAAAATCACCCTGGTGCTAGTGTAGAAGGTGGGTTAGCAAGGGAGAGAGGTTAAAGCAAGAAAGCCAGGTAGCTATCGAAATAAACCAAGCAAGAGGAAAAACTCCTGGACTGGGACAGTGGCAGTAATAATGGAAGAAGAGAGATGGAAGTGATACCCAGAGCAAGAAAAGGTTGGCTTTCATAACTGGATGATGTCACCTAGCACAGTGTCAGTCCTGAGGTAAATGCTAGCTCCTCCCTCCTCTCACTCAGGCAATGGAAGTAAGGAAGACTATTTTTGTTTGTTGTTTAGAATCAAGAAAAACCTGGACAGGAATTCAGGTGCAAGTGAAGAAGAACCATGGTCCAGAGCTTAAGATTGTGCTCCCAAAGCAGGGCGCCTGGGTTTGATCCCTGATCAGGGAACTAGATCCCACATGCTGCAACTAAGACACAGTGCAGGTGAATAAATAAATTTTTTTAAAAAATGAAGGCGGTTACCATTGGTATATTTTATTTTAAAAGGGATAGATGTGAAGGCGGGGGTGTCCCTGGTGACTTAGTGGTAAAGAACTCACCTAACAATGCAAGAGAGGCAGGTTCAATCTCTGGATCAGGAAGATTCCCTAGAGGAGGAGATGGCACCCCACTCCAGTATTCTTGCCTGGGGAATCCCATGGACAGAGGAGCCTGGTGGGCTACAGTCCCTGGGGTCGCAAGAGAGTAGGATGCAACTGAGCAACTAAATAGCGAAAACAACAAAGATGTGACAGTTGAGAGAGTCTAGAGATGGGAAATGTGATACTTTATCCTCCAAGACAGAATCAACAGAAGTCTGTTGTGGGAGGTGGAGAGTTAATGAAGTATCTCTGGAACATCTTTGATTCTCTTCCAACAACACAAGAGAAGACTCTACACATGGACATCACCAGATGGTCAACACTGAAATCAGATTGATTATATTCTTTGCAACCAAAGATGGAGAAGCTGTATACAGTTAGCAAAAACAAGACCGGGAGCTGACTGTGGCTCAGATCATGAACTCCTTATTGCCAAATTCAGATTTAAATTGAAGAAAGTAGGGCAAACCACTAGACCATTCAGATATGACCTAAATCAAATCCCTTATGATTATACAGTGGAAGTAAGAAATAGATTTAAGGGACTAGATCTGATAGATAAGAGTGCCTGATGAACTCTGGACGGAGGTTCGTGACATTGTACAGGAGACAGGGACCAAGACCATCCCCATGGAAAAGAAATGCAAAAAAGCAAAATGGCTGTCTGAGGAGGCCTTACAAATAGCTGTGAAAAGAAGAGAAGCGAAAAGCAAAGGAGAAAAGGAAAGATATAAGCATCTGAATGCAGAGTTCCAAAGAATAGCTAGGAGAGATAAGAAAGCCTTCCTCAGCAATCCCTCAGCGATCAATGCAAAGAAATAGAGGAAACAACAGAATGGCAAAGACAAGAGATCTTTTCAAGAAAATTAGAGATATCAAGGGAACATTTCATGCAAAGATGGGCTCGATAAAGGACAGAAATGGTATGGACCTAACAGAAGCAGAAGATACTAAGAAGAGGTGGCAAGAATACACAAAAGAACTGTACAAAAAAGATCTTCACGACAAAGATAATCACGATGGCGTGATCACTCACCTGGAACCAGACATCTTGGAATGTGAAGTCAAGTGGGCCTTAGGAAGCATCACTATGAACAAAGCTAGTGGAGGTGATGGAATTCCAGTTGAGCTGTTTCAAATCCTGAAAGATGATGCTGTGAAAGTGCTACACTCAATATGCCAGCAAATTTGGAAAACTCAGCAGTGGCCACAGGACTGGAAAAGGTCAGTCTTCATTCCAATCCCAAAGAAAGGCAATGCCAAAGAATGCTCAAACTACCGCACAATTGCACTCATCTCACACGCTAGTAAAGTCATGCTCAAAATTCTCCAAGCCAGGCTTCAGCAATATGTGAACCGTGAACTTCCAGATGTTCAAGCAGGTTTTAGAAAAGGCAGAGGCACCAGAGATCAAGTTGCCAACATCCGCTGGATCATGGAGAAAGCAAGAGAGTTCCAGGAAAACATCTATTTCTGCTTCATTGACTATGCCAAAGCCTTTGACTGTGTGGATCACAATAAACTGTGGAACATTCTGAAAGAGATGGGGATCCCAGACCACCTGACCTGCCTCTTGAGAAACCTGTATGCAGGTCAGGAAGCAACAGTTAGAACTGGACATGGAACAACAGACTGGTTCCAAATAGGAAAAGGAGTATGTCAAGGTTGTATATTGTCACCATGTTTATTTAACTTATTTGCAGAGTACATCATGAGGAACGCTGGGCTAGAAGAAGCACAAGCTGGAATCAAGATTGCTGGGAGAAATATCAATAACCTCGGATATGCAGATGACACCACCCTTATGGCAGAAAGTGAAGAGGAACTCAAAGGCCTCTTGCTGAAAGTGAAAGAGGAGAGTGAAAAGGTTGGCTTGAAGCTCAACATCCAGAAAACGAAGATCATGGCATCTGGTCCCATCACTTCATGGGAAATAGATGGGGAAACAGTGGAAACCGTGTCAGACTTTAATTTTTTGGGCTCCAAAATCACTGCGGATGCTGATTGCAGCCATGAAATTAAAAGACGCTTACTCCTTGGAAGGAAAGTTATGACCAGCCTAGATAGCATATTAACAAGCAGAGACATTACTTTGCCAACCAAGGTCCGTATAGTCAAGGCTATGGTTTTTCCCATGGTCATGTATGGATATGAGAGTTGGACTGTGAAGAAAGCTGAGCACCGAAGAATTGATGCTTTTGAACTGTGGTGCTGGAGAAGACTCTTGAGAGTCCCTTGGACTGCAAGGAGATACAACCAGTCCATTCTAGAGGAGATCAATCCTGGGTGTTCATTGGAAGGACTTATGCTAAAGCTGAAACTCCAATACTTTGGCCACCTCATGCGATGAGTTGACTCACTGGAAAAGAATCTGATGCTGGGAGCGATTGGGGGTAGGAGGAGATGGGGACGACAGAGAATGAGGTGGCTGGATGGCATCACCGACTCGATGGACATGAGTTTGAGTGAACTCCGGGAGTTGGTGATGGACAGGGAGGCCTGGTGTGCTGTGTTTCATGGGGTCGCTAAGAGTTGGACACGACTGAGCGACTGAACTGAACTGAAGGAAGGAAAATGCTGTACTAGAAAGCTTAGCCAGGTGTGATAGTCATTTTCTTGAGGCTGTGGTGTGGGTGAACCTTTTTCCTTCTAGGTAATGAATACATTTGCTTATAGTTTGAGTTTTTTAAAAAAACCATCATGCTTCCTTAAAAAAATCTTACAGAAAGCAAAAGTATGAAATCCATTTTAGCCTGTTGAAAGCATTTGGGTTTTTAAGATAGTATCACAGATGTATATATTCCAGGCTTAAATTACTTAGAATTCTAGGTCCTAAATATTATAAATTACAGTTGAAATTTTTTGTCTAGTTACTTTTCCGTAAATAGCCAAGGATAGGATGTGAAGCTGGCAAACAGTATTTGCTGGGAGGGCTCATTACTATGATTGAATTCCAGGTAGCATTTTTCAGTTGCACCTCATTCTTATACACACACACACACATCCTGTTGTTTCAAACGGAGATACTGAAAACCTCAATTCTACTTGTGAATCTTTTTCAAGATATCTTTCCTACAGACAGATTCCCTAGGAGCCAGCCAACAATCCAGGCCTTCAGCTTACAGCTTCATAGTTGAAAAAAAGTAGGGGGAAGTGAGAGTGACTAAAAACAAAATAAAAATGACCAGTACATTTTGGGAAACACTTTATTAAGTGACTTCGCTGGGGATAGCACATCCTCTGTAAACCATATTTACCACAGGTGCCCCAATATATTATATTCAATAAGGCCAAAGGGTTCGATTTGTGTAATATTTTTAAATATAAATTTTATAATGTGTGTGAGGTGTCATATTTTCTATCATTGTTGATCTGTTTGAACTAGAGAGAAAAAAGGTATTGAGCTAGTTGAATTGTATCTATCAATCAGTAAACTGAACCGAGAAAAGATCTAAGGTTTCACAATTTAATTCTATACCATCCATACTTCTCACAGAGAACTGAAAAGGGCTGACATAAATAACCCAGATGGAAGGAGATCTTATAAAAACATCATGCAGAATCTTTAAAGGTGTTAGCCCTGGCAGGATTCCTAGGTAAGAACAGGCAGCTATTTCATGTTCTACTCTTGGTTGCCTTCTCACTTTTGGTTTTTGTCATGACCTCAGCCAGGCCCCCTTTGAAGGTAGGAAATCTGTGAATACAAACCCCTTTCCTTTGGCTGGTCTCATTTTTTGAGAGGTCCAGGCAAAGAGTAGGCTGTGGCCTGCTTTAAATCCCTAGGCTCCTCTCCCTCCTACTCACGTCTTGTCCGCCTACATTCCTGCTACATGGCAAGACAGTGGGGCCTCAGACCTCAACATTTCATTAAACAACCACTTAACCATTCTCTCTCCGGTGTGGACACAAGACGCTGGTTATTTCCTTTAGATGAGTGGGTTTTTTAAAAGCTGGGTGGGCGACCACATGCTAAAAATTTAGATTTTTAAAAAAAAAAACAACCCCCCCAAAACTGTTAAAGGACCCTTAAATAAAAATCTCAAGAACAGCCTTTTCACAATTCTCTAACACCTCTTCTTTGGCTGTTTGGAAATTAAAAAGACCACCAAATGAGAACAAGTTATTTACATAAAGCTTGCTACAGTAAGAGAGCCAACCACCTTCACTTAGCTGGGGACACACACGCCGACAGTTAAAAATAAAGGGGAGGGTGGGGGTGGGCGAAGAAGGCTTCAGGGTTTGCTCTGATTGGAGGTTACCTCGGGGAAGCTGGAGGCGGGCTAACTAGAAGCGGGGAGTCTAACGTGATTGGTTTAGGGGAACATATTTGGCTTTCTCTGATTGGCCCAGAGTTGGAAACACGGGCAAAAATTAGGGAAGCTGGCAGTCAATGACCGAGTCTGGCTCATTCTGAGCTGATCACTGCAGAGGTTGTGGTTTGGCTTCGCGTGTTGGTTGCAGCAGAGGTTGTGGGTCGGAGTTCTGTTGTCATTCTATGGTCTGGTCATTGCCCGGTATATTGTCTCTCAGTTGAGTGAGACCCAGGTTTTTATTTTCCTTTAACCTAGCTAACTTGCTGCTGCTAAGTCACTTCAGTCGTGTCCGACTCTGTGTGACCCCACAGACGGAAGCCCACCAGGCTCCCCCATCCTTGGGATTCTCCAGGCAAGAACACTGGAGTGGGTTGCCATTTCCTTCTCCAATGAGTGAAAGTGAAAAGTGAAAGTGAAGTCGCTCAGTCGTGTCCGACCCTTAGCGACTCCACGGACTGACTGCCTACCAGGCTCCTCCATCCATGGGATTTTCTAGGCAAGAGTAGTGGAGTGTCTTGCCATTGCTAGCTCCCGATTTTTGTTTTACCTGGAACAAGACTGCATTCCTGTTATTTCTGTTAAGGATAAACGGAGACATTAGAATATGAAAATTATGGGAACAAATACATAAATATCTTTCTGATGAGGGTCTGGCTGGGGAAGAATCACGCTTGGTGTTCTAGTTCATTTCCGTTCAGTTCAGTTCATTAGCTCAGTCGTGTGTGACTCTTGCGACCCCGTGAATCACAGCACGCCAGGCCTCCCTGTCCATCTCCCGGAGTTCACTCAAACTCATGTCCATGGAGTCGGTGATACCATCCAGCCATCTCATCCTCTGTCGTCCCCTTCTCCTCCTGCCCGCAATCCCTCCCAGCATCAGTCTTTTCCAGTGTCCGCACAGAACTCCTATTCCCATTATAACTGACTCTAGCAGCGTTTCCTTCCTTCTGGGGAGGCTCGGCCTCCCTGGTTCCCTCACTTTGAGAACTGCCCTTTAGTGCTGAGAAAGCGGCGATCGCTGCTCTAGTCTCCCCTCTCCGAGGCTCGCTTTCTGAGTTCCTACCCCGGTCGCACCCCGCTACCCAGCACCCCTACCCCCGCCCAGCTCTCCCTACAGCCTTCCCCTCCCGCGCCCCCGCCCGCCCGCGCACAGCGCCCCCTGGCCCCCGCCCCGCGCTCTCCCCGGGATTCTCCCTGCTGCACCCGGCCTGGCCGGCCCCCTCTCCGGTCCCCACGCCCGGGTGCGCGCCGGCGCCTCCGGACCACTGGTTCCGCGCGTTGCTGGATGGAGGCGCGCCCCGGAGGGGCTCGGACGCGGCCCCCTTGGACCTGCAGCAGCCTCCCTGGCCCGCGGGAGATGTCAGGTCAGCTCTCTCGTCCCCGAATCGCTGCCGGGTCCTTGGTCAGGAATAAGCGGATCCTCCTCGGGTCCCAAGCCCTCGACTTCCACTTTGTCGGGGGCACTCTTCCCACCCACCATTCCCGGATCATTTCTCCTTAGCTGTGGAAAAGGCAGTCCTCCTTTCTCTTTGAAGGGACCCGTATTTCCCTTTCAACTTCCCCTCCATTTCAGGCCCCGCAGGCTCCCCGTCGGTGGAAAAACACTGCCCTCCATTTTCTCCTGAGGAAGGCTCCTCGGCCTGGATTTCTCCTGGCCCGAAGCAACGGAGGCCGAGGAGCCGCGACGGGTGCCGCGGCGGCGGCTGGGCGCTCGCCATCTTGCGCGGAGGAGGAGCCGCGGCGGCCGCCATGCGGAGAACGGGCGTGGGGGGCGGCCGGCGACGGAGGGGGCGGGGGAGCCGCGTGAGCTCGGCCCGGGCGGCGGCTTCGGCGGCGCCGTGAGAGCGGGCGGCGGCGGAGGTAGGGCTGGGCCGCCGCGGAGGCGAGCGCGCGGGCGAGGGCAGGCCGGCCGGAGCGGCCCCCCGAGCGGGGGCGGGGCGGGGGCGGGCGGAGGCCGGGGCGGGGGGCCGGGCGGGGGCGGGCGGAGGTTTCCGAGGAGGAAGGAGCCGCCGCCATTTTGGGAGCTTCGAGTCAACAATAAAGGAGCGAGGGTGCCGAGCGGGAGTGGCCTCGGTGGTAGGACTCGGGCCTGAGCCGCGGGGAGTGGGGTGAGGTGTGGGGGTGGCGCTCGGCCGTGTCGCGGGGGCTGCAGGAAGCCCCGGGGCTGGCGTGGGGGGCGCCCTGAGGCGGAGGCCTGAGGCCTGGCCGGGCCTTGGGGAGGAAGGCGGACGGCGGGCGCCAGCTGTGCGGTGGGGGCGCCGGGAGGAGTAGCACAGAGCAGGGTTGTGCCCGGCGGGGTCCGGAGGACGAGCGGGACAATTCCTCAGAGGAGCTTTGTGGGTGACGGGGGAGGGTGGGACCGTAGGGGGCGGCAAGGACTTACGGAGATGGTGGAGGTTATAGGGTACGAGGCGGCCCTATAGGGGGCGGCAGGGATATGCTGTAGCGGAGGGCTCGGTTTGGAAGAGGACCGGCTGCTTGACCGAGTAAGGCCTTGCAGGTCGATAACGGGGTGATTATGGAGCCTCCGAATCTCGGAGGAAAGAAGGGGCTGTCTGACTTAAAGGTTTTTCTTTTGGGGGAGTCCCTATTGTTTCGTAGCTGTGAAGCTGGTTCTCTGCTCTTGTTGCGCAGATACGATTGCAGGGCCTCAACCCTTTTGGTGTTTATGGGCCCAGGGAGCTGACTTGAAGTGTGTAGGGGTTTTGGAGGAGGGTATGAAGGGGAGGGGAACAAGAAGTTATTTGCTTGCAAATCAAAATCATTGGCTTCTTTCCTTTATCACTCACTCCCCTTTCTCTTTCTCAGTCCCCTTGCCCCTACAAAATAGAACAGTCACTCCAACTTGCAGACCGAGCTTAGAGAAACTGCGCTGCATTTGCAAACAAAAGGTCTTTTTGGAGATGACGAGACTGTTTTGGGTGTGAAACTGTCAATCGCTAACTACGGTCTAGGAAGTGCTGTAATTAACTCCGCTAGGGTTCCCTCCCAACTAGTCTCTGTTTCGTTCGTATTTTTGAAAATGTAGAAATACAACTTGGAAATCTAAATTGGGAAGGGGTAGGAGGAATATTTCTTTTCCTGAGACGTAAAGCTGCAGTGCAGGTTTTAGCTTAATTAAGAGGGGAGCAGTTCTCACATAGTCACATTTTGGCTCTAGGGAGATACGAGGTCTTAAGTGCATGATGGACAGTAATGATACCATTTAATCTTTAGAAGTTGCCCTCTTCATCCTCTTAGTGCAAATAAGTAATCCTCGGGTGTGAAATAGATGATATCGCTGATCATAATATAAACCTGTCAATACAGGAAACCACCTTGAACTGAAATTAGGTGGCTGTTAACTACCCCGCTTAAGAGGTCAGTCAGTTTCTGGATGACTTCAAAATATACAGCTTTGTGTATGTGATAAACAGGATTTGCTTTTGAGCAACTTTTAAAAAGACATCAAAGAGAATTTAAAATTTTTATTGTTTGAGAAGCTTTGGTGTATGGCAGAAGGAACGGTAATTAATTAGCTACTGTATTTTCGGTAAGAAATATAAAGGTGTTAACACACCAGGGTAGGCCTTTATTCCCTCCCATCCGCCGTTGTGAATTAAGGTCTTTTAAAAAAAATACTGTTATTTGGGGAATAATTTTTTAAAATAACTTAATCAGTACTCTGGGTGTCCTAGAACGTTTGATTAAAGTTAGTAATGTCTTTATTCTTTCACAGATTTGTTTTTTTTTTTTTAAAAGCACAGGTAATTTCCTCATTGGAAAATACCCTGATGCTGGGAAAGATTGAGGGCAGAAGGGGGCGACAGAGGGCGAGATGGTTGGATAGCATCACTGACTCAATGGACATGAGTTTGAGCAAACTCTGGGAGATAGTGGTGAAGGACAGGGAAGCCTGGCATGCTGCAGTTCATGGGGTCCGTGGGGTCGCAGAGAGTTGAGTGAGACTGTGACTGAATAACAATTTCCTTTTTGTGGGTTGGTTTTTGTTTTTTTTTTTTTAATTAAAAAATTGCTACTTCAAGTTGGGACATAGTTTTGAAAAGTGTTATATTTTAAAATGTAACAGTTCTGTGGTAGTCAGACTTTAAAAATTAAGGTAGCTAAAGGTTTTCTTGGCTGTTTTTTGAACAGAAGATTTTGACGTGTTAGACGTATTTATGTCCCTTGACTGCTTTAGTTATTGTTTTAAAGGGCAAAAACTTAGGGGAAAAAAGAAAATGTAGTTTTCTTCAAGTTTAACTTCTTTGGTTGAAATTCATAAGGGTGTACATAATGCTTTTCTGAAAGCACAAAGTGAAATCAAAAGCTCAACTCTTCAAGGATTCTCAGTTGTCAGAAATAGAAAAAAAAAATGAATGGTTTTGCCTTGTTCCTTTGTAGATTTCCATTAATTAAGTTGTGCCATTCTTCACTGAGTTGTAATGCAATTGAATGTAATGAATCATTGACTTTTAGAGGTGGCAGGGAATTTAGAGAATTCATCTGGGAGGAAACTGAAGGGAAGAGATTATCATCTGACAGCTAATGCTAATTTAATCACAGTATTGTTCTACCTGATATTTTCTGGGTTGCTTTGAACTGACAATTTAAATGAGTTCCGTCTCAGTGCAGGTTTGGTTTTTGAAGCAATTCATTTTTTCCCCCTTCTTTCCTATCCTGGGTAGTGATTTGATCTACATGCAGCTGTATTCTTAATTCTTTAAAAGAAAAGAGTGCTTCCAAAGGAGTTCTTCAAATGGAAACAACAAAGGGGTGTTTTTTTTTTTTCTTTTCAAAATTTACTGTGTTTGCTGATTTAACTTTTTTTCTTTGTTTCAGATTGAAGTGAGATTCAGATACATAACTCAACCTTGTTAGAGGGCTTTTTAAAAAATAAAGAGTTGATTCGTGCATGAGAGCAAGTTACTGCTGCTTACCGTTCAGAGACTTACAGGTGCTTACCTGCATTGCAATAAAGGACTCATATATTGAGCAAGACTTATATTTATCTCTTCGTTTTGGAGAGCCTAATAAACTGTTATTACAGTTTCTCTACTGACTTTCAAAAGTTTTGAAGTTTGAAAGAGACATCTTTAAAATTAATACAGTATGAGCACGGCCAGAACAGAGAACCCTGTTATAATGGGTCTGTCCAGTCAAAATGGTCAGCTGAGGGGCCCTGTGAAGCCCAGTGGTGGCCCCGGAGGAGGGGGCACACAGACACAGCAACAGATGAACCAGCTGAAAAACACCAACACAATCAATAATGGCACTCAGCAGCAAGCACAGAGTATGACCACCACTATTAAGTAAGTGTTAGAATAAACACACTCCGGGGACCAAGGAGGTATATTTTGCTACTTTGTTGTTGACTGCTTTATGTATACCATTTTAGTTTAACCATTTTGATTGTGAATTGAGTACAGTTGACTGTTTATGGTCAATAGGTATTTGTGATAGAAAAATGTATCTCTGTCATAATTCAGGTTTGTTAAGTAACAAACATAGGCACAGATAATATATATTACTTTTGCATAGAGTATTTTTTGAAACATTTCTGGCTTTCATAATGAGCTCAGATTCATCTTGTTTTTGCCAGTATGACTTTTTTCCTAGTGTGATAACTTGACTATCCTAGTTTGAATGGCAGTTAAAGCCAATCTTAAAGACTTGTCCAGCTTTCTGAATTTCAAACGTACTCAGAAAATTTATCCATAACTTTTTTTTTTAGTCTATGACACTTTGCTTTTCTGTCCTATTTTATTTTTAAAATACGCTTTCCCCTTTTTCACATACACAGAATAACAAGCAGTTTATATCATAGGGAACTCAGGACTTTGAACTATTTGGAACACATCTCTGAATAGTCCCAAACCTCTTTGCAGACTTTTAAAAACTAAGAGCCTTATTTTACTACGGACTATTTTTCTTTTAAATTTGAAAGCGTGTAGGCTGTCATCTTTAAGTGTACACTTTAAAGTATGTGAATGGTAACTGTGATTCCAAAGAATCAGTTTAATAGAAAATTAACAATTAAGAATCTTGACCCATTTGATATTTGTCTTTGTTAAGAATCTAACTGTGTAAGTTGATATAACCTCAAGAAATATGATGAAACTCAAAAAGTATGTGTTTTATTACAATCTAACTCACTGGAAAAGACTGATGCTGGGAAAGGTTGGGGGCGGGAGGAGAAGGGGACGACAGAGAATGAGATGGCTGGATGGCATCACCGACTCTGTGGACATGAGTTTGAGTGAACTCCAGGAGTTGGTGATGGACAGGGAGGCCTGGCGTGCTGTGATTCATGGGGTCGTGGAGAGTCGGACACGACTGAGCGACTGAACTGAACTGAAAGTCTTTTCCATGCTTAAAAGAAGCATTAACTAAAGAAAAATAGCCCAGATTTTCAAACAGAATTCATTTGGTCACTGGGAGAATTGGCATTAATGCATATTATTATTTTTGAGGTGAATAATTGGTATAGAAATCAAAAATGTTTTCTAAATTGCAATTTGTCCTGACAAAATATGAATAGCAACATTTAGTCTACTTTTAATTTGAAACATAAAGCTGCATTATTCCATTTTGAGAGCATTTTCTACTTAAACTCTGATTTGAGACTGCAGTGGATTTTGCCCTTTTTTTTTTTCCTTTTCCTAGATAAATGGGTTTGTTTCAATTCTGTGACTTAAATTTCAGTTGAAATACCATCTCTTCTGTGAAGACTAGATCCCATGTCTCAGAGATAGTTGATACCTGTCTCTGTTGGTTAATCTCATTAAAAAATTTTTTAACTTTCTAAGATGATAAATTTTTTTATGGGAAGATTTTGCATTGTATCATCTGCATCTTTATCCACTGTTTAGTGAATTTGACAATGTGACAAGCTGGCTTACTAGGATGTTCAACTGACAATGCTCAGAAACTTTGGTGTGGTATTATAGACTGGGGTGAAAGGCTTTAGAACTCTTGGATTTGGTGGCAAATAGTTTCCTGTGATAGAGTATCTTGGATTATGTGGGATGAAGCTTTAAGTAAAATACGTCCTTACCTTCCTGAATGAATACTCGAGATGTTTGGGGGGGCTCTAATTATGAGTTGTTATCATTAAATCAGTGAAAACTTAAAAGACAGTTGAAAGCATTGTCTGCTTTATTGACAGTCTTTTTTTTTTCCTGTTAGATGCTTTGGATATTATATTACTTGAAGTTTTTACATGATCAAAAAGAAAATTTTTTATGTTTTCTTTGTTATTTTCTTTCATGGTTTCAAGCATCCCCATTAAAAAAGATTGAGAGATGTTTTTTATTAACAGCTAATTTTTCCAGGCACTGTGCTGAGTGCTTTATAGAAGCTATTTTATATAACTTTTATTTCATTTTATATATGAGAGAATGGATATTTAGAAAAGTAACTATTGCAGGGTGACAGAACTGATATGTAGAAGAGTCAAGGCTTGAACTGAAGTCTGAAACTTTATAGATTCTTTGGTTTTAACTAGTCACCAGAAGCTACAAAGTCAGATGCCTATAGGGGACTGCCAGATGAGAGGGGACTTGACCTATTTAAAGGCATCAGGTGCCTGATTTTAAACTCTAGTTACTAACGCCTATCAAACTGGGGCTATGCAGAAATTTGGAACCAGTGTTGCTGCTAAAGCTTTTTTTTTCCCCCAAGAAAATCCAGAATCAACTTTATACAAAATCTAGTTTTTTAATGTTGGCAACTTTAAATGAAGTAGTACTATTTCGGTCAGACAAAACACATGGGTTACCAGTTTTGAAAAGAGTTGATCTGTATACAACATGCTTCTCTTAAAGAGGATGGATATCTTTTTTCCTTCTATTCTTGATTTTTTAAGTTCTCCCTAGATTGTTGTGCTTTGTAAGAAAGAGCATTTTTCTGGAGTTGTTTATCTCTGTTGTTACCTGTCTTCTTAGGTAAACGGCAATATATTAACTTTAGTGTGCTTTTTAGAAATTATCATCAAGATGAATTACCTTTGTATTTTAGAATAGTAATGCTGTGAACTCTGATACTTCAATTTTACTGTATTCTCTCTAGACCTGGTGATGACTGGAAAAAGACTTTAAAACTCCCTCCAAAGGATCTAAGAATCAAAACTTCGGTAAGTTGGTTGTAACATTCAAGTGGAAAATGATGTGGAGACTCTTAAAAGTGAAGTAGTTACTTGATGATGACAGTAGGCACTGTATGTTTACTCTTAAGTTTAAGTGGTTGAAATTGTATAGCTTATATATGATGAATTGCGAAAAATTTCCACTATTTGGAGGAATTGGTAATAATGTGTATCCATATTAAATATTGGGTTTATACATATGTGTATCTTATCTCACTTGTGGAACACTTATAGTTTTCATGGCATTTTCTCAAAAATTCTCTTGTTTCTAGAAGCACAATAAGATTCAGGTTAGGTTTTATCCACATTTTGTGGGTGGAAAAACTGAAGTTGAGAGGTTAGTTCTCTTAGCCCAGCAGTGTCAACCAAGGGTGATTTTTGTCCCCTCAGAAGCTCTGGCCCAAATGTCAGTGGTGCTGGGCTTGAAAAACTCTGGTTTAGACTAGGATGTTTGTAGGCAGTGCATGTTAGAACTAGGTTTTGACTTTATATCTTGTGGTTTGCAGTTCACAGCATGGTTCTTATATAGAAATAACAGTATTCCATCACTCCCTAGAAGAAAATGATCACAGGGTGGCTGGTCTTTCCCCACAACATAGTTTTTAAATGGCTTGCTGCTAACTGCTAAGTCACTTCAGTCGTGTCCGACTCTGTGTGACCCCATAGACGGAAGCCCACCAGGCTCCCCTGTCCCTGGGATTCTCCAGGCAAGAACACTGGAGTGGGTTGTGTTAAAGTGGCTGTTTTTCGGAAAGAGTTGAACTGTAGGTATTTATACTTTAAATGCGATAAAGAATTAGTCTCTCAGACACTTTCTTAAGCATGGTAATTACTAAAGGAACACAGTTGTCCTTCATTCTTTTGATGTTGTCTGTTTGTTTTTGTTTGACCAGGATGTGACCTCCACAAAAGGAAATGAGTTTGAAGATTACTGTTTGAAACGGGAGTTGCTGATGGGAATTTTTGAAATGGGCTGGGAAAAGCCATCTCCTATTCAGGTATATTTCCCCTTTTTACCTTCTATGTAATGTTATGAATTAAGTGTTGCATACTTTCTGATGGCTTAGTGAACCATTATTGCTCTCCAATGTGTGCACACATGTATGTATGCTTGTACTTGAACACTTTCTGAACCTTAAAAGGATAAGTTACAGAATCACGGCACTTTGTCTCGAAATGTTTCACTGTGTATTTCCTAAGAATAGGGATATTCTCTTGAATAAGCATAGTACAGTTATGTTCAGTCAGGTTAATGCAGTATTCTAACTCATCTGTCATTGTAGTCTGATTTTTAATTGGGCCCCAAATTTTGTCTTAAAGCATTTTTTTTCTTCTGTACAGGACCCATCCTAGGATCAGATATTGCGTGTAATTGTTATGTCTCTTTTAGTAGTGAGTTTTTCCCTACTCTTTTTTTTTTTTGGTCTTTTATGACATTGACATGTTAAAAATAGAGCTCCCTTCCTTTTTTTATTCCAGTAGAACATTTTTCATTTTGAGTTTGTCTCCTGTTTCCATGTGATTGATTCAAGTTATGCATTCTTAGCCAGAATACTGCAGAAGTCACTTTTGGAGTTACAGTGTTCATTTATTCCAAGGGTGATTTTAATTTTGATTACCCTTTCAAAGTGGTATCTTGATTTTTATACTACATAATTCCTGCTCTGCCCCTTCCCCTTGAAACTAACAGTCTATGGGGAGCATTTAAGGCAATGCTGATATACTATTCATCAAAATTTCCTCCTAATTCCTCCTTGATGTATCTGTATATTATCAGTGTAACTTATAAATTCCTTTTTTATTAAATGGTATTTTTGTGCTTGAATTGTCCCATATTTGGCCAGTGTGAGTTCCTTCAAGCCAGTTCCTTTGTTTTTGTAACGTGCCTCTTTCATTTTTTTCCTCTGATAAACTATTTTGTAAAGCAGTTTTAAGTTTATAGCAATTGAGCATAAGAGATTTTTCATAAATCCCTGCTGACATTCATGCATAGGTTCCCCAGTTATCAGCATTCCCCATAAGAGCAGTGTTTGTTAAAACTGATGAACCTATGTTGACATATTATCACCCAAAATCCGTAGTTTACAATAGGGTTCATTCTTGATATTGTGCATTCTGTGGGTTTGAATAAATGTGTAATGACATGTATCCACCATTATAGTATCATACAGAGTAGTGTCACTGAACTCTGTGCTCTATCTTTTTACCTTTCCCTCCCCCTTCATTTTTCTTGAGCACTTCCTTTTTGGTGGTATATCATGATGCCAAGCTTATCGGTACAGCTGCACTTCCCCAGCCTCAGAATCAGCTGTTTCTCCAAAGAACTCGGATTCCAGTTAGTTGGGAATAGTATTAGAGACCAGGATCTAAACACTAGGTGCACTCTTTCAGTGGGAAGAGCAAGGAAATATAAGTATATATACACACATGTATGTAGACCTATATACAAATTTGATGTGTCTTTTGTCTTTACATAAGTTGAAGCTGTCAAATCCAAGCTGTACTCAGGACAAACTCTGTGACATCATTGAGCACTTTCTCATTGAACAAGCATGTATCAAGGGACCTGGAAAGTGTTAGACCCTGAGGGTGTTACGATGAACAAGATAAATAGGGTTCCTGCACTCAGAGTCTGATGGAAAGGACTGCTAATTATACAGGTCATTTCAGTGTAATGTAATGGGCACATATATGCAGACATTAGGAGAGAATGGAACAACCTGGAATAGTGATTGCCTAGGAATGAGAGTGCTTTTGTGGACAAGCTGGAAGAATTTTGTTGTGGTAGGAGAAAGTATGAAGATAAAGTTATACCTCATCAGGCAGTCTGAGTGCAGAGACCAAAAATATTTAGGAATTTACTTTTTTCTAATGTAGTTCATGTTAATCTGTTTTATCTATAGGAATGAAAAGTTTTATGGGTGCTTTTCTACTGAATCATTCCACTTTGTAACTCTATACTTAGCAAGGTGTGTGGCAGGAAATAGGCCCTCGGTTGTATTGTTTTGATGAAATTATGATTAACAGATGTCTGTAGGTGAACTTGGTCTAGAGAACTGTTTGAAAGTACTAGCTTTGCATTCAGATTGCCCAGGTTGAATCCTGCTCTGCTCCTTTCCAAGTTGAGATGTCTGTAAGCCTCAACTTTCTGGCCTATAAAGTTGATACAGCAGTGTATACCATAGGGTTGTAAAGATGAAGTGAGGTAACTCATGTTAGTATCTTTAGTACAGTGGCTTGTAAGTGATAAATGCTCAATAAATGTTATGGGTTTTTATTTTATGCAGTAGTTTTATCAAAAAATGTTTCATTTAGCAGACTTAATTCTTGATGGACCCTTAATGTCTCATGTTTCACACGTTTGTATTAAAATTTTAAATTCAGTCTGTTATTTGCATTCTCAGTTTACTATAGCATATAGGCAAGTAACACTCCAGCCACTTAGCCAGTCTACCATATGGCTTTTTCTGTAAAGTAGAAATGATCTCCCTCACAGGGTTTTTTTTTGTGAGGAAATTAAGGTATGTATGTTGTTATTTTACACAATGCTACTGCACACTGAATGAACTAGAGTATAGTGTAAACGTAATTTTTGTATGCACTGGGAAGCAAAAATATTTGTGTGACTCACTTGATTGCAATCTCTATAGATGAATCCGTAGTGCTTCAGAGTGTATTTTGAAATAGCAAGCACAGTATGACTGTTAGGTATTGTATATACCTGAGACTGCCGTTCACATTGACTTTTCCTGTAGTATTGCTTTGTCTGAGAATCCATGGAAAATATAAGATGTTTCTTAGACTCGGTGTAATAAACCATAAATACTAGGACTTCAAAAATAAATTTAGAGGTTCTCTAGTGAAATCCAGCCTCATGACTGGTATTCTTCTACTATTTTTATCTACCTTTTCTCCTTATTTTCTTGTCATTGTTTTCTATTCCCCCCCCCTCCCGAAATGTGTCTGTGGTCTTGTATAGTACTTAGTTTTACGGTGTTATCCAGGCATTTTATGGTGTTATCCAGGCATTTTTTTTCCCCCTCCAAATATAAAAGCCTCTTGATGGGTGTCCCCTCCTTTAGAGATGAAACTTGGTTGCACTTCGGCTATGGTATAAGATTATTGGAAATTTAAACACTTAAAATCTTCTTTTGAGAGGATGTAATTTTACACTGACAAACTGGAACCAGATACACTACAGATTGGTTCCACACATCTTTCTTTGGTGCAGCCATCTGTGTGTGACTAGTTCTAGGTCTGAATGCTATGCACAGTAACATAACCATGCCATTCTAAAGGCATAGCTCTACAGTAACAGTCTTTTTTGGAGTACTTAAGAGTCTACTGTTCTATTCTGCTTAATATTGCAAAACCTTATATTAACTTGGAGGTGATTGAAAGATGACAGCTCTTGCTGTTTCCAAACTTTAGACACAGCTTTTGAGGACTTTATAGATAAGAAGGCGATGGAATAGCAGGTAGTTAATTATTGAGAGAAAAATGGAAGTTAACTTCTGTTGGCAACCAAATTTCATATCAAGTTGGGAATCTCAAGTTATTTTGAAGAATTACTTCATTAACCAAGTCTAATTAGTCATTTATCAAATTTATAGTTAATTAGAACATTCTTAATTCTTTTATAATTCATTCCTCCTGCTAACACTAATTTACTATGGCTAAAAGAATTGTTTTCCTAAATTCTCAAAAAGGCTTTAAATGCATGTCTTCATTGGATACTATGTTAAAACTGGAGTGTGTTCTTTAGGCTGGAGATACTATTTTTGAAATTACTATCTTCCATCTCCTTTTTTTTCTAGGGAGCAGTAGATAACCTTAATCATAACTACTTCCACAGTATCCATTTTGTTCTCCCTGAAATTAAGATTTAAGTTCAACTGACCCTAGGAATTAAAAAGCAGTTGGTGTCTTCATTTAGCTGGGGAAGTTGGCTAGACTATCCATCGGGGACTGGAGAGAACGTAATTCCTCAGAAAAAAGTTTAGGGTGCTACTAAGAAAGGGAAAGTGTTAAGTCTTTCAGTTGTGTGAGACCCCATGCCTGCCAGGTTCCTCTGTCCATGGAATTCTCCAGGCAAGAACACTGGAGTGGGTCAGTTCAGTTCAGTTCAGTTCAGTCGTGTCCGACTCTCTGCGACCCCATGAATCATAGCACGCCAGGCCTCCCTGTCCATCACCAACTCCCGGAGTTCACTCATGTCCACAGAGTCGGTGATGCCATCCAGCCATCTCATTCTCGGTCGTCCCCTTCTCCTCCCGCCCCCAACCCTTCCCAGCATCAGAGTCTTTTCCAGTGAGTCAACTCGTCGCATGAGGTGGCCAAAGTATGGCAGCTTCAACTTTAGCATCAGTCCTTCCAAAGAACACCCAGGATCGATCTCCCTTAGAATGGACTGGTTGGATCTCCTTGCGGTACAAGGGACTCTCAAGAGTCTTCTACAACACCACAGTTCAAAAGCATCAATTCTTCGGCGATTAGCTTTCTTCACAGCCATTCCCTTTTCCCAGGGGATCTTCCCAACCCAGGGATTAAAGCCTGGTTTCCTGCACTGCTGGGAGATTCTTTACCATCTGAGCCACCAGAGAAGCCCTGAATGCTGAAGCTCCGGTATTTTGGTCATCTGATGTGAACAGCCAACTCATTGGAAAAATCCCTGATGCTGGGAAAGCTTGAGGGCAGAAAGAGAAGGAGGTGTCAAGATGATGCAATGGACATGAGCTCTGGCAAACTTAGGGAGATGGTGAGGGATAGGGAGGCCTGGTGTGCTGCAGTCAGTGGGGTCACAGAGAATTAAACAGGACTAGGTGGCTGAACAACAGCAAAGAAAGGGAAATGGATACCAGGGTTATTAAAACACAATAAATACATATTGGCTCAGTCCCTAGACCTTACAGTGAAACTGGAACATGGACTTTGGAGAGCTAAAGTGGCAGAATCAGACATCCCTTTAAGTTCGTGGGGTTGTTTTTATTTTGGGTGTTTGGTTTTTCTGTTCTGGTGGTGTTTTGTTTGCTCTTGTTTTGCATTAGGGTATTGATCACAGAGATACAGTTTACACATTTTAAGTAATGCAATTCAGTGGTGTTTTTTTTTTTTTTAATATATTTACAGTTGTGCAGCCAATTACTACAATCAGTTTTAGAGCATTTTCACCAAAAAGAAACTTAGTAGTTACCCTTCTTCCCCTAGCTCTAAGCAACCACTAGTCTGCTTTCTGTCTGTATGGATTGACCTATTCTAGACAATTTCATGTAAATAGGATCATAAACAGAAGGAAATGGCAACCCACTCCAGTGTTCTTGCCTGGAGAATCCCAGGGACGGGGGAGCCTGGTGGGCTTCCGTCTATGGGGTCACACACAGTCGGACACGACTGAAGTGACTTAGCAGCAGCAGGATCATAAATTATATGCTCTTTGTGACTTAGCTGTGGCTTTTTGACTTAGCATGTTTTTAGGATTCATCCATATTGTAGCATGTGTCAGTACTTTATTCCTTTCTGTTGCTGAATAATATTCCACTGTATAGCTATACCACATTTGGTTTATCAGTTGGTAGAGTTGTTTCTACTGTTAGCTATTATGAATAATGCTATTTTGAACACTGATGTATATAGAATTTTTTGTGGAGGTATTTTCATTTCTCTTGGGTATATACCTAGGAGTAGAATTGCTGGTTCATATGGTAATTTTTTATCTTTTGGAGGAACTGCCAGACTATTTTCCACAATGGCTGTGTATTCTACCTAGTAGTGTATGAACCACTACTACTACCTAGTAGTTCCAGTTTCTCTTATTTACAGACCTAAGTTCAAATCCTGATTCTAGCATTTCTCGGTTAGTCACCTTGTGCAAAACAGTCTTGAGGATCCATTTTGCCATTTGTAAGACAAAAAGTAACCTAACTTGAAAGGATATAATTAACATTAAGTATCTAAGTGTATCTTACCCATCGCAGTATGTTTTTAAATTTTTTAGCTTCCTTCCTTCTTTCTCTTTTCCCTGGCAGTTCCCCCTGACTTCTTTTGAGTTTCAAAGCTTTCTGAATCTGACTTGAATTTTCTCACTTCATATTGTTTAATCTTCCTAGCAAACTGTGGTAAGAGACAGTGTGTATATACTGAATTCTCTGACTGCTAATCATAGTAGCCACCATATGAGACAAAGTACAGTGCATCTTAACTTACAGGCCAGCTAGCTTACTTTGTTAAAGCCCTATCCTTAACAGTTTCTGTTTCTGTAGAACCTAAGTCCTGTCGAAGAACAGAGAAATAGAAGTCAGTGGCCTTTTAAGTCACAGTGTAAACCCCACAAAGGAATTAGGATACCCCTAATCTAATTCTGTCCTGTCTCACTTCATTGAGATATCTTATCCTTTTAAAGGACCTGACTCAGGAAGTCACTGAGAGACTAAAGTCTTTTTCTGCTGTCGAACTGAGTTGTATTCTGATAACCTGTTTAAAAGCCGTAACAGAGAATGAACTCATGTAATAATTTCAGGACAACCAAAGATTAATAGAGTTGACTCAGTTATGGCTGAAGGGATAAAGAATCTCTCTGCAAAGCAGGAGCTGTAGGAGACATGGATCCCTGGGTCAGGGTACCGTGGAGGAGGAAATGGCACCCCACTCTAGTATTCTTGCCTGAAAAATCCTGTGGACAGAGGAGACTGGCGGGCTACAGTCCACAGTGTCACAAAGAGTCAGGCACGACTGAGTAACTATACACATGCGCTCAAGCAAGGAAGGATTTAAGACCAGAGAGTCAAACCAGGGCTTTCTTCTTTGACCTGCTTCACCCTCCATAATAAGCAGACTGTTTAATAATGTTGGCTGTCGGAGTAAGATAACAGAGTGTTGTCACTGAACTATTTTCACAGTTGTTCTGCCAACAATGTTAGTTGTTCTGATTATATGGAATCCATCTGACCCCTGTGATTGGGGTTCTAATATAAGTGTCATGGTAGGAAATGAAAGTCATGATGCTTACTTATGACTTGGGTATTTCTCCAGTAACAGTTTTAAATTGCTAGAGATACTTGTTTTGGTCATTAGCTCAAGCATAGAAAGAACTAATTATAGTGATTGTGAATATTTTTCCTAATTTATTTTTTAATTTTCTAGTTGTAGAAATTAAAATTTTTAGTTTTAGAAATAGAAGTGATCTGCTTCCTCTGTTCATACCTGTTTTACTTTTTTAAATTTCTCTCTGTATATGTGTATTTAGTATTTAGTAATTATTGAGGATCCTTTGCTATTGTCTAGGAAATTTGCCCTAATAAATATTATCTTCTGCAAAACACTCATGTGTGCGAAACACTCATGTGTGCAAAACACACATGACTAAGCCAAATTTGAAAACGAGAAGTCAGGGCACATCTCAGGACAGAAGTTGGCTGTGGTCATTATGTAATACAATTAAAAAAAAAAATAGGACCCAAGACTAAACTTTTCCAGCTGAGTCCTATTTATGTAGGAATAAAATTGTCCAACCTACAATTTTTCATTGTGGTCAAGTTGGTTTAGTAGTCTCAGAATACCATATAGTCCTTCTTTTGAATATTGTTTGTGCTGTTTTTTCTTCCAGTTTTTAATTGTGAAATGTCCTTTCCTTTTTTTCTTCTGTGTGTTTATTGTGTCAGTCCAAGTTCCTCCTCTTTCTTTGTTGTTGATGCTCACACATACAAACTGAAAGGTTTTTATTACTAGATTTAGTATGTATGAGTAGTTCTGATAAATGTCAGTTGATACTAATGGTGATGTTGACTGGTCCAGCTAATTTATTTGGTCTTTACTTTTGTAAAATACTTCAGTACCAAGGAACTTTGTATACTTTCAGTGTGTTTTAGAGAAGAACTTGTACTGTTCTTATGTACTGTTTTTATTCACAAGTAATATGCATTGTTTGATCTCTTCTAGGAGGAGAGCATTCCCATTGCTTTATCTGGTAGGGATATTTTAGCTAGAGCAAAAAACGGAACAGGCAAGAGCGGTGCCTACCTCATTCCCTTACTTGAACGGCTAGACCTGAAGAAGGACAATATACAAGGTTGGTTGTTTAACTATAAATGGTTGGAGCTGTGTAGAAGATATTACCATCTTTTCTCAGTCGGAACTTAAATCATCTGAAATTAGTGTTTACCCTTTTCACGGCTTTTGGCCTGGTGGTCTTGTAAAAATGATTCCTAACTTTTTAAAAAGAGATTTCTAGTTTTTAAGGTTCTTTTGCATATTATGCAGTTACAACAACATTCCAATGAGATAGGCAAAATAAGAATTATTGTCCTGTAGATAGGGAAATTATATTATCTGAAATAGATGCTTAAAAATATAGAGCTGGAATGTTTCTTGTGACAGCTGTGTCTGCAGAGTTCCTTGTAAAAGCAGGAACTTTTTCTCTCTGAAGCCTTGTGGCTTGGGGATTTTAAAATCTTAAGCAGTAGGGGAAAAGCACATTTCTGTAGCTGTACCCAAAGTAAGCTAATAGATCTATGCTTTCACCTCTAAAGCTTTTTCTGAAATTTTTAGTTTTTTTCTCCCCACGCTTTCTTGATCTATAATAATTATTTCTGTCATCTTCCTATTATGTTCATATGATATAAATAGAACTGGGCAGCATAAGTTTCCTATTTGGGCATTTTGACTAGTGATTTCTTACTAAAATATTAATAAATTTTGAGCTAATAATTGCCAACTCAAAGAACCCTTTAAGGCTTTGTAACCAGGAAGAGAAGAATTGTATAGCATTGTTACTGAGGAAAAGTCTAAATCTGGTACACTATAATAGGTTCTTTTTTTGAAATTTATTTATTTGAGTGTCTTGATTACAAGGGGCAATATTTCTGTAGCTTCTTAAACTCTTAATATATGGCTTTTTTTTTTCCTCTCCTTTTTTCTGTTTGTTGATATTTTCCAGCAATGGTGATTGTTCCCACTAGAGAACTTGCTCTACAGGTCAGTCAAATTTGCATCCAGGTCAGCAAACACATGGGAGGGGCCAAAGTGATGGCAACCACAGGAGGAACCAATTTACGGGATGACATAATGAGGCTTGATGATACAGGTAGGAAATGATTGGATATAAGCTGGCTTGCTGTCTATAATTTGACACACAAGTCCTTTCAGTAATTTATTAAAATTGTTTTTAAAATAGGGAACAAACATTGCAGTAGAAAAATAAATAAAGGAAATGATCATTTCAGTCAAGAAGAAAAAAATTATTTTAGTCATTGAAAGGATATTTAACCTTACTAGTAAGTTTTTAAATTGCATATAAAAACAGTAAAGTGATATTGTACCTATCTGGTTGACAAGATTAATTAAGATTGGAAAGGCTAATTAGTAACCAGTAATATGCATTTGTGAAGAACTTTGTCGTCTTGCAGCATGGGGGTATAGGTTGATACAGTCTCTGTGGTGGGCAATTTGGCATCATGCTTCAAAATCATAAATGTATGTTTTTAATGACCTTTTTTTGAAGAAATAATTGGACAAATGCAAGGTTGTTTACCCCAGTGTGGTTTGAAGTACTGAAAAACTGGAACAACCTAAATATCAGGGAAATTTGGCTAAATATATTGGGGTATAGACTGAATGGAATGCCACACAGCCATTAAAGAGTGCAGCTGATCTGTATTCATTTTCATGAAGAGTTCTCCATGATACATTATTCAGTAAAAAAAGAAAACAGCAAGAATTGAAATCCACTTACATAAAGTTATACATTGAATTTTAGTCAGGATTTTCTATATGATTGTTACTTGATTAGGTTAATTACTGTATTCTTTGTACTGCCTTGTTAATTTAAAATGATCATCTTACTTGATCCTTTTACAGTCTTCTGCAGACCATTGATCTATTTATTAATAGATTAGAGGCAAGCTGCTGTATCACAAATTTGGCATACTTTTTGTATTTCCCTGGGGGTTTCCCTCAGACAAAGGACTATGTTCCTTATTTGGAACAGGTGAACTGGAAAGCTGTGTAGCCCAATGCATGCAGAGGTAAAACTAACTGGTATTCTCTAGCCAACTGAAGAGGAGATGGAAATCCATATTCTAAAACACATCTTTGCCTCTTTGTATTATTCCTGCAGCAGTGTTTCTGATAAAATATATATGTGATAAACCTTTACTGTATCCTTTTTGCCCCAACTAAAATTAACGAAAATACATGTTTTCTAACCTTGCGTAGTGCATGTGGTGATAGCTACCCCTGGAAGAATCCTGGATCTTATCAAGAAAGGCGTAGCAAAAGTTGATCATGTCCAGATGATAGTATTGGATGAGGTAACGTTTTTTTCATTTGGAGACATACTATTCTGTACTGATTTGGCTTTGTTTATAACTGCCAGTGAATGAAGCATAACCTCTTTGTGTTTAAGACCTAGTAAATTCATGACTGTTGTTGGTTTGTTCAAACTAACTTGCTTCTAAAACATGTTTTGCCTTTTAAAAGCAATAGATGATAGGTGTTTATAGGAATAATTCAGTCTTGTGTCTTTTTCTTAGGGAAGTCAGATAGTTTATTTTGCAGTCAGAAGTCATTGAATAACCTCAAAGCCAAGGCCATTCTACATCTCTCTTCATTCTGTGATTCATCTTTAAAAGCATGTTAAAAAAGAAAAGGCATCTTAAAAACCCCTCATTTAACACATCCAACTTGATATTGTTTGGTTTTTTGTTTCTGTTATATGTGTTCTCTCATCAGATTATAAGTGCCTTTTGAGAACTTACTCAGCTCTGCATTCTTGGGACCTTGCAAGCGTTTTATATGTATATGAAATCAGTGTTGATGTTTTGGATTTTTTTATTTTTAATCAAAAGATAATAGCTTTACAGTGTTGTGTTGTTTTTGCTGTACATCAGGCTCCAAGTATGTGTACATTCTCTCCTTGAGCACCCCCACACCCACCAGTGTTGATGTTTTGAAATGAAGTTATTTTCCTATTTGGTCTGTTTTAAGATAACTGGATCCGTTTCCTCTTGGTCTAATTTGAAACAGGTTTTTATCTTTGAGTAATGAGAGAGCACATTTATTAGTGACTGTGTTAGCACTAAGTGCTTTACGTGTTTTTTCATTGAATTTTTACAACAATCCTATAAGGTAGTTAGTTATCCTATAAAGTAATTCCTACAATAAGAAGACATCTTGATTTTTACATTGTGTAAACTGAAATAGTAGTTATGAAACCTCCCAACATAGATAATAGCGAAGGAGGCAAGTTTTCTGTTTGTGTGAGGGGGTGAAGTAGAAAAGGATAGCTTTTATTATTTGCCAGGCAAAGGGAAGCACACTCTGCTTCTGCCTCAAAAAACTGTATCCCTGACAAGTTTTAAACACAGGTACTTTAATGCTGTAGCCTGTACTTCTAACTATTATACCATAATGTCTCTTTAATGAAAATCACATGGGAATAAGGATTATGTCTGTCTGGGATTTCTTTTCCCTTAGAAGAGCAGTATTACAGACTTTTTGTATCACTGAATGTGTCTTGGTGCCTTTGGACTATACAGTGTTTACAGCCAGGAACATTCTGTGAACTCTCTTGCTGGAATGATTCCTTATTAACCAAAAACCTTAGACATGATTTCATTGTGTTTAAGATCATCTTCTCTTTGTACTACAGGCAGATAAGTTGCTGTCACAGGATTTTGTGCAGATAATGGAGGATATTATTCTCACGCTACCTAAAAACAGACAGATTTTATTATATTCTGCTACTTTCCCTCTTAGTGTACAGAAGTTCATGGTGAGTATAAATTTGTACTTGGAAGCAGTACCTTCCTGTTGCCCATGAGTTACTTTATCAATAATTACATTATATTACTAGTGTATATTTTGTGCTGGTTTCAAGTTGTAAGATAAAAAAGTATTTTGATTTTTATTTGTTGATTAAGCCAGTGTCTGACATAGCTATTGATGCTGGATAAATTGATTACAACATAATCCTATATTTAAAGTACAAAATAGTAATAACTTAGCTGTATATCTGAACGTTAGATGTCCCATTTTATGGTAATGACAGATTATATGTTTTAAAGAGAGCTGCATCCCTTCAGTTAAGAGTTTATCAAACATATAGGAGGATATATTTTGAGTTAAAGTTTATTTAAAGAAATAAACTCTGCTTTAACTATAAAACTTTTTTTATTTTCCTTCAGAATTCCCATTTGCAGAAACCCTATGAGATTAACCTGATGGAGGAACTAACTTTGAAGGGAGTAACCCAGTACTACGCATATGTAACTGAGCGCCAAAAAGTACACTGCCTCAACACACTTTTCTCCAGGGTGAGCCAGTTAGACTTCAGCTGCTGAATTATATCCGTTTCTTAACCTCGATAAAACAGTTGTATCAGTTTTCTTATCGTTTTCAGTGCAGAAAAAAAAGTCCTTAGTTTTTCCCAAAAGGTAGTTTCAGTTGTTGATCTGAAGCTAATACTATATGATTGACAGGTCATAGGCACTTTTAATTTGATTCTAAAATAATTTGACCTTAATTACAGGTAATCCCATTATTCTCAGTAATTATTATTGTTCTGTTGTAAGTAGATGTGTTTTTGCAAGTGTGCCTATTTGCCAGAATTTCCTTGTCACCCTGAAGTCAGTACTCAGATGTTGAAAACGCATGTGAAAAATTTGAGACTTTGTGCTGTTTATCCCTGCCCTCTTGTTTGAGCTCAGAAATGAACACCCTTTTCACAGTCTTATTTAATGCCACATTCCCCACTTTTTTGTGCTTTTTTTCTTGATTCCGCTGTCTTAAATGGCCCCTAAGCATAGTGCTAACACGTTGTCCAGTGTTCCTAAGAAGACTAATGCATCTTGCAAAGATGATGTATTAGATAAACTTCATAAAGAACTGAGTTATAGTGCTGTTGGCCATGAGTAAATAAGGTGTCTTTAAAACAGTAACACATGGGGTGAGTTCTCTGGTGGTCAGCTGGCTAAGACTCCACACTCTCAATGCAGGGGGTCTGGATCAATCCCTGGTCAGGGAACTAGGATCCTGCAAGCCATGTGGTGCAGCCAGAAAAAACTCAGTAACATGCAGGATACCAGATTATCTGTTGACCCATTGATGGAAAAAGTTATGAGTTCCTCACAGGAAGCTAACCCTCCATTTCCCCTGGAAGGAGTGGTCCTATATTAACTGTGCTTAACTTCTACTACTATTAAATGAATAGTACTTAAAATTTTTATAGTTTTGCATCTCCTATGTCATGAGATTATAACTCTTAGTGTTTTCAATATTTGCTTGTCAGTATTTTATTTTCTTTCTTATGTCTTTTTTTTTTCTTTCTTTCCTGTGCTCAGCTTCAGATAAACCAGTCAATTATTTTCTGTAACTCCTCTCAGAGAGTTGAATTGCTAGCCAAGAAGATTTCTCAACTGGGTTATTCTTGCTTCTATATCCATGCTAAAATGAGGCAGGTGAGTGTAAAACTTGTACTTGCATAGATTTTTGAAAAAGCTTTTTCTGAATATTTCTTGAATTTTGTTTTAATGCTCTTCCAAGTGCCCTGACTTTAAGAATAAATTACTGTTTAGTAGGCAAAGGACCCTTCATTTTAACTTCTCTGGGGTAAGGTTTTCTAACTATAAACAGGGGTAGTGGTATGCACCCTTACTTCACAAGGTTTTAGGCAGATTGAGATTGTGTATGAAAGAATAGTTTGTCAATTGCCAAGCATAATAGAAATGTGAGATTTTATTCCCTTCTTTCCCCATAATCTTAGATTTGGGCTAGTGTACATTAAACTATTTAAAATTTAGTCTTCAGTCATACCACATTTCAGATGCCACTTTATGTGTGACTATCAGCCATAGTTTTGGAAGGTTTGTAGAAGGTTCTGGTTTATCTGTGTACCTTCTCAGGTTCATCTTTTTCTCTTTATTTTTTGCCTTTAGAAAAAGGATGGAATCTGTTTCAGAACTTGATTTAACAGAAAATAAATTCAAAACTATCAACATATTATGTTTGTGTGTGCTAACATTGTGAAATTTCATGATAGGAAAACAGTTTCTATAGTCTGACAGGTTAAGAACTTAATCAGCTCACATATGGTTTTCAAAGAAGCTTATTGTCATGGATCAGGTACCATCATGTAGGCACCTAATATTAAAATTATCACAGGAAATGATGTATAAAATGGAAGAGAATATTTCAGATTGGAAGAACATTGCATTGAAAAGAAAGACCAGTTTGCCAGATGGTAAATTTATTGATTTTGCTTGAGTTAGTGTGTTTTCATTTTTATTTTTTTTAACTGAAAAGTAGTTATTTTTAGCTTTTGTATATAATAAGTGAAAAGATAAGTAGATGTTTCAGTTAAGCTAAACTTTTGGCATCTTTTTTTTGAAACATTTTAGAAGTAAATATGGTGAAAATTGTCACTTAAAACCCACTCCAGCAAAAAAAAAATACCTTTTAAGAATTGAGATAATATGAATAGGTGTGTATTTGTTTCTTATTAATTCCCATGGGAGACATTATTTTTTTTTCACCTTTTGTTTTTAACGTATATTGAATGTGGCTCCTGTCTCATTCATGAAAACAAATTTGGGTATAAAGAAACTGATTGGATAGGAGAAAAAAATGATGGAAATTTAGAGGCTTGTGTGAGTTGTAATCAATAAATGCATTGCTTTATTCCTAGGAACATAGAAATCGTGTGTTTCATGATTTCCGAAATGGCTTATGCCGCAATCTTGTTTGCACTGGTAGGTATTTTCTGTTCCTTTACCCATTGTTTTTCTTCCTTTTTGTTCTTTCTCTGTCCTAGCCTGCAGTGAAGCTACTTACATAGTCAGCTCCCTCTCCTACCATTTCTAGAATTTCTGAAGTTGAGAATGAGCTGTAGGTAACTTTTTTTGTAGTTAACTTTTGAAATTAGGTTCCTTACCTGAAACTGCAGAACACTTATTTTGGCACTCCTACTTCATCTCTGCCTGTTAAATCAGTTTTGGAGTTTGTGTATTTTCTGAATAGTTTTAACATATAGGAATGGGTCCTCTTTAGCATATGCAAAATGAATTATGTTAAGAAACTATGTTTTGAAAGTTTATTATGGCCTTTCTTTCTTTTGCCTGAATCGGACTAGTTTGTGTTCTGGTGTATTTCACTGCATAAAGAAAAGCAGACTGGGGGTGCATGTGGACAGTTAGATTCAGTAGCCTCCTGTCTGTACACTGGGAATATAGTCTTAGTATTGATACTAGGTTTATAATCTAAACTAGGTTTCTGGATAGAGGGAAGAACCTAGTTTTGGGGTTTTTTTTTTTTTTTTTTAATTTTTGAGCTATACACAGAGATAAATACAGAAATGCATGGGTTCTGAGGGCCAACTATAAAGTTATATGCAGATTTTCAACTGAGACCCTAACTCCTGATTTTTTCAAGGGTCAACTGTACAGACAAGTAGAAAGGTGCCATTTGCCATTAACCATTTCCTTATTTGAGAATGAAAAATACTTTTTTTTTCTCCTAGAAAGAGTTTGTAGTACTTACAGAACTCACACATTGTTACAAATTACTGCTGTGGTTACATGGTTTTATTTTTAAGCCTTAACTTGCTGAGGCTGCCCTCAGATTAGTTTTTGAAGTGCCAGTGCTTTCTTCTTTCTCATTTTTCAGAACAGTGGACAAATAGATCATTCAATAAATACTGAACATTTATGTGTAACATGTATAAATACATAAAAAGTTCCACCCCTCTCAAGGAGTAGTTGTTTAATCAGAGATAAAAAGATGACGTTAAGAACCTCAGGCTGGACCTGCAAACTTTTTCTGTAAAGTCCATGTAGTAAATATCTTAGACTTTGCATACTATGTGGTCTCTGTTACAAGTGACTTGACTCTGCTGTTCTACCTCAGCGGCAGTATATTTAACAAATGGCCATGGCTATGTGGCAATAAAGTTTGACAAAAACGGACATTGGGCTAGATCTCCAAGGGAGTAAAGGTAATTTGCAAGTGTGAGGTATATATAGTAAATAACCCTAAATTTTCATAGGAGAGGGAAATAACTAGCTGAGGTGATCTGAGAAGATATGAAATTATAATTTATAGGCTATAGATGAGTTTTAGACTTGGATAAGAAGGACTATTTCGTTAGGGGCCTGGCATAAAAAGTAATCTATAGATCGCTAAGAAGATAGTTTAAAGAAGTATAGTAGGTGAGGTTGGTATAGTCGAAGTTTGAGATGTGTTTCAACCAGAGTATAGAGCAGAGGACTTTGAATGTCAATTTTAAATTTTATCTGGAGACAGTTGAAAATAACGTTACAAATACAAACCAGTATATTAGAAATACTTATCTGACCATCATGGATTATTTTGACATGTGGAGCTGAGAAGTACAGGGAAACCTAGTTATTAGCTTATTGGAGTTGTGTCTATGTGTATTTGTCAAAGCCTAAATTAGCATAAATTGTGGGACTGGAAAAAAGTAGAAGGGATAGTCTTGCATATTAGCTTACCTCAGACCTGTTAAAAATCATTCAGCAGAATGGGATGAAAGAATTCTGAACAAAGTATAAATTACTGCTGGTAGATTGCCTCTTTTTTAAAGTATTCTCCATTATGCAATGAACTTTAAAAATAATTTATTCACCTTGGATTAAATACTTAAAAATAGAGTGAAGAAAATTATACTTGGGACCCGGTCATTTTTGAGTGTATAAGCTTTTTCAGTCATCCTTGATTTGCTCTATGTTACCTCAGACCATTTTTAAAAACTGATACAACACTGGGAAAAGGTAACTTGTGAACAGAAAGCTGCTTATGGTTAATGTGCATGAGAAATAATGCCAATAATTTACAGATGCTTTTGAATTACTGCATGAAGTGAGTGAAGCTTAGATTCCTTTAGAAATAAATGTTAAAGAGTATTATGACACCAAATTGAAGGATATAATGGAGTTTTCTTTTGTTTTAAAGATTTGTTTACCCGAGGTATTGATATACAAGCTGTGAATGTGGTAATAAACTTTGACTTCCCAAAGCTGGCAGAGACCTATCTCCATCGTATTGGAAGATCAGGTGAGGAAAAGGAAGGAGATGTTCTTTGTGGAATTTTTTTGAGAAGTTTAATCACTAAATTTTGTTCCTTTTGTGAAGTAGAGTGTGGTAGCAATTAAAATAGTGAATTTAAACTTGTTTTTTGATATATCAATTTCTAATTCTTCCAGAAAATTTTTTTTAAGTTAAAATAAGCTGATGCCTAATTTAAGATTTACAAATTAGAACCTCACTTTTGTAACTGTACTGTTTGTGTTTTATACTGTGTATTTTGGTAACTTTTGACACTGTTACTTTAGGCTGTGAATAATGTGTATATGGATTCATATACTCAGAGTGGCACTAAATAAAAACATCAATCCTATATGGATACAGACTAGTGCTTGCACGTTGACTCTCATATTTAACTCATTAATTAGAATTGTTTTTTGTTAGGTCGCTTTGGTCATCTTGGCTTAGCCATCAACTTGATCACATATGATGATCGCTTCAACCTGAAAAGTATTGAGGAGCAGCTGGGAACAGAAATCAAACCTATCCCGAGCAACATTGACAAGAGCCTGTATGTGGCAGAATACCACAGCGAGCCTGTAGAAGATGAGAAACCTTAATAAGCATGTGTGTCCCTGACAAAATAGCCAAGTAAGCACAATGTTTAAAGGAAGGAGACCAAGGTCCTCTTTCCCCCAGGGGAAACCTGATAGCAATAAAAGATGAAATACCTCTTGACATAAATGGCAGTAAACAGGAAGTATCTCAGTTGAAGTGATCTTATTGGCGAATCCATAAGTGCAGGTCTTGAATGCCATCTTTCTAAGTAATGTATGTGAACAGTACTTAAGACAAATTCAGAATTCTAAAATAATGGAAGCAAAAATGAATAAGCAGTTTTGAATATGAAAATATTTTTGCTCTTTTCCTTTATCACTCATTCATCTGTTTGCATTCACTCTTAATTTCTAATGGGTACCTTAATAAATTAGGTTAAATTATCTGTAAAACCTTATTGCTAAAGGTATAATCAGGTTATGAGGATAACTGCCTTACTTTAAATGGCCACTGGCCTCACGTGCATCCACCTTTTCATCTTTTGTTGACTATAGGACTCTGGAAGAAATGCTTAAAACAAGGCTTAATTAACATAGGAAAAAAGCCTCCAAAACAGCCAATGTTCCTGTAAGGAAAATCTGATTTCAGAGATGATAGTTTCCAAATTAGCAATGAACATTTTACCCATTATTTTTAGATTATCCAAATTAACTCTTTTCACTTTAACCTTTTTATCCTAATTTACTTGTCAAACACAGAACTCTTGGACAAAAACTAGCCCATGTATGCTAGTACACTGACAGGCTGTTGAGTTCATATAGGATTTAAAAAAAACTTTTAAAATTGTAACAGATGACTACTGCCTGCTACCAGAACTTTTAGGATTTCATTCTGTCTCTGGGATGTCTAGTGGAAATTCCTTAATCCTGAGTGGATTCTGTAGTGTGTAAAGAGGCTCAGTAGAAGCTATTGTGAAGAGCATTTGGGATGGAATTGTGAACGCCTACTTCACGTGTGTGTGTCCCAATTGATATTGCTTACCAGTGATAATTTTAGGTTTCTTTTTTCTTTAGGCTTTGACAAACTATGGAAGGCTCGTTTGGATCTGTGACACATCGATTTTGGGGGGAATGCTCTTCTCTTTGTGGGTTTTTCATCTTCTTTTATTTTGGAACTATGAAGACTTAAGAGCTCAGACATTTCTTCTTTTTTTTAACTGGTGAAGAGAAAAGCTGAAAAGGAATTTACCTTTTTTGTTCCACTTGTTTGCACTGTGTGCTGACTGAACATTAGTTGCACTAACTGCTGGTTTTTTAAAAATTTTTCTGGGAAGGGGGGACAAAGAAGGAAGAGAAAGAAGGGGAGAAACCCTAAAAAGAGAAGAACCTTGATAAACACAAGCTTGTCTACGATTTCAAAATTCTCCCAACAGCTGACTCTTGAGTGCATTTCAACTTCTCCCTGGTTACTCATCCGTTTTTAAGCCTGAAGAGCTTATTACTTATTTGTGCGAAGTGCCTTATGCTATGAGACCATTCAGAATATCATCTTTTAGACACAGCCCAAGGAATCAACAATAGTATTTTTTTTTCTTTTTTCTTTCTTTTAAAAATTTTTGTCTTTTCATTTTGGTTTCAAGTTGAAGTCTCTCTCTTCCCTTTCTACCCGATACTCAAGCCCAGGGCTGGAAGATGAAACGTATTAGTAATATTAAACACCATTTTCTTTTTCTTTATGTGGAGGAGTTGATATGCAACTGCAGTTCATCCGCACTGTAAATACATGTATTTAACAAAAAAAACAATCCCAAGTAAAAATTTCTTCTGGGCTGAGTAGATGCACCATCATCGCTCGCAAAGGAAAGAGCAGTCTGTCGTTGCAGGAGCCATACGACAAGCCTTTTGTGCTCTAGAGCAGAACACTAAAGACTGGTTTACAGGCGCCTCCGTGAGCAGCTGTGGCACTCGATGCGTAGACCTGTCAGAGCCTTCGACCCTCTTTCCTCTGTGGCAGAGCGTGTCCCATAGAAAATTGGGTGTGTATACTTGTATAAACTTTGTAAATAGGTTTTTTTTCTGGGTTCATATATATATATATACATATATATATATTTTTTTTTTGGATGAAGGTTGCTGGGATTAAGGGGATTAGAGTGATTATGGGAGCAGCTAAAGATGAGAGGGGCTCAGTTTTCCGCAACACTAAATCTAAAAAGTATATTGGCTTCTTCCTGTAAAGAGCAGACCTCTACAGGAATCCTACATTGGGAAAGAGACCCAGAAGTCTGGGGTTCACTGCTGCCACACTGTCTCATATAGTACCTTTGGGGTAGGCCTGACAGAGAGCACGGAAGCTTCAGAAACCTGTAATTCAAGATGTTATTTTTTTGAGACGTTCTCTCTGATACTGTTCCCCGCCAGCCTTTTTTAAAAGTTTGAGAAACTTTTCAAGCTCTGCAAAAGGGGACAAAGAATTTGCCTTGCAGTGTGGGGATGTGATTGAGCAGCAGTGTCTTTGAGCAGTATGTGTATAAAGCATGGATTTGCATTTCAGAATATTAGCCAGTACCAGCTTTGGTAACTTTAGCAGTTCTGGGGCTTACTTTCTGCGGACCACCTCCTGTACTTTGTGTGTTGCCCTCTGCCCACCTTGATACATAAACTTGCAGGAACGGGCAACCCCTGAGAACTGTTAACTTTCATGCTACAGAAAGCTGCTTGCCATCCTCTTGCTTTGTGACAAGAATTATCTGTCATTTTGCATTGTAAATTGCTGGCAAATGCTTTACAGTCAATAGTGTTGCTTTAAATTGTGCCCCTCCCAACATGCTTGATGTTTGGCCTGATCTCCAGGCAAAAGGAGTGAGATGAATCAATACCAGTGAACTTTTTTTTTAATGTTTTTAATTCCCTTTTAACCCAGTATACTAGGTCAATCAGGAGGCATCTAGGATTTAAAAAAAAAAAAGAAAATGAAAAAATGAAAAAAAAATTGGTTTCCATTTGTCATTGTCTTTTAAAACCCTAAAATATTCCAGGATATGTCTTACATAAACTTCCATGCTTAACTCATCTGGATAAAGAAGTCAGTTACTCAAAGTTGCTTTTTTGACTCTGCCTAGTTCTAAGCAAAATTATTTGTGATTCCAAAATTCTTTGAGGATCAAAATCCTGCAGATGCCTCCTGATCAGACATAGCCCTAACTCCTTCAAAATTGTAGCAAGAGCTGCACAGTACAAACCCAAAAAAGAATACTAATTTATCTGGTATCCAAGCCACACTGTGTCTCCAGCCAATGTTGGTTACTAAATGCAAGGCCTAATTAAGAAAGTAACCTTTTTCCAGGGAGGGGTGGGGGGAGGGAACTTAAAAGGCATCAACTTTTGACCAAAAAATCTTGCCCTTGTACTGATGCAGCTCTCTCTTACCCGCCCCCCCCATCTCTAGCGAGATAAGAGGGATCATTCATTATAGAGGAAAAACAAGGAAAGTTCATAAATGCAATTTTGTGTCTCGCTGGAGAGTGTGTGGGTGACTAAACAAACAGCGCAGTCTCTATTGCCATCCTCCGACTGCTCTGCCTGGTGCCACGTGCCTGTGGGTCCCTCTAAAGCACAGACTTTAAATTGAAAGTATTAGTGAAGTACAGCCTCTGATGAGGAGTGGCACTTAAAACTATCTGGGACACCACTATTGGACACAGCCTTATACAGGCAGCTGTCCAGTTTTGGTGCTTGACTCTTGAATAGGAATTGTTAAATGGAAAGATGCTCTACGAACTAGGTCAAAGCCTAGTCTTTTTTTTTTTTTTTCTTCAATTCCCCCTTAAGGAGCATTGTTACTATTAGTTGTTTTTCTGTTCCTTCCAGTATTGGGTGTTTAAGTAATGGTAGTATTTTTCCAGTGGTTCATTTGGATAAAAACTACTCCACTTTTAATATTTAAATTACAATCAGCTCCTGGTTTAACCAGTGGTTATATAGTCGTGTAATGAGTTATGGACTGTTACACAGCTTGCTGTCTCTCTCTTCCTTACATTCCGATGGAGAAACCTTCTTGCCTTTCCCTTAGGAATAGAATGGAATAAATTTATTCTAAAATGATCTTCCATGGGAAGAAGTAAGGGGGAGAGAAACCTAAATATAATCTCTAAATTATTTTCAAGTTGGTCCCAGCATCATAATACAGGTTGGCCCTGGGGGGAGGGGGGAGGCAATTGGTTATCAATATTTGTTTTCAGAATGAGATGGGAGCATCTTTCCTTTGCCATGTGCTTTGTGTTTGATACCATCATGCTTGGATTAGAACCAGACAGTTCAGCACAAAGCCTTGAGTGTACATTGTTGGAATCAAAACATCTCATTCTGATCACTTGATTTAATTTTTTTCTTTTTTTTTTATTTTTTAATAGGGGTGGGAGGGAGGTTACTTTGCCCCAAAAGGGAGGGTATCTGCACTAAGGATTTAGAAACACTTTGCAAGCTCATGACCTCATCAGAATCTGCCTTTAGTCACACTCTTGACCTTATTATAGATGAGTAACAAAAAGATGAAATAAATTCTTGGGAATTAAGCCATGTTGTTTTTATTTGCTACTTTTTTCAGCGTTCTGTGTATCTTAAGCTGTTGTGGAATCATTTTTCTGGCAAAGTACCTTTGTCAAGCCAAAAATTGTTGCCTCATGGGAGCTGATGTAGTCAACTTCTTGGTGAACTTTAGTGGACCTTTTGGGCCTGTAGTTGTACTTTATACCTTTAGTTTTTTGGTTTTGGTTTTTGTTTTTTAACTTCCAAAGAAAACCCACTCCTTTCTGATCTAAAAACTCATCTTTGGGGTAAAGAGTTAAGTGTCCAAAGGTTCATGAGGTCAGAGGGAGCTAGCCTGGCACCTGGACTGTGCCCCTCCATAGCTGACAGATTCCAACAGAAGTGTATTTAAATTCTCCAGTAGACAGTACTGGGCAGGGCAAGGGAGGGGGAAGGGTTGGGCTATTAAGATACAGGCTACTGTATTTTAACCAGTGGTTGTGGGGGAGGGGTGCTTGGAGAAAACAAAGTCACTATTCCCTTTTTTGAAGCAAAATTAAAACGAAAAAAAGTTATTTTTTGTTTATTAAAAACAGGATAGAATTCCAGTGTCCCTAGCCACAAGGGACCAGTTCCACTGAGAAGTGAACAGTGGGGACTCAATTTTGAAAACATCTGGGGAATGGGAAAATTGGCTTTCTGTTAATTGGCAAATGTTCCAGTGGGGCTGTGTTTTTGTTGGAATGTCTTATGTTGTATGTATACATATATTGACCAGAGTCTCTACTGAATTTAAAAGAAAAGATGGTGGATAAAATCTTGATTTGTTAATTTATCTCAATAAAAGCCCACTGGAACTCCAGATATGTGTGTGGTGTGTCTTTAGCATCAGCTGTTCAATCTTGAAGTCATTTTTAGTTAAATGACTCACATTCTGAAAAGCAAGAAGACTCAGCACTGCTCCTCTGAGCCCAATTCAGTAAAATCTGAGAGCACCTTCATCCAGCCCTAAGGCTGTCTCACCATTTGCATTTAACTTTTCATAGCCTAAACAAAACAGGAAAGGAGAAAGAGAGATGTTGGTCCACAGTATGTTGGAGAAGTGCCAGTAATTACCCCCTAGAATTGTTCAGAATCTGCCCCCCAAAATTAGTGAATGGAATTTGTATTCTGAGAACTAGAATTTCTGATGAAAGAAACCAAAAGACCTAAATAATTGGAGAAAACCAGACAAAGCTGGACCCGACATCCTCAGCCGTACACCCAAAAGACTTTGGTGTAACAAGGTATGTGCAAGACTTGTATGCTGAAAACTGCAAGATACGCTAATGAGAGAAATCAGGCCTGAAGACAGTCTTCTGATCCATGAACATTACACCTCTCTTGTCCGTTCCCCAGTTTAATCTGTAGGTTCATTGTACTTCCTTCCAGTCAACCCCAGCAAGCTTTATGACAAAAGCTGATTGTAAAATGCATGTGGAAAGGCAAACTGCCATAACAGCTTTAGAAAAGAACAAAGAGGACTGTACCTAATTTCAGTTCAGTTGCTCAGTCGTGTCCAACTCTGTGACCCCATGGACTGCAGCACACCAGGCTTCCCTTGTCCATCACCAACTCCCGGAACTTATCAAACTCAGGTCCATCAAGTTGGTGATGCCATCCAACTGTCTGCTCTGTTTTCACCTTTTCCTCCTTCAGTCTCTCCCAGCATCAGGGTCTTTTCAAATGAGTCAGCTCTTTGCATCAGGTGGCCAAAGTTTTGGAGTTTCAGCTTCAGCATCAGTCCTTCCAATGAACACCCAGGACTGATCTTTAGGATGGACTAGTTGGATCTCCTTGCAGGCCAGACCTAATTTCAAGGAAGTTGTAAATTCAGTTCTTTGACTACAATATACTGTGAAGAAGTGGGAGACAAGCCACCAACCTTTTCAAAGAATGGGTATGTACAGTCCAGCCTAAGATGAGCCACATAAATATTTCCCGATTGCTGGCTTGCATTTGGGTTTACTCACCAGAGACTCCCATAGGAAATTAGAGGAAAGAGGGATTTCGTGTTTAGTTGCTCAGTCGTGTCTGACTCTAGTCTGCTAGGCTTCTCTGTCCATAGGGATTCTCCAGGCCAGAATACTGGAATGGGTTGCCATGCCCTCCTCCAGGGGATCTTCTCAACGCAGGGATTGAACCCAGGTCTCTCACATTGCAGGTGGATTCTTTACCATCTGAACCACCAGGGAGGCTCAAAGAGGGAGTTTATTCCTTTAATTCCCTCCCTGTAAGATGCCTCAGGGCTTCCCTGGTGGTAAGGATCCTGCTTGCCAATGTAAGAGAAAAGAGTAATTCAATCCCTGGGACTGGAAGATCCCCTGGAGGAGGGCATGGCAACCCACTTCCACGGACAGAGGAGCCTGGTGGGTTACAGTCCATAGGATCGCAAAGAATTGTACACAACTGAAGTGACTTAGCATGCACGCATGCACAAGATGCGTCTGGCCGCTTTGTTCCTCTTCTGAAGATCTTGGCAGCTAAAGTGTCACTCTGCCTCCATTTTCTGGTTCCCTCCCCTTGGTAGATTTTTCCCTACACCCACGGCTTTGTAAATAGGCATGATGAAGATAAATTCTCAAATTTTCCTACTACAAGTGTGCCATCTGTTTCTTGTTGGGACCCAGACAGAATAATTGGTACCAGAAGTGGTCCCAGAAAACAGACTCTTAAAATGAGATTCTCGGATTGGGTTATTTATATTTGATGAGCTCGATAACCTCCTTAGTAGGGTTGGTGGATGGGCTATTCATGAACGTGGTGGCATCACAGTTCGGATTTTCGTTGGTAGTACCATGGGAATAAGTGCAGGTAAAGGATGAGACAGGACAATCAAGGGTCTGTGACAATCAGGAATAATGCAACCTGCAGACTGGGAGAAAATACTTGCAAATGATATGAAAAGATTAATTTCTACAATATACAAATAGCTCATACAACTCAACAGAAAAACAAACCCAATTGAAAAATGGGCAGATGATCTAAGCCATTTCTCCAAAGAAAACATACTGATGGCCAAAAAGCACATGAAAAAAAATGCCCAATATTGCTAATTAGAGAAATGCAAATCAAAACTACAATGAGGGTCACCTCTCTCCAGTCAGAATGGCCATCATCGAAAAGTTTACCAGCACTAAATGCTGAAGAAGGTGTGGAGAAAAAGGAACCTTCCTAACACTGTTGATGGGAATCTAAATTGGTGCGGCCATTATGGAAGACAGAACGGAGGTTCCTTAAACAAGTGAAAATAGAGTTACCATAGGATCCTGCAGTGCTGATCCAGGGCACATAACCGGAGAAAACTGTTATTAGAAAAGATACATGCACCCCAATGTTCATAGAAACACTATTTACAATAGCCAAGACATGGAAGCAACCTAAATATCCATAAACAGAGGAATGGATAAAGAATATGTGGTATGAATGTGTGTATGTGTGTGTGTGTGTGTGTGTGATGGAATATTACTGAGCCGTGTGTGTGTGTGTGTGTGTGTGTGTGTGTGTGTGTGTGTGATGGAATATTACTGAGCCATAAAAAATGAAATGCCATTTGCAGCAACATGGATCGACCTACCAATTATCATACGAAGTAAGCCAAAGACATATGATAGCACTTACATGTGGAATCTGAAAAAAGAGATACAAATGAACTTATTTATAAAACAGATCCACAGATATAAAAAACAAATTTATGGTTACCAAAGGGGTAAGAGTGGGGAGGGATAAATTAGAAGGATGGGATTAACATATACACACTGCTATATATAAAATAGATTACCAACCAGAGGTCATAATTCCCAAGAGAGAAATACTTCCTCCAGAGAACTCATCAGAAGTTCCATTAAACTGGAAATTGAGCCTGCCGCACTGGACTTCTGCCTACTTTGGGCTTTTCCTGCTACCCAACCAACAGGCTGCTTTGTGACCCTAATTTGAAAGGGAGAAATTGGGCTGTGATTACACAGAGACAGCAAGGAAGACTTTGTCTGGAATGCAGTAGATCTCCTGGGGCTACTTTTAATATATAATGTGATATAATTTTATATTAATAATTTATAAATAATAATAATAAATTTTATATTAATAATAATATTTAATGAGATAAAAGTTAATGGAAAACTGCAACAATTTAGCACAGGCTGGATTAGTAATAGTCCAGACTCTTCAGAAGGTTTGGGTCATTCCACCAGGCAGGGAATCAAGATTATCCAAGATACATGCAGAGGACAAAGGACATATGGAATGGGTCGTGGAAGAAGGAAGTTATCGATACCATATGACCGCATGACTAGTTGCAGAAATGAAGATTATAATAGTTATGAGTATTTCTTCCTTATTTTATGAATCTATTAGGTATGTATCAACTAGTTCTTTTTTCCTCCTCTCATTCTCCTACCATTGAAGATAAGATTTATTAATAGGTGTCAAAAAGGGTTCTGACCCACTAGAAAAGGCTTGAACTTGCCTGAAAATATAAAGTGACATATAGGAATTTGTATCCTCTTTGGGGAGAGGGTTAGAATACTTTTGATTTTTCTGCTGGACAGTGGAGTGTTTAATCAGATGCATAATTTTGCTATTTTTTACTTTGGAAGCTAAATATGGTTAATAGAAGTGCCTGAATGTCATATTAACATGAGATGGAATGCTGTGGTTTGTGTTTGTGTGTGTGTCCATTTAGCTAATCTGCAACTACCTTTCCTAGAATCTCCTGTCTTGTCAAGTTCTACTTTGGTAGATTTGTGATATACTAACTTGGTTAAGCTCAAATTAAATTTCCCACAATTCCCTTCCCTGTTTGGCTCAGAATCAGAGCTGGCCAAAAGAAAATGTGCACAATATTTGGAAGGTGAAACTGAAGCAGCAGGGATCACAATCTGAAGGTTCTCATGGTCAGAGGTGAAAAGAGAGGTGCCAGAAAGTTCCAATTTCCCCTTGCTCTTTATTTTTGCTGCACATTCTTGTTCTTGCTTCATGTCCAGCTCTTTTTCCTTATTGGTAGCTCTGCTGACCAATAGCAACACAGATCTTTTGCCAGACCACTTGGCTATGAATGCACTAACTTGTTCACCCAAACTAGTGATTAAGAGAGTCAATTAGTGATTTTCCCCTAGTTTTTTTTTTTTTTTTTAACATCCTCATTTGGACCATTACTTCCCCAGTCTCTCCTCCAGTTATGTAAAACAGTGGCTCTCAAACTTCAGACATCTGAATTACCTGGAGGGCTTATTAAAACCAACTTTCTGAGTATCACCCTCAGAGCTTCTGAGTTTATAGGTCTGTGGTGGGGCCTATATATTTGCATTTCTAACAAGACTCCAACTAATGCTGAGGCTTGATGCTGTTGATCAAGGGAACATATGCTGGAAACCACTGGAGTAAAGCCTAATTCATCTAATTAATTCCTCATTCTATAACATCCATTGTAGTTCTGCTTCCTCGATTTAACACTGGCTAATACAGGGCTCTGGATCATGGAGAAAGCAAGAGAGTTCCAGAAAAACATATATTTCTGCTTCATTAACTATACCAAAGCCTTTGACTGTGTGGATCACAATAAACTGTGGAAAATTCTGAAAGAGATGGGAATACCAGACCACCTGATCTGCTTCTTGAGACACCTGTGTGCAGGTCAGGAAGCAACAGTTAGAACTGGACATGGAACAACAGACTGGTTCCAAATAGGAAAAGGAGTACGTCAAGGTTGTATATTGTCACCCTGCAGAGTACATCATGAGGAACGCTGAGCTGGAAGAAGCACAAGCTGGAATCAAGATTGCCGGGAGAAATATCAATAACCTCAGATATGCAGATGACACCACCCTTATGGCAGAAAGTGAAGAAGAACTAAAAAGCCTCTTGCTGAAAGTGAAAGAGGAGAGTGAAAAGTTTGGCTTGAAGCTCAACATTCAGAAAACAAAAATCATGGCATCTGGTCCCATCACTTCATGGGAAATAAATGGGGAAACAGTGGAAACAGTGTCAGACTTTATTTTTTGGGGCTCCAAAATCACTGCGGATGCTGATTGCAGCCATGAAATTAAAAGACGCTTACTCCTTGGAAGGAAAATTATGACCAAACTAGATAGTATATTAAAAAGCAGAGACATTACTTTGCCAACCAAGGTCCGTCTAGTCAAGGCTATGGTTTTTCCCGTGGTCATGTATGGATGTGAGAGTTGGACTGTGAAGAAAGCTGATTGCCGAAGAATTGATGCTTTTGAACTGTGGTGCTGGAGAAGACTCTTGAGAGTCCTTTGGACAAGGAGATCCAGCCAGTCCATTCTAAAGGAGATCAATCCTGGGTGTTCATTGGAAGGATTTATGCTAAAACTGAAGCTCCAATACTTTGGCCACCTCATGCGATGAGTTGACTCACTGGAAAAGACTCTGATGCTGGGAGGGATTGGGGGCAGGAGGAGAAGGGGACGACAGAGACTGAGATGGCTGGATGGCATCACCGACTCGATGGACATGAGTTTGCGTGAACTCCAGGAGTTGGTGATGGACAGGAAGGCCTGGCGTGCTGTGATTCATGGGGTTGCAAAGAGTCGGACATGACTGAGTGACTGAACTGAATATAGGGCTCTAGACCATATAAGCTTCCTTTGTAGTACCTCAGTCAGTAAAGAATCTGCCTGCAATGCAGGAGACCCAGATTCGATTCCTGGGTCAGGAGTATCCCCTGGAAAAGGAAATGGCAACCCACTCCAGTATCCTTGCCTGGAGAATCCCATGGACAGAGGAGCCTGGCAGAATACAGACCATGGGGTCACAAGAGTTGGATACCACTTAGCAACTAAACACCAGACCATATAGGGGAAGAAAAGAAATTAAAGTCTATAAAAATGCAACTGGGACTTCCCAGGTGGTGCTAGTGGTAAAGAACCCGCTTGCCAATGCAGGAGATGGAAAAGATCGGATTTGATCCCTGGATCAGAAAGATCCCCTGGAGGAGGGCATGGCAACCCACTCTTGTATTCTTGCCTGGGAAATCCCACGGACAGAGGAGCCTGGTGGCTGACAGTTGATAACGTCTCACAGAGTTGGACACGACTGAGCGAATTAGCATGCATGCATGGAAACATACAATTAGGAACTTGCCAGTGAGGGCAGTAGAAGAGGACTGCCTTCCAAGACTTCTTGCCAAGATAGAGTAATGGTGATCAAATCTACTCCCTTTCCTAAAGCAGCCAACAATGGACAATATATGAAGCAATAGTTTAAGACACCAGGCAATGAAAGACAATGAAACCCAAAGATGGAGGCTCCATAACTACTGAAAGAACAAACAGGATTTATAGATAGATGCTACTTCTGCCCATGGCTGCCAAACCTAGATTTTTCAAATGTCTCCTTTGCATTATTAAGCACTTGACCATATGGAGAAAGGCAAGATGAGCTCTGTTATTATGCACACCCAACTTACTGCCTTGAGAGAGCTTTCCAGCTGTGATGTAGGGAAGGGAACCCAAGTGGAACCCAGCAAGCTATGTAGCTTGAGGAAACAGAGATGAGATTCTGAGAAGAGCAAGCAGATGGAGACTACAAGACAAAGTGCCAGAGAGGAGAGGGCTGCAGAGAAAAAGAATTCCAGAGATATGCAGAGGATCCCTCTTGAGTCTTTGGCTGAGCACTGATTTGCCCAAGCATGTGTGGAAACTACTTGAGACCAGAGAAAGAACCACCCAAATGGATTAGGGGGGTACAGTGCCCAGAGCTCACACAGGGTTGGGAATAGTGCCTGTGCCCACCAGGTAGACCTCCTGATTCATGAGGCATTGGGTAGAGTCCTGAGAAAGGTCTTGCCGTAGTAATGGGGACTCATTAGAGTGCTGATAAGTCCCCACCAATTGCATCTCAAGGGCTCCCCTGGTGGCTCAGTGGTAAAGAACCTGCTCACAATGCAGGGGACGGGGTTCCATACCTGGGTCAGGAATATCCTCTGGAGGAGGGCCTGGCAGCCCACTCTAGTTCTCTTGCCTAGACAATCTCATGGACAGAGGAGCCTGGCAATAGGGTGACACAGAGTCAAACATGACTGAAGCAACTAAGCAGCAGCAGCAGCAATGCAAATTAAAAAGCAAGAACTGATACTTCCCTGGTGGTCCGTGGCTGAGACTTTGCACTTCCAGTGTGGGGGACCCAGGTTTGATCCTTGGTCAGGGAACTAGATCCCACATGCCACAGCTAAAGATTCTGCATGCAGCAATGAAGCTCGAAGATCACAAATGCTACAACTAAAACCCAGCACAGTCAAATAAATAAATATTACAATGTTTAATTAAAAAAATAAGACCCCAAAGGATTTAACTTTTTCCAAAATAACTGTTTCCCAGAAAAAAAATTCAAGAATATTTATGAGAATATAAAAAAATCCAGCACCCAAACTAAAATTCATCATGTCTGACAACTAATTAATACGAAGCAAGCATGCAAATCAAAACCACAATAAGATTGTCACCTCAAACCTGCCAGAATGGCTATCATCAAAAAGAGGACGAATAGCAGGAGTTGACAAGAATGTGGAGAAAAGGGAACTTTTGTGTACCGTTGGTGGGATTTTAAATTGATGCAACCACTGTGGAAACAGTATGGCAATTTCCCCCAAAATTAAATCAGCACTACAATATGATCTAGCAAATTCACTTCTAGGTCTTTATTTACCCAAAGAAAACAAAAACACTAATTCAAGATGATATATACATACCAATATTCATTGCAATATTATTTATAATAACTAAGGTAAGGAAGCAATCTGAGTGTCCATCGACAGGTGAATGGATAAACATTTGAAATACACATACACACACAATGGATTATTACTCAATCAGAAAAAAAGACATTTACCATTTGCAACAACATGGATGGATCTAGAGGGTATTAGGGACTTCCCTGGTGGCTCAGACGGTAAAGAATCTGCCTGCAATGCAGGACACCTGGGTTCAATCCCTGGGTGGGAAAGGTCCCCTGGAAAAGGGAATGGCTCCAGTATTCTTGCCTGGAGAATTCCATGGATAGAGATATAGTCCAGGGGTCACAAAGAGTTGGACAGGACTGAGTGACTAACACTTTCAGAGGGTATTATGCTAAATGAAATAAATCAGACAGAGAAAGACAAATACTGTTTGTCTCATTTACATGCGGAATCTAAAAAATAAAACAAAATGGAAACAGACTAATATACAGAGAACAAACAGGCGGGTGCCAGAGGGGAAGGCAACGGGGGTAGTGGTGAAGGGGATTAAGTGATACAAATCCTTACTCACAAAATAAATAAACCATGGGATGGAATACACTGCATGAGTATGGTCAGTAATATTGTAATAACATTGTATGTGGACAGATGGGTACTAGCCTCACTGTGGTGATCATTTCCTACTGTAAGCGAATGTCAGAATCATGTAGGATACCTAAAGACTAACGATACTGGACATCAACTATATTTTAATTTAAAAATAAAAAAAACACAAAATAAATTCTAGAAAATGCAAGCTCTTAGGAACAAGAAGCAGATTAGTTGTTGCCTGTTGAGGAAGAGGTGGGAAGGAGAGGAGGATTATAAAGATATACAAGGCAACATTGAGAGTGATAGATGTGTTCAGTATTTTGATTGTGATGATGGCTTCACAGGTATACACTTGTTAAAATATTAGATTATAGACTCTAAATATGTGCAGTTTATTGTAGGTCAATTGTGCCTCAGTAAAGTTCTTTAAAAAAAAAAAAAAGAGCATGCAGAAAGAAGCAGAAGGCCTTAGGGAAGATTTGAAGGAATCATATGTGGTCCTAGGGCACAGACAACTGAAGACCAACACCAGGGTCTGACCACAAGGATCATAGAACCACAGGGCCCATTGGAGTGCACATCCTACCAGGTTTCTCATGTGACACGATACTGGCCCTCTGAGATGTGGGATAGGGCATTTGGACATACATTAACCAGGCTCCAAAATCACTGCAGCCATGCAATTAAAAGACACTTACTCCTTGAAAGTTGTGACTAACCTAGACAGCATATTGAAAAGCAGAGACATTGCCAACCAAAGTCCGTCTAGTCAAGACTATGGTTTTTCCAGTGGTCATGTATGGATGGGAGAGTTGGACTGTGAAGAAAGCGGAGAACCGAAGAACTGATGCTTTTGAACTGTGGTGTGAAGACTCTTGAGAGTCCCTTGGACTGGAAGGAGAGCCAACCAGTCCATCCTAAAGGAGATCAGTCCTGGGTGTTCATTGGTGGGACTGATGTTGAAGCTGAAACTCCAATACTTTGGCCACCCGATGTGGAGAGCTGACTCATTTGAGAAGACTCTGATGCTGGGAGGGATTGGGGGCAGGAGGAGAAAGGGACAACAGAGGATGAGATGGTTGGATGGCATCACTGACTCAATGGACATGGGTTTGGGTAAACTCTGGGGGCTGGTGATGGACAGGGAAGCCTGGTGTGCTGCGGTTCATGGGGTCGCAAAGAGTTGGACACGACTGAGCAACTGAACAGAACTGAAACCAGGCTAAAAACTTTGAACCTTCTCCATTCTTTAAGAATGGGCTATATATAGTGACTTCCTTCCAAAGAGGACAGTGTGAAAAGAGAAGAAAAGAATCACTCCATGGCAGAGAAATCGGACAAACGTCAGCCAGGTGATTCAGGTCAAGATCAACAGTAAAGAGCCATGTTGACCGTATGTACCCTTGATATGATGCAATGAGAACAGCACTTTTCCTCTTCCTCCCCCAAACCCACAATTCCAACATAACTATGAGAAAAACATCAGACACTCCAACTTGAGGGACATTCTAAAAATGTTCCTGGCCAGTACTGACCAGTACTCCTTGAAACTATCAAGGGCATCAAAACCAAGAAAAGTCTGAGAAACTGTCATAGCCAAGAGGAGCCTAAGGAGGTGTGACAACTAAATGAAAGGTAGGGTTCTGGAATAAAGAAGGAAGTGAAACAAAGCGTAAGTGAAAGACTGAGGAAATCTGGACAAAGCATGGACTTCAGTTACTCATAATCTATCAGTGTTGGTTCCTCTCTTGTGACCAGTGACCAGCAAATGTACGTTATTGGTTACATGGGAGGAAGCGGGGGAGTATGCCTGGGTTTTTTAGACAATACGGGTCCTTGCCTTTTGTCACCAGCCATCCCTGTGCACTCAGATGAACCACCAGCACGAGGCTGCTACCTTTAAACTAGAGACAGACTCTGAGGTTAACAGGATATCGTGAATATAACGGAAGAGAAATAAGTCTCTCATGGCAGTCAGCGGCCACAGAGCCCCACGTGCTAGTGGAGAGCCACCTTGGGATTGTCCCCATAACTTTCTGCTCCCCGTCCTTATTTCTAGACATGTCAGGGCTCAAGGGAGTTTCCTTGGCCTCCTGGCTGACCTGTCTCTTGGGCTCCACATAGCAGGCTTGGAAAACTTGTATAATAACTGCCCAGCCTGGAGACCAAAGAACCCAGAATCAGTGACAGAGACATCAGTGGGTTATTAGATAGGGGATCTTGCACTTTCGAAGCAAAAGGTCCTAGAGTGATGCCAGCTTTGTGCATGGCGGGTGGGAGCTAGCTGGACCTTCACGACTCAGGGGAGATGGAGGCCACCATTTATAGGGGGAACTGTGGTAAGATTGGCTCATCAGTTACCAGGGAAACCAGCAGCTGGGGCAGGGGGGGAAGGATATTGATAGTTACTGATTAAGCCCTGTAATTAAGAGGATTGGATAGTCATGTGAGTGAAGCAGGGTCTGGTCAAGCAGGAGATGTACAGACAGCAGGAAGACAGCCATCTTGAGTGGCATGACCATACATGGCCCTAGATAGTTAAGACGCATAAGGAATAATTTCCATGAACCCAGACTCTTGCATCTTTCCATACAGAGAAAAGCACTAAAAACATTAACTTGAGATGCCTGTTTTCTGTGATTAACTCTTATCTTTAAATGTTTGACTGCACGTTTGTTTGTTTGTTTCAGCAAAATCTCCAATATATCCTGCTTCCTCTCATACCTCTTTGGAGCAGTTCCTCCAAACTCTCTGAGGGGCTATGGTCCTCAGCAAGGCGCCCTAGCAAAACACAACTCACAACTTTTAGGTTGTGCTTTTTTCTTCATTTGACATGATTGTGTTCCTTTATAACTATGGTTCTGATAACTTACAGGAGGTTTACACCAACTGCCACTTTGTTTATTGATTGCAGTGAGACTCAGGATTCATTCCTGGTCTCAGCACCCTGGAAGACTCTGCCTTGATGGGATGGTGGAATTACCTGCTGAGAGACAGCATCCTGCAGGACTGGGGTGCCATCCTACAAGATACAGTATACGCCTAAACTGGTGCCAATATATAGGGCCACTTCCCCATAGGCAAGATGCACGGGTCCAAGAACCAAGAGCTGGAGGTGAGAATGGCCCCTTTCGGGACTTCCCTGGTGGTCCAGTGGGGTTAAGATTCCACGCTTCTAATGCAGGGAGTTCCAGTTCAACCCCTGGCTGGAGAACTAAGATCTCACATTCTACGAGACCAAAAAAAGAAAAGAAAAGAACCCTGTCCAGAAACATCCTGGCAGAGGTTAGGGAGAACAGAGAATGGAAGGTGTTAGAATGCAGCTAAGGTTACCTTGGTCTTGGGGTCAGCTATAGAGATGGGAATGTAGCAGCCACATTTGAGGAACTACAACTGTTTCTTTTTCTTACCTTATCTGAAGAACACCAGTGATTTCAGCTGGAAGCATAACTAACTGGCATCACCCCAAGATGATACAGTAGCTAACGGGACTTTATGAGTCCTTTGTGTTGGGGAAACAAAATTTCCCTGTGGACAAAGGTCTGGAGTGGATGCTGAGGGCCAAAAGGGTGGACTGTGCCGTTTAGCTTTTGCTTGCCCCTCCAGACCCCCCATTACCCCACCCCCACATCCCCGTCGCCCTGCCCTCTGACCCAGGAGGCTGATCAGTATGGTCCACATCCTGTGTCTTCAGCATATCCTGGCAGAGCCCAACAGGAGATCAGAGAGAGAGAGAGAAAATAGAGTGTGGTCAGGTTACTTATTCCCTCTCCTTGAGCTGGCCGTGTCCCTCAACCAATGACCACGTCTTCTCTCACCACAGCCCTGAAGCACAGCTCTCCTCCACCCACTCCCAGCCTCATGATGGCCATGCCTGGCTGCTCCTAAACTTGGGTTTCTGCCCTATCCTTGTGGTTCCCCAATACCCCTGTCTTTTTTTGTAAATAAAGCCTCCTCAAATTATCCTATTTTGAATGTGCCATCTGTTTCCTGTTGGGAGACTGACTGATGCAGTGGGTTTTATGTCACAAATACTCTGCTAACAGCTTTGTGTTTGAACGTCAACTTGTGGTGTCCTGGCATTTTCTGCCCTTAAATGGGAGCTGCTTTGAGCCCCCCCCTAGAAATGTCTGAGCTGTGTCAGGCAAAAGGGTGAAATAAGACAATGAGATCACCTACCACAGTGCCTGGTGCAGACTCAATAAATGCTAGAATAATCACCCTCCCTATTGCACCAGATTCTGCACTACAAACAAGAATAGTGAGATTTGACATCTTGTGTGTGCCTGTCATGCATGTCAGTGATTTCAGTAAAGAGGGTTAAACCAGAGAGATTTTGCTCCAAATGACTATTTTATTAAAGCACTGCTAAATTCTTATTTTTTTTTTAAAGCCCTGCTCAATTCTTAAATGTTGATACACCACAAAAGGCAAGGAGGAAACATATCTAATTTAAGATGTTTGGAAATAAACAGAATCGAACTCTAGGCAGGGCTCACCTAGTTGTGGCCAGCAGGGGTGGGTTTCCTGCCAAGTCAATGACACATAAACCCAGGGTCTCTCTACAGCTCTGTGCCTAGTTTTGCATTCATAATTGTTTAAGCTTAAGGAGTCCAAATTGTTTAAGGCACCATGATACCTAGGGACCCACGCTGCTGGGAAGTTATTACATTTGGGCTCCTCTCTGGGACCGGTGGAATGAGGGAGACTGCGAGGCCAGCTCACACACACTGGAAGTCACTCGTTCTGGATGAACGCAAACCAAGGGCCGCGGGCAGATGTGAGCTGTGCTCAGGAACACAGCTGCAGCTGTGACGGGAGAGCTCCTGGTCCCAGCTTCATCTACAACGAGACACCTGGAAGTGTGAGGCCACAGACACAAGCTCGTCCCTCCTCTACGGGGCAGGCTGCGCAACCACAACAGACACTTTTCAGAGCGTGGGCATTATTCGACTTCCAAGTGAGAATGAGTTCCTCACCATGGCCATCACCACCTCTAACCCATGCTGCTTCACTTTACAGCACGAGAACTGTCCTCTACTACAAGTGGGCTCGTCGCCTCCAAAGCCTAACCTTCTGTGAATCCTTTGACCCTGCAATTCCATGTGGAGGAATTTATTCTGAGGAAATACTACTACTGTTTATAATGAAATCAGTATAAAGGCATTCTCTCTAGCATTGTTTGTAATAAGAGAAAAGAATAAACTTCAGTGTTACGTTTATTCAGTGTCATCTTAGAGCATGTTTTCGTTTTATTTAAATGCTTCTAAATTTCCCACAATGAACATGTAAGAAGTTGTTTTTAAAGAGAAGAATATCAGTAAATGAGATTAATATTTTTCATTATTTTTTTTAAAGTGGAGGGGCTCCCTTGGTGGCTAAGACTGCGCTCATGATACAGAAGGCCCTGATTCAATCCCTGGTCAGGGAACTAGATCCCACGTGCTGCAACAAAATGTTCACATACCGCAACTAAACCCAGGGCAGCCAGATAGATAAAAACATATTTTTAATAAATAAAAATGAAATCCTGGACAATGGAGTTAAAAAGAAAAATCTAGACTTCTGTTTCTGAAAATATAAAAAACCCTCTCATAATGATTGCCTAAAATGTTGGATATAATGTAACAAAGATCCTTTTTTCTTTACTGAGATAGAGCTGACCTATAGCATTGTGTCCGTTTCAGGCATAGAGCATAATGAGTCTATATATATAGAGAGAGAAACGATCATCAGAGTAAGTCTAGGCAACCCTGGAATCCTCTAGGTAACACGTAGAGGACGTGTTAGCAACTCTCAAATATACAGTATTACAAACTATGATTACTATGCCATACATTACATTACATCTCTATGACTTATTTTACAACTGGGAGTTTGTACTTCTTTCATTCGTTTTGCCCACTGCCTACTCCCTCACCTCTCAAAACCAACAAGCTATTCTCTGAGTATAAGGAAAAGCTTAGATTTTTTTTAACCTGGGTATTTGTCTTCTCTGTGTCTCTTTTACCTTCACAGAAAACACTTCAATTCTGACACTTCTGGACACCAAATGTGTGGAGCAAACCTCCATGACACTAGTGTCCTATGATTTAACTCAGTTCTGACACTAGCCAGAAGTAGCATCAGGTCCCAGAGCTTAAGGGCTCAGTCCCACAAGACTGCCCCACCATCACACACACACACACACACTCTCTCTCTCTCTCTTCAGATGCCAGTGCTCCTGACTAACTGGCATCGATCTGAAGCCCAACAATCCCCCTTCTTGGGTTTAATTAATTTGCTAAAGAACCTCCCAGTGTGCATATGTTCACCAATTGGAAGCTCTCCAAGCTCTGTATGTACTATTGGGATTTTATGAAGGCATCCTCACATAGGCATGATCAATTATTAACTTCATTTCCAACCCCTGTCTCCTCTCTGGAAGATGAGGGTGGGGCTGGAAATTCCAAGCTTCTCATCATTGGTTGGTCTTTCTGATGACCAGCCCTCATCCAGGAGCCTCCAGAAGTCCGTTCAGAGGCACTTCAGAAGAACAAAACATGCTTCTAGTTCTTGTATAACTTAGAAAATTATCCTGCAAGGTAGTCAATAATACCCAAGGGCTGTGAAGTAGAAAGATGAAGCCGAGTCCTCACCTCGATCCGTAATCCTCAGAGAGTTACAGCCTCAATAAAAAGGTGATCTAGGGAAGCAAATCTTCCCTAGCTCAGGAAAATAGCAAAAAATAATGTTTCAGCTTGGGTTCTGGGTAGAAAATGAAATTCTCACGTTTAGAATTTCTAAACATAGGTCTGTGTTTCCTGTTTGGGGCGTGAGTTTATGCTGCCTTCATGATTATTTAAATAGGATCCAGCAACAAGACAAGAGAATAACATTAAAAAAATTTTTTTTTCATAGTGAGTGATACTGTTGGGGTTCCGAAAAGAAGCAATCACAAAGTAACTCTGGAATATCATGCTCTCAACCCAGATCACATGGGATCCCAAAGGATAAAGCCCCACTGAACATGAGCTTGCAACCCAGAATTACAAAAAAGAAAGAAAGGAGAAAGGAAGAGAGAGAGGGGGAGAGGGGAGGGAGGGAGAAACAGAGAAAGAGAAAGGAAGAAAGGAAAAAAGAAAGGAAGGGGAAATAAGCCATCATAACGAAAGACTCAGCAGACTTAACCTCAAAATTAGACTCTCATGCATCTGAGATGTTATATGAAGACTAAAGATATTACACAATAGATATCATTAAAATGCCTAGATGCATGTAAGGCATTGAAAGCATAAGAAAAGAATAAAATACTATTAATAGATGTAAAAGAACCAAATAGAATTTCCAGAATTGAAAAAACAACTGAAATATACGATTCAATACAAATGAAGAGAAAAATAGTGAATTGGGAACCTGGTCTAAGAATATTACCTAGAGGAAGAAGAAGAAATAGAAATTATGAAAAAGAGGTTAAGTGACGTAAAGAATAAGATGAGAAGGTCCACCATTTGTCTAACAGGAATTTCAAAAGAGAATGGCCAAAGCGTTATTGAGAGATAACAATTGATAATTTTTTCAGAGTTAATGAAACATAGGCCTCCTCAGGTTTGATAAGAATAGTAACACTTCTAAACTATGCTACCTGTGTTTTATCCATCTTTGTAAATGTACTTAAATCTTTTTTTTTTTTTCTTTTTTGGAACAAGATCAAATAAAAACAGAAATTTTAATTAATTTTAAAATAAATGAAAACATGAAGGTAAAGTTTCACAGAGGAAGGACATCTGGATAAGGCTGGGCTGGGGTATGTATCAGTCAGTACCGTTTCACTTATAAATGGCGTAAAAATCCATTTAAAACTGTCTTAAGGGACTTCCCTGGTGGTCCAGTAGTTAAGAATCTGCCTTGCAATGCAGGGGATGCGAGTTCGATCGCTGGTAGGGGAACTAAGATCCCACAAGCCTTGGAGCAACTAAGCCCACGCGCCACAACCACAGAGCCAGAGGGCCACAACGGAAGAGTCCAGTCTGCCCGCCGCAACGGAAGATCCCGCAACGCAGCGAAGACCCTGCGAGCCGCAACCAAGCCGCGGTGCAGCTAAATATTTTTTTTTAAACTGTCTTAAGAAACCATGGGCGGGGCTTCCCTGGTGGTCCAGTGGTTAAGAATCCACCTTGCAATGCCGGGGACAGCGGTGGGATCCCTGGCCTGGGAAGCTCCCACATGCCGAGGAGTAACTATTAACAAGCCTGTGCACCACAGTTGTTAGGCCTGTGCTCTAGAGCCCACAAGCTGCTGTTACTGAGCCCTTGTGCCCCGAGCCTGTGCTCTGCAACGAGAGAAGCCACCGCAGTGAGAAGCCTTCACACCACAACTAGAGGGTAGCCCCTACGCTCCGCAACTAGAGAAAGCCTGAGCACAGCAACGAAGACCCAATGTAGTCAAAAGTAAATAAATAAACAAAATAATTAAAAATATTTATTAAAAAAAGAAAGAAACAAGGGGCAATGATCGCTAACGTTATTGAAAATATAATGAGTAGGGTTGCCTTTAGGTATGGCATGATGCAGGTTGCAACCATGCGTTCAATTTTTGCTTTTCCCGAAAACTCAGCTCTGCTCTTCTGCGTGCTGCTTCATTCTCAGGCTCTGTGCCTGAGAACAGAGTCTCCCCCCATATGAGGACAGAGTCTTCCTCTTTTTCATTCACAGTTTAGTTCCCAACACTTAGAATAGTATTTAGCACATAATAGATACTCCAAAAATATTTGTAGGAGTAAGAGGAAGAGAAGGCAGAAGCAGGAATATCAGCATAATTTCTGAAAGGAAAAAGAAAAAGGAGACTCTACCAGATATCTTTTAGAGAAACTGCAGACCAGTGGAGACAAACAGATGATTTTAAATCACCTGACAGATTACCTACACAGGAAAACAATTCACAGCAGCCTTCTCAACAGCAGAACAGGAGACGGAAGTCAGAGGCACGCTACATTCAAAGTGCTGACAAAAACTAACTCACCCTAGAGTTCAAACTCCCCTAAAATCCCACTCAAGAGGGCTCCAGTTGGCTCTTGCTGCACAGCAAACCTCTCCATAATATAGTGGCTTAAGGCAACCACCCCTGCGTATTTGCTCACAGTTCTGTAATCTGGCAGAGGGGGGACAGCTCAATCGACATTCTGTGCGGTGTTGGCTAGGGTGGCCCATCTGAGACTGTAAGAAACAAGGCAGCTCCACTCACACGCATGGCCCTCGCGGAAGGGATGGGAAAGACAGGTGACTGTCTGGCCCCTTGTCATCTTTCATCTTCCAGGCCCCCTCTCTGTCTTCAGTGGGGCAATTGGGCTTAACTTCATGGCGGTGGGACCCCAGCTGGCTGAAAGTGGAATCAGTCAGTCTTCTTATGACCGAAGGCTGGACCTGGCACGGTGTCACTTCCACATTCTACTGATCAAAGCAAGTCACAAGGCCAGCCCATGTTTAAGGGCAGGGGAAATAAACTCCATCTCCTTGGGAGGAGTGACATGGGCATCACAGGGATGGACAGAACTGTTGGTGGCCACCTTTGCTGACAGTCCAACACAAGACGTGAAAGTGAAATAAAGACCTTTTCGGATGAAGACTGGAAAGACTTCACCATAACATCACTGGGTTAGGGCTGCCCACACATTTATTTTAAGAGAAAGGAAATGGAACTCAGAAGGTGTGAGATGTAAAAAAGCAGTGAAGAGCAACAAGAAGGACCTACTGTCTAGCACAGGGGACTATACTCAATGTCTTGTAATAACCTTTAACGGAGAAGAATCTGAAAAAGAAAAAAAAATTATATATATATACGTATGTATGTATGTATGTACATATGTAACTGAATCACTTTGGTATACACTTGAAACTAACACATTATAAATTAACTACACTTAAATTTTTTAAAAAAGCAATGAAGAGCAAATACACTCTTATAAACATGTGGGTAAATGGATGTAAGCACCAACTGTGGAAAGCTGCAACTGTGATGGCAGTGAGTTGGAGGTGTGAAAACTAAGGCAGACCCACAATGCTGGATGGTGCTATGGAAGGTGGAGGAGGTGATCGAAGTATTCCAAGGGCCCTTCCCCCATCAGGGGAAAGTCATGTTCCTAATTAACTAGAATCAGTGTGCATGTGAAAAGAAGGGGAAAGAAGCCCCAAAGAGTAGGAATGAAACCTACAATTTCCAAGAAAATGAATGAAAGAAGGAAGGAAGGAATAAAAGTAGAAAAAAATAACAAAAGAGGCTCTGATTTCCCTGATGGTCCAGTGGTTAAGAATCTGCCTACCAATGCAGGGAGCACAGGTTCTATCCCTGGTTGGTGAACTAAGGTCCTGCCTACCAAGTGGTGCAGCCAAAAAATAAAAAAATAAAAGAGGCTCACTAGATTCTATTGATATAGGAAACGAGAAAAATGAAAAATAAACCCATGAGAAAATTGAGGAGCACAAAATAAGATAGTAAAAATGAGTCCCAGTAATGACAATACTTAAACTTGTAAGTTAAAGGACACAGATTCTCAGATTAGATCTATGTATTAATATGGCTGTAACTGAGAAACATACAAGAACCAAAGAAAAAAGAAAAAAAAAAAGCAAAGAATTGCTAAATGACACAGTACAATACCCTCCATACACAGTACATAAAATTTTAAAATGTGCAAAGCAATAGGGGGGTTCCTCAAACAATTAAACACAGAATTACCATATGATCCAACAATTCCATTTTTGTGTACATCCCCCAAAGAACTGAAAGCAAGTACTTGAGTTCAGTTCAGTCAGTCAATCGTGTCCAACTCTTTGCGACCCCATGAATCACAGCACGCCAGGCCTCCCTGTCCATCACCAACTCCCAGAGTTCACTCAAACTCATGTCCACAGAGTCGGTGATGCCATCCAGCCATCTCATTCTCTGTCGGCCCCTTCTCCTCCCGCCCCCAATCCTTCCCAGCATCAGAGTCTTTTCCAGTGAGTCAACTCATCGCATGAGGTGGCCAAAGTATTGGAGTTTCAGCTTTAGCATCAGTCCTTCCAGTGAACACCCAGGATTGATCTCCTTTAGAATGGACTGGCTGGATCTCCTTGCAGTCCAAGGGACTCTCAGGAGTCTTCTCCAGCACCACAGTTCAAAAGCATCAATTCTTTGGCGATCAGCTTTCTTCACAGTCCAACTCTCACATCCATACATGACCACAGGAAAAACCATATCCTTGACTAGACGGTTGGCAAAGTAATGTCTCTGCTTTTTAATATACTATCTAGGTAAGTCATAACTTTCCTTCCAAGGAGTAAGCGTCTTTTAATTTCATGGCTGCAATCAGCATCCGCAGTGATTTTGGAGCCCAAAAAAATAAAGTCTGACACTGTTTCCCCATCTATTTCCCATGAAGTGATGGGACCAGATGCCATGATTTTTGTTTTCTGAATGTTGAGCTTCAAGCCAAACTTTTCACTCTCCTCTTTCACTTTCATCAAGAGGCTTTTTAGTTCTTCTTCACTTTCTGCCATAAGGGTGGTGTCATCTGCATATCTGAGGTTATTGATATTTCTCCCGGCAATCTTGATTCCAGCTTGTGCTTCTTCCAGCCCAGCGTTCCTCATGATGTACTCTGCATATAAGTTAAATAAGCAGGGTGACAATATACAGCCTTGATGTACTCCTTTTCCTATTTGGAACCAGTCTGTCGTTCCATGTCCAGTTCTGACTATTGCTTCCTGACCTGCATACAGGTTTCTCAAGAGGCAGGTCAGGTGGTCTGGGATTCCCATCTCTTTCAGAATGTTCCACAGTTTATTGTGATCCACACAGTCAAAGGCTTTGGTATAGTCAATGAAGCAGAAATAGATGTTTTTCCTGTGTTCAGCTGCATTATTCACAATTGCCAAAAGGTGGAAACAATCCAAATGCCCATTGATTAATGAATAAACAAAACTTGGCTGATATATGCAATGGACTATTACTCAGCCTTTAAAAGGAAAGAAATTTTGCCACATGCTACAACATACAGGAAGCTTGAAGATGCTATGCTAGGTGAGAAAAATCATACACAAAAGGAAAAATATATGATTCTATTCACACCAAGAACCATTAATTCATTGTGATAGAAAGTAAAAGGATGGTTTCCAGAAGTTGTGGAGGAGGAGGGAATAGGAACCTTATTGACTAATGGACATAGAGTTTCCGTTTTGGAACATCAACAATTTCTAGAGCTGGACAGTGGTGATATTACAGAACAATGGGAATGTACTTAGTGCAACTGAACCGTGCAATAAACAATGGTGAAAATGTTCAATGGGAAACTTTATTTTATGTGTTTTACCACAGTGAAAAGTAACATGCAAAGCTAATACTACATGTAGTTTGTTGATACATAAAGTGAAAATATGAAGCCGTGCATGAGAATAGGAAACTGCAAATTCAGAAGAGCAGCGATGCCTGGGAGGGTCAGGAATGCAAGCAGGGCCCTGTTTCAGCTCTAAAAACAAAGAAGAAAATAGGGCAAAGTCAGGTGGTAGGCATTCGTGTGTTTCTTGCCATTACAGTCTCAACTTTTCAATACTCTTTGAGTTTCTCATAAGCTGAAGTACAGGGTACAGTTATGCCTGCTAAGGAGGAGTCGTGACTCAGCCCTGTCTGCCCCAAACAGACCCATCGCCTCCTTGGAGACTCAGACCTAGGAATTAACTCCTCCCTCCTCGTGTCCAGAGCAGCCTCCACTGATTTGCCATGTGTAGAGCAGAGCCTGGAACTTTTTAATTGACATATAATTGATTTGCAACATTGTGTCAGTCTCTATGTACAGCTAATGACTCCTAGACACAGACATATATTCTTTTATATTCTTTTCTATTGCGGTTTATCCCAGGAGATTGGCTATAGTTCCCTGGGCTATACAGTAGGACCTTGTTTGCTCATTCTAAATGTAATAGTTCGCATCCACCAGCCTTAGATTCCCGATCCATCCCTCTCCCTACCCCTGGCCCCCTCGGCAACCACACGTCTGATCTCTGTGTCTGTGAGTCTTGTTTGTTTTATGGACAGGTTCATTTGTGGTGTATTTTAGAATCCACATATAAGTGGTATGGTATTTGGCTTTCTCTTTCTGACTTACTTCACTTACTGTAATAATCTCTAGGTCCATCCATGTTGCTGCAAATGGCATTATTTTGTTCTTTTTTATGGCTGGGTGGTATTCCACTGTGTGTGGTATATATACCCACCGCATCTTTTTTACCCGTTCATCAGTCATTTAGCTTTCCATATCTTGCCTATTGTGAATAGTGCTGCTATGAACTTAGGGTGCACGTAACTTTTTGATTATAGTTTTGTCCAGGTATATGCCCAGGAGTGGGATTGATGAGTCATATGGTAATTCTATTTTTAGTTTTCTGAGGGCTCTACATATGGTTCTCCATAGTGGCTGCACCAAATTATATTCCCACTGAAGCTGTAGGAGACATCCCTTTCTCCAGCACCCTCCCCAGCATTTGTTACACATAGACTTTTTGATGATGGCCATTCTGACCAGTGTGAGATAGCTTTGATTTGCATTTCTCTATGCTAAAGCTGAAACTCCAATACTTTGGCCACCTCATGCGACGAGTTGACTCACTGGAAGAGACTCTGATGCTGGGAGTGATTAGCGGTGGGAGGAGACGGGGACAACAGAGAATGAGATGGCTGGATGGCATCACCGACTTGATGTACATGAGTTTGAGTGAACTCCGGGAGTTGGTGATGGACAGGGAGGCCTGGCGTGCTGTGATTCATGGGGTCGCAAAGAGTCGGACACGATTGAGTGACTGAACTGAACTGAACTGAATAATTAGTGATGTTGAGCCTCTTCCTGTGCCTAATGGCCATCCACATGTCTTCCTTTGTAGAGCCTGGAACTTTCAAAGTCAGAAGATCCTTCCAGGCCCATCCTCTCCAGGCTAACCAAACCACATCCTTCTTGTAGGAATCCCCAGTAGTGGAGGGGCAGAGAGAGAGCCTGAGGAATGCAACTATTAACAAGCCATGAGCCTGGACTGTGAGTGCCACAGGAGACCTTCTGTGGGGAATCCTGAAGCCTTCTAGTCCTGGGTCTCCATGGCCCCATGCTGGGCTGCAGGCCACTGTGGGTGGCTGGCTCTGAGCAGCCTCCCTGCCACCCTTCACTCTAACCAGATTTCGAGGCCCCCAGAACAGCCCTCTTTTGTTGTCTGGAGATTGGTCTTTGCTTGTCCAACTGCCAGTTATTCTCAGCACGATGCTCACTCAGCTGGGCACCTGCAGGCCTACCGCCCACTGCAGGTTTGTGTCATACAAGCCTCAGAACTGAAGAGTCTGGAGGGACAGCCTCATAGGGAGTGGCTGACAAGGAGGTCTTCCAGGGGAGGGTGGGGCCTGAGGGAACCTTAACCTCACTTTCCCTTGAGCCCTCAGGGACCCTCATCCACACAGTGTGAAGCCTGCAGGGGACCTTGAAGAGAACAGTCCCGCTCCCACCCCTCTGCTGCTGGGATGGACTCAACTAGGGCATCTCCACTCACGAACACAGCAGACGCTGCCCCTGGCTGACTCTCTGTACCTGAAAACACATCACATCTAATTTTTACAACACACCTGCAGGAGAGATAATAGCGCCACTTCACAAATGAGGACACTGAGGCTCAGAACGGTCACCTGACTTGCCCATACAGGGGAGACCGTGTGTGACTGAGACCCCCACGCACAGGCAGACTTGGCTCCGTGATCCTGGGGGCCCAGAGTGGGGTCACAGGTCACGGGCCCTACATGTGCCAGCAGCACTGATTGAGGAAGAAGTGTGGGTGGTGACAGACGTGGCAGGAGTCTCAAGGCCGTGCCGACTGGCGTGTTAGAGGCAAGCTTGCCCTTTCAATTGTTTTTTTAACTACTTCTCACCACAACAGAAACTGCTGATCTGCAGGTGTGCAGCTATTCTAAGAGAATGAACTGGCTGACACTTGATTCCATGGAAGGCTCAGGTCCTGCCCGCTCACCCTGCCCCACCCCAGGAGGTGCCCCTTGCTGGCTCTTCAGGCCACTGCTGGACTGTCCAGCCTGCAGCCACTGCCGACCCTCCCCCTCCTGTCGAAATGGGCCAAGTCCAGCTGACTGATGGCCTCTGAAAATTTCAAAGGATTTTACTCTGAATTAAGATGCAAAGTGGGAACATCCATAAAACACAAATGACAGTGAACAAATCACATAAACCAAACACCTTGGCGTGGGTCATGAAATAGAGCATTGCCAGCACCCCCAGAGCTGCAAGTGTTACCTTCCATCTGTATTCACACAACACCCTGGCTTCACTGCCCATGGGGATGCCAAGAGCTGTTGACACGAGTGCTGATGAGGACTCAGGGGTCTGGGGTTCGGTTCCAAGACTGTGAGGACAGTGTGCTAGGATTGATCCTATTTGGACTGATCTGCCCCTCTACACAGAGCTGGACTGAGGTTAGACCAGGCAGGCAGCGGCACTGCCACCCTGCTGGGACAGGAGGACACTGTGCCGGGAATGAGGGAGAAAGTACTGACTGGAAGGCCTTGGTGGAAGGACCTGCCAGAGCCGGAGTCAGCCAAAAGGGACCGAAACCTGAACACCAGCAGCTTAAACAACTAAGGGTTGTTGTTTCTTTTCTCATCTGAGGGGAGCCTAGGGTTGTGAAGGCTTCCCAGGTGGCTCAGACAGTACAGAATCTGCCCACTGTGCGGGAGACCCTGGTTTGGCTCCTGGGTAGGGGAGGTCTCCTGGAGTAGGAAATGGCAACCTACTCCAGTATTCTCACCTGAAGAATTCCATGGACAGAGGAGCCTGGCAGGCTACCACCCATGGAGTCTCAAAGAGTTGGACACAATTGAGTGACTAAAACACACACACAAGGCCGTGTGACCCACGGTACAATCCAGGGGCCAGGTTCTCCATTTTTCTGCTCTGCCATCTTAAGCCCCTGGTTTTCAGCCTTACGTTCATTGCCTTGTGGTTGCAAGGTGGCTTCTGCAGATCCAAGAGCTTCATCTGTGCTCAAGGCAGGAAGAAAGGGGAAGGGCAGAGGGTCAAAAGCAAAGCTGGCCGAGTCTCTCTCCTCTGAAGGAGTTTTCCCAGGAGACTCTTCCAGTGGCTTTCACTTGTATGTGTCAGAACTGGGTCCCCAGTCACCGCTCACTGCAGGGGAGCCTGGGAAATCAACCTCTTAAAAAAGCTGGAAAGAGTACAGAAGGAAACCAGTACTTCTTCCTCAAAGAGATACTCTGGGACCAAGGCAAGGAGAGAGTTGGGCCAGAGTTGGCCTACCGAGAGGGCTGAGAGAAGCCTGGGCTGCCTCTCAGGGTCCCCCTCAGTGCTTCCCCAAATAGCCTGCCACTTCACTGCAACACCAAAGCTGAATAAATATTTTAAAGGATTATCTTTCCCACCAGTGACGCATCTGCTTGTAAATGTGCTAAGAAGGACTAGACAGACAAGTGTTGAGACCTGGCTGAGAACATCTAAGAAGGTCAGAGCGCAGAGGACAGTGAGGAGCTTCGTCCCTGTGGGCTGAGAGCTGAACCAGATCCAGCAAAAGAATGAACAGAGCATCATGTTTATTGACCATCCAAAATTACTCTGTAGATTTTTTCCAAGCATGACAATATCACTTTTCCTTTTTGATTTGCAAGAGACCTTTAACGTATTAAGGATCTCAATCCTTACATATTAAGAGTATCTCATTATAAAGGGTTTCCCAGGTGGCGCAGTGATAAAGAATCCACTTGCCAATGCAAGAGACACAAGAGATGTGGGTTTGATCTCTGGGTTGGGAAGATCTCCTGGAGTAGAAAATGGTGACCCACTCCAATATTCTTGCCAGGAAAATTCCATGGACAGAGGAACCTGGTGGGCTATGGTCCAAGGGTTCGCAGAGGGGGGTCCTCACTGTCTAATGCACACACACACATTACATTCGACAGTAAAGGGCAACACATGACTTGGAGTCAGCATCCAGGCTGACTCGTTCAACAGTGGGGCTCTGGATACCGTGGGGAAAAGGGAATTCTATAGTGGGCTCAGGTCCTTCTTCCTAGTCCTCACACACAGGCTTGCACTTCTAGAGGTACAGTAAGAATTTGGGACATCGAGACCCTTAAAAATTGGAATATTTCACGTAAAATATGGATCTCCATCTTATGTTGAGAAATTGGAAGATCTAGCAAACAAGGACCCCACATTCCCCCACGCTAGCCAGCAGCAGAGACTCCCGTTACACAGGAATGTGTTTTTCGGGGACTTCCCTGGTGGTCCAGTGGTTAAGAATTTGCCTTGCAATGCAGGGGACACAGGTTTGATTCCTGGTTGGGGAACTAAGATCCCAGCTGCCACAGAGCAACTAAGCCAGCACGCTGCAACTACTGAGCCCACGTGCCATAACTAGAGACCCTGAGTGATGAAAAGATTTCGAGTGCCGCTACTAAGACCATCGCAGCCAAAGTAATTAATTAATTAATCGAATTTTAAAAAAGGAATGTGCTTTCTGGTCACCCCAGCCCCACCAAGCATCTTCCCCCTTGCATGGTTAGAGTTCCTTACTCTCAACTACATCCCATAATTGTGTCCTGGAATTTGAGTTTACAACCCCTTGTGGCTAGCAAAACCTTCAGGTGATAAACAGATGACCTGGAATGGCAGACTGAGCCGCTCAGGAGCCCACAGCCTTGAATGTCTTCAATCAGGGGCTTCTGGGGCCCAGTTCTGGTTGAAATCCTCTCTCATGGAGATTTACAAACATTGCTAATACCCTTAATTACAGAGCCTGGGCGGGAGAAAGGGTGTGTGGCTTGAGTGGATCACCTGGGAGCCTGTGAATTTCGCTAATACTGGGCAGCGGTCCTGGAACTCCAGACCAGGCAGGGAGACGGCCAGTCCTCCGGGCATTGTGGGAGTCCCTGTTCTCACAGGGAAAGGAAGCCGCCACAGTGGTTGAGGTGAGAACAAGAGGTTGGGCATCCTGGGAGGACAAAGGCAGCCACAGACAGCTGCCACAGGCTGGTGCCAGGCCCAGATGCACCCTCCACACCCTTTCTGCAAAAATCGCTGTCATGTGCAGAAATGCATAAACGTGCAAAGTCTGAGGGCGCTCAGGAGTCCCCCCACCGCATGTGTGCAGTCTCAGCCCCAGCCCCAACCATGTACATCTTTCAGGCAGCTGAGGATTTTAAAAAAGATGTGTTTTGATCTACAGGTGGCTGTGGTTTGAGCAGGTGGGGGAGGGGACTTGAGGCTCCCTTGTCTCGCTCTAGGCCTGGTTCTGGGAGGAGGGGCAGTGCTGTGTTGCGCAGGCTGGTGGCCGAACTACAAAGAAGCTAGTGCCAGGGTGTTCTGCCCTCCTCCTCTCCTCCTACCAGACTGCAGCCCCTGCCCCAGTCTCAGTGGTGTCCTGCCTGCTCCCATTGTCCTCTAGGGCCTCTCCTGCCCCAGGTATGGCCCAGAGCAGGGCCTGGCCCAGGACCACGAGCATCTGGGTCAGTGTGATCCAGCCCCCAGAGCACAGATCAACACCCCTTTCCTGGGAACGCAGAAGCCCACGCATGCAGTAACATGATCTGAGAGGAGGAGCCAAGTCCTGGAGGCGCTGCACTGGGTCTCTAGGCCCTCCATGCCCAAGCAGGAGGCTGGCTCAGCTGTCCTGGGGCCCACAGTCCCGAATCGCCTAGAACTATCAGGTCATCGTCTGAGAGGTGGGACTCAGACCCCCACCCTCCTGCCCAGGGAAGTCCTGACACTCAAACCGGACTGAACACACAACAGGTTGAGAGGCTGGCCAGGTGGGTCCTCACCTGGGGCCCCCATAAGGGACTTCACAGCGATTCAGGACATAGCTCTTCTCCTGGAGCTCACGGAGATGCTCCTTTTCTTAGCCCAGTAATCCAGCTCTAGTGGATTATTCCCTGGTGGTCCAGTGGCTAAGATTGACCCATGCAGGCATCCCAGTACAGGGGGCCCAGGTTCGACCCCTGGTCAGGGAACTAGATCCCACATGCCACAACTAAGAGTTCGCATGCCCCAACGAAAGATCCCACGTGTCACATCTAAGACCCAGCACAGCCAAAAAAAAAAAAAAAGTCCAGCTCTAAGGCCAAGGTGTCAATGTAGTCCCTGGAGTGGAGCCAGGATGGGCACCATCTCAGCCCAGAGGCCCTGCCCCAGCCCCGCCCTGGAGGTCTCAGGAAGGAGGTTGCGGGGCAGTGTGGGGAAGGGTGCCCACGGCAGGAAGTCAGCTCTGCAGCATGCCCTTCACCGTCTCGGGCACCTCAGAGAGGAGCAGACCCTCCACCACCCAAGGAGTCCCTAGAGGAGGAGAGCTCAGGCATCACCCATTGCCACCCTCTGTCCTGCGTAACCTGGCCACGTCAGGGCGTCCACCCCATTCACCGGGTTAATCCCTCATTCACCCCAGCAGTCCCTGGACATTTGCCAATAGTGGACCTCCACAAAGCACCCACCAGGCACAATGAAGGGGTGTCTTGAGTAGATCAGTGAGAACTGCTCGGGGTGGCTGAGGACCTCTGCCTTCACCTGGAGTCAGGAGAGAGGACACGGGCACCCTGGGCCCATGTGGAGCAGAGGCTGGTGGCCCTGCAGCTCAGGCTTGGGCTCTGGCTCTGGTACTGCTCGGCCGTATGGCCTTGGTCCAGGCCTGGGCTGTGGGGAGTCTGGTCTGCTGGTCCCCACGTGCCGGCCTCTAGAATCCCAGCAAGAGCAGCGGTGTGCAGGAGCCTGGCACCTTCAGCCTGGCACCCCAGTATCACCACACAGCAGCCAGTATTAGCAGCCATCTGATGGGAGTTTCCTCTGGCTCCCCGTGCCCTGCGAATCTCTGTGGCCACCGTGAAGCCAGGCCCAGAGGATCAGGGCCCCCAGTTCTGGCCCAGGTGTGGATGAAACCCCAACAGCTTTCTCCAGTGAGGCAGACATGGATGAACGTCCCGGGGAGAGCACGGGAGAGTCAGAGCAGGGCTTGCTGCTCTACATCAGGTGTTTTCTGTTCATCCCCTCCCAGCCCTACACACGTGAGGGGGTTAGTGGGAGAGAGGTCAGCCTGTCAGAGATTTGGAGGGGAGCAGAGGAAGGGGCTCAAGTTTTTCCCTTTGGGTTGGGGCTGGTAAGGAAGCAGCCCAAGCCGGCACATGCATGACCCTGGAGCCCCGCTCTGTGCAGTGGGTGCCAGGGCCCTGGGGCCGGGCTGGAGGACAGGAGCTGTGCAGCCTCGGGCAAACGGCTGCCCTCTCTGAGCCTCAGACAAAGGAGAGAAAGTGCGTAACAGACCATGCTGAGCACAGGCCTGGGCCAGAATCAGCGGGAGCAATTATGGTTCCTGAGCAGAGGCCTGGCCCGAGGAGCTCAGGCAAGAGGGAGCCCAGCAGGGGAGTGAACAGTCACTGCGGAGTATGAAGGGCAGGACGGGGCAGCTGGGGGTGGAAGATGAGCTCGGTTTGCCTGGGGGAGGCTGGGAGGGCTTCAGGGAGGAGGTGAGGAGTTAGAAGTAGATTGCCCTCCTCCTGCTCAGTTCTTTCTGGAGAGTTTCTGTAGGGTCCGAGTAGGGGCTCTAGTTACTCCTTCTAAACCCAGTGCCACCAGGAGAATGACTCCCAAGCTGTGAAATACTGAAATTTACAGGAACTGAGCTAGGTCACCCTAAATGCTGTCCTGTGAGACGAGGAGAAAGGTGACTGGTTCAAATTTGGCCTTCAGTGTCAAAGATTTGCAAGTTTTACGCATTAACACACTCCTCTGGGTTGACTGTCTGACCTGGACGATGTGGATAAGGCTCTGAAATACCTGGAGGTGAGGTATACCTGGAGCAGGGTGGGCTGCTACACCGGGGCAGGACCACTTGCTTGCTCCCTGACTCTGACCTTTGACCTCTGGCATGTGGCAGCCACACACCCCCGACTCCACCCAGTGTCTTAGCCTGCAGGTCCCACTTCAGCCACAAGGGGGCGAATGCGAGCCAAGAAGAGAAGGCCCAGGAGGGGTCACCTGGCTTTAGGAGGGCCCAGCCTCTTGGCTCCCTGTCCAGCCCCCACCCACAGTCACGATAATGTCTGGAACCTTCTAGGACAGCCGGATCTTCACCTACCAGTATGGAATCCCGACCTCTCTCCAGAAGACAGGCCAGCAATGGGACTTCCCCAATGCCTGGGCCCCCCTACAGGACCTGGTCATCAGAGGTAGGGAGGCAGGGATGGGGCACCTCAGCCTCACGAGTGTAGAGGCTCGGCCTTCCTGGCACTGGGGAGGCGAGAACAAAGGATGCAGAGGGCTTTCTCTAGCTTCTCTGCTGTCTCAGCAAACAGTTACTCCTACCCCCACCTGTCAGGGGAGCCAATCCTCCGCTCTCCTTAAGCCAACCTAGATTAAGAGCAGCTTGGCTGCTGTTTCTGGGATGGAGGTCTTAGCACCTGGGCTTCTTCCCATCCTTGGGAGAATAAGATTCAGACCTCTGCTTCCCCTGGGATGGGGGCTCTGGAGATGCAGGCTCCTGCCTGGGAAATGAGATCCCATAAGCTATCTGCCCCAGCCAAAAAAAAGTACATACAAATGGCCAAGTGGCACATGAAAAGATGCTCAACATCACTGATTATTAGAGAAATGTGAACCAAAACTACAATGAGATATTACCTCACACCAGCCAGAATGGCCATCATCAAAAACCCTACAAACCATAGATGCTGGAGCGGGTGTATGGAGGTTCCTTAAGAAATTAAAATTACAGCTATCATATGACCCTGCAATACCACTGCTGGGCATATATCCAGAGAAAAACATGGTCCAAAAGGATACATGCTCCCCAATGTTCATTGTAGTGCTGTTTACAATAGCTAAGAAATGGAAGCAACCTAAATGTCCATCCACAGATGCATGGATAAAGAAGATGCTGTACATGCATACAATGGAATATTACTTAACAATAAAAAGGGATGAAATTGGGTCATTTGTAATGATGTGGATGAACACTGAGTCTGTCATACAGAGTAAAGTAAGTCAGAAAGAGAAAAACAAATTTCATGTTCAAGCAGGTTTTAGAAAAGGCAGAGGAACCAGAGATCAAATTGCCAACATCAGCTGGATCATGGAAAAAGCAAGAGAGTTCCAGAAAAACATCTATTTCTGCTTTATTGACTACGCCAAACCCTTTGACTGTGTGGATAGCAATAAACTGTGGAAAATTCTGAAAGAGCCTGGAATCCCAGACCACCTGACCTGCCTCTTGAGAAACCTGTATGCAGGTCAGGAAGCAACAGTTAGAACTGGACATGGAACAACAGACTGGTTCCAAATAGGAAATGGAGTACATCAAGGCTGTATATCGTCACCCTGCTTATTTAACTTATATGCAGAGTACATCATGAGGAATGCTGGGCTGGAAGAAGCACAAGCTGGAATCAAGATTGCCAGGAGAAATATCAATAACCTCAGATATGCAGATGACACCACCCTTATGGCAGAAAGTGAAGAGGAACTAAAAAGCCTCTTGATGAAAGTGAAAGAGGAGAGTGAAAAGGTTGGCTTAAAGCTCAACATTCAGAAAACAAAAATCATGGCATCTGGTCCCATCACTTCATGGGAAATAGATGGGAAACAGTGTCAGAATTTATTTTGGGGGGCTCCAAAATCATTGCAGATAGTGATTGAAGCCATGAAATTAAAAGATGCTTACTCCTTGGAAGGAAAATTATGACCAACCTAGATAGCATATTAAAAAGCAGACATTACTTTGCCAACAAAGGTCCGTCTAGTCAAGGCTATGGTTTTTCCCGTGGTCATGTATGGATGTGAGAGTTGGACTGTGAGGAAAGCTGATCGCCGCAGAATCGATGCTTTTGAACTGTGGTGCTGGAGAAGACTCTTGAGAGTCCCTTGAACTGCAAGGAGATCCAACTAGTCCATTCTAAAGGAGATCAGTCCTGGGTGTTCATTGGAAGGACTGATGCTAAAGCTGAAACTCCAATACTTTGGCCACCTCATACGAAGATTTGACTCACTGGAAAAGACTCTGATGCTGGGAGGGATTGGGGGCAGGAGGAGAAGGGGATGACAGAGAATGAGATGACTGGATGGCATCACTGACTCGATGGATGTGAGTTTGAGTGAACTCTGGGAGTTGGTGATGGACAGGGAGGCCTGGGGTGCTGTGATTCATGGGGTTGCAAAGAGTCGGACATGACTGAGTGACCGAACTGAACACCTATATATGGAATCTAGAAAAATGGTACTAATGAACCTATTGGCAAGGCAGGTATAGAGACGCAGACATAGAGAATGGTCTTGTGGACACAGGGAGGGAAGGAGAAGATGGGATAAATCGAGAATAGCATTGACATACATACACACTACCATGTGCAACATGGACAGCTGGGGGGACGCTGCTGTGTGACACGGGGAGCTCAGCTCTACCATATGTAACATGGACAGCTGGGGGAAGCTGCTGTGTGACACGGGGAGCTCAGCTCTACCATGTGTGAGACAGACAGCTGGGGGAAGCTGCTGTGTGACACGGGGAGCTCAGCTCTACCATGTGTAACATGGACAGCTGGGGGGACGCTGCTGTGTGATACAGGGTGCTCAGCTCTACCATGTGTAAGATAGACAGCTGGGGGACGCTGCTGTGTGACACGGGGAGCTCAGCTCTACCATGTGTGAGACAGACAGCTGGGGGAAGCTGCTGTGTAACACAGGGAGCTCAGCTCTACCATGTGTAAGATAGACAGCTGGGGGACGCTGCTGTGTGACACGGGGAGCTCAGCTCTGCGATGACCTAGAGGGCTGGGATCCGGGGTGGGTGGGAGGGAGGGAGGCTCTAGAGAGAAGGGATATATATAAGCTGAAACACAACATTGTAAGGCAATTATACTCCAATTTTAATGAATAGATAAAACAGATAACCAACAGGGACCTACTGTATACCATGGGAACTCTGCTAAGTACTCTGTAATAACCTAAATGGGAAAAGAAGTTGAAAAAAGAATAGATAACTGAATCAATTTGCTGTACTGCTGAGATTAATACAACATTGTTAATCAACTATAATCTGATATAAAATAAAAATTAAACAAAAAACAGAAAAAAACTAAAAAAAAAAAAAGCCGTGTGTGGGAAGGTGAACTGGCCCTGAGACCAGGCCCTCAGGGTCCTCCTGACCAGGGCAAGATGGGGGAATTAATTGTGAGGCTTTGCAAAGACGGCGCCCAGCACATCCAGGGGCAGTGGCGGCACCTGGTGGTCATTCTTGGGCACTGCAGGGCTCAGCCACTGGCCAGAGCAGCTTCTCCCTGTAAAGGGCTCCCATTTCTTGCTTCCCTAGAGGCCTGGGATTGGGGGCTGGGACAGGGCTTGACCTTAAAGCTTATCCTTTTGTCCTCAGTATGACATCAACAATGGTGGACAGCCAGGTGGTGGAGAGGAGTTTGAAGTTCAGGTGAGTGGGCCACATCTTCCAGGGAGCTTTGGGGCTCTGCTGTCCCCATAACTGACTATGTCCTCCCCTCTCTGGGCCTGCTTCTTCCATGGAGGGTGGATCCCAGGGAGGAGCCCCACTGGTGCTCCCTGGTACCCCGGGGGCTGGGGGGGCCTGAGTCTCTAGGTGGGGATCCCACAAGAGGACATTAGGCCTGCCCCAGTGGTCTTCCCCCATGGACCTTACCTTTCTCCAGGAGGGGTTTGGCTGGACCAATGGTGTGGCCCTGATGCTCCTGGACTGCTATGGGGACCGGCTGAGCTTGGGAGCCCAGACTGCTTTCCTGGAGCCCCACTGCCTCTCAGCCGCCCTCCAGCTCAGCCTCCTGCCACAGTGACAGGCCTTCAGGTCCCCATCTGGCTGCAGCTCCTGCCCATTTAACCTCCACACGTGTCCCTACCTTCTCCTGCCCCTCGATCCTTTATCCCTGGAGAGCCCACCCCCTCCCTGTCCCCTCCCCCAGCCCAGTCCTTGGTCATAGCGGAGTGGGGGCAGGGCAAGGACCTGGAGGTCATGGTTGGGCCCTGGGTCCCTCCTGGAACATTTAATAAGGTGGAAATGCTGCACCATGTATCAGACCTAGTCTCCTTCCCCACAAACCCCAACCCCACGCCGCTTACAACCAGGCCTCACAAACACATAGTCCAAATGCTTTATTGTTCTGCTGAGATGCTTGCAAATGCTTAAAATCACCCAGCCGGGGGTCCCTGAAACCAGGGGCCACAAGTCCTCAGAAGTGGAATCAGAACTGTGTCAAACACTGCCCTCCTAAACTAGCCCTTCAAGGGAGTTCACATTTGAAAGCATTAGTCTAGATCATTTTATGTCTGTAGAGATTTTTTAAAATAGAGCAATCAGCCAGCAGTTATTTTATCAGCTGAATGTACTCAGGGAAAGAAAGGAAGATCACTGTCATCCCAGGATTACTCAGGGTATAATCAATGCTGAGCCCCCTAGAAGCAACATACGCTTAATACCAAGGGAGGGAAATAGCCTTCACTAAAATAAACTAGGCAGTCACTCCACACACACACATACAGATAACAATAACAAGCCCTGGTTGGGGGGCATGGGGAAAGGGAGACAGCCTCCCGATTTGCTGTCTTATCCTAAATGTCCATTTCCCAACAGCAACAACAAAAATTATGAGATGTGCAAAGACACAAGTGTCACACACGCACACAAAGCAAAGAAGAGAAATTGCCTGTAAGAGTGAACACATGCAGATTTAAAAGTGAAAACTTCAGAATGACCACTACAAATATGTTCAAGGAGGTAAAATACTTAAAGAAGTAAAGTAGAGGACTCCCCGGGTGGTCTAGTGGTTAAGAATCTGCTTGCCAATGCAGGGGACACGGGTTGGATCCCAGGCCTTGGACGATCCCATGTGCCGCGGGGCAGATAAGCCCGTGCGCTGCAACTACTGAAGCCTGTATGCTCTAGAGCCAACAAGAGGAGCCACTGCAGTGAGAAGCCCACACACCGCATCTGGAGAGCAGCCCCCGCTCTCCATGGCTGCAGAAAGCCGTGCACGGCAATGAAGACCCAGTGCAGCCAAAAACATAATTAATTAATTAATTAATTTAATTTTAAAAAGATAACATCCATGTTGATGTTTGACAGAAAACAATAAAATTCTGTGAAGCAATTATCCTTCAATTAAAAAATAAATTTAAAAAAGGTTAACTTCCAGACTCCTTTATATGTGTTTTAAAAAGAAGTACATGATAGTGTTGCACCAAATAAAGACTATAGAGAAATTATTAAAAAAAAACAAACAAACAAGGGTTTCCAGTTTTTAGTTCAGCACATTAGGAACTTGGAAGTCATCACTCTGTTTTAACAATACTGAAAATTAACAACTCTCAGATCTGTCAGAGATTGAAGTAACAGGGCAAATTGATAGCCCCAAATCAGAGAGGTGGATACAAAGAATCACAACTTATCAGAGCAAAAACTTGCAAGTCAAAACTTCTACAGGAGTAACTATTAGGTTTCTTTTACCCAGTACACCACGTCCAGGCTTCAACAAAAAATTACAAAGCATACTAAAAGAAAAAAGAAAAACCAGTTTGAAGAAACAGAAAGCATCAGAATCAGATTCAGATATAACAAGGATGTTGGAACTATTATTAGACCAGGAATTTAAAAACAGCTCTGGGCTTCCCTGGTGGCTTAGCAGTAAAGAATCCACCTGTTAATGCCAGAGACCTGGGTTTGATCTCTGGGTCAGAAAGATCCCCTGGAGAAGGAAATGGCAACCCACTCCAGTATTCTTGCCTGGAGAATCCCATGGACAGAGGAGCCTGGTGGGCGTCCATGGGGTCACAAGGAGTCAGACACGACTTAGCGACTATATGATTGATATGCTAAGGGCTTTAATGGAAGAAGTAACCCTGCAAGAACGAGATGGATCACGTAAGCAGAGAGATGGACGTTCTTAAAAAGAATCAAAAATAAATGCTTGAAATAAAAACACTGTAATAGAAACAAAAACTGCTTCCACATATATGGAAATTAAATAACATACTTTTTAGACAATCAAAGAATTAAAGAAGAAATATGAGGGAAATTAGAAAATCCTTCAGTTCAGGTCAGTCACTCAGTCGTGTCTGACTCTCCGCGACCCCATGAATCACAGCACGCCAGGCCTCCCTGTCCACCACCAACTCCCGGAGTTCACTCAAACTCACATCCATCGAGTCGGTGATGCCATCCAGCCATCTCATTCTCTGTCATCCCCAATGAATAAAACAAGGACACGAAACACCAAAATTTATAGGATGAAGCAAAGGCAGTCCTTGGAGGGAAATTTACAGCTCAGTCGTGTCCGACCCTTTGCAACCCCATGGACTGCAGCCCTCCAGGCTCCTCTATCCATGGGATTCTCCAGGCAAGAACACTGGAGTGGGTTGCCATCTCCTCCAGGAGATCTTCCTGACCCAGGGATTGATTCCAGGTCTCCCGCATTGCAGGCAGATTCTTTACCATCTGAGACACCAGGGAAGCTGCAAATGTCCACATTTAAAAAGAAAAGAGGAAAATTGGCAGTTGAGTGAGCAGGACACATGGGATCACTGGGCAGCAGGGACTCATTGCTGGACCCACAGGCACACAGCCTGGTGTTGATCCTCTTGGTGTACATTTCCACAGTGACCGGGACCCAGCGACATTGTTTTCCAACCTTCCAGGATGAGGTATGACTGCCAGGGAGGGGACAGGTTCTTCCCTCCCAACGCACCTCCTTGCCAATAAATAAATAAAATTTTTTAAAAATAATAATTTTCTTATTGCTTATTACACAATGTAGCTCCTCTCTTTCAGTGCCTTGACCATAAAGCATAAAGAAAGGTTATGTTTGTTATTAATGTTAACTATATTTGTTATTTCCCAGTCACTTACTCCCCACCCCCACCTCTCCACCTCTCCTCTTTCTAAGAGGGTGAATCCTATACCTAGGGTCCCTTTGTGATATGTTTGACTGCACCAGTTTGGAGGTAGACATTGGAACCTAGATGAGATCAAGCTTAAAAAAATAAATAAATAAAATAATAATAATTTTCTAAAAAAATTTGACAACATTTTTATTAGAACAAAAAATTGACAAAGTAAAAAAAAAAAGACAGAAGACACAAATCACTAAAATCAGAAATGAAATGAAGGCATTACTATAGACCTTACAGAAATAAAGAGAATACAATGAACAATAAATAAGGTATGCCAACAAATAAGATAACCCAGATGAAATGGACAAATTTCTAGAAACACACAAGTTACCTAAACTGATCCAAGAAGAAACAGAACATGTGAACAGATTTATAACAAGTTGTTCAGTTCAGTTCAGTTGCTCAGTCATGTCCTACTCTTTGTGACCCCATGGACTGCAGCACGCCAGGCTTCCTTGTCCATTACCAGCTTATGGAGCTTGCTCAAACTCATTTCCATCAAGTCGGTGATGCCATCAAATCACTTTAACCTCTGTCATCTCCTTCTCCTCCTGCCTTCAATCTTTCCCAGCATCAGGGTCTTTTCCAATGAGTCAGTTCTTCGCATCAGGTAGCCAAAGTATTGGACCTTCAGCTTCAACATCAGTCCTTCTAATGAATATTCAGGCTTGATTTCCTGCACCGCAGGCAGATTCTTTCCCAACTGAGCCACCAGGGAAGCCCAGGCTTGATTTCCTTTAGGATTGACTGGCTTGATCTCCTTGCAGTTCAAGGGACCCTCAAGAGTCTTCTCCAACACCACAGTTCAAAAGCATGAATTCTTCAGTGCTCAGCTTTCTTTATGGTCCAACTCTCACATCCATACATGACTTCTGGAAAAAATGTAGCTTTGATTAGACATTCAAAAAACAAAGATCAAGACAACCTTCAGAATGGGAGACAATAATAGCAAATGAAGCAACTGATAAAGGATTAATCTCCAAATTATACAAGCAGCTCCTGCAGCTTAATTCCAGAAAACTAAATGACCCAATCAAAAAATGGGCCAAAGAACTAAACAGACATTTCTCCAAAGAAGACATAAAGATGGCTAATAAACACATGAAAAAATGCTCAACATCCCTCATCATCAGAGAAATGCAAATCAAAACCACAATGAGATACCATTTCACACCAGTCAGAATGGCTGCTATCCAAAAGTCTACATGCAATAAGTGCTGGAGAGGGTGTGGAGAGAAGGGAACCCTCTTACACTGTTGGTGGGAATGCAAACTAGTACAGCCACTATGGAGAACAGTGTGGAGATTCCTCAGAAAACTGGAAATAGAACTGCCATATGATCCAGCGATCGCACTCCTGGGCATACACACCGAGGAAACCAGAATTGAAAGAGACACATGTACTCCAATGTTCATTGCAGCACTGTTTATAATAGCCAGGACATGGAAGCAACCTAGATGTCCATCTGCAGATGAATGGATAAGAAAGCTTTGGTACATATACACAATGGAGTATTTCTCAGCCATCAAAAAGAATGCATTTGAATCAGTTTTAATGAGGTGGATGAAATTGGAGCCAATTATACAGAGTGAAGTAAGCCAGAAAGAAGAACATCAATACCGTATATTAACGCATATATATGGAATTTAGAAAAATGGTAACCTGAACCCTGTATAAGAGACTGCAAAAGAGACATAGGCATTTAGAACAGTCTTTGGGACTCTGTGGGAGAGGGTGAAGGTGGAATGATTGGAGAGAATGGAATTGTAGCATGTATATTATCATAAGTGACCAGTCCAGGTTCGACGCATAAATTTTCCTCTGTTCATTTCTTTGCATTTGTGCTTTTTTAATAAAATTCTTTTTTAGAAATAAAAAAAAAAACAAAACAAAGATCATGGCATCTGGTCCTATCAATTCATGGCAAACAGATAAGGAAACAGTGGAAACAGTGACAGACTCTATTTTTTGGGGCTCCAAAATCACTGCAGATGGTGACTGCAGCCATGAAATTAAAAGATGTTTGCTCCTTGGAAGAAAAGCTGTGACTAACCTAGAGAGCATATTAAAAAGCAGAGACATTACTTTGCTGACAGTGGTCCATCTAGTCAAAGCTATGGTTTTCCAGTAGTCATGTATGGATGTGAGAGTTGGACCATAAAGAAAGCTGAGCACTCAAGAATTGATGCTTTTGAACTGTGGTTTTGGAGAAGACTCTTGAGAGAAACTTGGACTTCAAGGAGATCCAAACAGTCCATCCTAAAAGAAATCAGTCCTGAATATTCTTTGGAAGGACTTACGCTGAAGCTGAAGGTCCAATACTTTGGCCGCCTGATGAGAAGAACTGACTCATTGGAAAAGACCCTGATGCTGGGAAAGATTGAAGGCAGGAGGAGAAGGGGATGACAGAGGATGAGATGTTTGGATGGCATCACTGACTTGATGGACATGAGTTTGAGCAGGCTCTGGGAACTGGTGATGGACAGGGAAGCCTGGTGAGCTGCAGTCCATGGACACGACTGAGTGACTGAACTGAACTGAACTGACTAGATGGACCTTTGTCGGCACAGTAATGTCTATGCTTTGCGATTATAATTTAACACCTTCCAACATATAAAACTCTATGTGATTTTAGGTGTCAGCTTAGCTTGGCCAGGGTACCCTGATATTAAATCAAAGATTATTCTAGATGTTTCTGTGAATATATTTTTTAGGTGAGATTAACCTTTAAATGGGTATACATTGAGTAAATTACCCTCCATAAGGTAATTACCCTCAATTATTTGAAGGCCTTAATAGAAAAATGACTGACCTCCTCAGAAAAGAGAATTCTACCAGCAGAGAGTCTGTAGACTTGAACTGCACCTCTTCCCTTGGTCTCCAGCCTGCTGGCCTATCTTGCAGATTTTGGACTTGCCAGCCTCCCTCATCATGTACGCAAATTCCTTAAAGTAAGTTCTTCCTCTCCCGCTCTTGTATCTCCCTGATTTCTTTTCTTTTTTTGGTTTGTTTGTTTTTCTGGAGAACCTTAATACAGTCCAAGAACAAGGGCCTCAGTGGTGAACTCTGCCACACATTTAAAGAATCAACACCAATCTTTTCTCACACTCTTCCAAAAACGGAAGAGGACAAAACACTTCCTAACTCCTTCTAAGGGAACATTTCATGCAAAGATGGGCTCGATAAAGGACAGAAATGGTATGGACCTAACAGAAGCAGAAGATATTAAGAAGAGGTGGCAAGAATACACAGAAGAACTATACAAAAAAGATCCTCATGACCAAAATAATCACGATAACGTGATCACTGACCAAGAGCCAGACATCTTGGAATGTGAAGTCAAGTGGGCATTAGAAAGCATCACTATGAACAAGGCTAGTGGAGGTGATGGAATTCCAATTGAGCTATTTCAAATCTTGAAAGATGATGCTGTGAAAGTGCTGCACTCAATATGCCAGCAAATTTGGAAAACTCAGCAGTGGCCACAGGACTGGAAAAGGTCAGTGTTCATTCCAATCCCAAAGTAAGGCAATGCCAAAGAATGCTCAAACTACCGCACAATTGCACTCATCTCACGCACTAGTCAAGTCATGCTCAAAATTCTCCAAGCCAGGCTTCAGCAATATGTGAACTGTGAACTCCCAGATGTTCAAGCAGGTTTTAGAAAAGGCAGAGGCACCAGAGATCAAATTGCCAACATCCGCTGGATCATGGAGAAAGCAAGAGAGTTCCAGAAAAACATCTATTTCTGCTTCATTGACTATGCCAAAGCCTTTGACTGTGTGGATCACAATAAACTGTGGAACATTCTGAAAGAGATGGGAATCCCAGACCACCTGACCTGCCTCTTAAGAAACCTGTATGCAGGTCAGGAAGCAACAGTCAGAACTGGACATGGAACAACAGACTGGTTCCAAATAGGAAAAGGAGTACGTCAAGGTTGTATATTGTCACCCTGCTTATTTAACTTATATGCAGAGTACATCATGAGGAATGCTGGGCTGGAAGAAGCACAAGCTGGAATCAAGATTGCTGGGAGAAATATCAATAACCGCAGATATGCAGATGACACTACCCTTATGGCAGAAAGTGAAGAGGAACTAAAAAGCCTCTTGATGAAAGTGAAAGAGGAGAGTGAAAAGGTTGGCTTGAAGCTCAACATTCAGAAAACTAAGATCATGGCATCTGGTCCCATCACTTCATGGGAAATAGATGGAAAAACAGTGGAAACAGTGTCAGACTTTAATTTTGGGGGCTTCAAAATCACTGCGGATGCTGATTCCAGCCATGAAATTAAAAGACGCTTACTCCTTGGAAGGAAAGTTATAACCAACCTTGATAGTATATTAAAAAGCAGAGACATTACTTTGCCAACAAAGGTCCGTCTAGTCAAGGCTATGGTTTTTCCCGTGGTCATGTATGGATGTGAGAGCTGGACTGTGAAGAAAGTTGATCGCTGAAGAATTGATGCTTTTGAACAGTGGTGCTGGAGAAGACTCTTGAGAGTCCCTTGGACTGCAAGGAGATCCAACCAGTCCATTCTAAAGGAGATCAGTCCTGGGTGTTCATTGGAAGGACTGATGCTAAAACTGAAACTGCGATACTTTAGCCACCTCATGCGATGAGTTGACTCACTGGAAAAGACTCTGATGCTAGGAAAGGTTGGGGACAGGAGGAGAAGGGGCCAACAGAGAATGAGATGGCTGGATGGCATCACAGACTCTGTGGACATGAGTTTGAGTGAACTCCGGGAGTTGGTGATGGACAGGGAGGCCTGGCGTGCTATGATTCATGGGGTCGCGGAGAGTCAGACACGACTGAGCGACTGAACTGAACTGAACTGAACTGAACTCCTTCTATGAGACCAGCGTTACCTGGCGCCTAAGCCAAATAAAGAAATCACAAGAAAATTATGATCCAATATTCTTTATGCACATGATGAAAATACCCTCAACAAAATACTAGCAAACCAAATCCAAGAGCATGTTTAAAGGATTATACATCATTGCAAGTGAGATTTACCTCATGCTTCGACATAAGAAACTTAATCAATGTGACACTGATAGTACATTAATAGTATGTGTAACATTAATAGTTGTTTAGTCACTAAGTGGTGTCTGACTCTTTGCAACTCCATGGACTTGCATGTAGCCCACCAGGCTCCTCTGTCCCCAGAATTTCCCAGGCAAGAATGCTGGAATGGACTGCCATTTCCTCCTCCAGGGGAACTTCCTGACCCAGGGATCCAAACTGTGTCTCCTGCATTGGCAGGCAGATTCTTTACCCCTGAGCCACCAGAGAAGTTGGAGGGAAAAAAAACCACATGATCATTAATTGATGCAGAAAAGCCATCTGACCAAATCAACACCCATCACCAACTCGAAGGATATGGGTCTGAGCAAGCTCTGGGAGTTGGTGATGGATGGGAGGCCTGGCATGCTGCAGTCCATGGGATCGCAAAGAATCGGACATGACTCAGTGACTGAACTGAACACCCATCCATGATTAAAAAAAACAAAAACACCTAAAAGCTGGAAATAGAAGGAAATTTCCTCAGTATAATATAGGGAATTTATGAAAAACCCACATCTGGCAGCATACTCATGGTGAAAGACTGAAAACTTTCCCCTAAAATCAGGGAACAAGACAAAGATGTTCACTTTCACCACTGCTATCCAACACTATTTAAGAGTTCTAACCAGAGTAAGGTGGGGCGGGGGAGAAGGAATAGAAGTCCCTCTAACTGGAAAGGAAGAATATTCTATTCACAAGTGATGTGATTCTACATATAGAAAATCCCAAAAGATCCATAGGAAAGCTACTAGATCTAATAAGCAGATTCAATAAAGCTGCAGGGTACAAGATAACACACAAAAATCAATTGAGTTTCTATACATTTGCAAAGAACAAACTGAAAAAGAAACTTGAAAAGTAATCCCATTAAAAATAGCATCTAAAAGAATAAAATACTCAGGAGTAAGTTTATCCAAAGAGACGAAAGACCTGTATACTGAACACTAAAAAACATTGCTGAATCTAAGTAAGATCTACATGGATACAGAAGCACCCAGTGTTTGGGAGTAAGAAGGCTTAATATTGTTAAAATATCCTGAAAACCTAATGGGATCTACAGATACAACCCAATTCCTATCAAAATTCCAACAGCCTTTTCTACAGGAATGGACAAGGCGATCTTCTAATTCATATGGAATTGAAAGACACACTAAATAACTAAAACCATCTTGAAAAAGAAGAACACGGTCAGAGAACTAACACTTCCTGATTTCAAAGCTTACTACAAATTTTTTAAGGTCAAAAAACTTGACTAAACATTTCTCCAAAGAAGATAAACAAACAGCCTATAAGCACACAAAAAATGCTTAGCATCTGTAATCATTATCAAAACTACAATGAGACATAACCTCACACCCCTTAGGGTGACTATTACAAACAACAAACAAACAGAAAGTAACAAGTGCTGGGAGCATGTGGAGGAAGTGAACCATCCTGCCTAAGGGGTGGGAATATATAAAATTCACTTGTTGTGGGAAACAATCGAACATCTCCTCAAATAGTAAACATGGATTGACCATATGATCCAGCAATTCCACTGTTAGATACATACTCAAAAAACTGAAAGCAAGGACAGGAACAGATATCTGTCTGCTCGTGTTCATAGCAGCGTTAGTCACAATAACCAAAAAGCAAGAGTAAACCAAATGTCCAATGACAGACAAATGGTTAAAGAAAACGTGGTCTGCAAGGAACTTATCTATGAAACAGAAACAGACTCACATAGAGAACTGATTTGTCGTTGCCTCAGGGAGAAGAGATGGGGGAGGATGGATTGGTCATTTGGGATTCAGTTCAGTTCAGTTCAGTTCAGTCGCTCAGTTGTGTCCGACTCTCCGCGACAACATGAATCACAGCACGCCAGGCCTCCCTGTCCATCACCAACTCCCGGAGTTCACCCAAACTCATGTCCACAGAGTCGGTGATGCCATCCAGCCATCTAATTCTCGATCATCCCCTTCTCCTCCCGCCCCCAACCCTTCCCAGCATCAGAGTCTTTTCCAGTGAGTCAACTCGTCGCATGAGGTGGCCAAAGTATTGCAGTTTGGGATTAGCAGCAGCAAACTATTACATGTAGAACAGAGAAACAACAAGCTCCTACTGTATAGCACGGAAAAATACAGTCAATATCCGGTGATAAACCAAATGGAAAAAAATAAGAAAAAGTGTGTTTATATGTATAACTGACTCACTTTGCTGTATAGCAGAAATTAACACAACATTGTAAACCAACTTCAATAAAGTAAATGTTTAAAAAAATACTCATCTCTACTTTTTTGTTGCTGTTTGTTTTTGCTTTGGTAGCTCTGCTGGGCTTGCAGGATCTTAATTCCCCAACCAGGGATCAAACCCTGGCCCATGGGCAGAGAAAGCTCAAGTCCTAACCACTGGATTGCCAAGGAATTCCCCAAAACACACTCATCTCTAAAGGAAAATGTGGGGTTAATAGAAGGAAAGAAATCTTAAAAATTAGGGCAGAAACAAATGCAAAAGAAACAAAAGAGACCATAGCAAAAATCAACAAAGCCAAAGGCTGGTTCTTTGAGAGGATAAATAAAATCGACAAACCACTAGCCAGACTCATCACGAAACAGGGAGAAAAATCAAATCAATAAAATTAGAAATGAAAATGGAGAGATAACAACAGACAACACAGAAATACAAAGGATCATAAGAGACTACTATCAGCAATTATATGCCAATAAAATGGACAACTTGGAAGAAATGGACAAATTCTTAGAAAAGTACAACTTTCCAAAACTGAACCAGGAAGAAATAGAAAATCTTAACAGCACCTTTTTCTCAAGCGCACACAGAACCTTCTCCAGGAGAGATCACATCCTGGGCCATAAATCTAGCCTTGGCAAATTCAAAAAAATTGAAATCATTTGAAGCATCTTTTCTGACCACAGTGCAGTAAGGTTAGATCTCAATTACAGGAGAAAAACTATTAAAAATTCCAACATATGGAGGCTGAACAACACGCTGCTGAATAACCAACAAGTCATAGAAGAAATCAAAAAAGAAATCAAAATATGCATAGAAACGAATGAAAATGAAACCACAACAACCCAAAACCTCTGGGACACTGTAAAAGTAGTGCTAAGGGGAAGTTCATAGCAAAATAGGCACACCTCAAGAAACAAGAAAAAAGTCAACTAAATAACCTAACTCTACACCTAAAACAACGAGAAAAGGAAGAAATGAAGAACCCCAGGGTCAGTAGAAGGAAAGAAGTCTTAAAAATTAGGGCAAAAATAAATGCAAAAGAAACAAAAGAAACCATAGTAAAAGAAAATGTGGTCTAAACATACAATGAAATATTATTCAGCTTTAAAAAAAAGGAAGGAAATTCAGATACATGCGACAACATAGACTGAAAAGGTGCTAATGAAATGACAAATACAGTGTGATTCCACTTACATAAAGTATCCAGAACAGGTAAATTCATAGAGACAGAAAGTGGAGCAGTGGTTTCCAGGGGTGGTGGGGAGAGAGGATTGAGGAGTGACTGCTTAAAGGTTAAAAAGTGTGTGTTTGGGATGATAAAAACAAAAAGGCTTGGAAATAAATAATGGTGATAGTTGTCAGACATTGTGAATGTAATGTAAATCCAACTGTGCACTTAAAAACGGTTGAAATGGCTTGTATTTATGCTGTGTCTATTTAATGACCAGAAAAAACTTTCAAGGAAGGAAAGAAGGAAGCAAAAGCAGAAGGGAGCATACAGCATCTGGAGGCCGGGGTGCCAGGAAGGAGGTGGGCGGACCTGCAGAGCAGAGGACCGCTGGGGTGGGAGGGACGGGGCGCTGGCAAGGGCAAGCACAGGCCTGGCCACCCCATCTGGGGGCGGACACCGAGCAGTACCACAGCGCTGGGCAGCGAGCCCGAATCGCAAAGGAAAGGCCACACGAGCACTAAACTCAGGCGGTGCCTGCTGGCAGCGCCACCTTCCCACCCCACCCGACCCCTCATCATTTCAGGCCTGAGGCAGGGGTCCTGGGTCGGGCTGCCGCCTCCTCACCCACCCCTCCCACCCCTGTCCCTTAACTCCCTGCCCTGGTGCCGAGGGGCGAGCTTCCTACAGCAAATCAAATCCTGCTGCCTCAGCTCACGGCCTTCTCTGCCAGCTCCCTCACTGGAACCCGCTGCCTCCTTGGCTTTGGCAAAGGTCCCCGACAGGCCGGTGCCAACACATCCCTCCGGCCTTGCCTCACTTCCCTCCCCTGCACCAACCCCGGTTCCTCTGGCCAGGCTGAGCTTCTTGCAGCTGCCCTGCCACTGCTAACACCGGAATGGTCTCCAGTCCATTCCCTTGGCAAACTCCTATGTCATCTTCAACACCCGCAGCAAATGTCCCCAGTATGGTGGGTCTTCCTCCCGCCTGTGCTCCCACAGCCTTCCTGGTAGATAATCGCAAGGGTCCCGGGCTTTCACGCTGTACCTGGAACAGAATCTTGAGCCCTTCTGCTTGAAATGTTAAAGGAAATGGTAGCCCCATCTCCCTACACTCACCCTGCCTCTGCCGAAAGGGCCTGAGCAGAAGGCCCCAGTTGAGGCTGGGAAAGAGAAGAGGAGGAAAAGACAAAGCCAGGGGGCAAGGGCGGCCCCTGTGAGCTGAGAGCGGGCGCAGCGCGCGGTCTGCGTGGTCCAGCTCCTCGGGTGGCCACGCCTCAGTCCTGGACTTTGGTTGCCCCGGGTTGGCGGGCGAGGCGAGCAGGCTGTGCCCCGGCTAGCAGGCGGCACCTGGCGCTCCTGTTTGGCTGCAGCCACAGCCGTCATGCAGGGGAAGACCTGGGGGCTGCGTATGCTGCTCCTGCTGGGGTTGGGGCTGGGGTCCCAGGAGGCCCTGTCCCGACCCTGTGAAAGGTAGGAGCAGAGAAGGCAGCTGGGGTTGCAGCCGGAAGGCCAGGTCTGGAGGGCCGGGAGGAGAGCTCAAGCATCGGTGTCAGCCCTCCAGAGAGGAGGGAAGGGAAGGAGATCAGGTCTCAGGCTCTGTGCTGGGCACTGACCCCCAGTGCCGGGAAAAGATGGGGCTGCCTGTGGGCGGCTGGACACAGGCCAGGAGCCTGCCACCCAGGGAGCCCTCCCTCCCTCTGCCCTCCCTTCTAGCTGCTCCTTGAACTGTGCCGGCCTGTTCTCAGGGTTGTTCTGGGAATCTATCTGCTCAATTTTCCTGCTTGGATGTGAGAGTGGGAGTAAGGATCTGCAAGAGGCCCCTGGCCTCTTACCTCCATGACCAAACCTCTTTCCAAAGCCACAGTTGCCATCTCCAAATAGCAGGGATGAATGACCCCATCCTGCTTCCGGGACTCACAGGGCAGCCACTCTCCCTTCATCATGGGTTTATTGAGTTCTTGCTATGCCTCCTGGGTTGCAGCAGTGAACGGGAAAAATGAGGTCCCTGAAGGTTATTATTAAGGTTATTATTGCATAACAAGCAAGAAAAGTAATAATAGAAGTTCAATGGTGATGGTTGTTATTTTTTAGTCTTTAAGTCGTATCTGACTTTTGCGACCCCATGGACTGTAGCCCACCAGACTCCTCTGTCCATGAGATTTTCCAGGCAAGAATACAGGAATGGATCGCCATGTCCATCTCCAGGGAATCTTCCTAACCCAGGATCCTAACCCAGGTTCCTTCCACTGAGCCACCTGGGAAGCCCATATCTTCCACTAGTACTCACCAAATGTTTATATTCATGGTTACAGTTTAATACATACATGAGACATGGCCAGCCAGGAAGCCTTGGAATCCGTGAATTTTTACTGGGGATCAGTTACAGGGACGTAGTGGGTCCCCATGGCCACCTCATTCTCCAGGTCTCCAAAGGTCAAAATGATAATGGGTGACCCTCAGCCCCCACCTTAAATCACATTAATAGGATAAAATATCTGGCATGGTCCAAGGTCCCAGCAAACAAAAATTTCTCAGGTAGGGCCCCAGGAGCTTAGAGGGTATCTCTTAGGCACGTATCAGACTGTCTTTGAAATGTTCAGGGCGTGAACACAGTCCACCTGCTAAGTCAACTCTTTACTGCACAGACAACTTGTGTAACAAAGAATTCATCCAGTCTTTGTCCTGAGTTCCTGGAATACAGCTCTTAAGATCTTGGAAATTTCCTAAGTGACAGGAGTGTCTTTGGTATTCAGGTTAAGCTCGAATAGCTTCTGTGAGTGAGGTGACTCATGGTGAGCCCCTAGCTGGGTCATGCTAATAAGATGGCTAAGGTAGGATAGGTCATGCTAGAAGATGAAGTGATTAGAGGGTTGGGGCTTTGGGGTACCTGATACCAGCCTGACCTCCTGACCTCTGTAGAAGAAGGGGGCGGAAGATTGGCTTTAATCACATAGTTGATGATTTAATCAATCATACCTATGCAATGGGGCTTCCCAGGTGGCGCTAGTGGTAAAGAACCCACCTACCTATGCAGGAGACATAAGAAACCAAGTTTGATCCCTGGGTTGGAAAGATCCCCTAGAGGAGGGCACAGCAACCCACTCCAGTATTCTTGCCTGGAGAATCCCATGGACAGAGGAACCTGGTGGGCTATGGTCCATAGGGTCATAAAGAGTTGGACGTGACTGAAGCGACTTAGCATGCATGCAGGCACGCACCTATGCAATGAAACCCCAAGAAAAACTCTGGACACCAAAGTTCAGTGCAGCCTCATTTTGGTTGACACTTCAATGTGCCAGGAGGTTGAAGTGTCCTGATTCTATGGGGAGAGGACACAGAAGCTCTGTGTTCAGGACTCTTCCAGACCTTGTCCTATATGTGTCTTCACTTGGCCAGTCTTGACTTGTATCCTTATAACTATATTGCAATCACAATGTAGTGCTTTCCTGAGTTCTGTGAACCGTTCTTGTAAATCACTAAAACTTTAATTCTAGCAAATTCTCATGGGAACCCCTGAACTTGTAGCCAGCGGTCAGAATTGGTGGAAACTTCAGGACCCCTGAACTTATAACTGGTGCTGGGAGTGAGGGCAAACTTGTTGGGTACTACAGCTTTGACATGGGGGTGGCATCCAAGCTAACTCTTAGTGACAGAATTTTATTGCAATATTGTAATTGTTGTCAGAACATGTGTGATTTGCTAGGATGATCTTGTCTCACTAAAACATGTGGTTTGGAAAGTGCAAGATGAAAGGGCAGGGAACGAGCATCTTTTGATTCCTGGACGGCCACAGGGTCACCCATGTGTTCAGAATAGCAGTTTCGTTGTGATCAGTTACTGGAGGTAAAAGTTACCAATGGAAGTTAGAGCTGATAGATCCAATTCTTGGGGTATTAACTAACCAAATGCATAAGAAAATGCAAAATAAGAAGAAAAAAGTTAAAAACAGAATTTCTTTGTTATTGTCATCTAGAATAGCAAAAATGAAAGTGAGAGATAAACCAAGCTAAGATTCTGGTCAGTCCTAAATACAGCCTCTGGTCTCAGGGCCTCTGTTAACAGAATGTGTTGGGGAAGGTCCTGCCCTGATGTGCAGCCACTAGCCCCAGAGCCATTTCCAAAGGAAAAAATTATTCTGAAACAACAAATAATGAAGAAAGTGAGACTGATTCCCAAGAGAATGTGACGGACAGAGGACAGAGCCAGTGGCCTCGTCCCAGCGGAATAGGCACCTTGAAACAATTATTAAGAATGGGGTGAGGACTTCCCTGGTGGTCCAGTGGTTAAGAATCCACCTACCAATGCAGGGAACACAGGTTCGATCCCTGGCCTGGGAAGATCCCACATGCTACAGAGCAACTAAGCCTGTGTGCCTTAATTACTGAGCCTGAGAGCCCTAGAGCCCATGCTCTGAAATGAGCACCAAAGACCCAGCAGAACCAAAAATAAGTAAATAAATAAAATTCAAAAAAAATGGGATGAATAAGAAATTCCTTGGCAGTACAGTAGTTAGGATCTGCACTTTCAGTGTCAAGGGCACGGGTTTGAACCTTGGTGGGAGAACTAAGATCCTGCAAGCCCTGCTGCATGACTGAAAAAAAAAAAAGAGTGGAGTAAATAAAGCAAACATTGATGGGAGCAAAACAAAAGAAGAAGAAAAGAGGGAGAGTCAAAGGACTGATTTCTTTTCAAGAAATGGGATGAATAAAGCAGCCATGCGTGCACGCTAAGTGGCTTCATTCGTGTCTGACTCTTTGCGACCCCATGGACTGTGGATAGGGTCAAAAGAAAGGTTTTCATGCAGGATCCTTTGAGGTTGACTGAACCAATGGGTACCCCTGCAGGTCATCCAAAATGAAAAGGCCCTAGACAAATCTGTTTTATTCACCCTACTTGGGAGCAGCTTGGAAAACTGCATGACATAGACAGCAACAAAAACCCTGACCTCCAATCTACTGGGGCAATGGTGCAGAAATATAACCAAGACAAAGGTTGATGGTTGGGTCAGGGTCCCTTAGCTCTGTCCCACCCTGGAGACCCAAAACCTGATACATAGGAGTAGGCAAAATGGTCAGAGGGCAGAGGAGGCTCCTGGACTCTGTGACATGAGAACCCCATGCACTGAGGTACCAAAAGCCACTGGTGAGGACCTAAAAGAGGCTACAGTCAGATTAAGAGGATCTAGAAATGCAAGAGTTGATGGGATGAAGGTAAAAGGTATGAAAAAAAAACTGGAATGTTTAAACAGGCTTTATGTCAAAGGATTGTTTCTCCTTCGCCCGAATGTTTTATGGAAATGAATGTCATGATTGACAAGGAACACTTACCCTCCCTAGTACTCAAAACCCAAACCTTGCTGAAGTTCTAAGAGGTGCACAGTGAGGGATGCAAGGGTTGGTGTAACTAAGATGAAAGTTTGAATGAAAATTGGTGCTTGAATAGTTCTATCGGGAAGTGACTACATCAGGAATGGATATTGTGCCTGACTGGGGAATGTTTCCACTGTCTAGTATTATAAAGCATGAAAAGCCATGCCTCAAGCCATATTAATTGAATGTTCCAAATGAGAACCAATAAGATTGCCTGAGTCCACATAGATTGTAGCCTTCTTCTGAGAAGCGCAGACTGGGATTTATAGGAAAAGCCTTTGGGCACCTCCCAGCTGACACTTTGGACTAAAGAATTTCAACTGGAGAGGCAGTTACTAGTTTGCTATCAGATATTAATTGAAGCTTTCCCTATGACTGAAGGTCAAAAGATAATCTTGAAACCTGAAATGCACATATTATCTTGGGTGATATTGGAAAATGCTCTAAGACGGAGGGATACGCCCAGAGGAGTTCCATTAGAAAATGGAAATGGTTTATGCAGGACCATGCTCCTGGGAGAATGGAAAGTTACTCAGTGTATTTAAGAGCAGGGAGACTCTTTTCCCCTAGGAATGATTTTGAAACCACCTAAGGAACTACCAGATTCAATTGTCACCTAGGCAAGTGCCCTATGAACAGCTCTGGATTGACCGACAATGACTTGCTTTATGGATGGCAGTTCCAAGGTGAACATACAACATACTGTTTGAAAGACTGCCACTCTTATCAAAGAAGACAAAACCAAATCAGCTCGGTGATTTGTCACTGTGTTTGGGTTTTTGCCTACTCTCGGTCAGGGGCCAATGGTCTGGCCATATGGTCAGACAGAAGGGCAATGGAAAACTGGCGTATAAAAATGATGCCCTGTTGTGGCATGGTCCTACGGAAAACACGGTGGGAATTTGAATATTGCATTAAAATAGAACACAGTAATGTCTATGAGTCAATATAAAGCCAAACATAGGGGCTTTCATCATTCAATTCTTCCATCACTGCAAGGAAAGCGAAACTGTTAGTCACTCAGTCATGGCCGACTCTTAATGATCCTATGGACTGTAGCCCGCCAGGTTCCTCTGTCCATGGGATTTCCCAGGCACGAATACTGGAGTGGGTTGCCATTTCCTTTTCCAGGGGATCTTCCCGACCCAGGGAACAAACCCAGGTCTCCTGCAATGCAGGTGGACTCTATACTGTCTGAGCCACCAGGGAAGCCCCACTGCAAGGGAAATAGCTTGCAATTTAGCCCATGGGGCTGACTTGTTCTTATGTTTTCCAAAGATCTCCATCAGGAAGTTAGGGTACGGTGGCTTTCCAACCAAGATACTGTCTGTCCACTTGGAACTGCTATCAGTAAATGACCAAGTTTTTGCTTGGTCAATAAAGAGCTATTCATGAGGTACCTCCTAGTGGCTTCTCTGTTGCTTCCCCAGTCAGCCCTGCAGGAAGTGAGGCCACCTGCCCTTGAACACAGAAAGTACCTCCTTGCATTCCCCAAGCAGCCTGCTCCTGCGGAAACCATTTCAATCGTTAAAAAACTCTCGGGGCACTGCCTTCTTTTTCAGAGCGTTTCAGAGCGTTTCACCAAAGGCATTATGGGTATTTCATGGTCTCAAGAATGTTTTGTGTTTTTCAATCATAGAGGAGGTTTCCATCAATATCCAATAGCAAGCCAGTGATCCTCTCCCATATGGTGTATATTGTACACTGCATCTGGAAATTTCCTGGTTCAAACTTTTCGTTACTGCCACTGAGTACAATTCACAGGGTTTTGCCACAAGCCCTTCCAGTTGGGTTCACACGGAGCCAATGAACAGAGAATTGGTCCATCCCACTATCGCTGATTAAAGCACCACTGAGCAGTGCTCCGGGCTCGTGTGCCAAAGTGGGCTGCTTCCTCACCAGCCCTCCACCCAGTGAGAACAGATCCAAGGCCCTTCTGCTCCTCCCCTCCGAATCCCTGATCGGCTGATCTCTCTCCCAGTAAAACCACCTCACGTGTGTAGAGCTGGGAGAGGATGAACAGGAAGTTCCTTGTATGGACACACTCTGAGCTACAGGGCCCTCCCTCCTCTTGTCGACCCGGCTTTCTACACTGTTTCAAATTAACAGTGAGCTGGGCTCAGGCAACTGTTTAGGTCGTTTTCTGCACAAGGAACCTCCACGTTCTCTCAGCCCTGATGTCACCACCACCCACAAACCCCTACCACACATGTGCCCTGGCACACACACAGTCCTGGCCCCTCCCAGTCAACACGCCCCAGACTCCCATTTTCTTCTCCCCTGTTGGTGGTGATCCGACCTACTCCCCTCCCTGACTCTCCCTGCAGCCAGGTTTACTGCCACGGGGAGTTCCTGCACCAAGTTCAGATGGCCAAACTCTACCAGGATGATAAGCAGTTTGTAGACATGCCACTGTCCTCAGCTCCAGGTGAGAACCCCGGGGGACCCCGCCTTCTCCTGAACCTTCCACCAAAAGGCAGGGGGCAAGACCAGGCAGGCAGGGGTGTCTGATCAGGGAAGGCTCCCTGGGGTCCCGCTGACCCCTCCTGCTGCGTGTCTCCCAGACCAAGTCCTGAAGTGCTTCTGTGAGCTGGCCCAGGCCTACAACCTCAGCATCCCGCGGCAGGAGCTGCAAGTGTTCGTCCAAGAACACTTCCGGGCTGTGGGGCAGGAGCTGCAGCCCTGGACCCCCGAGGACTGGAGAGACAGGTACAACCCTGGACATGGAACAGGAGAGGGGCCTTCGCTCAGGGCTGCCCCCTTCAACCCTGTGGGCCCCGTGGTCTTTCAGCCCCCAGTTTCTGCAGAAGATCTTGGACCCCAAGCTGCGAGCCTGGGCAGAGCAGCTGCACCAACTCTGGAAGAAACTGGGAAAGAAGGTGTCAGTGCTCTGGGCCCGGCAGAGGGAGATGGAGGTGGGGAAGGGATGAGCCAACTAGGGCCCCTCCTGCTCCCTCTACGCCCTCACCTGTGTAGAGCTGGGAGGGGATGAACAGAAAACACCTGATGTGGACCCAGCAAGACACTGGGACCTATTTCCTGAGAACACAGTCCTTGAACAGGACTCTCCAAAAAGAACTTCTGAGAGGGAGGAGGGCAACATCTACTTCTAACTCCTCACCTCCTCCCTGAAGCCCTCCCAGCCTCCCCCAGGCAAACCAAGCTCATCCTCCACCCCCAGCTGCCCCGTCCAGCCCTTCATACTCCGCAGTGACTGTTTGCTCCCCTGCTGGGCTGCCTCTTGCCTGAGCTCCTCGGACCAGGCCTCTGCTCAGGAACCATAATTGCTCCCATTGATTCTGGCCCAGGCCTGAGCTCAGCATGGTCTGTTACGCACTTTCTCTCCTTTGTCTGAGGCTCAGAGAGGGCAGCCGTTTGCCTGAGGCTGCACAGCTCCTGTCCTCCAGCCCGGCCCCAGGGCCCTGGCACCCACTGCACAGAGCGGGGCTCCAGGGTCATGCATGTGCCGGATTGGGCTGCTTCCTTACCAGCCCCAACCCAAAGGGAAAAACGTGAACCCCTTCCTCTGCTCCCCTCCAAATCTCTGACAGGCTGACCTCTCTCCCACTAACCCCCCTCACGTGTGTAGGGCTGGGAGGGGATGAACAGAAAACACCTGATGTAGAGCAGCAAGCCCTGCTCTGACGCTCCCGTGCTCTCCCCGGGACGTTCATCTACGCCTGCCTCACTGGAGAAAGCTGTTGGGGTTTCATCCACACCTGGGCCAGAACTGGGGGCCCTGATCCTCTGGGCCTGGCTTCACGGTGGCCACAGAGATTCGGGGGGCATGGGGAGCCAGAGGAAACTCCCACCAGCTGGCTGCTAATACTGGCTGCTGTGTGGTGATACTGGGGTGCCAGGCTGAAGGGTCCAGGCTCCTGCACACCGCTGCTCTTGCTGGGATTCTAGAGGCCGGCATGTGGGGACCAGCAGACCAAACTCCCCACCGCCCAGGCCTGGACCAAGGCCATACGGCCGAGCAGTACCAGAGCCAGAGCCCAAGCCTGGGCTGCAGGGCCACCAGCCTCTGCTCCACATGGGCCCAGGGTGCCCGTGTCCTCTCTCCTGACTCCAGGTGAAGGCAGAGGTCCTCAGCCACCCTGAGCAGTTCTCGCTGATCTGTTCAAGACAACCCTTCATTGTGCCTGGTGGGCGCTTTGTGGAGTTCTACTACTGGTGAGCAGCCAGGGGTTGCAGGAGGTTGAAGGGTGGGGAGGGGCGCCCAGTGCTAGCAAGACATCATTTTTTTCTTTTTTAATATAAACTTTAGTTCAGTTCAGTTCAGTTGCTCAGTTGTGTCTGACTCTTTGCGACCCCGTGAATCACAGCATGCCAGGCCTCCCTGTCCATCACCAACTCCCAGAGTTCTCTCAAACTCATGTCCATCGAGTCGGTGATGCCATCCAGCCATCTCATTCTCTGTCGTCCCCGTCTCCTCCCACCCTCAATCCCTCCCAGCATCAGAATCTTTTCCAGTGAGTCAACTCGTCGCATGAGGTGGCCAAAGTGTTGGAGCTTCAGCTTTAGCATCAGTCCTTCCAATGAACACCCAGGATTGATCTCCTTTAGAATGGACTGGTTGGATCTCCTTGCAGTCCAAGGGACTCTCAAGAGTCTTCTCCAGCACCACAGTTCAAAAGCATCAATTCTTCAGCGATCAGCTTTCTTCACAGTCCAACTCTCACATCCATATATGACCACTGGAAAAACCAGAGCCTTGACTAGATGGACCTTGGTTGACAAAGTAGTTTCTGGTTTATAATATGCTGTCTAGGTTGGTCATAACTTTCCTTCCAAGGAGTAAGCGTCTTTTAATTTCCTGGCTGCAGTCAGCATCCATAGTGATTTTGGAGCCTAAAAAATTAAAGTCTGACACTGTTTCCACTGTTTCCCCATCTATTTCCCATGAAGTGATGGGACCAGATGCCATGATCTTCTTTTTCTGAATGTTGAGCTTCAAGCCAACTTTTTCACAATCCTCTTTCACTTTCATCAAGAGGATTTTGAGTTCCTCTTCACTTTCTGCCATAAGGGTGGTATCATCTCCATATCTGAGGTTACTGATATTTCTCCTGGCAATCTTGATTCCAGCTTGTGCTTCTTCCAGCCCAGCGTTCCTTATGATGTACTCTGCATATAAGTTAAATAAGCAGGATGACAATATACAACCTTGACGTACTCCTTTTCCTATTTGGAACCAGTCTGTTGTTCCATGTCCAGTTCGAACTGTTGCTTCCTGACCTGCATACAGGTTTCTCCAGAGGCAGGTCAGGTAGTCTGGTATTTCCATCTCCTTCAGAATTTTCCACAGTTTATTGTGATCCACACAGTCAAAGGCTTTGGCATAGTCAATGAAGCAGAAATAGATGTTTTTCTGGAACTCTCTTGCTTTTTCCATGATCTAGCGGATGTTGGCAATTTGATCTCTGGTGCCTCTGCCTTTTCTAAAACCAGCTTGAACATCTGGAAGTTCACGGTTCACATATTGCCGAAGCCTGGCTTGGAGAATTTTGAGCATGACTTTAGTAGTGTGTGAGATGAGTGCAATTGTGTGGTAGTTTGAGCATTCTTTGGCATTGCCTTTCTTTGGGATAGGAATGAAGACTGACCTTTTCCAGTCCCGTGGCCACTGCTGAGTTTTCCAAATTTGCTGGCATAGTGAGTGCAGCCCTTTCACAGCATCATCTTTCAGGATTTGAAATAGCTCAACTGGAATTCCATCACCTCCACTAGTTTTGTTCGTAGTTATTTATTTTAATTGGAGGCTAATTAAAATGTTGTATTGGTTTTTCCATACATTGACATTAATCCGCCACAGGTGTACATGTGTTCCCCATCCTGAACCCCCTCCCACCTCCCTCCCCATCCCATCCCTCTGGGTCATCCCGGTACACCAGCCCTGAGCATCCTGTATCATGCATCAAACCTGGACTGGCAATTCGTTTCACATATGATAATTTACATGTTTCAATGCCATTCTCCCAAATCATCCCACCCTCGCCCTCTCCCACAGAGTTGAAAAGACTGTTCTATACATCTGTGTCTTTTTGCTGTCTCCCAGTAAGACATCTTGAGTGGGCTGGGTGCCCTGGCCCGGCCCAGGTGTGCGGGGCAGAGGGTGGTGTGGGCAATGCCTGAGCTGTCTGTCCCCCCAACCCAGGGACTCCTACTGGGTGATGGAGGGTCTTCTCCTCTCTGAGATGCCCGAGACGGTAAAGGGCATGCTGCAGAACTTCCTGGACCTGGTGCAGACGTAAGGCAGGGTGGGCACCCCAGCCAGGGTGGGAGGACCAGGTGCCGTGGGCCTGGGGTGGGTTTGCCTCGGCTCTGGCTGCCGGGTGGACCAGTCAGCAGGCCTCATTTTGGCAGGTACGGACATGTCCCCAACGGGGCCCGCGTGTACTACCTTCAGCGGAGCCAGCCCCCGCTTCTGACCCTCATGATGCACCGCTACATGGCCCACACCAATGACACCACCTTCCTATGGTGGGCACCCCTCCCGGTGCTGCCCTGTACCCCCTTTCCTGAGACCTCCCGGGGTGAGGCTCGGGTGGGGTTCCTGGACTGAGAGGGTGCCCAGCTCCACCCCAGGGACCACATTGAGACCCTGGCCTCGGAGCTGGACTTTTGGACTAAGAACAGGAGCATCTCCGTGAGTTCCAGGGGAAAAAGCTACATCCCGAATCACTATAAAGTCCCTTACGGGGGCCCCAGGTAAGGACCCACCCGGCCAGCCTCTCAACCTGTTGTGTGTTCCCTCCAGTTTGAGTGTCAGGACTTCCCCAGGCAGGAGGGTGGGGGACTGAGTCCCACCTCTCAGATGGTGAGCTGATAGCTCTGGGCGGTCCGGGGCCCCGGGGTGGCTGAGGCAGCGTGGCTGGGCCTCCTGCGCAGGCATGGAGAGTCTAGAGCCGCAGTGCCAGGCTCCCCGCTCTCCTCTCACCAGGCCGGAGCCTTACAGTAAAGACGCAGAGCTGGCCGCCACCTTGCCGGAAGGTGAGCAGCAGGAAGGGAAGGGGCTGAGTGTGGGCCTGGGCCATGCATCAGGCCTTGGCCTCCCGTCTGCCGCTGCCCTGTCCTCACAGGGAACCGGGACGCTCTTCTGGCCGAGCTCAAGGCCGAGGCCGAGCCCGGCTGGGACTTCTCTTCACGCTGGCTCGTGGGAGGCCCAAATCCCAGTTTGCTCAGCAGCATCAGAACCAGCAAGCTGCTGCCGGTTGACCTCAACGCCTTCCTGTGCCAGGCGGAGGGCCTCATGAGCAACTTCTACTCCAGACTGGGTGCGCACGCCAGCAGGGAAGGGAAGAAGGGCGCTAGCCCCACGCGGGCCCCTGCCTCGGCCTTGGCAGTGGCGCTGCAAGGAGGGCCGTGAGGGGGGGACCTCCAGCTCCCCAGCCTTACCCCGCACCCCCAATGCAGCCACATCCCTCCCTTTCTCAATGAAAGGACACCCTACCCCACAGATCCAAACCCCTCCGTCCCCTCTCCATGCCCTTTGACCCCTCAGGGCCAGGGGAATCCACACAGCCGGCCAGTGTCCCTGTGGGGACAAACCTGAGACAGGCTGGGGCAGGGCCTGGGAGCTGCTCAGGGAAGTCCCAGTGCTAGAGGCCTGAAATGAAGTGGGCTCTGCTCCACATCAGCATGGCCTCTTGGTGCGCAGGACCTCTGAGCCCGGGGGAGGACTACAGGGGGCCAAGCTAGACCCCCTGGGAGGCAGGGGACCCTGTGGCTTAGCCTAAAGGCAGTGTTGCCCCAGGGAATGACTCTGAAGCCACAAAGTACAGAAATCTGCTAGCCCAGCGCATGGCTGCCCTGAAGGACGTCCTGTGGGATGAGGACAAAGGGGCCTGGTTTGACTATGACCTTGAGAACGAAAAGAAGAATCTGGAGTTTTACCCATCCAACTTTGCTCCTCTCTGGGCCGGCTGCTTCTCTGACCCGGACGATGTGGATAAGGCTCTGAAATACCTGGAAGTGAGATATACCTGGAGCAAGGTGAGCTGCTACACCGGGGCAGGACCACCTGCTTGCTCCCTGACTGACCTGTGACCTCTGGCAAGTGGCAGCCACAAACCCCGACTCTACCGTGTCTTAGCCTGCGGGTCCCATGTCGGCCACAAGGGGGCGAATGCGAGCCAAGAAGAGAAGGCCCAGGAGGGGTCACCTGGCTTTAGGAGGGCCCAGCCTCTTGGCTCCCTGTCCAGCCCCCACCCACAGTCACAATAATGTCTGGAACCTTCTAGGACAGCCGGATCTTCACCTACCAGTATGGAATCCCAACCTCTCTCCAGAAGACAGGCCAGCAATGGGACTTCCCCAATGCCTGGGCCCCCCTACAGGACCTGGTCATCAGAGGTAGGGAGGCAGGGATGGGGCCTACCCCACCTCAGCCTCACGAGGGTAGAGGCTCGGCCTCTCTGGCACTGGGGAGGCGAGAACAAAGATGCAGAGGCCTTTCTCTAGCTTCTCTGCTCTCTTAGCCTCTCAGCAAACAGTTACTCCTGCCCCCACCTGTCAAGGGAGCCAACACTCCGCTCTCCTTAAGCCAACCTAGATTAAGAGCAGCTTGGCTTCTGTTTCCAGGAAGGAGGTCTTAGCACCTGCGCTTCTTCCCATCCTTGGGAGAATAAGGTTCAGACCTCTGCTTCCCCTGGGATGGGGGCTTTGGAGATTCAGGGTCTTGCCATGGGTGGGGTCTAGGTCTAGCCAAGTCTCCTTCAGCCAAAGCCCAGGAAGTAGCTTTCCAGCTGGCCCAGAATTGGATCCGAACCAACTTTGATGTCTACTCCAAAAAGTCAGCCATGTATGAGAAGGTGAGCTTGCCATAAACGCAGTCCCTGGGGTTCTCCTGCCCAGGGTGAGATGGGGAATTGTCAGGTTTTGCAAAGCCTGTGCCCAGTATAACCTGGGGCAGTGGCGGCACCTGGTGGTCATTCTTGGGCACTGCAGGGCTCAGCCACTGGCCAGAGCAGCTTCTCCCTGTAAGGGGCTCCCATTTCTTGCTTCCCTAGAGGCTTGGGGTTGGGGGCTGGGGCAGGGCTTAACCTTAAAGCTTATCCTCTTGTCCTCAGTATGACATCAACAATGGTGGACAGCCAGGTGGTGGAGGGGAGTTTGAAGTTCAGGTGAGTGGGTCACATCCTCCAGGGAGCTTCGGGGCTCTGCTGTCCCCATAACTGACCATGACCTCCCCTCTCTGAGCCTGCTTCTTCCATGGAGGTTGGATCCCAGGGAGGAGCCTGACTGGTGCTCCCTGGTACCCCTGGGGCTGAGGGGCCTGGGCCTCTAGGTGGGGATCCCACAACCCATAAGAGGACTTGGGGGCCTGCCCCAGCGGTCTTGCCCCATGGACCTTACCTTTCTCCAGGAGGGGTTTGGCTGGACCAATGGTGTGGCCCTGATGCTCCTAGACTGCTATGGGGACCGGCTGAGCTCTGGAGCCCAGAATGCTTTCCTGGAGCCCCACTGCCTCGCAGCTGCCCTCCAGCTCAGCCTCCTGCCACAGTGACAGGCCTTCAGGTCCCCATCTGGCTGCAGCTCCTGCCCATTCAACCTCCACACGTGTCCCTACCTTCTCCTGCCCCTCGATCCTTTATCCCTGGAGAGCCCACCCCCTCCCTGTCCCCTCCCCCAGCCCAGTCCTTGGTCATAGCGGAGTGGGGGCAGGGCAAGGACCTGGAGGTCATGGTTGGGCCCTGGGTCCCTCCTGGAACATTTAATAAGGTGGAAATGCTGCACCATGGATCAGACCTAGTCTCCTTTCCCACAAACCCCAACCCCACGCCACTTACAACCAGGCCTCACAAACACATAGTCCAAATGCTTTATTGTTCTGCTGAGATGTTTACAAATACTGAAAAACATCCAGCCCAGGCCTGGCAACCATGGTCCAGGGCTGGGAAGGGGGACAGGGAGGTGGGTTTAGTGTTAAGGCGCAAAGGGCTGAGCCCAGACACCTGGAGGCCTGGGCCTCTGCTATTTATTTCATCCCCATTCTGAGAGGAGGGCAACCAGACCCTCGGGCTCCCCCTCCTGCTCAAGACTTCCTCCAGGGAGCATCTGAACAGCCCTCTGTCCATCAGAAACTCAGCCATATACCAGAACCCCGAGGATGGCCCTTCTAGCTCTTTCTCCCATCCGATGGCTCCTCCTCTGGCCTCCAGTTCCCGGCTTCGTCCCTTCTGGCTCTAAGCAAGGCACGAGTGGAAGGGGGAGGGCTGGACGGGGGAGCCAGCAGGCTGTGTATCAGGGCCTGGAGACACAGGCAGCGGGCAGTGTGAAGGTGTTCAGTCCCTTCCCCCATCCCCAGCAGGAGATGCCCAAGGGCCTGGGCTGGAGAGATGATGGCACGTACCCTCAGATGGGCCCACAGCTGAAGCAATGGGCTGAGCCACAGAGCCATGGCAATTAGTACGTAACCATGGTGATGAAGCAGTCACTGTGGTGACCGTGATGATGGGTCTGCAAAAAGGGGCTAGGGCTGGGGCCTCAAGGATGACACTCGGTCTCTGGTCCTTGAGCAAAACCATAAAAAATACAAATGTGGCACAAGAAATGGGCTACAGCGGGGTTTGAGAATTACACCGCCTGAGCTGTCACCCCACTCTGGATGTGGTGCTACTCAGCCCCCAAGGCCCCTGCAACGGGGGCTGAGGCAAGAGGGGATCTTTGGCAGATTCTGGTACCATAACGTGTCCTTTAGAAAAGAGAACACAGGCAGGGCGCGCAGGTGCCAGGTCAGAGCGGGGGGCCCCTTCTGTGACGGCGCCTCGGCCTGGGTGGGCCCCAGGGCAGGGTCCTAACAGGCTATTGCAAGTTCTGGGCTCCCAGGAGGCAGCAAAGCCCCCTCCTCAACTTTTATCTCCTGGCTGGTTTTTTGGGGGGGGCCAGAGCTCAGAAGCTCACAGGATGAGCTCCTTTCAGAACATTACAGAGTCTCTTCTTGTACAAAAGCCCCAGTCGTGCTCTGCCCTTCAGGGTCTCTGGGAGCCCAGGGCGCGACTCCCTGTCCGGAGGCAGGCGGGGCAGCAGGAGGCTGGGCATGGGTCCTGGGTCCAGGGGGCCCCATTCAGTCAGTTCATGAACTGAGTGTAACCCTCTGCCCCCGTGACAATGACGTCCATCCAGATGCGCATGGCCTCTGCAGAGGGGGCCACCATGTAGTACAGCCGGTCGTGGGTCTTCACGCAGAAGGTGAGGGCCGGGTTCGGGCTCTGCAGAGGGAGAGAGGAAGGTCTGAGCCAGGCCCACCGCCGAAGCCCAGCCCGAAGCATCTTACACCCGTCTCGCCAGTCACCCTTCTTCTCTGTTTCCAGGACACCCTGAGTCTTCCATAGGCCTGGAGCCCAGGCCCCACCATCCCAGGTTGGGATGTCCCCTCCTCACATCTGGGGCAGTCTGTGGACCTCAACGGGGCCATACCCTGCCAGGTGAAGACACTGTTCCTTGGCGTCCTCAGGCACAAGAGAATACCAAAAGAATCAGATGCAAAGGGACGACCAGAGTCCCCTCCCAGTAAGAAAGGAACAGATGGAAAAAGCTGCGAGCGGGGTGCTGGGCACAAGGACCCCAGCAGAGCAGAGATGAGGACTGGAGCAGGCATCGCTGGCCTGGCGGGAAGGAGGCCAAGCTGCTCAGGAAGCAAACAGCCCCAGCCTCCCATAGCTCCTGTTCATAATTCCTCTCGCTCAGACCTTATCTCTGAGGGTCCCCCACTCCCCCTGCAGCCTCCCCGCTGCACTGCCCGCCCCCACAGAGGGAGACAGCCTGCTGGCATCTCAGGACTGGGAGGCCAGCGAGCTCCCTCAAGCTCACAGGGGCTCCCTGCTCTCTGCACCCACTGCACTCCACACTCAGGCCTGCGGGGAGGGGAGGGACTTAGGGGAGAGTCAAGGAAGGGTCAGGGGCCAGGGGGGTCCCGGAGGCGTTAATACGCAGTAGTTCTGGTTAGAGGTGTGTGGGGAGGGGTACCTCAGTCACCATAGTGAAGCTCAGAAACCTCTTCTGGGAGATGGAGAGAGGAAGAGAAAGTTTACAAGAGAACGAGGAATGGGTCCGAGCCTCTGAAGTGGGCAGGCTGGAGGCCTCCACCCCCAGAGCCCCGCGGCCCTCCCTCGCCCGGGGCTGGCCCGCACCTTGGCGGCACTGCGCAGGTGATCATAGTACACCTCCTCGATGGCCTGGAAGTAGATGACCCCCTTCAGCTTCGTCTCATGCTTGTCTGCAAAGGAAGGCGGGCTGGGTTCAGGAGGTCTGTGGTGCTTTAGGTCAAGCTCCGCAGACATGGAATGTCCCACCCAGGAAACAGGGTGACTCCCGGGACTCTGAACAGAGCCCAGATTCTGCATCAGTGTTCTTGCCTAGAATGACAGAGGCGGCAGATCGGAGCTCCACTGAGACACCACTGCTCACCTATCAGAGCAGCAAAAGTAAATGCAAGACACGCAGCACACTTGTGACACCTCCGTGGGGAGACGGGCAGAATGATAAACCTGACAGGGGATATAAATCGGTAGCCTCTCGGAATGACTTGGCTTCTTCGACCAAAGTTAGAAAGGTGTTTGCCCTTTGAGCCAGTTTCAGCACTTGGAAAATTTATCTTACACATGTACCTCTCTCTGTGAAAGTCAGTTCTGTCCGACTCTTTGCGACCCCGTGGACTATACAGTCCATGGAATTCTCCAGGCCAGAATACTGGAGTGGGTAGCCTTGCCCTTCTCCAGGTGATCTTCCCAACCCAGGGATCAAACCCAGGTCTCCCGCATTGCAAGGGGATTCTTTAATCAGCTGAGGCACAAGGGAAGCCCAAGAATGCTGGAGTGGGTAGCCTATCCCCTCTCCAGGGGATCTTCCCAACCCAGGAATTGAACCGGGGTCTCCAGCATTGCAGGCAGATTCTTTACCAACTGAGCCACCAGGGAAGCCCCACACATGTACAAAAGAAAACATTTACAAGATTCACCATGGCAGTAATTAGTCATAAAAGATTAGAAACAACCCAAGTGTCCATCAGGTGGAGGCGGCTAAGCAGAGTGTGCCATGTGATGAAATACACCTAGCTATTTAACAGAACAACGAGTATCTTGACATACACATTCGGAAATAAATCTACAAAGACTTCCTTGGTGGTCCAGTGTGAAGATTCTGTGCTCCCAATGCTCCCAACGAGCCCAGGTTCGACCCCTGGTGGGGAACAAGATCCCCCACGCCACAATTAAGACCCAGTGAAGCCAAATAACTCTTGAGAGTCCCTTGTACTGCAAGGAGATCCAACCAGTCCATTCTAAAGGAGATCAATCCTGGGTGTTCATTGGAAGGACTGATGCTAAAGCTGAAGCTGCCATACTTTGGCCACCTTATGTGACGAGTTGACTCACTGGAAAAGACTCTGATGCTGGGAAAGGTTGGGGGCGGGAGGAGAAGGGGACGACAGAGAATGAGATGGCTGGATGGCATCACCGACTCGATGGACATGAGTTTGAGTGAACTCCGGGAGTTGGTGGTGGACAGGGAGGCCTGGCGTGCTGTGATTCATGGGGTCGCAGAGAGTCGGACACGACTGAGCGGCTGAACTGAACTGAAGCCAAATAAATATTTAAAAAACAAACAACACACTTCAAATAATCCATGACCAAAAATAAAGTTCTTAGATAAATTAGAAAAAATATTTTTAAAAAATCTATAAAATACATCTGGATATCAACATCTAGACATTGATATATTTGAGACAGAAAGACCTCTAAGATAACATAGCAGGAAAACAAGGAGCGTATTGGGTGCTACCTTTTGTGTAAGAAAAATGTTAGTCACTCACTCATGTCCAACTCTCTGCAACCCCACGGACTGTAGCCTGCCAGGCTCCTCTGTCCATGGGATTCTCCAGGCAAGAATACTGGAGTGGGTTGCCATTCCTTTCTCCAGGAGATCTCCCCAACCTAGGGATCGAGCCCAGGTGTCCTGAATTGCAGGCAGATTCTTTACCATCTGAGTCACCAGGGAAGTCCCAAGAATATTGCAGTGGGTTGTCATTCCCTTCTCCAGGGGATCTTCATGACCCAAGAAAAGGAGTAAGAGCACATGTTTGCATATGTTTATATTCCCTTAAAGAAACTCTAGGAGGATACACAGGAGATTAATAAACGTAGTTACCTGTAGTCAGAAGGGGTGTAGTTCTCAGTTTAAATCTTTTTATGTGTTTTGAGTTTTGAACGACATGAATGCATTTATCTATTCAACTCAAACAGTAAAAACATGGAAGGCAGCAATCAGCATCTGGAGGCCGGGGTGCCAGGAAGGAGGTGGGTGAACCCGCAGAGCAGAGGACCGCTGGGGTGGCAGGGATGGGGCACTGGCAAGGGCAAGCACAGGCCTGGCCACCCCATCTGGGGGCGGACACCGAGCAGCACCACAGCTCTGGGCAGTGAGCCCGAGTCACTAAACTCAGGTGGCAGCACCACCCTCTCCCATCTCCATCATTTCAGGCCTGAGGCAGGGGTCCTGGGTCGGGCTGCCGCCTCCTCACCCGCCCCTTCCCACCCCCGTCCCTTAACTCCCTGCCCTGGTGCCGAGGGGCGAGCTTCCTACAGCAAATCAAATCCTGCTGCCTCAGCTCACGGGCTTCTCTGCCAGCTCCCTCACTGGAACCTGCTGCCTCCTTGGCTTTGGCAAAGGTCCCCGACAGGCCGGTGCCAACACATCCCTCCGGCCTTGCCTCACTTCCCTCCCCTGCACCAACCCCGGTTCCTCTGGCCAGGCTGAGCTTCTCGCAGGCCCTTATCACCCCACTCTGCCGACACTGGAATGGCCTCCAACACATTCCCTTAGCAAACTCCTAAGTCACCTTCAACACCTGCTGCAAATGTCCCCACTACAGTGCCCAGTTGTGCTCCCCCATGCTCCCGCAGCGCGGGTGTTCCTCTGTACAGAACTTACAGTGCTGAATCTGAATCTTCCTTTAGGAGACTTCCCTTCCCTGGTGATCTACTGGCTAAGACTCTGAGCTTCCCATGCAGGGGCCCCAGGTTTGATCCCTGGTCAGGGAAATAAGATCCTACACGCTATAACTAAAAAATGCTGCAACCAAGACTTGGCACAGTCAAATAAGTAAACATTAAAATTCTGAAAGAGATGGGAATCCCAGACCACCTGACCGACCTCTTGAGAAACCTGTATGCAGGTGAGGAAGCAACAGTTAGAACTGGACAGGGAACAACAGACTGCTTCCAAATAGGAAAAGGAGTACGTCAAGGCTGGATATTGTCACCCTGCTTATTTAACTTATATGCAGAGTACATCATGAGGAATGCTGGGCTGGAGGAAGCACAAGCTAGAATCGAGACTGCCAGGAGACATATCAATAACCTCAGATATGCAGATGACACCACCCTTACGGCAGAAAGTGAAGAGGAACTAAAGAGCCTCTTGATGAAAGTGAAAGAGGAGAGTGAAAAGGTTGGCTTGAAGCTCAACATTCAGAAAACAAAGATCATGGCATCCGGTCCCATCACTTCATGGGAAATAGATGGGGAAACAGTGGAAACAGTGTCAGACTTTATTTTTTGGGGCTCTAAAATCACTGCAGATAGTGACTGCAGCCATGAAATTAAAAGACGCTTACTCCTTGGAAGGAAAGTTATGACCAACCTAGATAGCATATTAGAAAGCAGAGACATTACTTTGCCAACAAAGGTCCGTCTAGTCAAGGCTATGGTTTTTCCAATGGTCATGTATGAATGTGAGAGTTGGACTGTGAAGACAGCTGATCGCCAAAGAATTGATGCTTTTGAACTATGGTGCGGACATGACTGAGCGACTGAACTGAACTGAACTGATGTATGGATGTGAGAGTTGGACTGTGAAGAAAGCTGAGCGCTGAAGAATTGATGCTTTTGAACTGTGGTGTTGGAGAAGACTCTTGAGAGTCCCTTGGACTGCAAGGAGATCCAACCAGTCAATCCTAAAGGAGATCAGTCCTGGGTGTTCATTGGAAGGACTGATGTTGATGCTGAAACTCCAATACTTTGGCCACCTGATACGAAGAGCTGACTCATTGGAAAAGACCCTGATGCTGGGAAAGATTGAGGGCAGGAGGAGAAGGGGATGACAGAGGATGAGATGGTTGGATGGCATCACTGACTCGATGGACATGGGTTTGGGTGGACTCTGGGAGTTGGTGATGAACAGGGAGGCCTTGTGTGCTGCAGTTCATGGGGTCCCAAAGAGTTGGACACGGCTGAGCAACTGAACTGAACTTAATATCTTAATGACCTGGATAACCACAATGGTGTGGTCACTCACCTAGAGCAGACATCCTAGAGCGTGAAGTCAAGTGGGCCTTAGGAAGCATTACTACAAACAAAGCTAGTGGAGGTGATGGAATTCCAGTTGAGCTATTTAAAATTCTCAAAGATGATGCTGTTAAAGTGCTGTACTCAATATGCCAGCAAATTTAAAAAAACTCAGCAGTGGCCACAGGATTGGACAAGGTTTTCATTCCAATCCCAGAGAAGGGCAATGACAAAGAATGTTCAAACTACAGCACAACTGTACTCATTTCACATGCCAGTACAGTAATGCTCAAAATCCTGCAAGTTAGGCTTCAGCAGTCTGTGAACTGAGAACTTTCAGATGTAAAAGCTGGGTTTAGAAAAGGCAGAGGAACCAGAAATCAAATTGCCAATATTCGCTGGATCATAGAGAAAGCTAGGGAATTCCAGAAAAACTTCTACTTCATTGACTACACTAAAGCCTTTGACTGTGTGGATCACAACAAACTGTAGGAAATTCTTAAGGAAATGGGAATAGCAGACCACCTTACCTGTCTCCTGAGAAACCTGCATGCAGATCAAGAAGTGACAGAACCAGACATGGAACAATGGACTGGCTCAAAATTGGGAAAGGAGTATGACAAAGCTATATATTGTCACACTGCTTATTTAATTTATATGCAGAGTACGTAGGCAGAATGCCAGGCTGGTTGAATCACATGCTGGAATCAAGACTGCCGGGAGAAATATCAACAACCTCAGATATGTAGATGATACCATCCTAATGGCAGAAAGTGAAGAGGAACTAAAGAGCCTCTTGCTGAAGGTGAAAGAAGACAGTGAAAAAGCTGGCTTAAAACTCAACATTCAGGGCTTCTCTGGTGTCTCAGTGGTAAAGAATCCGCCTGCCAGTGCTGGAAACACGGGTTTGATCCCTGGTCTGGGAAGATTTCACACGCCGCAAAGCAACTAAACCCTTGGACCACAACTAACCAGAGCCTGTGCTCTAGAGCCTGCGAGCCACAACTACTGAAGTTGGGAGCTCTAGAGCCCATGCTCCACAAGAGAAGTCACCACAATAAGTCCGTGCAACTTCTAGTAGCCCCTAGAAGTTGCAAGTAGCCCCTGCTTGTTGCAATCAAAGGAAAACCCATGCAGCATCGAAGACCCAGCACAAAAATAAATAAATTAATAAAATTGTTTTAAAAATGGCAACATTCAAAAAACTAGATTATGGCATCTGGTCCCATCACTTCATGGCAAACAGACAGAGAAAAAGTGGAAACAGTGACAGATTTTATTTTCTTGGGCTCCAAAATCGCTGCAGATGGTGACTGCAGCCAGGAAATTAAAAGATGCTTGCTCCTTGGAAGAAAAGCTATGGCAAACCTAGACAGCATATTAAAAAGCGGAGACATCACTTTGCCAACAAAGGTCTGTGTAGTCCAGGAGTCATGTATGGATGTGAGAGTTGGACCATAAAGAAGGCTGAGTGCTGAGGAACTGATGCTTTCAAATTGTGGTGTTGAAGAAGACTCTTGAGAGTCCCTTGGACAGCAAAGAGATCAAACCAGTCAATCCTAAAGGAAATCAACCCTGAATGCTCATTGGAAGGACTGATGCTGAAGCTAAAACTCCCAATTCTTTGGCCACCTGATACGAAGAGCCGACTCACTGGAAAAGACCCTGATGCTGGGAAGGATTGAAGGCAATAGGAGAAGAGGGCGGCGGAGGATGAAAAGGTTAGATAACATCACCGACTCAATGGACATGAATTTGAGCAAACTCCAGGAGATAGTGAAAGACAGGGAAGCCTTGCGTGCTGCAGTCCATGGAGTCACAAAGAGTAAGACACGACTTAGTGACTGAACAACTACAATAAAACATTAATGAACCCTCCTTGATCTGTTTAGAAGTCAAGCTCCTCCAATCTGGACTGCTACGTGCCTAGCAGGTCCTCAATCGATGTAGAATAAAGGAGTTCAAGGAACTGGGATCCAAAGAAGTCAGAGATCCTTCTCTTAGGAGCCCACGATTTAGCGGGGAAGAAAGCACAGACACACATCCACTTAGCTGTGTGACTTAGGTATGATTAGGACTCCAAAGTCACAGGTCACCGGTGGTCACGAGCGTTAAGTGAGAGGACACACTCGAAGGGTTCAGCACAGTGTCTGGCACAATACATGTGGATCTGTCACGACATCATTATGCCCCAAGGCTGATGTCATATGGCAGAGGGACCCTGTGTAAGGCCGGAGTTACCCGGAGGAGGGCAGGAACCACTCCCAGTGAGGTGGGGCTTCACAGAGGTGCGTTCTGATGTGGACCCTGTAGAATGGAGGGGTTTCACGGAGGAGGAGGGAGCAGGATCCAGGAAGGCCAGGGAGAACGGCAGCATTCTGTTCTCTCCTGGCTTTTCCTTCACTGGAAATAGTAACACATTCCTGCCTCCGCTTCCTCACCGCCCACCTATCCTCGATGGATTTTGTGCAATCTGGCTCCCGCCCCAGCACACAGTGGAAACCATTCTCTCATCAAGATCCAATCGTTGAATCGAATGGCCTTTGGGTGCACATTACCCTTGGCCTTTCTGGAGCATCCATCATCACCATAATGTCTCAATTTCTTCTGTAAATGATACTTTTTTATTTCATGACACCCCCTGCTGGCAGGCACACATCCACTCCTCTGCCTTCACCATTTCTGCCCCTCCCTCCCCTCCCCCGTTGGTTTCATAGACATGAAGGAAGGTCACACATGCCAAGCTTCAGCTCAGCACCTGGCCTGTGACTTCCCTCCTCCTGCACCTTGCTTTACTGCAGCCTCCTTTTCCTTCTCCCTCACAAGGGTGGCCCTGCGCTGGGGTGCACCTCTGTCTCTCCCTCTTCTCTGAAGTCTAACTGTCCAAGCTGAGTCTTAGCTCTGCCTCTCAGCTGCTGAGAGACCTTAGGCAAGTTATTTAATCTCTCTGTGCTTAATTTTCCTCATCGTAAAAGAGGTGTAAAAACAGTGCTTGCTTCACAAGATTATTATGACGATTAAATGAGATGATACATGTGGAGGGCTGAGCACAGCATCTGGCTCATACACGTGTGCAGTAAGTATGATCTGCTACCATCATCATTATTATTATTCCCACCGCCTCGACCTTCACTCTGCCTCTAACCCTGACCCTTCTCATACCCTTGGATGCCCCACGGGCACTTCAACCTCAGCATGCCTAAGATGGAGTTGTCCTCCCAGGCCTGACAAAGTCCGTTCCCAGCCTAGGTGGAAACATGGAGACACCCGCATGCCTCCCCACACCCAGGGCCCAGGTGGGTGGGGAGGGCTTCCTGGAAGAGATGGCATTTGGCTGGGGACCAGGTAAGCGGGGGAAGTTGGGTGCTCCAGGCCGCATGACTCCAGCACCACACACTTCCGGCCCTCTCCTTCCTGGCTCTGAGCAGGACGGCTCTCTTGGCTTTGTGGTTGGGTGGGGCCAGCTGAACAGGCCTGCTAGTGACTTGGGGACAGACTCCAGCTGGGGAATTTAACCCAGTGCAAACCCAATCACATTGCTCTTTACCCTCTGCCCCTGCAGCCAGCAGCGTTCCAGAAGGGCACGCTCTGAAGCAGAGAAAGAATCGACATGGGGCAGACCCCCACCGACCACGACGAACATGGACACAGATCAGGAGTAAGAAGAACTTTGGTTCTGAGCTCCTGAGACCTTAGGATGGGGCTGCTTCTCCAGCACAGCCCAGCCTGTCCTGACGAGGCTATGATATAGCCTCCAAGTGGGAACTGTCCAAAGGGAACTCCAGGGCTGGGAAACCAAGCTGGAGGCTGGGTGCAGAGCGCTGAGAAAGCAGGACGGTTGGGGAGTGTTGCCCCCTGGGCACTGCTCAGCTGCTTATCTCGGAGTCTCTGTGGGAACTTGCCCAAGAGGGATCCACAGGACTCCGTGCACCCACAGCATCTGGGGTCCCCTACAGCACCCCCATCATTCTTTGTTCACTGTGTGAGTCCCAGCAACAGGCTCCAGGGGAGAGGGTTTTGGCCCCCTTGCTTATCATCAGAGCCTAAGATACTGCCTGGGACTTATTAGATGCTCAGTAACACTGTTGGAAAAAAAATGAATCGGTGAACAAAGCAAAGGACACAGGTACACCTTGTACATTTTCAGGGAGAGGAGAACAAGACCCAGCTCAAGGCCCTGGCCCCCACTTGGAAGCTTCTGGGTGACAGAGCCCAGGGGTCCCAGCTCTGGGGCAGTCTAGGGGGAACTCACCCACGTAATAGGAAAGGGTGCGCTTGAGCCGGTCAAAGACAAACCAGCGCTTCTTCCATGACTTGATCTTGCCGCCCATCTTGACCAAGTAGCCACGGCAGACCTGGTAGGAGGCAGGGGTGAGGCAGGACCCAAATGCACAGCCCCTTACACCTTCTTCCCTGAGCAACAATGTCAGCCCATCACCTGTGCCTATATTCACAACGGGGCTGTCCCTAGCATCTCTTCAAGCCAGCCCACCTGTCCCGGGACAGAGACCACTGGTATTAGGGCAGGAGCTGAGGCCACTATTCTGAGGACCCAGGAGGGCCTCTGACCGTGGGGTTCCCACTATGCCCCCCGGAACCCCACGTGCCTGTACCTTGCTGCTGAGCACCACGTGCAGACAGGTATCCACGCCGTGGCCTGACGACTCAATGTGGGTCTTCAGGTCAAAGTCTTCCTTCCGGATTGGCAGGTAACGGGTCAGGGGTCGTGCCTGGGAACAGAGAGCAGGATGAGTTGGGGCTGTTCCCTCTCCTGTCATTCCCTTTTCCAGGTCCCTCGGCTTCAGTCCTGAACCCCTACTCTGTCACTCTGGTTTCATAGGGCTCTGGCCCAAGCAGGGACCTGGTGCGCCTGTGTTGATTCCACCCAGGCTTGAGCAAATTTCTGAATGGCTCTATGTCTCAGTTTCCAAGACACAGCTGCCCCTGTCCTGTCCCTGCCCCTCCTGTCCTGAATGCAACAAAGCAAAAGAATGCAGTCTCGGAAGAAAAGCCCAGTACGAAGCCTGGTCTTCCCGGAGGGGCTTTATTTGGGTCCTCATGTGTAAACAAGATCTTTGAACTAGAGAATCTCTGAGGTTTGTTCCACCTCAAAATTTCTGATACTTATCTAGAATTTTCAGTCAACAGGAATTTTTTTCCTACTCTTCATTTCTAGGAAGAATGTTAGAATGGCACGAAAAGGAAACACCACAGATTATTTAAAGAAGAAACAAAACGTTCAACTTTTCGGAGGTCCCCAGAAATGATGAACCGACTCCACTGGCCTCCCCAAAGCTGGTGGCCTCTGCAGCCCCACCTGAGCCCCAGGGCAGGGGGTAGAGAAGATGAGTCCCCAAGAGACCAGAGACAGGAAAGGGAAACTAGGCATACGACGATTCCAAGCACCGAGGTGAAACTCCCGGAGTTTCTCATTATTTCTGAATTCTCAAACCAGACAATCTACTCCTTAGAATTTATGTCGCTGCATCATTAGGAAATCAAGGCACTATGATCACCGGTCACTGCGGGGTAGGACCCCCCACCGCTGGGGAGGCCCATGGAGACCCCACAGGAAGGGACAGCCTGTCCGAGTCTCATGGGCTCTCCCAGGGGCCCAGGATCTGGGACTGGAAATGCAGGTAGATTTTCCTGCATTTTCCTGCAGGTAGATCTCTCCTTCTGCCTTCAACTCCTCTGCTCAAGGCTCCCGGGTAATGAAATCCCCAGGTTGGATTCTGTGTAAGGATGGGGTTCTTGTCCCAGGGAGAAGCTGGTACAATTCTCTTTTGGAGATGCAAACTGCAAGTCAGGATGAGTTCAGCTGCTGGCAGTGGGGCCTGGAGCCGAAAGGTCCGGTGGAGTGAGGCCAGGATGGACACCAAGCACTCCGCACAGGAGGGCATGGGGATGCGGGAAGGGACACAGGGCAGACCCACGAGGCCCCTGAGAGAGGCTGAGGGGAGCCCCCCGATCCAAACACACCTCCCACCTCTGGAAGGCCTGCGCAGACCCTCGTCTCTACAGGGTGGCCTGCCACACCCCCACAACCTGATCCACACACACACACACACACACACACACACACACTGGCCTGAACAGACCTGAGTTGGTCCTGTTCTTTGGGGCCAAGCAAGTCCCGGGTAGAATCCTGCTTGGGCAAACTTCCTGGAGAGAACAGGCTCCCCCGCCCAGCACGGGTATCCTGGGCTATCCAGACCCCTCCACAGCCCCACCCCAGCTCCCCACCCTCTCACCTGCGAGAACTGCTTCTCCCGCATCTTGACCTCCTTCTCCACGAGCTGCTGCCTCCGGGCGCTCTCGCTCTGCAGCCTCCGTTCAACCTGCTCCCGCCGCCTCCGCTCCTCCTCCAGGGCCTGCCGCCTCAGCTCCATCTCACGTTCCTGCACCCAAGGCTGGGGCTCAGTGCCCACGGCTGCCCTCTTACCTCCAAGGCCCCCCAACCCCTCCTCGGGCCGGGCCAGAGCTACAGGAGACACCCACCTGAGAGGGCAGCCTGGTTTGAGGGGCCACGGTCCTCCAAGCCCACCCTCCTCTCCAGGGACCGTGCGGACAAGGGTGAATGCCTTAAAGTGAGACCACTCTGCCTTCAAACCCTGGTTCTACCACCACTGTGAATTCCAGACCCTGACAAACTCCCTAAGCCTAGTTCCCTTCTCCATAAGACGCGGCCAAGAGTACCTACTCCTTTGGACTGTAGGGAAAATTAAAAGCAATCGTGTAGGTAAATGTCCATCACCGATGCTGGCAGGATGGAAGCACTCAACTAAAGTAAAAGGGGAGGGTCTTTTAAAATCTGTATCTGAATTCCTAGGACATGGGTTATCAAAACAACTTTTTCTGACATCGAATGGATTCAGCAATCCTGTCCTAATCACTAGTGAAGGCCCTTTGAAACTCCAAATATTCACAGTTGATCTTCAAATTTTATGGAAAAAAAAAAAACTTATGAAAGCCATTATCAAAAGATTTTAAGCCATTAAAACAAATCATTAAATAAAGAGCACACAGGTCTACACAGGTGATGTTTTATGTCTTCAACACCGGTAACAACCTTCACATTACTAACTCCCATTTACCATTTCTTCCCAGCTCAAAATTTAGAAGAATCTCCTTTTGCCAAGAGATGTTTGCAAATGTGCCCTCCTTTCAAGGGAGTTTAAGATTAAGAGGCCTTCTTTTCCAGTTGGTCTCCTGCTCCCGGGGCCCCACTCTCATCTCCAGACACACAGAGCGCCCCGGATAATAGAGACCGAACGTCTTCGGGAGAGTCTTTATTCAGCTCCTCCCTGGGCATAGTTTCCCCAGCCTGGCTGTGTCCCAGCCCCAGGTCCACGGGTGGGGAACGTGACATGCCCGCAGCCAACACCTCTGCTCTGGCTTGAATATCTGCCTTCTCTCTGTCCTCATCCTTCAAGCCCCAGTTCCCAACCGTCTCCAAAAGGAGTGACCTGGCGCTCAGGTAGACAGGCATCAAAACTTTCTTGGTGGCCAAAGGTCCCCAGAAGCGAACACACAAAGACTGGAAGTTCCCGTGCAGGAAACTCACAGCTGGACAATGGTTACTGTGCTCCCTCCCCTTTCCTTAAGGGCTGTGAAACCTGTCATCTCGCCAAGCCTCCCGATCCCCCACTTGAGGAACCCAGGCTTGGAAAACACTCTCTTCCTCAAGGGACTGTGGCGAGAACAATGTGGGGAAGGGGCCTTGGGAGGGACGGAGGCCCCGGCGGGCAGAGGGCAGCCCCAGGGCCCAGGTCTGCCTCACCCTCGACTCCATCAGTCGGCTCTTCTCCGCATGAGCTTCTTTCAGCATCTTCTCCATTTCCTCAATCTTCCCCATGTCCAGGCCGCTGGCGCTGGGGAGGGAAGGGGGGAGGAGGCAGCCGGTGGAGGTGGAGGCCTCCATGTGGGGAGGACAGAGGTTGCGCCCATTGGCGGCCGGGGCCGGGTACCTGGACATGTTGTCGGGGGAGCAGACTGAGTTGCCCCCCGTGGAGATGCTGGTCTCCATGCTGTCGGAGCTCTCCAGGCTCAGCGTGTCGTAGGCATGCTCACCCTCCTCGCCTCGCTCCCGCGAGGCCGGCAGGTGGTGCAGGATGGAGTGGTGCATGAGCGGCGGGAAGCCCGTGGGCCCAGTGGGAAAGGGCGCCGCCCCGTGCAGGGCGTCCCACTGGCACTGCGCCTCAGCCGCTGCCTTCTGCTTCAGCTCCGCCAGCCGCCGCCGCTGCTCCTCAATCACCTGCTGCCCTGCGTGGGAGGGGACGGGGGATGTCACAGTGGGCACCCCACCCAGCCAGGGAGGACGCTGGCAGCACTACAGACGGAGGGAGGTGGCGAGCGGGGAGAGGTAACACAGAGCAGCCGCCTCGCCCCCCACCAGCTTCCCCAAAGCCCCCACAGCTCTGGGTCCGGCTGCCCTGACTTCATCGCCTGCACAACTGGCCACAGCCGTGCGGGCCGGCCTCTGCATCCTGACCGCATGCTGAGTCCACACGGGCCCTGAACCTGCCAGGGGGCGCCCCAGCGGAATGATGGCCCGGTGGCTCCAGCTCACAACCCAGGCCTGAACAGGTGGGCAGGGCGCATGCTCCCAACCTGCTGCTGGGAGGAGGGAGGGGTGCCGGCAGCCCGAGCACCCACGGCAGTGCACACGCCGCTGCGATGCAGAAGCAGGAGCACGCAGGACAGGAGGGAGGGGAGACAGGCGGAGCTCCGCTGCGGCAGAGGAGCGCTCGTGAGGCCAACCCGACACCCCAGCCCAGCTCAGCCTGGGGGTCGTGCCCGCGGGCAGAGGGGGCCTGGGCAGAATCCATCATGCGGAGGCCCGGGCGGGGGTTGCCTGGCCAAAGCAATGCCCTCGGTGACCAACGCTCTACCTGCTGGGTCGTCAGTTGGGAGGGGCTCGGCAGGAAGCGACTCGACTGGAGTGGGGGGGCCCCGGGCAGAGGGCAGGGCAGAGACACAGAGGGGATGAGAGGAGAGAGAGGCACAGACATGGGCTTTCGAAACAACCAAAATGCACACGAGCAACCAGCACTCCTGGGTGTTCCCGCGAACTAACATGTGAGGGAAGCACTCCTGGAGGTCGTCAAGTCCAACCCCCTGCCTCCAGACAGGGCAATGTCTAGTCCTACTCAGGTCAACAAGCACTCCCCTTACTTGCTGGGCTCTCTAGGAAAGATGCCATAGCCCAGCTACCCTTAGTCCCCCGCCCATTAGCCTTTGGATAAACCTCCAGGAGTCTGTCTTCTTTAGGTGTCTAGTCCAGATCCCTTTTGCTCCCCACGTAAAGGGGACACATCCTGGGAAGGGTGTGGGCATGGATAAGCTAGGGTGACAGGGCGTGGCGGAGGTCCAGGGCCCCTGGGACAGCAAGTGGGCTGGCACGGCGGCCACTCACCCTTCTGCTGCAGGGCCAGCTGGCGCTTGGTCTCGATGTCCTGCAGTGTGGCTGCCAGGTTGCGAGGAAGGCTGCTGGTGCCGTTCTGGGCGAGCAGAGTGCTCTGCAGCGGGGGAAACGGGGCACTGACCTGAGGCTCAGGAGACACGCCCACCCACAAGGCTTCGTGGGTAGCTGCGGTCCCTCCCCAGTGTGGCCATCTCCAAACCCGCCCCCCAACCACCACCACCACCCCCACCCTGCGCCACACGCAGCCCACCCACTGCTCTCAGACCTTGGGTGAGGGGCTGCGGCCCAAGGTAGCCACGCTGAGCTGGGAGGAGGAGGAAGACGAGCCAGAGGAGGAATGGAGCGGCCCACTGCGGGTGCGGGGCAGGGGGCTGGTGGCCTCGCCGTCCATCTTGGAGCGGTAAACCTGGAGGGGGAGGTGGCATCTGCTAAGGGAACTCCGGCTCCCCCACCGGCCACCACTCCCACGGCACTGAGCAGGCTGGGATCCAAGGTGCCCAGCGCCAGGCCCCTGAGGCCTCGGTCTCTCGCTGACCACAGCACGGAGCCTCCGGGTCCAGCCCAGTGGGCAGACATTCCTGGAGGCTGCCAAGTCTCCTTTCCAGGCTGTTCCTCTTTGGGTCGTAGAAAGGACCGTATAAATCGACCCACGTGAGGAGTTCACACCGACGGGCCGAGTTTTACAGTAGGACGACTGGAGGCCAGGGCTCCCTCTGGTCCCAGCTCTGCCAACTAACAAGCGAGGTGACCTTGGGCCATGCACCTCCCCACTCTGGGCCTCGGCCTCCTTATCTACAGGAGGAGGAGGCAGGGCTAGACTAAATAACCGCCAGCCTCCCCCTCAGCGCTGTCTTTGGTGACATGATCTGTGGAGTCAGGAACCCTGACTCTCCGTGTTGCCCCTGCCACTTCCTAGCTGTGTGACCTTGGAGAGATTACTTATCTGCTCTGGGCCCAAGTGTTTGATCTGTGAAATGACAGGTCTCGTTATCTACCTCAAAGGCCGGTGGTAGAGATGACGTGAATCAAAACATGTAAAAACCTCAACCCAGCTGGGCACAAAGTGGAAAGGCCGCGCCAATGACTCCCAAAGGGACGTGGGATTTTAGCTGAGATCAGTCTTCAAGGCGCCCTGTCTTCACTCTGGGGTGAATCTTGAGTGGGCGGGGGCAGGGGCTGATCAGGCACCACGGCCAGTCACTGGAGTGGAACCGGGGGCAGAAGTCTGTCCGAATACCCTGCCCCACACCACGGTCAGCAGCTTGCTTGGGGCTACAGTAGACCCAGGCCCCTCATGGCGACTCTGAGTCCAGGGCATGAACTCAGGGCGGTCACCTGAGAGTCTCTGACCCACTCTCTCCTGCCCCTGAGAGTCATCCCTGGGGAGACCCAGAGAACAAAGTCCGGCGACTCTCCTAGGACACACAAGTGCCAGGGGCAACAGGCTCAGGAGCGTGTGAGGACTGAGCGAGAAGCTCCGGGGTGAGAGCCGCCCAGGACAGAGTGGGCTTGTTGAGTGCCGCACGAGGCACTGCTGCTCCCCAAGGCCCCTTCCGTCGGACCGTCCAGCACATCACCCTCAGATTCGGGAGGCTGGCCCTCCATGCCCCGAGGGCCAGGACGGCCACCCTCAAGGGGACCCTCACTTCCCGCTCGGGGTCCAGGGGCCCCTGCTGCACTGGCTGGATTAGTCCCCTACCATCTGCGTGGCTGAAGGGTCGGCAGGAGGTACCCAGAGCCGAGAGGAGCAGGCCTGGGCAGTGAGGGAGGGGTTACCTGCAGCTGGCGGGAAGCTTTGGCGGGCAGAGGCGGGGGGGAGGAGCGAGGGGAGGCGGCAGCGGGGCCCGTCCCCAGCCCGGCCATCAGCTCCTGGTACCACTGCTCTAAGTCTACCGCGGGGAGCAGCAGCTTCTCCATCTGGAGGGGGCACAGGGGAGAAGGACAGGGGACGGGGGTGGGGGGCAAGGACGGAGAGGAAAAGGTCAGGAAATCAAGAAACAGGGGAGCAGAGAGAGGAGGAGGGAGGGAAGGTCGGAGGAAGGGTAAAGGCAGGCCATTATCAGGGAGACATGAAGGCAAGGGAAACGGGGAGGATGGGAGAAAGGAGAGCATAAAGAGAAGAAAACACAGTGAGAACACAGTTGCCATGAATGCGCTGAAGGCAAAGAGAAACAGGGCACAGCTCCCAGACCACAGACACGGACTACGCCAACCACGATGCCAGCCGGCCGCAGCCCGCCCGGCACACAGCGCTCCCCTGGGGCCGGCCGAGGGCGGAGACACCACTGCGTGGGGGGGAGCACACACAGACAGAGCCACGCCGCGAGGGCTGCATGGGCGGCGGGGACACAGACCACCAACCTGGGGTGAAGGCGTGACAGAAGCGAAGGAGGAGGAAGAGGGCAGCGCGAGAGGAAGGCAGGTGGTGGGAACCAGGTCCTGGGAGGCAGGGGCCCAGGGAGGCAGGCCCGGCGCGGGGGCCATGGGCACTGGTGAGGTGCCCCACATCGCTTTTAGCTGCTCAAGCGTCACGTACTTGGGGGAAGGCCAGACACGGGAGGGAATACAAGAGATTAATGGGACTGGAACCCAAGAGGTGGCCCTGCCCAAGGGTAAGACGCATGCATGGAGCCAGGGAGGCCTGCAGAGCCCGGGAAAGCCAGGCCCTCTCAGCAGGAGGCCCTCACACTGGAGCGGAAGGCCTTCCCTCCTCGAGCCCTCAGGAGCTGAGAAAGCAAGAGAGGGAACCGCTCCCAATTCCCCTTATGCCAGCGGCCCTTCTCCGTCACTGCTGAAAACAGACCCTGCTGCCCACCCCCTGCCCCACACCCTGGGGCAATGGAGGGCACCCACGAGCAGGCCCGTGGGCACAGGTGGGCTCACTCGGTGGCAGGTACCTCACTGTTGGGCAGGGGCTGAGCGAGCGCGCTGGGGGAAGTGGCAGAAGCATGGGGGTCCAAGCGGGAGCACAGGTGGAGAACCTCTGCCAGGCTCACATACTCCTAGGGTGCCCGGTGTGAGGGAGGGATGGGCAGAGAACAGGTTAACAGGACTCCACCAGGCACCAGTCACCACACTTCACGCCAAAGAGCCAGCACTCCATTCCACACAAGATCCAAGGCAGGGGTGGGGAGCTCGCTGTGGCCACAGAGGGGTGTCAGGGGGGTTGGGGGGAGGGCAGAAAGGGCAGGCAGAACTATCTGAAGTCTTTTTTTTTTCCACACTGCACAGCTTGTGGGATATTAGTTCCCTGACAGGGACTGAATCCAGAGCCACAGCCTCGGCATCGAGAGTCCTGACCACTGGGACTTCCAGGGAAGGCTCTTCTTGACCTCCACTTATGAGGCTGCCCTGACATCCAGGCCCTGCCGCAGGGCCTGGATGGGCCCTGAATGGTCCCCCTGATCACCCATTCCTGGGTTTGCCTTGGGTGAGGGGTAGGTGAAGAAGTCACGAGCCCACCAGGGATCAGTACCCAGCTCCCAGAGAACCCTTCTGTCTCCAACACCTTGGGCATCCCCAGTGGGGCACACACATGCACTACTGAGCACCAGCCACACCATTCCCATGGGTCCTCTGGAGGCACCACGAGGGCCTGAGCAAGGTGGGCCCTGAGAAAGAGACCTGAGCAGCGAGCAGCTGAAAGCCCAGGCAGATAAACAGGCACACTGTGCAAAGGCTAGGACTCGGAAAGATGCTCACACGGTGGATCGGGGGTTGGAAGGACAGGCACTGGCGTATTCCCTGAGCACATCCTTAGGATCCCGAGTTCATCCAGGTCTGGGGGACACAGCAGGCACCCAAAACGCATGCGGAATCGAAGCCCAGGATCCTAAGCCTGCCCCTCCCAGGGGAGCCCACCCTGGCCTAGCTCCAGAGGAAGACTGTCCTCCAGGGGTCACAGAACAGGAAAATGAGCTGGAAGGTCCAGTGTGTTGTGGGAACTGATGAATGGCATGCTGAATATATGCAAATTGATATGCAAATTGATGTTCTGATTTTTGCATGAGCTGCCCAGGCACCTATGGAACCACAAACTCTGGCCAGACAAAGGATTACTGCCACTTGCCCTTCAGCGTGGCCAGTGGGAGGAGTCGAGGGCAGAAGATCATCAAGCAGGCAGACAAGCAGTGAGCTGTGATTACCTCTTGAGCTTTGAGGCAGAGCTGAGTGGAAGCAGGTGGGGTTAAGGGAACAGAAGAGGCCCCAGCCTGAGAAGACTCTGGAAAGGGGCCCAGAGCTGCTGTCCCCAGCCCCACCTCTGAGGACTCGGAGATGAGCAGGTCAGCCTACAGAGAGGGCATGGGTGAGAGGCCTCACCCCTCACACTCAGCCCAGCCACCCCACCTGAGGCCTAACTTGCTTGTGCAATGAGGCAGAAAACAGGGCATGTCCTGGTGGGACCTCACACGCCAGGCATGCAAAGACTCAGGAAAGAATGGCTGAAGGAGCCTCAATGCCCACGTCTGAGCCCACAGCCCAGCTCCAGACAGAAGCCCAGGGAAATCCAAGATCAGGACCCCGAGATCCGTACACTTCCCCTCAAGTTGGGTCTGTCTGGCCCCATCCTGACCTGTCATCTTCCCCACCCACGCCTCCTGAATCCCCCAGATATACGCAGTCACCCAAAACAGTAAGATCAGTAGGCTCCTGGGAGCCAGAGAGGTAGCTGAAAAGCAGAAGCTGGCAGCCATGGAGGATCCGATCCCAGACCTCAGGGCCATTCCTGCTACATCTCTCCAGTTCAGGAAAATGTCCCCACACTAGAGCTCAGCCCCTGGGGCGAAGGTGCCACATGTTTCTCCAGAGCCTCCCAGGAGACCCTTGGGCTCACAAGGCTGGGGCTGACCCAACCACGTTACCTCTTTGAGGGTGGACGTGGTCTTTGGGAAAGGCCGGCCGCCTGTGAGCGAGTGGTATCTTCTTTCCAGCATAGCCAGTTTCTCCTTCTCCTGCAAGTCCAAAGCGGCAGAATCAGGAATGGGAATGAAGCAAGGAGCCCCAAATAAAGGGGGATCGCTGGCCAGTCTCCACCCAGCACCCTGCATTCACCTCCCACTCCCCCAACCCCGCCCCGGCCCTCCTCCCCCCTCACTCCCAGTCTGACAGGGGCTACCTTCTGCAGCAGCTGCAGGGCAGCATTCTTATCCCGGGCTAGGCGTTCAGACTCCTGCACAGCCTGGGACCGGATCTGCCCAGCCTGACTGTCCAGGACCACCAGGCGCTCCTGGAGAGGATGGGAACAATGGGTGAGGCAGCCCAAGGTGAGGTCTGGCTATCTCTCCTGCCCAGAGGCCCTGGGCTTGGGTGAAGGGCATCAACCAGCACTTCCGCTCAGCCTTTCACCCCCAGAAAATGCAGGTGCTGTGGTCAGCTCCTTCTCTCACCCCTCAACCAGGGAGCCATGGGCCACCAGGCATACTGGCCAGAAATGAAGTTCCCAAACCCCTCATCCCCCCACCCCCAAAGTCAACAGGTCCTGAATCCTGGGGATGCTGAATGGTCCTCCACCAGACCCCATTCCCCCAATCCACTGCCACCACGCCAAGCCAGGCCCTCTGCTTTCCCAGCCTCGACTTTTTTCACCAGCCCCTTGTTTCCAGTCTCTCACCTTTCTGATCCACCCCACAAACAGCTTCCTTTGAGGTTCATTCGTTTGTTTGCCTGGATTTTCTAGCCTTTTTGGAATGTGTGTTAGTTGCTCAGTTGTGTCCGACTCTTCGCGACCCCATGGACCGTAGCCCACCAGGCTCCTCTGTCCATGGAATTCTCCAGGCAAGAATACTGGAGTGGGTTGCCGTTCCCTTCTCCAGGGGATCTTCCTGACCCAAGGATCGAACCCGTATCTCCTGCCTTGTAGGCAGATTCTTTACATCTGAGTCACCAGGAAAGCCCAGAATATATGTGCATAATTTTCTCTAAATCCATGAATAAAGGTAGATCACTCTTTTCAAAATCTTTCAGCAACTCCTCACTACTCACAGGATAAAGCACAAACCCCTCAGTAGGCACTCAAGGGTTCCTGGACCTGGACCTACTTTCCAGCCTCCCTCCCACCCTGAGCCCTTGGCATGCCCTCAGCTTGGCCCTGTTGTACCATCAGCCATTTGGGTGTACACTCCCGAGCCTTTCTTATACGGTGCCTTTTACCAGGAATGCTGTCCTGTCTTCTCCACCCATTGGGAGCTTACTTCTCCTCCAAGACCAGACCTAACACTACCTTCTCTGCAACATCTCCCCTGATTATCACTCAATTTCTCTGCTCCTTGCTATAGGCTCAAATTATTTCATATCACCATTTTCCTTGGATTACTGCTACCAGTGAATATGTATCTCTCAACACCACCATCCTGCCCCAGCTGTCTGATCCAAGGACAGAGTCAGCATCTTTTCTGTCTCCATATCCCCAACAGGGCTTAGTGTAGTGCCTGGCTCAACAATCTTGTGCTAAAAGGGAATGAAAAGATACTAAGTGAGAGAGAAGGGTGGGGGCTAGTGGAAATGAGCCGTGTTTATCCCAGGAGGCCTTCCTGAAAGAGGAGGCCTTTAACTAGCACCATTAAGAGCAAGACATAAGAGAGAAGGGAGGGAAGAAGGGAGCTATACTAAATCTGGGGTCAGTCCAAACAGACTGAAGCAGACCAAGTGGTAATCGGGCAAGATCTGCCATTTACTGAGAACCTGTCAGGACCGAAGAACACTGGTAAATGCTTTGCTCTGCATGTGTTACTTCACTTAACTCTCTTATGAGGCAGGTGCCCTTATGCTCATTTCACTGATAGGTAAATGCATTTGTAAAGCAGAGCAGCTCAGGGAGAGAAGCAAGGGATCTGGACTCAGGGGGAAGTTCAGTGACTCCCCCCCTTACCCCCAAACTCAGACTAGCCATCAAGCCCCACTTTTTGACACCCTTCCCCAATCTCACTGCATTCACCTCCCACCTGCTCCCTCCAGCCTGGCAGAGTGCACATGTACACATTATGTACACACAAACACACCTGGGCCACCGACCCTGTCTCCTCACCCACATCTTCCTAACTCTTGCTTAACACATCCTCACCCATCACCCTGGGTCTGACTGAGATCAGGAGCCAATTTTACAGCACCTAAAGCACCAGACTTGACCAAGATAGATCCGATACCCAATCCCCTTGTTTCACAGCTCAGCTGAACCAGGGCTGAGCTGTGACTGGAACCCAAGTGATGCCTTTCTGGAACCCCGGGCTAGCTCTAATATCCATATCTCAGGTCTGTGTCCCAGCACTTCAGCATCGGACAGAGAGCTCCACAAGGGGCAAGCCTCCTCCACAGCCTCCTCCTCCATCTCCATCTCTCATTTCCCGGGCCAGCCAGCGCCCAGCTCCGAGTGTGAGCCCCATCCACCTTCCACTGGAGGACGGGGTTTGCGGGTGGGGGGTGGGGTGGGGTGGGGGGAGGGGTGTCAGAGCTTCTAAACAATGGCTACTGTTGTTCCCTGAGTGCTTGCTATGATCACATCCTATGCTGTTTCCACATACATCACCTCCTTTAATGCTCACAACAGCCTGTTATTGTTCCTGTTTTACAGATGATGAGACCGAGGCTCAGCCAGGTGAGGTCAAGCCGGCACTGCCCGGGATGGGGCGGGCGCACCTTCCTCTTGGCGATGCTGCGGAGCAGTTCGGCCTTGCTCCGGAGCAGCCCCTGGCCCGCCAGCTCGCGCTCCTCCTCCACGCGGCTCTCCCGCTCCAGCTGCTGGAACTCCAAGTCCTCGAAGAGCTTCGTCTCCGTCTCCAGGGCCTCGGCCTCCTTGAATGACAGTGACAAAGGGGGTCGGGTAGTGCTCACGATCCCACTCTGCGCCTGGAAGGCCAGGCCACAGAGGCGAGCGCTCTGGGGGCTGGACCCGGGGGAACGGAGGAGGGGCCCTGCCCGCACCCTGCCCCCTTTCCTCCGCTCGGCCCTGCCGCTTTCCCGGGCAGCGCGGCCTGCAGCAGCAGAAAGGAGAACCTCCATCCCCAACCCCCCCATCCTTCCCTGTCCCCTCCAAGCCACAGCACCGACCCTGGCGTCCGGCAGGTACTGCAGGGCCCGGGCGCTCCCGGCCCACCGCTCCTCTCTTCCGGGCGGGCGGCCCTCGGGGGCGGGGAGGGGGGCTGGTGAAACTGACCCTTCTCAGCTGCTCCTGTAACTGTTCCCGCACTGACTCGGGGCAGTTATCGAGCTGCGTCTGGAGCTCGGCGTAGAGCGCCTGGCGGGCCTCCAGGTGCCTCCGTCCCGCGGCCAGCTCCGCCCTCTCCTGGTCGCCGGAGGCGGAGGGGGCGGGCACAGGGGAGAAACAAAACACACACTCCTCAACTCCGGCCCGGGGCCGCGGCGGCGCGGGCGGGGGCGCGGGGCGGGCGGCGGGTAAAAGCAGCAGGACCGCAAGAGGAGACAGCCCGGAGGAGGAGGTGCAGACTGGGAAAGGCAAGCAGCAGGGGTGCGAGACGGGACTCGGGTGCAGGCGACGGTGTCCGAAGCAAGGGTGTGGGTCGGGGCAGAAATGTTGGTCTCTTGGAGTCCCCTGAACTAGAGAGGTTTGGGGGCTGGGTCCTACGAAGAGGTCCTCTGTTTTCTCTCCAAACCGCTCAAAGCCAAAGCTGGTTCCACATCACAAACCCAGAGCCGCCAGCTCCTGCCCCTCCCCTTCTCCCACTTGCCCAGAGACCAAAATTTAGCCCTGGAAACAAAGGGTAGAATTGGTGAGGGTTAAATCCAGGGGTTGGGTGTGAATTGCGAGCCGAGGATGTTAAAGCTATGGCAGTGCAGTGGAGGGGACCCCAACCCAACCCCCTTGGCCTCCCCAACTCCTGCCCAGAGTGGGGGTGGGGCGCTGGCTCTGCAGCCTGAACTTATGCAGGATGAGGGTTGCAATTAGTTCAGGCCGTCGCCATGGTAATAGGAGCCCCAGGAGTGGGTACAGAGAGGAGGTGGATGGCTCTGTCTGGGGTGAGATGACACCTCTGAGGGCGGGAAGGGGGATGAGGGGAGGGGATGGTGAGTCACCCCCTCAGAAGGACAGGCAGAGGAGAGACTGTGATTACGGATTCCAAAGCCAGAGTGGGGCCATGGGCTGGCGGGGGGTTGGGGGGGTGCGGCAGCTAAGGGAAACTTCTCCATTGCTGCCACCATAGCCACCACCATCTCCATCACCACCACCACCTCAAATAACTGGGCCCAGAGAGAAGGCAAAGTCCACACCTCCAGGCAATGCCAGGGCAATGAGAAATGAGGCTAGGCAGGTTCCTGCTAAAATGCTGAGCATCACCCCGGAGTCCTCCTGTTCCCTCTACCCACCCCTCCATTCCATGACGTCCCCATCCCCATCCAGGAGAGGGGGACATGATCAGGCCAGTTTCTGAGAGCCAAGCACTTCCCCAGGCTTGGACTCAGCCTACATGCCCTATAGGGAAGAGGCCTACCCCTTCTTCTCACCCTCTGGCTGGAGTATCTGCAGTTGGGAAACCCCAGAGGAAAACTCAGAAGGGTAGCCACTGGGTGGCAGAGAGCCCCTGTTCACGCCTTCCCCGGCCATGCCACCACCACTGACCTCCTTACCCCTCTGCTCAGGAGGGAAGGCAGACGATGGCTGGAGCTCAGCCTGCCTCTCCTCTGTGCAGGAAACTGCCAACAGGCTATGGAGGCCACACCCTGGCTTTTCCAACTGAGAAGAGGTCTTCAGGCCAAGAGGATCCTCAGCCAAGCCAACCTCCCCCAGTCTTGGACCCCTCCTGCCAATGCCCCCTTGAGAAAATTCAGCTGCACCCGCTGTCCGTTCCTTTCTGATCAAAACCCTGGGGTCCCACACCAAGAAAGGAAGGAGGCAACATTAGACTGGAGAGGCCAAGGGCACACAGGTGCCCATGGAGTTAGTGCAAAAGCAGGCACGGCTCAGCCCTGCCTGGGTGGGTGGCACTGGCAGTTAGGGGCATGCGGAGAGCCCAGGACAGTGATTAGAAAGGGCGTTAGTGCAGGCCTGGTTGGTAAGCGTGGAGTTAATTTGGCACAGAATTTGGGAGTGTGGTTTTGGGGGCCAGAGCCAAGGCTCAAAAAATTAAAAAAGGATGGGAGGGTCAAAGAATTTTTAAGAGCTTTAAAATTGAGGGGCAGGACGAAGACACTCTCCAAAAAATCCAGAAGGAAAATTAATTCTTGGAAAAATACTGTCAAGTCCAGAAAGAGGTGGCCCCTCTCCACTTCGGAGCTTTTGGCACGTTGTTGGGCATCTTGGGAGTGGCTGGCATGGCCCCTGTGGGACGGAGCGGCCCCTGCAGGCTGGTAGGAAATCTGAAAGGGGCAGGGGCAGGAGCTGGGATCCCCTGGGATGGGAGGCTGCAGATCCTGAAGGCTCAGGGGAAGCAGAGACTCGAGGGCAATCTCCCAAAGTTCACGTCCTGAATCCCAGAGCCCTGCTTGGAGAGGATGTCCTCCAATGCAGGGACTGGACCTGAATCACTCCCCAGCACCGGTCCCCTGGGCAGTGCTCACCACCCAAGAGGGGGCTTCAACACTTCCAAGAAGGGGCACGGAGGGCCCAGAATGGCAGGCACCCAGGCACCCAAAGGTAGAACAGAAACCCAGGCAGAGGAGACCCCAGACACCAGCCCAGACCCTGGCAGCACCCTCCACGCTGGTACTTTCCACCGAGGACAAGGCAGGCCCCCTGCCCCTGCGGGATGGACGATGAGGTAAGGGGTAAAGGGCACCTCTCCTCCTCTCCCAGGCCAGGTTGTGGGTTACCTTGTCCCTCTCCTTCTGGATGTTCGTCTCCAAGGTCACCAGCTTCTCCTGCAGCTGGTCCACCGCCTTCTGCTCTTTCTGCAGCAGCGCCCGCTCGGCCTCCCTCTCCCCCTGCAGCAGCGCCCGCTCCATTTCAGCCTGCAGGCCACAGCAGGGTCTGTGTCAAGGCCACTCAGGGCAGCTCAGGCCATGCTTAGGGTGATCACCCAGCCTGGGAGGAGTCCCGCCCAGGGCCCTTGCTCTCACCTCTCGGGCCGACTCCTGCAGCTGCTGCTCCAGCTCCTTCACCCGGACTTTGAGCTGCTCTACTCGCCCGAGCACCTGAGCCCGCTCCTCTTCCAGGGCCAGCACCTCTCCCTGGAGCTTGGCGCCGGGGGCATCCTCGTGCTAGAGGGGAGGGGGGCTGTCAGCCTGGGGGAGCCTAGAGCCTCCCAGGACGAGACTAAGAAAATGGATCGCCGTGTCTCAGGACACTCAGAAGGAGCAGCTGGACTGAGAGGAGGAAATTCCCCTCCCTACAAGGAGAGCAACACGGCTCTGCTGCAAGGAATAAGGACTCACCGCTGAGAGCCAGGCCTGGGTGGGGCCGCAAGGAAAGGTAGGTCATAAAGCATATTTATAGCTTGGGAAACTTATCAGCACCTCCCCCTCTTCCTTGCCTCCTCATTTCTACACCTCTCAGCCCTAGGTGTCCCAAACTTCCGTTACTGCCCCCTCGCAGGGCCTTGGTAGCCACTGCGTGCCTGCTTCCTCGGCCCTCGGCCACAGACCCCGCGCCCCAGCCCCGGGTCCCGCGCCCCAGCCCCTGGCCACAGGCCCCCGGCCCCGGCCACGGACCCCGCCCCCGGCCACGGACCCCGCCCCCGGCCCCACGCCCCCCGAGCCCCCGCTGGGTACCTCCTGCTGGGTGCTCTCAGTGCTGCTGCACTCCTCCTTGAGATTCTCCTCCTCCGAGCGCTCCACACTCTCCCACAGGCGCTGGGCGGCGCCTCCAGGCTCCTCGCTGCCGCGCCCAGGGGCGCCAGTGCCCGCTGCGAGGCCTCGTGAGGGCCTCCGGCCGGCCAGGGCCAGGGCTGCAGCCGCCTCCCCTATGCTGGGCAGCTCCCCGGCCTCGGGTCCCCCGTCAGCCCGGCTGTACTCGGCGCACAGGTTCAGGATGGTCTCCAGGCGCTGGCGTTCCTGGGAGGGCAGACAGAGCAGGGCATAAGCGGACGGTCCTGGGGCCAGGAGGCTGCCTAGAACCAGGCTCGGCATCGTGTCAGGAGCTCAGACTCAGAATCAAGTCAGGAGGGCCCTGGCCCCAAGGTCTGGGGAGGCAGATGGAGGTAGGGCGGGTGCCCCCGAGGCAGGCGGGGGGAACCAGGCTGTGTGACCCCAGCCCAGGTGACCAGCGCCTCCTGCCTTCCTGTCTCCCTTCTCATTCTGCCCCAAGGTACGATTCCCTGTGGACACACAGGGACACACTCAGGAGCGCACGCTGGTGAGCACATTCTCACGCGGTGAGAATTCAGGTGTTCATGCTGACACGGATACACGTTTATCCAAAGACACCAGGACCCACAGAGACACCCCACCACAGCAGCACTGACACACAAGGACACAGCACGAGCCCCGGCCTGCAGAAACAGGCAGGTACACACACAGACACCAGCCCTGACACGCACGGACGCACACTGGCACACACTCACACGGATAAACATAGTCTAGCACATAGACAGGTGGGCACCCACACAGACGGGGCTGGAACACGGACTCGGCGGCCCACAGGAACCTGACACAGGTTCACACGGCGAGGCGCTCGGTGCATGGACGCCCTGCTGCGGTCCTCACTCCCGTCTCAGCTCCCCGTCACCTTCTGGCAGCTCTTGGCTCCCTGCCAGCATGGTGGGTTGCTGCCCAGGTACCTGGCCCAGCCACTCCATCTGCCCCGTCCCTGTACAAAGCCCACCCAGACACCTCCCAGGGGCCTTGGAGGTGAAGACGGGACAGTACAGGCATGCCCCATCTCCCACTCATTACACCCCAGACTTGGAGCCTCCCCCAGGCTCCCTTGACTCCCTGGCATCTCTCACCACGGTTTGGTCAGGACCCCCCCCCAGACACTTACCCAGCTTCCCTCCTGCTGCTTGCCCAGTTCCATGGCACGAAAACCAGGAACAGAGTCTCAGCACCCAGGAGGCTGGGTTAGTGCCCCCGCCCCTGCCCCAGGACACAGATAAGCAGCCTGGTTGAGGTGGGAGGAGCAGGGCAGGCAGCCTCTGAGATTTAAAGTGGCAGGTGGGGCAGGTCAGGGCTGGTGAGGCACCTGGGGGTGGGGTGGGGTGGGGGCGATGGTGGAAAGGCTGAGTGGAGTTGACGGAGGCTGGGCCCACCACTCTGCCTGTGCCAGGTTCATTGTCCCCGCCTCCAGGATGAGACCCCAGGGCGGGTCAAGCATTCTTGTCTAGGCCAAGGCAAAAACATAGAAGATATGTCCGTGGAAGAGACTGGGGGGCCCTACCTCGTCCTTCCCTGACCCCCACCCCCAACACACACGCTGTCCCACACCCTCACCTCACCCAAAGCTGTCCCAGCCTCTTTCTTCCAAAAGGGCTCCAGACAAACCTTCTCTGTTCTGACTTTCCTCCTTAAGCCAATCCTTGGGTCCCGGGGCCCCCAGGGACTCTGCTCTCCTGCTCCCAAGGGAGAAAGGGCAGAAGCTATTTCCCTGTGCCTGTGCTCCAGGGTATAGACGCCAGCCAGAGCCCCCAAGCTCCCTGCGCTATCTGGGGAATCCCAGCCCCCACCCAGCTCAGATGCCATCTCCAGGACAGCTGCCCAGAGCCACACCCGGCCCCCAAATACATCCATGCGTGCGTGTGCGTGCACGGGCACACACACACACAATTACTATCACACAGACTGGCCACAGACCAGCCAGGCTGCCTATCGTGTTTTCTCCTCCCCCATCTCCAGATGATCCTGCACAGGCCAAGGTGAGCAGCTCCCACCCACTGAGAGGCCAAAGAGGAACAAATGGCAACCCACTCCAGTACTTCTGCCTGGAAAATTCCACGGACAGGTAGTCTGGCGGGCTACAGTCCATGGGGTCATAAAGAGCCGACATGACTGAGCGACTAAACAACCACGTCAACAAAGGGAAGCAAGCAAGAAGGACCAGAGGCTTTTTTAAAGAAGCCTGGAGAAGACAGGACAGAAAGACAGGAGGTATGGGTTCCAAGTCCAGTTCTCCCAGGATGTGCTGTGTGACCTTGAACAAATCCACTCCCCTCTCTGAGCTTCAACCTTCTAGTCATTAAGCCCTGCGTTCTCAAACTGAAAGGTACAAAGCTTCATCCTAAATATGGTGTGAGCTTCCCTGTATTCCAATAAATCATGTGAAACGTTAACTTATACATGAAAACAAACACTGTGTTACAGAATAAATGCAAAATTAGCATGCATTTGAAGTAAGGCCTTAGGGACTTCAAAGGAAGTTCTTCAGGGGACCAAAGCTTTGGCATCCAGGTCACTGCAGTGTATCCTGGAAGTGGAGAAGCCTGGGAAGCCCAGGCTCTGTCCACGCGCCCCTCCCTCCTTGCCAGCTGGCCCACCCACACCCTGGCAGAGCCCCTGTTGCGATGCCCACAGCCTCCCTGGCATGCGCTCACCAGCCTCTCCATCTCCTGCTCCCGAAGCCGCTCTTGGCGCTGCCGCCGGTGGTACTCCAGGAGGTCGTCCTCATTGTCACTGATCTCTGTGATGCTGTTTTTCCGCTCCCGGGTGACAGGCACCCGCAGGTCCCCGCTGGAGAGCTTCCTCTGGGCGCGGGGGCTCTGGCGGGGTGAAGCCCCAGTCAAGGAGCCCAGACTGTAAGCCGGGCTTAGCCTGCCACTGAAGCTGCCTTTGCGGGGTGCTAGGGACTCCCCGAGTGTGGGCGAGGGGCTCCGTGTCCTACGGCCCCGGGCTCCCAGCGTCAGGGAGAAGTCCTCCGGTGAAGCCCCGTGGGCTGCCCAGCGCCGGGGGCGGGGGCTCTCTGCCACTTCCCTGGTTAGTTTGGGATCTGGGGCGGTCCGGGCGGGCACAGGGGAGAGAGCCCTGCGGGACAGAGATGGGCTCAAGGGAGGCAGTTCTCTCATGCTGTCCAGGCCCCGCCGGCCTAGGCGGGGGCTCTCTGGAGGCTGCAGCGTGCGGGTGGCTGAGCCATCCGAAAATGTTCGGCCCACCAACTGGCGTGAAGGGCTGGTGGTCAGCACCCGCTCAGCGCCTGGCGGCTCCCGGAAAGGGCTGGGAGGGCGGTCCTGGAGCGTGCCAATCTTGTTTCGGGGAGCAGGGACTGGCGGCTGGAACTTGGGGCTTCCAGGAATGCTGGTTGGTGGGCCCCGGGCACCGGAAGCCGGGTATTCACTCAGGCTGATCGCCACCACAGGCAGCTGCCCACCCGGCCGGGGGCTCTCGGTGGCTCTGCGGGCCTCAGCCAGGACGGTGGCTGCAGGGCTGTCTGTCAGCAGACCTCGGAGACCAGGGCTGGGAGGCCTCTCGTGACCCCCCTTCCTGCCCAGCCGGGGGCTCTCAGAGGGGCGAGCGCCACTCGGTCGGGACTGTGGGGGCTGCAGGGCCAGATGGTAGCTGGAGGACCGGGCGGGCACCAGGGGGGGCAGGGAAGGTGCTGGTTCCTGCCCACTGGGTGAGTGGCTGGCACAGCTCCCACTACTGGCTGGCGAGGAGAGTGGAGAGAAGGCCGGAGAGGTGTTCTCATAGCTGGAGCCCACAGACATGGCACCTGGGCTGGTTGGGGGGGACAGCAGGTAGCGTCCGCCATTGGCCATTGGTGACAGTGGGGACGTTGCGGCAGGCTTCTTGCCAGCAGCTCCAGGCTCCTCTAGCACCAGTGAGTCCATGATTTCCTGCAGGTCCTTCTCAATAGAGCTCACCAGGGAACTGTGGCTGCCACAGGCAGAGGGTCTCCGGGTTGCAGGCTGCGGGGTGTGGTTCCCATTCACCAGGCTTTCTGATTCTGTGAAGGGAATGCAAACAGCCTCAGGCTCTTCACCTCCTGGGCCCTAGCAAGCTGCATATACACAAGAGCCAGCGCTCCCCACCTCCTGCTAGCAAGGCGGGGCTGCCAAGGCCCTGGAAAAGCAGTCCGGAGGTCCTGGGGCCAGCTCTGCCACTGATCGCTGCTGCACCACCTTCCCCAAATCGCCTGCCCTTGGTTCTGCCCTCTTTAAAGGAAGAGGGCTCTTCTGGCTCTCACATTTTACGACTTAGGACAGAGCTGGCAACAGTGCCGGGCACTTCTAGGTTCCTCCCTGTGTTAGTTTCCCCAACCTTCTTGACCTCTCCTTCAGAAAGGGCAGGCACGCCTTCTACAAAGAGCAGCGGGGCATGCTAGGGAGCGGGCCAAAAGTTCCAGGGGGTCCCCATTTATTAGGACGTTAGCGCCTCCCAACATGTAGCCGAGACCCAGGAGAAAAAACACACACATAGCCTTCAGGGCTGGGTAACAGTGTGTGCAGCAGCACTTTATCCAATCAGAGGCGAGGGAGGGGCCTGGCCCTGAAGGCCAGTTCCTGGAAGCCAGGCTGGCCAGCAACTAGATGCAGCTCAGGGCCTCCAATTAGACCATTAAGCCACACCAGCAGGAGCCTGCTTTTGCCCTGCCCCAGCCCTCGTCAACCAACCATGAGTCTCTGGAACCACTGCCCCAAACAGCTGAGGGAGTGGCATCAATCTAAGGTAGGGTAGAGCTACCCAGGGAGTGGACTGGGAACCCAGGCTTCTGAGCCCACAAGGGCCTAGTATACAGGAGGCAGAGAAGGGAAAGCCTCTGCAAGCCTGAGTCTGGTCCAAAATTATGGGGGCTGTGTGGGACCAAGGCAGAGGGGTTGCCATGGATACTGGTGATCCTAGTGACCACCCATCTTTCCTCAGATCCCCAAGCAATGCATTGAAACCACTGATGCCAGCCCACTAGATGTACCTGACACACATGCGTCCACCTGTCCCAGTACCATGATGACCCCTGTCACCCCACAGCCATCTGAATGCCTGTGCAAAGTCTGGGGTGGCAGGCCTATGGGCAGCCTCCTGGTCTGCACCCCACCCCCAAGGCAGCTGGGCTGAGGCGGGGGCTGTGCTGGTTCCCTGGGACAATCACTGACTCTCCTCTGGGGATCAATAATTCACACACGAAGTGCAGCTGCTCCACTGAGTCATCAGCTGGCATGGCATGGCATGGCCTGGGGGTGGGGCAGAGCCCAAAGACACGATCACAAGCAGGTGGGACCCCACCCCCAGAGCTTACAGCATCTCAATCTGATGCTTCCTTCTGCCCCCTCAGGCCACCCTCAAGGGTGAGGATCCCTGGTGGTGACATAAGAGGGTCAGGGTCCCAGACACTGAGGTAACACCGTCCAGGGCAGTGGGACACAGACTGGCAGAGCCCCCCATCCCTCAGGCACATGATTCTCCCCAGTTCCAGCCAAGCAGCACTTCTTGGATCTCTCCCCATGGCCAGACTGCCTGGCACTCTCCCCCAGCGGCCCATGGCAGGTGGCAGCAAGCCCAGATCATGGGTATTGTCCCACCCTGACACTACAAGTGTGACTGGAGTGGGCAAGGGGGAGGACTGTCTATGGGGTGCCACCAAGCCAGCCACCTGCCCCAACTGGGTACCTACCTGGGCCAGGACCGTAGGGGGGGCCAGGGGCCCGGCCCCCTGCCGGGATCATGCTCTTCATCCACTTGGCTTCAGCTGGGTGGTTAAAGCGGAGGAAAGTGGACTGACCCAGACACAACATGCAGCCTGCAGAGAAAGCACACGCTCAGAGGGGCAAGGCAGGGCTGAGGCAGCCTTCAGTCCGCAGCACCGGCAGGCTCACCCCAGGCTCCGAAGAGCCATCCCCACCTGCACTCCCAGCGGCCACATGGTCCACCCCGACTCAGCCCGTGCCCGAGGCCCCAGCCTGGCTCCACAGCACATGGCCGAATGGAAAGAGCACTGGCTTGTAAGTCCTAGTCCTAAATTTTCTTCATTACCACCTGTGAGATCTTCGGGGAAAGTCACTTCACCTCCCTGAGTCTAATTCTCTCAGCAGAAAAATGAGGACGATACCACTGACTTGCAGAGTTAAGAGACAGTGTATGCCAGTGCTCTGTTAATGGAGAAGGTTCTCCAGAGAACACAGATCCCCACATGCCCCCACCCAACCTGGACTCATGATCCATCTATCTGCCACTTGGGTGGAAGGGTCAGTTTGAGAGGCGGCAACATCCAGGATCACAAACAAGCTCTGAGATAGAAGATGGGGGAACACACCATGGATCTGTCAGATGCCCCAGCCACCCTTTCTGACCATCGAGAGAGACTGCTACCCTCCTTCCCTCTGTCGAAGCATTCTGTGGCCTGACACTGGCCCACTCCGTGTACTCTCCCACAGTGTGGCCAAGCCTAGGCCAATGGGCCCAGCCTCAGCCAAGCACATTCCCAGGCAGTAGACACAAGCCCAATCCTGCCCAGGAAGTGCGAGTGCATGGAAGCGGGAGGGCATAGGGGAGTCAGAAAACGTAGCCAGGGGCACTGGGAGTGTGCAAGGCGACAGGTGTGCCCACAGCACCTAAGCCTGTCTGGCAGAATTCCTCTTCCCGCCACACCAGGGGCTGGAGCGCTTCTGTCTAAGATGCTCTGTTGGGAGAAGCCAGAGACCTGGTGCTCTCTACCACCCACCCATCCAATCTGTCCACATCCTTGGCGCCTGGCCCCAGGCTCCTGTCTACCCAATCTGCTGCCACTTGGCATCCCAAGCTTCATGCCAGTCTGAGCTAAGACTGGCAGGGAATTCTACATTCCTGGACGCTGAGACAGTTCAACTCAGGCAGGCCACAGGGGCATGGGGCATCCCGGGCCATGTGGGGTACCTTGGTGGGCCCCCCACTGAGAAGCTCAGCAGCTTGTCAGGGGGGATCCTGGGTATTGCTATGGATGGGGGGCTAGCAGGCTAAAAAGCCCACAGCAGATAACATAGTAGACAAAACCGCCCACTTCGTTGGTATACCCACAGGCCCTCCCAGGCGGGCGGGCACAAACAATTCTAAAGGCTGATGGGTGGTTAGGAAAGGAGGGAGCCTTCCCTGCCAAGCCACCAATCAGAGGAGCTGATCACAGAGTAATTATAACTGGAATAAATATTAGCCAGCCACACCGTCCACCTAATTACAACCACAGCTGTTTCAGACAGAACCCTGCCATTCCCATCCCCCTCCTTCCAGCCATTTAACAAGCTAATTAATGATGAGTTCGCAGGGTCTAGACAGACCCACTCAACCCTAGGAGTCAGAGGGGGGCAGCTCAGGAGCCTGACCACACAGTCCAGGCTGGGAAGGACTGGGGAGTCTGGGTGGATTCCAGCCCATCAGTGCCAGGCCCACCCAAGGAGGCTGTAGGTAGGTAGGGACCCTCAGCTCTGGCTCCTCTAGCTGTAAGTCCCCTGTCCCCTCCTCTGCCCCTCACCCTCCTCTATACAAGGGGTGTGGCCATGCTGCCTCCCGGGCTATAAATAGGTGATGCCAGGCAGCAGAGCTGGATCTGTATTAATAGAGTGGGCAGGAGGGCAGCAGGACTGATTGTAGCCCAGCTCCTGCCCAAATTAACTTTCTATTTGCACTCAGGGGCCCCAGGCATTGCCCCTACTCTTGTCCCGTGCCCCCAGGGGCCTGGTCAGCCTGTTTCTGGGAAGAAACCTCCTCTGTGCTCACTCCTGCCCTGCACTGCCAAAGGTCAGCCCATGCAGGAAAGCCCAGAACCCCTCCTCATTCAAGCAAAGTTGCGTTCCTGTCCCCCCTCCCCAAAGGGGCTCAGGGCCTAGCTGGGTACAGGTGGGTACAGGAGCTGCACATCTGGAGGGAAAAAACGGGGCCAAGGAGAGGGTGGATCCTTTCTCTGAGAGATGCACACTGCACACACACACATCTACACACTCGGAAACACACAGACGCACCCAGAGACCAGCAGACAGGCTCACACACTCAGAGCGACAGTCACTGCCCTGCTGGCCACACAAACAGAATGAACTGGCCGAAAGGAGGCTGGGTGTGGGGAAGACCAGAGAAAGGGCCTTGGCCCCCTCCATCAGAGACCCCTCTTCGCCATAAGACAGGCTCCCCTAGTCCTAACCAGGAACCCTCCACCCCATGGAGAGGCAGGTCCCACGGAGGGGACCACCGAGCGCGGGTTGGGAAAGATGAAGCCTGCCCCGCTGAGGAGTGACCCCGAACCCAGACGCCCCACTTGGAGATGATCAGGGCTCTCTCTGTCTTACACACACACACCCGACTCTCGCAGCCTCAGGCTCCCAAAGTGGGGCTGGGGACCCGATCCCCCGCCTGGCATGCCTCCCCACCCCCTCCACGCCCCTCCCAGCCCGAGCTGCTCCGCGCCGGGCTGCCGGGGCTGCGGCGGCCGGGGGGCTGCGGACTCACCACCGAATTCGGACCTCCGCACGGCTCGCCCCCGCTAGCCCCGGGCCTCCAGCTCCCCGGCCCGCCCCGGGCCTTTGAGGGGGCGGGCCGACCTCCGGCCGCCGGCTCCCGGCTCGGAGCGGCGAGGCAGCGAGGCGGCGAGCAGCCACCAATGCCCGGGGAGGGGCGGGCCGGCCAGCGGCGGCGGGGGAAGGGAGCCAGGAGGGAGGGACAAAGGAGAGGAGGAGGGGAAGAGGAAGTGATGGAGCAGCGGAGGGGAGCGGGCTGGAGGGCGCGGGGCGGGGCGCGCGGGGACGCGCCGACCGAGCCCGCCCGGGGTCCCGCGGCCCGGGCCGGGGGCAGAAGCGCGGCGCGGCGGAAGCGTTCGCGAGAGCGGCCAGAGAGAAGGGGAGGCGCGGGCCAGACAGAGGCCAGAGGGTGCGGAGGCAGAAGTGAGGAGCAGCGGGGGTCAGAGGGTGCGGAGGCAGAAGTGAGGAGCAGCGGGGGTCTCCCTGAGAGCCCTCTGCGGTGAGAAGTCACAGACGCCGGGAAGGGGCCAGGCCAGCCCCCAGGTCGGCGTGGGCAGGCTGGCCTCGGTGACAGCAGAGGTTAAGCTCTGACATTCCACGGCTCCACGGATTAGAGAGAAGCCTCAAGCCAGTCAATCCTAAAGGAAATCAACCCTGAATATTCATTGGCAGGACTGATGCTGAAGCTCCAGTACTCTGGCCACCTGATGTGAAGCGCTGACTCCCTGGAAAAGACCCCGATGCTGGGAAAGATTGAGGGCAGAGGAGAAGGGGGCGACAGAGGATGAGATGGTTGGATGGCATCATCGAATGGATGGACTTGAGTTTGAGCAGACTCCGGGAGATGGTGAAGGACCTGGAATTCTGGCGTGCTGCAGACCGTGGGGTCGCAGTGGGACACGACTGAGCGACTGAACAGCAATACATTAGAGAGAAGAGTGAAAGTCCCAGGGATCCAGCCAGGTCACTGGGTCCAGTTCTGGCCCTCAGTCTGCCACGGTGACACGCGGGAGTTCAGGCCGAGGCAGTGCCCTGTGAACAGTCTTGAGTCTAGCTCCTGTCTCCACCCTATAGACCTCTTCCTCTGCCCCACCCCCGTCCCCCACCCACACTCTTAGCAGTTCACCTTACCCATGACCCAAACTGGACCCAGCTACTGCCTCTTCCAAGCCAGCCCATTTCCTCGGGCTCCAGAAGCCAACTCACCCCTTCCCAACCGCAATCAAGTGTGCAAAGAGCTTCAGCAAAGAGCTCGCCCACCCCCAAGGAGGTGCCTTCCCATCTGGAAAGAGTGCCACCACCTCTGGAGCCCCTGGGACCATGCTGAGGTTCTGGGCCAGGCAAGTAACCACCACCCAGCCTCAGTCCCAGAAAATTCCTCACATTTCAGGACCTGGCCTCTGGACACCAGAACTTTACGGGACACGCTGTGTTCTCTCAGACGTCCTCTGTATGCTCAGCGCTCACACAGCCCCACACAGTTTCTCTCAAATACACACCAACACCTGCTCAGCCAGACACCCCTCAACTGCACACGCTCTGAATCACACAGACACCCCAGTTAGTGTGTCTCATTCACATTTATTCTCCAGCACACAGCCCCCTCAGGCGCCAGTCCTTCTCTTGGTTCCACACTCACTCAGGCACAGACAGCCTTTCACTCAGTCTTGGAGAGACTCTGAAATCAAAAGTCTACCTCCTGGACTTCCCTGGTGGTCCACTGGCTAAGACGCCACACTCCCAATGCAGGGGGCCTGGGTTCAATCCCCGGTCAGGGAACTATATTCCACATGCAGCAACTGAGACCTGGAGTAGCCACATAAATAAGTATTTTTGAAATATTTTTATTTATTTATTTGACGGCCCCAGGTGTTAGTTGCAGCACACCGGATCTAGCTCCCTGACCGGGGATCACACCCCGGACCCCTGCATTGGGAGCACAGAGTTTTAACCACCAGACCACGAGGGAAGTCCCAATAAAGAAATATTTTTCAAAAGCCATTTCCTTCCATAACTTAAAAAAAAATAAGTCAGCCTCCTTAGAGAAACAATCAAACAATTTTTCCACCCTCGCTGAACACCTACCCACACTGCCATACTACACACACACACACACACGCACACACATGCACACACACGCACACAATCATATATGCACAGGCAGTTCATTCCCCTTCTGAAGGAAAAAGGAAAACCATATAGGGTCAAATGCAAAATAGGGGGAGGCTTGAAAAAAAACCTCAGGAAATGTGATTCATCGTTCTGGAAACTGTGACAGCCAGCTGGACAGACCCAGACAGACACAGAGGACACTGCCAGGGAGAAACAGGGCAGGAGGCAGGCACACAGAAGTGGGGAACTAGGAGCTTTTGCTTTTTCTCTCCTCCCTTTGAGCTTTATTAGTTGAGATCTTTATCAGTCTCATCACAGAGGACAGTCTGTGGGAGGCCTCCCTCCCATTTCACAGAAGGACTAACTGACAGCTGGGTGGAAGAGGAAGCGGTTCATCGTCCTGGATCTCAGAGGGAGGCAGCTGTATTACTCAGGAATCCTGGCTCCAGCTGCATTCCAGGGAGCCTCCCGGGCTGGCCCTCCCAGAAGCCCCTACCCACCAGCAAGGGGCCTGGGGAGCGAAGGAGACTCGGAGGAGGCTCAGAGGCAGGGGCTGGCAGCGAATGGCTCCGAGAGGGTAGGGGACCTTCTGTCTAGACAGCCTGGGCCCCATGCTGCATGGCTTTCTGGGTCCTTCCCTACTGGGTCCCCTCCCGGATCTTTCATGTGGTCTGGCTCTGTGGTCTCAGGGTGGGGCAGCCTTGACCCAGATTGAGATTCCTCCTCATTTCCTTGGTCCTCTTCCCAGCTCCATCCACCTCTTGCTCTGTAGAGAGAGGGCCTCCTGGGATGTCCCAAGGTACCTAGGGACAAGACTGGAAGCAGAATCTTCCTCGTTCCCTCCCGTCAGGGCCCCATGGCCATAGCTTTCACTCAAGTTGGCGTTGGCATCTGTCTTCTGCCTACTTCCCTCCCACCCCGCCCCTGGCCCAGACATATTCCTGCTCGAAGAGCCTGTCACTGCCACTCTGCTCGTTATGACGTGTGCCTCTACAAGCTGCCCATGGCTGGGCACAGTGCCCAGAATGATGCAGCCAAGGACTGGCCCAGTCAGAGAGGGCTCCTTGTTATTTCTAAGGTAGTCCTCTGGTTTTGCAAAGAGGGGTCCCCCCCATCAAAGCTGGATGAGGGAACAAGACAGGGAAAATGGTTCTCTTGCACATATGTCCACAGATAGGCCAGTGGTCAGTGAGTTCTCCTGTCTTCACAGGAGCACACCCGTGGACGGTTTGGTGCCACCAGCCCTGAGTTCACCCTGCCCCCCACTTGAACACTCTGATCCATAAACACAGGGAAAGACACAAACACAGAGATACACAAGTCCAGAGTCACAAACACATCCGGAGATACATAAACACACTCCAGTTACACAGTTACACAGAGATAGCACTTGCACCCCCGAGCCACCCAGTTTCCAGGGAAACGTACTCCCAAGAATGTCCGGAGTGGGGCCAGGCAGGGCTGGGCTTGGTGCCTTGCTCCAGAGATGAGACAAGGAAACCCTCAGCTCCTGGAGCCCAGGGGAGGGGTAGTGCTGGGGAGAAGAACACCCGTTCCTTTGTGCCTCTGCCTACCCCTCCCCAGGCTGCCAAGCTTCTGAGACAGGCTAGCCTAGACAAGGCGGCTATGGGGTGGGAGGCAGGGAAAGGGAAGGGGGTTTAGGGTCAGGAGAGAGTGGGAGGATACATACTTGGCAGGGTGGGCTTCTGACTGGGGAAGAGTTGAGGGTCATTTGGGCCACAGGAAATGCCTGAGAATTCCATCTCAGCCCAGGCCCTCCCTCTTCCCACAGAGCTAAATGCTGCCCTGGAAAGACCGGGCGGGAGAGACCTGCAGAGCATGGGTTCCTCCACCCTGCTCACAACACACAGGGGCAGAGCGTTCTTGCCCAGGAACATGAGGGATTCGGGGGTGGGCTCTTTTTCCAGCCTTCTCTGAACTCTGCCCCTGCCTCTCCTCGCTGCTCTGCTGTCTCACTGTCATGCACCCAAATCTTGGGGAAAATGCTCCCTTTGGAATGGAAGAGCACAGTCTGGAGCCAGATGGCAGCACAGCCAAAGCCCCAGTTTACAGGGGTCCCTCCTTAGCTGGAGTCAGATAAGAGGGAGAGACAACAGGCCCTCTGGAAGAGACAAGGGCCTGTTGGCTGCTGCTGCTGCTGGAGTCAGCTGTCCCCTCATATCACACACCCAAGGGCAGGTCTTCTGGGTCAGCCTCGAAGGAAGAGACCCCAAGGGGTGTGAAGAGCAGGAGAGAGGGAAACAGTGGAGCAAGTGGGGTTTCCACTGCCAAGGAGCTTCTTGCCGCTAAGAGGTGTGAGTGTGCTTAGTGGCCCAGTTGTGTCTGACTCTTTGCGACCCCGTGGACTGTAGCCCACCAAGCTCCTCTGTCCAAGGGATTTCTCAGGCAAGAATACGAGAGTAGGTTGCCATTTCCTCCTCCAAGGGATCTTCCTGACCCAGGGATGGAACCCACGTCTCTTGCATCCGTGGGTGGATAGTCTTTACCACTGAGCCATCTGGGAAGCCAGTAAGAGTCTCCAGAAAACACTGCCAGAACATTGGTCCTCCTGCTGAGAGCCAGGCTTAGTCCAAAGCTCCCATCCTTTACGGCTACCCAAGCCCATTTTTCACATCCCCCTAATACAATGCTTCACTGTATATATGGATGCCCAGGGCAAACACACCTGGTCTATCAGAATGCTACCTGGGCCAATCCCTTCCTTACCTGCCTCGTCATCATAGTAATTGGAGGCCCAGTTTTTAGAGCTCCCTTATACCACAGAGGGAGTCCCTTATACTGCAAGGAGATCCAACCAGTCCATTCTAAAGGAGATCAATCCTGGATGTTCATTGGAGGGACTGATGCTAAAGCTGAAACTGCAATACTTTGGCCACCTCATGCGACGAGTTGACTCACTGGAAAAGACTCTGATGCTGGGAAAGGTTGAGGGCGGGAGGAGAAGGGGACGACGGAGAATGAGATGGCTGGATGGCATCACCGACTCTGTGGACATGAGTTTGAGTGACCTCCGGGAGTTGGTGATGGACAGGGAGGCCTGGCGTGCTGTGATTCATGGGGTCGCGGAGAGTCGGACACGACTGAGCGACTGAACTGAACTGAACTGAACTATACCACAGAGAGACCTGTGCCTTTGGGAAACAGAGTGGTAAAGACATTCGTGACCCAGACGCTGTTGTCAACAGTGTTTTAACAGGAGTAAGCATCTCCTCGGATTTTTTGCCCTTGGCCCATCCCCATTGTCCTGCTCTCCCAACCTCAACGGCTTTTTAGAACACCTCCCTCTTGGCATCGTGGAACCATGCCATTGTTCCCCTCGCTGCTGCTCCAGCTCTTCTCCCCTGACAACCATTAGCGACGCCGCACAGCTCCCGTGTCCTCCGAGAGCAGGCAATGGAACCTCTTCTCTCTCTTCCCATTACAGTGTGAAAGGTAGGGTGGGGCGACCAGAGAAAAGCTGGTCTGGATGCTTGAGGGGGGGTTTTGAAACGCACCTGATCCAGATGCACCTGAGCACCCCACCCCCAACTTGGCCACTCAGGCAGTTACCATGGCAACCAAAACAGCAGGCTTCTCCTGCACCTGTCACGCACAAGCTTTTAAACAGAGGCTCCCTGGATTCAGGGCTTCAGACCTTACCCTGAGTGAGCCGAGTGGGCTGCCGGACCGGGAGCCCATCAATCGTGCAGGCATTGCCGCAGGGGTAGAGGGTGAGGGTGCCCCGCAGGTTCTCAATGTAGCAGTGCTCGGGAGCCAGGCCTGGACCCTGCAGTGAGATGTCCCTGGCTGCAGAGCCGATCACGGTCCTCCCTGAAGACAGGAGGCAACTGTCAGAGGGCCGGTCCAGGCTGAGGAGGCAGAGAGGGGCTGGGAGGGCCACGGTGGGACTCTACTGCTACCTCCTACGCCAGGGAGAATCACTGTCCACCCCGTGGGGCCCCTGAGCCAGGTGAAGACAGTGAGGGGTAGAAGTCCGTCTGGGCCCCAGCAACGGGAAGGCCCAGAGGGCACAGAGGATCCGCATACTTAGTAGGAGCTTCTTCTGCAGAAGTCCCTTAGTCCCTGCAAGACCCCCTCCCCAGGACCCTTCTCTCCTTCCCTATCCTCCCCCATCTTTTCTTCCAGCTCTTCCTCCCTGCTCCTCTCCCTCCCTTCTGCCACCTGCAACCCTTGCCCTCCTCACACCCCCTCTCTCCTGGCCCCTGGAGGGAGAGAACTCCTGGACTGGTATTTGGAGAATGTGGGGAATGTAGTGTCACCCAGGCAACAAGTGCAGCCAGGAGAGGAGACAGGAAGGGCAGAAGCTGCAAGGTGGAGGGGGCTGTGCCAGGGCCTAACTCAGAGGTCTGCCCCATGCCCATCTTGCCCATCTCTCCAGCTCCACCAGCACCTTCTCCCTGGCCAGGCATGGCCCTGGAGCAGAGCGCCCTTTCTTCTTGGCCACACTGGTTGCCAAGAGCCATGAGCTCTCCTATTTCAGGGCTCTCCTCCTGATTTCTAAGCTGATCTTTAATCCCGGTCATGGAGCCAGATTAGTCTGGGAGGCACAGACAAGGGAAGCAAGCTGGGGGGCGGGGAGGGCCACCCATTTGGGGGAGGTGAACACTGCCAGCAGGTAGCAAGAGGGGCCCCCGCATGCCTGGATTCCCAAGCAGGAATGTCTGTAAGGATGGAGGGGTGGCAGGTGGGATGCACCCCAGACTCACCTTCCTCCAGCGGCAGAAGGGTAATGGCCGTGCTGAGCCGCCCGCTGCCCAGGCTCACCAGATGGGGTTTGTCCGTCTGCACTTTCAGCCCTTTGCCTGTTTCGATCAGGTCCAAGGGTCCTTTCTGCAGGTGGTGGAGGTAGGGGATGAGCATCATGAGAGACTCCAGGCTGGCACCTTACCACCCTAATCCCAGTCACACCAGCACTATCTCCAGCACCTGCCCTCTCTAAAGGGCTCTGTAGGTGTCGAAAGACTTAGCACAAAATCTTGTGCAGAGCAGTATTCCGTTAAATTGTAATTAGACCTGAATCTAGGCCACTAACTCGTCCCACTGGATTTATCTCAAGTCTTGGTTTAACTGCCCCTTTTGTCTATTAGGACAGAAACCAGGAGAAAGTAAGGGGAACTGGGAGGTGCTTGCTAAGAGTTGGGGGGAGGTTGCTATAGAGGGGACCAATCAAGACTTATCCCTGTAGACTTGTCCATGGCCATCCACTTGGCCACGGCTTGCCCCTGTTAAACTGAATTACAAGAGAGGGCAGGGCGGAAACAGATACAGCTCCGAGTCAATCTGTAAACCACTTCCTGACTTTCAAAGGGTATTTTCTGGGTGAACCAATTAACCTAATTCAGCTAAAGACTTAGCTGTGAATAGACTGGGGACCTGGGGCAGAGCATGGAGGTAGTGTGGCTCTCAATCCTTGAGCTGGGAACACAGGGAGGGAGAGGAGCCGACCTATCCCCACCAGACCTCCCTCTTCCCATGGCCCTGAACTTTCTCACCTGCACCAGGCCCGGAGCCTTACATCCAGGGCCCACCTGGCTCCTATTGAGAGTGTCCATGTTTCTGGGGCCCCAGAGCTCCTGTGAACACACCAGAAAACAGGTGAGGCGGGGAGGCCGGGGCAGAAAGGGGCAAGGAGTGGATTCTGCAGCAGTGTTCTCAGGGAAGGAGCAATGGCACCATGGCTCCCAGCAAGCTCCTGCTGAAGGAGACCTGGAGGCAGTTCAGGAGTTTGGGGGTCGATGGGGGCCGTGGAGGGGGGAAGGGGGGCGGTGCCACGTCTTCAGCCACAACACAGGTCAGCATGGATTCTACCCCACCACACCGGCCCTGACCCCCCTGACACACAGAGTCCCCCCAAAAAAAGTCCTATAGGGCCCAGACCGTACGCTGGTCTCTCTTGCCTCTGACAGCCAGCACCTAGGCCTTGGCAGTTGAGGACCCTCGGGCATCTGAAGCCATAAGAAGGTGGGGAAAATCTATGTTAGAGAGGAAAGCTAGCTCAAGACGGCCCCTCCAGGGACACTGGTAGACAGGGGGCCCCAGGCAGGTGGCAGGGCTGAGTGGGCGCTCCCTTCCACAGCCTCTCCCCCTTTCTTTCCGCAGGGGTCTCAGAAGGATGTTTTCTTAAAGGAGACACAAGGGGGAAATGCCACGATTCCTGCCATCTCTGTCTCAATTCCTGCATCCTCTCCTCCCCAGAAAGCATCTTACCACCCCTACCACCACAATCAGCAAAAATAAAAAACCCCAGTGGCGGCTAACAGTGAGAATATAGGACTCTTGGGTTCTCAACCTGATTTGGTACCGTAGGGAGCTGAGGTCCTTAGAACCAGAGGTAAAACAGACTCCAGAGCTCCAGAGCCTTCCCCTCCGTGGTTCACAGTTTTGGTACCTGAGAACTTGAGGAAGGAGCTTTGTATACTAATATGTGCCTACGTGCCCATCCCTTGGCCAGCTTGCTGAGGTGAGAAACTTCCTATTGACTGCTGAAATGTTACTGGGGAAGCAGAAGAGTGTGACCAAAGGGAGGGAGGGAGACCCAGGAAGGCAGGGTTCCCTTCCACTTTCTCTTCCAGCCATCTTCTAAGAGACTTGGAGAGGAAGTGGGGGCAGGAGCCAGCATTCCAAGGAGTGTCTGACCCTGGCAGTGGGGCCCAAAGGCCTTAGCAATAGTGTTACTAATTTTACCCTCCCAGCTTCCACCCTTCCGGACCTGGACTGCATCGTCTCCGTCACCATTTCCACCCAAGCTGGAGGAAGAGAAGCTGGAACCGGGCCTGAGGCCCACCCCAAGTCTGCCTGGGAAGAGGGAAGGCAAAGGCTGTTAACCTACACCAAGGCTCAAGCTGGCCTGGCACCTCCCCAGGAGATCTGGCCAGGGGGAAGAATTTCCAGGGACAAAGATCGCTCTACTGCTTCTTTCAACTCAGGGAAGTCCTTCAGCTTTCTGAGGGAGGAGAGGCAAGAGAGGGGGTTAGGGATATAAGTGTATATAAAAAAGGGGGTAAGAAAAAACAATGAACAATGGTGAAGAAAGGCATCATTGGGTAGTGGAAAGAGCTTTAGACTGGGATGCAAGAGCCTTGATTCTAATCTTGACTTTCTTATTTATTAGCTGAGAGACCTTGGGCATGTTATTTAACTTCTCTGAGTGTCAATCGTTCTCTATAAAACTGGAATAATGATTTACATTAAAAAAGAAGACAAGACAATTTAATTACAATTTTAATTACATTAAAAAAGTAATCCAGACAATTGTCTGGATTACTGCTTGCCTGGGGCTAGGTGTGGAATGGGTGAACCAATTAGACCTGTCAGAGGGACCATCTAATGGGCTATAAATGGGCAGATTTGGGGGGCATGATAAAAATGTTCTAAAACTTATTTGTGATGATGGTTTGCCCGTATCTGTAAATATACTAAAAATCATTGAATGTACATTTAAGTGAATTTATGGTATGAACCGGAGAAGGCAATGGCAAGCCACTCCAGTACTCTTGCCTAGAGAATCCCATGGATGGAGGAGGCTGGTAGGCTGCAGTCCGTGGGGTCGCTGGGGGTCGGACACGACTGAGCGACTTCACTTTCACACATTGGAGAAGGAGATGGCAACCCACTCCAGTGTTCTTGCCTGGAGAATCCCAGGGACGGGGGAGCCTGGTGGGCTTCCGTCTATGGGGTCGCACAGAGTCGGACACGACTGACGTGACTTAGCAGCAGCAGCATGGTATGAACATCATACCTCAATAAAACTATTTGTTTTTTTTAAGATGATTGTCTTAGGGATTCAGAAAGTGAAAGCTGCTCAGTCCTGTTCGACTCTTTGCAACCCCATGGACTATACAGTCCACAAGGAAAGCCCTAGAGATTCAGGTATTCTATCAAATGACACTCTGAAGAGCAAAGCACTGCAAACATGCCAGTTACTGGTATGAGCTTCCTGAACTTAAGTCACTTCACTTTTCTGGGCTTCAGTTTCTTCATCTGTCAAGTTTGTCATCATCACTCTGTGAGGGAGCAGTGAGTGTGTTCACTTATTTACACCAAGGATTTCAAGTGGCGATAAAGCCTGTAAAGGAACGAGGTTGATGGGGGGAAAGAGTGATTGAAGGAGAGGCGAGAAGGGAACAAGGAGGTGAAAGAACAGGAAGAGATAAGGAGAGAGGTGTAGGGAGAGACGGAGAAGATAAGAAAAGATGTAGAGACAGGGAGGCGCGAGGCCGTGGCCCCAGGTCCGAAACTCAATCCAGGTGGAGTGCAGATACACCAGACCGACGCGTCCCAGCCCGCGGGCGGTGCTCTGACCCAGGGGCTGCAGCGCTGCCCGGAGAGCCGCCCCCGGGGGGCGGGAGAGAGCCGGCGGGGAGAGACAAGCGGGCTGCGCCGGGGCGCCCCCCAGCGGCCGACCTGCTTCCGTCCCACCCGGCGGCCCACTGCCCGGGGCTGCGATTATACCGCCGACTCACCCCTCCGGCCTCCGCCGCCGTCCTGGGAAACCTCGCCCGCCCGCTGCCAAAAAAAAGGCCCTGCGGTGCGTGTCCGGCTCTCCGGGAGGAGGGGCTGGGGAAGCGCCGCGGTCAGCCCCGGCTCTCGGCAGGGTCTCCCACTGCGAGCTGAGACGCCCGAGGCGGCGCAAGGTGGCAGAGGCCTGGGTGTCTAGAGAGCCCCGTGTGGGCGAGGCCGGGGCTCCGGCAGGTGACCGCGCGCCGGGCCCTGCGGCCTCCCGGCCCAGCGCGAGCGCCGGGCATCCAGGCCACCGGGGATCCCCTGCCCTACCTGGACACCAGCTCTCTGCCCGCGTGGGGCTACCAGAGTCACCGCTTCGGGGGACTCGGTCGGTCCCTTAACGAGGGGCGCGGAAGGCCCTGGCGAGCGACTGGAAAGGTCCAAAACCAACAGGGATTGGAGGAAGTCCAGCCTCCAAATCGGGGCCCAGAAGAAAGGCTGGAGGCCGGCCCAGGAGCGAGAGCGGTCCCCTGGTGGCCCGGGCGTCGCACGGCCCAGGAGCGAGACCAAGTTGGGATCGTTTCGTAGCGCGTCTGCCCTGGAGGAAAGGCCTCTGGCAGAGGAAGGGGCCTGGAAGGGAAGGAAACTGAGGCCGGGAGTCCAGCGGGCGGGGCGCCGGAGCCGGGCAGGGGCCGGGAAGGACGTAGGGGAAAGGACGCAGAGAACTTGACTGTTAGTCGCTCAGTCGTGTCCGACTCTGCGATCCCATGGGATCCCATGGACTGTAGCCCGTTAGGCTCCTCTGTCTACAGGACTTTCCAGGCAAGAATACTGGAGTGGGTTTCCATTTCCTTCTCCAGGGGATCTTCCCAACCGGGGATCGAACCATATCTCTTACATCTCTTGCATTGGCAGGCAGGTTCTTTACCACTAGCGCCACCTGGGAAGCCCTCGGAGAACTCTGCTTGCTTGCTAAGTCACTTCAGTCGTGTCCGACTCTGTGCGACCCCATAGTGGCAGCCCACCAGGCTCCCCCGCCCCTGGGATTCTCCAGGCAAGAATACTGGAGTGGGTTGCCATTTCCTTCTCCAATCAGAGAACTTTAGGAGATGGAAAATAGGGGGTCTGCGGAGGGTTGGGACGGGAGGGAAGATTAAGGGTTTGGAGAGAAAAATAAAAGAGGGAGACTGAAGAGTGAGGGAAAAGGAGGGCTGCGGAGAGAAGACTGTGGGCAGAGGGTGGGGAGGAGGGGAAGAAGGTGGGAAATAGGGTGGAAGTCCGGGGGACGCAGGGGAGGCGGGGGCGGGGAGGAGAGACAGGGACGGAGAAGAAGAACGACTGGAGGACGAAGGAGATGGGGGAGACTGGGGACAGACGAGTGCTCAAGGTAAGGGGGTGACGGTCCGGGGGGAGCAGTCGAAGGTACCCAGGGCCAAGGAGGAGACCGGCGTGGGGACGGGAGGTGAGGCTCTGGAGTGAAAGAGGGGTCCGGAGGGCTGGCCTGGGGGCCTAACTGTGGACAGAGACTGTAGGCGGGCAGCCGGGGCTGGAGCAAGCGGTGGCACGAGGCGCGAGTGTAGTTTGGGGCTGTGATTTTGTGTGCGGAGTGGAGGTGGGGTGCCTCCGCACGGAGGGCTCCCTGCTGCCCCTCGCCGCCCTCCCAGGGGCCGCCAGGTGGGACAAGGCCGCAGTGTTGGGCCGCCCCGCCCGCCGCTGACGCCGGACAAGCGGCCTTTCTTTGGCCGGGCCGGGAGAAGGGGCCGCTTGTTTGCGCAGTCCGGGAAAGGCGCGGCCCCCAGACACCGCCGGCTCCCCGCCGGTGGCTGCGGGAGGGGGCCGCGCGCGAAGCATTCGTGTGTGCGGACTGAGTGTGTGAGGGGCGTGAGCGGCAGGTGGGTGTGTGACTCGCGGGCTGCGTGTGTGCGGGGGCCGCAGGTGTGGATGTGGGCTTCCTGCGAGAGCGGCGGGTGCTTGGCGTGCGTGCGGAGTGGGTAGAGGTCTAGGTGTGTGTTGGGCCCCACACGTGTCACGGCGGAGGGACGGGCGTGTCCGCGTGGCGTGTGCGGTGGAAAGGGTGCGTGGGTGATGCCGGGTGGGGCGCCGAGTGTGTCTGCGCGTGGGATGTCTGACGTGTGGGGGAGGTTGTGTTTGTGTGTAACCGGCCGGATGAGTCAGTCCCCGGAGCCTCCGGGACCGCTGAGCTAACGGGCCCAGAATGCAGCTCCGCCCCGGAGCCCTGGGTCCCCCGCCGGGCCGCTGCGTCTCCCGGCCCAGCCTCCGCTCGCGCGCGCCTCGGCGGAAGCGTCCGTGGAAGCCTCGGCAACCCCGCGGCCCCTCCCAGTCCCCCACCGCCCCCGCCCGCGCGCTTCCCCTTCCCCGAGGAGCCCGGATGACCTGGCTCAGCCCCGGCACTGGGGAACTCCGCGAGGGAGTCGAATCTGGACTGTGCGGGCGTGGCAAGGGCCGGAGATTCACTGCCCCATGGTCACCCCTCCAGCCTCCAGGGCCCCTAAAGACGCGGGGCCCTGGCAGGGCCCAAGAGGCCCCAGATGTGCCACCCATCCCCTGAACACACCCAGCGGTCCCTTCCGGGCAGCACTGCCTCCGAGCCCGACTCCGCATCCCTTTCCTGTCCCATCAAGGCGGCCCAGCCCGGGACGGGAGCTGAGATGCCCCCAGGGGACCCCACTGTGCTGGCGCAGGGCTCTCAGTCCTTCTGTCGGCGGGAGAGGGGAGGTGTGGGGAGCAGGCGGACAAGACCCCACGAGTGTCGCCCAGTCACCCGCAGGAAAGTCCTGGGACAGGGATCCGCGTTCCCCCCGGGGCGGCGGGCGGCGGTGGGGGGCTTAGCGCAAGGGCCCCCTCTGGCGGCGGCGCCGGCAGCGGCTCCGGAGGGCAGGAGCAAGCCGCTCCCGGGAGAGCAGCGGAGCCCGCTCAGCACAAAGCCCCCCGCGTCCCTACGCACTCACCTGCGGCGCCCCTCTTCCCCCTCCGGCTTCCTCCGGGATCTTCCAGCCCAGAGCTGGTCTGAGGGCTCCCGCCAGGTCCCCGGGACTTCCTCTTATCCTGTCCCAGCCGCGCAGGGAGCGGGACCCTCAGGCGTAGCGGGAGGGAGCGCCCTCACCTCGAGGGGAGAGGGGCACACCGGGTCTTTCGCCCAGCTCGGCAGCCGCGGCCCCAAGCTCCGAAGGACACTCTTGCTTTTCCCTGGAAGCCCGCTGAGTAGGAGGAGAGCAAGTGGGTCCCGCCTTCCTACGCCCCCCCGCTAGTCCCCGCCCCCGTCCCCCCGTCCCGTCCGCCTGGCCAGCCAGAGGAGACGCCCTTGTGGGACTGGAGCCCAAGGTCCCCCCACCCAGCCTTTCCCATAGCAGCACCTCCCCCCACGCCTGCACAGCGCGCGCTTTGTTCATCCCTGCAGCTGGGCTCTCCACCACCACCACCACCGCCGAGTGCACACCCCTGTCCCCACTCGCCCTCCCCTTCGGACTCTCCTGGACCACCCTCCACCCCTAGGCCTTACTTACGGCTCTTCTGAGGGTGTTTTCCCGTTTCTCTCTAGTCCGCCCCCTACTCTTTTTTTCACTTTAGATGCCCGAATCCTCCAGTGAACCTCATGGTCCCAGCCGTACAACATGTTTTTAACACCTCGAGTATCTGCTGAAGGTATCCAGGTCTATATACCCTCTGTCGTCCCTCCTCCTCATCCTACTCCAAGACCCTCCGCCAGGACGCGCTGTAAATGGGGTTAATAACCGTCCAGATAGGGCGTCAGATAGTTCTAAAGATACGTATAAAAAGGCATGGTAAAATGCCACGCAAACTGTAAAGCACAGGAAAACCGAGTGGAATTATCATCTTGCCCCCCTGTCATTCCACCCCCACCACAACCTGCGGGATTACAGTTGGGAGGCAAACTGGTGCTCAAACTGGTTGAGCACAGCATCCTGTAGCAGTTTGGGTCTCTGAAGGAGCAAGGGTTTAATAAGGAAGAAGTGGGTGGGGAGGACCTGAAAACCTTAGAGAAGCCTGGAAACTGAGCCTGGGAGAAAGTCATTCTCCTTTTCAACCACCACCCGAAATCCAAGCTGACAGCCGATCCTTACCTTGTAAAGCCAGCTCTTGCCCCAGGAGACTGATGGGGGAGGACCTAGGGATCTGAACTCAGCTAGACTGGACCTTTTAAACCTGCACTGGAGGGACCCCTGAGACTCTTCCTCCCTGAAGGATAGGAGGCAGAAAGCCCCCAAGGCTGTGACATTCCAGTGAGCAGAGGACAGCAGAAAATAATGTCTTCTTTGGGTGGACAAATCTTGTTCTGATTCAGTGCTTTTACTGTGCACCTCCCTGTTTAACCCAGGAACAGCAGGAGGCTGAACTGCAGGAACCTTTGGTCACTCATTGACAGGGCCAACACTAGCAGGGGGACCCTCCCCACACGCCCAGCTGGAGGCTGGAACCAACGGGACTAGAAGCAGGAGGGGGTGGATGGCTCTTTGCAGCTACCTGCTGTAGCTAACAGAGGTCAAACTATCAGGCTTCAGCATGTGCCATGTACGTATCAGGAAGCCCCAGGATCTGTTCGGGGGTGGGGGAGCAGTGTTCAGAGTGGAAGCCTCTTATTCTTTCTTCATACTGTTTGAGGATCATAAAAGTATTTTAACTCTGACCACCTTTCATGAAGCAGATCACAACAGTAATTTTCAGGCTATTCTGTTAAATAAAAAGAAAAGGAAACAAATCCCAAACTTGTTGTATCTTATGTGCCAAGACCCAGCATTTGAGGGAAAAGGCTCAGATTGGGGTGCCTCACAGACTTTTCACTTAACTGTGCTTCACAAATCCAACTCTTCCTTATTGTCTTGGTCAGGAGGAATTTGGGGAATAATCAAGCCTGCCACGGAGGCAGTTGATGCTAAAGCAGGGGGTTGAAACATCACCCAACTGCTGTCCTTCCAGCCCAGCAGTCCGCTGAGCCCATGACAAAGGCTCTGTGCAGTGTGTCGTTGCTCCCGCTGCGTCTGGGCCCTGTGTTCCCACAGTTAGAGCACTCAGGGGACTTCAGACCTACCATCCCCACCCTCCACCCCCACCCCGCTCCACATCTGGAGCCCATCAAAAAGACTCAATGCTCTTGCACAGTTACGCAAGAGGTCGAGCAGCTGGAAGCTCAGAAAGGGGGAGGAAGAGAGAAGCAGAAAACAGCTTTCCAAGCATGCTTCAGACTTTCCGAGGTGGAAGCAGGGGGAGAGGGCAACGGCTGGGTGTGGAAGGAAGAGTGGATTTTTGAAGGCCCTCTGCACTTGGTTATGAATGTCAGGAGTGGATTTCCACACCCACCCTGTCCTACCCACAGCACATTTCCCAGCTGTCCCTCCTCTCAAATTGTACTCCCTCCAGCCTCAGAAAGAGGTGATTATTGCTCATTACAGCAAGCAATCCCTGTAGATAGACACCCTACCCCAGGAAGCTATCCCTTCTGGCGTCTTTGGATCCTGAACTCAGGCATTAGTGTAGGTGTGGTGGCACCAATGATGCCAAGTAACTAACTCCTCACTGCATCCAACTTGGGGAGAAAGTTCAAACCTTTCTTTAGTAGCTGAAAAGAGCAGAAGCTCTCTTCTCAGCCTGTTTTTGAAATTATGCAATCCACACGTCTATTCACTGCTAAGATACTTCCAAGCTGAGTGGAAATTTTGTGTAGGTTGGAAGACTGGACTTGTCTACCTTCCGTGGTTCTGGACCTTCCTGTGAGCAGAAACGAACAAGGATTCGTTAGGGCAAAAAATGGGAAACAACACGTTATTTCCATTTCTGTCAGGGCTTTGAATTTGTAATACTTCTTTCCCAAACAGCACATCAACCTGATCACAGAATTACACCTATGGGAACTTCCCATAACCCCTGCCCTAAGAACAGCAAGGCAAAAAACTTTCCTTTCTGGCCAGTGAGGGTAGGGGATAGGGGAGTGGCCTAAGCTTCTAAAAACTGCCTGGTTGCTTGACCTCTTGTGTTTCGAGGGGACAACAGCTCAGTTTGGAAAAGTAGTCTAAACTTCCTAAAGGCTTGTCTCCTCATCAATCACTAACTCCCTAGGGTGAGAGGTGAAACTGACTCTTGTAGTGATGTTGTCTGTTCTTGGTTTACGAGCAGTACACAGCAGCCAACCTACTTGTGGATCTTCTAGGAGTTTCAGAGAAGCTCTACAGATGCAGGTATATTTACCAAAGGGGGCAAAAAGGGAATGGAGAGAAAGGATGGTTGCAATGAGAGTTGTGCATAGTACATGGGAGTCAATTCTGCATTTTTGCTTCTTTAATTCCTTTAAAACCTACCAGACCAAAGCCCTCACCCTGAGTCCCACCCTGGGTATCCCTAGTTGCAGTTGATGTGTGTCTGCTTTAGCAGGAAAGCTACACTTTCAAGGCAGTACAGCTGTTGTTTCCAGTTCAATTTCAATCTCCCTGAGGATGGGGACTTTCGATTTTCCTCTCTTCCTCCAATGAGCCCTGCAAACTTTTTTTTTTGGATCTTAGCTCACCAACCAGGGATCGAACCCGCAGCCCCTGCAGTGGAAGGGCAGTCTTATCGACTCTGGAAACCTCTGAGAGGGTACCTAGTGTGTACGATATTAACTGAGGGCAATGTTTCCTGCAGTGACGCATGGGCTGATTGATTTGGGGTTTGACACTGAGTAGACCCAGGGACGGGGGAGCCTGGTGGGCTGCTGTCAGTGGGGTCGCACAGAGTCGGACACGACTGAAGTGACTTAGCAGCAGCAGCAGCACACAAGTGACAGACTTTTTCTTAAAAGGAACTCACCTCCCTCCCTCCTCTCTGTGGAATTAATTAACCCAGAGCAGGAACCACAAACCTCCTACATCAAACAGAACGCTCAGTCAGATCTAATTATTTTGTTAGTCTCCCTCACAAGAAGCCAACAAAAAGTCCACTTGACACCATGGAGGTATCAGCTGCCAGAGGGTGTGGTGTGGGTTTGGTGTGCTTCATTTCACTGGGATTAACGTTACAGCCTCAGGGAGCCAAGCTATACTTTAGCAACATTAGACAAGATACTTGTTAGTTCTCTTAAGGAAAAAAAATTAAAAATCTCCCCTCACCATTAAAATAAAAACTTATTCATTCCAGAAACTTATTATTCATCAGAGATTTGCCTTCCAAGTTGGTGACATTCTATACTTTTTAAACTTAAATAGAGAGTAAGGAAGCAGCCTTTTCTGAGGCATTTTCCAAGGCAGTCATCACTCATGCCTGCATCACTTACTTCTTACCACTGTTTGTCTAATGGGGAAGAGAATGCACCAAGATATCACCACCTATGGTTAATCCTTCAAGATGAATCTTCATTCTTCTGATTCTACAACTGCCCCTGACAAAATCGGGATCAAAAGCCCATAGAATCATCAAATTCAAAAGCTACAGTCAGGAGTACACGTGTATGTGTCTGTTCTCAAATGTAGAAAAATACACAAGGAGGTACAATACTTGTTATAGGGAGAAAAGGCAATGAATACTCTTAAGAGATTATTTCCTCTTAAAAGAAACATATCATTAATTTTTAATCTTAGATCCCATTACATCATTCTGAATCAGCAAGAAGACACCAAATTATGAGAGGGTCAACAGTCTAAAAAATATTCATTTTATAATACTCTTTATTTGATTAAAGAATCTGTCTTCTTTGTGTACACTGGAATGTTATATTCCCTATGTATTTTACAGGGTTACAAAATGTCTCTCATTTTAAATATTACCCCAAAAGTAATTTCAGAAAAAAAAGTTTTTGTGAAACTAAATCTCACTTTTAAAAAATCATATGGACAAGCAACTCTGAAACAAAACTGAATTAATAAGATTCCTTGTCTACATAACTACATGACAGATTTCTTGTCCCAGTCCCCTTCCTCAAAAAACCTTATGTGGAAACCAAGCTAGAGATAAGGATTCTTCCCTGATGCGATTAAGGGGAAGGGAAAGGCCAGAAATTTCTTTGGCAAACAATTCCATCCATGGCCATTTGTGTGTGACTGCTTTGCTTCAAGTACAGTACACTTTGCAGGGAAGGCCAAATGTTGTTCAGAGGGAGTGGTACTCTCCAACCAGCTCAAAGTGCAGGAGGTCTACTGTCATGTCTCTTCCCCCACCTGTGGCTGCAGCCTGGCGGCAACTCTGCCGATCCCCTGTGCAATGCTGGGTTAAAAGCCAATGCTAGGCTGGCTGATGCAGTCTTCTCCACTGAAGAAATAATGGGTGAGGGGGGCGCTGAGAAACAACCACTACATGGTTACACTCAACAGGAAAGACTTAGGGGAGAAAAAGGAAGGATTTCAGAGATGGAAAGGATAGGCTGCTGAAAAAAATGTTGAGGAGGCAAGAAAGGCATGTTATCAGCAATTCCTATATAGCAATATAATCAGGTGCATCTTGAAAGGCTAAAAACCTGGTGGTAAAACTGGAGTCTCCTTGACAGTTTAGGACCAATGGGATTGGCACAAAGACTCACTGAGGGTTCAGCCTCTAAAATCATAACCTTATTTCAGATGGAAAGGAAAAAAACTGATGACATAAGGAGAACATTCGGGAAGAGGGAGGTGGTGAATCTCAGGAATGTGAATGGATTACAAAGGCCATGAGCTATCATGTATTAGCTCAAGTACCCAAAATGTGGAGAATGGAAGGTTGGGTAGCACCAGCAGCAGACATGATTACCTGCGGATGTGAAATCCCTAACTGGACATGACCATTCTCCTCCCGGACACCTTGAAGTGGGCAGGGGGGGGGGAGGCTATGCCATCTGAAAGCTGCTTCTCAGCTGCCTTTATTATTGACACAATAGGATTCACGGTAGTGTTCTAAAGCAGAGTGACAAGCCTGAAAGGAAAACAGCTTGGCAAAGGAATGGAGGGATGAATAGATATATGAAAAGGACATAAGACAACCTTATCTTTTAACACCCCTCAAGCAGTTCACTTGTATAGTCCAAATATCAAGACTGGATTAGATCAACCTGTTACAGGAGTGCCAAATACAATGCCTATATGCAGATGATCCCAGGGCTGGATTGGCTATACAAAAGGAAAACTGAAGGTAAAGAAGTGTGAAAGATTAAAAATCTTCCGCAGAGGATACGTCTTAAAAACAAAGTATGAAATATGATATATTTAAGGATTCAAATAAAAGAACAACTTAGGCAAAGGGAGAGAATGTTTAACTGGGGGCATTCTCTGGAGAGCTTGCTTTCCTGCTGGCCAGTAAATCTGCCAAAGAAATCAGCAGCCTTTCCCTTTATAGTGTGTCATTGCTTTGCCAAAGAATGTCTCTGTGACACTGAAACACTGAGGGTGAGTTGTGGGTCCTTGCGCTCAGAGAATCGTGCACTGTATTTGAAAAAAAAAGGGTCTCCAATGGCTTGTGGGCTTGGAAAAAACTCTTCAGCCACTGTTGGCTTCTTCTTTATTTGAAAACTTTCCTTTTCGGTTTCTTCTTCTTGGTATTACAGAATTTCATACTTATCCACTAGGAAAGTGGTCTCTGTGGAAAACCTTACAGGGCTGTTTCCATCTACCTGGGTCACTTTGGTAACCTAGGAAAACAAACAAAGAGTAAGGTAAAGCAGAAGAACAGTGGGTCTTTGAGGTGCTGGCTAAATTCTCAGTACAGAACAGATCAAATTCACTAAAGCAGTATTAAAAGTTTAACTCAGAAATACTAAAAAAGTTCAACTCACAACTGCAGCTCACAGCATCACTCTTCCCCATCAACATGATTAATCTGTTCTTTGACAGGAAAGACAACTCTTGGGACGACACATAGAATGGTATTAAGTAAAAGGTCCCGAGTAAGCGGCCACTGCCCAGGCCCTGCCCTATAAAACCCATTCGGTCACAGACATTCTATAAGGATGATCAACTAACATTTTGACCCAAAAGGCAATATTCTAACCACTCAACATTACTTGTTAAAAGTGCTCTCAAAGTCTCACTAAGTTACTCTATCATACTTATTTTCCAGATATGGCTGGGTCATTCTAATGAGACTTCTTTTTATTAATAATAATAAATATCCAGTTTAATGAATTACCTGTAACAATGGTGCCTGTAATGGCACCAACACAAAACTTGAACCACTGATTCACATTTTCTAATGAAGTTCTGATAGAGCAATTTATACTCTATGTTCTTCAAATGGTCCCTAACAGGAAAATGTCTTGGGTTCAACAATGTAGTCCAATACTGATGGGGTTGAGCCAATACCTGAGTGGGGGCAGGGGAGAGAGAAAACTGACAGAGGAAATTATAAGTTCCCAAGCACTTAGAGGAGAGACAGAGACCATCTAGAAAGGTAAGAGTGCAAATCAACAGGTCAGAGGGGAAGATGACAATATAAACTCAGTGCTTGTAATGCAATTTCAAAAACTAGAAAAATAGGGAGTTAAAAATAATGACCTAAGAGTTAAAAAATAACGATCTAAACAGTTTACAGGGAATTCCCTGGCAGTCCTGTGGTTAGGATTCGGCACTTTCACTACCATGGGCCTGGGTTCAATCCCTGGTTGAGAAACTAAGATCCTACAAGCCATGTGGTGTAGCCTAAACAAATAAATAAGGAACAGTTCACAAATTTCCACTATTTTGTCTACCTAAAGGACAAAGTTAACAGCAGAAATGGTTTATAATGATCCATATTAATGATGGGAAGCAGTCTTTGGGTTCAAATCAAGTGACAATACTACAAAAGGGATTACTAAGTCATGTGCTGAGTGCTTTGGTAAATGGATTCTAAGATATGAGATTATTGAAATAACAGGCAGCTAAGAGGTTCTTGCCTGGAGAATCCCATGGACGGAGAAGCCTGGTAGGCTACAGTCCACGGGGTCGCAAAGAGTCGGACACGACTGAGCGACTGAACGGAACAGAACGGAAGAGGTATGACTCCTGCACAACCCATAATACTTTTATACACAGTCACACTCAATTTCTTTATCTGATCTAGAGAAAAAAACTGAAACAAAGCAGGTGAAGAATTTGATCAAGACTGTGGCTCAGCATTAAAGAATCTGCCTGTAACGCAGGAGACTTGGGTTTGATCCCTGGGTCGGGAAGATCCCATGGAGGAGGGCACGGCAACCTACTCTAGTATTCTTGCCTGGAGAATCCCATGGACAGAAGAGCCTGGTGGGCTATAGTCCAAAGAGCTGCAAAGAGTTGAACATGACTGAAGCAACTGAGCACGCATGCAATACAAGGAGACAGCAATGGAATCCATGGGGGTCATCATTTTTTCTGATTTTCTGCTCTATGAAGTCATATTGCCTATTAAACATCTGTTCTACCACCTTGTCCGTGTAAGATTTCTATTAAAAGGGAATACCTGTATGTTACAGTAATTTTTTTTGGAGATGAAGGAGACTTGAACAGGGAAGAAGTCATTGGGCTGCCCAGCAATGCTGAACTCGAGGCTGCCACTCTTATTTTTGGCATCAATCACTGGCAGGCACCACTCCAAGGTATTTCGTCGACTGTCATGTCGATACTCGCCATCAATCTCACCAATCACTGGAGCGCCAACACCAGATCTGTCACAAGAAACACCCATGTCAAGTTAGCTGTCCAGAGTTAGAAAAACTCTGCCAAGGAAAACCAGCCCCAAATTTGATTATGTTTCTCAAATTCTTCCTGCTTTTATACAGTCTTAGAAAAAATTAGACTCCCTAATAACCTCAAGGACCCTTACATTGGCTAAGGGTTTCACTCATCCCTTCTGTAGGTACAGATATATACAACCGTAAGTTATTGGCATACAGTCATGAACTGTTCCAACTTATGGACTAGATCTGGAGCTGGCAGGGGACTGAGACTGACAAATGTGTGAAGTGGGATATATTTCAAAAACTCCTGCACTGATTGTCTGCTGCACTGTCAAGAAGGAATTTTAACATAGTGTTGTTCTCTTTATAGATGCCAATGAGGGGGAAAACAGGTTGATAATAACAGTGGGGGAGAATTTAAAATGCCTACGGTTATTTAGAATGGAAATGAATGTGAACCTCTGAGAGAATGTTTTCAAAAGATTTCAGAATGTTTCAAAACTTACTGTAGTTGATGCCAGTGGGTTTATTTGATTTACAATCCAGGAAATGAACTTTTATTTGTAAGTGAAAGAACAATTGCCCCTGGGCAAAACGTGAGCATGATGAGAAAGAGAGATACACATTTCTCCTAAATCTACAGGCGAACCGGGGCTAGTTATGATGCGTTTCACACCCCCATGCATGGCTGGAAGGCAGCGTCACCTACTCCTACACATTCTAAATTTACCATCTTTTAATTCACCGGTGACATCCAATGTTTGCATTAGGGGCTCGGTAAATAAGGGAGACCAAAAAAACTCTGATAAAGGTGACATAACACAATTAACTCTTTTATGGTCCCAGTTGTATATATGTTTCTTTCCTTTGCCCTTGCTCCCATTCTGGTTCTGAGCTCTAATTTGATCAGTTCTAGACAAAAGGGTAAAATGCTATCCAAGGGTCTCTTCTGGAGACTGTTGCAAAATTGAACTAAGACACAGGAAACCACCATAACCACAATTATAGGGTAGATGGAGAGGCCTAAAACTTGTGGCATCCTAAAAATAGTCCAGCAAAATAAATCTTGACAAAATAAAACCCACACCTGTCACCAATGCCCAAGTCTCAGGATGGTTCAAGGCAGACATCTATTGTTCTGAAATAACAACCAAGCTGTGAAGAATTAAGATGATTAGCCCACTAAAGGGGACACTGGTAATAAATCATGTTTTAAAAAATGGAAATAAGAATGACTAAAACCAGACCTGGCCATGTCAAGACCTGAATCAAACTACAAATTAATTTAATTTTAATTCAAATTAATTTAAAGTTAATTTGAACAAACCTGCATGTTAAATTAGAACCATTTTCTCTGTAATAATAACTGAGCAATTTAATAGTAAAAACACACTAAGAATATACTTACTAGGTATTCATTATTAAGCCCTGTACTTAATCATGGGGATGCTGAGAGGCAGAGGAGAGGAGCAGGGATTCAATGGTGAAATAATAATAGTTCAGTCACAAGAAATGCTAATGAGGAGATAAAGTAGAGTATTTCTAGGTGATCCTAGAAAGTATGCCATTTAAGTACACATCAAAACTTACTGGAACTAAACTTTTGGGGGTGATGGATTTTTGTTATTTTAATTGTGATCATGGTTTCACAGGTGCATACAGGTCAAAACTTATCTGACTGTACAATTTAAACATATGTAGTTTCTTACTGCATGTCAACCATACCTCAATGAAGCTGTTAGAAAATTTCCTGAAACTAATGCAAATATCTTGTTTCACCAAGAATAGTACCCTGAAATCATACTCTCATCTTTAGCTGGTAACTTAGCAAAGAAGGTGAAAAAAGAAGAATTCAGTCTGACAGACTCAATTTCTTATTTAAGAATTGCAAAACAAAACAGAGAACTGGCTCCTCCTTCTGGAAACCTTCATTACTACAGGAACAAACTGAAGACCAACATCTGAAAACACAGCTTTAGAACTACAACCAGCTTTATATGTTTGGCTTTAAAGTCAGTAATGTGCACTCCTTCAAAAGTGTACATTTGGATGCATTTTGACAAATGTATCTTGTAAGCACATTACAATCAAGTCACAGAACATTGCCATCATCTCCAAAGTTTCCTTGTGCTTCTCTGCAATCAAATGCCTGATTTCTGTCCCAAGATTATTACCTTTTCAGAATGTCTTATACATGGAATCACACAGTAAGTATGCAGTCTTTTGTACCAGGCTTCTCTCACAACTGGCCTTTGTATCTTATATATCTTAGCATGGATAATCAGGTAAGTGTTGCCTCCAAAATTGAGTTCTAAAAGATTATTTCTATAAGCTCACTATAGAAAAAGTGATTATGTGGGGAACTTACGGGAGTGGAATGGTGATAACCACATCATTCAGTTCTAAATTATCTTCTTGTAGCTCATATTCTATGTTGACATCACAACCATTTCCACTTTCTGAGGGCCAGCAATTAACTGAAGACAAAAGCAAAGCAAGTATACTAGAACATTAGGAAAAGAATGAAGCAAAGTTAAGACCGCAAATCAAAACTGATACCAGTAAGCCTTAAAACATTCTAATGTAAACTATTAAAAATAATGGTTTCAAAATTAAAGATATTAAAAATTAAATCTAATCATTACAGTACAGTCCATTTTGTCAAAAAGAAATGGCAATAATGATAAGAGTGCAAAGGTCAGGGCTATTTCTAATTCTCAGTGCAGACTAGCTGAGTAGGACTGGCCAGAGGCACTTACTTGTCAGTGGAATAAAAGATTCCTCTGTGGTCTGTAGTCTCCACTTTAGCACCCCTACATCACTGTTGACTGGAAATGACTTCTCTGGATTCTTCAAACCAATTAGAGATTCTGCAGTGAAAAGTTTTTTATCCACATTTGGATGGGTCTGAAATGAGAAAGGAAAGAGAATTTCTGAGGTTCAGACATGACAAGACAGGAAATAAATTCCTTTTGGTTTTACATGGCCCATAATCTAAACATCTAAAATAGGGTGCCTAAAAAATTCCAATTATTTTTGATTTTGAAGAAAGATTTCACTTCTTCAAAAACTGTACTTTAAAAAATTTCATCTGCACTGGGTCTTCATGTGGTGAGCAGGCTTAGCAACCCCACAGCATATGGGATCAACTTTAGTTCCCCAACCAGAGATCGAACCCACATCCCCTGCGTTGGAAGGTGGAATCTTAAATACTGAACCACCAGGGAGGTCCCTGACTTTTAAACATTTAAGACATTTAAAAAGTAGCAATAAAGTAATTTTTACTCTAAACCATTTTGCTTGTAAGTAACAAGTTCATAATTTTGTAACTGAAAAAGTTAAAAGACCATCAGCCAAGTCCTTTACAAAAATACTTTAGGGGAGCAGCCTCACTGTGAGGCCAAGCTTGCCAAATAGAAGAGCAGGGTCAGAGGTTGATCCGCTGTCTGTGTCACACGGTAGTCCTCACCTTACACTAACAAAGGAGAGGGAAAAGCTCTGTGCAAAGTTTACTTGCAATTTTGTGTAGAGAGCTAAAGTTGTTCAAACTCAGGCCAAATAAGATGGACTAATCTTTTTTAAAGAAGTCATATTAGGGGAAAAAAAGGAAAAAGAAGAAACTTTTGGATTGACAACTACATACACTTTACGAGCCAGCAATGCTACTGTCAAATAATATAAGCACTACTTCCAAAAGAGAATTGTGTATTGGTTATGCTTTTCAACTGTGGTGTTGGAAAAGACTCTTCAGAATCTCTTGGACTGTAAGGAGATCAAACCAGTCAATCCTAAGGAAATCAGCCCTGAATATTCATTGAAAGGACTGATGCTGAAGTTGAAACTCCAATACTTTGTCCACCTGATGCAAAGAAGTGACTCATCTGAAAAGACCTTGATGCTGGGAAAGACTGAAGAAAGGAGGAGAAGGGGACGACAGAGGGTGAGATGGTTGGATGGCATCACTGACTTGATGGACATGAGTTTGGGCAAGCTCCGGGAGTTGGTGATGGACAGGGAAGCCTGGCGTGCTGCAGTCCATGGAGTCTCAAAGGGTCGAACACGACTGAGCTTAACTGAACTATGAGGGAGGGAAAAAAAGTAGACAAAATCACCTTCTTCTCTGAAAAGGCTTTGTTCTTATGACAAGAGATGTAAGGTCAACTATCTAAATAAAATATAACAATCTTCCTTGGTGGTCCAGTGGTTAAAACTCCACACTTCTAATGGAGAGGAGTTGGGTTTGATACCTGGTCAGGGAAGTAAGATCCCATACGCCACAGAGCGCAGCCAAAAATTTTTAAAAATAAAATAAGACAGGACTTCCCGTGGCTCAATGGTAAAGAATCCACCTGCCAATGCAGGTGACCAATCCCTGATTCGGGAAGATCCCACAGGCCATGAAGCAACTAAGCCTGTGAGCTACAACTATTGGTCTGTGCACCAAAACTATTGAGCCTATTTTCTAGAGCCTGGAAGCCTCAACTACTGAAGCCCATGTACCTAGAGCCTGTACTCTGAAACAAAAGAAGCCACTGCAACAAGAAGCCTGAACACCATAGCTAGAGGGTAGCCTATGCAGCAACAAAGACTCAGCCAAACCATCCATAAATAAATAAAATTTTTGAAAATAAGTAAATAAAATGTAACAAGAACAACTGTTATAAAGGTTTCTTAGAAAGAAGCCACATAGGTGGAACATACTTATTTTTAAGAATTTTATGTATGTTTCGAATATACCATTAGATACTGCCCTTCAGCTAACAAAACAAGCCCTGGCAGTCTACAGAGTAGCAGAATGCACAGTGTCATAATTTGTTTTAATAAAATACCTGCCCATTAAGTTTTAAAACCTGTTTAACTATACTTCAAGCAAAATCCTAAATGAATTTACTTCTGCATAATAGTAACAGATAAGCATCTCTTTGTACCTCTGTTAGTGAGTATGAAGTCATTTATTAGATTTCAGAATGACCTTTCACTCAATTTCAATATTAAAAGGCCATAGTAATACAGATGCTGTCAATCACTCACAACTGGCTTGGGAAGGCATTTATTGACTCAAGGCATCCAACTGTAGATAACAGATTAACTTTTTCCCTATGCATTTAGAATGGTACTAGTTAGACATAAAATAAATAATCATCTGTGTTCTATGGTTCATGCAGGAACTCCAGCTGAACAAGACTGTGCTAAGTAGACAAAAGCCTTAATAATCCCTTACAAAACGCCTCTATGCACCTGTAGCTGTACTCCTTTCTTGTCTTCATTTTCCACATGAAGACGAATTCGGCCAAATTTATCATCTGAGATCCTAAGCATGATCATGCCGTGCAGCTCCATGTTCTGTAATCCTCCATCTCGGCCACAGGTTAATGTGATCTTTTCCTCAATCTTCATGTGTACACTGTAGAGAAAGAAAAATAAACTTGTTCAGAAAGGTAAAAACCAGAATTCCCTTTCTCTGGGGTTTAATGTTGATTAGCCATGAGCAACTTATTTTAAGGTGTTGTGACCGTATATATCAAAATTTATAGCATAATACAAACTATTACATTTTTTAAAAAATTTATTTTTGATTGCTTTGGGTCTTCATTGCTGTACGCCAAACTGTTACATTTAGAATGGATAAAAAGCAAGGTCCTGCTGTATAGCACAGGGAACTATATCCAATCTCCCAGGATAAACCATAATGGAAAAGAATTCCTACACCTATTATATGCATAACTGAGTCACTCTGCTGTACAACAGAAATGAATACAACACTGTAAATAAACTACATTTCAATTTTTTAAAAAAGGAAAAGAATACTTTATCACTAAAGAAAATAAAGCATTATATCCTTTGGTTTAGCAATTCTTCATTGTACAGGTAAGTCTGCACCTGTGCAAAACAATGTTGTATGTTATTCACTGAAAAACTGTTCGCAATAGCAAAAAATGAGAAACAAATGTCCATCAGTAGGAGGACAACTTAAACACATAAAAGTATGTTGACAAAAATGAATAATGGGCAATTACAAGAAAAAGAGGAACAACTGACAAAGATTTTTATTTGAAAATAATGTCAAAAATTAAAAAATCAGGGACTTTTCTGGTGGTCCAGTGGTTAAGACGCTGCACTTTCACTATAGAGGGGGTGGGTTCGATCCCTGGTCAGGGAACTAAGTTTTCACACGTTGCATGGTGTGGCCAAGAAAGAAAAAAAAAAATTAAAATGGTAACAGAATATATGTATACCCGTTTTTATCTATTGCTAATTTTATCCCATTTGTTTGATCATTTGCATACTTTCTCTATGTAACTATATTTTACTTTTTCTCCTGAACCATTTACACGCAGATCATATACATCATGGCCCCCTGCTGCTGCTGCTGCTGCTAAGTCACTTCAGTCGTGTCCGACTCTATGTGACCCCATAGATGGCAGCCCACCAGGCTCCCCCGTCCCTGGGATTCTCCAGGCAAGAACACTGGAGTGGGTTGCCATTTCCTTCTCCAATTCATGAAAGGGAAAAGTGAAAGTGAAGTCGCTCAGTTGTGTCTGACTCTTAGCGACCCCATGGACTGCAGCCCACCAGGCTCCTCCCTCCATGGGATTTTCCAGGCAGAAGTACTGGAGTGGGGTGCCATTGCCTTCTCCCACGGCCCCCTACCCCTACACATTTTTCAGAATATACTTTGTGAGAATAGGATATTCTCTCAAATAATCACAGTTCTGTTATGAACTTCATAAATTTATCAGTTTAATTCAGTTGCTCAGTCATGTCCAACTCTTTGCAACTCCATGGACTGCAGCACGCCAGGCTTCCCTGTCCAACACCAACTCCCGCAGCTTGCTCAAACTCATGTCCATTGAGTCGGTGATGCCATCCAACCATCTCATCCTCTGTCGTCCACTTCTCCTCCTGCCTTCAATCTTTCGCAGCATCAGGGTCTTTTCAAATGAGTCACTTCTTTGCATCAGGTGGCCAAAGTATTGGAGTTTCAACTTCAGCATCAGTCCTTTCAATGAATATTCAGGACTGATTTCCTTTAGGATTGACTGGTTTGATCTCCCTCTGTCCAAGGGACTCTCAAGAGTCTTCTCCAACACCACAGTTCAAAAGCATCAATTCTTCAGTGCTCAGCTTTCTTTACAGTTCAATTCTCACATCCATACATGACTACTGGAAAAACCACAGCTTTGACTAGACGGGCCTTTGTCAGAAAAGTAAAGTCTCTGCTTTTTAATATGCTGTCTAGGTTGGTCATAGCTTTTCTTCCAAGGAGCAAGCGTCTTTTAATTTCATGGCTGCAGTCACCATCCACAGTGATTTTGGAGCCTAAAAAAATAGTCTGTCACTGTTTCCATCGTTTACCCATCTATTTGCCATGAAGTGATGGGACCAGATGCCATGATCTTGGTTTTTTAATGTTGTGTTTTAACTCAGCTTTTTCACTCTCCTCTTTCACTTTCACCAAGAGGCTCTTTAGTTCTTCTTCGCTTTCTGCCATGAGGGTGGTGTCATCTGCGTATCTGTTATTGATGTTTCTCCCAGCAATCAATTGATTTTTCACTTAATTGAAGACAAAAATTTCCTTATTAACATCTAAAAAAGATGTCCTTTTCATCATAGGGGACTGGAATGCAAAAGTAGGAAGTCAAGAGAAACCTGGAGTAACAGGCAAATTTGGCCTTGGAGTACAAAATGAATCAGGGCAAAGGCTAACAGAGTTTTACCAAGAGAACACACTGGTCATAGCAAACACTCTCTTCCAACAACACAAGAGAAGACTCTACACATGGACATCACCAGATGGTCAATACTGAAATCAGATTGATTATATTCTTTGCAGCCAAAGATGGAGAAGCTTTATACAATCAGCAAAAACAAGACTGGCAGCTGACTGGCTCCAATCATGAACTCCTTGTTGCCAAATTCAGACTTAAATTGAAAAAAGTAAGGGAAACCACTAGACCATTCAGGTATGACCTAAATCAAATCCCTTACAATACAGTGGAAGTGACAAATAGATTCAAGGGATTAGATCCAATAGACAGAGTGCCTGAAGAACTATGGATGGAGGTTCGTGACACTGTACAGGAGGCGGGGATCAAGACCATCCCCAAGAAAAAAAAATGCAAAAAGGCAAAATGGTTGTCTGAGGAGGCCTTACAAATAGCTGTGAAAAGAAGAAAAGCAAAAGAGAAAAGGAAAGCTATACCCATTTGAATGTAGAGATTCAAAGAATAGCAAGGAGAGTTAGGAAAGCCTTCCTCTGTGATCAGTGCAAAGGAATAGAGGAAAACAACAGAATGGGAAAAACTAGAGATCTCTTCAAGAAAATTAGAGGTACCAAGGGAACATTTCATGCAAAGATGGACACAATAAAGGACAGAAATGGTATGGACCTAACAGAAGCAGAAGATATTAAGAAGAGATAGCAAGAATACACAGAAGAACTATATAAAAAAGATCTTCATGACCCAGATAACCACGATGGTATGATCACTCACCTAGAACCAGACATCCTGGAATGTGAAGTCAAGTGGGCCTTAGGAAGCATCACTACAAACAAAGCTAGTGGAGGTGATCGAATTCCAGCTGAGCTATTTCAAATCCTAAAAGACAATGCTGTGAAAGTGCTGCACTCAATATGCCAGCAAATTTGGAAAACTCAGCAGTGGCTGTGGGACTGGAAAAGGTCAGTTTTCATTCCAGTTCCAAAGAAAGGCAATGCCAAAGAATGTTCAAAATATGGCACAACTGCACTCATCTTACACGCTTGCAAAGTAATACCAAAATTCTCCAAACCAGGCTTTAACAGTATGTGAACCATGAATCCAGATGTTCAAGCTGGATTTAGAAAAGGCAGAGGAGTCAGAGATCAAATTGCCAACATCTGCTGGATCATAGAAAAGGCAAGAGAATACCAGAAAAAATCTACTTCTATTTTACTGATTATGCCAAAGCCTTTGACTGTGTAGATCACAACAAACTGGAAAATTCTTCAAAAGATGGGAATACCAGACCATTTTACCTGCCTCCTGAGAAATCTGTATGTAGGTCAAGAAGCAACAGTTAGAACCAGACATCAAACAACAATCTGGTTACAAATAGGGAAAGGAGTACATCAAGGCTGGATACTGTCACCCTGCTTATTTAACTTCTATGCAGAGTACATCATGAGAGACGCTGGGTTGAATGAAGCACAAGGTGAAATCAAGATTGCTGGGAGAAATATCAATAACCTCAGATATGCAGATGACACCACTCTTATGGCAGAAAGTGAAGAAGAACTAAAGAGCCTCTTGATGAAAGTGAAAGAGGAGAGTGAAAAAGCTGGCTTAAAACTCAATGTTCAGAAAACTAAGATCATGGCATCCAGTCCCATCACTTCATGGCTCATCGATGGGTAAACGATGGAAACAGTGACAGACTTTAATTTTTTGGGCTTCAAGATCACTGCAGATGGTGACTGCAGCCATGAAATTAAAAGACGCTTACTCCTTGGAAGGAAAGTTATGACCAATCTAGACAGTGTATTAAAAAGAGACATAACTTTGCCGAAAAGGTCTGTCTAGTCAAAGCTATGGTTTTTCCAGTAGTCATGTATGGATGTGAGAGTTGGACTATAAAGAAAGCTAAACGCTGAAGAATTGATGCTTCTGAACTGTGGTGTTGGAGAAGACTGTTGAGAGTCCCCTTGCCTGCAAGGAGATCCAACCAGTCAATGCTAAAGGAAATCAGTCCTGAATATTCATTGGAAGGACTGATGCTGAAGCTCCAATACTTTGGCCACCTGATGTGAAGAAGTGACTCATTTGAAAAGACCCAGATGCTGGGAAAGATTGAAGGCAGGAGAAGTGGACGACAGAGGATGAGATGGTTGGATGGCGACACCGACTCAATGGACATGAGTTTGAGTAAATTCCGGGAGTTGGTGATAGACAGGGAGCCCTGGCGTGCTGCAGTCCATGGGGTCACAAAGAATCGGACACAACTGAGCGACTGAACTGCAGTGAAAAAAACAAGTAGAAAATGTGTCAAGTACACCACCACTTATGTATAACAAGAGAAAAACAGAAATTATACCATATTTTTATTCATCTATACATACACTATCTCTCTTGGAAGACAGACACAAAAACTAGTTAACGCTAGCTGTATCTGAAGAGAGAACCTTGAATGGCTGGGTGGGAAGAAGTTTTAGTGTAACATCCTTTGAACCTTTTGAATTTTGAACAACTAAATGAATGTATAATCTAGTTTTTAAAATAAGTAAAATAAAAGGTACTGCTGCTATGGGCCATCATTGAGTACAATCTATCCATATTCCTCACTAAAACAGCTTTTAGCTGGGTGAATGGCAGTGGTTTAAAAAACTATGCTGGTGTCCTACTTTATTCTGTTCCAACCTCTAAGTCTTCCCAGGAACAGAAGCATGAGACTCAAGACCACAGAGACATGTATCTTAAGACAATGCATGGTGTCATTTACTTTCATAAGCATTTGTTCCATGTTCAAGAAGTAGTCCAACATTCAGAAAAGAGTTGCAAGCTCTAGTACATGATAACCTCAAACATCTTATTAAAATAGTGTCAAACCTGTCTCCCTCAGAGCAACCACTAGGAATAACACAGGAGCTTTAGTGATTTGAAAGATTTATTCCAAAACCTTGTTCATTTCACATAAAATAAGACATGCAAAATACTCCTCTTTGAAGCACACCTGATAGAGGTATCCTCCCAGACTCATCTTTCACTTGACCTCAAAATCATCAGTAACAGTAGAAAGTGTGGGCTTCAAGACAAGAAATCTGAGTCATGAAAATGTGAACTTGATAACTACCACTTAAAAATGTTACCTACCAGTACCATAGTCCTGAGATAAGAGACAAATCAAAATATTCTATACTGGCTTTAAATACTTAAAAAGCAAAAATAACACATTAATTTGCTACTAAAGATATTTATGGTTTTTGTCTTAATTAGAGAAAGACATGCCAAAATATAGTACAGAGCTAATCATTGTTCTAGTACTCTAATTCACGTTCATTTTAGGAGACAAAGTATAAACTAAGCATGAAGAAAAGTTATTTTTTGTTTAATTTAACCACCACAGAGTTGGTAGAAAGGTTAAGTTCTAAACAGAAAACAGATGGCTAAGAGTCCCCAATCATGGTTTGAAGAGGGCAGAGGGGGAATATCTCATGTTAATACCTAAAATTTTACTGAAGTGTAGCTGATTTACAATATTGTGTTTAATGTCTACTGTACAGCAAAGTGACTAAGTTATACATATATATTTATTTTTTCCATATTCCTTTCCATTATGGTTTATCACAGGATATTGAATGTAGTTCCCTGTGTGATAATATACAGTAGAACCCTGCTGTTTAGAATATACTCTTAAGTCTTTTAAATCTGGAAAAATTAAAAACCACAAAAGAATTTATAAAGTATTGAGATAAAAAAATTTTTTAACACCATGTGGTCTGTTCCTACTGAAAAAGTTACCACTTACCTCTCCACATTAATGGGTGGAGCATGCACTTTGGTTGCTTCAGAGGTACGCTTGCCCATATTGGAGGATATGATATTTTCACCTTCAGATTTCAGTTTGTCAACGAAATTATCTACTTCCTTTCCTTTGGCTCCCAGTTTCAGAGCCTTGCTAGGGCCTGAAGGTCTAAGTGGAAGAATGCAAAAATAAGAAAAAATACACACATGATTTAAAAAGTTAAAAACTAATTAATAATTCCCCATCACTAAAGCTTTCCCTAAAGCTGTTCTTTAAGAGAAATGTGAATACCTCAAGGGAAAAACTAAAGTTTCCTAGTGTTTAGTGGACCACTAAACTATTTCTTGTTCTAACTGGCAGCTGGCTCACTATTAACATGTAAGTTTCAGAGATTCTCTGGTGGTCCAGTGGTTAGGATTCTGTGCTTCCACTGCAGGGCACAGGTTCACTCCCTGGTTGGGGAACTAAGATCTTGCATGCTATAGGGGCATGACCAAAAAACAAACAAACGAAAGAACCACATAAGCTTCAAGTACCCAAAGACCAAAGGTATACTTTGATAAGCATGTATGATCTGAGGAAAACTTTGTACCTTCTATCCAGATAAATATACTTATGTACAAACAAACTTTTTCATATAACTTTAGGTAGTTTAGATTTTCCCTGAAATCCATTTATGAACACTAGATTTAAAGTATGTGTCCCTTAAACAGTTAAATAACTCTTCTTCCAATATAAGGCAACTCTCACAGGAAATTGAGCTTCATGGTAAAATTTGTAAAAGAACTCTCTTTCATACAAAAGGAAAAACACCACAATCGGATTTCTCCCTTATTCCCATATTATCAATATGTAGCCAAATTTAATATTACAACTTACTTTATCAAGGCACTCATTATTTAATAGTTTGCCTAGAAATGAGATATTGCTCTGAGATGCACACATATAGCCTTCATCTGCCATTCCAGGACTGTATTCCAGGTGATTACACTAGATTATACCTGGCTGGTGTGGGTGCCACTTTTGGTTTATCAGTTTCAATGATGGTCTCTGTGATCATAGAAGTTGTGCTGCCTCCAGACACTGTGGAGCTTCCAAAGCCCCCAAATCCTGGTGCTTTTTTGCCCTGTCTCTCTGCATCTCTTCGGGCCTGCTGTAATTCTTTTGCTTTACGCCGCATCTCAGCCTTGGCTTCACGCTCTTGAGTCTACGAAAAGAGACATACTTGGATGCAGCTTTGAGTTCAGACCAGACTAGTAAATAAAAAAAGGAAAGTCAGACAGAGAAGCGGAAAAGAAAGACACAAACCAGCAGTCTCAAAGAAGACCCTATTTACCTCTCTGACTGCTCTGAACACCTTCTCCTCATGGGAATCCATTTCTGTGAAGGTTCTGATCTGTGCCAGGTTAACATTCTCCCGGTATCCCAAGGCAACAATTTCGTCAAATGCAAAAATCAAATCAAAACAGTGCTCAGATATTTCATTCTCTTCTAAGGCTCGGCAATATTCAGGAATCTAATCATGAGGAACAATGGAAATATTTAGAATGTATCAGCAGTTATGCTTTCCAATTCTTATCCGGTAAAATACATGAATTCCAATATGCCCTGAATCGCTTTACTAGCTCCTTCCACTACTCTTTAAGAAAGTCTTTGGCATAAGCCTTTGTATGTGTGCGCCTACATCAACAAATCTCATCGAAAGAATATTATCTAAAAATATGGCCAAACAAGTGTCAGAACCACAAGGGCAGGTTATAGTTACCACTAGAGAACTGGGAAACAAAAGAGCAATTTTCATACTCTCCTTTGTAATATTTACAGTCTTAGGATATCCAGTAAAAGGAGATGTGACCCAAGATGCTGGGACGGGGACTAGGTGCATAGAACATGCAAAATGATAAGCATCAGCTGCTTTGGGGAAAAAATTGTTTCACACACAAAAAATCCAAAAACCTTAACCCAATATTACAGGACTCTTACCACTCTTGAGAAGAGCCTTAAGGTCTCCAGATCTTCTAAGATGTTGCTGTTTTTGGTAGTGATCAGTACCATGTACAATTTCTCCATAGGCTGGTAAACATATCTGACACTCTCTGTTTCCACAAACGTATGTTGTTTTCCAGTGTTCATGAGCTTTGGAAAAGCTGCTAACAAGCCCTCAATCCGAGTTCGAGTCATTTCTACAAACTGTCGAGAAACAATAGCTTTTCCTGCTTTTGTACAGACCGCTGCTGCCAACAGCACCTGCAAGGAACATGTAAATAAGTACTAATCACTTTTTTACATGTGTTTTCTCAATATCCTCAGATCCGTAGAATGCCACACTCAGTTACTTGGTGATATAACTACTACTAGAATGCTGACTTTCAGACTCTACTTCATTGCTCTTTATACTATGTCATTCATAAGATAAAGGTGAAGTAAAGGAAAATGAAGCTATTACTCCTATTTTTCAGTAACACACCTAGAGAAAAACTTAGTAAAGAAATAATTTTTTCTAAGTCTACACACATTATTAATGGGTCCCCTGTGACTAAAAACTGGGTTGCTCTCTGCTTTGGCAGACCCATAAATAGCTTAAACATTTTTAAGGAAAACCAGAAATTTCTACAGAGGTCTGATCAGGCAGGCTGAATAGCTATACAAGGCCCCAAAACTTTCCTTTCATTTTTACCTAAAGTATGGAACCAATCTAGTGAGTCTAAATTTATCTTCTGCTCTTTGATTAACCCACACTAACTTAGCTCCAGACACAAACAATCTATAAAATGAAACACTAAGTGGCTCAATGTTTCACACAGGTTTCGACACTGGGCAATGATCAAGACCAACAGCCTTTTTTTCAGAGTCTGGCATTTCGTTAAACAAAACAAAGCACCAAAGAAGATATGACCAAATGTCATTAGCAGAGTAGTAAGAAAATTAAGTACTGTATTAATAGTCTCTTCATTGCAGGAACCCAGAAGTTTATAAGGACAAGTAACAGAAAGACCATTTAAACATATTAGAAGCCTCGATACTAGGATACGACTTCTGAAATATCAACATTCTATTGGTCAGGTTCCTCAGTTTTACAGAAATCTTTCCTCTACAGGTGAGCAGCTGGAAAAAAAAACAAATTAGTCAATTTGAGTAGATATTCTTCTAGTTTCAAAACATCAATATAGTTTTACAGTGATTACGGGAGAACATAATGTCTTTATTCATCAAGAATAGGTCATCAGGGTATTTGGGAGATAATAAACATCACACCTATGTCCAAGCAGCTAGGTAAAAACAATTTATAGTGAAAAAGTGTTTGATCTATATCTTGCACAAATAACTTTCCTCTACCAAACAGATCTTTATTTTTACTGACTGATTTACTTCCCATGAACACTGGGCAAATTTTCTCACATGAAATCTCAAGAATAAATCCTATCAACTGCTCTATTTCCCAAATAACAACTGCAAGTTTAGAAAGAAACACATTTAAGAAAGTAATACAATTTTATGCTCCTGAGTCTATCAATTCTATGTTGAAACTTACCTTAATTATGCTAGCATAAAGTTATGTAGTATAGAATTCAAAAGTTAAAAAAGTAGTTCTACCTCATAAATAAATATTTGAGGAAGAATCTTGCTTTGTAAATTATATCCTTTTAAAAATATGTGTGCTCAGTCGCTCAGTCGTACCCAACTATTTGCGACCCCAGGAACTGCAGTCCGCCAGGCTCCTCTGTCCATGAGAATTCTCTAGGCAAGAATACTGGAGTATCTCCCACATTGCAGGCAGTCTTACTCTCTGAGCCACCAGGGAAGCCCAAGAATACTGGAGTGGGTAGCCTATCCCTTCTCCAGGGGATCTTCCCAACCCAGGAATCGAACCAGGGTTTTCTGCATTATAGGTGGATTCTTTACCAGTTGAGGTACCAGGGAAGCCCCTAAAATAGCCCCTGTATGTCTAAAATATATTTTTATATTTATAAAATATAAAAATATATTTTATATCTTATATTTTTAAATATAAGATGATATTTTAGACATACGGAAAAGTATAGAGTATAAAATTACAGTTGACTACTTTAAAAGTGGTAAATAAGCTAGCTTAAAAGTCCCAGAACAGTCATCGTTCCCCAAAATACTTATAATTTTTTTAAAATAAATAAACAGTTTTGTACTTAAGAAACGTATCATTCACCATCACAATTACTTGGGAGGTTGCTGTTACCACCCAGGCAAGAGGCAAGAACATATACTGAGGGGAGTAAGTTCAGTTCAGTTCAGTCGCTCAGTCATGTCCGACTCTTTGCGACCCCATGAATCACAGCACGCCAGGCCTCCCTGTCCATCACCAACTCCCGGAGTTCACGCAAACTCATCTCCATCGAGTCGGTGATGCCATCCAGCCATCTCATTCTCTGTCGTCCCCGTCTCCTCCCGCCCCCAATCCCTCCCAGCATCAGACTCTTTTCCAGTGAGTCAACTCGTCACATGAGGTGGCCAAAGTATTGGAGTTTCAGCTTTAGCATCAGTCCTTCCAATGAACACCCAGGACTGATCTCCTTTAGAATGGACTGGTTGGATCTCCTTGCAGCACAAGGGACTCTCAAGAGTCTTCTCCAGCACCACAGTTCAAAAGCATCAATTCTTCGGCGATCAGCTTTCTTCACAGTCCAACTCTCACATCCATACATGACCACGGGAAAAACCATAGCCTTGACTAGACGGACCTTGGTTGGCAAAGTAATGTCTCTGCTTTTTAATATGCTATCTAGGTTGGTCATAACTTTCCTTCCAAGGAGTAAGCGTCTTTTAATTTCATGGCTGCAATCAGCACCTGCAGTGACTTTGGAGCCCAAAAAAATAAAGTCTGACACTGTTTCCACTGTTTTTCCATCTATTTCCCATGAAGTGATGGGACCGGATGCCATGATCTTAGTTTTTTGAATGTTGAGCTTCAAGCAAAACTTTTCACTCTCCTCTCTCACTTTCATCAAGAGGCCTTTGAGTTCCTCTTCACTTTCTGCCATAAGGGTGGTGTCATCTGCATATCTGAGGTTATTGATATTTCTCCTGGCAATCTTGATTCCAGCTTGTGCTTCTTCCAGCCCAGCGTTCCTCATGATGTACTCTGCATATAAGTTAAATAAACAGGGTGACAATATACAACCTTGACGTACTCATTTTCCTATTTGGAACCAGTCTGTTGCTCCATGTCCAGTTCTAACTGTTGCTTCCTGACCTGCATACAGGTTTCTCAAGAGGCAGGTCAGGTGGTCTGATATTCCCATCTCTTTCAGAATGTTCCAGTTTATTGTGATCCACACAGTCAAAGGCTTTGGCATGGTCAATGAAGCAGAAATAGATGTTTTTCTGGAACTCTCTTGCTTTCTCCATGATCCAGCGGATGTTGGCAATTTGATCTCTGGTGCCTCTGCCTTTTCTAAAACCTGCTTGAACATCTGGAAGTTCACGGTTCACATATTGCTGAAGCCTAGCTTGGAGAATTTTGAGCATGACTTTACTAGCGTGTGAGATGAGTGCAATTGTGCGGTAGTTTGAGCATTCTTTGGCATTGCCTTTCTTTGGGATTGGAATGAAGACTGACCTTTTCCAGTCCTGTGGCCACTGCTGAGTTTTCCAAATTTGCTGGCATATTGAGTGCAGCACTTTCACAGCATCATCTTTCAGGATTTGAAATAGCTCAATTGGAATTCCATCACCTCCACTAGCTTTGTTCGTAGTGATGCTCTCTAAGGCCCACTTGACTTCACATTCCAAGATGTCTGGTTCCAGGTGAGTGATCACGCCATTGTGATTATCTTCGTCGTGAAGATCTTTTTTGTACAGTTCTTTTGTGTATTCTTGCCACCTCTTCTTAATATCTTCTCCTTCTGTTAGGTCCATACCATTTCTGTCCTTTATCGAGCCCATCTTTGCATGAAATGGTCCCTTGATATCTCTAATTTTCTTGAAAAGATCTCTTGTTTTTCCTATTCTGTTGTTTTCCTCTATTTCTCTGCATTGATCGCTGAGGAAGGCTTTCTTATCTCTCCTACCTATTCTTTGGAACTCTGCATTCAGATGCTTATATCTTTCCTTTTCTCCTTTGCTTTTCGCCTCTCTTCTCTTCACAGCTATTTGTAAGGCCTCCTCAGACAGCCATTTTGCTTTTTTGCATTTCTTTTCCATGGGGAGAGGTCATGGTGGAGAGGTCTGACAGAATGTGGTCCACTGGAGAAGGGAATGGCAAACCACTTCAGTATACTTGCCTTGAGAACCCCATGAACCGTATCAAAAGGCAAAATGATAGGATACTGAATGAGGAATTCCCCAGGTCGGTAGGTGCCCAGTATGCTACTGGAGATCAGTGGAGAAATAACTCCAGAAAGAATGAAGGGATGGAGCCAAAGCGAAACAAATACCCAGTTGTGGATGTGACTGGTGATAGAAGCAAGGTCCGATGCTGTAAAGAGCAATATTGCATAGGAACCTGTTAGGTCCATGAATGTTAGGTCCATGAATCAAGGCAAATTGGAATTGGTCAAACAGGAGATGACAAGAGTGAACGTCGACATTCTAGGAATCAGTGAACTAAAATGGACTCGAATGGGTGAATTTAACTTCAGTTCAGTTCAGTCGCTTAGTTGTGTCCAACTCTCTGCGACCCCATGAATCACAGCATGCCAGGTCTCCCTGTCCATCACCAACTCCCGGAGTTCACTCAAACTCATGTCCATAGAGTTGGTGATGCCATCATATGCAGAATTTAACTTAGATGATCATTATATCTACTATTGTGGGCAGGAATCCCTTATAAGAAATGGAGTGGCCATCATGGTCAACAAAAGAGTCCGAAATGCAGTACTTGGATGCAATCTTAAAAACAACAGAATGATTTCTGTTCGTTTCCAAGGCAAACCGTTCAATATTACAGTAATCCAAGTCTATGTCCCAACCAGTAATGCTGAAGAAGCGGAGGTTGAACGGTTCTATGAAGACCTACAAGACCTTTTAGAACTAACACCCAAAAAAGATGTCCTTTTCCTTATAGGGACTGGAATGCAAAAGTAGGAAGTCAAGAAACACCTGGAGTAACAGACAAATTTGACCTTGGAGCATGAAATGAAGCACGGCAAAGGCTAATAGAATTTTGCCAAGAGAACACACTGGTCATAGCAAACACCCTCTTCCAACAACACAAGAGAAGACTCTAAACATGGACATCACCAGATGGTCAACACCGAAAACAGACTGATTATATTCTTTGCAGCCAAAAATGGAGAAGCTGTATACAGTCAGCAAAAACAAGACCAGGAGCTGACTGTGGCTCAGATCATGAACTCCTTATTGCCAAATTCAGACTTAAATTGAAGAAAGTAGGGAAAACCACTCGACCATTCAGATACGACCTAAATCAAATCCCTTTTGATTATACAGTGGAAGTAAGAAATAGATTTAAGGGACTAAGTCTGACAGATAAGAGTGCCTGATGAGCTCTGGACAGAGGTTCGTGACACTGTACAGGAGACAGGGACCAAGACCATCCCCATGGAAAAAAAAAAAAAAGAGGGGAGTAAAAGAGCCCCCAAAAAGAATAAAAACGCAACAAGGTTATGACCCATTCTTTTCAAAAGAAATCTCCCACTCCATGTCTTTATTATTTTGTTGCTGTTGTTGCTATAGAATTTTTTTTAATTCAGCTTTATTGAGGCAGAATTAACACATAAAGTTATAAGGTATTTTAAGTGTATATGATTTCATGTCTTTAATTTTATTTTTTTCTTTCAGTTTAACTGAAATATAATTGACATACAGCACTGAAAGTTTAAGGTGTATAGCATAATGATTTGACTTAATATAAATCATAAGTTCGGTGAACATCCATCATCTCATATAGGTACAACATTAAAGAAATATAAAAAAGGGAATTCCCTCATGGTCCAGTGGTTAGAACTCTGCACTTCCACCATGAAGGACCCAAATTCAACCCCTACTTGGGGAACTAAGATCCTGTAAGCCGCCTGGCATAGCCAAAAAGAAACAGATAAAAAACTTTTTTCCCTTGTGATGTTATTCTTTTAACAACTTTCATATATACAGCACTGTTAGTTATATTGATCATACTCTACACTGCATGTCCAGTACTTACTTAGCTTATAACTGGAAGTCTGCACTTTTTTTTACTACCTTCATCCAATCTCCCTCCTCCCCAGTCCCAGCCACTGGTGACCACAAATCTGATCTCTTTTCTATGAGTTTATTTTTTTAACAATAAGATTAAATTTATTTAACTGGAGGATAATTGCTTTATAATATTGTATTGGCTATTTTTAAAGTATAACTGACCTACAACACTATGTTGGTTTCTGGTATACAACACAGTTATTCCATATTTCTATACATTTTAAAATGTTCACTGTGATAACCTAGTCACCATCTGTTACCATACAACAATATTACATAATTATAGACTATATTCCCCACATTGTCCCCATTCATGTCTTTAACAGTGTGAAATAAAGAAAGATTTCTTCAAAAAAGGGCAAGGACTCCTATAATTCTTGGTACACACATGTGCTTAGTGGTTCAGTCATGTTCGACTCTTTGCAACCCCATGGACTGTAGCCCACCAGGCTCCTCTGTCCACAGGGATTCTCCAGGCAACAATACTGGAGTGGGTTGCCATGTCCTCCTCAGGGGATCTTCCTGACCCAGGAATAGAACCTAGCTCTCCCGCATTGCAGGCAGATTCTTTACCATCTGAGCCACCAGGGAAGCCCAAGAATACTGAAGTGGGTAGGCTATCCCTTCTCCAGGGGAGCTTCCTGACCCAGGAATTGAACCAGGGTCTCCTGCATTGCAGGCGGATTCTTCACCAGCTGAGCTACCTGGTACACACAAAGTAATACCTTAAACTTGAAGGAGAAGAAATTGACCTAAAATTATCACCAGGCAAGAGACTTAGACTTGTTTAGAAGAATAAAACCAAATATACTAAAAAATTTGCTTTCACATTAATTTTTATCATATGAGGTTCATGTTTCAACCATCTGCATATTTCTGGCAGAAAAAGAAAAAAGAAAAGGTAGTTGCTGCTTTAGTTTATGAGTGATAAGCAGGTATGTCTTTGTATGTGTCATATTTGATTTATGACACATATATCCAAATAAAGTAAGATTTCTGTACCAACAGGAGCCCTCATAAAAGAGTTATGTCACATAAAAATTTGTACACATGTTCATAGCAGCATTATTCAAAATACATAATACATAATAAAAAGTGAAAACCGGGAATTCCCTAGCAGTCCAGTGGTTAGGATTTGGCACTTTCACTGCCATGACCCATGTTCAAACCCTGGTCAGGGAACTAAGATCCTAGAAGCCATAAGGCAGGGCCAAAAAACCTAAAAATCTGTGTATTTAAATAAGTAAATAAACAGTGAAAACCCAAATATCCACCAACCTATGAATGGATAAACAGAATGTGGTACATCCATACAATGGAATATTATTCAGCTATAAAAAGGAATGAAAAATATGCTATAGTATGGATGAACTTTGAAAATATTACACTAAATGAAAGAAACCAGATACAAAAGGCAACATCTCACATGATTCCATTTACATGAAACATCCAGAATAAACAAATTCAGAGAGAGAAAGTAGATGAGTGGTTACTAGGGGCTGGGAAAGGGGAAATGGAAAGTGACTGATAATTAGTATGGGATTTTTGGGGGGGTTATGAAAATATTCTAAGTTTAGGGATGATGGCTGCAAAACCTATGTGAATATACTAAAAATCAATTAATTATACACTTATAAAGGCTGAATTTTATGGTATGTGAATTATATCTAAATAAAAAAAGGAATGGAGGGCAAACCCATAGATTTTAAAAGAGACTTAAGAGACATGTCAACCAATCACAATATATAATCTTATTTGAATCCTGATTCAAACTGTTTAAAAAAATTATAAGACAAATGGGAAAATATCAACAGCGAATGAAACAGTTAATGACATTAAGAAATTATTGATAAATTTAAGGTATGATATATCCATTAAAAGTATTTTTAGACAAGGAATATTTATTTTTTTAAAAAAAGAGTCGTATAGATTCAAATTCTTCTACAGTCTTTCATATTAAAGATTTTCTCTCAATTACTTTACACTGAACATGTAAATGAATTCAATTCAGTTCAGTTCAGTTCAGTCGCTCAGTCGTGTCCGACTCTCCGCGACCCCATGAATCACAGCACGCCAGGCCTCCCTGTCCATCACCAACTGCATAGGGTATATTTTATCCTCAGTCTCAAACTGTGCTAGTTTTACATGTACTAATAAAAGGCCATCTGATTTATAAATTATCTTGAGGATCAGAACTCACAATTTCATGTGTTGGATGTCAGTAATGACTTTTTTTTTTTCTTTTTCTGTGCTATGTGGTTTGCGGGATCTTAAAATAGTTCACCAACCAGGGACTGAACCTGGGCTCTTGGCAGTTAAAGCCAAGAGTCCCAGCCACTGGACTGCCAGGGAATTCCCAATAAATATTTCTTTTAAAATCAACTGCTCTACTGTAATACAAATGGGCTTTTATGACTCATAATAAAGTTGCCAAAAGTATCAATATGATATGTGGATTCAAAAAGTGCTAAATATTAAAAATCGTATGTATAAAAGTTCAAGGAAACCGTAATTCAAAAAAAGCACACCGAGTGACGATGATGCCTGTGAAAAATTTGGATAAACCGTTTCATGAACATAGGAACAGAAAAAAATGAATTATTTTTTCAATTTAAAAATCAACAGTATATTTAAGTAAATTATTAAATACTTTAAGAACATAGGTAAATTTTTAAATACTTTAAATATTTGTGCTACAGTCCTAAAAGCTTACATACCCCAAAAAGTTTTCCTTAATATTGTCATCAGGAAAATGAAGAATTTCCTTATATTTGAGATGATCTCACATTGGTTTCTTCTTTACCCAAAGACTATATGAATTAGAAATAGTGTTCCAAATTTGCAAAGAATCAAGTTAACATACCAGGAAAGTTAAATGACTGGAAGTGAGAAGATCTGGATCCTAGTTTTTGTTTATTTACTATCTGTCTGATTTAAGTTATGTTTCAACCTCTCAGCCTCAGTTTCCTCCCTTAGAAAATGGAGCATCATCTGACAATCTCACAAGTTATTATGAGGACCAAATGAGTATAATAAAACTGTAAGCCAAAGCACTATACAACTTATACCACATATACTCACAATGTAAAGCAGCATCATTATTAATAATAAACTTGCCAAGAAATGCATCTTATTAAAACCTTTGTCATTTCAAAGCAATGGAGTTTTACCTTTATGGATTTGGCAATATTTTAACAGATTAAAAATGGACACACATTCCCTAAAAAATTTTACATTTAATGTCAGAAAATTCGTAGATCCTCTAGAGTAGTAATTCTCAAATGATCCATAGAGAAATCACTATATGCAGTGAGAAATATTACTAATAAATGGGAGCATATTATAAATTTAATACTTACAAGGGCCCTCCTCACCAAAAAAAGGCTGAGAATCACAGTCCTATAAAGTATGATTCCCTCACCCGAGAATTTTACAATGTTTTGACGAATAAAATAAGCCACAGTAGAAATACTAAGCACAGCTCAATTTAAACACTTGAAGTCAAAAATCTACCCAGAAAGGACTGCTCAGACCAAACCTTCAGACCTACATAAATACGCTGCTTAACTACAAAGCCCATATCTAATATATCTAATAACAGTAACTCTATTAGAAACAATGTTTATAGAGAGGCTTCAGGGTACTTCTCAGGCAGCTGGATCTCAAAACACCTTCATACCATACAGATAAGAGTTTAGGTAAAAATTAACATCAAGGCAACATTAAAGGGAAAAAGAAAGACAACTTGTGACCAGAAAGGTATGTGCTATGGAGAGGGGCAATCCATTCACCCTGCTTTATCAATTGGGCATGGTCAAAGGCTAACTATAGGTACTGGCAATCTCCATTTTGGCTGTATTACTACAAGAATTAACTAAATAATTATTTATTGGATACCTACTATACACACTAGATGCTCTCTGGGAATACAATGAGGAAATTAGTAGGACTGGCATTCTTCAGAAATCTAGAAGATCTCAAACGTTCTTATCTCAAAAATAAATTATTTTCTAACTATGTATAGTGATATTAACTAGACTTATTTTGATGATCATTTCACAATACATACAAATATCAAATTATTATGCTGTAAACATGAAAGCAATATGCTGTATGTCAATTACACCTTGAAAAAAAAGGCGGCAGCAGCCTAGCAGGGATAAGACACAAACTAGGTAGAATGTGTAAAGTAATGCACTATGGGAATTCAGAGGAAGAAGAGATTACTTCCAGCTCACAAGATCATGAAGATTTGATGGAAGAAACAGTACTTAATGCTCAATCAGGAAACTTGAGTATGTAAAGATGAAGGAACAGTAAGGTAAAATAGTAGTCCCCTCTTTTGAGTCATTCCATTATTCAAACACAAGCAAATAAGGCTCCCAAAGTAGGACTGAAGTGCCCAAGACTAAGTATGACCCTCAACTTCAAAACACCCAAGACATCACAATCACAGTTCCCACAAAGTTGACATAGGTTTCTATTCACTATTATTCATGTTAATGCCGCAGTTAATAACTTGATTGGAAGGTATGGTCAACAAGATAAATTTAACCTATTCTAAATCAACATTCATCTTCTTAAATGCCTTGAAATAATTTTCTCTTCATATCAATGTTTACCAATTATTAAAATACAGTATACACTAAAAGGTAGGTTAATTTTTACTACTGTAATTTGACCTGATTTTCTTTGTGAAACAGTGAGTAAGTATGATTCTCTATACAGTTATTTTACTTGCTTTTTGGAAAAGAGTATTTAGACCTAAAACAAACTTTCAAGAGTCCGTGCCTTTGTTTTTTTAAAAATATTTATTTATTTGTCTGTGCCAGGTCTTAGCTGACAAGGGATTTTTTTAAATTTTCCTTGCAGCATGCAAGATCTTAGTTACAACATGTGGGATCTAGTTCCCTGACTAGGGATCAAACCCAGGCCTCCTGCACCCGGAGCACGGAGTTTTAGCCACTGGATCACCAGGGGAGATGATGATCTAAGGATTGTTTTAAAGAATAAAGTTCCACAATAGGTTAGACTTTGTTAGACAACTTTTCTCTTAATGTACTTAAAATACTTTGAATATATTATCATTTGTTTCTGGATTAAATAACAACATTCTCCTATCCAAGTTCCTTGAGTAAAGAAAGCTGGAGAATTAGATTTCTGTTCTGCCTCTACCACTAATTATATTACGTTGGATGTCACTTAATTGCTTCTTGAAATACACGTAAAATAGAGGTTGAAGTGAAGTGAAAGTCACTCAGTCGTGTCCAACTTTTTGAGACCCCATGGACTGTAGCCTGTCAGGCTTCTCTGTCCATGGAATTCTCCAGGCCAGAATACTGGAGTGGGTAGCCATTCCCTTCTCCAGGGTATCTTCCAAAACTCAGGGATCGAATCCAGGTCTCCCGCATTGCAGGTGGATTCTTTGCCTTCTGAGCCTCCAGGGAAGCCCAGAATAGAGGTTAGTTTATGTGAAAGTGCCTTTGCGTCTTTATGATACTGTAACTCTAAGCATTTGAAAACTATAGCAACAGAAAATTTGCAATGCTTCCATTTCACACCCACTGCTCCAGTAATAACTACTTTGGAACCATGTTTTGCATTAATATTGAGCTGCCAAAAGGCAAACTGCCTAACCAAAACAAATTATATGTATGTTTATAGTATATGTCTGTCAGACAGCTGCCATATTATCCGTTTATCTCCACTAGCTATAGAGGTCCAAAAGTAACAGAAAAAATATGAACAATTCCCTAAAGAAAAAAGTCAAAGACTCTAATTGCTTCAGTATTCCTCACTTCCACAATTACCCAGTAATTCTGTTCTTTGTAATTCACTGTAATGATGATCTCTATATAATTCGTGATCATATTATGGTTAGTTTCTACAACTGTCATAGAGGATCATTTCGTCTTTTTTGCTTGCATGAAGTGATTACAGATAATATCAAATCGGGGGAGATTACAATAAAACATAGAGCACAAAACAAAACCAAAACTTGAAGTTACTCAGTAACAGTTTTAAGTTCATCACCAAGTTCCTGTTCTAAAACAAAAAACTAATAGTACAGTATAAAAATAAAAGGACATTGTTCTCAGTTTCTGCAGTGTACTTCCTATTTGGAGAATAAACAAGATGGCAAATCAACCGAAACTCAAGAAATTATTTTCATTCTTTGCTCTCCTCTGAAATAACAATCAAAGATATATAAAGAATACAACAGGTGTGTAGTTGCTGTATTGCATATGAAAAAGAAAACACCACCCCCTAATTGGGAATTAGTCAAGGCTATGGTTTTTCCAGTGGTCATGTATGGATGTGAGGGTTGAACTGTGAAGAAAGCTGATCGCCGAAGAATTGATGCTTTTGAACTATGGTGCTGGAGAAGACTCTTGAGAGTCCCTTGGACTGCAAGGAGGTCCAACCAGTCCATCCTAAAGGAGATCAATCCTGGGTGTTCATTGGAAGGACTGATGCTAAAGCTGAAACTCCAATACTGTGGCCACCTCATGCAACGAGTTGACTCACTGAAAAAGACTCTGATGCTGGGAAGGATTGGGGGCGGGAGGAGAAGGGGATAACAGAGAATGAGATGGCTGGATGGCATCACCGACTCGATGGACATGAGTTTGAGTGAACCCTGGGAGTTGGTGATAGACAGGGAGGCCTGGCGTGCTGTGATTCATGGGGTCGCGAAGAGTCGGACACGACTGGGCGACTAAACTGAACTGAACGGAACTGAACTGAATTGGGAATTAGTTATTACTGTGTAGGATTTCAGTGCCCCCTGTCCCAGCCCCCAATCTCAACCACAGAAACCCAAATCTAGCTTCCTAATAACTAATGATTCTTGGGAACTAAACATACTGTGATCCTTCCCTAGTGGCTCAGAGGTTAAAGCATCTACCTGCAATGCAGGAGACCTGGGTTCGATCCCTGGGTTGGGAAGATCCCCTGGAGAAGGAAATGGCAACCCACTCTAGTATTCTTGCCTGGAGAATCCCATGGATGGAGGAGCCTGGTGGGCTACAGTCCACAGGGTTGCAAAGAGTTGGACACGACTGAGCGACTTCACTTTCACAATAAATTTACTCACTCCCCATACTTAGTAAATAAGAAAGGAATAGCACTCTGTAGATAAGTAAAGACTTCACAGATTAGGGCTACAATGAGACTTAATATCAAGTTCATTCAAATACAAATTTATTAAGGAAAAAAACTGACTATAATGATACCTGACAAATGTTAAGAAAATAAGAACACATTCTCATTAATTTGATGAAAATTAGAAAAAAGATTTTTAAAAGATTTTTTTGGTACTCGATTTTATAACAAAGTCATCATAAATCATTTGTTTTTCCATTTGTTCATTTTATTTCTCTACTAGGACTTTGCAGTGTAGGAAATATTGCACCAAGTTCAGTCACTAAAGCTAAAGGAAATTTACTATTCAGAAACCAACATTTACATACTGATATCTACAATTTATTTTAAAGTGCATTTAAAAAAATATATATTTATTTATTTGGCTGTATGAGCTCTTAATTGCAGCATGTGGGATCTAGTTCCCTGACCAGGGATCAAACCCGGGCCCCCTGCATTGAGAGCGTGGAGTCTTAGCCACTGGACCACCAGGGAAGCCCCTAAAATGCATTAAAAAAAAAAAAGATGACCACAAGATGGATGAATAATTAGATGCGTGATAAAGCAAAAATAGTGAAATGTTAATTACAGACTAGCTGGTGGTTACATGGATGTTAACTGTAAAGCTCTCAACTTTCCTACATATTTCAAAATTTTTTTATAGATCAACTTTTAGAACTCTGGATACAGCTTTTAGATTCAAGAAATCTTTGCAAAATGTTACCCTATTTGGACATTTCTTTGTCCAGGGATCTCTTTGTAAAGGGATGGAACCCATAAATATTACACAGAAAAATACTTAATAATGCCTTAAGACTCAACAGAGCAGAATGTACTGAGATAAGTTGTTCTCCAGAGTTCACAAATCTGTAGGTATCTGGATCATGCCACGTGCCAAATAATTCAGAACTATAGGCTTATTTAAATGTGACACAACTGTATGTATATGCAGTGTCCAAATAACATGCAAAATTTATGTTTTTATGTTTACCACTTAACACCTAGGGCCCTATGGGCCCTCTGGTTATTGATGAAATAAAACTACTACTAGGGAAAAAATAGCATGACTTTCCCAAGAACTTTTCAACAAACAAGGTTTTTGTTAATTAGTTTATATAATAACGCCTTTAATTTTGCTTTTCATGTTATAATATACTCTGAAATGCACTACATGTACATCCAAGATGTAAAAAGAAAGTAGTTTTAAAATCACTAAGCCTCCTAGTGGAAATGAAGAAAGGAGTTTTTGGAAATTTTATGTCCAACATAAAAATTTTATGAGACAAACCTTCTTATGATGCAATTTACATGCCTGAAGCTGAAGAAAACTGTTCAGCGATTTAAAGCCCAAGCCTGAATCTCCTCACCAACCAAGTTTTCATCTAAAAAGGTTGTGAACAGAACTTAGTATAAACTGGCACCAAATTATACTGTCATCTCTTAAGTGTGTAGGAAGATGCTTTAAATCAAATTATTAATCTAGTGACAAAAAGAAATAAGAAAAGCACAACCTTCAAAAGAGTAAAGGACATAAAGTGCACTTTAAAAATTACCAGTTTGTTTGGAACCAAAAAACTTCTCCTACTTCATAAATATTCACAAATCGTAGTGATGAAGCCAGATGTAGTGGAGTGAGCACTCTGTTTTGTTTCATCTCTCACAAACATTAATTTTAACCTTCTCTACTACAGATGAGATGGGAGAAGAAAATGGCAACCCATTCCAGTATTCTTGCCTGGACAGAGGAACCTGGTAGTCCATGTAATCGCAAAGGAGTCAATTTAGCCACTAAACCACCACCACCACAGATGAGAACACGAAGATAATTCAACTGAAGGCAAGTAACAGGTCCCAAAGGAATAAACCCCTTCCCACTCCTGTGAGACATCTGATTACGATATGCCACATCCACAAGACAAAAAACCTGTGTTCTCCATAACTGGCTCGCATCATCCCAATGCTCTATACACAGAGTATACCCAATCACACCGACAAATGGACACACCTAAGATCTACAGACGGAGAAGGCAATGGCAAGCCACTCCAGCACTCTTGCCTAGAAAATCCCATGGATGGAGGAGCCTGGTAGGCTGCAGTCCGTGGGGTCGCTGAGGGTCAGACACGACTGAGCGACTTCACTTTCACTTTTCACTTTCACACATTGGAGAAGGAAGTGGCAACCCACTCCAGTGTTCTTGCCTGGAGAATCCCAGGGAAGTGGGAGCCTGGTGGGCTTCCGTCTATGGGATCACACAGAGTCGGACACGACTGAAGTGACTTAGCAGCAGCAGCAGCAAGATCTACAGAAGCGGGTAGCAGGTTTCTGGGTTACCTGGGTCCTACAATTAGTGCCATATCACTGTCAGAAGTTACTCCTTCCTGTTCTGTGCCTCCCTATGCACTTTCCTCTATTTCTCCTTTTCGAACAAACTAAAGAAAAAGTCTTCAACGCTAATGATTTAGATTTCAAACATCCACGGCCTACGGAACACCGGGGATGAGAGGTGAGTTTATTACAGAAGGAGGAGAACCCCTGACAGAAGCCCAGCTCGGGGCGCCGAGGCACCACTGAACCTGCTGGACAGCAGAGGCCAGGTCCGCAGCATGGGGTCCAAGACCCATCACTAAGAGGTAGGTTCTTGCACAGCAAAAACCCCGGGCCCGCTTTAGGGCCCGGATCCCGGCAGAGGAGGGATCCCCGAGCTGATGGCGGGGGAGGGGTGTGGGCGCGACGATAGAGGGACTGCAGTCAGGTCCCTCGGATCTCCTGGGGAGTCGATCACAGGGTGGAGAAGCCCCCAGAGCCCCGAGGAAGTGTCCGGCTCCCGGCCCTTGGGGCGGGGCTCCTCCAGCCCCAGCACAGGCCGGTAGCAGGGAGAACGGTCGAGCAAGGCCGGACGCGGGAGTTGAGCCCGGCTCGGGTCTTACCATGGTGACGGCGGTGGTGGGGCGCACCCGCGCGCTCCGGCTCCACTGCGGCTAGGGCTGGGGTCGGGGGAAGGGGAGGACCGGCCGCTCCGGACCTGCTGCCCCCCTGACAGGAGCGCCGCCGACTCGCCTCTTACCAAGATGGCGTCCTCGAGCCACGTCTCCTACCGGAAACGGCGCGGGTCAAAGGGCGGGGGGCGGGGCGCCGTGAGGTGGAGAGACTGTGGGCGCCGGGTCGCAACGCAGGTTGTGCTAGGGAGGCCTGGGGGCGCGACCTCCAACGTGGAACCGTGGCCTTCTCTCCCTTCCGTGTTCGTCAGCTCTTTTGGTTAACTTGCGACATCTCTTGCAGTTTATAAAGCTCTCAAAGAGGCCGTATCATTTGATATACACGATAACTGGTGTTCATAAGGGACTAGTTGCCAGAATATACAAAGAACTCTTAAAATTCAACAATGGAAAGACAACGAATCCGATTTTTAAATGACTAAAATAGCCATTTCTCTAAAAAAGGTATATACATGACCAGTAGGCACGTAAAAAGATGCTCAACATCTTTAATCTTTAGAGAACCCCACTTCACATCCGTTCAGTTCAGTTCAGTTCAGTCGCTCAGTCGTGTCCGACTCTCCGCGACCCCATGAATCACAGCACGCCAGGCCTCCCTGTCCATCACCAACTCCCGGAGTTCACTCAAACTCATGTCCACAGAGTCGGTGATGCCATCCAGCCATCTCATTCTCCGTCGTCCCCTTCTCCTCCCGCCCTCAACCTTTCCCAGCATCAGAGTCTTTTCCAGTGAGTCAACTCGTCGCATGAGGTGGCCAAAGTATTGCAGTTTCAGCTTTAGCATCAGTCCCTCCAATGAACATCCAGGATTGATCTCCTCTAGAATGGACTGGTTGGATCTCCTTGCAGTATAAGGGACTCTCAAGAGTCTTCTCCAACACCACAGTTCAAAAGCATCGATTCTTCGGCGGTCAGCCTTCTTCACAGTCCAACTCTCACATCCATACATGACCACGGGAAAAACCATTGCCTTGACTAGACGGACCTTGGTTGGCAAAGTAATGTCTCTGCTTTTTAATATACTGTCAAGGTTGGTCATAACTTTCCTTCCAAGGAGCAAGCGTCTTTTAATTTCATGGCTGCAATCAGCATCTGCAGTGATTTTGGAGCCCAAAAAAACAAAGTCTGACACTGTTTCCACTGTTTTTCCATCTATTTCCCATAAAGTGATGGGACCAGATGCCATGATCTTTGTTTTCTGAATGTTGAGCTTCAAGCCAACCTTTTCACTCTCCTCTTTCACTTTCATCAAGAGGCTTTTGAGTTCCTCTTCACTTTCTGCCATAAGGGTAGTGTCATCTGCATATCTGAGGTTATTGATATTTCTCCCGGCAATCTTGATTCCAGCTTGTGCTTCTTCCAGCCCAGCGTTCCTCATGATGTACTCTGCATATAAGTTAAATAAGCAAGGTGACAATATACAACCTTGACGTACACCTTTTCCTATTTGGAACCAGTCTGTTGTTCCATGTCCAGTTCTAACAGTTGCTTCCTGACCTGCATACAGGTTTCTCAAGAGGCAGGTCAGGTGGTCTGGGATTCCCATCTCTTTCAGAATGTTCCACAGTTTATTGTGATCGACACAGTCAAAGGCTTTGGCATAGTCAATAAAGCAGAAATAGATGTTTTTCTGAAACTCTCTTGCTTTCTCCATGATCCAGCGGATGTTGGCAATTTAGGATGGTTGTAATAATGTGTTGATGAGAATGTGGGAAAATTAAGCCCTTATACACTGCTGGTGGAAACATGAACTAGTGCTGCTGCTTTGGGAAACAGTTTGGCAGTGCCTCAAAAGATTAAACATAGTGTTACTGTGGGATCCAGCAATACCACTCCTAGGTATATATCCAAGAGAATTAAAAGCACATATCCAAAGAATTCACCTGTCAGTGCAGGGGTCATGGGTGTGATCCCTGGTCCAGAAAGATACCACAAGCTGCAGAGCAACTAAACCCATGCACTGCAACTCCTGAGCCTTCTCTAGAGCCCCCATAGGGCAACTACACCCTGTGCTCCGGAATAAGAGAAGCACTGCAATGAGAAGCCTGGGCACTCCAACAAAGAGTAGCCCCTGCTTTCCACAACTAGAGAAAGCCCACTCACAGCAGCAGTGAATACCCAGCACAACCAAAAGAAAAAGTATATGTCCACACACTAACTTGTACTCTAATGTTCATACAAGCATTATTCATGATAGTAAAAAAATAGAGACAGTCCAATTGTCCCATCAACTGATGAGTGAATAACAAAATGTAGTATATTTACACAATGGAATGTTAGTCACAAAAAGGAATAAAATTGATATAAGGGACAACATGGATGAACCTGGAAAATATTATGTTAAGTGAAAAATGCCAGTTACAAAAAAATCACATCTTACATGACTCAGTTTATATAAATTGTTCAGAACATACAAATACATAGAGACAGAAAGTAGGGCTGCAAGGGACTGGAGGAGGAGAGAAACAGAGAATGAGATTTGGTTTTTGTTCTTTTTTTTTGGCTGAGCCTAGAGGCATGGGGGATCTTAGTTCCCCCACCAGGGAAAGAACCTGTGTCCCCTGCTTTGGAAGCATGGAGTCTTAACCACTGGACTGCCAGAGAAGTCCCAAGGTTTGTTTTTTGAAGTGATGAAAATTTTCTAGAATTAGAAGTGGTGGTGACACAACTTTGTGAATACACTAAACACCACTGAATTGTACACCTTCAAAAGGTGATTGTTATGGTAAATTATATCTTTTTTAAAAAAATGTGTAGAAAGCAGGGAAGTTACTGTGCTTATGTCCATTTTGTAAATGAAGAAAATGACAAGTTTAAGAAACTACCTAAAGTTCTAGTTCTATAAAAGAAACAAGATTCAAATCTGGCCTTCTGATTGTATTGGTGTTCTTCCATGAAAAATGTCACACTTTACAGAGTATAGGTGACTCAGGGGTTCTTCCCTATATTATTTTACCCCATGTTAGTAGCTTAACTCTTTATTCATTATTGCTACAATAATTTTATTGGGTGTTTATTTTGTATCAGGTACTTTACACACGTTATCTCTAAGCCTTGTAAATAACAATCCCGATAAGGACGCTGAGGATCAAAGAAGTTAAGCATCTGCCCAAATTCATACAGTCAGCAAGTGGTAGAGCCAGGATTCAAACTCAGTTTTTCTCATTATGTCACATTGCCTCTCTGTATCTCCTGTGTATTCCTTAATATTTATTGAACACTTACAATGTACCAGGCTTACTTCAAAATCTTCACATAGATTATCTCACTTAATCCTCACAAGAATTCATTGAGATATGTACCATTAATACCTCCCTTTTGCAAGTGGGAAACCAAGTACAGAGAGGTGCATTTCACCACAGGTCTCAGGACTAGAAATAGTAGCCAAACCAGGATTCCAATGAATCTTCACAGCCTGCACCCTTGAATACTGCATTTTAGAATTATCACTCTTACTCATTTCAATTCCATTTCCAATGGCTTTCTAGTAGAATCTTAACAAAACAAAACCTTTTTAACTTTAAATGTCTGGAAGGGTATATCAGTTCAGTCACTCAGTTGTGTCCGACTCTTTGAGACCCCATGAACCGCAGTATGCCAGGCCTCCCTGTCCATCACCAACTCCTGGAGTTTACCCAAACCCATGTCCATTGAGTTGGTAATGCCATCCAACCATCTCATCCTCTGTCATCCCCTTCTCCTCCTGCCCTCAATCTTTCCCAGCATCAGGGTCTTTTTCAGTGAGTCAGCTCTTCGCATCAGGTGGTCAAAGTATTGGAGTTTCAGCTACAACAACAGACCTTCCAATGAACACCCAGGACTGATCTCCTTTAGGATTAACTGGCTGGATCTCCTTGCAGTCCAAGGGACTCTCAAGAGTCTTCTCCAACACCACAGTTCAAAAGCATCAATTCTTCGGCACTCAGCTTTCTTTATAGTCCAACTCTCACATCCATACATGACTACTAGAAAAACCATAGCCTTGACTAGACGGACCTTTGTTGGCAAAGCAATGTCTCTTTTTAATATGCTGTCTGGGTTGGTCATAACTTTCCTACCAAGGAGTAAGCGTCTTTTAATTTCATGGCTGCGATCACCATCTGCAATGATTTTGGAGCCCAAAAAAGTAAAGTCAGCCACTGTTTCCCCATCTATTTGCCATGAAGCAATGGGACCAGATGTCATGATCTTAGTTTTCTGACTGTTGAGCTTTAAGCTAACTTTTTCACTTTCCTCTTTCACTTTCATCAAGAGGTTCTTTAGTTCTTCCTCACTTTCTGCTATAAGGGTGGTGTCATCTGCATATCTGAGGTTATTAATATTTCTTCTGGCAATCTTGATTCCGGCTTGTGTTTCATCTAACTGGGCATTTTGCATGATGTACTCTGCATATAAGTTAAATAAGCAGGGTGACAATATACAGCCTTGACGTACTCCTTTTCCCATTTGGAACCAGTCTGTTGTTCCATGTTCAGTTCAAACTGTTGCTTCCTGACCTGCATACAGGTTTCTCAAGAGGCAGGTCAGGTGGTCTGGTATTCCCATCTCCTTCAGCATTTTCCACAGTTTATTGTGATCCACCCAGTCAAAGGCTTTGTCATAGTCAATAAAGCAGAAATAGATGTTTTTCTGGAACTCTCTTGCTTTTTCCATGATCCAGCAGATGTTGGCAATTTGATCTCTGGTTCCTCTACCTTTTCTAAAACCAGCTTGAACATCTGGAAGTTCACAGTTCATGTATTGCTGAAGCCTGGCTTGGAGAATTCTGAGCATTACTTTACTAGCATGTGAGATGAGTGCAATTGTGCGGTAGTTTGCATATTCTTTGGCATTGCCTTTCTTTGGGATTGGAATGAAAACTATATCAAACAGTAATCTTTAGTTAAAAGCACAAAATTTTTTTAAAGAAGAGCACATTCTTTAAAAAAATTTATTTTATTGAAGTATAGTTGATAGACAATGTTGTTTTAATTTCTGGTGTACAACAAAATGACACAGATATGCATATATATAATTTATCATATTCTTTTCCATTATGGTTTATTACAGGACATTGAATATAGGTCCCTGTGTTACAGAGTAGACTTTGCTGTTTCTCCATTCTATATAAAACAGTTTGCATCAGCTAATCCCAGACTCCCAATTCATCCCTTCTCCACCCTCCTTCCCCTTGACAACCACAGTCTTTTCTCTATGTCTGTGAGTCTAAAAAGGTGAACAAATTCTTAATTTAAAAAAGTAAAAATTCTGCTTGGAATTATTGCTTTAAATGGCAACTTCCAGGGGCCTTTAATATAGACTGCTGAAGTTCACAAAAATCAATAGATGCTAGTTCTTTGAAAATACGAAATTAGCTGAAACTGCAGAATAGAAGCACCTGTGTAAGCATGCTTCCTGAGGATCACCTCAGAGGCAGTACGTCACAATGATTAAAAGCAGAGACTTGGGAATTAGACTGACACATTTTCACCCTTACTGCCTGGGTGACTTCAGGCAAATTTTTTAAATTCTCCTAAACTTCAATTACCTGATCTATATATTGGCAGTAACACTTACCTCATAAAGTTAGAGAACATCTTAATAAATAAGATTATCTACTCTGAGTGTTCCTACATACTAAGTGCTCAACAATACATACCCATTATAGTTAGCTATAACATGACAAAATATTTTTTTGGTTTGCAGTTCCCTTTTTAACCAGAAGTGTCTCAGAAGAGGTGTCTCTGGTTTTCCTTTTCAAAGGAAAATCACTTTTTGCTTTCCTCTGGCAGGTTTTCATGAACACATTTCCAAAATTCTTTTTTTGTTGTTGTTTCTTTCCCTCTGACTCCCCAAATTAACTATGTCTGTAATTTTTAAATACTTGTTCCTTACATTTTCATTCACTCATTCCTTCATTCATCCACTCAATGAGCATTTTGAAAGAACCTAATCAAAAAAGCAAGAGAGTTCCAGAAAAACATCTATTTCTGCTTTATTGACTATGACAAAGCCTTTGACTGGGTGGATCACAATAAACTGTGGAAAATTCTGAAAGAAATGGGAATACCAGACCACCTGACCTGCCTCTTGAGAAACCTGTATGCAGGTCAGGAAGCAACAGTTCGAACTGGACATGGAACAACAGACTGGTTCCAAATGGGAAAAGGAGTACGTCAAGGCTGTATATTGTCACCCTGCTTATTTAACTTATATGCAGAGTACATCATGCAAAATGCCCAGTTAGATGAAACACAAGCTGGAATCAAGATTGCCAGAAGAAATATCAATAACCTCAGATGTGGAGATGACACCACCCTTATGGCAGAAAGTGAAGAAGAACTAAAGAGCCTCTTGATGAAAGTGAAAGAGGAAAGTGAAAAAGTTAGCTTAAAGCTCAACATTCAGAAAACTAAGATCGTGGCATCCGGTCCCATCACTTAATGGCAAATAGATGGGGAAACAGTGGAAACAGTGGCTGACTTTATTTTTATGGGCTCCAAAATCATTGCAGATGGTGATCGCAGCCATGAAATTAAAAGACGCTTGCTCCTTGGAAGAAAAGTTCTGACCAAGCTGCTGCTGCTGCTGCTAAGTCACTTCAGTCATGTCTGACTCTGTGCGACCCCATAGACGGCAGCCTACCAGGTTCCCCTGTCCCTGGGATTCTCCAGGCAAGAACACTGGAGTGGGTTGCCATTTCCTTCTCCAATCCATGAAAGGGAAAAGTGAAAGTGAAGTCGCTCAGTCGTGTCTGACTCTTCACGACCCCATGGACTGCAGCCTACCAGGCTCCTCCGCCCATCGGATTTTCCGGGCAAGAGTACTGGAGTAGGGTGCCATCATCTTCTCCATGCTAGGCAACATATTAAAAAGCCGAGACATTACTTTGTCAACAAAGGTCTGTCTAGTCAAGACTATGGTTTTTCCAGTAGTCATGTATGGATGGGAGAAGGCAATGGCAACCCATTCCAGTATTTTTGCCTGAAAATCCCATGGATGGAGGAGCCTGGTAGGCTGCAGTCCATAGGGTTGTGAAGAGTCGGACACGACCGAGCGACTTCACTTTCACTTTTCACTTTCATGCATTGGAGAAGGAAATGGCAACCCAATTGCCTGGAGAATCCTAGGGATGGCGGAGCCTGGTGGGCTGCCGTCTACAGGTTCACACAGAGTCGGACATGACTGAAGCGACTTGGCAGCAACAGCAGCAGCAGCATGTATGGATGTGAGAGTTGGACTATGAAGAAAGCTGAGCACTGAAGAATTGATGCTTTTGAACTGTGGTGCTGGAGAAGACTCTTGAGAGTCCCTTGGACTGCAAGGAGATCCAACCAGTCCATCCTAAAGGAGATCAGTCCTGGGTGTTCATTGGAAGGACTGATGTTGAAGCTAAAACTCCAATACTTTGACCACCTGATTAAGAGCTTATTTCTTTGAAAAAGACCCTGATGCTAGGAAAGATTGATAGCAGGAGAAGGGGACGACAAAGGATGAGATGGTTAGATGGCATCACCAACTCAATGGACATGAGTTTGGGTAAACTCCAGGAGTTGGTGATGGACAGGGAGGCCTGGCTTGCTGCGGTTCATGCGGTCGCAAAGAGTTGGACTCGGCTGAGCGACTGAACTGAATCTAGGCAACGCACTGACACTATGAAAAGCTTAAAAATAATTGGACACAGACCCTGCCCTAATGAAGTCCAGTCTTCTTGAGATAAAAATGCAAGAGAATTAGTTAAATTTGAATCTCAGATAATTAATAATTTGTTAGTACTGTAAGTATGTCCCATGCAATGGAAAACAATGGAGGGCAAGATAGGACTCTAATGTAATATAAATGCTATAAAAGGTTGTAGAAAGTGACCTGGGAATTTAAGCAAACTTCCGAGTTTGCCTAAAGTCTGTCTGGACTGATTTAGTAGGAATTGCAGCCCAGTGATCCTTGATCTGGGAAGAAAATACACACCTTATTTCCGGATGGGAAGGCTAACTCTCAGTTCAGTTCAGTCGCTCAGTCGTGTCCGACTCTTTGCGACCCCAAGAATCACAGCACGCCAGGCCTCCCTGTCCATCACCAACCTGTCCATCACCGACTCCCGGAGTTCACTCAAACTCATCTCCATCGAGTCGGTGATGCCATCCAGCCATCTCATTCTCTGTCGTCCCCGTCTCCTCCCGCCCCCAATCCCTCCTAGCATCAGAGTCTTTTCCAGTGAGTCAACTCGTCGAATGAGGTGGCCAAAGTATTGGAGTTTCAGCTTTAGCATAGTCCTTCCAATGAACACCCAGGATTGATCTCCTGACGATCCGAAATTCATCCTTCAGCTTTGCCGCTCCCCGACGCTAGATGCCGCCACAGACGTATTTTTTGAAACTAGCCAAACAGGATCCGGGCCCCTCTTGATCTTCTTGGAGCCTTAGGTGGAAGAGACGTAACGCGCTGGAGTGAAGAGGATCTCACGAGAGTGGAGGAAAGTCTCGCGATCTTTCTTTTTTTTTTTCTTAGCAACTGACAACAGGCCAGTTGCTCCGAGTAGAAGCCGTGGCTCTTTTCCAAGAAGTGGCCAGACCTCAGATTGGAGTGAAACCCCAGTCCTAGGCTGGGGTTCTTTCCATATAGAGGAGACGGATTCAGAGGGGCTACAGGTAATTAGTACTCTTTCTCCTTCCCAAGAGGAATGGGAAGGACTCCCGTTCCGTCTTCCCAACCTCCTGCACCTCTTCCCGTCTTCTTGACAAGTAGTCTCTCTCCTCTTCCTTCACGCCCTCGCCAATCTTTGTTTCCTTTACTCCCCGACAAACTTAAGTGGGATCCGACCTGCAAGACGAGGGTGGGATGGTGGGACAAGGGCGATGGCTTTCGGGATTATTGGATGGGACCAAGAGCCGAGTTTTCCCTCGCTTTGCGGAACGCCCCTCCCGCCCCCCCCCCCACCCCCCGGTAATCCGAGGGACAGAACTTTTTCTAGAGCCTCCGCAGCCTTCCCTGAGAAACGCCGGCAGCCTTGGGACACTGACCGAACCCGAGGAGAGAGCTATTACCTACAGAGGGATGCTGTATTGCCCTCGCGCGCGTATCTTAGCAGCTTTGGATACCTGCTGCAGACTCTGGCTGTCGTTTCTCTCCTCGATTCCCTGGTTCCTCAGGCAGCCTGCCAGCAGTCCCTAAATCAGGGCTGCAGCAAAGTGACTTAACTGAGTGACCTGGGGCCGAGAAGCCTTAAGGAAAGTTTGAATGGGGGGTAAAGTGGAAGTGGAAGTGGAAATGTTAGTCGCTCAGTCGTGTCGGACTCTTCGCGACCTCATTGACTGTAGCCCGCCTGGCTTCTCTGTCCATGGGATTCTCCAGGCAAGAATACTGGAGTGGGTTGCCATGCCCTCCTCCAGGGGAGCTTCCTGACCCAGGGATCGAACCTGTGTCTCCTGCATTGGCAGGCAGATTCTTTATCGTCTAAGCCACCTGGTGGGTAAAGGTTTCAGGTAAAACTGATGTCTTGGGTAAGGAAGAGGAACCATTGCTGGTTTGGAATCCACCTCTCCAGAGAGTGCTTATTGTCCGGTGATAGAAGCTATGTAGTCATACTTCCTTTTGCTTAGACCAAGATTGTTGAAAACCAGACGTATGATGAGCGTCTAGAGATTAACGACTCTGAAGAGGTTGCAAGTATTTATACTCCAACCGCGAAACACAGAGGTAAGAGAGGCATAAAGAGGAAAGAAAAGAAATGGTTGTTTTTTGTTTTGTTTTGCAATTGTAAATCACTGGTTATTAAAAATAAACCAAAACTTGTAAAGTAAAAAACTGATTCAGATTCATACTGGTGACTATTATTTACCAGGAACTAGGTTCTAACCTTCCACGTAAAGTTTTTTTGACTGATCCTTGAAACAATCCTGAGTGACAAATATTACTGACCCCATTGAGAGGTCGGACTACTGACACCCAGAGAGGTTGAATCGTTTTGTCCACGTGATAGAGTTGTCCTTAAACCTAGTCTTCTGACTATAAATCCAGCACTCCTTTTGCTTCACTAGTTACTGACTTTATTTCAACAATAAACTAAGGGCAGATTTTATACTATTTGTGTAATGGCAGATAATCAGTTAGTATTAATATAATGTCTAACCCAATGCCTTAAGCATAATGATACTTAGTGTATCTTGAATTGACAGAGCCATGCTGGAATTCAGTTTCCTATCTTTCAGTTCACTATTCTTATCAATCCTGTTCCATTTAATGGTTACAGCATAAAATATTATAAATGAAAAATATGTCTTTAAAAATCATTTTAACAATAAGCTAATGGGAAAACTTTTCTTCTAAGGAGTTCCTTGTTCCTCGCATCTTTCTCACAAGACTATGGCTGATAACAGCAGTGATGAGTATGAAGATGAAAATAACAAGGTGCAGTATAATCCACAACTTCTTGTGAAATTGCTGCTTTGTGTTTTTTGTAGCTAATTTAAAGTGACACCAATTCAGTAGCAAACATTTCTTGAATACTCACCACTACTGGTTAGGTGCCTTTAAGCTCATGCAGAACAGTCAAGGGCCAAGAACCTTAAGACTGTGATTCTCCTTCAGGAATAAAGGTTATTGTTATAGCTGACTTTTTGGCAAGAGATTTCATATAACACAGTCCAGGGTTTCTGAAACTTTTCTGGTCACGTTAATCAACTGGGGTACTTACTTAAAAAAAAAAATTACCAGTCCCCACCCAGCACTACCTAACTGGATTCTTGAAGATAAAAACCTGAAAATGTAAATATATTTGAGCAAGCACTGCAAATAATTCTTATGATAAAGCAAGTTTGAAATGACTGGTTCTGGCCTTTGTTCATTGTCAACACTTGTGATACTGCCAGTATTTTGTGAAAGAGACTTTAATTTTGAAGTCTTAAGGCCCAGATGTCACTTAATGTTATTTTATGAACCAAGAGAATCACCATTTCTGAAAGAGATGAGAAAATGCCTACAGTTCTAGATGGACGGGGCCTTAAATTTGCACATGTGCACTGCCTAATAGTGCAGTGGTTAGCCTTAGCACATTGTCCAATGCCTATGCTTTAATTATCCTCCAAGAATAGGAGTTTTGAGTACTCAAGTGAAGGAGAACATTCGAAGTAATGCAGAGAGAGAGATGGATTTCATAGGAAGTCTAAAAGGTAATGTTTTGAGATAGCTCTGCTTTGTGACTATGTGCTGTTTGACATCTCACCTACAAAGTAAATTTTTGGCCTTTTGTCTGATATATAAAGTCTTCTGCCTTAGGTCAGAAGTAGTGCAAAGCACTACTTTGAAGAAGCAGACAAAGGTGAACAATTTTCCTAAATTGACCTTCTAATTTTGTGTATTCATCCTGAATTTTTCATCTTTACGTGATATAGTCAATATTAAAGGCTCATTTATCTTTCCAATTTAATATGCACCCAGAATCAGCAAAAAGGATCCACTTTTGAATAATCTTTAAGCTGACAATATTCTTAAAAAGCTTCCCTTGCCAGACTGCTTCCCATGTGACCCAAGAATAATTTGGGCAGATTTTGAATTAGTAAAGAATACTGTGGGAGATCCTTACCAACTGTATACCAGTAAGTTTCTGCAACTGTCATCTATGCCATATATTACATATTAGTTAAAATATATTTCTGTTGATGTGTAATAAATCTATGTTAACGCTTAGAGGAAAATGAAACCAAAAGCTTTTTTTTTGATATCCTATAATATGTCACAATTTTATATGTCAGAAGCCACTTTAATGTAAAAGAATCGTTAAATAATTCTTAAAACTAGAACCAGATATCTCTTAACCTCAGTATAAGTCATATGGAAACTGAGCTTGAAAACCCATTTTTAAAGGGGGCCAGATCTTTTAGATCCTAAGTGAAGGCATACCACAGGCTCCAGGCCCTAGAGGCAAAGACAGGGACCCCCATCCCAACTGCCCTGGCAAGCCCAAGCACCACCAGGCCCCTTCTCATGGGCTTGAGGGGGTGGGATGGTATATTGAGAACCAGAAGCTCAGAAAGGTAGGTCAAAATGCCAAGAACAGAAGTGTCTCTCATCTTGAGATATCAGTTCAGTTCAGTCGCTCAGTCGTGTCTGATTCTTTGTGACCCCAGGGACTGCAGCACGCCAGGCTTCCCTGTCCATCACCAACTCCCAAAGCTTGCTCAAACTCATGTCCATCGAGTCAGTGATGCCAAACAACCATCTCATCCTCTGTCGTCCCCTTCTCCTGCCTTCAGTCTTTCCCAGCATCAGGGTCTTTTCCAATGAGTCAGCTCTTCTCATCAGGTGGCCAACGTATTGGAGTTTCAGCTTCAGCATCAGTCCTTCCAATGAATATTCAGGATGATTTCCTTTAGGATGGACTAGTTGGATCTCCTTGCAGTCCAAGGGACTCTCAAGAGTCTTCTCCAACACCACAGTTCAAAAGCATCAATTCTTCGGCGCTCAGCTTTCTTTATAGTCTCATATCCATACATGACTATCTTGAGATATAAGGTACAGTTATTTTATTTAACTTGTGGGGGAAGGAAGGGAGACCATGAATAGGTCAGATACCCATTGAATGCAAAGGAAAACTCACAGTCTCTGGAACTGCTGGTCAGAATCCAGGCACAGAATTAAGATTTTTCTTCATTAGTTATAAGCAGCTTCCCCTGGGCAGTCTTGCAAATTAAATACTAGATTTCCTCCCTGTGATCTCTGTGTGTTAAGATCCCCTAAAATGTGTCTTCCCCACTTCATCTTCCCCCTTTTTCATCCCAAAATAACTATTTAGAGGTGCTTTCTTCTTCAGAAGTCCCTCAGTTTTAGAGTTGAAGCTGACTGGATAAAGTTTATGCAGAGTTCTCAGGATCTCCTAAGTGAGAGGTAAAAGAGATATGTACTGAATAAAGTATACCCAAGCCTCACACAGATGATTAGACTATGGTTATAGAAAGTGGGGACTCAGTAGCTAAGAAGGAGTGAAGAAGGTTCTCTGGGCCCTTCTGGGGAGGGCTTCCTTCTCTTTCCAGTGAATTGGTGCCAAGTGGGAGGGTTCTCGTTAGAGCGCTAGGCGAGAACTGGGCAAAAGTACATTGGTGGTGGTGGTTTAGTCACTAAGTCGTGTCTGACTCTTGTGACCCCATGGATTGTAACCCAACAGGCTCCTCTGTCAGTGGGATTTTCCAGGCAAGAATACTGGAGTGGGTTGCAATTTCCTTCTCCCAAATTTCTCCTAACTGGAGCTTTCTATGCCTGCCCTGCTTTGTCTCAGGAGAAGAAGAAGACTTCACAGCTGACGCCTCAGCGGGGCTTTAGTGAGAACGATGATGATGACGACGATGATGACTCATCTGAAACTGATTCTGATTCTGATGATGATGATGAAGAGCACGGGGCCCCTCTGGAAGGGTGAGGAGAGCATCCTAGTGAAGGAGGAAACTCCTTCAAAACACTGGACAGGAGGATGTCAGTGAAAAGTGAACTTCTAGCAGCTCCTTTGATCTCCTCTATTTAGGGTTATCAGATGCTCAGAAACCCAACATAATGAGTTTTCCTTCTTTTCTGGCTCCCCTGCCTGAGTCCTGTGATGTAACTATGATGTCACTTGCACTGTCTGAAACATCTGTGGACTCAGGGATTTCATGAGGATTTGCTGAGTCAATTTAACTGATGGTCTCTGACTCCAGGGTGTTTACATTTTAGGGAAGAGAAGATAAATTTATAAATATAAATTTATGTTATAAACTGTATATTAAATATGTACAAGAGAAGATAAAATTATACATCAGAGCAGTTTTTATTTAACGAGGAAAACATCCACGTGCAGGAGCATTTCTATTTTAGGCTCAGATCCTTTTAAAAGGACAGGTAGAGAATAGGGGCGCTCTTCTCCCATGTTGAAGCAAAATGTTCCTGGATGAGGCTTCAGTAAAAATTCTTCTCACCCTGTTCCAGCCCTAGTGCTAATCATGACCCACCCTGGTAGGTTTTAAACAAAGTAAATTCTAAGGCCCATTCATTTAAAATACAATTACTAGTTAAATAAATGATGGTTTAGCCAAATCAGTATAATTCTTCCTAGCCATTAAAAAGTACGAGCCAACACTCTTATGTGGTGGTAAAGAACAATCTTCAAGGGACATTGTTACATTTTAAAAAAGGTATAGAAGTCTTTGTGTTGTGCTAGCATGTGTATCAAACAGATATTACATAAGCTATCTCTAGGCTACACTAGGAACTCATAATACTGATTACTCTTGGGAGGGGAGCATAACTTCCCACTGTATACATTTTGTACCTTTTATTTCCTGTGCATGTATCACTTATTCAATAAGTAGTTTAATAAAAATAAAAATAGTTACATTTTAATTATCCACATGCAGGTAGACACTAAGTAAATTAGGCAAGTGTTTAATACCAGCCTGACTTTTCATGCTTTGCAGTTTACCTATGATCCTGCTTCCATAAATTATAATCTGGGGAAAGGTAGACTTTAAGTAATCTATTTAGTTTTTTTCTTAAGCAACTCTCCCCAGAAGAACCTTAAATAACTTTCCAAGTCACTTATATACTTTGTCAATTCATTGTTGGACACTCATTCATGTCCAACTCTTCTGTGACCCCATGGACTCCAGGCTCCTCTGTCCATAGGATTTTCCAGGAAAGAACACTGGCGTGGATTGCCATTTCCTTCCCCAGGGGATCTTCTCGACCCAGGGATTGAACCTGCATCTCCTGCATTGGCAGGCAGATTATTTCCCATTGAGCCATCTGGGAAGCCATATCAATCCATTACATTTTACTTAATTATAGTCATTAATATGTGCTCTACTATTTTTTTTAATGGTATACATTTCATGTATTAATGCAAGTACTTTTCAATAACTGCAGTGTTCAGCTTAACCTATCTCTCAAGTGTTAGATATTTTATTTGTTTCTAATTTTTTACTTTTATAAATAACACTGAAAAACATCTTTGTACTTTTTTTCTTGGGACAAACCATTTTCATGTCAGAAATTAAGATCTCATTTTATCTTTTCTCTTTATCCCCTTCATTTAAAAAGAAAAAAGGAGAACAATTTCTGCTACACTCTAAAATTTTTAAAAATTATGTTTTGGATTTTCTGTAACTGTTTTTCTTCATTGTCAGAGATAACTGAGAGCTAATTATAAACAGTTTTAAAGTTGCCTTGCAAGCCACTCGGAAGAGGCAGATGTGGGTGGAGCAGAAACTAGGTTTAGAGTCACATGCTCTGTGGCTGAACCCCCCACTCTTCTCTGGCAACCTTGAGCTGTGGTTTCCTTTCCCCAGGGCGTATGATCCTGCAGACTATGAGCATTTGGCAGTTTCTGCTGAGATTAAGGAGCTCTTCCAGTACATCAACAGGTAAGTACCAGGACCTCCCACCATAACCCCCAGCCCTGCCTTGCCCTTTCCTTCTTCTTATTTGAAACATGACCATTCCCCTTAGGTTTTTTTCATTCTGAATAATAAAGTTTCACTGACGGTTTCCACCTTCTCATGGCAATATCTCCTAGGTATACACCACAGTTGATTGACCTGGACCACAAACTGAAGCCTTTCATTCCTGATTTCATCCCAGCTGTTGGGGATATTGATGCATTCTTGAAGGTCAGAACGTCCTAAAAATGACGCCTTAGGTGTTTCTTCTAACTCCTCTATTACTCTAACAGTTAAACTAATTTCCTTGACTAGCAAATAACTACCTTAGTATATATTCTTCATTTCACTGGAATTCTTAACTTGCTCTCAACTCGAAATTATACTCATTGCTAATAGGTAAATAATTGATTATCTCATTATGTGTTAAAAATTTGTCATATATTTGCCTCCTAATTATCCATAACTTCAGCTTTATATTTAAGGTCATGTAATTTTTTCTAGGTAGTATTTTGATACAGCATGATATATAGGCATGCTTTTTAATACTAGTAATAGTAATGAACCAGAAAAATTCTTCCTTAGCTTATTGAAAACAAGTGTGCCTTTTCATGTTCTTACCTTTTTCCTTACCAGGTTCCACGTCCTGATGGAAAGCCTGACAACCTTGGCCTATTGGTATTGGATGAGCCTTCCACAAAGCAGTCAGACCCAACAGTGCTTTCACTGTGGTTAACAGAGAATTCCAAACAGCACAACATCACCGTAAGCTACTGGCCTAGCACAGGCCCCAGCTCAAGGGTGCTGAGAGTAGAAGCCTTGCTAATATTTGAACAGTCGACTTGCTGCCTGTTAAAAGGGATGGCTATGATTTCAGCCAGCCCTATTTTTTAGATAACAGTTGTATTAAAATGTAATTACTATGAAATTCACCTTTTAAAATTGTACAGTTCAGTGATTTTTATTACATTCACGGAGCTAATACCACCATCACCATTATTTAAAAACATTTTCATATTCCAAAAAGAAACCCCTTGTTAATTCCCTAGTGGGGAATTACCCCACTAGGTGGTTAGGGCTCGGCACTGCTGTGGGCCCGGTTCAATCCCTGATCAGAGAACTAAGGTTCTATAAGCTACTCAGTGCAGCCAAAACACAGAAACAAAAACAGACAAAAAGAAACCCTATACCCATTAGTAGTCACTCCTCTCCTCATTCCCCTGCTCCTAAACCCTGGTCACTGCTTCATTCCCTTTTTTATGGCTGAATAATATTCCATTGTATAGGTATATCACACTTTGTCTATGCATTTACCTGTTAATCCCACTTCTATTATGCTTCTATGAACATGTACATGTTTTTGCATGGACATATATTGTTATTTGTCTTGAGTATCTTGGGTATAGATAGAAGCAGGGTTACTGGGCCATATGTAAACTATTTAATATTTTGAGGAACTGCCAAATTCTTTTCCAAAGTGGCTGAATCAATTTATAGTCCCATCATCAATGAATGAGCCTTCCAATCTCTCCACATCCTCACCAACACTTGGTATTGTCTGTCTTTTTTATTCCAGCCATCCTAGTAGGTTGAAATGGTCTCTCAGGTCTCTGTCCTGTTGACTTGCCCCTTTCCCCTGGCTCCAGAAGACTTTATCAGGGTTTTCTATAATCTTCATTTGGCTGCTGGCAAGCTTCTCTTTTCATCAGTTACCTCGAATATGAAATAGCAGTATATGATGATATGATGAGCTTCTCTGTGAAGACAAGGGAGCTACTTCATTGCCATCAGCCTGACTTTCCTGTTATTTTTCTAGCAACATATGAAAGTAAAGAGCCTGGAAGATGCAGAAAAGAATCCCAAAGCCATTGACACATGGATTGAGAGCATCTCTGAGTTACACCGTTCCAAGCCCCCTGCAACTGTGCATTATACCAGGTAAGAAATAGCACATTCTTCACCATAGTAATCATGGTAATCTTCACCACCTAGGAAGTCATTGCTTCTGAGGAGGAGGTGCCAAGATTGGGACATATTTGAAATATATCAACCTCAGGCCGTGTGGATCCTGGCCACTACTGGCTAAGATTACAGACATAAAGATTAAGGTTTACCTGGTATTTTTACTTAGCCAGCTTCTCCAAACCCTAGGTCTTGGGTAAGTTTGGCCCACCCAGTCTGTGTTCTCTTGAAATCCTAATGTGCCCAGGTTGAGAACCTCCCTTCAGCCTAGAATATCATGATGCAAAGATTGCTGATACCAGCCCATGCTTTCTGTTCACATTTGCCTCTATAATTCTAGGCCTATGCCCGATATTGACACACTGATGCAGGAGTGGTCTCCAGAGTTTGAAGAACTTTTGGGAAAGGTGAGTGGAAGGTAGCAGGAGCTTAGAAAGTGTGGCATTCATTCTAGGGACCATGGTTTCTCTCTTCTTGTATTACTATTATCATTAACTTTTAAATTTATGTATAATATAAAATCAGAAACAAACACGTTAAGTGTTGATTAATTTTCACCAATCAAATACCTTTGTGTAACCAACACATCAGATCAAAAAAAACAGAACATTGCTGACACGCTGGAAGCCCCGTCAGGCTTCTATCTCCCAACTTAACTACTATCCTGACTTCTAACAGCACAGGTTTGCCTGTTTTGTATTTTATCTAAATCTAATCATGTTCCTTTGTGTCTTGTTTATTTGCTCATCTGTATTGTTCATCCATGTAGAGATTTATCCATATTGTTTCTTAGACTGTGGTTATACATTTATTCTAATTATGGTATTCCACTGTTTAAATATAGGACAATTTATTTATCCATTTGAGTAGTTACCAGATTTGAGTTGTTATAAATTACTCTGTAATATTATTATACTATTGCTTTGAACACATAACTTTTGGTGAATGTATGTACCTAAAATATTACCACTGTAGACTTACCCTTTCCACAGAGGTATATGTGCTGTTTTGAGTAGCTGATGTCCCATTCCTAATGATCCTAAATTTTTAAAAAGTGCCCAGGAATATATTTAATAAGAAATTGTCAAGACCTTTTTGAAAGCAAATTATACAACTTGAGTGAAGGGCAGGCACAACCTTGCAGTGAATGAGGAGGAAAGCACCATCACTCCTCCCTGGTTCACCATGGCAGTGGGATGCCATTTCAGTTAGGATTTTAACTGCATTTTTTTTTAGAAATTGAAATTTTTGTAACAAAGGTTATCTGAGAGAGTCAACTTGCAAGTCTAATTAAAATTTCAGGGAAAAAATGATGGAGAATTGCCCTGTCAGACATTAGAAAATTATAGAGCTATAGTAGATAATAATGTTCTGGTTAGAAACAGAGCTAGATCAAAAGCACATAGACAACCCAGAAAAAAACCCATGTAAATGTGGAAATTTGCTATATAAGAAGGTTATTTTACTCTTTTTTTGGTCATGCCTCACAGCATGCAAGATCTTAGTTCCCCCACCAGGGATCAAACCCACGCCCCTTGCAGTGGAAACACAGAATTTTAACCACTGGACCATCAAGGATGCCCAAGAAAGATGGTTAAATGATTACAGGTAGAATGGGTTGTGATGAGATTACTGACCAGTCACTTGAGAAAAATAGATCTATGCCTCAACCATATGCATGCTGCTGCCGCTTAGTTGCTTTAGTTGTGTCAGACTCTGTGAGACCTCATAGACTGTAGCCCGCCAGGCTCCTCTGTCTATGGGGATTCTTCAGGCAAAAGTACTAGAGTGGCTTGCCATGCTCTCCTCCAGGGGATCTTCTCGACCCAGGGATTGAACCTGAGTCTGCATTGCAGGCAGATTCTTTACCATTGAGCCATCAGGAAAGCCCCAACCATATGCATACATGAATTCCAAATGAGTTAAACAGATAAAGTAAAAATAAAGCTATTACAAGTACCATTTTTTTATATAGGAGAAATATTCAGTTGTCCAAAAGGTTCGTTCAGGTTTTCCTGTATGATGTTATAGGAAAACCCAAACAATCTTTTGGCCAACCCAATACTTACTACTGTTGGGATGGTGAGGTATTTATTTGCGTAATAAGAATCTTAAAAGTCATGTGGAAAATGTGACAGTTTAGACTCATACAAATAAAAAATTCTAACAGTTACCATAAACAAAGTTTAAAATATGATGGACTGGGAATTTCCTGGTGGTCCAGTGGTTAGGGTTTTGCACTTTCACAGCCAAAGGCACAGGTTCAATCCCTGTTCCAGGAACTAAGCTCCTGAGTGGCATGGCTGAAAAAACAAGTGATGGACCAAGAAGTTACTTACATATATATCTGACAACATTACTATCCAAGCAGAGAGCTTTTGCATGTGTGCTAAGAGATCGAACCTGCATCTCCTGGGGCTTCTGCATTGCAGGCAGACTCTTTACCGCTGAGCTACCAGGGAAGCCCAAAGAGCTCTTACATATCAAGAAAATTGAGCAAAGATGATAACAGGTCCTTCCTGGTCATGGTATTTAAGACTGCTACCCCATGTTCTCCAAGCTCTTTACCTGCTTTTTCTCCATAATACTTACCTTCTGACACATTACATACCTTATTTTGTTTTTTGTTTCTCCCTACTAAAATGTAAGCTAATGAAGACAATTTTTGGGGGATATATGGTTATTGAAAAATTACTGTAAAAAAGCAAAGAATTTGAAAACAATCTCTTTTATCACAGCATTTTAAAGCTGTAGCTGAAGAAAAAAATGTCTGACTAGGGAACTGAATAGACAGATTGTGGTACATCCAGTCAGTGAAATACTCACTTGATGAATTATTTGGCCTTATTTCACTCTGATACAGAGAAGTATCAATTATATGTTGGAAAAAGGATATTGCAGAAGATGATTTTTATAAAATTACACCCTGATTTTTATAAAAAGAGAATAAAAAGTTTTTAAGATGCTAATGGTTTTTAAACTTACAGTATGAACTGGTTTTGATCTGGAGCCTGTCATCTGAGATATCATGTCACTTTTTCTATTCCTGTGGCGTCCAAGGACCATTAGGCCTTGTAACTCCAAGTAACTATAAATACTTGGCCATAACCTGGGTCCAGTTTCTTCTTCACAAATACAGGAAGACTGCATGGCAGTGTATTTTACTTATAAAATATTTTAGCCCTATTATATCTTCTGCTATTTCAGTGGTTAATGAGTATGACCAATTCCATTTTACTGATCAGGGGAAAAAAAAATTGTATTATTTGCTCAGGCTGCCGTAACACAGTACCACAGACTGGGTGGCTTAAGCAAGAGAAATTTATTTTTTCCACACTACTGGAAGTTGGACATCAAACTGTCCACAGAGCTGATTTCTTCTAGAGCCTTGCTCCTTGACTGTCTCTTCCCTGTGTCTTCATGTGGTCTTTCCTCGATGTGTGTCTGTGTCCTAATTTCCTCTTATAAGGATTCTAGTCACTCTGGATTAGGGTTCATCCTAATGACCTCATTTTAACTTATCTCTTTTATGACAATATCTCCAAATACACCACCTGACACACTTGGGGTCGAGACTTTAGCATATAAATTTGAGGAGGACACAATTCAACCCATCACACCCCTTATGCTCGGAGCTCTTTTCCTTCAGAGAAAGGGAATGATGCTAGGATCACTGAAATTTCAGCCTTTTGATTTGGGTCTGTCCCGTGCCTCTCCTAGGTGAGCCTGCCCACAGCAGAGATTGATTGCAGCCTGGCAGAGTACATTGATATGATCTGTGGTAAGCCCTCCCATCCCTTTCGTGGCCCTGTCTTTGGATAAATTCACCGTGGACTGTTGAAAAGACTTTTTTTACTCTGAGTTACAGCCTTTTCTTTAAGCCAGTTATGCTGTTTGGCAGCACTTGAGGGTGGTGTTTGGGTTTTTGTGACTACCTGCTGGGTATTTAACCCTTACAGTTACAGTAACCCATTCCATCTGGGAAGGGACTGGCCACCTAAACATAAATGCCCCATAGTCCCAGGTTTTTGTTTGTTTCTGCTCATGGGAGTTCTCTATTTCAGCCATCCTAGATATCCCTGTCTACAAGAGTCGAATTCAGTCCCTCCATCTGCTCTTTTCCCTCTACTCGGAATTCAAGAACTCACAGGTAAGACCAGCACTAGAGATTAACTTAAGCTGTAGTGACTGCTGTCGCCACTGTCCTCAATATGCTCTGATTCTGCCTGGGACAGTGGAGGAGGCCTCTGCCTGGAGTTATCATTGTGTGTTCGTCGCTTCAGTTGTGTCCAACTCTTTGCGACTCCATGAACTGTAGCCCACCAGGCTCCCCTGTCCATGGTATTCTCCAGGCCAGAATACTGGAGTGGGTTGCCATACCCTCCCCACAATGGAGGGAACTGTGAAGCAGGCAGAGGTGGGGCTTGTAAAGGAAGGGGAAATAGAAGCCATGTGGGCTTTAAGGTAGGTGAGGATCTACAGTGGACACTCAATCTTACAGAACCAAGTGGCCTAATGAAGCAGGAAGCATGGAAAAGAGGAGGTTCATGTTTGAAGGAGGCAGGGCACATTTCTAGCTATTTTTCAAAGACAACACCAAGGAATTGTTTTAGGAGTAGAATTGGGAGAAAAATGGAGTTTAAAGAGTTGTAAAGAGGTTGTGTGTGTGCTAAGCTGCTTTAGTTGTGTCCAGCTCTTTGTGACCCCATGGACTGTAGCCCACCAGGTTCCTCTGTCCATGGGATTCTCCAGGCAAGAATACTAGATGGGTTGCCATGCCCTCTTCCAGGGGATCTTCCCAACCCAGTGATCAAACCCATGTCTCTTACATCTCCTGCATTGGCAGGCAGGTTCTTTACCACTAGAGTCACCTGGGAAGCCCTATGAAGAGGTTAGTTCTTGATAAAATGTCATAACTAGCATATCCCCAAATCCTCCATATTCCCTCCTCTCTCCTCACAGCATTTTAAAGCTCTAGCTGAAGGCAAGACAGCATTCACCCCTCCATCCAACTCCAACTCCCAGGCTGGAGATGCCGAGACGTTAACCTTCAGCTGAGACACCTCCCATGTCGTTCTGTTTCACGGCTGAGCCAGCTCCTCTGCCCCAGCTGAGGAGGGATCACTGTCAGCCTCCTGGCAGCTTTGCCTGCCTCACACCTTGACTCGGGCATGGCGCACATCCTACTACTGTTTCTGCCAGAAAGCACTGCTCCCGGTCATTAAATGGCTAATGCCTGTTTCAGAGCTCCTTCACGCGGGAAGTATGCATTGACACCACTGTGGGGATTTGAGCTAGAAGCACTGGAATTCTTGGGATCCCAGGATGCTCAGGATGGGAGGAAGGCTGAAAAGATCTTTCTGAGATAGCAATAGGATTATTTTCTTTCATTCTTAAAGTCACTTGGCAAAGGTTTTACAAATAAAATGCTTTTACCTTTCAGGTTATCCTGCTGTCCTTTAATACAGAAGAGAGAAGGCAAACTGACCGTAGGCAGAGATGAGAAACTCGGCCTAGAGGCATTCAGTGACTTGCAATTTAAGCTAATCAACCTTCAGAAATAAAATCAAACCCCAATCCTTCAAGGTTGGCAGTAGAGGGGAAACATTTTTCTCCCAGAACCTATTTTTTCTGGGAGTCTCCTACCAGGTAGTGCTGCCGGCCTTACAGGCTGCCTGCCTGTCTGGCCCCAGACAGTCCAGCTGTGGTCTCAGGGAGCCTAGCTACTGCAGCCACCCAGGTGAAAGAGGATGGGGTCTTGGATTAGGGTGGCAGTGGTAAAGGTGGACAGATTGGGGAAATTTTCTGAAGGTTATAGAAGCTGAATTCTACTCAGGGAGACAAATTCTAACAAAGGATGTTAAATACGGGAACTGGTTACAAAAGTGTCTGAAGGGCTGAAGAAACAAAAGGGAGAATGGAGGGTGCTGAAGGAATAAGGGTTTCATATCCACTGCGGGGGCTGGAAACAGAAGAGCTGCCACTGGGGTCAGGACTACCGAGCAGGTCCATAGCCCCTCTTCCCAGGCAACAGCCACCCTCCTCTCTCCCACCCTCTCCTGTGCCCTCTTCCAGGTTTATCCCTCCAAAGCAGAATATTGGAAGTGTCCCGAGCCATTCAGCTTTGGGGCATCTCCTTCTTGTGTGTATATATGTGTCTGTGTGTATACACATAGGCATGCTTGCAGCTCTCATTCTTAAATGTGAATGTATAGTCACTAGGCATTTGAAGAAAGCCAGAAAAAGAGAGATTAAATACAGCAAAGAAAATCAGAGAAACTAAACTTTTTTTAACTATAATATTCATAGAGAAGTAGTTCTCAAATTTGGTTGCATGTTAGAATCAACTGAAGATCTTCTAAAGATAAGTTCCCTCTCCCAGACAATACACCAGACTAATAAAATCACAACCTCTGGAGGTAGGATATAAGAATCTGTATTTTTTAAGCTCTCCAGATTATTTCAATATGCAGATAAATTTGAGAACCACTGTCAAAGAGAGATGAGAAAATACCACATCCATGAAATAAAAGTAGGAGACTTCTAAAAGGAACATATGATACAGCGAGAAGGTACAACAATTATAAACATTTACACACCTAATAACAGACTCTAAGAATATATGAGGCGAAGTTGACAACTGAAGGGAGAAAGAGTTTTACAATAATAGCAAGACACTCTCAGTAAGGGATAGAATGCCCATACTGAAGATAAGTAAGGAAATAGCCTGAACTGCACAATAAACCAACTAGTTCTAATAGACATAAACAGAACTCTAGCCAACAGCAGAGAATACACGTAAGTGCACATGGGACATGTTCCAGGATATGTTAGAGCACAAATTAAGTCTCAACAGACTTTAAAAGGTAGATAGCATACAAAGTACTTTCTCAGACCACCATGAAGAGCAGTTAGAAATCAATGACATAAGGAAAACTGAAAAATTCTGCAGAAATTAAATGATACTCAACCAATGGGGCAAAGAAATCACAAGGGAAATTGGAAAATACTTAGATTCTTAGAGATAAATGAGAACAAAAACACAACATTCCAAAACTTATGGCTACAGCAAAAGCAGTGCTCAGAGGCAATTTATAGTTATAAATGCTTACATGAAAAAAGTACTCAAGGGACTTCCCTTGTGGTCCAGTGGCTAAGACTCCCGAGTTCCCAGTGCAGGGGGCCCAAGTTCGATCCCTGGTTGGGGAACTAAATCTCACATGCCACAAGTAAGAGGGCACAGCCAAATAAAGCAGTAAATTTAAGTACTCAGTCTGGCTTTACTACCTGAGGAATTAGACAAAGAACAAACTAAACTCAAAGCTAGTGGAAGGAAGGAAATAAAGATTAGAGCAGAGATAAATGGAGAATTAAAAAAAATTTTTTTTGAAGGAATGAAACAGACATGTAACATTCACTCAGTCAAGTTTATTGAACCTACTGTGTGCTCAGCACTATCCTTGGCAGTATCGAGAAAAATTATAAAACAAGGTATCAACAAGGGAAAAATATACTTTGCACCCTATTAATTTGCAATCTTTTTCATGTTGCTTTTCAACAGTGTACTTAGGTTGTTCTGGGATATATGATCTCCCCTCCTTTCCCACGTCTCCCTAAGGTTTCCAGCACTGTCAAATTATGTGCTACTGTGACCATCCCCTAAAGAATGGAGGATGGGACAAGAACAGTTTCCTGCTGATGGGGAGGTCAGGGCTAGGCTCCCATGTAAGGGGGAGATATTTTGAGCAGAAACCCATCAACCCCAAGGGCTCAGGGCACTCACAGTGAATCATAAAAGGCCAAACTTGGGAAAGCCACGGGCAGGGCCCAGGGGCCCAGTCACTCCCTTCCCAGGAGATGTGCTTAAAGTGCTACCACTGTAAGAAAACGAGGCATAGCTACATGCAGTCCTGGAGGCACCAGACTTCTCACCTCCTTCTCGTCTCCTGACTTGTGCTGATACCAGGCTCTGACACCACTAGGGCCCAGACCAGTGGGGAAGTCTAGTGCCCAGTGAAGAAGTGAAGGTCCAGCATATAACCTACGATGCCCAAGAGGGGGTGGGCGCAGAGGGGCAGAGAGATGCAGCAAAAAGGACTGGTCTGTGCTTCACCAGCATCCCTGGATCAGGGGTGGGTTCGTGTGGAAAGGGCAGGTTGGTTCTGTAGAGCTAGCAGGGTCCTAAATTTTCCCTGAGGGAACAAAGCTGCATAGCATGTGAAGGAAATCCAGGACGTGCAGGGCCCCCCGCCCCCCCCCCAACCAGGCATGCCCCATGCCTGCTGTACATGGTGCTGAGGAGCACTGGTGCGGGGCAGAGCCGGCCCAAGCCAGCAGGGTCATGCCACGCTTAGATGCTGGCTGACCTCCAGGCACACCTGGACAGACAGCTCCATCCACCTGGGCACAGGCAGTCATGCTGGCCCCCAACTGGAGTCAGAACAGGTCCAGGTCCAGCCAGGAGTAGGTCCAGCTGGCAGCTTGGCCAAGAATACCCATGCCTCCAGGCAAGCAAAAGTGGCAGAGGCATGGCCTCTTCCCATTGGCAACATGGCCAGGCAGAGGATGCCTTAGACGAGGACCAGGAGGATGCCCAGGGGCCAAGAAGGTACCCTCTGTCTTGGCCTCATCTCAGAGCCAGATTTCATCACTGCTCACACTGGACACCCGGTAAATGTAGCCCAGCACTGGGAGGCGGATAAAACCTGCGGGGTCAGAGATCCCAGGAGACTCAGTCACCCTCATTTCTTGGAAGCTGGGATACCACTGTCTGCCCTTGGGGACTCAGAGGCCTTTGGCACACGTGGGAGGGCAAGGGAGCAGGGCAGCAGGCCGCTTTCCCTACCTCGGCTGGTGAGGAGGCCACCAGGCTCTGGGTCCAGAAGGTCTGGCCGGCTGTTGTCCTGAGCCGCCTGTCGGTCCGCTGGTTTCCCTGTGGGGTGACAAAGGGGGTGGTGCCCGGGATGAGGCGTGTGCCCAATGGGGCCTAGCCCCTCCTAAGGTCCAGCGTCTCTTTTTTTTCTCAGAAGCACCTCTGAAGATAAAGCTGGGGCAAACAGCTTGCTGGGTGTACCTCTGCAGTCTGGAGTGAGGTCGTTGAGCTGAAGGTTGGACGGGAGGGACATGTTCTCCCGTGGTAGGCGCACGTTGTTGAGTTTCAGGTTGTTGGAGTCACTACAGGAAGACAAAGGCTCGGATGAGCCCTGGCACCAGTAGGTACAGATTCCTGCTAGAGGCCATTCCAGAACCACCAGAAAGCCCAGGATCCCACCTGTCCCCATGCTGCCTCTCCATCTGGCCCCTCCATGCAGCCCCAGGAGAGTTACCTAGAGATCAGGGATGGGCGCCGGGAGGGGCCTGAGGAGAGAGAGACCACAGCATTGTCTCAGTGCATCCACCAGCTCTGGGCTCTGCCCGCTCCCCTCTCAGGCCCAGGTCCCTCAGGCAAGGGGCCTCTCAGATGACCAGACTGGGTTCTCAGTGCCCAGCACGCTCCCTGGGACGTATGTGGTCTAAACCACGGCCACACCCAGGAAGACCTGTCCTAACACTTGTCAGAGACCTGCCCAGCTCCAGTCGCTGCCCGTGCCCTCACCCCCAACCCTGACCTCATCTCCACACTCCCAGCATCCTCTGTACCCACCTTGCTTTGGCCTTACCTTTGGTCTTCTTCTCTTTCCTGCAGACCAGGCAGGCCACCAAGGTGCTGAATCCCACCAGGGTGCCCAGGGAAAGCCCTCCAGCCACAAGGATGCCCAGCAGTGGCACTTCCACCTGGGTGGCCAGGAGCCCTGCAGGTGGTCCTCTGGTTAGTTCCAAGCGGGCATGACCCCTGACTCAGAGACACCGCAGGTCCCTACTCTGTCTTCTTTGCCCAAGGTGGCTGGGGACGGCTTTCATGAGAACTCACCCAAAAGACAAGTCTTCCCATTTCTGTACCATGACCCCACACCCACCCAAGGCTCTGCTGGGCCCGTGGCTGGCAGTGCTCACCTGGGGCTGGAAGCGAGGCACTGGTGACACCCACATCATTCACGGCCACCACTGAGAGGTTGTGTGGCAGGCTGCGGAGCTGCAGCTGCACGGTGTGGTTGGTGAGCCAGGGGTAGTTCTGGGCATCCAGCACCAGGAAGTCTGAGGTGTTGACAGTCACTGGCCCATCCTGGTCGATCCAGGTCACGTTGGCAGGCGGGTTGGCACGCACGAGGGCAAAGAGGATGACCAGAAGGCCCGGGCCCTGAGCTTCCTGGTACTTGGCCCCAACCTGAGCAATCTCCGGTTTAACTGGTGCAAAGCAGAGACCACTATGTTCCCACCTCAGCCCCTTGCTTGCCTTGCCCTTTCTTCCCAAACCCAGAAGGTAGCCAGGGGCCTGGACCTCTCCTTGGGGGGCACCAGGAAAAAGGATGGCTGGGTCTGCCAGAGGTAGCATTTCATAACGGCATAAACACTAGAACTAAACGTCCAGAATCCTGACTCTGCTACTTACCAGCTCTCTGACCCGGGCAGATTGCTTAACCTCTCTGTGCCTCAGTTTTCTGATTTATAATATGGGGACAATAGCAATTAACTCAGGATTGTTGTGAGAATAAAGTGAGTTAATATTTGCAAAGTGCTTAAGTGTTAAAAACATCCTAGCAAACTGCCTGCCTGGTGGCTGTTGGGAGTCCCTGGGCAGAGAACCCCTCTCTGTCCACCCAAGGGGCACTCACATTGCACATTGAGAATGACGGACGCATTGGCCGACTGGCCACTGCCTGGGTCCTGCAAGGAGCAGTTGAGTTCATGCTGGGCCCGCTGGGCAGTGACAGTGAAAGTGCTGGTGCCTCCAGAGAAGGCCTCCCTGCCCACACTCAGCAGTCTCGAGGTGCTGGCCTCCTGCAGCTGTCCATCCAGGTACCAGGCCAATCGAGGGGTGCCAAGTCCCCCTGCCACTCGGCAGGTGAAGGCATGGCGTTCATTCTCTCGAAGTGCCCGCTCTGCCCAGGTCTGACCATCAATCTGTGGCGCCAGCTCCCCCCAACCTAGAACATAGTGGAGTCTGGGGAGAGCTGGTGGAGGGTTAGCACTGTTGTGACCCTGGTGAGATCCAGTTCCAGAGGGCCCTGAGTTCTCTCATCAGGGACTGGCTGGACCTTGGTAGGTGGATGAGAAGAGCCCAGTTCTGGTGCCTAAAGTGGGTACCCAAACTGAAGATGCAGGGAAGGAGGGGAGAGACAGGGACTTGACCCCATAAACACATGCCAAGGGATGAACAGGGGTGTACCTGAGCTCAGAAGGGCCAGCAGGAGCAGAAGTGTGTGCGGGAGGGTAGCTGGCCATGGGGGCAGTGCCATGGTGGCCCAGGCCCAGGCCCCAGGCTGCCGAGAGAAGGGGACGGGCCTCGATGTTAGTATCCAGGTGAGAGCAGGCAAGCTTTAGTAACTCCTCCAGGAATTTACTCTCAGAAACAAAAATGAACCATGCAAGGAAAGGCAAATGTAGAATGATCCACAGTGGTGAAGGCAAAGATCAAGCCCCAAGGTCCAAACCCAGGCTGGCAAGTACCTGTACACCCTGTGGGCGCAGAATTGAATCCTGACTCCAAGGGACAGACACATGCTCGCAGGTACACAGAAACAACCAGCAACCGTGCAGCCCGCACCAGGCCAAAACACACACCACACACACACACACACACACACACACACGCAAACACTCGGGTATACGCACCCCTCCCCAAAAGGGACCGTCCTTCTCCCGACCCCGGCTCTCTCCTGCCCGCTTCCCTCTCCCATCTACACCCGAAGAGAAGGTGATCCAGGACGCAGGAGTAGAGAAGCATCCCCGCTCCCGCCTCCGCCCAGCCTTCCTGGGCGGCTCACCTGGCTCACTCCCCGAGCGCAGCCAGAGCGACTGCTCAGGTCTGCGGAGCACCGCAGTCCGCCGCAGGGGCCGGGGCTGCGCCAGGCAGGGCCAATCGATGCCCGATCTCGGCCGGACGGGCCCTTCCTCCAGGGCGGCTGATCCGGGACCGCCTCGCGCGCAGGGGACCCTTGAGCGCTCATCCCTGCGAGGGATGGCGAGCGGACGCGGACACAGGCGGGGGCTGGGCGAACCGACAGCTTTATTGGTTACTGGCGCATCCCCAGCTCCTCGCCCTCCAGCCCAACAGCGCTCAGCGCCCGTCGCGGGGCCGGCGCAGCTGCCCCATCACGTCAGCCAGCATGCGGTTGCACAGCGCCGCGTACGGGTTGAGCAGCACCAGCTGGCGGCGCGCAAACGGGCTGCCCAGCCGCGCCGCCCGCTCGAAGTCTCTGCGGGCGTCGTCGTCCCGGCCCTGCAGCCGCGCCACGAGCCCGCGCTGCACAAAGCCCTGGCGGGCGGTGCGACCCCGGCCGCCGCTCAGCGCCAGCGCGCGCTCCAGGTCCTCCAGGGCGCCTGCGGGACGGACGGACGGATGGGCAGGGGTCAGAGCCGCGGCCAGCAAGATCCGCCCCGAGTGCAGTCTCTGGGGCTCTGCCATTTACATTGCGCCCGCACACGACCCTCGAGATCGGTATTGTTATTCCCGTTACTCAGAGATAGACTGGAAGAGTGGGCAAAACTCGGCCTAGACTGCAGTTAGTGGCAGAATTGGGACTGAAGTCCAGGTCTCACCTTGTCCGTATTATTTTCCACCATCTGATACATCAAAACAGGGGTGGTCACTGTATTATGAATCTGCTCTTGTTGCCTGGCACAAAGCAGGTGGTTTCTTCCACACATACATTAAAATTCTACCCTGTGCCAGGTGACTGACTCTGAATCCCAGGGTCCAAAAGCATTAGTATTAACTGACAACCATAAGTCCGTTTTTTGTTTCTTTTTTTCCTTTTTGTCCGCACCAGGCGGTATTCGAGATCTTAATTCCCTGAGTAGGGATTGAACTCATGCGCCTTCAGTGGAAGCGCAGAGTCTGGACCATTGGACCACCAGGGAAGTCGCTCGCTGACGTTTTTTCCCCCTTTAATGTGTATTTTTATGTATGTATTTGGCTGTGCCGGGTCTTAGTTGTAGCATGTGGGATCTAATTTTCTCACCAGGGATTGAACCTGGGTCCTGGGCATTGGGAGCACATAGTCTTAGCAACTGGATCACCGGAGACAGCCTTCTCTAACTTTTCAAGACATTTCTGTCTTTTCCACTGTATGCCTTAAAATAGCTTCTCTCACCTGTGTTCTCTACTGACTGTCTCTCATTATTTCCATGGTCTTCCTTATTTTGTATCTAATTTTCTTTGAAGGAGGTCTTGGAGCCAGAGCTGGCCTGCAGCACTTTTATTTTTGTCACCCTTGTAAATACTTGGCTTCTTAGGCATCAGAGCTCTGAACTCAGACTCAGGGTCAGTTGGTACCCACTGTAGGTCCCCCGAGCTGCATTTGTTCTGGGCTCTGCTTCCATTCACTCCTGTCCTCTGGTCTATAGAGCCTGTCAGGGCAGGGCGCTCGGGGAGTGCCAGCAGCATCCTACACCGAGGCTGATCTCCCCCAGCCTCTGTGGTTTGGTCCCCAGAACGCAGCAGGGGCTCTGTTCCCTACCGTAACTGGTCAGCTGAGCAGCTCTCTAATCATAGCATTTGTTGATTTCCCTCAGAGGAGCTGGTCTGGAGGAATTGAAGGCCTCCAGGCACAAACCCCTTGGATGCTCTCTGGGGTTCTGGTCAGTAGGCTTTTTCCCCAGAGGCCTTTATGGCCCTGCTCTGCCAAACTGGTGGCAGACAAGCCTGGGAAAGGGGCCCTCAGAGTTCCCCGATATTCTCAGAATGGAGTCCAACCTCCCTAGCCTGGCATTCCTGGCCCCAGGAACACCTCCACTACCACAAGTCCCCTAGTAGTTCCCTACTACACTTCTGTGGTCTGCTCTTCAGTAACTCCTGGTGTTTTCAAGACAGAGTTCGACCTTGGCCCCTTATTACCAGTTCCTCACTCTCTTGGCCTCTGTTTACCTCTCCAGGCTCTGAAGAGACTCCATCCTTCCAGCCCTCCCTTTCCAGCCAGAGTAGAGATCTGAAGCTCCCTGTACCTGTCTGTGACTTCTGGACTTCTACAGGCCATGCCTTCTCACACTCGCTGCCCTCCAACCAGCTAACTCCTGCTCATCTTCAAAACTCACCCCTCAGGAACAAACCCCAAGCTGAACTCCCTCAGCTTGTTATGTGGCTATTAGGTTTGTGTGTCTGTCCTGCCTTCTAGGCTGAGCTTCATGAAAAGCAGTATCACGTGGGGATTAAGCCCTGCCACCTGAACCAAATCCCAGCTTTGCCACTTCTCAGCTATATGACTAGCAAGCTATTTTACTTAACTTCCAAGGTTCAGTGTATCATCTGTCTAATGTAGACAAGAGCATGCACCTTTTTAGGGTTGTCATGCTGCTGCTGCTGCTGCGTCACTTCAGTCGTGTCCGACTCTGTGTGACCCCATAGACGGAAGCCCACCAGGCTCCCCTGTCCCTGGGATTCTCCAGGCAAGAACATTGGAGTGGGTTGCCATTTCCTTCTCCAGTGTGTGAAAGTGGAAAGTGAAAAGTGAAAGTGAAGTTGCTCAGTTGTGTCCGACCCTTAGCGACCCCACGGACTGCAGCCTACCAGGCTCCTCCATCCATGGGATTTTCTAGGCAATAGTACTGGAGTGGCTTGCCATTGCCTTCTCCGAGGGTTGTCATGAGGGCTAAACAAATGACAGCTAACATGTAAAGTGCTCAGTCAGGGGACTTCCCTGGTGGTCCAGTGGTTAAGACTTTGCACTTCCACTGCAGGGGGAATGAGTTTGATCTCTGGTCAGGGAACTAAGATCCCATATGCCACAGGGTATGGCCAAAAAAGAAATAAATTTTAAAAACCTTTATTATTTTTAAAACAGGACTTCCCGAGTGGTTCAGTCCCCTTCCAATGCAGGGGCTGGGGGTTTGATCCCTGGTCAGGGAACTAAGATCCCACATGCCATGGGGCAACTAAGCCCGTGCGCCAAACTATTAATAGAAATAGTTGTGCCACAGCAAAGACCCAGTGCAAACCAAAAAAAACCCCAAAACACCCCAAAAATGGAATCTCTGAATCCATGATTAAAGAGGAAGGACAAGATACATCTTGTATAGCACAATGATGTTGGTTAACAGATTTAGAGAGAAGGAGAATAAAGCTACCATTAAGAAAATACATACAGGTGCTTAGTGCCTGGCACATAGTAATTGCTATGAGAGTCCTCAGCACCAGCCCCACTACTACAATATAGACTCTCATTAAATGTTGTAAATAAACAGACTATAGTCTCTCTGACTCTCACAATATCCCCAAGAGATTAGCAGGGCCCATAATGTATCTGAGTAGGAACCTAGGTTCCAGAGGGGCTCGGTGACTTCCCACACTCCATGTCCAAGCCCCATGGCCACGCCATCTATGGTCTGTGTCCTCCCAGACCTCCGACGCAGGCTCCAGGGGCCCTCCCCTCACCGGCCACATCTCCTTGGAGGCGCCGGGCCTGGGCTCGGTTATTGTAGGCTGAGGCCCTCCCAGGCAACAGGTTGATGGCTTGGTCAAACCTCTCCAGGGCTGTGCTGAGGTCTCCAGCCTCGGCTGCGATCACTGCCTGCAGCTCCAGGGCCTTGGACTGCTCCAGCTGTGCTCGCGGGAAAACTTCATCTGTGCCAGGGAGGGAGCCAGGAGGAGACAGCCGTGTGGTTGGCAGCAGGAAGCAACAGTCCCCTTGGGCTTTGGAAACCTGGGACATGAGCCAGGGCTGACCAAGCAGGGTGTACGTCACTACAATCAGATGCAGTGTTTGGGGCAGGGGGAGCAGAGGTCACTGAGGCAGAACCCTGGCACTGCTTAGTTCCAAAGAGACCTGGAAAGTGGTCTTGGTTGGCTCCCCAGTGCCAAAAGAATGAAAATCAAACTCTCTAGCCTGAAGCTAAATGACTGGTTGAAAGCCACACCCCCCAGAAGTTGCACAGATTGGTTTGGAACCCAGGTCTTTCTGACTCATTAGTCTGTCCCCATTTCTACTGCATTGCTTCCAACAGGAAGCCCTCCATGATACAGGGTCATGAAAACCATTTCCAATGTTTCTCTCAGCTTTTCAGCCTAAAGTTTCATTACGATGTAGGCTTTGCTCCTTTAGAAACAAAAGAGCATCAAAACTTCTGGATGGTGACAGTCCCTCTTAGGGGCCAGTGGAAAAGCCAGTGAGCACATTCAAGCCCTTAGCATTAGCTCAGGGCTTGGCATTTAAAGGTGACACTGAATGCTTGCTTAGTTGAAACTGGTTAGCTGAGCTACCCCCTGCCCTGTTTCTGTCTTCCATGCTGTGGAGGGTAATACCCCTTGTTCTGACAAAGGTATGTGAATTTCACATGGCCCTGCTCCCCGCCACCACAATTAAACTTGGGGCAGGGTTGGAGGACAAACCCTGGCTTTCTCCTCTGGGCCCAGTGACTCTTGCCAAGCTTCCATCAGTGCACTGAGGATCAGCAGTCATCATCCAAGTGTTGGGGAATGAGGAGCCTTGTAAGACCACCTACTTCTGCCACCCCAGTGAGGTAGCAGACCAGCCAATGTGGAGAGCTGGATTCCAAGGTCAAATACTCACCTTCGTCTACTTCCTTCTCTGCTTCCTCTCCCAGGTCCAACCCAACAATATCTCCAAATGGGGAGTCGGGGTTGAAGATGGCCTGCAAGACGGCCTGATCATTTGGAGTCCCCATGGTATTCAACTCCCAGATGAAAAAGGTGACTGACAATGAGGGAAAGAAAACAGGGCTGAGGGCTGAGCCTCTTGCCAGTTTTAAGCCTCTACCTGATCCAGAGGGAGGAGGTCTGTTTGAGGACCAGCCCCCAGGAGGAGTGTTGTCCAGTCTTCGGCTGGAGTGTAAACTCAACCCCCTTCAGCCTGGGGACAGTGACCCTGGCTTGGCCGAATATTTACAAATATTTCTCAACTGCTTCTCTACCCCCACCCCAGTCTGAGGGAGAAACAGAAAAAGTAAATCTCCATTTCAGCTTTAAGGTGGAGTGGAGCCAAGAGAGAGGGTACTGTCCATCTCCCTGAAATGCTTTCTGTATACTCAGATTTAGGAAGAAATCGTTAGAAGCCAATGCCTGACTGCCTGTGGATGAAGACGGGGTATTTGCAGGAAGTAAATAGTAAAACCTTTTGTTCTCTTGACCCCTTCCTCACATCCAGAGTTAATTAGGTCCCAAATATACATCACTGATGAACAAGAGAAGAAAATATGATTAAGAGAGGCAGTGTAGAGTGAGGCCTGACAGAAGGGGATGATTTCAAGATTCCACCTTAAAAGAAAGGACTGTGGAAGGGATTTTGTAATCAGGCCATGGGCCACGGCCCTCCCACCTCAGCCAAAGCCAAAAGAAAGTTCAACCATGTGCAGCAATAAACTTGACATGTTTATTAATTAAACTATCACTTAAATAAAAAAAAGTGCATAGAAAATAAACATGTTTAAAAACTCCTTTTTTTTTTACAACTATGTACACTTTTTACTTTTACATTCAGTCTTTCGTAGACAGCTTTCAGCATTATTATTTTTTGAACTATTAAAGTATTTTCCTTCTTCCCTGTCACAGGGAGTTAACACTGATGGACTTTAGACACATTTTTTTCCTTTTTTTTTTTTTTTCTTTTTCTCTAACCAGAAGCTTGGAAGAACACAAGGGAAAAAAAAAACAAACCGAAAGATCTGTTATACATGATAAAGTTGTCAAGAAATGTCTTATTCTAGAAAAGAAGCTTGTCATCTGTTGAGCTTTTGAAACAATTATTCAACTACCTGTATTTACTAAAGAGACTGTTAAAAGTTCAATAAAAGAAACACCACAAGTCTATTTTCTTGGTTGAAAGACAGAACTAGAGTACCTCAGAACAAGATACCAGGAAAGCACAGAACACAATTTTCCCCTAAATGCAGGTGGTAACCCCAACATTCATAACCAAAAATAGAGAAACAAGGAGTACAGGTACTGACTGGCAACACTCACAGGCAGAAAACACCCAGGTGACACCGTTTCTGCATTTCTCTCTGGCCCCGGGAACGGACTGTTTTGCCATCCCCTTAGAGCTGGAGTCTCCTCCCATTTGGGGGGATCAGAGGAGCGCCAGACTGACAATTTCCTGCCACTACTAGCAACTGTAACACAATCCTTATCTATAGTGTTAAGAGAATTAAAAGCCATGGACTGAACTAGGCTTTGTTACATGGTGCATTACTATATTAGTTCCTATATATATCATATTTATATTTATTTGAAAACCAAAACAAAAAAGTTGCAAGGTTTCAGAGTGTGAGACTTGACTGGTATTCATGATTCGGCACAAAACCATCTGCTCAATAACCTTGTATTGCTTTAAAATGAAGGAAACAAAACATAAAATTACACCCAGCCCTTTGCAATGACCCGCTTTTCCTTTAAAAAAAAAAAAAAACACCAAAAAACCCACAACTTGATTTCTATTAAAAAAAAAATCCCAAATCAAACTTAACATCTGACAAGGTTTTGACCTTTAGTATTTTCAGATATTTGATTGAACGTCAGTCCTTTAGAAAGATACATTCATTAGAAGGTTTTTTTTTTGTTGTTTTTTTGTTGTTGTATTTTTTTTTTTTTTAAATCAAGGGAGCTGCATGGTGCTCACAGCATTGGCCGGGGGGGTTGACAAGAGGCAAGCGGGGTGGTGGAGTGGATCCCGGCAAAGGAGTCTGGTTGGAAACTTTTATATATATATATCTGCCAGGGCTTCCCCCTTGATTCTGGTTATTGGCCTAAAAACAGGAGGGGCTGGGCTGGAGGTGGCGGATGGTAACGGAGGGAGCCAAAGGGACCAAGTTCCGGCCAAAGGGTCAGCGCCATGCAGCTCCTCTGGTTACACAGTTGTCACTGGCCACCAGGAAATGCAGCCACAACAGGTTCTAGCAGCAAAGCTGTAAGTGAGCTGGCTCTCTCACTGAGAACTGACCAGGTTTGCAGCGGTGACTCCTTAGGGATTTGGGGTGCCCCTTAGGGGATTCTTGGGAACAACCCACCACAGTTCCTCAGTCTGCACTTTTGTGCGGAGATTCCCTTGGTCACTTTCACAACAGACTCAGAGGTGTCTTGGAGATAGCTATGCCGGTTTTGTTTTGTTTTTTCCCACCTTCTTTCCCTCTTGCAGGGAAAACCTTAGCTTAATCCCCAAGTTGCTGGCAGGTACGCTGAATTTTGGCAATGGACTCAAGGCTGAGATCTAGGAGGAACTCCTCATTTCTGTGGTTGACAGTTAGGGAGTGGAAAGGCAAGGCAAACCATCTGCAGCTGGCAGGAGAAGGAAGCTGGGGGTTCCTCCCCTGGCCTCAGGGTTTGGGGTTGGTAGAAAGAGATGAGGAGGGGGCTCACAGTACAGCACGGCCTAGCAGGGCAGTCACTAGGTCTACTGAGCTGAGTTTCCCCCACTCCCGACTGGCCTTTGGGTCTTCCTCAAGGTGAATTCATGACCCGTCAGTGCATTAATCATTTCAGTAACAAATGCAGCTTAAGGTTTTTTTTTTTTTCTTTAAAAAAAAAAAGAAAAAGGAATAAAAGGATATACAAAAAAACCTCACACAGTGCAATAATAAAGGAAACCAGACACCAGTGGAACCCCTTGGGCCACTGTATCTTGTTCATGGGCAAAAGGAGGAAGGGAGGTGAGGTCTGGGCAGACTGCTTTGCCCCAGGCCCCTGCTGGCACTTCTCTGAGATGACAGGGAGTCTCTGCCATCCTGGCCACAGTGCTGGGTTCCCTGCACAACAGAGAAAACAGTGACGGTGTTCCAGCAGAGCCACCAAAGTTCTTAATTAAGGTCACGGAAGAACAGGGAGCCCAGGGTGAAGGCACAGCAGAGCCGTGAGTCCCGGGGCAGAGAGCGCTGGGCTGAGTCGTATTGCTTTGCTAGACTTCCTTCCAGAGGAATGGGCTTCTCATGGTGAGAAGAGGTGCCCCGCCCTCCACTGGACTACGCTGCTCTGAAACCTCGTGGCTGACAGAGGCCGAGGAGCATCTGCATTATCGTGAGTGGTCAGACTGTGCTTCAGTTTCAATGGGCTGCCCCAAAGAGGGCATGGGGGGACCCAGGGGGTCTTTGCAGGCGTGAGGGCTTGGTGGGCAGAGAGGTGGGACGAGGTGACCTACGCGGCAGATGGTGATGGAAAACGTCAGGCTGCCATTCAGCTTGGTTGCTAACTCTGAAGGAGGAAAGACAGGGAAGTGCTGGCACTCACCTCTCAGCACTGGGCTGTGCCAGGAAGGAGGGAGAGAGGCAGGCAAGAGGAGAAGGAACAGCTGTGTCGAGATCCTACCGCAGCCATTCAGGAGCTTTGACTGGAGAAGGAGGGGAGTGGCCCGATGGAGCTGGGGGCACCTTCCTTTTCCACTTAATTGTCAAAGAGCAAACCCAGGAAACGTTTATGTCAACAGGGCACAAACAAGCTACACATTAAACGACAAAAAGGACACCTTCCAGGGGGAAGTTGGGCAGGAAAAACCAGACTTTGTGTGTACAGCTGAATATTTTCTCTAACTTCATCCTATGAAAATAAAAAATTATTAAAAACCGATCTTCTTTTAAATTAGGATAATACCGCGGTTTAAAAAATAGCCTTGTCATAAGTGCTTCTCCCTATGAAGTGCTTCTCATAGAAAAATATACAAAATATATTTACATTTATAAAACCTTAAATAGTAAACTGTAAACAGAACCGAGTAAAATCCAATGACTTAATTAAACAGGTTCAGGACACCGTCTTGGGGAAGAGAAGAGAAGAAACATTTGATGCTGTTTTGACCACATCCTAAGGAGTAATCAGGGCAGTAGTGTCATTTCATTTCATTTGCTTTAGCCACAGATTTTGCACAGGTGGCAGAGGTCCCTCGATACAAGGTGGTCTAGTCCCCAAGTTTTGGGCCTTGAAATCTGATTAGTGTTCTGCCTTCAACTGGACACTGACCATTTAAAAATTAAGTCTTCCTATGTCTTAAGGGGAAAATAAAGTTACCATGTCCTAGGAATGGGACCCAGAGGTCATCCTGGTTGTGAAACTCTGACTGTTGCATGATTCAAATCCTATTTAAATAATCTTCCTCTTCTACATATATTTCTTTAAAACTCTCAGTGGAGCTTTATGAAAACATCTCCAAATTCTGTCTGGTTACGGCCAATGGCTCCTGTCCACTTTCCCACTGGGAGTGCTTACAGGCTCAGGGAACGTCTTGTAGGCACATCCTATGCCCAACAGGGAGTGTTCTTACACAGGGAGTCACTTTCCCCTACCACCCAGAGAGAACGGGAAAGCGGTGGGATGCAGAATGGGGAAATGAGAAAGTGGAGTGAAGAGAAGGAATGAGAGGGAAGCCGCTCCTATTGTCTAGGAAGGTGACTGACTGAGATAAGGCTCATGGGGGTAACACTCCCATTTAAAGCCCACAGGCTCAATGTTTGGTAATGAATTGGCACAACCCCAAGACAGCTTTTGACACCAAAGGTGCTAAGAATCCTGTCTCCCAACCAGAAGGGAACTCTCAACTGGGAGGATAGTAGGGAAAACCACCAGACCTCTCTCTTTGTTCAACACACGGCCACAGGCTGGGCCGGGCTGGCAAACTGTCAGGTCTCCAACCAACCCCGCACCAGGGCTGTGCCTGACCCCTCGCTTACAGTGCTTGGGAAATGCCAAGACGAGGATGGCAACTTCTGAGGAGGTGCTCAGACCAATCTCCCTACATATCTAACCCTCTATAGGCTCCTTCCAGGCAAGTCTGCTAGGGACCCCTTCTCCCACTTTTTAACGGCACACAATCAGAGGGGCCCCAGTAGAAAGCCGATCGCTGATCTTTTCTTCTAGACCTCATCTCTCTCCAGGACTATGATCACATGTAGAATGTGAATATGGGACCCAAGGGAGCCCAGCCGTCACAGAGGCCCCTCAACTGTGCCCGCTCAATCCTGGAATACCTGGCTGCTGGCAAAGGCCTTCGGCATCACTGTGGAGGCCCTGGGTCCTAGTACTCCAATACTGGGGAGAAGAGCAGCTTCAGTTTAGGAACTTCCGGCATTTCTTGGCACCACAGTTGCAGGGGAGCTTGTTGCTGGCGTCCTCAATGGGGAATTTATAGTCGTAAGTGAGTTCCTCCCCTCGGTAGATCTTGCGCATGGCGAAGATGACAATGTGCTTCTGCCCATCGATGTTGATGACCCGAGAGTAGCAGTTGGGCTCACAGGAGTGGTTGATGAAGCGGGCGGCGTTCCCGTGCATGGTGGCATCCACCACCTCGGAGTCATCGATCCGGAACATGTAGCAGCCAATGCCCTGCAGGAAGGGGGACAGAGAAGAGCCCGGCGTTGATTACGGCTCAGGCTGGACAACACCCAACCTTTTCCTGATGTGATCTTAGCCACTGACAAACAAAGTTCCTTCTAGTAAAATTTCTGGATTTCTCCCATCTTCCAGGATGCTTCTATCAGAAATTCCTAGATTACAGGCACTGGACCACAGGTTTACTAATATCTCCACAAGAGAAACCTGTGGCAAGAGAAACCTACAGCTTGCGTCACAACGTGCTTTTGATCCTGGGATCCATTCAGACAAATCTTCAAAGAGTATCTTTGTGTGCTAATCCCTAGAGTGGACTGGGCCCACCACAAATTCAGAGATGTTAAAATGTAATAAAAAAGTGTCTAATTAATAAAACATACTAACTCCTCTGGGATCTAGGGACCATCTTTGTAGGTGACCACCCCCTTCTATAACAAAATAACTGGAGAGTACAAGTGTGAGACTCACCTTGCTGTCATAGTACTTCTCTCGCTTGTCAGTCTGGATGGAACGGATGACGTTGCCAGCATACTCTATCACCATCTCACCTGCATCAATGTTTCTCTTACAAAAAAGACCCCGGCCGTGGATGGGAGACCTAGGACATAAAGATGGAAAAGACATTAGCCACCAATTTTGCAAATAAGGTTAAATGTGTGAATACAGGAATAAAATCTCCAGGTCTGTGAAGAGATTTATTGGTCTCTATTTCTATTGGTTCTATTCAGTAGAATCTATTGGTCTCTATTTCTCCAGGAGAGACAGACACTTGGGAAAGAAAAACTGGACCCACCTGATTTGAGTGAATATACTAATCATTCTAACAAATGGCCAAGGATTAAAGATTTCTCCATTCCGTAACCCACGAAAAGTAGCAGTACATTAATACTCACTATGTTAAATTCCTTGTTCAACACAAGGAGCTCCAGGATCCCAGGACATCAGGTTCAATTAGTAATATTGATAAAAACCTCACTTGCTGAATGAAGGAGATGACTTCAGCATTTGGTCCACTTTGATTTGGGAAAAATTCATTAGTTTTCTAGAATTCTTTCTATAATTTTAGCCATACCTGTAGACACCAACTGCCTCCTTAGAAGTCTTTTTTAAGTGCCGGAAACGCATGGGCATTGGTAGATCCATACTAGTTGCCCTCCTAAAGAAAGAAGGCTCGTTATTAATAAATTCTCTTTAGGAAATCATCAGTTTTGAGTCTTGGATCGAAGAGTCCTACAGCATATGACTACACTGTGTGTTCAATGCTAAGCATAACAAGTGTCTTATAAAAATGTATTGTTACTGAGTTGCTAAGTCATGTCCCAATCTTTTGTGATCCCAAGGACTGTAGCCTGCCAGGCTCCTCTGTCCATGGGATTTCCCAGGCAAGAATACTGGAGTGGGGTGCCATTTTCCTATTCCAGGGGATCCTTCTGACCCAGGGATCAAACCTGAGGCTCCTGCATTGGCAGATGGATTCTTTACTACTGAGCTATGAGGGAAGCCCACCTTATAAAATTAGGCCTATAATATGTTATATATGAAGTCTATGGTGGTACACCCAAAGCTGACAGAGTACACCCAAAGCTCACAGTTCAATAAAATATACATCTTTTTAGTTATTTGAGTTTCTCCTCTGTAACATATTCCTCCCTCTTTGCCAGCCAGCTACTGCTACTTCAACACAAACTATATTCCTCTTCTTAAATATTATTTGGGATATTCTGATCCAAGCAAAACTGGAAGAGAAAGAAGCAACGAGTATTTCTTTTTGCATTTTTTAATATAGTTGATTTACAATGCTATGTTAATTTCTGATGTATAGCAAAGTGATTTTACTTTATATTCTTTCACATACTCTTTTCCTTTATAGTTTATTACAGGATACTGAATGGGGTTCCCTGTGCTATGCGGTAGGACCTTACTGTTTACCTGTTTTATATATAGTAGTAGTTTGCATCTGCTAATCCAGACCCCTAATTTATCCCTTCCCCCTTTCCCTTTTGGTAACTCTAAGTTTGTTTCTATTCAGTAAAATAAGTTCATCTGCATTGTATTTTAGATTCCACATAATCTAAATGATATCATATGGTATCTGCCTCTCTTTCTCACTTCACTTATTATAATCTTTAGGTCCATCCATATTGCTGCAAATGGTATTATTTCATTCGCAAAGAGTATTTCTGATGACCCCTCTCCACTCCAGACTTACCGAGCTGACTTCAGCTGTACCTCCTCCTCTTCCTCATCATTGGGGTTGTACTCAGGAGGCTGCCGGTGTTTAGAAGCCAGGAAGTTAAACATGTCAAATGCTGACTTCCTGGAGCCAAAAGATTAAGATATGTTTAGAGAGACAGTTTAGTAGAACCAGTGAAGGACAGTGTTAACAGGAAGTCTCAGAGGTTAAGTGGGAAAATAATTATACCAGTAGACAATAAAATCAGGACCCCAAACTGCTTAAGGAAAAGAACAGAACTTGCCTCAGGTGGACTTCAGCCCTGGCTGAGCCGTGAGGGTTCAGTGGGGGCTCATTGGCCTCCTCTGGTTTGTGGAAACGGAATTTGTAATTCCTACAGTGCTTGGCACCAGACAGTTGCTCAATCAGGAATACCACAGCGTCATGGAGAATCCCCAGCATCCGCAAACCGTTCACACCTGTAGGATCGAAGTCACCAGGTTAGTGAGGAGCCCAGCCAACAGAAGCCACATAAAACCACAGAAATGCCTAAGCTAGGGAACAACTCTGCCAGAGGCTGCTCAAGAGTGAATTATACAAAGATGAGCTAGAAATGAGCATTAGGTAGCCAATAAAATAATGTGGCTACAGATCCATATGGAAAACACCTGTGACAGTGAAAAAAGCATGCCATCAAATTCTGGACTATTTTCCTTTCTATGTTCCTATGTACATGGGAAATGCTGTGTTATTTCATTACATAGTCAAAGAGACCATGAATTATGAGATGAGGCAGGAATTACTAGCCTTATCTCAAGGAAAGTAAATCGAGATTCACACCTAAGGTAACCTAGCTAGTGTGACAAGATTTGAACCTTGGACTGTGTAACTCCAACTCTGAATCCATTTTTGTTTATAGGTAATTGAGCAACTGGATTCTATAAGCTCATACACATATACACAGGCACCTCACTAAAATTTATAAGGGAAACTCTCCAGAAGGTGAGAATAGAAGGAACATACCTCAACATAATAAAAGTAAAATTTATAAGGAATGTTGGTAAACCCTAACAGAGAACTCTCCTCCATGTTATTATGGTGAATGTATGGAGAAATACACCCAATAGCCACTTAGTTTTACTCTAAATCTTAATTCATTAATGAGCACTTATTTCTTTTTATTTTATAAAATACAACATTTATGTAAGTCTGCTGGCATGTGGAACGCTTTCTGAAATGACTGTCTTCCTCCATTAACAAATGGGACACAGTAATAACTGCCATCCCTCTTTCTGACACTAGCAAATAGCTAATTAAGTAAACAGTATTATTTCATTTACAATGATTGGTTTTGGTATTATTAATAGATAACAAAATAATAATGGTGTCTACTGTAGACAATTGGAGAAGGAAATGGCAACCCACTCCAGTGTTCTTGCCTGGAGAATCCCAGGGACAGGGGAGCCTGGTGGGCTTCCGTCTATGGGGTCACACAGAGTCGGACACGACTGAAGTGACTTAGCAGCAGCAGCAACTGTAGACAAGATATATATTTCACAGGCCTAACTGCTAGAATACATGTAATTCCAACGGACACATTGTTTAAATATAAAGCATATTTATAGAGATGTAACCCCAGTGTAACTTGGGGGTCTTATGTTACGTCTCGAAGAATATCTGTGTTTAAATGTTAACAATCACTTCTAGGAGGTGGAACCTCATCCTACCTTTGAATTTGTTATTGTGGTAGTTAGTTTTTTCAACTTGTAAAATTTTACATCTTGGATAATTTTTCTAAAAAGGGAAAAGTTATTATTAGATGCCTAATTTCCACTTCACTTAAGAGAATTTCTAAGGGATATAATTTGGTTTTAGAGGCAAGCAGAAAGTTAAGTCTCCAGATGAGCAACATTCTTATGATAAAATTATTGTTCTGATTATAACTCAACCTATACAAATATAAAACACAAGTTGACAACATAAGAGCTCAAGTCATAAAAGGCAATGACAAACATTTTAAATATATATATATATATGTATTTATTTATTTATTAGGCTGCTCCGGGTCATAGTTACAGCACGTGTGATCTTCAGTCTTCACTGTGGCACGAGGGATTTTTAGTTGCAGCAGGCAAACTCTTGGCTGCAGCATGTGGTATCCAGTTTCTGACCAGGGATCAAAGCTGGGCCCCCTGCACTGGGAGCACAGAGTCTTAGCCACGGAACCAGGTGAGTCCCACTTTTTTTCTCTAAAGAACACTGATTTCCCCCAAGAATTTCCTCCTAGGAGTTTTAGATTCCTGTGCATTCTGATAGAAAAAGCCATTAAAAAGATACTTATGGTTATTTTCACAAAATTCATTTAAGGTTTAGTCTGAGTGTTTAACTCTGCATTTACTAGAGGGCTTACAATGAGATTATAGACATTGTGTCAATAACAGGAAAAGAAAGATGAGTTATGCATGGTGCCTGTTCTCAAGGAGCCCTCGGCAGAGGGAGGTATATTACGTACACAAACCTCACAATGTGAAAGCAACTAGATAAATGTGTAGGATACAGTACTGTGGGAACAACCTAGTCTCTTATAGGCGATTCACTTACTCATCCAACAAATATTTACTGATCACCTGCTGTACCACCTGCATTCGTTCTGTCTATCCACTGTGGCAGAAAGAATCTTGGGAAAACAAAGGTGAACGTAACTGGAAGGTACCTGAGGCAGGAAGGTCTCAGTTTTAATGTCACCTCAAGAGACGCCTTTCCTGACCACTCTATCTAGAAGACTCCCTGCCAGCAATTACCTACCCTTGTGTCAGCACTCTTTCATCACTTCATTTTCTCTTCTTCAGAGTTCTGACAGCTGCCTCTAGAACGTAAGGTTGTGAGGACAAGGACAGGTAGTAGTCTGGGAGGTGGAGAATGACAGACAGGCTCTGGATTATGGAGCACGGTGACCAGTGTGGTTCACTCCCAGCATCTATTACTTTGTTTTCTATGTCTGTGTGTGCTAAGTCGCTTCAGTCATGTCCAACCCTTTGTGACCTTATGGACTGTAGTCTGCCAGGCTCCTCTGTCCATGGGATTCTCTAGGCAAGAATACTGGAGTGGGTTGCCATGCCCTACTCCAGGGGGTCTTCCCAATCCAGCATTTCCTGCAATAGCAGGTGAGTTCTTTACCACTAGCGCCACCTGGGAAGCTCTATGTCTGTGGGTCTATTTCTATTTTGAATATAAGTTCATTTGTATCATTTTTTTTTCAGATTCCACATGGTGGCACTACTAGTAAAGAACTGGCCTGAAATGCAGGCGACCTAAGAGATGTGGGTTCAATCCCTGAGTCGGGAAGATCCCCTGAAGAAGGGAATGGCAACCCACTCCCAGTATTCTTGTCTAGAGAATCCCATGGACAGATGAGCCTGGTGGACTACAGTCCATGGGGTTGCAAAGAGTTGGACACGACTAAGAAACTTCACATGTTCACAGCACGTTCATAAGTGATATCATATATTTGTCTTTCTCTGTCCTCTCTTCCCTCTTTAAACAAAAGTATTATAAAGAAAATTCCTCTAGGTACTCATTCATTTTCCCTTCCAGGACCAATTTGAAAGAAGACTGTTACAGAGGTGGCTAGATATAGAAGAGCCAGAGTGAATGGAAGGTTTTCTTCCACCCTATATTAATTAAAATCTGTAATTGTGCTTGAAACTGTGTGATGTATTTTTACACTGCCTAAATTTAATTTGAAATCTAATACCAATGAATCTATTTCAACTTTAAAAAGAAAGTATAACAAAAACACAATGAGACACCATTTCATACTCACTAAGATGTCTATGATCAAAAAGACAGACACTAACAAGTGTTGACAAGGATATGGATATTGGAATCATTGTACATTGCTGGTGGAAATGTAAAATGGTGATGCCACACTGGAAAAACAATTTGGCAGTTCCTCATAAAGCTAAGCACAGAGTCACCACAGACCCAGAGGTTCCACTCCCAGGAGCAGAATCTTACATGTATTATCAATATTCAGTTCAGAGTGACCCCGGGAGAGGCCATATACAAATTTTGAATTACAGTTCACCCAAGGACCACCACAGTTGGACAGAGCAGAATCTATGAACCATATTTTGTTGCCCCCAAATTATCTCCCTCACTGATCTAAAAAACAAAAAAGACACTATCCCCAAAGTAAAAAAGGCAGCCCACAGAATGAAAGAAAATATTTGCAAATTATGTATCTGATAAGGAATTATTACCCATAATATACAGAACTTATGAAACTCAACAACAAACAAAAAAACACCTTATGAAGAAATAGACTAAGGACTTGAATAAGCATTTCTTTAAAGAAGATATATAGATGGCTGATAAGCACAAGAAAAGATGCTCAACATCTCAAGTGATTAGGGGAATGTACAGAAGCACTGGTGAGGATGTGGAAAAACTGGAACTTTTGAGTATCACTGGTGGTAATGTAAAATGATATAGACACTGTGGAAAACAGTTTGGCAGTTCCTCATAGAATTAAAAATAGAATCACTGTAAGATCCAGCAATTCTACTTCTGGGTATATATCCAAGAGAACTGAAAGCCAAGTCTTGAAGAGATATCTGTACACACATGTTAACAACAGAATTATTCAAAAACTAGGAAGCAATCTAAGTGCCCACTGGTGGATCAACTGATAAAGTAAATGTAATATACATTAAATGGAATGTTATTCAGCCTGAAAAAGGAAGTTCTGCAACATGCAAGGATGCACCTCAAGGACATTATGCTGAGTGTACTAAGCCAGGCACAAGAGGACAAACACTCACATGAGGTGCTTCAAATAGTTAAAAATCACAAAGATGGAAAGAAAGAATAATGGTGGCTACCAGAAGTTGTAGGAAGGGGAGAATAAGGGAGTCACTGTTTAATGGATATAAGCTTTCAGTTTTACAAGGTGAAAAGTTACATGAACTTCCCTAGTGGTTCAGTGGTTTAAAGAATCTGCGGGCCAATGCAGGGGACATGGGTTCAATCTCTGGTTTGAAACAATTCCACATGCTGCAGGGCACCTAAGCCTGTGTGCCACCACTACTGAAGGCTGTGTGCCCGAGAGCTTGTGCTCCCGAACAAGAGAAGCCACAACCATGAGAAGCCCGTGCCCGCAACTAGAGAGCAGCCCCTACTCGCCACCAGAGGAAGCCCACACACAGCAACGAAGGTCCGGGGCAGCCAAAAACATAAACAAACAAATAAGATGAAGAAAAGTTAGAGAGATGGATGGTGGCAATGGCTGCACAACAAGGTGACTATATTTAATCCACTGAAGGGTATACTTGCAAATAATTTAAATTATTTTTAATTAAAAGATTTTGTTATGTTTATTTTACTACAATAAAAATTGTAAAAAGGAAAAAAAAAAAAAAGGAATAAAGTACTGAGGTGATGTTATAGTAGAGAAATCTTGAAAGAATTATATTAAATGAAAGCAGCCAGGCACAAGAGGCTATGTCCTGTATGATTCACTTCTGCAGGAAATGTATGAGTAGGTGCATCCAGAGAGACAGAGCAGAGGCTGCCAGGGGCTGGGGCTGAGGTGTGACCGCTAATGGGTATAGGGTTTCTTTTAGGGATGATGAAAATGTTTTGGAATTATACAGTAGTGATGGCTTGCACGGCTCTGTGAATACACTAAAAGCCACTGATTTGTATGCTTTAAATGGGTAAACTGTGTAGGATAAGGTTTATATCTCAATAAAGTGTGAAAAATGATTTTTTTTTTTAAAAAGAAGGATGATTTTTTTGGGGGGTAGAATCAACCCTGTAGCTTAGAGTCACAAGCTACCAGAGGATATGAAACAGGCAGAAGATGACCTCTGCAGCATTACCTGCAAATGAGAGCTGCTTCAGGCGGGCGTTTGACCGAGCTTCCTGGACTTTGTCTGTCAGTGACTTCCAGGCATCTATAAGGAAGTAAGATACTCAGTTAAGTGTTACTCTGTGATGCACCTGAAACTATCACAACACTGATAATTGATTATACTGCAATATAAAATAAGAAGCTTTTTTTTTTTTAATATTCGGTCAAACATCTCAATACCAATGCAGTGAAAATATCCCCTGCTAAATCAGCTTTATGTTGTTTTCTTAGTTTAAGTCAGTTCAGCGAATAAGAAAGCTGGGAAGGTGTCCCACCCAGCAGGGCTCCTTTCTATTACGAAGGAAGCAAAAGCAGTGAGGAAATGCCTATCTTCTGAAAATGACCCCTGCTCCCCAAGCACTCTCTTCCCTAGAGGGTAGTTCAGGTCCCAGACCTGAATATGTGGTATGAACTCTGCTCCCTGTACCCCTAACCAACACAATAACAGCAATAATGGTTAACCAGGACTGTGGGAAGGAGATCACAGCCTCTCAGCTCCTTATAATAATTAAGGGGTGTAACCCAGAAAACCTTCACAATCCCTTCCACCTCTAACTCGAGTCTGTGATCTCTCTTCCCATGCTCTGCACATAATATGTTTTATATAGAACTTGCACTCTTATTTTTTTGTTCGCTTTACATATCACTTTTTTTAGTCACCCAGGCCTGAATCTTTAGTCATCTTTGACTCATCTCTCTCTGGCCTCTACATCCAAGCAGTCACGAATGTGTCCGTTCTTCCCTCCTTTCCTCTCCTTCCAGAAGTGGGCTTTCTTACTTGACATCTCTACGGCAACAATACTCTAACTAGTGGCCTCTTGCCTTCTAGTGTCTCCAATCCAATCTGTCATATACAGAGCTGCCCGCATAAATGGTACTCCCATAGATAAAGTGCAGCCCTGGCTGAACAGAGCCTGTGCTGTCAGGCCAACCTAATTTAACCCACTCACCTTCAATACTTTCTGCACATATCTGAAAGCCATCGTCACTTGAAATTTCAAAGACAAGTCCTTTCTTGGGCTTTTTCTCAGCAATGCTTTCCTTCCGCTTCTGTTCTTGCTGAAGCCAAAGCATCAGTGGAGAGCTGAAATTACTTTCTTCTTCTTCTGCCGTTTTAGGTTCTGTGAGGGAGAAAATGGGGCCAGAGTAGATGCCACAGCACACACATACTGAGTCCTTTACACACGTCATCTCTAAGCCTAACAACATTTCACAGTTGGCTTTATCATTCCCATTTACAGATAACACACCTGAGGCTCAAAGAAGTGGAGCAGCTTGCCTGAGGTTAAAGCTAGAAAATGACAAAAACAAGAATATACACACATATTTTTACGTGAAGTTATACTGTCTCTCTAGTGAGTTTCTATAATCACAATCTAACCGTTTTACACTAAGTAATTGCCCTCAATAGAGTCAAAGCTAAAAAATAACAATGGTTAACGTGTATGAGGCATGCTTCCAGGAATTTTCTATATTAACTCAGATAAACCTCAGAACAATCCAGTGAGGTAGTGTCATTATTATCTTAAAGGTGAGAAAACTGAGATGGAGAAAGGTCAAGGAGTCCAAGTTCGTACAGCTAATGTGGTAAAGCTGCGATTTCCACCTACGTGGCTCCAAAGTCTGCACTCAGCCACTACCCCTCATACTGCCCACTGGCACAGAGACATATCAATCCCCTCCAGGAAGCAGCAAATAAGCAGAATGTGACTACTGCCCAAACCTTATGCCTAAGCATTTTCTCTACCTGGTTTTCTTCCAGGAACCCCTCAATGGAAAAGGGCAAAGACTTACATCCAGAGCTCTCTAGTCTTGAAGTGACCACTTGTTTACCAGTGAAATTTATCAGGACAGATGGAAGTGCTATGGAGATGTACCTGGTGTCATAACCTAAATCTGGCTATATAAGAAGAATGGCTCTTGGTTTTCACTAGTGACAACTAAAGGATGAAGGCAGCTCCTTGTGAGCTATTTAAGTCACAATGCTGTTACAACAAACAGAGCAGTCACGTATTTATAGTATAGGTCTTAGTCTGCTGTCCTTTGGTCAATCACTAAGTTCAGAGTTTTGACTTCTTTCTCCTTTAATCCAGAAAATCAGTAGGTGGAGAAGATGATTTTCTTTTTTTTTTAAACATTTAGTTATTTATTTGCCTGTGCGGGGTCTTGGTTGTGACATGCGGGATCTCTAGTTGTGGCCTGTGAGGTCTTAGCTGCATCATGTGGTATCTAGTTCCCTGACTAGCAACTGAACCAGGGCCCCCTGCACTGAGAGCACGGAGTCTTAACCACCAGTGAAGTCCCAAGGTGATTTTCATAGTGCTTCTGGCTTTGAAATTCTGATTCTAACATGTTACCCAGCCACATACCTGAATTTTCTTGTTCATGTGCTGGATTCTGTGTTGTCTGAATCTCAGGAAGAGCAGCCACTTGCCTACATGAAAAGAAAACCAAACAGGAGATGCTACGCCAGCGAGTTCTTCAATTCAAAGATAAAAACTGTCCACAACCTGCCAATGGCTGTCAGTTACACCAGACATGAACCACAGGATGCTTTGTGTACAACCTGCCGAATGGACAAACCACCACACTACTGTATGATACACAACATCAACTATCTTTTGAGAGATTCTTCCCCAAACACTGACATTAAGTTTCTGCTTTTGGAATTGTAGATTGTGTTCTTGAAATTCTTCTCATACCCTTAAGTGTCAGAAAAAAAAAAAAAGACACTTGTTAGAAGCAGTTCTGGAGTTGCTTAAGTGAGCTAGCTGGTTTAATTAAAAACAAAAGCAGGCTGCACGAGCCAGTAATCCACACCAATTTTCACTTTTTAAAATTAAATAAATTGTGCAAACAATCCAGATGCAGATCAACAAGAGGCTAGTTAAATTACTGTAGTGTCTACACAATGGACCTGGAAGCAGTCATTAAAAAAATGAAGTGGCATAGAAATATGTACACAATATAATAGGCAAAGAAAACAAGTACAGAATGGTATGTATAGCATTATTCATTTTATGTAAAAAAGGTATATACATATTCATGCATACACCCTGTAAATCAATATGCACAGAAATGTTGGCATGAATGAAAACAAATTACAAGCAATGATTACCTCTAGGCAATAAACTGGGAAGGGGTAAGCAGGATGAATGTGGAATCTTTATCTACTATTTAAGTAATTCTATGGTTTTCTTTTTTTACAAGCATATATTAATTCCATTTTTAAAAAAAATCAATACAAATCAGGTAGGACTATTTTCTAAAATGAGGTGGACAGAGCTGAGGGTTTCATCTTAGGGAACTAAGTTTTGTACTTACCCTGCAGGCTGCCCACACTCCTTCTGTGGTGACTGTTCCACACTAGCTGTATCCTGCTGCTCAGCCTCTGCTCCTGGAGTCCTGGAACAGAATCATTTGCATCTTTTCAGGAAAAACAACAGTAAATATGTACCCAACATGGAGGTCAGTCTAAAGAGATGACTCTAACAGGATCACATAAAACGTATGGGAATGCTGGGAAAACTAACCTGTGGTGATACAGGTCAGTATGTCTAACCTAGCCAGTCGCTGCCTCAAGGAGATAGTGACTTAAGAGAGGGCACCAGGGGCCTTCTGGAACACTAGAAATATTTTATATTATGATCTAAATGGCAGCCTTTTGGGTGCATACCTAGGTAAAAATTCACTTGTGTACTTCACATATATTTTAATGATAATGTTTCAGAAAAGGACACCAGGAGGATCTCCAACAGGTGGTTTTGCCCTCCAGACAGGAATAATCATCCCTTAGTCTCCTAACTAGGCCTCAGCAAAAAGAAACACGAGCAAACAGTAGCACTGTTCTAAATCAGAACAGAGAGTGATTAAAGATACGGTTCTGTCCACGGGACAAACTGCCATGAATGGAACTAAATATTACTCTATAAACTACCACTATGAGAAAAACAAAATCAAAGCCCAGAAAACCTGAGTAATGCAACTTGGACAGAGGTGTGTCCCTCCCAGAAGGCCACTTCAGTAGCCTCTAAGCCAGAGCATGAAATCCCTCAGACCCCGCGGAGCCAAGGTCCGCATCTCTCACCCTGTGACTGAGGTCTGGGGTGTCGTGTTGGCTTCTTGGTCTGGAATGTGTGCTTCAGAAGAACTGGTCCTCAAGTGGGAAATTTTGTGCTTCTTGCCACTCCCTTTGTCCAAAGGCAGCTGAATCCGTTTGATTTTTGGTTTGGGTTTCGTGGGCCCCGGCACTGAGGGACTCGCTGACCGCTGTCCAGAGGATGGGGAACCCCCTGGAGAGGCGGAACTGGCTTGCATAGCTGAGGGTAAAGCCTTGTTCTGCTCGAGGCCCATGGCATTAGGAGCATCTACTGTCTGGGTAAAGCTGGATCCCTGGGACCCTGGAGCAGAATCAAGATCCTGTTGGGAAGGGAGAACCCCGGTTTTGCCAGTGAGGAGCTGGTTCACATGGTGGAGCTGATAGTGCTCTTCTGCTTCCCCAGAAGGTGAAGCAGCTGTGACGCCCGTGGTCTGGGTAGAGGGGAGAACACAGATGCTGGGTGCGGCCGTCATCGCACCTGTGGAGGGAGTCTGTGACGTCCCCAGTGGTGGAAACATTCCTGAACTGGGCGGTAAAGCCACAGGCTGGTCTTGAATTCCCAGGCTCTGCTGGCTGGCTTTGATTAGAAGATTGCTTATGGAACCGATATCCGGGGTACCCAGCAACCTGGGGTTGGTTAATGAGACGTGTCCTGGAACGGATGCGCTACTTGTGGGAGCGGTGGTAGTTTGCATGGATACAACGTTCAGGACGGAGGAACCAGAGGCCAGGCCAGACACGGGCCCTGTCGTGAGGTGGCTGGTATCCTGGCTCATGGTGGCAGTGCCTGCTGCCGGGGCAGCAGTCCCCCCCACACTCTGTGGTAGCAGGGGTGCCTGCTCAAAATACATGATGCCAGATTTAGACCTTTTTATGATGTTGGGGACAGTTCGATGAGATGAAGTATTCAGTGACCCCAAGTCTAAGAGATTGGGATGATTTGGAAGTTGGGAGGGAGTGAAGTTAATCAGAGTCATGTTGGAAACCACATCCGAAGGGGCAATGTTGGAAGGGGCACTAGAGGGGGCAAGTTTCTTATTCTTTCGAGTCTGCAGGCGAGATATGGGTCTTTTCTTGAGTCCAGAGGATGGACTGGCTACCGTGGTACTGAGGTCTGTCCTCTGGCTGGCTTCTGAAACCAAAAGCTGGGGGTCTGGAGAAGGCTGGACCCCGATGAGTAGGCCCGAAGGAGGACTGCTGATGTTGGGGGCGAAGCTACTCTGAGTAGCGGCGGGGAAGGAATGTAAGTGCTGGTGATGAGGCATGGGGAGCAAGCCTTTGGCAGCAGGAGGGAACAAAGACTGAGAAGCTGGCAGGTTTGGGTTGAGTCCTGTGGTGAGGGTGAGACCACTTCCCATTGGACCCAACACGGACGTGTTTGTCTCCATCACACTGGGTGCCGAACTTACAGATGAGGTCAGCTGGATTTTCTGGGTCACTCCATTCGGAAGGGTTTGGAGGACGTAGAGTGGCTGCATGTTCTGGTTAACAACAATGAGTTTCTCGGTGGCTGGCTTCAGGTGGGGCGGAGTGGTCTGGACAGCGGCATTGGAAATCTGAGACGGGCCAGGGCTGTCAGTGGAGTTGGGTGCATATTTCTGATTCTGGATGGGAACAGTAGGGGAAACGGGTACCTGAAGGCCAGGGGTGCTGCTGTTTCTAGTTAAGTCCTGATTATTGCCATGACTTTGCTCCACGGAACCACAGGGAGGGCTGGAGATGTGATCCGCATCCATGTGACCTTGGATAAAGTGGTCGGGAGTCATGTGGCCCTCGGGACTGGGGTCTACTCCTGGACTCAGCAGGGAAGAGTCACCTTCAGAGGAGGCTTTTTCTGTGATGGTTACTCTCTTCTCTCCTGAGTCTGAGATCACAGCTAGCCTACTGGAGTTCTGGCTAGGAACCGTGGGACTCCGGGTGGTCAGGACGGAGAGATCTGATGGCAGCTCTAAGGGCAACTCAAACTGCTCCTCCGCTGAGATGGAGGAAGAGACACTACTGTCCACAGGCTCCGTCGTCGGCAACTGCTGGGAAAACACTTCAAAAAGACCCATGTCTTTTTCACGATTGCTGTCAAGACCCAAGCCTTCACCAAGGTTGAGGAGTTCTGACGAAGAGGACTCTGGGCTCTCACCCAAAGCCTGCATGGACGGAGTATTCTTCAGGACAAAGTCCATAATGTCTGAGGGCAGGATGTTCCCACAGTCGTCACTGTTGTTGTTATCCGAATCTGACTTCAGGAGCTCAGTGTTATAGGTGTCCAGTAAGTTTTTATCTGAAGGGGTGCTTGCGTGGACCCTGCGGCTTGACTCCAATGAGCTGAGCTGAGCCTCCAAGGAATCCTGTCCCTGTGCTTTCACTCTGCTCACGGAGTGGCAGTTATCCATCTTTGGCTCATTCTTGTGGCCAACTGAGCTCTTAATGACATGTTCCTTTTCCCCAGCGTCTTCAGGCCGATCCATCTTCAAGTTCTCTGTTCCGTTTTCTTTACTGTTTCTTTTTGGAATCTGGCTGCTCTTCCGAGTTGTGGCTGTGATGCTGGTATCGCTCTCTGTCCCATCGTCGACGCCATCCAGCTGTGAGATTTTTGGAAGATCACACTGTTTTTCCTCTCGAAATAAATTATGGGGTGTCAGCCGTTCCTCTCCACCTGAAGAAATCACTGTCCTAGAGAAGTTGTAATAGTATAAGTCATCTTCATCTGAAGTGCTCAGGTCATCCGCCCCATCCACCTGTCCTTCAGCGGACCTCTTGCCTCGCTTCTTCCCAGTTGAGCTGCTGTAAAATGGAATGTCTTCTTCGCCATAGGACCTTACTCCATAGAGTGGGGTGAGCCCAAAGAACATGTTAGAGCGCGCCCGGGCACTGCGGCGGGGGTATCTCCTCTTGAAAGAGCCATCTTCCTGAGGTTTGGGGCCATCCGGAAGCATCAGGTTTCTGTCCTGTACTGTAAGATTCTGATAGTTGTTACTTTGAGAATCCTGGGATGAGGTATTATTGGGGCTTGGTTGGGCCACAGGACCATCTCCTGGGCTTTCTGAGGTGGAAACCGGTTCTGCTGGAGAAACAGACTCTATCTGCAAAGGGGAAACGGGACTACTTTCTTTCAGGGTGTTCTTGGACTGACCCTCACTCTCCATTTTTAGAGGTGTCAGTGTTACTTTAACTGTGCGTTTCCGGGGTGTCTGTAGTTCCTTTGCAGACCCTTCCACTTGCATGGATGGAGCTTTGGGGACTCCTGGAATAGGATGGACTTTGTCTCCAATCTTCTCAGAAGAAACATTATTACATGGTCGTTGCCCCATGAAATCAGGAGTCAACACTTCATCAGCAAACTCTGGCTTTAGGTTTCCTTCCTCACCAGTTGCCACCTGACCAGGTTCCAAGAAAGGTTTACTGGAATGCTTTTCTTTGAAAGTTTCTTTACAAGATTTTTTCCCTTTCTGTCTCCTATCTCTGGAGCTGGCTCCCACGTGTTCATTGATAATTGATGATCTGCTGCTCACTCCAGACAGCTTCAAGGTTTTGACTTCAGCATCTTCATCAGGATTGAGGTTTGCTGACTGGTTGCCGTTTGTCTGTTGGTCTCGCTCGTTTCTCTGCCCTCTCAAATGGAGTGGTGGGAAGGGGAGGCCCTCTTTAGAAGAAAATGGCACTGAAGAAAGGTCAGCAAAAGTGCCCATTTTATTAACATTTAATTCTCCAGCTGTTGCATTATGAACCTGTGGGGCCAGTTTTGGAATGCCAGGGTAACTAACATTATGGGCCGATCCCTCTGAGTTCTTGGAACTCGGCATTTTGGTCTTCTCTCCCTTCAAAGAGGAGTTCTTGGATGTCACGTCTGAAGCACTGGAATGCTTCATTTCTAAAGATGAAGAGCCATCCAAGTGACTGGTTTTAGTGCCCACAGTAACCGCTGTCCTTTGCAAATTTGAAGAGGTGGGAGTGTTCTGCCCTAAATTAGCATTAGAATTCAATGGCCCTAAGACATGATCGACCGCTTTGGCACCTGACTCCAGACCCGCAGTCGCCCCTGCAGTGGAGACAGAGGAGACACTGTTCCTGGAGTAAGTGTTCCCAGTTCGCACTGGAGACATTATCCGGAGCTTAGACCGCTGCGGTGACAAGGAGGAAGTACTGTGACGCCGGGAGCCAATGCTTCGAAGTCCAGAGGAGAGTAAAGGGTCACCCACTGTGACTATTTCATGAGTGGTTGGGGTAGGGCTTCCTAAATGAAAGAGAAAAAGTAACAAAATCTATTAGATAAATGATAGGATAAATGTGTTGTAGCCTCTGGTTTCAATGACTTGGCTATGTATGTTAACAGGTAATAGAAAATCAACATTTTCAATTGGCAAAAATAAAGTTGTCTGAAAGAATTACAAACTAATCTTGAGCTGACCTTGTTGGGGTGAGTAGGTCAGTGAAGGCCTTTACCTGCAGAAGGCAGTGGTCGACAGCCAGGAGATCTCTGTGTTGGAGAATAGCTGGGTGTTCGAATCCTAGGGACCTTTGAGATGACATGATAGAAACAGGAACCAGAGGTCTGCGAATGAGGAGGTCGATCTGGAGATGGAGGACTTACAATTTCTGCTGTGTTTTGACTTTCCTTAGGTGAAATTTCTGTGGCAAGAAATAAAAACTCTTACTAAAAAAGCTTAATTAAAATATCAAAAACAAAAAAAATCAAATGAGCCAAGAAAAAGTCAACTATTAGATAAATACCAAAACAGAAACAAATGCCACCTTACAAAGCAATGCCTTTTCCCTTCCCTTCAATCACAGTATTCCTCCAAATCAAATTCAACTCCCAACTTTTTTGCAAATAAAATCAAAAGACAATCCTCAGAATGGGAGAAAATATTTCCAAATGAAGCAACTGATAAAGTATTAATCTCCAAAATACACAAACAGTTCATGCTGCTCAGTATCAAAACAAACAAACAATGAAAAAATGGGCAGAAGACCTAAACAGGCATTTCTCTAAAGAAGACACACAGACGGCAAACACACACATGAGAAGATGCTCAGCATCACTAACTATCAGAGAAATGCAAAGCAAAACCACAGTGAGATAGCACCTCACACTGGTCATAAAAGCCATCAAAAAATCCACAAACAATAGATGCTGGAGAGGATATGGAGAAAAGGGAACACTCCTACACTGTTGGTGGGAATATAAATTGGTACAGCCACTGTGGAGAACAGTATGGAGGTTCCTCAAAAAAACAAAAAACAGAACTATCATATGACCCAGCAATCCCACTCCTGGGCATATACCTGGTAAAAACAGTAATTCAAAAAGATACATGCACCAGTGTTCATTACAGCACTATTTACAACAGTCAGGATACGGAAGCCACCTAAGTATCCGTCAACAGAGGAATGGGTAAAGAAGATATAGTACATATATACAATGGAACAATACTCAGCCATTAAAAAGGAATGCAACTACCATTTACAGAGATGTGGACAGACCTAGAGACTGTCATACAAAGTGAAGTAAGAAAGAAAAACAAATATTATATCACTTATATGTGGAATATAGAAAAATGGCAAAAATAAATTTGCAAAGCAGAAACAGACACAGAGGTAGAAAACAAACCAAAGGGGGAAGGGTGTGGGATGAATTGGGAAATTGGGATTGACATATATACACTACAATATATATGAGATAACTAATAAAAACCTACTGCATAACACAGGAACTCTACTCAATGCTCTGTGGTGATCTAAGTAGGAAGGAAATCTAAAAAAAGAGGGGGAATATATGTATACCTAAAACTGATTTCACTTTCCTGTATGGCAGTAACTAACACAATATTATAAAGTAATTACATTCCAATAAAACATTTTTTAAAGAGTAACCTGCAAAAGATGGTGGACTGTGAGCAATGGTCCTGTTTTCATCATGTTCAACAGTGCTGTTGATATCTGGCTCGACCACTGGAGGACGGCATTCGACAATCTTGCATGTGTACACACAGCGCTTGCGGGCATCCGTGGTGCTCCAGTATACCCGAGAACACCTGTGCGCAGATGGTGATGATCGCCGTCAGTGAGAGGACAGAAGCAGACACTAAATCTGTCAAAGCCTCTTCTCAGCCAAGGTTCCCTGGCCTCCTTGATTTACAGAATTTAGCTTTCTTTCATGGATTCTTATTAGAGAGTACCCTAGTTAGGGTTTTCTGAGTTTTTTGAAGTTCTTGATTTTTTTCATGGCCCCTTGAAAACAGCATCAAATCTTTTTTTATTGTGTTGTAAGCAGGGGAAAAATTAGTAAAATATCCTAAAATGCAAAGGAAAAAAAAACCCACTAACTATTGCAAGACAGAGTTATGGGCCGCCAGGAAGGGATAACTGGCCCACAACGTATACAAAGTGAGGAAAGATCACACCTGGCATGTTTCCTTTGCAAGAAAAGTCCCATGAGACAAGAGAAACATAACTCCTTTAAATCAGCTTGATGCTGGTGGACCCTAGATGCTTTACACAAAGGGCTGCCAGCTAGATGTGGAGCAGAACTGAGATGCAGAATAAACTGGCATATATATATAGAACAAATGAGACTCCAAAGGGGAAGAGAGAGAAAGTGGATTTTAAATTTATATTGCCAGTTTGCTAGAAGTTTAAACAATTTGCTGACTGTGGGAGATTATAAATTCTTACTGGAGAATCTGATTGTTATTGTGGGGGTTTATATTTTCAGAAGGACCGATAAAAAGTAAAATGTAAAAGGAGGACAGAGGCATAAGGTGTTTGATGTCTGACAACAAACTGGACTTATGAACTGAGGTGAATGGAATGTAGTGGATTCTTAAGAGACTGACCTGGTGTTTTCTAGGTTTCATTTGGAAATGATTCTGAAATTATGTCAACAATTCTTTCCTTCTACAATTGGATCTAGCTGACATAAAACAATACCTGAGTCCCAATCTATAAGATGTTGCAAAAAATAAAAAGCAATTACTTAAAAGTTGCTAACAAGTATGGCTCTACATCAAATGACCCACTCACTGCCTCAGGGTGTTCACGTGGTAGGGCTGCTGTCTTCTCTCCAGAGTTACTTACTGATATCCAATAGGAAAGAGTTTATCCTCACAGTCAGAGAGATCATTCAGAATCCCTAAGCAGTCAATTGTCATGGAGCCTGAGTAAGGAAAGAAGAACTGATTAGAGGTGACTGTGAGAAGGCCCACTTTGTAACTGAAGACTCTGTAACTGAATCCAGCCTCCCCAACAACCAAGGCCCATGTCCTACCAATCATCATGTGGATATTTTCTGGTTCTAATCCATTGAGAAACTTCCTTCTCAAGCTGATTCCTTCAAAGTCCACAAACACTCTTCTAAAAACTTCAAATCCATTCTCAGGAACCACCTTAAATGAAAGGCCAGGGTAGCTGTTAGGCTCTCCCTTTATACACTATTCTCATGATACTGACTCAGCGGGAAATACAAGGCGTATCTCTAAATCATTCTTCTGTTTCACTAGCAGGGCCTCTGATAAGTCTCCCAAGAGGAGGTGATTCTAGGAGTACCTAGTAGGAAGGCGTAATGAAGCTCACCACCTTGCGATTAAAATCTTCAGCCTCTTTTCCCAGAGAATTCAAAAAGCAACTAAAGCGCACCTCGCCTTTGATCAAATCCCGATGTCGTTGGCAATACACTTTTTTATCATCCAGAAACACACAGTTCTTGGCTCGGGAACACATGAAGTGATAGTTGCTGGTGCAGGATGTGAGGCAGCAACCCACAGTGGCTCCTGGCTTTTGGCAGAATTCACATCTCTAACAATCCAGAAAGAACAGAGTCTGAGTCAGACTTTCAGATGTTTTAGCCATTCTCCATCTTCTCTACAAAGTCACCCCACTCTGGGTTTCCCACAGTTCATTTTGTTATTGTAATCTGCTGAATTACAGAGAAGTGACATGAGCCATAAAGCCGCCTCTACAAATCCTTTCTTTCCCACAGCCCACGGGGCCTAGAATGATTAAATTTAAAAATAATGATTTGCTTTAGAACTTGGATCAAAACAGGTTTTTCTAAGATGCATAATTGATTCAGAGAAAATGAAACTTTGAACATCATTGTTAAAAACATCATCTTGGAAGAAAGCTATTATATCCAAAAGAACTCAGTTCTAGAACGATTATACTAGTCAAAAACATAGTGGTTCTTAATTAGTAGGTTTAATTGATGAATTTATATGATGCAAAGATCTTCTGCAACCAGGCTGTATGTTACCACCTCATTCTGTCACAGTCACAATCTGGGCTCCTCTCCAGGGAAGATTTTTTCTTTGTGCCCTCCACACATTTTACTTATGTTTCTTATGCATGTGCTATTTTTGTTGCTTTCTGATAATCCTTCATTTTCTCCCCTCCTTCAAAACACAGCTTTAAAAATTCTACTCTTTCATGGCCTTTTCTGATTACTCTCAGCTGCTACTAATCATTTTCTACACCCCCTCTTTGTATATGTACTTTGTGGGTTTATCCTAAGGAGCCTGAGTGCTGATTCAACTGGAACCTTTGAGGTCATTTTGTCTAAACCACTTAAATGAATACCTTTCCTGAGCATCTGAATTATCTCTCTAACCAGATAAGACTATTTCCTTTCTTTTGCACCCATCCTCCAAGGGTCAGAGTAGCAATCTGCCTACAGTGCACACCGATATTTGCTGCTGGCTAAACCATTCTGAAGGCACCAAGAGAAACATCAGCGAGGCAGCACTGAACCTCAGAAAGAACATCTGGAAACTGAGAGGGAGTCTTTTCTGTGACATTCACCCACAAGTTCTTACCAGCTGCTTGCCCCTGATCACAGCCATATGCACATTCTTTAGTGATCCATCATCATCTTCAAACACTTCTGCTGACCACAAAGCGCAATTTACATGTGTCCATTCGTTTTGGCCAATGTAAAGCAAACGGCCAGCATCCTGTGAAACAAAGAGATTTCCTTTTTTCTTTAAAGAATGTAACATCAAATAAGGTTTTCCTTGGAATCGGCTTTGCCTGAGTCAGGATAACTTCAGTAAATCAATTCAGATTCTTTAACTCAGGGGTGCAAACAAAAATCACAATCTGAAGTTTCTTTCACTTTTCAACTCTTTACCTTTTCTATAGACTGGAAATATTTTATAAACATAAAAGAATTTAAAAACAAGCAATGTGTTAAGTTTATAGAAGTGCCTACTGACTTCTTTAAAACCATTTTGCAAAGCCAGTTCTCTCAGCTTGCATTAAAAATGTTTTTTTAAAAAATTATAAGCTTATTATGTGCCAGGCAGGCCCTACAAAAGGCTTTACATATATTATTTCCTTTAATCCTCATAACCATTCTGAGGTAAGAATTATTATCCTTATTTAAAAACTGAAACTGAGGGTCAGAGGTTAAGGTCCTTGCCAAGGTCAACAAGTAGGCGGCCAAGCACAGAAGTGAATCCAGGCAGTCTGTCAGAACTAGGAATCTTAACCACACTGCTAACTACATTAGACACAGCTATTTAATGTGCAACTTCTATTTTATTGACTCTCATAAAAGTCTTTTTTGAGACGTTTATGAGAAATCAGCATATTAATTAATATTAGGTAAGTCATCTTTTAAATCAACTAAATCAGTTATAGGAAAAAATCCCAAGTACCACAGACTAAGTGACAAATATTCATTTTATTCATTAAATAAAAAGTCTAAACTGGTCGCCAAGTTTAGACACAAATAGTTCATCGTGGGTTAGTTTATTAAGCACAACTCAGTGCACCAAGGTACTTACATTAGCACTGTCGTCACCATATGTCAAACACAATGCACACTGTCTATTATCTTCTATGCCTGGGGGTGGGTTCAGTTCCGGACTATCTTCTCGACTCCTATCAGTACCTTGGAACCCAAAAGACATCCAGTTAAAACTGTTAACACCATGTCTGATTACCAGTAAAAAAGAAAACAATATAGCTTAAATAGTCTATAGCCTATGAAACACTTTCAAAGTAATGCTATCTTACTATCTGCTTTCTGTTACATTACTTGTATCAATTCTTTGGTAACATTCCAAGTGAAACAAAAATGATTTTATTACATTTAAGGATCACCTGAAAGTTTTCCAGTATGGAATTACATTAAATTTAGGTTCACAAAGTCAATCATTTGCACTTTAGAAATGGATAACAAGTCTTCATTTGGTGTCTTACTCAAAATTGGTGGTGTGGGAGGATGCAGAGGAGTTGGTGAGTCTGGTTCTCCAGGCCCTTTAGGTTTGGGAGCTGGAATGATTTTCTTCATTAAAGGAGGCTGCTCAGTGTGGCTGTTTTCCTCTCGCTCCTGCCACTGAGCATAATTATGGTCAAGTGAAGGTGGAAGCACTGCGTTTGGTAACATCCCACTGCTGGAAACAATTGATTCAACAAGTATTTATTGAACTCCTACAAGATACCCAAAACTGAACAAAACAGTCAAATTCTTGATATCATCAGGTCTTGAGCCTGTGCAGTATATAAAAACAAATCACAGAATTTGAAAACTGCCTATACAGGACTTTATTATTTTTAAAAATAAAACCCTGATATATTGTGAATCTTAGTTTAACTTCTAGAAACAAATGTAACCCTGAAAATCAAAAGGATTTACTGGAATAAATAAAAGTTTAAGGTTAAATATGGAGAATCAGAAACTGTTGATAGCATCATTTGAAGTAAATAAAACAGAACGTAGTCATAATTAGCCCAATTACTAGGATATATATATATATAGTACATGTACTGTACACATGCCACAAGTTCCCGAAAACATAACAAATACATAAAGAATAAAAGGGCAACAGATTACAATAAACAGTAAATGTTGTCTCTAAACCAGCAATAAAAAGGCATTCAACTGATTAATCTTCAATAATAAAACCGAGTCTAAAATAAAACCTCAAACTAAAAATTTAAGAAAACTCGGATTTCTGATGAGAAAAAAAAGCAGTAACTGAATTTACTCACTTGCTTGACACTTTATTTGGCTCCCAAAACCTGGACTTTTTGACACTAAACCATGGAAAAACACGTTCCATTTGCTAACAGAGAAATAAACAAAATGTAAGCATGTGACCATTCATTTGGAAAGCACATAAAAACTAACAACTTCACACCAGCTTCTTTGTCAATATAAGGATGATTTCAGGCCACACCAAGACAAGGTCCATCCTCTCTGGGACCTCACCAATCTCCTCCCAAAAAATCAGAGAAACTAATTAAACCAAAATAATTTTTACACATGGCAAAGCAAAACACAGACAAGAACAAGTCTGTTCTGTTCCTGGGGTAATAACTCACAGATTAAGTATCAAAGGCATGAACTATTAATATCATTCACCCGAATAAAGAAGGACTTGACCATGCTGTTGGCTTTTTTAATCTCTGGCTGCCCTCCATCTGAATTAATCGCTGCTTGAATGATCTTCACGATATCGTCGCTAAACTCCAACTGTATACAAAAACAAAGTATTAATTATTCAAAGAATAGTGTGCTCTCAAAATCATTTCCTTTTCCCTCCTAACTCATCCAGCAAAGAGATCCAACAGAAAACGGACACCCTAATTTAATATGGGGTCATTTCTCTTTAGTGGAGGCCTCTGTGATTTAGTTCACAGTTAACTTGCAGCAATCAGGAGATGCCAAACTAATAAGGCAAGAATGCAAATAAGTTAGCTGTATAATGGTAAGTTATCCACACGGGGCCATGATTTTTCACTTAGACTGAAATGAATAAACAAACGAACAGTGGATGTGAGACAACAGATGATCATTTCCTACACATTCTTCAAACCATAAAATTAAAAGACTTCTATCTTCAAATAAACATCCAATGTAAAAAGACACATTATTCAGGTGTATCTCACAAGAGGCAAACCTGTTAACTTCACATTAGCATTTCTGCATAAACAGTTTTAATATAAAAATAACTTTAAAAGAACTCAGATGAAAGTCAAATAAAAAGACAACACCCTCTCTATCATAACCCCTCTTCCAAAACACAGAACTAAAACAACACACGTACTTTTATTTTTTAATGCTAATAAATCGTCTTCTAGTACGAACATCCAGCTGCACCCCTAGCAAGACTCAAGGAAGCTCAAGTGGCACTGGAAATTTGGGTAGTTTGCTGTACAGACGTACCACAGACGTGTAGTTCCCCTGGTCCATTTTCCTCTTGACTCCTTCCAGATCTAAAGGCTGTTGATCTTCCTGTTTGCTGACCTCAGTGAGCACTGGAGGATCAGGTCCTTCTGGGGAGCTGCGGGAAGGTATACTCTCCTCTGTCTCAGGATTTAAGTCCGGAGGTTTGGCAGCCTGTTGTCAGGAAATATGTTTATTTTATCTAACACTGAAAATGAGGTATACCTATGGAAATTCTATTTTAAAATATTTAAGAACAGAGACTGGAAAAGCAAAGACATCACTTTGCTGACAAAGGTCCGTATAGTCAAAGCTATGGCTTTTCCAGTATTCACGTACGGATCTGAGAGGTGAACCATAAAGAAGGCTGAGCACTGAAGAACTGATGCTTTCAACTTGTGGTGCTGGGTAAGACTCTTGAGAGTCCCTTGGACAGCAAGGAGATCAAACCAGTCAATCCTAAAGGAATCAATCCTGAATATTCAGTGGAAGGACTGATGCTGAAGCTCGAATACTTTGGCCACCTGATGTGAAGAGTTGACTCATCGGAAAAGACCCTGACGCTGGGAAAGATTGAAGGCCAAAGGAGAAGGAGGTGGCAGAGGGCAAGATGGTCAGATAGCATCCACGGACTCAATGGACATGAATTTGAGCAAATTCCAGGAGATAGTGAAGGACAGAGAAGCCTGGCATGCTGCAATCCATGGGGTGGCAAAGAGTTGGACATGATCTAGCAGTTAAACACCAACTGGATGATGCATATTATAAAAACCCAAAGAACTTGAAAATAATCAGAGATTTCTCAAACAATAGAAAAGGAAAGTTAAAATGAGCCAGCCATCTAATAGCTTGGCTAGGCTAACTTAGGAGCTTTGCTTCGTAATTCCCAACCTAGTATGAAGAAACAGAAACTGTCTAATTCCTTTTGAGTAAGACAGCAGCTAATTTCCTATTTTAAAAATAGACTTTATTAAAAGATAAAGCAGGATTTCCCTGGTGGCTTTTTGGTGAAGAATCCACCTGCCAATGCAGAAGACACAGGTTCAATCCATGGACTGGGAAGATCCTATATGCCATGGAGCAACTAAGCCTATGCACAACTATTGAGTCTGTGCTCTAGAACGGAGAGCCATAACTTGTGCTCTAGAACGGACAGCCATAACTACTGAGCCCACATGCTGCAGCTACTGAAACCTCCATGTCTTCTAGAGCCTGTGCTCCACCACAAGAGAAGCCACTTCAATGAGAGGCCTGTGCATCACAACTAGAGAGCAGCCCCTGTTTGCTACAATCACAGAAAAGCCCATGAAGCAGTAAAGACCCAGCAGAGCCAACAATAAATAAGTACATAAAATTATTTTTAAAAAAGAGCAGCGGTAGTTAGCTATGTGGTTCTTCCAACATTATACCTGTGTTCTCAATGACGAATGTATATATAGTTCATGACTTGAATGGGGACAAAATGTACTGATTTTCAAATTGTGTCCTGAGGAGACCTGGAACTGTCCTGGAGCTGAAGGGCCTCTGGCCCCACTACCACCCTCGTAGATCACCCTGCTCCCTCTTACCTAAAGCACTACACCTGACTCCCAACCATGGCTCCGACCTCTAGGCTCAGTCCTTGCCAATCTTCTGTCTCACTCAAGTCATTGTTACAGGTTTTTTTTTCCTCCCCTAAAAAGCAACCTAGACAGCATATTAAAAAGCAGAGACATTACTTTGCAACGAAGGTCCGTCTAGTCAAAACTATGGTTTTTCCAGTAGTCATGTATGGATGTGAGAGTTGGACTATAAAGACTTTAAAGCTGAGCACCGAAGAAATGATGCTTTTGAACTATGGTGTTGGAGAAGACTCTTGAGAATCCCTTGGACTGCAAGGAGATCCAACCAGTCCATCCCAAAGGAAATCAGTCCTGAATATTCATTGGAAGGACTGAAGCTGAAACTCCAATACTTTGGACACCTGATGCAAAGAACTGACTCATCTGAAAAGACCCTGATGCTGGGCAAGATTGAAGGCAGGAGGAGAAGGGAACGACAGAGGATGAGATGGTTGGATGGCATCACAGACTCAATGGACATGAGTTTGAGTAAACTCCAGGAGTTGGTGATGGACAGGGAGGCCTGGTGTGCTGCAGTCTATGGTGTCACAAAGAGTCAGTCACGACTGAGCAACTTAATTGAACTGAACTGAACTGAAAAAGTAACTCTCATCAGGTTACTCTTGTGAGTGAAGTCCTTCATTGACTCCCCATAGCCTTCAGAATACAAAGTTCAAATTTTGTATTACAACAGCAAGACTTCTGAAAGAGACATGGCCCCTTCCTTCTTTTTACCCCAGAGAAGCATTTCACTCTTGGTGCTCAAGTTTTTCTTACTGGCCTAAGGCCAAAACAAGGAACTCTACAAATCTAAATGAAGAAAGAAGCAAAAGAAAACAAACTGAGAAGCATAGAGACACAAATACCAACACATTCCATGACTAGGTAAAAACGACCAAGAACAAGTTCTCAGGATACAGAACGACACCTGGGCCTACCTGTCGGTAGCGCAGCAGGTGGCTGGTGGTCCGAGAGTTCAACAAGGCTGTCAGTACTTGCTTCAGCGAGATCTGGAGCTCTTTCTCAAGGGCCAGTCGCCACTCTGCAGGGTGCCGCTCTGTGCAGTTCACACACGTGTAGGCCACACTCTCTGGCAGATTAGACAGAATCTCATACATCTCATCTGGGGAGACAAAAACCCACAGTGACAAGGTGCTCCCAGAGTGGAAGAGGGGAAAAAGAGGAAGTTATTCCACTGAACTTAACATGTTAGAAACGTTATTAAGTCTCTTACACCCCCTAAGAACTTATACGTACTGATCTCCAAAGGGACAGTACTACCTAACTCAGGATTCAGCTATTGGAGAGGCAACAGGTTATGGTATCCACAAAGGACAACATTTAAGTATTTTAAAGAATGTGTTCAAGAATGTGCACACTGTGAGCACAATGAAATACAATGATCTTATTTTAGAGACCAAAAAAATAAACTTAAAAAGACTTCAAGAACAGCACTATTGTAATGTTACATTTATAGTACTTTGGGGCTATTAGTGCAGTGTACCAAGAAAGAAGGAAATTGTAATAAAAAGACTCCAACCTTCTGTACCTGAAAGATTCTCACATTTGGAATGGACCCATCGATCACATTTCCCACACTGCATCATCTTACTCTCATAGTCATCATCATCATAACACTTATCACAGAGAGGGCAGAAGTTTCCTGAAAGCAAAGCAAAGTTTTCAGCAGCGCTTTGGTTCACACACCAATGCCTCTAACGCCCTTGACTCATATATGGCCAATCTGATGTAAAATGTTAAGCCACCACAGTCTGCTTCTGAAACTACTTACAGATGCCAGCCTGTATCTACCATGAAATGTTCACACATCTGTAAAGTGTCAAGATTATTCTGAGCTCACAGAATATTCCACTAGTTCTCTTCTTTAGACCCATTTTTAAAGGTCACAAGGTAGCTTTTATAGATAACATAATAGAAAAAGAATGGAAGACAGAACTTTCTCTCTTAAACATTCCAAAGAAATGTTTAAATTTTTTAAAAAAGAGAAGGTAATGGGAGTAAAAACACACTTAATTTACACTTCTCCCTTATTCCTAGTTCTTTTACATTAGAGTTTAGAGCAGTGCTTCCTAAAATTCAGAAAAGTATACATATTCATCAGTTGGTTTTATCTGTGTATCACCTATTTTTTACTTAATATACAATGTTGATTTGCTTAATTTAAGTAATTTCAACAGTGAAATTTATATCATTATTATCCTAAATCATTTTAATGATTTAGGATATAATCTTTTCCTAACACAACTGCTAAAATCCTGGACTCAGTACAACCTAAAATCATTTCTGAAACAATCAAATGTATTCCTCACTTTGGGAAGTAATGCTTTAGAGCATTTCTTTGTGGTGAGTTACTGTAAACAGTCCCCTTTGCAGCCAATTAAGCAGATTGTGCTCTTCTCCCCATGGGGCCCAGTGTGCAATGGCTGCACATAGCAGCCTCCTTGGCAGTGTAGGCAGTCTGTTACCTGTACAGGTTGCCCTAAAGGATCTTAGAGACAGCCCTTTCCAGTGGACATTCATGACTGGCATGTTGTCCCCAATCCATGCTCCAGACAATAGTATCAGGAGCCTCTGGAGAGCCCCAAGGCACAGTGCCCAGGCTCCACATTGGCCAATTATAATGTCCATCTGCACCAAGCTGCAGAACAAGAAGCCTGTGATTGAGGCGCTCCGCAGGGTCAAGTTCAAGTTCCCTGGCTGCCAGAAGAGCCGCATCTCTAAGAAGCAGGGATTTATTAAGTATAACAGGGATGAATTTGAAAGCATGGTTTCAAATGTTTTTCTGTTTCTCGACTGAACAGCTCTCCTTCCTCAAAAGCAGCTTATCCCAGATGACTGTGGGGGGGTCAAAAACATCCCTAATTATGGCCCCTTGGATAAATGGCGGGTCTTGCATGCATGACAGCCTTGGTGTGGTGTCCCATCCTTACTCATGCCCACCAATAAATCCAACTTTCCTTTCAAAAAAAATGTCTCCTTAATTCACGCCCCGAAAGATAAGAAAACCTTTCTAGTTGCTACAATTCCGTGTATAAAGAAAAGAGCAAGACCAGGAACTCAGGAAATGTGTCTAAATGACATCCTTGACAATGGTCCTTCCACTGCAGTGTTCACTTCACCGCCCAAACACTAAGAACAACCTCTAAAAGTTGACAAAGCTAGCTTTTCTGAGTTACCTTTAGCAAAGAGTTTGGCACAATCATGACACAGTGAGAAATCGTGAGACCACTGTGCATCCCACCCTTTGCCAGGAGTCGTGGATCCACAGCTCTTGCAGCGAACACACTTGGTACAGATCTGGAAAAGATGGAAAGTCAATTGGAACTTATTTTAATATCTCTTATTATTTAAGAAGATCTTAAAGAAATCCATTTCCAGAGTTGACTTCTCGACTGGAACAGCTCTTCTTCCCTCAAGCAGGATATTCCTCTTACAACTTGTGCAAGTCCAACAGCCCAGCCCCAAGACAATTCTTAAAAGTTCATATTTTGTGTACTCACCCAAACCTTCTTTTTCTTTGTGGGTTTGGTGGGGTAATTTGGTCCCAGGCACTCAGGGTGATAGCTGTTTCGGCACTTGTTACACTCCAGCAGCTGCTGTAGGAAGATAAGAGAGCAAAACAGTGGGTGTCCTCTCACCTCCAGTGAACACCTGCCACTCAGTACTCCACTTCATACTCCTCAGGTAAATCTAGCACATCACTGAAACAGTTTAAATTTCCTCATAGATTACTCTCAAGGCATAGGGATTTATTTCCTGCCAAAGGTACTCATTGATAAACATTTTGATGAAGCAGGTTTGAGGATTTTATCAAATACCACATTTTCTGCTATATTGATGGCAACTGATTACACTGGGTTAAATAGTCAAACCAGACTAAGCCAACAGAGAAAAAATACAGATACAAATTCTAAATTAAAAGGCAGAAATGGAGACAGAGAGTAATACGCTAAGTGATTCCATCACCGAGTTTTGTACCTTTGTAGCCTGATGCTGCCTCCCACAAACATGACAGAACTTGCAGCGGCGACAACACCAGTTTTCCAGCTGGTCCTCCAGAGGGCGCTCGTTCTCCTCCAAACAAAACTTGTGGAAGGGCTCACAACAGACTTGGCAATACACAAACTAGGGTAAGATAGGAGCAGAGAGGTTATCAAATACCATGCAGAAATATCAACCAAATCCTACCTGCTTATTTTGACCTTTAGAAGTCCAGTAGTATATGCTTTTTATTCTATATGTTCACTAAGCAATGACTGTTAACAAAAAAAAAAAAGCAGAATACTGGGAACTGCAGGAGCTTCAGAGGACTAACGTAGTTAATAATAAAATCATAAACTAAGCAGGGACTTCCCCGGCGGTTCAGTGGCTAAGACTCCCCTCTTGCAAGGCAGGGGGCCCAGGTTCCATCCTTGGTGAGGGAACTAGATCCCACATGCCACAACTAAGAGTTCACGTGCCACAACTAAAAAATCCTGCATGCTGTAACTAAGACCTGGTGCAGCTAAATAAATATTTTTTAATAAAATAATTAAATAGATATATAATCTAAAGATTTAATAGAATTTCTAAGTGCCATAAAAGAAGTTATCAATAAAGGACTAAGGCAATGTAAAAGAGTGTGGTTAGGGAAGTAGGGAGGGTTTTAAAAGTTTTCTACAATCTACTAAACAACTGTAAGTTCTGGTTTGTCCTTCCCATCTCTTATTTTAGAAACATGTTATTCTCATTCTGAAACAGGGATTTTCAAAAATTCAAATGAGGGTGACTCACAATTTTCTTTTGTCATAAAAGAATCAGTGGGTCAAAACTATAAAGTCTACTTAGATAACTGTAATATACCAATGTTAATTTCCTGATTTTGATAATTATACTGTGATTATATAAGAGTGTGTCCTTGGAAATACACCATATAATATTTAGAGGTTTTTAAAAGGCCGTATGTCTGCAACTTGCTCTCAAATTCAAGAAAAAATGTCTACATGTAAAACATATATATTTTATTTCTTATTCTGTAAAATACATACATAAAGAGAAAAGGATAATGTAAATTAAAAATATTAATGTTTGGAGAATCCAGGTAGAGGGTATATGGAAATTCTTTGTACCACTCTTGCAGCTTTTCTGTAAATCCAAAATCATGTCAATAGAAAAGATTTCAATGGTGGGAGAGTTCACCAATCACTGGTTGTGCTTTAGGAGTGCAGTGCGGGCAGTGGGCTGTTCATTTGCTAATTCAGTTTTTAGGAATCCGGTGGGACTGCTATGCACAGCTACACAATTTAAACTTGAGCAATTATACTCTGGGGAAAAAAAGCAACCTGTTTTAACACAAGCTGAAGTACTGGTGTTACGAAAAGTAAGTTATTCCTGTAGGGAGCATGGGTGTACATGTAAAGCGTTAGATTAAGTAGGAAAAGAGATACAGAAGATGCCTGGCACTTACAGACTGAACAGTCTTAGTTTCAATGCTTTCTAAAGCAACCTCAGCACTTAGAACAATATGTTGTTTGTAACAGGCACTAAGAAAATATTTCCTTAAAGAATGAATTGTTGTTATTCAGTCGCTAAGTTGTGTCTGACTCTTTTGTGACCCCATGTACTGTAGACTGCCAGGATCCTCTGTCCATAGGGTTTTCCAAATAATAATACCGGAGGCAGGTTGCCACTTCCTTCTCCAGGGGATCTTCCCGGACCAGGGATTAAACCTGCATCTCTTGCATTGGCAGGCAGATTCTTTACCACTGAGCCACCAGGGAAGCAAAGAATGAATGTGCTTTGCTGTGCTGTGCTAAGTCACTCAGTCATGTCTGACTCTTGGCAGTCCCATGGACTAGATAGAGCCTGCCAGGCTCCTCTGTCCATACAGATTCTCCAGGCAAGAATACTACAGTGAGTTGCCATGCCCTTCTCCAGGAGATATTCCCAACCCAGGGATCAAACCCAGGTGTCCTGTATTGCAAGCAGATTCCTTAGCATCTGAGCCACCAGGGAAGCCCAAAGAATGAATACCAAGCAACAGTTTGTAATTTTGCTAATGCATAATTTAAAATAGCAAGTGGACAGGACTGAATCTCTTAGTCAGTGACTGTTCAACATCTAGATTACAAATTGACTTTGGGTTTTATGACCTCAGAATACATATGAGATAATAAGCTAAGGAGGTATTCAGGAATTGAGAATTACATGAATGAAAATATTACTTTTTCCTATTTAGAACTGTGCTTTTTCTCCTTTATTGTACAGGTGGCAAATACTCACTGCAAAAACACTCAAAAAAATAAAGAAAATAACAAGTCACCAATAATCTGACTACATGCTTAAGATTTTGGTTTAAATTGTTCAGAATTCTTCCTATGTATATATTTCAAAAACATTTTTCCAAACCAAAACGGGATTGTTTTTACATACTATTTTGTGACCTGCTCTTTTAACTCAGTGATGTGTCATGAACATCTTTCCATGTCAATATGAACCTATATTATCTTAAGGACTTCATATTTGCATTATATGTACGTCTTATAATTATTTTAACCATGGTAGCAGACCCTGATTGATAACTTCTGGAGTTGTCTCCAGTTTTTCATTATCATAAATACTGAAATAAGCCCTTCTGTTTATCATATGTACATACAAATATGTATACACATAGAAACACATATATACACACATATACATATTTGCTGGGTTACCTAATTATATCCTCAAGATAAAGGCCTGGAGTGCAAGTGCTAGGTTAAAGGGTATACCCATTTTAAAGATAAATACATATTTCCAAACAATCTTCTCAGAAAGATTCTAACTAGATTTTCAGAAACAGGAAGTCTCCATTTACTCTTGATCCTTTCTATCATGTTTTAATTTACAGTGTATGTAATAGGAAAGTTTTACATTCCCCACACACATTTTTACTTCTCATTTTGTGAATTATATATTCCTGTCCTTAGACTATTTTTTTTAACTGGGTGTTATTCTTTTTTCTTATTGATTGCTGAGAGCTCTTTACAGACAAGGTAGTTTTGCTATTAAAAAACTATAGCTCTTCCCTTCTGTGGCCATCGCTGAAGCGCCAGCGGCCAAAATGAAGTTCAATCCCTTTGTGACTTCTGACCGAAGCAAGAATCGAAAAAGGCATTTCAATGCGCCTTCCCACATTCGCAGGAAAATTATGTCTTCTCCTCTTTCTAAAGAGCTAAGACAGAAGTACAACGTTCGATCCATGCCCATCCGAAAGGATGATGAAGTTCAGGTTGTACGAGGGGACTACAAAGGGCAGCAAATTGGCAAAGTAGTCCAGGTTTACAGGAAGAAATACGTCATCTACATTGAACAAGTGCAGCGGGAGAAGGCTAATGGTACAACTGTCCATGTGGGCATTCACCCCAGCAAGGTGGTTATCACCAGACTAAACCTGGACAAAGACCGCAAAAAGATCCTCGAACGTAAAGCCAAATCTTGCCAAGTAGGAAAGGAAAAGGGCAAATATAAGGAAGAAACAATTGAGAAGATGCAAGAATAAAGTCATCTTGTCTACAGCTTTCATTAAAAACTGTTAAAATGAAAAAAAAACAAACTATAAAACGACTATCAACAGCAACTCTTTTTCTAGAAAAGCATTTATCATTTGTTTGGATACCTAGAGGAAAAATTAGAACTCTATTATAAGAGATGAAACTGTTAAAACTTTTCACACTCAATAACTGCTACTGTAATAAAAAGCAGACTCCTTCCTGAAACTTCTAAAAAACAAAAACATTTAAATTGTTGGTTTAAACAGGTATTTCAATTGCTGCTATAAACCAACAAAATGGAATATAATGATTTCTTCCATCACAGCAAAATAATCTCTCATACTGTCTGGGGCACCAAGAAGCGGCAGGTCTTACCTCTACATGCCCACTACTGGCACAGAGAAAGCAAACCACCCTGGGCGTTATCGGGGCAGACGTCAAGATCCCTAAGCCTCCCATCTCCCACACATTTTCTGCTTCACAGTCCTCCTGTGGAGAGAAAGAAAGATCATTTACAAGAACCACATGACACACACTGCACTGAAAATAAGGACGAAAAGCACGAAAACCGAGTGACACCAGAATGTCAAGAATATTTCAATGAGTTCAAAACTGCTGCTTTGAAAACTCTAAATCTCAAACACAATCTCTTAAAAGGCTCACCTGTTAACCACAATGCAAAAATTTACTGGGACTGCATTTCCCTTAGAGTTTGGCTGATTCAAGTGATCATCATGGTTTGATAATTTCTATGTGAAACAATCACTTCCTTGGACACAGTTCTCATCGAAATGCACCTTAGAGCTCAGGATGGGCAGGGCTGTCTCCGTGCCTCTGTACTCTAGTCAGTTCACAGACTGACCTGGTAACAAGTGACCAGAGCTCTTGCACACTTGAACCCATCTTCTAATGGCAGCTCTTCACCCACCCTCACCGCCCCCGGCAAGGAATTCTTCTTTTTCAATGCCTTTGGTAACATCATTTTCTTTTTTTTACTTGTTTGTTTAACACTACACTCCCATTTCCTAAACTGTTCTGTTGTTGTCTGGTCCCTGAGTCGTGTCTGACTCTGTGACCCCATATACTGTAGACCACCAGGCTCCTCTGTCCATGGGATCTCCCCGGCAAGAATACTGGAATGGGTTGCCATTTCCTTCTCCAGGTAGCATCATTTTCTTGATTTAAAGTCCACAACACTTGGACTTCCCCTGGTGGCAGGGTAGTTAAGCATGTGTCTGCCAATGAACGGGACATGGGTTTGATCCTTGGTCCAGGAAAATTCCACGTGCCACACAGCAATGAAGCCCATGCCACACAGATACTGAAGCCTAGATGCTCTAGGGCCCATGAGTCCCAACTAATGAGCCCCTGTGTCACAACCACTGAAGTCTGTGCGCCTAGAGCCTGTGCTCCACAAGAGAAGCCACCACAGTGAGAGGCCTGTGTACCACAATGAGAGTAGCCCCGCTCTCCGCCAACTAGAGAAAGCCTGCGTGCAGCAATAAAGACAGCCAAAAGTAAAAAAAAATTAAAATAAATGCATAAAGTCCATAATACTCAATACACTCTGTGGTCACTGAACACTTTTACCTTAAAGTCCACTCTGATCCTGTGGACGCCATCTGCTGGAACTTTCTGCTTGGAGCTATTGCCATTGGAGAGAGTGCTGAGGATGTTCAAAGTGCCTGCATTTTCCTGCTTATTGACTGGAGGTGGTTTCTCCTGCGGGGACAGAAGATGGATAAAGAACAAATCCACATCCAGCTTGCCTTCACTCTCTCAACAGATAAGAACGCAAACAACAAACCATACTACTAGTTCTGGAAAACATGCTTCCCATTTAAGTATCCTATAGAGACAGAGAAGCAATCTTCAGTTCCCACCCACTCCCCACTGAGGCATTTTATTGTCACCTATGTATTACATCCCTGGAAAAAACATGCCAGGATTTTCGCTCTCATGCATCTTCGTCTTGCTTCCTTGTGGTCCATGACGCCTGCTGAGGCTGTCAGTACAATGAAGCCACGCTGATGAGACAGGAGCAGGTTATTCTGCCACTGTTCTAGATCTTGGGAGTTGCATACATCAAATCTGGAGCTTATCGCTCCACATCTGTGTAACCTGCCTATGAGATTCAAGACAATTTTCCCAGCTCTGTGATCATCAGTGACTTCAAATTTGCAGCAGGACCACGCTTCATCATCACAGTTAGAAACAGACAATGAGTCTGGAGCACAACTTAATAAGAACTTGGCATTTGCCTCTTTTCAGCACTGGTGATGTGCTCCAAAGCACTGGCCTAGACACGCATGCATACCATTATGGGGGCACAGAAAGATCCAAAAGATTCTTAAAGACCTGTCTCCACATAATAAAAACTAGTGGACACAGAGAACAGTGATTGTTATAGACAAATACTGCTAAAGGATGTTGAGGGGGGAAAAATTATACTAAGCAGCCTGTAATGTACACATAAGCATGTGGGGTTATGAAGAAGGGGAAAACAACCAGGGGGAAAAAAGGGAGCTAAAGCTTAAACCTGAAGTTTGCTAATTTTAAGAAACTCCATTGCCATCTACATAGAAGCAAAAATGCAGTATCACTCAATCCTGTAATTGTTCAGGACTGGGCCACCTTCCTACAGAACAGAACCCATGCTTGAGAAATAGCAGAGAAAACAAATCTCTCCTCACCTTTTCTTTTGGCTTTTGTTTTACAGGAATACTTGGGCGAGGAGCCACTTTTTTCTGCTTGCTTTGCTCTGGACCTAAAGGATTCAAAATAAATTGCAGTCATACGCCACTCAACATTCAGTTAATGCTAAATAGCAATGATGACTCTAGAACTGATGACCCTGTGAGGAACGGGGCATTAGAAAAAACAAAAAACTACTTAAACTCTAGGCTTTAAATAGGAAATTAACACAGTATCTCCAACTTAACTGTTTTTCGCTTCTATTTTTTATTATTATTTAACAGTTAGAACAGAGCTAATTTTCCTGTACCAAAGACTTAAAAACAGACATTTCAGGTTTCCAGATGCTATTTAAGACTCCAGTGTCCTGTGCTGGTTGTTACATCTGCCATCCTCACTCACCTGACTCTGGAGGTGGAGGTGGCTTTTTCTTGGGCTCACTGGGAGTGGTCTTGGGAACTTCTTTTCTCGGTGGTGCTGCGCTGGGGGGTTGTGGGGGGATGGCTGGTGGTGGCTGGGAGACCTGCTTGCTGGACTTCCTGGAAGTGGGCGTGGCCACGTGCTTGGCCTCAGGTCCTGCGGTGGCGGTGTTCCCTTCCTCACTCTTGTCCTCCACAGGTTTGCGGGGAGGAGGGTCACTGTTGCTTTTCTTAGGGGCAGGATCCTCTCTTGCCGATGGGGTAGATTTCTGACTGGAGTCCACCGAGTTCTTCACAACGCTGCTCTCTTTGCTCTCCTTCTTTTCACTGGTCTTAGATTTCTTCTCTTTCTTTTTCACAGCTGAACGGGGGTACAGAAAGCAAGATTTTTTTATGCAAGAAAATTCTATTGAAAATATAAGTAAAAGGACTTCCCTGGCAGTCCAGTGGATAAGACTGCACTACCAATGCAGGGTGCTTGGGTTTGATCCCTAAGATTCCACATGCCACAACTAACCCCACACGCTGCAACTAGAGAAGTCCTCATGATACGGGCTCTAGAATTCCCTAGTTCAAGTGCCACAATGAAGGCCCAGCATTATTTAAATAAATAATGAAGAAAAATAAATAAATAAAATATAAGTATAGGAATGTAACAATCTTAGTCTGAGTTTGCTACAGCTAACATTGACCCTGAAAGGCTCAAGAAAGTTAATTCCAAGTTGGCAAGTCAAATCGGTATACTTTTATTATTTTAAGGAAATGAAACATAATGTAATTTTATATGATTTTTTAAAGTATTTTCATTATGGAAATTTTCAAGCGTATTCCAAGGAATAGTAAAATGAACATTCATGTACCTATCACCCGGCTTCAATAAGCATCCTGGAAAGAGCAGCTCCTGAAAAGCATCTCGTGTTCTCTTTACACTAGGTGTGCACAACTACACGACATTAAGGCAGGAAGCATTTTGGAAAAGATCTTTTTATAACACTACCTTTTGCTTGCTTCTGAAGGTAGGCTTTGGAAGGCATCCATTGTAGATTCTGACATTTTCGCATCCTAGAATAACAAGGAATACCGTAAGCAAACTTCATTTAGGAGAAGCAACTGAAACAAGTGTTAATTTGAGGGCAAGAATCAGTTAAACTTTATTCAGGGTCATTTTGGGAGTTGAAAAAAGGACTGCGCATTATTTAGATTAAATCCAAGTCTCTGAATCCTTTGATCAGCAATTTCACCTATCTCGAGGATTTAAAGGAGAAACATCAATTTATTTTTGAAATGTGACTCAAATGTCTTGCTTCCCAGTACTGACTAGCACCACATAAAAAGATCAGTCATTATTTCTTGTAGTCAAATTAGTTCTGCTTTCTTATGAGATTAATATTCATAGTAATCTGAATATAAAATGGACTGAAACTACGCAACAAGTCCTTTGTCTACCACTGTAATGCTACAGGGTCTGTCTTAAGGCTTGGGTATATGTATTTCAGTCCTCAACTTAATGAAACTCAATTTGAAGTCTAAAATGGAACTGAATCCACTGCAACGCCTATTTTAATGCAAGTTTGTCTTGCTGTCATGTACCTTTTTTGTTGACCTGTGATGGTCTCACTTCTTTCCACTACTGGGACCAAGACAAGATTCTTGCTTAGGGCCAGACTAAACCAAAGCCCAGAACTACCTAGTTTGTCCTAGAAACTGTCTCACCTTAAGTAAATAATGCAGCATTTTTCCCAAGTATATTTTATATAAATGATTTATATTATTCATTCATTCAGCAAATATTTATGGATAATATCTATTCCTGGTGCCAGGCACCTGATGAGATATTCAGATACCAAAATTTCTGTTTATGCAGCCCTCTGGATCCATTTTAAACAAATTATCCCAGAGAGTAGAAAGCGCATTTACAAACTGACTAAAAAAAGCAAGGAAAGGTAGAGTAATCAAAACTTCCAGAAAATTCCCTGGCAGTCCAGTGGTTAGGACTTCCACTCTCACTGCCATGGCCTGAGTTCAGTTCCTGGTAAGGGAACTAACATTCTGCAAGTTATGTGCAGGGTGGGAGAGGCTTCCACAGGCATGAAAACATTCTGAGAGTTAGAGAGCAGAGAGACTTATGTCACCAATATTTCCTGAATGCCATAAAGGTAATTTCAGCTGACCTAACAAATACTATGCCTAAATTTGTCAGCATTTAAGTAGTAACCCATCAGAACTGCACGGATAAATGGTAGCTCTAGGTGCATGTGGCTGAGTTTAAAATCAAATGAAAATTTTAAGTGTCGTTCCTCAGTCACACCAAAGACGTTTCAGGTGCTAACCAGCCATGTGGCTAAGGGCTACCTGATTGACCTGAGCAAATATAGAAGGTTCCCAGCACTGTCCCCAAGGTTTTCTTATTTAAGCGCAACCCAAACCTAGCACAGCACAAAGTCCAACTGTGCAACTCATTGTGCAATTCGAAGAGAGTCAGCATAAGCATACTGGGTGCTGGGACACGTTTTCTCTGTGACAGGCCAGGACAGTGGCCAAGGCCAGCCCCCCCGGGGGGACGTGCACTCACTTGCAGCACTGCTTCTTTATGTTGCGGCCACCAAACTTGGGCTTGTCCAAGCAGTTAGTGCAAACACCACAGTCCTCAGGTACCTGGCAGCCGGGACACTGCCCGCACCGCCTGGACCGCCGTCCCTTCTTCACCGGAGGTTCCTGAGGCGCCTTGTTTCTGGTGACAGGCTTAATTGGTTTGATGGGTGGAGCAAGAGGTTCAGCATCTTCTGAGCCAGCGATCGATGACTTGTCTGTTAAAGGAATGCATCATCAGCTCTGAGGGAGTATCTGGTTCCTTCCCGCGAGCAGAGGGGAGATTCTCACAACCTACTGATGTCAGTATACACATTCAAACCTTCTTTTAACTGAACACCAGAAATGAAATTCACTATAATAGTCATATGCAGAACTCAGAGCCTGCTTTAAGTAATTACTTAAAAGTTTCAAAATGCCTACAACTTGCAGCTTGACAACAGCAGAAATCCAAATACTGAAAACAAAATACAGTGTGACCAAAAGTCAAGAATATGAACTGAAGGCTTCTGAAGACTCTAACCTCTGAATTTCATTTCAGCAGTCACCCAGAGTTTAGGTACGATATGGTAACCATGAGAATATGTCTCAGGACCTCCAACCACAGACAGTGTAACTGACCATGGGCCCCAGCTGCGGCACTCTGAAATCCAGGGGTACAGAGGCCACACTCACCACAGGGGCTGCTCTTGGTCTGTGACGAGTATGGCAGTGACACTAAGGTAGGCCCTGCTCCAAGGAGACATGAGACTCCCCGGACAGTCTGTGTTTGCCCAAGGGCTCCCTGACAGCCTTGCCGCGCTGTCTCATACTGCATGGCCTCCAGGAAGATTCTGCCCGGCCTTCCTTCCTGCTCTCCTTTACTAGGGTCAGACCTACAGAGCAGGCTGACAGCTCCCCTAGGCTTTCCTAACTCCCTCCCCATATTTCAGGCATTTCCTCTAATAAGATCTTTACCTGGTCAATCCTCCCACTGACATCTGGTTCCTGGGGGGCCCAGCCTAACATACTATGCTGTGCAGAGCCCAGTGCGTACCCGCAGGATGATCAGCACACAAACCCAAGGTCATCCCCAACCTACCATCATTTCCCATGGAAGACAAAATCTTTTCTCGTTCTTCCCATGGTAAGGCACTCAGGGTGGGCATGTCATCAGGAAACACAGCTCGTTTTCGGCCAAGGGCAACAGCAGCTCTTCTGCAGACATGTTTAATCCGGGGTCCTCGCACAGAGGTCTCCGAGGAGTCACTTTCTTGACCCTGAGTAGGAGGCAAGCCCAGAACAAACAATAACAACCATCTGTGTTGAAAACAAAACTGAATGAGGCCAAGGTATAGTTGATTAACTTATTATAGTCTAGAGTCAACAGATACAACTCTAGTTATCCCCATCTGATATGCCATATCAGTATATAGAAATCATCTACTTCTAAAATTGGCAGAAAAGGATTCTAATTAAAAAACAGAAATCAACTAAGCTTCTATTCCCAATTATACTACTTCTTTAAAATTCCCCTCAAAAAAATTCAAGCTGCCAGTCTGTATTATCAAGGAGTTCAGTCTCGTTTAAATAGGGCTTATCTAACAACAGACTGTTTCTCTGATCTTCAGAGAAGTAGGGGGAAATAACTTACAAATGGAGGCATAAAAGGCCACAGCTCCAAACAGAAATGTCTCACATTTTAGAGAGCTGCAGCTCCTATCACTAGAAGGTTAACCAAAAACATCCAAAATGGTGTCAGAAGTCTCATCATATTCCTGCTAGACCTCCCAAATGGCAGAATTACTAAATGTTAATGTGCTAGTACGCTGAATTACATTAAAGCCTAAGTTTGTGGTCATTTTAACCTTGATATGTCAATATAAACATGCAACTACTACATGACAATTTTAAAAAACAATCTAAAGATTGGCAGGTTTTCTCATAGAAGGCCAGTGTCTAGCTCACTTTGTAAAAAAATAAAAGAGTGCTGCTCTTTACAAAGATCTGTTTGTCATCATCTTAACTAACCGAACTGTACAGCTTTTCTGTACCACAACTTGAGGCTAAGTGCTTCTCATATGAATTCTGCAAACACCTGTTATCTACTGTTCTAGTCACTCACTACTCAGGGGAAAAGATCCCCGCTTCCCTGTTTTCTATAGCAAACAGCAGTAAAACAATTAGACTGCAAAAATGTACCTTCAAAATTAAGTGAGATTCCATCACACCAAACCCATTAAGTACAAACAACTTGGCATTCGATGCAATATGGCCCCACGTGTCTTCAGGTCTTAGTTCATCACTTGCCTTCATGAAGCAGTCCAGCTGTTCCCTGCTCTTCCCGTATATTTTATACTTTTCTGTCTCCAGCTACACTGTTCCTCCTCTTTAAAAGTTCTCCTCTATCATTTTCTACCTATCAAAATCCTATCTGTTTTTAAAGAACCACTGCAAATGCCACCACCTTTTCCTGATTCCCATAACTGGGTATTAACTGAAACAGCCTCAAACCTGCTCCTAGAAGGGACTCGAGAAACTGCTGATTTTAACGGGCAAGATGGAAAAGAGTACCTGTGCTTTGGGCTGGTCAGTTTGTTTTAGACTCTTACTCTTCTCAATCTTGCAGAGCTGAGCTTTGGCCTTTTTTAGGAGGCTGGCAACCCTCTTGTCAGTCATTGGAAGCTTGTCTGCCTGAGCCAACATGGAGCCTATGGAGGAAGTGGAATGTTTAACAGTGCTAGATGAAGGAGTGGAAAGGCAGAGGGTTTTCTCCTTCTCCAGGGATGGGGCAGTTGGGCCGAGGTCCAAGTTGCTCTTTTCCAGATTTCCTCTCCCTTTCTTTATAAGTATTTTGGTTTTGACAGCTGTCGCATCCCCAAGAGTCACAGAAGCAATATCAGTCCCAGAATCGAGTGATGAAGACTTCTTCCGCCCGGCTGCTTTTTTGGCAGAAGACGAAGCGGCCGCGTCGTCGCCAACAGCCTTCTCTTTGGAAACCCTACCCACAGGATACAAAGCCGAGCTACTCTGAATCTCTGGCCCCTTCCTCCTTTTCTCTTTCTTGGACGCCCGCTTATTCTCCTTCTCTCTCTCCCGGTCTCTCTCTCTGCTCTTGTCCTTCTCCACGCCCTTGTCGGCATCGCGCTCTTTGGACAGCTCCTCGGGGGCCTTGTCTTTGTTTCTCCCCCGTTCAGTCTGGGAGCCTGGGGTGAACCAAGGGAAGAGCGGAGTGGGACTGGTGGATGAAAATGGCTCTGCGGCAGCACTAGTCTGCTTCCTGGGTCTCTGGTTTTTCTCGGCAGATTCCCCAGACTGAGTCAGGGAGTGAGAAGGAAACGTAAACGCGGGGTTTAAGGCACTAGTGGCAAGAGGACCCACAGCAACGCTGAGCGAGGAGGAGCCCGAGGACGGCGGGCTGAGCGGCGACAGCTCACAAGCGCTGAGCCTGCCACTGCGCGTCCTCATAGAGTGAGAAGGAGACCTTGGTTCAGATCGAATAGGGCTGAACACCTTTCGTTTCCTTTTCCTGTTAGATACTCCCGAAGAAGATGTTCCAGCAGAAGCTCGATTACTAGGCAAGGTTACAGACTCAAATATCCTAGAGTGAGCCTCACTCGGAGTAAACCTCGGAGCTCTCAGAAGCGGGCTCCTTTTGTGCATATCGAACCTTGTTCCAGAATGGAGAGGTGAAAACAGTCGGGCTGAAGCAGCAGGACCAGACGTAGAAAACCCGGACGCGAAGCCGACATCCTCAGGAGTTAGTGGAGGAGGGCGGAAATTATCAAAGATTGGTTTGCGAATAAGACCTTCTTTGGCATACTTTGCTGAGGAAAAGTACTGTGGCTCTGACCTAGAGTGCTTTAGAGAAGTCCACCTAAATGTTGGTTCCCGCAAAATAGATTTTCGCTTCCCTTGCATGGGAGCGGCGGAAGTAGGCAAAAATGGTGATGCTAAGGGGATGGTTGGAGGCATGAGCCAAGGTGTGTGGTCAGAGATACTGGAGGCTGGCTGCAGTGGGGGCGGTGGTGTCAGCAGAGGTGGAGGGGGCGAGGAAGAGGTCTGCTGCTGGGGGGCACTTTGCAGAGTGGATAATTTTTTCGTGGTTCTGGATCCGAAACTTCTCTCCGACACCGAATACCTTCTGCTTCTCCGGTCACTACTGTCATTTTCTGGGGACTGGGAAATAGGCAGTGGTGTATGGACTTCGGGGGTATCGCTCCGCTCTTCAGGAAGGACCTGAATCTCCTCAGAGGCCTGAGAATCTGTGGAGGTATCGACACTGGGGCTACTGGATCGGGAGGAGTCTGAAGACATTTGAGAGGAGTGCTGAGATGCTGCACTTGATTTTTCAGAAGATCCACAGGACGTGGCACTGAATCTACTGTTCGGTGTAGACTCCAGTCGGGCAATTTTAATTGGAGGGTCATAATCTTCATCCTCTATGAACCGCCGAGGGGTTTTGATGATCCGCGAGGAGATGGCACTGACAACAGGCATAATGAACTGTCGAATGTTTTTGACCTGTGTCTTCACCTTTCTTCCTTGCAGCTGAGCTGCTTCTTTCTCGATTTTCTTTTGAGCCCCCTTTTTTGCCCTCTGCAAGAGCTGCTTAGCAATTGTTGCATCTGTCCTTTTAGAAGAAGGAATAATCCTAACCGGCTTAATCCTTCGAGGGCTTTGTCTGACTACTGTCTTATCTTCTTTTGTGAGTGGAGGTGTTCCTTCCTTGTCTTTCCGGACCTTCTGGGGCTTTTCCAGTTCAGAGTTAATGAGGAGACCTGAAGGGGTCTTTATCCTTTCTGTTGATGGAGGCCGTCCTCGCCGGCGTACAATTTGTACCCCCTTCCTTCCTATTTGAAGCTTCCCTGTCTTAAACTTTGACTTGAGAGGAGAGAGTTTACCTGCTCTTAATTTTTTAATCTTTGTGGCTTGCTGAAAAGTAGCGGAAGGCGTGCGTTTCATTTTCTTCAGGCTATCTTCTTTGTTTCCCTTTGGTAACTCGGAAATGTCCTTTCCATGTGTTATTTTGAGTTTTACTCCAGGGAAGGTGGGAGGTCTTCCTCTCTTCTTTTCTATACTTTTAGAATCTCTCTTCTTGATCTTATCTCCAGATTTGGTCTCTGATTTATTTAGAGGGGAGAACACAGATGGGTCTGAGAGGAGAGCTGAATTTCGGTCAGAGCCACTTCTAGGTCTCCCGCGAGGTTTTCGAGGACTAGTTTTAACTGTGTATAGAAATTAAACAATGAAGAGCATATATTTAGCTTTGCAGTTTAGGTCTTAACTAAACTGAAGATAATTTAGCAAAAGTCATTCTGTACTGAACTCTATCTGGGTTTAATCAGTCAATAAAACATCTTTATTGTGCTTAGTTTCTTTTCACCAAAACCTGCCTCAAAGAAATCAAGTAAATAACAGTCTACCTAAAAGAACCCTTAACTCCTTTTTTGATAGAAAAACTAAGATAATCAAACAGGTTTTCAACTGAGCAGTTAATATACAAAACTAATTTTCCTACATCTTTAGGTGAAAAAGGCTTTTTTTCTGAATTTTTCTGTTTTAAAAAAATCTGTATGACCTTTTCCACATTCTAGTCATCAAGAGTAACATTTGAGAACACATTTATAGTAAGTCATCCCATTTTTTTCAACTCAGAATTTTGGCTTTAAAGAAAAATATTCATTCATGAGACATCAGAAAAAGATCATTGAACTCAGTGGCAGATGAACTAATCAGTGAAATGGCATGAGATATCCATTAATCTACTCCCCTACCTACATGTTCTTGAACCAGTCTTAAATTACAAAAAAGATTTAACAATAATTGATGTCCAGAGCAAACTGACTATTTAAATCAGATTTCTTCTATTTTAAATAAAAGGAATCTGCCAACTTTTAATCAACTCAATTTGCTATGTATTAAGAGGCTTCAGAAAACCACAGTTTTCTAAAATTCTTTTCTTTTGGGTGGGAGGGGGTTTTGCTGCAAGGCTTGCAGGATCTCAGTTTCCTGACCAGGAATTGAACCCTGGTCACAGCAATGAAAGCCCAGAATCCTAACCACGAGGCCACCAGGGAACTCCCTAAAATTCTTTGTATTGTCTGTATTTTCTAAATGTATAAATAAGAGTTGCCTCGTCTGTCACATCTTCTCTTCTCTCATGACTTTTCAATGTTTTATATGACTCAACATTCTTCTGAGATTAAAACTTCCCCTAACAGCCCCCAGAAGAGATTTATGCCATTATGATGAACATTTTAGACTATGGAACCGGCTTCCTAACAGAACAGAAATCAACAAAGGTCTGATTGTTGAGCTTTCTAAATATAAATGCTTTCTTCACCAATTAACTTGAGACTTCTCTTAACAGATTAAGGATTTACATATCTGTTCTCAGTATATACTAATTACAACAAATTACAACAAAGTGGACTAGGGGATAGCAGAGAAACTATGCTTCATTTCTTTAAAATAATAAAGTAACTGCAAAAGAGACATAGGTACATAGAACAGTCTTTGGGACTCTGTGGGAAAGGGTGAAGGTGGGATGATTGGGGAGAACGGCATTGTAGCATGTATATTATCATATGTGAAATGAATCACCAGTCCAGGTTCCACGCATGATACAGGATGCTTAGGGCTGGTGCACAGGGATGACCTGGAGGGAGGATATGGGGAAGAGGGAGGTGGGAGGGGGGCTAATGAAAGGGAACACATGTACACCTGGGGCGGATCTGTGTCAATGTATGGCAAAACCAACCAATATATTAATGTAAGGTAATTTGCCTCCAATAAAATAAATTTTAAAAAATAAAGGAAAATAATAAAGTATATATAGATGGGTTTTTTAATTAAAAAAAAAAGACAGTATTCAAGATACACTGACAGCCAAGGGAAAAAAAAAAACCAAAAGGAAACGATCAAGGGTTGTGAATCAACAAATTAAACTCTACCCAGATGTACATCACAAGATTCCCTATAATCAATTTGAATGTGGCCACTCATAGGTCTTTATCAATTCTGAAAACCTCTTCGATCCATCTTTTACAAGAAACTTTTGGTGGACAAGTAGAAAAAAGCACAACAGAGAGAAGTCCAGCTCTGCTGCTAACTTCCATAATCCACAACATATTCAAAGAACTCACAAATCAGTTAGAAGTAACTGCTCAGCGTGTCTTTTCCTGGCCTCATTTTGTTATCTATAAGTGAAGGGTTAGACTAGACAATCTCTAAAATCACCTTCTGATATGCAGTTTTAAGATTTTATCACATCTTTAAAAAAAAAAGATTTTATCACATCTTAAAAGAGAAAATTGCTACTCTCTAAATGGCACAGGTACAGGAATACTACTGGTTAAGTCCTCCCAACTAGAATAGCAATACTCTCACTACGTGGGAAAGGAAAAATTGTTAATGTGCTGTGTTTGAGTTAGATTACTATATAGTACATGATGACTCTTGAATGAAACACAAATGATAACAAATCACAAACGTCAACAACAAGAACCAAAAGCACAGCTAATATCATATTTAACTAGCCCGTCTATCCACATAAAATCAAAGACAACCATACAGGAAGTCAGAATGGCAGCGCAAAGGGGAATTTTTTTTCATCATAAGATCTATCTCCCTCTCTTATACAGAACAGAATTCTGCAAGCCATTAGATGTTATTTCCACTGAGGATCATCTCGCAGGAAACTGCTGTTAAGTCTAGAATTTCAACTCATTCTAGATATTTTCCTGGTGAGAACAATGGCAAATATTGTTAATAAATGGAAACACCCATGTCATTTTTATTTTCTTTAACATAGTTTTTCAAGGATCAGGTAAAACAGTTTCATAGAGTGCCAATATTTTGTTTTTAGTTCTTTGACAAAGTAGACAAATTTCATCTGTTTAAAACAACAGTCAAATTATTTGTACTATACAATTCAAAATGCACAAATCTAAGGATGCTATCATTAGTAAGTAACCTTCAATTTGCCTACCAAGTTTTATAAGCATTCGAGAGAAATCTAGCCCCATGTCACAGGTGGTTCCCATAGAGAAGCATAATTAAAGATAAACCAAAAGTGATCTAACAGAGAGGAGCCCCATAAAGAGGGCTAGTTCATAAGCCATTTCCTACTTAGTGTGAGGGAAAGGGAACAGTTTCTCCAAAAGAAATCTAAGACCACCTTTTACATGCAAAGAAGGCAAGGGGAAGTCACAGTCTCTTAACAAACAAAACTTAAAGGCGTCATGTGTTTAACGGGTCATACCTGAAGGAGACCTTGTGGGACTTCGTACTCTGACTTCTTCATCTGAGCCAAAACCTAAGAACTGCTCATCCTACAACAAAGGAAAATTATTTTAAAATCAGGAAAAATAAAACCAACCCATAAATCTGAACATATCCCAAAGAAATGCCCAGAGGAGACACAAATGAATTCGGAAATTTTAGCCTCTATATATCAATCATCATCATTCCTATGGATATTATTATAAAATAACTTAATACTGAACTAAATAAACCTAGCCATATGGCTTCAATACAGACAAACAGGAGCTGTGTAGTAACTGAACATTGGTAAGTCACCTTTGGTGCACAGTACACAGGGGACATCCTAAATTTCAACCTATAGATACAGCCCAAAACAATTAAAGAATGACTTTAACTCAAGTAAGCAAATCAGTACAATGGCAGAAGTACACAGCCCCAATAAAAAATATTTTCAACAAGTAAAGTTTACAGACACATAAGGAATAACCTACATCATAATCTCTTGTCTACTAAATATTAAGAGACTGAAATTGCCAAAATTGTCAGTTCCTTAACTCAGGAATTGACATTTAGATGTGATTTCTATACATTTGAGATCCAAAGATTCTCAACATGCATTTTATGGCATCATTTTTAAATGCCCTGTGATAAGAGACTTAATGGTGGGCAGCAGCATTTGTGAAAGGATAGTGAACTGACCACATAAAGGGTGAAATGCATCCAAGGATAACTGAAGAAAGCACTTTACTTTGAGCTGTACTTAGAGAAGGCAAAAGGTAAAAACTTTTCTTTCCCTCTAACTTTTAACCTACTTAAAAATAAATACTAAGGATTTAACCAATTTTGAACAAATTCTCAAGAAACACAGTCCATTTAAGCAACCTGATTAATAGACATTCACCAATTCAAAGACTAAGAGTTCTTTCTAGAAAGAGACGAGAAAGAGAATTTCAGATGCCAGAAACAAAATCCACATAAAGGAACAAACTAAGGAATTAAAGACAGATTTTCTTGTACTTCCAACTGATAATGATAATCCCCAAATTAAATTCGAACAGTTAAAGCCCCCCAGTTTTAGAGGGGACCAGCTCAACTCTCGTTTGTGGATGCGTGACACCACTGAAGAGGGGAGTTAGTCTGAGGTCTCAATTTCTTCATTTACTGCAGTGTCACAAGGAATAAATGAAATAATTTACAGAAGTCACGTAATTTATGTAAAATCACTCAGAAAACTATAATGTGGCATCCACATTGTAGTTATTATTATTGATGTGATTTTAGAAACTGAAGCTCTGAAAGGCCAGATGACTTACCCAAGACCATACAGTTAGTTACAAAGAACTTTGTACCATAATGACTACAATCTAAAACTAGAAATATTTAGAGGAATCCAATAAATTATCTACACTATAAAATTCAATAAATTTTTTCAGCAATTAAAGTAACATGAAGCCCATTTTCAAATTCCTAAAGTTTCTGATTTAATTCTTCTTTTCCGGCATTATCCTTATGGAACAACCTGGTAATCTCTGTATTTCACAAAGACATCTGGGGATTTCCTAACACTTACCAGGGGACTACATTGCTAAATGCATAAATTATATGCTCTAAGAGTGTTGCAACAAGAAAGTTCTAGCAACTATACACACACTAACCAACAGGTAAAGCAACCAAAGCAGAAATAACGAGAGATGATTAATCTTTAAAAGAAACATGAGATTCACATTGCTATGCTCTGTATTTTAAACTTTCACAATATGTAACTGTACAATCCTAATTCAATCTACTCCAAAACAGAGTACTAGACAGCTGTCAAGCAGTAATTAAACTAACTGCCAATGTTTAAAGTTTCCAAGTACTTTCCAAAATGACAGAAAGCATTAACTCTTTCTCTGTGGCCTTTAGTTGGAATAAGAAAAGACTGACTTTACTTCCATCCAAGAACTTTCTTTTCACTAGAAATATATTGACAGGTTGACTTCTTCAAGCACACTTAAAAAAATAAGCACCCATTGTTTAAACAATCCAGACAGTTTAGTCAAAAACAAAAGCCATCATTGTTATGTTAAAGAGCTCTGGTCCACTAACCCTGAACTTCCAATTCCATATAAAAGCCCCCCAAACTGAGAAAGCACTGGGAGAAAAAATCCTGCAAAAAGGTGCTACAAATGCAGTTCTGTCTGCCTCTCCAGTCTCTCCCATAACCCCCTTTAAATTCATCAGTTCCTGGGAGGTGCAGTAAACAGGGTAACAGTGCTGGCTTTCCAGGGAATCAGACTTGCCTAGAAATCAAGACGAAGTCCAAATGTCTACAAAAAGATAACAAAGAGGAGCTGCAATTAAACCCCTGGTGGCTCAGATGATAAAGAATCTGCCTGCAATGCAGGAGACCAGAGTTCAATCCCTGGGTCGGGAAGATCCCCTAGAGAAGGGAAAGGCAACTGACTTCAGTATTTTTGCCTGGAGAATTCCATGGTCAGAGAAGCCTGTGGGGTGACAGTCCATGGGGGGGTCGCAAAGAGTCGTACACAACTGAGTGACTAACAGTTTCACTTTCTTTCACTTGGCACTACAGCATAAGCCTGGACAGCCCTGAAAAGAGGAAACAGGAGACACCATGCTACATGGGACCAAGTATTTCTGGAAACTGGGCCCAAAAAGCCAGCTACACTTTTCACTCTGGCTTTCTCTGATGAGCACAGCATTCCAAGACAAAGTATAGGCAAGAGGCAACAAACCTATTCCTTCTGGATAATGATGTCCTTGGAGAATAGATCATCAAAATTGTATCCTTTCCTTACCACCAAAGATAGAAAAATATCCTTGCCAAGCTAAGCCCTTAAATCATATTTAGCTTCCAGAGATTAGGAATGCAATGAGGCTAATGTCATTTCCTAAGTGAAACTTAATTCTAAAATAATAAACGTGTAGAATTTATTACCCCCACCCTTATCTCTAGGGGTTATTTGAGAACTTCCAAACATATCTTTAACAGCAAATTCTACATTACCCATAAGTATCCTAACAATTGAGGATTTTTATTTTATGTTAATGGCAGAATTTTAATCCTTTAATGGCTCTTATATTTGTGATGAAGCGATAAAGAATGTTTTCCACAAGAGAACCTAAGTGAACCCAAAATAAGTATTACAGACAATATTTACATATAAAATGTAATGATGAAGACATTTTAGAAAAATATATGAAGTTCTATATTTCAAGGAATTATGTACTACTAGGACAACTCTGCAAACAAAGCACTATTTATTTTGCTTGTCCATTCATTCAAAACCACTTATACACTATCCGTTCCTGATGCAAAGAGGAGTAAGACATGACTCTGCTCCCAAGAAGTATCTGAGGCAGATAGGCAGGTGCCCAATCTCAGCCTTCCTTTCAAAATCCTTTCAAATGTCGGTGAAGGATAAATTACTATGTAATTCATATTCTGGAATTAAAAAACTGGCTTAAATCTTGAAATAGTTCATTCTTCCTCTGGTATTAGTATTAGGTTCATGTATTCAACACATTTCAAAATTCTTCCGAAGGATGGCAATGTCTATCTCCATGCCTCAGTGTTGTTCTAGGCACCACTCCAGCATTAGAAATCGGAAAGAGTTCAAGTAATCGAGACCTAAATCATCTGTGGTGATTAGATGTGACATAGTTCCTAGGAATACCAGTGATATCTGATCTAACTTGCAACTGATAGAGGCCAATGTGTTTTCCTCCCTACTCCCAACTAATATGCATAGATTTTATCTCCTCCCCTAAAGTCCTCCTGATTTACCTTAGAGCAGAAATCACCCACCTGGAGTTTTCCCATCTCCCAATTTTATGTGGAGGTTCCAAAGTTATTTTGAAAACTACTCTAATAAACAAGCTTGGGCACATCTGGCCTTCAGTGAATAAGGTTTTGGGTTCCTGCTCATAGCTCCTTTCTTTTCTTGTGAGATTCCTCAGCACTTCAGAGCACTGAACTAGGTGGTAGGTAACTTACCACCCTTCTATCTCCAAAATGTTTACTCTTTTGGATTTAAAAATACCAAATTTCTTCAACTGCAAAGGTTTTACTGATGGATCAACTCACAAATAACATCCATAACCACAGACTGTATCAAAAGCACCCTGACACCTGTTTGAAATTCTGTTTTGAAGGCTTATAATTTTTGATATCATCACATATGGCTCCATCATATGAGGAGGCTACACAACTAAGAAAATTACTAAGAACTAAAGAATATGAAGAAACATCAAGGAGGCATACAGTGCATCTCAGTAGCTCCAGTTAAAGAGTAACACTTCTCCTTTGGGAATTTATTCCCACGAGTTATCACTTCTGCTGGCACATTTCTCTGTGTGTCACCGGCTACAATTCCCTGGCGGTCCAGTGGTTAGGACTTGGCACTTTCACTGCCGAGGGCCCAGGTTCGATCCCTGGTCCAGGAAGATCCCACATCTGAGGGGCAACTAACCCTGCACACCACAACTACTGAGTCCCTGAGCCCTAGAGCCCATGCTCTGCAACAAAAGAAACCACCGGAATGAGAAGCCTGTGCGCAGCAAGGAAGAGGAGTCCCAGCTCGCCACAACTGGAGAAAACTTATTCGTGGCAACAAGACCCAGTGCAGCCAAAAATAAAATAAACAAACAAGTACACCTTGGGGAAAGAAAAAAAAAGACTACACAGGAAGACTGACCTCAGGCAGGCTGGCGGTGGTAGTTTAGCTGCTAAGTGGTGTCTGACCCTTGCGACCCCATGGACTGTAGCCTGCCAGGCTCCTCTATCCATGGGATTCTAGGCTGGTAGGAGATTAAATCAATTCATTCACCCATTCATTCATTAAAATGTATATAAGCCTGTTTCTGGGTTAAGGGATGAATATAGAGATAAAAGACAGCTTCTGCCTTCAAAGATCTGCTAGTCAGTGACAAACAGATCTTTCAATCAATGGAATAAGTAGCCAATATTGTATAATAACTAGAAATGTAGTAGTATAAACCTTAAAAATTATGAATCACTACATTGTACACCTGTAACTTAGTACTTTACAGCAAATATACTCTAATTTTTTTAATGCTAAAAATAAATAAAACATTTTTTTCAATTAATGGAATGCAGTGTGTTTCCTGCCATGCTAGAGGAATGAATATGAAGGCACAGCAGAAAGGTGACTCAGTCAAGGAGAAGAGCCAGGAAAACCACTGCAGAAAGGATGAAAAGCTTACTCCAACTTCTGAAGGATAATAAATTAGGGTTGAAGGGAGATACTGCAGGCAGAGAGAATAACACATACAAAGGACAGAGGTACAAAAGAGCACGGCGTGGAGTGAAGTTACCAATAGTTCAGCAGAGCTGAGGCCCGGGCCGGTGTGGGAAAGAGGCCTAAGATACTGAAGGGGAAAAAGGCTGAGGCAAATCATGAAAGGTCTTAAATGCCTTTATGAATTTGAAGTCTCTCTTCAAGGAAGTGCAGGCCTCATCCTGAGGGCTCCAGCTCATCAGTAACATTTTTGGGCAGGAGAGAAGCATGATTAGAATTATATTTTCAAAAGATCACTATGACAGCAGTGGGGAAGTAGAGATTACCTTTAAAGCCAGAGGCAGTAAGAATAGTTATAAAATGACTGCAGTGGCACTGGGGACTGAGGAGAAGCGCAGATTACACAGCCGGCGAGGAGGTAAAACGAACATGGCTTTAATATGAAGGGTTATCTGTAAAGACGTGCAAGTTTATGGTGATATTTATAAGATTGGGACTAAAGAAAGCAGTTTCTATGAGGAGGAAGGGAAATCACTTTAGACAACTGAATTTGAAATGTCTGTCCAAGTTGTAAGATAGAACCATCTGGAGGAAATGCATCTGACTCAGTGAATTTATGAATGCTGAAACTGTACATACAAATGCAGTCACCTAGGGAGAGAATACAGAGAGAAAAGGGGGACCCATGGCGGGTTCCCAGGGAATACCCACCCTTCACCTACAGGAAAAGGGAATCTTAGGGAAGAGACAGAGATGGAACAGCCAAGGAGAACAATCTTGTATCTAAGTATGTAACAGTCAAGGGAAGAACACACACAAGGGATGGCAGAGCTGGGGAAGGACTGAAACTTGTACAGAGGTTATCAAAATTGGGAGGTCACCTATGACCTTTCTGAGGTCCACTTCAAGGCAGTGTTAGAGGCAGGAGGAGCCCAAGTGCAGTGGGTGGAGGTGTGACTGGAAAGTGACTACAGCAGAAGTGAGTATAGACCACTCTTTTGAAAAAAACTCAATTACATGGGAAAGGAGAGAATGGACACAACACAGGGATGCGCCTGGGAGGATGACTTTTTGAGCTGTTGTGTTCATTTGCTGAAGGAGGACACAGCAGCCAGGGAGAGGCTGAAATTTCTCAACAGCAAATCAGCAATAGATGGAAAAGGGATGGGAAGGCGGGGTGGACTCTGAGAGGAAATGAAGACAAAGTGCAGTGGAGGGGAGTTCTCTCCCATCAGGAAAGAGGCTAAGCATGCAATGAGCAGTGGACAAGTTGACAAGCAGGAGAAAGCTTAGCGAGTTCTCTGAAATCACAGGCAAAACTTGTTTACATGGGCATCTGCCAGATGGAGAGACACAAATTTCTTCAGATTCTCAAAGAGGCTCACAATCCACAGAAGTTTTTTAGCACGTTGCTCTGAAGGAAATAAATCACGGAACAAGGCTGATTTAGAATAAATGGGATGGGGTAGTGGAGACAAGTAGGAAATAAGATGCAGAGACTGATAAAAACTGATTTGGTTGGAAAGGGTTAGCCACAGCAGGGCCAAGATCAAAGACAAATGAACTAACTATCAGAACCTTGTTAATTCTAGGATGGTATGGTCAAAATTCAACCACTAAACAGCAGGAGCTACTTTTGAGTCTCAAATGTAGAAAAGGTGTAACTCTGAAATTTGTTTCTTCTAGATAGGATATTTAAATATATACATATGAAATCAGAGTAGGAAAGAGACTGAATAAACGGAGACCAGATAGCAGCCTACAGTTAAAATTCAAATGTGACTGGTATTCAGTCATTCCATCAAGTATTATATTCTCAATAAACACTGTTTTAGACGCTAAAGATACACAGGTGAAGAACTGACAAAATTTCTGACCCATGAGAAAATAAATATATAACAAGGAAACTAGGTCACTAAAGATTGATCAGGGCTTACCCATGGAAGTTACTTTCACTTGACGGTCAGGAAATGCTTTTCTAAAGTGACAGTTTACCAAAAACTGGCAAACTGTTGGCCATAAGCCAAATCTAGCCTGCCACCTGGTTTGTTCAGTCCATGAACTAAGAATGGTTTTTTTAACATTTTTTATATGGTTTAAAAAAACGGAAAAAAAAAAAAAAAGAAAGTCTTCCTCAGTGATCAATGCAAAGAAATAGAGGAAAACGATAGAATGGGAAAGACTAAAGATCTCTTCCAGAAAATTAGAGATACCAAGGGAACATTTTATGCAAAATGGGCACAATAAAGGACAGAAATGGTAATGGACCTAACAGAAACAGAAGATATTAAGAAGAGGTGGCAAGAATACACAGAAGAACTGTACAAAAAAGATCTTCACGACCCAGATAATCACGATGGTGTGATCACTCACCTAGAGCCAGACATCCTGGAATGTGACGTCAAGTGGGCCTTAGAAGATAAACAAAGCTAGTGGAGGTGATGGAATTCCAGTTGAGCCATTTCAAATCCGAAAAGATGATGCTGTGAAAGTGCTGCACTCAATATGCCAGCAAATCTGGAAAACTCAGCAGTGGCCACAGGACTAGAAAAGGTCAGTTTTCTATTCCAATACCAAAGAAAGGCAACAATGCCAAAGAATGTTCAAGCTACCGCACAACTGCACTCATCTCACACGCTAGTAAAGTCATGCTCAAAACTCTCCAAGCAAGGCTTCAACACTATGTGAACTCTGAACTTCCAGATGTTCAAGTTGGATTGAGAAAAGACAGGAACCAGAGATCAAATTGCCAACATCTGCTGGATCATCGAAAAAGCAAGAGAGTCCCAGAAAAACATCTACTTCTGCTTTATTGATTATGTCAAAGCCTTTGACTGTGTAGATCACAACAAACTGTGGAAAATTCTTCAAGAGATGGGAATACCAGACCACCTCTCCTGCCTTCTGAGAAATCTGTATGCAGGTCAAGAAGCAAGTTAAAACTGGACATGGAACAACAGACTGATTCCAAATCAGGAAAGGAGTATGTCAAGGCTGTATATTGTCACCCTGCATATTTAACTTATATGCAGTGTATCATGAGAAACACTGGGCTGGATGAAGCACAAGCTGGAATCAAAATTGCCGGGAGAAACATCAATAACCTAAGATATGTAGATAACATCACCCTTACAGCAGAAAGCGAAGAACTAAAGAGCCTCTTGATGAAAGTGAAAGAGGAGAGTGGAAAAGTTGGTTTAAAACTCAACATTAAGAAAACTAAGATCATGGCATCTGGTCCCATCACTTCATGGCAAACAGATGGGAAACAGTAGAAACAGTGACAGACTTTATTTTCTTGGGCTCCAGAATCACTGCAGATAGTGACTGCAGCCATGAGATTAAAAGACGCTTGCTCCTTGGAAGAAAAGTTATGACCAACCTAGACAGCTTATTAAAAAGCAGAGACATTTGCCAACAAAGGTCCGTCTAGTCAAAGCTATGGTTTTTCCAGTAGTCATGTATGGATGTAACAGTTGGACTATAAAGATAGGTGAGCACTGAAGAATTGATGCTTTCGAACTGTGGTGTTGGAGAAGACTCTTGAGAGTCCTTGGACTACAAGGAGATCCAACCATTCCACCCTAAAGGAAATCAGTCCTGAATATTCATTGGAAAGACTGATGCTGAAGCCGAAACTCTTAATACTTTGGCCACCTGATGTGAAGAGTTGACTCATTTGAAAACACCCTGATGCTGGGAAAGACTGAAGGCAGGAGGAGAAGGGGACGACAGGATGAGATGGTTGGATGGCATCACCAACTCAATGGACATGTGTTTGAGTAAACTCCGGGAGTTGGTGATGGACAGGGAGGCCTGGCGTGCTGCATGTAGTCCATGGGGTCACAAAGAGTCGGACACAACTGAGCGACTTAACTGAACTGACTGATATGGTTAAAAAATCCAAAGAATCACGCACACGAAAATTATATGAAATCCAAATTTCATGGTGCACAAATAAAAGTTTTATTGGCACACAGCCCCTTGTGTCACAGTTTCTGTATCGTCTGTGGTTGTTCTTTAGACTACAACAGCAGAGGGGAGTCTGGCAACAGAGACCATTCAGCCCTTTGCAGAAAAAACTGGCTGAATCCTGGTTTAGACCTAAATGATGAGAAAAAGACAGATGTATAAAGATCTAGATGACACAGTTTTCTTGCTAGATAGTAAGTGCAAAGGCCCACAGACAGCAACGAGCATGAGATGTATGACAGACCACAAAGCCAGTGTGGCAGTGGAGCAAAGGGAGAGATGAGAAGAGGCGGTGCTGGAGAAGCAGACCTGACCAGAGACCAGATCACCTACAGCTTTGCAGGACAGAAGGAACCTGGATTTACTCAAGCAGTTGGGGGAGGGAAGATGGGGAAGAGACACCTATAGGTTTAAAGGAGGGAATAGTAAGAATTGATGGATTTACATTTGGAATCCACAGTTACCATGAGAAGAATAAACTTTAGTCAGGTAAGAACACAAGCAAGGAGATAAGGGAATAGTCCAGCCAGAAGATTGTAATGGCTAAGACTTCTTTTGCTGGAAGAATGAATGAGAGGAAGTTGCATTTAAGGTATTCTGAGGATGTGAGAGTTGGACTGTGAAGAAAGCTGATCGCCGAAGAATTGATGCTTTTGAACTGTGGTGCTGGAGAAGACTCTTGAGAGTCCCTTGGACTGCAAGGAGATCCAACCAGTCCATTCTAGAGGAGATCAATCCTGGGTGTTCATTGGAAGGACTGATGCTAAAGCTGAAACTCCAATACTTTGGCCACCTCATGCGACGAGCTGACTCACTGGAAAGAACTCTGATGCTGAGAAGGATTGGGGGCGGGAGAAGGGGACAACAGAATGAGATGGCTGGATGGCATCACCGGCTGGATGGCATCACCGACTCGATGGACATGAGTTTGAGTGAACTCCGGGAGTTGGTGATGGACAGGGAGGCCTGGCGTGCTGTGATTCGGACACAACTGAGCGACTGAACTAAACTGAACTGAAGGTAATACAGATTTTCCTGACGGGCCATTTGAAATATGAATATAGGGAGAAATCAAGGATAACTCCTGTATGTTAGACCCAAGCAACTGGGTAAACAGCAGAGTCATTCTGAAACAAGGAGAAAGGAGAAAATCAAGACTTTCTGGACATGGGAAGAGTAAGATGCCTACTATATATCCAAGCACTTCAATGGATACCCATTTCCTTGTCAGGGGGAACAGTAGTGGCTACCTCAGCAGGTGGGCATGATTAGGTGAGATAATGCCTGTGAAGCACTCAGAATACTGCCCGGACTACCACAATCACTCAGTAAATGCTAATCACGCTTATTCTTATTATGCAGATGGAGTGTCAAACAGGCAGCTGGAAATATAGGTCTGGGACTCCAAGAAGTAGTCAACGGTTAGAGACAAAGATTTAGGAGTCCTCTGCATACAGATAAGGCCTGGATGAGGTCATCTAGGAAAAGTGCACAGATGGAGAAGGATGCCAAAGGCAGACTCCTAGGTGACTCCAACATTCAGGTGAGTTAAGCAACGGAAGGAAGCCATAGAGAATACTGAAAATTAATAACTGATGAAAAAAAAACAACAACAGATGAGTGTGGTGTGACAGAACCCAATAAAGGAGTGTTTCAAGACAGGAGTGGTCAGCTGGTTCAAAAGGTGCCCAAAGTTGAATAAGAGGAGGGCTGAGAAATTAGCTATTCAATCTGGCAAGAGAGATGCCGTTGAGGATTTTGGTAAGAGCAATTTCATAGAGTCACGAGGATAAATAAAAGCCCAACTGCACGGGACGAGGAGTGGCTGAGACGTGAGAAAGTGGCACCTGCAAATACACATCACACTTTCAAGGAATTTTATTGTGAAAGGGAACAGAAAATTGGGTAGTGGCTGGGAAAGGATGTGGGGTCCATGGTTTTTTAAAAGAACCATTTAAGTCAGTGAAACAGTTTTACAAGTTGATGAGGCAGAAACTGCCGATGGAGGAGAGAGGAGGGGATAACTGCAGGAACGACTGAGTAGATGAGAGGGATGAAATCTAGGGCACAAGCGGAGAGCGACACTTCTTCAGCTGTAGAAGGCAATGGAAGATGTGCTAGTGATGGTGTGTGCACGCCCACTCAGTCGTGTCTGACTCTTTGCAACCCCATGGACTGGAGCCCACCAGGCTCCTCTATCCATAAAATTTTCCAGGCAAGAATACTGGAGTGGGTTCCATTTCCTACTCCAGGGGATCTTCCCAACCCAGGGACTGAACCCACATCCCTTGAGTCTCCTGAATTGGCAGGCAGATTCTTTACCACTTCACCACCTGGGAAGTCCATGTGCTTAAGCTCCCTTTTAACAGGAAGGGGAAAGAAAGCTATTAAACATACTTGGTATAACTGACACTCAAGAATCAGTAAACAAAGACTACTACTTGAATTGCTCCCAAGAACAATTCTGTTAATATTAGCTTTGAGAGCTTCAACCTTCAAATGACCAATATCCAGAGAATCTTGCAAGGTATTATAATTTTAGTACTTATATTCATTCTATATTTTAAGCCAAGCTTGGTAAAGAGGAATTAAAAGTAAGTTTCATGAAGGGCTAATGCCCCAACACTTGGTCATCTGCCGGGTACATAAGACATTCTTAGAAAAATAGCTAAGATAGCTAAGCCGCTATCTCTCACTTTGTAGAGTGCTATGTTTATGAATGCCACTGGGGGAAGATAAACCTCTTTACAAGCTGCTCATCATTTATAAAAGAAAACTACATAGTGACACTTGTAAATCATTTCCAAATGTGAGTTTAACAATAATTTGACTGAATTTATAAGAAAAAAATATAATATATTCAAGCACAGTCAAATACACAGATATCAGGAGATAAACTTCTTAAGTCAAGATGGTTTCTGAAATCCAACCAATTGAGAGATGTATACAGTTATTGAACTGACACCATCATCTCTTGTCAACAAATTGGCAGTGGCAGGGCCAAGGCCAGATTCTCTCTGGCTCTTGGTGCATCAAAGAGAACTATGGCTATTTGAATGCGCAACAGAAAGGAAGAGATTTCAACTGTTTTACATATGTTCTCTGTCTGATATTGAACACCCAAAAGTCACCTAGGATTAAAGAGTGCAAAGACAGTAATACACTGTCCCTCAGTAACAACAGTTGGTTAAATTTTCACCTATGCAGGAATGAAACCGTTTTCAAATATTTAATTCAATTCTACCTAGCAATGTTACCTACAAAACACAAATGCTACCCACTTTGTAATTAGAGAAAGAACTGTCTCCTTATCCTCACTCTTCATCAACAGGAGCAAGAAGCAGAGATGCTCAAAACAGCACAAGAGACAGGTGAGCTCCACCCATCCTGCTCTGGAAAAAGAGGCAAACATAAAGCAGCTCATCATCTTTGAAAAAAAAGAAAAAGAAAAAAGGCAAAATGAACCCACTACATCAGATAGTAAGCTATACAGATTCTTGGCAATGCTCCAAATTACTTTGCAGGATCTTTAAAAACAATCAAACAAAAAAAAAACCCCAAACAGAACAAACAAAAATTAAAGACTTTCAGACTTCTAGGTTCCAAGTCTGAACTGGTTTGTCTACTTGCTGAAGTAGAAGAAATCAAGCCCACTTAACTGATATACTGTAGACATTAAATTAATCAACACAATGACAGGGTTTCTTCTTTGTTTAACAGGGAAGTACCACAAAATGACTAGATCCACTTGCACAGCCTGGAAAAATTAAACAAACAAACACCAACACTGTTTTCAGAGATGGTTCTTTTTATTATAAGAAGTTTTAGTCCTTCATAGGCCAACTTCCAATAGTTAACTTCATTTTGAGGTAGATGTTCATTCAATTATAAATTTCTACTAGAATATTTCTTTTTTTTTTCTTCCAGCTTGTTGTTCTGATCTTGGTGCAAAAGTCAGATTGCATCTTTCCTTCTGAGCTGTCGAATGACCAATAGCAACTAAAGTAACACTGAGGAGTTCACAACTTTCTTTCCTCTAAAAGTAAATAGAGTTATCTCTACAAAGAGTCAGTTTTCTAAAGAAACAAAGTGAATTAGGACACAAAAGTAAACACTGTCTTTGGCAAAACAACAAAGCTACCAAATCAGTCAACAGAATATGACCTAACATTTTTGAAGATTAATGTTCAGTGTATGAATCTGGAAATTTTGTGTTCTTACTATCTTAAAAAACCAACTGACTGACTTCTACATCATATTTGGAAGTTTATCGTCATATTCTGAGAAGCTCACTAAAGTTTATGTGGCATTAACTCACTAAAACAAAAAAGTCCCTGGTATTTTATTACTCTAACACTGGAATCTCTCAAGAAGAATAGACAATCATAAGAAGTATTCTTTGCTTTTGCAATCTCTTGCTTTCTTAAATTATACGTGTATGATAAGCAACTAAAAGTTACAGAGAAAATTGTTGTTGAGTCACTACATCATCTCCGACTCTTTTGCAAACCGTGGACTACAGTTCGCCAGGCTCTTCTGCCCGTGGGATTTCCCAGGCAAGAATACTGGAGCAGGTTGCCATTTCCTTCTCCAGGGGATCTTCCCGACCCAGGGACTGAACCCAAGTCTCCTGCATTGGCAGGTGGATTCTTACCGCTGAGCCACCAGGGAAACCCCAGAGGAAAAGTAGGACTCTCATATTTCCAATTCCCAGTTTCTCAGATGGCACCAATTTTACAATTCGGTAATCAAGCCGCCATTCACTTTGCCACCACTTGCAGAATCCCTGCAACAATCCAGGTTCACCTCTGAACTCCAGTCATTTTGAGATGGTCTGGTTAACAGTGGACAACATTCTACATGAAACTTAGAAACTACTCATTACATTTATATCACTTAAAGCCAGATAACCTTAAATAAACCTAGTATCAATTTACCTACAAGGAGTTTATACACAATTCCAGTACTAAATTCCAAAGTCCTAAAGCTTCAGTAACCCACTCAAGGTTGTGGGACTAAAAGCTAGCAGGAAAAAGAGCTGGTGTTAATATCAGTTCTGCCCAGACTCTTCGTAATCTATATGAATAATCCCAATTCACAGTTTTCACTCTGACTGTGCCGGAAATGCTTTTTGCAACCCAACATATCTAAAAAGGTTTCATTCTGAGTAATGCAAGCCCTCCTCCCGGCCTCAAAAGCCAAGGGTCAGAGGCCTTTGTAATCCTCATTCACATGAAGCCAACCTTATTAGACTGGAAACGATATACAAAGCACTTGCTATAATGCATCCACAAGCAGTGACACCCTTAACAAGGAATATTCTGCAGCACATCTCTTTAGACTACAACTGAAAATGGATATAAAAGCTATAAATATTTGCTTCCTATATTGAGACCAGAACTACTATCTCCCCTGGTTTCTCTTGATGTTAAGATTTCCCTCTTAGCTCCATTTACCAAGTTTTTATTCTCCTATAAAACCACTGTAAAATCATTTCATAAAGACCTTTCTCTAGAGCTTGCTACTGAAGTTAATTATTGCCATAAACTGACAATTCAAATAAAATACTTCTCAGGGAGCCAGTGAGACCCTAGGACCCCTTGGGGAATATTAAAGAGTACAGAACATGATCCACATCCTCCAGGATCTGAATAAAAAAAAATTATTGATTCAGAGAGTGAGAAGGTAGCTTGAGAAGTGATTTTACACATATGTAAGATTGTACTTTAAAATTCACCTCCAGAGAAGATCATAAAATTATTTCAATAATCTTTTCACCATCATTATCATGAAAATTATCATTAGCAGCAAGTTCTTTACACAACTATCCTTTGCTTCAATTTAAACCTATTTTTCTCTTATTTGAGCATCAGTGGAGCTGGAAAACAGCTGGTTACCATTCCTAATAATGGATCCATTCATGTTTTCTGAAGAGTTTTTAAGTTGCCTCTTAACCTTTCATTCTCTCAACCTTTCCTCACAGGACTGACTTCCAATCATATAATCATCTTTTGAGTCTCCTCGGAACGGTCTCCAAGGTCTCCTCATCCCTTTTAAGTTGAGGAACCTAGAAATGGAAACAACACTCCAGTAAGGGGGTGACCAGTGCCAGCATTATCTATATAAAAGATGATACCACCCCATCTGGATTCCTCGACATCACTTCTAAAGCCCCGATCATTACTTTTACAAAAGTGTCCTTTGATGGCTCTTAGACTTTCTTCTGCTGTACTTAAGTTAACTTCAGAATTATCCTGCTAATAGTCTTGAACAACATAATACCTTAGGCAATATATCCTTACAAAGTATTTCTAGAAGTTGTATGTATAACAGATTTTCAATTCAACATTCACTGGTCACCTTCTAAATGAAAAGTCACCACTGTAAACAACATAAAACACAAATGATGACTCAGAAATGGTCCATGTCTTAAGGAAATCATAATCTAATGGGGGAAAGACAGACACAATCAAAAGTATGTACAACAGAAAGTATCCTGGAGTGAATTCTTTCAGGGTAGGATAAAGAACAGTAAGAAAACAGAAAAGGAAAAGCTGAATTTCAGATAGCAGTGGTATCTTAAAAGCTTCAGGAAGAGTGGGATCTGAACTGAGCCATGAGAGATGAGTAAGTCAGAGGCAGGTCAAGACGGGAAAACACTTTAAGGCAAAGGAGAGGCATTAGCAAAGGTATAAAGGTGGGTACAAACACACTGTGGAGAACATCTAACAGACTGGTAGTTCAATATGGCTGAAGCACATTAAGTGAAAATGTGTGTTCAGGAGATAATGTTCAAAATGTAGAAATGTAGGCCAGCTAGATTATGAAGGGCTGGGAATTTTAAATCTTATTTTACATTCAGTGAGAAGTCAAAGAGTTTTAGGAACCAAGTGACAGAATCAGATCTGTATTTAAGAAAGCCACTGGCAACACTGTATATACAGTGAGAAGGAAAGCAGAGAGGCCAGCTAGGAGATTATGATTATAACCCACGCAAAGGTAACGGAAATTTAAAGCAGGACGACAAAAACAGAAAAACAGGGACAGATTAAAGAAACGCTACAACAATATCACAGACAAGCCACACAAATTGACTGGATGGGGTGGGAAGAGAAAGGGACAGAAGGTAGCACAGGGCAAAGAGCACGAATGAGCCTTCAAATAGTTACAGGTCTGGATCTGAATTCTAGTTCCATCACTTACGGGCTTCCCTGGTGGCTCGGTTGGTAATGAATCCGCCTGCAATGTGGGAGACCTGGGTTCAATCCCTGGGTTGGGAAGATCCCCTGGAGAAGGGAACGACTACTCACTCCAGTATTCTGGCCTGGAGAATTCCATGACTGTATAGTCCATGGGGTCACAAAGAGTCGGCGGACATGACTGAGCGATTTTCACTATCTGTCACTTACTAGCCACAAAACTTAAGGAATCTATTTTAACATGTCTGTACCTTGGTTTTCTTCATCTGTAAAAAAAAAATAGTATATCAGGTATTTTAGCAAACCTATTTTTTAAGTGAGATAAAACTGTATTTTTCCTCCTTAAGCATACTATCCTCTACTAACTACTCTTAAAGCTTAATTTATTTTTTGACTATTCTACTTGTGGTTATTTTTATGTCTCAAGTTTAAGTTCCAGCCTACAACTTAGCATTTCTTCTGTAAATAAGTTGTAGTTGCATTGATCTCCATAGGCCTAAACTTACTCTCCTTAAGCTGAAACTTGAGAACAAATGTCAAACAGTTACCAAGTATAGACTAATGAATCTGAACCTGGGGGCCAAGCACCGTGAAGAGCCTCAGAGTTGTTTCAGGAAATCACCATGTACTCATACTTGAAAAGATAAGGAACACCAGTTATAGAGACCAAGAGGAGCAACCCCAATATAGCTGCCTTGGCCTGATGATTATGCAACTCATGAAGGCACTGCCTTCCTTGGTTACCTACCTGCCTATTTACTGTCTTGTTTTTTTCCCTCCCTTTTGCCTTATCTCTAATTATATTCTAGTTAGATACCAATGGTACCCACTGTTAGCAAGATGTGTGGTTGGCTTCAGTTTGGTTCCACCTAGCTTAGTGATGAACTTGACACCTATACCAAAAGCAAGAACATTCTTAAGTCAAGATTATAGCACCTGAATAGATATATATGTACACACATATACATGTATAGCTCAAAGTAATAAGAACCTGTTATCTCGGTGGGAAAAGAAGCACTCCTGTCCTTTAAATCTGAGTCTTAATAAATAAAGATTGCTATGTACCAGGCAAAGTGCTAAATACTTTGCATGTGTAATAATTTCAATTAAGCCTCACAATAATCTTATGAAAAACAATTACCACTAATTTACAAATGAAAAAACTGAGGCACGGAAAGGTTAAGAAAGTTTTCCAAAGTCATTCAGCTACTAAATGGCTGAGCCAAGATTTGAACCCAGCCAGTCTAAATCCAGAGCTCATGGTCTTAATAGTTCCTAATTACTATGCTATACTATCTCACACTATTACAGATTAGATAATGAGATTCTACCTTTCCTTTGTAAAGGTATTTATACATGCATGAATAAAAAATCCTTGCTGGAGAGATTACAAAAGGATTTCCTCATTAACTAAGCTTAAAGAGATGCTATCCACATGGTTTTACTGCTTATAATTAAAGGCAATAATCTAGGGACAATGTTGTATGTTTGTGTTTGATCTAAAAAAATCAGTCAATAATCATGGATGGACAGAGGTTGAATACAAGCACGTGTAAATATTTATTCCTCGAGGTGTAGATATTTATTACAGATATGTGTGATTAACTACTCCCCAGTTTTTAGAACTGAGAGAGTACAAAGGAGAGCTTCATTTAAAAAAGTTTCTCTGAAAACACTCCTTACAAGTAATATTATTCCCCTAATTCAAGACAGAAAGCCACAATTACTTTGATGCTGTAAAATGAGAATGAAACAATGATGCTTCAGCAAAGTGTGGATCGTAAGGGTTGGATCTCTCTGAAACAGTCCACATGTTAGAAAGGTTCATAGGTCTTACTGATGACAGGCATCAAAACGTCTACACTCAAATATTCCAACCAAACACAAAAAAAAGAAATGTAAGAAAACAGATAAAATACATGGGGAAAAAACTCCAACTCCAGAAATAAATGCCAGTTGAATAGATCCTACCCACTGGTGCCACACAAGGCATAGCTGCAGTGATAATTAAAGGTAAAATAGCTGGGGAAATCCCTTCAGTCTATTTGTCAAATAGAAAAACAACTACTCATTTCAAAGAAAAGGGGAATTTTCATACACAGCACAGAAAACTGCCAACTAACTCTTACATTTATATCTTTAACTGTTCCCTTAAAACTAAAACATATTAGAATAGTTATATTCAACATCTAAAAAGTTAAGCCAAGTTTGGCCTCTAACAAGTTTCATACTAAGCTTACAAGAGGATTTATATCGTCCAAAACAACTACAATAAAATTCACACAACAAAATTCTTCTTTCAAATATCTTGGTTTTTAGAAGCAAATGCCTGGCAATGCCTCCAACCTTCTCCTGGTTGGCTTTCCCTGGAGTGTAACCTGACAAGGTACAAAGCTCATTGAAATATTTAACAGTGGTGGTATGGATTTCTTTGGATAGGTCAAGAAAAGCAGCTCATCCTTTTTAAAAACTTAAGGAACCATTTTGTGGGATGTCATTCCCTCAGTCCAAGTGTCTCTGTATTTCCTCAGGGCTTTCTCAGAGAACTTATTGAGGGGGAAAATGAAAAGGCTAACAAAAGAACCCCTTTTCTCTCCCTATTCCCAACATAATCCACCTCAGCCACAGGGCCAGTTGCATCCACACTGTCATAAATGCCAGCAATTAGAGAATTAGGCCATAAAACCACCCACTCAGGTATAAGAGCACAGGCCTCCAGCTTTATTTCATGCATGCCATAAAGATCCCGGACTTCCTTCTTTCAGGCCTTCTTCACAACCAAGGAAATGACAATAACAACAACAAAAAAGCAGCCCTTTGTCCGTCTTATACCAATGTGATCACTGAAACCATCTGGATCCAGGTGAAGGAGTCAAGATTCCTTTTTCTTAATAAAGACTGCAGTTCCTCTAACATGCCACATATAAAGGACTGTATTGTGAGCACTTACACAGTGGGATCTAGAGTAAAACTACATTTTCCAGAAAAATTACTTTCCCTTATTCTGAAACTACTCTAGAAGCAGAGCCAATTCCTGATCTTCTCAAGAAATACTGGAGACTTACAAGAGTATTCTTAATTAACTCAACAATTTTGAGACCCTCCGGAAATCTTTTCTAATCAAAAAAGTTAATCCAAATATCAAAGTTAACACCATGTTTTAAAATCTGATACAGTGGGCTTCCCTGGTAGTCCAGTGGTTAAGACTCAGAGCTCCCAGTGCAGGGGGTTTGGCTTCGATCCCTGGTCAGGGAACTAGATCCCACATGCAGCAACTAAAAATTCCATGTGCTGCAACTAAGACCCGGAGCAGCCAAATAAAAATAAGTATTTTTTAAAAAATCTGATACAATTTAATCGATCATTTCATTTGATTGATCATCTTCAAAACCACAGAAAGGCAAGTCCGTGATTTACTCCATAAGATTTTGTTCACCAAGCTTTAAACCAGTGTAGATAAGACCCAAATAAATACTTTTAATAGTAAACTCTTTAGCGTCCTTCTTCCCACTAGTACCTACAGGGTTAAGAATCTGACTTAAATGTAGGTATCGCATGTCAGACTCATTAGTAATTTAACCTTTCTTAATTCCTGAAAATAACATATGCAAACAAAAGAAGGTCCCATCCCAGCAATCCAAGAATAAATTCCTCCCAAAGTAGTGACAATCACAAAGCTTCCCCCAGTCTCACAGGTCTCTGCCGCTGGGCTCTCCACCTTGGCAGAGGAAGAATGGAAAGAGACAAGATGTTCACAAAAGGCCTGACTGAAGGCCTTCAGTTAAGTGCTAGAAGGAAGCTGAAGTTCTGTGCCAACACTAGTGGAATGTGGGCAGGCACAAAGAGATCTTAATTAGGAGACCTACAATTAAAACAGTGAGTCTCCAAAGGAGAGAGAGGCAGTGCAGTCTGTTATGCCTCAGAGCAAGCACAGCAGTGTTACTCACCCCCTTTAGCTACAGGGCAAGGAAGGCAGTGGGTAGTAAGTCTGCACAGCTGCTCTGTGGAAGGCCAGATACCAGGTGAGCAGAGATGGGAGGGGAGTCAAGATGAGTGTTTTCTCAACTTCCAATCAAGATCAATCACTATTTTGTGACCCAACAATTTCCTAGGAGAGCAAGTGCCTTAGGATAATTAGATGGAAAGCAAAGGTGGAGACAAGTGATATGCCTTTCAGTGAGAGATGAAGAAAAGTTCTGAAGACTGAATTTGGGATGTTCAGTAAAAACCAGAGTATGTTTCTGAGCCTATTAACAACTACTCCCTGCAATGTGGGTACCATCACTTTGGACATAAATACATTAATGTCTCAGGTTTTTTTTTTTTCCATTTAAAAGCTCATATACTTAAAGGAATATACCACCTAGACTGAAAATAACTTCTTTTCGGACAGTCAAGAATCAACAATATTGAAAACAGAAACAAATTTAGCCAAACAAGAGGGCGTCTAAATATCAGATAATGAGTTATACTCAAAATTGTATCTTCACTTTTCTTATAATTGAAATTGGTCAACTTCAGCTAAGAACTTTTCTCATGGAGTTTTTACATCTTGTCCATACAAAGAAAACTTTCCTACTGAGTTCAAATTTTTCTTCCCAATAATAATGGCAGTTAAATGGGCTAATGTACACTTTGATATTAAAAATTACCAAACAGGTTCATTGACTCTCTTTAAAAAAATTAAGAATAAGTTCTGACCTAAGCAAATAATTAGTATAACAGAAAGGAATGAGAATACTGGAGCAGAAAAGATTCCTGAACTGACATTTGGCCCAACCTTCTCATTTTACAGATCGGAAGTTTCAGGTTAAAAGTGAAATTGTCCAGACTGGCGAGTGAAAGAGATGAGTACGAGGACTCATGTCATGTCTACCGACTTCCACTCGGAGAGGTTTCTTCTAGCCCACTTGTTCTCTGCTTCACTTTCCTTCTGCCCAGCTCAGGATTAGCTGTGAGGGCAATGAAAGAGCAACTCCCACTCTTGGCACATATACCCAGCGACCATTAAAAAAAAAAAAAAAAATCACAGATGCTCTCCCGCTCCAGAACTACCATCTTTTCTAATCCCCACTCAAGAGCCCACCTGGGGATACCTGAACTAAACTGCTATTTCAAGCATAAAGACAAATACATAACAATGTTGTGATTCAGTTTCCATTTATAGCTAATCAAAGTCTGCCATGTTCAATCAGAATGGAAATACTGCTTTTAACCTTTTGTGAGGTGGTATGGTGGCTCAGATGGTAAAGCGTCTGCCTCCAATGCGGGAGACCCGGGTTTGATCCCTGGGTTGGAAAGATTCCCTGGAGAAGGAAATGGCAACCTGCTCCAGTATTCTTGCCTGGAAAATCCCATGGACCGAGGAGCCTGGTAGGCTCCAGTCCATGGGGTCGCAAAGAGTCGGACACGACTAAGCAACTTCACTTTCACTTCTTTCTTTTTTCATGAACAGTAACTGGAGTATGAAAGCAATAAACAAAGACTACATGCTGATAAACAGACCATTCAGGGATTCATATTAAAACAGTCCAAATTCTAATCAACAGAGAGAATGCTGAACTATGTATATTTAGATGGCAAAGTACATAAATACCACCTGAGACAATCCTCAAAAAGTAGGACCCTGACACCATGCAGGGCACAGGGAAGCAAAAATGCAGACCGCAGTGATTTCTTACAGTGCACAATCAAATAAAACTCAAATTAATTCTACTTCGTAACTGTCACAAAGAAAGCCCCAACAGAAGACCAGCAACACCTATGTAGATTTTTTAAAAAAATAATCTCATCTGACAGAAAAATTTGGTCACAAAGAACTCTTACATGTAGTTATTACTCAGAGAGAGATTCAATCCCAAGGGAAGTTCAGAATGTGTGGCAGTAAGGGACAAACCTTCTGCAGCTAAAGGAGTTGAAGGAGGGAAATGACCTGGAAGTTCTGTCATCTTTCAACCACTTGAACTTAGCAATTCAATAAGTATGCTTTTGTTATGGAGAAATTATAGTCATTATTCACTTAAAGCAAACCAGAATATAAAGAGGCCAGAATCATTCTGGATCACAAACTACGCCTTCATGAACCAGACAAGGCTTGATACAGATCTGTGAGCAACTTCTGAGAAAGAATCTTTAGAACTCCGTGTTAACCCAGGGAAACCCTAAACCTCCTTTTTGGAACTTTTATCATTGATTTGTAAGACTCTCTAACAAAACGCTTGGTTTCTACACTGAAAACAACCAGGTCCAAGAATGTAATCACTATGGTTTAGTACTAAACCATACCATGGGTGAGTACTCATGAACATATACCATTAACCCATCCTGGATTAACTCAAACTACCACATGAAAGGCTTACCAATGGAACAACAGTTCATTCTAGCTGAATTCAGAAAAAACACTGAAGTTTAACGTAAGGAGTCAACCACTCTTCTCATGCTGAAGCAGCAACTACTGTTCAAGCAAAAGTCTTAAAAAAAAGTATTAATATGCTCTTAGTTGAAATTACTGCAACTCCTTGACAGACTTTACACTACATACTAATGCTAAACAAAATAATGCCAGTGGATAAGAAAACGTTAGCACCTGATTAAAACTTTAAAGGTGACTTGTCAAAGACCAACAGATAAAGTATTCTGGTGCCCAGACATTAGGTCCCTGAATCCAGGTGGCTCTCTTTCTAACCAGTCTCTTGAAAAGCTATGATTGGAAGCTGTCAGCATAAAACTTTGCTTTTGAATACGTGATAACAACATTTGGAATGTGAACAAGTACTTGGTCCTTCAATACAAAATATACAAGCATGCTAAACAAGAAGAAAATGCTTTTCAGGATCCCCTTAAAAATAGACTAACTTCTAATAGAGACGTTCTTATTATACTCAAGTATACATGGGCTAAAATTCTACATATAACCAGGCAAGTCTCAGTTTTGAAAATAAGCTGGTAAATGAAATGTCAGTAAGTCTATGTTTTTTTTATTTTTTTGCTGCTGTATCTTTTAAAAAAGCAAAATCAACTCACATTTAAGCACCAACTCCATGCAAGTAACCTGAACGGTTCAGTCTTTTTGTCATGTATGAGGCCTTTGGTTCTCCAACTACATGGGATCTGTGTTGTTAGCTTAAAAAATACAGAATTGGCCTTTCAAAAAAAAATAATAATCTACAGCAACCAATAAATAGTCTCAAACAACCCTGCTGACTGCAGCTGCCTTCTGAAGGCTGGGAAAAGGAGGTGGAGAGAGAGCAGAGAGAGGCAGGGAAGAGGGACGCTGCAGCTAGCTACAGAGCAAGGAACACGCCCCCATCATGTCCTCCGTGCTCTGTCAGAAGGCGGGTTGTTGTCAGTCTCCTCATCATGCTGCCTTAGAAACGATTTAAAAAAGGAGGCAGGAAGACTAACAACTAAAAAATGCCAGCTCCTTGAAAGGAGGGGCCAGGGTCCCTGGGATCTCCTCCCTCCCCTTCTTCCCAGGATCTTTCCGTAGATCTAAAGGGGTGTGGGGCACAATAGGGGACCAGGGGTTTGCCCAGGATATTCTGTGTGCACCAACGGCAGAGCACGCAGGAAACGGCTGGTTGTTATCTTTCCCTTTCTGTTTCAATCAAGAACACTCCAGAGCAGCAACCCCCTACCCACTCAGCTTCAGCCCCAAGCTGCTGCTCTTCCTCCTTCTAGCACCCCCCCCATGCCATTCTGACCCTTCCCCTCCAATTCAAACTCCCCCTTCTGCATCCAATGGAAAACAAATGCGCAACACCACTGGCTGAACCTGAACTCAACTTCCCTTCCCAGGGCAACTTTCCTTTTGGCTGAAGGGGGCCGAATAATGCCTATCAAAGCCTCCCCATTCTCCCCCCGGTACTAATGGGGAAGGAGCAAAGCTCGAGACCCTTCATCCTCCCTGGGTCCCCCTTAAAACAAATCAGAGAGCCCCAACTCCTTCTAAGGAATAACTTTGCTTCATAAGCTCTTCATAACCCTCTTTCTCTCCACCAGAAGCAGCCACCAGTAAAACTGTCCCTTATCTACTCTCCTCACCCCAACCCTGCTTCCCCCACCCCTTCCAAGCCCCAGGATTGGCCTAGGAAAAGGTGGATCAATAATGCAATGACGGAGAAAAGGAGAAGAGCGGGAGGGAGCTAGGGCTAGAGACTGCGTGCTCTCAGGCACAGTGGGTGGGGTAGGAGAGCAGCAGCTGCTTCCCCTGGGAGGATGCTGCCCAAGTCCCCCACAAACACCTCCCCTCACGGGGGCCCCCTTCCCCAGAGCTGGAGGGGAAAGCCTGCCTCCTCTCCAGGGGAAAAGGTGGAGAACTGCTCTTCTCTGAGCCTGAGGGACAGTGGACTATTTTCCCCCCGCAAAGATGCCACTAATCCTTCATTCTAAAGGAGGGAAAAGGGTGGAGTGAAGGTAGTGTAAGCCCCTGCTACCCGTAGGCTAGAAACTGCAGCTCTGTAAGATGGGGGGAAACAGACTGCTGTACGAAGAGATCACCGTTATCTTCAGAGGGAAAGGAGGCGAAGGGAGAAAGGTGGAAAGGAAAGTAGCTTTTTCCTGGTGGGGCAGGGCGGGATGACGGGAGGACCTCTCTGCTGGGGGTGGGGGTGGGGGGGCGCTGGTGGAGGTGAGGGAAGGGGGAGTGGCTGCTGGTGTAGGGACCTGGCCCGGGGACCGGGTAAGGGTTCACCAGGTCTTCGGAAGCAAGGTGCTGGAAGGGACACCGATCCCCAAGGGTGGGAGAAGAACGTGGCTTTGGATGAGGCCATCACCAGAGAGATGCCCGAGAGGAAAACTGCCCCAGGAGTAAAACATCTGCCCAGAGAGGGAGGCGGGGATGTGGCGGGATCAAGTCTCTAGGAAGGGAGGGAGGGAGGAATCTTGCTCGGATGAGGTAATCTGTGAAAGGGAGGAGGGGTTCAGTCCTGGGATGGGAAACCCGGGAGAGGGTCTGTGCCAAAGGATTTGGGGAAGGGTCAGGGCAAGGAGGGTCGGGGGCAAGGGCCCTCGGCCAGATGGGTCCGAGCCCCGGGGTGGGGGCGCCTTGGGGTCTGCACCCCGGTATGGGGGACCCGAGATGGGAGGGCCGTCTGCCCCGGGTCAGGGACCCAGGGATGGTCCCCGAATTGGGATGCTCCACAATCCCGGATGGGGGAGGGGAGGGGGGCTCCGCAGAGGGTCGAGACCCCGGGCCTGGGGGGTTCCTCGCCCCCTTACCTCTCCGCTGCCGCCTCCCCCGCCGCTCTCCCCAAACACGGCCCGGAACCGGCGCAGGTTGGTGCCGATGGCGGCCGAGACCTGCAGCGCCGCGTCGAAGCCCGGGCCCACCCGGAGCAGGGCCGGCCCGGAGGAGGCTGAGGACGATGACGAAGACGAAGACGAGGCGGACGACGAGGAGGCTGCTGAGGCGGCGGCCGCTCCCCCTGGAACCCCGGCCCCGCCGCTTCCCGCCGCCGCCGCCGCCGCCGCCGCCGCGGCCGCCACAGCCGGGGGGGAGGGGGGCGCCCCGGGGCCGCCGCCGCCGACCGGAGGCCCGGGGGGAAGCAGCAGGGCCGGGACGCGTTGCCGCGGGGCGCCCCCTAGGCCCCGGCGCCCCCCGCCGCCGCCGCCCCCGGTGGTCCCGGGTCGGGCGGGGAAGCGCCACCGACAGCTGTGCGCCATGTTCGCCCCGTGAAGTGAAGCAGCGAGAGGGAGAGGCGACAACACAGGGGGGCGGGGAGGCGGGGGGGGGGCCGCGGGCCCCGGAACCTGCCTGCGCCGCCCGGCGCCGCCCGGCCGCCAGCAGGCCGCCGCCGCTATGCCGAGCGCCGGGCCGCGCCAGCCGGCCCAGCGCGCTGTATAGCGGGCTCAGGCCCGCCCTGCCGCCGCCGCGCCGTCGCTACGCCATCCCGAGGCCCGGGCCGCAGCCTGCCGCCCGCCCGCCCGCCCCGCAACCTGGATAACTGCGTGCCCCGCCCTCCGGGAGCGGCAGACTCGGGAGGAGGCGGGGGGGAGGAAGCCCAGGAGCCCGGCGCGGAGCGCGGGTTCCGGGGAGAGGGGGAGGGGCGAGGGCTACGGGGGGGATGGGGGCGGAGGGAGCCCCGCCGCCCGCAGCCTCGAGAGCCGAGAGGCCGATTACACACGTTCCCGGGATGCGCTGGGACTCGAACCGCCCGGGAGAGCCGCTTCCAGTCTAACGCGGCTGCCGGGTCGGGGACGAGTGCGCCTTCTCCGCCTCGAGGCACGGATGCGAGAGGGGTCAGCCCGGATTTAACGCTTCGAGAATAAAAGAGCCCTTATTGTGCTACGGGCAAGACGGAATTATTGCCCAGTTTACTCTATGCAAAATAGGAAGGCCCTCAATGAATGCGCTTTAAAAAATAAAAAAATTAAAAAAAAAAAGAGCCCCTCCCATTTTCATGCTGGAGCTCTCTCCAAAATGCGTACACCGAGTGGTTCGGGCTCCCGCCACCTCCTCTTCCTACTGTGCACTCGGGGCTGGGGAACGTCTGGTTTCGGTGCCCTTCTGCAGAGAGTTGGACTGTTTCTCCGGCCGGGGCACTGGGGCCCCGGCGTGCTCCGCTAACGAGGCGGCGTTACAACGAAGCTGAAACTGGGTGGTTAACGGGGCCTGGAGGGAAGAGGCGGGCAAAAGCGCCCCCGCCCCTTCTTCCTCCGTTCTCGGCCTGCCGCTGCATGCAAAGCAGACCCTAATATATGCACGCGGAGGGAGGGGGGCTCGCGAGCACGTTTCTGATTAAGAGAGGGGGAGGAGAAGAGCGTTAGGCATTATGATACACTGGGTGGAAAGGGGCCCGCCGGCTGCGAGCTCTATGCGCGGGGTTAGTGGGCAGAGGGGGGAGGGGGAAGGAGGAGGGTTAGGGCGGGGGATGCATATCCACCCCGTTTACTTTATTGCGGGAAAGAGGGGAGGGCGCCTCAAGCTAGGCGTTAGAAGCCTGCGAGGCTGGGAAAGCACAGAAGGGAGGGAGGGGTTTGTACTGGGAGAACTTGCGTTGGCTGAGGCTGGGGGATCGATACACAGCCTGCAGGCCCCGGGGCAGCCTCCATCCCCGCCCCAACCCCCCGGCCGAGGTGGAGTTCGCTGGAAGGTCACGCAGCCTTCCTGGACTCCCGCACCCGTACGGCGCCCGGCCAGTAATATAACAGCCTGGGGCGGCGAGTTTGGGGAGGAGGGGGAGGGTCGTGGTGAGCAGGTTGCAATCAGCTCTGGCCCTCTGGAGGGTGCTCTGCACGCCTCCAGAGAAGGTCCACGGCCTCCTGGTGCTGAAAACCTACGTCCCTCCACCCGCGAAACGTTTGTGCTGAGCGAACGATGGGGTGGGGGCCTAGAGGAGCGGAGAAAGGGAGGAGACACAGGCAAGCTTCAACTCCCCCAACTCGTCCCGGATCGATCGTGGTTCCAACCGCGCAGGATGGAGCCCAGATGGTTTGCGAAGCGCACACTCACACAGAGCGCACACACAGAACCAGATTCCGTTGTTACATCGCGTGGTTTACTAGGTGCAAAAAGGGTGGGAGTAGGGGAAGAGTCTCTTAAACAGCAGCCCCAGGACTCTGCTACGGACATAGACACCCCATTGTGGACAGTTTCTCCATTGCAATGTATTTAACGTTAGGCGCTGGGGGTTTTGCTTCAGTGTCGCTGCTCTGATCAGTTACAGATTGGCGACCACGTGGATTCCCGCAAGCATCCTGATTTGTTCCCCCCCGCTCACTCTCTCTCGCTTATTTTTCTTTTGTATTTGCCGCCCCCCCTTCTTTAATATGCATAACGGTCTACAGAGGTAATAGGCAGGGGACTGAGTGACAGGCTTTACAAAACTGTGTCAACAGGATTTCTTCCCGTCCTCCACCCCTGAGAATACATAAACCTGCTGGGTTCTGAGTAACCTCTTCATTTCAGGCATACTTCTTGGGGCACAGGTGGGAGGTCTGCAGGTTTAGTGGGGACAGTAGGAAGGAAGAATGTCCCTGAAGATTGTGTTAAGTCCTCAGACTCAAGCCTCCAAGTAGAAAACTCCTTGATAAAATCATCTGACTTGTCTCTGCCTCCTGACTAGTCCAAAAGGAGCAGGAGCAAGTCAGAATTTGGTTTATTGTTGGAGCTCTTAAGGCAGAAAAATAACATATCTGTCGAGTGCTTTCTGTGAGCCTGAGTGCTTTATGCACGTTCAGTTCTCACCAACCCTCTGAGATAATTCTGATTTTATGAATGGGGAAACTGGTGTATTGTCCAAAATCACAGGGCTAGTAGGTAAGCGCAAGACCAAATCTCACTGGGGTCTAACCATACTGCTGATTCCCTGAAAGACATACTATGCCACCTCACACTCATTAGGATGACTACTATTATTATTTTTTAATGGAAAACAAATGTTAGTGAAGATGTGGAGAAATTGGAACCTTTGTGCACTGTAAGCAAGAATATAAAATGGTGCAACCATTGTGGAAAACAGTATGGTGGTTCCTCGGAAAAAAAAAGAATTACCATATGATCCAGCAATTCCACTTCTGGGTATATACCCCCCTAAAACTTGAAACCACAGTCTTGAGATATTTGTATGCCCATGTTCATGGCAGCATTATTCACAATAGCCAAAACATGGACACAAACCCAGTATTCATCAACCAATGAATGGATTACCAAAATGTGGTATGCTCATACAACAGAATATTATTTGGCCTTAAAAAAGGAAGGGAATTCTGAAATATGTTACAAGATGGACGAATCTTGACATTATGCTAAGTAAAATCAATCAATCATAAAAAGATAAATATTGTATGATTCCATTTATATGGGGCTTCCCAGGTGGCTTCCCTGATAGCTCAGTTGGTAAAGAATCTTCCTGCAATGCAGGAGACCCAGATTTGATTCCTGGGTTGGGAAAATCCACTAGAGAAAAGATAGGCTACCCGCTCCAGTATTCTTGGGCTTCCCTGGTGACTCAGCTGGTAAAGAATCTGCCTACAATGTGGGAGACCTGGGTTCAATCCCTGGGTTGGGAAGATACCCTGGAGAAGGGAAAGACTACCCACTCCAGTATTCTGGCCTGGAGAATTCCATGGACTGTATAGTCCATGGGGTCACAAAGAGCAACTTTCACTTCACTCCCAGGTAGCACTAGTGGTAAAGAACCTGCCTGCCAATGCAGGAGACATAAGAGATGTGGGTTTGATCCCTGGGTCGGGAAGATCCCTTGGAAAAGGGCATGGCAACCCATTCCAGTATTCTTGCCCGGAGAATCCCGTGGACAGAGAAGCCTGATGGGCTACAGTCCATAGGGTCGCACACAACTGAAATGACAGCACACACACTATATGAGGCACTCAGGGTAGTCAAAAACATAAAGACAAAGTATAATGGTTGCCAGAGGATGGAGTGAGAGGAGAATGGGGTGTTATTGTTTAATTGGTAGAGTTTTAGATTTATAACATGAAACGAGTTACGGCGATGGATGTGGTAATAGCTGCACAAAAATGTGAATGTATACATATATTTATTTATTTATTTTGGCTGTACCAGGTCTTAGTTGCAGCACACAGGATCTTAGCTGCAGCATGTGAAATCTAGTTCCCTGCCTAGGGATCAAACCCAGGCCCCCTGCAGTGGGAGCACAGAATCTTAGCTACTGGACCACCTGGCAAGTCCCAACAATGTGAATGTATTTTTTAAAAGAAGACATTCTATGCCTTACTCATAAGTTACTGTAAACTGCATGTGCTTTATTATTTTTTATTTTAAATTTTAATTCCGTTTATTTTTCTTGAATACCTAATAAATACATGTGGTTACAAATTTAAAGAAATAAAGTTTTCACTCTACTCTTAACTGCCCTCTTCTTCCCTCCCACAGTCATACCTTATCCTTTCTTAGTGGCAACTAAGGTTATCAGTCTCTTGTATAGTCTTCAAAAGATAGTCTATTCCTATACAAGCAAATACATACAGATGTTTTTCCACAAATGAAAGACTATCAAACCCATTTCCTGGATCCTGCTTAGAAATCTGTATCTTACAAATCATTCCTATCAGTAGACAGCATTTCCTTATTCTTGAAGGGGGCTGTATGGAATAGATGAAGCATAATTTGTTTAACTAGTTCCCTGTTAGTGTACACAAGTTATTTCCAAACTTTCAAACAATCCTGCAGTGTACAACCTTGAATATATCTTATTTTGCAAATGTGTAACTATATCTGTAGTATAATTTCTAGAAGTGGAATTGCTAGGTCAAAAGGTACGTACACTTATAATTTTGATAAATGTTGCCACATTGTCCCCTGTAAAGACTGAGTTGCCCCCTTGTTAAGAATGTACTAATTCATACTCCCAGGGTTTCCAGGATTCTTTAGTGGTAAAGAACTCACCTGCTAAGGCAGTAGACTCAAGAGACACGGGTTTGATCCCTGGGATGAAAGATCCTCTGGAGGAGGAGGGCATGGCAACCCACTCCAGTGTTCTTGCCTGGAGAATCCCATGGACAGAGAATACTGGCAGGTTGCAGTCCATGGTGTCCTGAAGAGTCGGACATGACTCAATCAACTTAGCATGCATGCAATTCTTACTCCTACCACTCTAATGGCAGAAAGTGAAGATTAACTGAAGAGTCTCTTGATGAGGATGAAAGAGGAGAGTGAAAAACCTGGCTTAAAACTCAACATTCAAAAAACAAAGAACATGGCATCCAGTCCTGTGGCAAATGGATGGGAGAAAAGTAGAAACAGTGGCAGATTTTATTTTCTTGAGCTCCAAAATCACTGCAGACGGTGACTGCAGACATGAAATTAAAAGACGCTTGCTCCTTGGAAGAAAAGCCGTGACAAACCTAGACAGCGTATTAAAAAGGAGACACATCACTTTGCTGACAAAGGTCCTCATAATCAAAGCTATAGTTTTTCCATGTATGGATATGAGAGTTGGACCATAAAGAAGGCTGAGCACCAAAGAATTGATGTTTTCGAATTGTAGTGCTAGAGAAGACTCCTGAGAGTCCCTTGGACAGTGAGGAGATCAAACAAGTCAGTCTTAAAAGGAAATCAACCTGGAATATTCATTGGAAGAACTGGTGCTGAAACTGAATCTCCAATGCTTTGGCCACATGATGCTAAGAGCCGACTAATTGGGAAAGACCCTAATACTGGGAAAGATTGAAGGCAGGAGGAGAAGGGGGCGATAGAAAGTGAGGTAATAGGATGGCATCACCGATTCAATGGACACGAGTTTAAGCAAACTCTGGGAGACAGTGAAGGACAGGGAAGCCTGGCGTACTGCAGTCTATGAGGTCACAAACAGACACGACTAAGCGACTGAACAGATTCAGTACTTGTAGCTATGTGATCTTGAGCCAGGCACCTAGGCTCATGATGCCTGTTTCCTAATCTGCAAAATAAGAATATCAATGAAGGCTGAATGACCTAATCCAAGTAAAGTGTATTCTCTCTCATTCAGAGAGAAACACTTCCTTAGTCACTGGTGAATATACCTCCTCTCAAATAAGCAATTTCCTTTCTCCAAAGAGGCCCCCAATGGAAAACATTGTGTTAGTTGTCCCCAAAGTCCTGGAAATAAGAAAAGAATGGTAGCTGGGTCATTTAAACTTGCCCATAGGAAGACTTGATCATCACCAAATGGAGGACAATTCAGAATCCTTAGATGTTGCTTTCTTTGGTGAAGGAAGGGCCAAGTCCATTACTCTTTTTTGGGTGGCCATTCCCTTCTCCAGGGAATCTTCTGGACTCAGGGATAGAACTCGGGTCTCCTGCATTGCAGGCAGATTCTTTACAGTCTGAGCCACCAGGGAAGCCTTCTGTGAAGGCACCTTTCCATTAAGGAAGCAGTGGTTACATTTTGCTACTGCCCCTTTCATGAATTTCCATTCCAAAAGAATTAGGTATAGCTACATCTATGACTAAAAGGACTTTAAATAATTGCCCCAGCATGAGCAGCTAGCTTTCTGTAAAGAATTAGGCTGTAGTCTTGGCCAAAGGCAAAGACCAGATAATTTGGGGGCCTTAAGCTCTTTGAGAACAGGCACTGTATATTGTTTTTCTTTGTATCCCCTGTGCTGAGTAGTGTCTACATCCGCTCAATTAATGTTTGTAGAATAAATGACCCTTCCCAGCTTCACTCTTGGACCTTGGGATTTATACCCAAAGGGTTTTATTTTGTCAGTAAAATAAAAATGTTTCTATAAAAATACATTTTATTTAAAATCATCTACATTGTCTCCATCTGAAATTGTGCAAAGTGTGTATCAAAGTGTGCATCTCTCAAAGAGAGAAAGATGATAGGAATAATTCCTATCTGGATATTACCGCTTCACCTTATTGAAGCTTGAAGGAAATGTTGCACTAAAGCGTTTCCTTTCCCTTTCTTCCTGGTCACCTCTAATTTGTACTCTTATATAGTAGTCTTCTGGCCACTTTGACCACCTGATTAGAAGAACTGACTCAATGGAAAAGACCCTGATGCTGGGAAAGGTTGAAGGCAAAAGAAGAAGGGAGGTAGCAGAGGATGAGATGGCTCAATAGCATTACTGACTCAGTGAACACGAATTCGAAACTCGGGGAGACAGTGGAGGACAGAGGAACCTGGCGTGCTGTAGTCCCTGGGATTGCAAAGAGTGGGACAAGACTTGGCAACTGAACAACAACAAAATAGCCTTCTGATTGGTTTCTTACCTTCAGCCTCTGTGCTCATCTTTATTCAATGAGCATATACTGAACATCTACTTTGTACCAGGTATTATGTTAGATCTGGAGGTACAAAGATGTTATGTTACTAAACTTCCACAGAAACATGAAAAGGAAAGAGGCCTTTGAGAAACAAGGCTTCAGTATTGCCCAAACATTAGGTACATGAGGGAAAGTGTCAAAAAATGACTGGCCAGGGAATTACCTGGCGGTCCAGTGGTTAGGTCCCCATGCTTTCACTGCTGAGGGCCCAGGTTCAATCCTTGGTTGGGGAAATAAGATCCCACAAACCATGAGGTATGGCCAAAAACACAACAAAAACAAAAAATGACTGGTAAGATCATATTAAGGAGTTGGGAATTTATTCTAGAAACATTAGGGGGAAATGGATAGATTTCAAACAGGGACTGACATGGTGGAATTTGTGCCACATTACTTGGCAACTGGGTGTAAGGAAGCAGGCTGATCTTGAAACTAGAGGTAGAAAATGCAGTGATGATATTTCTGACCTCTTCCCATGGCTTCAGACTAATTTGTCCACACGCAGTAGTCCAGATGAAGCATGCGTAGGTAGTGAACATAACAGGAATGAGCAAAGCTTCTGGAGCCACTTAGCAGATAGAATGACTTTTGGTGTCCATTTTGATCTAGGGGATGAAAAAGGGGTTTGTCTCAGGTTGTCAGCTGGGTCAATCCAGCAGGTCAATATCACCAAATAAGATAAGGACAACAGGAGGAGGAAGGTATTTTTGCTTGGAGATGATGAGCTTGGTTTTATTTATTTTTAAAATAAGTTTATTTACTTTTATTTTGGGTTGTGCTGGGTCTTTGTTGCTGTGCGGGCTTTTCTCTCATTGCAGTGAGCAGGGGGCTACTCCTCCTTGTAGCTCACAGGCTTAGTTGCTCCGCAGCAAGTGGGATCCTCCCGGATTAGGGATTGAACCCATGTCTCCTGCATTGGCGAGTGGATTCTTTACCACTGAGCCACCAGAGAAGCTTGGTTTTACAACAGTGGAGTTTGAGATCCTGTGAGATCTGCAGGAGGAGTTGTCTAATAGGCAGTTGGAGTCTTAGACTAGAGCTCAGGAGAAAAATCTAAACATACAGATCTGGAACTTGGAAGTATAAAGAGGGTTGCTGAAACTATGGGCAGGAATGAGACCACACAGAAGGGTGTGTGTGGCACACAGAGGCAGATGGGTCAAGAATAGAATCAGAAGAAACCTATCTCCCTATTGGGTAAGCTAACAAGGAGTGGAACGAGACTGAGAAAGGGCGCTCTGGGTGGGACTTCCCTGGAGGTGCAGTGGTTGACTCCACGCTTCCACTCCAGGGGGAACTAAGAGCCCACGTGTTGTACAGCAGAGCCAAAGATATATATATAGAGAGAAAGTAATTCAAAAATGAATTATAAAGAAAAGAATGATCAGTGAGCAAAAGAGGGCAAGAGGGAAGCCAAGGGAGAAAGAGCTTCAAACAGTGGAGCTGTAAACAGTGTCAAATGTAGCAGAGGGGTCCAAAAGCAAAAGGACTGAAGAGTGTTCCTCAGGGTCCCAGGGAAGTCACAGGTGAGCCCTGTGTGTGCAGGGCCAAGGAAGATGAGAGCTGGAGTCGGACTGTGTTTGGTTGAAGAGAGCAGGGAGAGGGCAAGAAGCTGGTGGAGGCGACTTTGGAGAGGCTCAGCCATAAAGGGAAAGAGGATTTTAGCTGGATCCCCCTACCACCTGGTTAAGAGTTTATTTCTTTTTTAGCTATTATTTTGGTTATTATAAAAGTAACATACACATGGTAAATTTTTTCAAACAATAGGAAAGAATCTAAAATAAGAAGTATAAATATCCTTTCCTTTCCTCAGAAAGGAATTACCCTTTTGTCTATTACTTCAGAATATAAACAAATATTTATTTATTTATCTGTATGGATGAACACACGGACACACATTCTTCTTTACTCAATGTGATTGATTATACCATACAAACTACTTACTATGCCTTATCCCTTAATCTTTTTCACTTAGCCATACGTCCTGGAAGCCTTTCTGTATCTTTTCAAGCTTCACTCCCATTCTCTCTCTAGTTCACTGGGCTCCTGCTGCTCTGACCTCCTTGCAGTTCCTGGAACACACCGGCACACTCACACCTTAAGGCTTCTGCACTGGCTGTTCCCTCTGCCTGGAATGTTCTTCCCCCAGATATCCTCTTGGCTCACTTGCTCACTTCCTCAGATCTCTACTTAAATGTCACCTTCTCAGAGAGGCTACCACTGTCACTCATGATACCTTACCCTATTTCGTGTTTCTTCACAGCACTTGCGTCTCGGGACTTGTTTCACATCAGTCTCCCCTACAAGGACGTGCACTCCATGAAGGGAGGGACCTGGTCTACTTCACTGCTCTGCATCCACAGCCTAGAACAATGAAAAGTCACTCAGTCGTGTCCGACTCTTTGTGACCCCATGGACTGTAGCCCGCCAGGTTCCTCTGTCCATGGGATTTCCTAGGCAAGAATACTGGAGCGGGTTGCCATTTCCTTCTCTAGGCGATCTTGCTGACCCAGGGATCGAACCTGTGTCTCCATGTAGGCAGATTCTTTATCGTCTGAGCCACCAGGGAAGCACATACCCAGGACAGTACCTGACCTTTAATCGTTCCGTTCCATTCAGTCGCTCAGTCGTGTCCGACTCTTTGCGACCCCGTGGACTGTAGCCTACCAGGCTTCTCCGTCCATGGGATTCTCCAGGCAAGAATACTGGAGTGGGTTACCATTGACCTTTAATATGTACTCAATAAAGTAGGAAAAGGCTTATACACCTGGCATAGCATCATATTATGGATAACAACCTAGTGATTAAGAGTGCAAGCTCAGGATTTCCCTGGTGGTCCAGTGGCTAAGACTCTGCACTCCCAATGCAGGGGGTCAGGGTTTGGTTCCTGGTCAGGGAACTAGATCCCACATGTCCCCAACTAAGACCTGGGGCATCCAGATAAGTTAAAAAAAAATAAATATTTTTTTCTTTAAAAAAGAGTACAAGCTCAAACAATTTGGGTTCTAGTCTTTATTTCTCAGTAGGTGGGTACCCTTGGGTAAGTGAAAATATTCCCTCCTTGTAAAACAGGGCCATGTTAGTGCCTAACTTCCTGGATTGTTGTGAGGTTTAATGTGTGAAGATATGGAACATGCTTAGAACAGTAATGGCATGTAGCAAATTTGGTTTTTTTTTGCCACACTGCCTGGCTTGTGGGATCTTAGTTCCCCGACCAGGGAATTGAACCTGGGCCCCAGCAATGAAAGTGCTGAGTCCTAACCATTGAACCACCAGGAAGTTCCCAGCAAATTTGTTAATAAATGTTCACTGCTATGATTGTTAGTAATATTCTAGAAAGATATTAATACTAGCTGCAACCTCAGTGAGCTCCTCTTCTTGTCTTTCTTCCATTCTTGCAGCCTTTCTTCACATCTTCTTCATGGCTGCTTCCTCTGTCCTTCACCCATTAGACACTGGTGTCTCCTGAGTGCTTTTCGTTTCTCACATTCTCTGAGAGTGAACTCATGGTTGTAACTACTACCCCGGTGGGAGAGCGCCCGAACTGCTACCCCAAACCGCACTGCTCCCCGAGGCCTAACTCTGGCATCCAGACTGCTTTGAGTATTTCCATTCTAATTACTTGTTAGGTTGGATGACTCACTGAAGTGTGGGTTCCTCAAGGGCAGGAATAGTTTCTTGGTTATCTTTGTCTCCGCTTCTCTAAGGGAGGTGCTGTTGGTAGGGACAGTTTGTAGGTGCTCAGAGTCTCGTGGAGGGAAACAGACAACAAACAAGTCACCGTCGTAAGTCAGATGGTGACAAGTGCTATGTAAGTAGGATGAAGAGAGTGGAGAGCTGGGAGAGGCTAAGGTGCAATTGTTTATGAAGGCTGGCCAGTGGAGATCTTTGGGTTAAGGGGCTATTTGAACAGTGTGCTGAGGAAGTGAGAGGGTAAACTAAATGATGTCTGTGGAAAGAGTGTTCTCAGCATAAACTGAAAAATGCAGATGGCCTGAGGTGGAGTGAGTTTGGGACAACAAAGAGGCCATTGTGCCTGGAGTAAGGTCAATGACAGGAACAGTGGTAGAAACGAGTTGTGGCAAGTAATAGGCAAGGGGGTGCTTCAGATCCCACAGAGAATTAAAATGAGATGATGTGCTGCTGGAGGGTTCTTAACAGAAGACCGACAAAATCATCAATTTATACTTGAAAGGATCACTTTGGTTGTTGGTGTAAGAATAGACAACAGAGAGGCAAGGGTGAAGGTGGGGAGGTCTGTTGGCAGGTGACTGCTGTGGTCAAGTGAGAGGTGATGGAGTCTTGGCCTTGGGAGGTAATGTGGAGGTGGTGAGACATGAGCAGACTCCAGATGTATTTTGAAGATAGAGTAAGTGTCTGTTGGGGGCTTCCCAGGTGACACTAGTGGTAAAGAACCTACCTGCCAATGCAGGAGATATAAGAAATGTGGGTTCAGTCCCTGGGTCAGGAAGATCCCCTGGGAAGGCATGGCATCCTACTCCAGTATTCTTGCCTGGAGAATCCCATGAACAGAGGAGCCTGGCAGACCACAGTCCATAGAGCCGCAAAGAATAAGACACAACGAAAGCAACTTAGCATGCACACAGGGTTTCTTGATGTATTAAATGTAGGGAGTGAGAGAAAGAGGAGAAGCAAGGATGAATAGACAAGTAAATGAATAAATGCTGCTGCTGCTGCTGCTAAGTCACTTCAGTCGTGTCCGACTCTGTGTGACCCCATAGACGGAAGCCCACTAGGCTCCCCCATCCCTGGGATTCTCCAGGCAAGAACACTGGAGTGGGTTACCATTTCCTTCTCCATAAATTTAAATGAATTATATACATATATATATATATATATATATTCATTATAGAGTGCTACACTACAAAGGCTGCCTAGGTCAGAAAATAAAGGGGAAATGCTAGGAGAATTAGCAGAAGAAAGAGGATTCAAGATACATTCACAGACTTCCATTCACTTGAGAAGAAGTGTAAAGAAAGGTCAATAAGTTGAGAATGATTAAAGGGAAAGTATTTTTTCTTGTTGTTTTTTAAGATCTGTAGCTTGAGGAGTATATCAATGAAAAAGGAAAGAAAAACTGCTTAATGAAGATGCTGCCAAGTTTCTGAAAAGAATCACCTACATTCATAGCCTCACTTCCTTCCTATCTTCCACATACTCTACAAACACGATCATCGACCCACTCACCACCTGTATTGAAACCGCTGCCATCATAAACTCCCATGACCTTCTAGTTGCTAAAACTGATGGAGACTTTGTAGTTCTTGTTGTACCTGGCCTTTTGCAGCATTGCTGAACTTCTGGAAGCTCGCTTCCTCTCACACTCTCCTTCTGCTTTTCCTCCTGCCTCTCTAACCTTGCTGTCTCAAATCCCTTCAGTGGCTTCTTTTCTCTGTCCATCCCTAAATGTTGATGTTTCTCAGAGTTATGTCCTTAATCCTCTTTTCATTATTTCATTCATTTATTCAAATACTGAATAATGACTACAAACGTGGCACAAGTTGTAGGTGCTGGGGATATAGCAATAAACAGAAGCTACAGAATCATCTGCCTTCAACTTCTGGAGCTTACCCAGTCTTCCTAAGCAATCTCATCTTATTATTAGCCAGGCCCCAGTCCCCACCCTGTGCTTGTCATTTCCAAATTTACATCTCCAGCATTAATCACTCTTTTTAATTTCAGACACACAGAACCAACACTTGGTCGGACATCTTCACTTGTATGTCCTTAAACTAAATTCCTGTTTACCCCAAAGTTTGCCTCTTTCTGTATAGCCTCCACTAATTACACCACTGTGGACTCCCAATTGCTCATTTCTCTTCAGGATAACTGCAATTAGTTCCCAGTCTAATCACCCTCTGATAGAAGACTCATCTTTCTAAAATGCAAATCTGACCATATTACTTCCATCCTTATAATACTTCAATAATTCCTTGTCATCTTCATGATCCTTTGTTATCTGATCTGACTTTCCCCTCACTGCTTGCCTCCAACACATCTATTCCTTTTGTTCCTGTCTTATGGGCTTTAAATTCTCTCCTGTGATCACACTTTGGTACATCTTATTCCCTCTGTCTAAAAAGTCCTTCTTTCCCCTTTTGGTATCTAACTTCTAGAGCCATCTCAGGTGCCATCCCCTCCACCCCAGCCTTCTTCAACCTCTCCTGTGTACACAACCATAGCATAATATGCAGACTTCTGTCAGTGATCTTTACATGATGTATCATAATTGTGTGATCTGTAATTGTTTATTTTGCTATCGCTTCCCTTTGAACTCTTTGAAGGTAGGAAATGTGTCTTTTATTTTCGGTATCTCAAGCACTTAATAACAAGAGTGTAATACATGTTTGTTGAACACATAAATGAATCAGCAAATGAAACAAATGAAAATGGGGAATGGGTAGGTCTCTTCAGCTGAAGAGTGGAAAGGCAGAGAATCAAGAGCAAATGTAGAAGGATAGTTTGGAAAGAATGTTTTAAATGTTTTGCTCCAGGAGGAGAAAGGAGGGAAGAGTATAATTAGAAATAGATCAGTTGAAGAAGGGGAGGAAACTGAAGGAGTCTGTGCTAGATAGTCTCTATTTTTTTCTGAATGTAGTAGGTAAGTCATTCCTCTTTTCTTGAAGACTTGCATGTGAACAAAGGTGCATAACAGTTTCTTTGAATCTCAACTTTCATACCTACCAGACACTTGATTCTCTTCTCTATCCCATAAACCTTACCTCTTGTGAAATTGTAAGAGCCAAGGGGATCATGTAATATAAGTCTCTGAGGTCTTTAGTTAAGTCAGTGAACTTACTGAGTCTCACTTAAATGACTTTAAATCCATGCAGTTGAACGCTGCTAAATTCCAAAACTCTTCTCATTTTATCATTTCTTTTAATTTCTTCTGTATATTATCAAGGCTGAAGTGTCTAGTATTAAAAACATTTTGCTTGTCTCCAGACTACTTTGAAAAAATTCACTAGACTTAACATTACCATATAATTTTTATTTTTTTAACTACAGGCAGAAAGAGGGTAAAACTGAACACTGTTATCCTCCCATTGAGATGTCTATCTTTTCTTGACGTGCTGAAAATCTAACTAATGGTCTGAAATTGGTTTAGGATTCCTTTCAGTCACCAGTGCTAACCCACCTTAACAAACAAGACTAGAATTCATTTGGTTTAAATAAGAACAAATTTTATCTGTAGATGGGATGGAAACTTTAGGTGAGGATTAAGGTCATGGCCAAGGTACAAGAGGAGGAAGTCTGAGTTAATTATAACCTAGGTTCTTTAGTCTTAATTCTAGGAAGCTGTCCCTTAGCTAGATGGACAACTTGTTGATTGAGGGATATTCTCAGAGGAGCTGGAAGCTACCAATTCCTGAATTCTGAGATCAATTTCCACAACTGAAGATGTTAACATTGAAAGACTAGAATTTATTGTCACTTGAAGAAGTCCTTTGAGTCACAAACATTTGGTTATTTTCTCTCCAGCAATCATGACTGTCCTGGAAGATGTCCCAAAGGTAATTTTTTTCAAGGCAGGTTGAGTAAGGCTGTTTCGATATGTTTTTTACTCTGTAGTACAATGCATGCATTATGCTTAATTTATTCCTAGACTTAAAAAAAATACCCACTGTATATCTTTTGGTAGATAATTAAGGTAAAAAACCAAACAAACAAAAGCATGAGAACACAGCCATTACTGCACAAGGCAAAGACTTCATAACCTGTTACACAAAAATGTAAGCCTGCTTTAAAAGCTGCATTTATTAATATCTCTAACGGGTGTAGTTATATACCAAATTTAAAAAGTGGAAATTTGTTTTGAAACATTATGGGTAGAGACCTGGGTAGTTAAAGGATCACTGGTTAATTTGACTTTTAAAATAATTAGAATTAGCATTTAGCATTTTCTCTTTAGCCCTATTCTCTTCTCTGAGTTCTGTCTAGTAACATCTAGAAAATCCTATTGCTTAAGACCCGGGAAGAATTATGGGACTCTAAAACAAATGATACATTATGAATCATCACTTGTTCCTGCTGAAGTGTCTCATAAGAGTTCGAGTTCAGATGTAAGTTTGTGAATAAACACATAAAAAGCAAACCATCCCCCTCTCCCATTCCTGCCCCTCACGGTGCAATAACCAATTTAAATATCAGAGCATAGAGAGGATGTAGTTAAGAGTTAGGAAACCAGGAATCAGGTCCTGCATTCCAGTTCTCTAACCCTGATTCACTCTTCTCCGGCCAACGGTTCCACTTCATTTCATTCTGCACTGAAAAGTGAGGAGAGTAAAATTTTGTATTAAAACTTCTAAGCTAAGGGGCTTCTGCTAACTTGCATAAGGCCTTTGCCTTAGCTGAGACCGGCAAATAAGGAAAACATGCAGCGATAGATGCCATTTTAAAAGAGAAAAGAAAAAGTTTTGCTGCTGATGTGTCCTTTGTGTCGACCTTCCCATAGACAGCTTTGAGAGCCTTGCTTCTCAGTCTTCAGAGGCAGCTTTCTTCTGGGATGGGTGTATGGGGGGGGCCAGATGGTGATGGTGGAGTAAACAAACTCCAGGGTCTCAAATCCAGGGCCATTTGGCTTGAGTGTTTACCCTGAGTGCAGTGGGGTGAAATTTGGAGCCTCCAGTGAAGTGGAAATTAGTTTCCTTCATGTAGCAGTAATGTGGCTATCATACAATAAGGCATCCTTCTACTAGCAATACTCAATATTCAGATGAAATCATAACAGGATTCAAAGTAAGGCAATGATGATCAAAATACCACTCCTGATAATATTTACTTGGCTAACATTACTTTAAAAACAAAAACAAAAATCCTGGGCTTACATGGCTTTCTTTCTACGCCTCCACCTGAAAGGTCATTAAAAACGATAACCATTTTTCTACCATCACCTTGGAATTCACTGTTATCTCAGAACTATATTTATTCACTTGTTCTATTAACTTCCTTACCCTCTTGAGACCTAAAGTGAGATGACGTCAAGGGAAAAATGTAAGTGATCCTTAGGGGAAACAATAGCCATTTTAACAAGGAGGCTGTAATTCAAAAACCATGCAACAGTGTTTTAATTGCTTTTGGATTTGACAACACTGGAATGTATTACAACTTCGAGGCTCTAAAGATAACTTTTTTACTTTGTGCCATAAGTTCAACATATAAGTCCTATAAAAATCCTTTCATAGTTTGCATGTGTAAATCCTATCAGGAAGAGTGTGGTGCTACAAACAAACTTAGATATGATGTGCTTCTTTCAGCTCTATGAAGGGTATAAATCCTGAAAGGCAGGCGTGGCAGAGAAAGAGGGCGTTAAGATGACCAATGCCTAAGGAATTTCTAGGATTTTCAGATTTCAGGCTAGGTCTTCCGTAAAGGAGCTTCTGCTGCCACCCTCTCACTCTTCCCTCCGAGGCCTTATGAGAAGGCAGCCCTGGGTTAAATTAACCTTGCTTGGTAGTGAAGGTCTGCTAATCAGAGGTCCAAATCTCTGAGGTTCAGAGTTAGAGGTTGAGATGCAGGAGTGACTCAGCTGGCATCAGCTTTGTAGCAGTCTGAGCCTGCAGGCTTTCAGGAAATGAGTCCCCCAGGCCTGCATCTCCCTCTGTGGCAAACTGCCACTAAACTCTGCTGTTTATCAACCTAGCACCAAACACGGTAAGTCAGAGTTTGCTGATTTACTGCTTGAAAACCTATGATATACAAGCCAGATAGATAATGTGATAGGCTAGGATTACAAAGCTGAATTAGACACTGTACCTTCCTTAAAAAGCTTATAGTTTAAAAAAAAAAAAGCTTATAGTTTAGCAATGGGAATAACAAATGTTAAATGTGTCATTAGGGTACAATGCTGTGTGCTGTAAGAGGCCCAACAGGAGGTCAAAGGGAAGCAGTTTACGAAAATCAGCAAAGACTTTTCAAAGTACAAGAGAGATATACAGGTAGAAAGAGGATAAAGGCAGAGGGAATTGCATTTATAAAGGTACAGATTCATTAATGGATAAATTAACTTATTCATCACATCTGTATTGAGTGACTGTGTACTTGAAACTTGGGATCTATCAGTGAACAAAATAGATTTAAAAAAGTTTCTGCCCTTCTGGGGTTTGCATTTATTTTAGCCAGGTAAATCAATAAACATAACAAACCAGTAAATCATGTGGAATGTTAGAAGTTGACATTTTTGGGAAAAGGCCGGGCAGGAGAGGTATTTGGAGGGAGGTTTCTGGCACTTGTAATTAGGATGTTTGGGGAAGCTCACACTGAACACACTGAGTGAGGCGAGGGAGGCAGCCCCGGGAAGACCCCGAGGGAAAGCATTTCAGCCCAGGAATCAGTGGAGCTAAGGCAGGAGTTGCCTGGTGTGCTCCAAGAAGCGCGAGGGGGCCAGCATGCGAAAGAAGGTGGAGGGAGGCGAAAGCCAGAGCTTGTTGGGCCTTGTAGCCTACTGTAAGCCTACTCAGATTTAGCTTTGAATCTGAGCAAGGCAGGAAACACTGAAGTGTTCTGAGCAGAGGAGTGACATAATCTGACTTACCTTTTGATAAGGTCACTTTGACTGAAGTGAAGAATGGACCACAGACAGGAAATCTTGGAAGTGGGAGGCCATGTGTAAGGGCATTTCAGCAATCCCTGTGAGCGGACAGCACTTTGGTGTTAGCAATGGAGGTTGTAAGAGATAGACATATTTTGGAGGTAGAACCAATAGGACTTCTTGAAGGATTGATGTGGAACAAAGACAGGAATCAGGGATGACTCCAAAGGTCTTTAGCCTGGGCAACTAGGACAGAGCTGCCATCAGCTAAGAGGGAGAAAACTGTGGAGCTGGTTTGGGGTGGAAATGGAGAAGAAAATCAGGAGTTCAGTTTGGATATATTGAGTATCTATTAAACACCCAAGTGGAGGTGGAGAGGCGTATAAGCCTAGAGTTCAGAGAAGAGGTATAGGCTAGAGCTATAAATTTGAGAGTTGTCAGTTAATATGTGTCAAACCCTAAGCCTAGATGAGATCTCCCTTTAAGAGAAATTTTTAATGGAATGATGGGGGGAGGGGGAAGGAGGCAGAACTGAGCCTTATGTTTGGAAGAGTTCAAAGGAAAGGAGAGACCAGAAAAGGAACCTGAGAGGTGAACAAAAAGCAAGGAAGAAGGAAGGCCAAAGGAAAGCTCTGGAAGTCTATCAGAGAGTGCATCAAGCAGGAGGAAATAGCTGAGGCCAATTTTACTGAAAGATCAAATGAAGTGAGGATTGAGAAGTGACCCATTTAATGTGTCAGAGCTGTTTCAGTGGAGTGGTAGGAATGAGTGCTGGATTGGAATAGGTTGAAGGGAGGAAAGAATTTGGAGACATTGAATACTGATAACTTTTGAGGTGTTTTGCTGCAAAAGGAGGCTAATTAAAAAAAATGGGTTAGATAATTTGTATATACACTCTTAGGAACAACAGAATAGGGGGAGAAACTAATGATGTAGGAAAGGGGCAGAAATGATAGCAGCACAGACCTTGAATAGAGGGACTGGCTTTAAAAAGAAGCATGATCTAGGCAAGGTGGAGAATATTTATGAGTGCAGACAACAGTATGTGAGATGATGCTGTGGGGGTCAATGGAAGTTCTCCAATTGTTGCAGTTTTCTTAGTTAAGTAGCAAGCCAGGTCATCAGCTGACACAAATCCTAGCCCAGAGAAACACAGTGGTTGTCAGGTAGCACTAAGCGCTTTCTTAAGGTTTTGATCATGAATATAGTGAGACTAGCCACCTTGGCTGTTTCCTCCAGCGGCACTCAGCTACATGGGTGCAAGTACAGACCAAGACTAAGTGGATTTTGCCAAGGATGTGGTTTTGGCAAATGAATACAACAAAATGAGAGGCAAGGCTGTTCAGGGTTTAAGACAGTGATCCTAATAGACTATGGAATATAAATAAACAGGGTAAGGAAGGAAAAAAGATGACATCAGGTGTGAGGGAGGTGTCAATTTACTGATGGTCATGGTGACTCCAAATTAATAGTTGGGCTATTAGAGGGAATGGGCTGGAAAGGTAAGTAACAGGTGATCAGAGAAAGGGACGTGTGAAACTGGAACTATGGAGTGGTTGAATTTCTTGGTAATGACAGGAATGAGTGCCTGAGGAAGGTGAAGACGTATAACTGTTGGATTTTTTTAAGGGAACTGAGGATAGTTTGTTGGAAGCATCAGTTATGTCAATGGTTCTCAAACTTTAGCATGCATCAGAAATTAGAGAGCCAGTTCAAACAGATTGCCAGATCCCACACCTAGGTTCTAGGTAGGGCCTGAGAATTTTAAATTTCTATGTTTCCTTTCTCTGAAAACTGATCAATGTGTATGTTGAAATTACCCAGAATTAAGACAGAAATAGTTTTGTAGAGTGACATAAAGTCAGGAGAAAAAATTTACCAAGAAGTATAGAGCGGCCTGGTGAGTGGTAGAAAACTGTGACAATCAGGGGCAGCGCGTACATAATCTGAAAGTTAAAGCTTCGAGCCTTAAGGGGACTGGTTAGCAACTGTGGCTGAAATCCTGACTGGTAGCAGAATGAGATTAAAGCAAGGCTAAGGCTGGATGGCATCACCGACTCTGTGGACATGAGTTTGAGTGAACTCCGGGAGTTGGTGATGGACAGGGAGGCCTGGCGTGCTGTGATTCATGGGGTCGCGGAGAGTCGGACACGACTGAGCGACTGAACTGAACTGAACTGAAGGCATATTGTCGTTTCCTTCTCCAGGGGATCTTCCCGACCCAGGGATCGAACCTGTGTCTCCCGCATTGGAGGCAGACGCTTTAACCTCTGAGCCACCAGTAACCACTCCAGTATTCTTGCCTGGAGAATCCCATGGACGGAGAAGCCTGGTAGGCTACAGTCCACAGGGTCACAAAGAGTCGGACACGACTGAGCGACGGAATGGAATGGAAGGCATATTGTCAAGGTTAAAGGCCTGGCATGTATTTTATCAGTATTTTAACAGTATCAGGGCCTTTCATTTGGCAAACAGGCCTGGTAAGGGAATCTCTGGTGGAATTGCTGTTGTATTCATCTGAAAAGTGATCATGGTCACACCAATTTGTATTTCAGTAGAAATGAAAACCACACTAATTAGGAAATATTAAGTCTCACAAAACTAGATATCACTTTACGTAAGATTAGGTAGGCTGATATCTAATGGGACAAGAAAGCTTAACTGCTTGATAGCAGGGCAAAGGACTGAGAATTTACAACACAGAATGGAACTGTGATTCAACGGAGGGAAGAGTCCCTTATACTGCAAGGAGATCCAACCAGTCCATTCTAAAGGAGATCAATCCTGGATGTTCATTGGAGGGACTGATGCTAAAGCTGAAACTCCAATACTTTGGCCACCTCATGAGACGAGTTGACTCACTGGAAAAGACTCTGATGCTGGGAAAGGTTGGGGGCGGGAGGAGAAGGGGACGACGGAGAATGAGATGGCTGGATGGCATCACCGACTCTGTGGACATGAGTTTGAGTGTACTCCGGGAGTTGGTGTTGGACAGGGAGGCCTGGCGTGCTGTGATTCATGGGGTCGCGGAGAGTCGGACACGACTGAGCGACTGAACTGACTGACTGACTGACTGACCATTTATGCCACATGCCTCAGAAGAAAGCTGAGGGCTACATGAGATAGTGCTATGCAAATATGAAATATTGAAAAAGCAAGCTATATTGAGCTATCCTTGGAAATCTGGGAAGCACATATACTTCCTTCAGTGGGTTTTCATTTCCTGTCCTTAACACAGTCCAGTCCTTAACGTGGCATAAAGACACTTTATGATCTGGTCCCCACTCTCTCTGGTCTCCCGTCACTACTCTCCTCTGTAACTGGAGTCAGCTATACTGTGCTATCAGAACCACCTCAAACGCACCAGATCTTCTCTCATTTACTAGTTTTGCAAGACTATCTTACCTGCTCAGTATACCTGTTCCATTCTTCTTGATTCTTACTCTTCTGGTTTACTTTAGATAATTAGGTCCTCTGACAGCCTCCCTAGAATCCCTTTCTTTGGGACTCTGGGTTGAACTCTTCCATTCACACCTTGCACTTTATTACAGAACACCACACGTTACCCCAACTGTATGCTTAGAGTAACCAGACCAAGCTCTGTGAAACAGTTAACAGTCTTGTTCAAGAATGTTTCTACCATTTAGCATACCTGGATTTGGAAGGTGCACCATAAATATCTGAGGTACACTGAAGTTGCCAATGGCAAAAACCTGACACAAAAAACTTCAGTGAAAGACAGCCTGAACAGTTCTGTGCTAGGAGGCAAGACATTTGGGGTTTAGGAGGTCAAAATTAACAGGCCTGAAGAAATGGCTGCTTCATGGAGTCCACTGCTATTTTAACACAAGAGAATGCCATACAGACACTGTTAGCCACCATACACCAGAGGTGTGCCAGATGGCAAAGGAGGAGGAAGTAGCAGTGAAGTGAGTAGTAAATATTTATTTTGAGGACTTTCTGGTGTGACCATGTGGTCAAAACAAAATCACATTATATATCATGAATCAACTACGCTCTGTAAGTTCTTACTAGTGCCAGTGGACCACATAATACCTTTAAATTAAAAAAAATTAATTGCACTACTCACTCACACATGCAATAGAAAAACTCATGAAAATCACCATTATTGTAGGAGAGTTTTCTCAGGCTTCTGCTATGCATATTTTAAGTTACTGAATGCTTTTGAAAAGAGGTAGTTTCAGTTTTGACCACCTGCAGTAAGCTAAGCATTATCTCACAGTTCAGAGTGGCAGTGTCTCTGTGGAGAGTTCTTGCCTATCATGAAGAAAAGCTGAGCCCTTTACTGGCTGAAGCAGCAGCGTTCTGAACCAGCTGGTAAATTTGGGATTGACTGGATAAAGGTCCAATACTATTAAAGGATTAATACTATATTGAGAGCCATGCTTTTCTAATATGCAATCATCTTTCGGTTATCATCAGCTGCTATTCCATGTGTGCAGTGGCTGCAAGAGAGTCACCACAGATTTAGAAACGTACCAGTGAGCTAGTCATAAGTGGATAGGTGGTAAGATCCCCAGGAAATGCCAATGAATGATTAAATCACTCCCAATCCTCAATAAAATGGCTCAAGATGACAGACTGATATCAGTCACTTATATTTATTTCAGGACATAATATACTATTTAGACCCAAGGACAATACTAAATGATAACCCTGCTAAATATCTACAGGATATTTTATTTTTGCGAAGATAGGTCCTTAAAAACTGGACAGATTAATAATATAACAAATTATCAAAATCAGATGAAAAATATGTTATTGCTCTCATTCATTCTGTCCTAATGTTAAAGATGTTACAAAGATACACAGATTATCATCATGCTGTTCTTTTGGGAGGCTATATTCAAGCTGACAAAAAGATGTTGTCAAAGGGATCTTTCTCTGATTTTTGCAAAGAAACACATTCCAAATTGTATTCTTAATGCTACGTAATTTTACTGTATCACGCTTGGCATATGGTATTATTATTTCTCCTACTGGAGCAAGTTCTCATTTTCTCAAAGCCTTCCCCCCAGCTTTTCTAGAAATAAAGCTTAAATATAATTTATTTCAAGCCTTCAAAATAAAGTTAACCGCATTTATACAGGTACCAGGTTGGTATACTCATATATATCTTTTCCAATTGCAGGGTAAGCAAAGGCATGCATTTAGAGCTGTAATAATATATCAACGCAAAAGACAACCCGACTAAATATCAAGAGAAATCGTGACCTTCCATGTAGTGTTTGATAGAGAAAACACTGATTCTGACACATTGTCTAATTTTATTCAAATAGCAGTCTGCTCACACATGGTCCAAGAACACTTGAATAATAAAGTAAATATAATCACATGTTAAAAATTGGTCTTCAAACATCATAGCCAATGATGCCACGCTTGCCTATGATCTCACCAACGTAAAACCACATCCACACCTCAGTGGCCACCAAACCATTCAGTAGAGCTTCCTGAAAAAAGAAGCACAAATTTTAATGTATATATTTTTTCTTATATATTTAAAACTATTCTTTTCCAGGATTAAGTGACAAAGAATATAAGGATGCTATTCAAATTAGAGGGCAGTTTTAGTCAAAGTCAAGAATTACTGATGTTAACTTTAACTGCTGAGAACCCTTGAACTTTCAATTATGTAAGGTAAGTAGTCCAGAGCTTATAAATTCTTTCAAAGCATTCTTTGAAGACCTGAACTGACTTAACCCTTTCATTATTAGTTTATGAGACACTTTATGAGCCCTAAAACAACCCACATCCTGGAAATAGCTGCCACATTTAGAAAGGGCATTCATATGAAAGGATGGCTATAGGAAGGCAAGTCTCCGAACAGACATTTCTGTCTGACCAAAGAAAATCTGTTGCAAGATGAAGTATTCTATCTTTCCCTTTAGACATCATTTTTATTCATTTATTATTTGGTTTAATTCTTTCCAAGTATTTAGCAATTACTCGGTTTCACAGATGAGTATTTTATTGCCCTAAGAGAAAATGTACACAGTTCCAGAAAACAGTGTTTCATACAAGCACAATATGGATTGAAAAACAAAACCTTTCCACAACAAAACTGGGCCTTTTTCTTTTAGCACCTGGAAGTCAATTTTCCCCTTCAAATGAAACCAGAAATACTGGAGATCTCTTAAAAAAATATATATATTTTCTAGAATGCAGGTTCTAAAGCCAGCAATAATTTAGGCTTTTCATATCCTATGCTTAGATCAAGCAAACATAAAATCCGAGTTCTAATTCTCTTTTATTGGGGGTGGCGGCAGTGGGGGGTGTGCCGAGAGGCATGTGGGATCTTAGTTCCCTGATCAGGAATCGAACCTGTGCACCTGACACTGGGAGTATGGAGTTTTAACCACCAGTCTGCCAGGGAAGTCTGCAAATTCTAATTTCATAGTTTTTAGATTTTATCTCCACCCTTCATATCATAATACATGCTTCTAGGTTTTGGTATTTTTATGTCCCATGAGCATTAGTTACCTGATTGTGACATTGTCCAAGAAATCTTTTGGCCAAATTGGGGAAAGTTTTAGGACTACAGACAAAAAAGTACAGAATCAACAAAGCAAGTCATCCTATTTTAATGCACTAACCCCAAACAGGAAACAAAAAAAAGCTACCCAGTAAAAAAAAAAACAACACTTCTTCATTATAAGATTATTAAGAATATAAGACATAAAACAGTCCAATTATTTCAACCCAGATGACAAAGTTAGAAAGGTAAATATCTTTCTCCGCAGTCAAAAGAGATTATCTCTCATTATGCTGGTTCCAGCCTCACTGAAAAATACATATATTAATCAAAACAATCAGAGAAATCCCAAGGGAAGACATTTTCTGTATGCACATACGTTTTCATTTAGCCCATAGTTACCTTAACAGTGAGCTGTTTGAAGCTACCGGTTTTAGCACTGTTGATAATTTTTTTCAAGCTCTGAATTGCTGTAGGGATCTCAGCAGGGGTTGGGGGAACCAGCTCAACCTTGGCATAGTACCAAAACGTGGCCAATCGAGGCTTCGAGTAAGTCACAGCAGCTGGAAAACAAAACAAAACAAAAAACCAGGATGAACTCACTAGAGACCGAAAGAAGCAGATGTGTGGGCTGGACACAAATATTTATTCATGCATCACATTCATTCACTGCTTATACCAAATGTGCACCCGGTGTGAAAAGTCAAAGCTGCTCCCTGGTAACCAGAGGCTTTTAAAGATACAGAACACCTGTGTCACAAGCCAGTTCAGTCAGGCAGGAAGCTATAAGCACATCCAATTATGCCAGAACCTCACCAGTGGCCAGTACCAGACTACTGGTACTTCATTTATTAATGGCAAATCTAGTTAACTACAAAGTTACTAGAAGTTGGATTCAAAAACAAGAAAAGAGCAGCAATGTAACCATATTTTCCTGTAGAGACAAAAAATTTGGAGGAAAGTGGTGAAGGGGGAGGGAAGAAACTATGCAGAATGGCATCCTTAGGAATAAGATTAAAACTTGTCACAATATTGGCCACAGATCCAGATGGAATTATACCAATTAGTACCCATTTTGGGTATCCTCATCAATATGTGCTGGATTAACAAAAGCACAGCTGCTCTTCCTTCAAAATACCACAAATAATAAAAATAAAACCTACATGTATTGTTAGGAGCAGCCAAAACTTGAATCTGTTATTAAGCTGAAATTCCTCAGTAACAGTAAAAACAGTACTTACTATTGCAGGAAAAAAAGATTTTTAACGAGGTTAGATGGGAGACTATGGTAGTGATTCAGCAGGAGAAAGGTACTTTACATAAAAAATTACAAGACAGCATAATAAAAATTGCACAAATACATAAGCATCCATCAAGTGTCAGTTGTTCAAAGACTGATAATCCAAAGCTCCTGGCACTTCCCCTATTATTAACTGCCTGTATTTAGGTATTTCACTACTCTTAAAATTACTATTTCCATCATCCTCTGGCTTAGGGCCATGAGTAAATCTTTAAGCAGACAGAAAGCTCTAAGAGAGAATTCTAAATACAACTGCCAATGCCTGTAAGATGGTGTTATAAAGGAGAACAAAGTCTTAACAGTCAACAAACTGTCTTTAAAATTATCTTCAACACACAGATATAATACTCTTAAAAAATACAAACAAATCAGTACAATGTATACAAATGCTGTACTTAAGTTAGTAGATTTGCTTCTCAGGGAGCATAGGTTAAAAAGATTGAGACTGTTTTTACATGTATACAAGGGATGAACAAAAGATAAGTGAATGAATGGTGGATGATGGCAGCTAGGTTTCTTACTAAAATAGACGGGTTTTAGACGGGGGAAAAGCATATCCAGTGGTACTGGATTAGAGTTGGAGACATTCAGTATGAACTCATGTTTAGTTGATACACAGGTGGATCGATAAAGAAACAATTACAGTTGACCCTTCAACAACATGTGTTTGAACTGTGTGGGTCCACTAATATGTGGATGTTTTTCAATAAATATGTACTATGGTACTTCATAATCTGAGGTTAGCTGAATGAATGGATATGCAACTGTGGATATGGAGGGCTAACTCTAAAGTTATATTAGGATTTTCAATTGCATGGGGGTCAGTGTCCCTAACCCCCACATTGTTCAATGATCAACTGTGTGTGACTATAGACCCATGGGTGAGTATACAGATGGTCCCCAATTTACGATGGTTCAATTTACAATGTGAAAGTGATACACAATCAGTAAAAATGAATCTTTGAATTCTGATCTTTTCCCAGGCTAGCCACAGTGGGTACCACTTTGTAATGCTATTTTAATGCTGGGTACTGGTAGCAAGCTGCAGTTGACAGTCAGTCATGTGTTATGAGGGTAAACAACCAACACACAATCATTCTGTTTTTTCACTTTCAATAATTACATGAGATAATCAGATTTTTTAAAATAAAAATAGGCCTTATGATAGGGGATTCTGCTTAACTGTAGGCTAATATAAGTATTCTGAGTGAGATTAAGGTAGGCGATGCTAAGTTATTGGAGAAGGCAATGCCAACCCACTCCAGTACTCTTGCCTGGAAAATCCCATGGACGGAGGAGCCTGGTAGGCTGCAGTCCACAGGAACGCAAAGAGTCTGACGCGACCGAGCGATTTCACTTTCACGGGTTGGAGAAGGAAATGACAACCCACTCCAGTGTTCTTGCCTGGAGAATCCCAGGGACGGGGGAGCCTGGTAGGCTGCCATCTATGGGGTTACACAGAGTCAGACACGACTGATGCGAATTAGCAGCAGGCTAAGTTACAATGTTTGGCGGAATAGGTGTAACACATGCATTTTCAACTTACAATATTCTCAACTTGTGCTAATTTTATTGGCGTGTAGGGGAATACCTATATACAGATACCTCCTTGTCCACTGTCAGGGCCTACAGGCAATGGTATTCTAGTACAGCTGTCCCCCCTTATCTGTGATTTTGTTTTTTAGTTTTACATGGAAACTTTCAGAAATAATCTGTAAGTTTTCAATTGTGTGCCTGAGTAGTCTGATGAAATCGCGCGCGGTCCCTGCTCCATTCTCGTGTGGCGTCACAATGCCCACATCGTGTTCCCCACCTCACATACACACTGTAACATACACACTGTAACATCTCACTCACAGGAAGGGCGAGCGCAGCACAAAAAGATTATTTTGAGAGAGAGAGCCCATGTCCACATAACTTTTATTGCAGAGTTAGTCGCTCAGTCGTGTTTGACTCTTTTGCGACGCCATGCACTGTAGCCCACCATGATCCTCTGTCCGTGGGATTTCCCAGCAATACTGGAATGGGTTGCCATTTCCTTCCCCAGGGGATAATCCCAATCCAGGGATTGAACCCACGTCTCCCACATTGCAGGTGGATGCTTCACCTCCTGAGCCACGAGGGAATTCCTGTGGCTTGAAGCCCTGAAGCCCTTTATCACAGTATTTTAATTGTTCTAGTTTATTATTGTTGTTAATCTCTTACTGTGCCTAATTTTTAGATTAAAATTTATCATAGGTATTATAGGAAAAAACTAACATTCAGGACTCAGTACTATCTGTAGTTTTAGACATCTGTTGGAGGTCTTAGAACTTATATTCTGTGAGTAAAGGGTGACTAACACAGTCGAGTAGCAAGGAACATATCCAGTATCTAGATCTTAGCTTCAAAATGCAATTGTCCAATAAAAGAAACTAGGGTTCCTTGGAGAAAGAGCAGATTCTAAGGAAGGCTGGGGCAGGAGATACATGAGTCTGGGAAATTTCCTGGCAGTCCAGATGTCAGGACTCAGTGCTTTCACTGATGGGGCTCAGGTTCAATCCCTGTGGGGGAATTAAGATCCTGCAGGTCATTTGGCATGGCAGGAGAAAAAGTTGCAATTATCTCACAATACTACAAAGTACAGGGGGATGTCAAAGGGGCAGAGTTGCCAAACTGACAGAGTTCTCAATGGCCAAAGCTGGAACAATCTGAGCAACAAATAATGTACTACTGGAGGTACAAGGTATGAAATAAATGTACGTGAGTCCATACAGTATGGACTGAACAAATATTAATAAATGGGGAACAGACATATCTTTCTCATAGAAGAAAAATATATGTAGATATTCCCTCCTATAGGAGACAGAATCCTGACTCTGCCTCCCCCAATTTAGTTACTTGCTTCTAAAGAACAGAGCATGGAAAGGAAAAATTAGTACCTTTAGGAGAAACCTAGTGAAACTGCCTTAACCAAGTGATGAGAGCTAACTGCACTAGTGAGGACGTATGTATACCACTTGTTGATGCATCCTGACGTGTGTCAGGGGACTTCACATCAGTGGTATTCTTTCTCAAAATCCACAGCTCCATGGAGCTTCCTTCCCTGGGGGCTCAATGATTAAGATGCCACGTTTCCTCTGCAGGGGGCGCAGGTCTCCCTGGTCTCGGAACTAAGATTCCCCCAAGCCACCAGGTACAGCCAAAAAGAGAAAAAAAGAAAAAAAAAATCCATAGCTCCAGACTCATCATGACAAAAACACCAGACAAATCCAAATCGCGGAACATCCTTATAGGATACCTAGACAGTTCAGTTCAGTTCAGTCGCTCAGTCGTGTCCGACTCTCCGCGACCCCATGAATCACAGCACGCCAGGCCTCCCTGTCCAACACCAATTCCCGGAGTTCACTCAAACTCATGTCCACAGAGTCGGTGATGCCATCCAGCCATCTCATTCTCTGTCGTCCCCTTCTCCGAGACCTACATAATTTCCTTGAGACTGTCAAGGTCATGAAAGGTAAGGAAAGACTGGGAAACTGTCACATACACAGGAGACTAGGGAGATTGATAACTCATTGCACTGGAGTACCCTGGATTGGCTCCTGGAACAGAAAGAGATTAACTGGAAAAGCTGGTGAAATCCAAATGAAGTCTCGAGTTCAGTTAAGTGACAAAGCAAAATGCAGCTCCACTTTAACATTCTGGCCCAGCTGAGTTTTCCTGAGTACTTCTGAAAGGATAACAATGTTTATCTTTAAATTATTCATAATAATAGAGAAAATGGTTGATACAGCTCACAATTAAAATTATTTTCACATTACTTTTCTTTTTGTAAATTATTATTAAAATTAGTTTGCAATTTCCCAAGACGCTCCACCAAAAAGATGTGAAAGCCATCGAAGGAGGATAAAAAATCCACCTGAAATTTGTGATTATAAATATTAGCCTCAAATCATCTATAAAGTCCAAATAATGAAGCCACTACTACTTCTCCTTGTATTATGTAAAAATGTAGAGCTTTATCTTAGTCAAGTTGCAAACCCAAGTTCTTTGGTAAAGTGTGTAAACTGATAGTAGTGGACCATGGGTTTCTGTAGGATAGGATCAAGTATTTAAAGTATCTGACATTGTCAGGCCTTCAGTAACTCATTGTTCCACTGCTGATGAAGAAAAAGGAGGAAACAATGAATAAGAAAATACCGACTGCAGTAAAATAAGATTCAAAAATATTACACGTATAAAAAATTCATTCTATTCACTTTCATAATCAAATCTGAGCGAAGCCATTCAGAGATCTGTGCTTCAACCACTTACTAGAATACAGCACATACAGCACATCTAGCGAAGAAGCTTCCGTCTACTTAACTGATCTCATTTTGGGATAAAACGAATAGTTTGCAGACAAATGAAATATTTACTGAAAAGACTACTACTCTGGGCTGTGACTATTCAGGGTTGTTCTCCAATACAGCGTTCCACCAGTGAAGGACGCATTCAGCTTTTTCAAACAGAGTATCCCCACGAACGTTAAGCAGTGATAATAAACATTACTGTTTACACATATCCCTTTTTGTGTTTACCGGAGCAGGAATACTCGACCGTAATGCTCATCCACCTAAAACCTTCCTTAAGGGGGGAGCATCTCAGTATCTGGTCAAAATAAAAAGCAAGGCAATGTTTCGAAGGTCATTCATCCTTAGAAATTCTGCAGCCTTCCAAATACTCCACTGAGAAGCAGACAAGCGGATGGGGCCGTGTTTCCATGCTTTCACGTGTTTCTCTGCCCGCCGTCTCCCTCGCTCTCGCAAAAAAGCCATCCCTTCTGTATTCCTCCTCCTGGAGGTCGAAGGGCGTCATGGCGGCTGCAGCTGGGCAACCCCGGCTGTCTGCACATTCCCTCCCCTCACGGTCGCGGTCAGAGTTCAGAACCTCTGGGTAGCAGCGAGAACCCAAGCCGCAGGCCTGGCCAGCGGAAAGGTAGAAAAGAACCGCAAATCTGTCTTCTCCCCAACCCCCCCCAACTCTTCAGGCCCGGACAGCCGCGGCTCCCTCCGGCCGCTCGAGTCCTCCCCTCGGGCCCTCGGAGGCCTCCCCGCCCGCCCGGCTACCCACGCCGGCTGGCTGACGCCCCGCTCACCGCTGACCAGCGCCGGGGCCTTCTCCGCGAGGTTACGGACAAACTGGGCCATGGTCCTAGGACGGAGAGCCCGTCGCCCCGACTGGACGGCTGAATGTCACCCGCCCGGAAGGACCTGCCGCAGGACCCCGGTCCGCTTCCAAGGTCAGGCCTCCCCTTTCCGCGCCGGTCCGAGATATTTAGGTGTCCCACTGTCTTTCCAGCATCCAGCGGGCCAGTTTCTTTTCTTTAGTCACAGAGGAGAAAGTGGGTACGAGAAGATGAGGTCAGAGAGCATAAAATACAACGGAGTTCCGCGGAGAAGCAGGCATTTCTCTGGGCAGCCGCTCGCAGAGGTCCGGAAGGCCGGCGCGAGGAAGGAATGCGCATGCGCAATGCGCCTCCCGGGCAGCGAGAGGCGCAGACCTCGGGTTTTTGGGTGGATTTGCAGCTTTTTTGAGAGAACGAGACGAGTTAGGGCCGAAAGGCACCGCTACAGTCTTTCTGAGCCAACGTACTCGTCTTTCAAAGGCAGAGAGGGTCCTCGACCAGACCCGTAAAGTTAGGGGCGGAGCAGGCGCCACAACCTGTCACCTGACTCAGTTCATTGCCTTTAGTTGACCTTTTGTAATCCCTGTCTCCCTTGACTCCTGTATCAGGATTGGAATCCAGTTCCCCTAATTCCCTAACCAGCCGCAAGGAACTATGCAGATACAAGGGACTAAATCACATTTACCGGGGCCTCCAGTCTGTCAGCCTTTTTGGAATTTAAAGAAAGCCTGTGTGTTAGGTAGTGGCCTCACTTAACACCGGCATTGGTAAATAAATGGCTACAGAGCTAGTGAGTGGCAGCGTTGGGATTTGAAAAGGTGGCAATGGAAACAGAACAGGCTTTAGTATAGGATTATGTGTGGTGCTGATGTAGGAAGGTTTCTTAGAGAAGGGGATCCTTGGGTTGATATACAATACAACAGCTATGTACCACAGAGCTGAACTTTGTGGTTAAGATGACTGGAAGAAAAGATATATGTAGGGATGTGGCCTTCGATGAAGAAAACAGAATAAGTAATGTACCCGGGGAAGCGTAAACAGAAGTAAAACTCTGATTGATGGAATAGTTAGAGGTGAAATGAAAAATTAGAGTGCTATCAAGGAGTCAGGACAGTGCTTCAGCAAGGGAGTGATTCAGTTGCGTGGTACTCCAGGGAGGTAAAATTAAGAATTAGAAAATTAATGTAGCTATACAGAAACATTAACTAGAGCAGGTTCAAACAATTAGGATAGAAGCCAGAGTGAATGAGTGACGAAATACGGCTATAAAGGGATAATGGCCAGAAAACCAAATATGAGTCATAGGAAAATCAACAGAGATTGAAGATGGAGAAGTGGGACTGACAAGATTCTGAATGAGATCGGAAATAAAGTTGGAGTGATGAGCCTTTGAGTCTTGGGGCCTTTTCCACAGATGGGATGATGAAGTTTGAAAGTGGAAATTCAGCAGGCTATGAAGTAGAAGGCAAGGTCATCTGAGTGTGAAGGGCAAGTGGGAGGGTGGGAGAAAACTTAAGAGGTTGAAGTTTGGACTAGCTGTTGAAGTTAAGGACACACAGAAGGGTTGTTAGGGAACATTAGGGACAAGTCTGCAGTTGTACCACTCGAAAGATGGTGTTATTTTTCTCCAACAGTAGTCTGTGGCTGGGATATTGGAGCAGAGGGGAATGCTTGGGTTAATCTGGGCTGAGGTTTTGCATAGCAGGGGTACAGAAGCAAGGGGCAAGAACGTGGAACTTGATAGTGAATGATTAGAATGAAGAACCTGGGGCACTTTTCTGGTAGTCGAGTGGTTAAGACTCTGAGCTTCCAATGCAAGGGGCAAGGGTTCAATCCCTGGTTAGGGAACCGAGATCCCACGTGCTGTAGTGTGGCTAAGGCAAAAAAAAGACCTGGGCTTTAGGCCAGATGAAAAAAAGTGAAGCCAAAAGTGATCTGCTTAGGAAAAAACATGCCCTGAGACTCATCTGAAGATAACTCCAGGGTCTAGAAGCCTGGTAAGGCAGGTTAGGTCAGCCAGGCCATACATTTGCTACCACCTTTTTTAAAAAAGTGATGTTCAGCGCCCTGTAAGTTTTCAGAGGGATTTCTGAAATTGCTCCTAGATTTTTAATACTGTAAAAAAGGAAATGATAACAAAGGTTGTAAGTCAGATGTTCATTTATTAAATACAGGCTTTGAACAAACACCCCCAGGCAAGTTTGACAAGAAGTAACCTTCCTGGAATGTTTCAAAATAGTTATGTTGATCAAGTTTTATTTCAATCAATCTTTTTGTCATTTTGTTCATTTTGTTTCCAGGTCTTTTTCTTTTCCTGTTTACCAGTTAGAGCATGTGCATTATTTCCTCACATGACATCAACAGTGCAGCATCAGCCTCTGGCTTGTAAAGGCACCCAGTAGACCTATGCTGTGCAATGGCTGCTTAGCAACCAGCATCAAATAAAGTAATGAAGCTTTTGTAGAGTGTGATACCAAATAGCAACTGGCACCTTCACCTGCACCATTAAAAAAAAAAAAAACCTTTGAAGTTTCTTTCGGTTTTCACATATTCATTAAAAACTACATTAAAAACAAACAAATTCAGATTGCTTGATAAAGCCTACTTAAATAATTTTCCAGGTTTAGTATTACCCTCTTAGTAAGCAATACTAGAGCTGATTGAAGAGTCTTCATTTTCCTATCATACTCTAGCAAAGTCAACACATAAAGCTAGGTATGTCAGAAAGTCTGCTCTAATAGATTTAGAGCTTGCTTCTGAGTTCTAGACACCACCACCCCTCTTTAAGCTTCCAAGTGTCCATATGCACCATGTTGTACCAAGATGATAATTTTTTAGTCTCATTTTTGGCATGTTCTTGAATTATGTCAAGGAAAGGAAAAAGGCACAAAGGACACTTGGTTTCCTTACCAATAGTGGCCTTAAGCTACGCACTTGCCTTTGTGATGAGTTTAAAGATATTCAGCAGCATTCATGGTGCCACAGCCACTCATAAAAAGTTTCAGGAAAAGAGCTTTAAAAAAAAATTGCCAGAAAAGGCTTATAATCTGAAGACTTAATACAGAAGTGGAGTACAGACACAGATACAAGAGGCAGCATAAGGTTGTTAACTAGAAAGCTGCTGGGAGCAGCTGCCTTCTGAGGTTTTGTGCCCGTTTTCTCCTTCCTTTCTCCTATAAAACTGGTCTTTTCCTCACTTCTTTTAAAAGTGAAAATATTCTATTTGATTGGGTTTGGAAGATAAATGCAAATAGATTGAAGCTTATTTTATACAGTTCATTCTCAGAGAAGTAGAAGATAATAAATAGGAAATGAAGCTCATTTTCAGAAAATAAACAAATCCTGTCAACCTGTGCCTTAAAGGCCCAGGGAACATACTGAATTACTATCATACATTCTAGTATTGGCGAGAGTCCTAGACTGCCTTTTTCACTTTATAAGCACAGCGACAGGCAACATCTACTTTTTATCTAGTGTGGGATGACCTCTAACTTGAGTTTCCTGCTGGAACCATCAAAAACACATCAAGGACTGATTATAACAACTTGTATTCGATTACCATAAAACTACCGTCTTATTTGAAAGAGGCTATGGTTAACAATAATGGCCTTGAAGTGAAGCAATGACCTCTGCTTCTAGATCATATTACTCCTGGTAGTTCTATTTTCGGCTTTAGAGGGATACTGGTATAGACAGTCCATAGGGGAATGCGACTTACTCAGCATGTTAAGCTGCACGATTTAGTAGGGAGCTCAAGCTCAACTTGTAAAGTGAGGGGTCCATCCACCTGCTAAATAACTATAGAATGCTAAGTGGATATTTAAAATGGCCTGTGGACACGGTTGTGCTCAAATTCCTATTCTGTTAATTGATGACCTAAGGCTGAGTTAGAAGCAGCTCTTATCAGGTCATAAGCCCAAACGAACATGAACTATATACATATTACAGTCTCAGAATTCTGTCTAGAGTAAGAGTAAACACAGCCACATACCGCATACATCTTACCATGGAAGAGACAATATAACGTGGTTCTCTGTATTACACTAGGCCAATATAAAAAAGTACATGGTGTGTGTGTGTGTATATATATATATATATATATATATACACACACACACACATATATACTGAGATACACTGCTGATATTAGTGTCTTGAAATGACATAATGACATATCTCATGGTTACAATATTTGTTGCCTAACTTTTCTACACAAGCCTCATCCTTGATTTCCAGTAGATAAAAAGGGCCCCAACAGCCTTCTTCTTTCACCTTGGAGTTTTCTGAATAAAGTGTCAAAACTGCAAATTTGTTCTACCACATCCTCCTAAAAATATTATAGGGCTAAGTTTTCTGTGTAATGACAACTCCATGGAGGAGTGTTTGCCCTCTAAGGTATCTCTGAGTTACAAGAGAACACAAAACTGAGAGCTACCCACTGAAGTTGCATAAGATTCCTATTTTCATCTCATCTGTCATCTTATTAAAAAAATCTACTCAAACATCAAGGTATCTGCTTTTATATAAAAAGTTATTCTGTAACAGTGTAGAGCTGTAACAAGTAAAAGGGCTGAAGTTTGGGTCATGAAGACTAACTAGTAAGTACCTTGTTAACAAAGGACTTTCTGATATCAGCTGTCACTGAAATATGTGATATCATATACTTAAAAGCAGTGCTCACCAAAGATGTTTGAGCAGTTCTTGGAGAAGAAATAGTAAGGAGGCGGGAGGTTTTAATAGCTGAAGTTAATATAATTTAAGGTAGGAAAAGGGAGAAGGAACAGGAAGGGATAACAAATAAAAATTAGTGATGATTTCTAAATGTGGTGATGATATGAGAAGTGTAATTTCCTGCAAGCTAGGTGCATTGTCAAGTTCTTAGGAATTTTAATTATCATAATTTGAGCAAGAGCAGTTCTCTAATTCAGTAAAGAGAAAAAAATAAAAGGCAAGAAAAAGGAAAGGAAGAGAGCCAGAAAGAGAGAAACCACAGTTGTTTATCTACACTCGGGCTGGTTTTTGGTTTGCTTAGGTCACAGTACTTATTCAGGTTGCTCCTTCTGCTGTTGTCTCCTCTCTGCGAGCCACCGCTGGATTTTTTCTTTTAGTTCTGTGTTTGGCCGGATCTGGTCCATGGTGAGGGGACTACGGTTAAAGGGATCTGTTTGGTCACTGGGACAAAGAGAAGAAGGAAGATGGGGTTATTTCTGTAAGTTCTCACATCCTCAGCCAAAAACAGAACAGCTGGGCCTCTCACCCTGAGACTGAAGCTAGAGTGTATTACTATAATTCTGAATCAAGTGCTAGCTTGAGGTTAGAAAGAATGAGATAAGAGAGAGAGTGATTTGGGAGAGGTTTCTTTGCAGATTATTTACTTACTTTGTCTCTCTGCTTAACAAACATTACTCTTCAGATGGTGTGTGTGTGTATATGTTAGCTGCTCAGTTGTGTCTGACTCTTTGTGACCCCATCAACTATAGCTTGCCAAGCTCCTCTGTCCATGGAATTCTCCAGGCAAGGATACTGGAGTGGGTAGCCATTCCCTTCTCCAAGGAATCTTCCTGACCCAGGGATCGAACCTGTGGCTCCTGCATTGTAGGCAGATGCTTTACCATCTGAGCCACCAGGGAAGCCCCGCTCTTCAGATGGTATTTGATTCCATTTCTCTAAGACACAGACCCCGTACAATCATGTCAGCATAAAGAGCTGTTTGGAGTTTTAGTGACAGACTCCTGAAACAGTGTAAGACGTTAAGGGATAAAGCTCTGTAGACTGACACTTGATTTAGTTAACCGACTGCTCTTCAACTAATGCAGATTATGGCTTCCTCCCAGGTAAGATGATTTATAACATATTTTAAAGGCTAATATATCTTCTTTCTGTATTCTGAAGCCACAATAAAAATATAAATTCTCAGTGACACTTTGGAAAAGACATACTGCCCAGCACAGCATCATGCATATAGTGACGGCTTAATCACAAACCATCAAGCAAGACATCCTTTTTTCCAATATTTAAATAAAAAACATTATTTCCCTAGATCTGGGTCAGTTTATATAACTTCATTTTAAATAGGCAGTCTCTCCCAGTACCATTTCTATTAATGTTGTACTTAGAGGAGGTAGGCTGAGGAAAACTTGAAGTCACCATGGCTGAGTCTAACAGCTGGAGCAGAATGTCGGTAAACCCATATGATGAGTATAAAACCTGAATTTAAAACAAAAAAACCCCAACAACCTGTCTTTTATATTTTTACAACTAAAAGTGAAAGTGAAAGTTGCTCAGTCCTGCCTGACTCTTTGTAATCTCATGGACTATATATAGTCCATGGAATTCTCCAGGCCAGAATACTTGAGTGGGTAGCCCTTCCCTTCTCCAGGGGATCTTCCCAAACCAGGGATTGAACCCACATCTCCCACATTGCAGGTGGATTCTTTACTAGCTAAGCCACAATTTCAAGTCAACTTATACTCCAGGTTGACATATTTTATAATAAATATGGATAGGAATTATTTCCTTGAGGGAGAAGAGGTAAGGTTAGCACCACCATTTAACAGAGTGTCTTATATTGGATGTTGACATCCTTATCAATCAAGTGATATACTTCTACCAAAATGCCTCCTCCACACAGCACGTTAATAAACTAACAATCTGGGGTACCTACTGGGTGCACAGTACCGTAGTGGGAGAAAAAGATGACAGCAGACAAAGGCATATGTGAGCTCCTGAGGCTGCTTTTGGGGGCTGGCTCACCTGAGCAAATGTCTGGCAATGGTGGATCTGTCCACGGTCACTCTGGAGGACGGCAGCACCACAGGGTCAGACATCAGTGTGCTCATGATGGGGTCCAGGAACTCATCGCAGGCATCAGCATAGGTCTCCTCTTCCTGCTGTTGGAGGTCTGCTAGGGACTGAGTGTAAGAACCAGCCAGTTAGGGGAATTAACAGAAGCAGCTGAGTTCAAAATGCTCTGTGCCGATTCCCTAGTCTTAAGGGGTCATTGATAACCTTGTACAGAGATAGGAATAATTTTTAGCTTTATGGTCTAAACAAGCCAAGATGGATATTACAGGAGCAAATTTAACATCAGCCCCAACTCTGCGTCTTCAGTCAGTCTGGCTCAGCTGCTAGTGGTCATGACTGGAAATGAATTTAAGTGTTAACAGGGAATAAAACACCACAGACAACATCCATACTTCTGACAACAGCCCTGTTGTAAGGGGATGCGAGGTTGCAGGGGTTCTTATTTGCATAATTACAGAGCCATTCATGCAGTGTGTGTATGAAAAGCAGTTTCCGGTTTTAGGTACAAACAGGTATAGGAATTTAAAAGTGGCTTCAGCATTTGATTCCTTCATGACTCTAGCTCCTCAGGGATCCATCTGCCTAAGCCCTAGGCAAAGATGAAGCCCAATTCAATAAAAAAGTAACTCAATGAAGGGAAGACTGTTATCAATTAGGAAGGTTTTCCATTAGAATCTGCCATAATTTTTCCCTTTTCATAATTGTTCATGAAGCTGCTCCAACCAAAGGGATTAGCTGAGTACAATATAGTATTTTAATCTTTAAAATGTATGGCTATTCAAAAAATAATAATAATTAAAAAAATGTATGGCTATTCCTATATAAGCCAATTACAAATAGAACAGAGAAAAATCAATAAAAATCAATGACTAGAAGCTACTAATCTTGAATTCTATTCTAAAAGGTTCTGCGTTAATATCACAGATTTTCAAATCTATTGGTAACCCTGTACGGAGAAGTTTTCATAAAAACAACCTATTAAAAATCTGTTAATTCTTTTCTTTTAGCAGAAGCTTCTTATTTTTCTTTTCTCACCCTCATATTGAAGAGAATATTACTATTAAAGAATACAGTCGTTTTACTTATCAACTGGACGGAAGGATTCATTCATTTATTTATATTTTCTCAACACAATGCTCTTTTCCCCCATAAAGTTGGGTAAAAAAGAAAAACAGCTGAGTTGACAACATGATTTTTATTGAATGTGTTAATAAGCAAATTATTCTCCTCACCTTGATTCTCTCTGCTAAGTTGCTGAAAGCCACAATCATATTCCCAGGCTTATTTATTTTCTTCAGGACTCGGACTGTCTGTGCAAAGAGAGTTGGGGAATAGGAACGGCCATCCTTGGGCACAGTGGCACAGAAATTCTCCTCGTCCCTGGAAGGTCAGCATCAGAAAGAAACTAAGCATCAGAGGGTATATCAAAGAGGGCAATAACGAGGGGCTTGAGGAACAAAGTTCCCCATCACTTAGGTATCATGAATGTTCTTTTGTTATAGAATGATCTCTTCTAATTTTTAGGAAGGAAGTCTTACCAAGTATCTGGTGACCATAAAAATATACTGATTTTTTAAAAAAAAGTACTGCTTTTCCAAACAATGCAACAATTAGTAAAGCTTATCTTTGAACAGATCAAGGCAGAATGCTGGAAATTCGAAATAACATCCCACAGGTCATATGAAATCTCATGATTTAAAACTGCAGAAGACTACTTTGTCAGTCAACTAGAAACAAATCTTTTCTACTTCCACATAATTACCAGCTAGTTATTTCATTCTATTAGCAAAACCCCCAGTTAAAACATGAGCAACCCCTCTGGCCTGCCCCATTTAAATCTCAGGTACCCAAGATTTAAGTAGATGGTGCAGATATCTGAAACAAGCTGCTGGGGTTTGAAGTCAAATTCACTGAAATCCTTGACTTTTAAGGCCCCCATCTTGGGGCCAACCAGGTGCTGCAGGAAGTAGTTCAGCATGGAGATGATGCGCTCAGCCAGGAAAGGATGCACAAAGAGGGACTTGATCTCTGGAAAAAAAGCCAAAGCCTATGAAAACCCAATCCGCTAGAAATCTTCAACTTACTGTGTCCTACAGTTTTACTTAAAGACCTCTGGGGACTGCTTTTTTTGAAATACATTTTCACTGCAGTCATATTAGAAAATAATAGATAAGCAAAGCAAACAAAATACAAAAACAAACACTCAGAGTAAACACTAGTTACATTTTGCTAATATGTCCTAGCTTTTCCAACCATATTTACACACACATACATTTTTAAAACAAAGTGATTATCATATTATATATACTCTATAACTTTTTCATTAACAGTATCGTAAATATCTTAACATTTATAGGTTCCTGTGCTGTCCAACATGGCAGCCACGGGCCACATGTAGCTATTTAAATTAACTAAGTAGAAAACTCCTGTTTCTCAGGTACACTAGCCACATATCAAGTGTTCAGTGGCCACCTGTGGCCAGCAGCTATAGTACTGGACAGTACAGATTCACACATTTCTATCACATAAAGTGGGCTTCCCAGGTGGCTCAGTGGAAAAGAATCTGCCTGCCAAGCAGGAGAGGTGAGTTCGATCCCTGGGTTGGGAAGATCCCCTGGAAAAGGAAACGGCAACCCACTCTAGTATTCTTGTCTGGGAAATTCCATGGACAGAGGAGCCTTGTTGACTACATTGGGGGTAAAGAGTTGGACATGACATAGCAAATAAACAACAATCATATAAAGTACTATAGGACAGTGATGATTTAAACCCTTTTTAACAACCACATATGACTGCACCATGAATTATTTATTTACTCTTTGTTGCTGGATATTATGATTATTTTAAATTTTTTCCTGTTAAAAGTATTATACTAATTGATGAACTTCAGTGTGTACAGATACACCTTTTAGACTTATTATATCCTATAACAAATTTGTAAGAAACTGACTGCTAGGTCACTAATTCCAAAATAATTACAGACATACATGCCAAGTGCAACAAGCCAAGCAGAGTACAGCTTGTTTAGTATTGCTGGTTCTTAATATTTCCATTTTAGTCATTATATATTGACTCTACTACTGGTGAGAGTTTAGTTCATATTCTTGTCCCTCTTCTAATATAAATTTCCCTAATATATAAGAAGATCTTTGGAGAAATAATTTAATTTTTCATTAAGAGCATGAGAACATCACAGCAGAGCCACACAGTATTCTAAAAATTATATAAAGTAATAATTATATATATACACACACACACACACATACTTTTATTTGCTGATACAGCAAGATACTCTGTTGGAAAGGAGTGCACGGGCGGAGAGCAGGAGGGTCCAGGAACCCAGGACAACTGCTCTGCCATGTGGCTCACAGTCTCAGGTTTTATGGTGATGAGATCAGTTCCTGGGTTTTCTCTGGCCCATCATTCTCACTCAGGGTCCTTCCTGGTGGCACATGCACTGCTTAGCCAAGATGGATGCCAGGAAGAAGGATTCTTGGAGGGGATAGGGCACATGGCATCTCCTTTTGACCTTTCTCAAATTCTTCTGGTTGGTGGTAGTTTAGTTCCGTGCTCCTTACCAGGACCTCCTGTCATAAAATAACTCACGCTAATTGCTACTATGGTGCCTGGCCAGGGTAGGCAGTTTCGGTCAGTGTGTTTCCCCTATCAACTCCCAACTGAGAGACTTCATGCTCAAGATACTTCTTGGGAATTGGGGCAGAGGTCTCTTTGTTCTGTAACTAGTTCCAGCTGACAGTGCTGCTGCTAAGTCACTGGAGTTGTGTCCAACTCTGTGCGACCCCATAGACGGCAGCCCACCAGGCTCCTCTGTCCCTGGGATTCTGCAGGCAAGAATACTGGAGTGGGTTGCCATTTCCTTTTCTAAGGCATGCATGCATGCTAAGTGGCTTCAGACGTGTCTGACTCTGTGTGACCCTATGGACAGCGGCTCACCAGGTTCCTCTGTCCACAGGATTCTCTAGGCAAGAATACTGGCGTGGGTTGCCATTTCCTTCTCCAGTGAGCTGAGAGTGGGTATACTTTTAATAAACATTTTAATTATTTTTTTGCTTACTTTCAGAGTACCTACCATTATATCTTTCCAAATTCTCCACCAGAAATGTAGAACTCTCAAAAACAGTTTTTAGAGATGTTTTTTGGAAGTTTCCATCCATCACTCCAATCTGGACTCTAATTTTATAGGCCTATAGTGTGGTGGTCACACAAGCTACCTCCACCATCAGCCTGGGAACTTCCTTTGCATATCTCTTATGGGATTCCACTTTCTTCCTTCATTTTGACAGATTATGTTTATCTCTCTGTAGCTTCTCAAGAAAGGGTACACTGGAAGTAAATTTAATACCGTCACCTCTGAAAATTTCCTTACATTTACCCTCTAACAGGATCAACAGTTTGGCTGCCTATAGAATCCTAAGCTGAAAAGATCATTTTCCATCAGGACTGTGTTAGAGCTTCAAATGTCACTGTTATGATATTCAAGGACATTTTGATGCTTAAACTATTGCACATTACCTGATTTTTCTCGGGGACCTTTTAAGATCTCCTCTTTACCCTGATTTTCTAAAATACCTCAAAGATATACCTTAGTGTGGGGGTCTTAAAGATTCCCGTGCTGGGCACTTGGGGGCTCCTTTTGATTTAGAACCTCTTAGTTTTGGGGAATTTGGAGGGTATTATTTCTTTGCTCCCTTTCATTTTTCTCTTTTGAGACTTTGCAGATTGGTATTTTCTTCTTTCTCTTCTAATTTCCATCTTTTTTTTTCTGTTCTGCTTTCGTTGAAGAGTTCCGTGAATTTATTTTCTAACTGTCCTACTGACTTTTCAAAATTTCTGAAGTTGTATTTTCAATATTCAAGAGCACTTGCTCTCTGGGTAATTTCTGGTATTGCCTCTCTGTTCTTGTCTTATGTATGCTGTATCCTCTTTCATCCCTCTGAGACTGATAAAGATATTTGAAGGCGTTTTCGGCTATTATTTGTGTTAAGAGGATTTTCTCAAAAGGCTGGTGATCCTTGGTTGTCATTTCATATATGGGTGTGTGTGCTTAGTCACTCAGTTGTGTCTAACGCTGTGACCTCATGGACTGTAGCCCGCCAGGCTCCTCTGTCCACAGAATTTGCCAGGCAAGAATACTGGAGTGGGATTCTCCAGGGGATATTCCCCACCCAGGTCTCCTGCATTGCAGGGAGATTCTTTACCATCAGAGCCACCAGGGGCTCCCCCGTTTCATATATAACCAATACAAATTATTAATGGATGTTTTTACTTTTAGATACAAAGTCTTGCAGTGTGTATTTTCTACTTTACAGCACATCTCATTTCTGACTAGCTGCAGTTTAAATGCTTGACAGACTCATGTTGTGAGTGGCTACCTAACTGGACAGTGGAGCTACAGAGGGAGTGGAGATAAATGTCTCTGATCTACCACATTTAACCAGAGTTCAAGGATATTTTTTCAAGTCAACACAAACACCCCTAGATATATATATATGGTTATGCCGTCCTCAAGAAAAATGACACTAATTTATGCTTTCTGGCAGCTGTGTGAGGGTGACCATTTCCTCATTTCCATGTCAACAACGGGCAACATTCTTTCTGAAGCTTTTCTACTGATTCACTTCCTCTCAGCCTGTGGAGAAGGATACTGTCACCAGAGCCTCAGTGGGGCTGATCCCTCAACTGAAGCAGATCTTAACCACTGCATTTTTGGGGAAAACAGTGTGTTGTGGCCTTACCTGATGTCAGAAATGCAAGGGTACCGATTGTTTCATTGGACATGATGTTATGGAAACGTGCTAACTGTCCAAACATCTGTAGGCCAGCCTCCTTCTCTCGGCGGGCTTCTGGAGTCAGACTGTCCCATTCACCTCGGTCCTTCTCAATTTGCTGAATCTTTATCTTGCTCAAATACTACAGAAAGCAGAGGTGGAATGGATCAGAGGACAAAGTGTATTGAAAGGAAGATGATATTTAAGAGGTCCTATTTAAAATGTAGTCCACTACGCTGGGAAAACCAAGGACTACGTAAGAGACAGGAGGCTTTATTAAGTTTAAAAAGAAATTGTGGAGAGATTTCCCTGGTGGTCCATTGTTTAAGGCTCTGTGCTTCCACTGCAGGGGGCATGGGTTCCTGGTTTGGGAACTAAGATTCTACATGCCACATAGCACAACCTTTAAAAAATTTTTTTAAAAAGAAACTGTGGAAACACTGTTTCAGTCTGGGGAGAGTAATGGGTTATTCCCCTGGAAATATTATAGTCTATGAAACAGAAAGGAGGATAAACAGTATATGAAACACTGATAAAAGCAAACAGGCTACAGGGAAAAAAGGCTGACCCCTTCCTGAAAGAAGGAAAACAAAACCAACCCCAAAACTGCTTATCAAAAAACAAAGCTCTATCAAATATGCAAGATATCTGGAAGGAGAACCATAACTATTTAAAACCCTCTACTTCTCATCACTCTTGCTGTTGCAGCGAGCATGTTATGCTTACAGTCCCATGGAGATGCCATCTGTGTCATTCGTTCTGTCATACAGCTTTTGCTGAGAAAGGGCTATTTATTACAGGACTTGTTTTCTAAGGCAACAGATCTAAAAATCTTCAAGTATGGGATTATGATCAAAGCAGGAGCATTTTTTCACGAATTAAATACAAGTTACTGGGAGACTGCTAATCAACACAAGGAGTGTGTGGGCTATCCGACAGGCTACCCTCATGACTCACCTGCTTTGTCTCCCTCTGGGTCACTGTCCTGTCTTACACCTGTTGCAGATAAAGGGAATTTTTATAGGAGCAAGCAGCAGCTCCACAAGAGCTGGTTAAGCTGAAGGAGCTGAGTGGCCTCTGGTGTATGTAGTAAAACTCATGTTTCAGACAGAGCTGAAGATTTGAGAAGCAGTGCAAAAACGAAAAATACTGATGATTTGGAGTCTCTATGTGAAAAAAATTATCCAAACCAGAGACTTTTTTCAAATAGTGGCATAAAGTCAGAGTTTTTTAGGAAAGAGGGATAAGGATCATTGCTTTGGTTGGTCACTGTTACCAATGTCTTGCAATGGAAGAAAGCGGAAAGTCACTAACTGAATGAAGATTCTCTGATTTCTTTCTGTAGTGCTAGACTGACGAATTGGGCCAGTCTGGCCTTTCTTTCACACTTTCTTTTCCACTCTGCCAAAATCTCCTCCTAGCTCATAAGGCTTTGATGACCCTTGATCTTGGTCTCTAATGGAAGAATATCTATCAAATTATAACGGCAAGGTTGGCAGTACATTACTACTTGCAAAATTTTGGTGTCCAAGACAGGAACTTGGGGCATAAGGATTGCTCTGTTATGACTAAGAGGTAAAAAGTATGTATGATGGTATAAGAGCAGTTAAATCTGTTTGTTTTACCTGTATGGCTTCATCCAGAAGGAAGATGGCATCATTCATTAGCAGGTTAAGAAAGCGGAGGAAAAGTGGGGGATTCATGGCTTCTAAATTCTTAGAGGCATAGTCAGCCAAATCCTGTAAGACCCAGCCCAAGAGAAAACCAGTTTAGTCTTGAATCACAACCCACTGGGGCTTATCTGCAGTGAAGATAACTCAGTTTTGGTTTCACCAAAAACACTCTCACCTTAATGCTCTCTCTATAGGTATCTGTTCCCCACATGTACTTGAGGATGGGATACATGGGGCGGCGGTAATTAAACTTCTGCTCAAACTGATGGGGGTCTCCTGGAGTAAGGTAGAGCAAAATATCAGCAAAGCCAGTGCCATTAGAGAAAGAATACGAGCTTACGTCTATGTGTGGACAGATGGATATCAATCCTGCCTAACTCTTTGCGACTCCACAGACTGTAGCCCACCAAGCTCTTCTGTCCATGGGATTTCCCAGGCAAGAAAGATGGAGTGGGTTGACATTTCTCTTTCCAAGGGATCTTCCTGACCCAGCGATTGAACCTGTTTCTCCTGCATTGGCAGGTGGATTCTTTATCTCTTAGCCACTGGGGAAGCCCTATGTCTATGTATAGCCATTTTTAGAAAATTCTGAATGTGTTAAGGATACTGGTAAAGCCAGTCCTGGGAGTTTATAAAGATCTAGAGTTGTAGCCAAGTGTTTACTTATTTCCTTATCGATAGAACAAGAGGGAGACAGATATAAAGGATACAGACCTCAGAAAAGGTTGAGGACTGAGCTGCAAAATAAAAGCCAAGGGAAACAAATGCTTTCATCCAAACATAGAGTGCTTATCTGACTCTGAATGAGGCCTCTGAGCTAGCCATTGCGGCAGCGACAGCCACGTGCAGCACGGGCCACTAAGTAATCCCCACATTCTTCACGGATAACAGCCCAACTGTGGGGCCAACTGGGTCCTGATTACTCTGAAAAATCAGGCCAGGAGCTGAAAATCTGAGGCTTGTACAGCTTTCGACATGCCAAAGGTACCACTGGAGCTCTATAAGCTGGGTCATATAATAGAGCAGGAGTGTAGGACTTGGAGTCAGAAGACTTTGGTTTTCCTTCTGGGTCCACTTAATGCAAGTCTCTTAAATCTTTTTCAACTTCTACTTTCTCAGAAAATAACAGTTATTATAATTCACCCTCGGGACTTCCCTGGTGGCCCACTGGCTAAGACTCTGCATTCCCAAGGTAGGGGCCCAGGTTCATTCCCTGGTCAGGGAACTAGATCCCACATGCCTCAATTAAGAGTTTGCATGCTGCGACCAAAGGTTCCACATGCCACAACAGAGCCTGAAGATCCGGCAAGCCACAACTAAGACTCTGAGCAGCCAAATAAATGATTATTTTATAATTCACCCTCTAGTATCACAACCAAAGAGTGGTAGTGGCCATAAAATGAGACAGTTGCAGTGTGTATTATTCAACTTCTTATATATATAAAATTAAAATTTACATACACTGTCTCAATCATCACTTCAACCCCATTTTACAAATGAGGAAACTAAGTCTCAGAGGTGAGCAAGTAACAAAGTCCAAATTCTAATACAGAAAAGCAGTCAGTAAAATGCTAAATATCTCTTTAATGTTAACTGTATTTATCACTGGATGGTAGGACACTCCCTTTAAAGGGGTCTTAAATAACTGCTTTGCTATCTTGTTTACTGGTAGAGATGGGGTACTGCTTAACTCAAACACAGCATCTCAGGGTTAGAGCTCAAAAGGCCATGAGAGAAATTAGGGAATGTTTCCTGCTGTTACTCTTTATCTAACAACCTGTGGCAGAGTTAAGACTGTCTGGAAAAGATAAAAGAATATGTTAATCAGCACACTGTCTTACTCTTCACCATTCTGTAATTTTGAGGCAAGAAAAATATAAAGACTCAGGTTTTAATTGGACAGCCTAATTTATTTGAATATGAGTCTATCAAAAAATATAGTAAAGTTATTAAGAGTATATGTCTTTCTTTTTTAAAGTGAAACAGATCTGATTCTACCACTTAGATGTATGACATAAACAAATAATCTTTTTTGAGCATCCATGTCTTCACAGGGAAATGGGGATAATACAGTAAAACTTTCCTGTATTTTTGACAAGGATATTTTGACAAGGTGGTGACAAGGAAACAATGTGAAAACAGCACTTAGCATCAAGGTAGCACATGGCAGATATTCAGTAAATGATGGCTTATGGTATTTTCCATTTAAAAACTGATTAAGCGATCCATTAGCTTCTTGGTTCTAGATTCCCTTACCTGTAAACTCAATGTCTACAAAGACCTTGATGAGAGCTTCTGCAAGGTGGGATGCATAGGGAAAGTTGCAGAATACACGTTTCCGGTGGAAGACACTGGATACTAAGGGATTTGGGGTCTGATCCATGTGGGGCATCACTGCTTCCAATACTTCAGCCAGTTTGGCCCTTAGGTGGGGATTCTTCATCCTATGAATACGGAAGAAAACAAACTGAGCAAGCAGAAAACTTTACTCCCAAATTTATAACTGTTTTTCTCCGCATGAGAAATCAAAGCATCATATCATCATATAATATCTGTAGAGTTACAGAAGAAAACGGTACTGAGCAGTTTTAAGTCTGTCAATTTCTTGGGGATATGCGGAATATACCATTCAGTTCTTAAGATCACAGCTTACCAATAATGAGGGTGAGTATGTAAGTTTCTATTTAATGCTCTGCCATTCTGTTTGTCTTTAATAATGTATTACTTTAAAATGTATTACTGTTTACTATTCTCCGACAGCTTCACCTGGGATAAACTTGCCTTTCCAGGCTTTCTGGGGTAAGGATCAGGATATAATTAATTATTTTACATTACTTACAATGCATACCAGGTGTGCCTAACACTTGTTGGTTTAGATTTTCTCACTAAGCCCGTTCAGTTCAGTGGAGGAGTGGGTTCTATCTACGTCTCAGTGATGCGGCTCAGGGGACTGTGGCTCTGTGCAGAAAATTCTCACTTACGTACACACTGTTTCCTTTGGTCTACCACCACCAGAAAATCAGAGAAGCAACTCTACAGATCAGTGAACATCTTCCTCTGGGAAAGAGGACTAGAAGCTGTGAATGGTTAAGTCTTGAGATCAGAGAGCATTTACCCAAGTTTACTGCTCATCCAATTCAGGACTGTAGAGCAAACTTTGTTATCAGACATTACAAGATCATTAGCGCCTGGCAAGTTCTCTGGCGTGAAGGTTAAGTATTTAACCAGGGACTAGGAGGGGAATTCCCATCTGGTACCTTATATGCAGGTTCAAATTCTCTGTGGGCAAAGTCCTTTGTTTATTATGCCTCTCAAGTATGGGATTTTGGGCTACTCATAAGGATAGTCAGGTGATTCATTAATGTTAACACAACTTCTGAAGGCAACCCCTTATGATTCAGGCTTGTTTATTTCTTGGCTTAGAAGTCTCCTGAATGTTTCACAGCTCTGCACTTTGACAGAGCCATGCTTTCAGCACTTCACCTTTCTATGCTTCCAGTGAAAATGGTGATAAAATGAAGGACATGTTCCAAGGAATCTGCCGATGTCTCCAAGATGTCATCAGCAAAGCGACGGAGAAAAATGAGGAAATCACCCAAGTTATCTGCAAAAAATTCTGAGAAAGAAAATTTTCACTGGAATTAGCCAAACATCTGACTCTCTGTATTAAGCAATATTTAAATTCTTCTCTTTTACTCTACTTAGTGAAGCTTTACAAGAACCCCAAATGTCTTGCAGATACTAGGAAGGATGATAAGTTAAAAAAATGCAGAACCTCCTTTGAATGTAAGGCAATTTTTAGTTTTATCCAAGTAAATAGAAGAACAGTAGAGATATAAAACGCTGTTAACACACCAGTGCAGTTTAAGAAAGTACACCGATGGATATATATACTTCCACACTCAAGGTTAACTGTGAGTTAAAATAACCCTTTAGATGAAGCATCTTGAATAGAGATGAAAACATTAGATGACTATGGTCATCAGTCTCTGGGGTGCTCCACTGATCCTAGCCTTCTTGTATTTATGCCCTTGGATATCTCCTCCTCCACTACTCCAGAGATGATGGCATGTCATTTCCATAATTAGGTTATAAAAGCCTACAGCTTCCATTTTTGTCCCCTGATCTGAGAGACGCCAGCTGCCATACCATGAATAGTTACTAAAGAGAGTCCTGTGTGGCCTGGAAAAGAAGCCAGCAAGCAACTGCAATCTGCCAGCAACCACATGACTAGGCTTGTAAGCAGATCCTCCAGCCCTGGTCGAGTCTTCAGATTCCTATGGCCCTGGTGGATAGCCTGGCTGCAACTTCATGAGAGACCAAAGTCAAGACCATGCAGCTAAGCTGATCCTGGCTTGCTGACCTGAGGGAGCTGTGTGTAATAATGTTTGTTGTTTTAAGTTGCTATGTTTGGGGTAATCTGTTACTCAGCAATCAATGACTAGTATAAGGATTAAGAGCATGTAACCTGTACCAAGGGGAAAAGAAGTGCAGGGGGATAAATTAGGAGTCTGGGATTAACACATACATACTACTATATATAAAATAGGTAATAGGTAACAAGGACCTACTGTATAGCACAGGAAATTTCTCAAATTTCCCAATTATATGGAAAAAAAATCTGAAAAAGAATGTATGTATGTATATATATAACTGAATCACTTTGCTGCACACCTGGAACCAACACAATATTGTCAATCAACTATATTCCAAGATAAAATAAAAATTAAAGAAAAAAAATAATAACCTAAATTTGATGGACAATATCTGCTGACCCCTCAACACATCACACTCTCCATTCTGGGTTAACCAAGAGGAGATAACTTTTTTCCCCTAAAGACTAGCACAGGGGGGAGGGTTAGACAGATAAATTTATAAGTTGAATGACAAACTATATTAATGATAGAAACTAACAGCTCTGAAAACCTTGACTGCACTTCACCCTCTGAAGACTATTTTCTGCAGAGCAGTGGCAATGTAACTGAGGAACCAGCTGTCAGTTCTCCCAGGCTCTGACCAACAGACATTATCTACGAGTTTGAGTTGTTTCTCCAAAAACAGCTGAATGATAGCTAAGGTAGGATATTTTGCGTATTATACTTCCAAAGTGACCCAGTTAAACTCAGATGGCTATAAATAGGAAGTTCCCAAGGGAGAGCCAGCTCACCTGGCACATAAGCCAAAGAACTGTAGCCATCTGGCAAAGGAAAAGTCAGCTCTATCAGCTGTGAGCCCTCGTTGCCTATGGCCAGCTGAACCAGGAGAACAGCCATGGACACCTGCAAGTTTAGGCAGTTTTGTAGCATCTGCGGCTCAGTCATGGCCGTCTTGGTAGAAAGATAGATGGTCATCAGTCGTTCAAACTGCTCCCGGAGGTTGTCAGCCGCAGGGCTGGAACTTTGCTGAGCGTCCCGCCAGGCTACCTGCAGCCGATGCAGATTCTGGTTGATTTTTACCATCTGATCATGCAACCTGCCCTCAAGAAAGCAGAAGAGACTGGGTCAGAAGGCTCACACACAGATGGTTGAGTACAGACTGTTTCTGAAAAACAAATCCTCATATATTTATTCTAGTATTCCCTTTTAGGATGTAGGGCTGCGGTTGTGATGACACAGATGTCACAAAAGTTACTGACGGGATGGGGCAGGAATCAGAGCACCGGGAAAATGTTACCAAAGATTTAACATACAGTTAGTTGCCTTTGGCTGAACTGCACTATCCAAAGAACAGTGGCTTGGCTGAGCAGGGTGTAGACTGGGCTTTTATTATGTACGATATATAATGATTAGGCAAAGTACAAGATAGTCTGACACCACCCAAGGGCAATGATTGTACTTGGATGTGGGTATATGGACAATCTTTTCATGGTTAGTAGAGAACTAAAGCTGGTGAGAATGGAGTCCAGATTAGCAATGGTGGTGATGGTAGTGGTGGTTTAGTCACTAAGTCGTGTCTGACTTCTGCAAACTCATGGATTGAGGCCTACAAGGCTTCTCTGTCCTTGGGATTTCCCAGGCAAGAATACTGGAGCGAGTTACCATTTCCTTCTCCAGAGGATCTTCCTGACCCAGGAATCAAACCCAGGTCTCCTGCACTGCAGGCAGATTCTTTACAGACTGAGCCACCAGGCACTTTCCAGATTAGCAATGACCACATATAAACCAGAAGCCACTGGGAATGAAACCTAACAGTAGCTTTCAGTCCTCGGATGTTCAATAAAAATTAAATGATTCTTCAAAAAGGGTCATCCAAATGTCTCTAATGAAAAGAAGACTCAGAGTTCAATGTCATGGAGAGTTGTGTCTGCGTGTATAGTCCAAACTCATTCTCTCTGGCCCTGTGGACGATGTGGAGTGTTAGCTAGCCAAAAATGAGAAACTAGATGACTTTCATTTTTGTGTTTTAATAGGTTAATAAATACATGGTAAGTTGTTATCTACGCTCTCATTTAAAATATCAACGACAGAGAGAGAAAGTATCTCTAGTAAAGATATAATTTCATTTTTTGAAAAATCTGATGAGCTTTGAAAAATGCTATGTCATTTTAAGTTTCCCGAAAAGGCATTAAAAATTGCTGTCCTCAATATGCCTTCCTATAGACTATAACTATGAGTGAGTAGCTATTTTTCCCCTTTATTTATAAAATGCTTGTCACAATCAGCTAAATCAGAGGGGAAAAAAAAATCATAGAATGACATGCGGTTAGCCAGAACCAGACCATTTTTGGAAGTTACACACCGTAGCTTTCAAATTTTCACACATCCAGAATCCTCTTTGATACAGATTTTTATCATCGTTCTGAAATCTCTTAAAACACTTAATTTTTGTCAATTTTGTCTTTCTATACCATAGAATTGATGTTTTTGAACTGTGGTGCTGGAGAAGACTCTTGAGAGTCCCTTGGACTGCAAGGAAATCCAACCAGTCCATTCTAAAGGAGATCAATCCTGGGTGTTCATTGGAATGTCTGATGCTAAAGCTGAAACTCCAATACTTTGGCCACCTCATGCGACGAGTTGACTCACTGGAAAAGAGTCTGATGCTGAGAGGGATTGGGGGTGGGAGGAGACGGGGACGACAGAGAATGAGATGGCTGGATGGCATCACCAACTCGATGGACATGAGTTTGAGTGAACTCCGGGAGTTGGTGATGGACAGGGAGGCCTGGCGTGCTGTGGTTCATGGGGTTGCAAAGAGTCGGACACGACTAAGCGACTGAACTGAACTGAACTGATACCACAGAATAAAGCTTTCTCTTTTTTCATCAGGCATAATAAGTAATGAAAATTGAAGAGCAGAATGTGAAATATTAAATGAAAACTCCACTTGTGTGGATGACAAAAGGAAGATAGTGATTTAAAAATGTGCAGATCAAGAGAAATATATAGTGTATCTTTACACTATATTTATATAACACAGTGTAACTTTAATTTTTAAAAAAGTTTAACAGGTCAAAAATGCAAAATAAATTCAAGGTACATGGATAAAGCCAGTTGATCTAGACACAGATTAATACATATAATGCCCTTTTCCTATTAGATCCTAATGTAAGCCTTCAGAATAAAGTGAGATTGTTATAAGACTCACATTTAACCTTCTGATATCAACACAACCAAACAGTTCTTTTCTAATGACATCAGAGGAGCTACCTGTGAAATCCCAAGTACAAGGTGTACTCTGTCAGGACAAGGTTCTCTGTCACAAGGTTGTAGTTCTGGGGAAACTTTGGCTCCTGTACAGCTGGAATCAAACAGGTCTCTTTGTCCAAACCTCAAAGAAATGAAAACGAAGAGTAAATGGCTTGCCATAGACATCTATCTTGGCTCCAGTGTCCCCTTATTCTAGTTCAACTTCCATCCTGCTTCCAGTGAATTGAATAATATCTTCTTAAAAACAGATCTTGTACCATTCCTACTCTATTGGTCTAAAAATGTCTTTTAGCATCTGTCTATAGAAATGCAGTTAAATCTCTTTAGCTTGGTCATGAAATCACCAAAAATTAAAAGGAATGATAGATAAGATAGCACTGTAGATTTCCCCAGGAGATAGGTAATCATTTGTTACTATTCTGTGCTTTTCTGTATATTAAGATTATTTGCTTTTGAGCATGTGTTACTTTTATAATTAGAAGAGTTAAAAAACTGGGAGGAAATACATAATAATTAAGAGTGATTCATTCCGAGTGGTAGAACTAAGAGTTGTTTATTTCCTTCTTTTCACTTCTCTGTATTATTTGAATTTTCTCCAATTTGGCTTCAATATTCTTCCTCCCTAGGCTTATTTCCTGCCAATTTCCATACCCCTTCCCCCAGCTACCCCATGTTCTAGTCATGTGGAGCTTCCCACTGCTCCTTAGTTGTTTCACAGCTCTGTACCTTCATAGTTATTTCTTCTAGAAAAGGGACGCCTTTGCTTGATAAACCCATTTTTCAAGACTCAGCTATGAAGACCTCCACCTTCTGCAGAATTCATCATTTACTCCCTTCTCTGAATTCCTATAGCTTAGCCCTAGACCATATTATGGTGATCTCTTAACATATCTGCGTCCTTTCGGAGCCTCTGAGTTCAGAAAGGACGGGGACTGTCCTTTATTCATTTTCCTAAGAATGGATGAATGAGTGAATATCCAAGTCTGCCAAATTCAGAGAGAAGGTCTCAGTAAAGCATAACATCTAACACTATCAGTTTTTAAGTCTGTCTTTTAGCTTTTCTTTTTGCCTTATCTTCTCTGAGAAAAAGGGACCTGTGTGGAAAAGGATATGGAAGTGAAGGCCTTATGTTACACACACACAGTTTTGAGAAGACCAGCTCCCCCTACCTCTCATATGTACATTTTTTATTTTTCGTTCTTCATCATTCAACTCCTTCAGGGCACAGTAAGTAGGATTAAAGGTGAGGAGCCGAGAGGATCTGGGTTTGCAAAATGGCTGGCACAGCTTCAGGAGAGCAGCACCCAGATTCAGAAAGAAGGCATCCGAGGCATACATTTGGAAGAAGATTTCTGGCATCTGATTGGCCCAAATCTTGGTGCGGCCTGCGTTTGCATGCAAACAGTTTCCGAGCCAGGACAAGATACAGTGTTTGGTTTCTGGAGAGAGCTGGAGTAGGTTCTTCAGCATCTGGTAGATCTTTTCATGGAAACGAGCCATGAACTGTTTAACCAGAAAACACAACCACAGAACATTCCAGTTGCACAATCCTAATATTTGTTACTCTCAAACCTTAGCCACTGGCAATTTCCAAAAATACATGAATCCTGATCTTTCCCTTACTCTCCCTGTGCCTTACCCTGCCCCCCCCATTTCTGATTTAAAAAAATAATAATAATAATTCTGGGCACGTGTAAGTCTTCCTGATGAGCTGCCAAACTGCAGCTAGCATTTAACAGCTTTAGAGTAGGGGCTGGTAAACTTTCTCTTCCGAAGGCCAGATGATAACTATTTTCGGCTTTGTGTGCCATATGGTCTCTGGAGCACCTGTTCAACTCTACCACTGTGGCATAGAGTCAAGCCGTAAACAATACACAGAAGTATGGCTAGGTTCAATACAACTACTTACAAAAAAAGGCGGCAGGCTAGATTTGACCACTGCTATAATTTGCCAACCTCTGCTTTAGGAAGGTGTGATGATGGGAGATTTAAACTGCCCCCAATTCAACCACTGATTGCCGTATGTTGGCCAGACTTCTACCACATAATTTAGGCTAGGAAGCCCAAACAGAGATGACATAGGGGAAAGGAGGAAAAGGAAAACAATTTGGCTTTTAAGCTGGAGTTCATTCAGATTTTAGGAGCTGAAGTTCTAAGAAATACCTTGGTGAGGAAAATGAGAATTGAGAGCAGGTGACTGTGCTACAACACAGGGCAAAGAATAGTAGCAGCTTATTCTGAACCAAACAAGGGTCCGTCCTCTGCCCTTAGCACATGCTAAAAAGAGGGCCATTTCTTTACATGATTACTGTAGAGAGTCACCCAGATCAATCTGCTTTCCCCAAAGGCTCAAGCAGCCTTGTCTGTATTTGTTTCCTGAGGAAACAATACTTAAGAGATTGGGGACTGGAATGCACCAGGAAACAGCTCCACCTGATGAATGTTGGCCTCTTGTACTTTGATCTCCTGGGGACTGGAACGAGATGGGTTCAGGAAGTAGCCATGATTTTCTATGACTCCCGGTGTCTTTAATAAGCAGGAGATATTCAGGATTACTCCTAGCAAGGTCTTCTGGTACATCTGTCCGTTACTTGGATCCTTGGGCTGAATGTAGTCTACAAAAACCTGTAGGAAAAGACAAGTCCTAGTCAATTGTTTGTATGATGAGGTAAGTGATGGGGTGAGAGAGCTTCAAAGAGTTAAGACTATACAACAACCGGGACTTCCCTGGTGGTCCAGTGGTTAAGGATCTGCCTGCCAATGCAGGGGACTGGGGTTTGATCCCTGACTGGGGAACTAAGATTCCACAAGTCATACAGCGTAGCCAGAAAACAAAACAAAACAAGACTATGTAACAACCAATGTACCTTTCTTATACAATAGGTAATATTACACTGCCCTCAGGACAGGGAAGCATAAGCTTCCAACTCAACTGAACACATGTGAGCTTTCAGACCTACCTTGGCCATATCCTTCTGCTTAGTGAAATAGAGAAGAATGTCCAGATATGCGTACAGCAGAATCTGGCAGAGTTCTAGATCTTTGATTCGGCCCGATAAAATATCAAACACTGGAATCATGACTTCTGGAAATGTTCGAACTTCCTCATCTAATATCAAGGCTTCGATGACCTCATCCAGAAACTCAGCTACACCTTCAAAATCTGATGGAAGACAAATGAGAGAGAGGAGGCCAAAGGAATTTCTATATGCCTTTACACATAGTTCTTTACTCTGCTAAACTTTTGATAATTCTACTGGTATTGAAACCCAAAGGTCAAGGGGTGAGCTCTTTTTATTCATTTACGCTGGAACCATAGTGGCTCTGATGCTTTTTAATGCAATCAGAGGAATGTTACAGAAATCAAATGCAGACTCTCACAGATCTTGCTTATGTACTCACGGCCTCCTAGGATGGCTTCCAACATCAAATCTACCAGCTGCTCGTGGATGTTTTGGTCAACATAGATCTCTGGGGTGAGAAGGACTGTTCGGGTATTGGACACAGTGAGGTTCCTGCACTGTACTGCAAAGGGTAGCAGGTTCTCTGGAACTTTGGTAATCTGGAAATAGCAACAAAGAGAGGGAAGATGCTAGCTCTGTGACCTGGCACAAGGGCAGATACAGCAGACAGAAGGGGAAAGACACTGTCTCAAAACGACAGGGCTTTGCTGTGGATGCTTGAAAGGCCACGAGAGTTCATTCCTCGGGTTAAGGAATCACCTCCTAGAAATTCTATCGCAGGAAGTGATCAAGCTTAGTCTACTCTGTTATACACACCTCAGCAGAAATGAATTTATCAGATATTTTTTTTATAAAGGTGTGATTTTTTTTTTAAGACGTTTGTAGAAAGAATAATAAGAGGCATTTGTTAACTGGGGAAGGGGAAGACCCCAAGCCACAGAAAAGGAGAGATTAAAACTTCAGAAAACAAACTAACAGGACCTCTGATATCCAGTTCCAGATACACTATGATGTATACAAATTAATATAAAAGACACTGATCCAATCCTCTGGGTTAGGTCATACCCAAGAGCACTGAATGGCAATGATTCCTTTACCTCTTCCTTGGCTCTTTGAAAGCAGGAATAAAGGTAGCAAAAAATGTGCCTCTCCCCTGCATCTCGATCAGCAGATAGATTCAATGTTGTAGAGGAAGTCATGTTAATCAAGTGGTTGCCTGGATCTTGAAGTAATAAGCGAGTGAAGACAGCCTATTAGGAAAAACAAATAAACAAAAATACTAAATCACTGCAATGTTAATTTACTTTTACATTTTTATTTTTTTACTGAAGTATAGTTGATTTACAATGTTGTACTGGTTTCAGGTGTACAGGAAAGTGATTTAGTTACACACACACATACATATCTATTCTTTTTCAGATTCTTTTCTAAGTATTGTAAGATATTGAATGTAGTTCCCTGTGCTATACAGCACTTTAGCACTTCAAGCTGGGTGAAAAGGCATTGACACCCCCTCCCTCTGCCACTGGTAACCACTAGTTTGTTCTCTATATATGTGAGTCTGCTTCTTTTTCTTTGTGTTCACGACTTTGTTGTGTTTTTTTAGATTCCACATATAAGTGATGGCATATAGTGCTTTTCTTTTCATCTGACTTATTTCACTTAGCCTCATGGATGGAGGAGCCTGGCAGGCTGCAGTCCGTGGGATCGCTAAGGGTCGGACACAACTGAGCGACTTCACTTTCACTTTTTACTTTCACACATTGGAGGAAAAAATGGCAACCCACTCCAGTGTTCTTGCCTGGAGAATCCCGGGGATGGGGCAGCCTGGTGGGCTGCCGTCTATGGGGTTGCACAGAGTCAGACACGACTGAGGTGACTTAGCAGCAATACAGTAGTGTGTATCTGTTAATTCCAAACTCCTGATTTATCCACCTCCATCCCTGTCTACTGCAAAGTTAGTTTTAGAACATCAAGACATAAAAGATAATTCTGACACAGGTAATTATGAGAATCACAGAATGTAGAGGGAAAAGAGGGCAGGAATATAGATGCAGACATAGAGAATGAACTTGTGGACACAGCGGGGAAGGGGAAGTGGGGTGAACTGAGAGAGTAGCGCTGACATATGTGCACTACCACGTGTGAAATCAAATGCTCATGGGAAGCTGCCGTGTAACACAGGGAGTTCAGCTCAATTTTGGAGAGGTGGGATGGGGAGGGTTGGTGAGAAGGCTCAAGAGGAAGGGGATATATGTATATTAATACTCACCGATGATTCATACTGTTGTATAACAGAAACCAACACAACACTGTAAGGCAATTATCCCTCAATGTAAAAAAATTAGGTATACAAATTTAATTGTTTATATCGTCATCCTAAAGCAAGCTTAAGCGTCTAGCACAGCCCCAAGCACAGAGTAAGCATTAAAAGAATATTTGTTGAATGGTGTGGAGAATGAGAGATTAAACTTATATGTGAAATCTACTACTCTTCATGATTGCTGATTTCACTCAGACTTTATATAGACAGTTTAAATGTATGAAGTTAAAGTACAAGTTGTCAAGTGTCTTCCCTACGTAGTTTAACTTCATACATTTAAACTGTCTATATAAAGTCTGAGTGAAATCAGCAATCATGAAGAGTAGTAGATTTCACATATAAAGCACTTGTAAGGCAGAATGTGGGCTTCCCTGGTGGCTCAGAGGTTAAAGTGTCTGCCTCCAATGCGGGAGACCCGGGTTCGATCCCTGGGTTGGGAAGATCCCCTGGAGAAGGAAATGGTAACCCACTCCAGTATTCTTGCCTGGAGAATCCCATGGACGGAGAAGCCTGGTAGGCTACAGTCCACGGGGTCGCAAAGAGTCGGACACGACTGAGCGACTGAACGGAACGGAAAGCAGAATGTAGTTTTGATTTTGAAAAAGATATAAAGAAAGAGAGGGACCTTGGCCTCAATAAGTTAAGTGTCTATGGGAGAAAGAAGAGAGGTACATAAAGAAGCCATTACATGGGATGGAAAGAGACAATTCTTGTAAGAGATGCAAGAGATTACTGTAAGAGCCCAGAGAGAAAATAACAACTTATACCTGGTGAAACTCTGTAAACGGGATGACTTGTTAACTGTGTCTTGCAGGATGGGTAGATTTGGACTTGGGACCATGGGGAGATGAGCAGATCCAAAAGAGAGACAACACAGACCGTGTAAGAGACAGAGCTAAGAAAGCCATGGTTGGAGAATGGAGAGCAGAGTTCAGCTGCGTGGCTGATTTTGACTGAAGGCACATGTAAGGAATGGAAGAACGGTACCTGCTCTACGTTGTTCATATCAAGCCAGTCTTGATCTTCCAGGTCTACTGCCATCTCTTCCAAATACACACACCGGCTGGGGATGCCATTCCCACTTTTCAGGCTTGGGTCACCTGAGAAATGGTTTTAGTCTGATAGGTTAAGGATAATGCTTCTGCCTTACACAGACAACTGATCTTGACAGCATTTCTCTTGAATCCGAAGTTTGAGTCAGGTAATATCAGAGTGATCTTGACACACAGAACAGTATCTACAGATTGAACCCCCCACCCCCACCCCAAAGAACACATGCTTTGTTATAAACCTAACATGACATTTAAAGAGTAAATCCCAGATATCAGCAGTAGTTTGGGGGTTTAACTACAGACAGGGCACAGAGGGGAAACACTATCTAATTCTTCCTGGGGCTTGCATCAGAATGTTTAGATCACCTCTGAGAAGAAAACAGACTTGGCTACCATTCTCATAGCCCTTTTAAAGCAGAAAAGGCAGCAGCAGAGCTACATAGTCCAGTCAGTATCAAAACAGAAATGAAAGTTGTATGTGTGTCAAAATACTGCTTTAACAAAAGCTTCCTTGAAAATATAAATAAACCCTGTGTTCCTGGGAGTTTGGTGGGTTTGTTTAACCATCAGATACAGTAAGTTTCTAAGAGTGAATCCCTAGCCCCAGCAGGAAAGGCAGAGTAGTGAATCCATTGGCTGCAAATCTGTAACTCACTGTTGTCCAGAGTGATGAGGAAGATCCTTTGGATCATGTGATTGATGTTGAGTTGCTCACATATTTCCTGCTGTGAACGGAATGAGCGGCTGATCTCAGCTACAGAGTAATCAAATTCATCCAGGCTCTCTGACACACTATTATCTGAGTCATCTGGGCTGGCTGGGAGTTCATCTGCCAGAAAATTTAAGTCATTAACAGTTACAATCCTCTCTTTAAAAGAAAACCAAGTATATATGATAAACGTCACCAAGGGGGGAGGTTAACTTTGGATGTTAACTTATTAGTGAACATCTCAAGTCAGGCAACATCTTGTTTTTTTTAAACGAAGGTATCATTGACATATATTTGTTTCAGGTGTACAACATGACAATATCTGTATATACTGTTAAATGATCACCACAATAAATTAGGTTAACATCTGTCACGGTACATGCATGTGTGCTAAGTCACTTCAGTTGTGTCCAACTCTTTGTGACCCCATGGACTGTATAGCCTGTCAGGCTCCTCTGTCTATGAGATTCTGCAGACAAGAATACTGGAGTGGGTTGCCATGCCCTCCCTCAGGAGATCTTCCCAAGGGACTGAACCCACGTCTCTTATGTCTCCTGCGTTGGCAGGTAGGTTTTTTATCACTAGAGCCACCTGGGAAGCCCCTATGTCACCATAAATAGCTAGAATTTTTTTTCTTGTGGTAAGAACTTTTAAGATCTACTTTCTTAGCAACGTTCAAATACACATGCAATACAGTACTGTTAACTACAGTCACCATGCTGTTCACTGCATCCTTTTGACTATTTTATAACTGGAAGTTTGTACCTTTTGAAAATCTTCACCCATTTTGTCACCCCCAACCCCTGCCTCTGGCAACCCCCAATCTAGTCTGCTTTTTTTTTTTTAATATTCCAATATAAGTGAGATCACATGGTATTTGTCTTTCTCTGACTTGTTTGCCTCAGCACAAGGCCCTCAAGGCCCATCTACTGACCACCTGAATAATGCTGCAATGAACATGGGGGTGCATATCTTCTCCAATTAGTGTTTCTGTTTTCTTTGGATAAATACCCAGAGGGAGAATTGCTGGATCATATGGTAGCTTTATATTTATTATAGGAATCTCCATGCTGATATTTTCCACAGTGGCTGAACCAACTTACAATCCCACCAACAGTGCACAAGGGTGCCCTTTTCTCCACATCTCGCCAACACTTATTATTTCTTGTCTTTTTGATAATAACCACTCTAACAAGCAGGTAGTGGTTTTGATTTACAGTGCCCCGATTAATGATGTTGAGCACTTTTTCATGCAGATGTTGACCATCTATATGTCATCTTTGGAAAAATGTTCATTCAGATCCTCTGTCCATTTTAAAATTGGATTGTTTGGGGTTTTTTGCTATTGAGTTGTATCAGGAAACATCTTAAGTACAGAATTCTGAAATCCCTGGTTATAAAATCTACCATATTTTAAGAACTAAGTTTTATTTTTTCTACTCATAATTAATTGTATTCCATAGTGCCAAAAGTAGCAACATTATCTTCCCTACAGAATCCCAGTGAGCAAAGAATTATCTAATAGATCAATGGCCTTTAATTATATTAAATATATGGTTTCTTTTTAAGAGAACACATTTTTCTTATCTTTAAATTTTTATTTATTTATTTTTGGCTGTGATGCTTGGCTTGTGGGATCTTAGTTCCCTCACCAGGGATCAAACCTAGGTCCTTGGCAGTGAAAGCACTGAGTCCTAACCACTGGACTGCCAAGAAATTCTCTTGCTTTTTAAACTTAATCAGCACCAACACCTCTCTGTTAGGTCATTTATAAGCCAACCTCATTCTTTTCAATAGCTGCCCTGTATTACACTGAATGCACACAATGTGATCTATGTAGCAACTTCTCAACTGATGGCCATTTGTATTGTTTCCAATTTCCCATGATTTCAAACAACACTGTACCACATATAACTTATTATTTTTGTGCACCTGTATGAGTACTTCTGTAGGATAAATTCATAGTAGCAGAACTGCTGGATTAAAAAGTCTAAATATTTAAAAGTTAACATATATGTGTTACCAAATTACTCTCAGAAAGACTACTCTGGGATTTCCCTGGTGGTCTAGTGGCTGAGATGCTCCCAATGTAGGGGGCCAGGGTTTAATCCCTGGTTAGTGAACTAGAGCCCACATTTGTTATTTTTGTTTAGTCCTTAAGTCACACCTGACTCTTTGTGACCCCCAAGGATGGTAGCCTGTCAGGCTCCTCTGTCCATGAGATTTCCCAGGTAAGAATACTGGAGTAGGTTGCCATTTCCTTCTCCAGGAGATCCTACATGCCACAGCTAAAGATCCTGTGTGCCACAGCTGGACCTCGTGCAGCAAAAAAGAAAACCAAAACCACTACAATTTACATGGCTACGAGTATATGGGGCTTCACCAGTACTCAGTGGTAAAAAAGCCACCTGCAAAGCAGGAGACTCAGGTTTGATCGCTGGGTCAGGAAGGTCCCCTGGAGATCTCCTGGAGAATGAAATGGCAACCCACTCTAGTAATCTTGCCTGGAAAATCCCATGGACAGAGGAGCCTAGTGGGCTACAGTCCATGGAGGGTCACAAAGAGTCAGACACAACTTGGCAACTAACAGCAGCACCAGTGTATGAGACAGTGCCTGTTTAAAGCTTCAGAAACTGCACAAACTAAAAACTATCTAATTGTTGTCTTAATGAGCATTTCTCTAATTATTAGCTAGATTGGATTTTTTAAAGTAATTTGAGTATATATAAATTGTCCCCATTTTCAATTATTTTTTTCTTATTGATAGAATCCTTTACTTTTTTATAAAGCAACTTAAAAGAGAGCTTCTCAGAATGGCGCTGATGCTGAAGGGGTGTTTAAATAGTGTTGCTCACTAAAAGCCACATGCAAGCCTGTATCTGCTTTTTTCCGCTGCTGATAAAATGGTTACTCTGAAAGTCTGGGCAAAATTCTCAGATGCAAGAGTTGCTTCAGTGTGGTGAACTGAGCAAAAGTGAAGCTCAATACAGGAGGTCAAAGGTTTTATTAGAGTACTAACTGCTGGAGGAAAACAGGTTAGACCTGGTGACCTGGCAAACTCAGTGTAAACAAACTAAGACGATGAGGTGCCAAAATAGTAACAGAAGGGCATGCACCTGACTTGTTCCCATGGCAATGATCCCAATCCTAGCCAGCCTCACGTCTGTTTATGGCCAGAAGGATGATTGTTCAGTTGCTCTATTCCTGTACCATTAAGGTCTCCTCTGAATTCCAAGAGTGACAGGTGCTGATTAGCAAAATTTCCCTCAACCACATACTTAAAATTTTTTTCTCATTTCCTTATTTTTCCAATTCCACACTCTTCCATCTCCTACAATCTCCTAATCCAAGGGTTCCCATTCTGAGCCTATACTTTAGAAACCTGGGAAAGTTTTCAGAGACTGAGACTCAGAGCTGCCTCTTTCCATCACATTAAAAAGGTCAGCATTACATGTGTTTCTTCTCTGTTTCATCTGTCTCTGTCTTGCTCTCACTTCGTTTTTATTCACTCCTAATCAGAGAGTAAGGCCACAGGTACACAGAAGTGTACATATCTGAACACTTCTGAAATAAAATAAAGGCAAAGTATAAATGTTTCTCCTCTCCTAAAAACAAAAACACATTTTTTTTTGGAGGGAGGATAAAGGGAGCAATTTCTGGCCTGAAAGTTTGTGCATACGCTCAGAAAACTAATATATTTGGGAAACAGCATCCTAATTCTTCTAGTTCATATATTACCTATAGGGAGGAAGCTAGACTTGATCTTTACTTTGGTCCCAGATGAGGAAAATCACTTTTCTGATTAGTGAGATATTGTCCTAATTTTTTTCACATGAAGGGTAAGGATCAGATTTTCCTAGAAGGCTGTTCTAAAAGCAGTAAACTATGAAGGTGTAATGAAAGAAGCATTTTGCTTGAGATAAGAGTCTGAAGCACTGGGCTTAAGAACAAATCTCATTTCTCTATAGGTTAGAAGGCTCTAAATCTTCCTTTAACACACCTGCTGTCTACAGCTGCATGTGACTTGTTTCCCACACCTACAACTATAACCTCAGTTTCCTATGTTAAAAAAAATTTAGCATCTTTGTTAAGTATCTTCACTAGGTGATTTGTAAAACAAGAAAGCTTGACAGCTTTGGGAGCATGACGGGCATCTGTTACTCCAGAATCACCTGTTCTCTGGTCTTTTTAAGCCAGGGATAGGACAAGGAGAAGTCCCCCAAACCAAACAAACAACAAATATGAACAAAATACCAACTTCTGCCTCAAATATAAATTCCAGTTGCAATTAAGGACCCGAAGAATACTTAATTTGGGAAGACCCCATTCTAGGTCATCTCATCTGCTGCTATTGGCTCCTCCACTTACCAGACTGCTGCTTCAGCTGCTCTTTTTGGATTGCTGCAAACTGTTTGGCATCAGCCAAGGAGCCAAAAAGAGCAGCAAAGGGGTTACTTGAGATGTTGTTGTTATTCTCCTGGTCTGTCATTTCACTTTAAAGTATCCTCCATCCAGACCTAGGGGGAGGGGCTATAGAAAGGACAGGTATTAAGACGTGGAAGGGCAAGTAATACAACAGTTGTGATAAAATCATAGTTGTTTCTTTTCCCATTCCTTGACTACGGTACATCTTAAAAGGCTTTGGGTAAGACTTGCCAACTTTTGTTCCAAGATTCAAGGCATTTTTGGCAAAATGGTTACAAACCGACCAACTGGACAAGCTGGCCTGATTTGGGGGTGGCTAAAACCAAGGGTTTCCCTGGTGGCTCAGAGGTTAAAGTGTCTGCCTCCAATGCGGGAGACCCGGGTTCGATCCCTGGGTCGGGAAGATCCCCTGGAGAAGGAAACGGTAACCCACTCCAGTATTCTTGCCTGGAGAATCCCACGGACGGAGAAGCCTGGTAGGCTACAGTCCATGGGGTCGCAAAGAGTCAGACACGACTGAGTGACGGAACGGAAAACCAAGAAACTTAAAAGATGCTCAGGAATGCATTTATCTGTTGACATGTTCTATTTGCTATACCTTTAAAAAAATAGGTTAAATAGAGAGGATTATTAAAGTCAAGAGGAAACTGAGCTACTAGTTGTAACAACAATGTGGCACTTAAACATGACAAAAACTATGGATTTCCCATAAATCTCTAGGCTGGTTGACTAGTTCTCATTCAGCATGAGCATAAAGTGGTGCGTGTGCTTGCTCAGGCTTCTGTGACTTAAGGGTTGGAGCCAGGAACTCCTCAGCTACACAGAAACTAAATGGAAGCCTATATGTCAGAGGTGGAATGGCAAACCAGGATAGGAATCAGATTAGGAGCATACCATGGGTTTTAAATCTGTATTAAGCAATCTATCTCTACTTCCTAGCTTATGACTACTGAAGTTTCTTCCTCCAAGAACTAAATGGTCTTTGCTTAATTCTACATTTAACCTTTCCTGTTTATCTGGTTTTTATAATACTGAAGAAACACAATTCCTGCTGTGTAACATGAAATAGATATATACCTCAAAGGTATTTAGAGGAGCTGACTGAGCCTGCATTTGCACTCTTCTGATAACATTTCCTCATCCAAGTGCCAAGGGGACTCAGGGGTATAACAGGATGAGCAGAACTCCCTGAAAGGCTTTCTCCCCTTTTGAAATTTTAAGGCCACAGCATAGAAATACAACCCTAAAAAGGGTGAGAAAAGACAAAGGGTATGAATATTCTGCTTACGAGGATGCTTAACTGCTACAAGGACAGAGATCTTAGAAGGAGTGGGGTCAGGGATACAAGGCAGGTTTACCTTTAATTGAGGTAAGACTCCTTAAGACTCCTTATGGAATTATGCTAACAAAAGCTAATACAAGTTGGAAAAGTTACTCTTTTTTGGAGAGAGACTATAACACTTTTTGACAGTTCTGAGAAATCTCTACCTGTTGCTTCGTGCTCCTCTGTTGAGCTTTCTGCCTAAAAGCTAATGGTTACTGAGCTGTAATGACAGTCTAGTCTCGTCTCAGCATGCTGCTGGCCTTGACTACTTCAAAGAACTGAAAGGTTAGATGTTGCTCTATGTATTTTACTTTTTATTATGTATAGTTTAGTTGAGCTTAATCATCAAAAAAAAAAGATAGCATACTTAAGGTTGGAATTAACAATCCTTGTGAGGTCTTTCCTTCTCTTTAAACATTGCAATGTTCAGTCGCTAGGTTGTGTCTGACTCTGTGACTCCAGCACACCAGGCTTCCCTGTCCATCACTATCTCCCAGTGTTTGCTCAAACTCATGCCCATTGATTCCATGATGCCATCCATCCAAATAGTCCTCTGTTGCCCCCTTATCCTCCTGTTCTTAATCTTTCCCAGCAACAGGGTGTTTTCCAATGAGTTGATTCTTTCCATCAGGTGGCCAAAGTATTGGAGTTTCAGCTTCAGCATCAGCCCTTCCAATGAAAATTCAGGGGTGATCTCCTTTAAGATTGCCTGGTTTATCTCCCTGCTATCCAAGGAACCCTCAAGAGTCTTCTCCAGCACCACAGTTTGAAAACATCAATTCTTTGGTGCTCAGCCTTCTTTATAGTCTAACTCTCACATCCATACATTGCTACCGGGAATAACCACAGCTTTGAATATATGGACCTTTGTCAGCAAAGTGATATCTCTGCTTTTTAATATGCTATTTAGGTTTGTCATAGCTTTTCTTCCAAGAAGCAAGTGTCTTTTAATTTCATGGCTGCAGTCACCATCCACAGTGATTCTGGAGCCCAGGAAAATAAAATCTGTCACTGTTTCCAATTTTTCCTCATCTATTTGCCATGAAGTGAATGGATCAGATGCCATGATCTTCGTTTTTTGAATGCTGAGTTTTAAGCCAGCTTTTTTACCCTCCTTGTTCACCTTAATCAAGACGCTCTTCAATTCCTCTTAGCTTTTTGCCATTACGGTGGTGTCATCTGCATATCTGAGGTTCCTGATATTTCTCCCAGCAATCGTGATTCCAGCTTGTGCTTCATCCAGCCTGGCATATCCCATGATGTACTCTGCAGAGCAGTACAATAAGCAGGGTGACAATATACAGCTTTGACGTACTCCTTTCCCAATTCTGAACCAGTCCTTTGTTCCACGTCCGGTTCTGTTGCTACTTGACCTGCACACAGGTTTTGCAGGAGGCAGGTAAGGTGGTCTGGTATTCTCATCTCTTGAAGAGTTTTCCACAGTTTGTTGTGATCCACACAGTCAAAGGCTTTAGCATAGTCAATGAAGCAGATGTTTTTCTGGAATTCCCTTTCTTCTTCTATGATCCAAAGCAAGTTGGCAATTTGATCTCTGTTTCCTCTGCCTTTTCTAAATCCAGCTTGTACTTCTGGAAATTCTCGGTTCACGTACTGTTGAAGCCTAGCTTGAAGGATTTGAGCATTACCTTGCTAGCATGTGAAATGAGCACAACTGAATGGTAGTTTGAACATTCTTTGGCATTGCCCTTACTTATTTCCCTTAATTTCTGTAGAAGCACCAAGAATTGTGTCACTGTTGGCTGACTACCACGCTACCTCTGAGGTACCCAGAGGAATGCAAAAAGTGTAGTGAGCTCTTTTTATTTTTCTGTCTCCAAAATATCAATTTCTTTTTTCAACATGACACCCCTAGTTTTCCTTTGAGGATCCACTCTCCTTCCAGTCCATGTGTTCAGAAGGGATGACCTCACACACTAGCTCTAGGAATGGGCATATGAATCTGGCTTGGCCAAAAAGAATACAGCATTCTCTAGCCAAAGGGACTGATTCAGGAGTGGGCACTGATTCTCTAGCAAGGCCTATCATTAGATTGGTGCAAACGTATTTGCGGTTTCAGACCATGAATTTTGTATCATTATAACTAGGCTCCAATACACCTTTATTAATTAAAATAGGAACCATTACAATCAACACATTTTTGCCAACAAGAAATAAATGTTTGTTCCTGTGGCATAAATGCTTCAGGATTCGATGAACTCTTGGAAAGCATTTTCTGCATCCTGCTGGTTGTGGAAGTGTTTTCCTTGCAAAAAGTTGTCGAGATGCTTGAAGAAGTGCTAGTAGGTTGGTGTGAGGTCGGGTGAATATGGTAGATGAGGCAAACTTCTTGCACTGTTGGTGGGAATGTAAATTGATACAGCTATTACAGAAGACGGTATGGAGATTCCTTATAAAACTAGGAATAAAACCACCCTATGACCCAGCAATCCCATTCCTAGGCATATAATTGAGGAAACCAAAATTGAAAAAGACACATGTACCCCGATGTTCACTGCAGCACTATTTACAATAGCTAGAACATGGAAGCAACCTAGATGTCCAGGGACAGAGGAATGGATAAAGAAGCTGTGATACATATACACAATGGAATATTCAGTTCAGTTCAGTCGCTCAGTCGTGTCCGACTCTCCGCGACCCCATGAACCACAGCATTACTCAGCCATAAAAAAGAACACATTTGAGTCCGTTCTGATGAGGTGGATGAACCTAGAGCCTATTATACAGAGTGAAGTAAATCAGAAAAAGAAAGATAAATATTGTATACTAATGCATACATATGGAATCTAGAAGGATGGTTGGAGAAGGCAATGGCACCCCACTCCAGTACTCTTGCCTGGAAAATCCCATGGATGGAGGAGCCTGGTAGGCTGCAGTCCATAAGGTCGCTGAATCGGACACGACTGAGCAACTTCACTTTCACTTTTCAGTTTCATGCACTGGAGAAGAAAATGGCAACCCATTCCAGTGTTCTTGCCTGGAGAATCCCAGGGACAGGGGAGCCTGGTGAGAGGCCGTCTATGGGGTCGCACAGAGTCAGACACGACTGAAGCAATTTAGCAGCAGCAGCAGAGGGATGGCACCGAAGAATTTATTTGCAGGGTAGCAATGGAGAAACAGACATACAGAACAGACTTATGGACGTGGGGAGAGGGGAGGAGAGGGTAACATGGAAACTTACACTACCACATGTAAAACAGACAGCCAATGGGGATCTGCTGTATGTCTCAGGGAACTCAAACAGGGGCTCTGCATCAACCTAGAGGGGTGGGATAGGAAGGGAGATGGGAGGGAGGGGACATATGTATACCTATGGCTGATTCATGTTAAGGTTTGACAGAAAACAACAAAATTCTGTAGAGCAATTATCCTTCAATTAAAAAAAAAAAAAACTTCATAGCCCAATTCATGTAACTTTCGAATAGTTGTTGGGTGCTGTTGTAGAGAATTGGGTCCTCTCTGTTGACCAATGCCAGCTGCAGGCATTGCAGGTTCTGGTGCATCTCATCGATCTGCTGAGCATACTTCTCAGATGTAATGGTTTCTCCGGAATTCAGAAAGCTGTAGTGGATCAGGCTGGCAGCAGACCATCAAACAGTGACCATGACCTGTTTTTGGGTACAGGTTTGGCTTTGGGAAGTGCTTTGGAGCTTCTTCTCAGTTCAACCCCTGAGTTGAATGTCACTGGCTGTCATATAAAATCCACTTTTTGTTGCATGTCACAATCTGACTGAGAAATGGTTTGTTGTTGTTGCACAGAATAAGAGAAGATGACATTCCAAAAGGATGACTTTTTTGATTTGTGGTCAGCTCATGAGGCACCTACTTATCGAGCCTTTTCAACTTTCCAATTTGTTTCAAATGCCGAATGACCACAAAATGGTCAGCACTGAGCTCTTTGGCAACTTCTTAAAACATGAAGTTGTAAGAGGATCAGCTTTGATGATCCTCTCAATAGGCTGCTGTCAACTTCCGATGGCTGGCCACTATGTTCATCTTCAAGGCTCTCAACTCCTTTGCAAAACTTGAACCACCACTGCATTGTACATTCGTTAGTTCCTGGGCCAAATGAATCTGATGTTTCAAGTTGTCTCCACGGCTTTATGACCCACTTTGAACTCGCATAAGAAAATCACTCGAATTTGCTTTTGTCTAACATCATTTATATAGTCTAAAATAAATATAAATAGCAAGTAATAAGTCATTAGAAAAAAAATTTAGGGAGAAATGCACATTAAAATGATGTATAACATAACCATATTTAAGAATGTATTCCAATATCAAATGGTAAACTTCAACAATGCAGAAACCGCAATTACTTTTGCACCAACCTAAAAGAATCAATGAACACTAGCTTCAGGCCTTTGGCTAAATCAGCAGAAAAGGGAACTCTTTTTTTTTCCTGCTTAGGTTGCTAGGCTGGTAAGACAGGAACCTGGAGTTGCCGTCTTTCCACCATCTAGAGAAGGCCTAGCCTAAAACTAAACCAACATGCAGGGAAAGACATGTGAGATGGAAAGAGAGCCTTCTCAGGTGTAAAAAGCCAGTAGATTTTCCTACACTGTGGGAGCCACTTCAAATGGGTTTTTAAAAATACAACTGAAAAGAGTTCAGATTAGTACAAAGGATATGCATCACCTGCACCATCAATGCAGAAAGGAAGGAAATTAAAAGCCAATAATTACAATGTAGGACACATACGGGCTCTAAGACTATCAAGAGACATAAAGAGGATTTATCATCATAAATGGCATTATTTCCTCCTTTCTCAATAATACATTGTCACATTACATAAAGCTAGCTTAAGACTTCCCTGGTAACCCAGTGGTTAGGACTTCACCTCCCAATGCAGGGGGTGTAGGTTCAATTCCTTGTCCTCCCTGGTTCGGGAGCTAAGATCCCACATGCCTCACAGTAAAAAACAAACAAAAAACAAAATATAAAACAGAAGCAATATTGCAACAAATTCCATAAAGACTTAAAAAAAAATGGTACACAAAAAGTTAGCTTCCCATGACATTTTGTCTATATCAACAGGACTTACAACTTTCTACATTGTATTCCTAATGTAGCTCTTCTTTCTTACTAGAAGGTAAGCAGTCTGAGTACAGGCTCATACCTAATTATTTTTTTCTTGTGTCTGGTATATTCCATAAACACAAAATCGCAAACACGCATCAAATAAGTCAATCTTACATGTAATTACTCCTGACCTTGTAATCAATAGCAGCATCCATAATCCTACTTTAAGGCAGGGATTTTACTGTTTGTCTTGGGTTGCAATGGAAGGTCAAGGTATCAGGCCAGATACTTGTGGCCCTTTGGTATCTCAGCACGTAGAACAGAGAATGGAAATAAATCTCTGTTATCATCCATGATGAAAGACAAAAAGGGCTTTGCCTACCTCATTAAGCTCATCCTTCTCATATGTACTTCAAATCTGTGCAACAACTATTTTCATGGAAAAAGAGCTAACTGTGCAACCAGGAAAGTTTTACACGAAAAGGGAGGACTGATCATTTGAAGGAACCTTTGTAGGGATGTCAGTTTAGATTTGGTCAAGGATCTCACAAATGTAAAAAGAGCACCCAGATGCGACCCATTCCAAAAGAAAGGTCTGATAAAATGGAACCTTGATATTCAGTTTAATATTCAATATCACTGGGAATTTATAATCTCCTTTCAACTACCATATAAAGATAAAGCACTATCCTGTCGTCAGCCTTTGGCATGACACATCTACCAAATTTTAGAAATTTTGGGATTTGATTTTAAAAATGCATCCTCTTTATTTGTTTATTTACTTTTGGCCGTGAGGCTTGCAGGATCTTAATTCTCCAACCAGGGATTGAATCTGGGCCCTTGACAATGAAAGTGCAGAGTCCTAACCACTGGACTGCCAGGGAATTCCCCCAATACATCCCCTTTAAAAACACATTTCTAATAGATGTGCTGCAAGGCTCTACATTTATAAAAGTTGTCTACCTCCAGTCCTATATAATCTTCTTGCCCTCCCCTGAGTTAATCTTTTGTTTATAAAGAATATGGCTAATCCTCTTAAGGGGGCACTGTCAGCCTTTAAAGAGATGACCACATAAATGTTTTAACATCAAATTTGGTATTGCTTTTAAACAGAAATACCTGGAATACATCACAAAAATGAGACTGTCAAAATCAAGCTTTATTAAATCATACTCCACAAGGTTTCTCTCCTGGCGAGTAACACACGTGTGTGCATGCACCCGCACGGCTGCCCAGCTGTGTCTCACTCTGAGACCCCGTGGCCTGCAGCCCACCCAGGTCCTCTGTCCATGGAATTTTCCAGGCAAGAATACTGGAATGGGTTGCCATTTCCTACTTCAAAGGACCTTCCCAAGGCACGGATGGAACCTGAGCCTCCTGAGCCTGCCTGCACTAGCAGGTGGATTCTTTACCACAGCAACACTTGGGAAGCCCCGAGTAATACATAGATCAAACCGAAAAAGAAATTTAAAAAATTATTTCACTGTTACATGCTCCACCCAATAATCCTTTCAGGCCTCTATGTGCCAACAGATCCTTCCATTACATCAAACTAGAAGGATCTCATCAAGTCACAAAGCAGACAGCATTCCTTCCTGGGTCCCATTTTATATGAGGGCTCCCATGTGAGACTAAAACAGCCTATGGCAGTGAGACTAAACATACATATCCTTGTTCTTGGAGTGAAAAGCTGATTCCAAAGAGAATACCCATCAAATATAAGCTTCTGAGCTCGCCTACTTAATTTTAGAAGTGTTCTCTAAACCCAAATGCTGAGAGAGCAAGAAGCAGAGTAACAGGAGAGTTTTGAGGGGTGAATGATCACTTGCCTTAACAAATGTCAACACCTTGCCATATGGATTCAACTGGTTTGACTACAGGGACCCAAGATTAATTTTCTCTTCTCTGGCACCAGGGTATCTGTTGTCTACTCTTTATATTTTATCCCCCCAGGTTCCATAAGGGATTCGCGGCGCACAGGGAGACCTACCCACTAGGCGCACGTTCTAGAGAAAGAAAGCCAAAAACAATGCAAGGCCAGGATTCTGGCCTTTTCCAGGAGCAGAACGGCAACGAGGGCCAGAAATGCCAGAAACAGGAGCACTGTAAGGGGTTCCCAAACCAGACAGGATCGAAGTTCATGAAAGAGAGCCAGTGTTCAGGAAAGGACTGGAGAATTTGGAGGAGGTAAGCGTGCAGAGATTTGGACTGGCATCCGACTAGGAGAAAAAAAATCCCACTGCAGACTCAACGATCCCCTCCCCTCCAGCTATATTCTCTCTTACCAGAGCCTTAAAGGCCACCGACGACAACACGACAGAGCCTCAGTGGCCGAAGAGCTCCCACTTCCGATTCAGCAAGGCAACCGGAGCTGACGTCATGACTAGGCGCCAAGCCTTGTGCAATCTCATCCGGGCGCCGGAAGCTGGGTGTGTCGCCCTGCGCTGGGAGTGGGCGCGCAAACATTCCCACAGCGCATGCACAAACTGGTTTCGGCCGGGCGGAAGTGGCCGGAAGCGGCCTTGGGGTTGGTTGTGTTGGGGGCGTGTCGCGTTGAGCTGGGAGCGGGGTGCTTAGGAGGTCGGTAGGAGTAAACAGGCCTGGGAAACCCATGTATCGGCAATAGCTATGAGGTGGTGAACCCTGGAACTGCTAAGGCTTCTACGGACTTCTGCTTTCTGTTTTTCCCACCTATGTGCCTTACTGAAACAGCTTCCATGATTCTTCATAGATCATTTTTGTCTGTGAAGCAACAGTAGCATTAACAATAACTGCAACTTGTGAGCTGGTGCTCGGCAGTGTGTTCATATATGCTGTTGCAGTTTTCTTATCAGGTGAAGAGGATGCAGATCCTCAAGGGTACTCTGAAGTTACACAGAGGCAAAAAATGGAGCATACTTTTAAAGTGCAAGTGAAAAGATAATACGTAGAGTGATGGAAAGTATTTGTAAGTCACATTACTGATGTAAAAAATTATATCCAGTTATATTAAAAAGTCTATAACTCAACAATAAAACCTCAAACAACTTGATTAAAGAATGGATAATGGGCTTGAATAAATATTGTTCTATAGAAGGTATGCAAATGGCCAATAAGCGCATGAAGAGGTGCTCAATGTCACTAATCATTAGAGAAGTGCAAGTCAAGACTACAATGAAGTACCACCTCATCCCTCTTAGGAAGGTGATTATGAAAAAGTAAAAGGAAAATAAGTCTTGGTGAGGAGTGGTGAGTAGGGACCCTTGTGAATGTAAACTAGTGGAGTACTTCAGAAAACGTTTGGTGTTCCTTAAAGAGTTAAACAGAATTATCACGTGATGCTGCAATTCTACTTCTGGCTAAATATGCCAAAGAAATAGTTATTTGTACAGCACTGTTCATGGCAACATCATTTGTAGTAGGCAGAAGGTGCTGCTGTTGCTGGTGCTGCTAAGTCGCTTCAGTTGTATCAGACTATGTGCGACCCCATCCTTGGGATTCTCCAGGCAAGAACACTGGAGTGGGTGGCAGAAGGTGGAAACAACCCAAATGTCCACTGACAGATGAATGGACATACAGAATGTGGCATATACATACATGTGGTTATTATTAAACCTTAAAAGGGAAGGAAATTCTGATACATGCTACAACATGAATGAACCTTGAGGACATCATGCTAAGTGAAATAAGCCAGACACAAAAGGACAAATACTATATGCCTCTACTAATATGTGGTACCTAGAGTAGGCAAATTCTTAAAGACAGAAAGTTAAATAGAGGTTACCAGGGACTGAGGAGAGGGAGGAATAGGGAATTATCTTTTAATAGGTAGAGTGTTTCTTCAGTATAATGAAAAAGTTATGAAAATGAGAGTGCTGATGGTTGCACAACTTTGTGAATGTACTTAATGCCACTGAATAGTACACTGAAAAATGGTTAAAATGGTGTTTTACTTTAACACACATGCACAGGCACATATACACACCAAATGTTGAGCAATCTTAGAGTGCCTATTATGTTCTAGCATTGTTTCAGCTCCTCAAGCTACAGTAGTGGAAAAAAAAAAATACAAGTCTTCCTTTTTGGAGCTTGCAATCTGGTGAGAGTGGAGCATTTAAAATCAATGTGCACAAGGTGGATTTTTCAATAAATAGTTCCAGAATAAGTGGGTAGCTGTGTGATTTAAAAGTTAGCCAATATATTAGACCTTTACACCTTGGATTAAATTAGTCCAAGATGAATCAGAGATTTAAATATATAAACCAGGAAAATGCTAGAGGAATTAATGGAAGAAAAGTTTTAAAAGAATAATCTTAGAATGGGAGAAGGCATTTTTAAATATGAAACAACCTAGAAGCCATAAAAGAACAGTAAATTCTACTACATGCAAATGTTTGTAAAATGTGTGTAGAAAACCAACCATAAGTAAAGTCAAAACCCAAATAACAACACTGTGAAAATATTTGCAACTAATATCATAAACAAAAGACCTAGTTTCCTAAATACGTAAGGATTGTTGCAAGTCAATAAGACGATCAAAGGATATAAGCCTATATTTCATGAGCAGGAAAAGCAAATGATTCACTCCCATTTTTAATTAGAAAAATGCAAATTAAAATTAAACCAAGATGCCATTTTAACTTACCTGATTTACAAAGTTGAAGAAGCTTAGTAGTGTATACACTTTTGGATTGTGTATGAAACAGTAGGCACTCATTAGAATTATGTATTGGTCCAAGCTCTATGAAGTGCAATTTGGCAATATTTAATTAAATGACAGGTGAAAATACATTATGGTCCTGCAATTGCATTTATTTGTATTTGTTACAAATAGTCTTAATGTTCAAAATAACATTTATCGTTAGAACTAAAACTATAAAAACGTCTTTGTGATCTTGGGTTTGGCAAGGATTTCTTAGATGTGACACCAAGCTCACAATCCATAAAAGAAAAAAAATAAAGGGTAAAACAGATTTCAGTAAAATTGAAAACCTTTGCATTTCAAAGACACCATTAAGAAAATGAAAAGAAGAGTCACAGATTGGTAGATATATTTGCAAACCATATGTCTGTTAAGAGACTTGTATTTGAAAATATATAACAACTTTTACAATTCAATAGTAAGAAGAAAAACAAATAAGTGAATTTTAAAAGTTTTGAATATACGCTTCACTAAAGATATGATGAGAATAGCCAATAAGCACGTGAAAAGATGTTCAACATCGTTAGTCATTAGAGAATGCAAATGAAAGCCATAATAAGATACTGTTTTACATCCCCTAGAATGGCTATACTAAAAAAGATAGTAACAAACATTTGTGAGGATAAGGAGAAAGAGGAACCCCAATCACTTATCGCTGGTGGGAATGTAAAATGGAACAGCCGGTTTGGCAAACACTTTGGCAGTTTCTTAAACTGTTATAGATAAATTTACCATACCACCCAGCAATCCTTCACTCCTAGGTAGCAACCCAGAGAAATGAAAACATATGTCCACATGAAGGCTTGGCACAAGAATGTCCAGAACAGTGTATCGTATGATTCCATTTTTCCAGAAAAGGCAAATCTGAAGAGACAGAAAAGAGATTAGTGATTGCCAACTGAGCTATGAGGGAAGCCCACAAAAACAGCCCAAGAAACCTTAAGAGACTGATGGAAATAGTCTAAATCTGGATTATGGTGATGGTTGTACAACTGGGAAAATTTGCTAAAAATTACTGAGAACAGGTGAAATCATGTAAGCTGAGTGATTTTATAGCATGCAAATTATACCTCAATACAATTTTTAAGAGCTTCCTTGGTGGCTCAGATGGTAAAGAATCTGCCTGCAAATCAGGAGACCCAATTTAATCCCTGGGTCTGGAAGATCCCTTGGAGAAGGGAATGGCTACCTACTCCAGTATTCTTGCCTGGAGAATTCCATGGACAGAGGAGCCTGGAGGGCTAGAGTCTATGGGGTCACAAGGAGTTGGACATGACTCAGCAACTACTACTACTACAATTTTAAAAAATGACATTTCTACAGTCATTGTGGCATTGTAAGAGCAAAAGAACCAACTTAAATGTCCATCAGTAAAGGATTAGTTGAGAAAATTATAGGGGATCTGTACAAAGTGGCTATATTTTTAAAAAAGGAACTCCTTTATATGTTGGTATGAAGTAGTCTTCAGATTTTATTGAGTAGAATAATAAAATCTTGAGAAGTGCAAAATGTATAAGACAACATTTGTGTGAAAAATATGGGGAGAATAATGAACACTTGGAATCGGCTTATATATGCCTAAATATCTCCAACATAGAGTAGTTTATATATCTTGTAAGACTGTATTGTTATTGTTCAGTTGCCCAGTCATATCTGACTCTTTGCAACTCCATGGACTGCAGCACGCCAGGCTCCCCTGTCCTTCATCATGTCTCAGAGCTTGTTCAAAATCATGTCTATTGATTCCATGATGCCATCCAGCCATCTCATCCTCTATCATCTCCTTCTCCTCCTGCCTTCAGTCTTTCCCAGCATAGGGTCTTTTCTAATGAGTCAGCTCGTTGCATCAGGTGGCCAAAGTATTGGAGCTTCAGCTTCAGCATCAGTCCTTCCAATGAATATTCAGGATTGATTTCCTTTAAGATTGACTGGTTTGATCTCCATGAAGTCCAAGGGACTCTCAAGAGTCTTCTCCAACACCACAGTTCAAAAGCATCAATTCTTTGGTGCTCAGCCTTCTTTATGGTCCAACTCTAACATCCATACTTGACTACTGGAAAAACCATAGCTTTGCTGGACCTTTGTTGGTAAAGATCTCTGCTTTGTCTCTGATTTTTAATATGCTGTCTAGGTTTGTCATAGCTTTCCTTCTAAGGAGCAAGTGTCTTTTAATTTCATGGCTGCAGTCACCATCTGCAGTGATTTGGGAGCCCAAGAAAATAAAGTCTATCACTGTTTCCATTGTTTCTCCATCTATTTGCCATGAAGTGATGGGATTGTATGCCATGATCTTAATTTTTGAATGTTGAGTTCTAAGCCAGTTTTTTTGCTCTCCTCTTTCACTTTCATCAAGAGGCTCTTCAATTCCTCTTTGCTTTCTGCCGTAAGGATGGTGTCATCTGCATATCTGAGGTTATTGATATATCTCCTTGCAATCATGATTCTGGCTTGTACTTCATCCAGTCCAGCTTTTCATATGATGCACTCTGCATAGAAGTTAAATAAGCAGGGTGACAATATACAGCCTTGACATACTCCTTCCCAATTTTGAATCAGTCCTTTGTTCCATGTCTGATTCTAACTGTTGCTTCTTGACCTGCATACAGGTTTTGCAGGAGGCAGGTAAGGTGGTCTGGTATTCCCATCTCTTGAAGAGTTTTCCACAGTTTGATGTGATCCACACAGTCAAAGGCTTTAGCATAGTCAATGAAGCAGAAGTAGATTTTTTTTTTTTTCTGGAACTCTTGCTTTTTCTATGACCCACTGGAAGCTGGCAGTTTGATCTCTGTTTCCTCTGCCTTTTCTAAATCCAGCGTGAACATCTGGAAGCTCTCGGTTCATGTACAGTTGAAGCCTTACCTGGAGAATTTTGAGCATTACTTCGATAGCATATGAAATGAGTGCACTTGTGTGGTAGTTTGAACAATCTTTGGCATTGCCTTTCTTTGGGATTGGAATGAACACTGATCTTTTCCAGTCCTGTGGTCACTGCTGAGTTTTCCACATTTTCTGGCATATTGAGTGAAGTACTTTAACAGCATCATCTTCTAGGACTTGAAATAGCTCAACTGGAATTCCATCACCTCCACTAGCTTTGTTCATAGTGATGCTTCCTTAGGGCCACTTGACTTCACATTCCAAGATGTATGGCTCTAGGTGAATGATCACACCATCATGGTTATCTGAATCATGAAGATTTTTTTTGTATAGTTCTTCTGTACAAAAGTATAGTTTTTTGTATAGTTCTTCTTTTTGTATTCTTGCCACCTTTTCTTAATATCTTCTGCTTCTGTTAGGTCCATACTAATTTCTGGAAACTAGTATTATTGTTTGCCTCTGGAGAAGGCAACTGGGTGGCTGGGTAGGGAGTGAGAGGGAGACCTTTTACTGCGTATTTGAACCATGTGAATTATGACTTACACAGAAAGTAAATAAAAATGTAAAAAAAAGATATTCAAATAAAGGAGGTTTTTTGCCCTTTCCATTTTTCTTTTTTAGAAAAATTACTTCCAACAGGTGGCGCTCCTGAAATACCATACGAGTTTTGTTGTTCAGTTGCTGAGTTGTGTCTAACTCTTTGCAACCCTGTGGACTGCAAGGCAGGTTTCTCTGCCTTCCACCATCTCCCAGAGTTTGCTCAAGTTCATGTCCATTGAGTTGGAGATGCTGTTTAACCATCTCATCCTCTGCTGCCTTCCCCCAGGCACCCAGTTACCCCTTTAATACAAGTTTTGCTTTTATTTTGAGAGAAACCCAAATTTGCTCTGATGGCCTTTCTTCTCCATTTGTCACCTTTGGGAAGTCTAGATTTAGGGCTGAAAATTTCTCTGCTAGGATAGCTCCAAAATGTATTGCTTTGTTTCTGAGAACTGGATAGAAGAGAAAACACCTGGATTAAAGAAAATGCAATTGGTTCAGAAAATCAAATAATGTTTGGGTCCTGTTTCCCTGATTGAAGTTTCTGTTTGATTAAATCAGAACTTCTGATTGATTGGAAGATTAATATAGGTCAGTGATTCTTTTTTTTCCCCTAATATTTATATATTTTATTGAAATATAGTTGCCTTACAATGTTTCAGATGCACAGCAAGGTGATTCAGTTATACATATACACAAATATTACTTTTGAAATTATTTTCCATTATATGTTATTACTATGACTTGGGCTTCCCTGGTGGCTCAGATGGTAAAGAATCTGCCTGCAATGTGGGAGACCTGGGTTCAGTTTCTTGGTCGGGAAGATCCCCTGGAGGAAGGCATGGCAACCCACTCCAGTATTCTTGTCTGGAGAATCCCATTGGACAGAGAAGCCAGGTGGGCTACAGTGTATGGGGTTGCAAAGAGTCGGACACGACTGAGCAACTAAGCACACACAGCACAAACATATTATTTATATATATGTATACAGAAGTTTTCTACTATGCTTAATAAAGGTTTGAGAATTACAGACTAGTGATTCTTAACTAAGGGTGACTTTGCTCCCGAGGGATGTTTGCAGTAGGTGGAGATATTTTTGTTGTCAGAATTTGGGGGTGCTACTGGCATCTGGTGGAGAGAGGCCAGGGATGCTGCTATAAATCCTACAGTGCACAGGAGGGTCATCCCCCTCCCCCCACGGAATTATCAGTCAACTCTCCCTACCGTCCCATCCTTATAGCTGCTTGCTGCTGCTGCTAAGTCACTTCAGTCGTGTCCGACTCTGTGTGACCCCATAGACGGCAGCCCACCAGGCTCCCCCGTCCCTGGGATTCTCCAGGCAAGAACACTGGAGTGGGTTGCCATTTCCTTCTCCAATGCATGAAAGTGAAAAATGAAAGTGAAGTCGCTCAGTCATGTCCAACTCTTAGTGACCCCTTGGACTGCAGCCTACCAGGTTCCTCCACCCATGGAATTTCCCAGGCTTGGAGAAAGGAAATAGGCTTGGCAGTAGTTGGGAGGGCAGGTAGTGCAAAGGCACTTCCTTAGAATTAGTGTAGAAAGACATACCCACTCTGAATCTTGGGTTCAGTTCTTCCTCAGGTGGCTGTATTGGTCATCTTCCCGTTCCTTAAGGGGCTACAAAGGACGTGACATTTTATCATCACCCTCTATGAATTAATTTGGTATGTATTTATTTTTCAATTTAAAAAATTTATAAAATTTTTTAGCTTTTACTTGCAGTGTCTTTAATTTTTTTCACCTTTCTTCAGGTATATATGTTTATGCTTTTTGTCACTTTTTTATATTTAAGTTTTATTGGAGTATAGTTGATTTACAATGTTGTGTTAGTTTCAGGTATCAGCAAAGTGAGTCAGTTATGCATATATCCACTTTTCTTTTTTTAAGATTCTTTCCCATTTGGCCATCACAGAGTACTGAGTAGAGGTCCCTGTGCTATACAGCAAGTTCTTATTAGTTGTCTATTTTAGATATAGTAGTGTGTAAATGTCAATCACAATATTCCAGTTTATTCCTCCCCACTTTACTCCTTGGTAACCATAAGTTTGTTTTCTACTGATGCATACTTATTGAGTGCTTTTTATGTTCAAGATTTTGGAGTGGTTTCTTCATGGTCCTGGGGCAGACGAGGACAAGGATGGAGGGAGGCTCTGCATCTAGTTTCTCTGTGTGGCCCTCTCAGTATGCTCTTTAGCTTTTCTCACCAGATCCTTACCTCAGCCTCTCTCGACTGATCTCTTTGTTTCATCCATTCTACCCAAAGGGATAACGATGCCATCGTCTGTTATGTCCTAAGCAGCTTTTGTGTACATAGCAACTTCCAAATAACTTGCCCATCCCACCCCCATTCCAAAATTTTACCACTACTAACTAGCAGTGTCTTTTTCATTTCATATTCACTTACCTGGTAGAGCTGGTCATTGTTCAACAGCGTCTGCTTGTCTGAAGCTGCACAAAAAAATAAAATATACACATAAACAAGACAGAATGAATAATAAACTGGGTTATATTCTCGCAATGGAGTACTGAATAGCAATAAGAATTAGGGAAATACATCTACACACAACATTATGCATGGATCTCACAAGCATATTGTTGAGTGAAAGAAGCCACACACAAGAGTACTTAATGTGTGAGTCTATTTACATAGGATCAAAACTAGGCAGAATGAATCAATGTTGTTAGAAGTCAGGAGAGTGGTTGCTTTGTGGACTAGGTAGAGGCTGGAAGTGACACCAAGGATTAATTCACTTTCTTTAACTGGGTGCTGAATGCATGTGTGTGTTTGCTTTGTTAAAAAAATTTTTTTGAGCTGTATATATGTGATTCATGCAATTTTGTGAATGCAGGTTTTACTTAAATAAAGAGATTTTTTAAAAGTACAGAGGACAGGGACTTCCCTGGTCGTCCAGGTTAAGAATCCATCTGTAAGTGCAGGGGACACAGTTTTGATCCCTGGTCTGGGAAGATCACACATGCCACTGAGCAACTAAGCCTGCAAGCAGCAACTACTGAGCCTCTGTGCCTAGAGCCCATGCTCTGCAACTAGAGAAGCCACTGCAATAAGAAGCCCTCGCACTGCAATGAAGAGTAGCTCTGCTTGCCGCAACTACCAAAAGCCTGTATGCAGCAATGAAGACCCACAGCCAAAAATAAATAAATAGATAAAACTGAGTAAAGTGAGTAATTTTTTTAAAAGTACAGAGGACAAATCAGAGAGAGTTGTATCTTCAAACAGGCAAATATGCTATGAAAACACCAAGTGTCCTTTTCCTCCTGCCTTCAGAGTCAGAGCCTCACTGGACCATGCTTATCAGCAACACTTGCCAACTCAGCCTCTTCTATTGGGTCTCTTTTGGTAGGAAGGAGGCTGAGGGTCCCAGATAGCCTCAGCTCTCATCTAAGAACATGATTTTGTTTTGTTTTTTGATTTTTTGGCTGCACTATGTCTTACTTGTGGCATGTGAGATCTAGTTGCCTGACCGTGGATCAAACTCTGGCCGCCTGCACTGGACCACCAGGGAAGTCCCTAAGAACATTCTTTTACCTCTTGACTGGCGAACTCCTTCCTGTCCAGCAATTAAGTAGACCCCAACAGCAAGGAGGAAAATGCTGATGATTTCAGTGAAGATAAAGCCAGCCACAGTGGCTGGATTCAGTTCAATGCAGTTCTGACACACTGTGGGGAGAGGGAAGGACAAGAATTCCTTCAACTCTGGATTTTTTTCTCTTGAGATAATATTTCTGTCCAGGGCAGCAGGCCTCTCTGTGGGTGGTATGACAAGGGAATTGCCTGGAAGATCCTTGGACTAAGAACCCAATGCCTTTTGAGGTTCCTCTATTGTGCAGGAGTCCTGAGGAAATCCATGTGGTTTTACTACCAGCAACTATTGAAATAAAAGGAAGACCATATCCTATTCTCCAAGCTACAGTCGCTCAACTTGTAATGTCCCCTGTCTCCTTTACCTATCCTAACTTGGTTTATATGAACTGCTGACTCCTCCAAGCAGTGGGGCCTTCCCAAAGGTGAGCCAGGCTTTATAAGACAGGCTATGCTTTTTCAAAATGTTGGGGGAACTGCTTTGTTAAATTAAAAAATAGTAAGCTGAGATTAAAAAGCTGACTCTTACATTACTGTTTAGCATCTATGTCTACACCCACCCCAGACAAGAAGTTCACCAGAGCAGCCGGTACTGCTTGATTTCACAGAAGTGAACCAAAGGGGCTACATACTTCTATAATGTATTTGGAGTGATTTTGAATGGTTGTTTGATCCTTCACATTTATATATCCCTCGAGGGTCTTTGGTACTACTTCCAAGATTCCAAGTATGTTTATTTGTGTTTTTATAAATTATTTTCTCTGTATCTTTAATCCATGTGATCTTTTCTTCATTCGCGACACAAATCAGAATTACGGAACCATCTTCTCGATTGTCATCCACTTTTACTGAAAAAGGAAATGCCTGTTAAGATCTTATCTCTGAAATTCTCCCTGTCTCGGGGCACACATGATTCACATGGGAATCCGGTTAGAATTCCACGCTCTATTCAATAGTTCTGGGGAAGCACTGAAAGCTGGCATTTCTAACACACTCCCAGGTGAAGCCAAAGCTGTTGATTCATAGGTGGTGCTTTGAGTAATGCCTAGCTGCTGCTGCTGCCGCTAAGTCGTGTCCGACTCTGTGTGACCTCATAGACGGCAGCCCACCAGGCTCCTCCATCCATGGGATTTTCCAGGCAACAGTACTGGAGTGGGGTGCCATTGCCTTCTCTGGCCTAGCTGCTAGGGACCCGTTTCTCCTCCAAGCACCAGACAATTAATTGTTTAGCACCAGGAAAGCCAGGGAGGTCAAGACTGGCTACTGATTTGGTTAACAATGGAAGGGTTCGCTCTCTATACTTTATCATCCCATCCCTTCTAAGCTGTTCACTTGCTCCTATAGGACTGCTGTTGTGAGAGGCCATATTTCCATGAATTTCCCATTTGATGATAGAAAGAAGCCATTTCCCCTACCTTCTGTCACCTCGGCCATAGCACCTGTAGAGACAGAAGACAGAGGATCAGCTGGGCATGGAGTCCTTCAGATCTCCTGATGTATCATTTCCACAGTCATTTGAGGCCAAGATGAAGAGAGAGAGTCTAATCCATGTGAGTGACAGTATCTGTACTTATTTCCCTGGATGGTAGCCTAAACCACCAAACTGACTTTAGGGTGTTGTATAATAATTTGTCTAGTCTTTGTTCTGGGCTTCTGGGAGGGAGTTTCTCAAACCTTGGAATTTTATGAATGATAGGATTGCCTTTGTGATTCTTGGTGGACCCTTGGATCACACATGAATTTATGTTAACAAGATGACTCAGGATTGGACAGGTCAAGACCAAACATGTTGATTAGAGAATTGGGACTTTGAGCTCTAGGAGGTGGAGGAGGGACTGGATATTGAGTTCAGTCACACGATCAATGATTCAATCAATCGTGCCTATGTGATGAAATCCCAAGAAAAACTCAGTGGCACTTCTTATGGTAAACATATCAACATGCCAGGAGGTTGAGGTATTTTAATTCTGGAAAGAAAAAGCATGGAACCTTTGTGTTCAGGACTCTCCCAGAGTTCACTCTATGTGTCTCTTTATTTGTCTAGATCTAATTTTTTTTTTTATAATGAAACTATACTAGTGAGTATAGGGCTTTCCTGAGTTCTGTGAGCTGTTCTAGCAAATTCTGAGGGGGTTCTTGGGAACTCTCCAGATTTGTAGGCAGTTCATCAGAAGTGTGGGTGGTCTGGGGATCCCTGAACCAGTGCCTCCCTTTTAAAGTGAGGGTAGTCTTTTTGGGGACTGTGCCCTTCACCTTTGGGGTCTGATCCCAACTCTGATGGTTAGCATTGCACAATTGTATTGCACTATATGTAAGGGTATTGCCTGTACAGTGTGGAATGCTCTGCTCCTTTAGCAGCTAAAGCCTTGGAAAATATTGGGTATGTACTAGCTAAACTCTTTTAGAGCAGAATTACTTCTATAATGTTCAGCTTTGGTGATTCATTTTGTGTGTGTGTGTGTAAATCCTGAATGTCCTGAAGGAGTTAGCCACTAAATAGCCCTCAATCTGTCTCAAAACTCAGAGTAGTAGAGTTGCATGCTAGACATACTATAGAGAGCCAACACTGGAGTGCAATTCAATTCGATTTAATCCAAACACTTACCAATCACTGTTATGTGCCTGACATGAATAAGGAGTGTGGAAGAAAAGGGTGGTAATACAAATAACTAGTTGTTGCTTCTGAAGAGTTTACAGTGAAGTGGAAAATAACCCACAAATGTAATAAATGTAATAGTACTTATAAATTATCATTTAGTACTTGTATAAATGCATATGGAAAGGGGTAGAAACTATTGATTTTGGCCAAGGGTGAGGTGACAGGGAAAGCTTGACAGAGAAGATAGCAGTCTTAGAACTTCACACAGAGTTGAACTGAACTGTTTATGAATACCACTTACCACAGTGCCTGAAACATAGTAGGAGCATTATATGTTTTGAATGAAAGTATGAATGGATACATGAAAAAAAAAAAAAACCTAGACAAAGAGTTAAGCAGATTTCTAACTAGCTCTTCACCCCAGCAAGCTGGTCACTGTGAGAGGAACAAAGAGTCCTCTCATTCTAATCCTGATACCATAGAAAAGTCAGTACAATTGATTGCTGACATTTAAAATTTTGATTATCTGAATTCTAGTTCCTTCTAGGACTTGAGAACTCATGTAGCCAAATTTCCTAGGTTGATGGATGAGAGAACAGCCCAGAGGGTGGAGGCATGGCCAAGTTCACTTAACTCATTGGTGACTGAACTGCACACAGAACTCAGGTTTCTACGGCTCAGGCCAGGGCTTTTTTTGCTCTACAGAAATAGCTGCTACACAGTCTTTCAGCACTGCCCCTCACCCTGTGTTGTCTTCAGCTGGCTCTTTCTCTATTCCTCTCAGGAATAATTAGATCTAAACTCCAACGTCTCTTCTAGTCCCCTACTCAGTCATCACCCAGCTCAATTTTAGCAGGTTACATTGCTGCCCACTTAGTTCACTGAAAACATGGATGCTGTAATGGCTCTTTCTTCTTCAGCTTCTTTTCCATCCACAAGCCTCTCTAAGGCTGCAGCCATCTGCACTTCCTTTCTTCTAGTCTCAGAGGGTGAGGTTGCCTTGTGCTCTGTGCCCTTGATCCCACTCTTGACTGCAGCCTTTCAGTATCAGTTCCAGGGCCTCCCTCTACTCACTGTCTTCTCCTTTAGCTTGGAAATGTGCTCAGATTTCTTTCACACACACACAAATTTTTTCTTAGAGTCTGCTACTTCTCCACTTACCACTCAACCTCTCCAGCCTCCTCATCCAAACTTCTTGAAAGAACATTTTATACTTGCTGCTCTTTCCCTGCCTTGCCCTCCACCTTCTACTCATTTCCATTTGCCTTCCACTCACACTACCTCACTTAAACTCTTTTAAGTCATCCATGACCTTTGTTTTGCCAAATCCCACAGATTTAAACTTTTAAATATGTTCTTCTATCAGTGGATTTATCTTTAGCATTTCATCCTCTCGGTGATTCTCTCCTTCTGGAAGTTCTCTACTCCCTGGGTTTCTATGGAATTGCACTCACCTGATTATTTCAGTTCTTTGGTCATTCCTTTATCTCTTTCCTGACATTTTTTCCCTCTAACTTTACTTAACAGCGATATCCTCATAGTTCCATCCTCAGCCTCCTCTTCCTCACATAATACTTGAATGATGTCAACAACTTTCAATGTCTAGAGTCCATGTTCCAGGCATCAACCCAGTTCATCCACTTCCTACTGTATTTCCAAATGAATATTCGTACAAGCACCCTATACTGCACATTATACTTAGTCTGGAAATGTTGAAACTCATCACTTCAATCAGACTATGAGCTCAAGGAGGGCAGAAGGTTATTATTTACCTTTATATTTTCCTAGCCTGATACATACTAGGATCGGCCTCACACATATTTGTTGACCAGCTGACCAACCGTGTGAGTGAATGCTCTGTAAGTCTACTCCTAGCCGGAGCTCTGAGTTAAGGAATACAAACTGCTTCTCTTTAGGCTCCTGGCCTGTGCCCTTTCATCTACATTCAAACCTAAGATGGCGGCATCCGGGTCCTCTCTCAAGTCAGTAAAGTCCTCTGTTTTGATTTCTTAAGAGACAAACACTCCACCTCTCCCATGGAACACTGCTTCTCTCTAGCAGAGAAACTTCATTTTGCCCTTACTTCTTTGAACTTTAGGGTGATATCTCAAGGTTAGGGGATCCCAATGCTCTTGTCCCCCTGGTGATGGGCTTCTTCCCTTGAGCCCTTCTCCGGGCTGTCAGACCCTCTAGCGGGCCCTTACCTTGAAGAAGAGTGACAGCCAGGATGAGGCCAGCCAGACGCTTCCCCTGCTCCATATCCATCTCTGCTCTCCGCAGAAGCACTGAATGGCCCCCAGCAGCCAGCCAGCCAGCCTGTGCTAGCAGCTAGCCTGGCCCCGCCCAGCATCCTTAGGGCTGGGGCCCCTGTGAGCCTCCACCCTGGGCTGCTAGTGTGGGCAGTGGGTGGGGGCAGGGCTCAGGAGGGCTGCAGGTGCAGACATCTCTGACTTTCCGTTGGGGAGAGGAGCGTGGGAGGTGGAGGGGAGGGAGCAGGACAGAGTGCTGGATTTCCATCTCATAGACTCGGCTTATACAGAAAGCACCCTTGGGTGCGGGGTGGGAGGTGGCCTGGGCCCCTTTCTTTGTGAGGAGGATAAACACTTCCACCATCATCTGTTACTGGGAGCTCAGCCAGTTGTTGCCTGTTGCTAGCTGTTGTTTTTAGAACTGATGAACTTAGCTGGGAACCCTTAGGTGCTTAGGGCTGGAGCTCTGAACAGAGAGCCACCTCAGTCCAGGGATTTTTTTTTCACTGCTCTTTGAAGATGAGATCATCAAAGTGGTGCCTGCTTGGAAAGGAATAGGTAAGATTATTCCTCCAGGACAGGAAATGCATTTCCAGGGACAGTGGCCTCAGCTGAATTCCCAGAATCTCAGGCCCCTCAGCCAGTTAGCCAGTGAATCAACGAAAACATACAGAGCTCTCGTCAGGTGTTTGGAAAACAGAAGCCAGCAAGGCATGTACAGTGTCTACCCTCGGGTAAAGTATGGTCTAACTGCAGCAGCGTAGACAGTTTTGGATCTCCATATCCCAAAGGGAAAAACTCCATTTGTCTTCTGGGGAAGCTCAATTGTGCCTGCGAGTTAATCATATTGTTATTATTATTTTTAATATTTATTTATTTGACTGCGCAGGTCTTAGTTGCAGCACGTGGACTCTTTGGTCTTCTTTGTGGCATGTGAACTCCTAGCTGTGGTGTGTGGGATTTAGTTTCCTGACCGGGGACCGAACCCAGGGCCCCTCCCTGCATTGGGAGTCTTAGCCACTGGACCATAAGGGAAGTTCCAATCATATTGTTATTAATAACTCTTACTTAGCACATGTGAAGTGTCAGTATTAAGTGTTAGTTGCTCAGTCATGTCTGAATCTGCAACCCCACGAACTGTTTTCCTCCATGATTCTCTATGAGGTTTTCCAAGCAAGAATACTGGAATGGATTGCCATTCCCTTCTCCGGAGGATCTTCCTGACCCAGGGATTGAACCCAGGTCTCCTGCATTGCAGGCAGATTCTTTACCGTTTGAGCTACAGGGAAGTCCTATGAAGTGTCAGGCACCACACAAACATTCTGTTTGCATTCTTTTCATGATACTGAGGGAATTAGTCTCTGGAGAATTCTGTGACTGGCGCAGACCCAGCAGGTAGACAGTATTGGAGCCAGGATGCAAATCTCTCATTAGGGGGCCCCCAAAGGTCAACCTCCCACTGATAAGAAGGAGCTTGGGCAGGGTCCCAAGAAAGTCCAGAAAAGGGAGGAACCTAGCTGGTATGGCTTTTAGAATGGGATTCACAGCTTCTATCAAGGGTTTTGAGAAGTGGCAGTTTTCATTTGGTGAGTAAATGTAATGATGTTGCTGACAGGAACTGAGTTTCTTATTTTTCGTCAGCAGCTCAAGAAAGGACACCCTGAATCTCCTTCTACTTCCTTGAAGTCCTGGCATCCTTTTCCATAGCCTCTGCTTCCAGCTTCTACCCCACCCCCACACTCCATACTCTGAGAGAGAGCGATTTGCAGCTGCTTCTTTCCGACCCCACCCCCAGCCTCTCCTGTCACCAACAGCAGACAGAGAAATAGGCGTTTTCTAGTTCCTCCCCCACCCTTTACTTTTTCCGGGTACCTGCGAGTCAGTTGGGGAAAGGCAGCTTTAGCCCCAACTGATAGTCTGTGACCTGTGTCTGTCTCCTGGTTGAATTCTGCTGGGAGATGGAGCACAGCAGGTTTCTCTCTGGCCTGATACTGGCTGCCCTTCTCTCCCAAGGTAAGGCTTCTCCGAGTGCACCGGGGCATCGTGGGGAAGGGACCTGAGAGGGACATTACCACGCGGAATGAGGCCCATTCAAAAGTGCCTCAGTACACCAGTGTTGTCAAGGAGGGCCGCGTTGGGATGCAGCACAGGGTCTGGGAAGCACAGGCTCTTGGCTTTGACTGACTAACTAGGGGGGCATCTTGGCCTTCAATGTCTCTCTGAAGACCTCAGGCCAGAGATCTACAGGGAGTTTTGTAGTAGGGGTGCGCCTGAGCCTAGGCCTGGTAATGGGAGCTTTGTTCCAACTAGGGTAGATAGCCTCTGGGGTCCAAGCCTCCAGGTCATGTGGACACCATTACATCACCACCTGGGGCCATGGCCCAGCACTCAGGGGAATGCTTTAAGAGAGAAGTTCAGTTGCAGCTGAGCAGGAGTGAGGGCAGATTTGGGGTGATAGAATGACGCACTCAGCCCAGTTTGAATGGTTTTAAAACTGATAGTCTGATGTTCCAGGAATTCCCTCAGTTCCAGGCAAAGTAGGATGAGTGGTTACCCTAGTAGTCAGCTTCTTTGGGAGAGCCAGGAATTCCCCTGGAAATGGATCCCCAAGGAAGACATGAGTGTATGATGTGGAGCGTCTGATGTGCGTGTGTCTCCCTGAGAATATATGCATGCTTTCTTGACAGAGGCACAAGGAATGGCTCTTTGGGGGATTTTCTAAAAGATGCTCTTCTATCCAAATTGGTAACTGACTATGAATCTCAAGGACAGTGTAGATTCCACTTTTCCTTGGGATTGGAAATATACATTCCAGTGCCTCTGTGGGCTGTGGAGATGTTCTCAGTCATAGCAATTCAGTGGTTCTAGAAAGGTGCTGTGCCTACATCCAGCCCTTAAACTCCCCACAAGACTTGACTGGTGTGGAGCCCCAAGAAAGGATTCAATAAAAAAATTTTTTTTTTCTGACCCTCTCCCCCAAGCATGGGTAGAACAACTAAAAATCTTTACATGGGATTTGCCTTAGGCCCCCTTTTGGACCACTGGAATGGTAATTCATATTAGCTTCCGTCCTACCCCCAGCCATCACTGGCCCTGGGAAAGGCTTTGGTAGTGCCATTCTCTGGGCAGTGGTTGACCAGGAGTGAGGAGGAGGCAGAGAGGATGAGAAGTTGATGCTGGAGTGTGGCAGGAGACTGGGAAGTAGAATGAGAAGTTTTCTTGGAGAGAAAAAAAATGTGGACATCTCCAGTCGAGAACCATTCTTCTGCCTTTCAATATCTCTTGAGTGTTTTAGCATTCTGGGCTCCCTTCCTACTTCTATTCAGTGATCTGAACACATTTCCATGAAGGTTTTGGATTAACCCAACTCCATGATTTCCTTTTTTGGTCTGTGTTCATCAGGGCCTGTCCTCTGTTTGGATTGCATCATCATGTCTTTCTGTCTTTTTTTAAATGAAGTATAATTTCTTTACAATGCTGTTTTAGTTTCTGTTGTACGATGAAGTGAATCAGCTATATCCACATATATGTCCCCTCCCTCTTGGACCTCCCTACCACCCCACACTGTGTCCTTCTTGGTCTCCACAGTTTGTGGGGTGACTGCTGAAGCCTTTCTCTTGTGACTTCCATTTCTCTCAGCAGAAACCTCGGACTGTTCTAGACTTGGATAGTGGTCCTTCTTTTTTTTTTTTTTCTTTAGCCACGGACTTTATTGTTTGAATATTAACAACTATTATTCAATACACACATTTTAATTTCTTATAAAAAATCTACATTCCACGTTGCTAGGTCTCTTCAGTCTCCATTTTATTCCACATTTTCATGAAAAGGTATTTCCCTGAATCATAATCTGCCTGATTGTATGTTTGTTGTTATGGTTATTGTGGTGTAGTCTCTAAGTTGTGACCCCATGGATCATAGACCCCCAGGCTGTTTTGTCCATGGGGTTCTCTAGGCAAGAATGGAGTGGGTTGCCATTTCCTTCTCCAAGTGGTCCTTCTTAAGTAATGAGCCTCAGCAGAACAGTGGTCTGGTGCAGACTAAAGAGCTGGCTCCAATCGTGGTATTTTTTTTTTCCTTAGTGAATCCCAACGTTCTACATGTGCTGGAACCTGAGGACAAAGTATTTTTGAAATGCAATTCCAGCATCAGATACCTACAAGGAACAGAAGGACAAGAGGGGTCAAGCAATAAAACTCTGGACTTAGGAAAACGTATCCAAGACCCAAGAGGAATGTATTGGTGCGGTGCTGAAAATGCCAAATCATATACTCTGCAAGTATACTATCGAAGTATGTGCTTCCAGGATCCTTTGGGGTGGAATAGGTGGAGGCTTCTGGATATGAGAATTTCCTAGCTGGAGGGAGTTCCAGTGTACTGATCTGTGCTCTCAACAAACTGGTTTGCTCTTGTAAGGGTATGAGCCAGATTTTGAAGCCTTGAGTGGGGAAAGAGCTTAATGGTAAAAGAACAATAGTAGTCTTGTGACCCAAGCAGTAGGGGCTTGGTCTGGAGTGTGGTTGGCCTACTGCCTTTTTTAAGTTCCTACAAACCTGAGACTACTTCTTGGACTAAAGGTTACTGGTGGATGTAGCAAGGCTCTTGGCAGGTCTTTTTCCAAGTTTGGGTCTTGACGTGAGAGCTCCTGGGGCTGCCCTAGAGGCAGAGATGGTTCCCTGATCTTGAAGACCCTCGCCTTCTCTTCCGGCCTCCCTTCCCCCACAGTGTGCCAGAACTGTGTGGAGCTGGACTCAGCCACCCTGGCAGGCATCGTCATCACTGACATCATTGCCACTGTGCTCCTTGCTTTCGGTGTCTACTGCTTTGCTGGACATGAGACTGGAAGATTCTCCAGGGGTAGGTAGAAGGGACAGAGCATGTGCATGCTGTGGCTGTGTGTGTGTACCTGCTAAGGAATGGGGCTGGCATTGTGTTGTGCCTCATCTGGGCGTCACCACTGCCATCTCCTAAGGACTCCTACAACTGGTTACTGACAGAACTTGGGTGCCCACAAAGCTCATGCAGACTTCTGAGGGTGTTTGTAGCTGCAGTCCCCCGGCAGCATTCATGGGCCTCACTGTGCCACCTCCTTGGCCCTTGCTGACTCTCTTTCTCTGGTTCTTCTAGCTGCTGACACTCAAGTTCTGATGGGAAATGACCAGCTCTATCAGGTGAGCCCTGAGGGGAGAAAGATGAGAATGGGGGGAGGAGCAAGTGGGGATGGAGAGCCTGACACTAAGTTTAATATGTGTGTGTGTGTGTGTGTGTGAAGGTCCTAGTGGGGAATTCATCACTGGGGAGTCCCATGAACTCTCATCTCTGGGGTCTGCTGGGGTTCCCCATGGGAGAGTTCTGACCGTGCCTCCCTGTTCCCACTTCTCATCTCTTAGCCCCTTCGAGAGCGCAACGATGCTCAGTACAGTCGTCTTGGTGATAAGTGGGCTCGGAACAAATGAACCTGATGCTGGTGGCTTCTAGGCCCATCTGTTATCAACTGGACCTTCTCTCCTTGCTCAGCCAAGAAAGATGTCCTCCTCTGCTTAGCAGGCGCCTGGAGTTTTGAAGGTTCCTGGGCATGGCATGGGAGTGGCCCTGACCTGGCTGGGCCCTTGCCCTCACTGCCCAGCTGTGTCCTTCCTTCATGACTTCCGTCCTCTGACCCCCATGGACCGTGTGATGGGTGACCTCTCACCATATCCTGGTCCACTGGTGCTTCTGTCCCACTGGGGGGCTCCCTGGATGCAGGACTGGCCCTGCTGCACTCTCTTGGCTCCAGTCCCCTGTTACAATCCTTCTACAGGATTTGACTTCCTCACCACAGGCGAGGGCGGGCTGCTGTCTTTATGTACACAGACCACATAGAAGTTTCCATGACATCACAAGCAGAGGTAACAGAGACATCAAGGGCCCTGGGGAACCACTTCTAATCAAGGCTCTGAGAATGTGTATGACAAAGTCCCACTTCTGCTAAGGGGCTGGCCCTGGCTTTAAGACCCCTGCGGACTGGTAGCCACCAACTATGAGGAAGTTTCAGTCAAGGCCACTTTAGTACCCATTTCCCTGTATAGAAGGTACCATTCTGTTTTCTTTCCCCAGAACCTGTCCCTGCTCCGCTCTGCCTTCTGCATAATAAACTGGCATCAGAAACTCTTCATCAGTTGAAACATATGATCTTTTCCCACCCACTTGGAAAGCTGGAGTCTGAGACTGAGTGGGGAATTGGGATATTTTCAATAGATGTCATCTTTAGCTATTGGGTTAGTAGTTGTTCTGAAACTTTGGGATTTATTTTAAAAATACAGTGACTTCCCTGGCAGTCCAGCGGTTAAGATTCTGCACTTCCAATGCAGGGTGCCTGGGTTCAATCTCCGGCTGGGAACTAAGATCCTGCATACTGCAAAGCCAAAAAAAGAAATTTTTTTTTTTAAGCACAACTTGGAAACAAAAAATACACACTTGGGTCCCAGTTGGGAACATGCTTGGGTCCCCAGGTAATTCTGAAGACTCTGGTTTAGAGGAAGAATTGAAGCCACTTCTTCTTTTGTATCCTTTATGCCCATTCCTGTCTACCATGGGTGGGAAACCCTCTTTCTATTCTCTGTGTAAGAGTAATTCAAGGAACTTCAGGGCAGTTTAATGAGAGCGGGAGTTTCTTAGGCCAGGGTTCCCAAAAGAGGAAATTATTAACAACCACATGGCCAGAGATCTGGATAATTCTTCCCTATCTCCTTGAGATACATACAGACTCTGACTTTGTTAGAGACAGAATGAACCTCCAATTTACACATGCTTCATTCATGGTTATGAGTCATTCCTTCCCTTTTTACCCTTCTGCTGCAGTTGTAGCCCTGCTACTGCTGAGTCGCGTCAGTCATGTCCGACTCTGTGTGACCCCATAGACAGCAGCTCACCAGGCTCCTCTGTCCCTGGGATTCTCCAGGCAAGAACACTGAAGTGGGTTGCCATTTCCTTCTCCAATGCATAAAAGTGAAAAGTGAAAGTGAAGTCGCTCAGTCATATCCGACTCTTAGCGACCCCATGGACTGCAGCCTACCAGGCTCCTCCGTTCATGGGATTTTCCAGACAAGAGTACTGGAGTGGGGTGCCATTGCCTTCTCTGAGTCCTAGCCCTAGATTCCTCTTTTACACAGGGTCTGTCCTCCCTGGGCACGGCTTCCACAGCTTGCACTGCACTGATGCTCCTGTCCTTCCCATGCACACCTCCTTTGACCCTATGCTCCTCATACACCCTTACATCCCCCTCTACTATTCACCAGTTCTCAACATTTGCTGTACACTGGATCTTTCGAAGTCCTGATGCCTGTGTGCCACCCTCAGAGAGTCTGATTATATTGTGCTTCAGGTGATTCAAATGTGAAGTCAGAGTTGAGAAACACTGAACTTCACCTGAGCCCTTCTGGAAACTTGGGTCCCTTCAGGTCCCTCCCTTTATGTGTGCTTTTAAAACATAGCTTTATTGAAGTAAAGTGCGATGAATAAGCTACATATATTTAAAGTTTGAAATTTCATAAGCTTTGGCATATGTATACATTTGTGAAACATCACCATGCTTGGTAAGTATGAACCTACCCAACACTCCAGACAGTTTTCTTGTGACCCTTTGCATTCAGATTTTCCCTTAGCCATTTATCCTCCAGGTAACTACTGAATAGCTTTCTGTCATTATAGATCAGTTCCCAATTTTCTAGAGTTTTATGTTAAGTGAAATAATATATACTCCTTTTTTGGTCTGGCTCCTTACATTCAGCATAATTACTTTTAGATTTATCATCTTGTTGCATCTATTAATAGCTCATTCCTTTCTGATGTCAGTAGTATTCCATTGAATGGATATACCACAAGCTGTTTATCCATTCACCGCTTGTCTTTTGAGTTGTTCTTTGTTTTGGCTATTACAAATTAAGTTTCTATGAACATTCATATATAAGTCATTATATAGGTCATACACACAAGGACATACACTCTTATCTCTATTGGATAAGTACTCAGGAGTGGAATGGCTGGGATAAAATTTTTAAAGAAAGTAGTCTAACTCTTCTCTTTCCAGTCCCATATGAAGTGGCTTCTCAGTTACTACAAAATGCCTACTGAGAATTTGATCGGGATTGGTTCAAATTTATTGATCAGTTTGGTGCGAACAGATATCCTAGTGATATGGAGTATTCCAATCCATGAACACATCTTTTTTATAAATTAGAAGACAGAGCTCTTTAAAAAAAAAAAAAAAAATATATATATATATATATTTTTTTTTTTGCTGTCCTGGGTCTTTGTTGCTGCACGGGCTTTTCTCTAGTTCTCTAGTTATGTTGAGCAGGGGCTACTCTAGTTGCAGTGGCTTCTCTTGTTGCAGAGCACGGGCTGTAGGGCGCGAAGACTTCAGTAGCCGTGGCACGTGGGCTCTGTAGTTGCAGCTCCTGGGCTTTGTAGTTGTGGTAGATGGGCTTTATTGCTCCGAGGCACATGGATCTTCCTGGATCAGGGATCGAAGCCCTGTCTTCTGCATTGGCAGGCTGATTCTTTACCACTGAGCCACAAGGGGAGCCCCCGTGAACACATTTTTTGTCAGATTTATCCCTAAGTGTTTTAATCTAAATTCAATTTATTTACTAGCTAAAGGGCTATTTCGGTTCTCTATTTCATCCTTAGTGGGTGGAATGCCTTCTCTTTTGTCTTTAGATTCTATCTATCCTTCCCTTCAAGACCCAGCTTAAATCTCCCCTTCTCTGTGGAGCTTTTGCCGACCACTTCAATTCTCCCAGTACCTCTTAGGAACGCTGATAATACCATCTATAGTACTCCTATGCACACTCACACTTGTTCTGTTGCTTTTTGCATAGTTGGCCTCTCTTACATAATTGTAAGCTCCCTAGAAACAGAATCCGTTTGTCTCCTTTTAGTACTTAGCACAGTGCTGGTCTGTCACGTGAATGATTAGAAAAGCACTCATCGGAGGAATACCTGAGCAATTCAATACAGGATTTTAAAGACAGAGAAATGGAGAGTGATCACAGTCAGCACTGGGTACCAGCATAGGAGTTGGACAGCCTGGGTTGCTAATTCCAGCTCTGTCCCTGACTAAGCACTTTGGGTGAGTGACTTCACCTCTTTGAGCCCCATATCCTCATCTGTAAAATAAGGACAACATCTATCTTCTCAGTTGTCACAGGAAGAAGCGAGGTAACTCTTGTAAAGTGCTAAGCACAATTTCCGTTGTTGTTGTTTCGTCACTAAGTCGTGCCCGACTCTTTCGTGACTCCATGGACTGTAGCCTGTCAAGCTCCTCTGTCCATGGGATTTTTCCAGGCAAGAATACCTGAGTGGGTTGCCAATTTCTTCTCCAGGAGATCTTCCTGTCCCAGGGATCGAACCTAGGTCTCCCACATTGGCTGCTGCTGCTGCTGCTGCTAAGTCGCTTCAGTCGTGTCCGACTCTATGCGACCCCATAGATGGCAGCCCACCAGGCTTCCCCGTCCCTGGGATTCTCCAGGCAAGAACACTGGAGTGGGTTGCCATTTCCTTCTTCAATGCAGGAAAGTGAAAAGTGAAAGTGAAGTCGCTCAGTCGTGCCCGACTCTTTGCGACCCCATGGACTGCAGCCTACCAGGCTCCTCTGTCCAAGGGATTTTCCAGGCAAGAGTACTGGAGTGGGTTGCCATTGCCTTCTCCCCCACATTGGCAGGTGGATTCTTTACCACTGAGACACCAGAGAAGCCCTCAAGCACAATTGCTAGAGCAGAGTAAATGCTTCCTCAGTTCAATTCAGTTGCTCAGTCATGTCCGACTCTTTGCGACCCCATGAATCACAGGCCTCCCTGTCCATCACCAACTCCCAGAGTTCACTCAAACTCATGTCCATCGAGTCGGTGATGCCATCCAGCCATCTCATTCTCTGTTGTCCCCTTCTCCTCCCGCCTCCAATCCCTTCCAGCATCAGAGTCTTTTCCAGTGAGTCAACTCTTCGCATGAGGTGGCCAAAGTATTGGAGTTTCAGCTTTAGCATCAGTCCTTCCAATGAAAACCCAGGACTGATCTCTTTTAGAATGGACTGGTTGGATCTCCTTGCAGTCCAAGGGACTCTCAAGAGTCTTCTCCAACACCACAGATCAAAATGCTTCCAAATGTTCTCTATTATTGCTTTCATTATGCTGAGCCACACCTCCCTTGCCTGGCCACCATCATATACACCTGGGACAGAACTGCCACCCTTGGACCAGCCTGCTGATCAGCAACTAGTCATGGTCAACGTCATGGAGATTCCTTTTGAGCCTAAGTGCTGAGTGCTTACAGGGACAGAAGTAACTTCAGTGCAGGCCAGTAAATAGAAACAGCAGCCACAAGACCGAGGCTGACTGTGTACAGTATATGGGGCGCTGCAAACCACAGAGGCCTTTTCTGAGTTGTGGTCACACTCCGAAATAGTCCTGTGGTCAGCAGGGTTTTCTGAGTGCAGAGAGCCGACTGATTTGAACTGGGCTGAGAGAGTTCAGCGCTCCGGTGAAGGCGCTCTGGAAGCAGAGCATGTGCCCTGGGAGGCCGAGAAGGAAGCCCTCCCACACGGGCCCTGCTGCTCTGCGCCCATCACCCTCACTCAGCGCAGCCCACATCCGGGCGGCTAAACCACAGCCCGCTTCGGGCTGCCTGCCGGCGCTACCCTGCTGGGCCGCACCTCCCCCGCCTCCCTCTCCCAGCCCCGGCGGCTCCTCCTCTCCTCGGAGGGGCTTCCTTCTCGAGGCAGCGTGGAAATCTGTATCCCCCCTCCCCCACATCCCACCCAACCGCCGACACACACCCCTTCACCGCCTCTTTTCTTTCCGCTGCCTTCATATGCCTTTTAAGACCTCTATTTCTGTCTCACCCGTTTTCTGAACTGACCATTCATCAGGCACTCTGTCATCCTTGCTGTTTTTCTCCAAAAGGGGTTAGTCAAATGATTCTTTTTCTCCCTGCCTTTCTTTGTTTCTCTCTTCCCTCTTTCCCTTCCCTCCCTCCCTTTTCTTTTCTTTCTTCATTCCTTTCCTCTCTCCCTCCTTCCCTTTCTCTATATCCCCTCCCCACCCCCTGCCCCTCTTTGGTTTATTCCCCGATGCCCTTTCCAAAGAGAGCTTCAGGTAAGGCCTGTTCCAGCTGTGCAAACAGGTAGTGCTTGCATTTGGGGTCATAGCTGGGAATACAGTCAAAGGTAGGGAGGACCTGTGTTGTCCAGGAAACAAGACAGCCTCTGAGGGCTTCCCAGAAAAGAGGGACAGCAACTCTTTCAGCCAAATACACTTTATTTCTTTTCTTTCTCAGCTGACAAGGAATTTAGCACATTCATGGAGTGCATGTGACCATCTAGGAGACAGGGAGGGAGGGGGCACAGAACCAGCTCTGGGTTGGGGTCTGTGAACAGGGCAGGACCTCTGCCAGTATCTGCCCAGTCCATTCCCACTAAGGGTTTCCAAAGAGAGAGCTAGAAACAGAGAAAGGTAGGTGGAATAGTTAGGGATGGGGCAATTTCTATGCAGGAGAAAGAGGGAACCAAGGGGAATAGTAATATCCACTGGGGAAGGAAAAAATGGGGGCAGGGCGGCGTGAAAAACAGAAATAAATATCCTGACAAGGCCGGCCAAGTGTGCAGGGGTGAGTAGCTATGATGTTTCAAAGGATAATAAGGCAGCAATATCCTTGGACTGGGCGCCAGCAGAGAGGGCAGGAAGGAGGCCGCTGGGGACGAGGCTGAGTGTGGAAGCACCCCACGAGGCAGAGGGACAGTTCTCCTGTGGGGTCCAAGATTTGCCCAAGGAATAAACAGGGAGTGGCGGGCCTGGCGAGGAGTCAGACCTGGTCAGTGCGAGACGGTGTCAGGTTGTCAGACGCCTCTCTGATTCAGGCCAGCATACAGGTCCCGCTGGCCTTTCCGGATGGGCTAGGGGTGGAATAGAGAGCGGGTGGTCAGCAGGGTGGCAGGAAGTCATTCCTGAGAAAGAAGGGCCTCTGCAGAATTAGTGTTAGAGCAATGGGAAGATCCTAGGCTAGGAGACAGGAGGTGGGCTCGACTGGTAAGAGAGTTGATCTGGTCACGTCCTGGGAACCTCAGTTTTCCCATCTCAAAAATGGGAAACTAAAGGGCTATTTCTCAGGGCTTTTGTCAGCATTAAGTGAAGTCACTCATATGAAAGTAAATGCCACATGCTTGACTGGTGCTCAGTAAATATTTGTTGAGTTTACCCAGGTGTGATATGCAAAATATTTAACCATTGGTGGTGCATACACACTGATCAATCAGAACAGTCCAGTGATTCTCTGCCATGCCAGGCAGTAACTCTTTACTTGCCAAATCAAAAGGTGGTACAGTGGGGGAGGGGCTGTGATGTCAGGTAGTATGTGCATTAAGGGTGAGAAAGCTTGGGACTACTCACTAGTGAAATATTTTCATATTTCAGCAGCTGGTAGGTACACGCTGGTGGGATGGCAGTCATGAGTTTATGGTGTTTGAGTTTGAGTGTATGGTATTCCCCGTGGCTGCTCCTGAGCTAATTAATGAATAAACCAGAGAAAGAGGAGTGACACCGCCACCTCCACTGCTTGTGGTTGTAGGAACCCTGCAGCCTTTGAGATGAATGCGTTCTACCATGATAGATGGTAGAGGTGGGCACATGGTGGGTTGTCCTGTAGCCCTGAAGGAGGGGCTTTGAAGTGTCTGACAGGCCAGGTGGACAGTCCCATCTGTCCCCTTCTCCCCTAGAAAGATCCCTCCCCCGACCCTGTCCCTCATTACCTCATAGTCTGGATTGGGTACAGGGGGTGGCCTCTCCCTATTTTGTCCTGCAAAGAAGGGAAGGGAAAATGATTCATTTCCAAGAGGACACACCAATCTCGTGAAAATGAGACCCAGGTCCAGAATGGCGAACTCCCCTCTACTTCTCAGTTTTTTCTGTTCCAGCTGCTGTTTTTCTTTGCCTTTTTTTCATCCCATCTCTAATGACCCTACACAGTTCTTATCATTTTGTGACCTCAGCTCAAGATGGGACATTCTGTGTCGAGATCTTGGCCATCCATGAGTGTTCTAGAGAAGCTGTCTTGACCTGGCCCGGGCCGGACATCCCCTCCTTGGTGGGCATCTCCTCCGTGATCTTACCCCGGGGCCTGCTGCCAGCACCCGCTCCTCTCGTCATAGGCGTGGCCTTGGCCTTTCGACTCTTGCTCCAGTAATACACCAGCAGCAGCAAGCCCAGAGTGACACAGATGTCAACCACGATGATTGTGGCCACCGCCATCAGATTCACCTCCATGCAGTTCTCACACACTGTGAGGCAGGGGTCGGGGGAGAAGAAGAGAAATCCCCCAGAAAGGAAAACACAGGACACCGGAGATGAGGAAGGAACAAATGAAGCTCGTTCTCCCTTTAGTACTCACATACCTGCATGGCCAGACACCCCTCCCTCTGCCCCCAGGCTGTTTCAGCATCTCCGTAACAACAAACGAAGTGTGGTGTTCATGGGTAGAGACTCTGGAGTCAGACAGTCCTGGGTTCAAATCCCAGCTACGTGACTCACTAGTTATGAGAATTCTGAGATGTGTGTTGAACCCGCAAAGCTTCTGTTTCCTCATATATAAAATGGAGGTAAGATAGCACCGAACCCATATAGTTGGTAAGAGGATTATAGGAAACGCCCGGGCAAGTGTTTGGTATAGTGCTTGAAACTCAATAAGCATTCATTGATTGTTAGCTGTCATTATTGTTTATGATTATGCCTTAGTTTATGACATTTTCATAGAGTAGCTTTGAGTCCTTTTTGTAAAGCCTGAAGAATTCATGTCTGGATAAAGCATCAGATAAACTAATATTGGGGTCCCATATTTTCTGGACAGGATATAACGCAGACAGGATACACAGTCCTGTCTCTTGGGAAGTTGTTTTGGATCTAGTGCTAAGGTTACCCCAACAGCCCTATATTGATGTTTAATCTATATTTCAGAAAATACTGATGATGTGTGGCCCCAGATAGTCTTGGATTGAGTGTAGGAGAAGCACAGAGTTGCCAGGGGACTGTAAGTTGGGTAAGAGGAAATCCTGAGAATGATCTTTTGAAATATCTTCCCTAAAGAGTCTAGTAGTGCTTGCTCTGAAGACCTATATTACCTCTTGCTTTCAGGTACAGCAGATGTGCATCCTCTGCGTTGCCTTCAGTTACGATGCACTGATAATAACCACTGTCGTCCATTTCTGAAAAATCTACCAGTAACAGCTGTTTCCCAAATTGTCCGTGAATTTCTTTACCATTTTTTTCCCATTTTATTTGATTTTCAGACTCTGTAGGGCACGTCAGCTCAACAGTGTTTCCAGAGATGGAGATTTCATATGCTGGGGAATGGGAGAGAAGAGAAGGGAAATTTAAAAAGAGAGACCAGTAAGATTTCAGGCAAGTTAGTAGCCAAAGAACCAACCAAATGCCGAAAGTCATCTGACATCCTAGATCTCAGATTTTCGTGTCAAAAGGCAACTCTGTTGGCTAAAGGGTATGAAAGGAGAGACGCAGGAGAAGGGGCCCTAGAGAACCTCTTGAAGATGACTTCATAGTTTAGGCATGGACATGGGGACTTGGAAGGAGAGGGTGAAAGTAAAGAAAATCTATAGAAGTCCTTATTTGTAATGTTTCTAAAATGGGGAGTTAGAAATGTTGGGAGGACCTCAGTTCTTGGGGTTAATCTCCCTCAATCAGGTGCTTCTTCCCAGCCACGGATCTGCATCATTGATAGGGCAGATAGAAAAGACTGATAAACTTACGTTTCTGTTCAGCATCATCTGAAAATGAAAAAAAGAAAGAATGGTAAGAAAATAACCTTGGTTGAAGTTTAAATTGTAGGTAAAAAATTTCAAGTGGCGCTAGACACTGTCCCTAAGAATTCCCAGAGAATTCTTTGGGAGCCCCATGTCTTGAAGATGAGGTCTGTACCTGGCCTAAGAGATATTCTCATAGACAAAACTCAGGCACATCAAACTGAGAATATATCAGCATGTACTTCTAGACTGAGATCCACTGAAGTTCAAAAAGTCTTAGAATCCTAAAGCTGAAAAATTCTAGACGTCTTCAAACTTATTCTCTTGCATTAGCAAGAGCCATATTCCAGAAAGATACGAAAGGGATATCATATCCTTCTCAGAGATAAAGACCTTCATTTCTTTGAATCACTGATTCTTATACTCATCTGTTTTTCATTATTCAGAAGTTCTTTCTTATAATTAACAGAAACCCTCCTTCTAAGTCACTTCAGTCATGTCTGACTCTGTGTGATCCCATAGACGGAAGCCCACCAGGCTCCCCCGTCCCTGGGATTCTCCAGGCAAGAACACTGGAGTGGGTTGCCATTTCCTTCTCCAATGTGTGAAAATGAAAAGTGAAAGTGAAGTCTCTCAGTCGTGTTCGACCCATAGCGACCCCACAGACTACACCCTACCAGGCTCCTCCATCCATGGGATTTTCTAAGCAAGAGTACTGGAGTGGCTTGCCATTGCCTTCTCCCTCATAGTAGAGATCAAATATCTTTCTTCTTATTCCATGCCACTTTCATGTTATTATCCTTAAATTATGTGAAGTTCTATATACATTTTAAGGAAATAATTCTAATAAAAAGTGACATTATTTTAAATTATATCTCAGTGCAATCAACTCTCAATTATATATGTTGGAACTATTGGTGCAGACAACTGAAATCCACTAATAAAATTTGGGGATCCAGCTAAATTCCCCAGAGTAGGTAATTTTGCCCTAGGAAGTATGGATGGGGAGCACTCTGGTTTCCTGGAAGACCTGTGGCTGGGACCCTATGCAGCACTGGGCTATGCTTGAGCCTGAATATATAACAGCTAGAAGAGCAGAGAGTGATGCTCAGAGACACCCCTCTCTCTACTGGGGGTGTTTTGCTACAGTGTGCATTGCAGATGCTCGAGAAAAGTGTTTTTTACTTACTTTCTTTCCTTCTGGGGGGTCCTGCTAATGGAGAACAGAACAGAGAACTGACTCAGTTGCTCAGTCAGCCCTCCAGCTGAGATCATATGGAATGTAAACAAGTCATTCTGCAGGTTTACCTATCTACTAATAATGGGGAGTTGAGTATAATGACAGTAGATCATCTATAATATTTTGACTTGGAAATAATTTTTCAGCATTGGTATTTCTTAGAAATATTAAACTAGAAATCATAAATAAAATAATTTAGAAGTAAATAGAAGTTTCACTCTGCATGGTATGTTTGTTTGGAAAAGCAATGTGAAAGAAATTGCTCACAACTCTTTTTGGCATAAATTCAGTAGTGAAGCGCAGACCAATACATTCTCATACAAGGGCCTAGATGTCTATGCTTAGAAGCACTTGTTTTATTATTATTATTTGGCTGTGCTCCATGGCATGTGGAATTTCAGTTCCTCAACCAGGGATCGAACCCATGGTCCCTGCAGTAGAAGCACAGAGTCTTAACCACTGGACCACCAGGAAATTCCCTTAGAGGTCTGTACTTAGAAACAGAACATATGCTCACAAAAATTTTGTTCATATTCATAATGATTAAAAAAATGAGTTTCAGGGACTTTCCTGGTGGTCCAGTGGCTAAGACTTCTGTGCTCCCAATGCAGGGGGCCTGGGTTAGACCCCTGGTCAGGGAACTAGATCCCACAAGCTGCAACTAAGACCTGGTGTAGCCAAATAAATATTTTTTAAAAAAAGAGTTTCAGCATCAGGTAAATAGGCGTTTATATCTCTGATTGGACTATATATTTGTGTTCTAAGTCTTGGTTTTCTTATCTGTAGAGTGGGGATGTTAGGAGAATTAGGTGAGGAAATTCAGGTAGAATATTAAGGGCAATACCTAGAACATGTATGCTCAGTAAACTATAATGCTTATTATTTAGTCTGCATATTTCCCATATAATGATAGCTAAACTCTACCAACTGCTTCCTGCCCATCAGATAATATTCTAAGTAAATCAATCAATCCTCGTAACAACTCTACAAGGTAGGTATCATTATTATTTATATTTCACATGTAATAATGCTATGGCAAGGAGAAGTTAAGAAAATTATTCAGACACTCAGCAAGTAAGAAGTTGAGCCAGGATATGATGGTCTAGCTTCAGAGTTAGACTTTTAGCCTCACCCTCCACAACCTTCCCCACTGCCTGAGATATTGTTCCTTATAAGCTCACCCTTTAAAACTCAACTCAAGAATCACCTCCCCTGGGGAGCTTTCCCCAACTATATCCTTTGTAGAGTTGGCCACTCTTCTCTTTATATTTTATTTTACTCTTTACTCATAGCAGGAAACAGATTATATTATCAATTATTTGTCTTTCAAATAAGACCATCAGCTTTCTTTTTTTTTTCTTGCTGAACCCTGTGGCTTGTGGGATCTTAGTTCCCTGACCAGGGATTGAACCCAGGCCCTCAGCAGTGAAAGTAAGAAGTTCTAACTGCTGGACTTCCAGGGAATTCTGAAAACCTTCAGCTTCTTGAGGGGAAGGAACTAGTGATGCAGTCATATGAATAATCATTTATTCATTAAAAAAACAAGTATTGAGCACCTGTTCACATACACACACACACACTGAGCACAGACCATGTGTATTAAAAGTAAAAGTAAAGTGTTAGTGGCTCAGTTGTGTCAGACTCTGTGATCCCATGGACTGTATCCCACTGGGCTTCTCTGTCCATGGGATTCTCCAGGCAAGAATACTGGAGTGGGTTACCATGCCCTTCTCCAGGGGATCTTCCTGACCCAGGGATCAAAACCAGATCTCCTGCATTGCAGGTGGATTCTTTACTGTTTGAGCCACCTGGAAAGCCTATGTATATCTGGTCAAATAAATAAGGTGTTGTTTTGGCCTTCAATGAATTCATGATATACACAAAAATTCCAACCCACACCTGCATATATATTCTTTCCTGAATGGATGCTCAGGAATACACATCACTCAGCTATAATCAGACCTGACAGCAACAAACATAGGTACATCTCATACAGATTCTATTGAAAGATAATTATATTTTCCCTCTAATGGTTCTGGCTCTTAGTATTTATTACTGTGATATGTCATGATCATTTTGATCCACATTTGAAAGGAAGTTGTACAGAGTGAAAATCCTCTTACCAATTTCTTCTGAATCTGAAAAAGAAACTGTTCGAAACACTCCTATCTTTTAATAAGATCAGACCTTTCCACCCTGGGTTAGGACTCTTCCCTCAATCTTCAGAAAACAATGGATATTTAAATTTCCTATGACTGCATATGAAAAACTCTTTCATATTTTACATTAAAAAAACTGGTGGCTAATTAGTTATTAAAAAAGGGTCCTAAGTAATCATTTTGAATATGTCTATTCAATACATAAATATAAAAATATATTTATAAAATTAAAAATATAATTGGCACTAGTGGTAAAGAACCCGTCTGTGAATGCAGGAGACATAAGAAATATGGGTTCCGTTCCTGGGTCGGAAAGATCCCCTGGAGGAGGAAATGGCAATCCACTCTAGTATTCTTGAGAGAATACTTGGAGATTCTTGGAGAATCCCATGGATAGAGGAGCCTGGCAGGCTACAGTCCATAGGGTTGCAAAGAGTTGGACATGACTGAAGCATTGGAGAAGACTCTTGAGAGTCCCTTGGACTGCAAGGAGATCCAACCAGTCCATTCTAAAGGAGATCAATCCTGGGTGTTCATTGGAAGGACTGACGCTAAAGCTGAAACTCCAATACTTCGGCCACCTCATGCGAAGAGTTGACACACTGGAAAAGACTCTGATGCTGGAAGGGATTGGAGGCGGGAGGAGAAGGGGTCAACAGAGAATGAGATGGCTGGATGGCATCACCGACTTGATGGACATGAGTTTGAGTGAACTCTGGGAGTTGGTGATGGACAGGAAGGCCTGGTGTGCTGTGATTCATGGGGTCGCAAAGAGTCGGACACGACTGAGCGACTGAACTGAACTGAACTGAAGCGACTTAGCAGGCAGGCATAAAATTATTACATTGTACACCTTAAACTTATACCATGTTATATGTCAACTATATTCCAATAAAGCTGGCAAAAAAGGAAGATCTGTATTGGGCATAAATTAAATGATAAATAAAAACCAGCCCCAAATGACCATAGCATGCAGAAGAGATTAGTTTTTCTGGAGTTTACCAGTGCTCTCAACATACCCCATCTGTCAGTAAGGTACCATTAACACATTCTCCATGATGTATTTTTTAAAAAGGATTCTAAGGACACTACAATTTAGGCAGATTAATCCTATGTAATGGAGACTGGCCCAGTGCCTGCCTTTTAACACAAAATTGGTTCACTCAATTTGGAGGAGCTGACTGAAGAGAAAGCCTTCCAATATTGGGATATTCCTGCCTCTCTGCTTTGACTGAGGAGGTAAGTGCAGGCCAGGCACACTCATATGCATGTGCACACATGAACACACATGCACACACACACATACTTTCAGAATATTTGGACATGTAATTCTTCTTTTTTTTTTTTTACTTTTTGGTCATACCGCACAGCATGTGGAATGTTATTACCCTGACCAGGAATGGAACCTATGCCCCCACACATTGTAAGTGCAGAGTCTTAACCACTGTACCACCAGGGAAGTCCCTGGATATGTAATACTGAATGTGGACTCAAATGCTGCCCCAGTGGCCTATTCAGTGTATCTCTAGGCATGCATTTAAGCCACAAATCCTCTACAAAAAACTCACATCAAATAGGAAATGAAAACTTGGCATTGTTTTAGTTGGCTCAATTCTTTTCTTCTGGATTGTTAACACTGATTATTTCCTATGATATCTGTTGCATTCCTCTTCTTGGCTAGAACTATCCCTAGACTTATGAGGAAAAGGCAAAGATGAGAGAAACCCCTTTTATTGGTCTCTGTAGGAGGTCTAGTGAAAACATTCATAGATATAAAACAGATGGACTGATTTGATAATAAGGAAAGGAAAGAAAAAGCATAACTCACCTTGTGCCCAAGCACCAACTAGAAAATAAATAAGAAGAAAACAGTTAGTAAATGTTGTGAGTGACTGAAATTCCAAGCAGAGAAAGTTATATAGTTTAGTCTGACCATTTCTGAGCATCTACGGTCTTTCCCACCCACTTCTGGATCACAGATATCCCTATACCCAGTGAGTGATATGGACTCTGGGTACTGACCCGGGGTTTCTGGTCAATTTTGGATGAGACAGAAGAAAGAAGCACCTAGTGTTAAACATGAACACACAGCATTTGACAAACAGACATTAGAAAATGTTGAGGGGTGCTTCTGGGGAGATGGAGAAATAGCGAGAGAGTTTTGCAGCCCAGCCTCCATTTTAAAAAGAAATCTCTTGACTGTGGAAGAAAAACAAGCTCTGGGTTAGGTGCAAAGATTGAGATTCTTGTTCTGTCTCTGACTCCTGCTGGTCTGATGGTTTGGTTTTTCCATTTGTTTTCTACTTGAGACAGAGATGGGAATACTTGAAACCAATTACTCATCAGCTCGAGCCTGTGCATTGAAGAGTCCGATCATATTTCCACTGGGTCCTCCAGAGTCCCTGCACTCATCAGTAATCCAGATTCTCTGTAATGACCAGTTTCCCTGACATCGCCTTCAAGTTTCGTGTGTACCTATTTTATCAACAGCCTCTATACTGGATGAGACACCCCTCCCAATCTCACCATAACCAGAGCAGCCTGGGCACATTCTCATGAGGCTAAACCCCTAGGGGTGGTTGGGTCTTTGGTATTCCCTCTCTCTCCCTCTGCAGAGCAGCTTATACTATGGGGCTGTAACCCAATGCCTTGAGGAATCACACTCTGCCCCTTGACACTCCAAACATGTTCCCTGGACCAGCAGGAGACAAATGAGCCAGATAGCTCATTATAAAGGCAGAAGGGCAGTCCCACTCCAGACCCACTGAAGCAGAAGTTGAAATTTAACAAGATTCCCCGGTGACTCGTGTGCATGCTTAAGCTAGAGAAACCCAAGATGAAGCAGGAAGTGGAGACGCCATGGCTGTAGCTCTGAGATGCAAGCCTCAGCTGTGATAGTGTTTTCTAGATCCCTGAAATAAAACCCTCATGAGCTATTTGGCCTCACATCGTGCCATCATTAAGAACACAGGCTGTAGGCAGTTCTGAGTTCCCAGATCAGCTTCAGCACTTACTGAGTGTGGTTTTAAACAAGCTATTGAACTTCTTTGAATACTAGTTTTTTACATCTATAAAATAGGGTGGAGGTCCCCAACCTCTAGGCCACCTCCTGTCAGATCAGTGGCAGCATTAGATTAGAAGCAAAGTGCACAATAAATGTGATGTGCTGGAAGCACCCCGAAATGAACCCCGCACCCCAGTCAGTGGCAAAACTGTCTTCTCCGAGACTGGTCCCTGGTGCCAAAAAGGCTGGGGACCACTGAAACGGGATACATAGAACGTTTACCTTCCAAGGTGGAGGTAAAGATTAAATTTGTTAACACGGGTAAAGACTTTTTGTAACACGGTATCTGGCACTCAGTAAACAGCAACCTTAAAAAAAATCCTCGTCTGATATGAGCTATGGAAAGCCTTTTCGTTACTTATCAATTTATATTCCACCTTCCTTCCAACAGGACTAAAGTAATTGAAAGCACTTGGTCAACTGAAAAGGACTGGAAATTATCATTGTCTTAGATACTAAGCTTGCTGTATACTTGATGCAGAGTTTGGGTTCAGCCATCTACTCTCCTTATAATAAACAGTGAAGGTTAACTCCTCTAATCTCCTTTGTTAGTTCACAAGGGCTGGGCTGTTAAATGACAGAGGTTTCTCTTGGAGGCACAAAGATCTCCTTGCTTTCGGTAGATATGATCATTTCAACTGCTTTCCTTTAGCTGTTCTCTGAAAGGTCTTCTGGGAACATGCTAGCCTAGCCCTAGTTCCCTGTGCTAACACTGCACAAACACGTCCTTACATTTTCTAGAAAATGAGGCTCCTTGGTACACTGGGCAGCACCAGGTTAGGCAGTGAGTCTTCCATGATCTGGAGAAACACCCATCTTTTCATTCCATCGTACTCACCTAATAAGAGGCAGAGTCCCAGAACTTGCCAGAGATTCCCCGACTGCATCCTTCCTCACTGGATGCTCACTCTACCTAAGATGGCGGAGGCCAGTTGGCTCACAACTTCTGAAAAAGAAACCAGAGGACTTTTTCAAAACCCCTGCTCGAGTTGAGGACCCTGGGGCCATTGCTCCCAATGCTGGGATGAAAAAGGGGGCTTTGTAAGAGAGAGACTCACCATTTTCCGAAGCAGGCACCTATGGCTGGGAGGGGAGGCGGGTTTCTGAACCCCACACAGGAAGTGTGGAGGGGCCTCTGGGCCTGAAGGGTTCTTCGTTAGAGACGGAGGCAGCCACCTGGGTTGGCTGGGGATTGTTGGGCCCCATGTCCTCCCATTGGACGAGGGAGACCTGAGGTGCTGTGAAAAAATACCTGCAATTTAGCTGCCCAGGCCTTGCACAATGCACGCCCCACACTGGGGGCTCCCTTCTCAGATACCCCTCCTCACCACACAAGCTGTCATAGGAAGAGAGAGGAGCACCAAAGAGTTTCTTTCTTTATGGCATACGTGGCTTGGGACAAGGTGTTGATCTGAAAATATATGTTGATTTAAAACCATGAGATGCCATTCTTTTTTTGCCTATAGTGTTTACAAAAATATTTTAAAAATGTAATACTCAGGAAAGGGTAGAGAGTGATAGTCTTAGAATCTGCTTAATTTTTGAGCATGCATCAATCAGATGCTTACCCAGTGCCAGGCAGTGTGCTAAGGGCTTTAACCAACAGTTCTGTAAGGACTTCCTTGGCAGTTCAGTGATTAAGACTCTGTACTCCCAATACAGGGGCACAGGATTGATCCCTGGTCAGGAACTAAGATTCCACATTCTGAGTGGCATGGCCCCAAAACAAACAAACACAAACTAAAAACAAACTTCTAAGGTAGATATTAGAGTTTCCCTGATGGCTCAGTGGTAAAGATTCTGCTTGCTAATACAGAAGATATGGGTTCCATCCCTAGGTCGGGAAGAACTCTTGAAGAAAGAACTGGCAAGCCATTCTAGTATTCTTGCCTGGGAAATCTCATGGAGAGAGGAACCTGGCCAGCTATAGTCCATGGGGTCGCCAAGAGTCAGCCGTGACTTAGCGACTGAACAACAGCAAGGTAGACATGAGGGTTAAGGCGTGGCCTCGAAACAAGTGAAAAATGACCCTCTAAGATAGGTATTATTCTCATCCTCATTTTATGCTTGAGTAAACTGAGGCTCAGATAGGTTGTCTAAGTTGTCACAGATTACAGAGCTGGGATCCTCAAAAATATTCCGGTGAAATTCATTGATTTAGTAAATAGTTGATATCTACTTGGCTGTAGTATGTGCAGCTGCTGCTACTGCTGCTGCTAAGTCGCTTCAGTCGTGTCCGACTCTGTGCGACCCCATAGATGGCGGCCCACCAGGCTCCCCCGTCCCTGGGATTCTCCAGGCAAGAACACTGGAGTGGGCTGTAGTATGTGCTGCTGCTGCTGCTAAGTCACTTCAGTCGTGTCCGACTCTGTGTGACCCCATAGACAGAAGCCCACCAGGCTCCCCCGTCCCTGGGATTCTCCAGGCAAGAACACTGGAGTGGGTTGCCATTTCCTTCTCCAGTAATAAAACAGTCACAAGATAGATAGTCCTCATGGAGGATGAAATGTGGACTTAAGCTGATTGTTTCAGGAGATTGATGCTGAGAAAGAGGAAATCCAGGGGCTGTGGGGGTGATAGAAGGAAGGCCTAGTGCAGTCTGGGGGTAGGGAGGGTCTCCCTTCTGAGGGTGGCATCTAAGCTGAAACCTGCTGGAGGCCTGGAGTGAACCAGGAGTTGGGGGAGGGACAAGGAAAGTATTCCAGACAGAGGGGATGTCTGGGGCCTGGGGATGAGGAAGAGAGACCCATTCAAGAAATCAGAAACTCGGAAAGGCAAGTAGCAGAGACAAGAAATGGAACTGGAAACTCAGCAGGGGCCAGATGGAGAGGGATTTGCAAGCCTTGTTAAAGATTCTTTTTAAAAAACTTTTTAATCGGAGGATGATTGCTTACAGTCCTGTTAGTTTCTGCTGTACAATGAAGTGAGTCAGCTATATGTATACATATATCCCCTCCCTCTGGGACCTCCCTCCCCCCTCCCATCCCACCCCTCTGGGTCATCACAGAGTGCCAGGCTGCCCTGTGCTATACAGCAGCTTCCCACGAGCTATCTATTTTGCATATAGTAGTGCATATATCGGAGAAGGCAATGGCAAGCCACTCCAGTACTATTGCCTAGAAAATCCCATGGATGGAGGAGCCTGGTAGGCTGCAGTCCGTGGGGTCGCTAAGGGTCGGACACAGCTGAGCGACTTCACTTTCACTTTTCACTTTCACACATTGGAGAAGGAAATGGCAACCCACTCCAGTGTTCTTGCCTGGAGAATCCCAGGGACGGGGGAGCCTGGTGGGCTTCCGCCTATGGGATCACACAGAGTCGGACACGACTGAAGTGACTTAGCAGCAGCAGCAGCAGTGCATATATGTCAATGCTGCTCTCCCATTTCACCCCAAAAGATTCTTAAGGATTATTTTAAGGGTAATGGGAAGTGATTGAAGAGTTTAAAACAGGAGAATGACAGCATCAAATTCTTTAAAAAATTTTAAATGAAATAAATTAATCGTGGAAGTAATATATGCACGTTACGAACAAAGGAGGAGCACAGAAGAGTACATACAACCGTCTCCTGACTCACCTTGCCTTGGCCCTATTCCTCTCCCTAGAGAAAACCACTTTCAACTTTGTAAACTGCTTTTCTGGTGGTTACCCTCTTATCTCTAAATGTGAGTTGTCATCGTTCAGGTTCTCTGGAAAACAAACTGAGATGGAGATTTGTGTGCAGGTGGCTCGCAGAGGGAAGCACAGGAACAGCTCTGGTCAGGGAAGGAAGTGGGATTGGCCAAGGGCGAAGAGGAGCTGCAATGAGAGTTCAGCCAGACCAAGGGGAGATACCAGGCTAGGACTGTACTGAAATAGGGAAGGGCCTCATATTCTATAATGCGTTAATCACTAAAGGGATGTTCCGTTCCGTTCCGTCGCTCAGTTACCTATCAGTTAAATTATACATAATGGCTCATCGCTGGGAACCCTGCCTCCCAGGGAATGAGAGTTAACATGAAATACCTTTGTTCAGCTCATAGGAAACATCCTGACCAGGTTTACCTGTGAATGACTGCAGGAAGGAAGAAATTAACACAATCTCTCCCGAATCTGGCTGGAACCAGGACTCTACACCCTCCCCTTTCAGTATAAAAGAAGCCTGAATTCTAACTCTGGGAAGATATTTGGAACGCTAACCCGCCATCTTCTCAGTCTTATGGCTTTTCCAATGAAATAGCTATTCCTTGCTTCCATAACTCCTCTCTCAATATATTGGTCTGTCATGAGGTGACTTTCTGGTACCTCTCTGGTGGCTCAGATGGTAAAGAATCTGCCTGCAATGCGGGACAACCAGGTTCAATCCCTGGGTCGGGAAGTTCCCTTGGAGAAGGAAATGGCAACCCACTCCAGTAGTCTTGCCTAGAGAAGTTCATGGACAGAGGAACCTGGCAGCTACAGTCCATGGAGTCTCAAAGAGTTGGACACAACTAAGCAACTAACACACACACACATGAGGTGGCACTAGTGGTAAAGAACCCGCTTGCCAATGTAGGAGACTTAAGAGATGTGGATTCGATCCCTGGGTCAGGAAGATCCCCTGGAGGAGGGCATGGCAACCCACTCCATATTCTTGCCTGGAGAAGTGGGTTGTGGAGAGTTGGAAGTGACTTAGCATGCATGCATGCATGCAATGAGCGGTACAAGCTTGGACTTGTTAACAGGGTGACCCATCAGAGCAGTCCTGAATTGAGGCCATAGGCATATCATCTAGCTTTCGGTATGAACTGTTTCCAGAGAGGTGTGAATGCGGGTGTTGCAGTTTTTTCCGCTGAGAACAAGGCCTGTGAGAAGGCTCCGCTGTGAGCTCTCAGAGGACACAATCCCAGCAGATGTGTGAGTAAGTGGTCCTCAAGGGGGAACGTGGGCAGCATCATGCAGCATCCATGCCGGTCACCCCTTGGCCTGCTTATCCACTTGCTGTATAATAATTTCACGCCATTCTTTAATCAACCTTTTCAGGATTCTGGTTGATTTCTTTTTCTGGAGAAGCTTGTGAAAGAAGGGTCACGGCCCTACTACAGCTGTTCTGGGGGCCCCATCTGATCGTCATAATCTCGCTTCTTTGTTACTCATTCTAGACTGCTCCTGGCCTTAGATGTTAACAGCACTTTTGCTGACCTAAGGGAAGACATAGCTTGGGGAGCCTGAGCCCCTGGTTGGCATGGCCTTCTCAGGCTGTGAGCCCTTGGTTTCTACATGTATTCTCCCTGCTCCCTGCAGCCCTGACTCCTCCTGATAGTAAGGAGAGATTCATCCTGCTGGGACAGTGGATTATTTTTTTGCCTACTGTCAACTGCTACATCCCTTGGGCCATTGGAAAGTCATATGTAGGACAATTTTTTTGTTTTGCTGACCTGTTCTCTGCACGGCAAGATGCCAGCATTTGGTTGGCTAAAGGCCTCTAGCATCCCACACAAACAACCACACACATTTCCAAAATACCCTCTAGAGAACAGTACCATCTTAATTGAGAATTACCATTTAAGAGCTTTCTTCTCTCTGTGTTTATAGAACCCAGTCTCCAGTTCCGTCTCAAACTGAACAGAAGGAAGCAGCAATTGACTAGGAAATCAGCAATGTGGTCACATGAATACTCCAAAATCACTGCAGATGGTGACTGCAGCCATGAAATTAAAAGACACTTACTCCTTGGAAGAAAAGTTATGACCAACTTAGACAGCATATTAAAAAGCAGAAACATTACTTTGCCAGCAAAGGTCCGTCTAGTCAAGGCTGTGGTTTTTCCAGTAGTAATGTATGGGTGTGAGAGTTGGACTATAAAGAAAGCTGAGCGCCGAAGGACTGATGCTTTTGAACTGTGGTGTTGGAGAAGACTCTTGAGAGTCCCTTGGATTGCAAGGAGATCCAACCAGTCCATCCTAAAGGAGATCAGTCCTGAATATTCATTGGAAGGACTGCTGAAGCTGAAACTCCAGTACTTTGGCCACCTGAGGCGAAGAGCTGACTCATGTGAAAAGACCCTGATGCTGGGAAAGATTGAAGGTGGGAGGAGAAGGGGACGACAGAGGATGAGATGGTTGGATGGCATCATCAACTCAATGGTCATGAGTTTGAGTAAACTCTGGCAGTTGGTGATGGACAGGTACACCTGGCAGGCTGCAGTCCACGGGGTCACAAAGAGTCGGGCATGACTAAGCGACTGAACTGAACTGAATGCTCGGCATGAAATGTCTCTACTTTTCTGAACTTTGCCCTCACTCAGCCTGCACTACAGCCACTAGACCAGCCTAGGACTCCACTCTGTTTCCTGAGAGTCTCTTAGGTCTGTTCTTCCCTCTGGCTTCCCAAATGGTCTCCATCTCTGTTCTAGCAAATTTACAGTCCCTAAGCAGTGTTCTCATTTTTTATTTTTGAGGATTAATTAAAAAATTTATGGTAAGCACACATAACATAAAATTTACCATCTTAACTTTTTTTGGGGGGTTGGGGATGAGGCATGTGGGATATCAGTTTCCTGACCAGAGATTGAATCCATACCCCTTTCAGTGGAAGCACTGAAATGGAGTCATAACCTACTGGACTACCAGGGAAGTCCCCATCTTAGCTACTTTTAAGTGAACAGTTCAGTAGTGTTAGGTACATTTGTATTGTGCAGCCAGTCCCCAAAGTCTTTCCATCTTGCAAAACAGAAACTCTATATTTGTTAAAAAACAACTCCCCATTTCCTCCTCTCTTCAGCCACCATTCTGCTGTCTGTCTCTATGAATTTGACTTTCTCATTTAGGTGAAATCACATAGTGTTGGCTTCTTTGGAACTAGCTTAATTCATTAGCATAATGTCCTCAAGATTTAGACTGAATAATTATTCTATGTGTATACTGTGTTTTGTGTATCTATTCATCTGCTGATGATCTCTTGGGTTGCTTTCACCCTTTTGGCTACTACAAATAATGCTGCTATGAACATGGGTATTCAAATCTCTCTTCAAGACACTGCTTTCAGTTCTTTTGTGTCTGTACCTAGAAGTGGGATCGATGGATCATGTGGAATTATATACTTAATTTTTTGAAGACCTCATATATTATTTTCCCGAGTAGTTGTACCATTTTACATTCTCTCCAAAGGTGCATAATGTTCCAATTTCTTCACATCTTTATCAGCACTTGCTTTCTGTTCTTTTAATAATAGTCATCCTAATGTCTATTGTAGTGGGAATTCCTAATAATGTACTTTCCCAGCCTTGAGAAATTCCATAGAAGTAGAGTCTAGAAAAACAACACATATTAAGAAACTATGCTAATGATTATCTTTCATGTTTTTCTTAGAATAATAGCCTTGTTACAAACCCCAAGACCAGATCCAGAAGGGAGAATGACCGGGATCAAGAAAGCATGGACTTTGGAACACCGGGTCAGCGCCAGGCATGAATGCTGCCTACTCATTTGCTGATTGCTCCTGAGACTAGCCTGGAAGGGAACAGCCTGGGGGTAAAAACCATGGAGATCTGGACTATGTCAGTGTAATCCATGACATTTAGGAGTACATGATTAAAACAGCGTATGTCTTGAGAAAGATAAGATTAAAGAAATTCTTGTAGTCTGCACTTAGGAATACAAACTGGACTCAGAGTAGGCTCTGCACCTCTGTCCAGTAGAAGCTGCAGGTCCCCTGACCCATTGCACCAGATTTCATGTTCTGTCTTCATTCTCGCCACTTGCTCCCAGACCATTAAGGCAACAGGGTATGAAGTGGTATCTCATTGCAGTTTTGATTTACCTTTCCTTGATAATTAGTGATGTTGAGTATCTTTTCACGAGCTTGTTGGCCATTTTATATCTTCTTGGGAGAAATGTCCATTCAAGTCCTTTGCTCATTTTTTAAAAGCTACTTTTTTATAAATTGTATTTACTTATTTTTGGCTGTGCTGGGTCTTTGTTGCCATGCAGGCTTTTCTCTAGCTGTGGCGAACGGGGGCTACCCTGTAGTTTTGGTGCTCTGGCTTCTCATTGCTGTGGGTTCTCTTGCTGCAGAGCACTGGCTCTAGGGCATGCAGGCTTCAGTAGTTGTGACACATGGGCTCAGCAGTTGTGGCTCCCGGGCTCTGGAGCACAAGTTCAATAGTTGTGGTGGACTGGCTTAGTTGCTCTGCGACATGTGGAATCTTCCCAGACCAGGAATTGAAACCGTGTTCCCTGCATTGCCAGGTAATTCTTAACCAATGAACCACCAGGGAAGTCTGTTTGCTCATTTTAAAATTGGACTTTGTAAGAAAGCTATAGTTGTTTATATATTCTAGATGTTAAGCCCTTATCAGACATAGGATTTGCAAATATTTTCTCCCATTCCATAGGTTGCCTTTTTGTGCTATTGTGAAACTGGATGCACAGATTTAAATTTTGATATAGTCCAATTTATCTATTTTTTACTTTTACTGTCTATGTTTTTGAAGTCATGCAGTGGCCCCCTTTCATTGCCAGTCTAAAGAACCCTTCAGGCTGGGGAACAGGAGGAGGAGGATTGGATTAATCTTTCGAGTCTCGATCAGTTATTGCAATAGTGGTCTTTCTGCCTCCTCGCTTGATCCCACCAATTCATTCTCTGTAAGACAGTGAAGGTGAAGTTGAAACATACTAAAAAGTGTGATTTTGTCACACTGCTTCTTGAAGTTTGAAACACCCATCATTCTCAGGATAATTATAAAGCCCAGGGATGGTGGTGAAAGTGGAGAAGGAATTTTGTCCCTGATTCTCTTTCCAGCTTTATCTAGACTTTTATTTCTTTCTCCTCCTTTTTCATGCTTTTGCTGTGCTAAATTATTAATAGATGCCTAACCACTTCATGCTTTTTATTTTTCTTACTTCCAAGCCACTATGTGGGTTTTCTGCCCAGAAAATTCACCCTCATCTAGGTCAGCTCACACTCAGGCTTCAGATATCAACAAGATGCATCAGCCTCTGGGAAGCATGCCCTGAACCCCAAACAAAAAATTAGGTTAGGCAATACTCCTCAACACAGCACTCATCATAATTGCCATTTACTTGTCTTCTCTCTTCTAGACCACTGTAAAATACTGTGTCCTGTACAACAGTGTTTCCCTGTCCAACACTTTGCTGAAGGAATAGGTGGGCAGCTGGTGTAACAAAGGTCTTAGTGTTACTGAGTCAAACTTGTGTCTGCTCGCCCATGCTGAGTAAAGCCTGCCTACTGACACGGAGTTGTGGTGAAGTAAAGTTCAGTGTTCATCGCACAGGGTCAAGCAAGAAGTCAGGCAGCTAATGCTTAAAAGACCTGAACTCCCTGATGGCTTTCAGGGAAAGGTTTTAAAAGACAAGGTGAGGGAGGGAGATTGTGGGGTATGTGATCAGGTTGTGGACATTCTTCTGTTTCGCTGGTGGTGAGGTTACCGGGAGTCAATATCATTAACCTTCTGGTTTCAACCAGTCTGGGGTCTACGTGCTGTGGGTAACACACGGTTAATTCTTTCCACCTGGTGGGGGTTTCAGTATCTGCAAAACAGCTCAAAGGATATGGTACAGAATATTATCTATAGCCCCTGAAGAGGAACTAAAGGTCCTTGACTTTGTTTAGTGGCTAAAGTATCATTGTTTTGCTTGACTATTTTGCTTTGTTTCTGAATATTCTGACTTCTCTGATTGAACCCCAGTCTTCTGCATTAGAATTACCAAGTCTAAGCACTGGACCACCAGTGAAGTCCCAAGCTTCATACTTAAAAAAAATTTATTGATTGATTTATTTTGGTTGCGCTGGGTTGTCACTGCTGCATGCAGGCTTTCTCTGGTTGTGGTGAGTGGGGGCTACTCTCTAGCTGCATTGCTCAGGCTTCTCAATGTGGTGGCTTCTCTTATTGCCGAGCACAGGTCCTAGGGCCCATAGGCTCAGTGGTTATGGTGCATGGGCTTAGCTGCCCTGCGTCATGTGAGATCTTCCCAGACCAGGGATTGAATGTCCCTTGCATTGAAAGGCAGATTCTTAACCACTGGACCACCAGGAAAGCCCAAGCTCCACGTTTTTAATAGTCTGTCCTTTCTCCACTTTTTTGACATGTTACCTGTATTATATACCAAAGTTTCATATGTGTAAAGGTCTAACTAATGGGCTATGATTGTTTTACCAGTTAATTTTTCCATCCCTACATCAATACCACATCATCTTTATTGTTTTCTCTCTTTTTTAAAATTGAGGTAGAGTTGACTAACAATATTACATAAATTTTAGGTGTGCAACATAGTGAATCACAATTTTTAAAGATTATATTCCATTCACAGTTATTATAGAATATTGGCTGTATGCCCTATGTTCTATGGTGCATCCTTGTGGCTTATTTACTTTACACGTAGTAGTTTGTACTTCTTTATCCCCTATCCGTATCATGCCTCTCTACCCTTCCCCTTCCTCACTAGTAGCCACTAGTTTGTTTTCTATATCTGTGAGTCTGTTTCTTGTTATATTCACTAGTTTATTTTAGTTTTTAGATTCCACATATGAATGATAACATACATTATTCGTCTTTCTCTTTTTTCACTGGGCATAATACCTTCCATGTTCATCCATGTTGTGGCAAATGGCAAAATTCCATCCTATTTTATGTCTGAATGGAATTCCACTGCATACATATGCTACATCTCTTTCATCCATTCATCCACTGATGGACACTTAGGTTGCTTCCTTAACTTGGCTATTGTAAATAATGCTGCTTGGAACACTGGGGTGCATGTATCTTTTCAAATTAATGTTTTCATTTTCTTCAGTATATACCCAGGAGTGGAATTTCTGGACTATATTGTAGTTTTATTTTTAGTTTTTTGAGGAACCTCCATACTTTTCCCCACAGTGGCTGCACCAATATATATTCCCACCAACAGTGTACAAGACTTCTTTTTTCTCCACATTCTCTCCAACATTTGTCACTTGTGGTCTTTCTGATGATAGCCATCCTGACAGATGTGAGGTGATATCTCATTGTGGTTTTGACATTTCTCCAACCACATTATCTTACTTTTTATAACTTTATTATAAATCCTGGCATCTGATAGAGTAAGTTCTAAGCCCTGTTCTTTTCAGAAGTGTCCTATTTTGGGCCTTTTACTGTTTCATATAAATTTGGAGTCATTAATAGTTTCATGAAAAACCCTTCTAAAATTTTGTTAGAAAATGAAATAGATTTGTAGATCAATTTGGGGAGAATTGGTATTTTTATAACATTAAGTCTTTGAATACATGAACATGGTTAGCTTTCCATTTATTTATTTTGAAATGTCATTTGGTGGTGGTGGTTTGGTCGCTAAGGCATGTCCAACTCTTATGACCCCATAGACCGTAGCCCACTAGTCTCACTTGTCCATGGGATTTCCCAGGCAAGAATACTGAAGTGGATGAGTGAATACATTTCCTTCTCTAGGGATTTTTCCCAACCTAGGGATCAAACGCGTGTCTCCTGTGTTGCAGGCGTATTCTTTACTGATGAGCCACCAGGGATGCCCCAAAATGCCTCCTAAGAATGTTTTATAATTTCCTCTATCTAAGTCATATTTTGGGGGGAGTTAGATTTTTGTTGAATATACTCTGAGACTATGGTAGGTGGTATCTTTTTTTTAAATTGAAGTATAGTTGATTTAAAATAATAGTTTCAGGTGTACAATATAGTATTCAATTCAGTATTTTTAGAGATTATACTCTAAAGTCTTTCTTAAGCTGTTTTTAGTTAATTGTTGGGGTATAGAAGTGTTTCCTAATAGTATGTATATTAATCTCATATCTGTTTCATTGCTAAATTCTGTTATTCCTAACATTTGTTTATTTAAACAAATAAACATTTTTTTTAAAACATTTAAAACATTTTGTTTTAGTACTGTGGAAAATTGTGTCATCTGCAAACAATTACCGGAGAAGGCATGGCACCCCACTCCACTACTCTTGCCTGGAGAATCCCATGGATGGAGGAGCCTGGAAAGCTGCAGTCCATGGGGTCGCTGAGGGTCGGACATGACTGAGCGACTACTTTCACTTTTCACTTTCATGCACTGGAGAAGGAAATGGCAACCCACTCCAGTGTTCTTGCCTGGAGAATCCCAGGGACGGGGAAGCCTGGGGGCTGCTGTCTATGGGGTCGCACAGAGTCAGACATGACTGAAGTGACTTAGCAGCAGTGGCAGCAAACAATTATAGCTTTACTTCTTTTTTTTTTTTTGCTCTGTAAGCTTCTGATTTGTTTTCCTTGTTGTACTGTGCTGGGTAGGGTCTCTGATACAATGTGGAATAAAAATAGGGACACTGGGCATTCTTCTCAGTTCTTAATTTGGAAATGAATCTGCTGTTAGGATAATATTTGCTGAAGGATTTTAGTATTTACTGTTTGTCAGGTTAAGGAATTCCTATCTTGTTCTGATTTACAAAGAGTTTTTATCCTGCATAGGCATGGGATTTTATTCATGCTTTTTCTGCTTCTATTGAGATGCTCATGTGGTTTTTCTCTTAACCTGTTTATGTGGTGAATTATATTTTTAGATTTTCTAATATTAAACCATTGTTATATAACTGATGTTGGGCTGCACCCCACAGGCTGGCAAACCTTGTAGTTGCCTGGCCTTGAGACCAAAGAAACAGCCTGGAGACAGTGACAGAGACATCAGTGGTTTATTGGACAGTGGATCTTATGAAAACAGACTTGGAGCCACATCCCACCATGTGCAGAAAATGGTGAGAAGAACACAGCAGTCTTTACTGCTTGCAGGGGTGAGGGGGGTGGTGGGAGAAGGAGGCTACCATTTATAGGGAAACTGACACTTGGTGGGCCTATAATTAAGTCCTATAATTACGAGGATTGGATAGTCATGACAGTGGAGCAGGGACTGGTCGAACAGATGTACAGAGAGCAAGAGAATAGCCATCTTGAAAGGTCTGCCCACATGACTAGATAAATCCTATTTTGTAGTGGTTTCTTCCTTCCTCCTTCCCTCCCTCTTTCTCTCTCTTCTTTTTTTAAACTTGGTTGGATTCAATTTGCTATTATTTTGTTTAGGATTTTTCCTTTATTTTCATTAGTGAATTAGGCTTGAAATTTCTTTGTTATAGTGTCTTTGATTTTTGTATGGGGGTTATGCTGGCCTCAATGAATGACTTAAGTAGTATTTTATTTCCTCAATACTCTGGAAGAAATTTAATTTGGGGGGGCATGATAAGTGGCAAATGCCACCCGTTTACTGGTTTTTTAGCTTCTAAACTTTTGTTCCACTTCCTATCTGCTGTTATCTTCATATTCTCCTTGTCTTTTATGGGTATATACCATTTAAGCAGGGTTTCGGAAGTTAAAGGGGATAAGTACCACATGTGCATTAAGTTTGCCATGTTTGATCCCCTTTATTTGTAAAATTGAACTAATTGAGAGTTGATGGTATAAAAAGTAGATTCAGATCTGAGCTTGCATATTTAACTTTAAATTATTCATTTTAATGGAAGGACCGAGAAGCCTACATAACATAAAACAGTACATAATTCAAAACAATTTACCAATCCAGTAGCAATAAGGACCCCTAACGCCTAGGTAAGTAGGCCTAAAAAATGATTTCCCACTAGAAGTAATCAAGGGTACTTGAAGATTTGTGGATGATTTCAGATTTGGGCAAGAAATAGACAAGATCAGGTTGAAACATCTTGTCATATGTGTCAAAAAGATGTCATGTAAGAAATTACTCTAATGTTATCATGGCCTCATACGTGTGTGTTCAGTCTCTCAGTTGTGTCCGACTCTGCAACTCCTTGGACTGTAGCTGGCCAGGCTTCTCTGTCCATGGGATTCTCCAGGCAAGAATACTGGAGTGGGTTGCCATTCCCTCTTCCAGGAGATCTTCTGGACCCAGGAATTGAACCTGGATCTCCTGTGTCTCCTGCATTGGCAGGCAAATTCTTTACTATGAGCGCCACCTGCTGCTTCTCCAGGCAAGAACACTGGAGTGGGTTGCCATTTCCTTTTCCAATGTGTGAAAGTGAAAAGTGAAAGTGAAGTTGCTCAGTCGTGTCCGACTAGTATGGTCTGCAGCCCACCAGGCTCCTCTGTCCATGCGATTTTCTAGGCAAGAGTACTGGAGTGGCTTGCCTTTGCCTTCCCCATGAGCGCCACCTAGGAAATCCTAATATACCATATACAAACAATCCCAGAGATCACAAAGCAGAATGGCTTACAGATAAAATGAATACCCTTGATTCATTTGGTGTATAAATCAATTAAAAACATTTCGTGGAAAAGAATCTAAAAAAGAGAAGATATACATACATGTATAACTGATTCACTTTGCTGTACAGTAGAAACTAACGCATTTTGTTTTTTATTTTGGATTTGAGAGAACAATTTCTTGTTATAATGAACCAGAAACAAAAGATTCTACTGAAACTGAACAGTTGACAGACTATGGTTGAACTTAAACCTTCAGGGGGTACAAAAAGAGGGTATGGGGTCGCACAGAGTCGGACACTACTGAAGCGACTTAGCAGCAGCAGCAACGAAGTCAATGAATGGAGAAGCCCAAGATTGGTCTGGGGTAAACAAAAGGATAACAGCACTTCAGCAAGGTTATCTTCTGACCCCTCCCACCAGGTATCTGTCATCAATTTTCAGCCCTTTTCCTTCTGAGGCATCTGCCAAACCAAAAGGCTTTCTCCTCTTTTATAGGGTGTTCAGCCAACCCAAAAACATCCCTTAGAGCATGATGCAAAACCAAGAAGGAAAGTTTATAAATCTCATTCCAGGGTAGAAAGTGCACATATCCAGCCCAGCACAATGGTTATGTGGTGCAAATGTACACGGTGATAACTTGAATCAAATCAGAGCTGCTACCATGTATAATATGTTAGGTGGCCCGGTAGCTGTGTCAATGTTCCCGGTTTACTAAAACATCAATGTGGCAGAATGCATTTATGAGCTCCAGATTTTCTGAAAACTTTAAAGAGACTATTAAAAATGACGTAAAACAGAATTCTATCTCAGAAACCTAGACAGTAAGGTGGAACAATGGTAGGCTCTTTCTGGGTGTCCTCCCACTGTCTGGAGGAAAGGAACATTCTTATCTCCAAAGATCCAGAAAGATTCCCCCAGTGTAGTATACAATGACCTTATACTCCTCAAAATATTATTCCCCCACAATGGTCCACTCTTTCCTTTAGTATTAAAAAATTTACTTATTTAGCTGCCTTGAGTCTTAGTTGTGGCATGAGAGATCTTTCACTGAGGCATGTGAACTCTTTAATTATGGGGTGCAAGCTTAGTTGCTCTGTAGCATATGGGAGCTTAGATTTCCAATCAGAAATTGAACCCACGCCCCTTGCACTACAAAGCAGTTTCTTAACCACTGAACCAATAGTGAAGTCCCCACAATGGACCATTCTTCATCAAACTCAGCAAAAAATACTCAGGTCTATTTCTCTGAGTCTTCATTTCCTTATGAAATCTCCCATGTAGTGCAAAAGTTGCATTAAATCAATATGTAGGTTTTCCTTCTATGAATCTGTGTTAGTTTAATTTTCAGACCTAGCCAGGGAAACTGAAAGTATCAAGGAAGACTTTGTTGTTGTTATTGTTCAGTCGCTCAATCCTGTCCAACTTTGCGACCCCATGGACTACAGCATGCCAATCTTCCCTGTCCTTTATCATCTCCCAGAGTTTGCTCAAATTCATGTCCATTGAACTGATGATGCCATCCAACCATCTCATCCTCTGTCATCCCCTTCTCCTCCCGCCTTCAATCTTTCCCAGCATCAGGGTCTTTTCCAATGAGTCAGTTCTTCCCAGCAGGTGGCCAAAATATTGGAGTTTCAGCTTCAGCATTAGTCCTTCCCATGAATATTCAGGGTTCATTTCTTTCAGGATTGACTGGTTTGATCTCCTAGCTGTCCAAGTGACTCTAAGGAGTCTTTTCCAGCACCACAGTTTGAAGGTGTCAGTTCTTTGGTGCTCAGTCTTTTTTATTATCTAGCTCTCACATTCCCATATGACTACTAGAAAAACCATAGCTTTGACTATACAGACCTTTGTTGGCAAAGTAATGTCTCTGCTTTTTAATTCACTGTCTAAGTTTGTTCGTTTCCAAGGCAAAACATTCAATATCACAGTAATCCAAGTCTATGCCCTGACAAAAAATGCTGAAGAAGCTGAAGTTGAATGGTTCTATGAAGACCTACAAGACCTTCTAGAACTAACGCCCCCCAAAAATGTCCTTTTCATTATAGGGGACTGGAATGCAAAAGTAGGAAGTCAAGAAACACCTAGAGTAACAGGCAAATTTAGCCTTGGAGTACGGAATGAAGCAGGGCAAAGGCTAACAGAGTTTTGCCAAGAGAACGCACTGATCACAGCAAACACCCTCTTAAATATAAGAGAAGACTACACATGGACATCACCAGATGGTCAATAACAAAATAAGATTGATTATATTCTCTGCAGTCAAAGATGGACTGTTTATACAGTCAGCAAAAACAAGACCAGGAGCTGACTGTGGCTCAGATCATGAACTCCTTATTGCCAAATTCAGACTTAAATTGAAGAAAGTATGGAAAAACCACTAGACCATTCAGGTATAACCTAAATCAAATCCCTTATGACTACACAGTGAAAGTGTCAAATAGATTCAACGGATTAGAACAATGGATGGAGGTTCCTGACATTGTACAGGAGGCAGGGATCAAGACCTGATAGAGTGCCTGAAGAACTATGGATGGAGGTTCCTGACACTGTACAGGAGGCAAGGATCAAGACCATCCCCAAGAAAAAGAAATGCAAAATGGCAAAATGGTTGTCTGAGGAGGCCTTACAAACAGCTATGAAAAGAGAAGCAAAAGGCAAAGGAAAAAAGGAAAGATATACCCATTTGAATGCAGAGTTCCAAAGAACAAGGACAGATAAGAAATCCTTTCTTAGTGATCAATGGAAAGAAATACAGGAAAACAATAGAATGGGAAAGACTAGAGATCTCTTCAAGAAAATTAGAGATACCAAGGGAAAATTTCATGCAAAGATAGGCACAATAAAGGACAGAAATGGTATGGACCTAACAGAAGCAGAAGATGCTAAGAAGAAGTGGCAAGAATACACAGAAGAACTATACAAAAAAGATCTTTGCGACCCAGATAATCACGATGGTGTGATCACTCACCTAGAGCCAGACATCCTGGAATGTGAAGTCAAGTGGGCCTTAGAAAGCATCACTACAAACAAAGCTAGTGGAGGTGATGGAATTCCAGCTGAGCTATTTCAAATTGTAAAAGATGATGCTGTGAAAGTGCTGCAGTCAATATGCCAGCAAATCTGGAAAACTCAGCAGTGGCCACAGGACTGGAAAAGGTCAGTTTTCATTCCAATCCCAAAGAAAGGCAATGCCAAAGAATGCTCAAACTACTGCACAACTGCACTCATCTCACACGCTAGCAAAGCAATGCTCAAAATTCTCCAAGCCAGGCTTCAACAGTATGTGAACCGTGAATTTTCAGATGTTCAAACTGGATTTATATAAGGCAGAGGAACCAGAGGTCAAATTGCCAACATCCGTTGGATCATCGAAAAAGCAAGAGAGTTCCAGAAAAACATCTACTTCTGCTTTATTGACTATGCCAAAGCTCTTGACTATGTGGATCACAACAAACTGTTGAAAATTCTTCCAGAGATGGGAATACCAGACCACCCAACCTGCCTCCTGAGAAATGTGTATGCAGGTCAAGAAGTGACAGAACTGGACATGGAACAAGAGACTGGTTCCAAATCGGGAGTACGTCAAGGCTGTATATTGTCACCCTGCTTATTTAACTTATATGCAGAGTACATCATGAGAAACGCTGGGCTGGAGGAAGCACAAGCTGGAATCAAGATTGCTGGGAGAAATATCGATAACCTCAGATGTGCAGATGAAACCACCCTTATGGCAGAAAGTGAAGAACTAAAGAGCCTCTTGATGAAAGCGAAAGAGGAGAGTGAAAAAGTTGGCTCAAAACTCAACATTCAGAAAACTCAGATCATGGCATCTGGACCCATCACTTCATGGCAAATAGATGGGGAAACAGTGGAAACAATGATAGACTTTATTGTCTTGGGCTCCAAAATCACTGCAGATGGTGACTGCAGCCATGAAATTAAAAGACGCTTGCTCCTTGGAAGAAAAGTTATGACCAACCTAGATAGCTTATTAAAAAGCAGAAACATTACTTTGCCAACAAAGGTCCATCTAGTGAAAACCATGGTTTTTCCAGTAGTCATGTATGGATGTGAGAGTTGGACTATAAAGAAAGCTGAGCACCGAAGAACTGATACTTTTGAACTGTGGTGTTGGAGAAGACTCTTAAGAGTCCCTTGGACTGCAAGGAGATCCAACCAGTCCATCCTAAAGGAAATCAGTCCTGAATATTCATTGGAAGGACTGCTGAAGCTGAAACTCCAGTACTTTGGCCACCTGATGTGAAGAACTGACTCATTTGAAAAGACCCTGATGCTGGGAAAGGTTGAAGGTGGGAGGAGAAGGGGATGATAGAGGATGAGATGGCTGGATGGCATCACCAACTCAATGGACACGAGTTTGAGTAAACTCTGGGAGTTGGTGATGGACAGGGAGGCTTGGTGTGCTGCAGTCTATGGGGTTGCAAAGAGTCGGACACAACTGAGTGACTGGACTGAACTGAGGTTTGTCATAGCTTTTCTTCCAAAGAGTAAGCATCTTTTTATTTCATGACTGCAGTCACCATCCACAGTGATTTTGGAGCCCAAGAAAATAAAGTCCATCACTGTTTCCATTGTTTCCCCATTTATTTGCCATGAAGTGATGGGTCCAGATGCCATGATCATGGTTTTATGAATGTTGAGTTGTAAGCCAGCTTTTTCACTCTCTTCTTTCATTTTCATCAAGAGGCTCTTTAATTCCTATTCACTTTCTGCCATTAGAGTGGTATCATCTGCATATTGGAGAAGGCAATGGCAAGCCACTCCAGTACTCTTGCCTAGAAAATCCCATGGATGGAGGAGCCTAGTAGGCTGCAGTCCGTGGGGTCGCTAAGGGTCGGACACGACTGAGCGACTTCACTTTCACTTTTCACTTTCACACATTGGAGAAGGAAATGGCAACCCACTCCAGTGTTCTTGCCTGGAGAATCCCAGGGACAGGGGAGCCTGGTGGGCTTCCGTCTATGGGGTCACACAGAGTCGGACACGACTGAAGTGACTTAGCAGCATCTGCATATCTGAGGTTATTGATATTTCTCCCTGCAATCCTGATTCCAGCTTATGCTTCAAGGAAGAATTTTCCCTCTCCTATATTCTTTTGGAGGATTCCCAGGTGGCATTAGTGGTAAAGAACCTGGTTGTCAATGCAAGAGACATAAGAGATGGGTTCAATCTCTGGGTTGGGAAGATCCCTTGGAGAAGGGCATGGCAACCCAGTCCAGGATTCTTGCCTGGAATCCCATGGACAGAGGAGCCTGGCGGGTTTAGTCCATAAAGTCGCAAAGAGTTGGACATGACTGAAGCGACTTCACACACACACACACACACACACACACACACACACACACACACACACACTCTGTTGCAGGAACGCAAGGGCAAGAATTCCAGGCTGCAGCTGTAGTGTACCAATTACCATAATAGGCAGCTATGGGTTCTACCTGCATATCTTTTCACTCTCCTCTTTCACCCTCATCAAGAGGTTCTTTAGTTCCTCTTCACTGTCTGCCATTGGAGTTATATCATCTGTATATCTGAGGTTGTTGATGTTTGTACATGTTTGCTAAGTCACTTGGGTCATTTCTGACTCTTTGTGACCCTGTGGACTGTAGCCCGCCAGACTCCTCTGTCCATGGGATTCTCCAGGCAAGAATACTGGAGTGGGTTGCTGTGCCTGCCTCCAGGGGATCTTCCTGACCCAGGGATCGAACCCTTGTCTCTTATGTCTCCTGTACTGGCTGGCGGGTTCTTTACCACTAGTGCCACCTGGGAATGATGTTTGCAATGCATCGAATACGTTTAACGCCATGAGTTTATAATGACCTACAAACAAACAAACAAACACATACACAAAAAATCTCTAAGTGGTAACCATTGGATGATACTAGTGAACGAGCTGTTGTACTCAAAACTGGTCTTTCCTGTGCGAATTATCCCACTGGGTAACCATTTTGTAGATGAGGGAAATTCTCTTCCTAGAAGTAGCCAGGCTAGTAAATGAAGCAGGAATGATAGAATTCAGTCAGTTCAGTTCAGTCGCTCAGTCGTGTCTGACTATCCGCGACCCCATGAATCACAGCACGCCAGGCCTCCCTGTCCATCACCAACTCCCGGAGTTCACTCAAACTCATGTCCACAGAGTTGGTGATGCCATCCAGCCATCTCATTCTTTGTTGTCCCCGTCTCCTCCCGTCCCCAACCTTTCCCAGCATCAGAGTCTTTTCCAGTGAGTCAACTCGTCGCATGAGGTGGCCAAAGTATTGGAGTTTCAGCTTTAGCATCAGTCCTTCCAATGAACACCCAGGATTGATCTCCTTTAGAATGGACTGGTTGGATCTCCTTGCAGTATAAGGTTAGAACTCATTATTTTGTAACACCTAATGAAGGAGTAGTTCTAGACACTGAGTATCAAAGACTGCTAACATCACCAAAAAAAGACAGGAAAAACACCATATCACCTATGAGGTAGAATCAGCTCTGAATCTAACTGAGGCTTGGTCAAGTCTACAGCATGACTCTTAGGTGTGGTCAGCATCAGCTGACAACCTGTGAGAAATGTAAAATTTCAGGACTTGTCTCAGACCAGAAACAGAAACTCTCAAGGTGAGGTCCAGTAATCTGAGTGGTTTGACAAACCATTCAGAAGAGACTCTGACACTCACTAAAGTTTGAGAATCATTGCTCTAAATCCGATAGCAATTTATAGGAAATACATAGGAATATATTATACAACATCCTAGCAACGCAAGCCAAAAATTCAAACTGTGGAAAAATCCAGAGACAAGTGACCCAGTTTCTTTAAATGTAATTTGCAAGGAAATAAAAAAAGGGATGAAGAGGAACATATAGATTAAAAGAGACTTAGGAAATATATAGATCAATTGCAAATTTTGCACATTATTTGGATCCTAATTCAAATATGTAAACTGAAGGGACTCCCCTGGTGGTCTAGTGGTTAAGACTCTGCACTTCCACTTGAGGAGAAGGTTTGATCCCTGGATGGGGAATTAAGATACCACAAGCAGTGTGGCACAGCCAAAAATAAAAAAAGAGATAAGCATTTAAAACACTTAAAACACTTATGATATAATTGGAAATTTTAACACTAGATATTTAATATTTAGGAAATGTTCATTCTTTTTGTGTGTGACAATGGCATTGAAATTACATTTATGGGTGAAATGGTATGATTTCTTCAGTTTGTTCAAAATAAGATTGGATGGGTAGATCAAGGTATAAATGCAAAAAAGTTGACCATGGGTTGCTTATAATTGGAACTGGGTGATAGGTACCTAGGGGTCATTATACCATTTTGTATACTGTTGTATGTGCTTGAAATTCTCTACAGTAAAAAGCTAGAAAAGAAATTGCCTTTGACTCTGTGGGGCTTTGTGAAAAATCCATGGGAAAAGTTTTGGATTTAAATACAGAATTCCCAGACTGGGCCCCGATTCTTCCAGGGGAACTGAGCTGGATAGCGAGGCAAACCACTTCATATCACCATCCTCATTTTCTTCATCTGTTAAAAAGAATATTGAGAATTAAAGGATGCAATGTCTTCAAATGCTTTGCACAGTGCTTTGCAGATGGAAGGTTCTAGTATCAACTATCTGTGAATTTCTTAAAGCTGGCTATCAGTTCAGTTCAGTTCAGTTCAGTTCAGTCACTCAGTCGTGTCCGACTCTTTGCGACCCCATGAATCAGCACGCCAGGCCTCCCTGTCCATCACCAACTCCCGGAGTTCACTCAAACTCATGTCCATCGAGTCGGTGATGGAGTTTCAGCTTTAGCATCAGTCCTTCCAATGAACACCCAGGATTGATCTCCTTTAGAATGGACTGGTTGGATCTCCTTGCAGTCCAAGGGACTCTCAAGAGTCTTCTCCAGCACCACAATTCAAAAGCATCAATTCTTCGGCGATCAGCTTTCTTCACAGTCCAACTCTCACATCCATACATGACCATGGGAAAAACCATAGTCTTGACTAGACGGACCTTGGTTGGCAAAGTAATGTCTCTGCTTCTAAGGCATCTTCTAATGTTTCTTCAGCACAGTGTTGGACATATATCAGGTGATCCTTAAGCGTAGACTCAATTTCCATAATCAAATCATTATTTATTAAATGAGTGAAAGAGTACATTCCAAATTCTGTTTCAGAACTCTAGGTTGAATCATTCTTTCAATAATTAAGACCTAGAATGAATGAATAAAAGTAGGAGACATATCCTGACAATTACAGTTTAATATATTACATTATACATTTTCAAATAGAAATATATTATAGACTATAGTTGCTTCGCTCCTTTCATGATAGCTCCTAGACTGAAAACAATGTTAGGTGGAAAACTGTTGATCAGTGTGTAGTTTTCAGTCATGAAGATGATCTTTGTGTGGGTGTGTGCTCAGTTGTGTTCGACTCTTTGGGACTCTATGGACTGTAGCCCATCAGGCTCCTCTGTCTATGAGATTTCCCAGGCAAGAATACTGGAGCGGGTTGCCATTTCCTTCTCCAGAGGATCTTCCTGACCCAGGGATCTTTATGTGCTAAGTCGCTTCAGTGGTGTCCGACTCTTTGAGATCCTATGGACTGTAGCCCACCAGGTTCCTCTGTCCATGGGATTCTCCAGGCAAGAATACTGGAGTGGGTTGCTATTTACTTCTCCAGGGGATCTTCCCGATCCAGGGATCGAACAGCATCTCTTGCATCTCCTGCATTGGCAGTCGGGTTCTTTATGACTAGAGCCACCTGGTATCTCTGCTGCTGCTGCTGCTAAGTCGCTTCACTCGTGTCCGACTCTGTGTGACCCCATAGACGGCAGCCCACCAGGCTCCCCCATCCCTGGGATTCTCCAGGCAAGAACACTGGGTTGGGTGTTCAGCCCAATGGAGTGGGTTGCCATTTCCTTCTCCTTTACTGAGATACAAAAATAAGCAAAGTTAAAACTGGAACTCAGTTTTAGGTCTTTACCCTGGAGCTTCTTTGGGTTCCACCAGAGGGCGCTCCATATCGCGTGCCTTTGCTGAGATGTGAGCCCACAGGAACCTATACTGTGAGGATGCAGTCACCCTCATTGTACAAATGTACATTGAGCTTCTACCATGTGCCTAGAAGTTGTAGCTGCTGAGGATACAGAGGTGAAAAGACCTAGACCTGTCCTCAAGGGACTCAGACTAGAGTGGAGACAGACATGTAAACAAGAAATGATGGCACAGTGCAGCAAGGGCTATAATAAAGGTATTACAAGATGTAAGGAACTATTAATTCTGGCTCCAGGAGTTAGGGAAGGCGTCATAGAATGTGAGATTAAATTTGAAAGGCAAGTAAGAATTCATCAGGTGGACAAAGTAGACAGAATAGCAAGTACAGATACATGTGTGTGTGTGTATGTTAGTCACTCAGTATGTCCAGCTCTTTGCAACCTCATAGACTATATCCCAGTGGGGGAATAGCCAGGCTCCTCTGTCCATGGGATTTTCCAGGCAAGAATACTGGAGTGGGTTGCCATTTCCTTCTCCAGGGGATCTTCTCTACCCAGAGATCAAACTTGTGTCTCTTGCATTGCAGATTCTTTACTGCCTGAGCCACCAGGGAAGCCCACATGAAGGAAAGAACACACATATAGTTAGTTTGCCATGGCTAAGAATAAGTTTCAAGGAACCTGAAAAGTGGGGAGGTGGGGCTGGATAGTTGGTGGGGCCAGATCATAAAAGGCCTTATTCTGTGAAAAGGAAAGTGCCCCTTAGTATTTTTTTTTTTTTTTAATTTTTTGACCTTGTCCATGCAGCATGTGGGATCCTAATTGCCCAACCAGGGATCAAACCTGCATCCCCTCTATTTGAAGGGTGGAGTTCTAACCACTGGACCGCCAGGGAAATCCTCCCCCTTATGGTCTGTGTTCAGCTCAGTAACTATAGGGACACTGTTAAACTCTAGGAGAGATTATCTCCTCATCATAGTTCTGCACAAAAAGGTTCCAGAGTTTTTTTGTCTTTGAAAGGATCCTTAGAGAGCACATACACTTCACAAGATCTTCATTCTCCCACTTTTATAATTAGCAGCATTTGCTTGCTCACTTTCTCATGATTTTTGGATTTGATTTATGTGTCAGAGAATCAAACTAGCTCTCAAAAGTGTGATATTTGCCATTATTAAGGATCTAAAAAAATTGTGATTCAAGATGCTAAGAATCATTCTAGAAATGTTTGGAATAATGTTAGCATCCTTAGAGTAAGAGCTAACATTAATGGTCATTTTTTGCTGTTTTTCTTTGAAAATCTCATTTCCTCTGGTTCATGCTACAATAACTCAGCAGAAGCTGACACTAGTTTAGTTTAGTTTAGTCGTTCAGTCGTGTCTGACTCTTTGCGACCCCATGGACTGTAGCCTACCAGGCTCCTCTGTCCATGGGGTTTTCCAGGCAAGAGTACTGGAGTGGGTTGTCATTTCCTTCTCCAACTGACAGTGAGAGAGTGTAAACACAGGGGCATTTGGAAAGAAAAAGAAAATAGCAACATTGCTGAGACTTTCCTCCAGTCTTCTGGGGGAAGCTGGGGTTGGGAATCCCCCAAAGGACCGGGCAGGTGTGCTTTCTCTCTTAGTCTCTTACTCAGCAGGAAAGACTCATATCCTCTTTGCCTGGACAAGCAGCGGGTCTGCCCTTTTTACCCAGAAATGCTTCTGAACAGACGAGTCCAACCTGCTCGTTCCCTTGCAGGCATCAGATCTCCATGGGAAGTGGAGGGGAGGGCAGAGAGGCTGAATTGCCTTCGCTAACTCAGCACCTTGGCCGCTTCTCAGCTTTCAGCGGATCTGTGATGGGAAAGAGTGGTTCTGAGACCTTGTGGCATCTGAGGTTTTCTGAGTAAGACTGAATTCATGGATGAAGCACTTTAAATCAGAACAGTAGACTCTTCGAAGGTTAAGACTGGAAGGGTCAGGACTTCCCTGGTGGTCTAGTGGCTAAGACTCTAGACTTCCAATGCAGGGGGCTGGGGTTTAACCCCTGGTCAGGAAACCAGGAGATCCCGAATGCTGCAACTAAGACCTGAAGCAGCCAAAAAAAGGAAGAAGAAACTGGAAGGGTCCTTAAAAGTCACTTGTTCCAAACCCCTCATTTTATTAAGGTGGAAACTGAGGACATGAGAATTTAAAACAGGGTGATACTACATTTCAGTGTCCCTGGAAAAGTCCTGGTTTATGCTTGTTTTTCCAGTGAAAATATCAACCATGCCAGTTTCACTCTCAAAACTGTTCCAGTTTGGACAGTAAATTATATGATCACTCACATCCACCCTAAAAGAGAAGAAAGGGAGTGAATAGGTGAGAAGCAGTGAAGAAGGAATGTTAGAGGAAAGAAACAGCTTGAAAAAGGTATAGAGATTAACATAAGAATGAATCTAGTACAGTAGAGTTCTTTTTCAGTTATTCTTCTAAATTACATTTTCTTTCATAGAGGTTTTGCTTCTCCAGATAAAATTGATAGGGATAAATATTAAAATCTTGGTCATTTGCAGTTTCTTGTTACTAGGACTATGGTTAAATTCTGTTCGGCTGTTATAAACAAATTACATAAATTGTTCATATAAAAATACCAAAGAAATAAACGAGGTCAGGGGAAAATCTCAAAGTGGCAGTATTTTTTTTGTGTGTGTGTGAAAGAACACCTTGATTTTGGTTTTGTGAAGAAGAAAGAATTTTTAGTCAAAACTTATGCTTCCTCTATTATCCTAGAAGTACTTGTTTCTTCTAATCTGAGATAAGTTTACTCAAATCACCAATGTTTACTGAACACTTAGATTGTACTAAGTACTGTGTTTGATCAGTAAGACAGGACATGTTTTTCCCCAAGGATCTGTTAAACTTCTTTTAAAAATTGAAGTATATTTGATTTACAACATTGTTTTAGTTTCAGACCAACCTAGATAGCATATTAAAAAGCAGAGACATTACTTTGCCAACCAAGGTCCGTCTAGTCAAGGCTATGGTTTTTCCATTGGTCATGTATGGATGTGAGAGTTGGACTGTGAAGAAAGGTGATCGCTGAAGAATTGATGCTTTTGAACTGTAGTGTTGGAGAAGACCCTTGAGAGTCCCTTGGACTGCAAAGAGATCCAACCAGTCCATCCTAAAGGAGATCAGTCCTGGGTGTTCATTGGAAGGACTGATGCTAAAGCTGAAACTCCAATACTTTGGCCACCTCATGCGAAGAGTTGACTTACTGGAAAAGACTCTGATGCTGGGAGGGATTGGGGGCAGGAGGAGAAGGGGACGACGGAGAATGAGATGGCTGGATGGCATTACTGACTCGATGGACATGAGTTTGAGTGAACTCCGGGAGTTGGTGATGGACAGGGAGGCCTGGCGTGCTGTGATTCATGGGGTCGCGGAGAGTCGGACACGACTGAGCGACTGAACTGAACTGAACTGATACAGCATAGTGATTTTGTTTTTTGTATTTTTTTTTTTTGCAGATTATATTTTATTATAGGTTATTTTAACTTGTTAAAGTAATTCCCTGTTCTATACAGTAAGTCTTTGTTGCTTATCTATTTTAAGGATTATAGTTTGTATCTGCTAATCTCATACTCCTAGTTTATTTATTCCTACCTCCCTGTTCCATTCAGTAAACATAAATTTGTTTTCTATGTCGATGAGTCCATTTCTGTTTTGTATACAGATTAATTTGTATTATTTTTTAGATTCCACATATAAGTAATATATGATATTTGTCTTTCTCTGTCTTGAGTTTCTTCATGTAGTATGATAATCTCTAAGTCAATCCATGTTGCTGCAAATGGCAAAACTTCATTCTTTTTTGTGGCTAATATTCCATTGTGTGTGTGTGCATATAATATAACATCTTTATCCATTCATCTATTGATGGACATTTAGGTTGCTTCCAAGCAGTGGCTATTGTAAATAGTGCTGCTATGAACACTGGGGTGTATGTGTCTTCTCAAATTAGATTTTTTGTTTTCTCCATGTCCAGGAGTGGGATTGCTGAATCATGGGGTTTTTAGTTTTTTAAGGAACTTCCATACCATTTTTCATAGTGGCTGCACCAATTGACATGGCTACTGCAATACTTTGGCCACCTCATGCGACGAGTTGACTCACTGGAAAAGACTCTGATGCTGGGAAAGGTTGGGGGCGGGAGGAGAAGGGGACAACGGAGAATGAGATGGCTGGATGGCATCACCGACTCTGTGGACATGAGTTTGAGTGTACTCCGGGAGTTGGTGATGGACAGGGAGGCCTGGCGTGCTGTGATTCATGGGGTCACGGAGAGTCGGACACGACTGAGTGACTGAACTGAACTGAACAGTATAGGAGGATTCCCCTTTCTCCGTGCCCTCCCTAGCATTTGTTATTTGTAGACTTTTTAATGATGGCTATTCTGACTCACTGTTCTTTTGCTTTGCATTCCTCTAAAAATTAACGATGCTGAGTATCTGTATATCTTTGGAGAAATATCAATTTAATCCCAGGGACGGGGGAGCCTGGTGGGCTGCCGTCTATGGGGTCACACAGAGTCAGACACGACTGAAGTGACTTAGCAGCAGCAGCAGCCCATCTTTTGGTTGGGTTATTGTTTATTTATTTATTTAGATATTGAATTATATGAGCTGTTAGTATATTTTGGAGATTAACCTCTTGTTGGTTGCATCATTTGCAAATATTTCCTCCCAGTCCATAGGTTGTCTTTGTTTTTGCCGTGCAAAAGCTTATACGTTTAACTAGGTCCCATTTGTTTCTTTTTGCTTTTATTTCTTTTGTCTTGGAAGACTTATTTGAGAAAAGATTGCTACAGGAATTCCCTGGCAGTCCAGTGGTTAAGGCTCTGTGCTTCCACTGCAGGGAGCATGGGTTTGATCCCAGGGTGGGGAACTAAGATCCTATATGCTGTATTAAAGAAAAAGTTTAAAAAATGTGAATTCATTGTCAATACTTATAGAATGAGTATTTTCATGAAAAAACCAGATTTTCTGTTTCTTTTCAAAAAATGATGTGACAGGATCCTGTGGTGATGGAAATGCCCTGCATTTTGCCTGAATCCCTATCAGTATCCTGTTATGATATTGCACTGAAAGAAAGTGAAAGTGTTAGTCGCTCAGTCTTGGCCCACTCTTTTCAACCCCAAGGACTGTAGCCCACCAGGCTTCTCTGTCCATGCGGTTCTCCGGCCAAGAATGGGTTGCCATGCCCTTCTCCAGGGGATCTTTCTTGACCAGGAAACAAACCTGGGTCTCCTGCATTGTAAGTGGATTCTTTACTGTCTGACGATATTGCACTAGAACCTGGCAACATGTTATCATTGGGGGAAACTGAGTAAAAGGTACCGCTCTCTGTATTACTTCTGAGACAGACTGGGACCTGGGACCCTTTGCTTCAGTGCTTTGCACCTGGACAAGCATCTCAACAGAATACAAAGAAACTATAAGGGATTAAGAATAACTGTGTGCATGTGCAGTTGGGGCAAATTATGAACAAGATACAAAAAGACCCCAAACCCACATACCACCACCAAGGCAGAGCACCTGAGCCACCCCCTCAGGCCCAACCCCTGGACCCACCCTTCCCCTCATGCCATATAAGGAACCAGCTTGCCCCTCCTTAGGGAGTGAACAAGGAAACCTGTTATTTGTCTTGGCTCCCTCCTGCTGAGCAGGGGTCCCTGTAAAGCCGTGCCTGAATTTCTTATCTGGCCTCCTATCAATTTCTATTAAGGAGGCCAAGAACCCCGGTGGGTAACACTTCTTACAACCACATGTGCATCTGCAAGTATTTCAAAACAAAAAGTCAAAGATGAAAATAACATATTAAAAAAGATGTGACGAGGCTAGGCCTGTATTTCTCACAGCAGCAACTGGCTAGAGCTGAGGAGCAGAGGCGCCTGTGGACATGGCCACCTTCTCTCTTGTTGGCCGCGGTCCCTGCTCGCCTCCTCCTGCCTCTCGCTTGGCCAGCTGCACTCATTTGTTACCTGCCTACTCCTGAGTCTGGGTCAGTGCCAGACAAAGGAAGGAGCTGCACCCTGTTCTCCCGCTGTTGCCAGGTATGAACTATTTCAAGACTGAATTTCCTCAATCCTGCTTATCACGGAGGTTCTTAGCAGGTTTCAGCATTAGCATTGTCCAACTGACTGAACTTTCATTTCCTTTGTAGGGATCCTGGGAGGGGCTGCATGGAGACCTGCTAGATAAATGCCACTTAAAAATCAGAACCACTGTCATGAAATCATTTTCAAGTGACATTTTTCTTCTGTTTTTAATTTTTCCTTCCATCTGGCTCCCCTGGTGGGCAATCCTTAGAGTCAGCCCTTTGCTACTGACCCTCATGACCTTGAACAAGTCACTTTTATGTCTCTGGGTGTCAACACCCAGTGTGTACAACAGAGATTGGGCTCATCAGTGTTTCTTAAACCAGTGATCAGCAAACTCTGCTGTGCAGTCTATATGTGATCCTGCTGCACGTGACCAGGACAAGGCTAACACCCTATGCCACCTGCCTTGCAACCTGCAACACCCACACTGTTCCGTACCCTATACAACAAGCCCTCTGACCATGGCCTTGGATACTGTGTCAATCAGATTACTTATAATAGCTTTGAACGCTTTGTCTCCGGTTTTTGTTTGTTTGCTTGTTGTTTATCGCCTGGAGGATCTGTGAGAGTTTTAGGGATTCTGCAGATTGCACTTTGAGAAGTATTGTCCCCAAGTTTTTCAGTGAACAGAGTTCTAGAAAGATTAACAGATGATGTGTAAAAAAACTGGCTTCGTGCTAGCATTTTAAAAGCCCTGAGAAATATTGTAGCGAAAAACAAAAATAAACAAGTATCTGTTTAGTTTAATTGAGCATTTCCCCATGAGTACAGAATCTTCTTTTCATTCAGGACCGACTCACATCCTGGGGAGTGGTCTTTGTCTGAATGCCAATTAAGGGGCATGTGGCTCGGTGGTAAAGAATCGACCTGCCAGTGAAGGAGACGTGGGAGACATGGGTTCGATCCCTGGGTTGGGAAGATCCTGTACAGAAGGAAACGGCAACCTACTCCAGCACTTTTGCCTGGAAAACTCCATGAACAGAGGAGCCTGGAGGGCTACAGAGGCACTCCATGGGGTCGCAGAGTCAGACAGGACAGAGTGACTACATGCATGTGTGCATAGTGTAACAGGTCTCCAGACTTCTTGCAGTGCTTAGAATTTGACTTTTTTTTTTAATCACTGGTACATTTATTTTATTTATTTATTTTTATTGGAGGCAAATTACTTTACATTAATATATTGGTTGGTTTTGCCATACATTGACACGAATCCGCCCCGGGTGTACATGTGTTCCCCTTCTTGAAACCCCCTCCCACCTCCCTCTTCCCCATATCCTCCCTCCAGGTCATCCCCGTGCACCAGTCCCAAGCATCCTGTATCATGCGTCGAACCTGGACTGGTGATTCATTTCACATATGATAATATACATGCTACAATGCCATTCTCCCAAATCATCCCACCTTCACCCTCTCCCATAGAGTCCCAAAGACTGTTCTATACACCTATGTCTCTTTTGCTGTCTCGTATACAGGGTTAAGGTTACCATCTTTCTAAATTCCATATATATGCGTTAGTATGCTGTATTGATGTTTTTCTTTCAGGCTGACTTCACTGTGTATAATAAGCTCCAATTTCATCCACCTCATTAGAACTGACTCAAATGCATTCTTTTTGATGGCTGAAAAATACTCCATTGTGTATATGTACCAAAGCTTTCTTATCCATTCATCTGCAGATGGACATCTAGGTTGCTTCCATGTCCTCGCTATTATAAACAGTGCTGCAATGAACATTGGAGTACATGTGTTTCTTTCAATTCTGGTTTCCTCGGTGTATACGCCCAGGAGTGCAACTGCTGGATCATATGGCAGTTCTATTTCCAGTTTTTTGAGGAATCTCCACACTGTTCTCCATAGTGGCCGTACTAGTTTGCATTCCCACCAACAGTGTAAGAGGGTTCCCTTCTCTCCACACCCTCTCCAGCATTTATTGCATGTAGACTTTTGGATAGCAGCCATTCTGACTGGTGTGAAATGGTATCTCATTGTGGTTTTGATTTGCATTTCTCTGATTATGAGGGATGTTGAGCATTTTTTCATGTGTTTGTTAGCCATCTTTATGTCTTCTTTGGAGAAATGTCTGTTTAGTTCTTTGGCCCATTTTTTGATTGGGTCATTTATTTTTCTGGAATTGAGCTGGGAAAACTGGTCAGCCACTTGTAAAAGAATGAAACTAGATCACTTCCTAACACCATACACAAAAATAAACTCAAAATGGATTAAAGATCTAAATGTAAGACCAGAAACTATAAAACTCCTAGAGGAGAACATAGGCAAAACACTCTCCAACATAAATCACAGCAGGATCCTCCATGACCCACCTCCCAGATTATTGGAAATAAAAGCAAAAATAAACAAATGGCACCTAATTAAGATCAAAAGCTTCTGCACAGCAAAGGAAACTATAAGCAAGGTGAAAAGGCAGCCTTCAGAATGGGAGAAATTAATAGCAAATGAAACAACTGACAAAGAATTAATATCCAAAATATACAAGCAGCTCCTGCAGCTCAATTCCAGAAAAATAAAGAATTTGACCTTTGGTGCTGTGCTCTCTTCTCGTCTACCTTTAACCTGAGGGTCAGACCACTCCTTCCTATTGCTTCAGTTACAGATTCCATACGTTTCCTGCTTATGACATCACCACAAATCTGACTGCAACTCCTCTTTTTCTCCGGGATGTTTGCTGCAAAAAGAGTAAAGAGCAAGAGGTGGTGTTACAATATATCAAGGACTCTGGACAGAAAATTGCTAGCGCTAAACAATAAGGTCCTGCTAAACAGCACAGAGAACTATATTCAAAATCCTATGATAAACCATAATGGCAAAGATATAAAAAAGAATGTATGTATGTATATATGTATAACTGAATCGCTTTGCTGTACAGCAGAAACTAACACAACACTATTTTAAAAACAATCAACTTTTTCTTTTTCAGTCGCTAAGTTGTATCCTATTCTTTGAGACCCCAGGGACTGTAATCCATCAGGCTCCTCTGCCCATGGGATTTCCCAGGCAATAATACTGCAGTGGGTTGCCATTTCCTTCTGTAGGGGATCTTTCTGACCCAGGGATCCAACTTGCGTCTCTTGCATTGGCAGGTGGATTCTTTACCACTGAGCCACCAGGGAAGCCCATATATCAACTATATTTCAATTAAAAACAAAAATCCTATTAGAGGGGAAAAAAAGTTGTTGATACTGAAACCAGGGAACAGAATTGATGATTTGGATTATAAATCACTTAAAATCAAAAGTTACAAGTTTCTTTAGTCAGCTTCTACTTGCTGTTACTCTGTAAGCAGGCTAATGGCAAGGTCAGCTTCCTCCAAGAAGCTTAGGTCTCTTTCTAAAGGTAAGTGCAGTCTCAGTGATACTTATGGAGCAAAATATATGAAGGTGTTGGAAAAGGTGAAGCTTTTTCCCATCCTGCCTGGCACAGTGTTGCACATGTGGAGACTTCATCTTTTAATGAACTAACAGATTATTCTCTTACTGTTATAGTTCACTGAATGCTTGATGCAATTACTTTTTAAAAAACTAATTAATGTTTTAACTGAAGGATAAATGTTTAACAGAATTGTGTTGGTTTCTGCCAAGCATCAACATGAGTCAGTCATAGGTATATATATATATGTCCCCTCCTTCTTGAACCTCTCTCCCCATCCCACCCCTCTAGGTTGGTACAGAGCCCCAGTTTGAGTTCCCTGAGTCATACAGCAAATTTCCATTGGCTATCTATTTTACATATGGTATTGTAAGTTTCTATGTTACTCTTGCTGTCCATCCCACCCTCTCCTTCCTTCTTTCCACCCCTGTGTCCACAAGTCTGTTCTCTCTGTCTGTGTCTCCCTGCAAATAATTTCATCAGTACCATCTTTCTAGGTTCCATATACATGTGTTAGTATATGACATTTGTTTTTCTCTTTCTGACTTACTTCACTGTGTATAACAGGCTCTAGGTTCATCTACCTCAACAGAACTGACTCAAATCTGTTCCTTTTTACGGCTGAGTAATATCCCATCGTGTATATCCATTCATGTCAATGGACATCTAGGCTGCTTCCTAGCTATTGTTCTAGCTATTGTAAATAGTGATGCAATGAACATTGCGGGTACATGTGTCTTTTTCAACTTGGTTTCCTCAGGGTATATGCCTAGTAGTGGGATTCTTGGGTCATATGGTTGTTGTATTCCTAGTTTTTAAAGGCATCTCTATACTGACTTCCATAGTGGCTCTGTCAATTTACATTCCCACCAACAGTGCAAGAGGGTTCCCTTTTCTCTACATTCTCTCCATCGTTTGTGGAGACTCCATCTTTTAACTAACATATTATTCTCCATCCCACTTACTGTTATACTTCATGGAATGCTTGATGCAACTCCTTTAACAAATTATTTATTTAAGGCTGTGCTGGGCCTTCGTTGCTGAGCAAGGGCTTTCTCCAGCTGCGGTGGGCAGGTGCTGCCCTTCATTGTGGTGCATGGGCTTCTCATGGCGGTGGCTTCTTTTATTGCAGAGCAGAGGCTCTAGAGTGAGCAGGCTTCAGTAGTTGTGGCACACGGGCTTAGTTGCCCCGCTGTATGAGGAATCTTCTTGGACCAAGGATAGAACCCGTGTTCCCTGCACCGACTTCTCCTGCATTGACAGCCAGATTCTTGTCCACTGGACCACCAGAGAAGTCCATTATTTTTGATTATCTATGCTTAAATCCTTAAACGTGTGTAAAACCCTTTAATATGTTTCCCTTTAGAAAAAAGTAAAACTTCTTTAGCATACTGTCAAGTTGCCATTGCCTTATTCTTTTAAAAGTTTCATTACTCATTAGAATTTCCCTTAATTTATTAGAGTTTAACTGAAAACCCTTGTAATGCAGTGCAGATGAAAGAATCTCACCTTCAAATAGCTCCTTTCCTGCTGTTCTCCCTCTTATTTTTCTAAACTTGTTTTATAGAGGAACAATCATAGAGTCCAGAGTTCAAGGCCAGCTGATACTGTTTCCTTGCTACATGATTTTGGGCAAGTTACTCATCTCCCAGCCTCATTTTACTCATCTGTATAATGGGGAGATTAATGAAGTACTTTCTAGGGTTGTTGTGGATGTGAAGATACTAAAACTAAGTTATGTAACAGATGGTGGTTATTATTAGTACTATGAGCACGCTCCAGCATCCTACTTGGAGTTCCTACACAAGCCATGCTGGTCCACCCCTAACTCAAGGCCTTGGCCCAGAGTGCCCTCCTCTTTTGTCAACTGGTCTTCCTTTTTCAGGATGCCTTGTATATTTAACCCTGTCAGAGAAGGTTCCCTAGTGCTCCCAAGCAGAGTTTATCCTTATTCTTGTGTTATCACTGGTACCTGGTATGTACTTCTGCATTGCTTGTCAGCCTGTCTTGTGACTACCTTTTTTGTTGTTATTAGCCTGATCCTGCCTTGAGGGCTAGGATCTTATCTTTTTTTTTTGTTCCTGAGTTCCTGAGGACAGTGTCTGATACCTGGTAGTTGCTCAAAACTATTTAAAAAAAGAAGAGTAAAAAAAAAACACCAACAACAAACAAATGAGTAAAAAGACACAGAAGGAACATCATGGCGATGCTCTGGCTTAATCCAAACTGCATTTTTGACAGATTTCCAAGTAATTTCCCACAAAGAGGATGCCTAATGTTTGTTTCATTTACTTGTGCTTGGAAAGTCTTCCAGAATGGTGGTGCTGGTTGTGATGGGGAGAGGAGAAAGGCACCCCTGCTCAGAGAGTGGCCTGAACATACAATAGAGGGCTGACGGTAGACATGATAGAAACATTCTAATGAGGAGGGGAGACTGGTATTGTAGAAAGAGCACAAATTATCTCTGGAGTTGACCTGAGAGCTGGGCAGGCCTGGTTTTGAATTCTGACCACGTCACCAGGTACGTGACCTTGGAGATGCCACTTGACTTTGGCCAGTTTGTCCTCTCATTCCTGTCATAAACTGTCCAAATCCATCTCTTTCTGGCTTCTGCTCCTCCATCTGTAACAGCAGGGAAAAGGTCAGGGCACAATTTTTGAAAGAATGACACAGTCCATCACTTCATGGCAAATAGATGGGGAAACAATGGAAACAGTGAGAGACTTTATTGTCTTGGGCTCCAAAATCACTGCAGACGGTGACTGCAGCCATGAAATTAAAAGATGCTTGCTCCTTGAAAGAAAAGCTACGACCAACCTAGACAGCATATTAAAAAGCAGAGACATTACTTTGCCAACAAAGGTCCATCTAGTCAAAGCTATGGTTTTTCCAGTAGTCATGTATGGATATGAGAGTTGGACCATAAAGAAAGCTGAGTGCCAAAGAATTGATGCTTTTGAACTATGGTGTTGGAATAGACTCTTGAGAGTCCCTTGGACTTTAAGGAGGTCAAACCAGTCAGTCTTAAAGGAAATCAGTCCTGAATATTCATTGGAAGGACTGATGATGAAGCTGAAGCTCCAATACTTTCACCACCTGATGCAAAGAACTGACTCATTAGAAAAGACCCTGATGTTGGGAAAGATTGAGGGCAGGAGAAGGGGATGACAGAGAATGAGATGGTTGGATGGCATCACTGACTTGATGGACATGAGTTTAAGCAAGCTCTGGGAGTTGGTGATGGATAGGGAAGCCTGGGGTGCTGCAGTTCATTGGGTCACAAAGAGTCAGACACAACTGAGCGAATGAACTGAACTGAAGGACACGACATAAGCCAGTTAGAACCAAATGGGACCAAGATGGCAGACAAGACCAGACCTTGATCCACAATCAACAAGTGAAATGACAGACCCAGAGGTGCCATGATAGTTCCATGCACTATCAAAAGACCAAGGAGTGGGCGGTGGCCCAAATCCTGGAAATCTCCACCTTTTCCCCAAAATAGTTGGAATAATCCTCCCACTTATTAGCGTCTGAAATTACCCAGCCTATAAAAACTAACCAGGCCACATTTCATGGCTGCACTTGCCCTCTGCGATGGCCCACACTCTGTCTGTGGAGTGTGCTTCTCTCTAAATCTGAATAAATCCATTTCTTACCTATCACTTTGTCTCTCACTGAATTCTTTCTGTGATGAGACATCAAGAACCTGAGCTTTATTAGGCCCTAAAACCAGGTACCATGGGTTTTGGCTGGGTTCGAGTCCCTATCTGAGATCAATGGTTTCACATCTCCCTAGGACTGGGACATTTCTTCCCTAGTACACAAAGGAAGTAGAAACCACTAGATGAGAACTCTCTCAGGAGGGGGGGAAAAAAAACTACACACACACACACACAGATGAAAACTTCATTTTTTGGGCCCAACTCTTTCACTTTCAACATTAGCCAAATCTGGACGCATCCTCGGCTTCCCCCTTGTCTAGGCTGACCATAAAAATTATCTCCCACATTGTCACAGTGTGAAGTGTGAAAGAGGTACTGTTAACCATTACAGTGGGACAGCAGGTATAAACCAGGGCTGTCCTGAGCATTCCAAACATTCTTAACCTCTTGTTAATAATGAGAGAGGTACACTTTTCCCTGTTTACTGGCTCATTTTAACATGCTAATACTTTACCTTCTTAAAACCAACAAATGAAATGAAGTGAAAGTCACTCAGTCATGTCCGACTCTTTGCCAGAATACTGGAGTGGGTGGCCTTTCCCTTCTCCAGGGGATCTTCCTGACCCAGGGATCAAACTCAAGTCTCCCACATTGCAAGGCGGATGCTTTACCAGCCACAAGGGAAGCCCAAGAATACTGGAGTGGGTAGCCTATCCCTTCTCCAGTGGATCTTCCCGACCCAGGAATCCAACCAGGGCCTCCTGCATTGCATGCTAACACTTTACCTTCTTAAGACCAACAAATGAACCCCAAACTAAAAAACTTCTTTCTCCCTTCCAACTATGGGCTTCCCAGGGAAAAGGGGACACGGGTTCAGTCACTGGTCAGGGAATATCCCACATGGCTCAGGACAACTAAGCCCCTGTACCACAACTGCTGAGCCCATATACTGCAACTAGAGTAGCCCCAACTCGCTGCAACCAGAGAAAGCCTGCCCGCAGCAGTGAGGACCCAGCACAGCCAAAAATAGACAAATAAATATGAAAAAAAGTGTTCAACAAATGACAAGACCAAACTTAGAAATATAGTGCTTGAGTCATTATTTTACATCACTCAATTTTAGACATCATTTCTTAGAATATTGGTCATATTTTAACAAATAAAAATTACCATTTATTAAGTGCCTACTATGCACCCAGCAATGCAGCAAGCACGTCACAGATATTATTTCTGATTATCATAATTGTGAGAGAAGCAGATGTCTCCATCTTATAGATGAGAAAATTGAGGCCCAAAGAAACTCATTCATTCTGATACCTATTGAACCTATTCATTCTAATACCTAGTGGAGAGAAAAAGGGAAAAGGGAGAGTGAATGACCAGGGATGGGACTGAAACTCTAATCAGGGTCCAGACCCTAAAGATCCTTGATAAGGGTTAAAGAGTGTGGACTTTATCTAGAGGGCAATGGGGCAACATTGAAAACTTTTCAGGGGAAAGGGACCTGATCAGATTTGTGTAATTAAAAGAGCACGGGAATTTCCCTGGTGCTCCCTCCAGTGGCTAAGATGCCATGCTCTCAATGCAGGGGGCCCAGGTTCAATCTCTGGTTAGGGAATGAGATCCCACAGGCCACAAAGAAGATCCAACCCAACCAGATAAAGAAAATAAATAAGTATTTAAAATAAGTAAGTAAATAAATAAAAGAGCACACAAATACAATTTGGAGAAAGACAATGGAGTGAAACAAGGCTGGAAGCAAGAAGCTGCTTCTGGGAACAGGAATCCGGATGGATGATTTGACCGGAACTGAAACAATGGCGGAGGGAATGGAGAGAAGTTAGGATGTGAGAGCTACACAGGAGGTAGAATGCGAGAAGACTGGTTTACCACCGAGCCACCAGAGAAGTCCCTATTCAAAACTTAATGCTAAAGAAACATGGTAAATGAGGAAGTAGATTTTTGCCAACATTTCATTATGAAAAATTTCAAACATGCAGAAAAGTTGGGAGAACTTTATAGTGAACACCTATATTCCCTACCTAGGTTCTTCAGTCAACATTTTGCTTTGTACATGCTTTATTACATATCTATTCAGTCCTTTTTTCATCCTTTTATCCACCTATCCATTAATATGTTATTTATTTATTTTTTTGATGCATTTTAAAATTGCAGACAAGGGAAGTGGGAGGGGGGTTCAGGTTGGGGGGACACATGTACACCAGTGGCTGATTCATGTCAATGTATGGCAAAAACCACCACAATATTGTAAAGTAATTAGCCTCCAATTAAAATTAATTAATTAATTTAAAAAATAAAATTGCAGACAGTGGGGCCCATCTCCCTATATATTTCGGCATTAGTGAGAGTTCAATATTTGTTTACAATTCTTTTTAAGAATATACTGAAATAAAATTTGAATACAATGTAACACACAAGACTTAAGCATATACATTCAAATAACTTTGGCAAATTCAAAGCCTGTGTAACCGAAACCCATATCAAGATGCAGAACATAAATATCACTCTAGAAATTCCCCTCATGCCTGTCCAGTCAATCCCTTCTCCCACTTGCCCAAGGGAAACACTGTTAGGATATTTTCCCACCAAACATTAGTTTTGCCTGTTCTAGAACTTCATATAAATAGAATCAAAGAGTAAGTACTACTTTATGTCTGGCTAATTTTGTTCAACATAATGTATTTGAGATTCATCAATGTGGCTGTATGTATCAGTAGTTTATTCCTTTTTATTGTTGGACTCTTGAGAGTCCCTTGGACTGCAAGGAGATCAAATCAGTCCATCCTAAAGGAAATCAGTCCTGAATATTCATTGGATGGACTGATGCTGAAGCTGAAGCTCCAAAACTTTGGCCACCTGATGTGAAGAACTGACTCATTGGAAAAGACCCTGATGTTGGGAAAGATTGAAGGTAGGAAGAGACGGGGAGCACAGAGGATGAGATGGTTGGATGGCATCACCGACTTGATGGATATGAGTTTGAGCAAGCTCTGGTTGTTGGTGATGGACAGGGAAGCCTGGTGTGCTGCTGTCCATGGGGTCACAAAGAGTTGGATGCTACTGAGAAACTGAACTGAACTGAACTGATTGTTGAGTAGTATCCCAAGGCATGAGTATTCTACAGAGTATTTATCTGTTGATGGACCCTTGGGCTATTTCCAGTTTGGGGTTAATATGAATAAAGCTTCTTCAAATATTCTTATACAAGCCTTTTGTGGGTATATTACTTCATCTCTCATGGATAAATACTAAGGGTTAGGGAGTGGAATTGCTAAGGTGATTAGCTTTATATGAAGCTTAGCTTTATAAGAAACTGCTAGACCTTTTGGACTTCACCCTTGTGGTCCAATGGTTAAGACTCCACCTGCCAATATAGGGGACATGGGTTCAATCCCTGGCCTGGGAAGATCCCACATGCCTTGGGACAACTAAGCCCCAGTGTCACAACTACTGAAGCCCATGTGCCTAGAACCAGTGCTCTGCAACAAGAGAAGCCACCGTAATGAGAAGCCCGCACGTCACAACCAGGAAGTAGCCCCCACTTGCCACGGCGAGAGAAAGCGTGCCTGCAGCAACAAAGACCCAGCACAGCCAAAAAACAAACCAAAACTGCTAGAGCTTTTTTCAACGCGGTCATGGGAACAGCTTTCAAAAGCCAACTAAGTATAACCACAAACAACTAAATTTACTGAGTGTAAATTTCTATGGGAACTGAGCATAGAGCTTTACTTAAATAGAGCATTCCACCTGATTCTTATACCCAGTGTATGGGGAAGAAATTATTATTCTCATTTCTCATGTAAGATAACTGAGGCACAGAGGATTAAATATCTGCCCAAGGTCACACAGCTAGTAAGTGGCCAAGGTTGGATCTGGACTCCAGTTCCTCTGCCTCATGACTCTAGTATTTAATAGCAAAACAGAAGAAAAGAAGAAGGAAGTGGCTATTTTTTTCCTTAAGGATGAAAATTGGTCTTGGTAAACAAGAGATACTGAATTCATCAATAAATACTATATAAAGGTAAATTCTCCTCTGTTACTTAGATGTGGTGCATATGACAAACAGGGAGATAGGCAGATACATCCATTGAGGATTCTTTATCTTCCTGGGAGACTCTTCAAGGTTATCTTAAAGACATCTGATCTATCCAGCTCTGTGCAAATTCTTCTAAATTCTCTTTAGAATATGAAGGGTTAAACTTCAGAGTCTCTTCCTTGGGCTGGTTAATTAGATTATGATGCCTCTTCTCTATAATTAAGAAAAAAGAGTCTGAGGTTTTACTGGGGAAGTGTTCACATCAGCTGCCAAAAGACGGAGAGATAGGAGCACATTCCTGCCCACGGTTTTACTAAGTAGAGCTCAGTTTCAGATCCCAACTTGCCCTGGACCACCTGTAGGAAATTTGAGGCAAGGAGGAGGACCCAAGCGAACACATGTCTCCCTCGGGCTGAGAGCCCACCTCTCATCCAGGACTTTGACATCCCCTCTTATCTTTGAAAGAGTCTGCCTGCAATGCAAGAGATGCAAGAGATGCGGGTTCAACCCCAGGATCAGGAAGAACCCCTGGAGAAGTAAATGGCAGCCCACTCCAGTATTCTTGCCTGGAGAATTCCAAGGAGAGACGAGCCTGGCAGGCTACCGTCCATGGAGTTGCAAAAAGTAGGACATGACTGAGCGGCTACACGCACACACACACAATCATCTTTACAACTAACACAATGTTGCAAATTAACTATACTTGAAATTATTTTAATGGTTTTTAAAAAAGTAAGAAGGGAAAGCTTTGAGTCATCAACCAGCACATACTTTACCAACTGTCTCATAGGCCCCTGGCCTAGGAGCCACAATGAAAGTTAAACTTTTTACCTGTTTTCTGAAGACTCAGACTCCCAGCCTTCCTAACCAACAATTCCAATCTACAGCTCCTTTTCCTTTACTTTTTTTTTTTTTTAACTTTTTCTAGTTTAGAAGGTCTTCTGCCTGCAATGCAGGAGTCTGGGGTTCAATCCCTAGGTCAGAAAGATCCCCTGGAGAAGGAATGGCAACCCACTCCAGTATTCTGGCCTGGGAAATCCCATGGACAGAGGAGCCTGGTGGGCTACAGTCCATGGGGTTGCAAAGACGCGACTTAGCGACTAAACATATACAAACAACAACCCTGTGGATACCACATTCCACCCATCTGCTTCTCCTCTCTATTCATCCTTTCAGGGCTGGGTCAAAAGTCACAAAAATGGTGATGACTTGTTGTACCTCCACCCTCCACCTTCCAATCCTCTTCAGACTGATTCCTCCCTGCCCCAACCCCAGGCAGAAATGTCTAATTCTACTTTGCATTTCTAGCCTAGCAACACAGTAATAAAAATTTTATAAAGCTTTTCTAGTAAGAAAGACATATGGACCAAAACTTTTTTGAGTAAATAAATACTTTATTTGAACAACCCTAAGAGCTAAATTATCTGTTTTCCTTGCTTCACAGAATGTTATTTTCATCTTGTAGTGAAAAATTTTTTTTTTTTGCCTAGGATGCTAAGACAACAATTTTTACATATATTGATATGGGTCAATTAACCATTTTGTCTTCTGAGCCCCCAGTGAGTTTTCTACTGACCAAAGCCTAGGTATCCATTAGAAATATTTTTAGGAGGGACTTCCCTAGCAGTCCAGTGGCTAAGAGTCTGGGCTTCCAATGCAGGGGTCCTGGGTTTGACACCAGTTGGGGAACTAGATTCCATATGCTACAACTGATACCCAGGTATCAGTTCAGTTCAGTCGTGTCCCACTCTTTGAGACCCCAGGAATCACAGCACGCCAGGCCTCCCTGTCCATCACAAACTCCTGGAGTTCACCCAAACTCATGTCCATTGAGTCGGTGATGCCATCCAACCATCTCATCTTCTGTCGTCCCCTTCTCTTCCTGCCCTCAATCTTTTCCAGCATCAGGGGTCTTTCCAAATGAGTCAGCTCTTCACATCAGGTGGCCAAAGTATTGGAGTTTCAGCTTCAACATCAGTCCTTCCAATGAATATTCAGGACTGATCACCTTTAGGATGGACTGGTTGGATCTCCTTGCAGTCTAAGGGACTCTCATGAGTCTTCTCCAACACCACAGTTCAAAAGACCCAGGTATAGCCAAATGAATATATAAGTAAGTGAATTTGGAAAAAAAAAGAGATATTTTTAGGGAATGTGGAGGGGGAGGGATAGATGAGGTACTTTCAAAACTTAGTACACTGTAGAATTTTAATGACAATCAGAATTTTTCTCTAGAAAAGTTTAAAGAGACAAAGTGATGTCTCCGAAAACTTCACTCTTCTTCCTTTTTAATTTTTTTGGTTGCACTCGGTCTTTGCTGCTGCACGTGGGCTTTCTCCAGCTGTGATGAGCCGGGGCTTCTCCTTGCAGTGGTGCTTCTCTTGTGCAGAGCACAGGCTCTAGAGTGTGGGCTCAGCAGTTGTGGCACGTGGACTTGGTTGCTCCGTGGCATGTGGAATCTGCCAGGATCAGGAATTGAACCCGTGTACCCTGCAATCTCCAGAAATCCTCTTCTTTTTCTCTCACTTGCCCAGATACACACTGTAACTAAGGCCTCATCCAGGTGCCTCCATCTCTGATCAGAGTCCTGCTGAACGGCACCCTGGGGACTCTTAGGGACAGGCTTCCTTTTTCTTTAGTGTTTTCTCTACTTAGCAAGTCCAGCCCTTGGCCTCTCCCCTCCCCACCCAGGGAGGGGAACCCGGTGACTCTGCTGTTAACTGGAAGGAATTGGGCGTTGTTGGGCACCCCGCCAGGAACTTGAACTCTGCTGAGGAGGAATGGGCTCTGGGCAGTGGCTAACTCCCAGAGCTGCGCTGCCTGCCTGCCTGCTCACAGGGCTCCTGGCTACCTAGAGTGGGGTGGGGAGGAAGAGTCTTCCCTCCTGACAACAGTTTGTTCAGCTCTTCCTGCCCTGATTCCTCTCCTGCTGCTGTTTGCTGCATCTCCTGAGCCCTGTGGTTACTCTACCTCTCACCAAAAATTTTCAGTTTGTGGTAGGCTTCAAAACCTTAGACTTCTCCTCTCCTTCCTTTAGAGCTGCACTGCCCGGCAAGTTGAAAGCCAGCCGAGGCTCAAGTTTCCTTAACTGCTTTTCTTTCCGGCTCCTGGAGCTGAACTCTTTGGACCTGCATGCCAGAAAGGCTCTTTTATCCTATCACCATTTAAAATGTTTCCCCAGCATTCTGATTTGAGGTTCTGACCTAGAGGCTTACAAAGGAGCCAAACATCCTGTGTTCAGGAATACTCTTCCCAGGACACTCACGCTGGGACACCACGCCTCTTCACGTGTGGAGCCCCTGGTTTCTCAGGTCTGATGGGGGCTATTTTGGTTGTTAACTTTTTTTTATGGCACATCTTTCTCCTGCTGCTTTTCTCTCTTTTGCTTTTTTCTTCTGTAATCTGCCTCTCTCAGTGGAATTAATTTTCTCTTTGCTTCCCTCTTTATGTTGTTTTATTTTTTCTAGTCAGCCTGTCCCTTCCTCTAGGTCCTAGAAACTTCTCTGTTCTGCGGTTTCACTGGGAGATTTTATGAATCACTTAAGAGTTTCTAGATTGCTAATCCAGGGATAGCAATTTATTTCTTCTGCTCTGAGTTAGATTACTGGTCAAGCCTGCTTCTTTTCTTTTTGGCCGTGCCACGTGGTTTGTGGGATCTTAGTTCCCCCCTCAGGGATTAAACCCTGGACCCAGGGCAGTGAGAGATTACTTCTTAATTGCATGGGTAACCTTCATCCTCCTTCTACTGAGTTTCCATACGGCTTCACTAATCTGTAACAATTACCCGTCATCCTTCCAGACAAGAAGACACCTTGTCTCACTTCAAATCTTCAGCTCTTAAGATTTCTCAGACAGATGACTACCCCCAAAATGGCAAATAAAACCTGAAGTACAAAAAAGTTATTAGGAAATTTTCCTTGAGGATCCTCTGTCTGATTGCTCACATGAGCTATGATTTTTGTGGAAAGAGCATTAGACTGAGCCAAAAAAGAGAACTTCCCTGGCAGTCGAGTGGTTAACACGCATACACTTCCACTGCAGGGGTCATGGGTTCGATCCCTGGGGAACTAAGATCCCACATGCTGTGGCCAAAAAAAAGAAAAAAGAGTCAAAAGAAGTTCCAGTTCTGCTACCTATTGGCTGTGCAAATAAATCACCTCTGGGTTTTTAGTGTCTGTCTTCACTGGTGAAATGGGAACACTTCAGGGCAGTGTCGTGTCAATGAAAGCACTTTGCAAAGTGTCTTGAGATAGCATGTGATTCCTCTTTAAATCCTTCAAACATAAAGGGTCATTAAACACTGAGATTTATTTTGGTCAGTCTGTTTTAGATGGGGGGGTGGAGGGGGAAGGGGGTTTTCAGGGGAAATCTACCAGCTAGAAAAAGCACAGGGATCCTTGTGGTAACATTTGGTTAAAATCAAGTATACAAACTCTAGGACTTTTTGAATACAGAGGGTCCTAAGGAATTCTGATTATTTTGGAGGTGGTAATCCAGTTCAGGCTACTGTGGCCTGAGGGCAGTGCTTTGATAAGTGAAATCACTGCAGGTAAATTCAACATTCACTTCTTAGGCAAGCGTAAAACCTGTTTTTTTTTTTTTAAATTGTGTGCGTATGGGCCAGACCCAAAGCAGCCTGGGACCTTTCAGACAGGCACCACCTCCTCTGGCTGTTTTTGAGGCCATCCAGAGGCCAGGGTCCAGATGAGCTGAAAAGAAAGGACTGCAGAGTCTGGGACTTTGTGTAGACGTGTCTGTAGTGCGGAGGGTGGAAGGGAGGCAAGGAAGGAGGGGAGGAGGGCGTTGGGAGCTGAAGCCCCACCTTTCATTCCAGCAAAGTGCACCGGCAGAGCAGGAATGACTCACAGGCACGGGTGCTCAGGTTCCCACAGGTGAGGGGACAGACTCCTTTCTCCGGAAAAACGCCGAGGCGCTCTCTCCGCCAGGAGTGGCCTTGGCAGGGTGCTGGCGTGCTTGGTCTGCCCGGTCTGGTCTCTGGGGCCAGGGCTGGGTTTCCCTCATGTATGGCAAGAGCCCTACGCGTGCTGTGCTTTTTCTCCTTGGCTTACAGCTCACAGGTAAGGGCTCGCGGGCTTCTCTGAGCATTTTCTCCACTGCCTACCCTATAAAGTTAGCTCATTGTCCCAAAGTTGCAAGACAGTCTTTTACTGGAGCCTGAGCCACGGTTACATTTTGCTTTAGTGTTGACTTTAATGAAACTGAAGTGGGGGGTAATTTTGGGGGAACAGCTTTTGGAAAAACAGGTTTAGGTGTGTTCTGGTTGCCAGGGATTGGGGCACAGAGAGGGTTTTCTAATCTCAGGTTACGCTCCATTTTTTGGTGGCTGCTCTCCACCTCCCACTACAGGCAGAACCTGGCTCTTGGATTTCTGTGTGTGGGTCTTGTTTGAGACTCTGGACAGCATTGGGAAAGCAGAGATGGTTAAGGAGAGAGACCCACTGTGGCTTGCTAACTGCCCCAACATGCACTTACTAAATGTAAATATCATGCTAAAAAAATGCTACATGGTATAAAGGTTCCAGCAGTACAAGCAAGCTAAACTGTCTGGGGCTGATTAATTCCGTTTTTTGCAGAAGACTAGGAACAGTAGGAAATTCACTTAACAAGGACCCTTTCTGGAAAACTTACTGCTAGGGGACCATTATACACATAACATATTATGGTTAATCTGAACAGAGGTCTAATTCATGTGCTGATTAGTTTTAGTTTTTTTGTTTCTGCCTTCAATCTTATTTGCCAACGTGTATAGTTTGTTAGAGCAGTTTTGAAGTGGGTACAATGAGGCTAGGGTATCCTGTTTTAGAGAAAGTGTGACTGCTAAATAAAGTTTACTGGGTGCTATTTTTAGTTGTTAAAGGAATGGGAGGGTCAAGGTTACATGTAGGTAGGAATAAGTGGTGGGTGAAGCTGAGTTTGAGTGAGAGCTGGGGCATCTCAGATCTGTTTGATGCCCTACTCAGACCTTTATTTTGGTAGTGTCAGCAGAAATTCTCTTAAGACACATCTCTTGTTAACTCCTCATTGCCTTTTTTCCATTGCAGCTCTTTGGCCAATAGCAGCTGTGGAAATTTACACTCCCCGTGTGCTGGAGGCTGTCAATGGGACAGATATTCGGTTAAAATGCACTTTCTCCAGCTTTGCCCCAGTGGGTGATGCTCTCACAGTGACCTGGAATTTCCGTCCTCGAGATGGGGGCCCTGAGCAGTTTGTAAGTTTGGGGCCCTTGATGAGAAAAATAAGCCAGTCCATTTCTCCTGGCCCTTTTGTATTTTTCTTGGCGATTAGCACAGGGTAAAGCTGGGGAACAATTCTTGGCACAGAGACAGAACTGAGAGGCTGGTGAAGGAGAAAGCAGGTTTTTGCAGGAGAGCTGCAGACCGGGCAGTCAGGCTTGCTGGTGTTTCTCTTTTGAAGATTTTTTTTTTTTTTGATGTGGACCGTTTAAAAAGTCTTTATTGGATGTGCTCCAATACTGTTTCTTATTGTTTTGGTATTTGGGCCACGAGGCACATGGGAACTTAGCTCCCTGACCAGGGATCAAACCCACACCCTGTGCACTGGAAGGTGAAGTCTTAACCACTAGATGCCCCTGGTGTTTCTCTTCTGCTCCTGCCATCTCAGTCTCCCTGCCCAGGTACTGAATAAAACCTTTGGTCATGACTCCTCTCTAGGTTTTCTACTACCATGTGGATCCCTTCAAGCCCATGAGTGGGCGTTTCAAGGACCGAGTGGTCTGGGATGGGAACCCTGAGCGGTATGATGCCTCCATCCTCCTCTGGAAGCTGCAGTTTGATGACAATGGGACATACACCTGTCAGGTGAAGAACCCACCTGACGTTGATGGGCTGATCGGGGAGATCCAGCTCAGCGTCGTGCAGACCGGTAGGTGACGCAGAGACAAGTGTTTTTGGAAAGTATGAGAGCTTGTAGAAAACAGAGGGGCAAAGTTTTGTGATGCCTGAAAGAGCAGAGAGGAGGGCCAACTCTTTGGATCTGGAAACTGCAGAGTGAAGAGTCCTAGGGTAAAAAGAGAAAGGCTTTGTTTGGCTGTGGAAACAAACAGAAAATAAGGCAAAAGGACCTAGGGTTACAAAAATGGCATTGAGATCCTGAAAGGGAGAGGAAGCAACTCTCTGATAAAAGGCTAACAGTAAGTCCATTCATCCACTCATTTAGTCACAAGATACTATTGAGTACCTTCTCACTGTCCACAGTGCTTGACGTGCACTATCTCATTTAATTCTCGCAATCACTGTTGGAAGTAGACACCAATAATGGTAGCTATTGTTATCGAGCCCTTCCCACATGCTAGGAGATTTATGTAACACATGTAATCTTTGTTGTTGTTCAGTGCTAGTGAAAGTGAAGTTGCTCAGTCGTGTCCGACTCTTTGCGACCCTATGGACTGTAGCCTACCAGTCTCCTTCCTCCATGGGATTTTCCAGGCAAGAATGCTGGAGTGGGTTGCCATTTCCTTCTCCATGTTCAGTGCTAAGTCATGTCCAGCTCTTTGCGACCCCGTGGACTGCAGCGACCCCATGGACTGCAGCGTGCCAGGCTTCCCTGTCCTTCACTATCTCCCGGAGTTTGCTCAAACTTGTGCCCATTGAGTTGGTGATGCCATCCAGCCATCTGGTCCTCGGTCTAATCTTTACACACATCAGTTTACTGTGCTGTCAGTGCTCCCCCCATTTCACTAATGAGGAAACCAATGCTCACACAGGTTAAGTCACTTGTCCAAAGTCATGGAGCAGATAAATGGAGTCACTCAGAACTCAAACTCAAGCATCTCTGTCTCCAAAATTGTGCTCCATCTAATGCACTGTATTGCCTGTAGGCCTAGAAAGGACAACCTGGAAAACTGCCAGATAACAAAAAGAAAAGACCACAAAACTTAAGAATTGTAACTTTGGATCTGAGTCACTGCTACAGTTTATCAGCTGTAAATAAATTTTTTTTCTTCTGTAAAGTGAGAATAGTAGAGCTAAGATTATGATGAGGATAAAATGACATATTAAAAGTAAAAATCCCCAAAGTCTGAATTGTACTGAAAATTATAACAGCTAACATATATTGAAAGTATTATGTGCAGGCACAGCGTGGAACAATAAGCAATTTTATTTTTTATAAGAACTCAAGAAATGAGTATTGTTATCTCTACTTTATACATTGAAGAAACTGAGGCTCAAAAAAGTGAACTACCCAAGTCACACAGAGCTGCTATTTTAACCTAGCCGTCGTCGGTGTATTCTCTTAACCAACATGTTACTATCCAAAACATAAAAGCCTATAAAATGGTATGAATTCCTCCTTTCAGTCCTAGTATCATCCTTAAAGGCCCTATCAATAGAGAGCTGTGTGACCTTGGAGAAGTCATTTGAGTGTTGAAACAAGTAATGTAATGTCTTTGGATCTCAATTTCTTTGCAAAATGAACAGGTAGATAAGAACCCACGGGTCTTAAACATACTAGGATGACTACTCTGAGAACCCAGTGAAAGCCATAACCCCTGTTTACCACAAACAAGGCACACAATCTGACATGGATTTTGTGGGTTTGTTCTCCTTCTCCCCGCCCCTTCCTTTACAGACCTGAGGCTGGGGAACCCCTGGGCTAGATATTTGCTAATGTCCTTTCTAGCTCTGTAGGTTTTTTGAAATTTAAATCAGAAATCAAGCTCAAAATCAAGAGACCCAGACTTCACAGTCTCTAACCTTGCTTAGCGACCCTTCCCTCTGGGTTCTCTCTTACATCACTGATCCACTAGAATACAGTTATTTGCCTCTCTTTCCTGTGGGCATCAGTTCCTTGAAGGTAATGTCTTTTCCGGCTTTGTATTTCCACCAAAGTGCTAGAACAGAATAAGCTCTTAATAAACCTGAATAAATGACGGACTGAATGTCAGAGGTGAGAAGGATTCAGGGAGAAATAAACACTGGATTTGATTAGGTGAGCAATAACCGTACCCCATTAGCTAGGTTACCTGCCCCAGTGATTCTCAATTTTTTTGCATGCAACAGAATCACCTGGAGGACGAGTTAAAACAGATTGCTGGGCCCCACCTGTAATTGGGTAGATCTGGGGTGGGGCCTGATGGAACTTGCCTTTTGAAGTTCTGAAGTCATTCTGTAGCTCCTCCTAGGACCATAGTCTGAGAACCACTAAAGTAGTCTGTATGGCTTTCATATTGCTGCCAGAATTTACACAGTTAATATGGCAGAAGAAAGGAATGTTTCGTTTAAGGGTGAAAACACACCCCTATTATATCTTTAGATTTCATCACAGCCCTCCTCTTTTCAGAATCCCAACTTGATCTTTTCTCCTTACAGTACGCTTCTCTGAGATCCACTTCCTGGCTCTGGCCATCGGCTCCGCCTGTGCACTGATGGTCATAGTAGTAATTGTGGTGGTCCTCTTCCAGCATTTCCGGAAAAAGCGACGGGCTGAAAGAGCTCATAAAGTGGTGGAGATAAAATCGTAAGGCGGGGCAGTTCTGGAAAAGTCTTCTTCTAACACTGTTTTATGGCAACTCTTGGTATTTTATAGCAGGGCTAAATCATTCTTGAACAAATGTCCTTTCTTTTGGGTAAATCTCATACAGAATTCAAATTCACAGGATGGATAAACTAGGGTGTGAATTAGTAACTTTAGCTTTTTCTGTACCAAAATACAGTTGATTTACACTGTTGTGTTAGTTTCAGGTGTACAGTAAGGTGATTCAATTATTTACATCTACACAAATATATATTCTTTTTCAGACTCAATGCCCTTATTGAGTATATTTCCCTGTGCTATACAGTAGGTCCTTGTTGGTTCACTGTTTTATATATTATAGTGTGTATATGTTAGTCCCAAACTCCTAATTCACCCCTCCCCCACCCTTTCACCCTTGGTAGCGGTAAGTTTGTTTCCTGTGGGGTGTTTAGTTTCTTGATTTTAGGGAAGATTTCGTCATAGGCTTTCTTTACTATGTAGGATTTGATATACAAAAATTTGCTTATGTAAAGCTTTTCTAGGATATTTCTTCCTTTTAATGTAAAGCATACATTTCTAAGAACCACTGGGCTGTCAGCAGGGCCTCTGAATCAGTGCCTAGGAAAGTCAGCCATGATGATGTAAGGTACACTATATATATATATATATTTTAGATAAAATTTACATATAATAAAATTCATTATTTAGTGTTCACAAAGTTGTGTAACCATTACCGCTAATTCCAGAACATTTTCATCACCTCCAAAAGAAACTCCATACCTTTTAGCTATCACTCCCTATCTTCCTCTCCCACCTGCCCCTGACAACTACTAATCAATCTGCTTTCTGTCTCCATGGATTTGCCTGTTCAGGACATTTCATGTAAAGGGAATCATATAACACGTGACCTTTTAAAAATAATTATATTTTTGTAATTTAAAAAAAATTATTTTTTATTATTTTAAAAAATATGTGACCTTTTATGTCTGGCTTCTTTGACTTAGTATAATGCTTTCAAGGTTCAACCATGTTATAGTATGTCATTCCTTTCTGTGGCGGCATTATATTCCATTGTATACATATACCACATTTTAAAAAAGTATTTATTTTTTAATTTATTTGGCTGTGTCAGGTATTAGTTGTGGCACACAGGAACGTTCCTTACAGCACGAAAGGCTTCTCTAGTTGCAAGGCACATGGGCTTAGTTGCCCCAGGGCATGGGGCGTCTTAGTTCCCCAGCCGGGGGTTGAACCCATGTCCCCTTCATTGGAAGGAAAATTCTTAACCACTGAACCACTAGGGAAATCCCCACATTTTGTTATTTCATTCAATTGATGGACATTTAAAACTTCCCCACGTTTTGATTATTAGGATTAATGCTACTATGAACATTCATCTGTAAGTTTCTGTGTAGGCATGTTTTCCAGTTTTCTGGAACATATAAACAGGAGTAGAATTACTGGGATATATAGTAACTCTATGTTACCTTCTTGAGGAATTGCTGGACTGTTTTCCAAAACAGCTGCACCTTTTCATATTCCCACCAGCAATGTATATGAGGGTTCCAGTCTGTCTACATCCTCAACACCGCATGTATCGTCTGTCCTTTTGATTACAGCCATCTAGTGTATGTGAAGTGGTATCTCATTAAGGTTTTGTATTTTTCTAACGACTAATGACGTTGGGCATCTTTCCATGTGTTTATTGGCTATTTTAATATCTAATTTGGAAAGATATTATTCAAATATGTTAAATATTTGAATTTTTGACTATCTGAAACCATTTCCAAGTTAGGGTATTTGCCTTTTTATTGTTACGTTTTTAAGGCCTTTATATATTTTGGAGTATACAAAAGCACCTCTTTAGATAAAGGATTTGCAATTATTTTCTCTCATTCTGTGGGTTGCCTTTCCATTATTGTGACTGATGTTCTTTGCAGCACAAAAGTTTTAAATTTGGAAGAATTCCTGTTTATCTTTTTTCTTTTGTTGCTTGTGTTGGTGTCATACTAAGAAACCATTGTTTAATCCAAGGTCAAAAAGATTTATGCCTGTTTTCTTCTAAGAGTTTTACAGTTTAGTTCTTATATTTAGGTCTTTGATTCTTTATTATTATTTTTTGATTCATTTTCAATTAATTCTTATATACAGTGTGAAGTAGGAGTCCAAATTCATTCTCCCATAGTTGTAATTTTTTTCAGCTGTCCCAGCATCATTTATTTCTTTCCCTCAAGAAATATTTACTATAGTAAACAGAACTGATTTTTAAGGAGCTTAATGAATCCAACTCTGAGCTGATTTGAATAGAATACAATTGATAGACATGATTTCTAGGTCAGTCTTTTTTTGTTTTTGTTTTAATTTTATGCTTTTTTCTTTTTTGAATAAGTAGAATTAGAAGTAGAATACTAATGCTAAACTAAAGTATCTGTTTTAAATACCTGGAGTTCCCAAGTGATATTTCCCTCTAGAAATATTCTGAAAAGAGTCTAAATCCACATACCCAGGATCATGTGGAGGCATGAGTATTATTAGTTAGATAGTACTAGTGGTTTAGTGCTCTGTAAGTGTGATCTACTCCCAGGTGCATATAATTCTTCCCCAAATTTGGGGGAATATATCTAACCTGAAACCTTGTATGATTTGCCTCCCTTGTTCTTTGTCTTGTTCTCCTGACATTGGTTTCTGCTTCCATGTTACAGAAAAGAAGAAGAAAAGCTCAACCAGGAAAAAAAGGCTTCTGTTTCTTTAGAATACACAGACTAACATTCTTATATGGTAAGTTTCACAAGTGGGTTGATTTCTTTCCTTAGCTTACTTGCACATCTCATCTCTACTGTAGATCTCCTAGATGATATGATTGTTAGATGTTTCCTGTATGAAATGAGAGGAGCTGGGCAGAGAGATAAAAATCTTTTCTTGTGTTATGGATGGCTTCCCCTTTGAGTGTGTTTTGTGCAAAGGACTAGAAAGCTAGAACTTCCTATAATTAAAGCTGAGAATTCTATGATTATTTGAAGCTTTGGGGTTATATTTATCACCTCCAAGAATAAAAATTAACTTTCAATATGTAAGTAATTTTTTTTTTAAATGAAAGAATTAATATTTGCTCTTTTCTTGTAAACTAATCATGGCAGTTAAGAGAGTGACTCAATAGATATGCTTGACATTTTGACAAGAGAACTTTTGTATTCTTTGGAACTGATTTCAACTCCTCTCATTTAGTTATTGGGACTATGAACCCAATTTTAGTGGTGTGTAATTTTGTTTTTCCAGTTTTTAGGTTTATTAGGCTTAAAAGGTAGGTTGATTTGTCTAGATATGATTATAAGTTTTATTCCCTGAAGTCGGTCCACTATTTTCATTTTCAAAAAGAGCCACAATTTTACAGCCTAAAGCTCCAGTGAAAGTTCACAAGAATTTATAAAAAAAGAATATGGAGAAAAATGATTCTATTGTAAGCCTAGGAAAAAAATTTGGTATCACAGAGATTTTTACCAAGGGCTATTTTTAAAATCAGAAGGACTTCCTTTTTCCTCTTCCGGGGACGGCATCTAGAGGCATTCAGGATGGTGCAGCATCTGACATACCGTTGTAGGCTGTCCTACAATACAGCCTCCAACAAAACCAGGCTGTCCCGATCCCCTGGTAATAGAATTGTTTACCTTTATACCAAGAAGGTTGGGAAAGCACCAAAATCTGCATGCGGTGTGTGCCCAGGCCGACTTAGAGGCGTTCGTGCTGTGAGACCTAAAGTTCTCATGAGGTTGTCTAAAACGAAGAAACACGTCAGCCGAGCCTATGGTGGTTCCAAGTGTGCTAAATGTGTCCGCGATAGGATCAAGCGCGCTTTCCTTATTGAACAGCAGAAGATCGTTGTGAAAGTATTGAAAGCACAAGCACAGAGTCAAAAAGCTAAATAAAAAATGAACCATTTTTGAAAAATAAAAAAAAAAAAATAAAATCAAGCAGATTTTCTAAGTCAGGGGCATGGAAAATAAAGACAGGCTGTTTAAGATTAAAAGAAATTTAAGGGAGTGATACAATCAAGTGCAGTGTATGATTTTTGCCTGAATGGATACTAGTTTGAATGAACTAGTTGTAAAAAGAGTTGGGGGTACAATTGGGAAAGTCTTAATATGAAAAATGTCAATATGGATAATATTAGAGTTATCATTAATTTTTATTAGGTAAATAAAGATATTGTGCTTACACAGGAAGACATACATATTTTTAAAATGCATATTGGAGTACTTAGGGGTAAAATGTCAGTAATTTGTTTTAAAAACTCTAGCCCCCCCATATATGTTATTTATAGCAGGTACAATTTATAGCTATACAATTAAGTGAGAGTGTATTCCACATACTGACTTCTTTGCTTTTCTGTATATTTTATTTGCTTTATTATAAAGGGGTTGGGGGAGACAGAGAGAGAGAATGTATATATGTGAGTAAGCAGCTATGGATCATCCAAGGGTCTATGCAAGGCTGCTGCTGCTGCTGCTGCTGCTGCTAAGTCACTTCAGTCGTGTCCGACTCTGTGTGACCCCATAGACGGAAGCCCACCAGGCTCCCCTGTCCCTGGGATTCTCCGGGCAAGAACACTGGAGTGGGTTGCCATTTCCTTCTCCAATGTGTGAAAGTGAAAAGTGAAGTGAAGTCGCTCAGTCGTGTCCGACCCATAGCGACCCCACGGACTGCAGCCTCCCAGGCTCCTCCATCCATGGGATTTTCTAGGCAAGAGTACTGGAGTGGCTTGCCATTGCCTTCTCCGCTATGCAAGGCAGGGATTATGAATTAAGGACACTGACCCTGGAGAACTATGTAATAAAGATCAGGAAATTTTTTTAAAAGTTAAATTAGGAGACGACAAATATACTTAAGAATATTTTTCTTCCAATGGAAAACAGATCTAGTAATATATATGTATTCATGTCAGGTATTCCTATTGCACTCTTGCCAAATGCATTGGATAACTTCTGCTTTGTATTTCAGGAAGCTGAAAATTTCCCAAAGCAAGAACCCTAAGAAAAGCTGGAGTTAATGAAGCTTTTCTTTGGCTTTTCCAGTTGTGACCTGCCTTACAACCAGCACTGCAGTATATAACCACCTAGACGAGCAATGTTCCTCTGGAGCCAGCATAGGGCCCTTCTTGAACATATCCCACCAGACTCACAAACAGCTCTGTTACTAAGGTTTTATTTAATTTCAGAGTGCAAATATTTTTCAAATGCTCACTAGGTTTTATATACTAAGAAGCTACATTTTGCCCTTAAACACTCCTTGTGGATTACAATTTATATTCACATATTTTGGCCTTAAATGAGATAAAAACCAAACTATCTGTCACCTTTACTTTGATATATTAATTTCTTTAGAGCAGCGTTCTAGCTACTAAAGTTAACGTTTATTTTTTTCTTCTCACATGCTCGATTAAAAGGTGAGCTAATTCTCTCAACAGTTTTGATTAGTTAACAGAAAATCCTAAATTCAAACTGTTAAAGAACAGTTTGATTTTTATGGCTCTCCTTAAGTATGAGACACATCTTATTTTATTGAATTTCTTTCAGTACCCTAGATGAAAGGGCTTTGTTTTTGGTCAGTTGACCCAAGGATTACAGTAGCACAAGCCAAAACCACACAGTAACTAGGGAAGGTGACATAAATGCTAATATATTGACACCTCAGGATGAAATGCTTGTCACCTTTTTTCTGTGCTCTGATAAGTGATCAACAGCTCTGATTTTTCATGAGCAGTGAATGACTGTTTAGATTACTATATTCCCCACTTCCAATTCAATTATTTATAACAGAGCAAAATCTATGTTCATTTGTAGACTGGAATCATTAAGCAGTTAAATGGAAGGATTCTGAAGTAATATATTACAATTTAAAAATTTAGGGCTAGTGAAAAAAACTCAACGCTAAGTGGTGTTAATTTTCTCTAGTGTTATACAAAACTCTGAGAACTGGAAGAGATTAAATTTGTTCTTTCTTTTATTTATTTTTTGTTTTAATACAGAGTGATACTTTGTTTTCACCAACTAGGCTGAAGATACTTTTTAACAAACTGGAATTTCAAAGCAGTTTATTTGTATTTAAAGATGATGAACTTTGATTTTTTTTCCCCCAATACTAAAAAAAAAAACCCACCCTGGTATAATTTACTTATGAACTTGAAATGCATCTCATACCTGTCTCATTTTGCCTTTTATGCTGTCTAAAAAAGTAGTTTCAATACCCAGTTTTGAAACTAAAAATCAGATTTAAAGTCCATATTACCTTTCATTCACATTTTCTTTCTTTTCCTCTGCATTCAACCTTTGAAGATATAGTAACTGGATATTTCTTCAAACAGATGGCCTGGATAAAGTGTAAAGAGGTAGTTAAAAACTCATGGAAGGTGTTTCCAGCAAAACTTGTAGTTTCTGTGTGTTGGTTAAATGCTCAAGGGTTAATACAGCCCCGTTGTTCAGTGTCTTCTACTTAAAGAGAACTTTTGTATTGTAATTTATTTTTTATTGTGCCTTAAACACTATGTAAATAACCGTCGGTAATAAAGCATTACAATTATATAATTTGCTTACACAAAAATCTAAAATTTTTACATAGCAGGTAACAGAAAACTGATGGGAATGTATTTTACCTCTATTGAAAATTTTTCTAAGGGGCAGCCTGGAAGTCAATAATAGAGTTAGTTTCTACTGGATAAATAAACCTATATGAATTTCCACAGAGTTTTCACATTGCTTTGAATAACAGAATTGAGCACAACAAACTACTTAGTTTGGGGACTCTTTTGAAGGAACAGTATCATCTATTCCATTTGATACTCTTACTTTACCTCCTTGATAGAGAAACCTACAAGCTTTCAAGTGTAGTAAAGAAATGCGAGTTGAAAAATGTAAAGTTATTAACTATCCCAAAAGCTGAAGCATATTTTCGTTCCCTTGCTTTCATTAAACATGCTTAGATTCCAGGAGAATAGACTAAAAATTAAAGGAAGGTACCATCCCATTTCTTTTTCAGAAGAATCTGACACCACCTCTTCATTTCACTTCAAGCACTGTGAACACACTTTCTCGCTTTTCCAACCAAAAGAAGCATAAGTCTCAGCTCCTTTTTGTACTGATTTCATCACTGCCACAGTCAGCAATAATTTAAGTGAAAAAGTGAAGTCGCTCAGTCGTGTCCGACTCTTTGTGACCCCATGGACTGTAGCCTACCAAGCTCCTACGTCCATGGGATTTCCTTGGCAAGATTACTGGTGTGGGTTGCCATTTACTTCTCCAGGGGATCTTCCCGACCCAGGGATCGAACCCGAGTCTCCAGTAATTTAACACACACCTAATTTAAATTTAGGTACGTATGAGATGGATGCTGTATTATCTACACACACACACACACACAAAAGAATACAAATCAGTCTTGTACAAACTGCCCATGAAGGCCCAATACAAATTTATGTCTTCACTGAATGACCCTGTATGCTCTCCAGGGTTCCTGTGAACTCTTAAATGCATAGAAATCTATTCCGAAAGCATTCAATAAAATTATCTGTAAGGAGTTACAAAAGGATTTCTGCCTTAGAGTCATAGGATCAAGACGATAAAGTCCTGCAGAATTCCATTACAACAGTCAATTCTCCAAAGCCTGTCCGACTTCATTTCGAGTAAAAGACAATAATGAACTCCTACTTGAGAGTTAAGCATCGCTGACTAGAAGTGAGCAAGTCCAGGTGTGGCTCTGGAAAGAAGCCACGTTGCTATGGCAACTTGAATCGCCATTTTAGGTCTTCTTGCGGCCTCCCGCCCTCGCGTCACTTCCGGTGTTACCTGTGTGGTTATCGGGAGCCGTAAACAAGGTGTGCAAACTTCTGGAGACCTGTCGGGATGCAGCAGAGCGGGGTTCCTGGAAGCCGTGGCTGCGCTCTGTGCCCTTTGCTGGGTGTCTTGTTCTTCCAGGGTGAGTGAGCCGGCGGCGGGCTCGACTTACACTTCCGGCCGGGGGCTCAGGGAAGATGGTCGCTTTTCCGGTTCCGGTGGGGGTCTGAGGAAAGCCCCCACTGAACTTCTGGGAAAGAAGGAAGAAAGCGGGAGGCCGTGGGAGGATGTTCTCGTAATTGCCATCCATTGAGCGGAGTCAGTGGCTTGTCCGTACGGACAAGGCCCTGAGAGCTCGACCACCTTGCGTGACTCTTGTATTGGGGAGAGGGCGCGACTTGATAGAAACACGGAGGGCTCTGACTTTGGGGGCACCTGGCATTATCTCGTGATGAGTTATCAACGGTTGACTCGGCTGTGGTTTTGTGGGCCTTATCTCCTGCTTACAAGAGAACAGTTCTAGTCTTTGGCAGTTTGTCCCAGTAATTTTGAGAAAGTAAATTCATGATTGTTGGCAATTTTATTTTTTGTAAGAGATTGTCAGGGCCTAGGAAGTAAAACATTCGTTAGCCGCAGAAAGGATATGCTTTGATCTTGTGATAGAGATGCATTTGTTGAGGAAAAACAACTGCTTTAGTATTTTAATAAGTTTTTTTTTAATAGAAGGCAGGGAATGTAATTTCTGTTAAAATTTTAATCAAATAATATCAGTTAATATTCACTCTATGACATAATCTTAAAATTTGGATAAGTTTTGCTTTCATGCAGTTTTCAAGTTGCATAAATTTCAGTCAACCTAATTACCTTCATCTAGGGTGCAATTATTTCCTGGATTTTTGTGTATGTATGTGTTTGTCTTCCCCAGGAAATCATATGTTAGTAGAGCTAGCATTAGAGTGAATTGTTAACTTTGTAAAAAATTTCCCTGTGGGAATTTCTGAAGAGGACCTTTGACATAAAGGCTTCAGGTGTTGTAAGTCTCAGCAGGTAGGGCTAGGGAGTTTTTATTTATTTGATGATGACTAGTATTTATGCCGCCAGGACACTCCCTTATCCCTCCCAGCTTTTCAGCTAAGTTATTTTGCAATATACTATTTAGGCTGAACTGCTGCACTCTAAATAATCCTGGTTTCCTGTCTCCCTCTTTTTCTCTCTCACTCTCACACAAATGTTCAAATATTACCCTATTGGAAAAAAAAATTCTAGAAATAGTGGGTGATTTCACAAACTTGAAGTCATTTCACATTAAAAAACATCCATCAATTCAGCAGGCCAAAAAATCCAAGCATTGAAAGTTGAGTTTATGATCTATATATACTTGTTGAAACTTCTTTAGCCTTTAAAAAAAAGAAAGAAAAACCAAACAGATTTATTGAGATATAGTTCATATGCCAAATGATTTCCCTATTTAAAGTGTACCATTCAGGGAATTTGGGGATGGTCCAGTGGTTAGGATTCCTTACTTTCACGGCAGGTGGCAGGGGTTTGGTCCCTGGTGGTGGTTCAATGCTAAAGAATCTACCTGCAGTGCGGGAGATGCAAGGCTCAAGTTCTGTCCCTTGGTTGGGAAGATCCCTTGGAGGAGGAAATGGCACCCCACTCCATTATTCTTGTCTGGAAAATCTCATGGACAGAGGAGCCTGGTGGGTTAAAGTCCATAGGATCACAAAGAGTTGGACATGACTAAGCACGAGCACAATCGGGAACTAAGATTCTTCTTGCTGTGCAGTGCAGCCAAAAAAGAAAAATAAAGTGTGCCGTTTACAGTTGTGCAATTATGACAATTTTAGAACATTTTCATCATCTCAAAGAGAAATAGTCATTAATAGTCATGCCTTATTCCCACTCCTCTGGTCCTGGCAAACACCAATTTACTTTTTACTGCTGTGGTTGCCTATTTTGGATATTTCAGAGAATTGGACTTGTACAATATGTGTTCCTTTGTAACTAGTTTTTTTTGTTTTTTTCCCACTTAGTGTGTTTTCAAGGTTCATCCATTTTTGGGAGGTCTTTTGTTTTGAGTCTATTAGGTAATAGACTTTGGTTTCGTTCCAGTTTATTTGCCTTGCCTTTTCATATTTTTGTTGTTGATGTTTAGTTGCTTAGTTGTGTTCGACTGTTTGTGACCTCATGGACTGTAATAGCCCACCAGGCTTCTCTGTCTATGGGAGTCTCCAGGCAAGAATACTGGAATGGGTTGCCATTTCCTTCTCCAGGGCATCTTCCCGACCCAGAGACTGAACAGAAGTCTCCTGCTTGGCAGGCGGATTCTTTACTGTCTGAGCCACCAGGGAAGCCCAAATATGTAGAACCAGTAGATTAAGATTCCTAGCACTTACACTTTTTCTTTTCCATCTAAGTGTACAATTTTATGAATCAAAGTTTGACATATTTGTGTTTTGGAAAATTGGGTGTATAAAATTGGGAGTTTTAGAATCCCCCCCCCCCCATTTCTTCCATGTCTGCTTAAATATGATTTTCTTGTTTTCTTCCCAGATTAAAAAAATTTTTAAATTTATATATTACTTCTATTGTTGGCTATTTTTACCTGGCAAAATGCTTTTGTCCTCTGCATGTGTGCTAAGTCACTTCAGCCATGTCCGACTCTTTGGAATCCTATGGAATGTAGCATGCCAGGCTCCTCTCCATGGGATTCTCCAGGCAAGAATGCTGGAGTGAATTGCCATGCCTTCCTTCTGGGGATCTTCCCGACCCAGGGATTGAATCAGCATCTCATGTCTCCTGCACTGACAGGCAATTTCTTTACCACCAGTACCACCTGGAAAACCCTTTTCTCTCTGGGGAAAAGATAAATATCCATTAACACAGTAGGCCTAGGGTGAAAGTTTCTGAGTGAATGTAACTCTGGATTGGTGTTTTTTTCTCATTTTTTTTGAGTGGAAGAGACAAATTATTTTATATCCAGTGATTTTAGAATACTTTTAATTTCAGTAAAACATAGAGGAAAGTGCCCATGTTATAAGTGTACAGCTTAGTGAATTTTGAGAAACTGAGCATGCCTGGGTAACTAACCAGAGCCAAAATCAGGATGTAGATTGTTACTGACTTTCCAGAAACTTTCCTTATGCCTCCTTTCAGGCCTTCTCCCATCTCCTTCAGGGGAACCAATGTTAGCGTAGACTTGTTTAGTTCACCATGGATATTATGGTTACTTTTCTGTAACTATACATTGAAGACATGCTTATCTAGTGTTTAAAGTTCAGTAAAGTTGATCACTTTGTGGCAAAATTATGTTCATGAATACGGAGTTGATATAAAGAAAGTTTCTAGTAGGTTTATTGAAGGTGTGCTTACTATAATTCAGTAATCAAAATTTTCTCAGAACTTGTCATTTTTATGCTTTAGTTCAGTTGCTCAGTCGTGTCTGACTCTTTGCGACCCCATGGACTGCAGCACGCCAGGCCTACCTGTCTATTACCAACTCCTGGAGTTTACTCAAACTCATGTCCATTGAGTCAGTGATGCCATTCAACCATCTCATACTCTGTTGAACCCTTCTCTTCCCGTCTTCAATCTTTCTCAGCATCAGGGTCTTTTCAAATGAGTCAGTACCTCGATCAGGTGGCCAAAGTATTGGAGTTTCAGCTTCAGCATCAGTCCTTCCAATGAACACCCAGGACTGATCTCCTTTAGGATGGACTGGTTGGATCTCCTTGCAGACCAAGGGACTTTCAAGAGTCTTCTCCAGCACCCATTTCAAAAGCATCAATTCTTCAGTGCTCAGCTTTCTTTATAGTCCAACTCTCACATCATACGTGACTACTGGAAAAACCATAGCTTTTTATGCTTACTTTATAGCAATTTTCATTTTACAAAAGGAAACTCTTGGTTTTGTTCCATTGAATAAATATTACTGAGCATCCATAATATGCTAGGTTCCATTTGGATGAGTTCAGGATCTATTGAAGAAGACAGACAAGTCTTGGATGCGTTTAGGATCTATTGAAGAAGACAGACAAGTCTACTAGAAACCATGACCACAGAGGAAGTGCCCTTAATCTGCTAAGATGATGCAGGGAAGACTTACTGGAGGTGTCTCAAAAATTAAATCTTGAAAGACAGAGAAGAGTTAGATCTTTCAGAATAGAAAATGGAGCTTCCCTGGTGGCTCAAATGGTAAAGAATCTGCCTGCAATGCAGGAGACCCAGGTTCGCTCCCTGGGTTAGGAAGATCCCCTGGAGAAGGGACTGGCTACCCCATGGACAGAGGAGCCTGGTGGGCTACAGTCCATGGGATCACAAAGAGTTGGACCGGACTGAGCTACTAACACAACAACAACAGAGAAAGGGAGTAAGGAAAATTCCAGACATAGAAACATAAACAAGGGATGGCGGTATTAAGTAATTTTCCAAACAAATTTGATTAGATTAACCTAAATACCATGTTGACCCCAGATATATCTCTGTGGTCAGGAGGATGATCTACTGGATCTAGTTCCTATTGGCTTTCAAGAGTTGATCATGCACATGTCTTCCTAACTCAGCGTTCAGAGACTTTGCATTTGTAGCTTGAAAATGGTGGGAATATCTGTACCACAGAAATTGTCAAACCCTACACACTTGGGGTTTTCTATTTTTAGTTTTTCACCAGCACACCTCTGGATGTAATGATTGGTTTAGGCCAATCTGAGGCACCATCCAGAGCTGGGAGTAGGGTCTATTTATTCTTAATTTGCTCCTCTCTCACCAGATCCATTCACTTTTCTTCTCTGTTTTTCATGCTCCTCAGAAAGCTAACCTATAAACTGCATCATCCAGGCTCCCATCCTCTGGCTTCCAATTAGGTTTGGCCAATGGGAGGCATTGGCAGGAGATTGGAAGGCAGGAGGAGAAAGACTTTTTCTCCCCTGCTCCCTCCCTGTCATGGTGCCATGGTTGATAGTGGCTGTGTTCTACTGTGGCTACAGCTTCTGTCAAATGGCCCACACATCCACCTGTTACCAGGCTGCAGTAACACCATTTCCTCCCTTCGCCCCTCAGGACTGGAGTGGTAAAGACTTTGTGCCTTCGCTGACTTCCCTGACCCTGAGAAAAGTCCCTCTGAAAAGTGGCCCATACACTTTTCAAAGTCTTAGCTGACTCTGCCTTCTGTTTCCTGCCTGGACCCTGACAGAGGCCTCCAAGCTCTTGGGTTATGTGAGAAAGGTGGATATCCTGAGAAAATCTGGATATCGTGAGGAAAGGAGATGAGGGGAATGGGTATTGAGCTGGTAACAAACAAGAGTTCACTGCCTTCAGGTTAGAGTCCTGTGGTGGTGATAGTCAAGTGGGTATATCCTGTAATATTTGGACACTCAGAGGCAGGTCATGGCAAGCAACATACTTTGGGGAATCATTAGCCCATTGGTGGTTGTGAAATCTGTAAAACTGGATAGGGTTGTCTAAAGAGAACATGTTGAAAGGAGGACCATGGGCTCAGGGTGAACTCTGAACAACACCAATGTTTAAGGGATGGGGTAGGAAAAAAGGAGCCTTAGAAAGAAATTTGATAGAAACTCTCAGAGAAGTGGAGTGTGTATGTGTGTATGTATATGTAACACAGTCAGTGTGGAGAGCTGGTTGGTGGGAGACTAATGAGATTCTGATTTTATAACTCTGATCCATATTTCTTCTTTGCTATAAACCAGGATTGGCAAACTTTTGTAAAGGGCCAGATAGTATTTTAGGCTTTGTAGGCTACATAATCTCTGTTGCAGCTATTCAGTTTTGTTGGAGTAGCACAAAAGGTGGAGAAGGAAATGGCAACCCACTCCAGTGTCCTTGCCTGGAGAATCCCAGGGTCGGGAGAGCCTGGTGGGCTTCCGTCTATGGGGTCACACAGAGTCGGACACGACTGAGGTGACTTAGCAGCAGCAGCAGCAGCAGCACAAAAGGATCCCTACACAATACATAAATAAATGGAGCTGGCTGTGTTTGAATAAAACTTTATCTATAAAAAGATTTATGATACACACTACTATGTATAAAATAGATAACTAATAAGGACCTACTGGGTCACATGGGGAACTCTACCAAATGCTCTGTAATGACCTATATTGAAAAGAATCTAAAAAAGTAGATTCCTGTATATGTGTAACTGATTCACTTTGCTGTACATCAGAAACTAGTGCAACATTGTAAATCAACAATAAAAGTTTTTTAAAGAGAATGTAGAGAATAGAATATAACATCTTGCAATCCTAATAAATAAAGCAAATTGATGATTAAAAAAAGGATGATGTGGGCTAGATTTGGCCCATGGTCCACAGTTTGCTGACCCCTGTCCTAAATCAACTGCCTCCCCACCCCCCACCCCCCGATATTATCCCTTGGATATCTCAAAGTCACCTTAAACTTATCCAAAATCAAACTCGTTTTCTTTCCTGCCGAGCCCGGTACTTTTCTAGTCTTCCCTGTGTCAGTGAATGGTATCACCAAGACATAAACTTGGGAGTTACCCTTGATATTTCTCTTCCCCAAACATTCCACATATGACCTGTCACCCGCTCTTGCTGGTTTTACGTTGTAAGTACTGTTGTCTTCTGAGTTCTTTCCACTTCCACTGCCACCAAGTTAGTTCAAGCTTTCCTTATTTCCCCCTTTAACTATTTAAGTAGCTTCTTAGGTTATTTCTTTATATATACCCTTGGCTCACTTTAAGTGTCTTCCCTAGAGTGATGTTTTAAAAATGCAAACTTCATCATGCCCCTTCTCAATACTTAAGTGTTTTCCACTTACTTTGAAAACACGACTTCCCATTACTCTAAGAATAAGGACCCAAATCTCTAAAGTCCTGCCTAATCTGGTTTCTGCTTACCTCCTAGTCATGTCTCATTCTTCTCTCTTGTGCTTTTGTGTTGCTGCCATTCTGCTTTTCTTTCTGTTCTCTGACTGACTGACCTCTTTCTGGCACAGGACCTTTGCATATGCAGAATTCTCTGCCCGGAATGCTCCCAGTCTCCTCACCTTGTTACCCTTCCTTCAGAACTCAACCAAAAAGTAATCTTTTCAGGGAAACTTTCATTTACCACTCTCTGCTCCCCTATCATCGGAGAAGGCAATGGCAATCCACTCCAGTACTCTTGCCTAGAAAATCCCATGGACAGCGGAGCCTGGTAGGCTGTAGTCCATGGGGTCGCTACGAGTCAGACATGACTGAGCGACTTCACTTTCACTTTTCACTTTTACACATTGGAGGAGGAAATGGCACCCACTCCAGTGTTCTTGCCTGGAGAATCCCAGGGATGGGGGAGCCTGGTGGGCTGCCGTCTATGGGGTCGCACATAGTTGGACACGACTGAAGTGACTTAGCAGCAGCAGCAGCAGCTCCCCTATCATAACTGGTATAGTTCTCAAAGCACTCTCTTTGTCTTTTCCATGTAGTGCTTATCAGAGTTTGTAATTATACATTTGTCTTTATGATTATTTGATTAGTATATTGAACTTCTGCTACATTTTAAAAAATATTTGTTTATTTGGCTATACTCGGTCTTAGTTGCGGCTTGTGAGAGCGTTAGTTGCAGCTCGTGGGATCTAGTTCCCTGATCAGGGATCAAACCCTGACCCTGAGAGTGTGGAGTTGTAGCCACTGGACCACCAAGGAAGTCCCCTTCTGCTGCATTTTAAACTCCAAAACAGGGAGTATATGTATTTTGCTCACATTTATTCTCGAACTCAGAGAGTGGCACAAAACATGCTCAATAACTCTATGTTTGAAGAATGAGTGAATAAATGAGAGTATCATCCTGCAAACTTTGAGACAGAGAAGGTCATGGAGCAAATGGTCACTCTTGCAGAGGGAGCCGGTAAAGTCAGGAGAGAAAACTCATTTTTGTGCCTTGGATTTTTGAGGTTTAAGACAATACTACCTTTTGTTAGAAGTGGTAGTTGAGTCCAGATTGTGCTGTAGGGGTCCAGGGGTGGATAGGCAGGAAAGAAAGGGAGATGTTAGATACAGACAACTCTTGCACAAACTTGGTTTAGGAAAGAGAGGGCAATGGTTGGTAACGAATAGCATGACAGAGTTAAGGAAAATTTGACCCTGTCATACTGTAACTGTAATATTATAACAATAGTTATATATTTGTTTTTATAGATGAGAGAGACTCCTGTGTTTTTAGAGGCTGAGGGAAGAGACAGCCCCTCTTGAAAGGGGTAAGCTGAAGATAATTGAGAGGGTTTTTGTTTTTATTTGTTTTTTCTGCAGCAGGGCTTGGAAGGGAGGGATCCAGGCAGAGAGGAAGGGCTTGACATTGCATAGGAAAAGGGACACCACACCCTTTCAGATTGAGGTAAGCATGGGTACAGACACAGGAAGGTGTGTGACTAAGCAGTTTGTATTGCTTCAAGTTTCTTGAAGAAGAGAGATGTTTTCTTTTGAGAATGAGGTGTTGTACAGGGGATAAAAGAGAATGGCAAAATTTGAGGAGTCAGAGGAGCTGACCAAGTCTGGTTAAAGAGTCATCATAACTTGGGACTTCCCTGGTGGTCCAGTGGTTAAGACTCTGGGCAGGGAGTGTGTGTTTGATCCATGGTCAGGGAACTAAGATCCCACATGCTGTGCAATGTGGCAAAAAAAAAAAAATCTAGATAATTAAAAAAAAAAATGTCATCTTGCCTCATTAAAGGCTTAGCTGTGATGGAATTCATGAGTTTCTTATGGTAACTATTTGTGCAATGGTGTGATTTTTCTCCTTCAGTGACGTGAAGTGAAGTCGCTCAGTTGTGTCCGACTCTTTGGGACTCCATGGACTGTAACCTACCAGGCTCCTTGGTCCATGGGATCTTCTAGGCATGAACTGGAGTGGGTTGCTGTTTCCTTCTCCAGGGGATTTTCCTGACCCAGGGATTGAACCCAGGTCTCCTGCATTGTAGGTAGACACTTTACCGTCTGAGCTACCAGAGATACCAGTTATAGTCTAGACATGGTCATTTAGGCTGAGTTTTAGGAATTTTGAATTTTGGAATTTTGAATTTTGCACTGATTTAGTGCAAAGGAAAGATAGGTGTCTAGGAGGCTTAAAAATGTTGAAAATACTATAAAAATAGGAAAGGAGGAGAGTGAGGGACTTTGTTCCTATAATAAGCACACACTTTATTCCTATATGAGAACTTTGGTCACCTGTCGACCTCTTTCTCTGTCTCTCTTTGTCTGCTTCTCTTCCTCTGAATTTTGCCCTTAAGTTACTTCTATTTAATGGAGGAAATCATCTTTACAAATTGAGTGCAAACAGTGGTATATGTGTTTGAGTAGCATTATATGCTAAATATTATGTGAAAATTGAAAAAAATAATAAACTGCATCAGAGAATTTGGGAGGGCATTGTAAGGGAGCTGATATTTGAGCTGAGTTTTGAAGGGTGTGAGTACTGGGGTTGTGGTGTTGTGGGAACAACCCAAGCAGGTTTGGTAGGGATGGGGAGAGCATTCTAGACAAAGACATATTCAACGAAAGTCACAGTGGCATGAAGGATATAGTAAATTTAGGAAATGGTAGGACATTTTGGGCATAGTGAAGAGGATGGGATGGGTAGTGGGTACAGTAGCAAAAGTTAGAGGCCGGATTGGCACTGTTTAGATTTTCTGTTATAGCCCAATAGAAAATTCCTGAAGGTTTTTGAATCTTTGTGGTATTCATTTTAATGATAATAACTAGCATTTATCAAAGTTTCAATTTATGTGTTACCTTCTTTAATCTTATTAGATCCTCCCAGTGACTCAATGAAGTAAGTCTTTTTTATTATTCCCACTTAAAGTGAGGAAGTTGAGTCTGGAACAGTTTAACTATTATCAAGATTTCATAGGCAGAAAGTTGCTGGGCTAGGACTCAAGTTCAAGTCTAGTTCTAAATCCAAACTTTAAAATCTCTCTGGTATTCTTATGTTTTAAGATAAAGATAGTGGGCTGGTCAAAAAAGTTTGTTTGGGTTTTTCCATAAGTTCTTATATAAAACCCGAGTGATCTTTTTGGCCAGTCCAAATGTATAAAGGATAAGAGGAGAATGTAGATTATCTGTTTATTATTTATTTCTGCTTTCCAGTTTTTAGAGCTGTATCTTTAGTACAGAGACCCTGTATCTTGGATCAGGAGTGAGGGCTTAGGAGCAACTAGGTTTTGAAGGATGAAGTCTTTCCAGGCAGAGGAGCAGCATTTGCAAAGGCATGGGAGGAATGACAAGTTTCGCATGGCAAAGTCAGGATGTTTTAGATGAACCAAAAATAGTCCTCATTTTGGAGATGGGCTTAGTGTTTGTCTTGTGAGCTTAGTCTTGGTCTCCTTCTTTTAAGAGGAATGTGAACAGACTGGATTGTCCAGAGAGGAGTGAGAAACGTGATTAAAAGCAGCAGAGGTAAAAGCAGTGGAATGGATGACTCATAAGTAAGTCTGTAATAAGAAAGGTTGAGAGCGGTTCAGTTCAGTTGCTAAGTTGTGTCTGACTCTTTGCAACCCATGGACTGCAGCATGCCAAGCTTCCCTGTCCTTCACCATCTCCTGGAGTTTGCTCAAATTCATGTCCATTGAGTTGATGATGCCATCCAACCATCTCATTCTCTGTCACTCCCTTCTCTTGCCCTCAGTCTTTCCCAGCACCAGGGGCTCATGCAATGAGTCAGCTCCTTGCATCAGGTGGCCAAAGTATTGGAGCTTCAGCATCAGTCCATTCAATGAATATTCAGGGTTGATTTCCTTTAGGATTTACTGGTTTGATCTCCTTACTGTCCAAGGGACTCTCAAGAGTCTTCTCCAGCACCAGTTCAAAAGCATCAACTCTTCGGTGCTCAGTCTTTTTTTTTTTTTCTCTAGGCCTTTTTGGTTCAACTCTCTCATCCCTACATGACTACTAGATAAACCATAGCGTTGACTATATGGATCTTTGTTGCAAAGGGATGTCTTTGCTTTTTAGTACTCTGTCTAGGTTTGTCATAGCTTTTCTTCCAAGGAGCAGGTGTCTTTTAATTTCATGGCTGAAGTCACTGTCCTCAGTGATTTTGAAAGCCAAGAAAATAGTCTGTCACTGTTTCCATTTTTCTCCCATCTGTTTGCCATGAAGTGATGGGACCAGATGCCATGGTCTTAGTTTTTTGAATATTTAGTTTTAAGTCATCCTTTTCACTCTTCTCTTTCACCCTCATCAAGAGACTCTTTAGTTCCTCTTCACTTTCTGGCATTAGGGTGGTATCCTCTGCATTTCTGAGGTGGTTAAAGATAGAACTAAAGAGGTGGCAGTAGGATGATGAAGCTAGCTAATGTATGTTGATCACTTACTCTGGGTTAGGTAGGCTTCTTAGTGTGACACCTGTTTTAATTCAAATATTTCTCACAGTTACCTACTAAGGTAAGTGTTATTATTCTCACTCATATCAGAACGAGAAGCTGAAGAAATCAAGTATGAAGACCACCGAGTATGCTGGGATTTGCATACTGTCTCAACCAGAGGGACTGCTGGTTTTCAGGATGGTGTGTGGGTTTGCTCTCTTTTGAAACCTTGCTGCTCTCTTTGCCTTTGGCCTGCCAGATGAATCATAGCTCATTGTGGTGGAGAAGGAAGCAGGAAAAATGAACTGCTAGTGGCTTACTTTCCTAAAAAGTGGCTCGCTAGTGGGAGAGAAATTTCTACTACTGTTCTCTGAAAGTAGAGGGAATTGTCCAAAGAAAGTGCCAACTCTTTTAGAGGAGACAGGGTTTCAGAGTTGGAACTATGGGGGTGGTTTTGGACAGAGGAAGTCTCTAGAGAATTTTAAAATCATATCTTATTTTTACATTTTAAAATGCATTAAATTGCCTAGAGACTGTCATGCAGAGTGAGATACATCAGAAAGAGAAAAAAATATCATATATTAACATATATATGGAATTTAGAAAAATGGTACTGATTAACTGATTTGCAGGGCAGAAATAGGGACACAGAGAATGGACTTGTGGACACAGCGCAGGGAGGAGAGGGTTGGGCAAACTGACAAGAGTAACACTGACAGGTATACGCTACCATGCGTCAAGTAGATAGCCAGTGGAAGCAGCTGTATAGCACAGAATACTAAGCTCTGTAATGACCTAGAGAGATGAGGTGGAGGGTGGGGGTGGGAGGAGGTGCAAGAGGGAGGGGATAAATGTATACTTAGAGCTGAATCACATTTCATTCAGCAGAAATGAACACAACATTGTAAAGCAATTATCCTCCAATTAAAAAAAAATACAAAGAACCTTACCAAGCCAAAAAAAAAATGCATTAAATTGCAAATTTAATAAACTTTTTCCTGCCCCTGATTTACTTTTAATTGATATGGGATTCATTAACCGGCTTTAAGAAATGGAAAAACAAAACAAAACCAGATAGAACCTCGAGGTAGATTTATAAAATTCTTTGAAAAAATTCCAATTCTTATTTCTGCTGGTGGTTGGGGCAGTGATAGCTTCATGTTAACTGCTGAGCTGTATTTAGGGTAAATCCCTCAGATACAGTAGTTGTCGTACTCCTGCAGTAAGTGTGTCAAGGGAGTGGGTGGCATTGCCTTTTAGCCTTCTGTGGGCTGACATGCTTCATTATAGTTAATTTAACCACAAGTCTATTGGAAAAATGCTGGTATGACCAGGTTTAAAATTTTTACCCAGACTTTCTATGACTTCATTTCGTAAAATGACGAACCACCACCCCACTGTTAATTAATGTAGATATCCACTCCTTATCCTTTTGGGCCTGCCTGATAAGATATTTATTCCCATGGCTTTTTGATGAGAGACCTAAAAATGATACCTAGTGCTTCTGTGTTGTTCACTCACATCTGTGTGTTCTGTCCAATGCACACATTTTAAAAGTTTGGGCTTGCTTTGATTAGGTGCTTATGTCGTCTTTTCCCTGGAGATTAAAGCGGATGCCCATGTCCGGGGTTATGTTGGAGAAAATATCAAGTTGAGATGCACCTTCAGGTCATCCTCTTCTATCACAGACAAACTCACCATAGACTGGACATACCGACCTGCGAGCAGCAGTCGCACGGAATCAGTAAGTGTATACTTTAATTTTTACAGCATTTATTTATTTGGCTGTGTTGACTCACATGGGCTCTTTAGTTGTGGGACGTGGTCTTAGTTGCCCCACAGCATGTGGGGTCTTAGTCTCCCAAACAGGGATAGAACCCACGTCCGCTGCGTTGCAAGGTGGATTCTTAAGCACTGGACCACCAGGGAAATCCCAGTAAGTGTATACTTGTAAGGCTCTTTCCTTGAGTTTTCTGTGGTCAACAACTCTGGAACCCTTTTATTCTAAGTCACAGGCATACTTTAGGCCTTCTCATCTTCTAATAGAAGATGAGCTTCTATTAAATAGAAGGAGATGAGCTTCTACTCTGTATGACAGCCATTTTTGGTCGTGGAGGGCTTTTTCTTCTATGTAAGAATCTTGCAAATGTGCTATAGGAAAAAACCGGTCAGAAACTCAGAGGAAATGTGGTTTAATTTTGTTTCCCCTTTGTTGTTTCATTTTGCTTGGCTTCATAGCTTGAGTTTCAGATTTGTTGTACTCAAAAGGGTACCTCCAGGCTGTTGGATAGAAAAATTCTATAGGCCCCAGTCTTAGACATCCTTTGGCTGAATACTGCTCATTTCCTGTCATGTGAGGTCATCTCTGTGGGTGTATCTGTTTGCATATCAGTACTGTGTAGATTTATCTTGGCAGCTTCTCCAGTGTATAAACATCTGCATTGATTTACACAGCTCTCTTTGAAGGAAGTGGTGGCACCTTATGTTGATGACAGATGCTGTTGGTGACAGATGGTCTTGAAATATTAGAAGCAATATATTTTAATCACACATATAAAACACGTTTATGGCTCAAATCCATTGTGGATGTCTAATTGAAGATTGCAATGCTATTAAAAAATACTTTCTCTGTATGCTTCCAGCAACATCCTAGGTCAGGATACATTTTATCAAGAATGTGAATGTCATAGCGGTATGTAAGATTGTGTTTTTGAAAGTATACTTTGTTTGTTATCCTGTTTCCTTCACTGGAAGTACTTTCTCTTTGATTTTAATGTGTAAGCTTTGGATTTTTTTTAGGAGCCATTACTGAATGCCATGTAGCATCTCCCAGTGGCTACAGTAGGTGTCCCGGTAGGTTGTTTTAGTGGAGGTGGCTCCAGTGAGGGAAGCAAGGCTGTATTTGCAGTCCCTTTTTCTTTCTTTTTTTTAACGGAGGGAAAACATCTCATCAATGTTTTAATATTTTCACAATACAGGTATTTTACCTCCTTGGTTAAGTTTATTCCTAGGCATTTTATTCTTTTTTTTAAATTTTTTTTATTGGAGGCTAATTATTTTAGACTTAAAATAGGTCACTTTATTTTGAGTGGCCAGGAAACTATGGCTGACTTTATATGACTCTTCTTCCTTGGTCAAAAGTAGGACAGAGTAAACAATGGGGATTTTCTAGGGGTAGAAACCTGAAATGCAAACAGCAGTTCTCGTATGGTACTGCTTTTTTTTTTTAATTTTTATTTTAAATAACATTGTCTATACCATTTTTCTATATTCCATATATATATGCATTTATAAACAATACTTGGTTTTCCTTTCTTTTTTTTTTATTTGTATTTAATAAATGGTACAAAGCACAATGCCAAAAACATTAACAGTTAAAATTTCACCAAATGAAAAAATACTATAGAGTACACAGTTGTAAAAAGCTACATTAAGTTATTTTACAACTGCCTCAAGCTGCAAAAAGAAAAAAACCCAATGCCATACCTAAGTTATCCCTCTTTCAAAATAATGCCATTTATGTTATAAACCATGAGCACCCCATCAAAAGATGGGAACTACTTTTGTTAATACACACACACACACACACACACACACACACACACATATATATATATATGATTGTATCACTTTGCTATACACCTGAAACCTTTTTGTGAGGCTAGTCAGGAAATCAGCAAACGCACCCAAGCTGGAATTATTGGACCCTTAAAGTTTGCATTATGCTATGTTGCAGTTATGTGCTCAGTCAGGATTCTATCAAACTAATCAGATAACAGGATTTGAGTATCACTAGTTTAAATTGAAATTTACAGGTTAGATTAATCTTGAAGATTCACAGCAGGCTTTGTTTTGTCAATCAGTTCAGTTCATTTCAGTCACTCGGTCGTGTCCAACTCTTTGCGACCGCATGGACTGCAACACGCGAGGCCTCCCTGTCCATCACCAACTCCCGGAGTTCACTCAAACTCATGTCCACTGAGTCAGTGATGCCATCCAGCCATCTCATTCTCTGTCATCCCCTTCTGCTCTCGCCTTCAATCTTTCCCAGCATCAGGGTCTTTTCAAATGAGTCAGCTCTTTGCATCAGGTGGCCAAAGTATTGGAGTTTCAGCTTTAGCATCAGTCCTTCCAATGAATATTCCGGACTGATCTCGTTTAGGATGGACTGGTTGGATCTCCTTGCAGTCCAAGGGACTCTCAAGAGTCTTCTCCAACACCACAGTTCAGTAGCATCAGTTCTTCGTCGCTCAGCTTTCTTCACAGTCCAACTATCACATCCATACATGACTTCTGGAAAAACCATAGCCTTGACTAGACGGACCTTTGTTGGCAAAGTAATGTCTCTGCTTTTTAATATGCTCTCTAGGTTGGTCATAACTTTCCTTCCAAGGAGTAAGTGTCTTTTTATTTTATGGCTTCAGTCACCATCGGCAGTGATTTTGGAATCCCCAAAAATAAAGTCTGCCACTGTTTCCACTGTTTCTCCATCTATTTGCCATGAAGTGATGGGACTGGATGCCATGATCTTTGTTTTCTGAACAAAAATTGTTTTGTCAATAAGGAATTTTAAACCCTTTTATGCTGATGCTGATAATCTGTGATAGGTATTCTTTACCTCCCTCTTTGGAACACTCAAAAGAGTGTTCCAGCTGTGTAAATCAATTAGTAAACAGGTATTGTTTAGTAATATCTGTATTTCTCACTAGCTGGTAAATCCCTGCCTGAATCCCACTGTATCATTTTGCTAAACACAGTGACTAAGGGCATGTAGTAGGTGTGCAACAAGTATTCATTGAATGAATGCCTGAACCAGGAAGTGATTTAGTGTCTTCTCTGGGAAATTGCTTTTCAAAATTGGGCAATGCAGCGTTTGTAAAAGCCTGGGTTCCTAAGTGGGGAGGATACCAAGTAAGAAAAGAATGAGGAAAGGCTAGAGTCTTGCATAAGAGAGAAAGATGATATTGTATTGTAGTGCCTGCCCAACCTATCACCAGGTGTAATGAGGTGTTTTTTGGTGATTAGGTATGTGATCACCAATCCGAAGCAGAATTGTTTTAATTCAGTGTCTATTCATTGAGAGCCAGTCACACATCTGACTTGGGGTTTTATTAATTTCCGAGATAGATGGCTTGAGAGAAGCTTCTGTTATAGACTCTTGGCGATTTTGAGGATAAATGAAGAATCTCCCCTCTCCCATTATTCGTTATGCGCTTTTGAGTAACTCACTTAATTTTTTGTTTTTGGCCTTGTTTCCCCATCTGCCCCATGTTCAGTGTTGTTGTGAAGGTCAGAAGAGTGAATGTGTAGAGATTGATTGCACCCCATGAAGTACCGTATGATAGTAGATGCTGCTTTAGAATAGGATTTATCGACTTTGGCACTATTGGCGTTTTGATCCAGATACTTCTTTGTGTGTGGGGCTAGCCTATGCACTGTAGGGTTTTCAGCAATGTTCCCTGGCCTTCACCCTCCAGATACCAGTAGTACAATAAAAAATATCTCCAGATGGTGCCAAATGTTTTGATCGCAAAATTGCCCCTAGTTGAGACCTGCTACTTTAGTACTTTGGGGAGAAGAGGTTCAAGAATCAGAATCCTTGGATTCTTTCATTAGGACTGTTTTGGGGACAAGTTACATAAACCTGTCTTTTTAACCTATAGTACGGAAGTGAACAAAGTGTAAGAAAAAATTGTCCAACTGGGAAAACCCATTATACATTTGTATTTTATTTTGGACCTACTTAGCTTTACGTTTCATTGCATTTTCCATATTAACTCTTTTTTTTCCTCATGGTGTTGCTTTCCTAGATTTTTCATTATCAGTCTTTCCAGTACCCAACCACAGCGGGCACTTTTCGGGATCGGATTTCCTGGGTTGGAGATGTATACAAAGGGGATGCATCCATAAGCATAAGCAATCCTACCATGAAGGACAATGGGACATTCAGCTGTGCTGTGAAAAACCCCCCGGACGTGCACCATAATATTCCGGCGACAGAGCTGACAGTCACAGAAAGGGGTAAGCTAACTGCCACCAACCTTGTGCTTCAGTGAGTGCTCTGGGACTTCGGTGGTGGTTTGTGGAGAGATCAGTGATAAGCAGAACTTACCTTATCTTTATCAGAACATTCTGCCATCTTGAATTGTCTTTGAAGATGAGTTCTTTATTTTGCAAACTAAAGCTTTTTTTTTTTTTTTTCAAATATCGTCATAGTTTTGCCATGATTCTTTAAATTTTCATTTCAGGTGACCAGAGTCTTGTGGAATGTAACGCAAACCCCTGAGTAAATAGAGGGTTGCTATCTGTGCGAAACAGATGTCATTCTGGTTTCCCTAATGTGTTCATACCCTCAGTTATGAGACTGTGTTTTTGCCTGAGGCTTGAAAGGGTACCTGCTTTAAATATGGAGGCTGCACATTTCTTTTCTGTTGCAAAGAGCAGCTGTTTGCATTCAGTGTGAAACATGAGTGGGATAAGGACTGACCTTTTTTCTTCCACCATTCCCTGGTGACTATTGAGTGGTCATTCTAGTCCTTGTTTGGATTTGAACCAAAGATTTAGAGATAGAGACCTGCATTATGATTCATTATAGCTACCTTGTCATTTCTCAAATCTTTCTGTATGTCTCTCTGTCTCTTTCTCCCCTCCCTTTATTTTTTTTAGGATAACTCATAGATTTCAAAGACATGGGCACATTTATACTGCTGGTGGGAGTAGAAACTGGCATAGTTTTTCTGGCAGACTGTTTGATAGTATAAATCAGATACCTTAAAATTATATATCCTTTGATCCAGCAATTCCATTTAAAATGTTTTAAAAAATAGAGCTAAGTATGAACGTTTATATACAAGGATGATCATCGTTACATAACTCATAGATTCAAAGAATTGGAAACAGCTTGAATATCCAGCGTTAGCAGATTGATTCAATACATTATTCAGTATGCAGAATACTATGCAGCCCTTAAAAAAAAGTCACACCAGCACTGATGAACCTATTTGCAGGGCAGGAAAACAGACACAGACTTAGAGAAGGGACTTGTGGACCCCGTGGGAGACGGAGAGGGTGGGATGAATTGGAAGAGTAGAATTGACATACATGCGCACCATGGGTAAAATAGACAGCGAGTGGGAAACCGTTGTAGAGAACAGGGAGCTCAGATCGGCACTCTGTGATGACTGAGAGGAATGGAAGGGAGGCTCAAGAGGGAAGGAATATATGAATACACATAGCTGACCCACATTGTTGTACAGCAGAAACTAACACACCATTGTAAGGCAACTGTCTGTGTGTGTGTGTTAGTCACTCGGTCGTATCCGACTCTTTGTGACCCCATGGACTATAGCCCGCCAGGCTCCTCTGTTCATGGGATTCTCCAGGCAAGAATACTCGAGTAGGTTGCCATTTCCTTCTCCAGGGGATCTTCCCAACCCAGGGATCAAACCCGAGTCTCCTGCATTGCAGGTGGACTCTTTACCGTCTGAACCACCAAAGAAGCCACCAATTATACTCCGATGAAAAAACTAAACAAAATGGAAAAAAATCACACATGCATGGAATATTTATGGAAAATATTTGTATAGTAAATAAAAAAGAGGTTAGAAAAAGTACGTAAAGTATGGCCTACACTTCCGAACATATAGTCTCCTCCCTGTATTCCCACTCATACCCACATACTCCTGGGGACTTCCCTGGTGGTCCAGTGGTTAAGACTTCATCTTCCAACGCTGGGGGTGTGCTTTCCATCCCTGTCAGGGGAGCTAAGATCCCACCTGCCTCGTGGCCAAAACCCCAAAACATAAAACAGACACATACTCCTAGAAAGAAGAGTGAACAGGTAGATAACTGACGTGTTGATCCTAGGTATCCAGATTATGGGTAAATTTTAATTCTTTGTATTTTTGTGTGTTTTCTTGTGTTTCTACCGTGAATTTATTCCTTTTGTAATCAGAAGAAAACTGGAGCAAAAGTAAGACTATCTCCTGTCATCGGAGGCACCTTGCACATCCCTCTCTTTCACCTTCTCTTTCCCTCCTTCAGGTTTTGGCACGATGCTGTCCTCTGTGGCCCTTCTTTCCATTCTTGTCTTCGTTCCCTCAACTGTAGTGGTTATTCTGCTACTGGTGAGAATGGGAAGGAAGTCTGCGGGGCTGAAGAAGAGGAGCAAGTCTGGCTATAAGAAGTCGTCTATTGAGGTTTCAGATGAGTAAGTCCAGTTGCAGTCCTGAGCCGTCAACCGTCTTCCGAGCCGTGCTTTGTGGACAGTACCAGACCTCTGCATCCATGCCTTCCTTTCTTCCAGGCTGACCTCAGTTCTGCTGAAAGGGAAATTTGTGGATATTAATTTGGAGAGAAAGAGAGGAGTTAATAGCATGGTCTTAGTCTCTTTTTTTGGAAATAAGATTGTCCAGTGCTGTGGGTCAGAGTGTAAATTCTGAAATGAATCTGTCATTCCTTCCAAATGAACAGGAAATCCCCAAGTCAATTATTTTTTCCTTTTCCTTATTTTGGCACCAAGCTGACAGAAATGCCTGAGCAGTGAGAGAGGCTTTAGAACAGCCATGGAGGGCAACATAATTTAAATAAGCGAGAACTATTCTTGGTCAGCAAATGCTCCAAGGAGGTTAACTGGATTCTGATTATCAAAAGCAGGTGAGCAGGTGTGATCCAGTATTTTCCCTAAGAACAAATCCACTAAAAAAAAAAAAAGGTAGCAAAAGTCTACATAAAACTCTGTTGATTCTCCATTGTCTATTTCAGGGGCTTGGAACCTTGGAAGAGAAATATTACTTTGAGAGAGTCTAAAATCTTTCTCTGTGTGTGTGTGTGTGTATGCATGTACACATTTATGTAATGGGAGTAAGAGTCCCCTTTAAAGGAATCTGTGGCCTCCCACAAGGCAAAGAACATGGTCTAATAAGACCTCCTTATGATCTAAGCCTGAATCACATTGTTTCTTCTCACTGGTTCCAGTGAGCTGTTTCCTTCTCCAAACCTACTATACTCATTTAGATCTTTAAACAAAAATTATTCATTTGGTTGCTCTGGGTCTTTGTTGCTGTGCACAGGCTTTCTGTAGTTGCAGCCAGCGGGGGCTACTCTCTAGTTGTGGTGCATGGGCTTCTCATTGTAGGGGCTTCTGTTGTTGCAGAGCATGGGCTCTAGAGCATAGGCTCAGTAGTTGTAGCACATGGGCCTAGTTGCCTCACAGTATGCGGGATTCTTCCCCAACCAGGGACTGAACTGGTGTCCCTTGCATTGCAAGGCAGATTCTTAATCACTAGACCACCAAGGAAGCCCGATTTAGATATTAAAAAAAAAAATTTGTTTTTCAGTGTGCTTCCCTCTCACCTGGATTCCCCTCCCTCCTTCCCTTGTTTGCCTGGAAAACTCTTCCTTATCTTCCAAGACCCTTCTGCAGCTTCTCCTTCTCTTGAATTTCCCTGACTCTTTCAGGGTAAACTAATCTCTGTCTCCCCTTTGCTGCTGCAGCAGTTTGACTTTAACTCTATGAAAACATTTATCACATTGTATTGTGACATTCTTGTTACGTTCTAATGGGTCTCTCACCCTCAGGAAATCATGAGCTCAAGGGACAGTGCCCAGACATGGTTGATGCCGAGTATATTTCTAAATGAACAGTTGCTACTAGCTCTTATTTATTGATCACTTACTATGTGCCAAGCATTGTGGTCCATGATTTACACTTGCTTATTTTGCATATACTCCTCCCCACTATCCTTTAAGTGTAGCTGGTAATACCTGCATTTTGTCGATGAGGAAACAGGCTCCTGGAGCTTAAATAATTTGCCCAGTCACCCTGTTAGTAAGTGGCAGAACTGGAATTTAAAACCACACCTGTCTGACTTCAACACTTGTCCTCTTAACAGTCACTGCTAAGGATAGTGACTGTCCATATTTGGTTTGTCCTCTTTCTACAGCACTGACCAGGAGGGGGATGACTGCATGGCGAAGCTTTGTGTTCGTTGTGCCGAGTGTGTGGTAAGCCCATGCCATTTCACTGTTCACTGTTCATGCTTTATTTTCCTGCTTAATTAAGGTAATCCTTTGTCCTCAGAGAAGCAGGGGACACGCAGGTAGGTCTACAGCAAAGTATGAACCAAGGTCTTTGCCCAAAGCATTTTAGTCTCAGGGGACCCTTCCCAATTCTAACCACTATTTTATTTTCTGTCTTGTGAGCACTGAGTGGTGTCCTTAGGTTAGGGAAGGGGACTGTGTAGGCAGCCTCTGCTGACTGACAGGGAGCATCCTGAAAGAGGAGTGTCCTGTGTTGCTAAGGTCATACTGGGAGAGCTGGCTGAACCTAAAGCCTGTAGAACTAAGCTTTTCTGCTGAGCCTCAGTTTTTCCCAGGAAATTAGAGTGATATCACTGTTTAGATGACTTGATTGTTTTGTCCATAAGAAATACCCATGTTGGAAGGCTTGAGTTTTGATTGAAATTGCAGAAAGCACTTGCTGTGACTGGTAGGCTTGCGTAGCTGCCCCAGGATCCTAGGAGAAGAGGCTTTCTGATGTGGTACTGTTGAAAACAGGTCAAAAGCAACTCATGATCTAATATGAAGTATACCTGTCATTTCTGAGTTTAAGCTTGAGCCTTCTTTGTACTTACTGCTAAGCTCAGCACTTGGCCAGATGACTGCAGCCCAATTACTCATTGCAGTGTTCTTTGTTTCTCTTTCTCTCATGTACTTGAGTATTATAAGTGGCTTCTCTGTTGAGAAATAGGTGGATAGTGCCAGGGGATAGAATCTAATTAAAACCCTTTGGGATTTGAATATTTTGATAACACAAAATAAGCTAATGTCCTGAAACTAACACATTTTTAATCAAATATATTCGAAGATAAAAACTGAAAAAAAAAAAAAGGAAAAAGAATCATTTTTCGGAAACTAATACAGCATTGTTAATCAACTGTATTCCAATATAAGATAAAAATTAGAAACAAAAAGAATCACTTCGCTGTACGCCTGAAACTACACAACATTTTTAGTTATGTCTCATCCTCCAGGACACAGTTGAAATGTTACCTTCTCTTAAATTGGGGTACAAATAATAGCTAACTATATCTTTTTAAAATTAGTAAGATATAGTGTCTCAGATAGTGCTTCATGCTATAGAGAAAAAATAAAATAGGAAAAGGAGATGGAATGGCTCGATAAGAAGGTGTGATACTAAATAGGATGGTTGGGGGAATTCCCTAGTGGTCCAGTGGTTAGGACTAGATGCTTTCACTGTCGTGGACCAGGTTCAATCCCTGGTTGGAGAACTAAGATCCCATAAGCCACATGGTGTGGCCAAAAAAAATAGGATGGTTGAGGGCATCCTCATTGGGATGATATTCAAACAGACATCTAAAACAAGAAGGAAGAGACATGGCTACCATCAGTTCAGTTCATTCGCTCAGTCGTGTCTGACTATTTGCGACCGCATGAATCACAGCATGCCAGGCCTCCCTGGAGGAGCATTATTCTAGGCAGAAGAAATGGTCGGTGCAAAGACCCTGGGGAGGGGCCATGATTGGCATGTTCTAGGAACAGCATGGAGGCCAGTGTGGCAGGAATGAAGAGAGCAAGGCAAAGAATAGCATTTCTTCAGAGAGGTAATGGCATATCTTATAGAACATTGCATGACTGTAATGACCTAGACTTTCAATCTTACTGAAACAGAATCCACTGGAGGTTTTTGCAAAGAGAACACTGAACTGATTTAAGTGCTAAAAATGTCATTCTGGCTTCTGTGTTGAAAACAGGTGATGAGGGACCATGACAGAAACACAGTCCATTTAGGAGACTTTAGCAATAATGGAGGTGAGGGAAAAGGGTGCTGATCTGGACCAAGATGTTGATTGTGGGGATGGTGAGAAGTGGTTGTTCTCTGGTTATAGTTTGTAGGTAAAGCCAGAAGGACTTCTTGACGAGCTGCATGTGTCTGTGAACAAATGAGAGGAGTTAAGGATAAATCCAAAGTTCTTGACCTGAGCAAATGGTAGAATAGGGTTGCCATATTCTAATATGTACAAGCCTGTGGGTGGAACAAGTTTTAGGCAGAAGATCAGGAGCTGAGTTTGGATATATTAAATTTTAAATACTTAGTAAATTTAGGTGGATTGAGTCAGTGCCATTTTACTGTTAATGAAGCCCCTAGCTGGGTTCCATTTGGGGGGCCCTACCGTGTGGTCTTTACCTGAATTCTGACTGTGGCATGTACTTCATATACACACTGCAACTACTACTCTTTCCTTTCCAGGATTCAGACTACGAAGAGACATATTGATGGAAGTTTGCATGATAGAAGAGTCATCTAATAACAGAAAATGTTCCGTTCCACTGGCAGCTAAAGCCTCCCAGAGAAGTGGAGCTGACTTGGACAATAATGGTGGAGAATCCTGGAAGTCATCAGTAAAACTTTAGGAGTGACTTATTTATTGAGGAAATATTCTTTTTGTATTTATAAACTGTTCAAAAACTCTCAGAAGAGACTCATAACTACCCCTGTTAATAACTTATACTCTAATTGAATGAAGGAATTCTTTTCCTAAATAGAATGATAACTTTTTGTTTAGTCTTTGCTCTTGAATGTATTACATGTTTTCTTCCAGTTTTTATGAGGGAGAATCCTAGATGTTGGCCACACTGCTGATACCAATATACATATATGTATTTAATGAAATGGATCTTAGAGCTTCCTGATGTGCTCCTGGATGAAATGTTTTTGGGGATAGTTATTCTTTGTTTTTTTGCTCCATGAATATTTTCAGCTGTGAGTTAGCATACAGCATATACTCACTGGTTTAATTATCTCATCATCAGTGTTTGGGAGGCTTGGAGTTTATAACCCCAGTTTTTTAGAGATGGTAAGATCAGGAGTCAGTGGTTTATTTGACTGAGTTTTTAATGTATTAAAGTGTCAACAGTTTACAGTTAAGAAATGCTGAGATAGAGGGGCTCCCTTCTTTTTCTCACTAGGTGCAATTTGTTATTTTACTTTCTTACAGCTGAGTGGTTTATGGTTTCCTTCTTGACTTTTCAGATCAGAGGCAAGAAAAACTCTTCATAGGGTTTTTAGTGGGGATAAGTAAAATAACTTTACCAGTTATTTGTAATGAAATCATCTTTTAACCTATGCTGTTCTTAAAAATTTTCTTCTAAAATGCAGAAAATATGTGTGAAAGAAGGTATTTATAAACCCTTTTTTGCATAATATTTGAGATAAGGAAGTGAGGGTATACACAACTTATACTTCCTTCTTCTGTTCTCTCTATACTTTCTATCAACTTCCTCCATTCTACTGCACCAAATTATTTCAAATATTAATTTACATGGGATTTTCTATAAGCCATTAAGAAATATGTTTGACATAGCAGGAAGGGTTGACTGTCTAGTCCTCTGTAATAGAGGGATAGAGTTTGCTTCTTAATTATGAAAGACAAAAAATGTCTCTCATAATTTGATTTTTTTTAACAGGATAGCCCCTTTCTGTGATTCTTTGCTAGGTGACTCAGGAGGTTTCCATATTATAGCACAATGTACTGTATGCTGTACAAAAATAACTATATTTTTTTGCTAAGATCTATTTTTAAAAATTTAGGTTATTCCGTCTCATAGATTTGGCCTGGCCTTTTATGTTAATCTAGTCCATTAATGAGAGAGTCTGATTAGTTAATAGATGTTATGATTTACCTCTGATCATATAAGAAAGAAGAGGCAGAAGCAAGATTGTCAGTCTGCATCTACAGTGGTTAAGTCTCACAGTCTTGGGCTACTTGTTAAGTATGCGGTTGTCTGGGGCCAATCTAGTGAGACAGTCTAGTCTGACACCTCAATGCAGAAAGGAAAGCAGTTTGAGCAACAAGAGTAGATAATTTGGGCTCTAGGACATTTAAAGATAGAGATCTAGTTATGAGAAAGACTTCTTGTGGGTCCTCATTCTTTGAGAAAGAGATGATGTTATAGGAACCTAGGTAAAGTTATATCCCATTCAGTGAAGGACCAATTTTGACTGAATTTTCTGGCAATTTCCTTTAAGGCATGTTACAAGGATTCATCCAGTGGGATATGTTTATCACTTTAGGTAAATAGTGCTGTGTGAATGCCTGGTCATGTTATTTTGTAGCCTTGATCATGGTTTGAATCAGTCCCTTCCTTTTTAAGTGACTGAATGATGAAATCCTTCAGGGTAGGAGAGTAAGTTGACCTCCTAATCTGCTCCATGGGTTTGTGGTCACATCACAGTCTTAAGGTTGCTCTCAGTCTCCTTCGTCAGTCTTTTATTGGGGTCTGAGTTATAGCTTTTTTTTCTTCAAAGAAGCACAAAGCAGTGTTTGGATACCTGCCTTTTAAGGATGAAAGGAAGAGAAAGTGTGGTTTTTTTTTTTTAATTTACTGTTTTAATATTTTCTAAGGTGCTATTCTCTCTTTTTATTTTTTTTCATTTTGCTTCTCCATGAGTTCTTATCACACTTTATGGAGACCAGCCTTGTCTAGAAAGGGAATTGAATTCTGAACCTTCAGAGGGGGTTAAAGCCTTTCAGAATTTTTCTTTGGCTGCTGAAGTCTTTACTTGTGGCTCCATTACCTTATGAATTATGTGCATTGAGCTCTTAATTCTGTTACCAAATGTGAACTTATAAAATGTTTTGTGTTTCCCATGTGACCTGGTACCTCAAGCTTCTTGGGGGGCACATTCTCTGCAGCCCTTAAACTGGGCCCTGTGCTTCACAAGGGAATGTTTCATGTCCTTGTTTAGAAAAAATTCTGGTGGCCAAATCCTGAATCTGCATGTTCTTGTGTCACTCAGTTATGATTCCAAAGGGGAGTTGTAAGAAGACCGATAGGGTGTGGCACAGGACTCTCATTTAATTGCACAATTTAAAACTTTGCTGCTAGAAGAGGCAACTCCGTCCTTTTGACTCTAGTGTTGGACTGTTACCTGCTGCATTTCACTTTGTTTCTTGTTTGTTAATTGTTGTAGGAGGATGTGCACTATTTGGTCATATGCACAGACGTTGTAACTCTTGAGATCTTTACGACATCATAGTTAATAAACTTCTTTGCACTTTCTGGCTACTTTTTGGTGTGTGTGTACAGATAAGACTAGAGCTGTCATGTGAAAGAGAAGGGAGGTGGTTTATGATTTTCGGCACCCAGTAACCATTCATCTCTGAGCCGTACCCCAGCAAAAATCTGCATAGATTCAGAGGTGTACTGGAGCCAGCTCACACCTTAAGAGCTGGTTGTTAAATTTTTAGAAAATTTTAACAATTGTTAAAATGTTGGTAGTTTAAAATAGACCACATTAGGGGTATTTGCTCAGTTGTTGGCTTACCAGAATACCCATTCTCAAGAACCATGCGACATACTCCTGGAGAAGAGCAAGCATTCAACAACTTGTCAAACGATATGGAACAAGTTTCAAAAAACAAGTATGCCCATGTGTAAGTCAAACCAATGCAGGCAAGATTGAAGGTGTGTACACTGAAAACACTTATTTTGAAGTGGTGACTTGAAAGCAAAAGATACCTTGATTCAAAGAAGCTTTGAGTTTTTAATCTAGGATGTCTAAGTCACCCGAGGGATTCTCTGAGGAATAAAATGCTTCTTGTATGCTAGAAATGCTGATGTCACATGGTCAGGGGAGATTGACATGCCTTGGTGGTGAGCTGGAGGACGGGACAGGCATATCTTTGGAAGCAGGGATTGGCTATATTGCCCCTCTGTACTGAGAGGAAAAATAAAATCGCAAGATTGCTATGTTTCAGATACAGAGCAAAATGTTTTGTGTTAATCTTAAATGTATTTTGTTTGCACGATGCTGATTTCTCAGCTTGTTTAGCTGGGGCCATTCAACATCCCATCCTAGGAGGCTGTCACCTAGAAGAGGAGATGACACCTTCAGAGGTCTGAAACATGAGGCTTGCCTCAGTAAGGTGAATTTATTACCTTGTTTTAGAATGAAAGTGTAAATAAAAATTGAGTAATAGGCCAGCTGACTGAAACGAGAACCTTAATTTGGAGGTTCCTGTTTGTGTCGCTGCAGCCACCTCAGGATGCACGCATATGGTTTGATCTGAGCCTGACCTTCTGTGCAGGCAGAAGTGTCTTCAGTCGGACTTGAGAACTGCAGTGGTGGGGGAACTGAGTGAGTTGCTTCTCCTGGTGTTCATCATCTTGGGTAAGCGCCTGCTTTGTATTTCTTAAGCAGTGACTTGAACTTTTCTCACTCGGAAGAAGGCTGGTTCTGAAGGTTTTCATTTAAACGCCATCCTTTTGGGTTGTGAGGCAATCCCAGAACTGTGAGCCTCTGCAGGAGGACTGCCATAAGGTAGTCTAGTGGGTCCAGTTTTCCTTTCTTCAGTGTAGAGTAACCTGTGTTAAGATCCTCAGAGAAAAAATCGGTAAGGTTTGCTCTTAATAAAAGAGTAAATGATGATGATGATGGTGACAAGCTTTAGCTTTTAAGTTGCCTATGGCTTTAAGTAGAGCTGTGGCTGGCTGTTCCTTGGACTCATGACAGAACTCTTCCTGAACTGTTTCTTTTCTCCCAATCCTACACAGGCCAATATTTAACCTTAAGAAGTCAGGAACTTAAACCTCCCAAGAGGGCTAGGCTGTTGTTCATGCTTGCCTCACCATCTGCATGGCTGGATCTCAGGGAAGATAAAGTAGGATGGTTTAGATGGAAGCTGGTCTAAAGGAGAGAGCAGGAGTAATGACTGCCTGATTGAGGGAAGGTGGTGAGGTTGTGGGTGGGCTAGTGGTCACTTGTCCTTACTAGGGGCAAACACTTGACTGAGAGAGAGTGCCTCTCCCTTATTTTGTCCTGTAATATTGTAATATTGAGGGGGTCATTTCCATATCCTGTGTGGTCATCTCATTGCATGAGCCTCTTTTCTGAAGATTTTTTTTTCTGTTGTGCCAAAGACAACAATTCCCTTGCACTTTTAATAATAGAAAAGGGGGTCCTGATAGTTACAACTCCCCAGGGGTGATAGAAGATACTTGCCAAGAGTTATATTGTGAAAGAACCATGAGCTCAGCTCCAAACATTTGACCAACACATGAGATAACTTACTCTGCAGAATTAATTACCTCGAGAACATGCTGGTGAGAAGATACATCAGCTTCTGGGAAGGGGGCTGGCAGAGTCAAAGATTCAGATGGAGTCCATCAAGGTGCTTAAGGTTCATCTGAGTGCTTTTGTTAGGTTTTTTAGAGACTGAGATTCATATATGTATTCTGAATTATGTATCTGAATAATAAAATTCTGAACTATATATATATATATAAAAGATTATCTATTATTTATCTATTTATATTACATGGTAGGAATTTTTGAATATCTGCCAACTAACTAGGAAACTTGAAACTCGACTCGAGTCATGTGCTTGGCCCATTTCAGTGTTTATTGATTCATCTGACCAGTGGTCGCTGGACTTTCACTCTGGGTCTCACTCTTTGCTGTGCTGGAGAGGCACCGGCCAATAGGCATGGCTCTTGGCCTCCTGAAGCTTATAGTCTCGGGGGTGGGGGTGGGGGGGTGGAACACAAGCCTTTAAGGAAACAAGCACTTAAGCAAATAGGTAATTAGAAATTGTGACAAGTGCCCTAAAAGAAATAATAGTACTATTAAAACATGTGGCTAGGATGTGCCCTGGATAGGGTGGTTTGAGAGAGGTTTCCTTGAGGAAATCACATTTAATTTGAGATGTGAGAGATGAACAGGAGTTAACTAGAGGCAGGAGGTGGGAAGAACGGTCAATCAGGGGGATCAAATTAATCTTGTTTTGTTAAATGAAGTTCAGGGAAGCTTTGCTCTAAAACACGGATTACCCTCACACGCATGGAGGAGACATCCACAGTAGTAAGGACACAGTCTCTGATCCAGAAGACCTCGGTTTGAATCCTGGCTCTGCCGCTTGCTCTGTGTTGCTAGGCAGGTCACTTCACCAATTTGTGCCTCAGTTTCCTTATGTGTAAAACCTCATAGAGGGTTGTGAGAATTAAACTGGTTAATGTGCAGAGCACTCAGACAGTGCCTGTCACATACTCTTCTCTAGTTTAATGAGTGTCAGCTACTGACTTCTAGTGTGGTGCTATAACTAGGGGGGAAAGTCTGATCCTTTAATGTTAAGAATGAGGCCCGGGGAGATGGAGTGGTTTCCCAAATATCAAAGAATTAGTTAATAGAATGTCTGATCTGGGAAGAGAATTTTTTAAAAACTTAATGCTTTTCCTATTAAGTCATTGCTTCTCTATTCATTCACACAGACTTCTAATGGTGCCTTTGAGTACTTAGGACTGAAAATGGGTATCTTCTACTTATCAGATTGTTGGCACATTTCTTAGAGTTTGTTTGAAAAAGGTTTGGGTGTGGCTCTGTGTGTCTTGAGTTTGGTGACTAGATTCAGAATCTTTTTGGAGTTGCTGGTTTCCTCTTAGAATAGAACAGTGCATTTGCAGGATGTCGAAGCTTGATTTCAATTTGATGGTTATATGGGCAGCTATCAGCACGTATCCAGTATATGCCGGACAGTTTGCCAGTGTTGTAGTGCAGTCATGGGACAGTCCTAAAGGAGATGCGTTTTGGTCCTGCCCTTGAGGGTGTAGGCAAGTCTACACTGTAATCAATGATTACTCCTCGGTGCATAGTGCGCTGCTTTGGGGCATATAGGACAACTGTTTGCTTGGGAGTGAAGGGGGTGCAACCAGCTTCCTGGGGAAAAAAACCCATCCAGAATACAACAGGGATCTTAGTTGTCCCAGATACGATGAATTAAAGTTATACTATAAAGGAAGCCCCTTACCATGCTCAGCGATGTATGTGTGGGATAAGGTGGGTGTGTCTTATATAGAGCTGGAATAAAGCACGCTGTGGCTATCTTGAGAGAGATCTGTATTTTCATTAGAAACACTTATATTTGGGAAAACTTAATGTGACTTTTGGTAGATCTGAGTCAGTGTAATTGTTACCTTCATTGTTGTAATGGATTCAAGAACCGAAACTTAAGAAGTTTCCAGTTCATTCTGATTCATCATTTGCCATTCTTGTAAAGGTAGATTCTCAGAGTCCAAAATCTCCTCTAAAGCTAATAATTCTATTTCCTATATGATTTTTAGGCTATAAAAAATAGGATCTTATATAGTAATGTTTTCTATTTTTTAAAGCACTGAAATCTACATTCTTACATCTGAGTCTTGCATCGTTTTCCCCATGTTACAGGTGAGGAAATTGAGGTTCATCAACGTCAACCTACTTTCTGCATAAGCAAGACCTGGGTAGGGCTGCCTTGAACAGCTTGACCCAGATTTTCCAGATGGAGAATTTTTTAGTGATTTTGTTTATTTATGGCTGTGTTGTGTGCTCGTTGCCATGTGTGGGCTTTCTCTAGTTGTGGTGTGCTGACTTCTCATTGTGGTGGCGTCTCCTGTTCTGGAGCACGGGCTCTGGGCACGCATGCTTCAGTAGCTGTGGCTCCCAGGCTCTAGAGCACAGAGTTGTGGTGCCCAGACTTAGTTGCTCTGTGGCACGTGGGATCTTCCCAGATCAGGGATTGAACCCATGTCTCCTGCACGGACAGGCAGATTCTTTACCACTGAGCCACCAGGGAAGTCCCAGATGGAGAATTTTGTTGATTAAAATTTGGATAAGAAACTCTTAGATAATCATTTTTTTATAAGTTGAAATGGCCACCATATACGTGCTGGACTTCCAGCAGAGCTGGTTAGGGTAATATGATGTTAATACACCAAGAAGACCTTTCCTTTCAGCAAATTCTGAGGTGGAATTACTCCAGGGTGTTAAGGGTTCAGAGATCATGGCTGAGGCCCGCCACAGGAGTAGGTCGGAGCCTAAGGCTGGTTGAATTGTGAGTCTTTGGAGTTAAGGTATTTCTGTCTTGTCAAGAAAACTGTGGGGCTTTGTAGAATAGATTTGCTTTGTAGAACAGCAAATCTATTCCCAGGAAGTGGTAGATGCAGTGAAATTTATGCCAGAGATAATAGAGATGCTTTTAAAGTACTTTTGCCCATGTACAGGCTGATTCTCCGTCTACTCAAGCTATCCTGCCTGAAAAGTGAAAAAATAAAATCTTGCCATGGACCTTTCAGGTGGCTTCTTTGTGTCATAGAACTTGGTGAATGCCTTAACTGAGTTTAAAAATTTCCCCCTTATTTGTGTATCTCCTTTCTTACATGTTCAGAATGTTCTTTGTATGTTTAAGGTAGTTGTTTTCATTTAGTTGGAGATATAGGCAGACATTTCAGGCTGAGTATCCTGTAATCTTTCATTTTTATAAAACTCTTAGACTGTAGATTGTTTAGGGTTGTCATCTCAAGGTTATCCTGTAATTATTTGCTTTTATTCTCTCGAAAAGCAACTTTCTTATAACCTTCCCTTACAGCGAACCTGAGGCAGCCCCCAAGTGACTCTCCAAACACCGCTGTGTTTTGTTTTATCATAGCAGTTACCAGCATCCGCTGTTTCTCATTCACTCATTTATGCTTTTTTCTCTCCATTTCCCTGCCACATGCAAACTGCATGTGACCCAGGACCTTGTCTTCCTTGTTCCATGCTGCATCCTGGTGCTTCAGAGAAAGACTGGCTCACAGAGGTACTCGCTATTGATTGGTTAAATGAATGAACTCCTCCTAACACTACTTTCTGATTTTTTTTTCTTTTAAGATTGAAAAATTGACAACAGCATGTTTTATCCACTGAAAGTCATCCTGATGCCAGTGTTACTGGGTAAGTAGAAGCCAAGGGACCAAGGAGGGTGTTTGATTTGTTTCAAGTCTTATGTGTGTTCAGAAACCAATTTTATGTATTTTCATTTCCCCTTGCTTTGCTGAAAACGGAAATCCCAGCCTGGAACTTGATAGTTTTGTTGAAACAGTTGTTTTAGAAACCAGGTAGCAGACTCTTTCTTGGAAAGCTGAATATTCCTCTGTTTCTATTAGAAACAGAATGCCTTTTGGTTCTGACTGGGTGTTCCACGACCTTCCTACAGAATGTGAAGAAAGTTTCTCACTGGCATTCCTGCACTTTTGGCTGTTATCTTTAAAACCACAGCTTGTTGCAGATCAGGAAATGAAATCATCAAAGAGACTCCCTAAGATCCTGTAATTGTTTTCCTGCTTTAGCCATGCCAGCCTTCTCGCAGTTCCTCAAATGCACTGAGCTCTTGCCCAATTTTTGATAGTTTCTTTTGCCTAGTGCCTTCTCTCCCCACTTCACCCTAGCAAGCCTGCCTAAGCTTTCAGTCTTCCCCTTAAGCTCTGCTGCTGCTGCTGCTGCTAAGTCACTTCAGTCGTGTCCGACTCTGTGTGACCCCATAGACAGAAGCCTACCAGGCTCCCCTGTCCCTGGGATTCTCCAGGCAAGAACCCTGGAGCGGGTTGCCATTTCCTTCTCCAATGTGTGAAAGTGAAAAGTGAAAGTGAAGTCGCTCAGTCGTGTCTGACCCTTAGCGACCCCATGGACTGCAGCCTACCAGGCTCCTCCATCCTTGGGATTTTCTAGGCAAGAGTACTGGAGTGGCTTGCCATTGCCCTTAAGCTCTACTTCCTTTTAAAAAGCCTGCTCTGGTTGCCTCCGTGAACCGGGTTGGAGTCTCCTGTTCCTGCAGTGCTCAAGGCTGCTGCTTCTTGCTCATCTGTTGTCTTTTCACCCTTTAGCCCCTTCTCTCTCTCTTTATCCCATGGATATAGCTCTGTCAGAAGAATAAATTAATTAGGTGCTTTACTCTCATGACTTTTAAATTTCTTTAAAAATTTTTTAAAATTTCATTTTAAAATTTATTCTATTTATTTATTTGGCTGCATTGGGCCTGAGTTGCAGCACTTGGGATCTTTAGTTGTGGCATGTGGGATCCAGTTCCCTGTTGAGGGATTGAACCTGAGGTCCCTTCATTGGGAGCTCAAGAGTCTCAGCCACTGGACCACCAGGGAAGTCCAAAATTTTTTATTTTATTGAAGTATAGTTGATTTATAATGTTGTGTTAATTTCTGCTGTGTAGCAAAACAATTCAGTTATACATATATACATAGTTTTTCATATTCTTTTCTATTATGGTTTATTGCAGGATATTGACTGTTGTTCTCTGTCCTGTACAGTAAGACCTTGTTGTTTATCCATTCCATTTTTCTCTTTTTTATGAGCTTTTTGGACTTTGCATGGTGACCTAAAGAATGACTCAGCAAAGTACACAAAGGACTGGTCTTTGCTTTAATTCCAGGCAACATAGCATTTGCATACACACGCAGTTAGACACGTGCAAGCACAAGAAAATAGTCCATATTAGAGAAGTTTTTTCACCATGGAATCAGGGTTATAATAATCTCAGGGGCTTCCCTGATAGCTCAGTTGGTAAAGAATCTGCCTGCAATGCAGGAGACCTGGGTTTGATCCCTGGGTTGGGAAGATCCCCTGGAGAAGGGAACAGCTAGCCACTCCAGTATTCTGGCCTGGAGAATTTCATGGACTGTTTAGTCCATGGGTTTGTGAGTGACTTTCACTTTCACTCTCTTTTCTTTCCAGAGATGGGTGAAGCAGCCTGCAGCGTTTTGCCCTTCCATCAGAGACTTAGCAATCTAACCCCTGTGGCGTTGCCTGGTGACACTGGGCGATCGGGACTGTATTCCTTGATGGAGAGGTTTTCCTCCTCTGTAGAAAGTCTTGATTTCTTCAGTTATTTCTGTACAAAGGCTGCTGGTCAAACCTAAGCTTCTCTCCGCTTTGCTTGCTGCTCTTACCTTCTCGCAAGCTCATTTGATTCTGCAGTTAGCACTCTTCATATCACATTGTATAGCTTCTTATCCCTTTAACCACACTTGAAGCTGCTCAGTTCTTCCTTATAGGAAAATTCCAAATAATTTTTGGAGGTACTTTTGATTTCTTTCAAAATAATTCCCTCCAGAGGGTGGCGAGTTCATGTTTTCTTTCCCATCTTCCCCACTGTGTGTGCCTGCTGTTGGGCAGGAAGTTAACACTCTTCTCTTGGGACAACAGCTTGGATGGAGAGGCTGGCGCATTTTCTGTTTATACCCAAATCCATTCACTTGGCTCTTGTTTGATGGGAACTGGCCAGCATCTGATTGTGTCTTGCTGTGGTTGTCTCTTTGCATAGAGCATGTCTTGTGATAACAGAAAAATCCACGTGATGGTTTTCTCTTTAGAAATGGTTTTCTCTTTAAGTGAAAAGGAAATTACTTGAACAGTGGGCAGAGATTGGAGGGGTATGATGCAGACTAACCCCTAGAGGCTGGGAAGCCAGGCTGAGGGCAGAACTGGAGGGGCAGGTGGGGAGAAAGCAAACAAAGGAAATTCAAGGGAGAAGTCGTGCTCTGTACTGACCTAATTACAAGGATCTGCACTACAGCCAGAATCAGCCAGCACATTCAGAGATAAGCTTTTGTAGAGGAACGAAAAAAGGAGAAAAACTGAGGGAAGCAAAGTTACCTGTGAACTGGCCTTTCAGTTAGGGGACTGGTGGGAAACTAGGAGCCAGACATCATTATCTGCTTATAGGTGTCTAAATTCATGACCTCAAGGGAGAGACTTCAGGGTTTCTCTTCTTTCTTCTTATTTTTGCTTTTTTTTTTGGCCCTGCTACGTGCCTTGTAGGATCTTAGTTCCCCAACCAGGGATTGAACCTGTGCCCTCAGCAGTGAAAGCACAGACTCCTATCTACTGAATTGCCAAGGAATTCCCTCTCTTCTTTCTTTAGAAAGGAGATTTCAGGGATGAAGACTAGAAAAGAGGGAGGGTCTAGCTAGGAGCATTGGACAGTATGAAGATTGTAGAAGTCCTTTGACTTGAGCCACGTGGGGGAACCACAGGGTATTTTTCTTACCCTTGGGAATGCCACGTTGGGTTGAATTAAAGGCCTCTGAATACTTTGTTCACATTGGGTCATCTGGGGAGGGAAGATGTTAGTTGCTTAGTTGTGTCAGACTCTTTGTGACCCCATGGACTGTAGCCCACCAGCCTCCTCTGTCCCTGGAATTCTCCAGGCAAGAAGAATACTGGAGTGGGTAACCATTCCTTTCTCCAGGGGATTTTCTTGACCCAGAGATTGAACCCGGGTATCCTGCATTGCAGGCAGATTCTTTACCATCTGAGCCACCAGGAAAGTCTGCATCTACTTGGAGATTAATACTAGTTTTTGTTGTTGAGTGTGTTTGTCTGATGATGTGTCTCTTGCCTTTTGCTTTCTCTAGGTTATTCCTTGGCCCTGAATGACTTGACTATTTCCGCCATGGAGCTAACAGTCCACGTGGGTGATTCAGCCCTTCTGGGATGTGTTTCAAAGAGCACAGGAGAGAAACATGTGACCAAGGTAGACTGGATGTTCTCATCAGGAGAGCACGTCAAGGTAACAAGGAGGAAACCCTGCTGTGTATTAGAAGCCCCTGGCCAGTGGTGTCAGAATGTGGGGAGAGGGAGAATCAGGTCATCCCGTGCCATGAGGTAGGGTTTCAGGAGTTGGGTTCTGGAGCTCGCCAGAACTCAGCCTCCTCCTAGTTTAATCTCTTGGCGGTACACAGCTGATTACAATCAGCTGGGAAAGTTACTCAACCTCTCTGAGCTTCACTTCCCCATCTGAGAATAATGGTAATACTTACTTTTCATGTCATTGAGAAGCTAATGGGAGACGTACACATAAAGATCTTTTAGTTTCTTTTCTTTCCTGTTTCTCCCATTTGTGGAGTAGCTTAGGTGGGTGGGAGGGGTAAGAAGAATGAAAACACATTGGTCTAGACAAAAAGAGTTATGGCCCAGGCACAGGAGTGATGTCACAGTAATCTTTCAGGAGGGTGGAGATGCTTTCCGCATTCTGCTGATCCATTTAAGTGCTGGGGAATCATCTCTTTCTCCTTCACGGCTGTTCAAACTGTTAGGATTGGCAGGTTCAGCATGGCTGAGTGAAGGAGCTCTTTGGATTAGCAAAAGTGTATGAAGCCTCATCTGAGATTCTGTGGAGATATTTGTGTATCGGGCTCATTTGTGAAATATGCTCCAAGTGATGTAAGACTACCAATAAAGTCCTAAGGTTTTCAAGTGAAATATTGTTTCAGTAGCTCAGAGCGTGTTATTTCCATAATGTTACTCTCACTGAAATTTTTGTTACTATTTACTTTTTTCAAAGATTTTTTTTTATTTTTTGCTGCAGACCATTTTAAAAGTCCTTATTGAATTTGTTACAATATTGCTTCTGTTTTATGTTTTAGTTTTTTGGCCCCAAGACATGTGGGATCTTAGTTCCCTGACCAGAGATTGAACCTCCTCACCCTCTGCATTGGAAGGCAAAGTCTTAACCTCCTGATTGTTTATTGTTATAAGAGGGGTATACCAACCAGTCCATTCTAAAGGAGATCAATCCTGGGTGTTCATTGGAAGGACTGATGCTAAAGCTGAAACTCCAATACTTTGGCCACCTCATGCGACGAGTTGACTCACTGGAAAAGAGTCTGATGCTGGGAGGGATTGGGGGTGGGAGGAGACATGGACGACAGAGAATGAGATGGCTGGATGGCATCACCAACTCGATGGATATGAGTTTGCATGAACTCTGGGAGTTGGTGATGGACAGGGAGGCCTGGCGTGCTGTGATTCATGGGGTTGCAAAGAGTCGGACATGACTGAGCAACTGAACTGACTGAACTGAACCCATGGTCTAAGTGAAAATAAGAATTCCCTATAGCTCCTCCCCCAAGTCTGAAAACCATTTCCTTTGATGACTGCTTCTCATGCCTTATGATGTGCTGCCTGGAGGAGGGTGGAAAGGGAAGGGGTGACAGCTAACATGGAAGGAATTCTTACAACAGCCAGTCTGTAGGGTTGCATTTAGATGCCATCGAATCCAGGGGCCATGGCAGAACACAGGGAGGTACTTTTCAAAAGTTGTGAGCTTGTGGAATTCCCTGGAGGTCCTGTGGTTAGAACTCTGTACTCCCACTGCCTAGAGTCCAGGTGCAATCCCTGGTTGGAAAACTAAGATCCCACATGCCGTGCAGCATGGCCAAACAAACACCAAAAGTTGTGAGTTTGAATCCCCAAAGTGATTTTCAAAGCAGGTGTTACATTTTACCTTAAACTGTAAGAAATGAAAATGTGTCCACCCTGTTTCTCCAATTGTCTTTGTCTAATGGAAGCCACAGAGTCTTGTGTCAGTTAAAGTATTGTCTGGCACACTCTTCTTATTCTTCTTCTTATTAATTGGGTACCAAGTACTTCTTTGATCCTGGTGGTGACGATGACTGTGCTGCCTCCTTGGAATGGGGGCTTTTGAACCCAGACTTCTGGGTCTGGTGCCATGGGCTTGAGATTTCCTCTGATGTTGCATTGCCCTCCAGGATGAGTACGTGCTCTTCTATTACTCCAACATCAGCGTGCCTGTGGGGCGCTTCCAGAATCGCGTGCGCTTGGTGGGGGACATCTTACACCATGACGGTTCCCTCCTGCTCCAAAATGTGAAAGAGACTGACCAAGGAAACTTTACCTGTGAAATCCGCTTCCAAATGGAGAGCCTTGTGTTCAAAAAAGTGGTCGTCCTGCATGTTCTGCCAGAGGAACCCAAAGGTAACATGAATGCTTACTCAGAGAAGGGCGAAGGACAAGAGATGTGGTGTGCCGAGAGGGACGTGACCTGATTTTGTCGAGCAAATCCCCGTCGGTGGGCGAGGTACTCACCACGAAGTGAGTCCTCAATAAATGGTGCTCACTATTTACGACTAGTTTTTTAAAGTGGCCCATAGAGGATTGAAAAAATATTATCTGCTTATTACTTTTGGCTGCTCTGGTCTTTGTTGCTGCTGGCGGCAGGGGCTGCCCTCTGCTTGTGGTGTGCAGGCTTCTCGTTGAGATGACTTCTCTTGTTGTGGATCATGAGCTCCAGCGCCTGGACTCAGTAGTTGTGCTGCGTGGGTTTAGTTGCCCCGTGGCATGTGGGATCTTAGTTCCCAGACCAGGGATTGAAACTGTGCTCCCTGCATTGGCAGGCAGATTCTTAACCACTGGACCTCCAGGGAAGTCCCAATGGTGCTCTTTAAATAAAAAGAATGATGATCATTATTTTATCATTAATTTAAACATATTTCATCCTTATGAAAATTCTGTGAAGGAAGTATTGTGTTCTCCTTTTCAGTTTATAGACGTGTTAACTGAGGCTTAGAAGTTTCAGTGACTTGCCTGAAGACATATATTTATTAAATGGCATATCCAATACTTGGACCCTGGAACCTCTGTCAACATAGTTCATGTTCTTTTCGCTATACCCTGATACTCCCCATAAGTTTTGCAGATTGATGTTGTCTCCATATTTTGTAGGCAACTATGTCAAGTGTTCTGGGGGATATGAGCAGGTTTCCCTAACTTCCTAGGACCTCATGTTCCTATTTATAAATAGCTTCAGTAGTTTGTTGGTTTTAAAAAACATGCTCTGTAGAACACTCAGGGTCCAAGGGACCTGGGGGGCCACACAGAGGGTGAGAGCAAGGCAGGCGGGGATAGAGGACCTCGTCACGCCAGGACCTCAGGCTTCCACCTCCACTACAACAGAGTCCTTTTCCTTTTTTCTGTCATATTCTTGGACTTCCAGGTAAGATTTTGTTTGAAGAAAGAATTCTGCTGCTTTAAAAAGTTTGAAAATCACAGAATTAGGTATACTCTTTAAATGTGTGAAATGGAGACTTCGCTGGTGGTACAGTGGATAAGAATCCACCTGCCAATGCAGGGGACACGGGCTTGACCCCTGGTCCAGGAAGATTTTACATGCTGTGGAGCAACTAAGTCTGCGCCACAACTGCTGAAGCCTAGAGCCCATTTTCCGCAGCAAGAGAAGCCACGACAGTGAGAAGCCCGCACAGTGCAACTAGAGAGTGGCCCCGCTCTCCACAACCATAGTAAGCCTGCACACAGCAATGAAGACCCAGTGCAACCAAACATAAAAAAGTGAAAAGACGAAAGCAACAACAAAAAAGCGTGAAATGGAAGCACTGTCTTTGTCCTCAGGAGAGCTTGCTGTCTAGTGCAGGAGCTGGGATCTAGACGCCCCCATGCCAGCTTGCTTAGGTCTGTCCTTTCAGTGAGCTCTTTGGACACCCAGCTCTCCTCTCTGGTGAACCACTCATCACACCTGTTCAGCTGTGTCTCCCCTGGCCACCTGCATCTGTGTTCTTGGTCCCATGACCAGCCCCAGGCGCAGCACCTGGCACAGAGTACACAATCAATAAACATTCGTTGAATGAATGAAATCCTTAGGCTAGCATCTCTCACTTGAATCTGATTTCTAAAAAAATGACACGGTAGAAGGAATTGTGGAAGGTGGCTTCTGACCTCACTCCTAACTTCATATTAATACTTTTTATCAATTGCATTATTTTCTTTTGATTTCAAAGCTAGGGCTCTCCAGGAAGAAGAAAAGAACCAGCTACCTGTGTCTCCCAAGGATTATCTTTGAGTTACCCCTTTCTTCTTTGTTTTCTGATACTGGCCTTGAGAACGCGCAAACATGTCCTACAAAATGGTGCCTTTTCCTGCTTAGAAGAGACACAGAGGGAACAAATCCAAAGGAGGCAATTTTAAGAGCTGAGTCCATGGGAGTAGGCTAGAGCAATTTTGTGGGAGGCAGATATTTTCCGGTAGCCAGTGGAACAACTTGTATTTACTTTTTCCTTTCAGTCAGAGTGGGAATAGCTCTGGGTGCTATTGCCTGGTGGCCATCTCCTCCCGCGTGGAAACTCATGTGTGGCTTCCTCCACGAAGTTTACTCTTCAGTTTGTAATTTTTCTGTCTTTCTACTGCTTCAACTCTGTTACTCGTAGTTCTTATTTTAAAAGCTAGAGACAGTTTTTTTTTCTTTTCTGTCTCTCTCTTTTTTTTTTTTTTAAAGAATTTGCTTCCTTATATTCTGTGAAAGGATTTTAAGGCATCTGAATGTGTGTGTTCACAGATTATATAATTACACTGTATAGATATATAATAGTTAGAGATGTATAAAGAGAACAAAAAGTAATTGTTACTCAAGCATGAGCATATTATTTCAATCATGTGACCTGTATTTTTAAGATTCAAAATGGAATTAAAGTTTTCATAGCAGATGAATTGCCTGAACAATGTTTTGAGTTGTTCAGGGAGAGAAAATACTCCTATTGAAGAGACTCATGTATGTGGTAGGTGGCATAGTAGGTGAGCTTTAGGTGACTTCTGGATCCTAACTTCATTCAGTTCAGTTCAGTTCAGTCATTCAGTCGTGTCCGACTCTTTGTGACCCCATGGACTGCAGCACGTCAGGCCTCCCTGTCCATCATCAACTCCCGGAGTTTACTCAAACTCATATCCATTGAGTCGGTGATGCCATCCAGTCATCTAATCCTCTGTCGTCCCCTTCTCTTCCCTCCTTCAATCTTTCCCAGCATCAGGGCCTTTTCAAATGAGTCAGCTCTTCGCATCAGGTGGCCAAAGTATTGGAGTTTCAGCTTTAACATCATTACTTCATTACTCTAGTTATTTTTATTCTATTCTAATCTCTTCTCAATTTATGAAGGTCTGTGATACTAGAAAGTGAAGGTGAAAGTGAAAGTCGCTCAGTCGTGTCCGACTCTTTGAGACCCCATGGACTATACGGTCCTTGGAATTGTCCAGGCCAGAATACTGGAGTGGGTAGCCTTTCCCTTCTCCAGGGGATCTTCCCAACCCAGGGATCAAACTCAGCTCTCCCACATTGCAGGCGGATTCTTTACCACCTGAGCCACAAGGGAAGCCCAAGAATACTAGAGTGGGTAGCCTATCCTTTCTCTAGCAGATCTTCCCAACCCAGGAATTGAACTGGGGTCTCTGGCATTGCAGGCAGATTCTTTATCAACTGATCTATCAGGGAAGCCCTGTGATACTAGAAAAAGCCCACAAAGGTCCACCTAGTCAAAGCTATGGTTTTTCCAGTAGTCATGTATGGAGGTGAGAGTTGGACTATAAAGAAAGCTGAGCACTGAAGAATTGATGCTTTTGAACTGTGGTGTTGGAGAAGACTCTTGAGAGTCCCTTGGACTGAAAGGAGATCAAATCTGTCAGTCCTAAAGGAAATTAGTCCTGAATATTCATTGGAAGGACTGATGCTGAAGCTGAAACTCCAATACTTTGACCACCTGATATGAAGAACTGACTCATTGGAAAAGACCCTGATGCTGGGAAAGATTGAAGGCAGGAGAAGGGGATGAGACATGTGCTAAACACCTAGGTTATCACCTAGTCATTACAATATTTTGAGATATCCATTGGCAGGACAGAGGATGAGATGGTTGGATGGCATCACTGACTTTATGGACTTGAGTTTGAGCAAGCTCCGGGAGTTGGTGATGGACAGGGAAGCCTGGCGTGCTGCAGTCCGTGGGGTTACAAAGAGTCAGACACAACTGAGCGACTGAACTGAACTGATGATACTAGAAAGGAGGGAATATAATGAAATAATTAAACATCCATGTTTTAGAATCACATCTGACAGGCTTTAAATTTTAATTTAGAGAAAGTTCCTAATATTTGAAAGACAAATTTCAGTTGTATGGACAGATTCCTTACAAATAAAAATAATGTTAACTTCCTGTACTTTTGCTCTAGAATCAGCCATCTTTCCACTTACGTGAGGTGGTAACAGTAAAGGGAGTGAGAACGCATGGGCTTTGTTTTCACTCAGGCCTGGGTGTGAGTTCTGCTCTGCCTTTTACTGGCCATGAAGCGCTGAACTCATTCAGTTTCTTCCTCTGTGAAATGGGAGAATAACAATGGATATCTCAAAATATTGTAATGACTAGGTGATAACCTAGGTGTTTAGCACATGTCTGGTGTGTTGAAAGAATTCAGAATATTTAGTTCTTATTATTGCATTTAAAATATAGGATTCAATTCTTGATATACTCATAGATTTAGAGGGCGTTGCCTTCACTACTGATACTCTTTGGAGTGAATTTTTATTACTTCCAAAATAATTTCCTCCATAGAGTTCCAAGTTCATAATACTTTCTTTTGCTTTCCTCCCATTGTACATCTTTCCTGCTGAGTGGGAAGTTAGTGTTCTCCCAGGGACACAATTCAGATGAAAAAGTTAGCTGATGTACTGTGTTGCTTTGTGAGCTTTGCTCAATGCTCTTTTGAAGGAACTCTGTCCAAATAAGACCTAGACTTGTGTCTTCCTTAAATACCATCCTGCCTTTCATCTCTTGACTGATTTTGTGGTTGATTTATATAGAGCACTGTTGAAAAATCAGAAGCATCTTTCTAATTATTCTCTTTTTCAGGGACTTCTTAAAATTACAGAAGTAGTAAACATATGATGGGATCTGCTGTTTACACAAATAACCAGGAGGAAGAGACTATGAGTTGGAAAGCCAAGAATGAGGGGAAGGGGCAGCAGGTGTGGAAGTAGGAACAGGTGGGGAAGTGGGGGCAGGGATTAAAATGAGAGAAAAGTCAAAAGGAAAACTGTCTGTTGTTTGGCCTAATTAGCAAGCAGTCCTGTGACCTGTATTCTAGCCAGAATTAGCCTAAGCAAGTCCTAAGACAACTTGTAAAAGAATTAAGTAGAAGAGAGTCACCCATGATTCAGTTTTTCACCTGGGAGAGCCAGTGGGTTATTTATAAGACTGAGAGTTATTTCTACTTCCTGTTTATGTTAAGCAGATGTGGGTACTCAAGTGGGTGAACAGAAAGTGGAGGGCTTCATGGTTTTTCGTTCTTTGTTACAGGCTTGACATGAAGTTGGGGCTTGTGGGAGAAGTTCTAGAAAAGGAGAAGGAGAAAGGAATTAAAGAGAAGCCAGAAAGTGTTTATTGATGTCAGTGGGACCCCTCAGACTTGATGTGTGTTGGCAGCTAGAGGGTATTCTCTTATCCTTGGGGTATCGTGTTGGTTTGATGAGAGGCCTCTGAATATTCTGACCACACAGAGGGAAGGTGTGCAGTATGTGGTGGTGAGATGGATTTTACTGCTGAGGATCTTTGGCTAAACATGATCTCTTCCAGAAGGTCTTTGGCTTCTAGAGATTATACTTTGAGTTTGACTTATCATTTTATCCCCAGAGCTGATGGTTCACGTGGGTGATTCGACTCAGATGGGATGTGTTTTCCACAGCACAGAAGAGAAGCACATGAGCAGGTTAGACTGGATGTTCTCATCAGGAGAGCCTGCCAAGGTAAGGAGGAGAAGCCCTCATTGTGTAGAAGAAGCCCCTGACCAATGGTGTCAGGACAGAGTGGGGACAGCAAGAACCTAGACATCAGGTGCCACATGGTGGTCTTATGAGGGCTTGGACTTTGGAGTTTGTTTTAAAAAAAACTGGGCCTCTTAGCTTGGCTGGGCAATTTCAGCTTCCAGTTGGGAAAAATGACTAATGAAGGTGATGAAGAAGTAGATGTTGGTACTGCTCAACTTTTTGGATTGTCAAGATGCACCTAGGACACGGAGATGTGAAACATTGGTTCCTGACTTGGCTACTGCATCTTGGTTTCATCATTTCTCTCTCTCTTCCTTTTTATAGAGTTCATGGAATAACAAGGGGGAATGATTTTGGTGACCTAGAGAGGAAAGCAATGGGTTAGGCATAAGAATGATTGTCTTATTTGGGTTATTTTTGTGAGTTTTCTCCTGCGCCCCTTCACCCCATTTATGTGATGGGATTTCCTTTGTCCTCATGGATGTGTTGAATGTTGGGATTAGCAGTCCTGGAGGCCCAGATGAAGTGGGTACTTCACAGGAACTCTGAAGCAGTAAACAGCAGGTTAATTCATTAGACTAGTAGATGTCAACTATGGCATGGTGATGTCTTGATGAGTCAAGCTGTGTCTTGAGAGACATCCCACATAACTTATTGTTAATAAAAGTTAAGGTACAAAGCCTAGAAAAGATTTAGCTTTTACAAATGAAGGCATATTCCAGGTCACCCATACAAAATGTCATTTATACTCAGTTGATTCCTTTATTCTGTCTGAATGGATCACAAAGGATGGCTTTATGGTGGAGTCTGGGGAATTACATGTAGTTTCAGGCTCACCTCTGGGAACTCGCTGTATATTTAAATGTCATCCACCAAACTGAGTCACTGCAGAACATAGGATGATAGTTGACATTTGTGAGTTATGAATTTGAATCACAAGAGACAACAGGTTAGGTGCCAGGTCTTTTCATTCATATTTGTGTCTGTATCCTCATTTCCTGGCCTTAAAAACTTCTAAAAAATAATGGTATTTATATACCTTTCTGAAAAATTCTGACACATTCTTTATTTAACAAGTATTTTTAAAGCGTCTGTTGTATGGTAAACACTCAAAGCTCCTACCCTAGTGGGAGACTTACAATCAAGATGGAGGGAGATACATAGAAAAATAATGAAGAAATAGGAATTTCCCTGGTGGTCCAGTGGTTAAGAATTCGTCTTGCAATGCAGGGACACTGGTTTGATCCCTGGTCAGGGAACTAAGATCCCACATGCTGTGGGGCAACTAATACCCAATGCAGCCAAATAATAATAATAGTAATAATGAAGAAATATATACACAGTACGTCAGGTAACAGTAAGAGCTATGGAGAACAAGAAAGCAGGCTTTTGTGATCGTTATTTTATGTAGGTGGTCAAGGAGGCCTCACCAAAAAGGTAACATTTAAGTAGAGGTCTTGGGGAAGTGAAGGAGGCAACCATATGTCTGTCTAGGTGGGAAGAGTGTTCCAGGCATAGGGAGCAGCAAGTGCGAAGTCCCTGAGGCCAGCACTCAAGGAGCAGCAGGAGGCTGGTGTGGACACGTGTGTCCGTGGCTTTGTGTTTTCTGATACTTTCTGATGATACCTTTACTGCTTCTACATGTAGGGCCTGTGATTCCTGAGAGCTCCCTCCAACCCCAGTTCCTTCAGTCTCTTACATTTTGCCTTTCCCTTCTAGGAGGAGATTGTGTTGCGCTATCAACCCAAACTCAGGGCACCCATGGGGTACCCTCAGAACTGGGGCCGCTTCCTGAACCGTGTAAGCTTGGTGGGAGACACTTCCCGCAATGATGGCTCTATAATGCTCCACGGAGTGAAGGAGTCAGATGGAGGAAACTACACCTGCAGTATCTACCTGGGGAACCTGACATTCAGGAAAACCACTGTGCTACAAGTGATCCTGAAAGAGCCCCGAAGTATGTAACATTTGGCCGGGCGGGGAGGAGGGACTGCATAGCTGGTAGGCAGGGGCAGTACTAGGGTGAAGCTGGAGAGGCTTCTAGGATGCAAAATTTAAGGAGACATCACTCTCAGGTCCTGTACTTGCCTGCCCCTGATAAGCCTCGTACTTATCAAGCACTCGTACCCTGTGCTTGCATGACATTGAGAGTAATCTCTCCTTAAATTTGGTGCCCTAGGCACCTTGCCTGCCTCACCCTAGTGCTTCCCTGATGGTAGGGTGAAGGGAAAAAAGGTAATACTGAGTGAACGCCAACCCCTCTGCCAAACCTCACTCATGGTTTCTGTAATATACCAATTTAAAGATATAAGAGCTCAGAGATGGATTGGGGTCATTTTGACTTGGCTTCAAGGGAGATGCTCTATGCTCTGTAGTAGAAGGGAAGATGCTCCTGAGCTAGTGAGAGACAGCAAAGAACAGAGGAAACAGGAAGGGGAAGGAACCAAAAATAGAGGGAGTTTCTGATCCAAGGTTCTGTATTCTGGCATCGTGTTTTAAGGCCATTGGTGAGGAGAGTAAAGACTCAATTGTGTTGACTGAGAGAGGTTGATAAGTGAGGGGTTAAAGTTAAACCAGAACCCAGTTAGCAGTCAGGATGTGGCCTGTGGACTTTGCCTTTTGTGAGGGCCCCAGGGGTTGGCTGTGGTTGGTTGGGGGCAGGGATGGGGTAATGAAGCACCTCTACCCTCAGTACCTCTGGCCAGAGACTTAAGTCCATGGAGACACCTTCTTGTCAATAATGGAGGATCCCAGCTGGAGACAGAAGCAGGACAGATGGCTTTCTTCACTCTCAGAAGTCTTACTCTGCTTCACAGGAAAGAGAAGCCATTAGTGGGAACTCATGCAACTTCTGAGCCCTCCACACCCACACACAGACCTACGTCTACTCCATTCTCATCTTTGCCCTGCCATCCTGAGCTCCCTCCCCTTTGGGGGCTTATCTGAGACCCTGTGCTCAGGTGGTGCCCTCGCCTCCTTCTCAGTACCCTCACAACGTGCCTCCTTAAGCTCTTACTTTCCGTGGGCTTCTACATTTCCGTGGGCTTCTACATTAAGCACAAGCATACACTCAACTCTTCCTCTTACCTGTGTCCTTGTCTGCTTTAGCTCTCACCCTAGGTCACACCTTTTCTTTTTTCCCCTCTTTCACTTAAACTTTATTTATTTATTTATTTTAATTGGAGGATAATTACTTTACAATATTGTGGTGGTGTTTGCCACACCTCAACATGAATCGGTCATGGGCATACATGTGTCCCCTCCCTCTTGAACTCCTCCCCACCTCCCTCCTCACACCACCCCTCCAGGAGACACAGACACAAAGAACAGACTTTTGGACTCAGTGGGAGGAGTCGAGAGGGTGGGATGACTGGAGAGAATAGCATTGAAACATACACATTAACATATGTAAAATAGATAGCCAGTGTCTTACTTTTTCATGAAACAGCTTTATTGAGATATAACTCACACGCCACACAGTTCACCCATTTAAAACGTACAACTCAGTGTTTTTAGTATATTCTGAGTTGTGCGACTTTCATCATAATACATTATACATTTCTTTCTAGACACAGTCAGTTTGCTGAAGGGCTGAACTCAGGGTCTCCTGTCTCACCTTCTATTAACTCATCGCACTCTGCAGCCAGCCTTCTACTTCTGCCTCTCCTCCAGTGTGGATCACCAATGGTTCTCCAGCTGTTCATCCGTGACCTTCCCTACCCCAGTGGTACTGAACACCATGTTCTGTATACATTTAATGTCTTCTGTTAGACTCAACCTATCTGTCCATGCATCCATCCATCCTCTATCTCTGTATATGAACTCCACCCAGGTATTCCACAAATACTCAAACACAATCCAAATCTACCACTCACACCTGTCCCCTGCCCATCTCTCCAACCTCAGTTGATGGCACCGTTATCTACACAATTATCCAACTGGGTGCCTGGCAGTTGCACTTGATTTTTCCCTTTCTCAGGACCCCCAATCTAACAAGTCAACAAGTCCTGTCGTTTCTACTGCTGACTTTGGATCTGTCTTCTTCCTTCTCTGGCACCATCCCCTTATTCTGTCTGTCGATCTGTCTTAGACTGTAGGCCTCTCATCAGTCTCTGCTTTCACTTAGTCACTACCCATCATTCTCAATGCCATCTTTCTCAGCACAAATCTGAACTTCCTACAACCTTTCAATGTCTTCTGCATTGCCTACAGAGAAAACAAAAAACAAAGCAAAACAAAAAATTGAAACAAACTCCTCATTGAGATAATCAAGGTCCTTCATGACTTAGATCCTATTATCTACCCAGCCTGATTCCCCAATCACGCCCTCAAACGCAACCTTTGACCCAGAGCCATGGACCTCTTGCTAGTTTCTCTAAGCACCATCCTGAACCTAAAGGCTCCAGACCTTGGATATAATGTCCCTACCTCCCCCACCCCCATCCTTCTCCTACTGTTGCCAAAATCTTTGATAGTTCCTTTCAGACTCAAACTTTAAAACTTTTGCTGGCAAATTCTCAGGTTCTGCTCCCCGAAGAATTGGGTGCCCTTTTCTCAGTGCTGCTTTGCCCCCCGTGTGGACTGCTCTCGTAGCGCCTATAGCAGTCTGCGGTGTTCCGTGCGCACTGCCCCCCTCCTTGAGGGCATAGACCATGCAGTATTGGTCTCTCTATCTTCTGTGCCTAGCGCTATCTGGCACCCAGGAGGTGTTTGATGTATGTGTTCAGAGTGAATTGAGGAAATGGGTGACGGGTGCTCTGTAGATGGATGGACGTGTTGTGCTTGGTGTCATGACTATGGGGCTGTGTTGTAGCCTAGATACCTTTGAAAACAATCACTTCACCATAAAAAGGCCAGCAACCTCTAACGTGTCTGTTATTTGTGTCATTTGGTGAACCACATTTCAAGATAGAATTGTTAATGTAAACGGAAACTCTACTGTACCTCAGGTGATATTCTGTTTACCCACCCACCTTCATCTATGTTTTAAGGGTGAAAAGGGGTGGGCAAAGCCTGGTTCTCAATCTAAAGGGGTCAGCTGGAGTCCCACTGCTTCCATGTGGGGTGAAGTCTGGCCTTCTCCTCCTCCTTCCTGATGTGGCTGTTGCTGCTTGGCATAGAACTGGTGAGGCTCCCAGCTCTTCTCTGGAATGTTGAGGCTCTGTCACTGCTCTTCTCCTTTCCCAAGCACTGGTGACCCCGGTAGCCCTCAGACCAGAGATCCTGGGTGGTAACCAGCTGGTGATCATCGTGGGGATTGTCTGCGCCACCATCCTGCTGCTTCCGGTTCTGATACTGATTGTGAAGAGGGCCTATGGAAATAAGAGGTACGGGACTGCTCCCATCTCTTGGACTGGGAGGCTGAGATGCCTCTAGTCGGAAATGGAAGATAGTGATAGGACCCTATGTGTACCATTTTCACAGAAGGGTGTATTTTATTTATTTTTAGAAAGATTTATTTATTTATTGTGGTGGGTCTTCTCTAGTTGTGATGAGTGGGCTTCTCGTTACAGCAGCTTCTCTCGTTGCCGAGCATGGGCTCTAGGCGCTCAGGCTTCAGTCATTGCGGCGAGTGGACTCAGTAGCTGTGGAGCACGGGCTTAGTTGCTCCATGGCATGTGGGATCTTCCTGGACCAGGGAATCGAACCTGTGTCCCCTGAATTGGCTGGAGGATTTTTAACCAGTGAACCACCAGGGAAGCCCAGAAGGGAGTGTTTTAAACTAGCCATCATCTGGGGTAATCATGGTAGATCTCATCGTATAGTGACCCCACCCCCATTGCTCACTGTTCAGTCTCTAAGTCTTCTCTGACTCTTTTGCGACCCTATGAACTGTAGCCTGCCAGGCTCCTCTGTCCGTGGGATTTCCCGGACAGGACTAGTGGAATAGGTTGCCATTTCCTTCTCCAAGGGACCTTCCTGAGCTGGGGATCAAACCCATATCTTCTGCAGTGGCAGGTGGATTCTTTACCACTGAGCCACCAGGGAAGCCTCCTCTGTTCTTGCTTGTCCTGAAAGGCCTTGCACATTCCCACATCATCCTCATTTTATAAGATTACAAAGACTTATAAATGTTTGTCCAAGTAGAGCACAATTAAGAGTATAAATCCTATGCAAGAACCGTAATGGTGCTATTCAATGCCTGAGAGAAATGATTTTTGAATTACCCATATTACATATACACTTTTTAGAGAAGCTCAGATTTTGAGGGCTGTCAGTGACTTTATTTGAAGGACCACGTTTTAATTATGAGAAGCTACTTTTGAATGGACAGCCTCAGGTCCTAAATTATTTTTAGGGAAAGTATTTTTAAAGGCTTGAAGTTCTCCTGTACATGCATGCTCAGAATTGTGTCTGACTTTTTGTGACACCATGGTCTGTAGCCCTCCAGGCCCCTCTGTCCATGGGATTTTCTAGGCAAGAATACTGGAGTGGGTTGCCATTTTCTCTACCAGGGGATCTTCCCGACCCAGGGATTGAACCTATATCTGTTTGTTTCCTGCATTGAAGAGGCAGATTCTTTACCAACTGCACCACCTGAAGTTCTAGTATCTCAGAAATTCGCAGATGCTCTGGCGTGAGCACTAGTGTTTCACTGGTTTTGGCTGGGCCATATCCTTCTGTTTACCCACCTACTGATGAACTATGTTGCTAGGGCAAATCGACTCTCCTTTTGATATAGTGTCAAGGGGCAAGAACCCCCATTTAGACTGAGTAGAGCTGACTTTTAGGTCTCCTTTCCCCATGGGACATGGATCGTACAGAAACTGCTGGTGTCTGCTAGGTTTCCATTTGACTCCCCAGGGGCTTTCTGACTTGGTTTTGAAATTGAAAGTCTTGCTCTGGGCAGGTGGGCAACACAGAATGAAGAGTTAGACAATGTGGCTTCCCTATCAGCTCACTTCCTGGAGAAACTGGACCTCAGTTTCTCTCAAAATGAAAAACAGAACTCCTGTGTCTGTGTATCTGTTTATTCTAAGGAATAATCAGATGGATGTGTTGAGATTTGTGCATAAACATGATTACTGTAGCAAAGGTTATAATTAAAAACTGAAATCATTGTCAGTGCCTGTCAGAAAGGTAATGACCCAATGAATTGGTATTCCAGTCGATGAAATACTGCTCAGCCCTGTATGTAATGATGGGGAAAGATGTCCAAGAAGTGATATACAATGTATAGTAGGATCTTATTTTAATAAAAAAGTAAATTATGTAATTCTCACTTCAGCAGCACATATACTAAATATATTCTGTATGAGTATACTTATGCATTGAGAGAAGTTTGGAAAGATAATTTTAAAATACTAATAGTGCTACTTGGGAGAAAAGAAAAGGTGGGTCCGATGAGGGTAGGAGGTTTACTGGAACTTGAACTTCAGACTGTCTACATTTCTGTATTATTTGGATTATTTTACAGTCAGAGCATACAACTTTATAATCAGGAAATATGATTAAAATATTTACACTTTGAGACAAAAAGACAGATTCCCTTCTAGCTTTACCCCTGGTTGTTGTTGTTTTTAGCTATACTTTAGGCCAAAGCAGAAAAACGGAAGGCTTATTCAGTAGCAAAAGCAGAAGGCAGATAGATGGTCAAGAGATCAAAGGCCAAGGGCAAGGAAGGGGCCAGAGCTCCCAGCCTTGGGTGTTTGTGGGGTTAATTCTGCTTGTCCTTCCACCAGGGAGAGTCCCAGAGCCTTTGACCTGGTGTCTTGCTGAGTTTCTGCTGCCCCCTGCTGGTCCAGGTTCTTCTCCCTAGTCCTCGGAAATGATGAACTCAAATCCCATGGAGTCCCTCTATTAATTCACTTACAATTGTTCTGGACAGGAAGTTATTAGGGTGACAGTAGAGAGGCTGAGGGCTTTCCTTGTGGCTCAGCTGGTAAAGAATCCGCCTGCAGTGCGGGAGACCTGGGTTTGACCCCTGGGTTGGGAAGATCCCCTGGAGAAGGGAAAGGCTACCCACACCAGTATTCTGGCCTGGAGAATCCTATGGATTGTATAGTCCATGGGGTTGCAAAGAGTCGGACACCACTGAGCAACTTCCACTCCCTAGAGAGGCTGAAGCTGTCTTCAGCCCAGGCTTTCTCTAGATGCTTCTCTGCTCCATTAAAGCGATGCGTGCCTCAGATTCTAGGCTGAGCTGTTTAGTGCGGGCTGAGGGTGTCTGGAAGTGGGTCCTCCTCTGGGGTCTGTATAAAGACTGTGTGATCTTGTGTTATCACCCTTGACTCTACAATGCCGGGTGGTTAATTTCACGTGCTTTTCATGTCTTTGCAGTTCAGTCACTTCCACCACCCTGGTCAAAAGCCTGGAGAACACAGAGAAGGCGCGTGCAGAGGTAAGAGAAGAATTCTGCCATTTGGGGATCTCCCTGGCGGTCCAGTGGTTAAGACTCTGTGCCTCCAACGCAGGGGACATGGTTTTGATTCCTGGTCAGGGAACTAAGAGCCCACATGCCTGCAGGGCCAAATAAGTAAAATAATAAAAAAAGATAAACCAAAAAACAGAATTATGCTGTTTTGCAGCTGTGCCCCGTGAGGACAAGGTGGAGACTGCTCCAGCACCCAGGTGGTGTGCCTCTGTTTTCTCATCCCCAAAATGAGGATAAGGACAAATATATTTGCCCAGTTGTGAGGTTCAAATAACACGACGTTATGTGCAAGTGCTCTATAATCTCTGAGGCATTGTATCAATATGAGGGGTGATTATGATCCATTCTGGGGTTAAGTGAAGGAGTTAACAGTTCAGATTAAATATTCAGGAAACTTTAGAAAGAGAAAATCAAGAACTTTTTCTTGATCATATTAGTTTGTGATAGTTTATATAAATAATTGCTACTAGGAACTGAAATATGGATTACTTTCCTTGAACCCCACCCCCCTCACCCCTGCTTTTTGTTCTTTCTTTTCTTCCCTCCTTCCTTCCCCCCTCCCTCCCTCTTTCTTTCTTCCTTCCTGTTTTCCTCCCTCCCTCCTTCCTTTCTTTCCTTTGAAAAACTCTTCTTACGTACCCATCCATCTTTTGGGCTGTTTGTGACCCAAGAGTAGGATTTTCTCACATCATAGTACAGGGGACTCCAGAAGTCCAAGAATTTGTCACTGGATAATATCACTTCCCCAAATAGTGACAGGGACGGTAGTCACAAAGTACCCCTGACCTCACAGACATGAAGTTCAGTGAGGGCTGTTCCTGCCATTTAAGCCCTATTGGAGAGATGATGACAATTAGGTGCTGATGAATGCTGTCCTGCCAAGACTCTAACTGGGAGGGAAAAACCACAAAATTCAAATCATTCGGCAAATAAGAATTCTCTGCTGCTACCTCAGTGCCCATCCAAACAAAGATGTTGGACTTTTTTTTTTTTCTGGTCACACCATGGGACCTTAGTTCCCGGACAAGGGATTGAATCTGTGCTCCCTGCATTGAGAGTGTGGAGTCTTAACCACTGGACCACCAGCGAAGTCCCAGATGTTTGACTTTTGAACCAAAGAATTTGGTTCTTAATATAGTGCTCTTTGCCAATAAGTTAATTTTCAGGAAGTCTGAGGACTGGATTATTGTGACCTATGATAATTCTGTAGCTCTCAATAACCCTCAGAACCCACTGATTTTGGTGGCTGATGCCCTGTGGACATAGGGGATCATAAGAACATAGAAAAGATAGCCTTTTCTCTGGCATGTAAGATTTGTTGAGTTTTAAGAATGTTTATATGATTTTCTTCCCTCCAGAAACATATTTATTCCTCAATAACCACACAAGAGGTGAACGATGAGGAAGAATCAAGTGGAAAATCAGAGGCCACCTACATGACCATGGTGAGGAATGTTCTGGGTCCTGCTGAGCCTGGTATTAGGAGGCAGGAAAAGAACTTGGGAAGGATATGGCAGAATCATGGGGGATGGACGTTGCTAGGTTTCCTGGTGGGAGCAGGGGTGGGGGTGAGGTGGGGTGGTGGTAGTGGTGGGGACACTCTGCTGAAGGCAGAGCTTTTTCTAGGTAGTTGGAAATTGTAAGAAGTTGAAGGTCTGCTAGATAGAAGAGTAGTAGCAGACTTGTCCTTATACTCAATTTTGAGTCTTTTGAGCATCTCTAGGGCTGGAAAGGGTTGATCTTAGAGGTAAAAGGAAGTGCCAAGGAGGTTAGACAAAGATCTCTTCCTCATCAGCACAATACTGGTTTAACACAATGTAGTAAAGAAGGACTGTAAGATCCTTGTAAAAAAACCATGTCATGAGGAACTGTTTTCTTCCCTTTCACAAGGTCCCTTCTGACTCTTAGATTTTTTTTGCTTTTGCAGCATAAGATCATTAATTACACTTTGTTAACTGAACACAACACAGATTTGCCGTGCCCATTAGATGCTCATATACACATGCCTGCAAGCCCAGCACCAATAGCTTCCTAGTGCTGTGTTGTGCTAAGGAATTGCTATATACGATTTAAGCCCTAGGTCCCTTAATGAATTCCATGTCTTTCCCCAAGTCCTCTTTATGCTAAGCCCTTACAGTTTTCCTATGGTGTCGGGATATTTTACTGTTGTTGTTTAGTCGCTAAGTCATATCTGACTCTTTCATCACCTCATGGACTGTAGCCCACCAGGCTCCTCGGTCCATGGGATCTCCAGGCAAGAATACTGGAGTAGGTTGCCATTTCCTCCTCCTGGCTATCTTCTTGACTCAGGGATCCAACCTGTGTCTCCTGCATTGGCAGTTGGGCTCCTTGCCACTGAGCCATATCCATTGGGATATTTTATATACTTGTTAATTGGTTTATCATGTTATTAAATTTTATTTTTTTACATTTCTGAGTATGACCTCTTCTCTGCACATATCTTTTAGAATTCCTTATATTACTAATGGTTGTATCTTTACACTGATTTTTACTTGGCTCTAATTCTGGATGGCCAACATATATCCAAATGTATACGTTCTAGTATGTCCTGGAGTGTTACATGTCTTCAGTGTTAGCTTGTGAGCTTTTCCTTCACTGGTATTTTCCTATAATTTACAGTGTTTACTAAACTTACCAGTGTGTGCTCAGTCACATCCAACTCTTTGTGGTCCCATGGACTGTAGCCTGCCTGACTTCTCTGTCTATGGGATTCTCTAGGCAAGAATACTGGAGTGAGTTGCCACTTCCTGCTCCAGGGAATCTCCCTGACCCAGGGACTGAATCCACATCTTCTGCATTGGCAGGCAGATTCTTTACACTAGCTCCACATCTGTTGTTGTTCAGTTGCTCAGTCATGTCCCCATGGGGACTCTTTGCCGACCCCTTGGAGTGCAGCACACCAGGTTTCCCTGTGCTTCACTGTCTCGTGGAGTTTGCTCAAACTCATGTCCATTGAGTCGAAACTCCACCTGGGAAGCCCTAAACTAAATTTACCCACCAGTTGTATTTAAAGTCAATATTTTGCAACTCTTAGATTTTTAAATTCTGTGACTTATTGTACCTTGACATAATCCAACTGCTGGAAGGTTGCATGCTGGATTTCGTGTAATAATACAGAGTCTGATTCCTATGTTCTCTTTGTTCATCTCTCCAGGGAAGTCTAGCACCTAGAAAAGACACTGGCTGTGTAGTGAGTAGGGGTAAGGACAAAAGGAATGAGCTGGCGAGGGACATTATGCTATTTGTAGATAAATAATAGCTGGTCAAAAATCCGCCTGCAGTGCAGGAGACCTAGGTTCAATCCCTGGGTTGCAAAGATCCCCTGGAGAAGGGAATGGCTGTCCACTCCAGTGTTCTGGCCTGGAGAATTCCATGGACTGTATAGTCCATGGGGTCACAGAGAGTCGGACACAACTGAGGGACTTTCACAATAGGCACCCCAGCCATGGAGGGAACAGTGTTCTGCTGTGTTCAGGAAGGCTGGCCTCCTCTGTTTATAGGATGATGGCTTGTGTTTTTTTCCTGTTACACCAGCTCCAAGGACACATGACTCCCAGATGATTGCAACAGAGAAAGGTTCTGCCAGGGAAGAGTGAGATCAGAATCTGGCCTTGCTCCACCAAGTGAAACACGAGCTCCCCTCTGAAGTTGAATATAGTCGTTCCCCTTCCCCCCGTCCTTCTCCCATCATTGCCATGTGATGCTTCGGTAACTGCCAGAACCTTGTCTTAGAGACCTGCTGATACTGGTGCGTGCTGCTCAGTGTGTCCGTCACCTGGGTGGCACTGTTTGCAGACACTCTGTGGGACAGAGATGATGGAGAAGTGACCACCTTCAATGCCAGCGTCTCATGTTTAGTGCCAGGTGTTTGCGATTTAAACTCTGCAGAAAACAGCACCCGTATCCCCTCGAAACAAATCCAATAAAGTGTGATGGGAGACCAGGGCCACAAACTCAAAGGCCTTCAGGGGCTCGTCAAGTTATTGAAAAACACTGTGTCCAATTACACAAGGCTGTGGGTGAATTCTGACCTGTGTTCCACTTGTTTGAGACTTCAGGTAGGGAGCTGTTATCTGATACAGAGCAGGGGTAACAAAGAAATTTTACTTAAAATTTTTTTTGTTTATTTTTCGTTCATCATGGATTTTTTTACATTGATTTTTTTTTCTTTTATTTTTCATGTTTTTAAAATTCTGATGTCGTTTATTGGCACAAAAATTATTCAGATACAACATGGTGTCTAGACATGGCTACACTTTATACTTTGTGCATTTATTTCTTTTGCTCCTACTTCCCAACATGTACTAGACCTTCCCTCTCTGTGTCAGCACCTCCGTGACAGCATTTCCATATTCCAAGGCCTTGCTCCAAACGGAGGGTACATTGATTTTTATTTTTGACTACACCTGCAGTGTGCAGGATCTTAAATCCCCAACCAGGGATTGAACCCTTCCCCCCTTACCTCCCTGGTGTCCTAACCACTGGACCGCCAGGGAAGTCCCAGAACCTTTGCTTTCTTATTAAATTTACTTAAATGGAGGGGCACCGTTCCATGTCCTCTTTCTCAGGCTGTATGGCACAATAGTTAAGATCCCTAGCTTTGAAGTTGGACAGACCAGGGTCCGGATCTTTACCCTGACTTAGAAGCTGAACCATCTTGGGCAGGTAACTTGGTTTCTTGAGCTTCAGTTTCCTCATCCTTAATGGGAATAATATTAATAAAACCTCCCTCTCGGGTGGAGAGGAACAAATGAGGTAGTGCGTGTGAAATTCAGAACTGGCCCAGACAGATGGAAGGAGCTCAGTAAATGGTAACGATTATGATTGAAATGCTTCTTACAAATGTGCTTTGTTTCTCTCCCTCCACAGAACCCAGTTTGGCCTTCTCTGAGGTCAGCACCAACTAGCCCACCAGACCAAAGGTCAACTGGGAGAATGGCAAAAACAGAGCAAGCCTTCTGAGAAGAAAGGGTGGTCCTTTCGCCCTTGGCTGAGGCAGAGACTCTCTTTGCTGTGTGTCCTGAGTCCATCCATGTAGCAGTTGTTTCAGACCCTCTGCCCTCCCAGTCCTCTTCCTGCCTCCCTGCTTGGGCAGAGGGCTGAAGATGGAGGGCTCGAAGCCCAGCAAAGAGACTGGACAGCCCTGGAGGAAGACAGGTTGATAAGGGGGAGCATGGACTTGGTCCCCCTGGAGTGAGACTCTGGCCCTGGGGACCCTGGTCAGCTGCCGCAGTGGCCTTGAGCGTCCCTTCAGGTCAGACCCTCTGCTTGGACGGTGCTCTCTGTGGAAGGTTCCAGAGAAGAATCCCAGAGATAAAAACCACCCCAAATGATTATTCCTTTGGCCAATGATCCCTAAATAAATGCAGTCTGTGGCAATCATCCTGTGTTTCTACCCTGGCTAAAGGGCATGTGGAGTGCTGGTGAAGAATCTATAGTTGGGAACTCCTGAAACAACTGAAGTGACTGGAAGAAAACCCTGCTGTGACTCACACATTGGGGGCCAGTTTGAGGCCTGAGAAAATTTGGGGGGCATGAATGGGTTGGAAGTGGGCTATGAATACATCTCTTTGATGTAACTCAGTGCTTCTTGATGCTGGCTGGGTATCAGAGTGGCTGGTGGCTCTTGGCTGGGCCCCACCAGAGGTCTGGTAGACTATATGGGTGGAGCTGGAGCACTTGTCTTTTTCAGAAGCGACACTCCTGGGTCACTAAAGGAGACAGCCACTGGTTTAACTCTTGGTCTGAAATGTGAGATTCCTTTCCTTTTGTAAGATTTAATAAGGCTAGTTTTTTGGGTATTTTTTTTAAATCCTCTGGTTCTGAACTCCTGTTTCTAGTCTGGGCTCAGCTCAGATCTCTTCGTCTTTACTCCCACTCCGCCTGCCTCATGTACTGTGTCCCATTTTTCCCTCTTAGCTATTTAGAGCCTGGATAAAGAGCAGAGCCTTTGTGAGTCTCTGATTTCGATCCAAACTCAAGTTGAGATAATTTTTAATTCTTTTTAGCTGCACCCCAAAGCATGTGGGATCTTAGTTCCCTGACCAGTGATCGAACCCATGCACCTTGCATTGGAAGTGTGTAGTCTTAACCACTGAACCACCAGGGAAGTCCCAGAGCTACATTTTTGAGTGATTTTCCTAACTCTCCAGATTTCAAGGACCCTCCGCAACACACTCATCATTAACTTTCTCTTTTACCAATTATCCTCTGGTCTCCACTTGGAGGTTTGAAGCCTCTTTTTGTTCAGCTATGGCTAAGAGTCATGAAATGTTTCCTCCTCATTGTTAGCTCTCAATAAGGAGCATGTCAGTAATTTACAATATGTGGATTGAAGGCAATATCCTGTCCAAGACATACCAGAGAGGGGACACATGTTGACATGATGGGGGGGGGGCGGTGCTCTTTCATATAGTAAGAGTTCATGGGGAGGAAGTGGTTTCATTTCTGACTTATTAGGCAACATGCTCTCCTGGGCTAAGGGGTCCTCTTCCACTTCCTCAAATGTTGTTTTCATGTGATGACAACCTTCAGGATACCAAGTGGGGTGGATGGATGGTGATTGTACATCTGTTGTCCTGGGTAGAAGGAATACTTGGGATAAGGGCTGAGTGGGCTCGGCAGCTTCTCCATGTGCTCCTCCCTGCAGAGGGCGCTCTGCCCCGGCAAGTGTGCACATGCCCCTGCAGGGTTTGACTTGGGCACATCAAATTTGAATTCCATTCATTCAAGGTTAAGTTTTCATTCTGAGGAGGAAGAAGAGGAAGTCTACCTCTCTCCCTCAACTCTGCCTCTCCACAAATCTTCCTCTTATACACAGGCATGCAGTCAAGGTTGAGAGTACAAGTCCACAGCTGTCAAATACAATTTTGCCCCAAACCAAAATAGCCCTGCAGGGGCCCATGGGAAAGACCTGCCTGCCTATTATGCCCTTCGCTTAGGGGTGGTTGTCTACTAAATCCAGGACCATGAAGGCATATGGTGTAGGGAATGACTTCTAGGTGAAACAAACCTGGTTTAAATCTTGGCTCTGCCTCTTACTCTCTGTTCAATATGACGAAGTTTATGTCAATTCTTTGAGGCTATTTGCCTGATGGAAAATAATCATGGGAACTAAAGGTCAGTTAGGGGCTAGAGCCTGGTCTAGATCCTCCATCCCCTTCCAATATGTTTTCCCCAGTGCATTTGTCATCTGATGATTCAGTCCCCATCTCATTATTTTTTATTTCTATGGACAGGAAGCCCTGCAACCCTAAATATAATAACTAAGTCCTTCTTCTCATCCAAAGAAAGAGTTAGGAAGCCGAACTTGGGGAAGGGTTTTTCATAGCTCTGAGGGGTGACGTTCTGAAGGGCAAGACGCCTGCTGGAGATTGAGCAAGCTGGATCTCCTTGTAGATCCAAGCAGTTATGTTACTTGAATTTGCAGTATTTTAAGTCTCTAGAATACCAGATGCTCCCATATTCAAAGGCTTCCAAAGCAAGCAAACTTTTGCCAACAGAAAGCAGCCTAAGGGTGGAGGGGGTGGGGCCACCCAGGAATAATGGAGAATCTGACACCATCAGAGTTTGGCTACTGGAATTGAAAACAGTTCAGCCTGTCCCCTGGGGACCTACAGAAGATATGCCTCCTTTAAAAGGCTTCTTCCTTCTGCCAGCCCTTCAGTTTTTTTCTCTTTGCCACCTCACTCTTTCTCCTTTTAGCTAGTCTGTGTGCTTACATGTCTACACTGGGAATTTCCTTTATAAAACACCAGCTCTTTGTATGTGCACGTGTGTATGTGTTTGGAGGTGGTCATGCTACCACTGATTTGGCTCAGTTACTTAGACCTAGAGAACCTTAGGTTGCAAGTTTTGTCCCAACCCAGACCAGTTATCTTCTTACTGAGAATAAACCAAAGTTTCTCAGAACTCCTGACCTTCTGTCCTGGCCAGTTGGTTTGCAAATGTGGTTCGTTCTTCCTCAAGGGAGATCAGGTGGTCCATTACCACTTCTATAAAAACCAACTCTTGAAACACCCCTTCTTCATCAAAAACTAAAGGAACTTGGAGTTTTCACAGAAAGCTAAACCCTTTCATATTTCCTAGATGGTGAGAGCAATAGTGATTTACTTTGTCCCAGAACTCCCAAAACCCTTGTCTCAACTCCACATTGTATGCTCACGGCCTTCTGACACTGGGCACCATCTTGTCTACCCATCCACACCTCCCATTTTTTCCCCCGTGCTGCATGTACCTTTGTCTTTTGTGCTTCTGAGCCTTTGCTGTTGCTGTTCCCCTGTCTAGAATTCCCTTTTTCTTCTTACCTGCCCAAATAAACATCTCTTCAAGGACCTGCTTGAGTCTCGCTCGGGTGATGGTCCATTTCTATGTATCTCTACACTTATCGGATTTTATCATATGATTTTTTTTTTCTAATTGTTTCATGGGTGTGGGCTTTATTTTCTCCGAGAGATCTTAAACTCTTTAGAGACCCTGCGTTAGGTCTTTTCTGCGAACGTTGCAGTATCTGACTCCATGTGGGAAAATCCTTCACTGAATGGAATTCCTAGGGAATGGGGTGGCTGAACCTGGCTCCCAGACCTGGCTCCACCACACTTTGGCTGTGGAAGGTCAGGTGGATGGAGTTTCTGCTCTTTCCCAAGATATGAAATAGATATTCATTCATGCATTCATTTTCGTCTGCTCAGGGACTAATAGTGGCCTAGCACAAACTAAGAAGAATAAGATAGAACCCCTGTCTTTAAGGGACTACAGTCTAGTTGGGGAGGTGAGATATACAAACAAAAAATGACAATGCTCCCTGGCTCAAGCAATCCCAGGGGTATCCCTGGGTATCCAAGGGGTACCGTAGATGAGGTAGATGAGTGTTGATACATTTATCTCCCTGTCTAGAAGGCAAACTCTCAAAGAGTGAGTTTTATCTCATTCACTTCTCTATCTGTAGTTTCTAGCCTTGTGTCTGGCACATAGGGGACGTTAGATATTTGAGTTTGTTGTATGAAGGAACTGATAAATGAGTGAGTGAACCTAGCGGACCCAGCACAGAGAGAAGCATGCAGGTACAACAAGGAAGGGGTTACTTCGTAGCAGATTTTTAAAAAATTATTTATTTTTTATTTGTTTGTGGCTGCCCTGGGTCTTCATTGCTGGGAGCCGGGTCAACTCTCTAGTTGTAACGCACGGGCTGCTCGTTGTGGTGGCTTCTCTTGTTGCTGAGCACAGACTCTAGGGTGTGTGGGCTTCAGTAGTTGTGGCATTCAAGCTCTAGTGCAGGTATGATTCTGTGGTTGTGGGGCAGGGGCTTAGTTGCCCCACTGTATGTGGGATCTTCCCGGACCAGGGTTCGAACCTGTGTCCCTTACATTTTTGGCAGGCAAATTCTTAATCACTGGACCACCAGGGAAGTCATTTAGTAGATTTCTGAAGAAGGACTAGGAGCTAGCTGAGCAGACAAGGCAGGAAGGACTTTCCTGGAAGAGGAAACTTCACACGTAGAGACACCACGATGTGAGGCTCTTACATGGGGTAAGAGAAACCTCGAACCTTGCCTGATGCAGAATGGCTTGGGAAGGGTCGGGGCAGAGAAGAAAGGTGAGTGAAATTGTTATTCCTGAGCAGGCCACTTGGTGCTGTACGCATTTAATCCTAAGCTTGTGCCTGCTTGCCAGCCCCTTCTTCCCAGCCTCCCATACCTGGCCTCTGCACTGCCTCTTGCTCCTGGGATGCAAACCTTTTAATATTAATTGAAGGCATTACTTCTTAAACTTTCATGTCCTCAAGAAACATCTAAAGATCTTGTTTAACATGCAGATTCCGATTCTTTGGATCTGAGGTGGGACCCGTGACTCCGCATTTCTAAGGAGCTCCCAGGTAAGGCTGAGGATGCTGGTCCAGTTGGGCAGTGGTACCCGGGGAGGCTCTCTGTAGCCTCAACTAAGAATTCCAAAGGCAAAAGGAAACCACCTTCCTTTGGATTATTTGTAACAATCTTCCACCAGCAGGATAGAAAATTGAGTGTTGTCTAATCCAGTCTTCAGGGATAAATGGCACTGGGTAGAATGCTGAAAAGAGGGCCTCGTTCCAGATAGCCTGTCTTCAATAGTGGTGTCTTCATTTTGCAAATTATTGATTACCTCTTTGAGTTTCTGCTTCCCAGGCTTTCATTGGCTCCTGGGGCAAGGCATAGCTTTTTGAAGCAGATGGGCATCTGGAAGCCCGGTTGAGCTGTGGGGAGGCTCGAGGTCTGCTCTCCTCCCAACTCACCCTGCCAGGGTGCCTCTCCCCTGATCCAGTGCCTTCTGACTCTTGGTCCTGGAAAGCTGAATTGGACAAAGGCTATATACTAAGTCACAGGCTTGGCCTCTCTTAGCCAAATTCTGGATAGAGGCAAAGGAACTTCTGGATCTGTTTCTTAGATGTCCTCCAAATAGAATCTTTTGGACACAGTGTGAGACCAAGTGAGCTGGGTAAGCAAGCAGCTTCCCTGGGCCTCACAGGCATGCTCAACAGCGTTAAGAAAAAGGAGGAGGCCGGCTACATCAAACCAAAACTCTCCGCCTGACATGTGCCTGCGGCAGCATGGTGCTGCAGACTGGGACCGGCTGAGGGGCTGGGGGGAGCTGGGGTCCCTGGGCCGATGCCGCTGGTATATCCCTGTGAGCGCACCTGACAGCCAGGCCAGTGCTGATGGCGGAGGAGGCCTGGGATCTGAGGGTTGTGGCCACCAGGAGACCCTTTTCTCCTAGGCTACCCCATCTCTCCTTCTCTGATTTCTCTTCCTTTGGGCTGTGAGCTCTGTGAATGAGCCAGCTAAAGCCAGACTCTGGTGAAGTGAGAGAGGCACTTTGGCGACAGAGTTTCTGTAAGATCCAGGCTCGGATAAGCACCTCTGGTGTGGAGAAGCTCAGAGCTCTTCTCCCCACACCTCTGCCTCAGCCACTGCCACCCAAATTTGACCCACTTCACTCCTCCTCAATCTAGGACGGCTTCAGTGGCCTGGGCTAGATTTCACTGCCTTCTTGATAATGTGGATGATGACCCATCCCTCTCCAAATTCACTCATTCATTCATTCAGGGTAGCCCTGGGCAGCTAGGCAGCACCTGTGTCTGCTCTGAACTGAGTACTGTGCTGGCCTCTCATTTGATTCCTTTGTGCCCTGACTCTTTCTGCATTCTGTCTCTCTCTCTCTCTCTCTTTCACACACACACACACACACACACACACACACACACACACACGCATCTTGCTTCATCTATTCTGGTTTTTTCTTCCCTGTGTCTCTAAACAACCCAAGGGAAGTGCTTGTGTCGCCTCCCCTTGGTAACAGGTGATGTGGATTACTGGATACTTGCAGTGTTTCACACAGACCTCAGCTTGAGTCCTGACTCCAACCCTGCCCTTAACTATTAATATCATAGGTAACTTAAGCGGGCTCAAGTTAAAGATGGGCTCAATAAAGGACAGAAATGGTATGACATAACAGAAGCAGAAGATATAAAGAAGAGGTGGCAAGAATACACAGAAGAACTATACAAAAAAGATCTCATGACCCAGATAATCACGATGGTGTGATCACTCACCTAAAGCCAGATATCCTGGAATGTGAAGTCAAGTGGACCTTAGGAAGCATCACTATGAACAAAGCTAGTGGAGGTGATGGAATTCCAGTTGAGCTATTTCAAATCCTAAAAGATGATGCTGTGAAAGTTCTGCACTCAATATGTCAGCAAATTTGGGAAACTCAGCAGTGGCTACAGGACTGGAAAAGGTCAGTTTTCATTCCAATCCCAAAGAAAGGCAATGCCAAAGAATGCTCAGACTACCACACAATTGCACTCATCTCACACACTAATAAAGTCATGCTCCAAATTCTCCAAGCCAGGCTTCACCAATACATGAACCGTGAAATTCTAGATGTTCAAGCTGGTTTTAGGAACCAGCAGAGGAACCAGAGATCAAATTGCCAACACCCGCTGGATCATGGAAAAAGCAAGAGAGTTCCAGAAAAACATCTATTTCTGGTTTATCGTCTATGCCAAAGCCTTTGACTGTGTGGATCACAATAAACTGTGGAAAATTCTGAAGGAGATGGGAATACCAGACCACCTGACCTGCCTCTTGAGAAACCTGTATGCAGGTCAGGAAGCAACTGTTAGAACTGGACATAGAACAACAGATTGCTTCCAGATAGGAAAAGGAGTATGTCAAGGCTATATATTGTCACCCTGCTTATTTAACTTATATGCAGAGTACATCATATGAGAAACACTGGGCTGGAAGACGCACAAGCTGGAACCAAGATTGCCGGGAAAAATATCAATAACTTCAGATATGTAGATGACATCACCCTTATGGCAGAAAGTGAAGAAGAACTAAAGAGCCTCTTGATGAAAGCGAAAGAGGAGAGTAGAAAAAGTTGGCTTAAAGATCAATATTCAGAAAACTAAGATCATGGCATCCGGTCCCATCACTTCATGGCAAATAGATGGAGAAACAGTGGAAACAGTGGCTGACTTTATTTTTCTGGGCTCCAAAATCACTGCAGATGGTGATTGCAGCCATGAAATTATTGGATGGCATCACCGACTCAATGGACATGAGTTTGGGTAAACTCCGGGAGTTGGTGATGGACAGGGAGGCCTGGCGTGCTGCGGTTCATGGGGTCACAAAGAGTCGGACACGACTGAGTGACTGAACTGAACTTGAGTGGGTTAGGCCCTGTTGTCCTCTGTTTTTTCATTGCAATTAACAAAAAGAAAGAGAAAAGGATGGATTGAGAGAGTAGCATTGACACATATACACTGCTTATCTCAGGGGCCTCGGCCTGCAATCGCTTGGAGGGAGGCTTGGGTTCCCAGCCAGAGTGAAGCCAGGCTGTGGTGGTGAGTGCACCAGATCCTGGCCATTAGACCAGTGGTTAGTGACAAGGGGCCTGGCCCTTTGGCTTTGCAGAAAAGAATTTCCACAAAGACAGAAAGTAGTGAAGCAAGTAGTTATTAAGAGAAAAAAGAGTACAGGACATGTGCATAGACACACGTGCAAACTCAGAGGGAAAGTTGTTGAATTGCGCTCCCATGGCAGTTAAAATCACGTATATGGGGCATTTCTTCCTGTTTTCCTTTGGCCAATCATTTTGATTTGCCTGATTCACAGTTTATATTTGGTATATCTCAGGCTGCTTCCATGTGCGTACAGGAGTCTCTTCAGTTCAGTTCAGTTCAGTCGCTCAGTCGTGTCCGACTCTCCGCGACCCCATGAATCACAGCACGCCAGGCCTCCCTGTCCATCACCAACTCCCGGAATTCACTCAAACTCATGTCCATCGAGTTGGTGATGCCATCCAGCCATCTCATTCTCTGTCGTCCCCTTCTCCTCCCGCCCCCAATCCTTCCCAGCATCAGAGTCTTTTCCAGTGAGTCAACTCGTCGCATGAGGTGGCCAAAGTATTGGAGTTTCAGCTTTAGCATCAGTCCTTCCAATGAACACCCAGGACTGATCTCCTTTAGAATGGACTGGTTGGATCTCCTTGAAGTCCAAGGGACTCTCAAGAGTCTTCTCCAGCACCACAGTTCAAAAGCATCAATTCTTCGGCAATCAGCTTTCTTCACAGTCCAACTCTCACATCCATACATGACCACTGGAAAAACCATAGCCTTGACTAGATGGACCTTTTTTGGCAAAGTAATGTCTCTGCTTTTTAATATGCTATCTAGGTTGGTCATAACTTTCCTTCCAAGGAGTAAGCGCCTTTTAATTTCATGGCTGCAATCAGCATCCGCAGTGATTTTGGAGCCCCCCAAAATAAAGTCTGACACTGTTTCCACTGTTTTTCCATCTATTTCCCATGAAGTGATGGGACCAGATGCCATGACCTTTGTTTTCTGAATGTTGAGCTTCAAGCCAACCTTTTCACTCTCTTCTTTTACTTTCCTCAAGAGGCTTTTGAGTTCCTCTTCACTTTCTGCCATAAGGGTGGTGTCATCTGTATATCTGAGGTTATTGATATTTCTCCCGGCAATCTTGATTCCAGTTTGTGCTTCCTCCAGCCCAGCGTTTCTCATGATGTACTCTGCATATAAGTTAAATAAGCAGGGTGACAATATACAGCCTTGACAGACTCCTTTTCCTATTTCGAACCAGTCTGTTGTTCCACGTCCAGTTCTGACTGTTGCTTCCTGACCTGCATACAGGTTCCTCAAGAAGCAGGTCAGGTGGTCTGGTATTCCCATCTCCTTCAGAATTTTCCACAGTTTATTGTGATCCACACAGTCAAAGGCTTAGGAGTCTCTTAGCCAAGATGAATTCTACCGCAAAGGCCTGTGGGTAGAACATACATTGACATCAATCCCCCTTTAACCTCCAAGGAGCCTTTCTGTGCACATGTGGTTGGGGGGCTCTCCTGACTTCAAGAATCAGAAATATGTTGTCTAGGCAGGGCCCAGCCTCCTCCCTTAATTGTCCTGCTCTTACATTATATTAGGGCTTCCCTAGTGGCTCAGATGGAGAAGGAAATGGCAACCCACTACAGTGTTCTTGCCTGGAGAATCCCAGGGATGGGGGATCCTGGTGGACTGCCGTCTATGGGGTCACACAGAGTCGGACACTACTGAAGCGACTTAGCAGCAGCAGCAGCAGTGGCTCAGACAGTAAAGAATCTGCCTACAATGCAGGAGACCCAGGTTGAATCCCTGGGTTGAGAAGACCCCCTGGAAAAGGGAATAGCTACCCATTCCAGTATTCTTGTCTGGAGAACTCCATGAACTGAGGAATCTGGCGGGCTACAGTATTATATCATTTTTATTATTGTAATTATTGAACAATAGCATATCATTATAATTCACTCATAATTATTCATATAGATTATGAATATTATATGAATATATAATCATATATATTATTTATAATTCATATAATTATTGAACAACAACAATTATTGTTGTTGTGATAGTCACTCAGTTATGTCCAACTCTTTGCACCCCAATGGACTATAGCCCACCAGATTCTTCTGTCTATGGGATTCTGCAGGTGAGAGTACTGGAGCGGGCAGACATTCCCTTCTCCAGGGGATCTTCTTGACCCAGGGATCGAACCTGGGTCTCCTGCATTGCAGGTAGATTCTTTTCTGTCTGAGACACAGGGGATTATATTATTAATCTATATGTGTATATTGTATTATTATTCCACAGGGAATGAATCTCCAGTTGCTTTACCCTGGTGGGGCATGTATCTCCTGTTTCACTACCATGTGTAAACTAGACAGCCAGTGGGAAGCAACTGTATAACACAGGGAGCTGAACTCGGTGCTCTGACGACCCAGAGGGCTGGGATGGGGCGAGGTGGGAGGGAGGCCCAAGAGGGAGAGGATATTTGTATACTGATTCATGTTGTTGTACGGCAGAAACTAACACAACACTGTGAAGAAATTATACGCCAATTAAAAAATAAACTTCAAACAGAAGAAATCACTTCTTCCAGGCTTATAATGAGGTAGAGACCTGTTCAGACTTGGTGCAGAGTCAGTGCTCTAAGATGCAGGTGGCTCCCTCTTGGTTCTTCAGTGGCCCGTCACAAGTGCATGCAGTGGCTGCATGAGAGTCTGTGTTCTCCTCAAATGTCTCCTTGGAAGAGTGGGTACTACACCGCAAGTTCTCTTACTTACGATTTTAGCTTTTTTTCTTCTTTTTTTTTTTTTTCCAAAGGAAGTATTTTCCAACATACACAACAGAAGAGAGGACATATAGTAAACCTTTGCATCCATCACTAGTTTCAACAATCAACAACTACTACATCTCCTGTGTCACCGACCTCCCCCAATAATTTTTTTTCTTGGAATATTTTAAAGCAAATTTCATCCATCCTATCATTTCAACTATAAACATTCCAGTGCATATAAGAGAAAAAACGTTAAAGAACATAACCACATTTTTTTTTATTACACCCCCGAAATGCACTATTCTTCAGTAATGTAATCTAACACCCAATCTATATTTGTTTTCTCCCCAGTGATCTCAACAATGTCTTTTTACTCTTGATTTGATTGAATCAGGATTCCCCAAAAGTTCACATTACATTTGATTATAAGGTCTCTCAGACATTTTCACACCAATCTGCTGTTCTGTTTTCAGTGGAAATGCTAGAAAAATGAGGAAGATCTTACTTCCTGAAAATCTCCCAGCCTACTTCCTGAACCCATTCCAAGTAAACAAAAATTATCATCTCCTTTTTTGGGTGTTTAAATGACAAAAAAGAATTCACCCCAAAAAAGAATTCAGCAGCTTTGAGATAAATGGGTTCCTCAAACAACTTTCAAACCCCAACAATCATCCCAGTGAGGAAGAAAGGCAGGCCATACTTTAGTGCTGCTGTTGGAGGGACTTTTTTCTTTGCAGAAAGACTTTTTTATGCCCTCCCACCTGCTTTTCGAAATCCACTAACCACAAAATTTACTCCATACACTTTTTTCTCTTTCCCTTCCACACTCCCTCTCTCTTTTTAGCAGCAACATACAAGCCGGCCATATTAGAGAGATGGAAATAAAGCTTCCTTAATGTTGTATGTGTCTTTGAAGTACATCCGTGCATTTTTTTTTTTTAGCATCTAACCATTCCTCCCTCGTAGCCCTCGGCCCCTCAATTCACCCTCTCCCCTATCCCACCCGACTAACATCTCAGTCTGAAAATGCACAGAAATGCCTGGCTACCTCGCCCTGCCTTCAGTCTCACGGGGCTCAGTCTCTTTTTCTCTTTGGGTAAGTTAGACCACACATCTGCATGCTCCTGAGGGGTCCAGAAGTGCAACTGCAACAGGAGGAGGATGGGGGCCGGGGGCAGGAAAGAAGACATTGCTTGTGCTTCCCTTATGTCCTTGGGGAGAGAGGAGCTGGGACTGGGGGACTGCATAATGCTGGGGTGATCTGATCACAGAAACGCTGGGTCAGGGGATCTGAGTGTTCCCCGGAGGTGTCAAGAGAGGTGATTTTTCTGTGGATTTCCCTGAAATGGACCTATGTGGGGTGGGGGCAGAGGGTAGGTTGATCTGCAGAGCCTCTTCATGGATTTTTGCTTTCAGCTGCTACAGATGGTCTGGGACTTAATGTCTGTGAATCTTCAGAATCTGGCGGATTTAGGGTATTGAAAAGAGTATTCGGTGGTGGAGTAGGGGGCAGAAAGTTGAGGCTGGGTCTGGCTTCCTGGAAATCTGTACCACTGATTTGTTGCTGTGTGTGGGGGCGTAGGTGGGAAGCAGGCTTGAGGAGTGATCTCTGCATTGGGGTGAGACCTGCTGAAGCAGGCCCTGATGAAGAAGCTCTCTGGCTTGGGCCAGATGGAGTGGAGGAGGGGTCAGGTGAAGGGATCAGAAGGAAAAAAAAAAGCAACTCAAGGACTGAGGGTGGTTGTGGCCCTTTAGATTATGTCTCCAAACTGCCCAGCCCCGCGCCCACCACCCACCTTGCAGACTGTCAAGAGATACAAATGCTAATTTCATACCTGGCCACTCATGGACTTCCTCGTGGGTAGGTGGGTGAGGGAGTTACTTGCAAGCCTGCTTTCTAGGTAGTTTCACTCTTGCTCTTAAACTTACTCATTGCTGGAGTGGCAATTGAAGATCCAGTCCAAGGGCTGTCAGTGGGAATACTCCCTATCACAAAGTCTCTCTCGCTCCCTCTCTTTAACCCTCTTTCTCTCTCCTTCTCTGGCATGCTGTGCTGGCTATTGGTGGCGCTAGTGGTAAAGAACCTGCCTGCCAGTGCAGGAGACATAAGAGACGCAAGTTCAATCCCTGGGTGGGGAAGATCCCCTGGAGGAGGGCATGGCAACCCACTCCACTATTCTTGCCTGGAGAATCCCATGGACAGAGGAAGCTGGCAGGCTACAGTCCATGGGGTCACAAAGAGTTGGACATGACTGAAGTGACTTAGCATTCATGCTGGCTATTGGGCTGGAGTGCTAAACAGAGACAGCACAGGGCCCCTGGCAGCCTGCACGATGAGGCAAATGAGCTTTGCTGAATTATTGGATGTATTAACAGAGTGTTACAGAAGCGAAGGTGGTAGAAAGCGCATGAGCCTTGGATTCCATCTGGGTTTAAAGCCACCTTTATCATTTACTTCATACTACTGCCAAGTTACTCACCTCTTTCCTGGGTGATCTGAAGAATATCTACTGCCTGGGGTTTTTTGAGTCTGGCACATAGCAGGTGCTCAATGACAGTTAAGCTTTATGAGTGCTTTTCACATGCCCATGCATTGCGTATCTTGTTTAGTCCTGAGGCAACTGGTAATCATGTGGGGTAGATATGCTGATTCTCGTGTTACAGATAAGGAAACAGGCACAAAAAAGTAACTTGCCCAATAGGGTCACAGGAATATTTTAAACAGAGGTGAGATTTGAACCCTTGGTTGTCTGACTTCCGCCCATTCTTAACCACTGAACTGTACTGCCCCCCAATGTTTGAGAAATGGTACTGCTATGCTGAAAATGGGCCTGTTAGCTCAGCTGGTAAAGAATCAGCCTGCAACACACTGACCCTGGTTTGATCCCTGGGTCAGGAAAATCCCGTGGAGAAGGGATAGGCTATCCACTCCAGTATTCTCGGGCTACCCTGGTGGCTCAGATGGTAAGGAATCCGCCTGCGGGAGACCTGAGTTCAATCCATGGGTTGGGAATATCCCCTGGAGGAGGAAATGGCAACCTACTCCAAAATTCTTGCCTGGAAAATCCAATGGACAGAGAAGCCTGGCAGGCTACAGTCCATGGGGTTGCAAAGAGTCAGACACAACTGAGCGACTAAGCATAACACATGCTAACAATAATTTGGATTAAAGAATCTTAAGTACAGGCAAAAAGAGGGGAGCTGGGTGAGTGACCACTGTATAAGGAGATGGGGAAGCAGGACAGGTGATCTCTTCCAGGAGTTAGAGAGAGCTTCCTGTGGGAGGGAGAGCCTTCCTTAACTGCAGAAAGGGAGGGTGTTTGGGGGACCTGAGCCAGGGTGTGGCTCAGGGGCAGATGGAGTCTGGGGTGAAGAAGTCAGGGTGTGGAGGTTGTGATGTGGTGGGAGGAAACTAAAGCTTCTGCAAACCTGGATGGGGGGAGGATGCAAGAGTGAGGACCTTGAACTTGAACTTGGTTGGTGCTGTGATGAGCATGCTCTGGCACTCCAAGGCCAAGGAGTCAGGTGGACAAGGAAACTTTGATGGCTGTAGCAGCAACAGTCCCTGAGATGGAGGGATGCCACAAGTGATAAGGGTGGGGCTATAACAGGGGCTACGTTTGTGAGGATGACTATAGAGATGACAAAGGGGCAGGGGACAGCTGGTCAACCTGGTGTACACACGGCAGAAGCACGTGAGACTAGTTCTCAATTAGAAGCAATCCAGTTGATTGATCTTCCTAGAGTTTTTCTCAAGACCCTTGGCTCTGTAGTCATTGGACTGGTTACCAAAGTCTGGATTATGTTGTTGTTATTGTTTAGTCACTAAATTGTGTCTGACTCTTTTGTGGACACTGTAGTCCACCAGTCTCCTCTGTCCCTGAGATTTTCCCAGGCAAGAATGCTGGAGTGGGGTGCCATTTCCTTCTCCAGTGGATGTTCCCGACCCAGGGATCAAACCTGTGCTTGGCAGGTGGATTCTTTACCACTGAGCCACCTGGGAAGCCCCTGGGTCATATTACATGAGGCCTAGAAAGTGGAGTCTGGTCCTCACTCAGGCCCACTGTACATGGACACACGGGGGGAAAGGCCTTCCCTTCCCCCTACAGACTTTTATTGAGTGTCCACTGTGTGTCATTCACTGTTCTAGGTCCAGGGATGCCAAGATGGATAAGAATCAGCTCCCCAGAGTCTCCCGAGGGATTTGGGAACATAAATAACAATGCCACATCCCACGTGCTCTAAAACAACAGCAATGGTTATAACAGCAGCTAACCTTTGGTGAGGTTGACCATGTACCAGACACTGCCATGAGCTTTATGTTTTAGTATTTAATCCTCACAACAGCCCTAGGAGGTAGGGCCTATTGTTGTCTCCTGTTTTACAGATGAGGAAGCTGAGGTGTTGGGAGGTGAACCATCTTGCCTAAAATCAGAGCAGGGGAAGAGAGCACCGGTCTTGGCCATGATACTGCTCTGCCTCCGGGTCTGGAAGGCTGGGGAGAAGGCTCAGGCACTGGGGAAGTGATGCCTTGTTAGCTGGAGTCTGCAGGATAAGCAGGAGGGCTCAGGTGCAGCAGGTGAATGAGCATCCCAACCTGGAGCAAAAACTCGTGCAAAGGCATGGAGGAGTGGAAGAAGGCGATGTTTTCAGAAAAGTAAGAACTCTGGAGAAGGGAATGGCAACCCACTCCAATATTCTAGCCTGGATCACCCCATGGACAGAGGAGCCCGGGAGGCTACAGTCCATGGGGTCGCCAGAATTGGATGTAACTTAGCGACTCAGCCACCACAAGAACTCTGGAGTCACTGGAGTGGAGGAAGTGTGGAGGGTTGGGAGCAGGAAATGAGGTTGGAATTCTGGTTGGCCCCCCATGGTAAAGGGCTTGGAAGCCCAGGAGGCTGGATGAGATCCTGAAAGTACCAGGGAGTCAGCTGTGTTGGGGGTGAGGGTTGATGAGGACAAGGGCTCTCATGGCTGCATGGGGGTGGCCTGGCCTGGGAGGGGAGCCCTGAGGTGATGAGTCTAAATGGTCAGGCAGCCCAGGAGATGGACTGCATATCATACTCAGCTGGGAGTCAGGGGCAGCAGGAAACCGTGTGCTCCAGAAGGGTGGGAGGTAATTTCTCTGCTTAGACAAACCTTTTTTTTTTTTTAAAACCAAGAAAAAAATTAATCTACCTCATAGACTGGAAGGAGGCATGAGGAGAATTAACTTCTAGTCTCTGTAGGAAAGTGTTTGACAGGTAATGGGCAAATGTTCATGATCTCTGCAGGATGGGCCATTGTATGACAGGGGGCCCACGGTGCCCAGATAGGCCTAGGAGAAAATGAGGGGGCCTGGCCCTGGTAATGTTTTGGAACTAAGCTCAAAAGCCACATCCGTACTGTACCCCTGTTGATCATATCCTGTCTGTGAGCTGGAATTCAGGAGACCTAGGCTCCAGACCCAGTACCGAATGGGACAACCAGGAAGACCATGGGCTCCCCTTGTATGGCGCACGTGTGTGAAGTCGCTTCAGTCATGTCAGACTCTTTGTGATCCTGTAGCCCGCCTGGCTCCTCTGTCCATGGGATTCTCCAGGCAAGAATACTGGAGTGGGTTGCCAAGCCCTCCTCCAGGGGTCTTCCCGACCCAGGGATTGAAGCAGTGTGTCTTATGTCTCCTGCATTGGCAGGCAGGTTCTTTACCACTAGTACCACCTGGGAAGCCCCCTCCTGTATGGAAGTTCATTTTAAATAAGATCATTCCTCTCTGGCCAGCCTGGGGGCTGACAGTTATGGTGCAGGACCTGCCTTGCAGACAGCAGGAGGCCTAGTCTCTGGGACCCCTTGGAATAAAAAACACACCCTCGCACAATCTCCACCCCTCAACCCTCTCTGGAGCCTGGCAGCCTGGGTTCTAGTCTAGCTTTGTCACTTACTAGCTGTGAACTTGGGCTATTCATTTAACTTCCTTGTGCTCCATTTCTTCACCTGGAAAGTAGGGGCTGGTCACAGGGTGATATCTGTAGGGTGCTTAAACAGGGCCTGGCACATGGTAAGTGCCTCGTTGTTATTATTATGAAGTCCTTTTGTGGCCTTAGCTGTGGATTCCGCTACTTTCCTGAAGCAGCAGAGTTCATCAGGGGCCCAGAAGTTTGCTCAGAGCTCTGCCTGTTTTGCATGATGATTTACTCATCTTTAAGGAGCACCTGGATTGGTGAAACGACAAGACTTTGCCCTGAACTGGGATCCTGGGAGACCTCAGGTGGAAGTAGGCGCTGGACAGGGAGTCAGGGACCATGACTCTGACCCCGGCTTGTCCCTATCCGCTGTGTGTCTTTCTCAGGCCTCCCTTTCCTCGTTGGTATGATGGAGCTGGATCTGTTGATACAATTCCTGAATTTCCCCCTCTGCAGTTGGGAACTGACGGTTGACCTGTCTGGCCGCTAGAGGGCATACATGTCCGCCTGATGCTTCCTGCCGGACGTGCGGTTGGGATGCAGGAGGGAACCGCATTGCATCTCTCTGTCTGCCTGCCTCCTGCGGGCCAGAAAAGGCCCCTCGCTCCCCAGGGTCCTGACCTCCCCAAAGGGTGCTAGCTTCTTCAGGATGGAGGGGTTTCCTGGTAGGGTTCAAGTTCAGTGTGTGGAGTGATGTCGTGGGCTGGAGCGGGACAGAGGCAGGGATGGGTCACCCAGATTCACCCACCCTACTTTCTGATGTTTGGAGGCTCCTTTTGCTCAGGAGCCCTGGGAAAGGGCAGACCCTTCCCGGGGAAGGTGCTAGAGAAGCAGGGTGTTCCCGGAATATGAGGTAAGCTCAGGACAAGGCCCTGCCAGGCTCCTTTCTTGCAGATTCCTCCGCCTCTGCAGAGGGGGGGTGGAGATGGCATTTTCCATACACCTCCTCCTAGCCCGGTGCTGTGCATAAGGGCTGTGAGTGGGGAGGTAGGAACTGGGCTTTGTTCTTCTGGGCCGGCAGCTCAGCCTCCCCAGTTCATATTCCCCTGACATGCACGTCAGCACACCTAGCAGCCTGTCCTTGCAGGTGGGGCATCCTGTCTGCCCCCGCTGTCTATGGTTAGGTCCTGACCTCCGGGGCCAGGGTTTCTGAGCATCCCCTGTTCTTAAGTGCTGCCTGCTGGGCCCTGGCCACTCATCCCAAGGGATGAGCTGAGCGGAAGGACTTTGCTATCCCTGCTTCCAGGCTGCAGTGCGGTTGTGCCTGGGGTTGGGCCTCCGCAGCTTGGCACAAAAAACAGCTTCTGCAGAAGGAGAACCCTGTGCCAAATCCCAGGGAGTTCCAAGGGGTTGTCCTGAGGGGCCAGGCTCCAAGATGCCCCTGTCAGGAGAGTGCTCCGCAAGCCCTTCCTTCTATGGGGCAGAGCTTGAGAAGAGTTTAGGCTACCTTTTGCTTTATTTTATTTTTTATTTTTTGGGGGCACAGGCTGTGCAGCTTGCAGGATCTTAAGTTCCCCAACCAGGGGTTGAACCCCTAGCCACCGCAGTGAAGTGCGGGTCCTAAGCACTGGACCGCCAGGGAATTCCTCTACCCTTGGTTTATATGTTTTGTCTTATTTAATTGTTATAATAACCCCAGCAAGCTAGGTATCATCGGTGCATTTTACACAGGAGCTGCCTGAGGCTCAGAAGGTGGAAGAACCTGCCCACGTTCTCCCAGCTGACAGAAGGCAGAGCTAGGATTGAACCGTGTCTGATGGGAACTCCATGCCTTCTAGCTGCTCCCTGGGCACCCTCTAGTGGCTTCCTATCTCAGAAGAATGGCAGTCTGGTCCCTGCCTAAGTCTGGGACCTCAGCTGTCTCCAGCTGCCCCTTTGATCACCTCCTGGGTTTGGCCCCAGACATGTGATGCTCATTCCAACCACTGGAATTTTCCTCTGGATGTTCTGCTGCCCTGGATTCCTTCAAAATTTGAAAACTTCTCACTCTCTTACTTTAGTGGGGCCCACCTACAGGGCACCCCTTGGGGAAGCCTTCCCTGACTTCTGATGTCAAACAGTACCCTACACCTTATATTATTTACAGCCCTTGCCGTGTGTCACTAAACTTACATTATTATCTTTTCCCTGTTAACATCTACCCCCCTCCCTAGAATACAAACTCAGTTATAGCATCTCTGCCTGCTTCCCTCACAGCAATAGCCCTGGGGTCTAGACTGAGTGTCTGGTGGGACAGAGAAGGTGATTTAGAAGTGTTTGGTAAATATTTGGTAAAGGGGTTACTGAATGACTGACAATATTACTATTTCTCCTCTACGTTGTTGAGGACTCAGTCCTGTCTGACTCTTTGTGACCCCATGGACTGCAGCATGCCAGGCTTCCGTCCCTCACTATTTCTCAGAGTTTGCTCAAACTTGTGTCCATTGAATTGATGATGTCAGCCAACTATCTCATCCTCTGTCACCTTCTTCTCCTCCTGCACTCAATCTTTCCCAGCATCAGGGTCTTTTACAGTGAGTCAGCTCTTCGCACCACGTGGCCAAAGGATTGAAGCTTCAGCTTCAGCATCAGTCCTTTCAATGAATATTCAGGGTTGATTTCCTTTAGGATTGACTGGTTTGCTCTGCTTGCTGTCCAAGGGACTGCCAAGAATCTTCTCCAGCACTATAGTTCAAAAGCATCTGTTCTTTGGCACTTAGCTTTCTTTACGGTCCAACTGTCACATCCCTACATGACTATGGAAAAACCATAGCTTTGACTATATGGACCTTTGTGAGTAAAGTGATGTCTCTGCTTTTTAATATGCTGTCTAGGTTTGTCATAGCTTTTCTTCCAAGGAGCAAGCTTTTTTTAATTTCATGGCTGCAATCACTGTCCACAGTAATTTTGGAGCCCAAGAAAATATAATCTGCCACTGTTTTCATTTTTTCTCCCATATTGTTTCCATGAAGTGATGGGATCATATGCCATGATCTGAGTTTTTGGAATGTTGAGTTTTAAGCCAGCTTTTTCACTCTCCTCTTTCACCTTCATCAAGAGGCTCTTTAGTTCCTTTTCACTTTCTGACATAAGTGTGGTGTCATCTGCATATCTGAAGTTGTTAATATTTCTCACGGCAGTCTTGATTCCAGCTTGTGATTCATCCAGCCTGGCATTTTGCAGTCCAGGCCTGATGTCTCCAAAAGGGACTTCTGTCCTTGTAGACCTATTGGTTGATCCCTTCGAATTGTTCTTCTGGGGTATTGCTTCCCTCCTGTTGTTCATCTGCCATCCCCACCAGGACCCTGGGGAAGAGGAGGGAGCTGGGCTGGGCTGAGTGCACAGGCTTTCCTCTGCCCTGAGGTATGCGGATTGAGGCCTCTGCATCTGTCCTCCAGGCTGCCTGCCCCCGGAGACACCGCAGCTGCAGCTGGAAGGGCACGGGCTCTGTTGAGATGGTTGGAAGCGGTGGGAAGAAGGGGAAAGCTAGGCCAGCACAATGCAGCACCTTGTCCAAGGTCTTCAGCTACTAGGTGGCCATGACAGTTCTGTGGAGTCATGACAGTCAGGTAGAGGGAGGGCTTGAGGCCATCTGTCTGTCCCTGGCTTGACAGATGCTTTGATTTCTCTTCACCCCAGCCTTGTTCTGTCCCCCACTTCTCTCCAAGGGCCACATCAGGCACCCCTTATGAGTTTTGCCCCCCCTCCCCCGACAAATTGCAGTCACAAGGGACTCAGTCAGCTGCCCGAGCTCTGCTCCACTCCCCACCAGGCGCACTTGTCCCCTCCCTGGCAGCGTCAGCCAGAATCCTCACAGGGTGTGCCTTTGTCCACAGTGCCACCAGGGAGGAGCATGGAAGTCACAGTACCTAACACCCTCAATGTCCTCAATGGCTCTGATGCCCGCCTGTCCTGCACCTTCAACTCCTGCTACACCGTGAACCACAAACAGTTCTCCCTGAACTGGACTTACCAGGAGTGTAACAACTGCTCCGAGGAGATGGTGAGCCCGGGGATGGTGGCAGGGGATGCGGGAGGAGGCAGGAGCCCCACGACATGAAGGCCCCCTTTCCCACCACCTGTCCCTGCCTTGGACCAGGACTGCGGCATACCCTGGTGGGCTCTCTGCTCCCCAGGGCGTCAGCAGAGGTGTGTTGTCACACCTGGGTGGCCCTGGGAGGGCGGCAGAGATCTGGAGGTGACTGCGCCCCTTTCAGGTACGGGGGGAAGAGGGGGTCCTGCTGTCCTTGCAGCTCCTCGCCCATCCAGCCCCCCCCCCCATCCTGTCCTTCGCCCCCACTCAGTTCCTCCAGTTCCGCATGAAGATCATCAACCTGAAGCTGGAGCGCTTCCGAGACCGCGTGGAGTTCTCGGGGAACCCCAGCAAGTATGACGTGTCAGTCACCCTGAAAAAAGTGCAGCTGGAGGATGAGGGCACCTACAACTGCTACATCATGAACCCGCCTGACCGCCATCGCGGCCACGGCAAGATCTATCTGCAGGTCCTCATGGAAGGTGAGAGGCTGCTGGGGGGGCCCCGCCCGTTCCCAGCCCGCTACTCTCCAGCAGGGATAGTGGGCGCCTTGGGAGAAGCTATGCCCTTCTGAGAGGTGGGAGCCACAGAGTGTGCTCGGTGGAAGGCATCTGTTTCACTCCTTCCAGTCCTTGAGGACTGTGTCTCCAAGAGTCCTGATGATGCTATCCATCATGATCATGACCTTAAGAATCTTGAGAACAGCTTTCATTTATTGGACACTTACTATGTCTCAGTTATAGCTACAGGTAAACTCTCTATATGCATTATCTCATTTCATCTTCATACAATCCTTTCTCATCCCCATTTTACAGATGAGAAAACCAAGGCTATGTAAGGTACCTAAGGTCACACAATAAATAGTACAGCAACTTCCCTGGGGGTTCAGTGGTTAAGACTCTGCGCTCCCAGTCCAGAGGGCTTGGGTTCGGTCCCTGGTCAGGAAACTAGAGCACACATGTCATAACTAAGACTTTGCATGCTGCCGCTAAAGATCCCACATGCCACAACTAAGGATCCTACATGCAGCAATTGAGATTCAGTGCAAATAATTAATTAAAAAAGAGAACTTGAAAAAATAGTGCAATCAGACATTGCTATATTTTAGATGGATAACCAGTGAGGCTCTACTATAGAGCCTGTGGAACTCTGTTCCATGTTATGTGGCAGATTGGAAGGGAGGGGAGTTTCAGGGAGAGCAGATACATGTACATGTATGGCTGAGTCCCTTCGATGTTCACTTGAAACTGTACAACACTGTTTATCGGCTATGCCCCAATATAGAATAAAAAGTTCATAAAACAAATTGGCAAATTTGTTAGCGTTGCCAAAATGTTAATAATTGGCGAATCTGTGAAGAGTATATGGGAGGGCTGCAGTTTTTCTACATCTTACCTTTTAAAAATTAAAATTTCTGTTAGAAGTTTTTAATAAAAGAAATGTTTCTAGAGAAGTGTAAAAAAACAAAAAAAGGAAAAACTACAATCGGGACTCAGATTGGGTCCATTGGCCTCGAAGCCCATCCCCTTGGATACGGCATTGGACCGCCCACCCCTGGGGATTTCGGGTGCCCTGGGATTATGGGGTGGGCGGGGCGCTGAGAGGCTGGGTTGATTTTTGGCTTTGACTAGCTTATGAGTCCCCGGAGAAGGCAATGGCAAGCCACTCCAGTACTCTTGCCTAGAAAATCCCATGGATGGAGGAGCCTGGTAGGCTGCAGTCCGTGGGGTCGCTAAGGGTCGGACACGACTGAGCGACTTCACTTTCACTTTTCACTTTCACACATTGGAGAAGGAAATGGCAACCCACTCCAGTGTTCTTGCCTGGAGAATCCCAGGGACGGGGGAGCCTGGTGGGCTGCCGGCTATGGGGTCGCACAGAGTCGGACGCGACTGAAGTGACCTAAGCAGCAGCGGCTTTCCCGCAGGAGAGTGAAGGCAGGACCCCCGCGCGCGCTGCAGGGAGCAGGGGCCCGAGGGCGGGGCTCCCTTTTCCGGCCTCAGCGCTCAGCGGGTCTGCGTCCTCTCCTTCTCCAGAGCCCCCCGAGCGGGACTCCACGGTGGCCGTGATCGTGGGCGCCTCCGTCGGAGGCTTTCTGGCTGTGGTCATCTTGGTGCTGATGGTGGTGAAGTGCGTGAGGAGGAAAAAGGAGCAGAAACTGAGCACGGATGACCTGAAGACGGAGGAGGAGGGCAAGACCGACGGAGAGGGCAACGCGGACGACGGCGCCAAGTAAGGGCGGGCGGCCGCCGCCCGCCCCGCCCTCCGCCCGCCCCGCCCGCCCGCTCTCGGTCTGCTTCTCTGAGCCCGGACCCCGGGCCCGCCGGGGGCCTCCCCCAGCCGCTCCTTCCCTGTCCCCCGCAGCAAGAGTCACCCACCTCTCTTTGGCTTGAGGAACCTGCTGGGCGCCTGGGATGTGCGGGCCCGGGGTGGGGCCGGGGAGGGAGAAGCGCGGTGAACACTGCCAGCCCCTGAGGGGCGGCAGGAGGCCTGCGGGAGGGGCGCGGAGAGGGAGGAGGGGGCCGGCCGTCCAGCCTGCCCCGGGCGTGGGCTGATCTGCTGGGGGCTTCAGAGGGGGCCTGAAGGCGGGACAGGGCTCCGGGGCTGCGCCTCCAAGGCGGGGCGCGCGTGGCCCGGCTCCCAGCCCCGAGCGGCCTCGTCTTGGGGGTGCTGACGGCTTCCTGTAACTTGGGGGCTTGTGCAGTTTCCTGGGTGTGGAAGGGAGGGGAGCCAGAGACAAGCCTTGACCCCGGGAGCGCTACTGCTCGCCCTTCCCCGCCTCGTCTGCTTCCACAGTCGCCCCTGGGTCTCCACTGGCTGCCAAGCCTTTGGGACTTCTGGCGAGAGGAAAGTACCAAAGGGCTGCTGAGCGAGGCCATGGGGCGGGGGTGGGGTCTGTCTGTCTGGTGGTCCGTTTGCACCACAGTTGCCCACTAACAGGAGATGAAGTTCCAAGTTAGCAGACAGAGAGACACGGGGCTGGGGGCTCTGCTGTAGAATGGAGTTCACGGTCAGCTGCCTTCTCGCTCAGGGTGGCAACTCGCACTGGGCCAGGAGCCGCCTCAGTGTGGAGATGAGGGAGTGGGTGGGAGCCACGTTGGAGAAGCTGGTGCGCAGAGTGGAGGGCTTCACTGGGACAAACTTTCCCGCGCTCAGCAGGGTTTTATCCGGCTTTTGGCCCGGAGGGAAGCCTCTGAGACCGTGTGGCCATGTCACATCTGGAGCCATGTTACACCCTCCCCCGCCTGGATGACTCTCTGTGGAGAGCAGAGTAGCATTTGTGGGGAGCCAACTTTCACTGCCATTTTACTCACACAGAGAGGGAATTGCTTAAAGCTCAGGAGAGGGAGAGAGACAGAGAGAAACTTTCTTGGAAGGCCCTCGGAGATCAACTAGCCTAGTCACCCATACTATAGACTGGGAGACTGAGGGTCAAATTCACGGAAACCATGGGGCCTGCTTCTCCTTGGGTTTCTTATTTTCCAGTTTGAATCAACAGAGCTACAGTTTGTGGAAGAGATGTGGAGAGGGAGTTGGGCTCCTCCAGCCCCACTCACCTCTTGGGAGCCCAGCCCTTGGGCTGTGACTAAGTTTGGGATGGGGTGATGGCAGTGGGAGGGCAGAGCGGCTGGAATGCCCACCCTGCCCCAAGCGGACCCTCTGCCGCACTTCCCAATCTTTCTCGGAGCTCAAGCCCTGCCCAGGCTCAGGGAGTCAGTGCCGAGAACCCCAGAACCAGAGTCTGGGGAAACGGGGTGGAGACAGGACTCCAACAGCCTCTGGGACCATTCTCTGCCTCTGCCCAGCAAAGGGGAGAGAGCAATAGCATATGGACGATTCACTTTAATTCACTTCAACTCACCATCCATTTATTGAGCATCTCCTATGTGCCAGGCACTGGGCCAGGTGCTGGGGATGTACACAAAGCCATAACAGAGCTGGGAACCGCTAAGGTCAGCACTGTGGGGAACCAAGATGATTTTTTTTTTTTTTTTGGTGCATCTAATTCCACCTCTGCAGCTACTGCTTCCAGGGCTGGGGTAGGAGAAGAAGGAAGAGATTCCAGAATTTGGACCCTGGGAAGGGAAGAAAGGAAGGAGAAAGGGAAGATACAATAGGGAAGAGGGTGAGAGGCCAGGCAGAGTGTGCACGGAGTTGGGGATGGGCCACAGCCTGAGAGCTCCTGGGTGGGATGAGTCTGACTCATCTGGAAATTCTAAGTCATCAGTACCTAACTGCCAATCAACACACTGCCAATGGGGGGTGGGCTAAGCCCCCAGGACACCTGGGGTGGGTGGACATTGCCCATCCTGAAGCCAACCAGCTGAGAGGGGAGAGGTGGGTGGTGGGCACCTTGATCTCAAGCCAAGATCATGGTTGTAATAACATGTCTGCCCCTTGCAGATTTTGCTTTTTTTTTTGGCAACTTCTTAAGTGCTCTCCTCTTCCAGGATGAGGAAGGATCTGTGCAGATGCTGGGAGCTCTTCTTTTTCATAACATTTAGGGGAATTATTTGCAAGATTCCCTAGGTTTATTCTAAGAAATTCTACTCTCTGTAAAAGAAGCCTGACACTTTCGAGTTCCTTCCTTTCTCTGCCCTGACCTGGAGGGTCCTAGGGAGAGCAATGGCTCTCCAGGGGCCTCAGACACCCGAGCCAATGGGGAGGGACCAGGAACCACCTTTGTTGCAGGTGCCCATCTTCATATGCTCTTTCTTCCCAAGCCTCTTAACAGTCTCTTCCAGAAGCCTCATGGAGCTACCTCCTGCAAGGCGATGAGGTTGGGAACAAAATGGGACTTCTGCGAGTAGAGGTGGGAGACCGGTGAGATGTCCCCTTGCACCCTGCTTTCTAGTGTGGACCTCCTCCTGCACCGTGGGGCTCAAGCCCTACTTCTGGCTGCACATTCCCATCACTGCACTCTGCTGGTTTTCTCAACTGCTCCTGCCTCTCCTGCTCTCTCAGAACCCCCTATCTGTCTCTTTCTCCTAATTAAGGGTCCCTGTAAAGAGACATGGGCTGGCCAACCCATGGAATTTAGCTTATAAAGAACAAAGCACACTTTTTCAGGACTGAAATGCCTTGAGGTGCCTTGGAACTGGCTTTGGAAATAGCTATCTGCCCCCTGGCTCTGGGCTAATCACAGTTTATTCTCGATTTATAAAAAGGAGAAGCTGGATCTGTATTTCTCCTTGTGAATCTCCTTGGTGAGGCCGGGCTGGTAAGTATTTGCAAGGTCAGGTTAAGCAGATGGACAAATTAACATACTGGCTAGGTCCAAAAAAGATAGTCCCAGGCCATAGGAATGGCTTGATGCAATTGGAACGGGTGATGAATCAAGAGAGTTTTTCTTCCTATCTGCGTCTTAAGGATAGACAGCCTGTGTCTTTTGCTGTGCCTCTTGCTGATGTTGTCCTTTATTGAAGCTTGCTGATGCGTTTGTACATAGTCTATATATAGGTAGATATATTATATATACAAATATAGGACATCTCACTACATCCACCCCAAAAGTTACCTTGGGTTGGGGGGGAAACAATCATTTCTCAATATTTTGAGTTGATTCATCAAAGCAAATTATGGAATGTTCTCATGGCTGTTTGTGCACTTGGAGGGGGAAACACAGCTACTCGTGCATTTTCTAGGACTGACGTGCTAATGTGGTGATGGAAGAGGTGGTGGGGAGAGAAACTCAGGTGGTCCTTTGTGACCCAACTGCTGTGAGGCATCTGCTTTTGGGAGCAGACTGAGTTTCTTCCAAGGTGTGTCTCCTTGCTTGGATGTATTGGCTGCAATAAATAGACGGTCTCCCCTGAACCTCCCTCAAGTGTGACTTTTTTCAGGGGGTGGGGCAAATTGAAGCAGTGCCAGGACCGTCACAGGGGCCCCTGTTACTCCTTTCCTGGTGACATCACTGACACTGCCAGGTCCCCATCAAGGATGAGGTCATCCTGCTCCCCTCTTGTCAGATGTTTCCTCTTTTCCCCTTGTGGCCTTCCCAGAATCCTGGGAGACTCCATCCACCTTGAAAGCACCCTGGGAACAGAGTGGCTAAACACCCACTTCTTGGAGGGCTCTTCGTTATTTCTGGATGCCAACAACACTTCAAGCCCCCCAGGCTGACTGTCAGGACGGTGCTGTCTACTCTTTCCGAGGGTGGATGGGCCATCCTTCCTGCTCCCTGTTGCTAAGCTGCATCTGACTAGGCATCTCTTTCATCTGCCTCAGGCTCAAGGAAAATAGACGACAGCTGGTTTAGAGTCTGCCCTCATGCAACTTCACGGATGAGGGTGGCTGTGGGGAGGAATCAGGTTGCTCCTGTCCCATCTGCGAACTGCTGTATCCTAGTTATGTGCTGATGAGTCAGCCCTCAATTTAGGACCAAAAGCAACCACCTGGCCCAGGGGTTCTGCTTCCTCTAGGCACGTGCAGTCTTTTCCTCTCTTGCCTCCTGTTCTTATGTTTCTCTTTGCATTTTTCTCTCTCTTATGCACACACACACACACACACACACACACACACACACACACACACACACACACCCTTGCCTAGGAAGCTCACCCAATAAGACACACACACACACACACACCCCCTTGCCTAGGAAGCTCACCCAATAAGAAAAGCTTCAACTTTCTGAATGTCAAGGGAATGCTGAAGTGGTTGGTTCGTTTTTTTTTCTTGGTGTCTTTCTCATTTCTGCCTGCTCCGTGGTATAATCCAGAGACCTTCACCAGTGGTGAGTGGTCAGATGCATTTTAGAATATTCCAGGAGGAGCCTAACACTCATAGTCCTAATGCTGGCAGCTGCTCCCCAAGAAAGAAGCCAGATAGAAGGTGGCAGCCTTAAGCAGAGGTGGCTGGTATTCGACAGAACGGAAGTTACCTTAGTTTAAAAGGATGTCTGTCCTCGGAGTCCCTGAGTCCTTCCAAAGACCTGATGTTAGACAGGATGATTCTTTACCTAACAGGGAAACTGACGCAGATGATGTGGACTCAGGAGTAGAAGGTGCTAGGATTCTGGCTGGTTCCTTCTGGGTGGACACAGCATCTAACTCAGCCCAGGGTTTTTGCACTAGAGCCTTGGAGGACATGTCAGAGCTGGGCATGGCTCGTGGGAGTCCTCCCTTGTGGCTCAGCAGTAAAGAACCCGCCCACCAATGCAGGAGATGTGTGTTTGATCCCTGGGTTGGGAAGATCCCCTGGAGAGGGAAATGGCAACCCACTCCAGTATTCTTGCCTGGAAAATCCCATGGACAGAGGAGCCTGGTGGGCTATAGTCCATGAGGTCACAAGGAATTGGACATGACTTAGAGACTAAACAATAACAACTGGCTTCTGGGAGGGCTGGGTTTGGCTCAGGCGTCTCCCCTAAATTGGTGTGTTGGGGCCCAGCCTGCTTGGGGCCTGGGGGGAGGTTTGTTTCTGATTGCTGAAGGCACTGCCATGTCAGGGAAAGGCTAGCTCCCACCCCAGTGTTCAGAATTGCTCACCAGCCTCTCGTGGCCCCTAGCCGAGGTACCTGTACAAGAGCCTCCCCATCCCCACTGCTCCTTGGCTTCCCACTGGAGCCCCCGTGGGGCTCAGACCATCAGCCTGCCCACAGCCAGCTGCCATGGAACAGGAATCTGTGTGCCGGGCCTGAGTCTCTAGGACAGGTTTTAGAGCCCAGAAGAATGGCAGAGGTGGGGAGGGAGTAGATCTTTAAATCAGACAGGTCCTAGGGACTACTTGACCAAGTCTCCTGATTATCCTGAAAGGGAAACTGAGGACCAGATTGGGGAAGTGACTTGCTTAAGGCCACTTGATGAGTCTAGGACAATCCAAGATTTCCCAGCAGGCTCCAGGCCACCCATTCTTGCCACAGCCCACACCTCATCTGGGCCTAGCGCTCGGCACAGCTCAGCACAGCAGCCCACACCGACCCAGGCGCCTGCCTACCCCTCCCCAGAGGGCTTCAGTAGCACAAGAAGAGGCCCCAGGTTTCTCATCAGGGTGCAGTTTTTAAAGCTGAGGTTCAAAGAGGGTAAGTAATTCTCCCAAAGTCACACAGTAGGCTATTGACAGAGTTTGGCTTTAGTTGCCTTTCTGAGTCCTCTTCTCCACTCCAGTAGAGTGATTTTCTTCAGGCTGGTTTGTGTCCAGTCCCTCTTAGACCGCTTGTCTGGTTCCATCTTGCAGGGGTGGGGGTGGTATCTAGAAACCTTTAGGTGAGAGGAAGCTGGAGCAGGGCCTGGTGAAATGTGGGCTGGGCAGCTGGATGGAGGAGCATGGGCCCCACTAGGTCTCCTGCCCTCCTCCTCCTTTGGCGTTTTGGGGCCTCAGGGGGTCCATGCTGGCTGGGCTCTGCAGGCATGCTTCTCAGATGCCCTACTGGCATTGCCGTGCACAGACCCCATCCTGACGCCTGCTACCATGCTGATGTGTAAGGCCCCAATCACCTTCTAGCCCAGGCTCCAGTCACCAGTGATTGAGGGTTCCAGAGGGTGATGGGGAAGGAAGCTCATCTTAGAACTAGATCCTGGCATCTTGACATAGCACATAAACTTGTCCCAAAATAGATTAGTCTAGCCTAGAACCCTGTTCCTCTGCAGGGCCGAGGACATCTCTGTCTAGGAAAGAGAGAAAGACTGTGAGATGGAGGTGGTGGGACTGGATGAGTTGAGTGCTCCCACTAGGCTAGTAGTGGGAAGCCTCGCAAAGCAGCTTCTTTTCTCTGGCCATTATGACCTTGAGGGTCCATGAGGTGCTAGGGAAGGGGGGCAAGTGGACACTGGATGCTCTGCTTGGCAACTCAGGATTCCGTGGGAGTGGTTTTCCCTTTTGCCTCATTGGCAAATCACCTTTGTCCTGACCGTAGCTGTCTCTGCTTCTCAGCCATGACAAATTCCCTGTGGACAGGTGGCGTGAGGACTAGGAACTGTTTGCCTCAACAGATTGAGAGCCCCCTGTGGGCAAACGGACAAATGAAGAGGGTGGGTTCCGCTCGGAGGGGAAGTGTACGTCACAGCTGATGGCCAAAAAGTGGTTAGGGCTGTGGCCACAGGGGAGAGGGATTAGCCTTGTCCTGTTCTGCCCCAGGGTGAAACATTAGAGCTGGCAGACAGAGGCGGGTATAGATCCAGCGTCAGTCAGAGCTGTGCAGAGGGTTAAGTTTCTTTGAGGTAATGAGATCGCGATCCCGGAAGGTCTTCAAGCCTAGCTTGGGGGTGTTGTCCAGAAGATGCATATATTAGGGCATACTTTTAGATGCTGTCTAAACTTACTGGCAATGTCCCTCTGCCGCCGTCATCTTAGGATTCAAATGACAGATGTGGGATTAACTCTTGCTTGGCTGAAGATGAACAGGACACACGCAAGGGCAAACTCCTGTCTGGCTGCTGTGTTTCTGTCATGCTCTACCCCAGGCTGCCTCTGCATCCTTTTACCCGCCTGCCCTGGTCATCTTTACTTGACTTAGCAATGGTGGGGAGAGGGCAGGTGGCAAACCCCTATTCACAGTGGGAAATAGGCTGGGAGAGGGTGGAAATTTGGAGTTAGGAGCTTTCTTCCAAAGATCACGCCAAGCCTAACTTGAATGCTTGGTCCTCTAGCAGGGGCAGAGTATCCCCTGTCCTTCAAGCAAAACTGCAGAAAATTGTGACAATCCTTTCCACCTCCTCCCTTCGCCCTCCCAACTTTGCTGAAGTCTTCAGCCTCCCCATCCTTGTCTCATAGCATGCTCAAACGCATACTGTGTAGGCTCTCACAGGAGCTGATGCTGTTGGGAAGGACTGTAGGCATGGGTGGGTTCATGCATGCATGCTCAGTCACTTCACTGTGTCCAACTCTTTGCGACCCTATGGACTGTAGCCCACTAGGCTCCTCTTTCCAGGGGATTCTCCAGGCAGGAATACTGGAGTGGGTTGCCATGCCCTCTTCCAAGATATCTTCCCAACCCAGGGATCGAACCTGTGCGTCTCCTGCATTACAGGAGGATTCTTTACCACTAGACATTGGAGAAGCCCAGATGGGTTCATATCCAGCCTCAGAGGGCTTGGAGGGTGGGGCCGGGTTGGTTGTGGGGGGTGAGTGACAGTTGGCTAGGCTAATAAGGATGATCACTTTTTACTGAGTAGCTACTCTGTGCCTTGCCCTGAACTCAGTATTCTGTGTGCATCAGCTGACTTAATCCTCAGGACAACTCCCCCAAAATGCATTCTTTTCTCACAGATAAAGAGACCAAGGTTCTGTTATACAAAGTATGTGTACACTCAAGGTGACACAGCTAGAAAATAGTAGCAAAGAATCCAAAGCCAGGGTGGAGTGATGCCAAAGCCATCACATCTGACTGTGAGAAAGGGCAGTGGACCAGCCTCGTGCAGCCCAGAGACCTAGGAGTGGGTGGGGGAAGGGTGACTCGGAGCCAACCTCAAAATGACCGCGGACAACAAGAGGTGGGCAAAAGTGTTTGGAAGCAGAGGCAAAGCTTTCCCAGTGGGCCCCAAACATCCCACCCTGCCTGGCCTGGCCCTTGACCTCACAGCTCTGTGCAAACAGCTCTGGCCTTTGCTGGCCACCCTCTCCTCTCTTGGTTTCTGAAAACCTATAAAAACTCTTCTTCACCTGCTGACCAGTTGTCTCTATTGCTGCTACCCCTCCTCCTCGGCCTGTGTCTCCCTCCAACTTCCCCAGGTGACCCTTCACTCCAGGCAGACTCTCCCCTGCTACCACGCGGCTTCCCTTCCTCTCGGCCAAATCCTGACCTTCTGCCCCTGTCATAGCTCCTCTCCTACTCCATGTCCTCCCTCTCCCCTCACTTTACAAGATCCACTGCTCCTGCACTAAATGTTCATAGCGGACAGGACCAGAACATCCAGGGAGCCTTGCCTGGCGCTCCGCACCATTTTATGCTTCTGGTTTGGTCAATCTGTCCCAGTGCCCAGCTCAGTGGCAGGACCAGGTCTAGGTTTCTGGGAGGACATCTGGCCATTCAGCTGACAAGGCAGTCTCCCTGCGATCAGTGACCACCTTCCCGATGCCTCTGACCCCCAGCCCTCCTACGGCCCCATCCTCCCTTGATGGGAAGGCAGTGAGGAGGCATGGTAACCCATGAAGCAGAGAGGTAAACGCAGCTCTGGGATGCTGGGCAGGGTGGCAGCAACCCTGCCGTGGGGCTTCACACCCCACCCCAAAGTGGCCCAGAATAAAGGGATGCCCAGGACTCACCCCATCTCTGAGTTGCAGTGAGGGAAGCAGAGCCTGGTCCTGGAAGAGGGCAAACACCCCTCTCCAGCTTAGGACAGTCCGGTGAGCATCTCTCTGGTCAGGATATTTCAGCTTCCTCCTCTCTCTGCCCTCCTCCTCCCAATGAGCTCATCTGTCTGGGGCTCCCCACCCCCCTTTGCCTGAGAGGATGTTTGGAAAGAACCTGGCAGAAAACAGAAAAAGAGGAAGGGAGGGATGGAGGAGGTGGCTGCCTACCTGCCTCACCCAGAGCCCTTAGAAAGTGGAGATGCCTGAGGAGGGTTCAGGAAGGGTTTATAGCCACCCCAACTCAGATGCCCGGTGGGCTGGGGAGCAGCAGGCAAGGTGGCCAGTACTGGTTTCTTGCTGGACTGCTGAGCCACGTGCCTGCGGGTTGGTTAGGTACACGCTGTCGGGTTAACCCCCTCAGCACCTGGCAAACTTCGGCGGATGCTGAGACTGTGGCTGGGGCAAGCCGGCAGTGAGCTGGGGGTAGGGGCAGAATAGTGAGTAAGGATGGGCAGCGAATAGACCGAGGTACACTAGAAAGAGGTTCCTAAACGGCTGTTCAGGTCACATCCACACAACCCCAACCCCAGAGGCAGAAGGATTTGGGGACGTTCAGCTTGAAGTTCATGCAGAGATTCCTGGCTCCTGCAGTCCCGCGGTCCTGAGGTTGGGGCTCTGTTTATAAGCGGGTTATAAGCTCTGGGGTGTTGATGCAAGTGGCCCGTGGTTGGTGGGAGAGGCTGTGAGGTGGGGGGCTTGAGGGGCTCCCTGCAGAGCCCCTGTCCTCTGCCTCTAAGAGCCGAGTCAGCAGAGTTGCCCTCCAGCCCCGTTACCTGCAGTGCCCGGACAGGAGCCGCGAGGGCTTGTGGGGGAGCGGGGGAGGCGCAGGCAAGGGCGAGAGGGGAGCCGGGGAGGCGGGGCGCGGCTCCCTGCCAGACTCTCTTTACTTAGAAGGAACTCCTCTTAAAATAGCTCTGGAGACCTCACCACCAGATCTCTCCCTTCCTCCCCTAACGGGGTCTTGGCTCGCTTTCTGAGAACCGATAGGGGATGGAATCTTCCATCACCCCCCCCCCGCCCCCCCGCCAACATACACCCCCCACCACCCCCGACCCTGGAAGGTGGGACCGCGCGCAGGGGTGCGTGCCTTCCCGGGTAAGAGCATCTCCCGGGGCTTCGAGCCAGAGCTCTGCCCCCATTCCTGCCCGGGCCATGTCCCCACCACACTCTGACACTCTGACCCTCATCTCATGCTTGCGCCCCTTCCTAGCTCCCATCTTACTCCTGGGGGTGGAGGCCGAGGGCAGGGGCCGAGAGGCTTGCCTGTCTCAGAGAGGACTGTTGGACTAACTGCTTCAAAGAACCGCTTGAACCCTCCCCCGTCCCACCCCCACCCCCACGAAGAAAAATCCTTTCCCCTTAAATCTAGGCCCTATCTCCTCCCACCTGATAACAGCTCCCTGACAGCTCCTTGGCCCAGGGCCCAATCCCTCTATGCCTCCCTGAAAACTTGCTCTTCAGGGTATTTCTGAGCCAGGCCACCCAAGACCCGAGTGTGGTGTGCAGGAGCCCACCCGCAGGAATCCACCCTGCTGGGTGCAGCTGGGGACTGTATCTCAACTGCCATCCCGCCATCTAGGGACTTCCAACAGGAGGAGGAGGAGGAGGAAAGAGCCAAGGAACCTGCCCATCCCCCTCCCAGACCCCAGACTGGATGTAGGGGGTTTATGTCAGGGAAGACTCTGCAAAGAAGTCGTTTCCTAAAGGTGGGACAGAGGAATTCTGACCTTTGCTCGCCCTCTCCCCTGGCATCCCTGGATGGATCAATCGATGGACTAGGGTTTTGAGAATTTTTGAGGAAAGTGCTCTCTAAATGTAAAATTCCTCTAGCCGCTAATGCATCTCTCAAACACTTTTTCTGCCCAGTTGTGGAGCCCTCCTGATGTTCTTTAGAGGAGAGCTGGGGGTGTGGAGGGAGGGAATCAAATAATGGGGTAGATTCTAATTCTGACTTGACGAATCACTTTCTCTGTGACCTTGGCCCACACATCTTACCTCTCTGCGCCTGTTTTTTCATTTGGGAGGCATGTGGATTTCATAAGGACCCTTCTGGCTCTAAGAATTGGTGAGCAGAGATGCAGCTGAGAAGGTGGAGGGCATGGAGGAAATTGGCACATTTTCCGGTCACCAGGATCTAGAGATACCCAGGGAGCTCTGTCCCCTCCCATGCCCCTTCTCTGGGCAGGGGTCACGTTCCTTCCCTTTGGCTCACCTCCTGGCTCACCTCAGACTCTGGCTCCTGAGAAACATGACCCTGCTGTAAAAATAAATTGAGCAGAGAGGAGGCCTGGCCCTGTGGATCTAGTGTCTGGGACCTCCTGGCAAAGGAGGGGGTGAACGTGCAAACTTGGAGACAGAAAGAGGCTTAGACTTTTTAGGGCCCCAGACCTCTTTGAGAATAATAAGAGCGAAAATGTACTGGGAGCTGACCCTGTGCCTAGAACTCTATTAGCACTTTTACATGTGATAATATCTCATCCAGGGCTTCCCTGGTGGCTCAGTGGTAAAGAATCCACCTGCCAACCAGGAGATGCAGGTTCAATCCCTGGGTCAGGAAGATCCCCTAGAGGAGGAAATGGCAACCCACTCCAGTATTCTTGCCTGGGAAACCCTGGACAGAGTAGCCTGGTGGGCCATAGTCTGTGGGGTTGCAGAAGAGTCAGATACAACTTAGAGACTAAAGGACAAACAACAACATCCCATCCAGTCTCCACAGGTCTACATCTGATGTCTGTGATGCTTGGGGTGAGCACACAAATGGAAATTACATATATGTCTAAATGTAAGTTATGAATCAAGATAACAAAGTGTGAAAACCTATTATCTTCTGTCTTTGTTGGATTTTTCTTAGTCTTAATTTTAAGGCCAGGCCCCAAAGCCATTCCCTGACCCACTCTTCTCTGGTCCTTGGAGGACAGGGTCTCTGATGTGTGCCTGGATGTCAGGTTCCACCTGCATGTCGAGTTCCATCCACTCCCCACCCTCTGCAAACAGCTGCCCTTTGCCCTCTCCCCAGGCCTGTGGGTATACATTCTGCGTGGGCAGCTCCAGAGAGGATGGGCCCAGGGAAGAGGCCTGCTCAGAACTGGGTCATTTGAACAGAGAATTCCAAGATCCCAGATGTCTGGAGCATGGTCTAAAAGATGAGGTGTATGGACTACCCTTCCCTGCTGTCCCAGGAACGACTTTTCCAGTGAGGAGGAGGGGGTGTGATCAAAGGAGGGCCAGAGTGAGACCCTCCAAACTCAGCAGCCCAGGGCTGAGGCTCCTGTTGCCCATGTCTAAGGGTGGCATTGCCCTTAAAAATTTCACGAGGTAAATATCATCACTTTCATCATATTTCAAATGAGGCTTCTGCAGAAGATTGCATAACTTGCTCAAGGTCATCCAACAATAAACGCTGGAGCTGGGACTTGATTCCCCAGCGTCTAACTCCAGAGCCACTGTACAACTATCACAGCTATACTGAATCTTTCTCCCAGGGAAAAAAAAAAAAACCACATAGACATCCAGCATTTCCCATACAACCTCAAGGGGTCCATGATCTCTGAATCCCACCAAGGACCCTCAAGTCAAGAAGGTGGGTGGTGGGGGCGCTGTAGCAGGGGTCAGGCCATGAAGTGGAAACAGGTTTCCCAGTGTGGAACCAGTGTCCAGACAGGCAAAGGATGGAGGGTCAGGAATGCAGACGGGACCTGCAGTGGAGGGAGGGGGCCGGAATGGTTGGGTAGGGGGCCTGAGGAGGAGAGCAGACATGAGTTACTAAACCATGGGAATAGCACTGTGCATGCGTGGGAACGTATGCGCTCAGTCGCCTCAGGACTCTTTGAGACCCCATGAACTGTAACCCACCAGGCTCCTCTGTCCATGGGAGTCTCCAGGCAAGAATACTGGAGTGGGTTGCCATTTCCTACTCCAGGCGAATCTTCCCGACCCAGGGATCGAACCTGTGTCTCTTGCGTCCCCTGCGTTGGCTGGTGGGTTCTTTACCAACTGAGGCACCCGAGACAAGCTCCGTTGTAACTCCAGAGGTTCTGGGGAAAAGCCCTCCGACCTGTCTGTGACCACCCCCCCTCCTACTCTGGGCTAATCCACCCCCACTTCAAAACAGAGGCAAGCCTAAGGGAGTCTTCGAGGATTCTGAAGGACACAGGAAACCCTTGAAAGAGGGGGGAAAAAGGGGGGGTCGGGGGTGGGGGGTGGCCTAGGTGGAAAAAAGAAGCAGGGGTGCCCCGGAAGGTGAATCAGGGCTTGGACCCAACGGTAGGGCCTGGCCGGATTCCGTAACCAGGAAGGAGCATCAGAATTTCTGAGGAATCCATGAAGCAATGGGAGAGGTTGGTGTGCGGTGGCGGGGGCAGTTTGCAGTTGGAAGCCGGGTCCGTGGGACCCTGCACAGCTGGGCTTCAAGGCTGCACACAACGCGCGTCGGCGGCCGCAGTACATACAAGCCCGCACACGCCCACCGGCTGCGGCAGTGCCGGCTGCGGGCGACCGAACGGTCCCTTCGTGGCCCCGGGAGAGGGAGCCATTACCCAAACTCGTGTTCCCCAAAGCAGACATCGCAGCCTTCCAACACCCGAAACGCTCCACCTCGACTCCTCCCCAAACTATCCTCCTAATTGGCAGCTCAGCGCACGGGATGATGCGGGCGGCTGCGGGCGGCCCTGCAGTGCCAAGCCGCAGCCGCCCAGCCCGAGCCGGAGAGGAAGCAACGGTGTGTGTGTGTGTGTTGAGGGGTGCTGGGGGTGCGGCCGGCTCCCGGGACTCCGGGACCTGGAGGCGGGGGCGCCCCGGGCTCCGCGGCGGCCACCGCCCCTCCTGCGGCTGGAGCGCTTCCAGAGCAGAGGCGCAGCGTCGCTCGCCTGGGTGCCAGCTCGGCGGTCCTCCTGGCCCTGCTCGCCTTCCTCCTCCTCGGGCTCCTCCTTCTCCCCGCGCCCCCGGCGGCACTCCCGCAGGCGGCTCCTCCTCTCCCTCCCTGCCTCCCCCTCCTCGCGCTCTCCCAGCTAACTTTCCCGAGCCCTGGCCAGCGGCGCAGAGCTCCCCAGCAGCCTCCGGCCCCACTGCAGACCGCGGGCTGCGAGCGCGGGTGTGCCCTGTCTCCCGTCCCCGCGCCCCGGGGGCGCTCCGGAGAGAACAGAACGATGCCCGGGGCTCGGGACCAAGGCGCAGCCCGGGCGAGATGGCTGGGCATTGGGCTTTTGGGTAAGGCAGCCCCGGCTTGGTTTCTTCTACCTATTCCCCCCAACCCTACCCCCCTTCCCCGCCCCCCCAGAGGAGGGGACATTTAGAAGAACAGCACCTTGGACAGGGTGGGCTTTGGAGCGCGGCCCCCAATGAGCGGCTCCCGTTTCTTCCAGGACGCCGTTTGGACTGACTGCTGAGTTGCCGGGGGACCTTGCGCCGTCCCCCGCCCCATCCCCGCCCGCCCGCCGGGCGATTAGTTCCTTGCTGTCTCTAGTGCTTTCAGCTTCTGGAGCTGGAGCTGGAGGCCGCAGAGGTTTAAGCCAGCTGGGGGAACGTGTCTGGGATCGGGTGTAGGAGATGCCCAGTGTGTGGTTGTTGGGATGCTGGTTTCTACCCCAGCCCAGACCCCCTTGCAACTTGGATGCTTGTTTCCCCGGCATTGGCACTGGCGTACACCAGTTCAAAGTGGGGACTTTCTCTTGCCCCTTTTCTATTTGGCTCCCCTGCTGTCTACTTCCTCTAGTGCCCATTGCCTTCTCTGCAGACTGGATGGGGTTGGAGGGACTTGGAGGATCGTTCAAGCCCTCCTTTAAAATTTATTTATGTTTTCATGGCTCGAGACTTGTGGGAATCTTAGTTCTCGGATTAGGGATTGAACCCATGCACTCGGCAGTGAAAGCACCGAATCTTAACCACTGGACTGCCAAGAAATTCCCCCTTTTAGGAAGGATCCTGCCTCTCTTCTTAGGTAAAGATTCTATGGGGTTGGGCGGTTGGACCTGTTTAACCTTCTCTTGGCTCTTCATTTTTGGGATGAGTATGAAAACTAAGGAGGCACATCCGGAGAACACAGAAGGAACAGATGATTAGTGTCTATTTTGTGCATATGATACTTTTGAGCGTCAAACTCCTAGAGATTAGGGAATGATATTTAGTAGTCCAGAATGTAGCCTCTCAGAAGTCAAAGCTGGATTTCAGTGTAAGCCGATTCCATCTCTGGCACCTGCACCTCTTCCTGTTTATATTTGTCAGATTTGGCTTTTGCCCGCTCCCCCCCATCGGGTTGGACACATGATGTAAGCATTTGGGCTGAAAACAGGAAGATAGAAGTCTTTAAGGGTGGCCGCTGCTGCTTCTGCCAGTGTAAACCGGGTACTGACCTGTCACGTTAGCACCTGGTGGTGGAGCGGGGATAAAGTATGTCCTTCACTCAGGAGCCACTGCTTTTGTTACATCCCTACAGCTGGTGTTCTCTCTTGTAGCTTAGGCACAGGTGTGCTGATTCCACGATGACCCTAAGAAGTGGGTCTCTGCGAGGCCTGAGGCTTCTCTTCATGGGCTGGGCACAGTGGCCCTCTGCTCCCCCTCATCCCATCTCTGATCACTGTGGCCGTGGCAAGGGGAAGGGGTCACTGGGGAATTCAAACTCACACCGCATTAGACTAGCCTGCTTGTCAACACCTCTGGCTTCCCTTTCTGCTAGTGCCTGGTTGGCTGGTGGATTGCGAGTGCCAGAGTATTCATAAAACCTGTCTTCTGTGGGGAACCCCACCATTCACTGTGTGTGAGTGTGTGTGTGAGTGTGTGTGTGAGTGTGTGTGTGTGAGTGTGTGTGTGTGTGTGTGTATGTATTGGGATTTCAGGCACTGATTCTTGGTACTTCTCTCCAGGTGGAAACCTCCACCTCCTCTAAGCACTGTTTGAGCTGATAGACTAGGGAGGGACAGAGGCCCATTGGAACAAGTTTGGAAGATTCCCTGAGCTACTGTCTGGGAGCCCAGGAGAGAGCAGAGTGATTCATAGCGGGTGACCAGCAGACCCTAGCAGGCCCCAGCTGCTCTGCCCCTTGCCTCTCTGGTCTGCCGAGGGAATACAACTTGAGTCCTTCCCTGGACCTTGCCCAGGCAGCCACTGATAAGACCTCGCAGTGGCATTGTTTTGAGCTTGGCACGAAGATGCCATCCTTGCTCTTGGTTCAGGAGGGGAGATGCAGAGGTGACTGGACAGCCAAGTAGAGCATCAGAGCGGGCAGGAGCTTTGGAAACCATAGCACAGAACTCCCCTCAGGATGAAGAAACCACGGTCCAGAGAGGGAAGGTGACTTGCTCACTGGTGTGTAGCCAGTTGATGGCCAGGTGGGCCAGAATCCAGGTCTCTGGGGCTTTGGCACACCAACTTGCCTCTCAGTTAACCAAAGTCTGCTGAAGGGGAAGGTCAGCAGGGGTCGTGCTGATGGACTGAAGAATCAGTGAGCTCGGGAGCCTGGGTGTGGAAGGATAGAGGCTTGGGGGCCCAGAGCTGTTGTTCTCACAACTACGGAAACTGGGTACAGAGCAGTAAGCTCCCAGGAGTCCTCTACCCTTACAACTTCCTCTCCTCACATCAAACTCAGTCTCCTAGGTCGAGACAAAACTGATTTTTGATAATCTGACCAGACACTCCTTTCTTAAATTGAGACACAGTTTTCAAGACGGCAGTATTGCAATTGAGGATAAAAGGGTGTCAGTCCCTTCCTAAGCATGTAACTGGTAATATATCTGTCCTACCCACTCCTTCCTTGTTGCCTGATTTGCTTAATTGCTGTGATCTCTGTGTAATTATCACTTTTGAGGGTGCTCTGTTGCCCAGGCCTCTTTCCCTGCGTAAGTATTTATTAAGGACTTGGTTAATGAGAAGGCAATTAAGCAGAGGGTGCTTAGTCCCATTCAGAGGCAGGAAAAGGAAAGGGTAAATACACGGTTCATGGTAAAGAGGATGGTAAAGCAGGGAAGAGGAGAAATACCCCAGGTTTGAATCTGGAACTGGGGATTCATTCTTTTTTTGGACATGCAGGCTTGTGGGCTCCCAAGTCTTTATGGCTGCTGTGGTGGGTGGGACCAGCGTGCTAGGTAGACCCCAGACACAGATTCTCCCACCTTGCCCCGCTGCTGAGGGTGCAAGGATCTCTGCAGAAGCCACACCCATTCCCTGGCCTACAGGAGGAGGGATGGGCACACTGCTTGGAATTGTTTGCAAAACTGGTTTTGTTGAGCATCCAGCGCTGTCTCAGGGGCATGTTTCTATCCCCGCAAAGCCTCTGGGGGTGGGCAGGAAGCCGGCAGGTTGCCTAGGGAGAGGGAGCTGAAATCTTTCCTCTGTCTTTGGGCCCAGGGGCCTTGCCTGGCTCAGCCCTGCCTCCCACAGCCCCCAGGGCCTGCACCCCAGGAGGGGTCTTGTCCTGCTGGCCTCGGCCCACTTTCTCCCTCCCAGCTCTTACTGCGAACCTCACTCCCCTGGGGCCAGCATATCAGCTTCCCTATTAAAGTCAGCCGCGATTCCGCCTGCCTTGCCAGGCAACCCCGGGGAGCTAAACTTAGAGTGTGCTCCACGCTGCCCCTCTTTCCTCCTCTCGCTCTAAGTTGGGTATCACTCTACCCGGATATGGGAAAAGATGGCAGAAAATTTCTGCCTTGGAATGTCTGATGGTAGCCATGAGATCCCCCTTGGTGTATTTAATGATAAGATTTGCCTGTACAAATACATTTTTACTTTAAATGGGAGGCCTGAGTCAATCTTTAGACATAATTGCATGAGATAGGAGGGGGCCGATCAGAAAACAGCCAAGAAAATGGCTGTTTTGAGAATGGATCAATAGTTAGGGACTTTCAGTGAGCAAAGACAAGGCTTAGGATTGAATTCCACAGGATCACAGATCGGAGGACTTGTTCGGATCAAGGATCGGAGGACCCATCCCACAATGCTGGAAAGGGACCCCCAATCTGAAACACACACAAAACCACTTGAAATTCTAAAGAGTTTAGTTTGGGACAAAGAAAGTCCTTCTTTATCTGAGGAAATAGCCACATGGAAATAATTACATCCAGGAAGTAATACAGGGTGAAAGTATAAAACAGTGCTTGAATGGTTTGGATATATTGTTGGCTGACACTGGTCCTTAAGTTGAGTGACTTGGTTACATCTAGATCTACAGTGGAGGCCAGCCCTGTCCCCCTGCCTTCTTTTAAACACTATGTTCCTCTACCCGCAGAGAGCCCAGGCCAGAGGGATACACTCATTGAAGCCCTTCTCATGTTTTATAAGCTCATTTTTTTTTTTAGCTTTATATTAAGCTTAGAAGATAGGAAAGACAGGCATCCCTGGTTTGAGGATATATCACCTCTGATGTTCTCAAGGTCGGCCGGCCAAGTGGGGTCTGCCATGTGCCTCCTGACACATGCATCCTGGCTTGGTCATCCTGCTGAAGTACCCCTTTGAGTCCTCTAGCGGATCTAGATCTGACCCTGCCCCCTTCTCCCCCAGCAGCGCAGGCTCACAGGGAAGAAGGCACAGGATGCAGGCCTCTGGGTTTTCCTGCGCGCGAGCCTCCCAGACATGGCTGATAAGACTTCTGCGTCCTGGGAGGGTGTGCAGTGGAGAAGCCAGGCTTGCTCCCCCTCTCTGATGCTTTAATTCAGGCAGGGCTCTGAACTTCACCATAGAAACATCTCTGCCTTCCCTTTGTCCCTTCCAGGCTACGGTGGGAATGGCGATGCTTCACTCTGGGAGTCTGGGAGTCCTGAGTACATTGGAGTTAAGTCATCCACACTGGCGCACACTAATCAGGCAGACATGTGCACCGTTATGAGTCAGACCTTAGAGAAGTACTTTTCTCCTCTGTCCTGGACTGTTTTTTTTTTTTTTGTTGTTGTTTGTTTTTGCTTCTATTTAAAGCAGTCAAAAAGATTTCACTTCTGATGGTATCTCTGGTGCTTGGATAGTCTATTCCAGCTGAGGCTTGGGCGAAGGGGTTTGGCCCCTGACTTGGATCCCCCTGTCTCCCCCAGGATCCTAGACACTAGAGGCTGGTGCTGTGGTGCTTCTCGGAACACGTGCTCAGGCTCTGAGGGAGCACTGTAGGCATCAGGAAGCTCCTTCTGCTGAGAGCTTCCCCATCACCACACTGCACTCCATTCTTTGGTTTGTGGAGGTGGTGGGGGGTGGTGAGAGGCAAAACTGAGGTCTCCTATCAGAATGTTGTCTTCTTGGGACTTCCCAGGAAGTCCAGAAGCAAGCAAAACTCCTTGCTTCTACTTCAGGGGGTATGGGTTCAATCCCTAGTTGGGGAACTATGATCCCACATGCCATGCAGTGTGGCCAAAAAAAAAAAAAAAAAAACAAAACCCAAAATTGAAGGCCATCTTTTAGGCAGGAGGGTGTAATCTCAAGTCTGGCTCCTGTCCATAGATCTCTGGGGCAAGGTGGTGAGGGAGGGGAGAAATGAAAAGAAAATCAGGAGCTTTAAGGAGGGCTGACCCTGACAGCATTGTTCTCTTGGAGAACAGCATTGTTCTCACAGAGTGGTGGAAAGCAGAGTTCGGTCTGTACTCTGCTGATTCCACTCACCAGTTGTGTGGCCTTGAGCAAGTTAATCTCTCTGAGCCTGTTTCTTCATTTTGCATGTTGGGGATAAAAATAATAACTACCTCGTTAGGATTATCATGAGGATTAAATGAGAGTGCCTGTAAAATGCCCATCCTATTTTACAGTCAGTGCTCAATTCCAGATCCACCATTTATTCTGTGACCCTGGGCAAGTGACTTAACCTCTCTGAGCCTCAACTGTATCATCTGTACAATGAGAAAAATGATACCCATCTTTCGGCATTCTAATCAGAGTTGAAGTTAATAGGTAGAAATCCTCTAGCACAGGGGGACCCAAAGTGTCATCTCGGATTGCAGCATTTTCTGGGGACCTCTTAGAAATGCAAATTTTCAGGCTCCACTCTAGGATCTGAAACTGCTGGGGTGGGGCCGGCAGAGCTAGCTGTAATGGCCCTCCAGGTGATTCTGATGCTTTGTGAAAGCCACTGCTCTAGAACAACCCCTGGCGCAGAGGAGCTGATCAGAGATTGAAGGCCAATCGAAATGACCCCCCAGCACTCACTGGAACTCTGGTGGGCAAACTCTGCTGACTTAGGATGTAAGGTAGGGCTTTCTTGCTTCGGGATGCTGGAAATGTCTCTTGTTGACCTTTGTGTGTGTGAGCTAAGTTGCTTCAGTCGTATCCGACTCTGTGCCACCCTATGGACTGTGGCCCGCCAGGCTCCTCTGTCCATGGGATGTTCCAGGCAAGAATCCTGGAGTGGGCTGCCTTGCCCTCCTCAAGGCTATTTTCCTGACCCAGGGATCGAGCCTGAACCCATGTTTCTTACATCTGCATTGGCAGACGGGTTTTTACCACTAGCACCATGTGGGAAGCCCCTCTGTTGACCTTAGGCAAGTCAGCAAACCTGTCTGTGTTCAGTTGCCATGTCTGTAATATGGAGCTATTACGGTACACCACTCAGAACGTGGGTGTGGGGGTTATACGCAGCTGGCACATAGTAAATGCTGAGCATATACCGGCAGTTGTTGACAGAGGCAGGGGATCCTGGACTATGGGTTGTTATTTCTGAGCTTTGTGTTAAGAGCAGTCCACTTTCCCTTCAGAAGTGAAGAGGACATGAAGAAGCTGAGGGAGTCCTAAGAGCAGAGTTGGGCTTCCAGCTCTCCATGGAGCTCCTCTTACTTATTTATGGCCGCACCACATGGCAGGTGAGATCTTAGTTCTGAAGCCAGGGATTGAACCTGAGCCCCCTGTAGTGGAAGTGCAGAGTCTTAACCACTGGACTGATGGAGAGGTCTCCTTCTAAGTTAAAAAGCATTGCCCAGGTGGCACTAGGCATCCTTATCTCATGTGTGCAAACCAAGAGGAAACTGGTTTATGATGTATCGATACAATGAGGAAATTAAGTTTGATGAAAGTGGTCCTTCCCTGAGAATGAGGATGGGAGCAAGGTTGGCAACTTTAAATCAAAGACTGACCCTACCTGTCTTGGGAACAAGAACAAGTTCTGGGAATTGCCTGCAGAGTTGGGAGCTCCCTTGCCTGAGAGGGATTTTCAAGTGGCTCAGCCACTAAACCCAGTTAGTTCAGCCAAGTCTCCTCCCATTTTGGGCCTTGCTTGTCCTGTCTCTAAAATCAGGCAGTGGCAACTTAGCGTCTCTAACCTGAAACCATGCAGGTCCTTTAGCTCTGACACTGTGCGAACGCCAGGCTGGTGGTCCAAGTAGTTGAGAGAAGCTACAGTCGGGAAGAGATGCCAGGTCTGCTCTCAACTGCCCGCTAGCCCTGGAGTCACACCCCAGTTCACATTGTAACTACCTCTGGAAGTTGTAGGACTTTGGCCAAGGCACAAAGCACTTTGCTCTTCTGAGCCTTATTTTTCCCACCTGTAAAATGTGATTAATAAGACCCTCCTTCCAGGTGAGAGGTGAAGATGCTATGAGATTACTCATACGCAGCCTTAGCCAGCATCTCCGCTCAGGAAAAGGTCATTATTCTCAGCATCACTGGGAACCTGAGAAGGACTCTGAGTCCTCACCCGGGATGACCCTGGTTCATTTAGGGGCAAGGACAGCTAGTCTCTAATTCTGACACCCCTCCTCCTCGTGACCTTGAGGTACAGTGGGGTTTCCTCAAGGACTCTGTAGGACAGGAGGGCCAGGTTCTCTTACAAGAACTCACAAACTCAGGAGGCAGGGCCCAGAGGCCATGAGTGGAAATTCACAACTGCCACCTACTCAACTGGCAGTGATGGCATTGGACTGGAAGGTGTGGGAAGGAAGGGGGGCGGGCTGGGGATGTTCCCAGGATGAGAAGCCGCAGTGGGGCTTCAGGGAGTCCGGGGGCTACTCTGGGTCCGGAGGGGACCATGGGTGCAGCGCCCACTCCAGCCACAGGCTTGCGAGCATCCTGTTGCCCTGAGTTGGCCTCCATAAAGTGTCTTCCGCCTTTCTCTGAGGTTATTGCTTTACTCCCTCTGATTTCGCGGCTGCTGACTGATGCCAAGACATCCCCGTTCCACCCCACCCTGCGGGATGCCCTCCCGGGCCGCCTTGTCTCTCTTTTCTTCTCGAGGTCCCTCTCGGTGGTGGAGCAAGGTCCAGCGGGAGGCATCCCCCTGCCTCTCGCCCCCTTGGGGCAGGTGGGAGCCGCCCGGGTCCGTGATGAATGGCCGAGGAGCCGGGTCCTGTGTCTGCCGTCTTCCTTTTAGCCACCTCAGGAGACCCACTCAGCCTCCCAACACCCCCGCCCCGCCAAATCCCGAAAATATCACGAGGGGGTGGCGCACAGTCCTTGGGGGAGATTCCCAGCGCGAACAGGAGGCGCAGGTTCTGCTCTTGGGGGCCGCAGGGACCACATCCGCCGGTTAAGGGGCGCGGACTCCCAGCACGGAGGCCGGGGCCTGGTTTTCTTGGGTTGGGGTGACCCCTGGTGGTAGCTTAGAGTGTCACAAGGGCTACTAACAGGCTCAGAAGTCCATCCAGCTCAGGCCAAGAGGGAGAATGATCACGGAGGTGGTCCAGGGAGAGTCGGTTGAAGTAAAGAGACCCATCTTCCTGATATTGACACAGAGGGCAATAGAGACCTCCCTGCCTGACCATGCCACTCCATTCCACCGGAGAGGTCCCTTCCACGGCTGCAGCCTGGAGGTTCTGGTGGGGTTTTACTGGGAGGGGGTGCCTCTCACACAGGTCTCTTCCTGCTCCCGGTGGCCCTGTCGCTGGAGGTGTCTGTGGGAAAGGCCACCACCATCTACGCTGTCAACGGCACGGAGATCCTACTACCCTGCACCTTCTCCAGCTGCTTTGGCTTCGAGAACTTACAATTCTGGTGGTCCTACAACAGCAGTGATACATACAAGTTCGTAAGTAGCCGGAGAAGGGATGGGGCAGCTCAGATCCTCCTCCCGGGTTTGTCCCCTCACCCCTGCCTCCCACTCCAGGCTATGGTCCTTTCTGTACTGACCCCTCGATGATGGTCCCCAGGGACCTTTTGATGCATCTTTTGTCACCCTCACCTTTTATTTATTTTAAAAATAAATGTGTGTATTTCTTTTTGGCTGCACTGGGTCTTTGATGTGTTCTTTCGTTGCAGCTAGTGGAGGCTACCTTCCAGTTGTGATGCACTGGCTTTTCATTGCAGTGCCTTCTCTGGTTGTGGAGCAGGGGCTCTGGGGCACAGGGGTTCAGTAGGTGTGGTGCATGGGCTTCGTTGCCCCGTGGCATGTGGGATCTTTCCGGGCCAGGGATTGAACCCACGGCCCCTGCATTGGCAGGCGGATCCTTAACCACTGGACCACTAGCGAAGTCTCTATCCCAGTATTCTTTCCAGAGCCTGTCTAGATGGATCTATGTGGGAAGGATGCTTAGATTTTTGTTGCCAGGATTTGGGGTCTGTTGGCATTCCTGCCTAGAGTCCTCTGTTGGGTCTGAAGAAATACCTGAAACTTGGTCAGCTTGTGTAAACATTAATAATTTAATTAAAAAAGCAGAAGACAAGACATTTGGAAGACTTGGAGAGGGGGAATGAGAAGAGTCCAAACAGGAGAAGGGCTGGGGAATTGGCCTTGGAAGGATGGAAGGGGATGCTGGAGAAGAGAAGGGTCCAGGGCTTTGGCTGGGGGTGGGGATGGAGAGTCAGCAGGTGTTTTAAAAATATTTCTTTATGTATTTGACTGCATCAGATCTTAGTTGTGGCAAGCAGGATCTTTAGTTGTGGCATGTGGGATCTAGTTCCCTGACAAGGGATTGAACCCAGGCCACCCTGCATTGGGACTGTGGAGTCTTAGCCACCGGACCACCAAGGAAATCCCAGTAGGTGTTTTTTGAGTACTCTGCAACCTAGTAGGGTACTGGAAGTCACAAGAGACCAACTCTGGATGTAATTAAACACTGAACTCAGAGGGTGCCGATGCACTGCCCTGTGGGATTGATCCATATCTTGATGGAGGGTCAGAATTCAGGCAGATAGGGGATGAGGTGTTAGCAAAGGCTGGAAAGAATGACAGAGGGAAGCAAGTGTGGTATTAATAGGCTTTTATGTGGTATTAAAAGACTTTTATGAAGAAAGCAGTAAAAGTCATGCTACATTCTAGAGAGACCTTAGTAACAGAAATTGGGTTTAGCCTGAAGCAAGTAAAATCCAGGTTAGACAGAGCTATCGATAAGCGCGGGAAACCAAGGGGAAGGGCTCTTCCTGGCCTGGGCAGGGAGGTGCCCAAGGAGTGGGCTGGAGTGATGTCATGACTCTAGCAAGGACTCTGATTTTTTTCTTGGCCCCCTCCTTGCTTCCATCTTCCCACACAGCTCATAAATGGGACTGTGAAGAATGAGAAATCGGACCCCAAGGTGAAATTGAAAGATGATGACCGCATCACTCTGGAGGGCTCCACGAAGGAGAAAATGAACAACATTTCCATTTCGCTGAAGAACCTGGAGTTCAGTGACACGGGCAAATACACTTGCCACGTGAAGAACCCCAAGGAGAAAGATTTTCAGCACCAGGCCACTATCTTCCTCCAAGTTGTTGATAAGTGTATGTAATGGGTCTGGGACTAGGGCAGTGGAGTGGGAAGGATGGGGGTGGCGGTGGGTACCCAACTCAGTGTAATGGTAAAATGGACAACGTTGGTGTTTTCTTTCACTTTATGCTTTCAAGGGCAACTGGAGTTACATCTGGAAACTCGAATAACTTAGTGTGAATACTTATTCTGCCACTGAATAGCTAATGATATACACTGAGACCCTCTGAGCCTTGTTTTCCTCATACGGAGATCTGCCTTCTCTTAGGGTTGCTGTGAGAATTCCAGAAGCTACACGGAAATGTGTTGTGAAGTTCTCCTTATATGTTGATTATCACTACTCTTGTGTATTCTGTTAGCAACAGCTGATTGAATGCCACGTAGGACCAAAAAGTGCTATGAATGATACACAGTGTCCTTTCTCAAAGAACTGACAGGTCAGGGTAGGACAGAAGACAAGTAAACACATCATTGAAATGGGGCAAAGCGTGCAAAGCCAAGGCAACAGAGATTAAAAAAATATTTATCTATTTATTTGGCTAAGCCATGTCTTAGTTGAGGCATGTGGGCTCTTAGTTGCCACACGTGGGATCTAGTTCCCTGGCTAGGGATCGAACCAGGGCCCTCTTCATTGGGAGCTCAGAGTCTTAGCCACTGGACCACCAGGGAAGTTCCAGTAGAGATTGATAAGAATGGTCTCTCCCCTCTGGAGCTGAAGTCCCAGGTAAAGGGATTCCAATTCAACAATGGTGGGACAATTAGACAATGAGGAAACATGTGATGAGGATATCCCATGACCCCGACACTGGACGTGTTTCGAGACTGTGTGGGCATCATGGAGAGGGGAGCCTGGAGGGCTAGTGAGGCATGGAAGCAGAGAAAAAGGAAGTAAACTTGCTTGAGCATCCTGACTGTGTTGCGTTTCTTCTGTTCCTGGGGATCCACTGCTCTCCTGGATGATGTGGGATTCCTGCAGAGAAGATGCTCGTGATTCTGTAATTTTTTGGAGTTAGGGCCATTAGGATTCTCAGGTGGGTTCGATATAGGGGTTTGAGAAAAAGAGAGGAGTCAAGGATGACTCCAAGGATTTTGGCCAGAGCAACTCAAAGGATGGTGTTTTCTCAGCAGAGATGGAGGAGACTGTGGATGGAGCAGGTTTGGGAAGAGTCGGGAGTTCAGTTTTCAGATGAGGGAACTGAGGCTAGAAGGGTTAAGTGACCAGCTGTAGGTTACCAGCTTGTTAGTGACTGTGGAAATCCTGTTGTTGAAGTCCAGATTACCTGGCTCCCGTGTCTTCTGGCCACATAAGAGATATTGAAGGGAGATTCTCAATTTTTTTCTGCATGGGTGAAAGGAAACCTAGAAGGAGGCAATGAAAGTCTCATGCTTGCAGGTCAAGTCAAACCTGGATGCTGTGGTCCCCAAGTCAGTTATTCCAGAACTTGTGTGGGTGTCTGCGGGAGGCGTATGTGTGGAGCATAGGGGGAGAGGGACGACTTCCTGTTATGCCTTAACCAGACGGACGCCATATTCTAGCTTCTCCTGCTTCCTGCTGGGGTGGGCGTGTCCCAGATGCCCAGGTTGGAGGCTGGGGAGCTGTTGGGCTGCCATGGCGCTCCAGGTGACTCCTGCTCTCCTTCTCCACCCCTCTTCTTTCCCTTCTCTGACCGTGAAGTGGAAGAAGTGGACAACACCGTGACCCTCATCATCCTGGGTGTCGTGGGCGGGGTCATTGGGCTCTTCATCTTCATCCTGCTGGTTAAGAAGTTCATTGCCTTCATCATCAAGAAGACTCAGGAGAAGAAGTAAGTTGACTCCTGCCTTCCCACCGGCCCACCACCCATTCTCATCTCATGGGTGTTCCCAGCATCCTCTCATCCATCACCATATATCCCCTCTGCCTTCATCCTTCCATCTATCTCCCAATCCCGCCTCTCTTCCTAACTCTTCTACTCTCTTTTTTATCCCTGCCTGCTCCTTGCATCTTTCAGCCTGATTCTTCATCTCACTCCTTTTCCCCCATCCGCTCAGGAGGTTTATTGAATACACTGACTTCACTGAGAACACACATGCAACTCACCTGCTCTTCCTCATTCCCCTGTCTTCCTGCCCATCCCGTTATTTGGACCACCTCAATCTAAAGTCCTACCATTTAAAGGCTTTAAAATGCCTTTTTTTTTTTTTTTTTTTAGATCAGGGGAAATATGAGATTCCGCATACAGAAACTCTAAAATGGGAAGATCCTTCTAGGGTGATGGGAGTCTTTTATTGTGAAAATCTGAAAATTCAAATGAAGGAGAGAAAAACAGTCTAAAAAGGCTGATATGGCTACCCCCAGGAAGTCCTAGGATAAATTCAGGTGTAAAGACAGATATTTGTAAGAGGAAAGAGAAGAAAGATCGGGAGGTACAAAGGGTGCAGCCCACACCCAGAATTGCTAGAGCTGGCAGATTGAATGCTGCAAAACCCAGAGCAGACCAAAGGCATTTGAAAGTTACGTTCTTGGCAAGAAAGATGAGATGAGGCGGGCCTGCCATTGAAGCAGAGAGGCTGAAAGTAACTAGGAGAAGCAAGGAGAAGCAGAAGATGGAGAGGATCTGTTGGGGTTGGCTTCATGCTGCTTTGTTGAGAAGAAATTAGGCTGAAAAGGGCAGAAATGCCACCGGTCAGAAAGGAAGGCGGCTGAAGGCAGGGAGAGAATTTTAGGGATTGGCAGAGGGGAGGGAGAGCTGGGAGGACTGGTAGCGATGATGAACTCTTGGGCTATCTAGTTGCATCATGGCCAGAGGCTGGGAGGATTTCAGAGATCTAGAGAGGGGCCTGGAGCATGGATCTGGACCAAATTGTGTTTTTAACAATCAATCTTACTATTGCTGGTGAGAAAATTTGGAGAACACATTATTCAACATACGGTTTAAAAGCACTTGGGAAAGAAAGCAGTCATCCTTGGGAGCCACCATGAGTTCACTGAAAACAGGGCAGGCTAACATTTTCATGCTAGCGCACAGTTAGATTGGGAGGATGCTACATGTAATAGCACTTCCTGTCATTCATCACGTGCCTCTACCATGTGTTAGATACTCCATCAGGCATTAAAAAAAAAATAAAACATGTATGATTTTATTCTGAAGTTGAGCAAAGTGAGACTCAGAGTGGTTAAGTGACTTGCCCAGGGTCACACAGCTAATAAGTGATAGAACTGGGATTTGAATTCTGACTTGTTTGTTTTGAAACTTCAGCTATTGCCACTACGCCCCACTGATTCACAAGGGGGTGGGATCTAGGGTTTAGTAGGTCATTCTTTCATTCGGTGGCTCTTTTTGAGATGCTGTGTACAAAGTACTGTGCCAGGCACTGTAGGAAATTCTAGAAGGAATGAGATTCTGCCCCTAAGTAAAGAAGACGTGCAGAAATCAGTGTAACAGGAGGTAGAGGAATTAGGGCTGGCCTAACCCACTCCAGGATTCTTGCCTGGAGAATTCCATGGACAGAGGAGGCTGGCAGGCTGCAGTCCATAGGGTCGCACAGAGTTGGACATGACTGAAGTGACTGAGCATGCATGCACACACTCAGGGAGGTAGGAGAGAATGTTGAGGGAGTTCAGGAGAGGGTGGAATAATAGTGAAGGATTTCTGGTCGGAGAGACATTTGTGGTCAGCCTTGCAAGATGGATATGAGTGAAGTCCTAGGGAGGGTGAAGAGAAGGTTGTTCTGTAGGGGGAACTGCTGAGAGCAAAGACAGACAGCCTGGGAAGCGAGCATGTTGTGGAGAACAGGCGTTTGTGATTGCTGCTGTTGAGAGAGTGGGAGTGGGGTCAGGAGGAAGGTGGTGGGGACAGACCCTTGAGAACCCTTGAGGCTGAGATTGGCTTTTCTCTGACCACAGGGGAGCTGGGGAGGGCTTGAAGGGCCTGGCTCCATCAGAGGACCTGGAAGAAAGGGTCTGGTGTTGGTGGGCACAGGGTAGGCAGAGGCTAGAGGTGGCAGACAGGCCAGGGGGAAGCCTGAGAGGGTCCTCTGAGCAGCGAGGTAGCCTGCATAACAATAAAGATTTGGCAGCTTCCTGAGAAGAAGGGAGGTGTGGGGCAGCACCTTATGATCAGTTCTGGGCTTTCACATGTGGGGGTGTTCCCTCTGCCTAGAATGTCTCCTCCTTCTTTTCCTGCTCATCTTTCTTGGTCTTGGCTTAAACGACGCTTCCAAAGGGCCTTCCCTGAACCTAGAAGGAGCCCTCCTAGGCTGAGTCCCTCCCTGGTATGCCCCACCCCCGCTCTGTCATTTACTGCATTGTACTGCAGTTACTTGTTTAATAGCATATTCCCTGGAAGACTGCAGGTTTTTGGAGAGCAGGCACCTTGTCAGTTGGACACCTTTCTAGCCTGACACAGTGCCTGGTAGCCAGCAGGATCTTTGGAAAGAAATATAGATGGTTAGGTGGATAGGAATTGGCTAGACTGACAGTTCCTTAGGTGTAGAGATAGGTAGGTAGATAGATTGGAGAAGGCAATGGCAAACTACTCCAGTACTCTTGCCTAGAAAATCCCATGGATGGAGGAGCCTGGTAGGCTGCAGTCCGTGGGGTCGCTAAGGGTCGGACATGACTGAGCGACTTCACTTTCACTTTTCTCTTTCACACATTGGAGAAGGAAATGGCAACCCACTCCAGTGTTCTTGCCTGGAGAATCCCAGGGACGGAGGAGCCTGGTGGGCTTCCGTCTATGGGGTCACACAGAGTCGGACACGACTTAAGTGACTTAGCAGCAGCAGCAGCAGGTAGATAGATAGATAATAGACCCATCTGAAGGGAGGTCTTTACTGGTATGTCACAGGGCTCTGTTTGTTCATTGTTATTACTGATTTAAACAACACTAAGAATGACATGGGCTTCTCTGGTGGCTCAGGGCTAAAGAATCCACTTGCCAATACACGAGACACAGGTTTGATCCCTGGGTCGGGAAGATCCCCTGGAGAAGGAAATGGCCACCCACTCCAGTATTCTTGTCTGGGAAATCCCATGGACAGAGCAGCCTGGTGGGCTACAGTCCATGGGGTCGAAAAGAGTTGGACATGACTTAGTGACTAAACGACAACAACAACAGGAATGTTACACTTATTGAATTTCCAGAAACCTAGCAACTGTGTTGGATGGAGAACAAAATTGGGATCTGGGAGGATCTTTTTTTTTTTAAATTGAAGTATAGCTGATTTAGTGTTGTGTTGGTTTGCTGGAATCACAGCAAAGTGATTCTGTTGTACATACCTACATATTCATTCTTTTTCACATTCTTTTCCATTGTGGTTTATTATAAGATATTGAATATAGTTCCCTGTGCTATACAGTAAGGCATTGTGGTTTATCTATTTTATATATGGTAGTTTGTATCAGTTAATCCCTAATTTATCCAAATTTATCCCTCCCCTTTTGGTAACTATAAGTTTCTTTCTATCTCTGTGATTTTCTGTTTATGCTTTGTAAAGAAGTTCATTTCAATCATACTTTAGATTCCACATATAAGTGATATCATATGGTGTTTGTCTCTCTGTCTGATCCACTTAGTATGATAATCTCTATGTCCATCCATGTTGCTGCAAATGGCATTATTTCATTATTTTTATGGCTGAGTAATATTTCACTGTATACATGCACCACATCTTCTTTATTCATTCGTCTCTGGATGGACATTTAGATTGTGTCCGTGTCTTGGCTGTTGTAAATAGTGCTGCTATGACCTTCGGGGTGCATGTATCTTTTTGAATTAGAGTTTTCTCTGGATATATGTCCAAGAGTAGGATTTCTGGATCATATGGCAACTCTATTTTTAGTTTTAAAAAACGAAACCTCCAAACTGCTTTGCATAGTGGCTACACCAATTTACATGCCCACCGGCAGTGTAGGAGAGTTCCCTTTCCCGGATTTAGGAGGATAGGCTGGAGGTATAGACTAAATCCTGCAAGATGAAATTGATGAAGATGAAATGTTAAATCTCTCCTGAAGGCCTCAAACTCAGCTACACAAGCCCAGGGTGAGGCTAAGATGTAGTTTAGTGACAGAAGTCATGAAAAAGACTTGGAAGTTTTCATGAGCTGAAAGGTAGGAGTAATGTAGCAGTCAGGTCTTCTCTGGAGAGCCCTGTGTGGCCTGGCCACTGCTGTTGGGGGGTGTTGCACTTAAACTGGAACATGCCCAGCACAGGGTGACCGGGGTGGTGACATTCTGGGGTGTGTTCCCAGGGTATTTCCATCTAACCATCTCTCCTTCCTTCTGCCCCATCCCCCCACCCTCTGCCCACACCTGCCTGCCCCTTCCATCTCATTTTTCTATATCTAGTCAGAGTGAACTTTAGGAGGAAGGGCCTGCAGGGCCCTTGTTGAGGAGCTGTTTGCCCTGGGCATACTGCCTGCTGGCATGGACCCTTCCCCTGACTTGGCACAGCCTGACATCTACCCTGACTTGGCCTCCCCTCATTACTGACCCCTGGGAGGAGTGACTGGTACCCTTGCCTTCTGCCATGTTGAGATGACCTGGTGATGCTAGCCTTACTGAGTACTTCCTATGGCTCAGGCACTGTTCCAAGTGCTCCCTGGCTCCTCCCAGTAATCCCACGAAGAAGGGGCCGTTGCAGCCATTTTTTAGTCAAGGAAATGGAGGCAGAGAGGGTGGGTGACCTGGCCTCTGGCTACCGTAGCACTACAGAAGGCCAGGGAGAGACTCCAGGGCTGGCACAGGGGGCCACAGCTCCCCCTCCCACACAATTTTACCCATTACTTGGCTTGTCCTCTCACGGCTGCCTCCCCTCTCTCTTTTCTCCCTCTCAGGAAGGAGTGCCTCGTGAGCTCCTCAGGGAATGATAATACTGAGAATGGGTTGCCCGGCTCCAAGGCGGAAGAGAAAGCACCAACAAAAGTGTGAGCCCTGCTTGGGGCCAAGCAGCTGCCGGGAGCCTCACTTTCCTATGATGAAACCGATGCTTGAGCCGTGTCTGTGACCCCATGTGCCTGAGACATCTGCTGCTTGTCTCAAACTGTAGTCTTCCCCGGACGGGGAGAAACTGGGGTTCTGTCCCGCCTGCCCCACCCCCTACCTCCCACCAGGGCTCCCCAGGGACAAGGGCTGGCTGGGGAAAGGAACCTGCAGAAGGTTCGGGAAAGGACAGGAGGGGCTGGGGCGGTGTGGATGGCCTGTTCCCCGACACCGGGGTAGATGGTCTTCAGTGCCCCCCACCCTAGATGAGGAGCACCTTGGTTTTCCTCCTGATGTCTCTTTGTGAGAGACTTGGGGGGGTCGCCGAGGGCTGCCCCAGTAGTTGGACCCTGAGTATGGGGGACTAAACCTTTTATGGTGGGAGTGGCCGGAGGACTCTCTACAGGCTTTGGGGGTTGGGGGCTGCTGGAAGGATCCTGCAGGGAGAGGCTTCGATGGATACCTGGTTCCCCATGTCCCTCCAGTGAGGAACTTCCCTCCCCCGACCCCGACCCCTGGGTGCCTGCCTGCCTTGGTTCTCCCCTCCCCCGCCCCATGCTGCTCGGAGTCTCTGAAGACTCCCAACTAGGGCTGCCACTTTGTGTTAGGGGGTCCTAGCCCACTTAGTCTGCTTTTCTAATCTCTGTGTTCTGAAGGGCTCACGAAGGGGTCCCTCAGGCTGTCCCAGAGCATTCTTTCCGAGAATTTCTGTTTGGGGCGTCAGGGCCGCAGAGGTGGGCCTCTTGGCGGCAGAACGCCCACCAACGCTGGCTGCCCCTTCTCCTTGGCCTGGCAGGACCGTGGCCACTGGCGGGAACTCCCAACCCGCTCCTCCCTGCTGCTCTTCCTCCGAAGCAGCAGGTGGCGCCATCTTGCTTGAGGAGCTGCTCCCTCCTGTGTTCCTCTCGCTTCTCCCCGCCCAGGGTTGTTCACCTCCATCCCCGGGTCAAGGCTTGCCTTCACCTCAGGGACCCTCTTGCTCTGGATGAGAGGGCTCTTGGGTTTTCTGGCTGCTTCCTGCTCAGCTGTCCCCTCCCTCCGCAGCCTGGGGCGGGGGAGGGGCAGGTGGAGCGTGCCCACAGTTTCCCTCTGCTTTGCCACGCACTGGTTTGCACACCCCTTGTGTGTGGGGCTAGACTGTGCCTTAGCTCCTGAGTCCTGGCTCATAACGTCCTCTACCCCTCCCTCCTTCAGCCCACGTGGAACAGCCAGCTCTGGTGGGGCCCTGGTGAGGGGTCCCCAGCCGCCCACACTCAGGGTCAGGCAAGGGACCGGGGAGCTAATGCCCACTGGGCCAGCAGCTGAGTCCTCGAGGCATCTGCCAAGTGCTCCCTGGGGCCCTGCCATGTCGTGGTGTTGTCCCTGTGCGTTGATGAAGTAGAGGATGGACGGGGCTGTGATCATGGAGGAATCCACCATCTGCTCCCACCCACCTCCATCTCTCTTTAAATTTCTGACACTCTGTCCTTTGGGGCCCTGGGAGGAATGAGAGGGGAGTAGCCCCTTTTCCAAAGTGTATGGGGACTGCCTAAGGGCTCTCCCTGCCAAAAATCAGCAGTGAATGTCCCAGCAAGGGCCCACTCAGATCTGCCTCTGTCCCTTGTGTCTTCCTTCTCCCATCCTGGGCTCAGGTTCAGGCTTTCCCGTCTTTAGGAGCAGACGACCAGACCCACCAGTTCTTCGGGAAACTTCTTAGGTTTCCTTCATGCAGAACTGCTTTCTTTTCCCCCAGCTTCAGCATTTGGACAGGCAGTGTCTTGGGCTCCTCTGACTTCCCTGAGAGGAAACCAAGGCGGATAGAGTGTGGGAGAGGGAGAGCATCATCCTCTCTATTCCCGGGTCTGCCGCTGACTCATAGATCATGTAACTTCTCTGGGCTCAACTTTTCCTATCTATAAAATGGGGTAATAATACCTACTTCACAGGACTGTAAGACTTGGAAAGTTTTCGTTTAAAAAAGTCTTTTTGGCTTGGAGAGGGAACTGGGAGTTCAGGTATCAGAGTTGGAGGGAGTGTTCCAAGTCTGTCCTGTCCTCTGTCCTATCCCTATAGCACACACACTCACACACACATTAACACACATTCTCACTCTCTTTCCTGTCTCTCTCTTCCCACCTCCCCTCCCGCCCCCCAGCCCCGTCCCCTGCCCCTTAGAATTATTTTAGCCTTTGTAATGTTAGAAACCTTGGCGCTGATGCTTAAAGCTTCTTGCCCATGGCTTTTGTTTGGTAGTTTTCCATAGAGGTGATTGGAACTGTAGAGGGGGACACTTCTGGTGGCTCCAAGGCCTGAGGACTCATGGCTACTCCCTTTTAATGAGCGTGAGGGCTAAGGATGTTCAACTCAGTCCTCACAACAAAGACTGTCCTGACCCAAGGCTGGGATTATACCCGTGGAGAAGCTCTGGCATGAATTTGCAGTGGAAGGAGTGTGGGCAAAGCCATCTTCCCAAGCAGACCCTCAGTGCATGCATGTCTCTGAGAGTGATCTTCAGGGGCTGGTGAGGGTGTTTTCAGGGTGTGTGGGCTAGAGAGAGCGTTCACACTGTTGAACTTGGGAGCCCAGGACACATGCAGTTTCGCTGACACTAAAGTCAGGAGACCACGAACAAAGTCTTTCCCACTTCCCCTTCCTTGACCCCCGAGTAGGACCTGAGTTTTCCAGGCCTTGGGATTCTCCTGGTATAGGAATTGTGCAGAAGGCAGCCAGAATGAGCCTGGAGAGGTCTGGGAGGACAGTTGGTGGAGCTCAGACTTTCACATCTGGCTGGCTGCCCACAGCTGGATGCAAAGGGAGGGGTGTAAGAGTGAGCTCCTGAGATGGGGGCAGCTGAGGGTGTGCCTGTGTGGACTGAGCGTGTGGAAATGCACGGCTCTGGGGTGGGTAGGCCGTGCATGGGCTGGGGATGTGTGGAGGTGTGTATAAAGGCTGCTTGTGCCTGAGATGGGGGAGATTCTATACATTTCAGAGCCATCTTTCCTGGCCTGAACTCTACCTGTTGGGGCACCTGGAGTCTGAGAAAGAATAAGAGACAGAGGGAGAGACCAGCTGTGCTCCTGGGCCCCATAACACCATGATGCCATCTCACTGTCACAGCTGCCATCAGAGTGTTGCGGGGACGGGGTGCTAGGAGAGGGGACTTCTCTGGGGGAAATCCTACAGCTTACTTGACTACTGTGTCCCAGGGAGTCCCTACCCTCCCACCTCCCACCTGATATGCAGTGCTTTCCACTATCTTATGCATGGTTTATCCCTCTGGCTTGGATAACAACAATACTCATAGTCAATTTCCTGTATAACTATAGATCAAAGCAATGCAGCACAAAAGGGCCTCGAGGCGGGGGGCCTCAGATCTGCGGGTGCCTCTGGGAGGCGCAGATGTGCACACACCAAGCACTTACTTGTGTTCAAGCACAGAATGAATGTGAGCTGACTGTCTTGCCTTGACAACATGTTTTGCTTTGTAGAATTTTATTTAGTTTTGCCTTGGATGAAATAAAAATTATGTTTAATAGAAACAGTTTGGGGTTTCTATTTTTGGCCAATTGGAGGTTGGGGTCCAGTGTTATTACTTGCCAGCTGAGCCTCAGTCTCCTTGTGTCTGAAACGTCCTCAGCCTTGGTGAGGTACCAGATGTAAAAAGTCCAAGAATGTCTGCTGTATTCATAGGCGTTCAGGTTGTATTAGTGCTGATAGTACTTCTCCAGGCAATGGCAAGCCACTCCAGTACTCTTGCCTAGAAAATCGCATGGACAGAGGAGCCTGGAGGGCTGCTGTCTATGGGGTCGCACAGAGTCGGACACGACTGAAGTGACTTAGCAGCAGCAGCAGCAGCAGCAGCAGCAGCACTTCTCCTTCCCCGAAGAAGGCGCAGAGATGGCCCTCTAATACTGGAATCGTTACCAGGGCTTTCCCTGTACTGATGACCTTGGCGATGATTCTGGTACCAGTCAATGTCATCCCATTCCTTTACCCAGCTCCCTCCACCCCAGGTTGACATGTATATCCAGGTGAAATCTGTTTCAAATTACAAGGCCAACTTTAAAGAGGAAAAGCACAGGGCTTCCCTGGTAGCTCAGTGGTTAAAGACTCCCCCTGCCAAGGCAGGCGACATGGCTTCAATCCCTGATCTGGGAAGATCCCACGGGCCGTGAAGCAGTGAAGTCCGTGCATTACGACTCCTGAGCCTGGGCCCTAGAGTCCGGGAGCACAACTGCTAAGCCCATGTGCTGAAACTCGTGAGGCTCACGTGCCCTAGAACCTGTGCTCTGCAGCAAGAAGCCTGCCCACCACTAGAGAGTAGCCCCTGCTCACCACGGCTAGAGAAAAGCCAGTGAAGCGACGAAGATGAAGCACAGCCAAAAGTAAATAAATAAATAAAAATTTAAAAATAGTCCATATTAAAAATAAAATCTAAAAAAATTAAAAATGAGAGAAAGCACAAGACGACTTACTGACTGGTGTATATAGGGGGTCATGCTGGCTGGAGGGATGGGAGGACGGGCGTGGGTGGGGATGGGGGAGGGAGGAAGTTTAGGCTTACATCCCAGGAATGACTACCCATGTGCATTTCATATTGTCCGTCTCAAGTTATTTGAATATAGTTTAACCAAGCACTCAAGCCTCCTTTCCAGCTGCTGGGCATAAGGCAGGCTGGGAAGGAATTGGGAATGTGTATGGGTGCTTATATTTGTGGATTCTATCATTCCACATTTTTTCCCCATATCCCTCTCTTAAATGGGTTCACCTAAGACTGCATCTCAAAGGTTTCAAACACTAAGTCCTCGAGAGATCTGATTAAAAGACTCTGCTTCCTCAATCGAGGACCCATTGGAAGACTTGGGAGAGACAGGGAGAGAGAGGGCTGAATCGGGGAAGGCAAGACAGGAGACAGGGAGTATGGCAGGGCTGATGTGGTTGCGCAGGCAACAGATGAAGGCAGGAAGGGAATGGAGAGCAAGGGTTGAGATCATCAAGGGGAGAGAAAATACAGAGCTTGATTTGTGGCGGGAGGGTGGGGGGAGTGGGTAGGAGAAGATGGTGCTGAGGATGGCTTCTAAGATCCCTCTGCAGGTGATCAGGTATTTAGAGATAATTTTGCCCTGAAAAGGAGCAGAGGGGTACTCTGGGTGTGGGGAGAATATAAATGCATTGATGAAAATGTTCAATGTGCCTCCAGGGTAATAGCAGGTAGTTGTAAAGAAGAGTCTAGAACTTAGGAGTAGTTCAAGTAGTGTGTTCAAACCACGGTGAAGATGGGCTCATTTAGAGAATCCTGGGCTCTGCCACTCAGGGGCTGTTTGGAGGAAGGGGAGGCCATAAAGGGTGTCATGAGGGTGGGCCCAAGGGCAAGGTCAAGTGGTGTATTTGAGGTCAAGGTGGCAAGGATTGCTAAGAGTTGAGTGGCCATCACTAAGTTAAGGTTCAGTCCTTACAAAGGACATTGGTGATCCCCATGAGCCCAGCACAGGAGAAGGGAGGGCCAGGTGGGAGAGGCGGAAGGAGCCTGATTCCAGGGTGTGGATGAGTCAGCGGGAGGGAGGTACGCACCGGCACACAAGGTTACGGATTCAGGGAGCTTGGGTTTGAAGGAAAGAAAAGGCACTGGCCCAGGTAGGAAGGAGAATGGATGGTTTTCTTCTTAAGATGGGAGAAATAAAATAAAATCAGGGTTAAATGCAGGTGGAGAAGAGGTAGTGGAGAGGGGAAGGGGTAGTGGAGAAGGGAAGGCTGTCTTGGCTGATAGGCAGGCAAGAGTCCTTTGAGCAGATCTGAGGGGTTGGGTCCTGAGGCTGGGAGGGTTTTCTCTTGTCTAATTGGCTTTGAGCTCATGCTCAAAATTCTCCAAGCCAGGCTTCAGCAATATGTGAACTGTGAACTCCCAGATTTTCAAGCAGGTTTTAGAAAAGGCAGAGGCACCAGAGGTCAAATTGCCAACATCCGCTAGATCATGGAGAAAGCAAGAGAGTTCCAGAAAAACATCTATTTCTGCTTCATTGACTATGCTAAAGCCTTTGACTGTGTGGATCACAATAAACTGTGGAACATTCTGAAAGAGATGGGAATCCCAGACCACCTGACCTGCCTCTTGAGAAACCTGTATGCAGGTCAGGAAGCAACAGTTAGAACTGGACATGGAACAACAGACTGGTTCCAAATAGGAAAAGGAGTCCATCAAGGCTGTATATTGTCACCTTGCTTATTTAACTTATATGCAGAGTACATCATGAGGAACGCTGGGCTGGAAGAAGCACAAGCTGGAATCAAGATTGCCGGGAGAAATATCAATAACCTCAGATATGCAGATGACACCACCCTTATGGCAGAAGTGAAGAGGAACTCAAAAGCCTCTTGATGAAAGTGAAAGAGGAGAGTGAAAAGGTTGGCTTGAAGCTCAACATTCAGAAAACAAAGATCATGGCATCTGGTCCCATCACTTCATGGGAAACAGATGGAAAAACAGTGGAAACAGTGTCAGACTTTATTTTTTTGGGCTCCAAAATCACTGTGGATGCTGATTGCAGCCATGAAATTAAAAGACGCTTACTCCTTGGAAGGAAAGTTATGACCAACCTAGATAGCATATTAAAAAGCAGAGACATTACTTTGCCAACAAAGGTCCGTCTAGTCAAGGCTATGGTTTTTCCCCTGGTTATGTATGGATGTGAGAGTTGGACTGTGAAGAAAGCTGATCACTAAAGAATTGATGCTTTTGAACTGTGGTGCTGGAGAAGACTCTTGAGAGTCCCGTGGACTGCAAGGAAATCCAACCAGTCCATTCTAAAGGAGATCAGTCCTGGGTGTTCATTGGAAGGACTGATGTTGAAGCTGAAACTCCAATACTTTGGCCACCTCATGCGACGAGTTGACTCACTGGAAAAGACTCCGATGCTGGGAAGGATTGGGGGCGGGAGGAGAAGGGGACGACGGAGAATGAGATGGCTGGATGGCATCACCGACTTGATGGACGTGAGTTTGAGTGAACTCCGGGAGTTGGTGATGGACAGGGAGGCCTGGCGTGCTGTGATTCATGGGGTCACAAAGAGTCGGACATGACTGAGCGACTGAACTGAACTGAACTGAATTGGCTTTAGACAAGAGGGGAATCAACCCTTTGCTACTGCAATAGGGGAAGGAGGTCAAGTGGAAATCAAAGCAGCTAGATTTGCAGGGAGTGTGGGGCAGGAGATTGAGAGACTTTGCCTCATGATCTTGGTTCCTACTAAGACACCAGGTCATTTGCGGAGCAGACTTAAGACTGAATCTGGAGACAGCTCAGTACCCCTCTCAATTCAGGACCCCAGGCATACGGCTGGTCCTTTCCTGGCATCCACTGGCACGCTCACGCACTGTAACAGGAACACAGTAATGGTGGGAAGGAGATGAGCTCACAGGTCAAGACTTAGCTAAAGCCTCCGACGCGCTAGCAGGTAAGACGAAGGGTCCCCTTCCACCGCCTGAGTCCAAGTATGGAAAAGAACAATCCTGGATTCAGAATCCAGAGTTCAGGTTCAAGTTTTCACTCTATGATTGGCCAGTAATGGCCTTGGGCACCACCTCACCTCTCTCAGTCTTAGTTCCGGTTCCATAAGCTGCAAATAGAGATGATTACACCCACCGCTGTTGCTCTTGAGAGGATTAAAGGAGACAATAGTGTGAAATACTTTAAAAACTATCAAGTGCTGGCCATAAATGTCAGTAGTTTCTAAGCCAGGTAAAGGCTTCCACGAGCGTTTCCATACTTGGAAAGTGCTGCCCGAGGCAGGGCTCCATCACGGCATCTCCAGTGGACTGGAAGGCAAGCCTGGGTGTGCCCAGAGCTGAGCACATCCTCATGATCCAGGTTAGGAGAGGCTGTCAGTGGAGTGGGGCAGACCCGGGAGGGAGGGGTATGTGTTGAGAAATGACTTCCTGGCAGACAGGGTTATGTCAACTCTTCAAAACCAAATTCCTGATCTTGTTTCATTCCAATCTTGCTGCTCCCAGTCTTTCCATTCACCCAGTCATTCAGGCCCCAAATAGTAGAGTCTACCATGACTCCTTATGATCTGTCACACATGAATCAGCAAATCTCATTGGTTCTGCCTTCAAAGTACATCCTGAACTCAGTGACCTCACACCACCATCCCTGAAGTCATGGGCCAGGGGACCACTGGCTGTCCCCTGGATTACTGCAATTGTCCACTGGTCTTTCTACTGTTGCCCTTGCCCATCCTTAGTCTGGTCTCCAGAGTGATCCTTTTAAGACAAAATTAGATGATGTCATCTCCTCTTCCCAGCCAAGATGGAGTCTTAGAGACCATTTACCCTTGTACTTCAAACAACTGAAAAACTGGGGGAAATATGGTGGTTTTCATCATAAATCATAAGACAAAGGGGAGTGGGGGACAGATGGTTTCTGAGAGTGAAAAGCAAACGAAACCTTCACTGGCCCAGCTTACTGCCTGATGAGAATTTCCAGACCACAGTGCAGGGAGGGGTACCCAGGCTAAGCCCAGTGCTGTCCCTGAGTTGATGACAGGAGTTGAGACTCTGGGAGGACAAAGTCAGTTAGAATTCCTGGGTCTTCCTGAGTCTTCAGCTGAGTATTGCTGGTTGGGTGGGTGAGGAAACTATGTGAGGCTAAGAAAGAGAGCCAGCAGAAAGGATTAGGGGGAATGCTTGCTGGAGCTGACACAAGGCAGCCTTTCGTCTAGGGTTGATCTCACCCACTGGGCTTCCTGGTGGCTCAGTGGTAAAGAATCTGCCTACCAATGGTGGAGACCCAGGAGACACAGGTTTGATCCCAGGATCAAGAAGATCGCCTGGAGAAGGAAATGGCAACCTACGCCAGTATTCTTGCCTGGGAAGCCCCATGGACAGAGGAGCCCGGCAGGCTATAGTCCAAAGGGTAACCAAGAGTTGGATATGACTGAGCAACTACACGCACCATCTCACTAACTACTGAGGCAGTACCCTTTGAACTCTCTTCCTCATCTCCCGGGAATCATGACATTTTCCATTCTGGTTGGTGCTGATGATCCTCCTCCCGGGCCTGTGAAAACTCCAGGGGTTGTTCTCACCAATCCTTTCTGGTGGTTCTTCCTCAGCGTTAGGTGGCTTCCTCACACACATGGGTTGTTCAGAAGTCAAAGAACTGAGGGAGCCCTTTGCAGCTCTCTGGAACTTTCTCTCTGGGAAGTTCTTGTCTCCAGGACTTTGCAAGGTGGGCCCCACCCGCTTTGGCCTCCCTGACTCCCATCTTCATCTCCTTGATTCCAGGGGGTTGCCAGGATCTGCCTGAGTCCCCCTCCCTGAGCTCAGCATTTGTAGGGTTCCTTTCACTGCTTTCTTCTCTCTCAGATATCGCTGTCATGTGATGTCTGATGTCTTATGTCTGAAAACCATTTTGTATATTATTTCCCCCCAGGTTTTTAGTTGTTTCAGATAGGAGAGTAAATCCATTTCCTGTTACTCCATCTTTGTTAGAAGAAATTCATGAAAACTTCTGATCACACAAAAACCTGTATATAGATGTTTGTAGTGATTTTATTTTGTCATTATCATCAACAAGAAACAGTCCAAATGTCTTTCACCTGGTGAATGGATGAACAAACTATCACATCCATACAGTGGAATATTCCTCAGTAAAAAAACTCCATATATGGTATAATATCTAGAGTAACGACTAAGTAACAGTATGTATTATAAACAACCTGGTGTTTTTCTAGTCATTATGGAAATGACAGGATACTGACCATGTGACATCAACAAAAGCCAGAAATCTTGCTCAATTTTAATCTTTGAATTTGGAAAATAAAAATAAGTTCTATATGCCAATATGGATGAATCTCAAGTGCTTTATGCTAAGGGAAAGTATTCAGACTTAAGAGGACATCTACTATAAAGTTTCCTCTAAATGACACCCTGGAAGAAGCAAAGCTATTGGGACAGGAAATAGATCCGTGGTTGCCAATGGCAATAGGTGGGGATGGGAAAGGCTACAAAAGGCAAGGGAGACTTCTGGGGGGTGATAGAGCCCTGATTGCTTGCTTGCACACATTTGTCAGAACTGGCTGAACTCTATACCAAAAATGGTAAAGTTTACTTTATGCAAATGACATCTTAAAAAATTACAAAAAGGGAGATGATGTTACTCTTTTGTTCAGAACTTTCCAGTTAGTTTGTCTTACTCACTCCTCACAGTTGCCCAGAAGGCTCTGTTGTTCTCATTGGTGCTGCCTCTTCAATATCTTCTCTTCCTGACACTCTAGTGCTGACTCATCCCATGCTAGTCTCACTGTTCTCCTTGCTGGTCCTCCAAATATCAGTCTCCTTCTGTCTCAGGACCTTTGCACATGCTGTTCCTCTACTAGAATTTTCTTCCCAAGATATCCACAGGAGTCATTCTCCTATTTCTTCTTCTCCTTTTTAATTTTGACTGTTCTGGGTCTTCAGTGCTGCTGGGTCTTTTCTCTAGTTGCAGGGAGCAGGGACTGCTCTCGAGCTGTGGTGTGTGGTTTCCTCACTGCGGTGGCTTCTTTTGCCACAGAGTTTGGGCTCCAGGTGTGTGGGCTTCCATAGTTGTGGTTCCTGGGCTCTGGAGCACAGGCTCAATAGTTGTGGCACAGGGCTTCATTGCTCCGTGGCACATGGAATCTTCCTGGATCAGGGATTGGACTCATGTCTCCTGCATTGACAGGCAGATTGTTTACCACTGAGCCACCAGCGTAGCCCCTCCTATTTCGTTTTACTTTTTTTTTTTTTTTTTGGCTGTGTGGTTTGTGGATTCTTAGTTCCCTCAGGAATTAAACCTGGGTCCTCCACAGTAAGACTGCCAAGTCCTAACCACTGGACTGCTAGGGAATTCCCTATTCTCCTATTTCAGTCAGATCTCTGCTCAAAACCCATCTCTCAGAGAAGATTCCCCTGGCTATCTTATCTACAATCACATCTTCCACACTGAGACGCTGTCTACCTATCCTGCTTTATTTTTTTCAAAGCACTTCTCTCTAGCAGATGTATGTTTGTTTACTTGTTTATTGTATATCTTGTCTAATTAGGACATAAACCCCATGGGAGCAGAGGCTGTGTCTATTCTCTGAGGAGAATCTAGACTTTCCCTGCTTTATTTGAAGGAATAGGATTCTCAGAGGCCAGCCTCATCCCCAAAGCAGAGAATCAGAATTTGCACTGTAACAAGTTTCCCAGGAGATTTCTGTGCAAGTTCTAGTCCCTGGCCCAGACTCCATCCTGTTCTTGGGCACGGTCTGCAGGAGGGTGAGAAAAGCCAGGGTTTGTCTTGCCCTTGATCTCCTTTTCTTTTGGGTGTAAGATGGCCTTAATCAGTGAGTGTGAAGACCTGTGGGAGCAAGCAAGGGAGACCCAGGCTCTGTGTAGTCATGAGTAAGACAAGTACTGATCTGGTTCCTGAGATTCTAGTCCCCTTCCCGCAACATATTCACATCTCATTACAATCCTGAAAGGTAGGTAGAATTAATTCCCTTTTACCCATGATAAAACCAAAGCACTGAGGAGGAAAAATAATTTTCCAAAGACATGTAACTATTAGCTGTGTGCCTGTTCAGTCACTCAATCGTGTCTGACTCTTTGTGACCCCATGGACTGTGGCCCTCCAGGCTTCTCTGTCCATGGGATTCTCCATGTAAGAATAGTGGGGTGGGTTGCTATTCCCTTCTCCAGGGGATCTTCCCGACCCAGGGATTGAACCTGAGTCTCCTGCATTTCCTGCATTGCAGGTGGATTCTTCATGGCTGAGCCACTGGGGAAGCCCCAGCCCTATGAGGGAAGAGCCATTATTACTAGTCCCATTTTACAGAGAAGGAAATGGAGACACAGGTATGATTATTGATAATTGTATAGAAAAGAGTCTGAAAAGATATACGTTCAGCTGAGGTCAGTGGTTGTCTCTGATGAGGGGGATTAGGGATTCAGCTGGGAATTGAAGACAAAACTTTATTCTTTTTTAAAGTAAAGCAACTATACCCCAATAAAAATTCAAAAATATGCTATAAAATTATGTTTTTATTGAAGTATAGTTGATTTGAAATATTGTGGTACAGTGAAGGGATTCAGTTATGTATATATGCAGTTTTTTAAAAAAATTATATTTTAGTTGAATGGTAATTGCTTTACATAATTTTGTTGTTTTCTGTCAAAGCTTAACATGAGTCAGCCATAGGGATACATATGTCCCCTCCCTCCTGAACCTCCCTCCCATCTCCCTTCCTATCCCACCCCTCTAGGTTGATGCAGAGCCCCTGTTTGAGTTCCCTGAGTCATACAGCAAATTCCCACTGGCTGTCTATTTTACATGTGGCAGTGTAAGTTTCCATGTCACTCTCCCCATGCATCCCACCCTCTCCCTCCCACCATGTCCATAGGCCTGTTCTCTATATCTATTTCTCCACTGCTGCCCTGAAAATAAATTAATCAGTACCATTTTTCTAGATTCCATATATATATGTGTTCAGTTCAGTTCAGTCGCTCAGTTGTGTCCGACTCTTTGCGACCCCATGAATCACAGCACGCCAGGCCTCCCTGTCCATCTTGAGAGTCCCTTGGACTGCAAGGAGATCCAACCAGTCCATTTTAAAGGAGATCAATCCAGGGTGTTCATTGGAAGGACTGATGCTAAAGCTGAAACTCCAATACTTTGGCCACCTCATGTGAAGAGTTGACTCACTGGAAAAGAGTCTGATGCTGGGAAGAATTGGGGGCAGAAGGTGAAGGGGACGACAGAGAATGAGATGGCTGGATGGCATCACTGACTCGATGGACATGAGTTTGAGTGAACTCCGGGAGTTGGTGATGGACAGGGAGGCCTGTGTTAGTATACGATATTTATATTTCTCTTTCTGACTTCACTCTGTATAATAGGCTCTAGGTTCATCCACCTCACTAGAATTGACTCAGATGCATTCCTTTTTATGGCTGAATAATATTCCATTGTGTATATGTACCACAGCTTCTTTATCCATTCACCTGCCGATGGACATCTAGGTTGGTTCCATGTCTAACTATTGTAAACAGTGCTGCAATGAACACTGGGGTACATGTGTCTTTTTCAATTTTGGTTTCCTCAGGGTATATGCCTAGGAGTGGGATTGCTGGGTCATGGCTGGATGGCATCACCAACTCGATGGACATGAGTTTGAGTGAATTCCGGGAGTTGGTGATGGACAGGGAGGCCTGGCGTGCTGTGATTCATGGGGTCGCGGAGAGTCGGACACGACTGAGCGACTGAACTGAACTGAACTGATGGTGGTTTTATTCCTAGTATTTTAAGGAATCTCCATACCTTCTTCCACAGTGGCTGTATCAGTTTACATTCTCACCAGCAATGCAAGAGGGTTCCCTTTTCTCCACACCCTCTCCAGCATTTATTGTTTGTAGGCTTTTTGATGATGGCCATTCTGACTGGTGTGAGATGGTATCTCATTGCAGTTTTGATTATATATGCACTGTTTTTAATATTCTTTCCTGTGATGGTTTATCACAGGAGGTTGCATAGTTGCCTGTGCTGTACAGAAGGACTTTGTTGTTTATCTATTCTATATATAATAGTTTGCATCTGCTGACCCCAACCTCCCACTCCATCCCTGCTCCACCCACCCCCCACCTTGGCAACCGCAGTTCTATTCTCTATGACTGTGTTTAACTCTTTGCTTTAAACCTTTGGTGTTGGAATTTTTATAATTATGTAATCCATTCATAATAAACACACATGTACACACAGAGTTTTGAGTCAGGTGTGCTTGCCTCTAAAACCCTTTTCTCTTCACTGTGGTGCCATCCCATGTCTCTCCTTTCTTCTTCCCATTCTGTCCCCTCTCACACTGTTCTCGAAACACAGGGCTTCTTCCTGCCCCTTCCTTTGTGCTTGCTATTCCCTCTCGCCACGCTCTCCTCCTGGTGTGGCTACAGCCTATGGGCTCCAGCTCTATTTCAGATATCACTGTCTCATGGCATTTGTACACACTTGTATTACGTTGTTTCCCACTCCATTCTTAAATTCTCTCCTGAGTTCCCCTAAGGGCCTGGGCTGCCTCCTCACCCTCTCCCTCTGCCTTTTCTAGTTCCTGACCCACATTCACACTCAGGGCTCCATTGTGGTCTCTGTAACGACTTGCTTTTAGGTGGGGACTTTCTAGAGTAGGTGGCCCTGAACAGAAGCTGAGAGTACCACGGAGTCAGGCTCATCTTTCTGGGGTTCAGTTCCCATCCTTCTAGTGGGAAGGGGACGGGTCTTCTCTCCACCAACCCCCTCACCACATCCTCTCTTCCAGAGATGGTGAGGGTCACCTTTGTGAGTCTCAGTGTTAGTCACTTTATAACTTCCTGTTGTTTCTCTCTTGATTCCTCTCCCCTCTTCTAGTGGAACCACTTATACTCCGAGTGTCAAGTGCAAAGACTGGTCCATTTCCAAACAAATCCAGATCAGTTTGAGCACAAGGACTTTCAGGTTAGCTGCTGAATGTCACTCTAAAACAATCTATGTATATGTGCTTGTGTCTGTATACATCTTCACATATGTTCTATATCTTTCATTATCATTCTAAGTAAATTTTTTTTCTTATAATTTCTGCTTCTACCTATGAATTATTTAGAAGTGCTGTTAAACATCACATACATTTTATATTTAAAAATTACTGCTTGCTGTTGTCTTATAACTTAATGGGGTTGCAATTAGAGAGTTTAATTGGCTTGATAGTCAGACCAGGTTTCTTAGAAAACTTAAGTTGTATAAATTAAAGTTAATCTTAACACTTTTTTATGGGGTTCAATCTCAGGGAAGCAGGATTTGGGGGGAAAGGACAGAGTGGCAGGTAAAGAGAGAAAGGAAACACAAGGTGATGCAATCCTGAGCTGACACAGCTCTATCGGCAACACGCCGCTGGTTGCTGAGTCACAGGACTGTCTCTGGAGAATTAGGGCTTCTCTGAATAGTTTCATTCCGGGGAAGAAGGTAGAATAATTTATCTTTTGGCTCCTTCCTGTCTCCTGTTTTCCATTATTAAACATTTATCCCATAGACAATACCTTCCATATTTTACCCAGTCTTTCCAGACAGCCCTGGGGAAGCAGAGCTTTGTAGGTATAGTCTGCTGGTGCTGAGTGCTGGTGGGTACGATGAAGACCCTTCAAGCCACAGACCATCCCTGACTCCAGGGGAGGTGGAGACCAACGTGGTGTTAGAAGAGGTGGTGACAGTTGAAAGGGCTTTAGAACCAAGGGAATGAAAAGAACCAGAGCTGGGGCAGGAAGTCAGGCCAGTGACTTCATCCAAGTGGTGAGCGGATGGGGGATGCAGACAAGGCTGAGTAGAAATTGATGGATGTGGGGGGTGCCCATACTGCCTGTGAAACAGGTTGAAACACTTTGTGAACCAGTGTGGAGTTAATTTTTTTTTTTTAAACAAATGTGCTTGAGAAGGATGTTTACTTTCTAAGCATTGAGTGCAAGGTCCTACACATGTGTATTAATCAAGTATGCTAAGTATATTGTTTACACACCTGTGTGTGTGTGCACACACTCAGTGGTGTCTGACTTTTTGCAACCCCATGGACTGTAGCCTGTCAGGTTCCTCTGTTCATGGGACTTCCCAGGCAAGACTGCTGGAGCGCGTTGCCATTTCCTACTCTAGGGATCTTCCCGATCCAGGGATTGAACCCATGTTTCTCGCATCTCCCTCACTGGCAGGCAGATTCTTTAATTCTGCGCCACCTGGGAAGTCTTTTTTTTTTTTTATAATTTTATTTTATTTTATTTTTTTTACAGTTCATAACTTTTATAAATAAAATAAATTAAATGTACAGTGAATAAGTTCTCTGAAATATTTCAATATTTCTGCAGGTTTAGTAACATCGTAAAATACATTTCAACTAAAATTCACAAATCTAAAAACCTGTTAGGCATTTTTAGGCATTTTAAGTTGGAAATGAAGACCAATGTTACATCGTAATATGCCAATTACAAATAGTACTTCAAATAGCAAATACTACAGTTTGTCCCAAACTTTAAAAACTATTCATGAACTCAACACTGAACTATTGATGGCTATGAGAATTGTTTCCTAGCCTTTTTGAAAATTTCAACCCATTTACGTTTAAGGTAATTATTGATAAGTACGATCCCGTAGCCATTTTCTTTATTGCTTTGGGTTCAAGTTTATACACTCTTTCTGTGTTTCCTGACTATAGAAGATCCTTTAGCATTTGTTGGAGAGCTGGTTTGGTGATGCTGAATTCCCTCAGCTTTTGCTTGTCTGTAAAGCTTTTGATTTCTCCTTCATATTTGAATGAGATCCTTGCTGGGTATAGTAATCTGGGCTGTAGGGTATTTTCTTTCATCACTTTAAGTATGTCTTGCCACTTCCTTCTGACCTGAAGAGTTTCTGTTGAAAGATCAGCTGTTATCCTTATGGGAATCCCCTTATGTGTTATTTGCTGCTTTTCCCTTGCTGCTTTTAATGTTTGTTCTTTGTGTTTGATCTTTGTTAATTTGATTAATATGCGTCTTGGAGTATTTCGCCTTGGGTTTATCCTGTTGGGGACTCTCTGGGTTTCTTGGACTTGGGTGATTATTTCTTTCCCTATTTTAGGGAAGTTTTCAACTATTATCTCCTCAAGTATTCTCTCATGGTCTTTCTTTTTGTCTTCTTCTTCTGGGACTCCTATGATTCGAATGTTGGAGCGTTTAACATTGTCCCAGAGGTCTCTAATATTGTCCTCATTTCTTTTAATTCATTTTTCTTTTTTCCTCTCTGTTTCATTTATTTCTACAATTCTATCTTCTAGTTCACTTATCCTGTCTTCTGCCTCTGTTATTCTACTGTTTGTTCCCTCCAGAGTGTTTCTGATCTCATCTATTGCATTATTCATTGTATATTGACTTTTTTATTTCTTCTAAGTCCTTATTAAATCTTTCTTCCATCTTCTCAATCCTTTTCTCCAGGTTATTTATCTGTAACTCCATTTTGCTTTCAAGATTTTGAATCATTTTCACTATCAAAATTTGAAATTCTTTATCAGGTAAATTCCCTATATCTTCTTCTTTTGTTTGTGTTGGTGGGCAATTATCTTGTTCTTTTACTTGCTGGGTATTTCTCTGCCTCTTCATCTTGCTTATATTGCTTTGCTTGGGGTGGCCTTTCCCTCTTCTTGCAGTTTGTGGAGTTCTCTTTATTATGTAGTTTCTTCGCTGTGTGTGGGGTTGGACGGGTGACTTGTCCGGGTTCCCTGGTTAGGGAAGCATGTGTCCGTGTTCTGGTGGGTGGAGCTGGATTTCTTCTCTCTCCTTTAGAAGACAATGGGCTGCTTTTCTGGGAGCCTGATGTCCTCTGCCAGTATTCAGAAGTTGTTTTGTGGACTTTACTCCGCGTTCAAATGTTCTTTTGATGAATTTGTTGGGGAGAAAGTGATCTCGCCGTCTTATCCCTCCGCCATCTTGTTCCTTCCTCCCCAGAACACTGGATTCTTATATTCCACTTGGTCGTGGAGTATCTCTTCCCAGCTGCTCCAGCAAGGTGCAGCCACTGTACCTTACCTTGGACGAGGGGTATCTCCTCAAGGTCGCCCCTCCTGCTTTGAATGTGGATCAGCTCCTCTCGGCCCTCCGGTGCCCAAGCAGCCACCACCTCCTGGACGTGGTACAGCTCCTCTCGGCCACCACCCTAACCTTGGGCGCGGGGTAGCTCCTCTCAGGCACGATTCTGCACGTGGTCGGTTGCGCCGGAGCCAGGCATCTCTCGCGTCTGCGCCGCCGGAGCCGGGCGTCTCTCGCGTCTGCGCCGCCGGAGCCGGGCGTCTCTCGCGTCTGCGCCGCCGGAGCCGGGCGTCTCTCGCGTCTGCCCACCTGGGAAGTCTTAAGCATCTATATACTTCACTAATATTTTACCTGTTTGACCTAATAATCATTGAGAGAAGTATGCTTCAAGTTTGCTTTATGATGGTGGATTTATCAATATCTCCTTGAAGTTCTTTCAGTTTTGAGATGGATTTAAAACTGTGCTTATATGTTTTTTTAAAAAAATCTATTTACTGAGAAAAAATTTAGATATACAGAAAAGTAGGAAGAATAATAAATATCCATCACCTAGATTGCACACTTGTTGACACTTTTCTATCTTGTTTCAACTTTTTTTAAAATGAATTACAACATTGTGTCATTTTATCCCAGACACTTCTGTATGAATCTCTAAAAATTAAAGATATTTTAAAGTAGAATATTATAATGAAATTGACAATTCCTTGTTATCATCCAATATCCGAATGGTATTCATATTTCCCCAGTTAGCCCTTAGCTCAAATGTCTTTTGGGATTCCCAGGTGGCTCAATGGTGAAGAATCCACCTGCCGATGCAGGAGACGAGACTCAGGAGATCCGGGTTTATCCTGTGGGGAAGATCCCCTGGAGGAGGGCATGGAAACCCACTCCAGTATTCTTGCCTGAAGAATCCCATGGACAGAGGAGTCTGGCGGACTACAGTCCACAGGGTCACAAAGAGTTGGACACAACTGAGAGACTGAGCATACATGCAGGAAGGATCCAATCAATGTCCACACCTTATATTTGGTTGTTACTCTCTTAAGTCTTTTTTATTTTTTAAATTATTATTATTAATTTTTACTGTTTATATTGGCTGTGCTGGGTCTTCACTGTGGTGCGTGGGATCAGTAGTTGCAGCCCATGGGCTTAGTTGTAGTATGTGGAATCTTAGTTCCCTGACCAGATCTCTTGGTCTTTAGAATGTCCCACCTTCTGGATTTGTCTGTTAGGTCCCAGGGGTGTCATTTAACGTGTTCCTCTAATTCTTATATTTCCTATAAACTGGAAATTAGATGTAAAGGTTTGACTTAAGCATGTTTGATAAGTTACCTTTAGGTGACAAAACATGAGGTATATGCTATCTTCATGTTGGGAGGCATATAATATCTGGTTGTTTCACTGTTAGTAGATGATGACAGTCTGATCCTTTGATTATATTTTAGCTTTTAAATTTGAAATGTTTTTCTGTTCAGAATTTTCTCATTTTTATTTTTTGTTAATTTATATTTTATTTATTAATTTTTGGCTGTACCATGTGGCTTGTGGGATATTTGTTACCTGACCAGGGATTGAACCTGTGTCCCTTGCATTGGGAGCATGGAGTCTTAATTACTGGACCACCAGGGAAGTCCCCTCTTGATTTTAAAACTAGGTTTTGCTCTTGAGATTAGCAAGGAATCTGTGAGGGTTATACTTGGGCTTTATGCAAACATTCTGTTCTCTTTCAACCTTTCATTTACTGGTTTTAGCATCTGTCGATGATACTTGCCTAAATCAATTATTTCATTGACGGTGCAAAAAATGATTTTCTATCATTCATCTCGGAGAAGGCAATGGCAAGCCACTCCAGTACTATTGCCTAGAAAATCCCATGGATGGAGGAGCCTGGTAGGCTGCAGTCCGTGGGGTCCCTGGGGGTCGGACACGGCTGAGTGACTTCACTTTCACTTTTCACTTTCACACATTGGAGAAGGAAATGGCAACCCACTCTAGTGTTCTTGCCTGGAGAATCCCAGGGACAGGGGAGCCTGGTGGGCTTCCGTCTATGGGGTCACACAGAGTCGGACACGACTGAAGTGACTTAGCAGCAGCATCATTCATCTATATCAATTTGCTATATTTTTTCTTTAAAGAAGAGGTTCCCCTCAGCACCTTGAGTCATCTTGTTAAATGCAAGTAGATTTTTATGGTAAAACAGAACAATGCTCATTTTTTTCTCTCTAAATACAATTTCCAAATAAAGACTTGGTCTGATAGCTAACTCCTGTGGTGACAAAGAGATGGCATTTTTTCATTTCTTTTTTCTTCTCTTTGTTTACAAGTTTTTATTTTTAATTTATTTTTTATTGAAGGATAATTGCTTTACAGAATTTTGTTGTTTTCTGTCAAACCTCAGCATGAACCAGCCATAGGTATACATATATCCCCTTCCTTTTGAACCCCCCTAGCCAACTTTTTCACTCTCCTCTTTCACTTTCATCAAGAGGCTTTTTAGTTCCTCTTCACTTTCTGCCATAAGGGTGGTATCATCTGCATATCTGAGGTTATTGATATTTCTCCCGGCAATCTTGATTTCAGTCTGTACTTCTTCTAGCCTAGCGTTCCTCATGATGTACTCTGCATATAAGTTAAATAAGTATGGTGACAATATACAAACTTGATGTACTCCTTTTCCTATTTGGAAGCAGTCCGTTGCTCCATGTCCAGTTCAAACTGTTGCTTCCTGACCTGCATACAGGTTTCTCAAGAGGCAGGTCAGGTGGTCGACTCACTGGAAAAGACTCTGATGCTGGGAGGGATTGGGGGCAGGAGGAGAAGGGGATGACAGAGAATGAGATGGCTGGATGGCATCACCAACTCGATGAAGGTGAGTTTCAGTGAACTCCGGGAGTTGGTGATGGAAAGGGAGGCCTGGCGTGCTGTGATTCATGGGGTCACAGAGAGTCGGACACGACTGAACTGAACTGAACTGAACTGAACCATCTCCTACCCCATCCCACCCCTCTAGACTGATATAGATCCCCTGTTTGAGTTTCCTGAGCCATACAGCAAATTCCTGTTGTCTATTTTCCATATGGTAATGTAAGTTTCCGTGTTACTCTTCCCATACATCTCACTCTCTCCTCACCTCTCCCCGTGTCCATGAGTCTATTCTGTATGTCTGTTTCTCCATTGCTGCCCTGTTAGTAAATTCTTCAGCACCGTTTTTCTAGATTCTGTATACGTGTGTCAGAATACGATATTTCTCTTTCTCTTTCTGACTCACTTCACTCTGTATAATAGGTTCTAGCTTCATCCACCTCATTAGAACTGACTCAAATGAATTCCTTTTTATAGCTGAGTAATATTCCATTGTGTATATGCACCACAACTTCTTTATCCATTCATCTGTCAATGGACATCTAGATTGCTTCCATGTTTTAGCTATTGTAAATAGTACTACAATGAAAAATGGGATACATGTATCTTTTTCAATTTTGGTTTTCTCAGGGTATATGCCTAGGAGTGGGATTGCTGGGTCATATGGTGGTTTTATTCCTAATTTTTAAAGAATCTCCATACTGTCTTCCATAGTGGCTGTATCAGTTTACATTCCCACCAATAGTGCAAGAATGTTCCCTTTTCTCCACACCCTTTCCAGCATTTATTGTTTGTAGCATTTTTGATGATGGCCATTCTGACCAGTGTGAGGTGATATCTCATTGTAGTTTCGATTTGCATTTCTCTAATAATGAGCGACATTGAGCATTTTTTCACGTGTTTGTTAGCCATGTGTGTGTCTTCTTTGGAGAAATGTCTGTTTAGGTCTTTCTCCCACTTTTTGATTCAGTTCAGTTCAGTTCAGTCGCTCAGTCGTGTCCGACTCTCCGCGACCCCATGAATCACAGCACGCCAGGCCTCCCTGTCCATCACCAACTCCCGGAGTACACTCAAACTCATGTCCACAGAGTCGGTGATGGCATCCAGCCATCTCATTCTCCGTCGTCCCCTTCTCCTCCCGCCCCCAACCTTTCCCAGCATCAGAGTCTTTTCCAGTGAGTCAACTCGTCGCATGAGGTGGCCAAAGTATTGCAGTTTCAGCTTTAGCATCAGTCCCTCCAATGAACACCCAGGATTGATCTCCTTTAGAATGGACTGGTTGGATCTCCTTGCAGTATAAGGGACTCTCAAGAGTCTTCTCCAACACCACAGTTCAAAAGCATCAATTCTTCGGCGATCAGCTTTCTTCACAGTCCAACTCTCACATCCATACATGACCACGGGAAAAACCATTGCCTTGACTAGACGGACCTTGGTTGGCAAAGTAATGTCTCTGCTTTTTAATATACTATCAAGGTTGGTCATAACTTTCCTTCCAAGGAGCAAGCGTCTTTTAATTTCATGGCTGCAATCAGCATCTGCAGTGATTTTAGAGCCCAAAAAAATAAAGTCTGACACTGTTTCCACTGTTTTTCCATCTATTTCCCATGAAGTGATGGGACCAGATGCCATGATCTTTGTTTTCTGAATGTTGAGCTTCAAGCCAACCTTTTCACTCTCCTCTTTCACTTTCATCAAGAGGCTTTTGAGTTCCTCTTCACTTTCTGCCATAAGGGTAGTGTCATCTGCATATCTGAGGTTATTGATATTTCTCCCAGCAATCTTGATTCCAGCTTGTGCTTCTTCCAGCCCAGCGTTCCTCATGATGTACTCTGCATATAAGTTAAATAAGCAAGGTGACAATATACAACCTTGACGTACACCTTTTCCTACTTAGAACCAGTCTGTTGTTCCATGTCCAGTTCTAACTGTTGCTTCCTGACCTGCATACAGGTTTCTCAAGAGGCAGGTCAGGTGGTCTGGGATTCCCATCTCTTTCAGAATGTTCCACAGTTTATTGTGATCCACACAGTCAAAGGCTTTGGCATAGTCAATGAAGCAGAAATAGATGTTTTTCTGGAACTCTCTTGCTTTCTCCATGATCCAGCGGATGTTGGCAATTTGATCTCTGGTGCCTCTGCCTTTTCTAAAACCTGCTTGAACATCTTGGAGTTCACGGTTTACATACTGCTGAAGCCTGCCTTGGAGAATTTTGAGCATGACTTTACTAGCGTGTGAGATGAGTGCAATTGTGCGGTAGTTTGAGCATTCTTTGGCATTGCCTTTCTTTGGGATTGGAATGAAGACTGACCTCTTCCAGTCCTGTGGCCAGCGCTGAGTTTTCCAAATCTGCTGGCATATTGAGTGCAGCACTTTCACAGCATCATCTTTCAAGACTTGAAATAGCTCAACTGGAATTCCATCACCTCCACTAGCTTTGCTAGTAGTGATGCTTTCTAAGGCCCACTTGACTTTGTTTTTTTTTCTGGCATTGAGTTGTATGAGCTGCTTGTATATTTTGGAAATGAATCCTTTGTCAGTTGTTTCATTTGCTATTATTTTCTCCTATTCTGACAGTTGTCTTTTCACCTCGCTTATAGTTTCCGTCACTGTGCAAAAGCTATTAAGTTTAATCAGTTCCTCCTTGTTTACTTTTGATTTTATTTCTGTTACTCTAGGAGGTGTGTCTTGTTTTGATTTATCTCATTGAGTGTTCTGCCTATGCTTTCCTCTAAGAGCTTTATAGTTTCTGGTCTTATGTTTAGGTCTTAAATCCATCTTGAGTTCATCTTTGTTTATAGTGTTAGGAAGTGTTCTAATTTCATTCTTTAACATGTAGCTGTCCAGTTTTCCCAGCACCATTTATTGAAGAAGCTGTCTTTGCCCCATTGTAGATTCTTCCCTCCTTTGTCAAAAATAAGGTCCCCATAGGTGCATGGGTTTATTTCTGGGCTTTCTATCTTGTTCCATTGGTCTATATTTCTGTTTTTGTGCCACTACCATACTGTCTTGATGACTGTAGCTTTGTAGTATAATCTGAAGTCAGGAAGGTTGATTCCTCCAGCTCCATTCTTCTTTTGCAAGACTACTTCGGCTATTCGGGGTCTTTTGTGTTTCCATATGAACTGTGAAATTTTTTGTTCTAGTTCTGTGAAAAATGCCATTGGTAATTTGATAGCGATTGCATTGAATCTGTAGATTGCACTTTGTAGCACAGTCATTTTCATAATATTGATTGATTCTTTCTACCGAGGAACATGGAATATCTCTCCATCTGTTTATGTCATCTTTGATTTCTTTCATTAGTGTCTTATAATTTTCTGTGTCATTTTGTCTCCTCAGGTAAGTTTATTCCTAGTTATTTAACTCTTTTTGTTGCAATGATGAATGGAATTAACTCCTTAATTTCTCTTTCTTATTTTTCATTGTTAGCATACAGAATTGCTAGTGATTTCTGTGTATTGATTTTGTAACCTGCAACTTTGCTAAATTCACTGATTAGCTCTAGTAATTTTCTGATATTATCTTTAGGGTTTTCTGTGTACAGTATCATGCCATCTGCAAACAGTGAGAGCTTTATTTCTTTTTCTCCAATCTGGATTCCTTTTATTTCTTTTTCTTCTCTGATTGCTGTAGTTAGGACTTCCAGAACTATGTTGAATAATAGTGGGAAAAGTGGTCATCCTTGTCTTGTTCCTGATCTTAAGATCAGATTTCAGATTTTTACCATTGAGAATAATGTTTGCTATAGGCTTATTATATATGGCCTTTACTAGTTGAGGTAGGTCCCTTCTATGCCCATTTTTTGAAAAGTTTTAATCATAAATGGGTGCTGAATTTTGTGAAAGGCTTTTTCTGCATCTATTGAGATTATCATATGGTTTTTATCTTTCAATTTGTTAATATGGTGTATCACATTGATTGATTTGTGTATATTGAAGAATCCTTGCATTCCTGGAATAGACCCAGCTTGATCATGGTGTATGAGCTTTTTGATGTGTTGCTGAATTCTGTATGCTAAAATTTTGTTGAGGATTTTTGCATCTATGTTCATCAGTGATATTAGCCTCTAGTTTTCTTTTTAGTGTTGTCATTATCTGGTTTTGGTATTAGGGTGATGGTGGCCTCGTAGAATGAGTTTGGAAGTGTTCCTTCCTCTGCAGTTTTTTGAAAGAGTTTTAGAAGGATAGGCATTAGCTCTTCTCTAAATATTTGACAGAATTCTGTGAAGTCATCTGGTCCTGGGCTTTTATATTTTGGGGAGATTTTTGATCACAGCTTCAATTTCAGTGCTTGTAATTGGGTTGTTCATAGTTTCTATTTCTTCCTGGTTCAGTCTTAGAAGATTGAACTTTTCTAAGAATCTGTCCATTTCTTCCAGGTTATCCATTTATTGCCATATAGTTGTTCATAATAGTCTCTTATAATCCTTTGTATTTCTGCTTTGTCTGTTGTAACCTCTCCTTTTTCATTTCTAATTTTGTTGATTTGATTCTTCTCTCTTTTTCTTGATGAGTCTGACTAAAGGCTTGTCAATTTTGTTTATCTTCTTAAAGAACCAACATTTAGTTTTATTGATCTTTATTATTGTTTCTTTCATTTCTTTTTCATTTATTTCTGCTTGGTTCTTTATGATTTTTTCTACTAATTTTGGGGTTTTTTTTGTTCTTCTTTTTTCAGTTGTTTTAGGTGTAAAGTTAGGTTGTCTATTTGGTGTTTTTCTTATTTGTTGAGGTAAGATTGTGTTGCTATAAACTTCCTTCTTAGAACTGCTTTTGCTGCATCCCATAGGTTTTGAGTTGTCGTGTTTTAATTGTCATTTGTTTCTAGAAAATTTCTAATTTCCCTTTTGATTTCTTCAGTAACCTGTTGGTTATTTAAAAATGTGTTTGTGGTTCTTACAGTTTTTTTCTTATAATTGAAATCTAGTCTCATAGTGTTGTGGTCAGAGAAGATGCTTGATATGATTTCAATTTTCTTAAATTTACTGAGACTTGATTTGTAACCCAGGATGTGGTCTATCCTGGAGAATGTTCCATGTGCACTTGAGAAGAAGGTGTATTCTTCTGCTTTTGGATGGTATGTCCTGAAGATATCAATGAGATCCATCTCATCTAATGTATTATTTAAGACTGTGTTTCCTTATTAATTTTCTGTTTTGATGATCTGTCCATTGGTGTGAGTGGGGTGTTAAAGTCTGCCACTATTATTGTGTTACTGTCAATTTCTCCTTTTACATCTGTTAGTGTTTGTCTTGTGTATTGAGGTGCTCCTGTGTTGGTTGCATAGATATTTACAATTGTTATGTCTTCCTCTTGGATTGACCCTTTGATGTTTATGTAGTGTCCTTTCTTATCTCTTGGAATCTTCTTTATTTTAAGGTGTCTTTTGTCTGATATGAGGATTGCTACTCCAGCTTTCTTTTGCTTCCCATTTGCATGGAATATATTTTTTCATCCTCTCAATTTCAGTCTCCTGTGTCTTGAGGTCTGAGTGGGTTTCTTGTAGACAGCATCTATATGGGTCTTGTTTTTGTATCCATGGTAATGGCAAGCCACTCCAGTACTCTTGCCTAGAAAATCCCATGGACGGAGGAGCCTGGTAGGCTGAAGTCCATGGGGTGGCTACGAGTCAGACATGACTGAGCGACTTCACTCTCACTTTTCACTTTCACACATTGGAGAAGGAAATGGCAACCCACTCCAGTGTTCTTGCCTGGAGAAACCCAGGGACGGGGGAGCCTGGTGGGCTGCCGTCTATGGGGTCACACAGAGTCGGATACGACTGAAGTGACTTAGCAGCAGCAGCAGCTAGTCTGTGTCCTTTGGTTGGAGCATTTAATTATTTACATTTAAAGAAAGTATTGATATATAGATTTTCCTATTGCCATTTTTTAAATTGTTTTGGGTTGATTTTGTAGATATTTTTTCTTCTTGTGTATTTCTTGACTATATAAGTCCCTTTAACATTTGTTGTAAAGCTGGTTTGGTGGCACTGAATTCTCTTAACTTTTGCTTGTTTGAAAAGCTTTATATTTCTCCATCAATTTTGAATGAGATCCTTGCCAGGTACAGTAATCTTGGTTGTATATTTTTCCCTTTCAGTACTTTAAATATATTCTGCCATTCCCTTCGGGTCTGCAGAGTTTCTACTGAAAGATCAGCTGTCAAGCATATGGGGTTTCCCTTGTATGTTACTTGTTGCTTCTCCCTTGTTGCTTTTAATATCCTTTCTTTGTGTTTAGTCTTTGTTAGTTTGATTAGTGGGACTTCCCTGGTGGCTCAGAGGTTAATATGTGTCTTGGTGTGTTTCTCTTTGGGTTTATCCTGTATGGGACTCTTTGGGCCTCTTGCACTTGATTGACTATTTTCTTTCCTGTGTTGGGGAAATTTTCAACTATAATCTCTTCAAAAATTTTCTCATAACCTTTCTTTTCCTCTTCTTCTTCTGGGACCCCTATAACTCGAATGTTGGTACGTTTGATATTGTCCCAGAGGTCTCTGAGACTGCCTTCAGTTCTTTTCATTCTTTTTACTTTATCCTGCTCTTCAGAAGTTATTTCCACCATTTTATCTTCCAGCTCACTGATTCATTCTTTTGCTTCAGATATTCTGCTATTGCTTCCTTCTAGAGTATTTTTAATTTCAGTAATTGTGTTGTTTGTCTCTGTATGTTTATTCTTTAATTCTTCTAGGTCTTTGTTAATTGAGTCTTGCATTTTCTCCATTTTGTTTTCAAGGTTTTTAATCAACTTTACTATCATTATTCTGAATTCTTTTTCAGGTAGTTTGCCTATTTCCTTTTCATTTATTTGGATTTCTGTGTTTCTAGTTTGTTCCTTCATTTGTGTAGTGTTTCTCTGCCTTTTCATTTTTTTTTTTAACTTATTGTGTTTGAGGTCTCCTTTTCCCAGTCTTCAAGGTTGAATTCCTTCTTCCTTTTGGTTTCTGCCCTCCTATGGTTGGTCTAGTGATTTGTGTAAGCTTTGATTAGGGTGTGATTTGTCCTGAGTTTTTGTTTGTTTGGTTTTCCTCTGATGGGCAAGGCTGAGTAAGGTGGTAATCCTGTCTGCTGATGATTTGGTTTGTATTTTTGTTTTGTGCAGTTGTTTAGATGAGGTGTCCTGCACAGGGTGCTACTGGTGGTAGGAGGATGCAGGTCTTGTTTTCAAGTGGTTTCCTTTGTGTGGGTTCTGACTATCTGATACTCCCTAGGGTTAGTTCTCTGGTAGTCTAGGGTCTTGGAGTCAGTACTCCCACTCCAAAGGCTCAGGGCTTGATCTCTCTGCATCTAAGAGAAGACAAGGGAAGGCTGAAGTGGGTTAGAAGCTGTTTTCTGATGGAAGATGAGGAAAACCTGAAGTGACTTAGACGTTCCTGGAAGCTCTCTGTGGGGCAGCCATTTGGTTCCGGGACTGGAAGGAAAACAGCAGCAGCTGCTTTTACAAGTTTTAACTTACTGTGTCTTCCTGGTGAATTGAAGCTTTTATGACTGTGTAGTGGAAGAGGTCAGTCTTCATTCCAATCCCAAAGAAAGGCAATGCCAAAGAATGCTCAAACTACCGCACAATTGCACTCATCTCACACGCTAGTAAAGTCATGCTCAAAATTCTCCAAGCCAGGCTTCAGCAGTATGTAAACCGTGAACTCCCAGATGTTCAAGCAGGTTTTAGAAAAGGCAGAGGCACCAGAGATCAAATTGCCAACATCCGCTGGATCATGGAGAAAGCAAGAGAGTTTCAGAAAAACATCTATTTCTGCTTCATTGACTATGCCAAAGCCTTTGACTGTGTGGATCACAATAAACTGTGGAACATTCTGAAAGAGATGGGAATCCCAGACCACCTGACCTGCCTCTTGAGAAACCTGTATGCAGGTCAAGAAGCAACAGTTAGAACTGGACATGGAACAACAGACTGGTTCCAAATAGGAAAAGGAGTGCGTCAAGGTTGTATATTGTCACCTTGCTTATTTAACTTATATGCAGAGTACATCATGAGGAACGCTGGGCTGGAAGAAGCACAAGCTGGAATCAAGATTGCTGGGAGAAATATCAATAACCTCAGATATGCAGATGACACTACCCTTATGGCAGAAAGTGAAGAGGAACTCAAAAGCCTCTTGATGAAAGTGAAAGAGGAGAGTGAAAAGGTTGGCTTGAAGCTCAACATTCAGAAAACAAAGATCATGGCATCTGGTCCCATCACTTCATGGGAAATAGATGGAAAAACAGTGGAAACAGTGTCAGACTTTGTTTTTTTGGGCTCCAAAATCACTGCAGATGCTGATTGCAGCCATGAAATTAAAAGACGCTTGCTCCTTGGAAGGAAAGTTATGACCAACCTTGATAGTATATTAAAAAGCAGAGACATTACTTTGCCGACCAAGGTCCGTCTAGTCAAGGCAATGGTTTTTCCCGTGGTCATGTATGGATGTGAGAGTTGGACTGTGAAGAAAGCTGATCGCCGAAGAATCGATGCTTTTGAACTGTGGTGTTGGAGAAGACTCTTGAGAGTCCCTTATACTGCAAGGAGATCCAACCAGTCCATTCTAAAGGAGATCAATCCTGGATGTTCATTGGAGGGACTGATGCTAAAGCTGAAACTCCAATACTTTGGCCACCTCAGGAGACGAGTTGACTCACTGGAAAAGACTCTGATGCTGGGAAAGGTTGGGGGCGGGAGGAGAAGGGGACGACGGAGAATGAGATGGCTGGATGGCATCACCGACTCTGTGGACATGAGTTTGGGTGTACTCCGGGAGTTGGTGATGGACAGGGAGGCCTGGCGTGCTGTGATTCATGGGGTCGCGGAGAGTCGGACACGACTGAGCGACTGAACTGACTGAACTGAGTGGCTCTCTTTATCCTTAAGTATTTTTTCCTTTTTTGTCCTAAACCCCTATTTAAAAAATGTAGCTTCTCCAGCTTAAATTTTGTTATGTGCTTGCTTTCTGTACTTTTTTTCATCTTCTTGGTTTTAACAGAGAAGGAAATGGCAACCCACTCCAGTGTTCTTGCCTGGAGAATCTCAGGGACGGGGGAGCCTGGCGGGCTGCCGTCTATGGGGTCGCACAGAGTCGGACACGACTGAAGCGACTTAGCAGCAGCAGCAACCTAACATTCTGGTGTGTCTCTAATAAATAACATGTAGCTTAATTTTACATTTTCATCCTTTTTGCCTATCTCTATGTAATAGTTGATGAATTTAACATTTATTGTAATTATTGATATTTTATCCTATCTTTGTATATTTTATTTACTCCATTTTCTATACTTTTTTTAGTCTTAGCTCTCATCCTTCTTTTAAGGTTGCTTGATATTTAGTTTGTTTTTCCTTAATCTATTTCTTGTTTTTATTGTTTTGAAGTTAAAAACTTTATTTCCATTCTTTTGGTGGTTACTCTTTTGACCACTTAGAATATGTATGGCCCTATATTGTGGTAGTTTGTAGCATGAACTCTGGAGTGAGGATGCTTATGTTCAACTTGCCAGTATGCAACCTCAGGCAAGATACTTACTCTGATTATGCTTAGTTTTCTTATCCATAAAATGGGGATAAGAATAGAACCAATTTCATAGGTTTGTGTGAGTATTAAGTGACTACCTACATGATGAAGCCATTAGAAAGTAGTGTCCATCACACAGACATACTCTATCATATATATATATATATATTCTATGTCTATATGTATAATAAAATATAATTATTATTATAATTATCTATAATTCTAACATCTAAAGTTCTTGAGGTTTTATTTTTAAACTCTTGGCCAATCTTTGATTGTGAACTCATATTTGGAGGATCTCTCTCTGGAAATCCTGAGGCCCTAAATCTAATGGAGTCTTTCCTCCTCCATTAGATCTGCCACATGGGATCTACCCCATTCAGTTGTCTCTGTTTTATGTGGGAATCCCAGTTTCAGCTTCCCTGCCTGCAGTGGGTCTGGGGTTAGTTCAGATCTCAGCTTTCATGTAAGCCTTTGTCTGAGGGCAACCCAAGACTTTAGTAAGCTGTTGTTCCCAGATCTCACCTGTAGTTTCAGCTCATGTAGTTTCTGTGGGCTTTGCTTTATTTTGATATTTTTGGCCTTTGAGGATTTCTACTATTTATTAAGGCCCTAAGAAGACATTGGAGAAGGCAATGGCACCCCACTCCAGTACTCTTGCCTGGAAAATCCCATGGATGGAGGAGCCTGGTGGGCTGCAGTCCTTGGGGTCTCTAAGAGTCAGACACGACTGAGCGACTTCACTTTCACTTTTCACTTTCATGTATTAGAGAAAGAAATGGCAACCCACTCCAGTGTTCTTGCCTTGAGAATCCCAGGGATGGGGGAGCCTGGTGGGCTGCCGTCTATGGGGTCGCACAGAGTCGGACATGACTGAAGCGACTTAGCAGCAGCAGCAAGAAGACATTAACAAGTATATTTTATCAAGGATTTGACACAACTACAGCAAGAGGGTCCTCAAAACACCTGGGGCTCCCTACAGCTGCCAGAAAAGTTCACGGGGCTTACTTCTCTGACCATTTTGAGTGCAGGAACTTGTTCATGCTAATATCCTCAGATCCCAACTTGGAGACCATCTCATTCCTGTGCAGGTTTGTGCTCAACTGCCCAGTCATGTCTGACTCTTTGCGGCCCCATGAACTGTAGCCCACCAGGCTCCTCTGCCCATGGGATTTTCCAGACAAGAATACTGGAGTGGGGTGCCATTTCCCATTCCAGGGGATCTTCCAGACCCAGGGATTGAACCCACATTTCCTGCACTGGCAGGCAGATTCTTTACCACTAGTGCCACCAGGGAAGCAGGTGATAAATGACTGTTTAAAACTGAATGATAGGGACTTCCTGGTGGTCCAGTGGTTAAGACTCTTCACTTCTGTGCAGGGGTGTGGGTTTGATCCTGGTGGGGAACTAAGATCCCCCATGCCATGTGGCTAAAAAAAAAAAAAGAATGGTTAAAAATCACACCTAGAGTTCTTAAGGTAGATGTTAGGACCTAGAGTTTCAACACCTTTTCCCAGCCTCTTGGGGAGCCATGATTCAAAGTCAGCCTTGAAAGCCCAGATCCTCTCCCTGCTTGTGGCTGATATCAGGGCAGAGAGGAAGGGGAGGAAGGCAGTGGGACAAGTCCCCTGTGCAGAAAGCACACTTAATGACCCCTGGCCTCCCCAGTCGGTTGTTTACTGTTGCCCCCTGAGTGGGGTGCCCCCACCCATCAGCTCTGATACCCATGTCTTCTTTTCTTCTACTTTGAGAATCAATCATTTCCCATAGACCTTTTCCTACCCAGGACAAGGAATAAACATCATAGTTTGGTAGTCTTTAGCTCAGCCCTTTTCAAGCAGCCCCGTCAGCCTGTGTCAAAGGCTTCACGCAGCAGTTTAATAAACAGTGGCCACAATAAAAACAACAGTGAAACAGTACTTGAGCCAAGAGCAGGACAGCACATTTTCCATTATAAACAATTTTTTGTTCAAGTGGGCTTGGGGATGGGTGGGGAGGCAGAGGGCTGGCTCAGACCCTCTCCTCCCTCCACTCCAGCCCTTGGTGATCTGGGTTCTTAGAAGAGCATCTGTTTCCATTCAATAGAGTAGAAAGTTCTTGGCTTAGCAATGCCTTCTGAGACCTTAGCCTTGGAGGCTGGCTTGTTCGGTGGGCTGTGCTGCTCCCTCCTTGGGATGCTGAGAGCATCATGGGCAGCTGAACTGGAGCTGCTGACTTCCTGGGTGCCTGTGAGCTGTGGGGTGACTTACAGGATTGCAGGTCCTTTACTGCACCTCGAAATGCTGAGAGTGTAGGCAGAGTGGTGTGCCCAAGGGGGCTCTTGGTCTGTGTCTGACTTCTGGGGGATTCCCATGTGGGCAGGGCAGGGGGAAGCAGTTTCCAGCACTGCAGGGGGCAGGAGCATCATGGGTCAGACTAGAATAAAATAGACCAACAAATAAACTAGGTAATTAGAAACTGGACAAAATGGTGGCATGCAAAATTAATCTCCCTTTTCTGAAGCTCTTTGCTCCTCTCTCTACTCTCTCAGTTCAGTTCAGTCGCTCAGTCGTGTCCGACTCTCCGCGACCCCATGAATCACAGCACGCCAGGCCTCCCTGTCCATCACCAACTCCCGGAGTTCACTCAAACTCATGTCCACAGAGTCGGTGATGCCATCTAGCCATCTCATTCTCGGTCGTCCCCCTCTCCTCCCGCCCCCAACCTTTCCCAGCATCAGAGTCTACTCTCTAGAGGTCAGGAAATCTCATAAGCCTTTCCATCCTCCTTTTTTTTTGTAATTGGAGGATAATTGCTTTTAGCATTGTGGTGGTCTCTGCTGTACATTAATGGAATCAGTCATAATTATATATATCCCCTCCCTGTTGAGCCTCCCTCCCCCCATCCATTCCACCCCCTAGGTCATCACAGAGCCCCGGCTGAGCTCCCTGTGTTATATAGCAGCTTCCTGCTAGTTATCTGTTTTACACACGATAGTGTATATATGTCAATGCTGCTTTCTCAATTTGTCCCACCCTCTCCTTCTCCAAATGTGTCCACAAGTCTGTCCTCTATTTCCATATCTCCATTTCTTTTCTGTAAACAGGTTCATCAGTACTACTTTTTTCTAGATTCCATATATATGCATTAATATCTAATATTTGTTTTTCTCTTTCTGATTGACTTCACTCTGTATAAAAGGCTCTAGGTTCATCCACCTCACTACAACTGACTCAAATTCATTCCTTTTTATGACTGAGTAATATTTCCATCCTCCTTCTTATCAGAATCTGGTCTCTGGAAAGTGTCTGATAGCTGCATTTGATCAGAGAACAAGAGAATTGTAAAGCTGGGTGTGTTCCATACAGTAAGGTATTTGCATTTAGTGGGAGTCTCTGATCTAAGGAATTTCAGCTCTTAATGGTGGAATTCCAGGTTGTCACTCGCTGGGAATGAAGACTGTTGGAGATTTAAAGGGGCATCTCAGAGCCTTTACGTCACTAAGGGTGGCTTGGAACCCACAAGGGAGAGGAAGGGAGGGAAGGTACAACAGGGAGGGCAAACACGCTTACCTTGCGGACATTGTAGATCCAGTTGAGATAGGCTGTGACCTTAGTGTATACTCCCGGGGTAGTAGGCCCCCCACAGCCATGGCCCCAGCTCACGATGCCCACCACCTGCCACCAGTCAGAGTGATACATCAGAGGGCCTCCACTGTCACCCTGTGAGAGAGGCCAGAGCAGAGGCTGCTGGGGAGGGTGGGCAGGGCTGGGGTGGAGAGGTGGGCTTCTCCGCCCTCCCCTCACCGCATTGGCCCATCTGGGCCCTGCTCTCCAGCACCCTCTGCTGTTCCACCTTCACTTCCCCCGCTCATGCTGTTCCTGCAGCCTGGAATGCCCTTCCCTTTTGGGGCGAAAGTGTTCTGTCTGCGGTCAAGCAAGTTGTGCATGTGCTGTTAGCCCTTTCTTGGAGATCTACAACTCACACTAGCACAGTGAGGGCTCTAAGGGGTCCTGTAGTAAGGAAGCCTGGTTATCTTTGTCTAACCTAGTGCGTGCTAAGTCGCTTCAGTCATGTCCGGCTCTATGTGACCATACGGACTGTAGCGCGCCAGGCTTCTCTGTCCGTGGGATTCTCCAAGCAAGAATACTGGAGTCGGTCGTCATTCCCTTCTCCAGGGGATCTTCCCCATCCAGGGAGAGAACCCTCACTTCCTGCATTTCTGGCAGATTCTTTTCCAACTGAGCCACCTGGGAAGCCCATCTAACCTAGTAGTTTCCAGATTTATTGAACCATTACAGGAAGGCTTATTTCATGCCAGTGTTCTAGATAACTGGGATCAATTACTGAAAAGAGAAAAGATCCTTGCCCTAAGGGAGCTTAGAATTAGATGGAGAGAGAGAGAGAACAAGCAAATTACAAAATGACATTTTCTTGTATAAAAAATGAGAGATAGTGAAAAGTGCACTTGTTTGAGTGTTCTTCTTACTAGTTCTTATAGCCTCTGGGGCTTCACCCCTCAGAACCCAATAACTCTATAGCTGAACTGCCTGTGGAGTTATTCAACCCTGCCCCCATTACTGTGTCTTCCCTGAGGGAAGACACTGTCCTCAAAGTTCTGCATCTACCTGATATCAAGTCATCAAGAGATGACTAAGAGATGCCTCTTGAATGAAGGAATTCAATGACTGAGAATGGGGGTGGGAGAAGGGTTTGGGTTTTAGCGAATATAGTTCAGAAGATCCTCTGGGTGGGGGTGTGAGAATATATTCACGGACTGGCCAGTGGGATGGGGTGAGGGGACAGTGCACTGGGGCTTATCCAGCACGAGATGGGTTTTCTCTAGTGTAGTTCAACAGCTTGAGGACAGTTGTAGAGAAAACAGACCTGGGGTTCCTGCCTGCTAAGGGCTCATACTGTTTTAAATGGTGGGAAGTAAGAGCAGGTGGAGAGGGAAACATCATCTACTGTAAAATATACATTTGAAATCTCTCTGCTTCTATCTATCTGTCTGTCCATCCATCCATCCTTATATCTTTCTCCCTCTCCCCCTTCCTCCCTTCATCACACACTGAGTGCCCAGCATATGCAAGGCTTCATGTGGGGGCATTCATCCTCCGAACTTTTTCATCTCTTCAGAGCGGACTTCCCCTATCTCTGTAATTCCCTCATGATCCTTGGAGGCCGCACCTGGCAGGTGTCCACGCCGCCCTCCGGGAGACCTGCACACATCATTGTCTCGGTGACCTCCCCCTGGTACGCATCTTCTGCATTGCACCGAGTGCTATTGATGACCTGGACGGATCCCTGCTGCAGTATGTCAGACATCTTCCCTGGAGGTTGAAAACACACTCGCATTCCCATTCTTGCCTTCAAATCCCAGCCCGGGACAGTTCTCTGGGTTTCCTGGTACCTTGGTTCTTGGACCTTCAGGATGGGTTTTTCTAAAGGATGGGCCTCCTTCCCATCACTTTTGGGAGCTGAGCCTGGCACTTACCTCCGTTCTCTTCTGTAAAGCCCCATCCGATGACCCAGAGTGGGGTGCCTGGAGTGAGCTCCTCATCAGAGAAGGGCAGGCAGATGGGCCTGATTGTGCCTACCAGGAGCAGAGAGGAAGAGGGGACCCAAAGTTCAGGAGAGCCTGGCGGCTAAACACTCTGTAAGGGTTAACACCAGCATTTCCATGGCACACGTTCCATGGGATGTTAATAGAAGTGGCATGGAAAAAAAAGATTCCGTGGTCAAATAAGTTTAGAAAATGTGTTGGACTTCCCTGGTGGTGTAGTGAATGAAAGTCCACCTGCTAATGCAGGAGATATGAGTTTGGTCCCTGATCCGGGAAGATTCCACATGCCACAGAGCGACTAAGTCCATGAGACAAAACTACTGAGCCCATGTGCTGCAACTACTGAAGCCCGTGTGCCTAGAGCCCTTGCTCTGCAACAGGAGAAGCCATAGTATTGAGAAGCCCGAGCACCGCAAGGAAGAGTAGCCCCTGCTTGCCACAACTGGAGAAAAGCCTATGCAGCAATGAAGACCCAGCACAGCCAAAAATAAATAAATAATTTTAAATAAAGAAAATGTGAATTGAACACAACAAAACAAATTGTTAAAAAAAAACCCTCTCATGTCATTAATATACTAATGTGTTCCAGGAAGAGAGCTATGGTATAAAAATGTTTTCCAAAACTTATTTAAGAAGGGAACCCTCTTGTACCCAAGGGACCCACGTTCTATGGAACAAACCGTTGGAGATGCTGATCTAAATACTACCCAGTGTAAGCTTGAGTCATCAAACAGAGCTGGTCAAAGATGCCACGGGCTGCCTTAACAGTAATGAGTCGCTGTCCCTGGAGGAGAGCAAATGGGCCCAATGACCCTTTGGCAAGGAGATTATGCAGGCTTTGGCATTGGTTGGGGTGGAGGATGGGCCAGGAGATCTTTTAGGTCCCTCACAACTCCAAGATTGGATGAATCTGTGGTTCTCACTTGGTGTGCTCTATGTAGAGAAAATAGACGTCAGAAGAATCTGGCAGGGGTAGGGTGTCAGCTGAGAGCTCGAGGAGGCCTCATGGCTTTCATGATGATAGGCTGATATACTTGCCGGAAACAATGGGCCAACTGAGATCTTGAGAGGAGTAGTGATGTACCCAAGGCCACTTAGTGAAAGAGCTAGTGGCAGAACAGGAGTTCTGTCCCCAGGCGCCAGCTCTCACCGGAGAATGTGAGCGGGAGCTGCAGCTTCACGAGGGCAATGTCGTGCTCTCTGGGGTGTGTGGCGTTCGGCTCAAGGATGAAGATCTTGGCCACAGGCAGGGATGGGAAGCTGTCCAGTCTGTCTGAGCCAGCCCTCACCTTCCAGTTGGGCACATCGTGATGTTTCCTGGGGGCAGAGACAGTGTAGTTCAGGTCCGAGCCAAGCATGAGGAGGTTTTGCCAAAGGCTGGGTTTCCGGGGCCCTGGGGAGTGGGGTGCTGCATGTCCCTGCCTTGGAGGGTAATGATGGTGAAGGCAGGGGTGCTGGAGAAGGGGCCATCTGAGGAATCACCTACTGCAGGTCAGATTCTAAAAAGGGATTTGATTCTTTTCTCTGGTGAAACCTGCTGGAAGAAACTTATAACTTGAGGGCTGGGGAATGGGCTATGCCCAGTGCCTGAGCTCTGGGATTCACTCTATCCTCTAGTGCATTTTACTGGTCTTGTTACTCGTGTGGTACTTGCATTGTGGTCAGTTCTATTGTATACAGTAAGTTTCCTATATATGAACCTTCAAGTTGAAGACTCTCAAAGATGTGAATGTGTGTTTGCATGTCCAATCATGTAAGTTAGTTAATGTGTCTGGCGTTATTTGTAAAAGTTGGGTACCTAGGCTCACTTTGTTGAAGTTAATGAACAAATTGGACTTACAAACATATTCTTGGAATGGAACACATTCATATGTAGGGAATTTACTGTACTTATCTTCTTCCTGACACCAGACACAGCTGAGTGCACAGGGGAAAAGTTTATAGCTTTTATCAGATTCTCCAAAAAGGTTAAAAACCACTGGCCTATACTGTGTGCTCCTTGGAGGCAGTTATGGCGTCTACTGCAGGAAGGCACATGGTGCCTACTAGGTACTCATAGATGGCGAATGAATGAACAGAGGGATGCGTGAAGGTGAAGAGGACCCGGAATGGTCCTTCTCCAGAGGTGTGGGCAGGCCTCTCTCTGCTGGCTGGTAACAGAATACTTTTTTTTAAAAAATAACTTCTGGATATAATGAATGAATGTCATGGACCTGGGATTTGGAACCACTTCTTGAAAGACTGGCAGAAAGGGAGAGACTTCTCAAGACTCCTATGGAGTCCTCGGAGGCAGATAGGAAGTGCTTTTGTGCAGTGAGTGATGTAGGGGAGAATGAGGACACTGGGTATTTGCTGGTTTCCCCCTGAAAGGGAAGAAGTCAGGCCTGGTGACTGGTACCCTCTGCTAAGACCCCCAAGGCCTAACAAATGATGTCATGTCCAGTGTCTCATTAGGCAGCCACACCCTGGTACATGGTCTTTAGGGGGAAAGGAAGGGCTGGAGGGCATCAGACAACAGATTGGAGACAGAGGACCTAGCCTCCGCGGCTCTGACCCCAGGGCCTCCCCGCATGCGCCTTACCAGAAGCAGTGGGCGGCCGTGAGGATCCAGTGTGGGTCTAGGATGCTCCCTCCACAGATGTGTTGTTTGTTGTACTGGATGCTGACCTGCCAAGGCCAAGATTCCACAGAGGCCTCCTTCCCACCCACCACCCGAGGGGCCTTCACGCTCTGTCCGCAGGCTGGACTCAGAGGGAAGGAGGAAGAAAGAAGGAGTCAGGCTCTTGGGAACTGGGGTTGTCCCTCTTAGAGCGCCCAGCCTATCCTGAGCAGGGTCCTTAGTACTGGGAACAGGGGTGGGGGTAGAGGACCAGGCCAATTTTGAATTAGTCACCAGGAGACCCGAGTGTCCCAGACTTTCCCCCAATCTCCGGCTCCTTATTTTAGCTTTGGATGGAGTTTATGCTGTGAATATAGGTGTGTCCATTGTGCTGGAATTCATGACCTTGAAACTAAACGTGGACCCAGAATTATGAAAGTCCTGCCCGGGGGGTGTCCCCAGCTGCTCCCACTGAGTAACAGTGAACAGACGCCCACAGGCTGCTTTGGGATTGGAGAGTGGGAAGAAAGTTCCAGAAATAGATCTTCTCATCCTAAACTCACCTTTCTCCAAGTCCCTTCCCCCTGCTCAAAGAGTTTCCCGATCTGACATCCTGTTCCCTCTTTCACATCCCACTCTCCTGGCTCTCATGCCTGACTTGCGAACTCTTGTAAAAAATCTACGGTTCCACCTCTCTGCCCTGTTCCCAGCTTCTCCAATCCTTCTGGCAGTCACTGCCACAGTGATGGTTCTAAGGGGGAAAGGCCACCACCCTCTCTGGGTTTGTCCCTGGAAGGGGCTTGTGAAACACTTTCTAATTCCAAACACTGCTTTCTACACATCCCTCACTCTCTCACTCAAAGCTCCTTAGCACCCCTCTCTGTCTGTTGGGGAAGAGTTTAAACTCCTGCTCCTGGCAGCCTCCTGATATAAAATTGCTGTCTAGCCAAATCGATCTGCTGGTAGCTCCCTGAAAAGTCTTTCTGTTTTTGCTCCAGGAAGTCCCTGTCCCTGAGATGCCGTCTCCTCTCGTTTATCTAAATCACTGTTCATTCGGCTGGGAAGAGAGCACTGGCCAAGACAGAGAGACAGACCTGGCCCCTGCCCTCCTAGAGCCTACGGTTCATTCTGTGATGTTTAGCCTGAGCATTTTCTCCAGGTTGCCTGATCCCTGGGGATTTTCCTCTCCTGGCATTTTCACAGCCTGCCTGGATGTTGGCCAGCTTTCCTTGTCGTAGTTCAGTCTTGTCCTCTCAACGAGACTGCAGCCTCCTCTAGGGAGGATCTGTGGCTTAAGCATCTTTCTGACTCCAGTGCTGCTTAGCTCAGCACATCAGGTGCTCAGACCCCATCAGTAACTTGGGATCACCTGGTAATGGGTAAAAAGTCTTAACATCTAACAGGGATGCATCAGTCAGTTCATTTGCTCAGTTATGTCCGACTCTCTGCGACCCCGTGGACTGCAGCACGCCAGGCTTCCCTGTCCGTCACCAACTCCCGGAGCTTGCTCAACCTCATGTCCTTCGAGTCGGTGATGCCATCCCACCATCTCATCTTCTGTTGTCCCCTTCTCTTCCTGCCTTCAATCTTTCCCAGCATCAGGGTCTTTTCCAATGAGTCAGTTCTTTACATCAGGTGGCCAGAGTGTTGAGTTTCACCTTCAGCATCAGTCCTTCCAACGAATATTCAGGACTGATTTCATTTTGGATGGACTGGTTTGCTCTTCTTGCAGTCCAAGGGACTCTCGAGAGTCTTCTCCAACAACACAGTTCAAAAGCATCAATTCTTTGGTGCTCAGCTTTCTTCACAGTCCAACTCTCACATCCATACATGACCACTGGAAAAACCATAGCCTTGACTAGACGGACCTTTGTTGGCAAAGTAATGTCTCTGCTTTTTAATATGCTGTCTAGGTTGGTCATAGCTTTTCTTCTAAGGAGCAAGCGTCCAATTTCAAGGCTGCAGTTACCATCTGCAGTGATTTTGGAGCCCAAGAAAATAAAGTCTGTCACTGTTTCCATTGTTTCCCGATCTATTTGCCACAAAGTGATAGGACTGGATGCCGTGATTTTGGTTTTTTGAAGGTTGAGCTTTAAGCCAGCTTTTTCACTCCCCTCTTTCACTTTCATCAAGAGGCTCTTCAGTTCCTCTTTGCTTTCTGCCATGAAGGTAGTGTCATCTGCATGTCTGAGGTTATTGATATTTCTCCTAGCAATCTTGATTCCAGCTTGTGCTTCATCCAGCCCAGCGTTTTTCATGATGTACTCTGCATATAAGTTAAATAAGCAGGGTGACAATATACAGCCTTGAGTTACTCCTTTCCCGATTTGGAACCAGTCTGTTGTTCCATGCATACACACTACTAAACTGCAGGGATGCATTCACACTGCTAAACTGCAGGGATGCATACACACTGCTAAACTGCAGGGATGCATACACACTGCTAAACTGCAAAGGCAGCGAGGATGATCTCCCTCCTCTCGGGTGATGCACTTTCTGGCCATCTGCCAGGCTCAGCTTGGTTCTCCCATGAGGCTGGTGGGATGAGTGGGACCTCAGAGCTTGTTTTTCCTTCTGATCTTCTCTCAGAACTAGGGGCTTTCCCAGGATTCTGTTGGGCTGTTGGACTAAAGGGCTTCTTGGGAAGATGGACTTCAGAGAGATCAAGTGAATTACCCAAGATCACACTGGAAGCCAGTGGGACGGGTGCTGTCCAGATCTCCTGATGTCCCCCCCGCCCTCCCGGTCCCATGCAGCTCACTCTGGAGCATGTTAGTCAGGACTACTGCTAAGTTTGGCACTTCCTCTATGTGGCCTCACCCCTCTCTCTTTGCTCAGCCATTAGCTCCTGAGGACAGAGGACAATTCTCTTGCTCGTCTGGTATCTTCTACTTCCAGCTAGCATCCGACAGCGATGCTGCATCCTAACTGTTCCATGAATCTTTGCTCAACGGAACGAGCAGATGAGATTACGTGGGCCCTGGCCAGGGGTGAGAGCAGGGAGAGGCTTGGTCCTGCCCTTTCTGGTTTTCCTACTCTCTTTCAGATCTCTTCCCACAACAATTGTGGAGATATGGGAGGACAGTGGGAGGGAGTTCTTAACATTAGCTACTTGAAGCAGTGTTCACCCACAAGCCCAAGGTCCAAGGAGTAATGTCTGGACAGAATAGAGTGGCACTTGGAGTCTGAGTGATTTAAGAATGAGGATGAAGGTCTTCTTTCCTGCTTATTGCTGGCCCAGAACCTAAACCCTCAGAGATGGGGCGTACTCACCAAGGCACTGCAGGGAAACCAGGGAACCTGAGAGACAGGGGCTGGAAAGGAGATACAGGCATCCTGTGAATTTTGCTTGTCTTTTGGCTGGGAGGCAGGGACTTGGGTCTCCTGGCACTATTGATTCCAGTCCCCTCCCAGTACCCAGGAAATATGAAGCCTTGCCTGGTGGGGGCTGTATAGACACCGTGCTGTGCTGTACTTAGTTGTTCAATCGTGTCTGACTCTGTGACCCCATGGTCTATAGCCCTCCAGCCTCCTCTGTCCATGGGATTCTATAGGCAAGAACAGTGAGGTGGGTTGCCATGCCCTCCTTCAGGGGATCTTCCCAACCCAGGGATCTAACACAAGTCTCCTGAATTGCAGGTGGATTCTTTACTGTCTGAGCCACCAGAGAAGCCCAAGAATACTGGAGTGGGTAGCCTATCCCTTCTCCAGGGGATTTTCCTGACCCAGGAATCTAACCAGGGTCTCCTGCATTGCAGGTGGATTCTTTACCAGCTGAGCCACCAGGGAAGCCCCATATAGACACCGTACTTCCACCCAATTCAGTGCGACTGAATGCAATTGGATTCCACACCCCTGCTGATAAACATCTGCTATGTGCTGGGCCCTGCCTGAGTCACAGCCCACCCTGGGGCTCTTGGCAGCCTGAGATGGAAGAGAGCAGAGGCTGGACCAGTGTCTGCGGCACTGCAGGCTCTTCAAACAGAAGAGGATTTTAGTGAAACTCCAGACAAACAATCATTCTGCTCCTAGTCCTCTCCTTTTCAAGATTTACTCTTTGATGAATAAGCAGCTCTCAGCAACCTCCCTGCATGCTAAGGAGACATCATTCTCTCCGTGGGGTGACAGTGTTCCTGTAGATGCTGGGCTCTGGAACGGGTGGTGGGCATGAGAACAGGACAGTGGCCATACAGCTGCTCCTCTGGAGAGTTAGAAATGCAGGGGAGGGCCTACTCTGGCCTGGGTGAGTGGCAGGAAGGACAAAGTGGCCTTTGGAATCTTGCCTCTGGGGCTCAAAGAGAGCATAAGGCCACAGGAAACCAATCTGGTTTTCTTATTTGACTGATGAAAGGCTGCTAGCGTGTCGACAGCACACTTTGTCTGGCTGCCCCTTGTATTAAGCCAAAGAGTCAACACAGAAAACTGTTCAGAAATGTGATGCTCTAGCTTTTGATATCGGACAGTCTGCCTGGCCAGGAGTTCTTGTTGTCTGGCTTATGTTCCCCTTGCTGCATCTGTTCAGGGCGGGCTGGCTGTAGCCACGACAGCAGCGAGAATGGGTGAGCTTTGTGGGTCCTCTCACTTACCCACTTGAGTTTTGCACCTGAAGCTCCTGCAGGTTCTCTGTGATTCTGACAATGTCCAGGTCTTGGGCTGGGCCGACGTCCACAGCTCTGAAGGTGGGTTTGCTGCTCGTGTTGGGAGGGAAAGGGAGAGAGTGAGAGATGTGAGCTGTGGCAGGAGCTCAGACCAAGATGGTGGGAGTAGTCCCCACTCCCAGGAGAGGAGGCAGCAGAGGGTGCTGGGGGGGGGGCATGGCAGGGGAGTGGAGGTAGCCTTGGTCAGGGAGGGTAGTGACTGCTTTGCTAGATGACAAGGGACTTTTCTTGACATCCAGTATTCAGCCCTGAGCACAGTGCTGACATGGACTTGCTTTCTTGGGCAGGGAAGACTGGTCCTGAGCCCAGAGCTCTGAAGAAATGTTATGGATGCCCTTTTGTAACTCCCAGCTCTGTCCTTATTCTAAATGTCCCAGCTGTTTCTAATGGTTAACAGTGAGGGAAACAAGGAGGCAGAGGAAACAAGTTAGCACCCACCCCTATCTTGGAGGGAACTAGATGTAGACATTTGGTTCTCCAAATGAGGTATCTGGTCTGAACTTGGTAGTGGGGTACATTTATGGTCCCTTTGGAGGTGGGACAGGCCAAGATCAGGCTTCAAATGCATTCAAACAAACATCTCTTTCATTTGGATCATTATCCCTCTTTCTCTCCATTAATCCATGTTTGTCTTCTTTCAAACCTTGAGTATAAGTCTTCCCTCCTCTAGCAAGTCTTCCCTGATTAATCTCATCTTTCTGATTGTTGCTGTACTGAATGTGCCTCTTTTCCATCTCTCCTATCCTTCCCCGTCCTTTATACCAGTCATGCTAGCATAAGCTCTATATGCAGGTTGGGGTCAACCTAAGACATTGGCTGACTGGCACATTCTCACATGCCCACGCAGGAATCTGGCATGACCTGGATGACCCAGCCATGGCGCCTGAAAGGCTGGAGTCTAGCAGTGCTGGGTTTTGTGCTGAGACCCCTCAAGCCTGAGGTTCTTGTCCTGGCTCTGACACTAGCTTGATGTGTGACCCTTGGCAGATCACATTTTCTCTCTGGGTCTCTTGAAGCCTTAGTTTTTCCCCTCTATAAATAATGGGTGGACCAGATGATCCCCAGAGTCTTTCCCATCTTGAGCCAACTAGAGTTTTGTGGTCCTGGGACAAGAGGGCCCTCTTCACCAGGGAAATCTGAGATCCAGAAAGAAGGATCATGGTGGAAGTGGACATTCCCAGGAGAGTTAGAGTCTCTATTCACCAGTTACATCATGGTGAATAATTCTGATCAGCTTTGGTCTTGCAGCGCCCAAGAGGGAGATGGCTTGTTGCCTTAAAGAGCTTAGAAGGACAGAAAATCTAGGAGCCTTTTACCTTAAGAACCCCTGGAGACACCCTGGTTTCATAATCAAGCTGCAGCCTTATGCTAGTACAGCTGACACTGCAGTTGGCTGGACTGCAGTAGGGAGGGGGAGGGGCTGCAGCCAGCAGGCCAGGCTGGGGTTGCTGTTGGGGGAGGGGTGATGCAGGGGCAGGGCTTGCCTTCCTAGCTCTCCTTGGAAATGAAGGGGGCAGGGTGTCCTTTCCGGATTGTACTGCAAGTTGCACACTGTGGAGGGCAGAGAGCAGGGGAAACCTGACAATCCCAGAGCAGAAGGCGCATATAGTTCTGATGGATCGGTGATGTCTGTCTAGAGTACTTACTGAAAAATGAGCTTGAGGCTTCTCTAGGGTCTGATGGAAGAGGATTCTGTGATTGACTGATGGATGATGTCTGCCTAGGATGTATCGTTTCCATCTAGTCTCTGGGTCCAGTTTCTTAGAATCCTAAAATTTGGGGCTGCCAGGAAGAGATTATCCCCTGTGCAGCTGAATGCATGGGTCTTTTTCTATCCTTTCCAGTTAGGCTCTGAGTGATCAACTGTCTCCCCTCTCCTCCCTTTACAGATGAAATCTCCACGAAAGAGAGAATTACCCAGCCTAGAAACAGATATATTTCTGACACCCAGGAATTAGGGGGTCTTGGGCACACATTCCAGCCCTCTTGCTTCCAGCTACTATCCGACCAAGTTATTCACCTTCTTTGAACCTACTTGTAAAACAGATAGAATAATAACTACCATTTTAGTTTTCGCCAAGATCAAATGAATATAAACACCCAATGTTAATTACCTTTCTTATAACTGTATACTTTTTCATCCACTGAAGATTTAAAACTGCTTTTGAAATTTGCTGAGAGAGCTGAGATTGCCAATGAAAGCCCAGTGAGATCAGGTTTATTTAAACTAAATTTTAACCACTAGGACTTTGAATAAATAAATAAGATTTTTTTGCATTCTGGGGCAGGAACGGCATCTTGCCAAACCAAGAAGTGAGGGTTGAGGAGTAAAGGAAAGGAGGGGATTATAAAGGAGCCTGAACTGTGTGTGGGGGAGGGGATGGGGGTGGGGGGAGGGGTGGGGCAGATATTCTCTCTCTCATAACCATCCTATGACGTTAATTATCCCATTAATTCTTTTTTTAAATTTAATTAGACTGTAGGCTTCCAAGGTGGCTCAGTGGTAAAAGAACCTGCCTGCCAATGCAGGAGACATGGGTTTGATCCCCGAGTTGGGAATATCCCCTGGAGGAGGAAATGGCAACCCACTCCAGTATTCTTGCCTAGGAAATCCCATGGACAAAAGAGACTGGTGGGCTATCCATGGGGGTCACTAAAGGGTCGGACATGACTGAGTGACTAAACAACAACCACCAGGTCTTAGCTGTGGCACACAGGATCTTCAATCTTCATTATGGCATGCAGGATCTAGTTCACCCACGAGAGACCAAACCTGGGTCTCTGCATTGGGAGCACAGAGTCTGAGCCACTGGACCACCAGGGAAGACCCTCCCACCCCCACACACCTCTCCATTAACTCTTGAACAAACTGAGGCTTACAAGATTTGACTTCATGCTGCTTGTAAGGGAAAGTGTTTCAAAAGCAGTTGTCTGACTCCGATACCTACGATTTTTAGGAAAGAGAGAGGAAGGAGGAAGAAAAGAGGGAAAGGGGAAAAGAGGAAGAAAGAAAGAGAGGGAGAGAGGTCACGGGGTGAGGTGACAGCCACCAGACCTTGGGCTGGGTACCTGTCATAGCCCATCTGCCGACAGGCGGTCTTGGCCAGAGCTTCTGTGAAGTTGTCAAAACAGGCAGAGGCCCAGTTCTTTGTGGTGGGGTTCAGCACCTGCAGGGTGGATCGGTCCCTGGAGAGGCGGACTGGGAAAGAAGGAACCCAGGTTAGCTCAGGGCAGGGGCTCATCTGGCTCATCTCCCACAGAATTCATCATGTGTCCAGCCCAAACCGGGGTCCAAACCCTACCGGGAACTGGGGAGCCTCACAGATCACCAAACCTTTCCACCTCAAGGGGAGTTCCTCCTTTTGGCGTTGCCTGATTGAGTCTCGTTCTGACAGGAGCTAGGGTGACCAGATGTCCTGGGAATAATCTTGGTTTTGACTTTTGCCTTGGCATAATTATTAATAGCTCCCCTTTCACTTTTGGACTTCCCCTGTGGCTCAGCTGGTAAAGAATCTGCCTGCAATGTGGGAGACCTGTGTTCAATCCTTGGGTTGGGAAGGTCCCCTGGAGAAGGGAAAAGGCTTCCCAGTATTCTGGCCTGGAGAATTTACTGGACTGTATAGTCCATGGGGTCGCAAAGAATCGGACACAACTGAGTGACTTTCACTTTTTAGATGTATTTGCATATACGTATTTGATGGTTGTATTACAAGGCCTTCCTTCCCATGGTTCACACAAGTTCTCTAGTCTGGGAAAACTTCTCAAAGAGGAAGCTTGCTCTTTTTTCCATGTAAGGTCAGAGATGGGGAGGCGAGTGAGAATTGCTATTGGCAGTAGGGTGGCAAGGCTCACAGGCATTTGATTTCTGATTAAAAAAACGGAGAAAATCCACAGGATGTCACTCAGTCTTGCCCTATAAAAGCTCCCATCACCTGTGTCCTGGGCTGTCTTTTCTTTGCAGAGCCCAAGTACTAGGTGGATCAAGCTGGATTAACCCAATCCAAAGAAGAACATGGGTTTTTATGTAAAAACCATCCTTTGAAGGGCCTAGCTCAGTCTTGTTCCATAATGTGTTACAATAAACACTTCTATCATGAATAGCCACCCCTGGTGGCCCAGACGGTAAATAAACTGTCAGTAATTCAAGACACTGGATTCGATCCCTGGGTCGGGAAGATCCCCTGGAGAAGGAAATGGCAACCCACTCCAGTATTCTTGCCTGGAGAATCCCATGGACAGAGGAGCCTGGTGGACCACAGTCCATAGGGTTGCAAAGAGTCAGACATGATTGAACAACTAAACACACAGGCAAAATAAATAGAAGAATCAATAGCTGGCTAGTGGCCGTATGGTCTCTTTGTAGTCCCCTTGAAATAACAGGTGTCAGAGAAAAAAGGGAACTCCCCAAGGTAATTCAATTCAGCATCCAGGTGCAGCAGGAATGGGGCAGGCTCAGTTACAACTTCCTGTCCCCTATGGTCTACATTTGTTCATCAAAATGTACTGAGTGTTTGCTATATGTTAAGTATCAGGGATCCAGTGGATAAGACCTGATCCTGTTTTTAAGACTCTGACAATAGGGAAGGAAGCTGACTAGTCAGGTGGCAGATGCTATGCAGTGGACCAAGAGGACCTGAGCCAACTTCCTGCTCTGCCCACTCCTCTGGCCCCTTGGCCCCTGGACTCACCTGCCACTGGAGGTCCGTCGGGGAGTTTCTTGACGCAGTACTGCTCATCCTCCCCTGAGGCACAGTCCTGGTGGCCATCACACACCTGCTCCCTTGGGATGAAGATGAGGGGCTGCCCACAGAGGAAGAAGTAATTGTCCAGAATCACCTTGACTGGAAGGCAAGGGCAGGGAAGGGCAGAGAGGGCCAATGGTCAGGCAGGCAGCCCAGGGGCAGGAGAGGCTGTTTCCCTGAAAACCTGCTGGGCCTGGAGACAGGCAGATATGGGTTCCAGGCCCACTTCTGCCACTTAATTACTGGTGTCCTCAGTCTTTTCATCTGTAAAGTAGAGATAATAACACCAGTCCCCATCCCTAAAGATGGCTGAGGAGTCTATCAAGATCACGTGTGAGGAGCAACTCAGAAATAGCCCCCACTCGCTTCTCAACCCCAAGTATTGGCACAGGGCCTCTGGGGACGGAGGAGACAGCACTGGGCCCAGAGTCTGAAGACCTGAGCACTGGCTCTGCCACCTCCTGGGTGACTTTAGACCAATCCCTTGCCCTTTCTGGGCTTCACGGGGTTGTGGAGAATGAACGCTTAGTGGGCTGGTGGTTGTGAAGTGTCTCATCGCTATCAAGCGCAGTTCTAGGACGAGGTGTTTTTACCTGGGGTTGAAAGACCATTACGAGGTTGGCGTTTGCTTGCTTTGTCTTCTGCCTCCTGCCTTCAGAGCCTATCGCTCCTTCTCTGTCTTGGATGATGGGAAGGAGTCTAGTGTTTTTAAGTCCTCAGGAAACAGGTATTTCCATACTTTTCCAAACTCTCCCAGCTCTTCCTGTCTAACTGAACTCTCCTTTGGCCTGAAGCTCCCCTGGGCAGCCTAGCATCACCCTTGAGTGGCCCTCAGAGTGATGGAAACAAGTGTCATGATGGGCCTGCTAATCGCTGCTAACAGCTTTCCGGGCATTGTCACCTGGAGTCCTGACAATAACTTTAGGAGGTGGTGCTATCATTAACTGATGTTACAAACAATGATATGGAAGTTTAGAGAGTTAGGGTTTATTTCCCAAGCCACATGCACTTAGGTGGAGCCAGGATTTCAATTAGTCCATCCAGCTCCAAAGCTCTTTGCTTCTTCTCCCAGCCTTCCAAATAGGAGCTTAAAATGTGACATCTTGGTCCTGATGCTCCTGCTTTGAGAAGTAAGGGAGAAGGAGCAGGTCAGATATTTCCTCGACTTTCAGGGTTTGGTTCATGGTCAGGAGCCAGGGTGGGAAAGGGTCAGTCCTGCCTCCTGGGGGAAGCCAGGATACAGTGTCACCAGTTGAGCCCCCAGGAACCAAATGTTGTTGGAGCCCAGTCCAGGAGGGAAGTTCAGGTTACTGCTTCTAGTTGCAGAACCTGGGGGTCCTGGGCTGGAAGTCACTCAGGACCTTCTGGGACAAGGAAAGCCTGACTCTAAATCATGTATTAGTACCTGTCCTGGCCCTGTCTGCTCTCTCCACTGTGGTGGGGCACGTGGTCGGAGAAGGTAAGCTTATCTTACTATTAGTTTGAGCCAAACAGGCTTAGGACAACCAATCTGCTGATGCCCACCACCACTCTCGGGCCAGCCAAGGTCTAAAGGGTTTGGGTTTATCTGCATCTTATGTCCCTGTGGGGCACTCAGGATGAGTGATGTTTATGTTTTGGATCTCCATTTCCACTGCCACGAGGTAGAAATGGACCTACTCAGTTGGGGGCCTGATTGTCTGTCCCGGCCCCTCAACTGCCACATCCCCCTTCTCTGCCTCAGTGCACAAGTTGAGACTGAGGGGTTGGACCAGATGAGCTCTGAGTGTCCTCTGATGAGGTGGAGGCTGCCTCAGGCTCCTGGAAAGCCATCCTGGCCTGGTGAGCAAACACATGGCCTTGGCCTCAGCCCTACACACTGTGTGATGACCTCCACTTTTGCACAGCCTAGTTTTTAATCCAAGTACTTTACACACATTACCTCATTGGTTCTCTGATATCCCTCTGATGAAGATAGGAGATTTTACAGGCAAGGCAACTGAGGTTAAGAGAGGTTGGGAGACTTACTCAAGGTCACACAGCACCAAGAAGGGGCAGCACCAGGATCCCCATCCCAGGTGTCTTGAGTCTTAGTCAGGTCCTCTTGTCCCTACTTCCTGGGTGAAATCTGTGGTCAGTACTCTGCTTGGCTATGGTGGGGGGTGGAGGTGAGGGCTCAGTCGTAGGATGGGGTGTGGGGGAGGCTGAGAGGGACAGGCTCTGGGAATCAGGGCTTGCTTGATTCACTCATCTTTTGCCCCAGAGTGGCCTGCTTGGATCACACTGGGTCTTAGACTCCAGCCATGGTGAAGCCAGAGCTCAAGATGGGGCGAGGCGCTGCCCTCCTGGGCATCTTTCCTAATGCTTCTTCCTTCTCCCCCTCCTCACGAGCAGACGTGCTCCACTTCTCCAGGCCCAGAGCTGCCAGAATTCACTCAGCTCTCAGTCTGCAGACCTGGGGGCGCGGCTGCTGCGCAAATTGCCTGAGTAGGTTTGTAACTGGTGCAAACTGTGCTTTCCCGGCAGAAGGAATCATCTGGGACAGAATCCATCTGGGATAGACGGGGGCGGAGTTCATCTCCCCTCCACTCCGAGAGGAAGGCTTCGTTCAAAGCAGGGGTGGATTCAAAGCTATATGCACATCACCTTCCCTCGACTCTGCTGGGGTGGGAGGGGGGAGGGTGGGCAGCGCTGGGAGGTGAGGGCAGGGGACGGATGGGTGGAAGCCACCCCTTGCTGGGGTGAGGTTGGAGGCTGGGTGGGGGCTGGGACTTACTGAGAATGGCCACCACGACGATGGTTGCCAGGCTCAGCACTGCTGCGATGATTGGGATCCCCACTTTTTTGAAGGTCTCCAGCGGGGTGCGGGATTTGCGCAGGGGGGTGACATCTGTAGGGGGCAGGAAAGAGCAGTCAGCCCTCAGAGGCTGCCCCTGCCAAGGGCTACAGCCTCCCCACCCTCTGGCCGCGGGAAAACTTTGGGGACAGTTTTGTTTGGCGCTGGGGTTATTCCTGCAGACTAGGCTCAGCTTCCTCAGCTCGTGGACGCCCACCTCCTTTCACTTACCCAGGCTTGTCCACCTTTCCCAGTGCTCCTCCCGCCGTGGCACCTTTCTTCTGTCATGACAGCCTGTCCAGGGATGTTTTACCCTGTCCAGTCTGATCTGCGTCTGCCCAGGAGAGGCCCGTCCCCTCTCCCTTTACTATCATGTGACCTCTTTCCTGGGCTTCCCAAGCGGCGCCAGTGGTTAAGAACCTGCCTGTCAATGCAGAAGACGTTAAGAGACGGGATTCAATCCCTGAGTGGGGAAGATCCCCTGGAGAAGGGCATGGCAACCCACTCCAGTATTCTTGCCTGGACAGAGGAGCCTGGCAAGCTACAGTCCACAGGGTTGTAAAGAGTTGGACACGACTGAGCACGTGTGCACGCATCCTCTTTCCCGGGTTAACTTTTGACTAGACTTTAAGCTCCAGGTGTGCAGGGGCTGCCAGCACAGTACGTGCTTGTCCAGTCTGGTGTGCTTAGTAGCTCAGTCGTGTCCGAGTCTTTGTGATCCTACGGACTGTAGCCCTCCAGGCTCCTCTGTCCGTGGGATTCTCCAGGCAAGAACACTGGAGTAGGTTGCCATGCCCTCTTCCAGGGGATCTTCTTGACCCAGGGATTGAACCTGTGTCTCTTAATGTCTCCTGCATTGGCAGGTGGATTCTTAACCACTAATGCCACCTGGCAGCACAGTAGGCTATTAATAATGTTAGTGGGTGTTTTTTTTCAAATTCCAGCAGTGAGTGTTCAAAACTGTCCTCTTTCCTGTGGCCATGGCCATGGAGACATTTTGTTCCTTCATTCACGTGCAATTTCTTCATTGAGCACTTACCTCTGGGGATACAAGGTTGGCTGATTTTCCCAGAAGTGAATGACTTACTGGGAATTCTTTGATGAGTTCCCTTGTTCAGGGCCCAGTGTCTCTGCCTCCCTGATGTTCTCATGGAGAACATCATCATTAAGGGAAGGGTTTTCTTGGTTTATTTTCTATGAAGTTTACTGTTTATAAAGTTAACCAACCCATTGACCTATGAACAGCGTCACAGGTCAGTTCCTTCCTTCAGCCTGTCCAGCCATCTGCTGCTAGATAGAGCTTCCTAATACTTTGCTTTCATCCTACCATGTCCCTGCTCCGGAACCCACAAGGGCTCCCCACGACTTCCATAACTGGACCACACTCTTCTCTGGGCTTTCAAATCCAGTGTAATTTAGCCTTCCTCTCCCAGTCAGATGGATTCCCACTGTGAGTCCTCGCCAGCCCCCGATCCACATGAGCAGGTTCACTCCCTGGTCCTTGTGAAACCTGTAATCATTCTCAACCCCAGAATTGTCACTTGGCACTGATTTCTCCCTCCCAGGCTCCCTTAATTGTTTTCTGGTTTGGCAGTTCCCAGGCTTACCCAGGTGATGGAGCACTTGTATGTCTGGTATTCTTTGAGGATATCAGGGAATATTGATAGGTTAAATTGCAACGTAGAAACTAGGCATCATTTTACCTGCTGAAGGTTGTATTGTTTGTGATCTTTATTAACCCATGACCCTGAAATAATAAGCTGTCAAAGTAAGTGGGTTTGGTCATTTCCTTATTAACCTGGCATATTAATATTTGTTCTCTGCTCACTTTTTTTTGCTAATCCAGGCTATCAAGCATAGGTATCAATAATTTAAGGAAATGGAACAAGAGGAAAAAAAATCCCTCTATATTTGGGAAGACTTTATCTATTAACTCCTTTTTTCTGCTGTAAGTCAGGCAAATACTACTATTTTCATTTTATATGCTATTTTTTGCTTTTATTTTTTAAAATTTAATTAAACAAATTTTTGGCTGCACTAAAATTTAATTAAAAATTTTTTTGGCATGTGGGATCTTAGTTCCTGGACCAGGGAACTAAGCCGGCATCCCCTGCAGTGGAAGTGTGGTGATTTAACCACTGGACCGCCAGGGAAGTCCCTCCCATTTTCTATTTTACTAGTGAAAGCACTTTTGTTCAGGTTGCTCCTCGGCAGCATGGTCAAACTGTAAACTTCATGAGGGCAGGGACATTAGCTGTTGTATTTACGCTGCAGCTCAACATCCAGTCCAGGGCCTGGCCCATGCAGGCTCTCACGGTATTGTTGAAGGAATGAGAGGCCGAGGAGCTGAATGAGTGGATGAATGAGAGAATCACTGCCACTGGGGTTTTAGGCTTGTTGGTCCTATTTCCCCGGAGACTGTGCCTCCTGCTTATATTAATAGAGTGAATCCTGGAGATTACACTTGCTCAATAAATGTTTGTTGAATGATGGATGGGTGTCTCCCGTAGCATTTAGCACTTGGAGGTGGTGGTGAGGGTCCTGCAAGAGGGGTTTAGTATCTACTTGGTAACTGATTGAGGCCGAGATAGACAAAGGAAAGCCAGACCTGAGCTTACCGAGGCTATTCAGGGGTTGATTGATCTCAGGATCCTGTAATTGAAGGAAAAATAGTCAGTGACTTCACTTTCACTTTTTACTTTCACACATTGGAGAAGGAAATGGCAACCCACTCCAGTGTTCTTGCCTGGAGAATCCCAGGGACGGGGGAGCCTGGTGGGCTTCCGTCTATGGGGTCACACAGAGTCGGACACGACTGAAGTGACTTAGCAGCAGCAGCAGCTAAGTGAGGGAGCCTCTTAAGCTGGGGCTTTGAACTGAGGGAAGGGCTTTTATCTACATTCTCGTTTCCCTGTTAAGTCTAAGCTGGAGGTCTCCATGATGTCTAAAGGATTGGTTCAAAATATAAAAATCAGTTATGCATTCAAATGCAGGTTTACTATTTGTAGCAACTAGTTATCAATTATAGAAGCAACTGGCTGCTGGGCTATTGTGTGTTTTACTGTTTCTAAGATGATTTTGCTTTCTTTTATGTTTCTGTCAATCATTTGTCTACTTTTATAGATGATATAATTCTATAGAAACTTGAACAAACACTTCACAAAAGGAGATGCTTCCATGGCCAATTAAGTGCCAAAAGATGCTTGATATCATCACTCATCAGCCTAATGTAAATTATTATTTTTATTTTTAGCATGCCCCACGGCTTGTGGGATCTTAGTTCTCTGACCAGGAGTTGAACCTAGGCCCTCAGCAGTGAAAGTGAAGAGTTCTAACCACTGGGCCACTGGGGAATTCCAGGCCAATGTAAATTCAAACCACAACGAGCCATGTCTACACAGACACCAGAGTGGCTAAAATTAAAAAGCCTGACAAGAACAAGTGGTGATGAGAATGTGGAGCAGTTGGAAATCTCACACAATGCTGCTGTGAGTATAAATTGGTACAAATATTTTGGGAAAAGGTTTAGCTGAGTTTACTAAAGCTAAACAAATGACTCTTCTGTGATTCTATGACCAAGAACTAGGGCCAAGAGAAATGAGTACATCTGTTCAGTAAAACACCTGTATAGAAGTCTTTATACTATACCCAAAAGTCAATCACTGGTGGAATAGATATGTAAATTGTGGTATATTCATATAATGGAATATAATTCAGCAATAGACAAGAATAAACTAGTGCAAAATGCAATGACACATGGCGTAATCTCAAAGACATAATAATAATAAAAAAAGAAACTATAGACAAAAAGAGTATTATTTCATATATATGATTAAAAGGTAAAGGTAATCCATGGTGATTATAATGAGGGTTATTGGAAGGAGCACAATGGAGACTTTTGGAATGTTGGAAAACTGGATCTTGATCGAAGCGTTGGTTACATGGGGGTATATTGTTGTTCAGCTGCTAAGTTGTGTCCAACTTTTTTGCAACCCCATGGACTGTAAACTGCCAGGCTCTCTGTCCATGGGATTTCACAGGCAAGAATACTGGAGAGGGTTGCCAGTTCCTTTTCCAGGGCATCTCTCTGACCCAGAGATTGAACCTGAGTCTCTTGCATAGCAGGCAAATTCTTTACCACTGAGCCCCCATGGGTAAAAATTCATTGAGTTGTACATTTTAGATTTGAGTAGTTTACTGAACATATATTATACTCAATAGAATAAACAGAAACAAAAAGCAACCAGGACACTAAAGCATTTCTTCAAGCATAGTCTTGTCAACACACATACAAAAATACACACACAATGACTCTCATGCAAAGTACTTGCACCCTTTCCTGCAATGCAGAGACGAGGGGAGGGTGCTGCCTAAGTTCATGCTTTCCTGCCACCCGTGAACTCTCTTTTCTTCTTCCTTTTCCTTGTCCAGCATATGACCTGGAGCCCCTGGGCAGGGCAAGGTCTAGGTCTCTACCCTGGGCTCACCTGCCCACTGGCTGAGGTCACAGCCATTCCAGAGCAGGTGGGGAATCTGCAGATCCCTGGACATTTCCAGCTGGAATTTCCTGAGTCCCACTGGGGATTGAGAGGGACTCTTCTAATGCCTAGGGTGGGCGGTGATCTAGATTAGAAATTGTGGGGTCCCTGGGAGTTGCCTGCTCTCATGGCAGACACAGTCATTGGGAGAAGGAGCTTCTTCCTTTCTTTCTCAACTCTGTGGTCTGCTGTGGGGACGTGCCTGGCTTTGCCCTATGGGGGCACTAGGCCACGGGTAGCTTGGGGATGCAGCAGAGATGGCCGAGGCTCTGCAGGGTCCAAGTTGGAACATGGGCTCTGCCTCTTATTAACTGTGAACCTTTGGGCAAGATGCTTAACCTCTCTGAGCTTCAGGTGTCCCCTCGGTAGAGTGGGGAAAATGACACTTGTGTCATAGTACTGCCACAAGATATCTAGTGGAAAGTGCCTGGTTCACAGAACAGCTTCCTTCCGGGCCCTTCCTCCCTGTGCCCCTAGACAGTTGGCCCAGGACTCTACCCCGGGAACTCTCCAGTCAGGTGATCTCTATTTCTTATTGCCTTTGTGGCTTCAGTGCTTTGCATCTGGTTTGTACCTAGTAGAGGCCCAGTAAATGACTGCTAGATTTCTGGGCTCTATACTGTAGCTCCTTCTGGGCCATCTCTCCTCCACCATCACCAGGGGGGCCTGCATCAGCAGCTTCTTCCAGGGTCAAGATGAGAACAAATCTGGTGACTCCCTCCGTTTTGGTAACTACAGAGTCAGGTGATGTTACCAACAGTAATCTACACACAATCAGCAAGTAACAGTCTACAAAGCTCTTTTGTCTAATTCAGTCAAATACAAAGGTGAAAAGAAATAACACTTGTCTGATAACCAGAGTGGTTCAATAGCTCAGTATTAAACAAATAATTGTTGAGGGTCTGTGTTGTACCAGGCACTGCTCGGGAGCTGCGGATTTAAGGACAAATGAGAAATAATTACAGCAAGGATGGCAGAAGTGCCAAACAAGATATGTGGGACCCTGCTTTTGAGAAGCTTGTATCCTGGGGTGAGGAGGGGGTGGGGGAGTCAGGGGGAGAGTAGGGGAGGGGAGGGAAGAGCTGACCATCAACAGATAAACCCAGAGAGAGTTGGGTGCTGTGTGGAGAGTAATGTGGGTGATGGGAGACAGTGCCTGGCTGTGTGCTGAGAATGGGCGATCTAGGGAAGGGATCAGCTTAGGGAGGGCCTCTGGTCTGAGGCTTGAATGACCAGAAGTTGCCAGGCAAGCAGGAATAAGCTTGGTGCTGGAGGAACAGAATGGATATCAACGTGGCTACAGCAAGGAGGGATAAATAGACAGTTGGTGAAAGATTCAACTGTGAGTCGAAGTTAAAGGCAATGTGTGTGTGTGTGTTCAGTCGCTCCGTCAAGTCTGACTTTTTGCAACCTCCTGGACTGTAGCTCGTCAGGCTCCACCGTTTATGGAATTTTCCAGGCAAGAATACTGGAGTGGGTTGCAATTTCCTCCTCCAGGGGATCTTCCTGACCCAGGGACTGAAACCGAGTTGACCTCAATTTTTTGTGTCTCCTGTGTTGGCAGGCAGATTCTTTACCAGTGCGCCACCTGGGAAGCCCCTGAAGGCGGTGTGTGCTTAGTTGCTCACTCATGTCTGACTTTTTGAGACCTCATGGCCTGTATCCCACCAGGCTCTTCTGTCTATGGGGATTCTCCAGGCAAGAATATGGACTGGATTGCCATGCCCTCCTCCAGGGCCTAAAGGCAATCGGCCTTACTAATAGATTGAATGCTTTTGGGTTTTTAGTGAATAGGCAAGAGCGTATATGCTGAGGTGTGGAAGGCTATGGGAGGGGCAGTTTGGAGGGATATCAAGAACATCCAGTTAGTGGCCAGTCCCCTGTCAATTCCTTCTTTTTCACAGAGTCTGCCTGCACATAAATGTCTGCATTGGTTGAAGTAGGTAGGTCGAGTCTCTTTTGTTTATTATTTCAACAAATATTGACTGTTTTCCTTTGGTGGGTCCAGAATTGTGCTAGAAGCTGAGAGAGAAGGAACAAAAGAGGCTTTCAGTCTGTACTTGCTGGGACCTTGAATTCCTCATCTCTGAACTGAAGTGACCTCAGTACCCCTGGCTAATATGCTTTCTGTCACTATCAACTGAATAGTGGTCCTTATACAGAAAAGCCATACCTTTTAGAAAACAAAAGAAAAATGGGGAGAAAAGCCTGCAAACTAGAACGATAGGGGCTGCGGTTGTTTTGGTCATGACTGCACCCCTGGTGTCTCCTACAATGCCTGACACATTATGGGTATTTTAATAAATCTTTGCTGAATGAAAAAATTAAGGAAAAGATTACAGTTTTAGGGCTCAGTCCCAAGCTAGCTTTGAAGAAGCTGGCTGTTAATTTGCTCAACAGAATATGATGCTGCAGTCAAAACACACAAACTATAGTGCCACAAAGTAATATGAATGGCTAGAGCAATTTCATATTAAAGAAAAAATTAACTCCCAGGAGATTTCATAGAACACAGAATCTTTTCCAAAAAAAGCAAGGAAATTATGAACATGGGATTCAGGTTGATTCTAGCACACTTTGTGGCCTATCAAAGATGTACAACTAAGATTTGTTGAATTAATAAACAAAAGAGACTTGCCCACCTACCTCAGCAAGGAGATCGTCTGGTTAGATGTAGGTTATTGCCAAATCCTAGCTTTTGTTTTGGGTGGTAGGTTTATGGAAACTTATTATGTTACTGAAACTAGGGGGTGAGCTGTGTATAGTGAGCCCTGCATGGGCCAACAGTGGAAAATGCCATGAATCAAGGATTATGATTTATCCAGGGCCGTGTGCCAAGGGTCAAAGAGAAAAGAAAAATGCAGCCACCTGGCTCTGCTGAGGGGTTCAAGGTGTTAAACTCCCATCCTCCTGATGTTCTGCTCTGATTCCCTTTTTTTTTTAAAAAAAAAAAAAAGATTTTTGTTTTTGATGTGGATCGTTTTTAAAGTCTTTATTGAATTTGTTACAATATTGCATCTATTTTATGTTTTGGTTTTTTGGCCCCAAAGCATGTGGGATCTTAACTCCCTGACCAGGGATCGAACCTGCACCCTCTGCATTGGAAGGTGAAGTCTTAACCACTGGACCATCTGGGAAGTCCCTGCTATACTTATGCTGCCCGAGTTCTTCAGGTTGTGGCTCATTCTTTGGTTTTTCTTGAAGCCTCTCTGACAAACATCTCCAGCACAGAGATCAGAGATGATGGGTTACTAAACTTCTGGCAAGGGCAGCTGCTGAAGGTCAAGGGCATTGGGGATAGTGGGTAGGAAGGTAGATGTGTTTTAGGCCTACGAATGACAGCTGAGGAAAATCCATGCCAACGACTTTCCCCAGCAGGATAGAGATGGGAACTCAGCAGCTGCGTTGCCTTTTGGTCCAAAATCAATCCTGAGCAGAGGGAAGCGGGGAGGGGGGAGCTGAGAGATGTGGGGACCAGATTAGATCCTGGGATCTGGCCTGCCTCCAAATTGTGGTGGATTCCCGCATAATCACAGAGTACATGGCTGAAAGGGTCTCTGGACACCATCTCAGGTGACTCCCTTGTTTTCCTGGAGAAAACCCTCCAGGCAGGGGGATGTCTTGCCTTGGAGTTGATAGACGGAAGGGGGCTAGGAGGCCACCAAAGACCAGCTGTGCCTCCTTCCACTTTGCTGGAGGCGTTTCTGTTTATCCTCAGCTTGAACTCAGCCTCTGGCCACAACTGCCTCAGCCCAGGCCCAGCCCTGCCCATGCAAAGGCGTTGGCCCTCCTCTTTTGGTTGGGGCTGCTGGTGGAGTCACCTGCCTTATTGATTCAGTCTGCCAGTAGAGCCCTGACTCACAGAGCTAGCCGAACTGGTGTCTGACCCAGGGCTTATCCTGGAATAAGGCTCCTGCTGTCTGGAGTAAAACAAAAGGGCGAGAATCCCTAGGGCCCCAGAGACCCCAGAGCTGGAGGGAGGTGGGAGGTGGGTGGAAGTTATTTGACTGGAAAACATTATGTTACTGCCTACTGCCTGATTCTCTCAGAAAATCTTCTTACCTTGCTTCTCAATTGGTGGCAGAAAGACATTAACCCAAGACCTGAATATGGAGGCAGAACAACTTATTCTGCAGTTGGGTATTGTAATATATCTTTCATAAATGCCATGAGGATTAAATACTTTCACAACAAACCTGAGAAATTATCCCCACTTTATACAAGAGAAAACCCAGACTCCTATAGATTGAGTGGTTGCTATGGCCCCAGAGCAAGTAACAGATCCAGCCCTTGAGGCCAGCCTCTTGGACTTGGTGGACTGTTGTTTTCATTTCCCCACTGTTTCAGGAATCTGTTTGGTTGTTGTCAACCGGTACTGGATCCTTCTGATTCTCTACTCCCCTGCAATGAGGTCTGCTGCTGCTGCTAAGTCACTTCAGTCGTGTCCGACTCTGTGTGACCCCATAGACGGAAGCCCACCAGGCTCCCCTGTCCCTGGGATTCTCCAGGCGAGAGTACTGGAGTGGCTTGCCATTTCTAGTTGCATATAATTAGCATGCAATCAACATGTAGAAGTTACTCCCAGCATCTCCCCAGCCCTTCTTCAGTCTGGAGGCAAACCCACCTCTGCATGGTTCTTGACTCTGCTAAATTGTCCATGAACAGGGGTGAGAAAAACTTTCTCCCAGACTGAGTTAAGGAAAGGGCCTCCTACAGTGCTTGGTACCTGGCAGGAGCTTTGTTGATTTACTACCCCCTTTTCCCTCTGTTCTTTTAGCTTTGCACCTTTATCACCTGCTCTCCTTCCTTTATTTACCTTCTTTCCTTTATTTACCTCAGCCACTGCTGTTTTATTATTTTTTTAACTTTTAGTTTTCCACTGGGGTACAGCCGATAAACAATGTTGTGATAGTTTCAGGTGGACAGCAAAGGGACTCAGCCGTTCATATACATGTATCCATCCTCTCCCACACTCTGCTCCCATCCAGGCTGCCACATAACATTGAGCAGAGTTTCCTGTGCCAGACAGTAGGTCCTTGTTGGTTATCTGTTTTAAATACAGCAGTGTGTGCAAGTCCATCCCAAACTCCCTAACTATCCCTTCCCCTCAATCCCTGCTGTTTTAGATCCCAAGAAACTCCTGGTTGTATTTAGCTCAGCTCCAAATCCCAGATAACTATCTCAGCTGTTTCCCCTCCAGCATAGAGATGATGAATCAAACATAAGGCAGCTCTTATTTTTAAATGGGGGCAAGGATTAAGTGTACTATAGGAAAGACAAAGACCCAATTGGGGGAGTATGAGTTCTCATCCTGCCCTGTCTTCTGACTTTTGCTGGGTGAACTTGGGCATGCTCCTCAACCTCTCTGAACCTCAAGATCCCTTCAGTAATGGGGAGCTCTCTTTCAGAGATGATGAAGCAGAGAAGAGGGTAACTAACCGCATAATGAAATGGGCACCACCAGGCGAATAATGAGGCAAAGAAGAAGCAACTGCTCACAGAGGCCAGAAAGCCTGGTCAGCTCCTTGGTGTGCTTTCTTTGCCAAGCAGCCTGCCCTTGGACCTCATTTCTCTCTTCTTTTCTGTAATGCTATCTCTCCATTCCATATTCCAGAAAGAAGTTGGTAGGGGTGCAGAGCTGGCTGATTGGGGTGTAGAAGAAGGGAGAAAAGCAGGGGTCTACAGAAAGGGGCTTTCTGGCCCTGATCTGGTCTGTGGCAGCTTCAGGCTCCCACGGGATCTGAAGCCCTGGCTTCCCATAGTCTCCCTGGGAAAACTTAGAGCAGGGATGCTGCTGTTGCTAGGTGATGGGATATACAGGTCCTCTGGGGCTCCGGCAGGTGGCAGCTAGGTTGCTAAGGCTGGTGATACAGTAGGGAGGGGGGAAACCCAGGGGAAGGGGTGGGGAAAGTTCTCTGGGTGAGCCAGGGGACCCAGAGGCTGCTCCCAGTCAGTCTGCAGAGTGGGGTTGGCCATCGGCTGGCTCAGGGGCTGCTCTGAGGGGCCTCACACAGTTCTGACCCATGAACCTGCATCTCTCCCAACCTGACGGCAAGCAGTTACATACTGTCCATCTGCAGTCGGATGCCTTTGGCAAGCTGAAGCAAGTACCCTCTGTCTAGGGTGCCTCAGCTATGACAGGTAAGGTAAGGAAGGTGGCCGTGAGTGGGGCTGAGGGATCACAAGTCAAGAGAGGAGGGTGTGAGTATCCTGAGACGAGCCTGGCTGGGAAGCAGCAGCCCTGAGTACATGGAAGGTTCTCAGAGATGACAGATCACGCTGGCTTTCAAGTATCTTCTGAACTGAGCCCATGGCCAGGCAGAGCCCCCCAGCCCTGGCCACGCACAGATGGGTATCCCTGCTCTGGCAAGGAGGGGCCTCTGGATATGCCCTTGCTCACTCTGCCTTGGGCAGAGATGTCCTTATGGCAGTACGCTTTCCTTTGGACCAACCTCAGTCTCAGTTGCTACATTCAAAACCATTTTGCCTTGTTCTAAGCCACATAGATGCCGACCTGTTGGCAACTTGAGCTGAGCACCTTGGCCCCATCCCAGCATATAATGGCTCCAGGGCAGGGCCTGGGGAGGAAGGGAGGTGTCGGGTGACCTGCCATTATCCTGTGGCCAGCCTGCTGTTCACTGCCATCAATTAAGAATCAGACTTTGTGTTCAGGCACAGCTCTCAACTCTGGGTAGGGCCAGGGGAGAGGGCAAAGGTGTGACAATTCCTGGCTTACAAGTGAGGAAAATGAGGTACAGAGGCACTGTGCTGTCTCGCCCCAGGTCACATGGCTGGACATTGTGAAGGGCTGGCGTGAGGAATTAGTACATCTGTTTGGTTGAGTCAAACTGAAGGAAGCTGGGGTTCCCCAATGGAGCCCTTGCCTCCAATTGATGTTGCTATTACCTGTCGCTCCTACAAATCCCACCTGAGGGCCATCCTTCAGCTTCAGGAGTAGCCCCTTCTCTGCAGCATCTCTGAGTTCTCTTAGCAATTCTACTTTATTCAGTTTGCTTTCTGATAGTGTCTCCATCCAGCCCACTTTCCCTTGCCTGCATGGTGTGAAGGGAAGGAAGGTATCCTCAGCTTTGCACACCTGACAGCAATGCCTGCGCAGAGGCTGAAGGGACAGGAGAGCCGTCAGGAGGCAGGCCACCCAGACTGACAGGGACCCTTAGGGGTTTGCCTTTGGAAACAGCTGATGGATCTCAAAGCTTGGCAGGGTTCTCTAAACCTTGTAATTTACCTGAACTAAAGAACGGCCATCCGTGATGCAGGCTGAGGTTGATAAAAGAACCCCACAAAGTTTATATTGCCTTTGAAAAATCATACTCCCTTTGCTTGTCCTGAATTGTCCTTTAAACTTTAACAGGGAGAGAAATGGTGGGGAGGGAAGAGGGACTTGGGTGTTACAAAATCGGACTCTTCTATTTACCTGTGGAGCTCTTTTTTATTTACTATTTTTCTTAGGTAAATCATTTAACATCTTCTGGACCGAGTTTCTTCCTTTGGAACTCAGGTGTGATAAAACTTACTGTGATAACACCTGACAATGGGAAAGTTTCCATCAGGTACTTTACCTGCTAGTTTTGACGCACATTTTCGAGCTCACAGACCCCCATCTGCTCTTCTCATGGTCAAACAGACTTGCTCACGGTCCCCCTCACGTGGTGCTTGTCGTCTGAGGAGGGGTGTCTCTGCTCTTGTACCCTCTGAACTCTGAGTCAGGAGCACTGGCCTGAATCTAGTTCTGCCCCTTATCGACCATGAGATCCTGAGCAAGTTACTCAGTTTTTCTGTTTCCTCATCTGTAAAATGGGGAGAATACGATCTGTTTCACAGGGTTGTTGGTGAGGATGATGCGCACAGTGCTTTGATGTGCAGAGAAACTGTTGTTCAATCAGTCATGTCTGATTCTTTGCGACCCCACGGACTATAGCCCACCAGGCTTCTCTGTCCACAGAATTCTTCAGGCAAGAATCCTGGAGTAGGTAGCCCTTCCCTTTTTCAGGGGATCTTCCTGATGTGAAAATTCACCCCTCCAACATGCCCCGGAGGCTTGGGGAGCAGGACTCCCCACAGCATTGGAGGAGGGTCTGGAGGTGGCTCCGCACAGGGAGGACTGAGCATTCTCCCTTCTTCTGCATGAGGCCAGAGAACCAGTTTCAAGTGGGCCGGTTTGGCTGCTGCAGCAAAGAGCTGCCATCTCCTGGCTGAAGTTTGTGGTGATTCTGGGATCTCTGCCTGTGAACCCTGAACTCGTGGTCCTGAAAACGGCGCTTCAGCACGGCTTCCGTGGCTGCTCCGCACCTATTACTTTGCAGCTGTACAACCTGAAGCTCCTTTCCTGTATTCCCATTGTTACTGTTCAGTCACTCAGTTGTGTCTGACTCTTTGTGACCCCGTGGACTGTAGCCTGCCAGGCTCCCCTGTCCATGAGATTCCCAGGCAAGAATACTGGAGTGGGTTGCCATTTCCTTCTCCAGGGGGCCTTCCTGACTCAGAGATTGAATCCAAGTCTTGTGCATTAGCAGGCGGGTTCTTTACCACTGAGCCACCACGGAAGCCCCCTGCTTTCCTGCCCACTCAGATGACACTGGGAGCGCTTGGCGAAGGTTCTCCTTTCTGGGCTGCCGTTCTCTAGGGGAGACTGTGTTTCGTACTGGATGGATGGAGCACGGGCCTCAGTCATTTAACCCCTGGGGGCCTCAAGGGTGTGTGTGAGAGAGAGAGACAGAGACATGGACAGAGATTCGGTGTCTTCCTCCTGATGAGACCAAAATATGCATAGCATATAGCACATTGCCTATTACATAGTAGGAATGCAATAAATATTAATAACAACAACAACAATACAAATACTTGTCTATGCAGTAAGACACTGTTCTGGGACTGGAGATACAGCAATGAACAAGTAGGCAAAGTCCTTGTGCCCATGGAGTATATATTGTATTACTTAAATTAATAATTCACAATATTAATATAGAACCTAGGAAGGGCTTGACATAATAGATACTAAAATATCATTAATTATTAATGAGAAAGCCTAGTAGAGGGTCTAGCATGTGTGTGATAGGAGCAGAGCAAATGGTAGCTATTTTATGGTTTCATTAGGTCAATGGTTCTGACTTCAGGAAAGGAATTGAAGGATGAGGGTGCCCGGGGGGTGGGGAGAATGACCAGGGCAGTTAGGGGACCTGAAGTGATGTCATGGGATGTATGTGATCTTTCCATGAACAAAGATTGGAGGATGCAGGAGCTAGAGAAATGAAGATTTCAGGTAGTGCAGATGTGATCCTTTAAGATATGTACGGCTGGACTTCCCCGGTGGCTAAGAATCTTCCTGCCAATGTAGGGGACACGAATTCGATCCTTGGTCTGGTAAGATTCCACACGCCATAGGGAAACTAAGCCTGTGTTTCTCTATTGAACCTGTACTCTAGAGCCCAAGAGCTGCAACTACTGAAGCCCATACGTCCTAGAGCCCATGCTCTGCAACAAGAGAAGCCACCGCCATGAGAAGTTCACCTACCAAACTAGAGAGTAGCCCCTGCCCACCACAACTAGAGAAAACCTGCACAATCAAGACCCAGTGCGGCCAAAAATAAAAGACAAATACAAGGTTAAAAATAGGTAGGACCCTCTCAAGGTGGAGGCAAAAATGATGCTGAGGACAAATGGGGAATGTTACATAAAGATGGCTTTCTCTTGGCAAAGGGAAGATTGTTATGAACCACAGAAGGACTATGAGTAGAAGCTGAATCATGAAGGAAATTTCCGTTCGAGACAAAGGCAAGGCCAGTGAAGCGCTCTGGGGAATCCTGGGGGGGTTTGGCGGAGCCCCCAGAAGTTGCTACAGCAGGAGAGAGGCAGGGGAGGAGTGGATGGGCGTCACAGTTGTTTCAAATACTGCATCTCTGTTTTTTTTTTTCTGTTTTCCACGTGGGGTTCTATATTATATTTCAGAGGGGCCAAGGGCTCTGAGGCTGAACCAAATTTGGAGAAACCACTTATCTGGAAGACCTCTAAAGTCCTTTCCTTGGGGCCTATGATTCTGAAAAGCTTGCTGTTAATAAGGAACTTCTATTACCTCCTTGCCAGATAAGACTAGTCCTAGTCCTGATTTACTCATAACATTCTCTCTTTAAATCAATTTTCTGTCTTTAGTGATCTCATAGTAACTTGCTTTCCTCCTAGGCAGCATCAGGCATGAAACTTGTTCCAGGCCTTCTTGAAAGTCTGAGTTAATTATGCCCACTGGTTTCTTGTGTCCGTGTGTTTTCTTTCTTCCTTAGTGACCCTTAGTAGCTTAGCAAGAAATGCAGTCTCCTTGCAAAAATGACATTGTCTTTATTCCATTTGATTGTGCCAGCAGATGCAGTCTTCCCTAAATGCATACTTTATTATAAAATTTATCAGCTTCTAGATAGGAAAGTGGGGCTCTCTGGTCTTACAGTTTCTAGTTTAAGTTCAGGTCTTGCTGCTGCTGCTGCTGCTAAGTCACTTCAGTCGTGTCTGACTCTGTGCAACCCCATAGACGGCAGCCCAACAGGCTCTCCTGTCCCTGGGATTCTCCAGGCAAGAACACTGGAGTGGGTTGCCATTTCCTTCTCCAAAAGTTCAGGTCTTACGGGTCCACATCTTCGAGGAGATGGGATGGCAGGAAGGAAAAGCAGGGCACTGGATCCCAAACTCCCAGAGCTTAGGGTCCCAGCCCTGACTCCTCTTGGCTAAGTGATCCTGCTCAAGTCACTTGAGCTCTTTGAGCCTCGGTCTTCTCATCTGTACAAGGAGGATCACTACATCTTGGAGAACTGGGGTAAGAGGTAGAGAGATTCTTGGGACTTCCCTGGTGATCCAGTGGCTGAGACTTCATGCTCCCAATGCAGGGGGCCTTTTCGATTCCTGGTCGGGGAACCAGAGCCCACATGCTGCAACTGAGAGTTCACATGTTGCAACTAAGCCCTGGTGCAGCCAAATAAATACATATTAAAGAAAGGATTCAGGGAGATTCTGGACATGAATGTGCTTATCAAGCCATAGAATGCTGCTCTTGCTGTGTTCAGGTGGAGATAAGATGCAGCTGCTTTTGTTACTATTCTCTTTAGAGCATCAGTGAGTCTGTCTCACCAGGGTAGGTCCTCTGACACCCTGGCAGGACCCTTTTCTCTGGGGATCAGAGGCACGATCATGCATATAGTCCCCAGTGTCAGGGTGGGAATGGAATGAAGGTGAGGTGGGGTGACCTCAGCTACGTTGTTCCCTTTCTGTTTCATGTCCGTGGGTGAACAGATGCCCTGCTCTGCCTGAGGTGGGGGGAAGTAGTTTTCCTTGCCTCTAGGAGAAGGAAATGGCAACCCACTCCAGTATTCTTGCCTGGAGAATCCCAGGGACAGAGAAGCCTGGTGGGCTGCCGTCTATGGGATTGCACGGAGTCGGACACGACTGAAGTGACTTAGCGGCAGCAGCATTCCATCCACAGAGAGCATATGGAGCATATGAGCTTAGATTTTGGGTATTCTTCTCAGAATCTCCCACCGTGTCTTGCCTGTGCATAGTACATACTGTATGCTCAAGGAAGCACGTGCTGAATGCATGCATGCATGTTATACAGGGAGAAATTGACTGAGGAAATGCCTAAAGCATCAGCCACACCAGCAGGCAGAGCCCCTGCCAGACCGGTGTGCTGCACATTTCGTGACGGAAGACACTGCTGACACCCCTGGACATGTGCCCACCCCTGAATGGGTGCCAACGCACCACCTGCCCTCTTCCTCAAGTGTTTCTTTCTCCCGCTACCCTATGAGAGTTTCCAGTTGCATGTGGATTATGCTAGGAAGCTGGAAGCTGCTCTGGGAGGGAGGAGAGGAGAGAGGAGAGGTCTTGCGGTTTTGAGTCTTAAATCTTGTTTACGAATTTCTCTGCTGTGATCGTGACAGAGCTGAGGGCTGTGAAGTGGAGTGAATCACATCGCAGGGGGATTGCCTCATTGGCTCTGCTCAAACTCTCTCTTTCTTATCACTGGGGTTTCCAGGTGGGCTCAGGCCTCACCCCAGCCCCATCTGGGATGAAAACAGCTGGTGAACACCTCTGGTGGCATCTGGGATCTTTTCCATTCAGACTTGGCTAATCTTGTTTTCAGTGTCAGATAAATCAAACTGCTAGTTACAGAGGTTCCAGTTTTTGGTCATTTGTTTGTCCTTCGTTAGCAAACATTTATCAGGTGCCTATTCTGTGCTAGGTCCTATGGTAGGTTTGGGGCTAAAAAGATGGAAAAGACACAGACCCGGGCTTCTTTACACAGTGGTAAAGAATCCACTTGCCAATGCAGGAGATAAGGCCGGCTTAATCCCTGGTCCAGGAAGACCCCACATGCATGGAGCAACTAAGCCCATGCACGATAACTATGGAGCCTGTGCTCTGGAGCCGGGGAGTCGCAACTACTAAGCCCACGAGCCTTACTGAAGCCTGTGAGCCTGTGCTCCGCATAAGTGAAGCAACGAGAAGCCTGCGCACCACAATAGAGGGTAGCCCCTGCTCGCTGCAACTAAAGGAAAGCCCGTGCAGCACTGAAGACCCAGCACAGCCAAAAATAAACAAATAAGTAAAAATCATAATAGAGTCACGGCCCCTCCTCTCAAAGCTCACAGTCTGGTAGTAACTCTGATGTTTGTAAAATAATGTGGCAGATGAATGCATTTCAGGTTTTGGGGAATAACTGTTGGGATGGATCATTGCTTGGGCATTTGAGGTACTTTATAGAGGTAGGTGTTTTTATCCGAGCAAGAAGGAAGGGTGAGGGGAGGTGAGCTGAGGAAATCTGAGAGGCCTGCCAAGATTTTCAGGCCTGAGAACATCTGTCTCCGGCTATCCTGGGTTAGTTCTGGGCTTCAGAAAAGTTTGTCCAGAGTTCTTGAGCCCTGTTTTTGGTTTCTTCCATGTTCCCCCGCCCCTCTGCCCTGAACCAGTCTCTCCTCACTTCCCACATTTAGCTCCTCAGAGTTTCTCAGTCTTTGTCAAGGGCACAGGCTGGAAGTGAGGGGTGTTTGCTGCAGATGTTTGCTGGGGTCTCAGTAGCACAGAGCAGGGGCAGGGAGGGTAAGGGAGAGGCCAGGGGTAGGACCAGGCCTGGCTTCTAAACCACTTCTCCACGTCCTCATACCCAGGCACAGAGCTCTACCCCCAGGGCTGGAGGGAAGAGCCCTGGGAGACAGAAGGGGTCCTGGGGGCTGAATGTCCACCTCTGGCCCGCTGTTCCTTCCACCCGGCATGGCCCATCTCCCCGCATCCCAGCTCCTATGCAGCCCTTGGCCTCCGCTGACCTCTAGCCAGGCCCACGCCCTGGTCTGGCTCTGAGGGCTCCCGTGTGTCTCATCACAGCCTGTGATACTCAGTTGTTAGTGAAACAGGAGTTGGTGAGATTGTTGATAACCATCAACCCCTTCCTACCCTCCACAAGCTCTAGACGCTGAGCTCTGTGAGAGCAGGGCCCACGTCTGCTCTGTCACCAGCGAGTCTAGTGTGGGCACAGAGAAGGCACAACACCCATTTCTTGGGACGAGGTGGGGCTGTGCCAGGTTCTGGGGGTGGCTCAACCTGAAGCATGAGCACCCAGCAGTTGCTGGGACTTCACCCTGGCCCAGCCCCGCCTGAGCTCCAGGGTAGGGTGGGCACCCTGAACCTGATCTCCATGGAGAGACTGCATGACACCCCGAGGGGCCCAGACCCCAGCTTCGCCCTCTGTGCTCGCTGTGTCTGCACCCTTTGCTCTAGCCACTGCCCCCGCCCCCTTGCTGCCTCACTGCCATGCTTTCTGCTATTCACATGCACTTCCTCCCGCCTGGGAGAGAGCCTGCTTCAAGGTCAGGTGCAAGTACTGTCTCTTCTGGGACGACTCCCCGGCCACCCCTAGAGAGAATCTGCTGCCTTCTCTGCTCTACCGGTACCTCGCACCTCCTCTAGTAATTGGATTGCTCACACTGCCTTAGGATCCTTTGCTTAAGGAGCCGCCCTGCCTCTGGATTCGAGCACTTCCAGGCCAGAACCCAGGTGTGTACCCTCTTGTTCCACTTCCAGCCGTTTGGAGGCTGGCCAGTGGGAGGGGATGATTAAATGGCAGTTGGAAGGGTGCAGCTACTTTGGGGGTCAGAGCAGGTGGGGGGCCTGGAGAACAGGAGGACGCCTAGCCCTTCTTTGCCTGTCTTGCTCTCTTGGGTCTTTGCACGGCCCAACTTTTCTGTCCACCAGCCAGGAAAGCACCATGAGGACTGTGTGGGCTTCTGGACTCAGCCTCTCTTTGAAGTGGACCCCACTCGTGCTCCCTGACCCCCGCTGCCAGCAGGCTGCCTGCTGACCGGCCACTTTCCTGAGTCCCACCAAGCCCAGCAACCTCTGGGCCTGTATAAGTAGCAAGTTAAGGAGGAGAGGCAAGGAGGATCTGCTTTCTCCAGGTAGCCTGAGGGTTGGACTGACCTCAAGTGTTGAGCCCTCTACTCCTGTGGCGGCTCATAGTGTATTGGGGTCTCGTGGGCAGTAACCAGTTGAGACCAGGACGGCTAGTCCTCCCATTCCAGGCTTCCCTCCGGGGCTCAGCTGTAGGTATCAGATACAAAGGGACATGTTCCCCTTTAGGGCCGAGGCGCAAACCTCTGCCCAAGGCCCTCTCCCTCCCTAGCTCCTGTCCCACTGGCGTACCTGGTTGAATAGGTTTGAGGGTGAACCATTATGAAGACAAAGCCACGGTGCAGGACCTGCTCCAGGGAGTGGCCCTGGGGTGTGGGAGGAGGAGGGAAGGCTGTCTCATCTCTCCCAGGGCTGGGAGCTATAGTTGTCTAGGCCTCATTAGAGGAAATAACAGGTTCTGAGGCACAGTGGTTTAATGGTTAGCTCAGGCACTGGAAGCTTGCTGGGTGCCATCCTGATTTATGGCCTCACTTTTGCCTGGCCTTTGGGGCCCCAGGCTCGGCCCCTCCTCCCCAGTGTGTTAACCTGCCCCACCTCACAACTTGTTCAGATAGCAGTGAGCACCCAGCTCCTGCCCAGGGCAGCGGAGGGTCAGTGTAGGCCATCCCCCCCAATCTGTCATTCCCTGGAGCAAGTTCTGTTTAGTCATAAAGCCCTGACTTCTGCACAGGGTTCCCTGGTTTACAGAGGCCATTCTCATATATCACTAGGCTAACCCTGTGTGTATGCCTAGGGGGTGGTGTGGATAATATTTCTGTTTTATAGAAGGAGACAGTGAGTCTCAAAGTCTTGAGACTGATAAGCTCACAAAGGAGCTGGCCATGTGACCTTTGACTCTACAGGCAGTGCCCCAGCAATCTTCCATCAAAACTGCCTCCTGGGGCTTTCTTGGTGGCTCAGTGGTAAAGAATCCACCTGCCAATGCAGGTTTGATCCCTGGTCTGGGAAGACCCCACATGCTGTGGAGCGGCTAAGCCCGTGTGCCACAACTGTTGAACTTGTGCTCTAGAGCCCAGGAACTGCAACTTCTGAGCCCATGTGCCCTAGAGCCAATAATCCACAAGAGAAGCCAATGCATTGAGAAACCTGTGCACGGCAATGAAGAGTAGTTCCCGCTCACCATAAGTAGAAAAAAGCCCAAGCATCAGTGAAGACCTGGTGCAGCCAAAGTAAATAAATAAAGCCATAAATAAAACAACTGCCTCCTTCTATGTGGCTCCAAGTGACACCAAGAAGCTGCTGACATTCAGGCAGGCTGGTACTGCTCCCTCCTCCATTCTGAGAGCCCCGGCAGGATGGAGCTTCTCGGCACACAGGCTGGGTGTCTAGGGATGGGACACGGGAGGGTGTGCTTCGATCCTGGCTGAATTACAGAATAAAGCGTCCAGCCGCTTCAAGCCCTTCCTGGCCCCAGCTACCCCAGCCCTGGGGCCAGAGTGTTGCCAGACAGTCCAGAGGAGTGTCACGGGAAGTGCTCGAGAGTCAGGAGAGCAGCACCTGAGGGGCCCCAGCAGGTCACCCCTTTCTCCCTGGACATAGTTCTCCCCCCTCCCCTCCCCTTCGTTTTCACGCTGGTTGTTGGCAACTGCAGCATCTTGTCCAACAATCGGAGAAGGAAGGTTCCCTGGGTTCCACCTCCTCCCCTCCCTGTCCTCAGTTATCCTCCCTGAAAAATGGGATTGATTCTCTTCACCCGAAGACCGTGGAGAAGCTCTCAGTATTCAGAGGAGAGCAGGCAGAGCCAAAAAAAGATACAAGTAGAACTCCACGGCAACCTAGACTGTTCTAAGGCAGCCACTCTATTGTTTTCTTTAAAAAGAAATGAGTCCGTTTCCCCAGAGATGGGGCAGAGGGCCACCGTTGTGTCAAAGCAGCCCCTCGCCGTTGGAAAGGTGGTGCCAGTCTCCAGCCAACAAGCCAGGAGACCTTGGGTGAGAGAGAGGCAGGATTTAGGAGGGTAGAGCTGAAAGGGTAGCCCTGGCTTAGCTGTTGGAGGGAGGAGAGGGCAGGTGGGGACAGGGGTGACTTAGGTGGGACCTCTTTTTTTCACCTGGAAGGTGTTGCAAAGTTGTGAGCTGATGACCTCTTAGGTTGCCTGAAGAGGGGAGACCCTCCCTCCCCCAGTCCTTGGAGCCCCCACACTTACCACCCTGGCTCTTCCATCTTCTGAATTCTCCATGGCCTGGAGCTGAGGTCGCCAACCCAAGTCAGGATGACAGCCTCCTGGGACCGGGCCTTGGCTGGCCAGCAGGTCAGCGATCCCCAGGCAACATTGGCTGGAGGAGCCCTAAGTGCAGGGCAGGCCTCCGTGGTTCCCGGCATCCAGCATCTCTATCCCCTGGAGTAGCAGGCGCGTGCCTCCCACTGTCGTCTTCCAGGAGTGACTTGGGAAGTGTGGGGCAGGTCGATTAAAGCAATCCTACAGGTAAAGTTGCCAAACTGGAATGATTATGTTTTGTAACCCGACACCTGTCTTAGGGGCTGGAACAACACCTGGAGTCATTCCTGGGCCCTTCAGCCTCAGAACAGGTGACACACCTAGATGTTGTAAAGGCCTTCCCGCCTGAATGGCTTCCACCCAACTGGGTGTTGGCTGTGGGTGACGTTAGAAGGCCCTCTCTCTCTCTCTCTTCTAGATGAGTGACTTCTCCCTGTGTGGGTTCTGTGTTTGGGGTTGTGGGGAGTTAGGATGACAGAGTTTACTGCTCAGTGGAACCAGACTGTTGCCATGAGTGGAGTGACAGGATTGGAAAGTCCATGGAGAAGAGGTTCCCTCCTCTTTCCCTGGACTGTGGGGTGAAGCGGTCCTGGGCAGGCTCATATACGGGCTTCCAGTCAGCAGCCCTTCTAAGCATTTCTTAGCCCCACCAAACCAGTTATTACTTTTGGGTTGGCCAGAAAGGGTTGTGTGTTGTTTTTTTTTTCTGTAACATCCTATGGAAAAACCCAAAGGAACGTTTTAACCAACTCAATATTTTGGCTATTACTCTTGGTGCTCTGGCTTGAACAAGCGTCTTGCTCCTCACAGGGTCCCTGGTGATGCATATCTTGCCATATTCTCAGGGTTGGGGCCACCCCTTGGCCAGCGGGGTGTGCAAAGAGAGAACTTGGGATTGCAGAACCACACAGCTGGAAGGGATTTGGGCAACTGTCATTTCCCATCATTTTTATGGGTCAGGAAACTAAGTTCCAAGTACTCAAGGTCACACAGTAAATTGGTGTCGGTTTCTGAACAAATCCAGATCTTCGTCCATTTCTCAGCCTTGACCCTCCCCAGGGACCAGCCCGGGTTAGATTTGTGTATTGGCCCATCCATTGATAATGTGCACTTATATATCATCTCTTTAGTTCTCACCACAACCCCGTCAACACTCCCATTTGACGTTGAGGAAATAGTAGCTCATGGAGAGAAGGGACTGGCCCCCAAGTCGTACCAGGCTCTTGGCAGTTTTGAGTCTGGCTCAGGATTGAATGTAGCACAGGTGTCTGGAAGCCCTGGGTAGTGGCCTGAGAGATATGGCCCGTGGAAGACCCTGGTGAGCTCTGAGCAGGAGGAGGAGTATTGGCTAGATTGAACGGTTTACTGACCTAATTTTGACTGCTCCCTGAGGTATGGCCTTGGACTTGTCTCTGAGCAGCAGAGATCTGAGCTGGTCTGAAGTGTCTCTTGAGTCAACCACCTTCCCCCCAGTTGAGGGTGGTGCCTTTAGAATCAGAAGTTTTGGGCAATGTGAACAGCCCATGATCTCAGAACAGGCGACATCAAGGGACAGGCTGTGAAGACACAGCGAGGCATGTCCCTTTCAAGGAGGACCCAGCAGTCAGGCAGTGGGAGGCCAGTGGGTTACCCTGAATCAAGCTTTTCATGGTCTTGCTCCTTATATGTATTGAGCTAAACATCGGGCCCCAGGCTTGCATCTCCTCACTGGGTTCTCAGGTGATGAACCAGGAAAGAGGTAGCTGCCTGGGCAAGAATGCTGCTGGGCGAGGCTGGCTGGAGGGCTGATTACTCAGGCCTCCTGGCTCCAGCTCTGGGGCCAGCTCCCAGGGTCTGGGAGCCCGAGGAGAGGCCGGGGAAGGAGATACGTGGACAGGATGAGGCAGGATCCTTGTAGGGAGCAGGCTGCACAGCGTGCAGGTGGAGGTGTAATGGCCTGGAGAGAGTAGAGGGCCCATCCTTCCCAGTGCCTGGGGCGGGGCTGCGGGACCAGCTGGCCGGATGTTCCCTGCTCCCCCACCTCCATTCATCCGGAGGCCGCTTCACCTCTCCCTCAATCCCTTCCTGTCCTGCTCTTTCTGTTTTCCAACCATCTCTTTATGTGTGTGTGTGTGTGTGTGCTCTCAGTCACGTGAGACTCTGCAACCCCATGGACTGCAGCCCACCAGGCTTCCCTGTCCATCACCAACTCCCGAAATTTACTCAAACTCATGTCCATTGAGTCTCTGATGCCATCCAACCATCTCTACCCCTGTCGTCCCCTTCTCCTCCTGCCCTCAATCTTTCCCAGCATCATGGTCTTTTCCAATGAATCAGTTCTTCACATCAGGTGGCCAAAGTATTGGAGTTTTAGCTTCAGCATCAGTCCTTCCAATGAATATTCAGGACTGATTTCCTTTAGGATGGACTGGTTGGATCTCCTTGCAGTCGAAGGGACTCTCAAGAGTCTTCTCCAACACCACAGTTCAAAAGCATCAATTCTTCAGCGTTTCAGTTCAGTTCAGTTCAGTTCAGTTCAGTCGCTCAGTCGTGTCCAACTCTCTGCAACCCCATGAATCACAGCACGCCAGGCCTCCCTGTCCATCACCAACTCCTGGAGTTCACTCAAACTCATGTCCACAGAGTTGGTGATGCCATCCAGCCATCTCATTCTCTGTCGTCCCCGTCTCCTCCCACCCCCAATCCCTCCTAGCATCAGACTCTTTTCCAGTGAGTCAACTCGTTGCATGAGGTGGCCAAAGTATTGGAGCTTCAGCTTTAGCATCAGTCCTTCCAATGAACATCCAGGATTGATCTCCTTTAGAATGGACTGGTTGGATTTCCTTGCAGTCCAAGGGACTCTCAAGAGTCTTCTCCAGCACCAGCGTTTAGCTTTCTTTATAGTCCAACTCTCATATCCATACATGACCCCTGGAAACACCATAGCCTTGACTAGACGGACCTTGGTTGGCAAAGCAATGTCTCTGCTTTTTAATAGGCTGTGTAGGTTTGTCATAGCTTTTCTTCCAAGGAGCAAGCGTCTTTTAATTTCATGGCTGCAGTCAGCATCTGCAGTGATTTTGGAGCCTTCACTGTTTGCAGTCTCTCACTGCTTCCATTGTTTCCCCATCTATTTGCCATGAGGTGACGGGAGCAGATGTATGTAGTGTTTGTTTATTTTTGACTGTGCTCTTTGTTGCTGTGCACAGACTTCTCATTGCAGTGGCTTCTCCCGTGCGCCTCTAGAGCACAGGCTCTGTAGTTGTGACACACTGGCTTCGTTGCTCCACAGCATGCAGGATCTTCCTGGACCAGGGATCGAACCAGTGTCTCCTGCACTGGAATGTGGATTCTTCACCACTGAGCCACCAGGGAAGTCCCCCACCATCTCTTTAGAGTCCCCTCCTTTTTCCTTCCTCCTCCCTTTCCTTTTGTTCCTCTTTTATCGCTTCATCTCTTTTTCTGACATTTTTCTCTCTTCCTTCTTCCTGTTGCTTCTGGTTCCAGTCCGTGGGTCGAGATCAGAGGACGTTTTGCCATGGCGCTCGTGTGGTCCAAGCCGCAGAGCCCCTCCCTGCAGGGCCCCGTAAGGAGCCCTGTCTCAGTTCTGTGTTCACATGCTCATACCATTCTATAAATTTTGCAGCAGATTTTTGGGGGTATTCTTTTCCTTAAAGCGTGTCCCTCAAAATATATCAGCTTCAGGCCTCACAAAACCTGGCTATCACTTGGTCAAGACTGTGGGCTCTGACTGTGTAGACCATGGGCATTTTATTTAATCCTGCTACGTTTTACCTTCCTCATCTGTAAAGTGCGGGTAATCAGACTGTTACAGGATTAAATGAGATATTCACTTCTGGTGCTTAAAAAGGATTTCCTGAATGGAGCTATTATCACTATTCATTTCACAAAATGTCTGTTTACAGAGCTCCTGCTAGAGCCAGGCACTGGGGATTAGGAGATAAAAGATGCGGCCTTGCATGTACACACCTCATAGTTTACGGGAGGGAATGTGACACATCCATAAATCATTCTGAGTTAGTAAGATGTTCCAGTAGAGGCATAAAGAAAGCTCTTTGGGGCTTTAGAGAGTTTTTCCTCTTTCACTGCCTTCTTCCCTTTCCCCCTCCCTCCATCTCTCTGCCCCTCCCTTCCTTCCTCTCACCCTTCTTCCTTCCTTCTCCCTTCCCCCATTTTCCCCCAGGACTATTTTGCCTAGATATAGAATAGGTAAATACATATGTAAATATGTACTAGTACAGTCTATCACTTTCTTTCTTTCCATAGTTCCTTTTGGAGAAGGAAATGGCAATCCACTCCAGTGTTCTTGCCTGGAGAGTCCCATGGACGGAGGGGCCTGGTGGTCTACAGTCTATGGGGTTGCAAGGAGTCGGACACGACTGAGCAACTAACACACACACACACATAGTCTATCAATTGCTTGTTGTTCCTGATTGATTTGAGTTTCACATCAGCATCCATCCACCCATCAATTCACATGTGCCCGCCCAATCATATAACCATCCAACAAATATTTTCTATGGTTATAGGTTATGATGTTAAAGGTACTGTGATGTTAGACCATGTGACTGGAGAAAATGAAAAGCTCTTGCCCTGGAGGGCTCAGCCTCCCCACAGACTGCACTTCCCCCACTAAAACAGGAGCTTTTGAGGGTAGCAAGGTGTCTTGATTGATTTACTGAGTCAGAATCTGCATTACAAGGATCCTGGGTAATTTGAATGTTCTCTTAAGTTTGAGAACTGCTGGGCTAGATCTCTTCTCACACCAGAGAGTGGGTTCTTGTGCTGTTGTTTAGTTGCTAATCAGGCCTTACTCTTTTGAGACCCTATGGACTGTAGGTCACCAGGCTCCTCTGTCTATGAGATTTCCCAGGCAAGAATATACTGGAGTGGGTTGCCATTTCCTTCTCCAGGGGATCTTCCTGACTCAGGGATTAAATCTACATCTTTTCATCTCCTATATTGGCAGGCAGATTCTTTACCACTAGTGCCACCAGGGAAGCCCTGGGGAGAGGCTGTTATTTCTGGAGCAAGCTGAACTCAGAGACTGAGCCTTGACATCCATGAGTCCTTGGGGTTTCTTCCAAACAGCAGAGTCTCTGATTCCTTCCTCTGAGCCCAAGTAATTTGAGATCAATGTCAGCAGCAGACCCTTTTGTTTGAGCCTTTCCTAGGAAGTTAAGTGAGGAAGGGTGCAGCCCATGGGCACGTCCTGGCAGCGGCTCCTGTTGTTGTAGCCACACGTTCCGGGAAACAAACTCACTCAGAAGAACAATGCAGATAGTGAAGTGCAGTTTATTACACTGGCGGGCCCAAGGCAGAGTCTCCTCTTAGCCAAGGACCCTGACCAGCATTTGTGAAAATCTTTTATACCCCATGTGTACGTGTCTGAACCCACCACTCCAAATTCCTTGAGACTTACATAAACCAAGGAAAATACAATTCCAATAACCCCATCATTCACATGTTATGTGCTCATGTGCTCAAACAGTCAAACAATTCGCAATAATCAATAAACCCGAGGTTACACTCCGATAGATACAGAAAATTTACGGCCTGTCTGGAGGAAGGGGTGATTAGTGTATGTTTTCTCTTAGGCGACGAGTAACCTAGATACCATCTTCAAGGTTCCCCTGTCTGGAGGGGGACTTATCCTTCTGTTGTCATTTTCATAGGCACTAAACACAGAGTTCAGAGTCCATTGGAAAGGTGGCCGAGCATGATCAGCATGAACAGGCCTAAGATGGAGTCCAGACCCTATGAATTCCTTCTTCACTGTCACTGGAGACCGGTGACTCTGAAATACAACATGCGGGGAATGCAGTGCCTGTACCCTAGGGACAGCAAGCAGCAGCCCGGCTCTCTGTGAGGGATGCTTCAAGTGTGGCTCTCTGTTGAGTCTCTGCAGAGAGGAAATGTCTCTTTTCACTGCTTGCCAACCCTTCTTCCAAGACCTGGGTTAGGCCCCAGGTCTGTAGAATTGAGTCTTAAATATCTGCACCAAAGAAGCACTAGGGAAACCCTGGCTGATCTTTGATGGGTGGGAGCTGACCTTTCTCTTGCCGGGATGAATTTCCCTGGGTGGGGGGACTAAGATTGGGGGCTGAGGTGGGGAAATGACAGGACACATTTGCTCCACAAAAGGCAAAAAAAAGCCAGCACATAAATTGTGCTCCCATGTGCCAGGCTTTTACACCTGTGCAAAGAAAGGACAAGACCTTATTTAGTCCCTGTGGCCACCATAAGATGTGGATGCTACTCTTCCTCCATTTTACAAAGAAGGAGATGCAGGCTCAGATCGGGTTGGGATGCAGGTCTGTGTAACCTGGGATACCTGGGTCTCTTCCACTGCATTGTGCATGGGTAGGCCTTGCATGGGTCAGGGAGAGGATCTACAATGGCCTCTGCTGTTCTCCAGGGACCTCTGGAAAGCCACCTGGGCCCCCGAAGCAAGCTACCAGGTGAGCCTGCCTTTGTTCCAGGGGGCAGTTTCTACATTGCCAGTGTAATTTGAAATCAGTTTCAGAAAAAACATTTTCATTCAGCCCTCTCCCCCTACAGTAGGCAAAGAATGAGTTTCAGATCATTTCAGAGGCAGCCTCTTTCTTTTCACCTGTCTCTGGAGGCTACTCATAGCTTCACCCTGGAGGAGCCCAGCGATTTAAAAGAAGGGGGAGCAGTGGGGGTGGGAGATGCTGCTTTTCCTCTGAACTGTGCTGTAGATTTGAGACTCTGAACATACAGTACTTTGATAACTTTTTTAAAAAAGGAATCTGGTTAGAAATTCAATAGTATAGATGGAAACTTCATTACATTTATTTTCTAAGGGTCAAATAATGAACAGCTTCTACATGGGATTAACTCCATGCACAGCTTTAAATTTTAACTGTAATGGCTCTGTCACCTACTGCCTTGGGCATGTTATTTAGCCTCTCTGTGCCTCACTTTCCTCATCTGTAAAATGGATTGGTACAGAGTCCAAGCTCCCTCTGCTCACAGCATGACAGGCCAATGAATCAGAGACAAGGCATTGAGACAAGGAATATGACTTTATTTGGAGATCCAGCTGACTGAGAAGATGGCAGACTAACGTCTCGAGATAACTGTCTTATCAGGGTCTGGATGCCGGGTTTTTTCACAGAGCAGAGATGGGGGGAGGTGATCCATTTGCATGTGTGTGCTCAGTCGTGTCCGACTCTTTGCGACCCCATGGACTGTAGCCCACCAGGCTCCTCTGTCCATGGGATTCTCCAGGCAAGAATACTGGAGTGGGTTGCCATTTCCTACTCCAGGGGATCTTACCAACCCAGGGATCAAACCCACATCTCTTGTATATCCTGCATTGGCAGGTGGATTCTTTACCATTGCACCAGCTGGGAAGCCAGGAAACAAAGTAAAAAGGCCATTAATCTTGCAAATATCTCTTAGAATGGCAAGTGTCAAGCAGGGGATGTGTTAATTTTTTCCTTTTTGTCATCTACACGTGGACCGAGTTCTGAACAAAGGTACTTTAACATTCAGGCAAAGGCACAGGATAGTCTCAGAGGCAGGCCATTATGTATGATTATAATAACAAAAGCAATGAACAGCAAGTCAAAGAAACTGTTCCAACATAGAGTTAGAATTGGCTTTTCCCTGCAATAGGATGACAATAATATCTACCATCTAGGGATGTTGTAGGGATTAGGTGACTTAATTGTAAAATGTTTGCAATGGTGCCATAAAAATATTGTCAGTGAGTATTATTTTAGCCACAGGTTAAATAAATCATCACGTTTGGAATGTGTTTTTTTTTTTTTTTTGACCCCACGGAGTACATGGCATGTTGGATTCTAGTTCTTGAACTGAAGCAGGAGATAGGTGGGACCCAGGCAAGGCATTTACAACTGGCATCCTGTTTATGTTTCTTGGGGCAAGAAAAAGATGGGCTTCATGTCAGACAGGTTAGATGTTTATAACCGGCCTCCTTCTGTTTGCTCTCCAAAATGGAAGGAACAACTGAAGCAGGGTAAATAGCCGGGATTTGTCTCCCATGGACACCACAAGGTGACAGTCAGGGCAGGAACAGAGAGAGGCTAAACCTTGTTTGAGCAAAGGATCAGGAAGTCATGTATTTTCCATCCTTGGGGCAAGGGAGACATTTCCTATGTGCAGAAATTCTCCTCTGGGGTCAAAAAAGAGGAGATACCACCCCGTAATATATGATGCTAATATGTGGTCCCATAGGCCTCTGGGCTGAAGTCCATCTTGGAAATAGTTGTGCACGCATGTTGGGGAGGGTCCCAGGATAGGTCTGGTGAGGAAAAAACTAGATAATTAGCCCAAGGTAAACAAAGACCTGAAAGAACTGTCCTATATAAATGATTTAACTGCTTCTTTGCTGCTCTCTTCCTCACAAGGGGAGATGCCCACACCCTTTCTTTGTGGGTGTGCATCTCTGCCTTGCTTCTGTCTTAACTAAACAAACTGTTTCTCTGTGTGCTTTCCCACTTACTGCTGTTCTGTGTCTCTGATAATAACTTCATATGTGTTTTTACAGTTTTTACCTCCTTGAGAAATGCATTTTTCAGTGGGGGCAAGATCCAGGGAAAATTTGCTTCTGGCCTCTAGTCCTTGCTGGTCTGTAGTTAGGATTCCTGGTTTTCATCCAGGCTATCCAAGTTCAATTCCTGGGCAGGAAATTAAGATCTTGCTTTGTGCGACTGCTCATGGCTGCCTCTTTGAGACCACAACCAGGGATCAAACCCGTGCCTCCTGTAGGGGAAGCACATGGAGTCTTAACCACTGGACCACTGGGGAAGTTCCAGAATGTGTATTTTGATTACTGTGTGCTGAGTAGTCTACACTGCATTAGTCTTTTTACTGGTTCATCAACAACGTATGGTTTTTTATTCAGATTCCAGCCCCATCTTTTGCCAGTTGTGGGAGTGAGGTCAGGACACTTACTTCTTGGCCTCAGTTACCTGTGGGGTTAAAATATCTGCACAGTCTGGTCCATGATGTGGTTGTGACAGTGGGAGGGGAGGACATTTGTGTAAGGTCTTCACCCACTGTGCAGGACTCTGTCAGTGTAAGGGACCCGTTTACTACAGATGTGGGACTTGTGAGAATTTTGAAGGCCCTGGTGTAGTTCATGTACCTGCTCCAGGAAGGGCTGGACCGTTCCGCAGATGCAATCCCACCCAAGTTTTGTTCTGTTGTGTGCTTGACTCATCCTGCATCTCCTTGCCTAGTTTCCTTTCCCAACTCTGAGCTTTCACACCCCTATAGGGATGGAATTGTAAACAGATCGCTGAAGAGTTAGGAAAGCCCAGTGCTGGGTGGAATAAAGAGGCTGGACCAGAGGAGGCAGTTAGTTGGTTAAGGGCTTAATAGAACAATACACCAATTCCCTCTGGCAGCTGTTACAGGAGATAATCTGTTTCTTTTACTTTAACCCTTTGCTTCCTGTTGCTTTTGTTCACTAAAAGGATATTGTCTAGACACAATTGCCTGCCTCGGTGAACCCTACACCTCTGCTAGAATGTTAATAGATCCCTCCCTCGAGGCTGGCCATTCTAGGAGACACTTGCGAAATTAATCAGTTCAGATCAGTCGAGTCTAACTCTTTGCGACCCAATGGACTGCAGCAAGCCAGGCTTCCCTGTCCATCACCAACTCCCGAAATTTACTCAAACTCATGTCCATGCAGTCAGTGATACCATCCAACCATCTCATCCTCTGTTGTCCCCTTCTCCTTCTGCCTTCAATCTTTCCCAGAATCATGGTCTTTTCCAATGAGGCAGTTCTTCACATCAGGTGGCCAAAGTATTGGAGTTTCAGCTTCAGCATCAGTCCTTCCAATGAATATTCAGGACTAATTTCCTTTAGGATGGACTTGTTGGATCTCCTTGCAGTCCAGGGGACTCTCAAGAGTCTTCTCCAACACCACAGTTCAAAAGCATCACTTCTTCGGTGCTCTGTTTTCTTTATAGTCCAACTCTCACATCCATACATGACTACTGGAAAAACCATAGCTTTGACTAGATGGACCTTTGTTGGCAGAGTAATGTCTCTGCTTTTTAATATGCTCTCTAGGTTGGTCATAACTTTTCTTCCAAGGAGCAAGTGTCTTTTTATTTCATGGCTGCAGTCATCATCTGCATTGTTTCCCCATCTATTTGCCATGAAGTGATGGGTCCAGATGCCATGATCTTAGTTTTCTGAATGTTGAGTTTTAAGCCAACTTTTTCATTCTCCTCTTTCACTTTCTTCAAAAGGCTCTTTAGTTTTCCTTTGCTTTCTGCCTTAAGGGTGGTGTTATCTGCATATCTGAGGTTATTGATATTTCTCCCGGCAATCTTGATTCCAGCGTGTGCTTCATCCAGCCCAGCGTTTCTCATGATGTACTCTGCATAGAAGTTAAATAAGCAGGGTGACAATATACAGCCTTGACGTACTCCTTGCCCTATTTGGAAACAGTCTGTTGTTCCATATCCAGTTCTAACTCTTGCTTCCTGACCTGCATACAGATTTCTCAAGGGACAGGTCAGGTGGTCTGGTATCCTCATCTCTTTAAGAATTTCCCACAGTTTGTTGTGATCCACATAGTCAATGGCTTTGGCATAGTCAATAAAGCAAAAATAGATGTTTTATGGAATTCTTTTGCTTTTACGATGATCCAACAGATGTTGGCAATTTGTTCTCTGGTTCCTCTGCCTTTTCTAAATCCAGCTTGAACATCTGGAAGTTCATGGTTCACATACTGTTGAAGCCTGGCTTGGAGAATTTTGAGCATTACTAGCGTGTGAGATGAGGGCAGTTGTGCAGTGATTTGAACATTCTTTGGCATTGCCTTTCTTTGGGAATAGAATGAAAACTGACCTTTTCCAGTCCTGTGGCCACTGCTGAGTTTTCCAAATTGCTGGCATACTGAGTGCAGTACTTTCACAGCATCATCTTTTAGGATTTGAAATAGCTCAACTGGAATTCCATCACCTCCACTAGCTTTGTTCATAGTGATGCTTCTTAAGGCCCACTTGATTTCACATTCCAGGATGTCTGGCTCTTGGTGATTGATCATACCAATTGATCATGATTATCTGGGTTGTGAAGATCTTTTTTTGTATAGTTCTTCTGTGTATTCTTGCCACCTCTTCTTAATATCTTCTGCTTCTATTAGGTCCATACCATTTCTGTTCTTTATCGAGCCCATCTTTGCATGAAATGTTCCCTTGGTATCTCTAATTTTCTGGAAGAGATCTCTAGTCTTTCCCATTCTATTGTTTTCTTCTATTTCTTTGCATTGATCACTGAGGAAGGCTTTCTTATTTCTCTTTGCTATTCTTTAGAACTCTGCATTCAAATGGGTATATCTTTCCTTTTCTCTTTTGTCTTTCACTTCTCGTCTTTTCACAGCTGTTTGTAAGGCCTTTTCAGACAACTATTTGGCCTTTTTGCATTTCTTTTTCTTGCGGGTGATCTTGATCCCTGCCTCCTGTACAGTGTCATGAACCTCAGTCCATAGTTCTTCAGGCACTCTGTCTGTCAGATCTAATCCCTTGAATCTATCTGTCACCTCCACTGTATAATCATAAGGGATTTGATTTAGGTCATATCTGAATGGTCTAGTGGTTTTCCCTACTTTCTTCAATTTCAGTCTGAATTTGGCAATAAGGAGTTCATGATCTGAGCCACAGTCAGCTCCTGGTCTTGTTTTTGCTGACTGTATAGAGCTTCTCCATCTTTGGCTGCAAAGAATATAATCAATCTAATTTCGGTATTGACCATCTGGTGATGTCCATGTGTCGAGTCTTCTCTTGTGTTGTTGGAAGAGGGTGTTTGCATTCTCTTGGCAAAACTCTATTAGCCTTTGCCCTGCTTCATTCCGTATTCCAAGGCCAAATTTGCCTGTTATTTCAGGTATCTCTTGACTTCCTCCTTTTGCATTCCAGTCCCCTATAATGAAAAGGACATCTTTTTTGGGTGTTCATTCTAGAAGGTCTTGTAGGTCTTCATAGAACTGTTCAACTTCAGATTCTTCAGCATTACTGATCAGGGCATAGGCTTGGACTACTCTAATATTGAATGGTTTGCCTTGGAAAAGAACAGAGATCATTCTCTAGTTTTTGAAATTGCATCCAATCCAGTCCAATCCAATGAGATTGCATTTTGGACTCTTTTGTTGGCTACGATGGCTTCTCCATTTCTTCTAAGGGGTTCTTGCCCACAGTAGTAGATATAATGGTCATCTGAGTTAAATTCACCCATTCCAGTCCATTTTAGTTCGCTGATTCCTAAAAATGTCGATGATCACTCTTGCCATTTCTTGTTTGACCACTTTCAATTTGCCTTGATTCATGGACCTAACATTCCAGGTTCCTATGCAATATTGCTCTTAACAGTATTGGACTTTACTTCTGTCACCAGTCACATCCACTGCTGGGTATTGTTTTTGCTTGAGCTCCATCCCTTCATTCTTTCTGGAGTTATTTCTCCAGTGATCTCCAGTAGCATACTGGGCACCTACTGACCTGGGGAGTTCATCTTTCAGTGTCTTATCTTTTCACCTTTTCACACTGTTCATGGGGTTCTCAAGGCAAGAATACTGAAGGGGTTTGCCATTCCCTTCTCCAGTGGACTACCTTTTGTCAGAGCTCTCCACCATGACCCTTCCGTCTTGGGTGGCCCTACATGGCACGGCTCATAGTTTCGTTGAGTTAGACAAGGCTGTGGTCCGTGGGATCAGACAGGTTAGTTTTCTGTGATTGTGGTTTTCATTCTGTCTGCCCTCTGATGGAGAAGGATAAGAGGCTTATGGAAGCTTCCTGATGGGAGAGACTGACTGAGGGGGAAACTGGGTCTTGTTCTGAAGGGCGGGGCCGTGCTCAGTAAATCTTTAATCCAATTTTCTGTTGATGGGTGGGGCTGTTTTCCCTCCCTGTTATTTACCTGGGGCCAAACTATGGTGGAGGTAATGAAGGTAATGGTGACCTCCTTCAAAAGATCCCATGCCTGCACTGCTACACTCAGTGCAAACCCTGAAGCAGGCCACCACCAACCCACACCTCTGCTGGAGTCTCCTGGACACTTACGGGTAAGTCTGGGTCAGTCTCTTGTGGAGTCACTGCTCCTTTCTTCTGGGTCCTGGTGCACACAGGGTTCTGTTTGTGCCCTCCTAGAGTCTGTTTCCCAGTCCTGTGTAAGTTCTGGTGGCTCTATGGTGGGGTTAATGACGACCTCCTCCAAGAGTGCTTTTGCCGTACCCAAGTCTGCTGTGCCCAGAGCCCCTGCCCCTGCGGCAGTCCACTGCTGACCCGCACCTCCACAGGAGACACTCAAACACAGTTCTGTCTCATTCTCTGCGGGGTCTCCAGGTCCTGGTGCATACAAAGGTTTGTTTGAGCCCTCTGAGCATCTCTGGCAGGTATGGGGCTTGATTCTAAATGCGAATTCGCCCCTCCTATCGTCTTGCTGGGGCTTCTCCTTTGCCCCTGGACATGGGGTGTCTCCTCACAGTCACTCCAGCAAGTGACAAGATTAATGGCCTTTTGCTTTACTTCCTCATCTCCTCCCATTTGTGTTCTGACATCCAGGCCCTGATAAGATGGTTATTTTGAGACATTAGTCTGCCATGTGCAGAAAAGTCTGCAGGATTTTCAAATAAAGTCATGATTCCTTGCCCGTACACTTGACTAATTGGCCTGGCATAGTGAGGTTGGACTCGCTAACACAGTTACTAAAGGATGCTCTCCAGAAGTCCCAAATCATAAAATGATCTAAGCTTTGACTTTTTTCAGAGACACCTTAGTAAATGCTTGCTAATGAGATCAGGGTAGCTTGCAGTTCATTCAACAAACCAACTTGTGCTCACAGGCACAGGGGAGTATTCTGGCAGAAGCACTGAGTCCAGAAAAGAGGGAGTGAGAATGTCAGTGTTTTCTCAGGCATTGTTGAGAGAAAAGGTGCATGAATTGGTGAATTAATGTCACATGTGTCTGTGTGGGCTTTACAGAGCAACAAAGCATCTTTTCTCATTTGACCTTCAAAACAATCCTGTGCTGTCAACCAGAGAACCGAGGCTCAGAGAATTTGAGCAGCTTTTCCAGGACTACACCTACTAAGATGTCCACCTGGAACTGACCTGTCCCAAATCCCTTCACATGGTCCTGTCTTCTTTTATTGGCAACTTGGCAGTATATCCTTCTGCTGGATTGTAGATGCTATACTGGGTTGAATAGTGTCTCCCTGAGACAGATTGGGGCCTGGGACCCTTTGCTGCAGTGCTTGCATCTGGACAAACATCTGCTAGTGCAAAAGAATACAAGGAAACTATAAGGGACTAAAAATAACTGCACACGTGTGCAGATGGGACAGAGCAGAAACAATAAGATACAAAAAGGCCACAAACCAACAGCCATTTCTGAGTTACCAGGAGCAAAAGCAGGGTACCATGAATCATCCCTGTACACAGCACCAACAAGGGGGTGGGCAGACACCTAAGCCACCCCTCTAGCCCAACTCAGTGGGCTGATCTGCCGCTACACTCCTCCATTTAAGAAACCACCTTGTTCTGGCTTCCTTGAGGTGCAGCAGAAATACCAATAATGCCTTCCAGAATTCCTTGTCTGGCCTCTTATCAATTTATACTGGTTAAAGAATTTGAGGACCTGAGTTGGTAACACCCCAAGTCTTCACGTTCACCCAGATCCTCAGCATGTTACCTTATTTGGAAACAGGGTCATTGTAGATGTAATCGGTTAAGACTGGGTCATGCTTGAGAAGGGAAGATGGCTAATTGAAGATGGAGACAGAGATTAGAGTGATGCTGCTATAGGCCAAGGATCACTTGGGGCCACCAGAAGTCAGAAGAGGCCATGAATAATCCTCCCCTAGAGGCTTTGGAGGGAGCACAGCCCTGCCAACACCCTGATTTCAGACTTCTGGTTGAATGGTGAGACAATAGTTTCTTGTTTTTGCTGCCTAGTTGATGGTCTGTTACTGTTCAGTGAAAAGGGCAGGGGTTGTGTCCTATTCTTCCTTGTGTTTCATTTCCTCTGGTATTGCTGTGTCCTTGTCCCTACTGGATGGTTATACACAAAGAGCAGCTAAGTCCTGACAACTCATGCCCTCCATAGACATGGAGTTTAGATTCCTTGACCTGGATTATATTTATTACAGCAAATTCACCTGTCTAATCCTGTTTGGCTCTGGCTTTTATTCAACATAACTTCTACTGTCTCAGCTACTCTGAGAGTGCACTTGTCTGTGTTTGTAGGTGCGATGGTGTCTGGGAGGGGAGGTAGGAGGCGATGTGGCCATCACGCCCCAGGGAACAAACTTTTGTCTGGCAAACCCTCAGAGTCCATCTATCTGGGGCTGGAGGTCTCAGGCTGGGGCTGAGGGCTCATGCTGGATCTCATTCTTGGCCTTCAACTGAGGGCTGGACCAATGCCGCCCGAGGATCTTATCTTGTTTAGGCTGCCACGTAAAGGAAAATATCGAGAAAGGAGTTGACTACCCAACCACCACCAAGAGAGGCATTTCCTCCACTAGAGCCATTGAGCCAGGTTCTTGCAGATATTTGAGTCATAATCTTTGCCTGTTTACTGTTTCTGTCACCATGCTTACACAGTATCTTGATGCAGGGACTTTCTGCTACTTGTCTCTATGATGAGTGCTTCCCCAGTGGCTCAGTGGTAAAGAGTCTGCCTGCAGTGCAGGAGATACAGGAGATGCAGGTTTGATCCCTGGGTTGGGAAGATCCCCTAAAGAAGGGCATGGCAACCCACTCCCGTATTCTTGCCTGGAGAAGCCCATGGACAGAGGAGGCTGGTGGGCTGTGGTGTACAGGGTCGCAGAGTCAGATATGACTGAAACGACTGGGGACACGTGCGGGCACACATACACATCTTTGTGATGAAAGTGGCTGGGGAAAGGGAGGAAGGAGGGCAGGTGAGGGTGATGGAGATCAGGGGTAAGTCAGAAAGAACATGGGTTCAGCGTCCATGAGTTTGAGTCCCTGCTTAATGACCTCCTAGGTGGAAAAAGTCATAAGTATTTATGGAACCCTGTACTGGGCTCCCTGTGAGAGAGCTCATTTATCTATATATCCGCAGCGCCAAGTGCAATGACTAGCATACAACGTGCTTAAATGTTGCTTGAGTAAATTTACTTGAAAATGTAACTCTTGCCACAGAGGAAGGTACTTCAGGCAGCCATGTAGGACAGTGGTGGGGACACCAGGTGAGGGGTAGTTGCAATATTTCAGGCAAAAATGGAGAAGTTCTAGAGATGATGAAGAAAAGGAAAGGCCCTCTTTATTAATTTTCTACTCTGTGTTGTGCCCTATCGTATGTGCTATATCTAAGTTATTTTTTCCTAATAACCTTGCAGACTCACCCTCATAAAATGTCCCCATTTTATGGCTGAGGGAACTGAAGTCACTGACCCAACGCCACTCAGCTCATACTTGGCAGGGAAACGCAGAGCACAAGATTGGCACAGATGCTGGGTTGCCAGGATTTAGAAACTTCGCTGACGCAGACTAAAGGACTGGCTGTGGGAGGAATTGGGGATGACTCTGAGTTTTCTCTGTGGGTGATGGAGTTATGGTGCGCCATGAACGATTGAGTTCAATGGGTTGACCCTGTTAGAAGAGGAAATGCTTTTAGATGGTCTGTGTCTGGGCCTTCCCAAATCCCGCAGATGAGCACTTGTTGACAATGCTGGTGCCTCTGGCTTGACTGAGTGCTTCTGGCCACAGAGTGGTGCTTGGGGAGAGGCTGCCTGGCTCCTGGAAGCTGCTCTGCCTCCCTAGGATTGCCCGATGCTGACCGCGCTGCTGGGTGGTGGAAGCTGGCTCCCTCACCCCAGGGTCCCTGTTTCTTTTTTAAGCAGATTCATCTCCCACCTGAGAGGCCATCAGTGAGGAGTCCTCCTGAGGTTCAGCACGCAGACATGGTCCTAGATGCCCCTCACACAACCTCCCTTGGCCCTCATCCTCTCCCTGTCCATTACACAGAGAACCTGAAAGTCTCTGGCCCAGACTATCCCTTGACCTCACCCCAGGCTCTGTGGGATTCTCTCACTCATCAGCCATTTACTGAGCACCTGCAGTCTGGGGATGTGGTGAGTCAGGCAACTTCCCTGCCCTGTGGTTCTGTGATCTGCCTGGGAGGCTGAGCTGAGAGGGCAGACAGAGCCAGAGGTTGGCAGCCTCCCCAGAAGAGGTAACATTTGTGCTGAGCTTATGAGGATGAGCAGGATGCGGTCGGGTGGAAGAGTGGGAGCCAAAGGGGAGGAGAGCATTCGCAGCACAGAGGGGAGGCTGGGTGTCTGGGGAAGGAGCTCTTAATTCCACAAATATTTACCAAGCACTTTGTCCATGCCAGCCTTCAACTGGGGCTGGGAAGCTGCATAATATATGGCCCCAGTGAAACTCACAAGATATCTTCTTTTCAGAACCTGTGCATGAAATGAGGAATTTGGACACAGGCCCATGTACTAGTCTCAGAAGTTCCCAAACAAGGGTTCTTAAACCTGGGGCTTATGCAAGAGGATCCACTGGGATAGAGGAAAAAATATTGAAACTTCAATATTGAAAAATGAAATTTTTATGTGTGTTTTAAAATGAAAATCAAAGAAAGAATTTAAGTTTTTCTAATATTTTTTGTGTGAGTTGACCCCGGTGCCTGCACTTAGCCCCTGTGTCACACATGTTGTGTGTGTCTGAGGGAAACGGGGGATGGGGAGATCCGTGACAACGGGCAGAAGGGTCCTTCCACCTTCACTCCCTTTTAGCATCTTGTGACACACTTACACATGCTCACAAAGTAGATTTATGGGTGAGTTCATCTAGTTTTAAAAAAAAAAGTTTCCCTGATGGCTCAGATGTTAAAGAATCTGCCTGCAATATGGGAGACTCAGGTTTGATCCCTGGATGGGGAAGTTTCCCTGGAGAAGGAAATGCAACCCACTCCAGTATTCCTGCCTGGAGAATCCCATGGACAGAGGAGTCCAGTGGGCTACAGTCCATGGGTCTCGAAGAGTCGGACATGACTGAGTGACTAACATTTCCATCTAGTTTGAATTAAATTGACCCACATGTAGTGGACAATAGCAAATTTCCTGAAAAGACGGTGGGGGTTGAAGAGAGAGCCAGTGGTCCAAGCAGATGGCCACCCACTCTTCAAATAGGCTCCTTGTTACCTTTTTGTCTTGAGTCAAAAACTGTAGCAATCTAATCATTATTAATGGAAGCTGATTAAAACTCTTAAAAAATTATCAGGATTATTTGAAATATAGACTTAAATCTCGGTGTTGGTAATACTCTTTTTTTATAGGTTGGTTGTTCTTTAGCTATTGGCTAATGATGGTAGAATATGGAAACACAATTTTTATGTAAAGAAATATACCTATGTTAGAGGCGGGTGCCAAAACTATTTTGGTATTAATAAGCATCAAAGAGGCTTGGAGACCAGCTCCAGGCAGTAAGGAGCCAGTAGAAGTTATTCAAGTAGAGATGACTTTCTCTCTTTGTTTTATTAATTTTGGAAGACTCCCCACCCAGCAGCAGCATGGAGTGACACATATGGGTAGAGACACTTGTAGGGATCTGCTGGCAGAAGTCCAAGTGGGAGGATGGACCCAGAAGAGCAGAAAGAAATTTTACGTGTGATCAGAGTTGATGACTGATTAGATTTGGAGACCAAGGCAGATGGAGGGTCGAAGGAGAGTCTAAGTTCTCCGAGTGATTGGCAAATGGAGGTACCGTATACCGAGCCAGCAAGCACAAGGGAGGAGGGGATTTAGAGAGGAAGATAAAGAACCTGAACAGGTTAAATCATACATGCCAGAGAGAAGCCTGGCTGGGGCTGTCCCGCTTGGTCAGGCTGCTGAAGGTCTCAGGGCCGCAGACACCCCTTCCCCAGGCATGGCCCAGGTAAGTGATGGTGATGGCAGCACTCGAAGGACACGAAAAGGGTCAGTCGGGCAGCAGTGGTGACTTCTGTCCACTCTTCCAGAATGTAGTCTGGCCAATGGGATCCATGTCCCAGGGATCACACCTAGACCACTCCTCATATTTCACTTCTGGGAACCACCCAAATTGTAGGTACCAGAAATGCAAAAAAGCAAAATGGCTGTCTGAGGAGGCCTTACAAATAGCTGTGAAAAGAAGAGAAGCGAAAAGCAAAGGAGAAAAGGAAAGATATAAGCATCTGAATGCAGAGTTCCAAAGAATAGCTAGGAGAGATAAGAAAGCCTTCCTCAGTGATCAATGCAAAGAAATAGAGGAAAACAACAGAATAGGAAAAACAAGAGATCTTTTCAAGAAAATTAGAGATATCAAGGGAACATGTCATGCAAAGATGGGCTCAATAAAGGACAGAAATGGTATGGACCTAACAGAAGGAGAAGATATTAAGAAGAGGTGGCAAGAATACACAGAAAAACTGTACAAAAAAGATCTTCACAACAAAGATAATCACGATGGTGTGATCACTCACCTGGAACCAGACATCTTGGAATGTGAAGTCAAGTGGGCCTTAGAGAGCATCACTACGAACAAAGCTAGTGGAGGTGATGGAATTCCAATTGAGCTATTTCAAATCTTGAAAGATGATGCTGTGAAAGTGCTGCACTCAATATACCGGCAAATTTGGAAAACTCAGCAGTGGCCACAGGACTGGAAAAGGTCAGTCTTCATTCCAATCCCAAAGAAAGACAATGCCAAAGAATGCTCAAACTACCGCACAATTTCACTCATCTCACACGCTAGTAAAGTCATGCTCAAAATTCTCCACGCCAGGCTTCAGCAATATGTGAACCATGAACTTCCAGATGTTCAAGCAGGTTTTAGAAAAGGCAGAGGCACCAGAGATCAAATTGCCAACATCTGCTGGATTATGGAGAAAGCAAGAGAGTTCCAGAAAAACATCTATTTCTGCTTCATTGACTATGCCAAAGCCTTTGACTGTGTGGAGCACAATAAACTGTGGAACATTCTGAAAGAGATGGGAATCCCAGACCACCTGACCTGCCTCTTGAGAAACCTGTATGCAGGTCAGGAAGCAACAGTTAGAACTGGACATGGAACAACCGACTGGTTCCAAATAGGAAAAGGAGTACGTCAAGGTTGTATATTGTCACCTTGCTTGTTTAATTTATATGCAGAGTACATCATGAGGAACGCTGGGCTGGAAGAAGCACAAGCTGGAATCAAGATTGCCGGGAGAAATATCAATAACCTCAGATATGCAGATGACACCACCCTTATGGCAGAAAGTGAAGAGGAACTCAAAGGCCTCTTGATGAAAGTGAAAGAGGAGAATGAAAAGTTTGGCTTGAAGCTCAACATTCAGAAAACGAAGATCATGGCATCTGGTCCCATCACTTCATGGGAAACAGATGGGAAAACAGTGTCAGACTTTAATATTTTGGGCTCCAAAATCACTGCAGATGCTGATTGCAGCCATGAAATTAAAAGACGCTTACTCCTTGGAAGGAAAGTTGTGACCAACCTAGATAGTATATTAAAAAGCAGAGACATTACTTTGCCAACCAAGGTCCATCTAGTCAAGGCTATGGTTTTTCCTGTGGTCATGTATGGATGTGAGAGTTGGACTGTGAAGAAAGCTATCGCTGAAGAATTGATGCTTTTGAACTGTGGTGCTGGAGAAGACTCTTGAGAGTCCCTTGGACTGCAAGGAGATCCAACCAGTCCATTCTAAAGGAGATCAATCCTGGGTGTTCATTGGAAGGACTGATGCTGAAGCTGAAACTCCAATACTTTGACCACCTCATGCGACGAGTTGACTCACTGGAAAAGAGTCTGATGCTGGGAGGGATTGGGGGTGGGAGGAGATGGGGACGACAGAGAATGAGGTGGCTGGATGGCATCACCGACTCGATGGACAGGAGTTTGAGTGATCTCAGGGAGTTGGTGATGGACAGGGAGGCCTGGCGTGCTGTGATTCATGGGGTCGCAAAGAGTCGGACACGACTGAGTGACTGAACTGAACTCAACTGAACTGACTGGTTTTCCTCCTCCTCTGAGCCATCTTAGTGACCAGGCTACTACCCGTTGAACTCCAGACCAGTTATTGGGAAAGACTGATTAGGCTGGGTGTGTCCTTGCTATCATCTTCAGGTGCTAAGATAAGCAAAATAGACAGCAGGGATGGAGCTGGGTGAGTCAAGGTAGGGTGTGGATTTCCTGCAGCTGCCCAGGCAGGACAGGTGTGGGACCACTGAGAAGGGACCCACTGGGGGGATCACGTTTTAGAATAGATGTATTTCATTCTGTCCTGGTCTGGTCATTCCTGAATTGGTATATCAGGGCTGCCCTAGTTTAGTGGGCTTGCCCAGCAGTCCTCCTGGGGCTCAATGTGGAGAAGGTTAGCAGTTTTATCAGTGATGACGGAGCCCCGGAACTACCAGCCTGAACTGTTGGCAGGATCATGGGGTCTGGGTGTGTGGGGGTGGGGTGGGTGTGTCGTTGATGGAAGGTATGTGAGTATCTTACCTCCCACATCAGTATTTTCCTTTGGGAGGGAAAAGTAGGGAGATCTAGATAACAAGAAGACTGAGTCATTAACAGTGAAGGTGAGAGAGAGACAGGAGAGACAAAACAGGAAGGAGAGCAGAAAGGTATATAGAAGATTGCCAACTGGAAGAAGAGAAAGACGAGTGGGATTGAGATAGAGGGTGGGAACATCCCTGATGATCCATAAGCTAAGACTCCTGCTTCCAGTGCTCGGAAGGCACCCGTGCTCCCAGTGCTCCCTGTGGTCTCAGGGCGCCAGGGTTCAATCCCTGGTCAGGGAACTAGATCCCACATGCTGCAACTAAGAGTCTGCAAGCTGCAACTAAAGATCCCACATGCCACAAAGATCAAAGATCCTGCGTGCCTCAACTAAGACCCAATGCAGCTAAATAAATAAATATAAATAAAAATACTAAAAAAATAAAAAGACAGAGGGAAGACAAGAAAGCGAGGGAGACAAACAAAGACACAAATGGAGGTTGGTGTGGCAGAAAACTCAAAGACATGGAGGAGACAAGGGTCAAGAGACACGGAGGACAGGGGTCAGGCATGTGGAAGGAGGGATGGGAGAGAGAGTCCTGCTTGGATGAAGCCCTTGCCCTCCACCTTCCTTTCTTCCCTACCCATCTGCCTGCTTCTCAATCACAGAATCAAAAGAGCCAGAGCCCCTGTGAATGGCTGTTTCTGCAGGAAGAGGTGAGAGGCAGCTGTCACCTTTGCTCCTACTGGTCTGGAGCCCTCCAGCAGGGTCTGACCTGGCGTTGACCTGGGGAAGGAGATGTCCGATCTGATGTTTTAGCTCTGGGTGCTTCCCCAGACTTGCCTGTCCTTTGTGATGGATCAGATTTATACGTCCAAGTGATGACATTGTTCAGAGCAGAGACTGAGTGGTAGGCAGCTTGGCCAGATCGTGCGTAGGGCAGAAGCCCTTGATGACAGTCACGTCCTATGCGTGGGGACTGGCATTGTTACTTGCGCGCCGTCAGCCAGGCTGTGGGCTGTGAAGGAGGGAAGTCCCTGAGTGGTGAGGGCTGCTTTTGTGAAGTCAACTCATAAAGAGAAGAGAAACACCATCTTGGTGGCCCACGGTACAGAGCTGACTCCTGGGGTATGGAGGGTCCCAGCCAGCCCAGGTTGGGGGATGGGGCCTGGGAGTGAGTGGGCACTAGCAGGTTCTACTTACAGAGGGGAATCCTCTGTGGAGGCTACTGGTGCTTGTGGGGCCTTGCCAGAGCACAGGTGAAAGTCCCCCCCCCCCCACCCCCACTTTTCCACTTCCTTTGATTTGATTGTGTTCATCTGATAGTTACTGTGTCTGCTTCCCTGGGATGTTGATGCCAGGAAGAAGATAACCTGAGGGGTGGGGTCTCACCACACAAGTCCCTGAAATCATTTGCTAATTGAAAAAAAAAAGTATATCATTCATTGGCATCATAGTAGCAAGAAACGCCTCTTATTGAGCAAGCACTTACCAGACTCTGCTGAATGCTTTACGTGACTCTATCACTTTATGCTGCCATTAATGGTGAGAAGTGAGCATCATTGCTTCCATCATATAGATGGGAAAATGGGTCTAGAGCTGAGGTTTGCAGCCGCCTCCCAGAGACCACAGTCTAGTCTCTTGACCTCTCCTTCCTTGGAGGAGCTGGGGATGAGGGAGATGCAGGCTCAGAGCGCTGGCCCTCTCCAGCCCCACAGTCATCCACACTGAGCTGGGGGTGGGGTGTGGTGGGCAGGCGAGTCTGTCATTGAGCTGGTGATGCAGGCAGTCCCATCTCTGGACAAGCGAGTATGAGAATGAGTGACTCAGCAGAAGTGGTGGCTCTGGGAGGCTCTGCTGGCCCTGGGGTCTCTGCATTGGAGCCTCCCAAACCTGTAACCAGGACTATTCTGATGGGAGGTCACAGAGCTGGAAGAGCAGCGTGGAGGCACTTTCTCTGTTGCTCCCTCTTGGATCAATAAAGGGAAAATAAAGGTAGGCCAGTGTGGATGTCTGCCTGGGAGGCTATGTGTCTGTCCTCAGGGCCAAAAAGATTTGCAAGCCAGAATGGAGTCACATTCCAGGCCACTTGGAGCTGGCAGGGAACTAGAGGAAGAGAAGGGAGAAGGCGATCACTCGGGGTAAAGAAAAGAGGACCCCCTCTAAGTTCCGGCTCTGTACAGGGTACTCAAGCCAACCAACGGCAGCTGTTTTCTCCCCTCCTGTGACCCAAAGGCTCACAGGACCCCATGCTTGGAAGGGAAAGGAGGTCAAGGATAATCCCTTAGGGAAGCATGTCAGCCATCTCTGGCTTTCCACCATGAAAGCTTCCCCGGGCTGCCTGCGCCCCCATCCACCCTCCTCTGCCACCTGGGGACAGCAGATTGGTTATAACATTTGCCGCAGCAAAAGAGAGCTTTGACAAAAGTCTGACTCATGTTTTCCAAAGCCAGAAGATCTTATTTTAGGATCTCCCAGCTCTTTCATCAGCACTGAGAGTTCATCACAAGAGGGCTGTTTGGGGCGGAGCGTGGTGAGAGAGGATGTTAACACTCAGAGATGGAAAAGCCTGGAACTCCCGTTGGTGGAGGAAACCCTCAGCCTTTCTCCACGTCCCTGATGACCAGGGAGGGTGTGAGATGGGTTGTGTGGGCTCTGGGTGGAGGCTCCAGGCAGGTTCCCCGGGACAAGGCGTGAGAGAAGAGGTAAATTGGGAGAGCCCCGGAGCGTGGGAATTGGGTCGGTGGCTCGGGGCCCTGGCTGCCTCCCAATCAAGGTGGGTCTGCAGGTTTGTCTGCCAGGGCAGGGCCGCCTCCACCTCTCCTGACAGGCTCCCAAGCTCAGGGTGAAGAGAGAAAATGCTAATGGAACTCTTCTCGACCCTCAAGTTTGGTTTGGCTATCATACTCCAGTAACCTTGCCCGGAAAAATCCCATGGACAGAAGAGCCTGGCAGGCTACAGTCCATGGGGTTGTAAAGAGTCGGACATGACTGAGCGACTAAACAGCAATAACAACAAATTGTAAAACGACTCTGTGCACGCAGGTTCTTAGCTTGTCTTGGTTCAGTGAGAATTCTCCTTCCATTGTCCCTGTCACAGAAGGAGCAGGGGGTTGCAAACCCCAGCAGGGCCTCGATGCTCTGAGTGGAACCGCAGTTTTATTCCAGCTTACCCAGCAGGAGCTGAGAACCTGTACCCCAGATCTGGGCATTCCTAACGATCTTGCAAGGCTTCTTCTGGGCCCAGAGCGAGACAGAGTGTGGGGGAGCCCTGAATGCTGTCACAGGGGGAGCAGCAAAGGAATGGAGATGCATCCAGAGGGCCAGGGGGGCCGGGGAGCTCCAGTGCACCCCGAAACTTGCGTCAGTTTGCTCTTCTTGGTAATGGAACTCACATGATGTATTTTTGTATTTTCAACAAAGGTGGCAAACATTCTTTCACACATTTTCTCATTTGCATCTTAAGGTAATCCAAGTCCTATGAGGCTGCTCATTGTTTCAAAACAGGGAGGTGACCCCTTAGTAAGTGGCTGAGCCGGGACCTGAATGGGTCTGAGGGTACCACTCTGGGGATGTTTCCCTTCCTCCAACACTTTTTTTTTTTTTTAAAGAAGGCTTTAAAAATTTTTTAAAAATTTTATTTATTTTGGGCTGCCCTGGGTCTTCATTGCTGCGTGTGGGCTTTAGTTGTGTCGAGCGGGAGCTGTGCTCTAGTTGCGGGGCATGGGCTTCTCACTGGGGTGGCTTCTCGTGTTGAGGGACACAGGCTCTAGAGCGTGAAGCCTCAGTAGTTATGCCGCACAGGCTGTTGCCCTGCGGTATGTGGGATCTTCCCCGACCAGGAGTTGAACATGTGTCCCCTGCATAGGCAGGTGAATTTTTAACCACTGGACCACCAGGGAAGCCACCTGCAGCACATTTGATAGAAAACATCCCTCCCCTCCCCAGACCGAGGCCCACTGTGCTCCTGTCCCGGGCTTCACAGGTGACAGGGCTTCACGTTCATGTCCTCCTCACATGGTCTCCATGTGACAGGAGACACTGATGTGGAAACGGCCCCAGGGCCCTCTTGGTTTCTCATCCTTTACCGGATGGCCAGGGTCTCCCAGAGCTTTCAGCCCCCCAGCCGGTGCCAGAAACCCCGGCTCGGGACAGACACCAGTGTGGTGGAGCCCGGAGGGCCCTACCTCTCATGATAAGAACCCCACCCCATGGGAAGTGGGTAGAGGCCCCGGGCCAGGAGTGAGGCCTCACCCCAGCTATGCTGGGGCTCTGGTGACATTTCTGCTCAACTTGTGACTTGCCCTAACTTGTGATTTGTCCTAACTTGACCTCGCTCCTGGTTCCCTTTAGTTTCCAGCAAAACCTCAGAAGCACAGTGCTCTGTTTTAGGGCCAGGAGAAGTGTGTGTGTGGGAGGGTGCTTGGAACCTTCTGCTGCCACCTCTGCAGAAGGACCCCTTCCCCCATTTCTTCCCCAGGTCCCTGAAGTTGAGGTCATGGTCAAATTCCAGAGAATCTGGAGGCAAGACACACTTAGTACACCAGGCTTCGAGTGATGGGTAGCCCCAGTCAAGGGCTCCACTGACTCTTCCCTCCCCAACTTGTTTTAATGCAGAGGTACCCACCCCAGAGTTTCCTCATGTTCTGAATTTTCTTTAGTTCTTACAAGTGGGTTTCTGATTTGGTCCCTAACCACGCCCTTGTTCCAGAATTCTGCACTGAGGCTGCCCTGACCCCTGGCACTTGCCTCTCACCCACCTGTTGTGTCTCCATCCCGACGTCCATCATTTCTCTTGGTACCCAGGCCACGGCTGCCGTCGGACCCCTGTCCACAGCTGTCCCAGTGGCCCAGGCCTGCCTCCCCCTCCTTGGGTCCGTTTCCAGCTCCAGTCCCTCCTCTGCTAGCCTGGCCCTGGCATGAATCCTGAACCTGAGACTGGGCTTGGAGGAGAGAAAACTCAAAGGAAGGAGGGGTGGACCAAGGAATCAGGGACAGTGGACCACCTGGGGGCTGCAGGAAAGTCCTGAGGGGGACTTAGCCACCAAAGCGAGTAAGCCCAGGAGGAGTACCCCTCTGTTTCAGGGACACTGCTCTCCTAGCCTCTAGCATAACATCCCCCTGTGATGGGGTGGCCTGTCAATGGTGTGGGTGCCTGAGATATTTTTGTAAAACAATTACAAAATTATTCGTATTAGGGAGGATCAACTCCCAGCTAGGTCACAAGGTCAGTAGAGTTAATCCCTCGCCTGTTGTTACTCTGCTCTTGTGGCCAGGTGTCAAATTATAGGCTTAGAGCAACTGAAGATGGAAATGTAATGGTTTATTTTTAAGCCGTTCACGTTTAATCCCACAAAAATTGCACCATGCAGCAGACATTATGGGGGACTACTTGGGAAAAGGAAAAGAAGCATGACGTTGGGTCTGCTTCTACTTGACTCATGTTCCACAGGTGGACCCCTCCCCATAGGTCATTGGTTTCCATGCTTATGGTTTCCACACTGACATTTTCCTACTCTCGTAGGCCTTGCGTTTAAGATGTGGATACCGCAGGTCTCTGTGCTTGGAGGCAAGTGCAAGTCAGGTGTGAGCCTTTGTCGTGTGCTTGGTTACAGTGAATGCTCATTACCTTTTCCTATTATTATTAATCATCTTAACGCTAGCACCCCCTCAGACTGCCGGGAGAGAAGAAGGTGGGGAGAGGTTGGTGTCAAACAGATTTAGTATAGTGTGTGTGTGTGTGTGTGTGTGTGTGTGCATGTGCGATTACATGTGGCATATCCTCCCAAAGCACTTACAAATACAACTCCTCTATCCTCCTGGTCTTGGGCTGTAAATCTTATTTCCATATGCTCAGACTGTTTGTCAAAACAATGGTACATGATTATTGAACAGATGAGTCAAAGAGGACTTCCTAGAAGAGGCAATTTTTGAGTACTTTGTGTAGGTAGACAGGAAATGGTGTGAAAAGGAGGCGGTGAATGAACTGTATAGAGCGGGAGTCTCTAACTTAGACCCTTCAGGACCTTAGAGAAACTGGGAGGAATGACGGCAGATGGTCCCTAACTTACAATGGTTCAGCTTAAGATGTTTCAACTTTGTGATGGTGCAGAAACCATGCTTATTCAGTAGAAGCTTCAAATTTTGACCTTTTCCTGGCTAGTGATGAGCTGTACCATAATACTCTCTTATGATGTTGGACAGCGGTGGCAACCACAGCTCCCAGTCAGCCATGTGATCTGGAAGTAAACAACTCTTACACTTACAACTGCTCTGTACCCAGATAACCAGTGTATTTTCCCCTTTCAGTATAGTATTTAGTAGGTTACATGATATATTCCACACTTCATCATATGCTAGGCTTTGTGTTAGATGATTCTGCCCAGCTATGGTCTAATTTAAGTGTTGTGAGCATGTTTTAGATTAGGCTAAGCTATGATGTTTGGTAGTGAGAAATGGAATATTTCCTGCCATACTAGTAAATAAGTATGCTATCAGTTCAGTTCAGTTCAGTCACTCAGTCGTGTCTGACTCTTTGCGACCCCATGAATCACAGCACGCCAGGCCTCCCTGTCCATCACCAACTCCCGGAGTTCACTCAAACTCATGTCCATCGAGTCGGTGATGCCATCCAGCCATCTCATTCTCTGTCGTCCCCGTCTCCTCCCACCCCCAATCCTTCCTAGCATCAGACTCTTTTCCAGTGAGTCAACTCGTCGCATGAGGTGGCCAAAATATTGGAGTTTCAGCTTTAGCATCAGTCCTTCCAATGAACACCCAGGATCGATCTCCTTTAGAATGGACTGGTTGGATCTCCTTGCAGTCCAAGGGACTCTCAAGAGTCTTCTCCAGCACCACAGTTCAAAAGCATCAATTCTTTGGCGATCAGCTCTCTTCACAGTCCAACTCTCACATCCATACATGACCACTGGAAAAACCATAGCCTTGACTAGACGGACCTTGGTTGGCAAAGTAATGTCTCTGCTTTTTAATATGCTATCTAGGTTGGTCATAACTTTCCTTCCAAGGAGTAAGCATCTTTTAATTTTCTGGCTGCAATCAGCATCTGCAGCGATTTTGGAGCCCAAAAAAATAAAGTCTGACACTGTTTCCACTGTTTCCCCATCTATTTCCCATGAAGTGATGGGACCAGATGCCATGATCTTCGTTTTCTGAATGTTGAGCTTCAAGCCAAACTTTTCACTCTCCTCTTTCACCCTCATCAAGAGGCTTTTGAGTTCCTCTTCACTTTCTGCCATAAGGGTGGTGTCATCTGCATATCTGAGGTTATTGATATTATAGTCACCAGCAATTGCAGCCACCATGGATGGTGAGCTGGTGAGCCCTGAGGGAACTCAGGAAGGAAAGAATACCTGCCATCTAGCAGCCATCAGACTGCAGCCACTCTCTATGGTGAGCCCTGAGGAATTTAGGATGTGAAAACACAGGATATTGGCCCCACACAGCTGATGTACGTATCAAAGGAATGATTTTAGTGAGCCCAGACTCTTGCATCTTCCTATGCATAGAAAGCACTAAAGTCCTTAACTTGAGATATCTGTTTTCTTTAATTAACAAAAATATTTTGATGTTCCCAACTACCTGCCCTTTGTCACAAAACTCCGGTATGTTCTAGCTCCTCCCCTCACCTCCTCAGAGCAGTTTCTCAGAACTATCTGAAATGCTGTCTCCTGGGCTGTGTTCCTTGTTTGGCCCCAAATAAAACTGAACTTGCAACTCTCATGTTGTCCAAAGAAATGTTTAACAGTAGGCTAGCTGTATTAAATGCATTTTTAAGTAAATGCATTTTTGACATGATATTTTCAACTTAGGATGAGCTTATCAGGACATAACCTCACTGTCGAGGAAGACCTGTACATCTATTTAACAGAGGGCAGGAGACACCAGCAGAAGGCATGTCCCATTGAAAGTCGTCACATTCCACTATGAAAACAACACTGCACAGGCTACACAAGGCACAGTGGTCCACTGTCGCTGATTCCAGGTGTCAGCACTGGAGTGGTGGCAAGACTGCATGGTCCAGAGTGAGGAAGCCTGTTGGAATAAAGTAGCTGCTGAGTTTCTTTGGAAGCCAGGAAGTAGGGCATGACTTTGCTATGCTGATTCTGTGGGATGGGGTCACACAGTTCAGCCTGACTCTGGCACATATTCCAGGTGTCTTAGAGGGCCTTGGAAGGGACAGGCAAGATTGTAAGATCAGAGACACGGGAAGCAGAATGGCCTTCCTTTTTCTGAGATCTCCTGGACAGGTATGGAGACCACCATGACTCGAGGGAACTGGGTCCAGGGTAGGGTTTTGGGGACCACAGGTGAGAGGAGTCCTTATAGCCCCTTATGCTGCTGCTGCTGCTAAGTCGCTTCAGTCATGTCCGACTCTGTGCGACCCCATAGATGGCAGCCCACCAGGCTCCCCTGTCCCTGGGATTCTCCAGGCAAGAACACTGGAGTGGGTTGCCATTTCCTTTTCCAATGCATGAAAGTGAAAAGTGAAAAGGAAGTTGCTCAGTCGTGTCCGACTCTTAGCGACCCCATGGACTGCAGCCTTCCAGGCTCCTCCGTCCCTGGGATTCTCCAGGAAAGAACACTGGAGTGGGTTGCCATTTCATTCTCCATAGCCCCTTATAGACCAAGGAATTACAGAAATTGTAGGACGTGAGCCTCCACGTGAGTAAGACCATGGTGAACATATTGCTCTTGAGGGTGGAGGTGGGGTGTGTCAAGCATCTGTGCAGGTCATCCAAGGATTGGGTTCCACCTGGGCTTCCCTGGTGGCTGATGTCTCAGATGGTAAAGAATCCGCCTGCAATGCAGGAGACCTGGGTTCAATCCCTGGGTTGGGAAGATCTCCTGGAGAAGGGAATGGCTGTCCACTCCAGTATTCTGGCCTGGAGAATTTCATGGACTGTGTTGCAGAGTCGGACATGGGACTTTTACTTTTACTACTTTCACTTGCTGCCTCTCTTCAGCCACCAGGGGGCAAACAGGCTCCAGGAAAGATTTCTCCTGGTTCAGCTTGCCTGGAGGTGAGTGATAAGGTATCAGGAGGGGGTGGCCAGAGCGTGAGAGCAAAGACTGCAGCTGGATCCCAGCACTGAACTTGACCTTTTAAAATCACTCTGTTATTGTCCCCAGCACTAGCATTACTCATCGATTCATTTATTCAAGAAACATTTGCCCAGCACCTAGGAGGGGCCGGTTCTGAGCTGGTGGGCTCTGGAGACCGGAATCAGATAAACTTGCTTGGATCCTGGCAGAGAGGTGGACCCTCAAAACTGAAATCTCCCTGGGATGAATTTGTGCTGTGACAGAGGGACCCACTGAAGGCAGTGGAGACAACTAGGAGGGCGGGGTGAATTTGCCTGAGACTTGGGAGAAAGCTTCCTACTGTTGGTAGTGTTTGCTGTGGGACTGAGCAACAGTGCAACAGGCTGAAATATTAGGGAAAACGTAGTCCTGGCTGGAGAATGCCAAGTCGTGGAGGCCTGTCCGAGTTGGCTAGACAGGTGGACCTCCAGGGGAGGAGGCCGGCTGGTGGAGGTTACCAGGCTGGGGAATGATGGGCGCTTGTCTCTGATGAGAGAAGAGTCCTATTTGGGAGCCAGAGCAGACCCACGTTTTCTGGGGGCCTGAATTTTCAATGGTTTTGCAGCCTTTCTTAAAGCAAGAATACAGAAATAAATCCAAAATTAGACTGAGTGGCTTGGCGAGGTCCTTGCAGGTGAGGGACCTGACATTTAAGCTTATTCAGTTCAGTTCAGTTCAGTTGCGTCCGACTCTTTGCGACCCCATGAATCACAGCACGCCAGGCCTCCCTGTCCATCACCAACTCCCGGAGTTCACTCAAACTCATGTCCATCGAGTCGGTGATGCCATCCAGCCATCTCATTCTCTGTCGTCCCCTTCTCCTCCCACCCCTAATCCTTCCCAGCATCAGAGTCTTTTCCAATGAGTCAACTTGTCGCATGAGGTGGCCAAAGTATTGCAGTTTCAGCTTTAGCATCAGTCCTTCCAATGAACACCCAGGATCGATCTCCTTCAGAATGGACTGGTTGGATCTCCTTGCAGTCCAAGGGACTCTCAAGAGTCTTCTCCAGCACCACAGTTCAAAAGCATCAATCTTCGGCGATCAGTTTTCTTCACAGTCCAACTCTCACATCCATACATGACCACGGGAAAAATCATAGCCTTGACTAGATGGACCTTGGTTGGCAAAGTAATGTCTCTGCTTTTTAATATGCTATCTAGGTTGGTCATAACTTTCCTTCCAAGGAGTAAACATCTTTTAATTTCCTGGCTGAAATCAGCATCTGCAGTGATTTTGGAGCCCCCCAAAATAAAGTCTGACACTGTTTCCACTGTTTCCCCATCTATTTGCCATGAAGCGATGGGACCAGATGCCATGATCTTTGTTTTCTGAATGTTGAGCTTCAAGCCAACCTTTTCACTCTCCTCTTTCACTTTCATCAAGAGGCTTTTGAGTTCCTCTTCACTTTCTGCCATAAGGGTGGTGTCATCTGCATATCTGAGGTTATTGATATTTCTCCCAGCAATCTTGATTCCAGCTTGTGCTTCTTCCAGCCCAGCGTTCCTCATGATGTACTCTGCATATAAGTTAAATAAACAGGGTGACAATATACAGCCTTGACATACTCCTTTTCCTATTTGGAACCAGTCTGTTGTTCCATGTACAGTTCTGACTGTTGCTTCCTGACCTGCTTATGCTGCTGCTGCTAGGTCACTTCAGTCGTGTCCGACTCTGTGTGACCCCATAGACGGAAGCCCACCAGACTCCCCCGTCCCTGGGATTCTCCAGGCAAGAACACTGGAGTGGGTTGCCATTTCCTTCTCCAATGTGTGAAAGTGAAAAGTGAAAGTGAAGTCGCTCAGTCGTGTCCGACCCCTAGCGTTCTCATGGACTGCAGCCCACCAGGCTCCTCCATCCATGGGATTTTTTCCAGGCAAGAGTACTGGAGTGGCTTGCCATTGCCTTCTCCGATTAGCTTTGTGTAAAAACCTAGCAGCAAATTGCTTTAGCTCTCTTTCCTTTCTCTCTTCCTCTGGGGAGCCCTGGACCCCTGGGCAGCTAGTCAAGACTGGATTCAGGAAACCCGAGGCTGTGGTCTCCTCTGGAGGCTGAGCTGATCTGTCAGGGTAAGAGGAGGTCAGTGGGGGTGACTTTTCATACTGAGTCTATGCAAATAGTGCCCCGAAATTGTTCCAAGGGGTGGCCTTGAATCTGACCGCAACTCCTGTTAATGCTTTAAGTAATGCACAGGTGGGGGCTTCCCTGGTGGCTCAGCGGTAAAGAATCTGCCTGCCAATGCAGGAGACCCTGGTTCAAGCCCTGGGTTGGGAAGATCCCCTGGGGAAGGAAATGTCAACCTGCTTCAGTATTCTTGCCTGGAGAATCCCTTGAACAGAAGAGCCTGGTGGGCTATAGTCCATGGGGTCACAAAAGAGGCAGACACCACCGAGCGACTTAACAATGACAACAACGCACAGGTACGGAGGCTTTTCGCACTGGCCAAACGCTTTCATCTTGGTGTCGTTCTCACCCCATCCTGGTGAGTCAGGTAAACGGTTCCCTCCACCAAGGCTCACGACTGGGCCTAAGGACACCTGGCTGAACCCCCGGCAGCTTGGGACCTCACACCCTACTTGCCCTCGGTGCTTCTCTTTCACTACTGGTTCAACAATATTTAAACCCAGGCTTGCCCTCTTGGTCCCTTGTACAGAGAACTGATTCAGCATAATAGTGAAACCACAAGTGACTCGGCTGGCTTTGGTAGACCCCCGCCCCTTCCTGCATGGGATCAGGTGGTAAGGGCAGGCCCAGGTAGGGTGGAGCTGACAGCTTTTTTCCTTCACCCTAACTGTACTGTGGTGAGAGAGGGTTCTCACCTTCACCCCCTTCCTGGGCTGTTGGGAGAGCTCACACCTGAGTAAAACCTCGATCTCAAGGCTCCACCCAGGCCATGGATCTCTGAGACTCAACACTGATTTGCCGAGGGGTCTGAAGCCTGTGTTTAAGTCCCAGCCGGGGCTGGTAGGGGAGAGAGATGCCTGCTAATTCCAGTAGCTTTAATCAAGCTGCGCTGAGCATCCACTGTGTTAGACATGGTGCTAGCCCCAGCAGGATAGAACCAAATCAGCCATGCCCTTGTCCGCATGTCTCCCTTCAGCATCTACCTGTGCCAGGTACTGAGCTGGGTGGGGAGACGTGGAGATGGATGAGCAGCTGTGAATCTGGGCATGGGAAGCTCACAGTCCAATTCAGGGCCTCAGCAGAAAACAGTAAAAGGCAGAACAGAGTCTGTTCAAATCTGAGAAGGATACTTTGTCTGCTTTTGTACTCCAAGCTGGACTGGGAGGCAGTGCCTTGACCTCAGCTGATTTTTTTTCTTGGCCCTGGATGTGGCATCGATAAGCCGGCTTCTACCTCCTTGAAGCATCTCCTTCAAAGTGCGTAGCAGAACCCAAGCTCCTGCTTTCCAAAATGGAGAGTCAGGAATGGGAGAATGGAATGAGTCAAAGGCATGTTCCTGCTCCCAGGGAAGTGCTTTTGCAGGGATTTAGAGGAAATGGGAATGAACTGGAGGAGTCAGTGAGACATTTTCCTCCAAATGGTGCAGGAAGGATTGGGAAGCTCTTGTCTGGGGTTCAGTTCAGTACCCATCAGGGTGACAAGAGGAAAAGAGAGGTGGGAGTCATCCAAGTATTCAGATGTTTCTGGATGCTTCCAGGCCAGATCCAGAAAAACCCCAAAGCCTCTCAACTTGTAACCACACAAAGCAGCTCTGGTTTATCCTATTTTCTGCAATCTGCATAAATCTACTTGTGGTTGTGACCAGGAAACAGAGGGGGAGAGGGTTTGAGGGGGCTCTGAGGCAGAAGAACCCCTGGGTGCTCAGAATGAGTTCTTGCCACTGTGCGCATGTTAGCTGTCTCCTCTCCTCCCTGCAAAGTCTGGCAGAGATCAACACAAAGACTCAAAATATAACAGCCCACTTGACCTTGAAATTTCCCAGCAGCTGCAGGAGCTGGGAGGCAGCAGGGGTGGCTGATGGTTGATGTGGGCGGCTGGGTGCTGGGTCACCTGGGCCATGTGTGACTTCTGGCTCATCTGAACAGAGACCTGGCTTTGTTTGGGCTGGGGCCTTGGCACAGGCTCCCCTGGCTGACCTGGCAACACCCCTTCCTGACAGGCTTTGGAGCTTGGGAACCTCTGGGATACTCCTCGGGAGAAGGAAGATGCTCTGCAATCCCCCAAAGCCTTATGTGAGACTTGCATAGATGGTGTGAGGTGCATACCATTCATGAGTTCTTCATTTCACAGAAGACAAGCTTGAAGTTGAGAGTGGTCACCCAAGATGGCACAGCTGGGGTGTGCTAGGGCTTGGGGCTGCTCCCTGGAGGGTCTCTCTGAAGCCAAACCCTGTGCTCTTTCCAGGACTCTCAGTTTTACAAACCTTTCCCATTCCTGCTCCTCCCAAGGACCCTGGGCCCCTGGGAACCCTCCTGGCCCCAGAGATGCCTCTACAGCATAAGCTGGTTTGAACTCAGTGGCACAGGTCCCCCTACCAAAAACTCCCCAAACCTCCTCCCTCAGCACCTAGTAGAGGAGGTACAGTTTACATAGAGGAAGTGTTGACAGCAATTAACACTTAGTGAGTAAAATAGGAGTATAAAGTAGCCAAACTTTTGGATCCTGCCTCCTCAGTTCAGTTCAGTTCAGTTCAGTTCAATTGCTCAGTTGTGTCCGACTCTTTGCGACCCATGGACTGCAGCATGCCAGGCCTTCATGTCCATCACCAACTCCCAGAGTCCACTCAAACTCATGTCTATTGAGTCAGTAATGCCATCCAGTCCTCTCATCCTCTGTCTTCCCCTTCTCCTCCCACCTTCAATCTTTCCCAGCATCAGGGTCTTTTCCAATGAGTCAGTTCTTCGCATCAGGTGGCTAAAGTAATGGAGTTTCAGCTTCAGCATCAGTCCCTCCAATGAACACCCAGGATCAATCTCCTTTAGAATGGACTGGTTGGATCTCCTTGCAGTCGAAGGGACTCTCAAGAGTCTTCTCCATCACCACAGTTCAAAAGCATCAGTTCTTCAGCGATCAGCTTTCTTCACAGTCCAACTCTCACACCCATACATGACTACCGGAAAAACCATAGCCTTGTCTAGATGGACCTTTGTTTAATGTCTCTGCTGTCTGGGTTGGTCATAACTTCTGCCTCCTAGCCATGAGCAGTCGTCAGTGTTTTTGAGGGTGTTTGTGTCTTTACAAATTGTATTTGTACTTACACTCTGGTATATGGTGGTAGTTTAGTCACTAAGTTGTGTCTGACTCTTGTGACCCCATGGACGGCAGCCTGCCAAGTTCCTCTGCCCATGGGATTTCCCAGGCAAAAATACTGGAGTGGGCTGCAGTTTTCTTCTCTAGGAGATCTTCTGGACCCAGGGATTGAGTCCAGGTATCCTGCATTGCAGGTAGATTGTTTACCAACTGAGCCACCAGGGAAGCGCACTCTAGTATACATGAGCTTTATAAACTATAAATTAAGAATAAGAAAAAAGGAAAAACACATGTGGAAATTACAGCTTCCAGATGTAGAGAATGGACTTGTAGACATGAAGTTGGGGGAAAGGGAGGGTGAGACAAACTGGGGGAGTTGCATTGACATATATACACTACCCTGTGTAAAATAGACAGCTAGGGGGAAGCTGCTGTAGAGCACAGGGGGCTCGGTGTTCTGTGATGACCTAGAGGGGTGGGATGGGGTGGGTGGGAGGGAGGCTGTTAGGAGGGTGGTTCAAGAGGGAGGGGATATATCTATACTTATAGCTGATTCACTTTGTTGCACTGCAGAAACTAACTCAACATTGTAAAGCAATTATACTCTAATAAAAATGAATACAAGATTGACAGCATTGCAGATTCACTGTTTGGACCCCAGCACCCTTGGCCACCTCTTGGCAGAGCTATTCCCCTCCGCTGGCTCATGGTGCCAATGCCCCCTGTTGCTGCCAGAGTCATGGCCGTGGCTGCTCTGCTGAGACTGGTGAAGGGCCCTCCTGCCCGCAGCTGTCTGATGTCCAGGGTCTGTGCTCAGGATGGAAGGGCCATTTCCTGTTGCTGCTACAGCTCATGCTTGCAATGTCGCATGGGAAGTTTAGTGAAATAATGCTTTTTGGAGTTAATAAATGTATTGTTGGTTACCAAAGTGATGCATTATGTCTCTTTCTCTCTGTTGTCAGACACCTGTTGGATCATTTTTCTCTGATCACCATGTTAGGAGTGGGGGCTGACCCTCAGCAGTCCATTTACTCCCAAGGCTCAGTTATTAGAAACGAGGCTGACTTCTACTTTTCTCATTGACTGTATCTTTGAAAAAATTATTAATTAGTTAAGCTGTGGCTTGGTCTTACTGAGGCATGCAGGATCTTTAGTTGTGGGACCTCTTAGTTATGGTATGTGGGATCTAGTTCACCAAGCAGGGTTCGAACCTTGGCCCCCTGCATTAGGAGCATGGGCTCTTGCCACTGGACCACCAGGGAAGTCCCTCATTGACTTTATCTTTCTTGTTCAGGAAGTATTAAAACTAAGTGTTCTTGGGACTGGCATCTACCAAGAAATCTAAAGTGTTTATTTATCTTAAACTCTTACTCAAAACAATACATTTCCAAACCCAAATATCTTTGTGTCTAACCTTAAGTATATTCAGTATGACTCTCACCTTCTTCCTCTTCAATGTGTGATAACCAGAACTATTTTCTTTGGGAAACTCCCTATACTAACTCTCCTACGATAGACGTTGACAGATCCTCTGATTTTCAGACCCAAATGGTGGCAGCCTGGCTTCAAGAGAATCCCCTGGGGGAACTTACTGAAAATGACAGATTCCTGGGCTCTGTCTCTGCAGAGGTGGACTGGACAGATCTGGAGTAGCTCCACTCTGAAAGATCGTTGGTGGATCCTTAAGCATTTGGGAACACCTGCTCAGCACCTGCCTCAACTTTTCTAAATCATGGGGGAAACTTGGCTCCATCTCCAGCTGAGGTCCAAGATACACAGGGGCGTGTTGAGGCTCAGGGCTGCGTAGGCAGAGAACCACCTGACTTTAGACTGCTCTCTGCATGGGCGGGAAGCAGCACTTAGAATTTCTCGAGGCCACCTCCCGGTTCTTCATACGCTCTACCGTCGGTACAGAAGGTGATGCTTATCTTCCTGTGTGCCTCAACAGTTACCACACAGCCATCTAATCTAAAAGTAATATCTGATCATGTCACATCACTTAAAGAGAAAGGGGCCCAGCACTCAGCCCCATTTGGTATTGACGGAGATGGTGATCTCTCAGGAGACCGTTTCTGCCCAACTTCATTCTTGCGTTAGGCTTCAAAAGTAGACTTTTGAGTAACGTCAGTAGGTGGTGATCTGTGTGGATCACGTGGCTTGGTGTCAGCTGATTTCTGTCCTGGGGGTCAGAGGCAGATGCAAAGCTGCCAGCACTCTAATGCTGTCCTAGAAATATCCATCTTCAGGGAGTGAAAGTAACATTGAGTGTATCTTGTGTCAGAAACTGTACTACTCCCCTCTCTGCACACGCATCTCACTTTTTCTTCCCAGTAACCGTGCAAAGGTAAAATTTTTATCTCCATGTTGACAAAGATGAGGATTGAAACTTGATCTTGCCCAAAGTAAAAACATTTCACCCTCTAGATGGCTCGACTCCAAGTCTCATTCCATGATCTCATACCACTAAAGCCAGCAGTCTTGTGGCCAAGAAGAGTTAGGAAGATCTGCCTGAAATTCTCTATCTGGTCATTCATGAAATTGGATTGAAAGACAGGGGGAAATGAGGTTAAAATTTGTGAGGGGAGGGCAGTAAGCAAACCAGTCTAGCTTATTTTTAATTGAGAATTTACTTTGAGAGAAGTTTAGGTCTACAGCCAAATTGAAGGGAAGGTACAGAAATTTCCTATATTCCCCCTGACTCCATAATGCATAGCCTCCCTCATTATCAACATCACCCACCAGAAGGGGACACTTCCTGTAGCTGATGAACTTATGTTGACACATCAATATCACCCAAGGTCTACAATCTACATTAGGGCTCACTTTGGGTGTTGTACATTTTGTGGGTTTTGATAGATATATAAATGACATGGATTCAGTATTATAGGGTCATACAGCATATTTTCACTCCCCCCAAAATGCTCTGGTTTTCCCAGTAGTCATGTATGGATGTGAGAGTTGGACTATAAAGAAAGCTGAGCGCTGAAGAATTGATGCTCTCAAACTGTGGTGTTGGAGAAAACCCAAAGTCCCTTGGATGGCAAGGAGATCAAACCAGTCTATCCTAAAGGAAATCAGTCCTGAATATTCATTGGAAGGACTGATGCTGAAATTGAAGTTTCAATACTTTGGGCACCTGATGTGAAGAGCTGACTCACTGGAAAAGACCCTGATGCTGGGAAAGATTGAGGGCAGGAGGAAAAGGGTATGACAGAGGATGAAATGGTTGGATGGCATCACTGACTCAATGGATGTGAATTTGAGCAAACTCCAGGAAATAGTGAAGGACAGGGAAGCCTGGCATGTATCCATGGGGCTGGCAACCGAACAACAATCTCTATTGCTCTAGTGATTCAAGTCCTTTAATTATTTTTGCCAGTTCAAATATGTTAAACCCTTCTAAAGAATTTTTTATTTCACTCACTGTATTTCTCAACTCCAGAATTTCAATTTGTTTTTTTAAAAAAACAATTTTCATTGGTTTACTGATATCCTTCATTTACTGAGACATTGTTATCATATCTTTCTTTACTTCTTTAACATGCTTTTCTTTAGTTCTCTGGACATTCCTTCTTTTAAAAAAATTTTGTTTATTTATTTTTGGCTGCATCAGGTCTTAGTTTCAGCACATGCAGGATCATTTATTGTGTACCTGGGCCTTTCCTGTTGCGGAGTATGGGCTCCAGGGCAAGTGGGCTCTGTAGTTGTGGCACGTGGGCTTAGTTGCCCTACAGCATGGGGGATCTTAGTTCCCTGACCAGGGATTGAACCCATATCCAATGCATTGGAAGGTGGATTCTTAATTACCTGGTTTTAGTGAAGTGATGGTTTTAGTGAAGTGATGGCTTTAGTGAAGTCTATTTTTCTGCATCAGTATTCGGCCTTTGACGTTGTTCCTTGGGGAGATGTAGCTTTGAGTGTTCCCACAGTTCCTTGGATGATGGTATTTGTAGAACTTTCTTGCTTATCTTGACTATACCCAGCTGTTGAATTCCACTAACTGCTGGTTAATAGCTCTAATGATTTCAATAGTGCTCTGCAGCGCAAACTGCTCTATAAATGAATCCAATCAAACTGTGACTCTTTTGAAGGAATAGTTTTTGAAGTATGTGTTTGAGATTTGTTCTGACCTCAGTGGGTTCCTCTTAGCTGTTTTATTTCCTGATTCTCTCCTACAAACTATCCAGCCTGTATTCTGGGTTATATCATCATTAAATCCGTTAAATCTCTCTATTTTCTTTCCTCTATAACCTCCACTGTCTTGAGAGCAAACATTAGATTTGAACTTTTCCATGCTCTTTTGCAAAGAAAGTCAGTTCTTTTGGGAAGACCTGATGAGTTATCTGTTTTATGGTCTGCTTTCCCCTCAGAAAAATCTTTGGAACTGTGCAGCTGGGGACAGAAACAATGGCAAATCTCTCTCTGAGTAATAATACTCTAGGAACTGAGTAATCAGTAGGTGGGGGCAAGCAGTCTGAGATCCTCTTGGCTGGCCTCTCCTCATGTGAAGACACTATCTCATGAGTTAAATCAAGGGCAGTCGAGGCTCCAGTAGTCTCAGCGTGCCATACCCAAGCTAGAGCCTCCATCTCACAAGACGGGAGTGGGTGGAAGAGGGAGACCCACCACTTCTCAACTGGACTTGCCTGTGACTTAGCCTTAGCAATAGTAGCTGGGGACAGGATGAGAAATGCCAAAGTCCTGTTCCTCCTAGGAAGAAAGGCCTCTAGTTGGTTATCATGGGGAGAGGAAGTCCTGTGTTCATGAAAGCAGCATCCTGGAGTGGAGTTTCTGTCTTGCTGAGCTGAGTGAAATGAGGGAGGCCAAGGCCTTGGTTCAGATATCATAACTTCTTGCTTTTCTTACCAAATTTCAATAGATTTCCTTGAATGGATGTTTCTTCACACGCTAAACAGTAATTGAACCCTTAGAACTGCTTACAGAGTTCTTTTTAAGAATTATTATTATTATTATTTTTGGCTGCACTGGGTCTTCGCTACTGTGGACGGGCTTTCTCTAGTTGCAGTGTACACGCTTCTCATTGTGGTGGGTTTCCTTTTTGCAGATCATAGGCTTTAGAGCTTGGGCTTCAGTAGCTGTGGTCACAGGCTTAGTTGTCCCTTGGCATGTGGGATCTTCCGGGACCAGGGATCAAACCTGTGTCCCCTATATTGGCAGGCAGAGTCTTAACCATTGGACAACCAGGGAAGACCTTAGAGAGTTTTAAACGATTGTTTATTCAAAATAATTTTCACTAGTTTCAATTGGTGTGGGTCAGTAGAGCTTGTGCTAGAATTTTACCTCTCTGGCTCCTTTATTCTTGAGCAAACCTAAAGAGGTTGCCCTGTATCTCCTGGACTAAGGTAATAAAATCATGCTAGTTTCTTCATTAACTGATTGTGAGCCTAATACTATTTCCACCAAAGCTACCTGTTCAGATGTCTGGACGTTTAGATTACTTATTCTATGTGTTGCTAGGCAGAGATAATAATTACCTAAGTTCTCTTGCCACCCATCCGGTCAACCTGGCTTCTGTTTTTGCTCTCCTCTAATTTATTCTGCACATGGCAGACAGAGTGAGTGGTTTTTAGAAAGAGCTCATTTTGTCATAATATAATACCACTTAGCTGCTTGAGTGATTTTCCATTGTTCTTACAATAAAGTACAAAAGTTCTTAACATGGTCTCCAAGACCCCATTTTTCTCTTTCACTTCTTCTCATGTCTCATTCACTCTGAGCCCCACTTCCTGTTCCACCCCAGCCCTCTGCCTTTCACCAACATATTCTCTAGTCTCACACTAGTCTTGCAAATTTTTATTGTGTATTTAACGTACTCTCTCCTATTTCAGGCCCATTGCACATGTTCTCTGCCTTACGTGCTGTTCTTTCCTGATTCAGATCTACCTAAATGTCACCTCCTTTAGGAAACTTTCCCCAACCTCCAAGAATAGTTCAGGTATTCCTATTCTAATGACACCCCAACACCTTCTACTTCTTCACAGAATTTTATTTTTTATGTTTATTTGTTTATTTGACTGCACTGGATCTTACTTGTGGCCTGTGAGATCTAGTTCCTAGACCCCCTGCAGTGGAAGTGTGGGCTCTTAAACCCTGGACTGCCAGGGAAGTCCCTAGAATGTGTGTTTTTGATCAACTGATTAATAGGATGATTATCTGTTTAGCAAACCCCTCCTCATAGTATGGGCTTCCCTGGTGGCTGAGATGGTAAAGAATCTGCCTGCAATGCAGAAGAACTGGTTCAATCCCTGGGTTGGGAAGATCCCCTGGATCCCGGGAGAAGGGAATGGCTACCCACTCCAGTATTCTTGCCTGGAGAATTCTGTGGACAGAGGAGCCTGGTGGCTACAGTCCATGGGGTTGCAAAGAGTGAGACTTTCAATTTCCCCATAGCATATTAGCTCTTGAAGGCAGGGTTTCTATCTGCCTTGACTCAGTGTTTAGCATAGGACTTGACACAGAGTAGGGACTCCACAAACACTTGTTGAGTGTGGGAACAATGTTCTTTAGAGCATTGAATGCCAGAGTTGTGAGGGTGGTCCTTAGGGGGTCTATTACAGCTGATATGGAACCAGAGGAAAAGTTGTAAATTTAAAAAGAAAACTCCTCCCCACTTATATTTCTATTTCTAAAACCCGATCTTAGTAATGAGCAGACTGGTGGACACTTATTCCAAAGGAAGTTTCACTAACATCTCTATCCTTGGGCTAGCATTGTGATAATGTGGCTGACCCCTCTTTCTTCTTAAGATTCTTGTGATGAATATCATGGCACATATGAAAAATGGCCTTTTATTCTTGACACTGTGGTCTGTGAGTCTGTTTTAATCCATATACGAGCTCATGGTATGGAGAATATAGACTGAGAAAGCAATTATTTTTTAAAAGTAATCAACAGCAACAACAATACTTACTACTGTTAGTACTGATTAAGTGTTTTCTTTGTGGTAGATTATATTATTTCCAAAAAATTCTATAATAATTTCATGGAGTAGATAATTTTATTTCCATTTTCTAGATAAAGAAACTGAGTTTTGGAAAGATTAAGTTCCTTGCTCAAGGACACATTGTAAGTAAATGTTAAGCTGAGACTCAAACTCATGTGTTTTTGGCACCAGTGCCCAAACTCTTGATCTCTGTTCTTTTTTTTTAATTGAAGTACAGACTCACAGGTGTAGAGAACAGACTTGTGGTTGCCAAGGTGGGGCGGGGGAGGGACGGTCTGGGAGTTTGGTGTTAACAGACGTTAACTATTACATTTAGAACAGATTAAACAACAAGTGTCTACCGTATAGCACATGGAACTATGTTCAATATTCTCTGATAAACCATAAGGGAAAGAGTACAAAAAAGAATGGATATATATAAATATATACTAAAAAAAGTAGTGAATATGTTAGTTGCTCAGTTGTATCTGACTCTCTGTGACCCCCATGGACAGTGACCTGCCAGGTTTCTCTGTTCATGGAATTCTCCAAGCAAGAATACTGGAATGGGTAGCCACATTATCCAGGGTATCTTCCCAACGCAGGAATCAAATCCGGGTCTCTTCTATTGCAGAGATACTTTACCATCTGAGCCACCAGTATATCTATATGTATACTGGAATGAGGTAGCCCACTCCACTAGTCTTACTTAGAGAATCCTATGGACAGAGAAGCCTGGCAGGCTACATACAGTCCATGGGGTTGCAAAGAGTTGGACACAACTGAGCAAGTAGCACCTTCCCTACTTTTTTCATATATATATATATACATTCTTTTTCATATTCTTTTCCCTTATGATTTATTTCAGGATATTGAATATAATTCCCTGTGGTATGCAGTAGGATCTTGTTGTCTATCCATCCTAAATGTAATAGTTTGCATCTGTTAACCCCAGACTCCCAGGCCGTCCCTCCCCTGACCTCCTTGGCAACCACAAGTCTGTTCTCTACATCTATGAGTCTGGTTCTGTTTTGTAGATAGGGTCATTTGTGCATGTTTTAGATTCTACATATAAGTGCTTTCATACGGCATTTGTCTTTCTCTTCTTAATCTCTGTTCAATATTGCAAAGTGATTCTAGAATTCTGCAAGTGATTTCTTGCTGACAGTCTTCTGAAACTTCATGTAAACTTTCCTCTGAGGTGTCTTTTGAAAACTTTTATCTTTAAGTGCCTTGAGAGAGGTAGGCTTCTCACTTCACCTCTTATCAAGAGATCACCAAAAACTAAAATCTGTTTTAACCATTCCATGTTTGAGTAAATGTGAGTCTTTCTCCAGAGTTTCTTGATTTTACATGGACATTATCAGGAAATCAAAACAGCAGTGACAATAACAATAATGGGAAAAACCCCTTGACTGTGTTAACAAGGCAGCACATAAAGGGATATGGATGAAAACATACAGGAGTTTATCAAATCTAAATCCTATTTAAACTTATTACCTCCCAAATCACTGGAGTATGCTTGTCAAGCAAGAGAGTAGATTTTAAAACATATCCCACAGAGTGAAGTTTTGGTGAGTGAAGTAATTGGAGGTATGGATCTAAATTAATAAATGAGAAAATGCTTTTCTTATAGTTCTGAGATAACTGCCTTGAAATCTATGTGTTCTAGAATCCTTGCTAACTGGATAGCTAAGATATGGAAATGACCTAAATGTCCATTGACAGGTGAGTAGATAAAGAATATATGGTGGGATATACACAAGGGAATACCATTCAGTCATAAAAAGGAATGAAATAATGCTATTTGCAGCAACATGGATGGACTTAGCAATCATCATACTGATTGAAGTAAGTCAGAATGAGAAAGACAAATACTGTGTGGTATTACACGCATGAAGTCTAAAATAAGACAAAAATGAACTTATTTGTGAAACAGAGATAGACTCACAGATATAGAAAACAAACTTATGTTTACCAGAGGAGAAAGAGGTTGGTGGAGAGACAAATTAGGAGTTTGGGGTTAGCATGTAGGAACGATATAAAATAGTTAAAGCAAGGTCCTACTTATAGCACAGGAAACTATATTCAATATCCTATAATAAACCACAATGGAAAAAATATAAAAGAATATGTGTATTTGTATAACTGAATCACTTTACTATACACCAAAAACTAACACAACATTGTAAATCAACTGTACTTCAATAAAAAATAGATACAATCCTTGCTAGTCAGTAGCCAAGGACAATTCTTCATACAGATCTTTAAGTTAAAAAGCCTAAGTAAATAAAACTCCAGGTAAAGACTTTCTACCACCAAAATTATTCAGAATGGCTTAATTGATGATATGATCTGATCCTTGTTAACCTTTTATAAACAGAAAAGATTTTATAATGTATGTACATCCAAATGTTTACATAATATTTATTAAGTTTTGATTTTGTAAGAATATAAAGAAAAACAAAAATGGAACATAATTTCACCTTCCAGAAAACTCCTGTTGTTGTTTTTAAAAAAAATTAGACTAATACATATATCAGTCGCTCAGCTGTGTCTGACTCTCTGTGACCCCATGGACTGCAGCACACCAGGCTTCCTTGTCCTTCACTCTCCCGGAGTTTGCTCAAACTCGTGTCCATTGAGTTGGTGATGGCATCCAACCATCTCATCCTCTATCACCCCCTTCTCCTGCTTTCAATCTTTCCTAGCATCAGGGACTTTTTCAATGAGTCAGTTCCGGTATCTGGTAATGTACCTGGTACCTGTAGTAAAAATCTAAATCATGCAAGAAGATATAAAATGAAAAATAAAAGCTCCTTCCCACTACCACCCCCTCCCAGATCATCACAAAATCTTTCCTCTGCATTTTTCCAAAAAATTATATATATACATATAATGAAATATAAATATATATATTTGAAAAGTATATCAAAAGATGCTAAACTATATCCACTTAAACTTTGCTTTTTCATTTATAAAATGTCTTAGAGATTTGTAAATCAGTAAATAGAGACCAACTGCATGTAAAAATTATCAAATTTTATTTTGAAATGATTAAAAATTTACAGAAAAGTTGGAACTATACCTTATAAAAAGTAAACCAAAATTTTTCTCCCTGAATGATCTAGTTGTAAGTTTTTGACCTAATGCCCTATTACACCCGAATACTCTAGAGTCTGTTCCCTACAAAGACAATTCCTTGCATAGCTATGATGTGATGATCAAAATCAGAAAGTTAAATTAAATATATTACTTCTATCTAATCATTTTATTATTCAAGTTTTGTCAGTTGCCCCAGTAATGGCTTTTATAGCAAAAGAATCCAGTTCAGAATCAAAGGTTGCATTTAGTTCTTTCTAGCCTGCTTCTGTAGGAAACATTTCCTCAATCTTCTTTTGTTTTTTTTTTTTTACCTTTACACTGGAAGACTGCAGGTCAGCTATTTCCTCAAATGGCCTCAGTTTGGGTTTGTATAATGTCTCTTCATGCTTGGACTTGGGTCTTGTATCTTTGGCAGTCTTGTCAAGGAAGTGATGCTGTGTTCTTCATATGGCATCCTAGCAAGAGGCACACCATTTGTGTTTGTCTTGATGCTAAAGGCTTTGACTGTGTGGATCACACAAACTGTGGAAAATTCTTAAAGAAATGAATACCAGACCACCTTACCTGTCTCCCAAGAAACCTGTATGCAGGTCAAGAAGCAACAGTTAGAACCAGACATGGAACAATAGACTGGTTCCAAATTGGGAAAGGAGAACATCAAGGCTACATATTGTCACCCTGCTTACTTACATGCAGAATACATCATACAAAATGCTGGGCTGGATGAATCACAAGCTGGAATCAAGATTGCTGAGAGAAATATATCAACAACCTCAGATATGCAGATGATACCACTCTAATGGCCGAGAGTGAAGAGGAACTAAAGAGCATCATATTGAAGATGAAAGAGGAGAGTGAAAAAGATGGCTTAAAAGTCAACAAACTTTCAAAAAATGAAGATTATGGCATCTGGTCCCATCGCTTCATGGCAAATAGATGGGGAAAAAGTGGAAACAGTAGCAGATTTTATTTTCTTTGGCTCCAAAATCACTGCAGGTGGTGATTGCAGCCCCCAAATTAAAGGATGCTTGCTTTTGGAAGAAAAGCTATGACAAACCTAGACAGCGTATTAAAAAGCAGAGACATCACTTTGCCAACAAAGGTCCATATAGTTAAAGCTATGGTTTTTCCTAGTGCTTCCTATGGCTTCCCTATTAGTGTAGATGGTAAAGAATCTGCCTGCAATGCAGGAGACCGGGATTTGATCCTGGTTGGGAAGATACCCTGGAGAAGGGAATGGCAACCCACTCCAGGATTCCTACCTAGAGAATTCCATGGGGTCACAAAGAGTCGGACACGACTGAGCACTAAACTGCATGGTTTTTCCAGTAGTCATGTATGGATGTGAGAGTTGGGCCATAAAGAAGGCTGAGTGCTGCAGCTTTCTCCTCCCAGTGATGCTTTCAAACTGGGGTACTGGAGAAGACTGTTGAGAGTCCCTTGGACTGCAAGGAGATCAATCCAGTCAATCCTAAAGGAAATCAGTCCTGAATATTCATTGGAAGAACTGATGCTGAAGCTGAAACTCTGATACTTTGGCCACCTGATGCTGATTCACTGGAAAAGAACTCGATACTGGGAAAGATTGAAGGCAAGAAGAGAAGGTCCATCTAGTCAAGGCTATGGTTTTTCCAGTAGTCATGAATGGATGTGAGAGTTGGACTATAAAGAAAGCCGAGTGCAGAAGTATTGATGCTCTTGAACTGTGGTTCTGTAGAAGACTCTTGAGAGTCCCTTGGACAGTAAGGAGATCAAACCAGTCTATCCTAAAGGAGATCAGTCCTAAACATTCATTGGAAGGACTGCTGATGAAGTTGAAATTCCAATACTTTGGCACCCAATGTGAAGAGCATACTCATTGGGAAAGACCCTGATGCTGGGAAAGATTGAGGGCAGGAGGAAAAGCAGATGACAGAGGATGAGATGGTTGGATGGCATCAGTGACTCAATGGACATGAGTTTGAGCAAACTCTGGGAGATGGTGAAGGACAGGGAAGCCTGGCATACTGCAGTCCATGGGGTCAAAAAGAGACACACACCACTTAGCGACTGAACAACAGTAACTATAGTCCTGGAAGCAATCTTTAAGTTCATCAATACACCCCTATCATTTGAATCTATTTAGGTATCATGTTCCTTCTTACCTGTATCAAAACTCATACTAAACAATGAGTTCTGGGTTGCAAAAGAGGGTTTATTTTTGCACCTGTCTGTAAGTCTTTGCTCACAAGCTTAACGAAATCAAACACAAGTGTTATTACTAGGTATTTTAACAGAGAGAATTTATTATAGAGAATTGCTAACTAGATAACTGAAAAGGCAAATGGGTATCAAGGAAGTAGCAATCGCAAGAAGAGCTACTACCGCTAGGACTGGGAAAGCAAAAGAAAGAATCTGAAAGTATTAAGATATGGAGCTTGGAGGAGAACCTCAGATCTCTGGGGAAGGGGACTTTGGCCTTCCAAGGAGACACCAGAGATGTGGGTTTGATCCCTGGGTTGGGAAGATCCCTTGGAGTAGGAAATGGCAAACTGTTTCAGTATTCGTGCTTGGAAAATTCCATGGACAGAAGAGCCTGGCAGGCTATTGTCCATGGTGTCGCGAAGAGTTGGAAATGACTGAGCAATTGAGCACTCATGCTTCTGCAGTGGAGCGTAGGAAATAAAGAGACTGGTTTCATGAACTTGGAAAAACTGAAAACTGTACCCAACTACTTGGAGGAAAAACTTCCGGAAGCAAAGGGTGTTACTGACAGTACTAGGACATCTGAAGGAAGACAGTGGGAAGCAGATGGAACAGAGCCATTCCCTTCTTTGTCCTCGAGTCTTTCAGTCTCCTTCTGTCATCTGCTATTGGCAGACCCTCCCCCAGCTGGCAAAGGAGAAATAAGGTTTACAGAGTCCCAGCTGCCAGCTTCAGAAACCTGAATATAGAGGCTGGGCTTGAAGTTGAGAAACAGCAGCTTAATAACTGGAACAAAACTTTAATTCTAATGTACAGTGATCTTGAGTATTCTGAATTAATTTTCCCTATTAATAGAACCCAGTATGTATTATACTTAAACTGGAGATGCCATTCTCTATCCCACCCTGCCCTATTCAGGGAAATTCTCTTGTACTGTATCTTTGAAAATATTTTCTATTTAATTTATTGGATTTTCTACCTCAGGCTTGTCAACTTTTTTTTTTAGTTGGATTAGCTTGGTCTTCCACAGGTATTAGCTTTTTCTCTAATTTCTTTAATATTTTCTTCTCCCCATTCTCTGTGCTTTTCTCAAGCTTTTCCTCTGTTAGTCATTTAGTTTTTAAGGACCTCTATTCTATTACTTTCTATTTCTATTTATTCTATTATCTCCATAATGGCATTATGTGCTCTTCAATTTGTTTCCTTAATCTTTCTCTTCCTGTAAACTTCCTTTATTTTTAATGAATGTTTTAAGCAAACGGTTCTAGGGAATGAAGTGATTCTGAAGAATTTTCTTGTATTCTCCGAGTTATGGTTTGTTCTAGGCAGAGGTCTTTGCCTCTCTTTTGCATGTGGTTTTATTTATATACTCATGCTACACTTTGGTTGCTATGCCATTCAGTTATGTGGTTGCTATACCATTTATATTCTATTTGACATGTTGATTGGCTATATTCTTCTGCATTTTGATTCTGTTTTCAAAAAGGGAAATTACTATTTTCACCCCAAACTACATGTTCACTAATTTTTCTTCTCCTCTCAATTCCCTCCTCTTCCTTCTCTTTCCCCACCTCCTAGTTTTACCTTTTTGTCCTACTTTGTTCTCAGTCTTCTTTTCCTTTTTCATCATATCCTCTTTTCTTCTTCATTATTCTAAGTAAACGTTATGCAATTTTTTCTTTACAAACTACAAAGCTGAGTTTCCTCAGTTAGTATTTTATGTAAGGACAAGCTAAGGGTTCTTTGCAAAATCAGTATGTACAGGTTTTTTAGAAGCGGGTATTGATGGAGAAGGAAATGGCAACCCACTCCAGTATTCTTGCCTGCAAAATCCCACGGATGGAGGAGTCTGGTGGGCTACAGTCCATGGGGTCGCAAAGAGTCGGATACAACTGAGTGACTTCAGTGATTGATGGAATTAAGATGATATTTTGGTTGTCTCCAGGAATGCTGAAATCCTATAGAAAATCTCTGGGGGAGATTATCTATCTATTCATTCATCTAGTTGCAGACATACAGAACCAAGAGACAAACCAATGTTAAAAATGAAGTAACATTATATCAGAGATCTTGTGCCTCAAGTTCACACAGACATGTCTTGCAAACTTGGCTGAAGACCCTTGGGGCATTTTTTTCTCCTTCTTAGTCCCAATCCAAATGCTGAAATTTACCAGCTCTGGCATGCAAGGGCAGGAAACTGTCATAATGAGAGTACCTGGGCATGGATAAGAAAAGCATGATGGCCAGACTGGATGCTTACCCCTCCAGATGTCTGGAGGGAGGAAGTGGAATAGAAAGTGTCACAACTACAGCTCACTAGTTGGCTAGCGAAGCTGGGCCAATCAGCATGGCTCCGGGATGCCAGTAAAGCAGGAAGGGAGAGGGGAGGGAAGGGTTGTCTTGAATGTATCTCTTCTCCTAGAGCCCGATGGTCCTTTGTGGGAAGAGGACTCATAAAGGATCACAATTGTACTGACTCTTATTTTAGCCTTTGACTACATGGCTCAGTTCAGTTCAGTTCAGTCGCTCAGTTGTGTCCGACTCTTGCGACCCCATGAATCACAGCACGCCAGGCCTCCCTGTCCATCACCAACTCCCAGAGTTCACTCAAACTCATGTCCATCGAGTCAGTGATGCCATCCAGCCATCTCATTCTCTGTCGTTCCCTTCTCCTCCTGCCCCCAATCCCTCCCAGCATCAGACTCTTTTCCAGTGAGTCAACTCGTCACATGAGGTGGCCAAAGTATTGGAGTTTCAGCTTTAACATCAGTCCTTCCAATGAACACCCAGGATTGATCTCCTTTAGAATGGACTGGTTGGACCTCCTTGCAGTCCAAGGGACTCTCAAGAGTCTTCTCCAGCACCACAGTTCAAAAGCATCAATTCTTCGGCGATCAGCCTTCTTCACAGTCCAACTCTCACATCCATACATGACCACTGGAAAAACCATAGCCTTGACTGGACGGACCTTTGTTGGCAAAGTAATGTCTCTGCTTTTTAATATGCTATCTAGGTTGGTCATAACTTTCCTTCCAAGGAGTAAGCATCTTTTAATTTCCTGGCTGCAATCAGCATCTGCAGTGATTTTGGAGCCCAAAAAAAATAGTCTGACACTGTTTCCACTGTTTCCCCATCTATTTGCCATGAAGTGATGGGACCAGATGCCATGATCTTCGTTTCCTGAATGTTGAGCTTCAAGCCAAACTTTTCATTCTCCTCTTTCACTTTCATTAAGAGGCTTTTGAGTTCCTCTTCACTTTCTGCCATAAGGGTGGTGTCATCTGCATATCTGAGGTTGTTGATATTTCTCCCGGCTATCTTGATTCCAGCTTTTGCTTCTTCCAGCCCAGCGTTCCTCATGATGTATTCTGCATAAGTTAAATAAGCAGGGTGACAATATACAACCTTGACGTACTCCTTTTCCTATTTGGAACCAGTCTGTTGTTCCATGTCCAGTTTGAACTGTTGCTTCCTGACCTGCATACAGGTTTCTCAAGAGGCAGGTCAGGTGGTCTGGGATTCCCATCTCTTTCAGAATGTTCCACAGTTTATTGTGATCCACACAGTCAAAGACTTTGGCATAGTCAATGAAGCAGAAATAGAAGTTTCTCTGGAACTCTCTTGCCTTCTCCATGATCCCATGGATGTTGGCAATTTGATCTCTGGTGCCTCTGCCTTTTCTAAAACCTGCTTGAACATCTGGGAGTTCACGGTTCACATATTGCTGAAGCCTGGCTTGGAGAATTTTGAGCATGACTTTACTAGCATGTGAGATGAGTGCAATTGTGCGGTAGTTTGAGCATTCTTTGGCATTCCCTTTCTTTGGGATTGGAATGAAGACTGACCTTTTCCAGTCTTGTGGCCACTGCTGAGTTTTCCAAATCTGCTGGCATATTGAGTGCAGCACTTTCACAGCATCATCTTTCAGGATTTGAAATAGCTCAATTGGAATCCACTAGCTTTGTTCGTAGTGATGCTCTCTAAAGCCCACTTGACTTCACATTCCAAGATGTCTGGTTCCAGGTGAGTGATCATGCCATCGTGATTATCTTCATCGTGAAGATCTTTTTTGTAGAGTTCTTCTGTGTATTCTTGCCACCTCTTCTTAATATCTTCTGCTTCTGTTAGGTCCTTACCATTTCTGTCCTTTATCGAGCCCATCTTTGCATGACATGTTCCCTTGGAATCTCTGATTTTCTTGAAAAGATCTCTTGTTTTTCCTATTCTGTTGTTTTCCTCTATTTCTTTGCATTGATCGCTGAGGAAGGCTTTCTTATCTCTCCTAGCTATTCTTTGGAACTTTGCATTCAGATGCTTATATCTTTCCTTTTCTCCTTTGCTTTTAGCTTCTCTTCTTTTCACAGCTATTTGTAAGGCCTCCTCAGACAGCCATTTTGCTTTTTTGCATTTCTTTTTCATGGGGATGGTCTTGGTCCCTGTCTTCTGTACAATGTCACGAACCTCCGTCCAGAGTTCATCAGGCACTCTATCTATCAGATCTAGTCCCTTAAATCTATTTCTTACTTCCACTGTATAATCATAAGGGATTTGATTTAGGTCATATCTGAATGGTCTAGTGGTTTTCCCTACTTTCTTCAATTTCAGTCTGAATTTGGCAATAAGGAGTTCATGATCTGAGCCACAGTCAGCTCCTGGTCTTGTTTTTGCTGACTGTATAGAGCTTCTCCATCTTTGGCTGCAAAGAATATAATCAATCTGATTTCAGTATTGACCATCTGGTGATGTCCATGTGTAGAGTCTTATGTGTTGTTGGAAGAGGGTGTTTGCTATGACCAGTGCGTTCTCTTGCCAAAACTCTATTAGCCTTTGCCCTGCTTCATTTCGTGCTCCAAGGCCAAATTTGCCTGTTACTCCAGGTGTTTCTTGACTTCCTACTTTTGCATTCCAGTCCCCTATAATGAAAAGGACATCTTTTTTGGGTGTTAGTTCTAAAAGGTCTTGTAGGTCTTCATAGAACCGTTCAACTTCGGCTTCTTCAGCATTACTGGTTCGGGCATAGACTTGGATTACTGTAATATTGAATGGTTTGCCTTGGAAACGATCAGAAATCATTCTGTCGTTTTTAAGATTGCATCCAAGTGCTGCATTTCGGACTCTTTTGTTGACCATGATGGCTACTCCATTTCTTCTAAGGGATTCCTGCCCACAGTAGTAGATATAATGGTCATCTGAGTTAAATTCACCCATTCCAGTCCATTTTAGTTCGCTGATTCATAGAATGTTGACGTTCACACTTGTCATCTCCTGTTTGACCACTTACAATTTGCCTTGATTCACGGACCTAACATTCCAGGTTCCTATGCAATATTGCTCTTTACCGCATCGGACCTTGCTTCTATCACCAGTCACATCCACAACTGGGTATTTGTTTTGCTTTGGCTCCATCCCTTCATTCTTTCTGGACTTATTTCTCCACTGATCTCCAGTAGCATACTGGGCACCTACCGATCTGGGGAATTCCTCATTCAGTATCCTATCATTTTGCCTTTTGATACTGTTCATGGGGTTCTCAAGGCAAGTATACTTAAGTGGTTTGCTATTCCCTTCTCCAGTGGACCACATTCTGTCAGACATGGCTGCTGACTTCCAATTAGATTTGCATCTTAACAGTAACAGTGGAGGTTAAGAGATAAGCCCCTGCTGCTGCTGCTGCTAAGTCACTTTAGTCGTGTCCGACTCTGTGTGACCCCGTAGACAGCAGCCCACCAGGCTCCCCCATCCCTGGGATTCTCCAGGCAAGAACACTGGAATGGGTTGCCATTTCCTTCTCCAATGTGTGAAAGTGAAAAGTGAAAGTGAAGTTGCTTAGTCATGTCTGACTCGTGGCGACCCCATGGACTACAGCCTACCAGGCTCCTCTGTCCATGGGATTTTCCAGGCAAGAGTACTGGAGTGGCTTGCCATTGCCTTCTCCAAGAGATAAGCCCCACCCCCTATCAAATAACGACTAGGAGGAGTACAGACTAGGACTCCCATTTTGAATAATCTCATTTTAAACAAACATCCTCATGATCTGAAACTGCTTTTGGATATGGATGCATACATCCCTGCTGTAGATAATGGAGGTATGAATCCTCTTGCAAGCTGATGCTAATGGGTGTATTGAGTTGCTGCTGCTGCTGCTAAGTCACTTCAGTCGTGTCCGACTCTGTGTGACCCCTTAGACGGAAGCCCACCAGGCTCCCCCTTCCCTGGGATTCTCCAGGCAAGAACACTGGAGTGGGTTGCCATTTCCTTCTCCAACGTGTGAAAGTGAAAAGTGAAAGTGAAGTCACTCAGTCCTGTCCAACTAGTAGCGACCCCACGGACTGCAGCCTACCAGGCTCCTCCATCCATGGGATTTTCTAGGCAAGAGTACTAGAGTGGCTTGCCATTGCCTTATATAATCAGTTAATTCTATTTAACTACTGATATAAAGAAACTTAATGTAAACTATTTCAAAGATGATATAGTTTTGGAGATGTCATCTACATTTATTCAGTTTCGAACTAATAAACTTGGAAGAAGATCTTTTTTGTACAGTTCTGTGTATTCTTGCCACCTCTTCTTAATATCTCCTGCTTCTGTTAGGTCCACACCATTTCTGTCCTTTATTGAGCCCATCTTTGCATGAAATGTTCCCTTGGTATCTCTGATTTTCTGGAAGAGATCTCTAGTCTTTCCCATTCTATTGTTCTCCTCTATTTCTTTGCATGGATCACTGAAGAAGGCTTCCTTATCTCTTCTTGCTATTCTTTGGAACTCTGCATTCAAATGGGTATATCTTTCTTTTGCCTTTAGCTTCTCTTCTTTTCTCAGCTATTTGTCAGACAACCGTTTTGCCTTTTTGCATTTCTGTTTCTTGGGAATGGTCTTCATCACTGCCTCCTGTACAATGTCACAAACCTCTGTTCATAGTTCTTCAGGCACTCTATGAGATCTAATCCCTTGAATCTATTTGTCACTTCCACTATATAATCATCCAGAAAAACATCTATTTCTGCTTTATTGGCTATGCCAAAACCCTTGACTGTGTGGATCACCACAAACTGTGGAAAATTCTTAAAGGGATGGGAATACCAGACCACCTAACCTGCTTCTTGAGAAATCTGTATGCACGTCAGGAAGCAACAGTTAGAACTGGACATACTGGTTCCAAATAGGACAAGGAGTACGTCAAGGCTGTATATTGTCACCCTGCTTATTTAACCTCTATGAAGAGTACATCATGAGAAACGCTGGGCTGGAGGAAGCACAAGCTGGAATCAAGATTGCCAGGAGAAATATCAATAACCTCAGATATGCAGATGACACCACCCTTATGGCAGAAAGTAAAGAACTAAAGAGCCTCTTGATGAAAGTGAAAGAGGAGAGTGAATAAGTTGGCTTAAAGCTCAACATTCAGAAAACTAAGATCATGGCATCTGGTCCTATGACTTCATGGCAAATAGATGGGGAAAGAGTGAAAACAGTGACTGACTAGTTTGGGGGACTCCAAAATCACTGCGGATGGTGATTGCAGCCTTGAAATTAAAAGACACTTACTCCTTGGAAGAAAAGCTATGACAAACCTAGACAGCATATTAAAAAGCAGAGACATTACTTTGCCAACAAAGGTCTGTCTAGTCAAAGTTATGGTTTGTATGTATGGATGTGAGAGTAGGACTATAAAGAAAGCTGAGCACCGAAGAACTGATGCTTTTGAACTGTGGTGTTGGAGAAGACTCTTGAGAGTCCCTTGTACTGCAAGGAGATCCAACCAGTCCATCCTAAAGGAAATCAGTCCTGAATATTCATTAGAAGGACTGACACTGAAGCTGAAACTCCAATACTTTGGCCACCTGATGCAAAGAACTGACTCATTGGAAAAGACCCTGATGCTGGGAATGATTGAAGGCAAGAGGAAAAGGGGATGACAGAGGATGAGATGGTAGGATGGCAGCACCAACTCAATGGACATGAGTTCGAATAAACTCTGGGAGATGGTGATGGACAGGGAGGCCTGGCGTACTGCAGTCCATGGGGTCGAAAAGAGTCGGACACGACTGAGCGACTGAACTGAACTGAACTGTATAATCGTAAGGGATTTGATTTAGGTCATACCTGAATGGTCTAGTGGTTTTCCCTGTTTTCTTCAATTTAAGTCTGAATTTGGCAATGATCTGAGCCACAGTCAGCTCCCAGTCTTGTTTTTGCTGACTGTATAGAGCTTCTCCATCTTTCACTGCAAAGAATATAATCAATCTGATTTCGTTATTGACCATTTGGTGATGTCCATATGTAGAGTCTTCTCCTGTGTTGTTGGAAGAGGGTGTTTTCTGTGACCAGTGCGTTCTCTTGCCAAAACTCTATTAGCCTTTGTCCTGCTTCATTCTGTACTCCAAGGCCAAATTTTCCTGTTACTCCAGGTATCTCTTGACTTCCTCCTTTTGCATTCCAGTCCCCTATAATGAAAAGGACATCTTTTTTAGGTGTTAGTTCTAGAAGGTCTTGTAGGTCTTCACAGAACCATTCAACTTCAGCTTCTTCAGCATTACTGCTCAGGGCATAGACTTGGATTACTGTGATATTGAATAGTTTGCCTTGGAAACGAACAGAGATCATTCTGTTGGTTTTGAGATTGCATCCAAGTTCTGCATTTCTGACTCTTGTTGACCATGATGGCTACTCCATTTCTTCTAAGGGATTTTTCTCACAGTAGTAGATATTATGGTTATTGAGTTAAATTCACCCATTCCAGTCCATTTTAGTTCACTGATTCCTAGAATGTCTATGTTCACTCTTGCCATCTCCTGTTTGACCACTTTCAATTTGCTTTGATTCATGGACCTATCATTCCAGGTTCCTATGCAATATTGCTCTTTACAGCATTGGACTTTATTTCCATCACCCGTCACAGCCACAACCAGGTGTTGTTTTTGCTTTAGCTCCATCTCTTCATTCTTTCTGTTATTTCTCCACTGATCTCCAGTAGCATATTGGGCACCTACCGACCTGGGGAGTTCATCTTTCAGTGTCCTATCTTTTCATACTGTTCATGGGGTTCTCAAGGCAAGAATACTTGAGACAAGTGGTTTGCCATTCTCTTCTCCAGTGGACCACGTTTTGTCAGAACTTTCCACCATGACCTGTCTGTCTTGGGTGACCCCACACGGCATGGCTTAGTTTCATTGAGTTAGACGAGGCTGTGGTCCATGAGATCACATTGGTTAGTTTTCAGTGATTGTAGTTTACAATCTGTCTGCCCTCTGATGGAGAAGGATAAGAGGCTTATGGAAGCTTCCTAATGGGAGAGGCTGACTGAGGGGGAAACTGGGTCTTGTTTTGATGGGCGGGGCCATGCTCAGTAAATCTTTAATCCAATTTTCTGTTGCTGGGCTGTGTTCCCTCCCTGTTGTTTGACCTGAGGCCGAACTATGGTGGAGGTAATGAAGGTAATGGTGACCTCCTTCAAAAGGTCCCATCATGCACTGCTGCACTCAGGGCCCCCAACCCTGCACCAGGCCACCACCGACCCACGCCTCCACCATAGACTCCTGGACACTCATGGGCAAGTCTGGGTCAGTCTCTTGTGGGGTCACTGCTCCCTTCTCTTGGGTCCTGGTGTGCATGAGCTTTTGTTTGTGCCCTCCAAGAGTCTGTTTCCTCAGTCCTGTGTAAGTTCTGGTGGCTCTATGGTGGGGTTAATGACGACCTCCTCCAGGAGGTCTTATGCCATCCCAGGCCTATTACACCCAGAGCCCCTGCTCCTCCAGCAGTCCCCTGCTGACCTGTACCTCTACAGGAGACCCTTAGACACAGCATAGTTTAGGCTTTAGCATAGTTTCAGTTCAGTTCAGTTCAGTCGCTCAGTCGTGTCCGACTCTCCGCGACCCCATGAATCACAGCACGCCAGGCCTCCCTGTCCATCACCAACTCCCGGAGTTCACTCAAACTCATGTCCACAGAGTCAGTGATGCCATCCAGCCATCTCATTCTCGGTCGTCCCCTTCTCCTCCCGCCCCCAACCTTTCCCAGGATCAGAGTCTTTTCCAGTGAGTCAACTCGTCGCATGAGGTGGCCAAAGTATTGGAGTTTCAGCTTTAGCATCAGTCCTTCCAATGAACACCCAGGATCAATCTCCCTTAGAATGGACTGGTTAGATCTCCTTGAGGTACAAGGGACTCTCAAGAGTCTTCTCCAACACCACAGTTTAGGCTTTCCTTAATGTAATGAAAAAGAAAATTGATTATGATATCAATCATGGGTACCATAACTCCTTTTAGGGAAGAAAGTGTATCATTTGAATAAATAATTTGAAGGGCTTTTCAAGCTTGGAAAGTTTTTGGTCATATCTCTTGAAATATTTTTTCGGTTCTCCTTTTTGCCTTTGAGGACTCTAATTACACATGCATGAGGTTGCTCAAAGTTGTCCTCCATCTCACTGGTGCTGTTTTCATTGTTTTATTCTTTTTATCCCCTGTGCTTCATTTTGCATAGCTTCTGTTGCTATGTCTGCAAGTGCATTATTTTTTCCTTTCTAATAACTGATCTGCTGTTCATCGCATTTCATATTTACATACCAAATATCTTTGGTATTTTTACATCTTGAATGACTCTGCCTATATTTTGAACAAGTGAAATATAATTATAATGTCTTTGTTTGCCAATTCTAACATTCTTGTCAGTTCTGGGTGGGTTTCAATTGATTACTTACCTTCTTCATTATGAGTCAGGTTTCTCTGCTTCTCTGTAAGTCTGGTAATCTTTGATTGGGTTCCAGACATTGTAAATTTTACCCTGCTGAGTGCAGATAGTTTTGTTTTTCTATAAATATTCTGGGAAGCAGTTAAGTTTCTTGAAGAAGTTTGGTCCCTTCTGGTCTTACTGTGGTGATGTGTCAGGTGAGTCCAGAACAGTGCTCAGTATGGGGCTAATTGAGTTCTCTAATCAGTGCTCTGTGAATTATGAGTTTTTCCAGTCTAGGTTATGGGAACAGACACAGCTGTTAATATCAGCCCCATTTGAATGCTGAATACTGTTCCTGCTATTCTTTTCAGATGACTCTCTCTCCAGCTTCAGGTAGTTTGTTCACACACATGATTGATCCATGCCTTAGTGAATACTTTAGGGGGATCCTGTGTACATCCCTGGGGTTCTCTCTTTGTGTAGCACTTATCTTCATCCTGTGAACTCCACTGTCTTGATCTTTCTAGACTGTCTCTTCAATCCATAATTTTTGATATGCTGTGTTTGCACTCCTATTTTGTTCTAAGTATTTTCAGTTTTGCCTTGTGATATCTTCTTTTACCCATGAGATATGTAGATGTGTATTGTTTAATTTCCAAATATTGAGGAACTTTCCAGGTTTTGTTTTAGACTTTCATTTCCATACAATTCTATGGTCAGTGAATATAATCCATATGATTTTAATCTTTTAGAATTTATTAAAGCTGTTTTATAGTTTAGTACATGATCTATTTTGATGAATGTTTCATGTATACTTGAAAAAAATATATTCTAACAGATTTTGGATGTCATGTTCTATAAATATCTACTGGATCAGGTTGGCTGGTAGTGTTGTTTGTGTCTTCAATATGCTTACTGACTTCATGTTCCATTAATTACTGAGAGAGAAGAGTTAGGTTCTTTAATAACAATTAAGGATTTGTCTAGTTTTTCTTTTAGTTGTTCATTTTTTTCCTCTTGTGTTTTAAAACTATATAATAAAGATTCATGCACATTTAGGGCTCCATTTTGATGAATCAGTCTTTGTATCATTATGAAATGTCTTCTTTTATCCTTCTTCAGTTTTCTTCTGATTATTTTTTGTATGATATATCTTTATCATTTACATTGAACTTATATGTGACTATGATCAGTTAAAGGTTCATATTATAAGCCTTCAGTTCAGTTCAGTTGCTCAGTCGTGTCCGACTCTTTGCAACCCCATGAATCACAGCATGCCACGCCTTCCTGTCCATTACCAACTCCCGGAGTTCACTCAAACTCATGTCCATTGAGTCGGTGATGCCATCCAGCCATCTTATTCTCTGTCATCCCCTTCTCTTCCCGCCCCCAATCTCTCCCAGCATCAGAGTCTTTTCCAGTGAGTCAACTCGTCGCATGAGGTGGCCAAAGGATTGGAGTTTCAGCTTTAGCATCAGTCCTTCCAATGAACACCCAGGATTGATCTCCTTTAGAATGGACTGGTTGGATCTCCTTGCAGTCCAAGGGACTCTCAAGAGTCATCTCCAGCACCACAGTTCAAAAGCATCAATTCTTCGGTGATCAGCTTTCTTCATAGTCCAACTCTCACATCCATACATGACCACTGGAAAAACCATAGCCTTAGGACAACCAATAAAAAATAAATGAAAGTGGTATAGCAAATAAATGACTTGATGGAGAAATTGACAAATAATTAAAAATTATAAAAATAAGTCAAAAATTTGGAGATGAAAAGTTACAACTGAAATTAGGAACACAAAGGATGGTTTAATAGCAAGTTAGAGACCGCTTAAGAGAGAATTAATCAAGCAGGAAATAGGTGAGAAAAAATATCCAAGACTGAAGCACAGAATAAAAAAAGTATGAAAAATGCAAAAACAACTTTATTGGTAACACTAAACTCTTAAAGCAAATTTTCAATAACATTCACAATGATCTCAGGCATTTTACCTTATACAAAATGAACTTCTAAAAGCTTTACTTTGACTTCATGAATTAGATGGAAATATTGAGCCATTATTGAAATTAATTTAATTTTAATTAATTTAAATTAAATTAATTTCATATAGAATATCAGCCATAATGCTATAACCAACATCTATCAAAATAAACAGTAAAAAGACAAAGACCTTATTCCATATATTTAGAAACTAAAAAGGCACTGCCAAAGAATTCATGGATTAAAGAGAAAAATTCCAGTTGAAATGACAGAACATCTGGATCAGACACAGGTAAAAATGTTACATATCAAATCTAACAGAATGAAGCTAAAGTGGTACTTAGAAATAAATTTAGAGCATTTAATGTTGTTGTTGTTCAGTCGCTCAGTCATGTCCAGCTCTTTGTGACCCCATGAACTGTAGCATGCCAAGCTTCCCTGTCCTTCACAATCTCCCAGTTTCTTCAAACTCATGTCCATTGAATCAGTGATGCCATCCAACCAGCTCATCCTCTCTCATCTCCTTCTCCTCCTGCCTTCAGTCTTTCTGAGCATCTGGGTCTTTTCAATGAGTCGGCTCTTCACATCAGGTGGCCAAAGTTGGAGCTTCAGCTTTAGCATCGGCCTTTCCAGTGAATATTCAGGGTTTGATCTCCTTGTAGTCCAAGGGACTCTCAAGAGTCTTCTCCAGCAGCACAGTTCAAAAGCATCAACTCCTGGTGCTCTGTCTTCTTTATGGTCTTTATTATCTCCCTTGGCAGGACCCAAGACTCTCTTTGGGTCCCCCCCTCTACTGTGAGTTGGAAACTCACCCCATGCAATAAGCTCAACAATCATGGATCACATCTCATTCATTTCCTTCTTTCAGACAGCACTGTCTTGCACTACACTACCTTTCTCTGCTATTTTACATATTTGTTTGGGTTTCTAGTTATTTAATATGAGAGAGTAAATCCGGCCTCCTTTATTCCATGGCAGCTGAAAGTAGAAATAATCTGTCATTTTTATAAAGTTTGAAAACATGGAAAACAATGCCACATATATATCCCCCCTTTCTATATATAAATAAATATGTATTGATATAGACATAGTTTGGGGAAAATGAACTAATAGTATAAAAACCATGCATAGAGAAGCTGAACACCAAATTTGGGAGAAAAGTTACTTAGAGGGAGAGGTAGGAGAAAACTACCCTGAAATTGAGATAATGAGCAAGAATGGTAAAATTTTAGAATTCTTTGAAGATTAGTAGTAGGCACAGGGATATTTACCATGTTTTTCTATATACGTCTTGTGTGCATGAAATATTTTATAATAAAAATTTAAAGGTAGGCAAAAGGGAGAATAAGTAAAGAGTATTAGTTAAAGGAGTATTCGAGAAAGATAAAGAGGTAAAATAGGATAGTAATTAAATGTGTCTGTAAGCCACATCTAAGCCAGGTGGCACTGTTGGGGGTGAAGACCAAATGGTAGCAAACAGAAATAATACATCTTCTTCGCTCACCAGTCAGGTCTCGGCAGGCTGTGATCTACCTATTGGTGCTTTCCTATGGGTACTTTCTACTCCTGGGCAGAATTCTTTGATCAGTTCATTTCAGTTGCTCAGTTGTGTCCAACTCTTTGTGACCCCATGGACTGCAGCACGCCAGGCTTCCCTGTCCGTCACCAACTCCCGGAGCCTACTCAAACTCATGTTCATCGTGTTGGTGATGCCATCTAACCATCTCATCCTCTGTTGTCTCCTCCTCCTGCCCTCAATCTTTCCCAGCATCAGGGTCTTTTTCCAACAAGTCAGTTCTTCGCATCAGGTGGCCAAAATATTGGAGTTTCAGCTATAACATCAGACCTTCCAGTGGTTATTCAGAACTGATTTCCTTTAGGATAGACTTGTTGGATCTCCTCGCAGTCTTTGAGACTCAAGAGTCTTCTCCAACACCACAGTTGAAAAGCGTCAATTTTTTGGCGCTCAGCTTTCTTTATAGTCCAATTCTCTCATCCATATATGACTACTGGAAAAACCATAGCTTTGACTTTGTAGGCAAAGTAATGTCTCTGCTTTTTAATATGCTGTCTAGGTTGGTCATAGCTTTTTTTCCAAGGAGCAAGTGTCTTTTAATTTCATGGCTGCAGTCACCATCTGCAGTGACTTTCAGTTCAGTTCAGTCGCTCAGTCGTGTCCGACTCTCCGCGACCCCATGAATCACAGCACGCCAGGCCTCCCTGTCCATCACCAACTCCCGGAGTACACTCAAACTCATGTCCACAGAGTCGGTGATGCCATCCAGCCATCTCATTCTCTGTCGTCCCCTTCTCCTCCCGCCCCCAACCTTTCCCAGCATCAGAGTCTTTTCCAGTGAGTCAACTTGTCGCATGAGGTGGCCAAAGTATTGCAGCTTCAGCTTTAGCATCAGTCCCTCCAATGAACATCCAGGATTGATCTCCTTTAGAATGGACTGGTTGGATCTCCTTGCAGTGACTTTGGAGACCAAGAAAATAAAGTCTCTCACTGTTTCCATTTTTCCCCATCTATTTGCCATGAAGTGATGGGACCGGATGCCATGATCTTAGTTTTCTGAATGTTGAGTTTTAAGCCAACTTTTTCACTCTCCTCTTGCACTTTCATCAAGAGGCTCTTTAGTTCTTCACTTTCTGCCATAAGTGTGGTGTCATCTGTGTATCTGAGGTTATTGATACTTCTCTTTGATGGAACCCTTCAAAACCCCAGCTTCCATAAACACCACAATGTTACCACCGTGCCTTGTTGAGTTATCTGAGACCTGCCTCTGGACTTGAGCTCTTGGGTCACTGTCGTGCTCTCTCTTATCCACAGATGATCTCTCTCAGACTTTGGCCTCTCAGTATCTTGGCGCTACTTCTCTTCAATGATCATCTCTTGCTTGGATCTTGGCAATAGCCTCCTGACTTGTCTCCCTTCATCATTATCCCCTGCTGCATCTACCCTTAATATGGTAGCTGATGGAGTTGTCCTCTGAAAACCTTGGATCATGTCACTTCTCTGCTCAAAATCCTCTGTCTTGCTCAGAGGAAAAACCAAATTCCCCTGTTGCTTTCAAAGCACTTCCTTCCACCCCATCTCTTGCTGCTCTCCCCGCTCCCTGTCCCTACTCATCACTCGGGGCTCCCCGATGCATCTAGCACCTGTGTGGTGTGCTCCTGCCTCAATTCCACCTGCTGCTCCCTCTTAGAAACTTTTTACCTGATTATCTGCCTGGCTTGTTCTTTCTCTCACCAAAGGTGTGGTTTTCTCAATTGTCACATTTTACAGGTTTTCTGATCCCTTTATTTATTTTTTTCTGACCCCTTTAATTAAAGCTACTCTCATTTTCATGATACATTCCATTTCTTCCTCTGCTTATCTCTTTCTCCCTAAGTATGTGTGGTCTTCCAATATACTATAACATTTATTTCTTAATTTTTTTTATTGTCTGTCTCCCTCCACTGGAATATAATCTCCATGAAAACAGGGATTTTTGTGTTTTATTTATTGCTGTAATACAAGCACCTAGAACAAGTGCCTGGCACAGAGACTGCCATCAGTGGCTTTTAGGATCTCTGTTTTCTCCTTTACTCAGAGACTTAAGGAGTGAGGGAGCCCCTTGTACCAGCTGTTCGCCCGACACACATGTGATGGCAACCCCTTGGACTGGGCTTTGAGTGTCAGCTAGGCAGGGTGCCGCAGAGGTGTTCCTAGGTCCCAGATGTTTAGCTCCTTCAGGACTGGAGAGACTTCTGTGGCTTTCCTGCCTCTTGTAGGGACCCAGAAATCATTTGATTGCTTCCATGCATGAAGGCAGAAGAAGGAGGTGGCAGAGGATGAGATGGTTAGATAGCATCACTGACTCAGTAGACATGAATTTGAGAAAACTCTGAGAGATAATGGAGGACAGAGAAGCCTGGCTGCTGCAGTCCACGGGGTTGCAAAGAGTCAGACACGATTGAGTGACTGAACAACAGCAAGAGCATAAGAGGGCACAGCAGCTCTTCAAGGCTGCCCAAGGCTCCGTCTGCCCAGGAGCTTGCTGGCACTCTCCTTACTGGGCTCTTGCTGTCTTTCTGGGACTCAGCCCAGCTCTCAGATCCCACGACTCTATCTAAGAATTCTGTTGCCTCCCTGGGCTCCACTTCAGATCAGGGAATAAGGACTTTCTCTATGGAGTCCACCGACATCTTTTCAATGCTCCCCCCACCACCCCCATCTCTCACCTTACTTCACTTTCTCTCTTCTCCTCCCCCAGGCTGGAAATTTTTCCCTAGTATAACAAGAACGCTAATCTTGCTTCTGTTCATCTCTCATCTGTATTGTGAATCCTTCCCATTTTTCTAAGGGCCTGGGCTTTTGGAACCTAAAAATAGGAGGAGAGACACTATTTCTCTGCATTTGGCTGTCAAACTTTCTCAGAGGTTAACTTGGCTGCTGTAATGGAAGAAGGGTCAGGGGTATGGGAGAGGGAAAGGATTGGGTGGGAGAAATTGTGAAATATTTATAGAAGATGTGGTATATATACACAGTGGAATATTGCTCAGCCATTAAAAGAATGAATTAAGGCTATTTGCAGCCACATGGATGGACCTAAAGAGCGTCATACTGAGTAAAGTAAGTCAGAGAAGGAGAAATACTATATGACATCCTTTATATGTGGAATCTAAAAAGAAATGAACTTACTTACAAAACAGAAAGAGACTCACAAACTTAGAAAATGAATTCGTGGTTGCCGGGCGAGGGTGAAAGGATAGTTAAGGACTTTGGGAAGATCATGTACACACTGCTGTATTTAAAATGGATAACCAACAGAAACCTATTGTATAGCACAAGGAACTCTGCTCGATGTTGTGTGCTGGCCTCGATGGGAAGGGAGTTTGGGGGAGAATGGATACATTATATGCATGGCTGAGCCCCTTCACTGTTCACCTGAAACCTTCACAACACTGTTAACTGGCTGTACCACAATACAAAATGTTTTGGCATTAAAAAATAAATAAAAATAAAACTTAAAAAAGAAGAAGAAAAGAAAACAGTCTCATCACTTGATGATAATAATGACAACAATAATAATGATGGTGGCGCCAGTGGAAAAGAATCTGCCTGCCAGTGCAGAAGACATAAGAGACATGAATTTGATCCCTGTGTCAGAAAGATGCCCTGGAAAAGGATTTGGCAACCCACTCCAGTATTCTTGCCTGGAAAATTTCTTGGACAAAGGAATCTGGTGGGCTACAGTCCAAGGGGTCACAAAGAGTCAGACACACAACATTAATTGAGCACTTCCTATATGTTAGGTCCTCTCCCAAGTGCTCTGTATACAGCATCTCCATTAATCCACCACAACTCCATGTGTATTTATTATTATGGTAGTTTTTCATAAAAGCAAGTTGAAGTCTAGTGAGGGAGAGGGATTTACTCAGGTCCCACATTTTACAAATGATGGGTGTGGGCTTCAGATGCAAGCCTGGTGTGCACCAAAGGCTGTGCCTCCTGGCCTCATGGCACACCTCTAGAGCCCGAGGATGCCAGGCCCTGTAGACGGGGAATTATTCCATTTTCCCACACTCCCGGCCCCTCACCCAGCAAGAGTAGGCTGTCCCTCCTCTTCCTGCTGTGCCCTGAGAAGGGCTGAATCATCCCTGTTTGCCCGCATGGTCAGCCTCTCCCTGCAAATCTGGCTTCCTACTTTGCTTCTGCTTCAGTAGCTTTCCAATCTCTCTCTCTTCTTCCTTCTCTTTGTCTCTTTTTGTCGGTGTGGCTTTACAAATAAAATATAAATTTAACTGAGAGCTCATACCACAAAAAGGGAAGAAGTGATCAGTATAAGCAGCAAACAGAACCCAGGGGGTTAACACCCTGCTACCACACATGAAGGTTTTGTGGGGAGAGGACCGAGGATCTGTATGTCTCTGCTCTTGGGGGTGTTCAGGCTGCCTTTCCTGCTTCCTGCAGAGATGTCCTGGGCTCCTCCCCAAAGAGCAGTGTCTTTATCAACAAGTAGAAAGCTGCAGCTTCGGGAAGGTGTCCCAGCTCCAAATTATCTCTACTGTCAGAGGACTGCTACTTTGGAACAACAAGCTAACTCTAAAAAAAAAATCAAATATCAGCCATTGACATCTTAGTATAGCTGAGCTGAACCAGTTAGCCCAGATCTAGTCTTTTTTTTTAAAAGATACAAACACCTCAGTGTGCAAAACAGTACTGTTTGTTTTTTTTTCCTTTTTTGAAGATTTTTTGGATGTAGACCATTTTTACAGTCTTCATTGAAATTGTTAGAATATTGCTTCATTTGTTTATGTTCTCGTTTTCTGGCCATGAGGCACGTGGGAATCTTAGCTCCCTAACCAGGGATCGAACCCGCAGTCCTGCATTGGAAGGCAATGTCCTAACCACTGGACCTCCAGGGAAGTCCCCAAGATCCAGATTCTTAGGGGACAGTCATTTTGATGGCAGAGAGGTGTGAGCAGAGGAAACTTGGAACAGGGTGCAATCAGTTGAGTCTGAGGCTGCGAGAGGGCTCTGGGCAGCTGAGCGAAGGCTGTGTGTCTCTGCAGGTGACGACTCCATCAGCACCTTGGGCCTGATCCTCTGCGTGGGGCTGTCGCTGCTGCTCGTGTCCATTCTGGGCTACAGCCTGGCCAAGTGGTACCAGCGCGGGTACTGCTGGGAGGGTGAGTGAGCGCCGGACCTTGTCACCCCAGCTCAGCCCAGCCCCTCCTCTTCTGTGGCATTTGGCCAGGCCAGATGGGGCAGCAAACTCTTTAGAATGGTGTCATGCAAAAATATTTCCTGTGGTGGCGGCAGTGGTTGAAGACTTGGGTGGGGTGGCTGAGCCCTTGAGGCGGCGGGGGTAGGGTACTGGGGCCTTTATTGAATGGGGGCTTTTCCCACACCCAGCAAGCAGTCAGCATCCTCCTCCCTCAGAACTCACAGGAGTCCATCTCCCAGGCCTGTGTGGGTCCCAAGGCCAATGGTGATGGGCTAGACGGGCCAAGCTCCAGGTGTCTTTTCTACACCTGGCTCCTTTCCTCTCTTCTCCTGCCTGTATGTCTCGGGGCCTTCTCCTGAGCTTGCTAATGCTTCAGCCTCACTGGGCATCTCCTGGAATTTGCTGGGGGTGCCCCCAATTCTGATTCATATCTTCATTTCCCATAGGACCCAGGAGAGCTGGGAGGGCGTACTAGAGTCCTGGAGGCTTACCAGGTGGTGCTAGTGGTAAAGAACCTGCCTGCCAATGCAGGAGACATAAGAGACGTGGGTTCCATCCCTGGGTCGGGAAGATCCCTGGAGGATGGCATGGTGACAAACTCCAGTATTCTTGCCTGGAGAATCCTGTAGACAGAGGAGCCTGGTGGCCTACAGTCCATAGGGTCGAAAAGAGTTGGACACGATTGAAGTCACTTAGCACGCACTAGAGTCCCAAGAAGCAGAGAACATTTCCTGGATCTGCAGTGAAATTCAACAGCTTCCACGGATGTTTGTTGAATACCTACTACGTGCTGATATACTTGTGCCTAATATGATTTTTTAAGAAAAATTCCATGTGAAGATGAAATTCTTAGTCTCTGTTTTTTTTTTTTTTTAACAGAAGATATGAGGCTAAAGTCACAGAGTTGGAAAGTAGTGGAGTCTGGATTCCAGCCTCCTTCCCAGAGTCATTAGTGCCCTTGACAGAGAGATCCCCTGTGGTAGGTTCTATCCTCAAGGAGCTGGTGTTTCTGTCTAGAAAGAAGGGAATGTATCCATGAGTTTGGAGCAGGAAGAAGACACTGAAGGAACCTGGGAAACTCCCATGACATCCTGAGGCCCAGCCTAGCCACCCCACCCTTCCCAGACAGGCGTGAGGGAGGAACACATGCTCCCAGAAGAGTGGTGGGTGTCTCTCCCTGGAGGTACCAACCCTTTCTTTTCTGATTGTCTTTCTAGGGCCTAATTTTGTCTTCAACTTGTACCAAATCCGGTGAGTAGATTCTGGACAGATAGGGGTGGGATGGGGGTGGGGTGCTATGTATGCTTGAGAAAGAACCAAAGATGGAGCTCAAACTTATTACTTCCCTTCCCTGTCTCCTCCCCATGTCTCTGAGCAAGCAAGAGAAAAGGATGGAGTAGGGTCCATGTAGAAAGTTCCATGAAAGAAAACTTGAACACAGACAGGATATGGAAGATCCGAATGACAGTGATCTACTTAGCATTCACCCCTGGGTGGGCATCATCCATCACCCATCATTTATTCAGTAAAGATTCTATTGCAGTAAGTATTGTGGCCTTAGTTTCTAAGGGTACAAAGATAACTTGGCATAGTATCTGTCTTTAAGCTGCCCGTGGTGGACACCTGCCTGGTTACAGATATAACCTCAGGCATAACATGCTTTCCTAAGAGAGGAGCAAATGAAGACAGTCAGGGATTCAGGGAGTGTCCTGAGTTATTGCAAGATTCAGAAAGTCCTCCTGTAAGTCGTCTCATCTGGTCTGCCACACAGCAGGCCTGCTTCTCATCTGGCCCAAGGGTTGGGTAACTCTCATTCTGGAAAATAAGTCAGCGAGTCAGTGAGTCACTGCTGGAAGTTCTTCCCCTGCTCTGGTCCCAGAGAGAGGCCAGGTTCTCAGCCCCAGTAACTTGATTGGATGGTCTTTCTCAGGAACCTGAAGGATCTGGAGATGGGTCCTCCCTTTACCATCAGTGGCCACATTAGCAGTTCAGATGGAGGCTACATGAAGTTCTCAGACAGGCTGGTCTGATGAGGGGAGTGTCAACTTTCTGGAGCCCCAGAGAGGTGAGTGGAACATTGGTGAGCTCCTGAGTGAACCTGATGTCCCAGTGTGGTCCTCAGGTGGTTCAGGCACCCAAGCCTAGCACCAAAGATGGCTTGGAACCCACAGATGATGTGGTTCATCCTCCAGGGAGTGAGTGCTGTAGATTACCTTGAGAGCAAAGACCTGGGCTCAGTGCTGCCTCTTGCTAGCACTGGGTCTCTCCTTTAACTCTTGTCCACCTGATCCATGCCTTTCTTTCCTTTCTAATCAGATGGAAGTTTTTAGAATGGAGCTTTCTATCTCAACCCTTTGCTCTGAGATGAAGGCTCCAGATGGCCACCCTCTCCAAAAAGCATCGCAGTAGAACTTCTTAACTTATTGAACTTTCTAAGCCCAGGAGCTGTCCTGCTTCCTGGCTGGTGAACCCCATGATCACACCTTTCCTTGCCTGCCTTCAAGCCCATCCCTCTTCGCATCACAATTGCTTTCTCCCATCTGAACACTTTCTCCTTCCAGCAGTCCCTCACGGACCCTCAGTTTGGTTTCTCTCTCATCTCCACATAGGACCCCACACTCAGCTCCTCTATATGTTTCACCCTCTGCCCAGATGTGATGGTTCAGAGCAGCAGTCTCCAATCTTTTTGACGTCAGGGACCAGTTTCGTGGAAGACGATTTTTCCACAGATGGGCGTGGGGGATGGTTTTGAGATGATTCAAGCATATTACATTTATTGTGCAATTTATCTCTATGATTAGTACATCAGTTCCATATCAGATCATCAGGCTTTAGATCCCGGAAGTTGAGGAGCCCTGGTTTAGAGGAATCCTTTCCATGTCCCCTTATCTTTTTCTACAGGAGGAGGCTCCTGGTTCAGAATCCGCCTCTTTTGGGCTCCCCTGCCTTCAACCCTTGAGTCTTCAAGGCCTGGTCTGGACCCTCTTGTGAACATTGAGGAGTTTTCTCTTGGAACACCCCAGCCTGCATCATGAGAGTCCCCGGGAGAGTCAGACCTCTGGGAACAGAGTCTGTGAAGTCACAGCGGCTTTCTCACAGAAACCAAGAGACGGCCATTTCCTGAGGAGGAGGGGCTGGCTCCTGGGGGGCCCTTGAGCCTATGCCCACAGGTTCCAGGTGCCCTGGACAGCAGAGCCCTCCCAGCTGGGCGGCGTGTGTGGGGCTTGGAGATTCCGGAGGGGAGCTCTCCATTGGGCATCCCCAGCCACTTCCCCTGGGGGACTGACACCAGGGCCAGAAAATCTGTCATATCCTCCACAGGCAAAGTCATGTGGGAGGAAGGGTCATTCCAGATGCTTTTAAACCTTCCTACAGAAGCCAACTTCCCCTGAGAGCTATATACTGAGCTTAGGCCTTGACTCTGCCCTGCCCCCCCTCTGCCCTTGGTTCTGGCACTTTCTGAAAGTCCCCCCACCTCCCTCCCCAGCCCCTCACGCCCTCCCACACAGCTGTCCACCACCTGTGTCTGTTTCCCTTGCTACTGACCAGCCTCTGTGCCTCCCAGACAATTTTGAGGGCAGTGCTGAGAACAGTCTAGAAACGCATTCTTATTTTTAGGTTCTTGTGATGGGGAGGGCCTGGTATAGATAGCTGTCTCTCCCATGTACTCCATTTCCTGTGCAAGGCCTGCATTGTAATGTGGAAAGTGGACCAGAAATGGTGAGAATAGGGGAAGAGGAACCCAGATTAGCCTGAAATAAACCAGATAATGCACATGGGAAATCAACAACCAAGTATAGCTTAGTGGACAGGAGAACAGTTTGTTCATGAGTCATTACTCCTTCCTCCAGTCTATACCCTACTGGACCTGAGGTGGGGCCCAAACTGGGATGTCAGCTTGCGTGCTAAGCTGCTTCAGTTGTGCCTGACTCTGGGCGATCCATGGACTATAGCCTGCCAGGCTCCTGTCCATGGGATTCTCCAGGCAAGAATACTAGAGTGGGTTGCTGTTTCCTTCTCCAGGGGATCTTCCCAACCCAGGGATCAAACCTGCGTCTTCTGCATTGGCAGATGGGTTCTTTACCACTGGTGCCACCTAGCAAGCCCCGGGATGTCAAAATTGTAGGTACTTTATGCAGCATTGTTCGGTCAAGAGGGACTGAATTTCTGGGGCAGCTGTGGATGGAACAGGGTCTAATGGGGGCCCTGCCACTGCTGAAAACTGCAGTTAGAGCTACCAGCCACTGGTCTCCCTGACGATGTCCCAGAACAAGGCCAACAATATACAGAGGCCCAGGACCGTAACAGGTGAGGAGAAAAGTCACATTTGTCCTCCTGTCCTCTGTTTTCTGAAGCCTGGTTTCTTTCTTGCTTTGGATTCTAACAGATCGACTCACCAGGGCCTGGGGGCCATTCTCCCGACAGAGCCAGGTCGCGACTTAGTAAGCCGAGTCTCTGCCTTTGGAGGTCTTCGGCTGGGCCCCAGCTCCTCTATTCCAGGGTAGGTGGAGATGGGGAGGGGCCCCATAGACCCTGGCTCCCTCCCTTCCTTGAAGGCCCACTGGGAGAGGTGCGGGGAGGGGCTGCAGGCTGACGTGATCTCCTTCCTCCTTGCATTTCAGTTCTGAGGGCTGAGCCCCATTGCGTAACCCAAGGGGGTGTCCAGTCTCAGGAAACGCTCAGCTGTGCCTGCTCAGTGTGGAGAGAGGGTCGCACCCCCGGTAGGGCCTCCATAACACCTGAAAGTGCTCAAAACACAGTGACCTGGGGAAACCTCGAAGGCTAGGGTCCAGGGCCGAGGTAGTCTTGGCCCCAGGTTTGATGGCTGCAGGTAGGGAGACAGGGACAGCTGCCAAAGGCTGGGAGAACGGAGGGTATTTCCTATCCTGGGGAGCGGAACTGAGACTGGCCCACTTCCTCTTTCTGGGTCCTCTGACGTGTTCCCTGTCCTCTCTGCCTCCCCCTCGTTTTCCTGACTTCCGTTGTCTGACTGGCTAGTGCAGCTTTCTTTACCCTGGACTCTACATGTTTCTGTTGGGGGCAGATTCCGGCTCATTCCAAAGTGGCGAGGGAGCAGATGTCTAGAAATCTGGCTCCAAGTCTGGTTATTTGCTAGGCACCTTGACCCATGGCGATGCCAGCACTGCCCCCGCCACCCAGGCCCGTCCCTTCCTTGTAACTTTTCTTTACCCCCCTGGCCCCAGGAGCCAGGAGGCAGTCATGGAGAGCCTGCAGTTCCATGGACTGGCCGTTCCTAGGCCACTGACTGCCACCCTGTTCCTCTTTGGAGTCTTTGCCAAGGCTGTTCTCCTGCCTAGAACGCCTTCTCCCTCCGACCCCCACCCCCGCCCACATCTAATCTCCATGGTTGGCTCAAGTTTCATCTTTCCTATGGCTTCCCTTGGCCTCTAGACTTGATGCCACCCAAGCAGGTAGGCTTAAGTCCCACAGGGTTTTAGTAACCATTAAAAATGGAGTCAATAGGAGGTGCTTAATAAATGCCAGCTGAGTGGAAGGAAACACCCACTGTGGCCACAGAAGCCTGCCTGATGCTAGAGAAAGATGCCCAGGTGACATGAGGAAGAGAAGAAACTACTCACACACTGCAGAGTCTGCAGAGTACAGTGCACTTCCACACACGCCACTGTTCTTGAGCCTGGTGGCAACCTAGTGATGTGGAGATGACTATCGGTCCCATTTTACATACAGAGAGATTGATGCTCAGAGAGTTGCTATTCTTTGCCTAAAGTTGCATAGCCAGCAATTGACAGAGTCGAGCTCGCGGATACAGCCCGGCCTCAGGGCTTGGAGGGAGGAACACCGTAGAACAGGGTCTGGTGTAGAACCTGTCCTGCCTGCAGTGTGGTCATGGGCTGTCACTTCACCATCCTGGGATTAAATTGCAGCATCTGGCACTTGAGGGACTACCTCTTCAAGACTCTTCTCTTTTACCTTAAGCAGAAAAAGAGTTCTATCTTTTTTTTTTTTTCCAATCTCTCGGCTGTCTGAGAATTGGGCCGTAAAGAAGGCAGAATGCCGAAGAATTGACGCCTTCAAACTGTGGTGCTGAAGAAGACTCTTGAGAGTTCCTTGGACAGCAAGGCAATCACACCAGTCAATCTTAAAGGAAACCCCGAATACTCATTGGAAGGACTGATGCTGAAGCTGAAGCTCCAATACTTTGGCCACCTGATTTGAAGAGCGACTCATTGGAAAACACCCTGATACTGGGAAAGATTGAGGGCAGGAGGAGAAGGGGGCAGCAGAGGATGAGATGGCTGGATGGCATCACTGAGGCAATGGACATGAACTTGGGAAACTCGGAGATGGTGAGGGACAGGAAGGCCTGGCGTGCTGCAGTCCATGGGGTCATGAAGAGTCAGACATGACTGGGCGACTGAGCAACGACTCTGTGTTTAGTGCCACAGGAGCTGGCACTTAGCAGGCATACCATAATCTGAGTGGCTGCCTATAGCAGAAAAGAGAAGAGGAAACTCCCTAGGGCGCTCCGTTGTCTTCTCTGGAAGTGACAGTGCTGCTTTCCCAGTTTAATCCCACCTCCTCTGTGATCCGCTGAGGGCTGCAGTGAGCGTGGCTTATCTTCTGGAGCCCTCAGCCAGGAATAGCCAGTTGTGTGTGGCCCTGGTGCCTGGTCATTCCCATCCAGGCTGGATTCTCCAGAGGTGAGCTTTTGCACTCTCCTTAGTGGATTCTGACTCCCTGTATCTGAAGAGCCTGGGCAGTACTATATCTCATGACCACTGACCGAAAATGCCCTGCAGGCTCATTTCACACCCAGCTTCTCGCCAACAAGAGCTTACTCAGGTGTTCTGGCATCAGGATCCATTGTGAACTTTGAAAAAGGAAAAAGAAAATCATCGACATTATCGTAAACTGTGCTTCCAACTAAATGAGTGTTTCCTTATATAGCATGTGCAAAGTCAAGGAAAATTATATTCCTGCTTCTCTGGGAAGCAGGTGGCTCAATGGTAGAAGAACCCACCTGTAATGCAGGAGACGTGAGTTGGGAAGATCCCCTGGAGAAGGAAATGGCTACCCACTCCAGTATTCTTGCCTGGAGAATCCCAGGGACAGAGGAACCTGGAGAGCTACAGTCCATGGGGTCATAAAGAGTTGAGTATGACTTAGCAACTAAACTACCACAGTTTAGCGCATTTCATACACAAAAGAGGCACGCACAAAGTGTAGTGATAACTCTCTAACTGGAGGTGGCAGCTGAAAGGTGATGGCTGCAGTTTCCTTTGACCCTGATAGTTTAGGATCCTAAATATTACGTCGTCTTTTCTTTGACCCTGGCTAAGACTGACGAGTACTGAAGACTGGACTATCTCCAACCTATCCCTTCTTGAGCAGGAAGGTGAAACACTAACACGTGCCTTGGATTAGTGCAAGACAGGGACTTCAAATGCACTGTCTCATTTCATCCTCCCTGTCTCTCAGGTGAGGGAACAGAGGCTCAGGGTCTGGTGAAATGATTTGCTTAAGGCCAGGCAAGACTGTATTTTCTCTGTAACTCTTCCTCACTTTTAGCCTCTGCCCAAGCTAGCAGCTCTCCGAGATCCCTGGCCCCCAAGGAAGCAGGCCCCTCCCTCTGGTCACTCATCTCTTTTCCAGCCCCTTGGTGTGCTGAGAAGGGCTTCTCAGAAGCCAGGGCTCTCCAGGCCCTGTCCTCAGCTCTGAGTTTCTCATCAACCTATTCCTCAGTCTTTCTTTTATTTTTTATACCCCCTTTCACCTCCAAATCATCAAATTCTGCTTATCTTTTTAAAAAAACTTTAAAGCAAGATTTAAAATATATATATAATTTATTTATTCTTGGGTCTTTGTTGCCGTGTGGGCTTTTCTCTAGTTTTGGGGAGAGGAGGCTAATCTGTAGTTGTGGTGCATGGGCTTCTCAGCGGTGGCTTCTCTTATTGTGGAGCACAGGCTCTGGGGCGCATGGGCTACAGGAATTGTGGCTCATGAATTCTAGAGCACAGGCTTAATAGTTGTGGCTCATGGACTTAACTGCTCCATGCCATGTGGGATCTTCCCAGACCAGGAATGGAACCCGCGTCTCCTGCATTGGCAGGTGGAGTCTTTACCACTGAGCCACCAGGGAAGCCCAATTCTGCCCATTCTTTATGTCAGCTCAATTTTCACTTCTCCAGAGAAACTCCTTCAAGACCTATGGATCTCCTTGTCTTTTGGTTCTTAATTCCAGATGCTCTCCTGTAACCTAAGTATTGATCATCCCCTTGTATTCATTCATTCTTGCAACTTCTGTAACAGGTCAAGAACTGTGTTAGGCACTGTGAGGGAATACATTCCCTCTTGAGAGTAACCTCACTCTCCCCTACTTGATTGGTACTTCTTGCCGGCAAAATTCAGATCTTACACTTTTTCTAAGTTCTTTATGGTGCCTGGTACAGTTCTGACCATAGCCAGTGACTCCCCGGGAAATTATGCTGTAGGAATCTTCAGTCTCTTCAGGGAATCTTGGTTGTTGCTTCATCCCTGGTCCAATCCTGGGTGCTCTGAAAAACCAGAACTTTTGATTTTGTCTTCCCAACCTCAACCCTTTGATCATCCACTGACACAGATCTGGAGAAAGTGCAGCTCTTCTATTCGAGGGTTAAACTAAGGGACGGCCAAACCCATGAAGAAGCTGGGCAGGTGAGGAGGGGGCTCTGCACTTCTGTAGCTTCCTTTCAGTTGTAATGGCCTTGCTCCATGCCAGTGTCTCTGGCGCTCCTCTCTCTGGCCCAGGGTTCTGAGAACCTCGAAGTGGGAACAGATGGGTCTCTCATTACTGTATTTTAAAAAGTGCTTAGTGATCAAAAAACCATCTAGAAGCAGTGATATTTAAGCAGTTCTAGTACAAAACAGGAAGCCAGTGGCCTGGTGAATTCTCACACTTGGGGACCAGAAGTGAAAATGTTCTGCCTGCCCAGAGCAGCAGCAGATCAACAAAACAACAGGTGGGGTGGCGCTGGAGTCCCTTCCAGACTCCCTGTCTCCTGGGTTGTCCCTGCAGATCCACGGGGGCTATCTCCCCTTCTCCAAAGCCCAGGAGGAGGTTTCTCATATACAGGCAGGGGGCCATGGGGAGGGAGAGGGGTGGAAAATGTAAGAAGCCTCATCTTCGGGTCTAGCCCCAGTAGCTGGCGGTCCCCAGGTGCCTTGTTTGTAATAACGTTGCCACTGGACTTGAGGATTCTGAGGTGCAAGGCTCTCCAGCTGCAAGGCTGTTTCAGAGTGTGGGTGACTTCAGTTCCACGGGGCTGGGGGAGGGGGGCAGGGGAAGAGGAAGGCAGACACCTGAATGTGTTGTATACGTGTGCTTGTGTGGGTGTGTGCTGCAGAGGTGAGCCAAGGAGAACAGGGACCATGTCTTGTCGCCTGCTGTATTCCCAGAGGGCCTGCCCATGACTAGTGCTCAATGAATGCTTGCTGAAGGGGTGAATGGCTGCCTGCTCAATGTTTTCATGGTCCCCTACCTTGCTTCCTGACCACATCCCCTTGCTCTAGGCTTCCTGTTTAGTCTGTAGCCCTGAGTACCTTCAATACCTAAGAGCTATAGGGTGAAAATAGCAGAGAAGGGAATAATCATGGTATAATGTGACTAAACCAAGAAGATGATAAGCCTGAAAATGAAATCAAATTTATGTACTGCCTGCTTTCTTTTGGTGCTGTCTAATGTCTGCCAAAGCTGAAACTGCAATACTTTGGCCACCTCATGCGACAAGTTGACTCACTGGAAAAGACTCTGATGCTGGGAGGGATTGGGGGTGGGAGGAGAAGGGGACGACAGAGAATGAGATGGCTGGATGGCATCACTGACTCTGTGGACATGAGTTAAGTGAACTCCGGGAGTTGGTGATGGACAGGGAGGCCTGGCGTGCTGTGATTCATGGGGTCGCGGAGAGTCGGACACGACTGAGCGACTGAACTGAACTGAACTGAACGTCTGCCAAGCATCCATTCAGCCCCCGGCTACTGTTACCACTACTGCTATCTCATGTTTGGATACAATATTTCATCGACATATTTCACATGCATTTCTCTGTGAAGAAATCCATTTGTTCAGGCATTCACTTATTCATCAAAAATGTATTGAGTGCCTAGGCTATATATTAGCCACTGGTTTAGCATGAAGGATACAGAGATAAACCAAGAGGAGTCCCTGTCTCCAAGAGCTCACGGTGAAATGAGTACTGAATGTTGTGTTTACAATGAGAGCAGTGTGCCCAGTGAATTCAGGAGCGGAGCAAGGTTGAAGAATATTCTCTCCATTAGGCAGATGAGAAGACTGGGCCCCAGAGTTGACAAGATAAGATTAAGCTAGGGCTTCCCTGATGGCTCAGATAGTAAAGAGTCTGCCTGCAGTGTGGGAGACCCAAGTTTGATTCCTGGGTCAGGAAGATCCCCTGGAGAAGGAAACAGCAACCCACTCCAGTATTCTTGCCTGGAAAATCCCATGGATGGAGAAGCCTGGAAGGCTACAGTCCATGGGGTCGCAAAGAGTCGAACACGACTGAATGACTTAACTTACAGTTTCAGGCGAGGGTAGAACCCAGGTCTCCTGAGATCCGTTCCATTCCTAAGCACTCTACACTCCTTGGGTTTGTTGCTCTTCCCTTTTACCCTTGGGGCTCTCTAGACCAACCACCTTGCCTTGGAAGCCTGTCCACGCAGCCTGAGTGGACAGATGGACACCTCCGCCACGTGAGTGTCTTGCTTTCTTCACTCTGTCACATCACACTGCAGCAGTTGTTCTGCTACATGTGTGGTCTCTTTGTCCCCCGTTTGAATTGTGGGCTCAGGTCTTACAATATTTCAAGTTTTGGGAGAGTCTCCCAACCTCACTTAGCATCATCTAATAAACTGTGTATTTCACTGCTTTCAATTCAGTCCAACCAATGTGCATTGAACACTCGAGCTGGACTGAATGCCCCTGCCATGACCCCCATGCATATCTCCATCACAGCAGGCTCAGCTGATGCCTCTTATGACCCCGTACATTTTCTTGGCTCCACCCCTAATTCTGGCTAGTTCGAGTGGGCTCCAATTGACTTTGTGCTGATAAGTCTCTTCTCCAGTGCCCACTGCACCATCACTTGCTTCCTGCCCTGGCTCCTTCTGTTCCGGCAAAGCCCACACAGCACCTTGCACAGGAGCCTGAGAATGGAGAGGAGTCATCATCTCTGCGGGAACCTCCAGCAGCGGAATTCAGGAGCTGATGGATCAGGACTACTTCTGTCAGTTCTCAGGGGATGGCTGGAAGAGGACTCTCTATATGCTCCAATTAATATTCCGGTGGGATCAAGGTCCAATTGTTCCCAGCATGACCAGCTTGACAGAATATTCTTGTTTTGGTTTTTCCTTCTCCTGGTCCCTTGCTCTTATTCCCTGTGCTCAAGTTCAAAATAAACTACCTGCCCACAAGTCCTTGAATCAGGCTCTTCTTCTGAATGGGGAAGTCTAGGCTGCCAGCAATGACCTCCTCATATTGTAAACCTGTCTGTATTCATTTATGTACTTGCTCGCTCATTCATTCCATCCGCAAATTCAAACTGAGTGTCTATGTTCTAGGATTGGGAATGTAAATGAAAGAGATAGAGTCCCTGCTTTCACAGATCTTATATTTTCTTGGGAGCGACAGGCTATGAGCAAATAAACATATAAATAGATCATATCATTTTAGATAATGATAAGTGCTCTGAAGGCAAAAAACTGGAGATGGAGGGATAGAACAGAGTTGGGGAGGATACTTGGATAGGGTGGTCAGTGAAGACTTTTCCAAGGAGGCTTCATTTGAGGAGACACTTGAATAAAATGAGGAGGGCATTCAGGAGAAGACCTGGGAGGAACAAGGGCAAATGACCTGAGATAGACATTAGATTGAAGCAGAGTGGGCAGGGGGAGATTGCAGGAGGTTTGTCGGGAGAGTGGGCAGATACTAGCTCATCTGGACTTTACCTCTCATTTGGGGCAAGATCAAAGGAGAGGGGTTCCAGCAGAGGAATAAAATGACCTGAGTCATATGTTATAAAAATCATGTAAGTTACTGTATTAGATTAAGTATACTGTACAAATCACACTGGATTAGACTAAGGGAGCAGGAGTGGAAACAGAGGGGCAGGAAGGGGATGAACAGTGGTCCAGATGAGACATGACAATAGATTTGACCAGGATAATCCTTTGGGGGTGCTGATCAGTGGTTGAATTCACCTATTCGGAAGGTAGAGCTGATTAGGACCTACCTGGTGGATCAGATGTGGGTTGTGAAAGAATGACTCCTGATTTTTTTGTTATGAACAACTAGGTAAATGATGGTGACATTTGGAGGGGAAGACTTGGGGAGGAATGAGTACGTGAGGGAGTCAAGTGTTCTGTTTTAGGCGTATTTTTGAGATGCGTGCTAGACATCTAAATGGAGCTGCTCAGGGGGCAGTAGAATTAAGCAGTCCTGTTCAGACATTTGGAAGTCATCAGCATCCAGATAGCATTTAAATGTATGGACTGGGAGATATCCTCTAGGAGTAGTGAGGAGAGAAGGGTTGAGTTTAATAGAATAAGCAGCAATTCATCAAGTTTTCTCCAAAGGAGTGACTCTCAGACTTTGATGTGTATGTGAATCACCTAAAACTTGACTATTTGTAACTTACTGACCAAGCAGGTCCCTGGGAACTAGCCTTAGAAATTCTGAGCCTTGGAGAGAAATTGAGGAAGACAAGTAGCCCCAAGTGGTTTAAATGTAGGTTATAATTTGAGAAACTGTTCTGGGGGATAGGTAGAGGGTGGGAAGGGGAGGACAAAGAATAGTGCTAGCGATGGGGTGACTAGGTAGCAGAATCCTCAAGAATGTTTCTGTTCTCTCCAGGGCCATCATGAAGCCCCACCCTCCACCAGCCCCTCCCTCTGTGTACAGGTAGAGGTATACAGTGTGGCACCACACCCAGACCTCGGGCAGTCATGCCCCAGTCTTTACCAGGCACCCCTCCTCATGTCTGCCCCAGAACTAACCAGCTCTACAGAGCAGCTGACTTACTAAACACCCTTGGCTTCACCCTTGTGATGGGCTGTCATTGTCCAAGGAACAACATGGCACCAATGGCACTGGGATCTGCAAGGCAGACAGGTCCCCAGCACAGTGTCACCCAGGGTAAAGGAACAGTGGCCTGGTTCTCCTCAAGGTGAGTGGTCATCAGATGAGTATCATAACTGCGGTGGGGGGGCTTGACGGTCTTCTGCTTTCCTTTGGATGACCTTTGGATGTGGACTCAAACTAAGTGTATCATAGCACTAAAGTTTTCACATCTGAATCCTCAACTCCGAGCCCTCATCTAGTGCCAGGTCTGCTTTGCCAACTGCTGGAGGAACTTTCCCTTGGCTAACTTGTCATATCAACTCCAGAACTTACCAACTCCCCTCTATCCCCTGCCCATATCTCCCTTTCATGGCCATATTTCACTTTTCTTATCATCCACATTGACGTATGTGTGTGCTTAGTTGCTCAGTCCTGTCTGACTCTGCGACCTCAAGGACTGTAGCCCTCCAGGTTCCTCTCTCTATGGGGATTCTCTAGGCAAGAATACTGGAGTGGGTTGCCATGCCCTCCTCCAGGGGATCTTCCCAACCCAGATATAATGCCCAGGTCTCCCACATTGCAGGCAGATTCTTTACCGTCTGAGCCACCAGGGAAGCCCACATTGAAGTATGATTAGTATCAATACCTCTGGTTCCTGTTTCTGTCACTCCAGCCAATCATCAAGTCTTGCCAATTCTCCCTTCAAAAATGTCTTTTGAATATGTCACTTCCTTTCCATTCCCATGGTCCCTGCTCATTCGATTGGGTTATCATTTAAGCCTCTGGTGTGGAATGAATGTTTGTAGTCCCGCCATTCATCTGTTGACGCCCTAACCCCTGAAGTGCTGCTATTAGGAAGCAGAGCCCTTGTCATGTGCTTAGGGTTAGATGAGGTTGTGAGAATGGAGCCCTCGTAATGGAAAAAAGGGTCCTTATATGAAGAGGAAGAGAAACCAGAGCTCTCTGCCACCCCTCCTCCATCCCATCCTGCTCGGTAAGGAGAAGGAGAAGCACCCATCATGAATCTTTAGACTCATTTGCAAGTCAGGAAGAGAGCCCTCACTAAGAACTGAATCTGCCAACATCTTCGTCTTGGATGTCGCAGCCTCCAGCACAATGAAAAATAATTTTGTGTTGTGAAGCCACCCAGCCTACAGCATTTTGTTACAGCAGCTTGAGCCCACACATCTCCCATTCCGTTTCTCTGCCTCTTGCCGTCATCTGCTGTGTGGATAGTAGTGTTTTTCATGACACTTCTCAGTGATCATAGAAATACATACTTGTTGTTGAGTAGCTTGGTGATCACCTTCATAAGCAGAAGGTGCCCCCCATGAAGCTGTGCATCTTTTGTTCACCACTCTTGACCCAGGGCTGAGTACCACGTTGGGCACATGGTAAGAAGTTACTAATATACTTCTTGAAGAAACGAAATGCTAACAAAGAATGCCTCCAACCGGCTCTCTCAGCTTTCTTCCTGGTCCCTCCTGACTCACACCTCGGGGGCTGACCAGGGTTATCTTTCTGAAGCGCAAATTTCACTGCACCAACCCTTCTTTTGTCAGTGTTTACTGGACCCTGTCAGAGTTTACCAGCACCCTTTCTGAATGTTTATGGGAGTGATAACAAAGTTAAGATCAAGCTGATAGTGAGGAAAGGTGTGGTGGATCAGTAATAAAAATGATCATGTGATTAATACAAGTTTTTAAATTGTGGATTTGCTTTAAAAGAAACCCCAAGCCCATGAGCACCACAGGAAGTGGATGAGTCACGCGTTCCAAGTATCTAGTGTCCTCTAGATCAGGGCTTGATAAAATCAGCCCTAACCGCTAGAGCCACCTCGCTTGGTTACCAGTGTACTGTCCCAGGTGGGCACCATGTTAGTGAGCCCTTCTCTGCTGTTCGCAGGTGGGGCTCAGAGACGCCCCCCCACCTCAACCCGCGCTGCCCTGTGGGCTCCATTGGGTGAAATGGGTGGGCCTATCTCAGGAGTCGTGTGCGCTCTGTGACCCTGTGTGCACTGGGAATGGGGCGGAGAGAAATGGAGATCCTCGGGGAAGACAAGGGAGACCCTTTGACCATAGTTATTTACAAACTCAGGAAAGCACAGTTCAATAGAATTTCCTCTTCAGTGGAGTTGACCCATTTCCCCTCTCCTTACTAAGAGGAAGTTCCATTAGCTCATAGAAATGCAGAAGCCATTCCTCAGCTTGGAAAAGCCCTCACGGGAGGTTTCTCAGTGTCAGAACAGACAGGGCTGTCTCTTGGGGACTTTATTCCAAATTCCTGAGAAATCTGACAGCATCTCACTGCTGTTTGGAGGAACTCTCTCAGTTTCTCCCATGGCCCTGGTGCTGGGCGGTCTGAGCTGAAAAGGGGAGGAGAGCCGGCCCAAACTCCCACCCATTCCACATCTTCCGGCCCCCTCTCTCTTGAATCTTCATATTCAACATCTCGGCCAGCCCTCATCCAACCTGCCCCAGGGGCCTTTCCATTTCCAACACTCAGTTCCAGGAGAGAGTGACCAATCTCACACTTCTTACCAATCTGACAAGAAGACCTTTGGGGCAAAAGTCTGAGCAGGTCCCAAACAGTGTGAGATAAGTCAAGTTCTGTGAAGGTGATAGGATCAGTGCTTCCCCGGAACTGGTTACTTTCTCAGATTCAGAGGCGAAAGGTGTGGTTGGAGACAAGACAGTGGAACAGAGATGTGGTGTCCCTGGTCACCTCCTGGAGGATCCAGGATGTGACAAACAGCAAAGTGTACCCAGACTCAGGCCTCAAGCCCTGGGTCTGCTCCACCTGCTGCGCTGAGCTTGGGGAGAGCCTCAAACCCACATGTGGCTTTTCGTGGAAGGAGGAGGCTGCTTTTAGAATTGAATGCAGATGGCTTCCGCACTTATGAGAAGTACCTCTGGGACACACTTCCAGGTTGAGGGGAGCAATTGGTGGGTTCCAGGGACACCTGGTTTGCTGTCCTCTTGGAAGGGAGGGGCCATCGGGATCTCTTTTCAAGTTGTCAGAATTCACATCCAAAACACAGTGTTCTCTGTCCCACGGTTTCCTTTTCAGTCTTCCTAAAGAACTGACTCATTGGAAAAGACCCTGATGTTGGGAAAGATTGAGGGTAGGAGGAGAAGGGGATGGCAGAGGATGAGATGGATGGATGGCATCACCAACTCAACGGACTTGAGTTTGAGCAAGGACAGGGAAGCCTGGTGTGCTGCAGTTCATCGGGTCGCAAAGAGTTGCACATGACTTAGTGACTGGACAATTTCAACAACAAAGAACCTCTGCATACTCTTTCATTTACATCCATTTTCATTATCTCTCACTATATTACATAATTTTTACATTATCATACTTTTTTCTTTTTTTTTGGTGGCACCCCGTGACTTATAGGATTTTGGTTCCCTGACCAGGGATCGAACTCAAACCCTTGTCACTGAAAGCTCAGGATCCTACCTACTGGACTGCCAGGGAATTCCTTCATTATTTTTGCTTACATTCTCTTTCAACAATATTTTCATATATTTAATATACATTTTAAAAGATCTCTTTCATTTTCACCAGTTTCCAAGAAAAACTGTTCATTTCCCTTTACAGCTTTAAAAGTCAACGACATACAGCAGAAACCAAAACAACACTGTAAAGCAATTATCCTCCAATTAAAAATTTAAAAAAAGAAAAACAAAGTCAATGACAGCTCCCTATGCCTGGAATACCACACACCTGGTACGTGTAAACTCTTTATATATGATCTCACTTAAACCTCCCAACATCCCCATGAGGAATTATTATTCCCATTTTATAGATGAGGAAACTGGGACTTAGGAAGGAATCTGCCCACGGTCACAGGTAATAAACGGTAACATGGGGAACTAGACCTGATTTGAGCATGAGTCCTCAGTCTTGGTGCCTTAAAGCAACATCACACATCTTATTCATTTTCATCCTTGATCATCAATAACTTGACACTTCTACCAGCCACTGTGTCATCAAAATCTGACTGACGTCACACATCCTATTCCTCATCATCCTTGATCATCAATAACTTCACGCCTCTACCAGCCACTGTGTCATCAGACATCTGATTGGTTTTCCAAGATTCCTGTGATCCCAATAATTTATTGGAAGAAAAAACATACATCAACTCATTAACAGAGCCTTGTGTTTCAAGCTACATTCGCATTCATGTTCTCAGAGGAACCTTATAAACAAAACAACTCAGGCAACATTTCCTGGTTTCATAGATGAGGAAAGGTGACTTTCCCAAGGTCACATGGCTAGGAACAGTGAAGTCAGAATGAGAACTCCTAGGCTCTCGAAATGCCCAGAACTCTTTCCCTGTACCATGCTGCCTTTTCAATAAATAAACTAAATAAATAAACCTTCCAAGGAAATGCTGAGAAACCCTCCCTCAGACCTGTTTCTAGAGGGAATTATTATCGGACTGGCATCTGTGAGCTTTCTGGCAGAGTGGAGGAGCTCTGGCTGGATTCATTGGGCCTTGTTTATTCCAAGAGTGCCACGGAGAAGGCAGGGCCAAGGATGACCTGGGGGGGGGGCAGACAGCTTCCCTGCTCACAGGTGCAGACAGATCTCAAACTGACTGTGGGGAAGCAGAGCCCACACCTGACCCCTCCCTGGGCCCAGGGTCTGGTCACTGTCTCAGCACAATGCCATCCACCCCTGCTACACAGATGAGCCCTAAGCATGGGGCTGTCCCTCGGCCCTCAGCTCTGTGTGGACATGGCTTCCTGCCAGCCCAGCATCATGTGGGGTTTGAGGTCTCACCCCAGAAGCCAGGTTGGCCAACATCCCAGCATGAGACTGAGTCTTTATTTCACAAATGGAATAACCACGGACCTTTGATAAGTGGCTCAGATGGTAAAGAATCTGCCTGTCATTCAGGAGACACAGGTCCGATCCCTGGGTCGGGAAGATCCCCTGGAGAAGGGAATGACTACCCTGTCCAATATTCTTGCTTGGAGAATCCCATAGACAGAGGAGCCTGGCAGGTTACAGTCTCCATGGGGTTGCACAGAGTCGGACACGACTGAGCGACGTCCACTTCTGAGAAGTGGCTGGTCCAAGCTCACCACATCTGATCACTGGGAGGACAGAGGTCCCAGCCCAGTGCCCTGCCCTGTAGCTTGACATCAGCAGCAACACAAGTGCAGGTCCTAACCCTGACCCTCCTGGGCGGATAAGGTGGTGTCCAAGCCCACAGAGCCACTGAAGGGCTGTGTTTGGACCAGGACAAACACCCATGGTTTCTCTGGTTCTGTCAGCAAGGTAGTGGGAGCAGCAGGATGAGGGCAGTGTGTGACTTGGGCACTCCAAGTGCCCCAGGGGGCTGCTTCTCTATTTGCTCAAAAGAGGGCACTGTCTGCAGATGGACGCAACATCCCCAGGGTTCTGAGTCAGAAGTCCCCTTTTGGATCTCAGCTCCCTTTGGCTCCTGTTTCCTCCTTCCTCCCCTGGAAGTGGCCCCTGCATTGGTGGTCCTGACGTCTCTATCCTCCCAGCCCTCCATCCTGTTGGAGGCCCTCCTGACACATGGACGGCCTAAGTGGGGAGGCCTGGCTCACTGAGCTGACTTCAGCCTGCTGGCCTCATGATCCCCCTGAGAAAAGAGTCCTTTAAAGCACATGATGTGTCCCGAGGAGAGGGGAGGTCTCTGCCCTGCTCTTCTCAGCTCTGCCAGAGTCTGCAGGGCCCTGTCTGCAGAGCAGGCGGATGCCACCTATGTATCCTGTGTTAGTCTAGCTTTCTCCTGCCCTGGACACCTACTGGGCCGGCTGGGCTTGCAGCAAAGTGCCCAGACTGGCATTGTGCTTCACTTCCAGCCCCTGGATCCTCTGGGTCCAGGCAGCGTGCAGCTGAAATCAAAAGCAAGCCCTTAGCCTGCCTCACTCAGTTGACTGCAGGCTGGTGATCAGTGGCAGGGTGACCAGGTCTGAGTCAAAACTGCCCAGGAGACCGCCCGGGGCTGGCACACAATCCAGATTGGCAAGATCATGGGCAAAGCTCCAGTCAGGTGTGCCGAGGTCGCCACAGCTGGTCAAGCCCAGGAGTGACCAGTCCTCATTTGGTTGGTCCCACTGTCCTTCAGGGGTCTGCAAAGGAGCAAGAATCATTTCTGGGGAGTCCTGCTGCACATAGCCCTTGGCCAGGGCTGGTAGAGGCCAGCCCGCCTCAGTATCCAGGCATGTCCTGAATTGGGGGTCAAGGTCTTCTGCTGAGGAAGACACTTCTTCCAGGACAGCTGCCTTCTCCTCTGGGCACTGGGTCTGCTTCAGGTAGCCCTGGAAGGCCCCTGCCACTGAGTCTTCTTCCGCAGGCTCCTCAGGTCCCAGGGGACTCACATGGCCTGAAGCTGAGCCACCCTGAGCATCCTCAGGCTGTCCCCTAGAGTTCTGGACCAGGCTAATGCCACTGTCCTCTCGGTCCCGGCTGTCGCTCCCCACCTGCGGCCCCCAGCTGGGTTCTGCGCCGGGACACAGGCGGGGATCTGGCAAGCAGATCCCGCTGTCTGCACTGTTGCTGCCACCTCCACTACCACAGCTGTTCTCCAACTCCTGGGGCAGCCCCTTTTCCAGGGTCCCCCCAGCCTGGGGGTCGGAGGCAGGGAGGAGGAACTGGGGCTCATCGGTCTGCAGCGACGGCTTGGCACTGCCGAAGCCACTGTCGGTGCTGCCATGCATGTCTGAGTCCCTCAGCTCCGGAGTCACCTTGGGGAAGGCCTCCTCATCCAGGGTGTGGATGGTATCTTGGGTCTCTGGGTGGGAAAACTGGCTGATGAGGTTGAAGGGACTGGGCTTCTTGAAGACCTGGGGAGGAGAGTGCAGAGTGAGAGAGGTGGGAGGGTCACGTCAGGAACCCACCCCAGTGTAGCCAGGAGAGGTGAGGGGCTCAGGAGACACTGCTCCAAAAGACGGGGCGTGGCAGAGCCTGCAGGACAGGTTGCTTGTCCTTCTGGCTTTGTTTCAGAATCGAGTTTTCCTCCTCATGCAATTCTCAGTTTGACTCAGGCCAGCTACCTAAGAAGCCTGTGTTCTCAGAGCTCAGACACAATGACAGACAGAATGGGAGGCTGCAAGGAAAGGTGAACATTCTCAGGTAGCTCCATCAGCAGTGCTTTTCAAACCCGAGAGCTGGCTGGACCCACTGAGATCTAGAAATGTGTTTCAGACTTTCGTTCCCCCCAGTAGGACCCTGAGTAAGAAACATGTTACATAAGATATAAATAGCGCACAATTATTCATGTACAACTGAAATCAACTTCACAAAATAATACTTATTGTTACTGCCTGTGCATCGTGATCTATTGTATTCTGTACCGTCCTATTCCACGCTATTTATTTCATCTTTTAAAACGCTGGAGGCGAGATACGAAGATCATTTCTCCACTCCCCGAGTGTGACTCTCATAAACACAGCCTGGCTTCAGTATGGGTCAGTGAACAAGCACAGAACTAGCCCTGAGGAGGCCCTGCTGCTGCTGCTGCTGCTAAGTCGCTTCAGTCGTGTCCAACTCTGTGCGACCCCATAGACAGCAGCCCACCAGGCTGCCCTGTCCCCGGGATTCTCCAGGCAGGAACACTGGAGTGGGTTGCCATTTCCCTCTCCAATGCATGAAAGTGAAAAGTGAAAGTGAAGTCGCTCAGTCCCCATTAATTGCTAATAGTCCAGGAAGTCACTTCACCCTTCTCTTCCTAGCTCTTCTGCCCCAGTTGCACTGGAGTTCCTTCTGCTCCAGACAGTGCTGCCTCAGGGTCTTTGGACAGGCTACTCCTGCTTGGAATACTCTTCCCCAAACATTTTGTATGACTGTATCCTTCTTATCATTCAGGTCTTGGCTCATATGTCATCTCCTCAGAGAGGCTTTCCCTATCTCCCCTCTTCCTATCAACCTTGTTTATTTATTCCCAGCACTTAGTTTCTGGAGTTATTTTTTGTTTTCTGTGCTCCCACATGCATATGCACAGATACGCTCACTCCCTATACCCAAAAAAATATTCACAAGCTCCTGAGGGTGGGAGTTGTCTGTTCTTATTGGCCGCTCTATTCTCAGAGCTGCTTAAACTGAGCTGGCACATAGCAGGCACTCCTAAGGTTTATAGACTGACTCACCGACTCACTGTTGCACATCCAGATCCCTTTGTATGTGATGACTCTAATGCAACTCTTACTGCTTGGATCCCTATTAACATCATATAGCTTGGTGACTAAGGAACCAGACTTTCCGGGTTCAAATTCCAGCTTTGCCTCTTATCAGCTGTGTCATCTAGGCCAAGGTTTGTATTAAAGTTAATAGTTGATTTAATTCTCTGATCCAAATGTTCAGAAGGAACAAAAAACTACAGATTGCTTGCCGTCTCCTTTGGCATTTTTGCATCTACGTCTATGTCTATTTCACTGGTTTGCATTAAAGTTAATAGTGGATTCACTGGCTGTCCCTCCAGACCTAATCAAGCCTCTTGGGCCCACTTACTCAGTTGCTTTCCGTACAACACTTTGCATGTTGTAGATGCTTGGTAACTGTAGCTCCATTGCCCACTCTCTCTTACTAGATGTCTTTCCTCAAGCTCAACTAAGACACTTCTATCCAGTGGTCCTCTCCCACTGCTCTGTTTTCCACTTACCCATCCCTGAGGGCAGGCGCCACGGTGCGCTCACCAGGCAGCTTCACCCCCCTTCTCCCCGCTCCACGCCCATCCCGGAATTCTTACTCAAAATCGTTTCAGAGGGCCTTTGCCACTTGCCTTATTTTCCCTAGAGATCCTGGGAACCCTGCGGAAGGTTCCCTTCCATCTGTGAGCTTCCCTGGGCTCCTGTCTCCCTGACAGAACCCACCCTTCTAGTTGAGTCCTTGATCATCCCAATAATGTCAGCTGTGGGGACCACCTTTGGCCCAGTCTGAATCCCAGGCCAGAGATGGGCTGAGGTCTGGAGATGCTGCTCAATGGGACAAGTTGAATTTCAGAGGCTGACTGACCACAAATCAGCATCTGTCAGCACTGTGTAGTCAGAGGAGACCCGCCCCTGCCCCCGCCCCTCCCAGGAAGGGCTAGAGATGCTGCTTCCTCCAGGAAGCCCTCCTCTCAGCATCCTCTCCACGCTGCTCTTTCCTCCCTGACCACAGCCCCTTGTCTTCCTCTTCCAGAGCACTCAGCACAGCCTCTAGAGATGGGCAAGGCTGGGCTCTGGCCTTGACTCTTGCTGGCTGTGGGGCTCTCTGCATGTAACAATCTCTTTCTGCCTCAATTCCCTCAGTTGTAAAGTGAGGCTTATAACTGCCTGTCTCTGAGGTACTAATGCCCAGGGGCTGGTCTGCAGCCAGTTATTAGCAAATAGTAACAAAACAGCATGAGGCAGGTTGGGATTACTGTTTTTTCTGGGCCACTACAAGGCAACATCTTCTGTACTGGGCTTGGTATTCAAGTTCTCCCTCTGACCCCATGGTGCTTGATGAAGGTGCCTCTGATAACATCAGGGATGAGGGTATGGACTGCCTGGGAGGGTGTGCCCTGCCTCTAGGAGTCCTGGGAGGACTCCTAGGGAAGCTGGGAAGGTGGGGCTGGGAAGGAAGGATGGGGTGGGGGCCTCTGTGCAAGACTCACCAGGACAGCAGGCAGCTTCCCCCGGCGCCGCACATATAGCTGGAAGGCCAGACAGAAGGTCAGGGCTCCATAGAGCAGCAGAATGAAGGTGAAAAAGATGCTGATGCTGGTCACTGTGAAATCTGTGGGGTCCAGAGAGATGGGTTTGTAGGCCATGGGATGTGGAGGGGCCGAGTAACCACCTCCCAACCCCTTAGGCTACCTCTAGGCCACAACTCTGGAGGCCACAACTACATTCTTGTTTTTGTTTTTAATTGTGGCATGCAGAACCTAGTTTCCTGACCAGGGATTGAACCTAGGCCCCCTGCTTTGGGAGTGAGGTGTCTAAACCACTGTACCACCAGGGAAGTCCCTGGGTTCTTGGGAATCCCTGCCTGGCTTTCCAACCTCCACCCTGAAGGATCCCTCACTAAACACATGGACCCTGCCACCAGTCTTTGCACAGAACTCACACAATGGCACACAGAGCTGTGGCGCAGGATGGTACAGCAAGTAAGAAGGGAGGCTTTGGGAGCAGCCAGACCTGGGTTCCCATCCTAGGTCTATCACTTACTAACTGTGAGGCTGTGGACAAATTACTCAGTCTCCCTGAGCCTTAGTTTTACCATCTACAAAATGGCACAATAATAGTGCCTACCTCACAGGTGGCTGTGAAGTACACAGCATTTATCATCTACTAAGCCCTTTAAAGGCAAACCACTCCAGTACTCTTGCCTAGAAAATTCCATGGATGGAGGAGCCTGGTGGGCTACAGTCCATGAGGTCGCAAAGAGTCGGACACGACTGAGCGACTTCACTTCACTTCAAAAGCCCTATAAAACAGCGCCCCCTACCCCATCCCAATCTGTGGTTTCAGTTACCTGTGGTCCAAAAACATTACATGAAAGATTTCCAGAAATAAATATTTGATAAGCTAAATCATGTGCCATTGTGAGTAACTTGAAATCTCATGCTGTCCCACTCTATCACTCTGTCCCACCTGGGACATGAATCCTCCCTTTGTCCAGAAGATCCTGCCTGTAAGTCACTTAGAGGCTGCCTCAGTTATCAGATGGGTGGTTGTGGTATTCAGTGCTTTTGGCCAAGTAACCCTTATTTTACTCAATCATGGCCCCAAAGTGCAAGAGTAATGATGCTGGCAATTTGGACATTCTCTTAACTTAAAATTATCTTCAATTTAATTGATAAATTAAACTCTGTCATATGTATGTATGTACAGGAAAAAACAGTATATATCCATGATTTCAGGGCCGCCACTGGGGGTCTTGGAATGTATGCCCTGGGAATAAGGGGGGACTACGATACTTATGTTATCTGATTCTTACTCTTACCTTAAGAGGTAAATACTATTACTGTCCCTATTTTTATAGACTAGCATCCTGAGGCCCAGAGAGATTAAGGTGACCGAGGTGATATATTTCATAAGTGGTGAGGCTGAGATTTGAACCCAGATCTGTACACAAAACTATTTCTGTATTAGTGAGCAGATGTTGAAAAAGTGTGTAAGGCCACCTGGCACAGAGATGGTGCCTTGCTCTGCTTCAGTGAGACTGAGGCTTAACAACCAGCTTGTAAGTGTCTGCCATAAACTGAAATGTGCTGTAGTAAAGCAAAGAGTCCCTCTGGTCATTGCTGGATGCTGCTCCCACTGGACCAGGCACTCACTCTCCCAGCCCACTGACTGTTGACATCACTTGCTAGGCATTCAACATATACTATCCCAAGTAGCTAGATGCAGCCTCCTCTTGCCATGCCCTGTCTTCCCAGGCAGACCATAAGATCCTTGTGGGCAGAACCATGAACTTCACACCCCATTCTCTCTTGCCCGCCACCCCCCTTCCACCCCCCCAGCACTTGGTTGGGAGCCTGGCACAGTGTATGCTGACTTCTGCAGCTGTGGAGAAGAGCCAGCTCAGTTCTGCTTCCTCTGAGGGGAGGAGGGAAAGTTCTGAGAAGCCCTTGGGGTCCCCAGCTCCATTCAGCCGAGGAATGTGACAAGCAGGAACCATCACAACTGACTGAGCGGGGCTGGGAAGGGCTCCTGGGAGCTCAGCTGGGCTCCGGTGGAAGCACCCGCACAGCTGGGAGACGTGGCACTGTGACCGCAGCCTGGTACTGAGCCTCAGTTCCCGCATCTCTAAAGTTGGGACAACAGGAGCTCTTTCACAGGGGCTGGGTGAGGATGGAGGGCTGTGCTGGCAGGTGGGGGGCCACCACAGTGCCCCTCAGCGGCAGCCCTGCCTCCTTCCCTCCTGCCTCCCTCCTGCCCGGACAGCAGCCCCAACCAACTCACACTGCGAGGTGAGCAAGATGCACTCCTCCTTGGACCAGACCTCCTTGTTCACTCGGGAGCCGACAGACGGTTTCACTCTGACACAGAACTCTCCCACCCCTCTTGGGATTGGGAGTTTGAAGCTTTCGTTTTTGACCTTGCCATGGGACTGAAATGAAACCAACCAGAGCAATAAACATGATATCCTTCTTCCATGGCACATGAGAGCCAGAGGGGCCTTTAGAGATACTCTAAAGCACTGAAAGTCAACCTCCTTCACTGTTCTTTTTCTAAGCTGACAAACCCCGCTTTATCAATGCAGCCCAAGATCTCTGTGATTACTATGATTTGTTTTGTACGAAAAGAGAAAAGGAAGTGTTTTATAGATACTGAGGACCTTCCCAGAAGGGGCTGGAGTCATCTGTGGTGGAAAGGGATGCATGCATGCATGCTAAGTTGATTTAGTCATGTCCAACTCTTTGTGACCCCATGGGCTATAGGCCACCAGGCTTCTCTATCCATGGGATTCTCCAGGCAAGAATACTGGAGTGGTTTGCTGTGCCCTCCTCCAGGGGATCTTCCCGATCCAGGGATCAAACCCGCGTCTCTTACATCTCCTGCATTGGCAGGAGGGTTCTTTACGACTGGGCACCACCTGGGAAGCCCGTGGTGGACAGGAAAGAAGATGGATTTTGTGGTTCCACGTCTCTCACTTATGGGAGTATGCTTAGAGGGCCTCTTGGAGCCTCATTTCCCCAGCTATAAAAGAAAATGAAGTCTCCACCTACAAGAGGATTGGAAACCACAGCTATACAATGTCCCCTGTAGTTATACAATGTCCCACAGACACCTAGCAGGCACTGTCTTCCCTGCCACCTGGAAAGGCACACACTTGAGGACTGAGGGCATCCCAACCGTCCTTCCCCACCCCCAGCCACCTCACAACCTCCCTGACTCTGCAGGTAAAGTTCCCAAGGGGAGGACAAAGGCACTTCCGGCCCCAGGAGACAGGGGAGTCTGACCGTGGAGAACTCCGTACCTCGTAGTGCCCTGGGACCTTGCGAACCTCAATCTGGTACTCCCGGAAGTTGTGGAAGATGTTTTCATACGTGTCGCCTTTAGGGGCCACCTCGGGCCTGGGGAGCTGGATGGCCCCCACGATGTTACCATTGCGCATCTCAAGCTTCACGCTGGCGACTGTCAGAGTCACTGCACGGGGAGACAGAACCATGAGGCCGCGGGGCCGGGGAGGGCCTGGGTACCCCATCCATCCCTGGCCTCCAGGGTCAAGCTCGTCCCACTTTAAAACCTGTGTTACAGGTCTCCCAACCTGGCAGCACATAAGGAATTTCTGGGGTGGAGGGCTGAAAACAGATGCCGAGACCCACTCAAGGCACAGTGAATCTGAATTTTGGAAGCGGGGCCCTGGCAACATCTATTTTAAACACACTCCTCAGTCATGTTTCTGCAGCGAGTGAAGGACCAGCCTGTGAACAGGCCTTTGGGAGACAATGACCTCCAAGAGCATCATTCTGACTTCTGCAGAGCAGGCTTGCCGTACACATAAAAGCACAGTCAGTCCCAATCTGCAGAACGAAAGAATCCTATCACATTTGGGACTTATTTTCCTTTTTGCTACTCTCTGCAGAGAGAAACTCCCAACTTGGTTTCAGTAGCACTTCACTGCTTCAAGTGGACTTCCCTGGTGGCTCAGACAGTAAAGCGTCTGTCTACAAAGAGGGAGACCTGTGTTCAATCCCTGGGTTGGGAAGATTCCCTGGAGAAGGAAATAGCAACCCATTCCAGTACTCTTGCCTAGAAAATCCCATGGACGGAGGAGCCTGGTGTCCATGGGGTCACAAAGAGTGGGATGCGACTGAGCAACTTCACTTTCACTTTTACTGCTTCAAAGCCCCATACCCTGATCTCAGGGAATTCTTCCCTAAAGGCAGCAGGACCAGATTGAAATTCTGCCTATGCTTGTGGCCCAATGCTGAGTGCTTAGGGATTCACTTCCTCTCCCAGAACCCTACAAGAATACCAATCTGGCCCTCATGACTCAGCTGTTCCAGCTCACCCCAAGACTTCTCTTCTGTAGGATAAACAACTCCAGTTCCCTTTTAAATCTTGAACAACTTGGCTATTTTCATCTAAACTTTCTCCAAAGTCATGATTCAGGTTTCTTTGAGCAACTAAATCCCTGACTAGAAAGCCAGGTGGATGTGGCAAGCTATGGGAACAGAGAGCAAAGGTCTAGACAAGAGCTTCTGGCTGGAAAGGCACCTGAAAGCCACGCTCTAGGCCCAGGGGAGGAAAAGCACCTTCATCCATGGAGAAGCGGGTTTCAGGAAAGGTCCATTTGGAATGCTGGCTTCCATCCACTGCCCGGACTCTGGCTCGGTAACCGTTGCTGCGATACAGGTCCAGGGTCTCCATAGTGACATCACAGGACATTGCCAGCATCTGGCTACAGCTCCGGATGGGCTTCCAGTAGGTGGGCTCTACTCCATACCTGCAAGAGAGCAGGGTAGGCATGGGGAGAGGAACTTGTGCTTCAACCTACCTCCTCTAGGAGGGAAGCAAGGGGCCAGGGCAGAGCTCACATGACAATACAGCGCTCAGGGTATTCCCTCTAGTATGGGACATCCAGTTGCAAGGGGATCTCCCTTGGTTCTGGGGCTCTGAGCCAATTTCTCTGTGGTCCAGAAGACTCTCAGATTGGAATATGAGTAGCTCAAATGCCAACTCCTCCAGGAAGACTTGCTACTGCTCTCTGCAAAAAAGCCCACTTTCTTCCTCCTCCCAACTTCATCTGCAGTCTCCAACTGTTTTATGGACGCTTTTCCTGTTTTTCCAATAAGATGGGAAAGTCTTGAGGGTAAAGGCTTGGCTTTCTCATTCCAAGCTCCCAGCATACTGCTCAGCACACATAAGACTTGATCAGTACTTGTCAACTGATGGATATGTGCCAGGGTCCCTCCTGGTGTCATTTCAGTAACAAGGCAGGTATCTTCCCATGCCAGGGGGGTAGAAGGGGATGCAGTTTCCCACTTCCTCAATCATCTCCCTCCTTTCTCCACCCTCCTTTTTGCTTACCTCAGGAGCTCCACTTCATAATAGGTACTTTCAGATGGATTTGGGATGGGTGTCCAGTAGAGGACGTGGTGGAAAAACTCTGCTTCAAACCACACAGATGAAGGTCTGGGCAGTTCTGTCCGAAGAGAGCAGAGTGTCAGTACCAGAGGTAGCAGACCCTCCCCCCACCCACCCCGGGGAAGAGATGCTACTGCAGATGGCTGTAAGCATTCTGCCTGCCTGCTAAGTCGCTTCAGTTGTGTCCGACTCTTTGGGACTCTATTGGCTGTATCCTGCCCGACTCCTCTGTCCATGGGATTCTCCAGGCAAGAATACTGGAGTGGGTTGCCATGCCCTCCTCCAGGGGATCTTCCCAACCCAGGGATTGAACCCATGTCTCTTAAGTCTGCTGCATTGCAGGTGGATTCTTTACCGCTGAGCCCCCAGGGAAGCCTATTTATTGAGCACTCAGCTAAGTACTTTACATATGCTGTGTCTCATTTAATTACCACAGTAGTCATACAAGGTAGGCATCTATTACCCCAAGTTTACTAGAGAAGCAATGAAGGTTCAGAGATTTTAAGTGACTTGCCCAAGGTCAGTGGGGATAGAAAGGGGTAGAATGGGCCCTTGAATCCAGATGGATCTTATCCCAGAGCTAATGTGTCCTTAAATCACCATCCTGTGCTATCTGGGATCAGAAGCAGAAGTGAGAAGAGACAAGCTGGGTGTGATGCATTCCAGGCAAGAAGGCAAGGGGCAGAGGGTTAATCTGTGCCCACAATGAACTCTCAGATGAGCTGGTCCCTGGCTGTGCCCAATCCCTGTGCCTGCTCCAGCCCTATCCCAAGGTCTGCTTCCCATCCCCACATCTGGTTCCCACTCTGGCCCCAGTTCTGGCCTTAACCCAAGGCCCCCCTCTCTGGAGTTCTTTGGTACACAGATATCCTCCTCATTGGCATCTACCTATTTCTTTTCACAGAAGCCCAAGTTGAGTGGTTGCCCCATTCTCCAGCTTCCAGGAGAGCTTTACTGCAGCCAGATATCCAGGCTCAGCCTGAGTACAACAAACAGTCCTGGTCCTAGACTGGGCTGAGGACATTTCCACAAAGAGCTGGCACCCTTGGCTCCAAGGTGAGATGTGTGTGTGTGAGTAGCTCAGCCGTGTTGGACTCTTTGAGACCCCATGGACTGTAGCTTGCCAGGTTCCTCTGTCCATGGAATTCTCCAGGCAAGAATACTGGAGTGGGTTGCCATTTCCTCCTCCAGGGGATCTTCCCGACCCACAGATCCAACTCTTATCTCCTGCATTGCAGGTGGATTCTTTACCACCTGAGCCACCAGGGAAGATACTAAATACCAAAGCCTCTCTCCACCTCCTGTCTTCCCCTCCCTCCTCCACACACCATTATCAAGGAGAATTAACTTCAAGAGCCGCAAACTAGCACTTGCTAGTGTGACTTGGGCAAACCATTTAACCTAGCAGAAATCTTCTCATTTGTAAGAATGCGATAAATACACCTACTTTAAGAGTCTTGCAATGAAGATTTGCCCATTAAGTGCAATGAAGCATGTCAAGGCCAATGCCAACACCCAGTTCCTCTTCTCTCCCCAATCCCTTAATGTCTCTGCATCTGACAGCGACTCCCAGGCTGCCCTGGTTCTCCAACTTCCAATCATCTCTCTAATAATGCTTCTTTTTTTTTTTTTCCTGACTGTCGTTCTCACTTAGAAAGCACATCTTGCTTTCTTTCTTATACTGTCTTCGATCCTCAAGTCTGTTTCTCAATTTCAGAAGGGTACGTGGAAAGTGAAAGGTACAGTGGGTCTCTGTGGTGTTTGGGCTGCACATCCCCAGCTCAGCTCTCGATCACGTGAATCACCTCATGTTTTACATCATATTCTGGCTCTCTCCCTGCTTGCTCTGCCTCTGTTCCTGGGACTCCCCGCCCTTTCATTCTCTCGCTTCAGGATTTAGCGTTTTCAATTGCAGAAACTTTCCAGGACATCTGGCTGGGTTAGGAGAGCTAAAGGGTAACAGTAGGAAGGAAGAGGCTGGTGGCAGTGGGGATGCTCTGGGGGCTAAAGGAGGAGAACGGGTGATATGATGGGGGTGACAGGTGATGGTGGAGGAAAAGAGTTGAGGGGTGACATGGCACGGGGAAAGAAACAGGTTAACAGGAGAGCTAAGGGAAAGGAGTCAGACTGAGATCAAAATAATTTCCCAGAGGGACCACCAGTCCCATACTTTGAACTAGAACAACAGAAGAGTCAGCGCTGAATTTATGACTCACCGGGACGTGGGTGGGCAGTGAGTTGAAGGCTGAGTGGTCATTTAACTTCTCGATCCACACTTCCCCACTACCCCAGTCAATCTCAGCGGGTTAGAAGTCTACAACGTGTGAGCCTGAGACTCAGGCTTGCCAGAACGCGGGAGATTCGGGGAGAGGGGAGATAATGGGTGCCTCTCTTCACAGAGGGCCGGTCAGTCAGACGGGATTCTCCGTGGGAGGCAGAACTTTAATGCACAGTTGACAGCGGGTGGGAGAGGGAGCGGGATGGGCGCGGAGAGGGCGACGCTAGACCCAGATCCTTACCGTGCGCGCCGGAGCCGAGGAGCAGGCTGAGGAGCGCCGCCAGGTTCACTATCTGGCGCGGCAGCATCCTGGGCGCACCGCATTCTCCCGTGCCGGGGCCAAAGCCGGAGCCGTAAAGCTCGCCTCCGGCAGCGGCTCTACTCGGCTGCGACTGAAACCTCAGCCTGACGAGTCCGCTCACGCCCCGCGAGGCTGACGTCAGAAGGGCGGGGCCTCGAGGCGCCCCGCCCACACGCCGCTGCGTCAGGGAGTCGAGCCCGCCCCCTCCGGTGCGCGGACTGCCCAAGCTCGGGGACAGGAAGCTGGGTAGCGCCAGGCCTGGGGCTTGCTCTCCCGGCCGGGGATCGGGTTTGGTCAGCTCTCACCTTCCTTACCTCCCGGGGCCTCCAGTGCAATCGAGTGAAAGCAGTCTGGGTAGCCTGGAGGGGTGTGTGTGTTTGTGTGTGTTTTGGGGCACAGGTTCGGGGAAGGGGGGAGATTGCCCGCAGAGGCAACGCGAGGGGCAGCCTTGCCTCGTGGGCGCGGAAGGTGGGGTGAGGGTGTCAGAGCAAACTGTACGGAGGTACGAGTTGGGGAAGGATATTGTGCTCAGGGAATGTGTGAGAGGACAGGTGTGTGTGAGCCTTGGCATTGCCAAGTACCTTGGTGTAGGGCTGTTAGCTAAACTTAAAGTAAAATAGGCAGTCTCTTACCTGCTTAATGGTTTTGAAGGGGTGCTCATGACGTCTTCCAGACTTTTTTGGTTTCCCTCACCTGCCTCATGTTACCCCCCACCACAACCACACACGCACACACACACACTCCAAAATCACTGCAGATGGTGACTGCAGCCAAGAAATTAAAAGATGCTTTCTCCTTGGAAGGAAAGCTATGACACACCTAGACAGTATATTAAAAAGCAGAGACATCATTTTGCTAACAAAGGTATGTATACTCAAAGCTATGGTTTTTCCAGTAGTCATGTGCAGATGTGAGAGTTGGATCATAAAGAAGGCCAAGCGTGGAAGAATTGATGCTTTCAAATTTTGGTGCTGGAGAAGACTCTTGAGAGTCCCTTGGACAGCAACGAGATCAAACCAGTCAATCCTAAAGGAAATCAACCCTGAATATTCACTGGAAGGACTGATGCTGAAACTGAAGCTCAGATACTTTGCTGCTGCTGCTGTGAAGTCGCTTCAGTCGTGTCCGACTCTGTGGGACCCCATAGAAGGTAGCCCACTAGGCTCCCCCGTCCCTGGGATTCTCCAGGCAAGAACACTGGAGTGGGTTGCCATTTCCTTCTCCAATGCATGAAAGTGAAAAGTGAAAGTGAAGTTGTTCAGTCGTTTCCAACCCTTAGCTCCCCATGGACTGCAGCCCAGTAGGCTCCTCCATCCATGAGATTTTCAGGCAGGAGTACTGAAGTGGGTTGCCATTGCCTTCTCTGATACTTTGGGCACCTGATATGAAGAGCTGACTGATTGGAAAAGACCCTGATACTGGGAGAGATTGAAGGTCAAAGGAGAAGGGGGCCACAGAGGACAAGAACCTGGTTTGATAGCATAACTGACTTAATGGGCATGAATTTGAGCAAACTCTGGGAGATAGTGAAAGACAGGGAAGCCTAGCATGCTGCAGTCCATGGGGTCACAAAGAGTCCGGCACGACTTGGTGACTGAACAACAATAATGCTCTGGGAGAACTGGGTAAACACCGTCAGTCAGTCACTCATATCTCTGTCAACTGGCTCATCTGAGACTTTGCTCTCGGTACATAGATGATACCAGAGTATGGGGGACAAACTGCTTCACCTCTGTGGTTCAGACCGTGTGTGTGTGTGTGTGTGTGTGTGTGTGTGAGAGACGGGTGTGGGGGGGCATGGAAATACAGCCCTGCATCTAAGGGTCTACCTTGGGACTAGAAAGACATCCTTTTTTGATAGTGGTCATTGAAGGTCAGGGATGCACCAGCCACATAGATAGTGGAGAGTGGTATATGCAAGCCCAGTGGGACATATAGTCAGTCAAGGTCACCTTAAGTGGACAGCTCTTGTTGTCACACTCACGTCAGCATAGAGGAAAAGAGTCCCAGGGTTTTTAATGCACGAGGATATTTTTTGCACTCTCCGCTGCTCAACTGAGAGATTGAAAGATGGCCAGTTGCTCACAAGTACCAAGGCATGACCCAAGGGTGTGGCTACTGTCTGAAATGACTTAGTTCCCGTTGACCTTTATGAGGAGGCATATGCTACACAGTGTCTTTCTAAACTTGTCTTTACTTTTAGTTTTGTGTTGAGTTGTAAGAATTTACAAGTCTATACCCTCCTCACCATTTTAAGAGGGATCAGGATTCTTAATTAATTCTTTTTTTTCTTAATACATTCTTATGACATACATTTACTGCAAATCATTATGTGCCTGGGGATGTTATGTGCCTGCACATTGTTGAAGCTAAGGATAAAATGGTGATGAAAACAAGATCCCTTCCCCCAAGAAATGAACACTCAGCTAGAGACAGAAAGTAAGCAGAGATTTTTAATATACTGTGGTAAGTGTTCTGGGAAGGGAAGTACAGGTTCACATGGGGACACAGGAAACAGACACTCTACCACGACTGTGGTTGAGGATAAGGAAGGCTTCCTGGAGGAGGTGACATCTACACTGAGACCCAAGGAATCAGTAGGAGGTGGCTGGGTGAAGAAGAGACAAGGAGAGTGTTCAGACAGAGGGAAGTATTTGCTTAGATAAGAGGGAATGTGGCATTTTAAAAAAGCATCCTGTAAAGTGGGTAAATTAGCATCCCTAATTCAAAAAGAGGAAACCACCATGACTGACATAGTCTAATGTTTTGCTTGGGGCAGAGTCAGCAGTTAAATGTAGACTATTCCAGTGTATCCTGGTGCCTCAAAGAAAGCACCTAGAACAGGAATTGTGTCAGATGTATGATTGCAATATAGTTTTCTTTTAAGAAATTCAGTGTTTATTCTGGTTTGTATTCAGTTTTCAATCTCAATGTGAAAAGCCCAGCTAGGGTTCAGTGATTTCTAGTATTCGTATCAGTACCAATAGAAAGTAATTATAATAGTATCTTTTATGTATTGAGGTCTTACTGTGTATCAGTCCTTCTGCTAAATATGTAATATATTGTATCAGAGACTGGCTCAGTTCAGTTCAGTTCAGTCGCTCAGTCGTGTCCGACTCTCCGCGACCCCATGAATCACAGCACACCAGGCCTCCCTGTCCATCACCAACTCCTGGAGTACACTCAAACTCATGTCCACAGAGTCGGTGATGCCATCCAGCCATCTCATTCTCTGTCGTCCCCTTCTCCTCCCGCCCCCAACCTTTCCCAGCATCAGAGTCTTTATGGTTAGAAATCCCATTTCCTCTTCCTGAATACACATGACAACTAAATCTCCTAACTTGCCTTGCAATTAGGTGGAACATGTGACTGCGTTTTAACCAATGTAGAGTTAAACTGATGGGAGCTATTTCCTGGCCTGGCCTCTTAACTCTTTGTCTGCTATTCTGTCAGCCAGTGGAGGGGGCTGATTGGAGGACTTCAAGAGAATGGAAGGAACTTGAGTCCTTGAATCACCTCACCTCTTGGAGAGGAGCTATACAGGAAAGACACTCAATCTATATCAGCCTGTGACTTGAGTGAGTAGTGACCTCTTACTGTATCTAGCCACAAGATTTTGGAATTTTTGTTACAGCAGCTAACGTTAACTGCCCTGATTTAGGCTCAAATATTGTCTCATTTGATCCTTATTGCTACCCTGCCAGGTTGACATAACAATGTTTTACAGATGGGGAAGGATGCATCCCTTGTCTGCATCACTAAGCCAGCGAGTGGCAGAGCTAAGATTACAGCCCAGGTCTTTTCGACTCCAGCGGTTATGCTTTTACCACTATGTAAACAATGCCCTTCCTAATTTTGGAAGAGTTCTTGGAAAAGACAAGTGTCTAGTGAGCTGAGAGAGAGAGAAGAGAGGGTGAGTGTGGGGGAGGAAGAAGAGCTCAGGGCCAAGTGTGGTGGGAAGAGGGAATGTGGGGAGCCCCAGAGAACATGGGGGCAGAGCTGGGTAGGGACCTTGCCGCCATAGTCACACAGGGAACATTTTAGGACAAGTTTTGGTCTCTGGATGGTTCTGTTGTCTCATTTTTACTCTAGTTCATCTTGATCTTCCAGTTGGTGCTTCTTCATGGGCACCACTGTAGGGTAGTGAAACAGGAAGGAAGGGGATAGGGCACACCCTTTGGAAGAATGACGTAGCCCAAGGACACGACATAAACAGACTAGAACCAAATGAGTATAAGATGGTGGACAAGCTGACTTCCACTAGACCTTGTGCTTCATTATACGCTCATTATAACACATCAGCATAGCGTTCATGGTGTTCTCAAGGCAAGAATACTGAAGGGTTTTGCCATTCCCTTCTCTGGTGGACCACATTTTGTCAGAACTCTCCATCATGACCCGTCCATCTTGGGTGGCCCTACATGGCGTGCCTCATAGTTTGCTTGAGTTAGACAAGTCTGTGATTCATGTGATCAGTTTGGTTAATTTTCTGTGATTGTGGTTTCATTCTGTCTGCCCTCTGATGGATGAGGATAAGAGGCTTGTGGAAGCTTCCTGATGGGAGGGACTGGCTGTGGGGAAAACTGGATCTTGCTCTGGCAAGCAAGACCATGCTCAGTGAGTCCTTAATCCAATTTTCTGCTGATGGGTGGGGCTGTGTTCCCTCCCTGTAGATTGGCCAGAGGCCAAACTATGGTAGGGGTAATGGTAGTAATGGTGACCTCCTTCAAAAGGACTTATGCCAGCACACTGTGGCTCCCAGGACTGTTGTAGTCAGTGCCTCTGATCCTGCAGCAGGCCACTGTCAGCTCATGCCTCTGCTGGAGACTCTGGGACACTCACAGGCAAGTCTGGCTCAGGGTTTTGTGGGGTCACTGCTCCTTTCTCCTAGGTCCTTGTGTGCACAAGGTTTTGTGCCCTCTGAGAGTCAATACTGTACAAGAACCTGGAATGTTAGCTCCATAAATCAAGGTAAATTGAAAGTGGTCAAACAAGATGGCAAGGATGACCATCAACATTTTAGGAATCAGTGAACTAAAGTGGACTGGAATGGGTGTTTAACTCAGATGACCGTTATATCTACTACTGTGGACAAGAATCCCTTAGAAGAAATGGAGAAGCCATCATAGTCAACAAAAGAGTCCAAAATGCAGTACATGGGTGCAATCCCAAAAACAACAGAATGATCTCTGTTCATTTCCAAGGCAAACTATTCAATATCACAGTAATCCAAGTCTATGCCCCGAGCAGTAATGCTGAAGCTGAAGTTGAAGGTTCTATGAAGATCTACAAGACCTTCTAGAACTAACACTCCCAAAATATGTCCTTTTTATTAGAGGGCACTGGAATGCAAAAGTAGGAAGTCAAAGGATACCTGGAGTAACAGGCAAATTTGGCCTTGGAGTACAAAATGAAGCAGGGCAAAGGCTAACACAGTTTTGCCAAGAGAATGTACTGGTCATAGCAGACACAACAAGAGAAGACTCTTCTAACAACAAAAGAGAAGACTGTACACATGGACATCACCCAATGGTCAATACCGAAATCAGATTGATTATATTCTTTGCAGCCAAAGATGGAGAAGCTCTATACTGTCAGCAAAAACAAGACCGGGAGCTGATTGAGGCTCAGATCATGAACTCCTTATTGCCAAATTCAGACAAATTGAAGAAAGTAGGGAAAACCACTAGACCATTCAGGTATGACCTAAGTCAGATCCCTTATGATTATACAGTGGAGGTGACAGATAGATTCAAGGGATTAGATCTGACAGACAGAGTGCCTGAAGAACTATGGACAGAGGTTCGTAACACTGAGCAGTTACGTAACCATCCCCAAGAAAAACAAATGCAAAAAGGGGAAATGGTTGCCTGAGGAGGCCTTACAAATTGCTGTGAAAAGAAGAGAAGCAAAAGACAAAAGAGGAAAGGAAAGATATACCCGTCTGAATGCAGAGTTCCAAAGAATAGCAAGGAGAGATAAGAAAGCCTTCCTCAGTGATCAGTGCAAAGAAATAGAAGAAAACAATGGAATGGGAAAGACTAGAGATCTCTTCAAGAAAATGAGAGATACCAAGGGAACTTTTCATGCGAAGATGGGCACAATAAAGGACAGAAATGGTATGGACCTAACAGAAGCAGAAGGTATTAAGAAGAGGTGGCAAATACACAGAAGAACTGTACAAAAAAGATCTTCATGACCCAGATAACCACGATGGTGTGATCACTCACCTTGAGCCAGACATCTTGGAGTGTGAAGTCAAGTGGGCCTTAGGAAGCATGACTACGAACAAAACTAGTGGAGGTGATGGAATTCTAGTTATTTCAAATCCTAAAAGATGATGCTGTGAACGTGCTGCACTCAATATGCCAGCAAATTTGGAAAACTCAGCAGTGGACACAGGACTGGAAAAGGTCAGTTTTCACTCCAGTCCCAAAGAAAGGCAATGCCAAAGAATGCTCCAACTACCGCACAATTGCACTCATCTCACATGCTAGCAAAGTAATGCTCAAAATTTCCCAAACAAGGCTTCAACAGTATGTGAACTGAGAACTTCCAGATGTTCAAGCTGGATTTAGAAAAGGCAGAGGAACAAGAGATCAAATTGCCAACATCTGTTGGACCATAGAAAAAACATGAGAATTCCAGAAAAACATCTACTTCTGCTTCATTGACTATTCTAAAGCCTTTGACTGTGCGGATCATAACAAACTGTGGAAAATTCTTAAAGAGATAGGAATACCAGACCACCTGTCCTGCCTCTTGAGAAATCTTTATGCAGGTCAAGAAGCAACAGTTAGAATCAGACATGAAACAACAGACTGGTTCCAAACTGGGAAAGGAGTATGTCAAGGCTGTATATTGTCACCCTGCTTGTTTAACTTACATGCAGAGTACATCATGCAAAATGCTAGGCTGGATGAAACATAAGCTGGAATCAAGATTGCTGGGAGAAATATCAATACCCTCATATATGCAGGTGACACAACCCTTATGGCAGAAAGCAAAGAGGAACTAAAGAGCCTTTTGATGAAAATGAAAGAGGAGAGTGAAAAAGCTGGCTTAAAACTCAACATTCAGAAAACTAAGATCATGGTTTCGGGTCTCATCACTTCATGGTAAATAGATGGGGAAACACTGGAAACAGTGAGAGACTTTATTTTTGGGGGCTCCAAAATCACTGCTGTACATGGAACAACAGACTGGTTCCAAATAGGAAAAGGAGTGCGTCAAGGCTGTATATTGTCACCTTGCTTATTTTACTTATATGCAGAGTACATCATGAGGAATGCTGGGTTGGAAGAAGCACAAGCTGGAATCAAGATTGCTGGGAGAAATATCAATAATCTCAGATATGCTGATGACACTACCCTTATGGCAGAAAGTGAAGAGGAACTCAAAAGCCTCTTGATGAAAGTGAAAGAGGAGAGTGAAAAGGTTGGCTTGAAGCTCAACATTCAGAAAACAAAGACCATGGCATCTGGTCCCATCACTTCATGGGAAATAGATGGAAAAACAGTGGAAACAGTGTCAGACTTTATTTTTTGGGGCTCCAAAATCACTGCAGATGGTGATTGCAGCCATGAAATTAAAAGACACTTACTCCTTGGTAGGAAAGTTATGACCAACCATGATAATGTATTAAAAAGCAGAGACATTACTTTGCCAACCAAGGTCCGTCTAGTCAAGGCTATGGTTTTTCCAGTAGTCATGTATGGATGTGAAAGTTGGACCATAAAGAAGGCTGACCATCAAAGAACTGATGCTTTTGAACTGTGTTGTTGGAGAAGACTCTTGAGAGTCTCTTGGACTGCACGGTGGTCCAACCAGTCCATCCTAAAGGAAATCAGTCTTGAATATTCATGGGAGGACTGATGCTGTAGCTGAAGCTCTAATACTTTGGCTACCTAATGCAAAGAGCCGACTTATCAGAAAAGACCCTCATGCTGGGAAAGATGAGGGCAGGAGAAAAAGGGGATGACAGAGGATGAAGTGGTTGAATGGCATCACTGACTCAATGGAAATAACTTTGAGCAAGCTCTGGGAGATAGTGAAGGATAGTGAGGCCTGGCGTGCTTCCTGGGATCTCAAAGAGTTGGACACGACTGAGCAACTGCACAACAACACAACTGCAAGCAAAATGACATACCCACAGGCGCCAGGACAGTTCCAAGGCTGACCATCAAAGACCAAAAAGTAGGCAGTGGCCCAATTCCTGGAAATCTCCTCCCCTTCCCCAAAATAGTTGGAATAATCTTACCATTCATTAGCCTATGAAATTACCCAGCCTATAAAAGCTAACCATACCATGTTTTGAGGCCACTGTCACCTTCTGAGATGGCCCACATTCTGTCTGTGGAGTGCGTTTCTCTCTAAATCCTGTCACTTTGTCTCTCAATGAATTCTTTCTGAGACGAGACATCAAGAACCTAAGCTTCACTAAGTCCCAAAACCAGATGTGTGACCTCAGTTGGAAGGCCATGGGGTTTTGGCCAGGGTTGTGTCCTGGCCATGTGGGTTCGAGTCCCAAAATAAGGGTTCAAGCCCCAATCTGAGATGAACTGTTTCAGCAGGGTGGGCATCTGAGCAGTAGTAAGTCCAGCTTGAGTGTGGTAACAGACTCAGCTCCCACCTTCTGTCCCTGGGCTGGTGATTAGGGAAGATCCAGGCCTGTGATCACTGTGTCAGATCTACACATAACAGGGAGAGAGATATCAAAAGAACCAACCCTGAGAATAAAGAAAAGGAAGCTGCCTGGGGATACTTGGTAGTCATTGGGTCAATTAGAATGACAGATGTGAGTTGGAAGGGGCCACCAAGGACCAGCCCAGTGCCAGGAGAAGCCTTCTTGCTGTTGGTTGCAAAACCTGATTAACGGGTATATTCCTTCACGGTCCGCTCAAATCTCCTGGCTGAGAATAGAACAGATAAGAAGGGACAGAACCCCCTTTTGATTGTCCCTCTCTCTTCTGTTCAGATGGTGGCTCAGACCTGAACGGGGAGTTGCTTGAATTTTAGTTGGATGGTTGATAGTCCTCCCTAAAGGGTTTTGGGCAGGAGAGAGACATGCCAGGTTTGCATTTTAATTAGAAGAGGAAACCCAGAGCCCAGAGATAACAAACTAAGGAGACTCAGCTAGTTAATGGCAGAGTCAAAACCCTGGTCTCCTGATTGAAGTTCAGTTCTTTGCCTGACTTGCCCCAGCAACTAAGCTTGTGGAACTTTGAAGACCATGTGAGTTTCATGTCTTGTGCCTATTAACAAAGAGAAAAGAGGAAGAAATACTGGTCTCCCAGGTAAGGGACCTCCCCTGCTAATTCAGCAGAGCTGGGGCCAAGAGCTGTGTCAAGCCTGCAGTCTACCCCGGGGATATCATTCTAGATCAGTGGTCAAGACTCACAAGGCTGCTGGGAGGAGCCTGTGGGCCTCAGAGACTTCGTTCTCACTTTAGTGGACACTGCTAGGTGTATGCCCTTGGACCAGTCTCTTTACCTCTATTAGCTGATGACAAGATTGGAAGAACTGTAACCTTCCTGGGCTCTTGTAAAGCCAGATGCAGAAGTGTTCTGACAACTGAGAAAGGCTTCCCAAATAAATGGCTAGTAGAAATGTTCAGCAGAAAGGCCTCATATTGGCTAGAGGGAGCCAGCGCCCTTTCTCATTGCCCTCATTCACTTGTCCTTTCTCCTGACTGTATTCATTCTGAGCCCCACGCACCCCAGTATGAGTGGGGCCTTTGACCACACTTGAACTCCGCCCCACTTCCAACCATCTTATTAGGAAGGGTGAAGACCTAGTTTATTGGCATTACTCTCACGAACCTGGATTTGAGAGGTTAAGAACATTGACAAAAATATCGCCTTCACTTCAAGAAACAGATGTTTTCCTTCTGGAGTCTTGATGACTTTGATTTCTCCAGTTTTTAGGGGTTTTGCTGCTGCTAAGTCACTTCAGTCGTGTCCGACTCTGTGTGACCCCATAGGCGGAAGCCCACCAGGCTCCCCCGTCCCTGGGATTCTCCCAGCAAGAACACTGGAGTGGGTTGCCATTTCCTTCTCCAATGTGTGAAAGTGAAAAGTGGAAGTGAACTTGCTCAGTAGCGACCCCATGGACTGCAGCCTACCAGGCTCCTCCATCCATGGGATTTTCTAGGCAAGAGTACTGGAGTGGCTTGCCAGTGCCTTCTCCGTTTAGGGGTTTTATTTCCCTTTAATTCTAAACTTAGCAGCAGTCTGAGCTTCCATCCTATAAATGGGGGAAATTCATCTGCTCTTGGGTTTCCATTCCCAGAGGACTTGTGGGGTGCTCCTGAGAAGCCTCCCATGCCCAGGGCTGTCCCGGCAGCCTCATACCTCACCTCCTAGGGTCTCTGGGCTGCAGTTGCTCACTTCAAGGGTGGACACAGGGCCTATCACATTTTGACTTCCTGTTGGAGGCTTGCAAATAGCAGAAGTACCAAAGAGATAATTTTCAACTAATTCAAGAATTAGCCACTCAGAGCTCCCACCAATTTTCCTTAGGCTTCTGACAGTCATTGTGGCAGAAGAAATCAGCTAGCTTCCCACATGTGGAAATTTCCAGGCCTTTCTGAACAACCTTCTTGCCCCAGAGAGAGGAGAGGACTCCTTTCTGCTGCTCAAAGCCCACTTCTTCTCTTTTGTGTTAAGATGATTCACAGGAAGAAACTCAGTATCCTTCAAGGGAAGTTCCTAGCCCCGCCTCCAAGGTACAGCCTGGATCCATTGTCCCACAAAACGGCTAGTTGCTGGCAAGTTTCCTTAAGTCTGCCTTGACATTAGATTACAGGGCAGGTGGAACAGCAGCTGTGTGGCCCAGACATTGGCATGTCAAGCCCAATCCAGGGCTTGCACAGCCATTCTTCCATGGAGGGGAAGAGACCATGTCTACCTGCTCCTCCTGCATGTATCTGGGTTCCTGGTCTTCTATGAGAAAGACCAGGACAAAGAACAGTGATTTTCAGGTGTGGAATGTGATAGCCTAAATTCAGACAGGGGGAAACATTTCTCTAACTTCTCCAGGAGATCTGCCAAGGAGATGCTCAGTTGACATTGTGGAACAAAACCTCTAGACCTTGGTCTAAGGCACCTACCTGGGGTCCACCTCTGATGTCCAGGGACTTGCCCAAAATAAGGGCATGTGCTTACTTTCTATTGGCATGAGTAAGAAGTTTCGCCCAGGACAAAGGGAGGTTCCCACCTAAAGACAAATCCTAAGTACTACTCTCTGATGTAGAAATTGCTTGTAACCCTTTGAATGATGGTTTTTCAGTTTCAAGAGTTTCAAGTTTCCATTCTGCTGTACCTCCAGTGGCAGCTGGAGTGCTGGGTGGGAAGACCTAAGAATGGGGTTCCAGCCCCAGGTTGTCAGTTGCCATCTGTGACTTTGGACAGGTCACAAATTCCCCAGGTCTCAGGTTTCTTAGCTGTAAAATAAAGACGATACCTCTTCTTGCAGCCTATTAGAGTTGTCAAGAGGTTTATTATAAGCAAACATTTGTACCTTTAACTAGATAACGTGGGATACAAACACTAGTCAGACACTGGCCTGATCAGGAACGTGTACTTTCAGTACATGCTTACTTTAATAAACAACTTATCAGAAGGACCAGCTTAGGTGTAAAGTGTTTTGTAAACCCTAAGATATATATGCAGGGCTTCCCTGGTGACTCAGTGGTACAGAATCTGCCTGTTAGGAAGGAGATGTGGGTTTGATCCCTGGGTTGGGAAGATCCACTGGAGAAGAAAATTGTAACCCACTCTAGTATTCTTTCCTGGGAAATCCCACGGACAGAGAAGCCTGGCGGGCTACAATCCATGGAGTCACAAACAGTCAGACGTTACTGAGTGACCAAACTACAAGGGTATTAGTACTGCTGGTATTTTTCCCATGGGTTGGGTCTCCTTTCTGGTCAATGCTAGGCCAAGTATGTCTTGCCCAGGTCACAACCCCAACCTGTATGCCCCACCACTTATGGCTCCAGAAGATCTTGCCATCCCGTGGAATCCTGGAGTCCTTATGTGAAGGTCAATTCATCTGTGCTCCTGATTCTCTTCTAGCACTTTCCCCAGGACGTATTAGAAATAAGGCCTTTCCTCTTTTACAGAATTAACGGCAAGTTCAGGAAATGATCACTGGACACCAGCTGGGCATGGTGTATAGAAAGCATGGGTACGTGGGAGGGGGACGCAGAAGAGGGAAGCTCTACAGTTCAAGGGTGCAGTTGAATATCATTTATAGGAAAATGAAAGTCAGAGGAGAGGAGCTCAGTTAGATAAAGGCAAGTTCACACTTCACCCCCAGATTCATTCTGTGGCCATCTGACCTTTGGGGACAATAGAACGAGTAAGTTGTTGCCCTTCTCACCTTCTTCCAAGCTCTTTTTCACAAGCCAGTAGCTGGGTGACTGATACTGGGAAGTCCTGCTGGTTTCCCTGGTGGCCAGTAGCCCCTCCTTTCTGCCTGCACTAACTTACCCTTCTCTCCTCCCCCAGCCCCTCTTCCCAGGACACCAAAATAACCCAAGTGTAAAATTCTCAGGCCGCATGAGAGAAAAATGAACATTTTTTCCTGAAGCTTTTTAGAGTTATTGCATACGGTGAGGTGTTTTTTTTTTGTTTTTTTTTTTTTTAACACTTGTTAAAACTTTGGTTTGGGACTTTCCTGGTGGTCCAGTGGTAAAGACTCTGTGCTTCCACTTCAGGGAGCACAGGTTTGTTGCCTGGTGAGGGAACTGGGTTCCTGAATGCCACACAGGACCACCAAAACAAACCAAAAACCTCACAAAACTTTGGTAAATACATTTTTTAACACATAAAAATTCACTGATTAAGTAATAAGTGTTCAGAAGTATATACCATTTATCAACTCTTTGGGCTTTCCTGGTGGCTTAGCTGGTAAAGAATCCACCTGCAATGTGGGAGACCTGGGTTTCATCCCTGGGTTGGAAAGATCCCCTGGAGAAGGGAAAGGCTACTCACTCCAGTATTCCGGCCTGGAGAATTCCATGGACTGTGTAGTCCATGGGGTCACAGAGTCAGACACAACTGAGCAACTTTCACTTCACTTTCTATGAACACTCTGATGCATAGTCGTTATTATTTAGTCACTCAGTTGTGTCTGACTCTCTTGAGACCCCATGGACTATAGCCCGCCAGGCTCCTCCGTCCATGGATTCTCTAGGCAAGAATACTGGAGTGGGTTGCCATGCCCTCCTCCAGGGGATCTTCCCAGTCCAGGGATCATCCAACCCTAGTCTCCTGAATTGCAGGTGAATTCTTTACCACTGAGCCCCCTGTGACCAATTGTAGAAATTCTAAGTCTAATTTCAGAAAGCTGAAGTAAATAGTAATCGATTCTCTGAGATTCATGAAATTCTCATAAGAGGTCATGACTTGTGTCCATAGTTATAAATTAACAAGAGAGTTTCCATGAGATGCTTGCCCATCCATTGTTCCCAGGAGATGCTCCCTGTACAACCATATATGAAATATTTTTTCTGGTTCCTCTGTTTATTACACGTATTTTCTTGAGAATATATTTATTACACATATATTCTTGAGTTCAGGACTCAATTCTTTCCCCTTCTCCATTTAATTTTCCTCCCCATGCCAACTCTGGTCATCACATACTAAAGCGTAAGTCAGTAACTCAGCTCCTCTGAGGATTGGCTTTGATGACAAAGCCTATATTACCACATCTTCCTCATGACCCTTCTCCCTCTTAGGTCAACAATTCAAAACTGCTAATATTCACTGAGCAATTGCATTCATCTCACATGCTAGCAAAGTAATGCTCAAAATTCTCCAAGAGTATGTGAACCATGAACTTCCAGATGTTCAAGCTGGATTTAGAAAAGGAAGAGAAACCAGAGATCAAATTGTCAACATCTGTTGGGCCATAGAAAAAGAAAGAGAGTTCCAGAAAAACATCTACTTCTGCTTTATTGACTATTGACTGACTGTGTGGATCACAACAAACTGTGGAAAATTCTTTAAAAGATAGAAATATCAGACCACCTGACCTGCCTTCTGAGAAATCTGTGTGCAGGTCAAGAAGCAACAGTTAGAACTGGACATGGAACAACAGATTGGTTCCAAATCAGGAAAGGAGTACTTCAAGGCTGTATATTGTCACCCTGCTTATTTAACTTATACGCAGAGTACATCATGAGAAATGCTGGGCTGGATGAGCACAAGCTGAAATCAAGATTGCCGGGAGAAATATCAATAACCTCAGATATGCAGATGACACCACCCTTATGGCAGAAAGCGAAGAAGGACTAAAGAGCCTCTTGATGAAAGTGAAAGAGGAGAGTGAAAAAGTTGGCTTAAAGCTCAACATTCAGAAAACTAAGATCATGGCATCTGGTCCCATCACTTCATGGGAAATAGATGGGGAAATGGTAGAAACAGTGACAGACTTTAATTTTGGGGGCTCCAAAATTATTCCAGATGGTGACTGTAGCCATGAAATTAAAAGACACTTGCTCCTTGGAAGAAAAGTTATGACCAATTTAGACAGCATATTGAAAAGCAGAGACATTACTTTGCCAACAAAGGTCCCTCTAGTCAAAGCTATGGTTTTTCCAGTAGTCATGTATGGATGTGAGAATTGGACTATACAGAAAGATAAGCTTCAAAGAATTGATGCTTTTGAGCTGTGGTGTTGGAGAAGACTCTTGAGAGTCATTTGGACAGGAAAGAGATCCAACCAGTCCATCCTAAAGGAAATCAGTCCTGAATATTCATTGGAAGGACTGATGCTGAAGCTGAAACTCCAATAAAGTATTGGCCACCTGATTTAAAGAGCTGACTCATTTGAAAAGATCCTGATGCTGGGAAAGATTGAAGGTGGGAGGAGAAGGGGCTACAGAGGATGAGATGGTTGGATGGCGTCATTTACTCAATAGACATGAGTTTGAGTAAACTTCAGGAATTGATGATGGACAGAGAGGCCTAGCATGCTGCAGTCCATGGGGTCGCAAAGAGTCAGACATGACTGAGCGACTGAACTGAACCGAATTGCCGCGTATCAGCCACTATGATTAGCACCAGGGGACAAAAATGAAAAGGAGACTGTGTTTGCCTTGGAGGATGTTCAGTTTAAAAGCAAGGGGAAATTTTTGGAAACCTAGCATTGATAACTGTGCTGGGTAATGTGCTATCATTGGGCTTCCCAGGTAGCTCAGTGGTAAAAAAATCTGCCTGCCAATTCAGGAGACCTGGGTTTGATCTCTGGGTAGGGAAGAACGTGTGGAGAAGGAAATGGCAACCCACTGCAGTATTCTTGCCTGAGAAATTCCAGAGGCAGAGAAGCCTGGCGTGCTTCATGCAGTTCATGGGGTCTCAAAGAGTCAGACATGACTTAGCAACTAAACAACAAAAAAATGTGCTGTTATTACTTCAACTGATTCTATTTGAGAAATTCTTTCCTTATTTCACAGACAAGGAAGCCGAGAGGTTATATGACTTTCGCAAGGTTGCTCGGAAAATGGTTCAGTCCAGGTCTGTCTGACTACACCCACGTGCTCATCTTCTTCATGCCTATTCCCACCAGCCACACACAAAAGGAAGCAGATGGGACGTTCCAGCTGTAGGCCAGTTGGGAGGCTGCCAGACAAAGAACTAGGTTGAGGTCTGTTGTAGGCGTTTGGTACAATTGTGAGAGACCCAGGACCCAAGGCAGTTAGGGTGAAGTGTGTGTATCAAATCTCCCTATTTTAAAAAATTTCTCAGAAACCTAAATATGATTGCACGTAGGACTCTTTCTGATGACCCTTAATTTAATTACATTTGCAAAGACTCTGTTTCTATATGAGGGACCATTCATAGTTTCCAGGGATCAGGACATGGATAGCTTCTGGGGAGCCATTTTCATCATACCAGAGTGATCAGTTTCAACGTTCATTTCCATATTCATCCAATCATACCTGGATTATATATAAATATATTGTTGTTTTACAGTCACTCAGTCATGTCCAACTCTTTGTGACCTCATAGACACAGACAGGCCTCCCTGTCCTTCACCATCCTTCACTATATATATATGGTGTCCTTCATCATATATATGGGGCTTCCTTTGTGGCCCAGCTGGTAAAGAATCTGTCTGTAATGAGGGAGACCTGGGTTCAATCCCTGGGTTGGGAAGATCCTCTGGAGAAGGGAAAGGCTACCCACTCCAGATTCTGGCCTGGAGAATACCATGGGCTATATAGTCCATGGAGTCGCAAATAGTCGGACATGACTGAGCGACTTTCACTTTCACCATATATATAGGCCTTCACAGGTGGTGCTAGTGGAAAGAAACTACCAGCCAATGGAGGAGACATAAGAGACCTGGGTTCAATCCCTGGGTTGGGAAGATCCTCTGGAGAAGGGAAAGGCTACCCACTCCAGTATTCTGGCCTGGAGAATCAGTTCAGTTCAGTTCAGTTCAGTCGCTCAGTCGTGTCCGACTCTCTGCGACCCCATGAATCACAGCACGCCAGGCCTCCCTGTCCATCACCAACTCCCGGAGTACACTCAAACTCCTGTCCATCGAGTCGGTGATGCCATCCAGCCATCTCATTCTCCGTCGTCCCCTTCTCCTCCCGCCCTCAACCTTTCCCAGCATCAGAGTCTTTTCCAGTGAGTCAACTCGTCGCATGAGGTGGCCAAAGTATTGCAGTTTCAGCTTTAGCATCAGTCCCTCCAATGTACATCCAGGATTGATCTCCTTTAGAATGGACTGGTTGGATCTCCTTGCAGTATAAGGGACTCTCAAGAGTCTTCTCCAACACCACAGTTCAAAAGCATTGATTCTTCTGCGATCAGCCTTCTTCACAGTCCAACTCTCACATCCATACATGACCACGGGAAAAACCATTGCCTTGACTAGACGGACCTTGGTTGGCAAAGTAATGTCTCTGCTTTTTAATATACTATCAAGGTTGGTCATAACTTTCCTTCCAAGGAGCAAGCGTCTTTTAATTTCATGGCTGCAATCAGCATCTGCAGTGATTTTGGAGCCCCAAAAAACAAAGTCTGACACTGTTTCCACTGTTTTTCCATCTATTTCCCGTGAAGTGATGGGACCAGATGCCATGATCTTTGTTTTCTGAATGTTGAGCTTCAAACCAACCTTTTCACTCTCCTCTTTCACTTTCATCAAGAGGCTTTTGAGTTCCTCTTCACTTTCTGCCATAAGGGTAGTGTCATCTGCATATCTGAGGTTATTGATATTTCTCCCAGCAATCTTGATTCCAGCGCACGCTAGCAAAGTCATGCTCAAAATTCTCCAAGCCAGGCTTCAGCAATATGTAAACCGTGAACTCCCAGATGTTCAAGCAGGTTTTAGAAAAGGCAGAGGCACCAGAGATCAAATTGCCAACATCCGCTGGATCATGGAGAAAGCAAAAGAGTTTCAGAAAAACATCTATTTCTGCTTCATTGACTATGCCAAAGCCTTTGACTGTGTGGATCACAATAAACTGTGGAACATTCTGAAAGAGATGGGAATCCCAGACCACCTGACCTGCCTCTTGAGAAACCTGTATGCAGGTCAGGAAGCAACAGTTAGAACTGGACATGGAACAACAGACTGGTTCCAAATAGGAAAAGGTGTACGTCAAGGTTGTATATTGTCACCTTGCTTATTTAACTTATATGCAGAGTACATCATGAGGAACGCTGGGCTGGAAGAAGCACAAGCTGGGCCTGGAGAATACCATGGGCTATATAGTCCATGGAGTCGCAAATAGTCGGACATGACTGAGCGACTTTCACTTTCACCATATATATAGGCCTTCCCAGGTGGTGCTAGTGGAAAGAAACTACCAGCCAATGGAGGAGACATAAGAGACATGGGTTCGATCCCTGGATCAGGAAGATCGCCTGGAGGAGGGCGTGGCAATCCACTCCAGCATTCTTGCCTGGAGAATCCTGTAGACAGAGGAGCCTGGTACAGTCCATAGGTCGCAGAGTCAGACACAACTGAAGCAACTTAGTATATATATATAATATTGAGCATTTACTCGATACTGGACCCTGCAGGACACTGGAGGACATGGTAAGCAAATCAGAACTCTGTCAGAGTTTAGAGTTTATTTATTTGTTTATTAATGTATGAATGCATTTTTTAAAGTCTTTATTGAATTTGTTACAGGATTGTTATATTCTGGTTTTTGGCAGAGAGGCATGTGGGATCTTGGCCCCCCCCCAACCAGGGATTTCTCCTGCTCCCCCTGTATTGGAAGGCAAACTCTTAACCACCAGACCACCAGGGAAGTCCCAAGCTTATTGTTTAGAAGGAGAGATGGGCATTAATCAAATAATCACCCAAATAATACGCAAAATTGCAGCCATGATAAGAGCTATGAGAGTCTGTAATTGAGACTTGACCTGGTGAGAAAGCCCCAAGAGAGCTTCCATGAGGAGGTGCAGCTTTGGTAATCTGGGGGACAAGTTGGGGTCACCAGGTTAGGAGGGGAGGGAAGAGTGTTGCAGGAAGAGGGAACAGAGGGCAGAACCAGGGCTTGACCAGCACCAGCACGATATGCAGGGCTTGGTGTGAGCCCCTAGGGAGAGGGGTATGGGTTTCAGGGACTCTGTGGGGGTCAGTCTGTTGCGCCTCCTCTAATCCTAACTAGTGGCTGCTGCCTTGTATCCTGGGACCTTTCCTCCCTGTTCCTCCCTTAGGCCTCATCCTTTCACTTCCTGCCCAGTGTGTTATGTGGTTTAGCAAGGAAACCCCCACGTGCAGTGTTAAGGGCAGACCTCTAAGCTTTGAGCAACAAAAATTTCAAAAGTGCCTACTGTGTGGCAGATACTGTGTTGGGAGTTACAGAGATTAAGACAAGAAAGTGACATTTTTCTGGCCCTCGAGGAGAGAGGCTGAAGGGTGGAGGGGAAAGCAAGAGGGCTGAGTGCTGAACAGGCTGTTGTCCTGCACTGAATCCCATTCCTGCTACTTTCTGCTGTGTGGTCTGAGGAGACTGACTTCACCGCTCTGTGCCTCGGTCCCTTTAAGGAGAACTTAAGCCAACCAACTAGTAATGTGGTCCCACTCTGCTCTAGGCGGCAGGCCAAGTGCCAGCAACCCTCAGAGACCTGTCTGACTGGGAGCAAAACACTGGGGCTGATTGCTTCCTTTTCTGGGACTTCAGCTCTGGTTCTGCTGCCTGCAGCGCTTGATCCAAATGGGTTTCCAGGGCAGATCTCACCAACTGGCATAGTGGCTGCTTTGCCCACACCAGGCATAGTGCTCCAGGAGATGTGACCCACGATGACCAGGCCGAGGGTGGTGAGTGTTCTAGGAGTGTAGACTCACCTTTCTGCCTCCCCTTCCCTCCTCCTGCAGAATGTTGGATACTGACTACAGAGAACCCTCCTTGATGAACACTAGTCATTCTAACGACCCCCAACTTTGCAGAGTACTCTTCTGGCCAACAATTTTCATCTACATCTTTGTTTATTGGCCACGATGACCAGGTGCCTCTGCTTGAATTTTTGGTAATGACACTGGCCCTAGTCCTTTCCATCAAACCGTCTGTGTGGAAAGGCCAGCATGGGGTCAGACAACCTGCCAACTCTACTGAGTTTGGCTTCTCTGATGGCTCAGTGGTAAAGCCAGTGTTTCAGACACAGGCTCGATCCCTGGTCTGGGCAGACACCTGGAGAGAAAAATGGCAACCCACTGCAGTCTTCTTGCCTGGAGAGCCCCATGGACAGAGGAGCCTGGCGGGCTACAGTCCATGGGGTCACAAAAGAGTCAGACTTAGCAACCGAATAACAACTGAGTCTGGCAAATGGCTTTCTGTCTTTAAGCCTCCAATTCTGTGAATATTAAATGATATCCTGCCCCTGCGTCCTGTTTTCACTCCATTGTGGTCCCCAAGATAAGATTTAGGGTGGGGTAAAGAAGAGCAAAACCTTGAGCGTCAAGTGGTTGAACTCTCTAAACCTGGCTGAGCCTTTTTGTTCACTGATACTTGTGATTACTCCTCCAAGGGCTGTTGTGGGGGCAGGTAGCTTACTGCCTAGAGATTTTCTCGGGTTTCTTTTCCAACCATAGTGGCTTTTGCGTCTTCCTTTCCCTTCCTGCTCTCTCACCTTTTAAAGTCTAGGTGGGGGATTTTGTTCAGAGTGTGAAACAGTCTTCTAGATCGTTTAGGTTTTCAGAGGTGTGAGGAGTTGTTTTTGTCCTTTGGCGGGGAGGGCATTTTCCATGTGAGCAGAGGCGTGGGGCTGTGACCCCTCATACCCTGGGGCTACTGTGGTAGCCAGGGTCTGGCCTGAGAGTCCAGGCACCCATGGGGAACTTGGAACTGGATTCCAGGGTGGGTTCTGGGGCAAGCTGCAGAGCCAGCCTGGTTGCTACACAGCCAGGCCTAGCAAGGAAGGGAGGATAGGCAGTCTCAGAGATAGGCTGAGGAATGTGTGAAGGAGAGGGCTTGGAGCAGGGTCTACCCAGCAGCACAAAATCTGGGTGGACAAAGAATCGATGGCAATTCACTCCAGTTTTTAGGGTGTGGTGTGCAAGGCATAGCCAAGAATGTCATGGAGTTCGCAAATCGAGTAACTCTGAGTCTCAGTTTCTTTCTCAATGAAATGGGGATAATAGTAGTTATTGCCTTAGGCTTTTGCAAGGATTAAATGAATTAGATACATAAAAAATGTTTAGTACAGTGCATGGTGCATACAGTATACATATATATATATACACACACTATATATATGTATATATATACCGCAATTTCTTCATTCATTGTTGTTGGACATTTAGGTTATTATTTTCATTTTTGAATATTGTAAATAATTGTGCAGTGTATATGGGGGTGCAGATATCTTTTCAACATGGTGATTTTGTTTTCTTTGGATATATACCTGAAGTAGAATTGCTAGATTAGATGGTAGTTCTGTTTTGAATTTTTTGAGAGACCACCAAACTACTTTCCACAGTAACTATACCAATTTACAGTCTCACCAGCAATGAACAAGGAAGGGTCCCTTTACTCCACATCCTTGCCAATATTTGTCTCTTATTTTTTTAAAATAATAGCCATTCTGCAAAACTGTGGTTTTGATTTGCATTTCTCTAGTAGTTAGTGATGGTGAGCATCTTTTCAGGTATCTGTTGGCCATTTGAATATCTTCTTTGGGAAAATGTCTATTCAGGCCCTTTGTCCATTTTTAAATTGGATTATATGTTTTCCTGCTAATGAGTATGTTATTTATATACTTTGGATATTAATCCCTTATCAGATGTGTGATTTGAAAATATTTTCTCCCATTCTGTATGTTGCCTTTTCATTTTGTTGATTGCTTCTTTGGCTGTGTAGAAGCTTTTTAGTTGGATATGGCCCTATTTATTTATAGGGCTAAATATATATAGCCCTATATATTTAATTTATTGCCTTTGCTTTTCGTGTCATGTAAAAAAATTGTGGTCAAGGCCCATTTCAAATAATTTTCCCCCTCTGGTTTCTTTTAGGAGTTTTATGATTTCAGGTCTTAAATCTGCAGTACAATTTTAGTCAATTTTTTGTGAGTGGTGTAAGATAGAGATCTAGTTTTATTTTTTTACATGTGAACATCCAATTTTCCTAGCATCATTTATTGAAGAGACTGTCCTTTCTTTATTGAGTATTCTTGGCTTTCTTGTCTAATATTAGTTGACCATATACGCATGGCTTTATTTCTGGGCTCTTGAATCTGCTCTGTTGGTTGATGTGTCTGTTTTTATGACACAGCCATGCTGTTTTTATTATTAAAGCTTTATAATATAGCTTGATATTAGGAAATGTGATCCCTTCCACTTTGTTCTTTCTCAGGAAAGAATGCTTTGGCTATTCAGTATCTTTTGTGGTATCATATAAATATTAGGATTGATTTTTCTACTTCTATAAAAAATGCCCTTGGAATCCTGACAGGAATTACATTGAATCTATAGGTGGCTTTGAGTAGTACAGTCATTTTAATAACATTAATTCCTCCAGTCCATGAAAACAGGATAACTTTCCATTTATTTGTGTCTTATTTGATTTCTTTCATCAATGTCTTACAGATTTCAGTGTAGAAAATTTTCATCTCCTTGGTTAAATTTATTCCTAAATATTCTATTGTTTTTGATGTTGTTGTAAGATTTTTGTCTTCATTTTTTGGATAATTTATTGATAGTATATAGAAAGACTACTGATTTTTGTATATTAATTTTATGTCCTACAACTTACTGAATTCACCTATTAGATGTAACATTTGGTGGGGGGGTGTGGGTGTGTGTCTGGAGTCTTTAGGATTTTCTATATATAAAATCATGTCACCTGCAAAGAGAGACAATTTTACTTCTTCTTTTCCAATTTGAATGTTGTTTATTTCTTTTTCTTGCCTGACTGCTCTGGCTAGGACTTCTAGTACTATGTTGAACAGGGGTGGTGAGTGTGGGCAACCTTGTTTCTGATCTTAGAGGAAAAGCTTTCAGACTTTTAGCATTGAGTATGATGTTAGCTTGGTGTATATGGCCTTTATTTGTGGCGAGGTATGTTCCTCCCATATCTAATTTGTTGACAGTTTTTGTGATGAACAGATGTTGAATTTTGTCGATACTTTTTCTTCTATCAAGATGATCATGTGATTTATTTGATTCTATTAATGCTATATATTACATTTATTGATTTGCGTATGTTGAACTATTCTTGTATCCCAGGGATAAATCCCACTTGATCATGGTAAATAATCTTTTTAGTGTCCTGCTGAATTCAGTTGCTAGTATTTTATTGAGAATTTTTGCACTTAGATTCATCAGGGATATTGGCTTGTATTTTCTTTTCTTTCAGGGTCCATGTCTGGCTTTGATTTTTGGTTGGCTTCATCAAATGAGTTTGGGAGTATTCCTTCCACTTTGATTTTTGGAAGAATTTGAGAAGGGTCGGCATTCAGTTCGGTTCAGTTCAGTTCAGTCGCTCAATCGTGTCCGACTCTTTGCGACCCCATGAATCACAGCACGCCAGGCCTCCCTGGCCATCACCAACTCCCGGAGTTCACTCTAACTCACGTCCATCGAGTCGGTGATGCCATCCAGCCATCTCATTCTCTGTTGTCCCCATCTCCTCCCGCCCCCAATCCCTCCCAGCATCAGAGTCTTTTCCAGTGAGTCAACTCGTCTCATGAGGTGGCCAAAGTATTGGAGTTTCAGCTTTAGCATCAGTCCTTCCAATGAACACCCAGGATTGATCTCCTTTAGAATGGATTGGTTGGATCTCCTTGCAGTCCAAGGGACTCTCAAGAGTCTCCTCCAACACCACAGTTCAAAAGCATCAATTCTTCGGCAGTCAGCTTTCTTCACAGTCCAACTCTCACATCCATACATGACCACTGGAAAAACCATAGCCTTGACTAGACGGACCTTGGTTGGCAAAGTAATGTCTCTGCTTTTTAATTTGCTATCTAGGTTGGTCATAAGTTTCCTTCCAAGGAGTAAGCATCTTTTAATTTCCTGGCTGCAATCACCATCTGCAGTGATTTTGGAGCCCAAAAAAATAAAGTCTGACACTGTTTCCACTGTTTCCCCATCTATTTCCCATGAAGTGATGGGACCAGATGCCATGATCTTCGTTTTCTGAATGTTGAGCTTCAAACCAACCTTTTCACTCCTCTTTCACTTTCATCAAGAGGCTTTTTAGTTCCTCTTCACTTTCTGCCATAAGGGTAGTGTTATCTGCATATCTGAGGTTATTGATATTTCTCCCAGCAGTCTTGATTCCAGTTTGTGCTTCTTCCAGCCCAGCGTTCCTCATGATGTACTCTGCATATGTTATGCATTAATTCTTATTTAAATATTTGGTAAAATTCACCAGGGGCCATCTGGATGTGGGCTTTTCTTTGTTGGGAGATATTTGATTACTGAATCAATCTCCTTCCTAGGAATTGATCTGTTCAGACTTTCAGTTTCTTCATGATTCAGTCTTGGTAGGTTGTATGTTTCCAAAAATTTATCTGTTTCTTCTAGGCTGTCCCGTTTGTTAATATGTAATTGTTAATAGAAGCCTACTTTGATCCTTTGTATTTCTGGGGTATCAGTTACAATGTCGCCTCTTTTGTTAACAATTTTGGTGATTTGAGTACTCCCTCTTTTTTTCCTGATTAGTCAAGCTAAAGTTTTGTCCATTTTGTTTGTCTTTTCAAAGAACCAACTCTCAACATTGTTAATCTTTTCTACTGTTTTCCTATTCTTTGTTTCATTTACTTTTGCTCTGCTGCTGCTAAGTCACTTCAGTCGTGTCCGACTCTGTGTGAACCCATAGACGGAAGCCCACCAGACTCCCCCATCCCTGGGATTCTCCAGGCAAGAACACTGGAGTGGGTAATCTTTATTATTTCCTTCTTTCTGCCAATTTTGGGATTAGTTTGTTCTGTTTTAATTTCCTAAGGTAAAAATGATTTCAATGTGTCTGCCCTCTGATGCCCTCTCGCAATACCTACTGAACTGAACTGAAAGGTAAAAATGATTAGGTTGTTCATTTGAGATCTTTCCATTTTCTTAATGTATGCATTTATAACTATAAATTTCCTTCATAGAATTGTTTTTGTTGTATCACATAAGTTTTGGCATGTTGTGTTTCTGTCCTTTGTTCCAAGATATTTTTCTATTTCCACTTTAGTTTCTTCTTTCATCCATTGGTCGTTCAGGAGAGTGTTGTTTAATTTCCATATATTTTTTTATTTTTCCAGTTTTTCTCCTGTTATTGATTTCTAGTTTCATACCACTGTAGTCAGAGAAGATATTTGGTATGATTTCAGTCTTGAATTTGCTAAGACTTGTTTTGTGGTCATACATGTGGTATATCCTAGAAAATGTTTCATCTGCACTTAAGAAGAATATATATTCTGCTATTGTTAGATAGAATGCACTGCATGTGAATATTAGGTACATTAGGTCTAGAGCATTCCTCAAATTGCTGTTTCATTATTGATTCTCTGGATAATCTATCCATTTGTTGAGAGTGGGGTATTAAAGTCTCCAACTATTATTGTATTGCTGTTTATTTCTCCTTTTAGTTCTGTTAGTATTTGCTTTGTATATTTAGAGTGCTCTTATGTTTGGTGCATAAATATTTATAATCATTATATCTTCTTGATGAATTGACCTCTTTATCATTCTATAATGACTTTTTTTTGGTCTCCTTTTACCATTTTTAAAGTCTATTTTTTCTGATGTAAGTATAGCTACCTTCTACTCTCTTTTTCTTTGGTTTTGTTACCATTTGCTTATAATATCTTTTTCTATCACTTCATTCTCAGTCTACATGTGTCTTTATTAAAGCTAGTCTTTTGTAGACAGCATATTGTTGGATCTTGTTTTCTCTTCTTTTTTTTTTTATTAAATCTATTCAGCCATTCTATGTCTTTTGATTGGAGGATTTAATTTACTTACGTTTAAAGTAATTATTGATAGGTTAACTACCTATGCCATTTTGTTAACTGTTTTTGGACTGTTTTGTAGATCCACAGTTCCTTGCTTTTTATCCTGCTGCCTTCTTTTGTGATTTGATGTCTTGCGGTATCAGAATGCTTAGACTTCTTTATTATGTTCTTCTGTGTAACTATTGTATGTTTCCCCTGTGGTTACCACGTGCATGCATCCTTAGTCACTCATTCATGTCGGACTCTGAGACCTCATGGACTATAGCCTACCAGGCGCCTCTGTCTGTGAAGTTTTCCAGGCAAGAGTACTGGAGGGGGTTGCCATTTCCTACTCTGCTTTGGGAATCTTCCCAACCCAGAGATCAAACCCATGTTCCTTGCATCTCCTGGAATGGCAGGCAGATTCTTTACCACTGTGCCACCTTGGAAGCCCGTGGTTGCTATGAGGCTTACATGCAAGTGTACACGATCAGTTGCTCAGTCATGTCCAACTCTTTGTGACACCATGGACTGTAGCCCACCAGGCTCCTCTGTCCATGGAATTCTACAGGCAAGAATACTGGAGTGGAGCCATTTCCTTCTTCCAGGGATCTTCCTGACCCAGGGATTGAACCCAGGTGCCCTGCATTGCAGGCAGATTCTTTACTGTCTGAGCCACCAGGGAAGCCCAAGGCTTACATAAAATATCTTAAAATTTTAACATCCTGTTTTAAGCTGTATCTTAACTTCAATAGCATTCCTAAACTTTGCATTTTTGTTTCTCTTCCCTGTTGCATTTTATGTTATTGACGTTACAGTTTACGGAATTTTTTAACTTATTTTTTAATTGGAGGAAAATTGCTTTACAATGTTGTATTGGTTTCTGCTGTACAACAATGCAAATCAGCCATAATGATGCATATATCCTCTCCCTCTCGAGTCTCCCTCCCCGACTCCCCAATTCCACTCCTCTAGGTCATCACAGAGCACCAGGCTCGGTCCCTGTGTTAACAGATTTTTAATATTGTATATCCAGTAACAGATTACTGTAGTTACAGTTAGTTTTCAATACATTTACTTTTAAACTTTAAAACTGGAGTTATATTAATAAGTGAATTACAGACCACCATTACCACAATAGAAAACTGACTTTGACTATGTATTTACCATTACCAGTGATTTTTACACTACTTTCATACGTTTTTATGATGTTAAACTTTATGATGTAATTAGCGTCCTTTTACTTCCATTCAAAGAACTTCCTTTACCATTTCTTGTGAAGCAGGTTTAGTGGTGATGAACACCCTCAGTTTTTATTTATTTGGGAACATCTTTATCTTACCTTTATTTCTGAAGGACAGCTTTGCCAGGTATAGTATTTGTGGCTGACAGTTCTTTTCTTTTAATATATTGAATATATCATCCCAGCTCTCCTGGCCTAAAAAGTTTCTGTTGAGAAATCTGCCAGTTATCCTGTGGGGGATCCTTTGTATGTGACTTGCTGTCTTTTTTTCTTGCTACCTTCGAAATTCTTTCTTTGTCTTTGACTTTTGACAATTTAATTATAATGTGTCTTGGTGTTGCCCTACTTGGGTTCAGCTTATTGGGAGTTCTTCAGGCCTCATGGATCCGATATTCATTTCTCCCAGTTTGGGGAAGTTTTCTGCCATTATTGTGTTAAATATACTTCGTGCCTTTTTTCTTTTTCTTCTACTGGGATTCCCATAATGCAGATATTGTTTCAATAGTGTCCCATAAGTCCTATAGGTTTTATTAATTCTTTTTCATTTTTTTTTCTCTTTTTGCTCCTCTGATTGGATAATTTCAACTGTCCTGCCTTCAAGGTCACTGATTCTTTCTTCCACATGATTGAATCTGCTGTTGGGGTTCTCTGTTGAATTATTCAGTTCAGTCAGTTTAGTTATTTTGTTTGTGAGCTCTAGGATTTCTGTTTTTTTCTTTTTGTGTGTGATGTATTCTTTGTGGAACTTTTCACTTTGTTCATATATTGTTTTGCTAATTTATTTAGTTGTCTATTTGTGTGTTCTTGTAGCTTTTGAACTTCTTTAAGAGGATTATTCTGAATTCTTTGTCTGACGGTTCATAGATCTCCATTTCCCCAGGGTCAGCTAGTGGATCTTTATTATTTCCTTTGGTAGTGTCACTATTCCTTTGGTAGTGTACTTGATTTTTGTAATCTTTGCTTCCTTACATTGTTACTCACACATTTCTTTCCCGCGCTTTATAGTTTCACTTTGGCAAAGACAGTGGTTCACTAGATTTCTCAGGTAGGAGACCTAGATGTGTCAGCTGGTAACATCCTTGGACAGGTGAAACTTACTATCCGGATCTATTTTTGGATGAGGCCACTGCCCAAGCTCTGACATTGGGGAACTCCATTGTCTGAGGACAATTAGATAGGACTGATGGCTTGGTTCCCTGCACATGCAAGGCTATAGGGTGGGTTCTGTGGTTGTCTGGGTTCTCTGATCAGGCTTCCTAGATTGTTGGTACTGGGTTGGTACCATACTCCGCAGTAGATGGGGATATGAATTAGCTTCCTTGCACTGGCAGAGCCTGCATGACTTATTGTTTGGGGACCCAAATCAGACAAGAAAGTGCACTGACTTTCCTGGCAGATGGGTGAACTGGTTTTTCCCTGCAGACAGGAAAAGCTATGGGATATGCTCTCTGAATGCCACTGAAAGTAGGGTTATAGGATGGGCTACACAGCTTCCTATTTGCTTTGGTTAGGGTCCCTGGCTGGATAGGCTGAAGGCTGTATTCAGCAGTGGTAGGGCTCCTAGTTAGATTCCCTGTTGGGGTAGGTCCTGCAAAGATATTATTTAGGGATCAAACTTCCCTAGCCTGATGAACCACCATCATAGTTCTGCAGAAGGGTAGGGCCACTGGCCAGGTTCTTCACTCAAGTGGTGCTCTAACCAGAGTTGCAAGATAGCTCTGTTTAGGTTTCTTGTTCAACCCAGGGTCTGTGCTAAGCTTTGGGAAAGGGTATAAATTAGTTTCCCTGCCAGTCAGGGCTGCGGAACAGGCCTCAGGGCTGGCAAGGTTCTTTGTTGGGTGATAAGATCAGACAGACCTGCGTGCTAAGCTCCCTGGACAGACATGGTCACTGAGTGGGCTCTGCAGATTCAGAGCCACTGGCTGGGTTCTCCAGTCAAGTGCCACTGTAATCAGGGCTGTGGGGTGGGCTACTGAGATTCCCAGGAGTTCCGTTTAGGTTTCCTGGCTAGCAGTAGTTAGGGTTGTGAGTTGGCTTTCCTGTCTGGGTGGAGGGCCAGACCAGGCTCTAGGACTGACAAGGCCTTTTGTTTGAGGTTCCAAATTGGGCAGGCTTGTACCCTGCCTTGTTCCCTGATCAGACTGCACAAACATCTTTGCTTTACAGATGAGTAAAGTTCCTGATTGAGGCTACCACTTAGGTGCAGCTAGTAGGAACTTGGCCTGCCAAAATCCAAGCTCTGGTTTCTATGAGCCCTCATCTCTTCTCCATCCAATCTGATTCCCAGTGGTCAAGCTCCACAGACTCCCCTGTGATCCCCCTGTGGCAAAACCAGAGTAGGACTCCCAAGACACTGGGGGAGCTGGATGTCCACACTGGGCTCCCTTTTCCCTCTGGAGGTACCATCGGCTCAGGGACAACCTCTTGGTGTGGGCTGCGCCAACCTAGGGGAAGGGCAGTGTGGTCAGCGTGCAGCTACTCTTCATAACCCCTAATATGGTCTGCTGGGCCTCTGTGGCACAGGAGGTGTTTCATCCTCACCTCCATGTTCTTGGATTTTTACAGTGAGTGTCTTGTCCATGAACAGTTGTTCATTGCTCTTGTGAAGTGGGGTGAAGTCAATGACCTATGTCATCATTTTGGTGACATCACTCCATCCTTTTCTCTGTATAATGCAAAGGTTAAACATTAAAATATATATATGGTTTCAATCATATTGCAGATATAATTTTCTATTTGGCTTTTATGTTTCTTGTTGTATCATGGGTATATATGATGTATATATGATATGTGTGTATATGATTATGTATGTATATGTATGCATATCTATATATGTGATGCATATGTATGTCATGTGTTATGATATATATCATATATATTTTTCATATTATCAAGTTATTGCTAACATTTACTGAGCAGTTACAAAGTGTTGAGCATTGTGTTGATGTTTTTTTCATTAATCATCTTGCTTAATCTCACAACAATACTATGATGTAAAAACTATCAGTATCCTCACTTTATGGATAGGTAGTTGAGGCTTAGAAAAGGAATTGGTGAAACTGGTATTTCCAACCCAGATCCATTTGAGGCCAGAATACAGATTTTTAACCACTACCCTATCCCATAATACTTTTTAAAAAGTGTGATATAATTATATACAGCAAAATCCACAGATCTTAAGTGTATAAACTGGTGAGTCTTGACAAATGTATATAGATGTAATCACAATCTTTAAAAAAATTATATTTATTTATTTGGCTGTGGCAGGTCTTAGTTGCAGCATGCAGGATCTTAGATCTCTGCTGCAGCATGCAGGATCTTTTAGTCATGGCATGAGAACGCTTAGGTGTGGCTTGTGGGATCTAGTTCCCCATCCAGGGATTGAACCTGGGACCCCTGCGTTGGGAACTTGGAGTCACTGGACCACCAGAGAAGTTCCCACAATCATTTTTAATGACTTCATAACTCTCCTGAGTCTAATTTGAATTTTTATCTTGGTAAGTAAGAGGATAGCCAATGGTACCCTGCCCTGTCTTCCCTTCCAGGCTGCCCTGGATACCCCTCCCCAGTCTTTGCACAGTCTGGCAACTAGAAGCCTGGCATACTAGGGGCCTTCAGGACCCTTATTTGTACTGGTTGTTTAAGGTTTTGGCTGTTACTTCCTACCTAGCCAATTCCTGTCTTGTGTGACATTAGACTAAAATTTTTACTTAACACACTGCAGTGAACTGTACACCTCACACTCTTTGTGTGACTCTATTATTATTTCCATAGAAGAGATTTCTAGAAGTGAAATTACTGGATTAAAGGGCATGGACTTTTTTTTTAAACATCTTTTGATATATCATTTTTGCGTGTAAGGGTTTTCTCGTTTTAAAATCATTTCCTTAGAGGAAATGTCAAGGGATTATGGGGCATAAATATACCAAAGGTCTTTGATGTGCATTCAGGCAAGAGTTTTGCACCCTGATCAGCCTTCACTCCCTAGCTCACCTAGTGAACTTGAGTTTTGCTGGAGGTTAGCTTTCCTTGGGCCATGTCTTTTCCATGGCCAGCCCTGTGTGGAGATGAATGGGTCTCAGTGGGCCACTCCCCAACCTCTGAATGTGTAGGAAAAGAATATATGGGGAAGGGAAGGTACTCATATTTCTGGGAAGCCATCTTGCCTTTCTGGTTTTTCTTCTGTCTCGTAGTGAGCTGCTACCTGCCTCCTCCAGCAACTGGAGGACATCTTGTAGTAAGGCAGCTCCCTGAATTCATCTTCATGCCTCCAAAGCTAGCACAGAGCCTGGTTCACACTGAAAATGAAAGTTGCTCAGTCGTGTCCAACTCTTTGCGACCCCATGGACTGTACCATCCATGGAATTCTCCAGGCCAGAATACTGGAGTATTTCCCTGGAGAAGGCAGCCGTTCCCTTCTCCAGGGGATCTTTCCAACCCAGGGATCAAACCCAGGTCTCCCACATTGCAGGCAGATTCTTTACCAGCTGAACCACCAGGGAAGCCCACCTGGTTCAATCTGGTTTCTGATAAATAGTCGTTAAATAAACAAAGTTAGTCACTCTGAAGGAGGTTCTGCTCTGTTTGGTTCATTTACAGTATCAACATTTGCTTTGTTTGTATTTATTAAAATTTTTTAAAATTTTATTTATGTTCTTTTTTTCTAAAAGCTTATTTTTAATTGGAGAATGATTTCTTTACAATGTTGTGTTGGTTTCTGCCATACAACAATGTGAATCAACCATAAGTATACATATGTCCCCTCCCTCCTGAACCTCCCTCCCACATCTCACCCCATACCCCACTTCTAGGTTGTCACAGAGCGCCAGACTGAGCTCCCTTGTCATATAGCAACTTCCCACTAGCTAACTATTTTACATATGGTAATGTATATGTTTCTATTAATAAAGTAGCATTGTAGCAGCATCCAATTTAATGGATCCCAACAGATTGTCTTCTTTGTCTCTATTTATGGATCATCGAAAAAGCAAGAGAGTTCCAGAAAAACATCTATTTCTGCTTCATTGACTATGCCAAAGCCTTTGACTGTGTGGGTCACAATAAAATGTGGAGAAACCTGACCTGCCTCTTAAGAAACCTGTATGCTGGTCAGGAAGCAACAGTTAGAACTGGACATGGAACAACAGACTGGTTCCAAATAGGAAAAGGAGTACGTCAAGGTTGTATGTTGTCACCCTGCTTATTTAACTTATATGCAGAGTACATCATGAGGAATGCTGGGCTGGAAGAAGCGCAAGCTGGAATCAAGATTGCTGGGAGAAATATCAATAACCTCAGATATGCAGATGACACTACCCTTAAGGCAGAAAGTGAAGAAGAACTAAAGAGCCTCTTGATGAAAGTGAAAGAGGAGAGTGAAAAAGTTGGCTTAAAGCTCAACATTCAGAAAACAAAGATCATGGCATCTGGTCCCATCACTTCATGGGAAATAGACTTTATTTTGGGGGCTCCAAAATCACTGCAGATGGTGATTGCAGCCATGAAATTAAAAGACACTTACTCCTTGGAAGGAAAGTTATGACCAACCTAGATAGCATATTAAAAAGCAGAGACATTAGTTTGCCAACAAAGGTCCGTCTAGTCAAGACTATGGCTTTTCCAGTGGTCATGTATGGATGTGAGATTTGGATTGTGAAGAAAGCTAAGCACTGAAGAATTGATGCTTTTGAACTGTGGTATTGGAGAAGACTCTTGAGAGTCCCTTGGACTGCAAGGAGGTCCAACCAGTCCATCCTAAAGGAGATCAGTCCTGGGTGTTCATTGGAAGGACTGATGCTAAAGCTGAAACTGCAATTCTTTGGCCACCTCATGCGAAGAGTTGACTCATTGGAAAAGACCCTGATGCTGGGAGGGACAGGGGGCAGGAAGGGAAGGGGACGACAGAGGATGAGATGGCTGGATGGCATCACCAACTCGATGGACATGAGTTTGAGTGAACTCCGGGAGTTGGTGATGGACAGGGAGGCCTGGAGTGCTGCGGTTCATGGGGTCACAAATAGTCGGACACGACTGAGTGACTGAACCGAACTGAATTGAAATTGCTCAAAGAGGAAAAATACTTGCCTGAAATCACACAGCTAATAAGTCTCAAAGTTAACAGATTTGACTCCAGACATGGTATTTCTTTCCACTGTCTTTGGAATGTAATATGTGAATCACACTGTTTTTATTTTTTAAAAGATACTTTTGATGTGGACCATTTTTATGTTATTTGTTTATTTTTATTCTGGCTACACTGGGTCTTCGTTGCGGTGCATGGGGGCTTCTCTAACTGTGGCACACAGGCTTCTCTGGTTGCAGTGCGTGGGCTTGGTTGCCCTGAGGCATGTAGGATCTTGCCCCATGGTATGTGAGATCTTGGTTCCCCAACTAGGGATCAAACCTGTGTCTCCTGCATTGGAAGGAGGATTCTCAACCACTGGACCACCAGGGAAGTCTCACAGCATTTTAAAATAACTGTGAAGGGTGCTGGCTGTGCTCAAGTTGAAGGCTGACACCGTGTTTCCAAGGAGAGGCCCGTGGATCGGAGACTCAGGGAGCGGAAAGGCTCTCTCCCCTTTGCTCCCTCACGCTCACCATCACTGTCTCTAGTTTTGCGTCTGTAGATATCAGCGAACTGCAAAGAGAATTGCCGCCCTCACATTAATAGGATTTCTCAGAGTGGGCTGCAGACCATAGGGCATCCGAATCTCCTGTGGCACGCAGATTCCTGGGTATCTTCACAGCCATTCAATCAGACGTTCAGAGTCAAACCCAGTCAAATCTGCAGTGTAACCATTTCAGCAGGTGAATCTTGTAAGCACATTCTTATAACCAGTCTCATAACCACTGCCTTAGAAAGCAGAGAAGGCAATGGCAAGCCACTCCAGTACTCTTGCCTAGAAAATCCCATGGATGGAGGAGCCTGGTAGGCTGCAGTCCATGGGGTAACTACAAGTCGGACACGACTGAGTGACTTCATTTCACTTTCACTTTCATGCATTGGGAAAGGAAATGGCAACCCACTCCAGTGTTCTTGCCTGGAGAATCCCAGGGACGGGAAAGCCTGGTGGGCTGCTGTCTATGGGGTCGTACAGAGTTGGACACGACTGAAGCGACTTAGCAGCAGCAGCAGCAGTCTTAGAAAGAAGTGTCCACATTTGGAGCTGCAGACCTGGCAGAAGGGGTCGTCGTCAGCGACAAGCATTCTCTGTTCAAACTTGAGTGGCCAAGGTGCACTGTCCAGCATGCCTGAGAGAAGGCCCTGGACTTGTCCCATGTGGGCGCATCATGTCTCTGACACACGGAGCTGTGATATGATCAAATCAACGGTCCCATCTCAACTGACATTTGATGGAAGTAAGATGTCATGTTGATTACTGACCAGACTGTCACTGGATAGCAGAGTTGCCTTGAAGCGTAAGTCTGTTTTTTTGCTTTTTCTTCGTTTTCTTAGGAATGTTCTTTGACCTTCACTTTGCTTCTCTTCAGGGGCCAGAGACTTCAAAGGGGTGTGGAGCAGGGAGAGGCCTTTTAGAACATAAAGAGAGGAACTAGGTGGAGCCTCAAGTTTTATTGAGAAACCACCGCAGGAAAATATCATCTGTGGTTGTTCTGGGTAGAAAAGACTCTGGGGTTAATTGATTACTTTTCTTCCAACCTTTCTGTATTTTTAGATTTTCTTTAACAAACATGGAACAATAATACCTACTATTATGATACCAAGTGCCAGACTGTTCTAAGCACTTACATGAGTTACCTCATTTCATCCTCACAACTAGCCCATGGTGGTGGGCCTATTTTTACTCCCCTTCTACAGATGAGTAAATTGAGGCCCAGAGATGTTAAGTAACTTTCCCAGAGCTTCACAGCTGGTAAGCAGCAGGCGGAGGATCTAACCTGGGCAATTTGACTTCAGACACTATGGGTTTAGCTGCTATCCTCTGCTGCATGTTGTGTTTATAACAGAAGAAGGTGGGCATTAAAAAAGATCTTGACACAAAATTACTCAGAGGCTCCTTGTGTGCTGTCTATTTCAAGTGGTAAAGTAACAATACCAACATTTACCTGGCACTTACTTGGGACTGACTAATTTATTTCCATCAACTCATTTAATTTTTTATAACTTCCTAGAACTGCACTGCCCAGTGTGGCAGCTACCCCTTTATGTGAGGCCACTGGGTACCTGAAATCTGGTTAGTCTTAATTGAGATGTGCTATGGATGTAAACGGAGAAGGCAATGGCAAGCCACTCCAGTACTCTTGCCTAGAAAATCCCATGGACGGAGGAGCCTGATGGGCTGCAGTCCATGGAGTCGCTACAAGTCAGACATGACTGAGCGACTTCACTTTCACTTTCACACACTGGAGAAGGAAATGGCAACCCACTCCAGTGTTCTTGCCTGGAGAATCCCAGGGACGGGGGGCCTGGTGGACTGCCGTCTATGGGGTCACACAGAGTCGGACACGACTGAAGTGACTAGCAGCAGCATAGCAGCATGGATGTAAAAATACATGTTATATTTCAAAGACTTAACATGAAAAAAATTAATTGGGTTAAATAAAATGTGTGAAAATCAGTTTTGTCTGTTTCTTTTTACTCTATATTATATAGGTTGTTGTTGTTGAGTCGCTAAGTTGTGTCTGACTCTTGGCGACCACATGGACTGCAGCACACCAGATTTCCCTGTCCTTCACCATCTCCCAGAGTTTGCTCAGATTCATGTCCGTTGAGTTTGTGATGCCCTCCAACCATCTCGTCCTCTGTCGTCCCCTTCTCCTCCTGCCCTCAATCTCGTTGCACAGTCAGACACGACTGAAGTGACTTAGCAGCAGCAACTCTTCCCATCAGGTCATCAAAGTGTTGGAGATTCTCTTTATCATATAGGTGTTAACTTTTTAATAATTGCATCTGAGTGGTTGCATTTTTGGCTCATCTTTTCTCTTGGCTAGTGCTGGTCTGAAGGGAGGTGTGTGTTGCCACTGCCTCGTTTTCCAGACAAAAAAACTGAGGTGTTAAGGAGCCACCGGATGATCCAGGAGGAGGCAGGATTGACATCCAGGCCTTGGGCTCCACCTCGCCTGCTGCACGGCACTGCTTTCCTCTCTGTCTTCCCAGAGTCTGTAATCCACACTGATCAGACAATCATGTATGCCTGAAACCAGTAGTGAACAAAGAGTTCCACCAGATTCCCCGAGTCACAAACACGTGCTGGGCACAGGTCACGTGAGAAGCATGGTGCCACCACCCTCACTGGATCCTGTACAAAGTGACAGCTATGATTATTGCTGATGTTCTTTGAGTGCTCCTTTGCCAGGCACTGGGCCAGGCACATCATCCCTATCCCCTCATTTCATCCTCACACCTCCCCATGAGATTGCCCTTTGATTGCAGTCATGAAATTAAAAGACGCTTATTCCTTGGAAGGAAAGTTATGACCAACCTAGATAGCATATTAAAAAGCAGAGACATTACTTTGCCAACAAAGGTCCGTTTAGTCAAGGCTATGGTTTTTCCAGTGGTCATGTATGGATGTGAGAGTGGGACTGTGAAGAAAGCTGATCGCTGAAGAATTGATGCTTTTGAACTGTGGTGCTGGAGAAGACTCTTGAGAGGCCCTTGGACTGCAAGGAGATCCAACCAGTCCATTCTAAAGGTGATCAATCCTGAGTGTTCATTGTAAGGACTGATGCTAAAGCTGAAGCTCCAATCATTTTTCCACCTCATGTGAAGAGTTGAATCACTGGAAAAGTCTCTTATGCTGGGAGGGATTGGAGGCGGGAGGAGAAGGGGACGACAGAGAATGAGATGGCTGGATGGCATCACCAACTCGATGGACATGAGTTTGAGTGAACTCCGTGAGTTGGTGATGGACAGGGAGGCCTGGCGTGCTGTGATTCATGGGGTCGCAAAGAGTCGGACACAACTGAGCGACTGAACTGAACTGAACCCTAATTTACAGATGAGAGGACTGAGATTTGGCGAAGTTAAAACCATCATCCAGGGTCACACAGCCAGGGTGGCCTGCATCTGGGACTCAGTCTCGACTTTGCCACATTGAGAGTTTTAACTGTTGAATCTGCCTTGCCAACCGCAGACTCAGGATCAAGAGGTAACATTCATACCCAAGGGACAATTACTGTGAAGGAAAGTAATAGGGGAGCCAGCATAGAGCAGCAGAGCAGGGCACAGGGACCCCTGTGAACTGGCATTGGTGAACGAGGGACACGAGAGAGCCTTTTGAGGACTGAGCTAGAAAATCAACATATCCAACATCAAATCAAGAGACCTGTTCGCTACTGGCTAAGAAAGACTCACTACGACTGAGACAACATGTCTGCAGGAGAAAGACGTGTGGGTGGGAAGGGAGGCTGGCAGAGGAATCCAGGTCTCCCTAGGACTGAGAAGCTGGAAGGTCATCTGTACTCAGGACTAGAACCTTTCTGAAAGGGTCTGGCTTGACCAGTCCTGGGGTGAGGAAGGCAATTTCAAAGGAGACTATCAAGTTCATTCCTCTGGGAATTGTCTCCAAATTGAATGAGCAGTTGGTTTTCTGAGGGTTTGCTTCTGGGGAGAATTTATTTCTGTGCCTATGAGAAAATTCTAGACTGTGTTTAGACCCTTGAGTTTCTCTGTGGTCAGTTAATGAGCACAGCTTTGGGGAGCACCCTGGTCTCCTTGGGATGGGGTTTGTCCTCACTCTCGGGCACTTTCCCTGTGACTTTGTGCCTGTGGATCTCAGACTATCTCCAAGTCTGGATCTTTCTAGAAGGGCTGCTTCTGGTGTCTGTTCCCAAGGGCCAGTGGAACAGCCCTGGATGAGTGGTGCCCAGCTGTGGGTAAGTGCCCCGGGCTCTTCCTGCCCTACCTGCTGGGGAAAAAGGTCTGATACCCCAGGACTTCAATGAACTTGAGGCTTTCTTTCACTTTCCTCCTTTGGTTTTTCTAGGGTTTAGTGCAATAGCATCTATGAATAAGGGGGAGAGTTCTTGTTTTAGTTTGGTTTGGGGGAGGGTCCACCTTCAAAAATTTATTTTTTTTTAATTTATTTTTTAACTGGAGGAAAATTGCTTTACAATGCTATGTTGGTTTCTGCTGAACAACAGTGCAAATCAGCCATGATTGTACATATACCATCTCCCTCTTGAGCCTTCTTCCCCTTCCCCCAACTCCACCCCTCTAGGTCATCACAGAGCACCAGGCTGGGCCCCCTGTGTTCTACAGCAACTTCTCACCAGCTATCTAATAAATCCCATGGATGGAGGAGCCTGGTAGGCTGCAGTCCGTGGGGTCGCTAAGAGTTGGACACGACTGAGCGGCTTCACTTTCACTTTTCACTTTCACACATTGGAGAAGGAAATGGCAACCCACTCCAGTGTTCTTGCCTGGAGAATCCCAGGGACGGGGAAGCCTGGTGGGCTTCCGTCTATGGGGTCACACAGAGTCGGACACGACTGAAATGACTTAGCAGCAGCAGCAGCAGTGTATATATTGGAGAAGGAAATGGTAATCCACCCCAGTATTCTTGCCTGGGAAATCCCATGGACAGGAGACTGGCAGACTACCATCCATGGGTAATAGAATCAGACACGACTGAGTGACTGAACCACCCAACCACCACCACCACCAACAGTGTCTAGATGTCGATGCTACTTTTTCTGTTCATTCCCCCCTTTCTTTCCCCCTCTGTGTCTACAAGTCCGTCTGGCTTGAGATGAATCATTTCTTTAGGACCTTATCGTCTCAGAGAATTCATAAAGCCTAAATTCTGGGTTCTGCTAGCTGAGAAACAGCCCCTGACTGAGGTTAAGTCATCTAGATAATGTCAAGTTGACCAGCTAGTGGCTTACTTTGATGACATCTTCCACATCAGAGTCTCACAACCTCAGTATGAATGACATTTTGGTCTGAATAATGCTTTGTTGTGGGTCCCATGCATTGAAAGCTGTTTAGCAGCATCATGGCCTCTGCCCACTAAGTGCATGCTACCACCAAAAATGTCTCCAGACAATGCCAAGTGTTCCTGGGTGAGAACCACTGCTCTATCCAATCTAGGTCTCTTTCAGATTTCAACAGACCAGCTACTGTGGGGGAGTCAAAGGAATGAAGAATTGATCATGTGTGTGTGGGTGTTTGAGTGTTGGGGTGAGAGGAAGGAGAAATATTCATTTAAAAATTCATCTGTGTATGCCATCTGTGGGCTTCCCCGGTGGTAAAGAATCTGCCTGCCAAAGCAAGACACATGGGTTTGATCCCTGGGTCAGGCAGATGCCCTGGAGAAGGGAATGGCAACCCACTCCAGTATTCTTGCCTGGAGAATTCCATGGACAGAGGAATCTGGTGGGCTACATCCATGGGGTTGCGAAGAGTGGGACACGACTTAGTGACTAAACAACGACTATGCCATCTGTAGAGTCTGACTCAGGGCACAAGATTAGAGTCAGACTTGAATTCTAATCTTCCATTTATGAGTTACATCATCTTCAGCGAGCTACTTACCCTCTCTTACCTTAACGTCCACACCTGTCATGTGGAAATAACAGTGGTACCTGGGAGCAAGGCTAAAATGAGATACTGGGGAAAGTGCAACTATGCAATTCGTTCCTTCGTTTGTCCCGTCGCTCAGTCGTGTCTGACTCTTTGCGACCCCATGGACTGTAGCCTACCAGGCTTCTCCGTCCATGGGATTCTCCAGGCAAGAATACTGGAGTGGGTTACCGTTTCCTTCTCCAGGGGATCTTCCCGACCCAGGGATTGAACCCGGGTCTCCCTCATTGGAGGCAGACGCTTTAACCTCTGAGCCACCAGAGAAGCCCAACTATGCAATAAGCATTGTAAATCCTTTCCCTACTCCTTGGGATCTAAGATGGGTTTGAGCTCCAAGTCCCAGACTGGCTGTGCTCAAAGCCTGCTCAAGAGGAATTCCCAGGGTGACCTGTGAGCTCACGCTTGTCTTTTCTGTGTGTTTCTGTTTCCACATCATGTTTTCTCTTCTGTTCCATGGTGACGATCGCACTTCTTCCCTTGATTTCCACCAAAACCAAAACAGAAACAAAAGTAAAAACTCCCTTGCAAAGAAAAAAAAAAAATCCATGAGTATGATCAATTTACTGAAAACGGGTGACCACACCATACCTCTTAACGAATGCAGAATTTTGAATTTGTGTGTTGAAATTCCTGTCCTTTAAACTCACATTGGTTACCTAGCTTTGGGGGTCCCTTTCTGACCCTTCAGCCAAAGGTGAAAGGCTATTTCTCTGACTCCTTTCTCCCTCTCTTCCTCCCAGTTTGCTCTTCCCCTCCCCCTTGCTCTGTCTCCTCACCATTCATATCTCAACTCGACTCTCACCTTCTTGGAGAAGTCATCCCTGACATCATTTTTATGCAGCTCCCTCCCTTGTTTCTCACCAATCACTCCTTATCACCTTGTTTTCTTTTTAACACTTACTACTATGGAAGTCATCTAGTCATCTACTAGTCCTGCTGCTTTTTGCCCATCTCTCTCCACTAGGATGTAAGCTTCATGAGGGCAGGGCCATCATCTGCTCACACAGAACTCCTGTCCAGAACTGACCTGAACTGTCTTGGAGATTCTCTTCCCACAATAAGGTTAGGGTTAGGGTTAGGGTTAGGGTATTTGGTTCAGAAAAAGGAGCATATGAATAGGATGTAAAACCCAGAGCAGTGAGCCAAAGTTCCAGCACCAGAAGAAAGAATGCAGATCTAAAGGAAACTGGGAAACAGGAGTCCCACTTCGTCATCCTTGGAGGTGTGGGGAGTGACTCCCACCCCCAATCCCTCCCAGCATCAGACTCTTTTCCATTGAGTCAACTCGTCGCATGAGGTGGCCAAAGTATTGGAGTTTCAGCTTTAGCATCAGTCCTTCCAATGAACACCCAGGATTGATCTCCTTTAGAATGGACTGTTTGGACCTCCTTGCAGTCCAAGGGACTCTCAAGAGTCTTCTCCAGCACCACAGTTCAAAAGCATCAATTTAGGGACATATAAAAAACTGATATACTGGGGACATTTTCCCTTAAGAGGATTATCAAGACCAAGGCCACACAAGAGGATTATAGGAGGAGTCTTGGGTGACCTGTAGTTCCTAGCCTGGAGGACTCTGAGGCTGGTCCAGGTGGGTAAGGAGGTGGTGAACTGGAGAGCCTTTCCTAGAAGTGTCAGCAGGTGGCGCCCGAAGCCAAGCATGTCCTGTAAGGCTCGGTGAGCAAAATGGGAGGTGGTTCTCCAGGCCCCTTGCCAGGAAATGACTCACCAGGATGACTTCATCAGTGGGCTGTTCATCACTGGGTTCAGTGGGGTGAAACCCAGGAGGACTGCATCACCTCGTTATATCTGAGGTGAGGGTGCAGCTGGGGGTTCCCTTCTTGACTTATTCATTCAACATTCATCAACATTCTAATGAGTGCCTGGTCTAGAGGGACACAGCAAGCATTTCCACAAAAATACCCCTGTCTTGCTTCCTTTAGAGTTTGGGAAGTGGAGTGGAGGATGGGGGAGTGAAAGCCAAAGACTGGTGTCTGAACATGGAAAATGGGGGGTGTGGATGACAAAATGGAGAGCACCCCAGCCCAGCCCAACCCATGGTTCTTTTTTGCACTCTCCCTCCTTTGAAACTGCGCACGACTTCTTGACTGTACCATGTCTCTGGCACTTATTGCAAACTGCCCTAGAGTCTGATAAGTCTTTTCTAAGTGCATATCTTATCTCTCCAACCAGCTGAATGGTAAAAGATGCTAGGTTAGGAATTATGTTTCATGCGTTAATACTGTCTTACTAACTCCCACCCCAGCTACCTCTTTGCCAGCATTCAGTACAGTGACTAGAACATAGGGATGGATGTTCAATAAAGATATGGTAATAATGATAATGGTGATGATGTTGATGATAAATCCACGGGCCATCTGTATTAACGTACTAGGAATGCTACAGAGGCCCTGCTGAAGCAAGCCCTGAATGTCACAGATACTAATAAGGATGTCAGAGGTTACTGAGGTGGAGTGTTGCATGGTTTGGACTTGAGGATAACCAGCAACTCTGCTTTCGGGAGTAGTCATGTCTCAGGAAGCAGATAGCAAAGATAGCACACCCTTCGTTATCATCCTGAATATTTCAGCTGATGATGAATTACATTTATCATAACAGTGTAGGACCCACTAGGCAAGCACTTAACCCTTAGCTCCTGCTGGTTTGAAATCTGTGGATTTGGGGATGGGGGCAGAGTTACTCCCTGGGCACAATTATAGGTAGTGATACTCATGATTCCCTCCTTCATCTGTGCCTACTCACTCTTGAGCACCTACTCTGTGCCAGATACTGCACTAGATGCTGAGATGCAGTAATGAGCTGAAACAGACGTGGCCCCTGTTCTCAATGAATTCAAAATCTTGACAGAGGTTCATCCAATTGTCACACAAATACAGAATGACTACTGTGATAAGCAGACGCGCACACACTGTGATACAGAGGAGAGGTGCACGGTGAAATGAAAGCTTGTTTTAGGAGAATTTAGCCAGGAAAGGAGCCCCTCTGTCACCCACAGGCAGGAAACCAGCATGGTAACACGTCTGAGCAAAGCTAGATGTGGCTTCTACTGAGATCACCTGACTTCCGACCTCTCAGAGGCTGATTGACTGCTTTGTATTTGAATTTCAGGGATGTCATGTCCTGAGGGGCAGTTAGAAACTAAAACTCTGCCACATTAGGGGTTTGATCAAACAGCAAGACACCCAGTTGGTTGTCACGATTCACTGATCATCTAATCTATCGTTTTAAGTGGAAAGAGCTACTGAAAATAGGGAGGTACACATTTTAGTTCAGATGATCAACTCATCCTGGTTAACCGGGGGCTTACCCAGTTTGGGCACTGAAAGTCCCACATTCTGGGATTGTCCTGCTTTTAGAGCTGAAAGCACCACATCCTGGGAACCCCCAGAGTCCTGGGCAAACCAAGATGGTCAGTTGTTCTAGTCCAAAGCCGTCACTCAACTCTGCCTCTTGATTTCCTCTTCTGTAAGATAAAGAAGCTGGATGAGAACAGGGGTTCTCAGCCCTGACTGCTCATTAGAATTACTAGGGAAGCATCTCAGAAATACAAGTGGCCAGCTTCTCTTCCACAGCTTTGACTGGGGTGAGACCCAGGGGTCAGTGATGCAGTAATTCATCCCCAGGCTCAAGTGCTGGCCCATGTGGCCACTGTTGCTCGATTACCCCTTCCCTGACTTCTCCCTCTCCCTTTGCAGCTCTCGTGGTCTTTCTACCTTGGATGCCTAGGTTCCTAATGCTGATTCTACCCAGCTATGCCTACTAGGCCTAGACCAATCAGCAACATCCCTTCTACTGTCCCTCCTCTGTCGTGGCCTTCCCCATCTCTAGCCTCTCTCACTTCTCACTAGAGAAGCTGAAAGAGATCTCTAAGTTCAGATGTCCCCTCTGCTGGGACCAGAGCCAGGCACTGTGCCCTGGGAGTCTTTCCCTCTTCCTCTTCACAGCGGAGAACAATCCCTGTGTGTGCCTCCTCCTAGGTGGGTCCTGGGCATCCCTCCGCTTAGGGGTCATGTGGGTGCCTGGTGACCCTTATTTCCTTCCTACTCTGGGGTCAGAGATTGATATGTAGCTCCCTGCTTCAGACACTAATGTGCTCTGTGGGTACAGAAATAGACCAATACATATATAGTCAGTTGAATTTTTGACAAAGATACCAAGATAACTCAATAGGGAAAAGATAGTTTTGTCAATAAAGGGCACTGGTTTAACTGGATGTTCAAAGTGAAAAAAACAAAACAAAACTGGATCTTGACCTTTACCTCGCACCACACAAAGATTTTAACTTTAAAAGGATTATAGATCTAAATGTAAAAGCTGAAACCATAAAAATTATAGGGAAAAATAGAAAAATCCCTTGGGTTAGGAAATAATTTTTATTTACTTTTTTATTAAAAAAATTTTTTGGGCGTGCCACATTGTGGCTTGTGGGATCTTGGTTCACAACAAGGAATTGAATCAGGGCCTGGTCACGAAAGTGCCAAGTTCTAACCACTTGACTGCCAGGGAATTCCCCAAGAAATGACTTTTAGATAAGTCATGAGAAACACAAACTATGAAGGAGAAAATTGATATGTTGAATTCCATCAAAAATAAAAACTTCTCTTTAAAAGACACTGTTAAGAAAATAAAAAGATAAGCTGTAGAATGGAGAAAATATACGAAAACATATATAGAGAGTGCAAAACATATTTAGAATATAAGGAGAAACTCTTAGAGCTCAATAATAAAGAGAGAAACAACCAGATAAAAAGGGGAGGGGACAAAAAAGATCTGAATAAACACTTAAGTAAAGGAGATATCAGTTCAGTTCAGTTGCTCAGTGGTGTCCTACTCTTTGCGACCCGATGGACTGCAGCACGCCAGGCTTCCCTGTCCATCACTAACTCATGTCCCTCGAGTCGGTGATGCCATCCAACCATCTCATCCTCCGTCATCCCCTTCTCCTCCTGCCTTCCGTCTTGCCCAGCATCCGGGTCTTTTCCAGTGGGTCAGCTGTTCACATCAGGTGGCCAAAGTATTGGAGCTTCAGCTTCAGCCCAAGAATACTGGAGTGGGTAGCCTATCCCTTCTCCAGCAGATCTTCCCAACCCAGGAATCTAACCAGGGTCTCCTGCATTGCAGGCGGATTCTTTACCACCTGAGCTACCAGGGAAGCCCTTGTGCTTAGTGGTCATCTCCAACAATAGCAAGCATGAGTGAGGACGCAGAGCAACTAGAACTCTCATATGTTGCTGGTGGGGATGCAAAAATGGTGCAACCACTTTGGAAAGCAATTTAGTTTTTCTTGCAAAGCTAAGCGTAAACTTACCATATGACCCAGAAATTTCACTCCTAGATATTTCATACTCAAGAGAAATGAAAACATGTCCATGCAAAGATGTACATGAATATTCATAGAAGCTTTATTTATAATTTCCGAACTGGAAGCAATCCAAATGTCAACCAGCTCGTAAAGGGCCAAATTGCAGCATATCCATAGAATGGAATAGCACTAGCAGTAAAAAAAATAACAGACTACTGTTATCTGCCAAAACATGATGCTGACGAAAGAAGTTACACATTTAAAGAGTGCATAGTTATGATTACAATTTATATGACATTCCAAAAAGGCACAAAAAAGTGAATCCATGGTCGTCAGGGCCTGGGAGTGTGGACAGAGGATTGACTGAGAAAAAGCATAAGAGAAACTTTGGGGAAGACGGAAATAATTGTTTATTTTGAATGCAGTAGCAGCTATGCAACTGTAAGATTTTTCAAACTCATCAAGTTTCAAACTTTAGAAAGTTGAAGTTTAACATAAATTACACTTCCTGACATCTGATTTAAAAAAAAATCAGGTCATGCCACTACACTCCCCCCACCCACTCCACTTACTTAAAAGAATACGATGGCTTTTCATTGTTTTTGGAATAAAATTTAGACCCCTGTCTGGACTACATCTGACAGACAGAGTGCCTAATGAACTATGGATGGAAGTTCGTGACATTGTACAGGAGACAGGAATCAAGACCATCCCCAAGAAAAAGAAATGCAAAAAAGTAAAATGGCTGTCTGATGAGGCCTTACAAGTAGCTGTGAAAAGAAGGGAAGCTAAAAGGAAAGGAGAAAAGGAAAGATATACCCATTTGAATGCAGAGTTCCAAAGAATAGCAAGGAGGGATAAGAAAGCCTTCCTTAGCGATCAATGCAAAGAAATAGAGGAAAACAATAGAATGGGAAAGACTAGAGATCACTTCAAGAAAGTTAGAGATACCAAGGGAACATTTCATGCAAAGGTGGGCTCGATAAAGGACAGAAATGGTATGAATCTGACAGAAGCAGAAGATATTAAGACGAGGTGGTAAGAATACAGAGGAGAACTGTACCAAAAAGATCTTCATGACCCAGATAATCATGATGGTGTGATCACTCACCTAGAGCCAGACATCCTGGAATGTGAAGTCAAGTGGGCCTTAGAAAGCATCACTACGAAAAAGTTAGTGGAGGTAATGGAATTCCAGTTATTTCAAATCCTGGAGGATGATGCTGTGAAAGTGCTGCACTCAATATGCCAGCAAATTTGAAAAACTCAGCAGTGGCCACAGGACTGGAAAAGGTCAGTTTTCATTCCAATCCCAAAGCAAGGCAATGCCAAAGAATGCTCAAACTACCACACAATTGCACTCATCTCACATGCTAAGTAAAGTCATGCTTAAAATTCTCCAAGCCAAGCTTCAGCAATACATGAACCGTGAACTTCCAAATGTTCAAGCTTGTTTTAGAAAAGGCAGAGGAACAAGAGATCAAATTGTCAACATCTGCTGGATCACCGAAAAACCAGGAGAGTTCTAGAAAAACATCTATTTCTGCTTCATTGACTATGCCAAAGCCTTTGACTGTGTGGATCACAATAAACTGTGGAACATTCTGAAAGAGATGGGAATACCAGGCAACCTGACCTGCCTCTTGAGAAACCTGTATGCCGGTCAGGAAGCAAGAGTTAGAACTGGACATGGAACAACAGACTGGTTCCAAATAGGAAAAGGAGTACGTCAAGGCTGTATATTGTCACCCTGCTTGTTTAACTTATATGCAAGTACATCATGAGGAACGCTGGGCTGGAAGAAGCACAGGCTGGAATCAAGATTGCCGGGAAAAATATCAATAACCTCAGATATGCAGATGACACTACCCTTAAGGCAGAAAGTGAAGAACTAAAGAGCCTCTTGATGAAAGTGAAAGAGGAGAGTGAAAAAGTTGGCTTAAAGCTCAACATTCAGAAAACTAAGATCATGGCATCCGGTCCCATCACTTCATGGCAAATAGATGGAGAAACAGTGGAAACAGTGGCTGACTTTATTTTTCTGGGCTCCCAAATCACTGCAGATGGTGATTGCAGCTATGAAATTAAAAGATGCTTACTCCTTGGAAGGAAAGTTATGACCAACCTAGACAGCATATTAAAAAGCAGAGACATTACTTTGTCAACAAAGGTCTGCCTAGTCAAGGCTATGATTTTTCCAGAGGTCATGTATGGATGTGAGAGTTGGACTATAAAGAAAGCTGAGCACTGAAGAATTGATGCTTTTGAACTATGGTGTTGGAGAAGACTCTTGAGAGTCCCTTGGACTGGGTGTTCATTGGAAGGACTGATTTTGAAGCTGAAACTCTAATACTTTGACCACCTGATATGAAGAGCTGACTCATTTGAAAAGACCTGATGCTGGGAAAGATTGAGGGCAGGAGGAGAAGGGAACAACAGAGGATGAGATGGTTGGATGGCATCACCAACTCAATGGACATGACTTTGGGTGGAATCCGGAGTTGGTGATAGACAGGGAGGCCTGGTGTGCTGCAGTTCATGGGGTCACAAAGAGTCAGACACGACTGAGCAAATGAACTGAACTGAACTGTGGCCTATGGGACTCCAGGACCACTCTTTTCCTTGTTCTTTCTGCTTTCATGATGCTGCTCTCTTTTCCACAAAGCTCTTCCTTCTACCTGGAGCACCACCTCTGATTCTTTCTCATTATCCAGGGCCTTCCCTGACTCCATCACCCAAAGCAACCCCCTCATTCTGCTCCATTTTATCAATTTTCTTTCCATTGCTACATGAAATGATTGTGCTTGTTTACGTTTTCTTGCTTACTGTTTGTCTTCCTGTTTAGAACTTGAGCTCCATAAGGACAAGAACCTCATTTGTTTTCTTCACTAGAATTTGTTCTGATTTTTTCACCAGATTTGTTCAGAATCATCAGTACCCAGCCCAGGCCTAACACACAGGAAGCTCTCAAAATTATTTGTGAAAAAGTTTTTTTTTAAAGGTTAAACACAGAGTCATCATATGACTCACTGATTCCAATCTTGGGTACATACCTGAGAGAATTGTAAACATGTGTCTGCACAAAAACTTGTACATAAATATTCATAACAGCCACAAAGTAGAAATAACCCAAAAGCCCATCAACTGACGAATGGATCATTTAAAGGTGAAATAAACATGCAACAGAATATTGCATGTGTGCATGCTAAGTCGCTTCAGTCATGGCCAACCCTTTGCAATCCTATGGACTATAGCCCACCGGGCTCCTCTGTCCTTGGGATTCTCCAGATAAGAATACTGGAGTGGGTTGCCATGCCCTCCTCCAGGGGATCTTCCCAACCCAGGGATCGAACCTGAATCTCCTGTGGTCCTGTATTGCAGGCGAATTCTTAACCTCTGAGCCACTGGGGAAGCCCTGCAACTGAATATCATTTCACAATAAAAAGGAATAAAGTATTGATACAAGCTACAGCATGAATGAACCTTGAAAATATTATGATGAATGAAAGAAGCCAGTCACAGAAGATCACATGCTGTGTGATTGCATTTATAAGAAAAGTCCAGAACAGACAAATCTGTTGAGACAGAAAGGAGATTAGTGGTTGCCTATGGGGTTGGGAGAGGTAAGCCGAGGAGAAATAGAGAGTGACTGCTCATGGGTGGGATGTTCTTTTGAGGGGCAATGAGTGTTCTAGAATTCACTGTGGTGATAATTGCATAACTCTGAGCGACTGAACTGAACTGATACATAACTGTATCTAAAAGCTGCAATTTTGTCTGTGGTGGGGGGGGCTCAGGGGGATGAATTCATGAATCTGCTTCTTCTGCTCACTTCCTGGCTCTTAGGGGAGACAGATCAAGTAAGACATGCCCCCATGAGCTGGTCTGTGTGCTAAGTCACTTCAGTCATGTCTGACTTTTTGCAATCATATTGACTGTAACCCACTAGGCTCCTCTGTCCATGGGATTCTCCAGACAAGAATACTGGAGTGGGTTGCTGTGCCCTCCTCTAGAGGAACTTTCTGACCCAGCAATCAAACCCATGTCTCTTATATCTCCTGCATTGGCAGGCGGATTCTTTACCTGCACCACCTGGGAAGCCCATGAGCTGGTTTGCTCTGCTTTATTCTGGAAACGCACAGTGATGCAAGAAATGTCCACACACATGTCCTGTTCCCCTCTGGGATTCCATCCCCATGGAGCATCCCCGGATGCTATGGGAGACCTCCTGGAAAGGGTGTCCTGGAGGGCCGCACAGGATCCAGGCCCAGGAGAGACTGCTGGAATTTTCTCTCCAGCTCTCTGTGCTAGAGAGCTGCCCTCTCTTAGTCACTGGGCTCTGTCACCCTGCCCGGGGTTAATCGCCCCCAACCTCTGTGTGTGTGTCATCCACACACATGGACGATTATACTAAACTTGGGGCTGATGACTTGGGCCACGTTGCATCACACCAGTCTTGGCCCAGTGAAGACTGGGAGAACTGGCTCTCCCAGGTGCTCAGGGTGAGTGGAAAGCCAGGGCACTCAGCGTATAAGAGGAAGAGGGGACAGTGGTGACACAAGAGGGCTCTCTGGGCTTCCTCACTCCTTACCCCAGAACTGGAACCCAGAGTGGGTGGAGCCGTGGTGGCTCAGGGCAGAGCTGAGGATGGCTGGCTGGTTGGCCTTGTATTTGGCCTTGAAGCATTGAACTTAGTATAGGAGGGTCTATGGTTTGGGATTGAACCAAAGAAGCCTTGGGCAGCCTTCAGGCCCCAAGATGTGGGCAGAGGCCTGGGAAGAAAGGTCAAGGACAGGAAGTAGGTCTTTAGAATCCTGGCCTCTCAAAGCTCTGCCATAAGATGTCAGAGAGTTACCCTGCAGTCAGTAGTTTAAGAGAATGATTCAGAAAAGAGTATCCCTGAGGTTCTTTCAGTTCGGACATTCTGAAAGCCTGATTGTGAACATCCACTGAGCACTTAGTCTGTGCCATGGCTGTATATGCCCCTCTTCATTAATCTTCACATAACCCTATGAGCTGTAGCCTATTCACAGTAATTTTTCTTTGTGATAGGGAGATCAGTAGAGGAAGTTTAGTTATTAAGCAACTCCTGTAGACACATAGTAGACAGTCAATAAGGACTTGTTGAGACTTACAGAATAAACTTACGGTTGCTGGGGGAAAGGACAGGGGGAAGGGAGATAGGGAGTTGGGATGGACATGTACACATTGCTGTATTTAAAATGCATAACCATCAAGGATCTACTGTTTAACACAGGGAATTCTGCTTAATGTTGCATGGCAGTCTGGATGGGAAGGGAGTTTGGGGGAGAATGGATACATGTATATGGGTGGCTGAGTTCCTTCGCTATCTACCTGAAACTATCACAAAGTTGTTTGTTAATTATCTATACCCCAATACAAAATCTGGAGAAGGAAATGGCAACCCACTCAAGTATTCTTGCCTGACGAATTCCATGGACAGAGGAGCCAGGCAGGCTCCAGTCCATGGGGTCACAAAGAGTCGGACAAGACTGAGTGACTCTCACTCAATACAAAATAAAAGTTTTTTAAAAAAATAAACACTTGTTGACTGACTGGTTGTTTAGATTTGTGCTAGACATTGTAAGGGGATGCAAAAGAATTACATGTCAATTAGTGAGTACTTATTGTGTGTATTCTTCTGGAATGTATTGTCCAGTCTTGGAAGAGAGACCAAACTTCTATAGGTTTTTTAATGTTGGCAATTAATTCAGGTAAAAGTAGTAGTGTCCAAATTCAGGAAAATATATTGTGAAATAAGAAGAAATATATGTATTGGTTTCTGCTCCCTCCAATTCCTGTCATAGGGCTCCTGCATCCCTTGTAAATAGAATGCTGCTGCTGCTGCTGCTGCTAAGTCACTTCAGTCGTGTCCGACTCTGTGTGACCCCATAGACGGAAGCCCACCAGGCTCCCCCGTCCCTGGGATTCTCCAGGCAAGAACACTGGAGTGGGTTGCCATTTCCTTCTCCAAAATAGAATGCTAGGAGAATCTTTTGTTATAGTATTTTAGTTTATGACCCTAAAAAGTTCTTTTAATCTCCTGGGTGATACAAGTGTCTTTTGTTCTAATGAGGCAACTCTGGGTGGGCTCTTGAGCCTTCCTGGATGGGGGCTGGCCACCAGAAAAACCGAGTCATGATGAGAAGCTTGGACATTTCAGCCCTACCCCCTCAACCCCTAGAAAGGGCAGAGGGGCTGGAAACGGGGTTGACAATTGATCATGCCTACCTGAGGCAGCCACCATAAAATCCCAATAGTATGGGGCATGGGGAGCTTCCAGGTTGGTGAACACTGGGAGAGTGAACGTGGAGACAGAAACTCCTACCCTTCCAGACCTCACCTGTGTATCTCTTCATCTGGCTGCTCATCTATGTCCTTTATCATATCCTTTAATAAAAGGTAAGTGTAAGTAAATGTTTCCCTGGGTTTGGTGACTTGTTTTAGTTAGTAATTGAATCCAAGGGGGAGGAGCTCATGAGATCCTCCAGTTTGCAGTTTAAGT